>NC_136067.1:818308389-820708389 GCF_964261635.1 Lissotriton helveticus | reverse complement strand
TAAAGGTGATCTCTGAAGAAACTGAATGTTGTCTCTTTCAGTGCCGAATGAACACAGTGCAAATAATAGATATTCATCTAGCATGTGAGAAAGCTACTTTTTCCCGAGGCACGACGTCATCAATTTTAAACAGGTATAAATGAAACAGGCCGACCCAAATATTCCGACGGTAACCTCTGCCTAATGAATAGGTATATGAACTAGTGAAAAGTTGAGTCAAAAAAAGAAATGTTCACAGGTACTCTCCGAAAGTCAGATTTAAAATAACAGAACAAATCAGCCTCATGTAAACACTGTAATTGTAAGTAAGAGAAGAAAATGTTCATTTTACCCAACCGGGCTAAAATCTGGCAGTGACATCTGTTGCGACTGTAGCAGGTGTACACATGATTTACAGGTTCGATTATTATCACCAGCTATTGTCACTACATACATCCTTGATGAATTTTTTAATCGTTGGGGTAAAAATTATTTTTGCCACACAATGCTCATTGTGTATCTACAATTAAATTACAATTTCCATTGGACTGTTGTTTCTTTTTCTAGATCTGACTTTCACAACTTACCGACGAGTATTTCTATTTTTGACTCGCCCATTTCACTGGCCAAAGACCTTAATGATTAACTTTTTTGTATTTTGATCAGGTAATGGTGTGACGTGCCTTGTCCTGAAGCGATCCATGTATATTTACAAATTTGGGTCAAAATGTTGATAGCTAAGGGGTGAACCAGCGCTTGCTGCAATATCTTGCTGAACCAATGCTTGCTACATTTTCTCATGCTACAGCAGATGACCAAAAATTAACATCTTTTAACATCTTTTCAATTGTCATCATAATATTTAGGCCCATCCACACCAAGAATGCAAATTATATTCTAGAACAAGTTTCCCTATCCACTCACCTTCACATTTGTGCGAGCACTGCCATAAAAATGAAGTCCAGAAAGCACATAAAAATTGAACAAGGATATATCTATTCTCCATCTATCCTCCCAGATGACCCTTGAATCCAGAGCCCAGATGCTTGTCCACAGTGCGGACAAGCATCCGGCACTGTGCAATCAGTGCGAACAGCATTTTACACAGTGCACTATGCAGTTCGCATAGCTATGCGTAGCTCTCGTAGTGCAAAGTGCACTTTGCGTAGCTATACGTAGCGCTACTACGCGAACTATGCCCAGGGTTACCCTGTACACCCTATACTACCTAAGAACAGGAACTCTCCCAATACCTTTATTTACCACGCACACCCGTATGTAAGGGCACTGTAATTCCATGATTCTGAAGCTGCGAGTTTGTCATGTATTTAAGAATGTGCCTTATTTGCCACATAATTTACCATCACTTAGGGTTCAAATGGTCTGCATATTGAATGCAACAGAGTTCTGGACACTTTGCAAAAGGTAATTCATTGTTTACTATCCACATGTTGCTGTCATCCACTAAAGAGGGGCAATTGTGGTGAGGTGGAGTTAATATCCCAGATTCTAGGCCTCAGGTAGGGATTCAATCTGCAACATAAATGTAACACATACGCAGCGTGGAAAGAATGATTGCTTCTTTGTCAAGAAAGTGTGCAATACCGCTCAGCGGGTCTATTTCGTTTTGAAAAGAGGTGCTGCCAGAGACATTATTGTGTGAACAAAAGGTAAACTTGAAACTGAGTTCTAGAGGACAAGTCTTAAAATATAACATCAATCCGCAGAATAAAGTAGGCACACCTTTTATCACAAGAAGTATGTACAGGCATGCTTCCTTCATGCAAAGTGCAACACAGAGTATGTTTACCAAAACTATTTCACCCTGGAATGTAGCTAGGAAGGAGTGAATAAAATGGTGCGTCTATGTTTCTATGGAAGACAAATTCTATTAAATGTCTTACTTCAATAGTTATATAGGCTCTGCAAAATTAACTCGGTTTTCTGTTTTATTCAATCTCTCTATCAGTAACTGTATGTTAAACTGTCACTGCAAAGATAATGCCACCGAAAGTGTGCATATTATTTGCTTGGTCGCACAATATATTGCTTAGATTGTCTGTTCTTTCCACTTTATTTGCATTTCCTTGCTTCATAATTCAGAGCAATCATACTGCATAATTTGATCTTTCATTGACCCATAATTCTAACGGACATGCCTTGTCCTAAATAAACAATCTCACAAGCCAAAGAGTTGTTACTCATTTTTATACCACATTTCCATTGTTATGCTCACTGTAAATGCGAGATATTACTATTTCCCAATGTAATGGTACTCATTTCATCAGCCTTTGAAAATTGGAAGCTGTTCTGGCCATGTTAGATTTCAAAAGCATGACTATCTTGTGACTCTTTGTCCTCTGGCACCTGTTACACTGTTTGTATGTCTGCCTTATTTAGGGAAACTGTAAGACTAATGTTTGCAAAGCACTGCTCCCAGATTATGCTGTTTGATTTCATTTGCTCACATATACTTTAGGGCTTTGAAGGGTGTTATATCATCAAACAATTCAGAAGTTAGACTGACAAGAGGACCATTAGCGCCAACCTCAGCCCTTTTTTATTATCTGGAAAGAGATCCCATCGTGTTGAACTCGTCACACAAATTCAATTTTATTTTGGGTTATTAACACGAGACTTTACATACAGAATATATACCTCTACTTGCTATGGAATGCTCAAATGGCCCAGCTCTTCAAACTTAAACTGCAGAGCTGTTTATAGAGTCCTAACAGTAGTCAGGAAGGAACAACCACTTTTTTGACCGAGGCAAATTGCTTCTTTGCCCACCTTGCTCTTGCAATGAGGCCATTTTAGGTGTTTGCATCAGAACGTCGGTCCACACGTTTGGAAGTACCGTAGGCAAATGCACTTCCCTACTGCAGAACCATCTTGGGTTATAGTCTAAAAGGGGTGTACCAAGTCGGAGGAAGTGAGGGAGGTCTTTTACAGTAAGGTTGACTAAACAACTCTGATACAAAGACTGACTAATAAACCCAGGATGTGCCAAAAATATATCTAAGGACTGGGGGAAACCTTTTAACTATTCTGTGGGAAGCAGCTGAATCTGTGTATTTTCTTTGGAAAAAAGTTTCAGTTTGCCAGACAGAGGAAAAAGACATTTTGACTGCAATTGAACTCAGTCTGAATGGGCTGGTCCAAGTATTCCCCTGTGGCAGAGGGTACAGGAAAGTGTGGATTGTTGCCTGTTTCCACACTGGCTGTCATAGGAGCGTCAAGGATGCACAGAATCTTGTGACTTGGCTGGGCTAGACGTCTACTCATCGGGGAAATGGGATTCTTACAATCAAATGCTGCATTTGAGGTGAAAAGAGGAAACTTTTGTTAAACCCAGAGGGAATTGTTACCCGGTCTGGAATATCACATAGCCGAAAAGGGTTGGCAATTCTTTCCACGAAGCAATGATCTGAATCAGGGCAGGCTATTTGAAGGACACTCTGGGAAGGATCGAGGGGGAAGTAACTAAAAATGAGACAAAATAATTATAAAAATATTAACTTGGTTAAGCATAAAACTTACTATAAAGAAAATCTCGCTTCAACATATGTTGCCTCAATGGTTCCCTAGGGTTTTTTTTTTTTTGGCCTGATCTGACCGGGTAGGAAGGGTTTCCTTCTAAACTCACTTTTCCATGTAAAATTGGCTCCATCTCCTGAAGGTGTTTGAAAAGAAGAGCATTTTCCCAATCCAGGTACGTGTCTCTGGTCTATATCCTGAGTATACGATAAACCAGGACTGGGCAGGAAGGAAACACTAGCCTAGAAAAGGTCTGAATCAGGGGTCTCCAACCTTTTCTGTAACAAGAGCTACTTATGTTCAATGAAAATCATCCAGAGCTACTAATATTAGTGATGTAGGAGTGGCCACCCCAAACCAAACAAGACTGTCAGCAGTGATCACATCAGTGCATTATGCAGGGTTACCCCTAAATTCCCCTCTACATGGGTAATATATACCCGCATTCCCCCTTGGTAATAATGGGAGTAATAAATCTCTCCGACTCAAATAATAGCTTTAAATACATTTTGAAAATTCAAACATTTTTCTCCAAACAACAGCTTATGAGTTCTGAAAATACACACATTTTCCTCTCAAATGTATGCTTTTTAATTTTGTCATACAAATAATAATTTAACTAAGCAAAAGTTCACTTTTGTAGGAGGCTGGGCCACACACATGAGTGCTACTAACAAGGTGCTGGAGAGTACTGGTAGCTCACTAGCTACTCGTCGGAGACGACTAAGTCTTGGGAAGGACTGAAAATCAAAATCAGCTCTGCTAAAAAATTTCAAAAGAGCTGTACACTGCAGGAGGTTGTGACTACGATAGGGCTATGGAGCTTTCATTGTTGACTCACGTGAACCACCAGCTCTGAAAACAGCCTATCAGGAAAATGCCTGCATGTTAGATTGCCCAGTCCTGATCTATTGAATACTCTACCCATATTGCATTAAGTGCATGCATCCAGAGAGGTAAAGGGGCAGGAACAAGTTAGAGCACACTTTCATATGCAAACTGCTGACTTAAAAGCAACAGATTTTATAGACAGCTAAGAAGATAAATTCATGAAATATTGCATTATTGCTGCTGGAATCTCATTTGAAACACCAAGGGAAAGCATGCAGAATTGGCACATAAACACTATTTCTCACATATTATTCCCCAAAAACTTGTAATCCTTGTTATTTCCCCAACCTTAACATTGGTGGTGACAGGAATAGCAGAAATGAGGAACTAGCCCTACTGCTTCAGGCAAACCATATCACGCGAAGGATTTTTGCAGCATTGACAAGAGAAAGAAGAAGACACTGCTGAACCAGGCATGGTGAGGGTCAGCGGCTGAACAACATATAGAAACAGAGGACCTAGAGGGCAACCCAGTGCGGATGATGATGGGCTGATCTGGCCCATGATTACCAATAATGATGGGGTGATCTGCCATAATTACCAGATACACCTATTTCAAAAGGAGTAGTGGATCCTACTGTTTGGGGCCTCGATCGACCCACCTGTGATGGGCCAGGACAGATCTTTCAACGTCACCATCTCTTGAGCGGCATATTTCATTTTTGCCTGCCCGGAACCAATATGGCACGTGGTGGAGATTGGGACAACTTTCCAAACGAGAGGCACTCCTTATTGTCAAGTTCAATACGGCAGTGACAGGACTGAATGAGCTATCCGAAATTTACAAATTTTAGTATCATATACCCCTTTAAAAATTACAGTTTAGTGAATCTGTAAGCTGTACACCTGCAGTCACTATTAGGGTGCTATTCCTAATATACTTTGCCGTTTTACACTAATTTCCCTTTGTTTTGTCACACCACATGAAAGTATGCTCTATAGCCTACTGTTGATGGAAACGCTAATCCCCGCTTAATACAAACACGGGACATGAATCAATTATTACATTTGATTCAGTCACCCAGTGCCATATTGGTTCCGGGCAGGCAAAAATGAAAAATACATGGCAAACCTTTGGCAGCTTGCCACAATCTATCACATCGGAACGCTATTCCCCCGCACAGCGCATGCGCGAGAAACCAGTCTTCCAGCATAAGAACACAAACTGGATTCTCCACGCGCATGCGCGAAGTGATTAGCGCTAAAAGATACGCCGAAGGATTAGGACGCGGCTTTACGGATATTCCGATAGTTGGTG
Source organism: Lissotriton helveticus (assembly GCF_964261635.1). NCBI lineage: Eukaryota > Metazoa > Chordata > Amphibia > Caudata > Salamandridae > Lissotriton > Lissotriton helveticus. Next base: position 820,702,724 of record NC_136067.1, on the reverse strand, counting down.
AGTTTATTTTTGGAACACTCTCCAAGCATTCGCATGTAGTTCTTTGATTGACTGGCAATTAGCTGATGAGATTGCCTGATTCCTTTACAGAAAGGAGCGTGTGACTGATACTATTTCTACTTCATTGGGATTCAAACGGTGACGATTTATCCAGGAATTTACATCTCTGGGACCCCGGTAAGACGTTTTGAATTACGACAGTCAACCTCTTACCAATTCATTCAAAAAGAATTGGGACTTATGATGTACCTTGTCCCTTAGGTCTCCAGATTCCGGATCTATTACCACATTTGTCATTCGGGACACTCCAATGCCCAGGACTAAGGTACTTATTCAGGACCCAGTTGTTTTGCTCGATTTTGTGTGTCTCTCTCTAATCCACTTTATGCTTACACACACTCTTTTATATATTTTTTCTTTTATGGTTTGATTCAGGTCTTACTAACGAATTCGATCTACTGGATAAAATTCCAACTGGTAAGCTGAGTGAGTCTGTAGGTATTGTAGTGCTCGTCAGTGTCTTGTTGTGAAAATTGAATACATATGCCCTTTTCTTCTTTTTTATAGAATAACCTGGCCCTGAGGAGAATCCTCACGACCACTAGGGATTTGAAACGAGTAGACCCTTCTTGTCTTGGTCTGCCTTTGGTTGTTCTAGTGCTATACATTGTATTCCACTAGTTCTGACAACTGTACACTCACTTTTGTTAATTTTTAGAAATAATTGATTTATTTTTTGACTTTAAGGAGTGTACTGTTTTGAATTTTGTACAAATCTATAGGAGACCTGTTACTTCCCCCACTGGTGTACGAATCCTCCAGTCTGTGTGAAGTATCCCAGTATGAATGTATGAATGCCTGTGGTATGACTGTGATACGTTTGATCTATGATTGGATGATTGATATTCTACCTTGTGTTGTGTCCCCCATTTTCATTTTTTGTCACTAAAAATTCTTTTTGCTTTAGTGTTGACTATACCCTTTCAGGTTAAGAATTGTTTTTTATCAACTTTGCAAAATAAAATGACTATTCAATAGTGTTCCCAGCCTTGAAGTATATTTTTGTCTGGTGGTTAAGTGGTCAGCTAACTATACTATCAGTACTGGCATCCCTCTTTTGTTGTTCAACAATACAATGCAATCATTAAATATAAAATACATAAAACTACATTTAAAAAATACTCACTGTATATTACAAATAAAAAAAGTTAAAAAATAGTAAAACAATTTCAGTTAAAGATTTAAAAAATTGAAAACAATAACATTCTTTAATGAATAAAACTATTGAAATTAATACATATAAAATTAATCAACACAATTTAATTAGTAGATAAAGTAATACCTCAATTCACAATTATAAATTATCAGGCAATTAAAGTGACATTAATCAAGCAATGTATAAAATTAATAGTTTTTTAATAAAACTGTCAATTATAAATGAAAAAATAATATTTTAAATATTAAAAAACTTCAAAATGTTAAACTTCTTCAGAGCGATGCGGCCGGACTCTCTGTCCAGAGGGCATGGTAGAGATTGTTAAAAAATGCTTCTTGTAACTTCTGAGCTTCTCCAGCAAAGAGTACATGTGTTAGTCATTCCTGTAGGTATTTTTGTACTTGCACACTGGAGGAACCCCGGTGTTAATGGAGACCTCGCATTTCATGTCCCAGTAAGCCAATTACCCAGTCGGCAATGAGGCTGGCAATCCCTGATTTCACATGACGGCTCAGACTGCAAGTTGTGCATAAAACACACCTTGTTGATGGCAGTGCGTGGACGCTGCTATTTTGCTAATTTAAAGGCGTCTGGTGGTTTTCAAATAAGAATTGGATGTGATCTATTGCCGTCTAGATTTCCAGTGCAGAACTAGAGCAGAGGTTAGTGAGTCTCCGCCTTCTCTCCTGCAAGTTACCAAGGCGAGTCAGCGCTCACTGCTGATATCGGCAGTGCGCCGCAGGTCACAAGTGCGAATCCCAGACAGGCAAACTCTGTAGTTTATCTTCCTGAGGTCGGGATAGCGAGTTCCATTAACTGAGTAGCAGCACCACAAATTAATTACTTACAGTGCTACAAAACAGAAGTGAGACGCAGAGCGCTATATAAAAAAAACAAATTATAAGCAGGAGAAGATCTTTGGAATTCATTGGATAAGGATAGCGACCACTAACAATTTCAGAATACTATTAAGAGGCATTCTATTTCCACAGGATGTTTTAGGGTGGGTGGAACGCGTACGTTTCATAAGTTTATAAGGTGATAAAGGGCCCTTGAAAGGCTTCTCTTAGACACTCACAGCTGCCACAAATCACCGGATTTTCCTATAGCCTCTGTACACAGCAGGGCACAAGTCCTAAACAAGCGCGCGCCTCAGCAGCAGGGAAGGGGGCCTGCGCGATTCCCTTGCGGGAGCGTGCGACCATACGGCGCCGCGCACTCCCGCAAGGAAATAGCCAGAGGTGCACACGTTTTTGCCCCCAAAGCTGTGCCGATGGCATTAGGTCTCTCTCCTATGCACAGGGGACAGGCTATGGCCTAGATGTATCAAGCTGTAACAGGGAGTCAGTAAGGGGCTGGGAACGTGGTTTAGGTAAAGTGGGTTTTATTTTCATATACAATTTCTTTTGTCGAAAAGTAAGTCTTTCTTTTGCAAACTCGGCTGGATCCGTGGTGCCTCTTAGGTTATTTGCTGCTTTAGGAGACCGTCTCGCCCCTGGCTTGGGCTCCTCCGTTGGTGTGGCTCTCGTGGCACCCAGATAGGAAAGAAAGAAAAAGAAAAGGAGCGTTTACCATCTGACCTCGCTCTGTTTTAACCCCAAGGGTACCGGGGAAGTGAGGGGACACCTCTGGTGTGACGCTTTACCGCCGCGGTGTCTCGTGGTGAGGGAGGGGGTATTTACAGGGTCCAGGAAGGTGTGGGAGAATAGGAAGTGGGTGTGCTTTCTAACGCGGGACTACACCCCGACGTCCCACCCAGCTTGCGAACTTGTCCCGTACCTGTCTGAGCCACACTCCTCCCTCGGGAGTGTGGCACGGCGCAGCGCGGTCCCGTTGGCCTCCTGGCTCGTCTGCTTCGCCTTTCGGCCCGTCTGCTTCGCCTTTCGGCCCGTCTGCTTCTCTTCCTCGCTCTGCATCCTCGGCTCCTCGCTCTTTCTCTTCCGCCCTCCGCTCTCCGGTGATGTCACACACTATCCCTCGGATATCCGGATATTTGGCCAATGCCCCGAAGCAGACGTCACGAGGGGAGGGGCCTTCGTCCGGATCAGTCGCCCAGTTAAAGGAGCCGTGCACCTCTCTTCCTATTGTTGAGTACCAGGGAATCTGGTCGTCCTGTGGGGAAGGAGGAAGGGAATCCTCATTATGAGTCCACCAGTCCTTGCTATGGTCCAACCCTTGGGTGTTGGGTACCCGGTTACACAAGCCTTTTGCGATTCGTTAAGGCCGAAATTCGCAGAATGTCGGCCTTAACGAATCGGAAACGGACATTTTGCATCTTTTGGGATGTATGAGAAATTAGCAAAATAAGGAATCACAAAAAATTGCGATTCCTTATTTTGCTTAAGCATTTAAGGAATCGCAATTTTGCGATTCCTTAAATGCCATGTATGAAACTTTTTTACATTGCGAATTCAGGTTAAGGAATCGCAAATTAACACCAATTTGAGGTTCGTGTTAATTTGCGAAATCCTTTCAAAATCCAAAATATGACAATTTTGAAGGTGGCATGTGACACACATACATGCCCATAGGGCATGTATGTGTGCCATATGCACACACATGTAAGTTTCAGGGGTGCAGCAGGGTGTCCATGAGACACCCCTGCACCCTTGAAATAATTCTCAAATTGCGATTAGCAAATTGCGAATTCGCAATTTGAGAATTACTTCACAATCATTCCTATGGGCCTCCTGGCCCATAGGAATGCATGGGAAATTATTCCTTATTTGCGAATTCGCAAAATGCGAATTCGCAAATAAAGATTAATAAGGAATCGCTAAAAAAAAGAGAATTTTTACATACATTCCATTTTGCGAATTCTAAATAGCGATTCGCTAAAAATCGCTATTTAAGATTCGCAAAATGGAATCTTGATATATCTAGGCCTATGTTTCTAACGTTTTCAGGCTTTAAATGCAAGAAATCTGCATACATTCTTAGAATGCCAGATGAGAAGTGGACTAATAGGATCATCTCAGCTATTTTACAGGGCAATATATATGACTGACACTCTATGTTCAAACACACACAAAATCAACATCTAGGCTTGATGGGGCTAGCAACTCTAACTGAAACATTCAGAAAGCTGACAGAGTCACCAAATTCCTGAATTAAATAAATGGCAACATCCATGTGTTCTTGTTTCCAATTTCTTTAGGGCAGAGTTTTAAAAACAACTAATCTGCACACAATCACAGGATGATGAGGCTACGCCGGACCTGAACCTTGCTCCACAGTTCCAAAGTTTGCAGCTCTGGACAAGAGGCCACATCTCCATTGCTGCCCCTACACTGTTACCGCTCCGATAACTAGTGAAAGAGTTTAGTGCGTGAGGGCTATTTACATACTTAATCCAAGTTTTATATTGGACAAGGCACATATAGCTGGGTACCCCATGTTCTTGCTTTACAACGCTTAGACACATTGCACATTAAACACCTAAACAGCGTGTCGCTTTCATTCTTGTTTAGAAAGTCTGTAACTTTACAAATAAACGCAGCTGTTGTGCCACTGGTCAGTGCAGGACTAGTTTCCTGCATTTTACCAGAAGATGAAAGCATTCTGAATCTTCCTGCTTCCCCTTGGTGTTTTGATTGAGAGACCTGGAGCGGTGTGGTAATTGATCCGGCCCTCGAGCCAGCTGATGTGAACTGGATTAAGTGCTCTCAGGGGAGGCTGGGACCCATAGGGACAGTCTGAATGAACAGCAGAGGTAGACTCAGACAGGCAAAGATTGAGTCCGGAACAGCCTACACATTCCACCTTGCTGAACCTAATTAGCCAATTGGAAGCATAAGTAGGCTGGAGCCGCAAAACAAGAATTATGGAGTGAGTGCTGCAAAACCATAGTGTTATGTATACTGCTCTCTGCTGGTTCATCCTCGGGTTGGGGGGATGGTTTGAATACACATTGCAAAGCACAATGGTGCCTGCAGCAATGCTGAGCCATTGTGAGTACTGGTACTCTCCGTTGTCCTAGAAGAAGTCCCGGTACTCAAGGGAAGAAAACTAAAAAAGTGCCATTACTCAGTACCAGTGGGTAACGGGCCATTTTATAGCCCTGGATAATTCCTGAAGCAAATACATTGTTATATTGTACAGAATATCATCTACGTGATAATTCCCAACAGTACACTGGTGATGAGGTGGACTCTTCTTTCTGCTCCGCTTCCGGCCAGCTCCTGACAAGTCATGGGTGATCTTCCCATGCTACTGCAAAGGGTGCTTAATAACTTGGGACCTGATTCACAAAAGTAATCTGAGACAAAATCCTAGCTTTACGACTTTCAATATTCACAAATTTCATTTAGGAGTAGTAAACTTAGGAATCCTAACTTTACTACTCCTAAATGCCCTGTGTGAATACCATAAGTGGTAAAGTTAGGATTTTGTCTCAATTAAACTTAAATTTTGGTCTTAAGTTTAAGTTTAGGAGTAGTAAAGTTAGGATTCCTAACTTTACTACTCCTAAGTGCCCATGTGTGAATACCGAAAGTAGTAAAGTTAGGATTCTGTATCCGTTAAACTTAAGTTTTGGCCTTAAGTTTAGGAGTTAGGATTCTTAACTTTACTACTCCTAAATGCCCTGTGTGAATACCATAAGTGGTAAAGTTAGGATTTTGTCTCAATTAAACTTAAATTTTGGTCTTAAGTTTAAGTTTAGGAGTAGTAAAGTTAGGATTCCTAACTTTACTACTCCTAAATGCCCTTGTGTGAATACCGAAAGTCGTAAAGTTAGGATTTTGTATCCGTTAAACTTAAGTTTTGGCCTTAAGTTTAGGAGTTAGGATTCCTAACTTTACTACTCCTAAATGCACATTGTGAATACTGAAAGTGATTAGGTTAGGATTTTGTCTCAGATTACTTTTGTGAATCGGGCCCTTGGACTCAGCTCACTTGGCGCTGTATTAGTGCTTTCTGTCTACGTCTGGGTAACAGACCTCCTGCATTTTGTTTCCAACTGGTGGCATAGTGTTACGTACAGGAGTTTCACTCTCTCAGCAATAAGGCTAAGTAAGTGTTACAGCCTCTTCTAATTGGCACGATGCTTAAGGTTGTAAACCTTTTTGCAGTTTTATATAGTACAAACTCACCACAATGATATTGGAACGCTCTACATGAACACCAGTTACATTACACAAGTTCACATTCTATTTTTTCTATGCACTAGAGCACAGATTTATCAATATTTGATGCAGCTCAATGCAGTAGGACAACTTGCTGAGCTGCGATGTGTCAAATTGCGAGGGAAGTTACATATGGCACAACCCTGCTCTCTGTCTGCACTGGCGTACTGTGTGCTACCCAGCACCAATGTGAGCACCCGTGTACCATGTGCAAAGGTGCCTGCATTGCAGGCAGGATTGCTTTTGTGCAGGAAGGAGCACCGTCCTGCACAAAAGCAATCCTTAGAGGCGAGGAAAAACCAAGGAGAAACAAAGACATTTCTCCATGTTTCATGTCTATCGGAATGCAAATTATTTTGTCACATTCCCAGGTTTACTTGTCTTTGTAAACCTGAAAATGCACCAAAATGCATGATTGGAGGTGTGGAAACACCCATACTTCACCCATGTAACACCTTCCCAGCGTGGAGTAATGCAAAGCAGCAAATTGTTTTGTCTTGCGTTACTCCAGATTTACTGGGCCACGCAGGGCGGCACAAGGTGGCTTTGCATGGCTTAGTAAATCTGACTTAAGGATTGCGTGACGCAAGGGCGACACAATCTTTTGATACATCTAGCCCTTGGAGATTAAGTGATTTGCCCAAAATCACAGGAGCTTGAGCCAACGCCGGACTCAAACCTCGTTCTCCATTTGCAAAGTTGGCATTTCTGGCCGTAACACCACATTCTGTACAACTGGCAACTTACAACCGGCATGTCCTAAGGAATACTGACGTTGGAGTTCGATATTCTGCTGTGGACTGTAAAGGATTTTAGTGGCTGTTGGAGTGAATCAGGCCAGGACACTTTGGAGGATTGCTCAACTTAGCCTTAGATAGGATAGGATATCACTTATAAAGCGCACAAATACCCAAGGGTGTCAAGGCACTATAGCAGACCAAGAGGAGACAGGATGAAGCGCGAACAAGCAGTGAACCTAAGACAAAAAAAGCCAGGTTTTCATAAATCCTACTTGAACAGCTCCACGATGGTGTGGAGTTTTAACATCGATCTACACAGGATTCTTTGTAAACACCAAAAGAGACAGTTCCCAGGTGACAATTTCAATCTCCTAACAAATAAATATTTAATATTCCTTCACCATGCTTAGTACCAGTTAGTTATGTAAAGTTACATTTTCATGGTATGGTATTGTACCAGAATATCATAGTCAGAAGAAGATCGCTAGTCGTAAATTTCAATGTAATGATGTTCGAAAGTGATAGCAAAAGTGTATAGTATGCAGACGCTGTATTTATGGTGCACCTCATCCACCAGCACTTCTTCCAGCCACCCCTCTCGAGACCTTGCCAACCCTTGGATTCTACATTCTACTGTAGGATTAAACCAAGAGTATTTATAGTTAAAAAGGAGAATATCACAATCATGGCCTAAATATTGTCTACAGAAATATAGCCACAATGGAGTTAATAACACATCCTCTACAGAGTCTACACCACGGGTACTCATAGTACGGCCCGCGGGCCGGCAGCGGCCCGGCAAGCCTACCGTGGCGGCCCGCGGACCATGAGACACCGTACCCGTGTTTTTAAAAAAACATTTTCAAAGAGTGTCTGCAAACACTGCCGGTTGCAGAGACACTCAGAGTCGGAGAGACTCTGCTGCTCTGTGGGGGCCGGGCGATTCAATCCAGCAAGGCCAGAGTGGAGCTGCAGGGGTGCTAAGAGGAGGTGAAATACAGCAAAGCCCCATTCACATGCAAATGGTCTTTTTAAAGACCTGGGAAGTGCTCGGGTGGGGCTGTGTGTCTGTGCGCGCTGGGGAAGCTAGCTGGGGAAGCTGTCTCAGCCCGGTGAGACACAGGCAGGGTGAGATGACAGAGGGAGGTAGAGGGACAGAGCCAGAGGGAGAGGGAGGGAAAGGGAGAACGAGACATGGAAACAGAGAAAGGGAGACAGACAGAGGGAGGAGGGCGACGGAGGGCGACAGAGGGAGACAGAGTGAGGGAAGGGGAGTGAGGGGGGAGTGAGGGAAGGGAGTGAGGGAAAGGCAGTGAGGGAAAGGGAGTGAGGGAAAGAGAGTGAGGGAAGGGAGGGAGTGAGGGAAGGGGAGTGAGGAAAGGGGAATGAGGGAGGGAGTGAGGGAGGGAGGAAGGGGAGGGGAGGGAGGGGAGGGGAGTGAGGGAAGGGGAGTGAGGGAAAGGGAGTGAGGGAAGGGAGGGAGTGAGGGAAGGGGAGGGAGAAAAGGAGAGTGAGGAAAGGGGAGTGAGGGAGGGGGAGTGAAAGAAGGAGAGTGAGGAAAGGGGAGTGAGGGAGGGGGAGTGAAAGAAGGGGAGTGAGGGAATGGAGTTAGCGAAGGGGAGGTAGTGAGGGAAGGGGAGTGAAGGAGGGAGTGAGGGAAGGGGAGTGAAGGAAGGGGAGTGAGGGAAGGGGAGTGAGGGAGGGAGTGAGGGAAAGGGAGTGAGGGAAGGGGAGGGAGTGAGGGAAGGGAGTTAGGGAAGGGGAGGGAGTGAGGGAAGGGGAGTGAGGGAAGGGGAGTGAGGGAAGGGAGTGAGGGAAGGGAGTGAGGGAAGGGGGGTGAGGGAAGGGGAGTGAGGGAATGGGAGTGAAGGAGGGAGGGAGGGAGTGAGGGAAGGGTAGTGAGGGAAGGAGAGTGAGGGAGGGAGTAAGAGAAGGGGAGTGAGGGAAAGGGAGTGAGGGAAGGGAGTGAGGGAAAGGGAAGGGGAGGGAGGGAGTGGGTGAGGGAAGGGGAGTGAGGGAAGGGGAGTTAGGGAAGGGGAGTGAGGGAAGGGGCGGGAGGGAGAAAGGTAAGGGGAGAGAGGGAAGGGGAGTGAGGGAAGGGAGTGAGGGAAGGGGAGTGAGGGAAGGGGAGTGAAGGTGAGGGAAGGGGAGTGAGGGAGTGAAGGAAGGGGAGTGAGGGTGAGGGAAGGGGAGTGAGGGAGGGAGAGGGGGAAGATGGGGAAGGGAATTGAGGGTGAGGGAAGGGGAGTGAGGGTGAGGGAGGGAATAAGAGGAAAGGAGAGGGAAGGGAAGGGAGAGGGAAGGAGAGGGAGGAGAAGGAAGGAGAGGGAGGGAGGGGAGTGAGACAGTCAGAGTGAGTGGGACAGAGGGAGACAGGGACGGAGAGAGGGAGAGAGAGGGGGATGGAGGGAGGGATGCTCGAACTTCCCCCTCAGTTTCACAGGAAAAAGTGGCAGCACTCGAGGAGCTTGGTGGTTTCACGGTGTTTTATTTTTTGGGAAAAAAGCACAGACGCGTTTCGGCGTGAGCCTTCGTCAGTGTGTCACTTGTGACGTGTAAGCAGCAAATTAATAAAGTTTCATCTACATTCATTGACAGCGACATAGGACCAAACCCTCCCCAGCCTCTATGGGCGCCATCTTGGAATGGTGGTATATTCCTGGGAGGTTGTCATGATTATAAGGTGTCTTAAATTATGACATTAAACAAAGCCGTGGATCGGCTATTGTCCTATGTACACAGTGTTCAATCATAGTTACTCTTCTGAGGAATAGAAATAATAACAATGCAGTTCTTCAAAGACTATGACAAAAAATACAGAAATTACAAAAGTTTCAAAAATAGAGTGCTGTACAGAATACTTCTCAAGGTGATAACGACATAATATACAGATGGTTTGCCCTTATTCTGTCAATAAATTCTAGTCCATTGTAACAGACAAGGTTAAACAGGCCCATAGTATTCTTTCTTTCTTATTTACATATATATATATAGGGGGATGGAGGGAGGGTGCCCCAGAACTTAAAGACCCCACTCCACGGAGGATGGTTTTCAAAACCTTTTATTCCGAACAGCTAGTGCAGCTCATTCATTGCTGTCCCTTACGCGTTTCGGTGTTACAAACACCTTAATCATAGGGGGAGGGGGAGCTTGGCAAAATCCGGTAAGTACTTCAACCTTCTTTATCCCAAAAGACGCAGTCACTTTCCAGTAAGTGGCAAGCTGGGTGTTGAAGTCCATTAAAACCTTCCAATTAGGGTCAGTTTTTTTGCCAAATGTTTTTAGACCCCAAATTCTTTAATGTTTTACACAGCCCTCCATGGGCTGCTGGGCTGCAATCTCTGTTCAATTTCGGCATCCCACGTGCTAGCAGGCAATGAACTTCCACTGCCTCGCAGACCTGTTGTAGTCAGGTGGTGCATCTTCCTCGCAGCTTGGAGCCTGCCGCGTGTAACATTCCAAAAAGGTGCCAACAAAAAAAAGGGACAGCAACGAATGGGCTGCTGCACTAGCTGTTCAGAATAAAAGGTTTTGAAAACCATCCTCCGTGGAGTGGTGTCTTTAAGTTCTGGGGCACCTTTTTGGAATATATATATATATATATACACATCAACTCCACACTTCCCCAGTGCAATAGTGGACAAAAACAGGAACACGGACTCGAAAATAAGCCAGAATCAGATTTTTATTTTCTTCATTTTAAATAAGTGGAACGGTGCATGCCTCAGACGCGTTTCGGACATGAGGCTGTGTCCTTGCTCACTATACATATACACACACATATACCGGGTCTGGTAGCTCAGTGGACGAAGGCGTCCGCTGCAGGGACCTGTGTTCAACCTCATGGTCACCGTTTGTTTGTTGCTCTAGCCCCGCCCCCTCCCCCACTGACCCCGCCCCCACCGGTGCGGCCCTCGGACACAAACCACACTGTAAATTTGGCCCCCGAGAGAAAATTTGTGAGTACCCATGGTCTACACCCAAAAGGACGATATATTTGTAAACACTATTTAGGATAAAATATTTATGTCTGGCAATATTGCTGTATACAATAGCATAATAAGCAAACAACATTAATACTTTGTAGGATGGCAAATATATCATTACTGAATATAAGGTGCACGGTGCACTGCAATAAACACTTTTCTAGACAAAATTTATTATTTTGGTGTAAAACATTCTATTGTTAATTAAAACAGAGCAGTCAAATGAACATATCCGTCACAATTTCTGGTGGACCAAAATACATTCACAAAGCTCCTTGTTCATGCATTTGTGCAACTTTGAAATGTGTAACATTTATTCCTACATCCAGAGCTTAAGTTAATGTCTGAGAATTGTGCTGACTCCTTTAACAGTAGTTTGCAATACATTATAAGTCACTCATTGGAGATGGCGACCAACCTCTTACCATTTTGAATAAATAATATTGCAGTTGGGTTCCCATGGACTTATCCTATGCACTATTCATGATCATCCAGCAACACCATTTCAGTTACACTTGAACAGTCCTCTGAAATTCCAGAGACAAACAGGGGAATGGCTTTGTTTTCACAGTGCTGCTCATAGATGTGGAATTCAGGTACTTTCCATCAAGTACTGTTTATCTAAGGGCCTTGCTGTCATCTGCTGCAATCCTACTGATAAAGGAGGCTTGGTTGACTCGAACAAAACAGAGGTTTCAAGAACACTGGTAATCCTTACATCAAACATACTCATGGGACTATCAGTCAGTCAGTCAAACAAGTTTTATTCGACAATTAGTCATAAAAGCAAAATAAAAAATATGTTAGTATAAAAAGATTTCATATCATTGACATTGTGCAAAACACGATCATAAAGCTTGTTTAGTAGATAAGATCAGATCATCATGACATATAAAAAGGATCCATAAAATAATGTTAAAAAGATTGGCATCTACTGTTAAGAACAATCGTTAAAAACAATCACCATTAAAATCTCTACTGCTGGATGCTAATCTTTGGTCCTGGTAAGTCGGGCCAGCATTACTAATTGAATACATTTGTGGCTAGGTTTGGCTGTAAAACACCTAGCTAGCTGTGGTGCAAAGTAACATGTTTCAGATCGATAGGGAGTGCGACCTTATGGCCCATGACCAACCTGTAAAGATTGGGATGGGACTATCTGTATAATGGGTTGCTTCAGGGTCACTTGTGATCAAATTGTCTCTGATTCACTAGTACTGCCATCTGCCTCGTATTCTGTTCACCTCAGCACCTTTTTAGTGAGGGCATCACAAGAACTTCAGCTCTGACTGCCTCCAGAAGCTTCTGTATAATAGCATTCACAAAGACCTCATTCATACTGTCAAAAAAACAGAAAATTACCCTTACAGTGAGAATTGAAACTCCCAATTACTAAACAAAGCAATTCTTCAATAGGGTCTGCCCACGATGAAACACCAACCAGCAATTATAGGAACCTCACAGAGCATATTTACCATGATACACCAGCTAAATGAGGCCAGATTGTTCTCCATGCTAGATCTGCACAAAGCCCATCATCAGCTACAGTTTAAAGCATCTTCTACATACTTCACCACATTTGCCATGCAAATGGTTGCACATCATCACAAATGCCTAATTGTCATCTGTCGTCAGCGGCTGAAGTTTCCACTAAAGCAATGCGGAGAATAATCCAAAGCGCTAAGTAGAGCCTGAATTACAGCAAGGTTACGCTTCTGTTTTAAAAAACATGGGAGGAACTTGATGACAGACATGTCTAATTATGCAAAGTGCTGCATAAAGGAAATCTTACCTTGGACAAGAACCCATTTATTTTTTACAGGATATCTTCGGATCATTTTAGGGTCTGACTATCAGGACTGTCTAGGACAGTGTCCGGGACTTGGGCAAGGGTGGCCGGGTAGAAAAAAGGAAGCAGAAAGAGGTGTGCAGTGCTGCCCAGAATAACACAGCGAGTCAAAGGAGAAAAGGGATCCAAAGATGAAGCCTGCACAAGGGAACCACATGGTTTAGAAGAAAGAAAGGTCAGACACTCAAGAGGCAATTTAACATTAAGAATAACTGACACCCAGGACTGACATGCAAGACTTGTGTATATAACAACAAAAAGTATAAAGGGAATGTGGGGTAAAGCACTTAGAAGCTCCACACGGTAAGACTGAAGGTCAGTAAGGTCCTCACCCACAATTTCTGTTACAGATACTGACTGCAAAAACCTGCACATAGGATATTCATGGAAAGGCAGGGTCAGTGGAGCTGATACCTATGATGATGATATAAATGTAACTTAAAGATAATGCTCCCAGTGAACAAGAAACACCATCTAGGTTGTCAGCTGTGTCAACGGATCCTGGCGATCAAACAGGAACACGCGAGGCGGTAACAGCAAGGGGGTAGAACAAAACACAAGCACAATAGAAAAGGAACTAGCAAGGAGGAATGCTTAACAGGAAAGAAGGAAAAACAAAGGGAACACTTGGCTGAAGGTAAGAAACAAAACCCACAAGGATACTGAAAGTTATGACTGCAGGAACAGGAAAACAGCAATGTAGAAACTGCAACAAAGGAAAATGGAGAAAAAGGCAGGGACTGGACAAAGGTAAATGCAGAAGGAAAAAGACTTCGAGGGAGCACTAAATAGTCTTGGATCATGAATTGAAGAAACAAGGTATAGCTAAGGCTCAAAAGCCAAGGTAGCACTGAAGTCAGTGCCAGTTCGCTGACTAGGAATAGCTGCAGCTCAGGAATCTAGGCAGCACTAAGGAAGTGCTAGTTCAGAAACAAAGAACAGCTGCAACTCTGGAAACAAGGTATCTAGGTAGCACTGAAGGTAGCAGTAATTCAGGCACAAAGGTAGCTACAGCTCAGGGACAGGAATCAAGCTAACACTGCTAGTTCAGGAACAAGGATGGCTATAGCTGAACAATCAAGGTAACACTGCAGGTGGTGCTACTTCAGGATCAAGGATAGCTATAGCTCAGAAATCAAGGAATAACTATAGCTGAGGAACAATGGAAACAATGATAGCAAAAGGTCAGGAAACAAGGGTCACTTTCACAGGAACACAGCTACTATGATCAACCCTGGAAAGAAGGGAGATGGGGCTTTAAAGAGCTCGCAGTAATCACATGCATCACGTGTGAGCTGGCTAGCAGCTGCCACAGGTGTGCTGGACTCTTCAACCCATCCTTGGCCTGCAGTGGTGGGGATGAAGCAGTGAGCAGGGGATTATAGGTAATGGAGATTCAAGCATGAGCTGACTGGCTTCCACAAAACCCGGCATGGATTGGGAATCAATGCTATTCTGGATGAAATTTCATCACTGCTTAAGGAAGCAAACATTAGCTACATCCAGACCCAATCTCGCTCACCTACGAGGAACACTGATCTGACCATAGACAACCTGGCCCCCTTACCCTCTCCCCAAGGCAAACTATCCCTTACTGCATGTCACTAAACTGCTGGTCAGCAGCCAAGCATACCACTGATGTGGCTGTAACTATCCTAAGACACACAATTAACATCTGCTTTCTAACTGAACCCGGACTGAATGATCACTCATCCCCTCTCATTAATCTCCTCAACCCACCGGGCTTCTCAATCATCCACTGCAGCCACAAGGGTGGCAAGTGGATAGACTACTCATCATACACAAAAATGATCTTTGCATGTCTCCCATCCGTATTGCCAAGTATGCTACTTTTGAATATTTAGGAGCTCAGCTCTCCTCTAAAGGCCCCAACACCACCGACTTTCATGTCATCTATCACCCTCCAGAAAAAAACTGAGGATTTCTGGAGGGTCTAATAGACCTCATATTGCAAAACTCCCTAAAAAGCAGCTCAAGCATTATACTAGGAGATCTAAACCTGAGCCTGGATAATGCCGAGCATCCATTAGTGTAATCCCTAAGCACCCTCCTGGAAACTAATGACCTCATCCAACATTGCAATAAACAAACTCACGACAAGGGCGCTACTCTTGCCGCAATCATCTCCACACACAACACCTTATCCTTCTTCTCTATTCTACCTTCTGACTGGACTGACCACCACTTAATTCTCTTTGATCTCAACAACATCCAAAATAAGACCCTCCCCCTATCCATATGTCCCAAGCACTGGGCAAGAAACATACATCAAATCCCGCAGGGTGAGCTAGAAGCATTAGTCAGCTCCCACATTTTACCTCCACCGACCTCTTGTTTACGGAGGACCTCACTGCCCATTACAACATAAAAACAGCAGATTTCCCTTTCCTTTAGGTTACCTCCACCTTGATCCTCACCCCAGTTGCGGTCTTCATTGCGGCCAACTGCTCTGTTACTCTCCTTCTAGGTAAGCATCCTCGCCTTGCTCACCTTCATGGTTTACCCCCGGTAGCCATGTTGTCCCATCCTTGAGCACCATCTTCCTCTCACCCCCACAGCCTATTGACTCACGCCGCACCACCTACCTGGCCTCTGTTACCCGTGGGATAAGTTCCCTGCTCTCTGTATCCAGGTAATCCCCCCCTGCCTGTCACCTCCATTGGTCCCCTGGGTGGTTCACGTGCCCCTTAGTAATTGGATTAATTCTCCCGTTGCGTCACACTTGCGAGGAGCACTCTTCTCTCACCCCACGACCCACATAGTACCACATACATTGTTTGTTTATCTCATTGTCACAATCACTGTAGTCCAGTTTAAATGTCACCAGACAGGACACTCACCAACACGTATGGCAGGATGTCACCTTAAGGCATGGTGTGCAATCGGTTATGCTATGCAATGAAGGTAGAGGTGAGAGTCTAAACAAATGTCCCTTGTGTCTCTTTGTTTCTCTATTTTTTGATTACAGGCTTGAACTTTCAGGCAGTACATTGGTTGTCCTCATGAGGATCCTTATTCTTACAGGATCGAAACGCCGTAGACAGTAGATGTAGTTTAAACACCAGTTCTCCATTGTGTGACATAATTATGTTTTAACTACATGAGAAAATCTAGGAAATTAGGTTCCATATGTACTAGCTTCTCATAAAAGAAATATTGCCTGATGAACCTTTTACCCCTTTTTGTCTGTCTAGCCCTGTTGTATGCTGTGGATACAGGACTGTGTCCCACTTCATATTTGTTGTGTTTGATATTGCCTTGCATTATTTTCATCGATTAAATCCTAGGGTCCGGCTGGACACCTTACTTATTATAGTGCATATTGTGGCCTATAATTATTCATTAGCCGTTACATTCTCTCTTGTCAAGGACCATTGTTCTAAGATAATGCTTGTAAACAACGGCAGTTATTTTATCTCTCCTTCATGGACCAAAATCATCAAATACTCCTTATCAAGCGGTTGATCCAAATCACACCCTCATTAAAAAAAAAACAGGCACCGACCAGAACGACCTTAACAATTACAGACCTATTACTAACCTCTCTCTCCTAGCCAACATCATTGAAAAATGCGTGCTGGCACAACTCAAAAACCAAATTGAAAAATGCAATCTTCCAATCTGGATTGAGGAAAAGCTGCAGCACCGAGGCTGCTGCAGTGAATGTCACTGATGACCAGCATAGATCTCTGGACAAAAGCCAGGCATGCCTCCTAGTCCTCTTGGACCTCTCGCCTGCCTTTGATACTGTCAACCATGACATCCTCCTCTACACCCCGGCATGTATCAATGGAACTGTCCTTCAGTGGTTTGCCCCTACCCTGAACAAACGTTCACAGTTAATCAAAATAAATAACTCCACCTCAAAAGCAATACCAGTCTTTCAAGAAGTCCCTCACGGGTCATTCCTGTCTACTGCCCTATTTAACTTCTATATTGCACCCCTTACAGTGATCCTGAAACAACACAGAATAGCTTTCCATCTCTATGTTGACAACCAACTCTATGTGAAATTATGGTTAATAAAAGACATCCAGCACCTTTCCATGGTCCAATCCTGGCTATTTAACAATCATCTTAAGCTTAACCCAAACAAAACTGAACTGCTACCCTTCCATCAAAAAATAAGTCCTTTCCCGTAGACACCTGGCTTGATAACCTCACTGCATTAAACTGCAAACTGTCCATCTCCAACTCTGTAAGATATCTAGGGATTACACTTGACAAAAACTTGACCTTGACAGAAAACATTTATGCCTCAGCTAAAAGGGCCCTCGATGCGTTAAAACACCTGAGAAAAATCAAACCTTTCATTCCCATCGAAGACCTAAAGACTGTGGTACAGTCCTCAGACCTCTTGAAACTGGACTATGGTAAAGTGACGAGCATGGGCGCCACAAAAACGGCTCCTTTCGAGAGCCATACTCCATGCTGTGGTCAGACTTCTATCAGGGGAGAGTCATTTCGACCACATCACTCCCACTCATAAGAAACTCAACTGGCTACCAATGGAGGCAAGATGTATATTCAAAACAGCTTGCATACCCCACAAAGCTGTGTACTTGGGAAAAACAGTTTACCTCGCAAACAAACTATCACAAGTCGGCCAAAAGAGACCCTTTTGAAGTTTTAACAGTTTAATCCTGATTCCGCCCAAATTCAAGAAAGAAAAATCACGCACCTGCTCCTTCTTCGGGAATGATCTCAGAATTTGGAACTCGTTACCTCAGGACCTACGAGACAATCACTTCTTCCCTCATTTAAAGAAGAATCTTAAACTTCTACTACTCAATAAATACCTAAACAATCCCTCTTAAATGTTCTGATTGGCCTGGTCCTTCCTCCCCGCACTCTCCTCCTAAACTGGAGTACCCCTACCCTGGAAATTCTGTTACTCCCCTCTCCCCACCTCCGCCGCTCTCTACACATCTACATCAGAAGTATATTGTTTGAATATCCTACTGTCTATAATTATACCTCTTTGTATATGGTTACTATGTATCCCTATGAACTTTCGAAGTCACTTGCATAATTGCTGCTATAAGGTACACCTATCCCTCGGTCTATCGTATAATTATTTTAAATTGTTACTAAGTACTGTCATTTGCTTTTCATGTAATTCTATATAATTGCTACTATTGCACACATATTCTACTGTCTATCGTGTATTCATTGTTATGTTATTACTAGGTACTGTTGTTTGCACTGATGTAGCTCTTTTAACTGCTGCTGTGCTACCTCTGTGAAGTGCTCTGATGCCTTCGGGTCAGGTCTGTGCTATACAAAACTCAATAATAAATAAAACAAATTACATTTAAGGAGGACGCTGTATGAAATGAAACCACCTCCTTGACCTGCTCAATTTGAAACACATAAAGAATGGGGAAACATAGCCCACCAGAAGGAGAAGGAGAAATATCAACGGAAATGTAGAAGAGCCATAAACACTTATGCAGACAAAAGATGGGATGCACAACAGGAAGCTTGGAGAGCTGACATTGCTAAGGAAACAAGATTGTACCAAGTCCTAACAGTAGAACAATTGAGAGGCAAATGAAAAGAGATGAAAAAGAATCTAGAGACAGCCAAGATTGACGTTATAGCTGGGGATGAAGAAAGTGACATAGACAATTAATTTTTAAATAACGTATTGCTGAAACGTCTACCACCATACAATGAGTCTCAACCTAAGGGTCTGACAAATCTGAATTCAGATGGAATCCCTAATGCACCTACTGTACCCTTGAACTCAAATGTACATACACCCTTCTAAAGGAGATACGGAATAACAGTCCCTTTAAATCCAATTACTTTAAATGCTCTAGATGCTTTGACTGTTCCCATTACTATTGGTCCTGTTGTACCCCTTTATAAGTTTGGGGTGCAGGGAAATACTGCCCATACATTAGCTGTTCCTACTGGAATAAACGCTTCGGCTAGTACACCTGTAGATTCAACAGTGAAAAATTTTCTTCAAACACCTATTGTCACCATTCAGGAGATTGTCACACATACTACAAGTGCGGATCTAATGTTAAATCAGATGAGCTTAGAGTCTGCCAAAAGAATGATCCAGAGGTCATCACCATTTTTCATGCCTGGGTTGGGTGAGCCTCCACAATTAAACTGTAGTACCTCCAGGATGACAATGCACATGGGAACACCGAACTCTGAAATGTCCCTCTTGCATTCACTGCCGATGTGAGCAGAGGGACAAATACTTTTGAATACAGAAACTGAACAATCAGGTCTTACATACTGAGAATTTGATGATTGGCTTAGAGGGATGGATACCCCAGTTGTTAATGGAAATCCTGAAACTAATGGAACAAATGCTCAGGTTCCAGAGAAAGAAAGGGTCTTGGATGTAGTGAGGTTGACGGTAGAGTTAGAAGAGATGATCATTGGAACTCTTAGCTTATCCCGACTAAATACGTACCAAGAAGAGGAACTACTATTACTATGTAAAGATATTACCAGACATGCCAGACAGAGTCATGAAAGGGTAACAGAATTGGCTCGAAAATATGAGATCGATGTGCAAAATAAAAAGTATTACAGAAAACCTACCATTTAGATTTCAATGACAGAGACCCTGCTCATATGAGATTGAGAAGAATTAAATTGCAGATCAAGGAATTAATGACAGTTCTTAGAAAATTTTGTGAATTAAATAGATGGTCAAAGAAGAAGGAAACCAAAAATGTTTAGAATTGCTGGGGGGAGAAGAAGAAGTATAAATGCTTCCTATGAGAGACGTACCTGGAGGAGGGTATGTGCATGTGCCTTGGAGCCGGGCTGACATTATATCCTTCACAAATGAGTTCCCAAAATTGAGAGATAATCTAGTTGAGTGGTATAGACAAGTTGAGCTGTTTATGAATATTCAAAGAGTTTTGTGGAAGGATCTGGATATCTTTTTCGAGATAGTGGTCCCAGGTGACTTATGGACAGAATGTAGAGTTGTTGTCGGTTGGACTGTGGTAGAGCCAATGAGATGTCCTCAATCAGGTGCCCCATCAGCAGTAGTAATGAAGAAATATAATCTGGTGATGATTGATGATTACCTTTCTGAACAACAAAATCTCTTTTTAAGAGATTGCCTAGGTCAGAATTGACAGAAGGACTCAAGAAATAAAAGAATCAGTTCATGCCTATTATGAGAGATTATGACAGGCTTTTAGGCAATTTAGTGGAATGGAGAATCTAGCAGAGAAAGAGATAGGACATTGTGTTTATGGGTAGTTCATGGGTTGAGGCCTGAGATTACTGCAATGATTCAGCAGCATTTGATTTGTTGGCAGAGCAAGCCTATTGATGAGATTCTGCGGTATGCAAAGTACCACAGAGATGAAATAAAAATGAAACATAAAATATTGAAAGAAAAATGAATGATTGTCCAAAGGAAGACTGCAAAGAGAGGTCAGAATCAGCCAGTTGTTGATAATATGGTTCCTCTGCACGGAGGATATCAACAGGTGCCCATGATGCAAGGTATTAATGGTTTTCAGCAGCAAGGATTTCAGTCACAAGGTGCAGGTTGTGGTGTTCTGATTGATCCCAGAACAGGTGTTGATGTGCTGACTTAAAAAATAAAAATCCTGCCAGGTTTGTGGCTAGTTGGGACACTGGAAGAGTGAATGTCGGATTAATGTAAAAAATAATGGAAATCAGGTTTAGAATGAAGGCTATGCACAGTCCCAAGAAAATAACATGGTTCAGACTCAACAGACATAAATAATTCAAAATCCCAATGTACCCCAAGGTCAAACAATGCAAATACCATAAGCCCCTGTGCCACAACAAAATGTACATGTTGATAAATACAATACGAATCAGATCCACAATTTGTATACAAATCCCTGTGCGAATCAAGGAATTACCCAAGAGTATTCCATGACGCAAACAGATGATTTCGTCTCAGACCTCTCACAATGACGGTGCCTTATAGGGGAGGGGGACTACATACTTGGTGCAGCCTTAGAGGTAGACCAAAGTGGTCCATATGTGGATGATGAGATAAATGAGAATCCTGTCTCAGTCCTAGTCTGCACTGGTGCCATCTGCTCTACCGGAAGAACAGTAGAGGTCCCTGACCTACTGTTCTCGGAAGAAAGAATCCAAGTTGTGGGAGTTACAAATAAACACATGACTAGTCCTGTTTCAGAAGTGGTAATTGTCGAAATAGGATCTTTTGAGGATCAACATCGTTTTGTGCTGTGTGATTCGAGGCCAGTGATTCTGTTTGAACAATACTTTTTATGTAAGTTAAATTGTTCTATTTATTGTACCCCAAATGCAATTGAATTCCATATGAATGATGAAGAAGTTGTCTTCAGGCTTTCAAGACAAAATTCTGATATTGGAATGTACCCGTTGTTGACCAAAGATGACCTGGCCACAGAATTGTGAAACACAGTGGTACCTGATGTCTGGGATTTTTCAGGAAAAGACATTGGACTTATTAGGTGTTGAACCAGTCCATTCACTGTGAAGCCAAATTCAAAATTCCCATGAATTCCGCAAAACCTAGGGTTGCCTGGCTATTTGAACCACGGACTTCAGACGGTGCAAAATGCGGCTGCTAGGCTAATCCGTAGAGTCCCTTTCCACCAGAGCATTTCTCCTCACTTGAGACAGCTTCATTGACTCTCTGTGGCCAGGAGGATTAAGTTTAAGGTACTCACCCTTGCTTTTCGAGCCTACCATGGCAAAGGCCTAGGCTACCTCAGGTCAAGGCTTAGCCTATATCGTCAGGAGCAGACCTTGAGATCCAATCAGCAGGCTCCCCTCAATGTCCCTCGTTTTGCAAAAATACAACAAGGAGGCAGGTCCTTCACAGTAAGGACTGCCAAACTTTGTAATGTCTTGCCCGGCAACTTGCTGTTAGATAAGGTACAGGATTTCAAAAAGGCTTTAAAAACCTGTCTCTTTAGGCAGGGGGTGTAGTAGTTTGAGCTTCTCAGTCTTTCTAGTCCAATTCCATTTCAGCGCTGAGTCACCTTGAACGAGCTAGCTGTACGCTTTATAAGTGGTCGTTGACTTATTGATTGAATACAATTTTACTTTTGATACCATTGCTCGGATTAAGCCTCTGATTGACTTAATGATTGAGCAGGGAATCCTAAAGAAGATAATGGGGAGTTCATGAAACTCACCTGGTAAACATCGTTTACCACGAAGTTTTTACAACGCGGTACCTTTAGCACGCATCCCTTACAACGCATCCCTTACAACGCAAGTCGTTACCACGACTTGCGCTGGAGGGCGCTAAAGGATTAAAAATAGTAAATTTACTATCCAAACACCTTCCCTAGGGTCCACGGGGACTGGTGTTAGAATAGTAAATTATACTATTCGAAATCCGCGCCCCCCAACACAAGTCGTGGTAACGACTTGCGTTGTAAGGGATGCATGGTAAAGGGATGCGTTGTGATGGTACGCGTTGTACCGTCATACATCCAACTCACCTATCATGGGCCTACAGAAGCCCAATGGCAAGTACCGTATTGTTTAGAACTTGCACAAAAAGTAAACTTCATTGTTGTTCCTTGTTGTCCTTTGGTACCAAATCCACTTGTGAGGTTATTTCAGATTCCATGTGAAGCTGAGTGGTTCTCTGTCATTGATTTGTGCCAAGCCTTCTTTTCTATCCCTTTGCACGAGGATAGCCAGTACCTTTTTGCTTTTCATATCAGCAGCTATGTCTTGGCATGGTGACAAGTCCCACAAAAGTATACAGAAAGAATCTGGAGTCCGTGTGAGCTAGTTCAATATATCGACGACCTGTTGGTGGCGTCGAAAACCCAAGAGGCTTGCAAAGATAGCACTATTGCTTTGCTGAGCCACTTAGCTGAGAATGGACATAAAGTGTCTCTGACCAAATTACAGTTCTGCAAGACGATGTCCTATATTTACAACATCACATTGAGAAGGAGCAAGGAAAGTGTCCCAAGAAAGAATCTGAACATGAGTCCACCAACCACCCAGAAAGAAGTTAGCATGTTCCTGGTAACTGTTGGTACCATCACAGTGAATTCCCAAGTTTTCCCTGACAGCCAAGCCTTTACAGAGGCCGACACATAAAGATGTCTCTGATCCGGTACTATGGGATGACAGCTGCATGCATGCTTTCAGAGAGTTGTGAGAATGTCTCTGCCGCATGCCAGCTCTGGAAATGCCTGATTATAACAAATGTTTTGTATTGTTTTGCAGTGAAATAGAGGGCTGCACTCTTTCAGTGATTACTCAGATGCACAGCAGTGGCTTATTTTTCAGCCACTCTTGATCCTGTAGCCACTGCATTGCCTGGGTGTTTGACAGCTATGGTATTCACATGTGTGAGTCTTGAACAGTGTGCACGTATATTCATGGGTCCCCCTCTTACCGTTTATGTACCTCACTCAGTTGAGGTCCTGCTAACCCATTACTTGGACACAGCACTTTACCAATTGTCAACTCACCAGGTATGAGCAAATCATCCTGGGAGCAAAACATGTCTGCCTTAGATGGTGCACTACTCTGAATCCTACTTCTTTACTACCCCTTCCTGGAAATTAGAATATGAATGATGAGGTTGAGAATGAATACCTTGATGTCACTGAACTGTGTATTAAACCAAGACCCGATATACAAGATGTGCCACTGCTTGAAACAGATCATGTGCTATTTGTCAATGGATCTTGTTTGCGAGATCATGAGGGAAACTTGGAAGCTGCTTATGCAGTCTGCACTATTTCAAGTGTGGCTTACGCCTCCTGGCTTCAAGGAGTGTTTTCAGCCAAAGTGGCAAAATTGGTTGCTTTGACCTAGGCATGCTGTGTCTCAGACCATCTCAGAGTGACAATTGTCACTGATAGTCAGTACAGATTTGGCATCGTACATTACTTTGGGCAATTCTGGTTATAGTGTGGGTTGATGACTTCCTCCGGCTCACCTATACATAATGGAGAAAGTGTGGGAAACCTTTGCAGTCCCTACAATTACCCAACCAAATTGCAGTGGTGAAGTGTGTTGCTCATAGGCAAGGCACTGGCTATGTGACAGTCAGCAATCATTATGCTGATGAGATTGATAGGTACTGTGCATTGAATGCCTATACCTTTAATGGGGATCCAATCAATGACATTTCAGATGCCACAAACTGCAATCTGTTATTATCTGCTGTTGATACTTGGAAGGACGTTAAAAGATTGCAGGAGGAAGTGCCAGAAGCTGAGCAGCAAGGCTGGACTAGAGTTGGTTGTACTAAAAGAGACGAAGGTGATGTTTGGGTTTCAACTGATGAAAGACCTGCATTACCTGATAGCGTGTCACCACCTATGGCTAGATATTATCATGGTTCTGCACATGTAGGGAGAGACGTAATGATGCAATTTTTCTGTCAGACTTGGTTTACCCCAAGATTCAGATCGATGGCTGAGAGTCTATGTCAAAGATGTGTGGTGTGTCAGCAACAGAATGTAGGAAGGAAATCACTAGTCACAATGAGTCACATAGGGAGATTGGATGATCCCTTTAACAGGATGCAATTGGACTACATTGAAATACCTGTTTGTAAAGGGCTGAGATATGTCCTGGTAAACATTTGCACCTTTTTGAGGTGGGTGGAAGCCTACCTGACAAGAAGGAATGACGGTCTTACAGTTTTCATACTGTTATCAAGAGACTTGATACTGAAGTTCGGTTTCCCGACTTCTCTTGAATCACACCGAGGAAGTCATTTTAACCAGGAGATCCTGAAGATGTTATATGCAGCACTGCAAGTTAAGCAGAAGCTCCATTGTAGTTACCGTCCAGATGCTTCTGGACTCGTGGAGCAAGTTAAAGGCACATTTAAATCCAGATTGGCAAAGGTGTGTGCTTCTACATCTTTGAAGTGGCCTTATGCATTGCCTCTTATGTTGATGAGTCTGCGGAGCACTCCAGACAGGAAACCAGGATTGTCACCCCATGAAGTTATCATCGGAAGGGCTGTGCGACAACCAGCTGTGCCTGCAAATACGCCTGTAAATATTACAGAGGACACAATTCTCAATTACTGCACAGGATCAGCTGATGTAGTACGTTCTATGTCTCATCTGGAGGGAGAGGCTACAGCTTTGACTCAACAGAAGCCATGAACTCAGTTCCGGTGACTGGGTGATAGTGCAGAAGCAATTACGGAAGTCGTGTTTGGAACCTTTTTGGCGTGGGCCATGCCAGGTGATTCTAGCAACCACTACTGCTGTGAAGTGTGGAGGTCCCCCAAACTTGGTACATGCAGCCCATACTCACAGAGCCCCATGTCCCCTGGATGATATAACAGCACCTGTTTCTGATGTGCAATTGATTCCAGTGGGGGAGCAGGTTAGTCAAGCTGTTTGGGACCAACAAGAAGCTGGTACAGCACTCATTTGGCCTGAGGGGTGTCCATGAGGGTGAGCTGTTGTCATTACACAAGAGTCACAGTCAATAGAGTTGACTACGTGAGATACAGACCCTAGCAAAGGGCCTAGTGCATATGTTGAAACTGTGGATGCTAGGAATTGCTATGTGTGTATGCAATTACCTGCATCAGTTGCAGAAGGAATTACGTAGTATTATATTCCTTTGACATTGGGAATTTCCTGTAGTTTATTGACAAGTTTATTTTATGGAATAGATAATTTCCAATATTATTCTTTGAATTGTGAATTGGTCTTTTCAGAGTTTCCTTTGATGACGCTTTTAATCCTCATCCTGAAGCTTAAACAGCTTAAACTATGAGATTTCTTTAGACCAACTCTGTCACTGGATGTAGCTTATCCACATCAAAACAATTTAACCTGTGTTTTGGATAGAGTAGAAAAGAAATTCATAGACTCAGTAGAAGATAGACGTAGAGATATCATGTCTAAAGCTGCAAATCATTCGAAAGGGCCATCTTGGGCACAACACAAAGAAAAACATAGAATAGTGTGCACCATAAAGAGAAAATATGCATATTCATGAGATCTACTACTGACACAAATTTTGTAGGTACTAGTAAATGTGACCATATATTTGAAATTCATAGACCTTGGGAGAGTTATTTAGGAGGAGTGGATCCTTTGTTTCCTGGAGTATATTACATTTATGGGAAACGTGCCTTTTATAGATTACCTGGAAGATAGCATGGAACCGGTTACATGGGAATTGTTTTCCAAACATTTATCACATGGGATAAATTGAGGATTCAAAAAAAGAGCAGCATGGGAGAATGAAAAGAGGTGCCAGTGCAAGTGAAATCATAGAAGACATCAATGGTTCTTTAATACCATCTGTAGGAGTGAATCTAAACTCTCCCAAACTTAGAAAACATTCTACTGTAGTTGATAAACTAGCTACAAATACAGCTGTTGATGCTGAAATAGTTGAGATCTGTTTTATGGTTCTGCAGAATAGATTTGCTTTAGATATCCTCCTCGCGAAGGAGGACAGAGTCTGTCGGACGTTAAAGGTTCAACAATGTTGCACATACATACCTGACAACAGTAAGGACTTAAAAAGTTACATCAAGAATATTACTGATCTAGACAAAGACCTGAAAGAGCTAAAACTGATGGTGCCTGGGAATAAATAGGAAAACGATTTTCTTCTGTTAGCAGATGGTTTGGAAACCTAGGAAGTGGAACTGGGGGAAACATTTTGAGACCCCTAGTGGTAGTGGCTCTGTGTGTATTGCTGATGTTTGACACTATCAAGTGTGCTGACACACACAAAAGAAAAGGGGGATGAAAAGAAAGAGAGCAGATGTAGAATTGGAGGATAGACTTAGTCAAATACTATGATGAAATGAAAGCTCTGGAGGATTCCAGATGAAAAATAATGGAGTCAACTTAGGGCCTCATTAGGATGTTGGGCAGAACAGTCTGAATGTCCTAGACCCCATCGGAACCCTTCCCACCGACTTGGTTGGTTTATAATCCGCCCGACCGATTACGATGTTTGCAGTCAGACTGTAAACCTTGCGGTCTTTCCGCATTGGTTCTGACTGGCTCTCGGAGAAGTCGTGTCAGTCGGAACTGCATCGTGCAGCTCCACGGACAGCGTTTGTGACCGACTAAATATGGTGTCTATTTCCAACAGCCTTTCTGAGTTCAACTGTCCGATGCGAAATGGCTGTTGGAAAGTGACTTTGGGGGATAGTAGGGCCCCCTTCATCCTGCGGCCTCTGGTTGGGGACGGAGGTGGTACTTAAGGAACTCTCCTCTAAAACTCTGAACTGTGTGGCAGGCACCGTGGTCTGCCTGCCACAGGGTGCAGGGTTTTACACACACACCCCATTTCCCCATAGGAGCCTGAGTTGTCGGTCAGAGCACGGGCTCCAATAGGGAACAATGGGACTCTGACCGAACAGTGTTCGGTTGCATCGTAATCGGTCAGGCAGGACCGCAAGTCAGTCAGTTACCGAATCCAAGATGGTGTCATGCGGAAACTTTCTGCCCGACATCGTAATGATGCCCTAATCTGTGACATCTGATAAGACATTGACGTAATGGCTCGATTCGCCACCAAAGGGGGTTTGATGCAGCTTAGATAATACTCACTCTTTGCACAACACATAAACTTATAATGAGAACAATAACAGACAAGTAAAATGAAAGTGCACCTTGCACATGCCTTAGAAAATGTCGGTGATCCTGAGAAAACACACAGCACATGCACCATAAAAGAGTGCTCAAATTGTAGAAATAGTGGAAAAATTATACACTGTGTGTCTAACTTGTCTAATAGTTAATGTTCACATGAATTGCAAATCATGCTAAACAGTCTGGAGTAGTTATGCATTTTGGCTTATCAAAACCAATGTTTTTGCAGCTAAGCAACTGATAAGAATTTATAAATGAAAACTATAATTGTGATGCATTATTAGGCTTTACTTGCAACTGTAATGATTTACATGCTGAATATAAATGTATAATTGTCTATGAAACCATCCTCTTTTACTTTCTGTGTAATGCACTATTGAATTATGAAACGTTAGTGCACTGTCATGCTAATAGCTAAAAAGCTGAAACGTTCCTGACATGCTCTTTATATGAATAGAGTCTCAAATTTCCTAAAACAACAACATTCTTTAAATGTATGCACATATGGTACACGTATATGTTTTCCAATATAGTAATAAGCTATACTTACTATTGAACAATTTCATGAGACAATCTATGAGCTTGAATGCCTTAACAAATGTACTAATGAAGTCACACATTATTATGTTTAAATGTATACCTTTATATTAATTATGCTATATTGCCTTTCAATGTGTTAACTTGACTTCATTCTTTAGGCCTACAAGTTCTTACAATGTCTGAGAGAAAATATTTCAGTACAGTTTTCATTCATGTAGCATTCTTGTACTTTCCCATGAGATGCTAGAAGAGTTGATACATAATATATTAGAATTTTGACACTTCAATGAGAATTTTACTTTAGCGACTTGCACACTGGAAGCTCCAGCATTTAATGGCCTGTGTGCCTGTGATGGACAATCATTCCCTTACTTGGCATGGGATCATTTCTAGCTGTTGCCACCTTTGCACCTTGTGAGCAAAAGATCACGTCCGGGATGTCGGACAATGATGGTGCGACACAGTGGGTTTCACCTCCGGACTAATGAACTATTGTACCAATTTTCCCAGGAGGGAAGAGGGAGTTGTCTTTGCCTTTCAGCGCACTCTCTCCTTTTCTTACATGGGTGTTCTGAGAAAATGTTGCTGATTTCTCCTGCTCTAGCAAATGGCAGGAACCCCTTGTCTATCAGACTTTCCTTGGACTCCTTTACCGAACCATAACTTGCAATGCCCTGCTGAGTTTTCCCTTTGAGCCTGTTTCTTCCAGACCCCTTCCATGAGTTATCCTTTACTATGGACTTTGGGGACTTTTTACCCCTTAGACTCTGTTTAATGTATAGTATTACACTACACCTGTAATAGACTTATATGAGATTTATGAGAGAGTTTTTTTACATTTTGACTGCTGCTTTGTTTTACTATTATAACTTATCATAAACGTATATGAAACTTTTTAATGTCTTAGTCTTTAACATTTCATAAATGCTCTTTCCACAGGTCTGTGATTGGGGTACTCAGATTCCTAATGTATAACAGAGATAGTCATAAATTGTTCACAGAACATCAGGTTCTGCTACTTTTGTTCAGTATGGCAGTAGCAGAGTTATTAGTCTGTATGATTATAAGCAATCTAAACTTCTTCAGGAGGCTCAGACTTCCTGTTGCCATCCTATACCTTTACAATTTGATTCTAAGGGTTGTAAATCTGAATTTAGTCATTAATCTGTAAGTTGGTTACCAATTCCTGGTCCTCATTAGATAGCCAAACGTTCAACACCCTAGTTTCCTTCACCCCTCAATGCGATGAGCAAGTTCCATCGGAGGACCAATTATCGGAGAGACCGAAATAATGTATAAAGGATAAATACTAAACGTTGTTATTGGGTCAGGTAAACACTGGATTAACACTAAAGGGGTGACATTTATATTTCCTACTCCAATATAAACAACTGCAGAGAACGTGGTGGACACTAAGGGGGTGACCTTTACCATTGGCACTCCAATATAAACCATTTTGAGAAAGGTGTTGAACAGTAAAGGGGAGGTATTTACTATTCCCACTCTAACCTAAATAAACTTAGGGAATGTGTTGAACAGTAAAAGGATGAGATTTACTATTCACACTCCAATCTAAACCAACTTGGGGAAGTTGTTGGACACTAAAGGGTTGAAATTCACTATTTCCTCTCAAATCTAAACAAACTTAGTGAAGGTGATAAAAAATTCAGAAATGCTAATTAATTAAATCCAATTCAAAATAAAACATTTTGCCCACAATATAATATTTTACAAATATATTATACATAATTTGTACTACACATTATCACACTTAAGGAAATCATACATTTTTCTAAAATGTTATATTATAACCCACTAATTTAAACTACTATTATTTATATAAAACATTTAATGAAAAATAAATACAAAAATTATTTTAAAAACTTCCTTCAAAAAACAAATTAAAAAAAATCTAAAACGTATTACAATTTTTGACATTAAAACAATATTTCAACCCATTCTAAGTATTATTTTTACATGTTGTAAATAAATTAGAACAATTCCATACACAAAAGTAATACTTTTAATGTAAACATATCAATAAATAAAAATACATTATTTAAAAACGTAAAAAAATATTTTAAATATAACATTGAGACTCATTATCATGTTGGTCGGGAAGCATTCTGACCGACTCCTTGTCGGAATTGGTTCAGATCGACTCGGGTTCTGCGACTTCATTGACTTCATTGAGAGACTATGTTCTGACCGACAACACAGGCTCCCATTGGAAAAAGGGGTGGTTGTGGAAAACCTTGCACCCTGTCGCAGGCACCCCATGGTGCCTGTCCCACTGTGCATGGTTGTAAAGAGGTGTCCCATGGGTACCCCCATGGGCCCCAACTGGAGGCCTCTTGGTGAAGGGGGGCCTGCTATTGGCCCCCAAAGTCAGTTTCTGACAGCCATTTCGTGTAGGACCGACCGATTCGCAAAGGCTGTCCGATTCCGACATCGTAATATGTTGGTCGGAAATGCGGTCCATAGACCTGTACGATTTGGCTCCGACCAACCTGGAGTCTCCGAATGCCAGTCGGAACCAAGTCGGAAAGACCGAATGGTTACCTTTCCATCGTAATTGGTTGGTCGGAACTGTTTCAGAGTTGGTAGGAAAAATAGGTTCCGACATGAGTTAGGAAAATCCGAATGTCGTTCGGAGCCTTTCCGACCGAAATCATAATCAGCCCCTCGGTTGTAAACATGGGTTGCAACATAGGTTAGGAAATTCCGAATGCCATTCGGAGTCTTTCCGATCGACATTGTAATCAGGCCCTTAATATTTCATTTAAAAAAGCATTTCCATTTATCTAATTTCACATTAAATTTTAAAATAACATACAAATATCCATACTAATATAATAAAGAGAGAGCCCAAACCTTTGAGGCGGGTAATCTCAGGAACCACAGCACCAATCACAACACCCAATACAGCGTTGGGAAGGGCAGTTGCAGCAGAAGGACATAGGCTATGCAGACGCCCACCATATACATTTAAAAGGTAAAAGAACCGTGCCAGCAAAGTAGTCCCTTGTGGGCGTGTCTGCGTTGTGCTGTGGGCGTGTGCTGGGGGGCGTGACAAGCGCTGGGGGCGTGTGGTACGTTCCGCCCTTCATGCCATGTCTCATTTTGTGTGCTAATCCCACCCTGCTCCCTTTAAATACCCCTGCACCCCATATTCATAACCCACCCTTACTCCTTAAAATACCCCAACACCCTTAAACACTAACATATCTTAACCCTATAAATATACCCTGTACCCCAAAACCCAAACCTATCCCTAAACCCTAAAATACCCCTGTACCCCAAAACCCAAACCTAGCCCTGTACCCTATAAATACCCCTGTACCTCAAAACCCAAACCTAGCCCTGAACCCTAAAAATACCCCTGTACCCCAAAACCCAAACCTAGCCCTGAACCCTAAAAATACCACTGTACCCCAAAACCCAAACCTACCCCTGAACCCTAAAATACCCCTGTACCCCAAAACCCAAACCTAGCCCTGAACCATTGAAATACCCCTGTACCCCAAAACCCAAACCTACCCCTGAACCCTAAAAATACCCCTGTACCCCAAAACCCAAACCTAGCCCTGAACCCTAAAAATAACCCTGTACCCCAAAACCCAAACTTACCCCTGAACCCTAAAATACCCGTGTACCCCAAAACCCAAATCTAGCCATGAACCCTAAAAATACCCCTGTACCCCAAAACCCAAACCTAGCCCTGAACCCTTAAAATTCCCCTGTACCCCAAAACCCAAACCTACCCCTGAATCCTAAAAATATCCCTATACCCCAAAACCCAAACCTAGTGCTGAACCCTAAAAATACTCCTGTACCCCAAAACCCATACCTATCCCTAAACCCAAAAACTACCCCTGTACTCCATAACCCAAAACTATATCTGAACCCTTAAAATACCCAAACACCCCAAAACATATACCTCAGTACCCCAAAACATATACCCCTATACCCATACTTACCTTATCCAAACATTAAAAAAAACATGCTTTTACCATTCATGCATTTACAACGAATTTCGTTGTAAATGTATGCGTGGTAAAAGCATATAAAATGTAATGCCATGCGTTATAATGGCATTGAGGAGTCATGGTACTTTCGTAATGAAAGTATGCGGAGTGATGGTATGCGGAAAGAAAATTGCGGAATAATGGGTGTTTATCCTCCCCGGTAAGTACATTGGTGGCACGGCGGTCCACATCTCCAGCAACATACTCATATTTTTTTACCACCCATTCGAAAAATGCACAGGTCTCTCTCATTGATGGCCAGCACCGACATACACTTTTAGACACACCTCCCGCCACAAGTTCTAGAATTGCGAACTTTAGAGCTGGGGAGCTACGTTTGAATCTCGGCATCAGCTCAACATCCTGTGATTCCAGGCAAATCACTTTGTCTCCCCGTGCCTACCACAAATGAATGTGTTCTTCTGTAATGTAAAGTGTGCTCATGCCATGTTGTCGCTATATAATATTGCAAGGAAGAATAAAGTAGGGAAACTCGAGTTCACACACTACTGAACTCGCACTCTTAAGTGCATCAGCAGTGCACTGTGAATCGGAGCGTTTCACAGGCCTGTCACAGATAAGAAATACTATCAAAACGAAATCCTACAAAACAATATACTGGCCGACAGCAATTCATACCCGGACAACGTCGGGGCGGGCTGCTAGTAATATAATATAATACAATACATTTTGAAAATTTATCAAAAATGCATATCTAAAAATTAATAATTTAAAACAAAAAAATTATACTATACATTTTTTTTTAAACTCCCCACCCTTATCTTCTACTAATCCAATATCCTGCTACTAAATTAAATTCTTAAAAAAACATTAAAACAATTACAATTTTCAAATTATGATAATTTATTAAGTAAAATGTATTCTAAAATTAAAAATATATACAAAAATATAAACATATAGAATAAGCAAAATACATTGCATACTATTCTACACTAAAAACCAATGGGCCTCATTACAATGGCAGAGGGACCGCCACCGACTTGCATTGCTGTTTTCCCCCTGCCATAGCCATAGGGATTATGACATCCCTTTACCCTCGGTCGTTCTGTGGCAGTCAACCTGCTGCAAGACTGCTGGCGGAAACGGATTTGGGAGCCCGTAGTAGGCCCCCACTTAATCCCAGGGGCAGGGACATGTACCCTGGGGGGCACCTAATGTTCCCCCTACATAACCCTGCACCATTCTGCAGGCATCGCATGGTGCCTGCATGTAGTACAGGGGTATACCCTATTTTTTGAATTGCCGCGGGGCTGCAGACCGCATCCCTGTCACAATACAAAATATAGGTAATGCAACCGTCACCATAATTTGGATGGTGGGTAAGCCACCTCATAGGTGGCCAGTCCAAAATTGGATACAATGGTGGATGGACTGAAGTCCGTCTGCCATCGCAATGACCCCCAATAATATATCAAACGATATTTACTGCATCAATATTTTTACATCAATGTTAAAAGCAACACTTAAATGATATTTTTACCTTCGATAGTCCTGTCCACAATATACATGAGAGTCAGATATTCTTGACACAATATTTCTGCTAACGATATTTTTAATCTGATATTTTGTCCAAACATCATTAAAAGCCTTCATGATTCCCCTGGGAATATTGAATATAGCCTCTGGTCTGCAGTCCCAAAAATGGACACCGAATTTACTTAGAGCCTGGCAAATCTGAGTGAGTCTATATATGACAAGGGTACTTTTACTTCCTGGAAGTCTAGAAAAACGAAGGGGCATATTTATGAAATTAGTGGTGCAGGGCAGCGCAGTAAGTCACCTTGCTGCCCTGCCCTGCGTCACTGGGAAAGGGCAGGAATGCACTGTATTAATCCAATACATTGTATTCCTGTTCCTTTCCCCTTGAACTTGAGTCTACTGCTAATGCAGGCATGGTGCAAGGGTGCCCCAGTTTTTTGCAGGATTGTTTTTGTGCAGAAGGGACACCTTCCTGCACAAAAACAATCCTGTGAAGCTTTTTCTCTTTCTATGTGTATTGCAGATAGCAACACACGTAGAAGATTTAAAAATAAGGAGATATTTCTCCTAGGTACGCCTCACCTAGGGAGGCATGAGATTTTAGCTCATTCCCAGGTTTACAGGTCCTTGTAAATCTGGGAATGCATCAAAAACCATTGTAGTTGTGTCGAAACACCCACTGCAATGCCCATGGAATGTCTCCCTCGCTTTGAGTAAGGCAACGCAGCGATTTGTGATGCTTTGCCTTACTCAAGATTTTTTAAGCCATTCCAGGCCACACAGAGGGGCTTTGTGTGGCTTCATGAATCTGATATTTTGTCCAAACATCATTTAAAGCCTCCATGATTCCCCTGGCAATATTAAATATAGCCTCTGGTCTGCAGTCCTAAAAATGGACAACGATTTTACTTAGAGCCTGGCAAATCTGAGCGAGTCTATATCTGACGAGGGTACTATTACTTCCTGGAACTCTAGAAAAACTAAGGGGCATATTTATTAAATAAGTGGTGCAGGCCACGCAGTAAGTCACCTTGCTGCTCTGCCCTGCGTCACTGGGAAAGGGCAGGAATGCACCATATTAATCCAATACATCGTATTCCTGTTCCTTTCCCTTTGCACTGGAGCCTACTGCCAATGCAGGCACCTTTGCACCATGGTGCAAGGGTGCCCCAGTTTTATGCAGGATTGTTTTTGTGCACAAGGGACACCTTCCTGCACATAAACAATTCTGAGAAGCTTTTTCTCTTTATGTGTGCTGCAGATAGCAGCACACGTAGAAGAGGAGAAAATAAGGAGAAATAAAGATACTTCTCCTAGGTACGCCTCACCTGGGGAGGCATGACATTTTAGCTCATTCCCAGGTTTAAAAGTCCTTGTAAATCTGGGAATGCATCAAAAACCATTGAAAATATGTGGGAATACCCACTGCAATGCCAATGGATTGTATACCTTGCACTGAGTAAGGCAACACAGCGATTTGTGATGCTTTGGCTTACTCGTGACTTTTTAAGCCATTCCAGGCCACACAGAGGGGCTTTGTGTTGCTTCATAAATCTGACTTAGAGGCTTGTGTCAGCAATGTTCCCTCTAAGTATTCTTCCTCTTGTGCGGCAGCGGAATGTTTGCGTGCAAACTTTTCTTGGCTGTGAGTGCAGCTTAAAAGTAGGTATAGAGGAAGGGATACCCCCTTTTCAAAGCCTCCTTTTCCCATCCATCCTAGTTTTCACTTTTCTAAAGTGTGCACTTTATAGCAAATTTTCCTAATGATATCGACTTATACGTGTTAGGTTTAGATACTGTTGAGATGGATAGCTTACAAAAGTTACCAGTACATCAATTATAGACACTGTACATATCACTCTTCTGGAACAAGAAGCAATCATAAGAAAGTCTGGAGTATTCTTCGTTTTTCATATGTAAAAAAACTACACATCACTTCTAGACACAAAACAAAATGTGCAACAAGAGGAACTAAGCCCATGTGAAAAAGTGTCACATCAAAATTATCGACCATCCGAATTCATATACCAGCCAAAAAATTAAGCATCTTGGAACCAGGGACATGATCTAGACTTATTATCAAAATATGTATCTCAAATACCTGTGACACAAAAAAAGGCAATCAACAGTACAAGAAAGAACAGTGTGTTAATGCCATTCTTTAGTGTTAAGAATAAGACAAAATGTATGTGAGAATATATAAAGATGACCACAAAAAACCAAAGGGGGAAGCATAGAGGTAGAGATAGAATCACCCTCCTGAACGATTCATGTAAACATAGAGATTCTATCAATGTGTAGAGGTGCCGAATATTTTATGATTTTTTGTTTAGTGAAATATTAGGCTCTCTCTTAACAGTGGAAAAGATGAGAGCACGTGTGCTTTGTTAAAATACCCCTCACACACTAAAAAAATCCGTTAGTGTCATGCTTCATCATAGGGGTCTTCCCGTCCCTATAACGGGGTGGGGCGTGCTACGACCAAACGGACTACGCGGGAGCACTGTAGATGTGACAGGGCTATGTGTAGGTGCAGTGGTGTCAGTGAAGTGTAGGGATCTATCTAGTGAATGCACAAAAAATACAAAAATTAAAAATTCCCTGGCTAGTAGAACAAATATATTTTATTGGTTTCTCTAGCTGGAAATATTAAAAAGGGGATAAAAGGTAGAGCAATTGCTGACTACCGAGTCGACATGTTTCATAGGCAGTCCCCAACTGCCTACTCATCAGGACCTTTCAGTGATCCCTACTGGGAATAGCTCAGTTCTCGTCCTCGGAGCTGCACGGTAGGGATGAGAGGCGAATTGCCATGCCGGTAACTAGACCGAGCAAAACTTCCTCCGCCTGCAAGCTCATGGGGCACTGCCAAACTAACGGAAAAAGACCACTGGTCACTCTTTTTTGGCACTGATTATTGGTGCTTTGCTTCACTTGGGCCAGCTCATGCCCCGAAGCACAAATATTCAGCTTATTTTTGCTGGTATATTTGTAGGACAGTAGGCTTACCACTGTAGAACTGAGCTATTCCCAGTAGGGATCACTGAAAGGTCCTGATGAGTAGGCAGTTGGGGACTGCCTATGAAACATGTCGACTCGGTAGTCAGCAATTGCTCTACCTTTTATCCCCTTTTTAATATTTCCAGCTAGAGAAACCAATAAAATATATTTGTTCTACTAGCCAGGGAATTTTTAATTTTTGTATTTTTTGTGCATTCACTAGATAGATCCCTACACTTCACTGACACCACTGCACCTACACATAGCCCTGTCACATATACAGTGCTCCCGCGTAGTCCGTTTGGTCGTAGCACGCCCCGCCCCGTTATAGGGACGGGAAGACCCCTATGATGAAGCATGACACTAACTGATTTTTTTAGTGTGTGAGGGGTATTTTAACAAAGCACACGTGCTCTCATCTTTTCCACTGTTAAGAGAGAGCCTATTATTTCACTAAACAAAAAATCATAAAATATTCGGCACCTCTACACATTGATAGAATCTCTATGTTTACATGAATATATAAAGATGTTCTGTGGTTGCACCTTACAGAAACGGCAAGCACTACAGTACATTTGCTTGTCTAATAGTCACCGTCCCACAGAATACCTGATCATAGATCACTCTGAACATAACATGCTGTTCATCTTTTACTGGGCCACATCATATGTACCATGAAAGGCCAGCAAATGACTGGGTGTAAAATGCCTGTACATAGAATACTAGCCACACAAACTCACCCATGGTCTCTCCCTCTCACTGTATTTCTCCTCGTTTCTTTCCTTAGTTCTCACTCTTCTCATATACTCTTCCTCCTTGTTACATTCATATTTGCTTATTTTCTCATACGTTTATTATCTATTTCTATCACACTCCATAGTTTATTTTCTTCAGTTCAATATTTTACTCCTAGTTGTTGACTGGCACACAGACACTATTACTGCTGTGCCTGCTTTTCATAGCTTGACATAAACAATTCAAATTAGCTAGAGAAAACATGCCCTGGATCGTGGATGAATTACAAATTCCTGGAGGGCATGACAAATTTCAGAGATTCAGGCCGCATCTAGATTTCAGAAGTGGGAAAAATCAGGTGTTTGATGTTTCCTCCTTCTCATGTTCAAGCAGAGCAAAATAAAATAAATCAAGATACAATCTACACAGAATGACTGACCAGTGCCAGCCCAGCTCATGCACATACAGCAGCCTTCAGATGATGAACACCTTCTCTGTCTTTTTTCTGTGTGCTGCAGAATTGTTTACAAATCCCATCCCTGCAGTGCTCTCAACTCGCCTTTTTGCTTTGAGAGGAGAGGTGGAGGGGTGGAGATGGTAGGGAGTATGGCAAAAGCTACAGACTTTGGAATTGGGGAACCAGCCTCGAGTCTAAGCATTGGTTCAACATCCTGTGATTCTGGGCAGAAAACGTAATCTCCTCGTGCCTAGAAAAAAATTAATATGACCTTGTATATTGTAACTGGTGCTCATGTAAGGAGCTCCAATACCTTTGGTTGGGTTCGCTCTATATAAAACTGCAAAAAACAGGTTTCAGATGCTAAACTTGCCCATTTCCCATCAAGGCATTGGAGCCGCTCAACCTCCCCTGCTGATTTAAAGCCGAGCTCTACTGCAGGTGTCCACATTCCACTCAATAGTCTCTCAAAATAAAAAATAAACTGTCCCAAAAGCGGCATTTAACAGCTCATTATCTGTGCTGCAGCATTATCACTGATATCGCCTTACAAACACAAGCTGCTCTGAGACACTTCTGTTATGCACAGTGACTTGCTAACAGTTACTTCCAGGCCCAATCTTCATGCACCGAAGAACTGCTGGCTACTGGGTGGAATAGATAAACTTTATC
The DNA here is from genome assembly GCF_964261635.1 of Lissotriton helveticus. Taxonomy (NCBI): domain Eukaryota; kingdom Metazoa; phylum Chordata; class Amphibia; order Caudata; family Salamandridae; genus Lissotriton; species Lissotriton helveticus. The sequence continues at coordinate 820,664,263 of NC_136067.1, read as the reverse complement.
TCAGTTCCCTGGTCCTAAAACCTGGTGTGTCAGTAGAAAACATCATATAGGTTTGACTCTGCATGCCTTCATTACCTCTCAGCAGAGAAAGAGGAGGAGTCACAGTTCAAACTCGTCACCGAAGCATTTTATGGCAGCCAGAGTTCGAGGAGGTGCGCGCTGCTTCACACTCAATGCGCGTAGGGAAAACACATTCGGGCCCTTTAAGGTGTCGGTCGGAAAGGGTCCGTGCGGCATTCAGTTAATCCGAATCTGTGTCGGAAGCCTTGTTTCCGACTGACTCAGAAACATTTCCGACCAACCGATTACAATGGTTGTAAACCATTCCGACTATCAGACTCGGTTCCGACTCATGCCTGAACGGCATTCGGAGACTCCAAGTTGGTCAGAGCCGACTCGTACATCTCTATGGATTGTGTTTCTGACTGAGCGATTACAATGTCATATTTGGACAGTCTTTCCAAATCGGTCTGTACAACATGGATCGACTTTCGGAATCTAAATTTGGGGGCCCATAGCAGGCCCTCCTTCACCCGTAGGCCTCTTATTGGAGCCCGTGGGGATACCCATAGGACCTCTCTTTCCAACCATGCATGGTGTGGCAGGCACCAAGGGGTGCCCGCCACAGGGTGCAAGGTTTTCCATGAGTACCCCTTTTTTCAATGGGAGCCTTTATTGTCGGTCGAAACATAGGCCCCTATTGAAGTCAATGAGAGTCGGGCCAAACGGTGTTCAGAAACATCGTAATCCGTGGGTCGGGCTCCCTAAACCAGAATTGGTCGGAAACCATTCCGAAACCAAATCGGTCGAAATGTTTTCTGACCGACATCGTAATCGACCCCATTGTGCGCACCGCTCAAGCGTGCAGCTTAGGGGGATCTATGCGTGTCAGACATGTACCACTTTGTATGGTGCAAACGTGATGAAAGCCTCTCATGAATATGGAATTAGACTTTTGGGTCAAATCATCCATCCTCATTAGACTTTGACTCTCTTCCAATGTGAGAAGCACATCCATGACCTATTCAATCAAAAGAAAACTTGAGGGTATTTTTTTATTAGAAAAGTTGCTTTGATCATTAGGTACTTGAATAGTAAAAAATGCACGCTTTCATTGATAAAACCTCGCAAAGACTTGCCCTTTTTTAGTTCAGTGTCTTAAGCCTGCTCATACAAGTAGTTGTCTTTTCTGGGCTTTTTTATTGCCCTTCATCTTTTCAGCAGAAATAGATGGTAATGATGCAAGCCATGCAAAAGCAAGCTGTTCAATTTTTGTTTGTCCTCAGAAAGGTTCTAATTATAATTCTCAAGTACAATACAGCAATAAAAATCTACATCAATTTTAGAGTTCCAGCTGTAATTTGGAAAGCCGTCAAGGGATTTCTTATTCATATCTATCAAGACTTTTTCTGTTCCATCATCATACCAGATACTTACGTTTTAACATCCATTCCAAATTGATAATTCCTAATTGGCGTTTGTAGAGTACTGGAGATAAACTGCTTGGCGTGACAGGTACCAGGCTGTAGAATCTCCCTTCAACATCATTTAGGACCTGATTACAATTTTGGTGGTGTGGGAGTGTGCCACCACTCAAGCGCCCCACTTCCACACTGCCAAACCCCACACCCCACCAGATTAGGAGCTTTCTCCTGGTCTGGCAGGCAGTGCTTTGGCTGTCCCACGATGGTGCCATGCTAAGGCTCATATGTGAACCTTAGTATGGCATTGCTGTGGGACTGCAAAAGCAAGTTCCTGCATGGCATGGCCCCCCTTGCATTCATCCCCATACATAGGGGCAACAGGGGACACTGTTGGGCCCTCTTAGTTTCCTGACTGCTACATGTTTCATGGGGGCTCACCACCATGAGAAATGTGGCAGTCTGGAAACTCCAAATATGCTTGGCGGTGCCGCAGCAGCACAGCCAGCATATTGCTGCCCCAAACCACCGTGCTTACATGGAGGATCATGGATCCCAGGCGGTTGAGGCAGTCCTATAGCAGTCTGACAACCATACTCATAATACGGCAGTCAGACTGCCTGTGCGGCTACCCACTGTGCGTTTGGTGGTCCATCGGACCACCAAACTCGTAATTAGGGCCTTAATCATTTAGCCTAATTTTAAATATAAACTTAAGCAGTGCTTGTTGAATACCTAATGTACAATTAGTAATGACTGTATTTTCCAGAGCTGGGTTCACAGACTGCTTTAATTTGCTGCAATATTTATACTATAATGCCCAATGTCCATTGCTTTTTTTATTTTATGTTCTATCAATTATGTAATCTAGGTTTATGATTTTGTGGTACAAAGTTGTATACTTTCTGGCATGTGTTTGTGTTAATACATAAATAAATACAAATAATACTGTGGATAAAAATATTCTATACTTATATATTGTGGAATTTCGCAATGAGAATTGTAATGGGTATGTCTGTACTTACCATTTTTGTCCTAATGTGTTTTGTTGTAGTTGTTTCTGTCAAATCAAAGATTACCTCATTTTGTGTCTTTTTTATGGGTTAGGGAAGGTTCTGGGTATATAGTGTTTTAATTTAATTGTATATAATTTTATTTTATGGTTATTTTTTAAAATGTGCTTTTGTTTATAATAGATTTACATTTAGATTATTTTATAAATGTGTGATGATCAGCACCCTTCTCAATTTCATGTTGGTGGGACTGAAGTTAAATTATAAATCTGACCATCACCCTTGAAACTTACGCACCTTCACAATTTTTGGGGATGCCCCCCTTACAGCCACACCCACTGCCCCACAAACATTGAGGAAAGTGTATACATGTATACACTATTTTGTACTATGGTTAGTGTAGTGTTGCTAACTGTATTGTATTCATTTTGTCGTGTTTGCTTATAAATGGCTAAGAGTTTTATGTTTTGGAATAGTACTTAGTGCATTTGCAATGTGTTCTTTTGTTATCTCTGTTCTCATTTGATTATGTTTAGCCCATGGATGTTAATAGTGGCTGTTGAACTTGCCCCTTTTTGCAGGGTCATCCACAATCTTTTTCCCTTCACCATGCTGTTTTCTGAACCCGTTTCTGTTGGCTTTTAGGACTCTATGCACATTACCAATGCTATCCAGTGCTAAAGTGTTTGTGCTCACTCCTTAAAACATGGTAGAATTGGCTTACAGCAAATTGGCCCATTTGATTTACCTTTAAGTCAATAGTAAACTGTTACTTCAAATACCCAGGGCCTGTAAATTAAATGCTACTAGTCAGCCTGCAGTATTTATTATGCCACCCACTTAAATGGCCCTTTAAACATGTCTTATGCCTGCCTTTGTAGCATGTGTGTGCAGTTTTAACCTGCCACTTTGACCTGGCAAAATAAACCTTTTAGCAGTCCTTAGCCTTCCATATTAAAACTTGTAAGTCATCCCTTGGGTAGGCCCTAGACAGCCCAGAGGGCAGTGTAATTAAAAACTCGGACAAGTACTTTAAAGTTTTACATGTCCTCGTAGGAAAAATGTTTAGATTTCTTTTTCACTACTGCATACCTATCCCATAGGATAATATTGGAGTTACTTTATTACATTTGATAAGCTGTAACTTCTAAATGGAAACAAATAACAATGCACGTTTGGTGTAATGAAAAATCCTCTCGTATGGTATCATTGGATTTTAAAATACAATTTTGAAAATGCCACTGTTAGAAAGTTTTGTTCTAACTTGAGGGGTTGGGCCTTTGCATCAGCCTGAGGCTAGACCGGGTTAATTATAACAATATCTGTTATGCCTTGGCTGGACTTATTCACTACACCTTTTTCTTTGGGGTTCAAGGTTTTAATTACCTGAAATCTTGGTTATTTATTTACAAATCTTTTTTTCTATTGAATGTTTTTCTTGTGTCAAACATATTAGATCACATATGCTACAGGTATCTTAGCCCTTCGGGCCCCTAATTATATCATAATGACAATTCATAAATTCAAACCAAATACTGGAGACATTTGAATAACATCTATACAGGTGTTGCCTGGGACAATATCTATTTCAAAACATTCTATTTGACACAAAATGCTGAATTTTACGCACAGGACAATTAAAATAAAACAAGAAAAAACCAATCTTGAACTTTTCACAAGCAAGAGTCATCACTGAATTTCACTTTTTTGAAGAAAGACTTATGAATGCCCACAAGTACTCAGGGGTTGTCACAGCCAATAGTTTTTTGGGGGTACTTATTTCAGTCCTTTGATTGCCCATGATATAGACCGCGTATCATTTCTTCAACTCCCTTTTTGCAGAAAAAAGTCAACTCGTATCGACCCCATCAATTTGAGGTCTCGTCAGGGAAGGCCGTTTTTTTAAAACTGAAAATAAAAATGTTATATAATTGAAAAGTGAAAATATATTTCAAGAATTCAAAGTTACTTTTAACGAACTTGTTTTGTAAAAGAGTCAATTCAATTCATTGAACTTTATTCGGTGTGTATAAACAACCATAAAAGTATACATAAAATACGATTGCATCGCAAATTGTTAATAAAAGACAATAACATATCAAATGGCACTTAATAGACAGCATGAATTTAGGAACCAACATAGTAACTCATAAAATTATCGGTTAAAAGATGTAGTACAATTTCATCAAGTCATCTAAGGTTCGGCGCTATATAGGAACAGTTTTACATTTACATGTATTAAGTGCATTTATAATAAAATGCGCCACGTTTATTCGTTAAGCTCGGACAAAAATTTTACTGCAGCAAGGTGTGATTCATTGCCATATGCAAGCAGAAGTGGTTTTAGGTAATACCTTTTAAAACCAGAATAAAATTTGCAGAACAGCATAAAGTGCACAGTGCTCTATTTACTTTGTCCATCACATGGGCACAGAAACATGTCTGAAGGGCAGGTTTTCATTGTGGGGAAGGCAACCAAGTGATGGACAATACCCCATTTGAGTCTAACTAAGACAAAGAGATGCATAGAATTATATATATAAGTTAAGTATTCCTGGCAACCGTCTACTTGAGTAAGCATTAAGTAAAACATAACTATTGGTTTCCTGCTCTCACTAGCAAGCCGGAATTCCCTCCTGTTGTTCATAAAGGTTTCTCTAATGGATGACCTGCTAAGTGATAAAACTTGTAGGGGGTTAATCTAGATTGGCATTCCAAACAATTTGCTATACACAGAATTAATATAGTTTAGCCAAGGGATCATCATGGCTTTGTCCAAATTGAGACAGTCTCGGATGATTGCTTTTGTAAAACTAGTTTCTTCTTTGGACCATATAGAGTGCCAAAGCAATAGGGGGTGTGATGCAACTACGTCTGTGAGGTACTGTAGCCCTACTTCTCTATGAATAATCTCTGATGAAGCCGAAGTAGGCAGACTAAGCAGACGTTTAAGGAAACCATTTGACTTAGTCTGCAAGGCTTTACTGCCGCAGTGACCCCACACAACAGCCCTGTATGTTGCGTTAGATAAAACCCTTGCCTTGTAAATTTCAGTCATCTCCTTAACTAGTCTAGAACCCAAATTGGCAGAGAATCTTAAGATGCCATGGGTACATATGTCCATTTTACTCTTGACAGTGGTAATTTTGCGAGACCACAAACCATTACCAGAAAAATTAATACCCAGGTAACAGAATGAATCAACAGGAGCCGCTGGTGATTTATTCAGAAAGAATGATCTACATTTTTTAGCCCTGGGCCCGCATACCATTGTGTAAATTTTGCTTTTATTAATGACCAGTTTCCCTGCAGCAAATTTTCCAAAGGCATCCATTAGACGTTGCAGCCCCAATGGGTTCCTGGCCAGCAGGACCGCATCATTCATGTACAGCAAGACCGGAATGGGGTGCCCATCCACTTGGGGAGCATCAGCATGGACTGTTTGTAAAGTATGATCCACCCCGTTTATAAAAAAATTAAATAAAATATCGACTAAAACACAGCCTTGGCAAATACTGCGTTTAACTACGAAAATGTAGGTACATTCTCCGTGGGGTCCATAACGTACATTGCTTGCCAGGTTCTCATACAGTCTGACCAGAAAGCTTACAATTGGTCTGGGTGCGCCCATACCAAGCAAGGTGGGCCGTAGAATAGAATGGTCTACTAGGTCGAAGGCGCTGTTCAAGTCAGCGAAACAAAGGTATAATCTTCCACCTTTGGCACAAGTGTATTGGCCGATGAGAGAGTCAAGATTCACGCATTGCTCAATAGACCCAAGGCTTTTCCTGAAACCAAACTGAGCCGGTGAGAGTATTGAACAATCCCAAGCCCATTCTTCTCGTCTTTTAAGAAAGACTTTGATCATCACTTTGGCACAGGAGTCAAGTAATGGAATAGGCCTATAGTTTTTGGGGTCTGATTTACTGCCATTCTTGTGAATAGGAACTATAATAGATGAACCCCAGGTAGGGGGAGATATTGTCTCTGCAGCCATGTTAAAAACTCTGGTAAACTAACATTATGCTTAAAAACATCAACTGGTACCCTGTCTGGGCCCAGTGCTTTCCCCCCTTTGCTTTCATTCAGAGCCCAAACCACTTCCTGTAATGTAATGTCCAGATGTATAGATGGACCTATCAACTATTCCTTCTTTGAAGTGGACACCGTTCCTACTATAAGAAGATTAAAAATATCAGTGAAATGCATCACCCATGCCTCGCTAGTAACGTGCGGCAACAAATCAGGAAAGGCGTCATCCTTTAAAAAAGACGAGTTAACAGTATCCCAGAATAGTTTACTATCCCCTGTCACCGCTGCTTGGGTCAATTTCAACCAGGCTGCTTACTGCAGTTTTTTCTTCCTTGCTAACAATACCTCTCTATATCTCAGTCTAAGAGATTTAAACAGTAGGCTATCTCTTGTAAAAGAGTCTTTTTTCTTTCTTTCTTTCCTGTTCCCTCTCCATACCTTTTAAAAATCAGCATGGTTGCACAACTTGTATTTTCCATATAGATCTCAATCACTGCTTCATTTGAATTTACTTTGGTTGAACTTGCCGTCACTCTCCGTTTTCTTTACTGTTTTAAAAAAAAGACATGCTTTATTTTCATATAATTTCTACCGACATGAACCTCACCTATGCATTGCTGTTTTAAACTCATTAATGTCATTTGCCTGTACCCTTTGCTATGAATCATTCATGGCTTTTGCTGCTGTCGCTCTTTCACAGCGAGATACATGTAAGAGTTCAGATCCACTGGTAAAAAGACAGAAGAGATCCTCACTGATTGTTATGCTATTACTTTGGTCACTTCAAGTTGAGAAACCGCCTGAACTTGAAAATACCTTTTTGTTGCTCTTTAGTTGGTACGATTTCGGCCTGTACTCCAACAGAGTTTGTGTTCAAATCAAGACGCGTCCTTCGTCTGTGGCACCATTGCTTTTCTTCATACACTTGGTATGAACTCGGCAGTCTCTAAAAGTCGATTACCTATTTCTGTTTTAATTATTGTTGAAACACTTGCTTTTTAGTTGCCATGCTAACATACGTTATACTTGGTTGTTCATACTACAAATTGCATGATCATGAACAGAGACTGTGCAGACTGGGATCTGCTTGAGTGTATGTGAATAAATATACTTGGTTTGTATTCTCTAATGGCAACTTCCACCAATACAAGGCTACTACAAATGCGGCACATGCACGACTTGTGACCAAAACATAGAAGGATCAGAGTTCCAATTGGAAAACACACTATTTTTTTCAAATTTCTGTACAAAAAATGTGGTCTATATCATCATTTTCCCGTTCAAAAAACTTTACATTGGAAAAACAAACCAGGAAATAAATCTAAGACTTGTTCAACATAAATCAAGAATTCAAAAGAAAGAAACTAGAGCACCTTTAGTCAACCTCTTTATGGAAATGGACCTCAAGGAAAACGATTTGAAGTGGACAGTTCTGATGGTCATACAGCCAAACTTGAGAGGAGACGACATTGAGAGAACTTTGGTCCAAAAAGAGGCCTACCTTATATTAAACTTTAATACAACAATAAATGGACTGAATGAAATGCCAGAAATTCAAAGACCCCTATTGAGATCAAACAATAAAGCTATTTTACATTTCTTGAAAAAGAAAATAAAAAAACTTTTGGACACTGTAATAAACCACGTATACCATCATGCCTTGGGAGGATAAAATAAAAAATGTTTTGGTTATTTCTCAAAACAGCTACCAAAAATGTAAAATAGAAGTTTTTCCTTTGAAAAAAACGGTTCGTGATCACTCAATCCATAGAATGAACAACCAAGTTTAATGTACGTTAGAATGGAAACTGGCAAGTTCATGCAGAGTATATGAAGAAAAGCAATGCAGCACAGACGAAGAACGTGTTGGAGTACGGGCAGAAATCGGATCTAATATACAGCAGTAAAAAGGTATTTAGAAGTTCGGGTGGTTTCATAACTTGGAGTGACTAAAGTAATAGCATCGATCAGTGAGGATATCTTGAGGATACACAGGCAGCACATTGTTTACAGTAGATTTGAATGCTTACATGTGTCTCTCTGTGAAAGAGCGACAGCAGCAAAAGGCATCAAAGCGTTCAGGCAAGTGACATTAATGAGTTTGAAACACTAATGTGTGGGTGAGGTTCATGTCGGTAGAAATTATATTAGAATAAATTCATGTATTTTAGAGAACGGAGAGCAATGGCAAGTTCAACTCGAGTAAATCCAATTGAAGAAGTGATATATATTGATATGGAAAAAACAAGTTGTCCAACAGTGCTGATTATTAAAGGTACTGAAGGGGAATAGGAAAGAAAGAAAGAGAAAAGTATATATTACAAAAGAAGTTATTTAAAAGTAACTTTGAAATCTTGAAATATATTTTCACTTTTCAATTATATTTTATTTTTATTTTCAGTTTTTAAAAAATGGCCTTGGTCCTGAAGAGACCTCGAATTGATGGGGTTGAAATGCGTCGACTTTTTTTCTGCAAAAAGGGAGTTGAATGAATGATATTCAGTCTATATCGCGGGCAATCAAAGGACTGAGATGTGCCCCAAAAAAACTATTTGCTGAGACAACCCCTGAGTATCTTCGGGCATTCAAGAGTCTTTCTTCAAAAAGTGAAATTCAGTAATGACTATTGCTTGTGGAAAGTCCAGGACTGGTTTTCTCTGATATTATTTGAATTTTACTGTGTGTAAAATTGAGCATTTTGTGTCAAATAGAATGTTTTGAAACAGGGATTGTCCCAGCCATCACCTGTAAAGATGTTATTCAAATGTCTTAAGTATTTGGTTTGAATGTATGAATTGTCATTATGATTAGATTAGGGGCCCAAAGGGCCAAGATACCTTTGGTATATGTGATTTAATGTGTTTGACGCAAAAAAACATTCAATAGAAAAAAAAGATTGGTAAATAAATATGCAAGTTTTCCAGTACTTTAAACCCTGAGCCCCAAAGAAAAAAAGTGTGATGAATAATTCCAGCCAAGGCATAACAGATGTTTTTATACTGTTAGAAAGTTAGCATTCTCCTGCCTTAGCCATTTAGTGCCTGCAGCATGTCACTGCATCATATGACTGGGTGTAGTTGGCAATTGGGCTTTGTTTCTTCCTCCAAGACAGCCACACACAATAGGGAGCTTAGGTGTGCTTGGATGGTCCATCACTGGCAGAATGGGAGGACAGACCTGGGCACAGCCCTACTTACACTTGAGATGGATGTGTCCTACCTCCACACAAGGGGCTGCATACTCCCTGTAGTTAGTCTGGAGCCAGGGCAGGGGAGGCAGGTAACCTTTGCATTTCACAGGGAAACCTCTGGAAGCTCCATCTACTTCAAAGAAGGCACCTGTTATAACTTTTGGACCTCAGACACCAACTCTTCAGTACAATTTTGCGCCTGTGTAGACTCTGCCAGGAAGAAAGACTCCAGTGCTTCTGGAAGGACAGCTGCTCTGCTGGACTGTTGCCTTTGCTAGACTGCTGCCTTTGCTGGATTGCTGCCCTGCTTTCCTGCTGCCCCCCTGCCTGACTGCCAGAGGTATTGCACCTAAGACTCCCAGAGTGACTCCAAAGGCTAATCTCCTGACCTGTTCAGAGCCACAATGACATAACAGGCTCCTAACCACATGAACCAGCACCCAGATCCTTGAGTAAGCCCCTAAGTGGCGCCCGTCAGGTTCTGGGCCCTTGGTGTGGCCTCAGTGGAGCTGAATTGAAGTTTTTGGGTTCTTCACAACTATGAACAGGACAACTGGTGCCAAAACCTTTCCACTTACACTGCCAGCCAAAGCGTAGTACTGTCAAACCGACCCTTTGCCCTACAGCATCAACCGTTCATGGTGGATGACATTGCAAATCTCTGGCCCGACTGCCTGTGATGACAACAGGATATTTACGCTACAGCGACTACCATCCACAACGCCTAGCCAGCTCTTCGCGCTACAACAATGACCATCCGCGACACTTCCTTCCTCCTCGCAGCTCACTCTACCGCAAACAGGACTCTGTGTGCTGGACTGAGAAGGTAAATTTTCAGCGGGACTAACTTGATCCCTGTATCCAACCTGTGCTCCATCGTGGTCGGCCTGAACTTGTGACTTTCTCATGGTCTTGCTCAACCAAATAGCCGCGAGTGGCGATTTGGGCTTCTTGGAGCTATTTTCACTTTCATCTTTAAAATTGCATAACTCCCGTTTTACTGGTTGGATTTTTGTCAGTTTGGCCTTGATTTATTTATTAGTTTTTGCTCGACCTTCTGCATCATACCTGGTTTTCACTGCCTTTAGCATTTTGTGGTGTCTGAATGAATTTGCTTTGGCGCAGTTTCTGCACTTGGCTATTGCGGTCTTCTTTGCTTCTCTGTACCTGATTGTCGCTGCCTTTAGCACTATTGTACTGTATGAATGCTGGTTATGTGTTATGTTATGAGGTAGTACCTCTTCTTTCAGCCTTACCAGCAGGTTCTGAGCAAACTGTCAGTGAACTTTCCGTAAGGCCTTCGCCTTCCTCTAGAGCCTTACACTGGCTGAAGTGGTGCTTTGACACCATATGTCCCAATTGCCAACTGCTTCATTTTGACTGCAGCACATGTGGCATGCACAAGCACTTTGCTGAACCTCTGCAATCTCTCAGGGAGAGCACTCTTGTTGCAGATGCACTAACTCGTTGCCAGTTGTAGCGTCCCCCCCCCAGCCTGGTAGCATGCAAATGACCATGCCACACACGGAGCCTTCACTGCCAGACCATGTCCTCCCAGGACTGGAAACAAGCATCCTGGGAATGGTTTCGGGGTATTATACCTCATCAGCCAGGCTAGCTTGACTAGCTAGACCTTCCAAAGTGAAAATAGCTTTTTGGACCTTATTATTGTAGGAACATAGTAAAAATAATGTTCTACATGTCCCACTTTTAAATATCATGCACCCTACCTTGTGGGCTAGAAGGCTTCACTTAAAAATATTTAAAAGAGAGGCTTTCACCTGTCAAAAAGGGTTATTTTCAAAGGTCATAATGCAGGCTTTACACTGTAGCTCTCAAGCTACAATGGAAGGCCTGAAGATATGTGTTCTTTTATCACACTAATGGATGGCACAAGAAATGCTGCAGTCCAGAGGTAACAATTACCTTTTCGTGCCATGGGTGTATTCCTGCTCCGCTTACTATGGCCTTAAAGAAAAGTTAAATAAGTCAATCAGGGATTGGCCAATTTCTCCACGTTTTAGAGGTCAGAGCACATACATTGGGCATTGGACAGCAGTGCCCCAGCATACAAAGTCTAAAATCTGTAGTGATCACGCAGACAAGAACGATTTCCTACAGTACTGTGTTAAGATTAGGTCCTTTCTTTACTCCTAGAATTTTCAATAGATCCAATTTCGACCATGAGGTTATTCTTATGGAATTCTTTCCACATCCTTTATCTCAGAAATAATGAAATCTAAATAAACTGGATGCAAAAAAAAGCAGTTTTAATGTATTTGGAAAGGGCGTCCTAATTTAGATGATCAGAAGGCATGTTTGTAAATTTTGGTCTGCAAACAAGTGTGGTACATCTTCTCTACAAACCATAAGTAGAGGGTTAAAATTTGAAAATCTCTTAGCTTATCAGAAATAAGGGGTTTCTCCAACAGCTGGTATTCAGGGAAAATCCACTAGGAGTATGGCTGTATTGTGGGCTGAATTTCAGGGACCTTCCTGGAAAGCGATTTGCAGAACAGCAACATGGACAAGTGATTCTATATCTGATAGACATGAAAGAAATGATAATTACACGGCGGGAAAATGTAAGCACTGTGACCTGACTGCCCATCTGATGGAGTGTCAGAACAATCAGACCTCAACATTATTCTATTTTGAAATTTGTATAAAGTGGAAAGAGAACCAGTCATACTACCGGCTCTGAGACATTTTAATTCTAGACAATGTAGACTGGCTTTTGAATTTCTTTAAAGAATTTGCAATTCTTTTATTAGTTTTGTAGTAGATAATTTCCTTTGGGCCTGTATAATGAAAAGGAAAATGCTTGCCATTTTTAGGTCTCGCCTGTCGATGCGCATGCGCATCGAGCAAGCGAGACTATAGGGGCTCATCCAGACTTTATCTAACTTGCAAGGAATCGTGGCGATTCCTTGCAGTGCCCGTGACTTTTAAGCTCAATGCGCATGTGCATTGAGCTTAAAAGCGCGTGCACATGCACCCAGCCGCCTACTCTCTCTCTCAGCCTTCCCACAACTCCGCCCCCTCACTACTTGATTGCACGGCCGCTAGGCCGTGCCTCCCCTACTCTCCTCCCCCCTCCTCCTCTCCTCCCATGCCTGCCTGCCTCAACTCTCCGCCTCCCGCCCCCTCCCCCTGCACGGCCGCTAGGCCGTGCCTCCCCTACTCTCCTCCCCCCTCCTCCTCTCCTCCCATGCCTGCCTGCCTCAACTCTCCGCCTCCCGCCCCCTCCCCCTAGTTTCACTTGAGTCAGGGCTGAGTCTTTTTTGTAGTCTGGGCATGCCTGTCTTTTTAAAAGCTGGAAACCGCAATTGCATTTTCTGGTTCTACTGCCAGTGCTCGGGTTGTTTTGTTTGTGCTTGCTTCTGCATTAGAAGCGATGTGGAATGGTCGGATTGCACGTTTGGAGGGATTCTTGGGTGATTGCATTTAAGCTCGGAATTCGCTGTGAAAATAAGCCAGCGGGCTAAGCACAGACGATCCAACCTCCTCCCCCGGAGGCGTGCACGCAGCCTGGTGTTTCTTTTAACAGGGCAGGCCTATCTTTGAAAGGAATATTCACTTTCTTGCAGTCGGACAGCCGCTGCCGGGGCAGGGGTGTAGGCACCGAACTGTGTCCCAGGCACGGAGGCAACCGCAGACCTGCTGCCTCTTGCTACAGGCAGCTCTGGCCCGATCAGTAAATATTTCCCCGAAATCGCAACAGTAGACGACGACACATTGCTGTATTTTCAGTAGACAAATACACCTTTAGCACAACCTCACAGCTACATTCCGTCGATGTCCTCCTTTTTTTAATAAAACGGGGAAAACCCACCAGACTTTCAGGCTTCCAGTTTAAAAATTCCCCGGTGCCTTTGGAGTGGAAAGCCTGTCATTGCATTCGTTTTTTTTAACGTGGTCGAACTTCGCTCGTGTTTTGGTGGCAGGTATGTGAATGTGGTGTCTAACTATGAAGGCAGCAGACTGCACTCTGCATTTGTTGTTTTTGCTTTCCCCCGTAGTTTGGTGTATTACCGGTTTCAGAGCTGTTTGGGGAGAGGGTGTGCTTGGCTTCGGCCCATTCCTGTGGATAGCACGAGTGTTGGGCTGCAGCTCTGTGTGCTTATGGTGTAGACTGTAAACATGACTCTGTTGCCGGTGCCACACTGCACGTAGGAGTGCTGCGTGTTGCTGCGCTGTTCACTAGGCCTGTCGGATTGTGGGCACTGGCTATCTTCTCATGCTAATGCCAGCAGCCCGTGAGAGCCGCTCTGCTTGACTTATTGATCGTCTCTGGACAAGACTTTCAACTTCCCATGCACGCAAAGACAACCATTTAATGCTGCGATGCAGCTGATCTGCGGTCAGAAAGGACCAGACTTCTCAATAATTGGCGGGCGGGTGGTCGCCAGCTTTATGTGCGGGTCTATTTTTAACTGTAAGCTGTTTCCTAAGCGTTAGAATTCCGTTACAGCCGCCCCCCCTGAGATTGGACCAGTTGCCTCCGTTAGCTTCGTGTTTTCATTTTAGGTCTGGTGTTAGGCAATTTAATATTAGTAAAATCAAAAGGTCCTGGCGTTATCCAGCACCTTTTCATTTTATTAAAGCCATTTATTGACGAGACCTGCCTCTTCCCTCCCTCCCCCCCCACCCCCATTGGTATATTGCTGTATCATTCACATTTTTTTTTAAAGAGACCAGAACAAAGCTGGAATGCTAGTTACACCTTTAATTATTTAAACAACGGCCTGGCTTGCTAACCTTGCCTTTCAATCTGCCTGCTGGCAATGCGGCATCACAAGTGTAATACATTATTACAGTAAAGTAGCTATGCCAGATGAGTTGTGGTTATATGCCAAGTAAATAGAACACCAGTGCACTTCCAAGATAGTCACTTTGATCCCTTCGCTATTATAGCGTTTCACAGATAGTCCATATCCTTGATCAGAAGCCAATTCCACAAAACCAGAAGGTGTAGAAAATTCAAGCCTTTATTTTGCAAACGCTATGGTCCACAGCCGACACGCGTTTCGCCCCCTTCGGGCTTTCTCAAGGCTTTTGTAGTGTGATTATAAATCTCAGTTCCTGTATCTATATGAGGTTATTAAAGTGCTACTGTTGTATCCTTATCCAGTTAATCTTAGCCTGAACAGTCGTTATGTTATTGCAGGATCCTTTTGTTCATATCAAATACGTAGTGTGGCGAATCAATCTTCCCAAAAGCAATCTCAGTGTGCAGCCATGCTACGTTCTACAACCTCAGCATAAACAAAGATCCGCTTTGAACACCGTCCCTGCAATCTACCACCACCACGTCCACGTCCATCACCACCCCGTCCACCACCACATCCACCACCACCATGTCCACTACATCCACCACATCCACCACCACCACACCCACCTCCACCACCACCACGTCCACCACCATGTCCACCACCACCACCATGTCCACCACCACCACCATGTCCACCACCATGTCCACCACCACCATGTCCACCACCACCACATTCACCACATCGACCACCACTTTGTCCACCACCACTTTGTCCACCACCATGTCGCCCACCACCATGTCGCCCACCACCATGTCGCCCACCACCATGTCGCCCACCACCATGTCGCCCACCACCATGTCGCCCACCACCATGTCGCCCACCAAGTCCACCACCATGTCGCCCACCAAGTCCACCACCATGTCGCCCACCAAGTCCACCACCATGTCGCCCACCAAGTCCACCACCAACACCACAATCCACCACCACCGCGTCCACCACCACATCCACCACCACGTCCACCACCACGTCCACCACCACGTCCACCACCACCACATCCACCACCTCGTCCACCACCACCACGTCCACCACCAACACGTCCACCACGTCCACCACCACCACGTCCACCACCACCACGTCCACCACCACCACGTCCACCACCAACACCACAATCTACCACCACCAACACCACAATCTACCACCACCACATCCACATCCACCACCACCAACACGTCCACCACCACCACGTCCACCACCACCACGTCCACCACCACCACGTCCACCACCACCACGTCCACCACCACCATGTCCACCACCAACACGTCCACCACCACCATGTCCACCACCAACACGTCCACCACCACCACGTCCACCACCACCACGTCCACCACCAACACCACAATCTACCACCACCAACACCACAATCTACCACCACCACATCCACCACCTCCGCAGCCACCACCACCAACACGTCCACCACCACCACATCCACCATCAACACATCCACCGCATCCACCACCACATCCACCATCACCACCACATCCACCACCACATCCACCACCACATCCACCACCACCTCCACATCCACCATGACATCCACCGCCACATTCACCACCGCATCCACCACTGCATCCACCACCACATCCACCACCACCACATCCACCGCATCCACCACCACATCAACCACACCCACCACCACCACATCCACCACCATATCCACCACATCCACCACCACATCCACCGCATCCACCACCACCACATCCACCACATCCTCCACCTCCGCATCCACCACCACATCCACCACCACATCCACCACCACATCCACCACCAACACATCCACCACCACATCCCACCACATCCACCGCATCCACATCCACCACCACATCCACCACCACATCCACCACCACATCCACCACCACATCCACCACCACATCCACCACCACCACATCCACCGAATCCACCACCACATCCACCACCACATCCACCATCACCTCCACATTCAATCGCTGACACACACAGCACGTCCCCATCTAATTGTGTGTATACAGTACAACATATTATATCCTATGTCTTCATTAACAATATAGTGTATCTGTACTGAATATATATCCAGCATTTCAGACTGCATTTCAGAGCTTTTAAAAATGTTTATGGCTTTTTTTTTTTGAAATTCTTTAGCATTGGCTACAGGAAACAAAAATGCTAAAGATTTACAAAAAAAACCCATAAACAATTCTAAAAGCACTAACTCTAATGCTGCGAGACCTATTGCATTTTCAATGCTTGTTAGCAATATTACCACTTACCTGAAATTTTTGGGCTCTTATGATGTCAATCTAATGACATTTTATGTTTTTACCATATGCATTGTGGGCCTTATTTATGAAGGCCTTGCGCCGCCGGGCGCCACTTTTAAAATGGGAAAAAGTGACTCACCGGCGGCGCAAGGCCTTCATAAATAAGGCCCCGTGCTTTTATGATCTGTATCTTTCAAGATCGAATAAAGTTTTATGAATGAATGGATACTGTTAATGACATGTTCGGTGTCAAGGCTTTATCTTCTATGGCGTGAATAGTAGGGAAATACATCAATGTTCTGATAGAAATGTATGTTCCAAATTCTTGTTTATTTTACAATGTAATCGAATGTTTGTATCGC
Source organism: Lissotriton helveticus (assembly GCF_964261635.1). Lineage (NCBI taxonomy): Eukaryota > Metazoa > Chordata > Amphibia > Caudata > Salamandridae > Lissotriton > Lissotriton helveticus. The sequence goes on along the minus strand of NC_136067.1, from coordinate 820,647,176 downwards.
TTTGGCATTCCTCATTCTGTAATGAGAGGAACAATAAAGGGGACAACGAGGTAATACTTTAATTACTTACAGTTTAATATTTTGAGTTCAGACTTCCTTGTTTTGGTTTATACATCCATCCCTTTATTACCTTCAAATGATTATATGGAAGTAGGCTCTAAAGAATATGGTATGTGAGCTTGGTATGGTACAGTCAGAACCAGGTAAACTGTGAGCATTTATGCTCATGGGAGGAAGGAGTAGTATGTTTGAAGTTATGTTCAGAGGAGATTGGGCTTGTGAAACCGTTTTAGGAGGCATGGAGGTTTCCTTCTGTAATGATCGGAACAAGGAAGTCGTGGCTCAAATGAATGGAATTAACGGTAAGTACTTCAAGCATTAATAGTTTCCTTCATAAACGCATTCGGTTTTACCAGGTGCATTCCAGCAGCCATTAAAACTCAGAAGGTCTCATCTACAAGAAAATAACGCAGCACAGCCTCGCAAGCCATTTAGCTGCGCTGTGCTGCGTCATTTTCAGAGCAAAGGGATGCATTGCATTAACAACAATACGGATCCCTGTCCGTTAGGCTGCACTGACGGACAATTGGCTGCCCTGCGCCAGCAGAGGCACCCTTGGGTCGTTTTGCAGGGGTGCTTGCGCTGCAGGGAGGATTGTTTTTGTGCAAGTATTTCTCCTCGTTGCGCTATTTGGAGACGTAGGATTCTGACGCACTCCCAGCTTTACAAAATGTTGTAAATTCGGAAATGTGTCAAGTTCCATTGGTGTTGCGTGGGAACACCCACAGCAACACTCATGGAACGCCCCTTTCACACAGAGTAATTCGTGAAAGGGGCCCATATTTACAAGGCCATGAAAAATCACGCAGGGTGACTTTATATGGTCTTGTAAATATGGGCAGGCACACAATGCCGCCTGTGTGTCAAAAGAAAGTGACGCACCGGCTGCACAACGGGCTTCCAAATAAGCCCCAGAATAGTGCAGGGTGGTACTTGCGCACGAGTCAGAATGACCTTCTTCAAATGAGAGCACAGTTTGAGCACTTGGTGATCAGTTTGTGACGCACCCCGCTTTGTGTCCCAGTTCACTTAGGTTGAATACGTGAGTCATACCCGCGGTAGCTGATAAAGTGTGCTGAGCCTGCTGCTCTGAAATGTGAAACCTTGAAGGCGATTGCTGTTTATCTGCAGTCTGTGGGCTGCTTGTTTGCGCCATATGCTGAAACGTGGCGCTTATCTGTGCCTAGATTACGTCCTGAGCACACAAAACAAAGCTGCGCAAAAAAACAGGATGACTTCATTCCCACACCTCCGCTAATATAACGAGGCTATGTGAAAGATTCAAATCCAGCACCTGCCTTGGGTTCTGTCCCAGCACAGTCCAGCTGTCAGCCTAATCAGCAACCAGACCCCGTCTTCGGAGCTTTGGACTGCGCGAAACAGTATACTCTGCCAAATCATCCTCACAGTGTCAACAACAGATGAGGATTTGCACCCAGTGGCCAAGGGGGTGTAAAAGTCCTACTTGGGCTGGCAAGCCTATCCACACCTTTTGTACCATATGCACGAATTGCTTCTCTTCTTTCCGTAATACCAGTGAATATCCGAAACGCATTTGTTGCTCCATTTTGATAAGGTGCCAGATCAGATATTTGGAAAGTTTGCATGCATTGTTCGCTTTGAAGGAGGGCTGCTTGTGCCGACTGCTGCAAAGTCGCGTGAGTTTTCTTTTTTTTACCACTGTGCCAGTTAATCCACTTGGCAGAGCGCCACGGGACCACTAGCTTCATTTAATTAGACTTGTGTTTCCCTTTCCTCTGTGTGTGTGTGTTTTAAAATCCTGAACACAGTTCCGTTTACAGCGCTCTGCCAGGCAACTCAGGGCAAAACATTAGGAATACCCCCAGGGCAGAAGCAACGCGGGCAGTAGGAAACAAATACATACACATGACGCACACTTTCTTTTCTTTTTATTTCTTTTTCGGTTATAGCGCGAATAAGGTCTTTAGGCATTCGAGCGCTTTCCATGAACATAAGATTACAATACACAAAGTCAGATTATTTTTTAAGAATGGGCAGATTACGTAATTTGGCTAGAATCACAGGATGCCGAGCTAAGGTACCTTCTGTGCAGGGCATTTACACTACACTATAATGAAACATGAAGTGTGTGGGTGAGCTGAGCAGGCCAACTGGCCTATGTATATTTCTACAGACATAAGGATGTAGGGCCTCATTTATGAAAAGTGCCGCATCGCTGCGAGAAAACAGCGTGTGTCACTTTTCAATGCGCCCACCTTGCGACACCAATGATCGTCATATTTACAGTATGACGCATCATGTCGCAAAGAGTTACAGATACACTTCATTACTTCTGACGTATCAGTGGGCGAAAAAATGACGCATTGCTGGAGTGTGTCACAAAAGTGACGCAACTTCAGCAATGGGTCATTAAACATGGGCAAGCCCCATTTGAAATGTGCCTGCGGCAGTCTTATGCCTGCGGCAGGCGTAAGATATTGACACATTTGCGTCCTAGAAGTGGCGCAGTGAAATCTTATAGATTTCACTTGTTCAATTCTACAAGGCTTACTTGCGTGGCAACGCACCCCCTGCATTCATTATACCATAATGTGGCACAGGGTTTATAAAGTGATGCATCTACCTAGATGCGTCACTCTGTAAATATGGCGCAACATGGCACATTAATTTACACCGCTGGTCCGTCACATAAAGTGACGCACTGGCTGCGTAAAATTGATGTAAGGGCCCATAAATAAGCCCCGTATTGTTTTATATTGCATTTTAATTATGCAACTGTACCCCTGAGGAGACGCTGACGTGTATTGGCAGGCGGGCACAGTCTGCGCTTAACCTTCAGGGAAGTGCATTGATAATCAGGTAGCAGCGCTCAAAGAAACAAACATACCAAAGGGCGGAGGAAGAGAAAGAGTATCTTCAGCCGGAGCCAAGGCTTTGGTGCTCACATGCACCAGGTTTTAGCTGACAAGGTGCATGACTCAGACAATGGACCCAACAGGACAAATAATGGCCTGTAAAATCTCCAGATATCCCAGTGGCTACTATAATAACAGTGCCCCTGGGTAACTGACAGCATGGTTTTCCCTAATTCCTGCATATCTGTCCCCATGTCTTTAAATTCAGTAATTTGCCCTGGCCCCACTTCTGTTGAAAGAAAGACAGCACCATGTTATTACCACCCTTTCCATGAATAACATCTTTGTTTACGCCTAATAGGGATCCAGGGGTGGAACTTGGCCCGAGCCGGTGTCCCCCTGGGGTTTTTCGCGCGGTGGGACAATCCATGCAGCGCGATAGGTGTAGGCAGGTAAGGGGGCGGGACTTATAGGTAGGTTTTAAGCAGTGGTCGAAGTGGGCGGGATCGACAGGGCACGGCGTGCCCCTACTTCCTTAATTTAATACAGTCCTTTTCCCTACTTTATTATTTTGATATGCGTCCGAAGGCGGACGAAATAGCCTGGCTGTTCAAGGACGGGCGGGCAGAGAAGGAAAAGGGCTGTCTTTTCCTTCTTGCCCAGAGAAGTCAACGAGAGTGTCCACTTATCCTGCTCCACCCCTCTCTTTCTCTTATTCTCTATCCTTTTGTCGTGCTCCAGGTCACTTGCTGGGAAACCGTGACTTCTCTTTCCTCCGCTTTCCTTCATTCGTTCCCCTGCGAAATGGATCCAAAATAAAAGAGGAAACACTTTTGCTGCAAATGTCCTTTTCTGACATATTTCTATTCCAGAATGTAGCCTCAGGAGGAGAGAAAAATAGGTTTAAAATGTTAACAATAAATACATAACTAAATAAAGCAAGAGAGAGTGCTCCGAATTGGCCTGATTGACTTTATTCACCCACAAACACATTAGCGCCAGTTTACAGAGTTTGCCAAGGAAGCACAATTTTCTTTTGTCATCTTTCTTTGAACAGCATTATTCCCCAAGTGGGGAAGTATGCCATTCTTGGCGGTACTGCAATACCTGCTTGATGACTGGAGTGGTAAACATTTAATGTGATCCTTATCAGTTGTTTTCCCTATTTTAGTACATGGATGTGGTCTTTTTAAACCATACTGTCTATGTTTTGTAAGGATATAAGCAATGGACACTGAAACTGGGCCCTGTAGTCATCATGGAGCAGATGTATCATCCCCATCATTTGCGATTCCTAAATAGCGATTTTTAAGGACTCGCTATTTGGGAATTGCAAATTGGAATGTATGTAGAAATTTGCTATTTTTAAGCGATTTCTTAAAATTCCTAAATTGCGATTAGCAAATTGCTAATCGCAATTAAGGAATAATTTCCCATTCATTTCTATGGGCCTGGAGGCCCATTGGAATGAATGTGAAATTATTCTCAATTTGCGATTCGCAATTTGCTAATCGCAAATTGAGAATAATTTCAAGGGAGCAGGGGTGTCTCAAGGACACTCTGCTGCACCCCTGAAATCGGCATGTGTGCGCATATGGCGCACATACATGCCCTAAGGGCATGTATGAGCGTCACATGGCACCTTTACAAAATGCAAAAAGTGCATTTGTAAAAGAATTCGCAAATTAATTTGCGATTTCTTAGTCAAAAATCGCAAAACTGAAATGCTTAATACATTGCATTTAAGAAATCGCAATTTGCGATTTCTTAAATGCTTATGCAATATTAAGGAATCGCAAAATGTGCGATTCCTTAATATTACGAGGCTTTTTACATGAATCGCAGCGTTTGCGACAAAAAAAAACCTTGATACATCTGCCCCATGTGCTTAACTTTTCAGGCAAAAACGCTCATTGATTTCTGAATAATGAGTGTAAAAGTGTTAATTTGTATTCCCTATGAGTGTTTGCTTTTCCCAGAATGTTGGTACTTTTTTATTACTCTTGTCTAGTGTATAATTTGAATTGAATCTCATTTAGGTGTTTATAGTGGGCACAATTTGTTGTAGTTGAAGGCAGTGCGATTTTCTCTAAGTGGGGCAGTATGGTATCCAGTGGGGGAGAGGATGTGGCACTTTGTGCCGAATTCGGAACTGGGGAACCAGGTTCATCCTTCATGACCAGTCTACCAGACCACTCTCCTGAGAGTACATTCCCATGCTAGACCTTAAAAGCCCTGGTGTCTTCGCATCAGCAGGTGGACCCTGGGTGAGACAAGTGTGGGTTAATTTTTGAGGCAATCCATACTGAAGTTCACCGCCAGTCTTGTTGACAGGCATATGAAGAAGCACAACCTAGAGCGATAGTGACTCTGTCCCTGAGGTCACAGGACACTTAATGTCGTCTGCCTCACCCATTGGTACCTCCATTGGCCTTGTTTCAGCAGTAGAAGCTACAACTCATGCAGGGCTTGGCAATGCAGGAGTTGCAAGCACACCAAACTAAGTTCACAAACTTCACAGTCTCTTTGCTTCATGCACAAGCACTTTTAACATGTGCTGCCTGCTTTGAAGTCGCTGGAATTCTGCAGCAATTGAGAACTGCTTTTGTGGAAAAGGGGAGGAAAAGCGCTGATGACAGAAACTGCACGGCTGAGAGATAAATGGCTTGTAATAGCACTTTTAAGCATATTTGGGACATTCTGTGATTGGAAATGTATCCCAATTTGTGAATGTATCTTAATGTCAATTTGGATTAAATAACGTAATAAGCTGTAACTGGTCAGTGAAATGCAAAACAAATACTAAAAATGTTGATGTTTTGTTCCTTCTGCACACACATCTGACTCCACCCACTGCCCTAATCATCAGGTTATTTCCACCCTCTGATTCTCCGCCCACAGTTTCCCTACTTTTTTCCCCCCACTTCGACCACTGGTTTTAAGTAGGCAGGGGTTTGGCGGGAGGTCACTGCTGAGGGGATTTAGTTGCTAACTTTTCTGGCCGCTTTTTCCTCCTGTTGGCGTGTTGTCACTGTTTTTTCAGTGCGGCTTACTCCATATCTGGTTATTACTGGCAGAAGGTGTGGCAGTACGCAACGCGCTTCGCGTTTTGTGTGCGGTGGGTCGTAAAGACCTACTGTGGCCAGGCGTGTCTGCTGGTGTGGGGGAGAGCATGGGACGCCCGAGACAGAATGCGGCGCTGGGTGTGGCGGAGGCGTTGGCGGCATGTTTGCCAAAGTCCGCTAGCGCCACTGAACACATTACAGGTGCTGGTGAAGTTCCAGAGCCACGGCCGTTCTTACCGGCGAAGCGGTGGCAGCAGACTTATTCCTTCTTGTTGCTCCGGCTGGGGAGACAGGTCTGTTTAGGGCAGGCTCCACCACTAGTGTGGGCAGAGTCAAGAGGCGTGCTTCAAGTAGGAGTGGGGCCACCTCTAGGAGCAATTCCATTCCAATCTTTCAGAGAGGTTTGGAGAGAGGGCGGGAATTAATTGAGGGGGCGGACATTTCGTGTTTGTTGCCTCAGGGCTCCTCCTCTGCAAAAAGGCCTTTGTTGAAGAATAAAGCTCTCAAGAAGATCGTTTCTGGTAGCAACCAGACCTCACCTTTTGTTAAAATAGAGTGACTAAATCCTCCCAGTGATAATAGATAGCTAAAGTGTACTAAGAAGGTAAGAAAAGCTTGATCCCCAGGAATAATGTAAAAGTATAATCTGAGAAAAAAATATATCATATTTTTTATTACAGAAAATGTTAGTAAAATGAGAGCAGAGAAAAATTGTGTCAATATGAAAGAAAAAAGGAGTGCGAAAGGGGTAAGCAAATACCCTAACTAAGATCACGATATCTATAGTCACCTTCAAATGATTTGGCACAATGAATCCAAAATTTAAAAGGAATCAAGAGTAAATGGTATATTCTCAGAAACCTATAAGAAAGAAAACAATAAAGCCGTTACCTCGAACTAAAAATAATGTGTTTGACTGTGTCAAATAAAGCAAGTCAAACAAAATTAAGTAGTTACTTATTCGTTACATAACTTAACAAAGATGGATCAATATTGTGTATCCCATTAGAAACTATATTAACGAAAAAAGGCCAAAGTAAAATTATATCTATCTACATCAAACACCCTAGTCTACAGTGTACACTAGTGTAGAATAATTTTGTTTAACTTGCTTTATTTGACACAGTCAAACACAATATTTTAAGTTCGAGGTAACAGCTTTATTGTTTTCTGTAATAAAAAATATTATATATTTTTTTCTCAGATTATACTGGAATACTAATTTATGTTTAACTGTGATCTCTTTTGGAGGACACACTACGAGGTTGTAGTGGTAACCAACCTCTCTACCCTTGGTAGCAACTCCAAGATTGTAAGTCTGTGTTACACTACCCCACAAGTCTGTTGTGCGCCCGTCTCTCTACCTGGTTACCAAAATAGCTTTGGTCACAAATATGTATGCCATTATTTGGATGACTATGTTCATTGGCTCTAAGCATTTTTCAAGACATGGCTATGGAATTTGGTGTCCCGCTTGCTCCTGAAAAGACTGAGGGTCCTAGCACCAAGCTCACTTTTTGGGAATAGAAATAGACACTCAAGTTATGATGCTCGTTTGCCGGCTGAAAAGGTATAAGAAATCAGGTCCTTTTTGTTGGAAGTTATTGGCAGAGACAAAATTGAGCTTAGGCAGGTTCAGCACTTATTGGGCTACCTACATTTTGCTTGTCGGGTGTTCAGGACAGGCAGGACTTTTTGCAGACGTTTAGGGATGGCAATGTCAGGTGCATACCTTCCTTATCACAGGATTAGAATTACTAAGGCTATAAAGGAATATCTTGTTATTTGGCTGAAATGTTTGGAAGATTTCAATGGAGTCTCACTCTATTTTGTGGAAGACAATACCATCTGGCAGATACAGCTTTTTCAGACGCATCTGGGGCTCATGGCTTTGGTCTGTTTTAGGAGGGGTGCTGGTGTGTGGGGAGATGGCTTCCTCATCAGCTTCAGCAAGGCTGCAGTATTGTTGGTTTGCTGGTTTGGGATGAGGAATTTCGGGACAGGTGTGTGCATCACATCGATAATATGTCTGTGGTAGATCTTATTAATAATCAGGAAGCTAAATATCTATGGGTACTACGTTTGCTGCATGTTTTTATGTCACAGAGCCTCAAACTGAATATTGTTTTCAGAGCTAGGCACATTCTGGGCATTAACTATTCTATTGCAGACGCGTTGTCTTGATTTATTTGGCAGAAATTCTGCAGTTTCGCGCACGCCAAACCCCCGATTCCACAGGACACCTGGGCGCTGGGGGACTGAGGATCATCGATTTGGTGGAAAGATCAAAAGCTCGTTCCACCAGAAGGAGTTATCAACAGGCTTGGAGTGAATTCTTAAGTTATGCAAACTCTCACAACTTTGATGGGAAATCAGATGGTAACAAATGATTCATATTACAGTTTGTGTTGCATTTGATTAACAGGGGCTCGTCACATACGACCATTTCTGGTAAATTGGCTGGGATTTCCTTTTATGGCCAATTATGGTGGGACCAAGATTTGGTGGATGAAGTTTTGTTGAGACGTATGTTGAAAGGTTTCAGCAAAGAACAAACTTATTCTATGCCATTACACGAACCAGTTACATTTTATCTTTTGAAACAGTGTTTGTCACAATTACCAGTTTGCTGTTATGATGTTTGGGAGGTTTCTCGTTTTACTCTTTGTATGATATGGTTATTTTATGGCGCTTTGAGGGTTTCCGAATTATTGGGTTTGAGGGATCAGTTGGGTATTCACAGCAGTGAGGTTGCACTACACGGTAACAAACTGAAGATTTGGTTGAAAATGTCCAAAACTGATCAACTGGGTAAAGGTATGTGGGTACACTTAAACAGCAGTGGTATGTCGGATTGCTGTCTGTTGGGGGAGTGGAAGTCATTTGTCAATTCTGCTGTTTTCAGGCCTGGTTCAATATTCTCTCATCTGGATGGGACTAAGCTCTCCAGTGCCCAATTGTTGACTGTTTTAGGAAAATTTTGGGTAAAACTGGGAAAAAAACCTACTGTTTGGGACACACTCTTCTCGTATAGGGTTGGCTACCGAAGCTGCCAAGTTGGGTTGGGTTTGGGAGGATATCAAAAGGATTGGTAGGTGGAAATCTGCTTGTTGTACTCGCTATGTCAGGAAATAATTATTTTTAATGTATTGTTGCTTTCTGCTAATTTTGTTTTTCCGTTTAGGTTGCATAACAGTTCATTGCCCTCAAAAATGTGCACATGAATAGTGGGACACTCATTCATTAAATAGGCCACTGTGTTTGCAGAGCAGCAGACATATGGCAGAGCACTTGGCCTTCCCAGAACAGGTCACAACGTTTTCTGGAAAGGAAAAGGTGGTATGAGGTGGGAGGATTTGTTTCCCACGAGAACAGAGGTGTCTGCTGCCGGAGGTTTCCCTGATTTGCTGATTATCCATCTAGGTGAAAATGACTTAGTGCCATTGTCGGGTTTATCCCTGATTAAGCCGATGAAATTGGACTTGGCAGTAATAAAGAACAATTGTGCAGGTACCTCTTTGGTATGGACCGAGTTTATTTACAGGCAACACTGGAGGGGGGCTCGCAATCGCGCTGCAATTGAAAGGGCTCGCAGGAAGCTTAATCGGCGATGAACGTTTTTTGCCAGGCAATGGGTATTAAAGTACTGTCACATGATAATATCACAGGTACTGAAGATCATCTGTTTTGGGAGGACGGGGTCCATTTATCTCAGATGGGTCAAGCATATTATTTGTTGGAGATAAGAGATTTGTTGGCAAATTTTTGGAATGAAAATCTTTGGTGCAATAAAAATGTATTATTATTTTGTTACAGCAAACTTTGGGGGGTGGGGTCAGGAACACTCTTTGATTTTCCTGGGTGGCGTTTTTGGGGTATTTGGGTAGTCTGGAGCGGGCTTATCCATCCCTCTGGGGTGGGGGAGGGGGGAGAAAAGGTCAATAAATGAAGGAGGGGAAAGGAAATGAGGGATTTTGTGCATTACATGGGGCTTATCTCTGAAAGTATGGTTTGGAAATATTGGGTTTATTATGTTTAAATGTGTTTGGGGTTTTTGGATCAAGCATAATGCAAAGTTTTTTTTTTATATATGACAATGTTTGTTCTAGTCTTTGCTTAAGGAAAAGTATATATACTGTTTTACCTGTCTTAATAAAGTGACCTTTTCTGCTAAGACAATAACAGTGAGTGGATTGTTGTTATTGCGCGATGGGGACCCAGGGGGAACTTGGGGTTTTTCGCGTGGTGGGAAAATCCAGGCAGCGCAATAGGTGTTGTCAGGTAAGGGGGAGGGACTTATAGGTAGGTTTTAAGTAGGCAGGGTTTTGGCGGGAGGTCACTGCTGAGGGGATTTAGTGGCAAACTTTTGTGGACCCACCCACCCTATTCATACAAGTGTAAAAAAAAACGTTCTTATACGTCACATTAGGACAGGTATCAGTTTTTTTCATCTTGAGGTAGTTCTTGTTAGGCGTTTTAGTTTTTTTTGGATAGTCTGGAGGGAGGAGGGAGAAAAAGTTCAATAAATGAAGGAGGGAAAAGGAAATGAGGAGTTTGGAAATATTGGGTTTATTATGTTTAAATGTTTGTGGGTTTATTGGATCAAGCATAATGCAAAGGTTTTTTTTTATATATGACAATGTTTGTTCTAGTTTTTGCTTAAGGAAAAATATATATAGTGTTTTATCTTTTCTGCTAAGACAATAATAGTGAGTGGATTGTTGTTATTGCGCGAATATCCGCATCCTTTCTACCATGTAAGTTAGTTCAGTAGCACAAGCACCTGCTGCACAGATCTGTATTGAATCTGAAGACCTCAAGTTTGAATCGTGGTGGGCGGCAGGGCGCCTTCAACCTCTTCTTCTTCCAAGATAGTTTAAAGGTGCGCTGATGAGCTGGGTATCACTAACATCTGTCCTTGAAAATCTGAGAGACAATTACAAGCAAAGACTTATTTTATTCTGTTGTCTGGCTTGCCTTCTCTCACTACCTTTTGTTCTCGACATACATCTTTGCTGGAGTATGCTTCCTACCCTTACTTCCTTTCTAAGCTTGGGATGTTTACATTGCTCCAACATATCTCCCTACTCGTTCTTCTGCTGCAGATACTATAGACTGACGGCATGCACTTGTCAATAGATAAGTAGTGATGTCAGATATGATAGACAAACCCACCAAACTTGCAATGTTCTCTGGCTGCTATAAGATTCTAGACTTTGCTTAGGCCCCAGCTCTGACTTTTATTACTCCCCCTTGAGGGTCACACTCATTAATGTATGCTATTTTTAATGTTCTCTAAGCACCCCTGCTGGAAGGCAATACACTGAATGTACTACCCATTCTATCAAGAACTTCCTTATTTCATTACATACCACAGAGTTCATGCCTTCAAAATTTCATTCTTTTGTGTCATATTCCAAAAAATCATACATCTGCTCCTCTATGACTCTTTTTTGTACTGTAGAAATAAACTAAGGAACGCTTGCTCCCACCGGCTATTAATCTTCTTGGGAATAATGTTTTCAGCAAATGCTTAGCCAGTTTTGGCTGTCAAATCATGGTACATAATTTAATACATTTGTGCTTATATGGTTTAACATGTCCACCATCAAAATTGTGAATATAATGTTTCCTAAATTGAAAGTGTATACTCAGAGTTAAACAATGTATAGATTATAGGTGGTTAAAAGCAATACAAGAACAGTGGAGAGAATGAATAATTCCACGTTTATACTAATAGAATGAATATTTGTGGCAATATATGTAGTGTAATATAGTATAATGTAGTGTGCTCCTAGCTAACGGTCCCTAACCTAGTTTGTTCTAGGGTGGGTGATCTGTCAAAAATCCCTGCCAGGTGATCTAACTCCCTATTACCTGCAGGCAAGTGTCATTAGGCAGTATGTCTAGATGTAGAGCTGGACAGCCCTCGTGGAGGTGACAGGAATCAGCTGAGCTGTAATTCCAGTGTGCCGCAACCTCAACGTGTCAGAAGAGTGCTCCTCTAATTTTAACGAGGAAGTATATTTGTATATATAATAAACAGTGCCCATTCAGGCATGCCGAGGTCTTTGTCAGTCCGCAAAGATAGCTAGATGGCGTTGTTTCATACCAGGCAACAATAAGCCGTGACATTTGTGCAGTGAACTCTATACATAGTACTGAATGTTCAAGGTGTCATGATAGTGTGCCTACAAAGTTAAAATGTAAGCAAATACATGTTCAGAGAATCTTATCTTGCACTGACACATACACAAATGTATGTCAAAAGTCACGGTGTTGCAGAAAAAAGCAACTTAAGAAATGTGAGCATAAAGATGGCATCATTTCTAGCCAGGCCTCGTGACAAGTCCTCACCAGTGAGCATATACCAAAGCTACTGAGAAAAATTTGCAACACATATGAAGGTGCTAAATACTTTGATTCATATGCGAGGGGAAAAAATAGGGAAAATAGCAAGGTTAGTGAACAGCAGAAAGAGCCCAGCCCCAAAGTCTGAAGAAAACATTCTTCCCATCCTCATTTTGTAATGAAAAATAAAAGTATGTGGAGAAGACCCTTAGGCTGCCACACAAATGCTCTTCAATTATGCACTGTTGAAGGCCACTCAAGATATTGCAACCCTCCTAGTTGAATGTCATTGGACTGCAGTTGGAAGAGACACCTGATTTCTACTAAGCAATAGAAACTGCTTATCTAATCCAATGAGACAAAGTCAAGGTGGTAGGAAGGGGACCCGTATTTGAAACTCCAAAGATGGCACAAGGTGAACAAGGCTTCTATGAACTGAAGTTCTTGAGTTGGGAGTAGATGAGACTTGTTTTGTTGAGGATGATGATGAAACAATGATCCTCTAGGAAGCTGAAAAACATCCTTACGGCTTCTATGTCCTTAAGGAACAATAAATCAGAAATTAGGCAACTATTCAAGTAGGGGAACACAAACACAAAGAATGCAGAAGTCCCACCAGAGGAGCTAAGGCTTTAGTGAAGACCCTGGGGACAGATGCAAGGCCAAAAGGGAGAACACACAATTGATAGTGTTGCCCTAAAGCAAAGAACCTCAGAATCTCTGTGAAAACAGATGAATGGGAATATGAAAGTAGGCATCTGAAATGTTCAAGGAAATAAGAAAGGAGCCACGAGAAATGAAAAGTAAGAGCCTCTGCAAATCTGCCATCTTGAACTTCTGAAGAGGGACATAAAGATTGACAGTCTTGAGATCTAAAACAGGCTGATAGTTCTTCAAGCACTTTTGAACTAGAACCATCAGAGAGTAGCAGCCCAGACCAATTTCCTTTTCTGGGACGGGAATTGTGTCCCCCTTCTGGAGAAGGGTGAAAATCCTTTTCTGGAGACCTTCAAACTTCTGGGGATTTTGAAGAGTCAGAGGCATGATGAAAACATCTGGTGTAAGGGATAAAAACTTGTTGGAGACATCCTTTTCACAAATGGAGAAAAAGTCTATGATGCATCCTCCCACTCTCAGACAGTCATGCTGTAGGGGTGTTGGAGGAAGAAGAAGGATTGGATTGTTGTTGCCGGGACTTGTTGTTGGAGGGAGTGCCACGGCCCGCCCCTTCTCCAAAAGAAATGAACCGCCCTTTTCATAGTCGAAGAAGAATTTACAAATGCTCGCTGCCCTTAGAAGAAGGTTCATAGACACAGGAAGTTTACAGTCTTCCACTGACTTCTTCAACAGTTCCTTCAGCTGAGGATCAAAGAGCTTAAGTCCACTGAAAGGGAGATGACTTAAGATCTGGCTGGGAAGGCACCTTTGGAACCTGTACAAGTGGCTGGCCTTCCGTCACCGCCAAGACGTGGTCTCAAAAGGCTAGACTGATGACCTTGGAGTTGGGAAACCACGGTTTGAGCCTCCGGGTCGACTCCACATCCTGTGATTCTTGGTAAATCACCTAATCTCCCCATGCTTACCAAAAAAATTAATGTGTCCTTGTGTAACGTAACTGGTACTCATGTAAAGTACTCCAATGCCTTCGGGTCGAGTTCGAATATATAAATCCGCAACAAAAATACGCAGAGCCAACTGCCTTTGTTAATCGTTCTTTGAAGCAATTCCATGCCAGTAGACACATGAGATTGACGCATTTGCCCGAGTTTCCACATCTGAGCCTGACTCACATGTATGTTTCCTTATTGCTGCTCGCTTTCCCTCCCTGATGCTTCCTATACCACTGACATAGAAAGCGAGCATCCCTTTAAAAGCAGCCACTTCCTGTGTCTTCATTGTTTCTTAGCAAAAATGACGCATGCTGCTAAAGGAGAACAGGAGCCGTTGCTGGAACAAGATAAACTTGCAGCCCTGGAAGAATTCAATAGTTTTGCTGCTGTGAAGCATCTAATCCCCATCACTCTCTGGGAGAGGCTGGCTGCACCAAATATGGAATGAAAGCTAAATAAAACATCGAGCACAAGCGCAATAATAAGAGTACCATCTGCCTTCCAATCCCTTTGCGGGGAGGCAACTTATTCTAAATACAAAGGAAATGGGAGACTCTATAGCAGGCTGACCGGAGTCTTAGACAAAACAATATTCTAAAGATACATAAATACAAACCTTAGTTATTTCTTCAGATGTCATCTTACCAAACACAAAAGAATGTACTAGGGGTGTAGCCCACTTTTATAAGTCATGTGACAGGAACTTCCTTTAAAGGCCATATTGGGTGGGTATTTGGTTTGCTTTCTCCTACGGCTGATTTCTGTACACTGGTGTGAACGGTGATGAGGAAGGTAATGACGGTTTTGCTGTTCTACTATAGCCTTAGAGCCGCTGTAGAGGGCTCTACTGACCATTAAAGGTCCACTCCAGCATTCCGCGAGGGCCTTTAACAAGGGAGCGGACCTTTATTGGCTTGTAGAGCCCGCTTCGGAGGGATCCAAGGCTATTAAAACATCTGGCCCTTGAGGGCCTCACAGACCCTCAGGGAGCCCTAGGGGGTTGAAATCCCCCCGGGATCCGTGAGGGTTTTGTTAAACATTGAAATGTTGATGCTTTGGACTTCTACCAGCATTAGAAGCCCGGAGCACTCTATTGTTTTCAATGGAACGCTCAACATTCCAATGTTTTAATAATCTTTGTATCCTTTTACACATGTGCTAGGGACACATGACGTTTGTTGCATGTCACTCGCCCCACTTGTACTTTTCATTTGAATTACACATCTCCCTGTCCCTGTAAAATGATATGATATACTGCATAGGATAGTCATCACCATAGCACATCCTGGGATACTGATTAATTTTCAAAATACTCTTCCTTTCCCTCTATCAGAACACTCCGGTCTGTCCATATCGCTGACAGTTTGCTATTACCGATTGTGATATACACAATACCAGACCACCCCCCCCAGGCTTCTTGCAGACTTGGTACCCTTTGTAAGACCAACTGCTAGTACTTGACTCATTTAAGAGCCACCGTTTGAATAATCCTGTATGGTGCTTATGTTCCAGGTTGCACCAGGCCCAAACCTCCTACCACTTTTAAGTACTATGATTAGATCCTGAGAGTATCTAATGACACTTATCTGCTGGCTGTTTACCATTTCTTATCCTGCCTTGTCCCCTGGGACATCCTTACATAGAGGGCATCTACTCTTGTGTTGCGACCTTTTAGCACTCAACATTGGTGATGCTTTTGTTGGATGTACTTGTTTTTACGCCACGTAATTTGTATGTAAACTGTGAGCCTTTGCTTTATGTTTGATGACTATTTTGACATTGTTCTTTATTTCTATAGCGCACGCCTAGCCAAAAAGTAGCAGAGCACTCACTGTACATGGTCAAAGATGAGCATAAAGTTGAGCAATCGGAGAGGTAGCTGGTTTGTGAATATGTTGCACAAAGGTGTGAACCTTTACTGGCCTCTGCGGCACATCTTTCCTTTCCTTGCAACATTTCCCAGTGTAGCTGTCCTTAACCTGCCACAGATCGTCATTACAACATAACTAGGGATGAATGGAAGGATCGGGATGAGAGGCGGGCGGGCTCGGTAATGATGGCAAATTGTAGAGAACATTGTGGGAATTGTGGTGAGGGCAGGCGTGTTGGCATATGGGGTTGTGCTTGCTGTGTGGGAGCGGGTAAGGGAACATTGTGGGTAAATGTTGAGGTTGGCACCGTTTGGGGTGGTGATAATTGCGCAGGCATGGAGGCATTGTGTGTTCATGGGGGTAGATTGTAATTTCCCAACTTTTGCTGCAAGTTTGTAAGAAGGGTGGCCTACTGGGGGGAGATAGGTTTCTTGAGCAGCCATCAAACCTCCTTGTAGAGTAGGGCGTCTTTTTCTGCTGTACACCATTTATGCACTGCTTCCCACCACACATCCACTGGGGGGATGTAGGAGACCACCTGTGGAGTGTAAAACTGCATTTGACAAGTAGAAGTGCTAGGGCTGCAAAGCGGGTGTGTGCGTTCTGTTGTTTCTTATGCTTAAATATGCCTAGCATGCTTCCAATGTGTGTATGTCTGTTTGTTCTGTGACTTCACTTAGGGTGGTGTGGATTGAATGCCTATAACGCTGGAGGGCAGACAAGACCACAGCATATGCATGAGGTCAGCATCAGGAGCTCGCAGCAGGGCATTTGAATTGTGTCTTGGGAAAGTAGCAGTGTAGTTAAGCCAGGGTTAAATAGGCCCTATGGAGTATGAAGAATTATATGTTTTTAAAAAGAGAGTTGCAGGAGACCTTTTTTGAGAAACTTGAGTGCCCTATCTCATTCCCTGTTGTGCAGCACCCTACTGAATTCATCTTCCTACTTTTGGCACAGTGGTGTGAGAGGGGTGGTCGCCAGTTCGCGAATGGCTTTATATAGCTAGGTGATAAGGTGACGGCTGGCACCCACAGTTAATATGGTCTATAGAACTGGATGCATGGTGGGTTCTCCCATCCGAGAGGTTCCTAAGGGTGCGACATATGCGACTGAGCTGTCTGTGCAAGATGGACCATTGTGGTGGGAGGTCATGTTCCTCAGCAAGTTGGCCAAAGTGAAGGAGATGGCCTTCAGGCAAGAGGTCACCTGCTGTAAGCACAGAGTGGTCTGTCCAGACCCTCAGGTCTCCGTAGTGTAAAAACCTGGGTCACAAGCGAGACCAACTAGAGGTAAAGTAGGTGCATATAGGGGGCACTGCTGGAGAGGCAATGTATCTGGGTCATGCAAGTACTCGCTGTTGCCACCTGCAAGGGCCAGGGGTAAGGGGCAGTGCTTTTAGAAGAAGGAAGCCCTGGATTGCTGATATCAACAGGGGCCTGTGTTCGGTGTAGACTTCGCCTAGATTGCACCCAGCGTTCCAGCAGGGTAACTATTGGAGCTGTGCTGCAAGAAAGTATGCCTCGAGGAGGGAGCACCCAGGCCTCCCTGGTCCAGTGGCAGCTGAAATTTGGTTAGGGCATCCTGTCTGCGCCTGGTGTCCCAGATGAGTGTGCAAAGGAGAGAGTCTAGTTCCTTAAACTTGTAGAAGAAGGATGGTGGAATAACCGGGAGGTTTGCAAAATAATGTAGAAGGCCGGGTAAAATAACCATCCTTGCCAAGGCGATTTTGCCTATACGGGCAAGAGGAAGGGACTGCCGCAAGTGCCCCTGGGTTCTGATTCCTTCCAAGGCTTTGCAGAGGTTCTCCTCATATGGGTCATGGGGATTATGGTAGACATAGACCCCTAGGTAACGGGTTGTCTGAGGATGCCAGTTGAGGCGGGTGTTGCCGAGATATAAGTCCTGTGGCTGTTGACCAGGGCAAAGAGGGTATATGGCTGATTTTGCCCAGTTGACTTAGAGTCCAGCAGTTGTGGCATAAGTTCGGCCGTTATGTTTTGCATGTATTAAAGCAGGTCATAAGCATATAAGGACTCAGTGTGTGCCCTGTCTGCGAGTGGAATTCCCCATTCTTGACCCTCCCTGTGCAGCCGTATGGCAAGGGGTTCCGTCGCAAGCATGAAAAGTAGTGGGGAAAGTGGACCTCTCTGTCTGGTACCAAGACCAACTGGGAATGGGGCTGAGGTTAGGCAACCCATGCAAATCCGGGAGGTCAGATTGGAGTACCGTAGTCAGGTGTAGGCTAGATATCTGCGCCCGATCCCCATGTTGGTGAGTACTGTGAAAAGATAGTGCCATGTTAGAGTGTCGAATGCCATCTCCAGATTGAGAATGAGATATGCCACTCATGGGAACCATCCCGTTATTTTGTCTTGTACGTGAAAGAGACAATGGATATTCTGGGAGGTGCTACGGCCCAGAGAAAAGCTGTTTTAACAGCATGTACCAGTTCTAAAAGGATATGGGAAAACCTGTCTGCTAGGATTTTGCCAAAGATTTTATAATTGGCCCCGAGGATGGCTATGGGCCTATAATATGTCAGCTGTATTGGGCCTCTATCTCGTTAAGGAATGAAGACGAAAAGGGACTGTCGGAGTGAGGGCAGGAGTTCATCAGTGCCTAATGTGGCCTCCTACATTTCTGTGAAATGGCTTGCCAAGAGTGCTGAGAAGGCAACGTAATATTTCGGGGGTAGACTGCTGAATCCCGGTGTTTTGTTCTGAGTGAGGTCACTGATGACCTTTGCCACATCTGTTGACATGATTGCAGCTTCTAGGAAGAGTCTAGTGGAGGCCAAGATACGTGGGAAAGTAATGCCTGTTAAGAACACATTGGAGTGACCCACTGCGGCGTCAGGTGGTGCCCTGTAGTTGGACAAATATTAGTCGTAGAAGGTCTGTAGTATATCAGCTTGTATACGGGCAGTATTGCCCACAAGGTCAAATCCTTCTGTGATGGGGCGGACCACGGACTTCTTTTGGACTAGCCAGGCCAGGAGTCTGCTGGATTTATCACCTTCCCTGTGAACTTTGGCTGTGTGGGTTGTAAAATTATAGCTTTACAGATTTTCTAGGAAGCAGCATAGGAGGTTTTCGAGGCTGCAAGTTGTGGGGTGAGCGTGGGGTTAGTATCAGCTGCTTTACCCAAGTTTGCCAGGTTCTGCTCGGCTGTCACTTAGTCCCTCTACAGGGTCATGCAGATTCCTGCTGTCTTATGAATGCAGACTCCCCTTGTCACCACCTTAAAGGCCTCCCACTCTAGTTCCCTGGAGGAGGTCATATTATGGTTCTGGGAAAAATATGTTGGATGTGGTCTCCCTGCTCATCCCGGAGCACCTTGTCTTCCAGGTAATCTCGTGGTAGCTTCCACATAGGAGGGATAAGGTTGCACATCTGAGGTCCATGATGTACGCATCATGATCAGAGACAACCGTCCCAGATAATCTGAGAGCTGGACAAAGAGCACCAGTGGGGTAGAGCAAAGGAAACGGTCAAGCTGAATGTGTAAGTTGTGAAGCATGAAGTGGAAGGAGTAGAGCTGGAATGTAGGGTGTCGGGATCGCCATTCATCCGTGTGTGACCAATTGCGTGCCCCGCTCTGAAAGCGATCCGCCTGCATATGTGGAAGTGAGGTAATGGAGGGTGGCACTCATTCAGCGCCAGATCGAGCACACAATTATAGTCACCACCCAACACTCATGGTAAGGTGATTTTATGGGCGAGTGTGGTGGAGTGGCTATCCCAGAAGGTCTCCTGTTCGGTGATGGGTGTATAGATGCTCCAGAGGAATAGTGGACGGCCATGAGGTGGCCCTCAAGGAGTGCATAGCGGCTCTCCATGTAAATGGTCATACTTGTTTCCTTGAAGGGGACACCGGGACAAACCCATATTAGGGTGCCTCACCCATAAACCGAGTAGATGGTGGCATAAATAAGATTCCTCCAACTCCTGCACAAGAGGGCCAGTTCATCCTCTGATATGAGTCTTCTACAATAAGATGGTCTGTACCTGTTGGCACTCAATATAGGAATAGACTACATATCGCTTTCTAGCGGTGTGCATGCTTCGGTTGTTAAAGGTGAGGAAATGAATGCCAGCTAAGGGGTCTATTACGATGTGAGGGTGGAGTTAACAGCGTGTAGGGGTGGGCCACTCTGAAATAATGCCGTCTCACTGTACCACCCAACCCATCCCTAAGAACCCACAGAAGGCCCGCCTGCCAGGATAGAGCAAGAGTGGGAGAGGTAACTGTGAAATCAAGGCGTGGATCATTCCGTAACTTGGTGTTCTAATGTGGTTTTGGTAAAACTATTATCGGAAATGTTCCCCTTCAGTATATTTTGTAATTTAAATGATATCGATAATCTGTGATTTTACAATTAATTCTTCATTTGTTGAGATTTAAAAAGTAGCTTTAAATCTCCATATCTCAGGGCCCTATGCAATTTAAAATCACTTGATAATTTGGGAACGTTAATGCCCTGTAGATATTCCTGTAGTTTGCTCTGCTCTTGGGCATGCTGAGTGCACATTTTAAAAATACAGCATAAACATATTAGCAATGTCTTCGGTGATCTTGGTTATTGTCCAATTCGTATTCATGGACTTATTTCTACAGTTTTTTCCTCAGTGAACACAACTGCACATCACAGCTGGATAATATTATCTTGTATTTAAACCATTTCTATTGTAAGTAAGGCAGAAATTTAGTATTAGCTGAATCAATAACAGTGACGCGTTTTTATTTGACAGTTCACAAAGTACTTATGTATTTTTAAGTGCTGTAAAAAGCAAATGCCACTATTACCCAGTCAATTTATGGTACTCAGTTAACCGACCTGTGAATAGTGGAAGGCTGAATTCGTTTTGCCAGAATTTGATTGGATTGCTGTGTTTTGTCAACGGCTATCATTTATTTCACTGAGCCATCATTTCAGGTTATGCAATGTTCTCTTGATTGCTGGCTGATAGTGGAGTTGATAATTATCCATTTGGAGGCTGTTACAAGGAAGGTGGTCGAGGGGGTTTGATTGCTTCATAGACAGAAGGAATATTACAGAGCTGGTAAAGTATGACATTAATTTGACTTTTCAGATTTTGGCAGTTCTTATTTTTCTCATTTAAGGGCACAGTTTGAGTTGGCATTTTTTTGTTGATTAAGTACTTTCAATGGGGTATGCTATATCCTGTTGTTAGGGCGAGCCTATAGCGGCAGCGCACATGTGCTGCTCACTCTGCGAGGCATGCAGTAATGGAGTATGGAGTGGAAACTCTGTGAAAGCTCCGCCCACTGTCCGCCCATGTTTTTAATTGGCTTGTGACATTGTCTTCTGTAAATGCTGCCTTCGGAATGATTATGAGGCTTGTTAGTCCCTCCTTAGTATGGCCATGTTGTCATTTGTACTCACCCATGGCTACTGGCCCCTTTACTTCGAGTGTTACACTGAATGGGACTGTGAGCACTACTTTGTCCATGCCTTCTCGCCCCCTTCTACCCCTCCCCTCACCTTAAGTCCTGTTGCCCATGCTTCCTCCCTCCCGTTGTCCGTAATGCAATGCAGTAGGTCTCGCGTAAATGCGAGTCCTATTGCATTGCAAATGCTTGTTTTTTAAACTTTCACCTCTTTTCTGTAATGGGCCCTAATGATCTGAGTGTATTTCAACTTGATGACACATTATTTAGATAAAATTATTTTTTGGTGGGAAAAATGATTCAGGTGAGTATTTATTGGGTTTTAAGTGTGTTCCAGAACTGACGTATGAATTGGGCATTCCCTTAGTTCTTCAAAAGAAAGAAGGTGCTGACCTTCTTAGGCACAGAATTGAAACTGTTGAGATGCAGGTTTGGCTACCGACAGGCCATAATAGGTACTCCAGTTATTGGAAGTAGCAGTACTGGTGAGGAAGTTGGAATAACAGGAAGAGTAGAACCTTTTTGGGCATTTAATTTGTTTGTGCAGGATGGTCAGGGAAGGTAGAAGTTTCTGTAGGAGGTTAGGTTTTGTTAAGTTCAGAGTGGATTTGCTGCCTCACAACGTGATGATTACAATGGCGGTGAGAGCAGATTTGAGAGCTACGAATTATTTCTTCGGTTGCCTCAGCGAAATTGCAATGCGTTTTTCAGATGACGAGATACTCAGGCAGATTCAGACTTACTTGTGTTAACCAGATTTTGTTTCTGTTTTTTTGGGGACATTAGGTGGTGTGTAGGGAGATTGTCAGCATATTGCATGAAGCAGGGGAGCAGTATTGCTGTGCTTTTCTGATGTTTTTCCCACTGGTTGTAGCTCTAATGGTGTGGGGCAGTGAAACGTCAAACAGGCGGGTCACTTTCAATGTGAAGAGCAGAATCGTGGTGGATCTAGTGAACAGTCAAAGAGTTAAGGATCTGAGAATGCTGAAATTGCCAGAAAGAAGTAAATTATGAACAATAGTGTAGCTGGTGCTTTATTTTATTTATGGTAACAAAGGTTTCACTGGCTTGCTGCAAGGGCAAAAGAGAAAATGATCAGAAGTTACCTCTCAACATTTGGAGATTGGGAGAGTGAAGGTGATTGGGAAAGTGGAAAATTTGGTGGTGCCATCTACTAAAAGATGCTTTGCCCATAGATTAAAGGGCCTTCTAAACTGGCTGTGATGTGGAGAGCTTGCTGTGTAGGAAGGATGACCTGTTCTGTTGATGGACTGGAATCTTTCACCCCCGTCAATAGTAGAAAAGCCAGCAGTGGTATAGTTTTATGGAAATTTATTATGGGGATTTGATCCTGCTGCAGGAGAACTGGCAAGATGTATGCTGGCGGGTTGGGCCAGGGAGAGGGGTTTTAGGGATAGAGTAAGAAAACTGGTTACTTTTGATGTATTGGTAAAGTTGGTACAGTTTTTACCTAGTTGCTGTCATTCAGAGTTTGAGGACTGTATTTTCACTTTGTGCACGGTTTGGAAGTTCTTGGGAGCTTTTTGGGTGTCTTAGCTATTAGGCACTGCTCCTATAATGAGATTAGTGTGGTGAGACATGATCTTCAGTCGGAATATTTTTATGTTAGATATGTCTAAGTTGGATCAGATGGTTAGGACCACCTGATTAATTTGAACGTGGTGGAGCACAGCTTCTTATGCCCTTTGGAAGCATGGAATTGTTACCTCGAGTTAGTTCTGTCTGACAGAGAAGAGCTTTTTTCATGCGCCCAGTCATAGAGTGAAGGCATCTCATCTATTGTTTTTTTCTTTTTTTTTTAAAGCCTCGCTATATTTTAGAGGGCAAACAAAATGTTACTTTATACCGTCATTTAGGACTGGTTCCGCTTCGAAAGTGGTCAGGCTGGATTTGTTTAGGTCAAATATAAGTTATGTTATGTTATGTTAAATCTGCTTCTATAGCGCATGGCTACCCCAGCAACGGGGCATCCCAGCGCTTGTGAACATACCAGAGGGCAGGACAACACAGCAGCAAAAGAGAATTAGATAGAGGAGAACAGCCAGGTTTTAATCTGTTTACGAAAAAGCATATGGTTAGAGCTGGACCGAGCTCCTAGAGGGATAGAATTCCAGAGCTTCGGGCCAGATACCTGAAGGAGCGTCCACCAGCTCTGCTCCTCCAGATCTTAATTGTACAGGCAAGAAATAAATCCGCCGAACGGAGGGCACGCGTGGGGGCGTAGAGGGAGCAGAATTCCTGCAAGATCTGGGGGCCAACACCATGCATAATTTTGTGAGTTAAACAGAGTTTTGAACTGGATGCGTTGTTTAATCGGCAACTAGTGCAAACGGCGAAGAATAGGTGAGGTATGGCAAGTCTTTGGTAGTGCACACAGGATACGGGCAGCAGCGTTCCGGGCTCTCTGTAGCCTATTTATCACTGTCAGGTTAGACCCAAGCATAAGAACGTTGCAATAGTCTAGGTGGGATAAAACTAGAGCCTGGACTATAATCTGACGAGTGTGCGGTGGTAGAAGCTGTAGTGTCGTGAGAGATATATTAGGCCCGGTAACAATTTTTTGTGATATGTTGGTTTTGGTTATGAATTGTTGCTGTATGTTTTGTTACAGGTTATGTTCTGGGCCCCTTGGCAAAGAACACAAGTGCTTAGATTGTTGAACATTCTTAGGTGGGATGACCAGCAATAAATGCAGTCTCAAGCCCCTACAGTTTCTCTCTGGGACTACACAGCAGCTGGCATGATGTAAGATGGCGGGACAAGGGCAGCAGGAGATGGGGCCAACTGCTGCCTTTGCTTGCTGAGCTTAATGACGTTACCTGGGCTTCCTCATCATAGACCAGCGTGAGAACGATTTGGTCCAATGAAAGCAGATTTGTCACACTCATAGCAGCTGTTGCTGGGGACGTTTATCATCTGAACTGAATTTGTGCCCAAGAGAGTATAAACTGGTGCGATAAATCATTCAGCAGTAGGCAAAGCCCAGACAAAATTAAATAGAGATGAAAGGTTTTTGTCTAAACTAAGGGATGAAGGCAATCTCGCATAGTAACATCAAAGAAGAGGATTTTTCTTGTTTGATCCCGATGGGGTTCTTATCTCACATAGTAACATCAGCCAATTTTTGTTTTGACGGGGTTCAATTATCACTGTTTGGAATGAGGACTACTTGCTAGAGTTGTGGGAGACTATGTCGCACATATTTGGAGAGCGGTTGTGGTGTTGAAGATTCAGGAGATGTATGGTCGGGCTAGATATCCCTTTGGCGGGCAGGTGTAGGAAATGACCTGTTCAAGATTTTACTGGTTGGCAGCAGGGGAGCTGAGGAGCTGGTATTTGAGGGCTTGGTGTCATGGTCCAGGCGTGGTAGCAGTGCTGCTGGTGTAGTTTTGCCTTTGACATTGGGAAAGTTCAGCAAGGAAAGGGGGATGGATTAGGAAGGTAGGGGTGGTCCTTGGGGCTTCAGGGAGGTTTAATAGATAGGGAAGTTAGGTCTACTTTTTGTATTAGTGAGACTGGGTTCAATTCACTATTGTAATGTAACACACATGAGTTGACTTGAACACCTGTTCTAAGAAAGTGGCCTTTTGCACTGTACTATTTTGCTCTGCCAGCTTCCCCGTACTGTCTTTGTGACTGTGTTTTTTCTGCACAGTATCCCCATTAGGGTACTCTTTTACCCAGCTAGGTAGCATCTAGGGGAACCCACTCAGGAAATACCCCCAGGACTGAGCGAAACGTGCATGAAGCCTATAATTGTGAAACCAGGGTAAATTACCGTCTGTGCCTGGTTTTCGAATTATGACATGCTAAGAATGTAGCCGCAACTGACACCTCCATAGTAAAATACTTTCCCTTCCAACGCAGAAATGCTCGAAAAGCATAGGATGGAACTGATTAAACTAATCTCAACACCCTTTCACCATGGTGAACTGACTGTGCCTGCAAAGAAACCACGCTGCCATAAATCTGGTATGCACTCATCAAGTTTGTATGTATAATCCTTTTTAGAGTGCAAATCTAACTACAGAGTAGTGAAGTGCTGAACAACGGCGTGCCCTGAGTCACCATTCAGGATTGTTTACAGTGTATCGAAATGTTTATGGGTGGTGAATGCTTTTCCCTCCAACAATTCTATTAACTTTAATCGAATTATGCAGAATGAGTTGACATCCAGCTCCATCAAAAAAGAGAGACCTTTATACTGTAACTATTACCGCCTCATCCTTTCTTCTTGTCTCATGCTTAAAGCAGCCTTCAGCCAGCCACTTAAAGGCACAAATAAACCTATTGTTAACACAGCCCATAAAAGGGCACTCCTCTCACAATTCCTCTTGTTTTTTTCGCTGTTGTCTTCCTGGGCACAATTTCTAGTAAAAACCAGACACTCTTCGTTCCTTCCTGGAATCTGTAAATCTGTGGTCCTGAAGCATGGGTTGTCCCTTCAAGTCCTCCCTCCTTTCCTGGTCAGGTCGGTGGCTGATCGCAGATGAGTTTATGGACTATGTTTTTTCATGGGGTATGTTTGTGGGATATCTGTGACTAGAGATGACATCACCAATGGATTGCAGAGTTGCGCATTAGTAGTGGCCATCTTGATTTAGGAGATTTTGAGTTTCTCACCAGGGAAGTTACATGCATTGATGGCTGAACGTGAGATACAACAGGTCGAGCTGCATTCCTGGACTCAATGTTTTCATTTAAGGAGAAGGACACTTTAAGGTAAGTCGCTGTTGTAATTCTGGCATTGGTGGCTCTCTGATTTGCTTTTTGGCTTATGGAGAGAAAACATACTGATAAAATAGATAGAAGAGAGACCTTTCCTTCCACTGAGCCTACTGTTGCTGAGATCCCTGCTGTGCCAATGGAAGTGGGGGTTTCAGAATTTAACCTTAAGTCCTTAACGGCTGAAACGTTTGAAGAATTACTGGCCAAATAAAAAGGAGGGAAGGAGTATCTTTTGGGATCTTCTGTCGCTTCTCCCTCTTCAAGTGCCTCTCATTTCACTGATGATAACTCTAACACTTTTTCCATTACAAATCATAGAGGGCGAATAGTGGATTAAGTGGGTTTATCTTTGTTACTGGTACTAGCTAAATCTAATCTAGGAATACCCGTTGAAGAACCCTGTTCCAGATGTACTCTCTTTCCTCAGTTTAAGAAGCCATTTTCTAAAACTGTTCAAGTTAGTCCTATAGTCAAGGACACTCTTTTCCTTCAATGGGAGAAGATAGAAAAGGCAGCTTTTTCCATTACCTCTCTAGCTTGTATCCTGCAGAATATCCAGATTTACCACAGTCCGTGTCAGTGGATTCGATACGTTCTTAGTCTTGCAGGTCATTATAGAGAGGAATGTTCTCCTGTGCATCCTGTGATTAGGAGGGTTGATGTTGCCCTTTGTATGGCTCATTAACATCTTATTTAGCTTTGTGAGATTCTACATAGGTTTCCTATGTGTCTCAAAGTCTACTGGAGGATGTTCAACCATTAGTTTCTTTGTGTGAATCTTCTGGCCAGTGCAAGATGGAAGCGCAACCCCATTCTCTGGCAGACACTTTTGATACTCTCAGGGACAGAGTTATACCTGCATGCTCAGTGATCAGTGCCTGCTATCATGTTTATGATCATGACTAGAAGTTGGAGGGTTTGCAAATATTATCTGTGCCTCATGTGCCTTTCTTGGAATGCACTCTTTTTGTTTGGTTGCCAGTTGAATGATATGGTTCACAAATATAGCATGTACTGCCCTTTTCTGGAGGTTTCAATACCTCTGGCACTACAAGATCATCTAGAACAGGGTTTTCAAACTGTGTAGGGGAGGGCCCTAGGGGAGCATCAAGTGATCCCTGGGGACACCAGGCTCTGGCCAAAAGAAGCATTGTTCTGTATAACAGTGCATTGTAATGGGCCATCACTACCATCCCTTGCTATTTATATCCTGGCTGAGTGAAAGTGTCAAAAGTGAAGGGACTCCAATAGTCTTCAACACCCCCGCTTCTAATAGGCAAACTGTGGATACTTATATGTGTTGGTAAGGCCTGCCTGACCAGAATAGTATGTTTGCCAATCATGTATTTGATTGCATTTTTAAAACAGAACGTAACTGCAGTGTTTAAATGCGTATAGACATATTTAAACATTGGCAATTTAATAAAACAATTGTGAAAAATTCTGAGGGCGCCCCTGATTATTTATTTTCCCACTGGGGGCGAGGGGCACGGCATCAAAATGTTTGAAGACCACGGATATAGAATGACTACATACAGTTTCTGAAAATTTTCCTATCTTAGGTGGTACCAACAGAGTCAGAAAAATAATTGGGGCATTTTCCAAGGTGTCTTTGGTTCAGCTGGCCAAGAATTCACTTCTTTCCTGTCCACTAGGTATCTTTAGGTTAATGATTAATGGAAAGGTGAGGTGGAAGGGTGTGTGAACCAAGATGGCTGCATAGCTGTAAACTCCATTGCTTACCTGCTTGAATGATGATCACTGGATGGTCTTGGGTGAGCTTTGTGGTTGCTTCTTGGTAGCGACTTGCGACATTTACCACTGGGATCATTTTGATGGTGATTTTTACATTTTTGATGCAAGTGTGGAGAAAGCACTGAGAAACTCTCCAGTGCGCTTCCTGGAACTGCCTCACTACATAGGTCTTCTCGTCAGAAGGAGGCAGTAATCAGGAATTGCCTTCTGTGTGAAATGCTTGTTGCTTCCATCTTAAAGGGAATGTCTTCATTGGAGTGCTTCCTTCTAGTGCCTAAAATATTGTTTTGCATTGAAGACTGTCTCTTAACCTTAAAGGCAAAGCAAATTTTTTGCATTTTGCCTGGCAAATACTAATTCTAAGCCAGTAAGGATAAGGCAAAATGGAACTTTTCAGATATTGTTGTCTTTCCTACACAGAATCTCAGCGTAAACCCAGTGCATTATAATTTACCTTTTGCTGGTCAACTATTGTATATACCTTACCTCACCAATTTTGAGCATGTTTTATTCATAACATGTTGGCAATTTTTTCTTTGAATCTCGATTCATACACAAAGGACTTCCTCCTCACAAAAAGCAAATATGGAAATAAAGCGTTCTTCAACACATTGAAATAAAAGATACCAAACTGCTTCTACATCACTTATGAATTCTAAAACGGTGGAATCACAAGATTTATCATTGAGCAAGAAATTCTGGAAAAAATGCATGCAATACATATGAATACCGACTCAATATGCTCTGATATAAAACACATCCAAAGAGATATTGCAAATTTCTTGATGAAAGTTTGATAAGGAGATGAAAATGGGGAGAGGAGTTGGCCTAACGGCTAGGGCGCTCGACCTCGGACCTGGGGATCTGGGTTTGAGTCTCGGTAACGACGCCAAAACCTCCTGTGATTCTGGGCAAATCACTTAGGGCCAGATGTAGGTAACACATTTTTACCCAAAATACCGATTTTTACCAAATCGGTATTTCAGAAAAGTGAAACGAGATGTAGGTCAAAATCCGGTAAAAAATACCAAATCGGTAAAAATCGGTAACCCCTTCACGGTATTCACCGAATCGGTATTTTCCGATACGGCAAATACCGAATCGGTAACTCGCATGCAATCCTATGGGCCCGGAGGCCCATAGGAATGCATTGAAACTACCGACTCGGTATTTACCGAATCGGTAAATACCGAGTCGGTAAATACCGAGTCGGGGGATACAAAATATCAGGCAGTTGAAGTATCAACCAATCATGTGTCTCCATCCCGCCCCTCAGCTAACCAACAGAGCAATAGACCAATCCTGTGCATCGACCCCAACCCACAACCAGGAAGTGGCCACACCCATGCAGGTGCAGTGTAACTGATCACACAGGAGAGCAGACACACAGAGACAGGCAGTTGTGAAGCAGATCCCTGCAGGAGAAACAAATGGAGCCCCAAGACTCTCAGAGGGAAGGAGCAGAGAGGAAGAGGAAGATGAAGTTTAGCACTGGAGAACTGCAGGTGCTGGTGGAGGAGGTAGTCAAGCACTACCCAAGAATCTTTGGAAAGCAGTCCCTGCAGGTACCAGATGCTGTCAAGAGGAGCACCTGGCTGGGGATCCAGACTAAAATCAACACCATAGGAGTGACCAACAGGGAAGTGGACGACCTAAAAAAGCGATGGTACGATCTAAGGATCATCACTAAGAAGAAACTGGCTGCAAGAAGCAAGGAGTCCAATTTAACAGGTGGAGGGAAGAACAAGGCACCTCCACTCACAGACCTGGAAGAGCTAGTGGAGTCCACACTGGAGCCAGACTGCGTCCTGGGGATTGGTGATGCAGACAGCTCAGCCCGAGCTGCAGCTAAGAAAGGTAAGGGACATGTCCATCATCCCACACCCCCTGCCTGTGTACCTCCCCCAATGTGGCTATGTATTTAGAAAATCCAGTTCTGACTTTAGTACTCACCTGCAATGCATTATGGGAGTGGTAGTCATAAGAATACCCATATGAGCAGTCAACATGAAATGTCGTCAGGCATGCCACACAATACAATCAGACACATGGGAGGAGCAGATAATAGTGATGTGAAAATGTAATTCAATATTGATGTACACGGTGAAAGCACCACTAAGATACTGTCCATGTCTGTCCACAGGAGAGACATCACGCAAGTCACAGCAGGTGAGGGAGAAGACACATCCCCAAAGGGATAGCAGTGAGCAAGAAGGCAGGGATGCTGGGCCCAGCAGTGCAAGACCTACAGCACCATGCACACAAGCAGCAGACATACCAGAGGCAGACGACACCATGCAACTGGAAGCATCTCCTGTGCTCATTGGCTCACCACTAACTGCGTCAGAACAATCACACACACCAGCAGAGTGAGGCATGAGGGTCCCCCGCATAAGATCCTACAAACATCCTCGGATGAGGAAGGGGAATGTGAGGAGTCAATGCAGTCTATGGCAGGGAATGCACCAGGTCACACATCCACTCCTCTCAGGCCATCTGAAGGAACAAGACGTCGTAGGGTTCGGGAGCCAGGCGGCAGTGGCCGTGATGAGAGTGTGTTCCAAGGCCTCGAGACCACAATGGTGAAGGTTCAGCGCCTGCAGGCAAAAGGGATAAGTGCAGTACACAGGCAGATGCGAATTCTGAACACCAACTTCACAGACATGAACAAGGGAATAGCATCAATGGCAGACAGCATGAAGGACATGGCAGAGGGAGTCAGGGACATGTCTCAGTGTGTGATGACACTCTGTGAGGAACTTCGTGAGGACCGTGCACAAAGTGGCAGGGAGACCCATCGTACGTGGCAGCAGACAGGCGGCATGCGGCAACTTGCAAATGCAACTTCACTGATGTGTCGCCGGTCAGTTGCAATGCAGGAGGGGCTGGTGCACTGCTGTACTGACCTCACACGGGGGATGGGGAGAGTCACTACAGCGATGGAAGTGTTGCTGACAAACCAGTCAGCCACCACAGAAGCAGAAGGTCTTGGGGACACAGATACCACTAGTAGCAGGGGCAGCACCCCTGTCCCTGAAGTAAGGAGGAGTAGCAGACGCCAGAGTGCCGGCGCTGGCACAGCAGACTTTGAACCCAGCCAAGCTCATGCATCACGCGGGGCTGTTCATGGGAGCAAGCAGTGAGTCTAGCATGTTCAGTTGGACATGTGAGGGTGAAGTAACCCCTGTACACACAGTAGTGCCAGGCACACTAGTATGTGACATTTGTGGCTCATGTCTTTTCTACGTAGTGCTAAATAAACTACGTGCATTGACGTACAACACGTGCTTTGTCTCGATACTTACTCAGAAGTAGTTGTGTGTGATTTCTGTCCGTCTCTGTCTTCCATCTGTGGGTGTTGGTACTCCGACTGTGTTGGCTGCTGGTAGTGCCTGCTCATCGTCATGGTCTACATACTCCTCCAATTCCACCTCTGTGCCCCTCTTAGTTGCGAGGTTGTGCAACATTGCACAGGTTGCAATTATCTTACCGCACGTTTCAGGTGTGTACTGCCGTGCCCCCCCACTTTTGTGGAGGCAGCGGAACCGGCTCTTCAGGAGGCCAAAGGTGCGTTCAATGATGTTCCGGGTGGATTTATGTGCCACATTGTAACGTCTCTGGCTGGGGGTTGTGGGGTTGAGGTAGGGTGTCAGGACGAAGGAACGGAGTGCATATGCACTATCCCCTAAAGTGGAAGACAAAATGTACATTACTCAGATGCACACATTGACATATGTCTGCTTCATCTATCAAGGGGGTGTCACCCATTTCTTTACCTAGCAGGTATCCTTCCCCGAATTCACCCGCTGTCAGGCGGGTATAGATCCCACTGTTTTGGAAGATATATGAATCGTGGGTACTTCCTGGGTATCTGGCCACTATATCGGTGAGGATGAACTTGGCATCACAGATTGCTTGTACATTAATAGTGTGTGTTGACTTCCTGTTCCTGTATATGTGCTCTGTGGCAGCTGGGGGGCAAATGGGGATGTGGGTCCCATCAATGCAGCCATTCACGTGTGGGAAGTTTGCCATGAGGTAAAAGTCAGTCTTGGTCCTGAGCAAGTCCGCATCAGTGTCTGGGAAGTGGATGTAGTGATCCATTCTTTGCATCATGGCATCCAGGAAATTTTGGAAAAAACGCGACAGGCAGCTCTGGGACACCCCACCTACCGCTGCCACTATACTCTGGTAGCTCCCAGATGCTAGGAGGTGTATGCTACAGAGCACCTGGACATGGGGTGGGATGGCATGGGCCCTTGGTCTTGGGTGGTCCAGGAGTGGATGCAGGTCCCTGATCAGGTCCATGATGGTTTCAGGGTGCAGTCTGTATCTCTGCAGTATCTCTGGCTCTGTCAATTGGAGGAGTGTAATCCTGTGCCTATATATTTTTATTTATTTAGAAAGTTTTATATAGCGCGAACGTGACCCTTGGGTATCAGAGCGCTTCACATAATATATGAACAGGAGGTATATTAGAAATACAGAATACATATACATGAGGTAGATTAGACAAACCATTCACATAGCGTTACCTAAAGGGAATGAAGGTAGGTAGTTATAGTTCCATACATTAGGTGTAACCTACTGCTACAATTCACCTAGCATTGTCTTACTGGACTATGGTAAGTTATTTATACTTTACATAACTAGGCGTATCATATTGATATGAGGTAGATGCGGTTAGTACTAACACCAGGATAGCATAATGCTAAAATTTTCAACCTGTGTCTGTCCCCAAGTTGACAAAAAGTTTATAACTTTTCTCCAATATCCTGTTAAATTCAATGCTGAGTTCCTGAGTAGACCATACTGTCTTGGCTTTGATTATGCAACTTCATCTAGTTCTCTCTGTGCTCTAGCCTCTGGGTCGTTACTGCTTACTGGACATTGTTTCTAGTTTCCATTTGATGCTCCGTGTGGGCCCTTTCCGATGCAGTGACGTTGAGGTCCGTACTTGACTATGTAAGGAACTTGTTCATTAGGAAGCTCTTAGCTTCCTTTTTGAATGTAATAATGTTAGTAATTTTCCTGATCTTCGGAGGGAGTGAGTTCCATACTCTGGGGGCTGCCCCAGAGAACGCTCTGTCATAGGTTTTCTTTTTCCTGAATATGGGTGGCCTCAACAGCAGCTCCTTGGCACTTCTGGCCGGTCTGCAACCTCCCGATATCTCAATCTTCTGGGCCAGGTAACTCGGTGTTTTGTAGTGGAGTGCTTTGTGTGTGATACATGCCATTTTAAATTGGATTCTCGCTTCATATGGAAGCCAGTTTAACGCTTTTAGGTGAGGTGAAATATGGTCGAACTTCCTCGATCCGGTGATGAGCCTTGCCGCTGCATTGAGGCATGCTTTTAGCGGTGCCGTGGACATTTTTGGTAGACCTGCCAAGGTTGTACATCCGTATTCAATCCTTGAGATAACTAAGGATTGAATTGCTAGTTTGAGGTCTGCCGATGAGATGAACGGTTTCATTTTCCTTAAGTAGTTCAAGTGAAAGCGCGCACTTTTTGCCATTATTTTGATGTGTGCTTTCATGTCTAGATTCTTATCCAAGGTGACTCCTAACGATTTGGCTGAGTCCACCAGCGTAGGGGTGCAGTTTAGTGCTGTGATCATTTTGGTCCACTCTATCGTCTCTGAATTGATCTTAGGTGGTGAAATTAATAGGAATTCAGTTTTTTGAGCATTCAGTTTCAGGTGATTACTGGTTAACCAATACATTGTCTTTCTTAACGCTTCATTGATTAACTTGATGTCTTCTAGAGATGCTACTTTGATGTAGATCTGCGTGTCATCCGCGTACATGTGATAGGATATGTTTGCGTCTTGGAGGATTTCTGTCAGAGGTTCAACGTATAGGTTAAAGAGTGAGGGAGATAAGGTAGATCCTTGAGGGACCCCGATCGAGTTTGGACAAGTGGGGGATAAAGATTGGTTGACCAGGAATCTTTGTGATCTGTTCTGAAGGAAGGATTCAAACCATTTCAGTACCAGACCTGATATTCCCATCCTTTTGTGTAGCCTGTCTAGTAGTTTCTCATGATTTACCGTGTCAAACGCTGATGATAAGTCTAGAAGGACCAGTAGACATGTTCTATTAAGATCTAGGGCCTGTAAGGCGTCATCCGCGATATGTAGGATCGCTGTTTCCGTGCTGTGTCCTGTTCTGAATCCTGATTGGCAGTTGTCCAATAGTCTGAAGTTTGTGATGTGTTGGCTTAGTTGATTTTGTACGCATTTTTCGATTAACTTGGCCAGTAATGGAATATTGGTGACTGGGCGAAAGTTATTCGGATCTGCTGGGTCCGCTGTTGGTTTCTTGATGATCGGTGTCACTTGGCCTGCTTTCAGGCATTCAGGAAGGACCCCTTGCGATAGCGATGCATTTATTATTTTTGTCCATATTGGGATGATGACGTGATTGATATTTTGTAAACATTTGGTGGGGAGTGGATCATTGAAGTGGTTATTTGGTTTGATGTCCTCTAGTGTTTTGGCGATGGTATTCTGATCATACGTTTTGAAGGTGTCCCAGTGTGCTTTGTTTTTAGTTTCCTCAAGGTCGTTTGTCTGAATGTTATTGTGTAGACTGTGTGGTTGGATGAGTAGATTGTCCGCTTCAGCTTTGAGCTCTGTGTCCAATGTGATGGCCTTGTCGGTGAAAAAATTAGCGAATACTTCACAGCTCAGAAGGGTTTTAGTGGATTCTTGGGCTGATTTTGCCGATTTGTTGGATTGTTGCTTTAGGACCTCGAATAGTTTCCTTGGTCTGTTTTTGGCGTTATCCAATTCTGATCTAATATATTCCTTTTTAGACTTCAGGATCTTTTTGTTGTATTCCTTCCTTATTTTCCTTAATGATTTCAGCTCTGGAGTTGCCGGGTTTTGTCTCCATTTCCTTTCGGCCATTCTCAGTTTCCGTCTATCCTCGTTCAGATCTTCATTAAACCATGGGTTTTTGTCCTTTTCCGACACTCTTTTTAACTTTAGTGGCATAGTGGTGTTAACTAAGTTTGTGACTGTTGTGTTGAAGTGGTCTATTAGGTCATTCACGTTCTGCATGTCCTTTGGTAACTTGAGATCTTTCTCACATTCTTCTACTAATCGCTCGATATTCGACTCTTTAGTCTCCCGTGTCCACTTCTTGAGTTTAGTAGGCTGCTTAGTCTTTCCCCTTTTCAGCGTTGGCATTAGGAAGGTTATGACGTGGTGATCCGACCAGTCGCATGGCATAACTGATTGTAACTGTATGATATTGCTTCTTGAAAGTATCCAATCAAGAATTCCTCCTTTCGAGTGTGTTGATTGTGTGCATGCTTGGGTAAGGTTTAACTCAGTCAGGAAGTCCTTCAGAGTGTTGATCAGTTTGTCCTTATTGTCGTTCCAGTGTAAGTTAAAATCACCTAGGAATATGTTGTTAGAGTGGATGTTAGAATTTTCCGTGATAATCTCCATTAACTGGTCTATAAAGGTAGCATTATTTCCTGGGGGATGATAGATGACATGCAGGATGCAACTTTGAATGCCTGTAGATCGAACATTAAGGCCTAGGTATTCAAAGCCTTCCATAGGGTCGGATTGAATTTGGTTGATTTCTATATCAGATCGGTGGATGCAGGCTATCCCTCCCCCAATCTTTATTGGTCTGTCCAGTCTTACTATGTTATACTGGGGGGGCACTAACAGGTCTATGCATGGTGATGATGATTCCGAGAGCCAGGTTTCAGTTAGGATAGCTATATCGATTTCCTGGTTAATGATAAGAGCAGCAACGTCTGATGCATGCTTTACAGCTGACCTGCAGTTGAGCAACATGCATTTCACTGGTTTTCTTGCATTATTAGATTCATGTTCACTCAGGTTCGTGGATATATGGAC
Organism: Lissotriton helveticus; assembly: GCF_964261635.1. NCBI lineage: Eukaryota > Metazoa > Chordata > Amphibia > Caudata > Salamandridae > Lissotriton > Lissotriton helveticus. The sequence continues at coordinate 820,611,586 of NC_136067.1, read as the reverse complement.
TTGCTGCAGGTTGTTGAAGTCTAGTTTCCTTCCATTTTGTTTGGATATTCTGTTAGCATCAATCGGAACAGTTTTAATTATCTCCCCTCTACTGTGTTCTTCGGGTTCGTAACTATTCAGTATTGACCTTGTTTCTTCTTCTGTTAAGTACCTGAGGGTTCTCTTTGGTCTATTTTGTCTGCTCGACATCTGCAGTAGTTCTTGCATGTGCTCAACTTTGGAGTGTGTATCTACCGTGAGTTCCAGGATGTTTTCCACTCTTTTCAGTGTGTTTTGTAAGTCTTTTGACATGTGTTCAATTTGTGTCTGTATTCTATTAATTTCTTTTTGAGACTGCGGTCCTGTATTCATAGTGTTCCTCCTCTCTGTTCGATGCTCATCTTTTGTTTCCTCATGTGTAGGTTCCGTTCCTTTTCTCAGGTTCCTTTCTTTGGTGCCTCCGGTTCCATTAGCCATGTCTCTATTGTGTGGGATGTGTAAGGAAGACGCTCTTTTACGTGAACTCCCTTTCGGTATTGGGTGGTGGCTACTTTGTGTGTTCCTACTTGACCTTTGACTTGTACATGGGGCGCTTGCAGGGGTGGTCGCGTTTTCCAGGTCACTTATGTTTAGGTTCTTACTGAGTGGCCTCTCTGACGGCGAAGTCATATCCTGTGACCGCAGTCTTCGTTCTTCCCTCAGTGTTTGCTGCGGGGCCTTCTTATTAGTGCTTATGGGTAATTCTTCACCGTTTTCAGTCATTTCATCCTGCCTGACTTCTCTCTCCATTGAGTCTTCTGGCGCTGTTAGGCATTGCGGCTCAGCGTCTTGGTGGGTCAGCGATGTTTCTTCCCTCTGTGCTTGTGTCGGATCTAGAGCTGTAGTATTCCGAGGTAACCGATTTTCTGAGCTCTCTATACCATCGTTATTCCGATTGACTTTTGTCTCAGATGTGTCATTTAGTGACATTGCTTGTTGGGGGTGTTGATATTCATTAGGTCGATTACCGCCTGTGTCATTTGGATGCGTTCTGTGTCACGAGTCCTGTGTGTCTCTCAGTAGAATGATGTCTGTGTTGGTAGAATCGATGGAGTCTGGACTATCTACTTGCCCATTCAGAGGGCGTTGTTGTTTCCTTGTGTTCTCTACACAATCCTTTAAGGTAGGGAATATGTGGTCAAATTTTTCTAAGTCGGCATTGGCTGCCTGTATAAGCACTATTCCATTCTTATATAGCGTTATGCACAAGTCTGCCTTGATTCTAGGTGACGGTGTGATCACTAGTTTAGTGCCATGTGGTATATTGCTGACAGATTGTATGTTGAGCTTCTCTGTAATGACTGTGCGCCATTTCGCCGTTTTCCTGGTAAAGAATATCATGTCGTTTGCGATCACGTTTAGGTCTTGGTTACAGCACGGGTCCGAGATCAATGTGTCAGGGTTTTTCCTCAATAGATTGTGTTTAAATTTTTTGGCTGATGTTTTGGAAAGAAAGGGTGGATATTTTATGATGTGAGCATTTATGCCTGCCACTTCTAAGTTATTTTCGGTCATTTTTGTAGTTTGGTGACCCGCTTTTTGGTGTTGCTGTCTTTTAAGTGGGGAGAGTTCTTTTTAAGATGGCTTCCACTGATCTTCTTAAATTAAATTACATTAATTATTGTCTATCTTTTCTTCTTGTAGTCTATGTAGCAAGCGCTGTGTGAGATTTTCTCTTGCTTTTTGACTAAAATTTCTTCTTGGGGCCAACGTTGTGCATCGTTATGAGATCTCCTTCACTGTCGTATTTTCTATTGATTTCTTATTAGTATTAAACACATGATCCTCAATGTTTTTCTCAAACTTTTGCCAGTATTCTTTTCTCAGGTTCTCCTTGCTGCGTACCTATCTCCTCATAAGTATACTGCAGCCGTTTAGCCTTATTTGCGAGAAGCAGATTTTGCTCATGTGCTGCTGCTGTAGGGTTGTTTTCCCCACCGTCCTCCTTTTTATGTTTATTCGGGCCCAGGTCTTGTTTTTAACGGTTGGTTGTGCTTGTTTTTTGGTTGTTCTCTGCTCCTGATATCTTTTTAGTCGCCATTTTAGTGTCAGGCCGGGTTAGATCAGTTCCTCGCTTGCTAGCAGTGGTCCAACCGACTCCCCGTTATCTAGTAACGTTTTCTGCTCATTAGAGATGGCTTAGGTGATGGACTAGGTGAATGGGCAGCCCTATACCTGTTCCTCCCTTCTCCATTCCCTCTCACCTGCTGCCTGTAGCCTTAGCCGTCTTGCTATGACGTAAAAAGCCGCCATTCTGCTTCCAGTGTTGCATTTTGGGGCCCTTTTTTATAGGCTGCACCTGATTACCACCTGCTTGCAATCCATGTTAAATGCCGACTCGTAATTACCGAATTTCGGAGCAAATCGGTAATTTAAGGCTCACCTACATCTCGATGGCGTGGTATTTTCCATTTCGTAATTTCCGAATCGGTAATTTTACCGAGTCGGAACTTTTACCGACTCGGTATATGTTCCGAATCGGTAATTTTAACGATTCGGAACTTTTACCGACTCGGTATTTGTTCCGATTCAGTAATTTTACAGATTCGGAAATATTGACGTTTCGGTATCTTTACCGAACGGTAATCTACTGATTCTGTATTTTTTCCGGTTTTAGGCGACCTACATCTCATTTTCCAAATACCGGTCGGTAACGGCCGAAAACACCGATTTTCGGCCATTACCGACCGGTATTGGGCTACCTACATCTGGCCCCAAATCTCCCCGTGCCTAAAATGAAAGTGTCTCCTCATGTAACGTAACGTAACTGGAAAATATGTAAAGCGCTCTGATACCTGATTCGGTTCAGGTCTAGTTCGCGCTATATAAAACTCTGCAAAAAAAAAAAAAAAAAAAGAAACAATAACAAAAAGAAAAGTCTATTACTCCTTTAGTCCATCAAATCTCTCCAATGGAAAAAGTATTGGTGGACTTGGAAAACAGACACAAACAAGTCAATGTCCACATCTTTAATGTGCTGGAAAATATTGAAGCTCAAGACTGTAGACTTTACTGAGAGACTATGTTGCCTGAACTTCTTAATATAACATTTTCAGAAAAGTTCAAACTTGATAAGGCCATAGTATCCTTTCACATCTGGAAGCTAATCAATCCAAACCCAGGAAGAATTTTTTCAAGGTTAAGGCATCATCATCACCATCATCTCCTCCTTATCATGAAGGCTGCCAGCGAAATTCTATCACTACTGATTAATGATAACAAGGTGTCCATCCAACAAGACTTATCCAAACAAAATTTGAAGATCCATAGACTTTTTTCAGATTTAAGATCTAAACTGAATGATGCACACGATTAACTGTCAAGTTTTTATTCCAAACTCGCAGGATCAGTTTGATGCTCAAGTGGGTCCATTCCTCATTTGCCCCACCCTCTGAAGTGGGGAGGGAGACCTATAAAACGAAACCAATACCAATGGGGATGATGGATGAAGTGTTGAACAATGCAAGCACTCACCCCCAGTCAACTGATCTGGGTTTAATCCATCATCATTCTTTAGCTCACTCCGCCACCCCAGTTCAGACATGGCTATATGCAAATCAGTCTGACAAAAAACATAAAAAAAGCAATCAGTATCACTATACTAATAATATCACAAGAATGTTTTGCTGTTTTATAGGTCTCTAAATACCTGTAAAAGAAAATAATGTTGAGCTGCATATTACTCCAGTAGGAGAGTGCCTTTCATCATCCGAGAGCACTCTCTTATCTCAAATTATTTGTCTATGAATGAGAAACACCATTTAGTGCAATGACTTATACAACCAGGTAACCATTCACATATAATCATGCCTGATTCTTACCCACCACAAGATCAAAACGATCTTGATTAACGGGGCGGGGGGTGGGGGTGTTGAAATTTCACACACCGCCTCCCCTGCTAAGAAAAGGAAACAAATATGATTCTGCATGGTTCACCACATCAAGATTATTGCCATTTATAAGGAATTAAAATCTACATTCCCTGTGTGGTCCATCAATTGTAACAAGACACTGTTGTTAAGATTCACAAGTAGTACATTCACACAAGATTAATACTCCAATAGGAAGTGAAAAATATCAAGGAAATGTCAATCTTGCTCTGAAAGGTATAGATATCAGGTAAATATCGTTCTCATAATATCACATTGCGTGTCCGTAGTATGGTATGTGATTATGTACAGCTTTGTCAGTAATGAACTCTTGATAACCTTTGTATAGAGCTCCTTCTATCGGACTTGATCCACTCGGACCTAAGGGATTACTCTGGGCGATTCCCCACCTCTAATTATTAGCCTATCCTGCTACCGGGTTCTAGTTGAAGAGTGATGGCTCCGGGTATGTTATGAGGGAGGAATGTAAACTCCTGTTGAAGATAAAATGAGAACAGTGACAGCATCCCGCTAACCTCCCTCTCGCTGACTCCGGGTAGGATTAACACATCTTGGAACACATCCACATCGGCACAAAATAGACAGCAAGTGACGATCACCGAAACAGGTCTTTTTACATCCAGGTCATGGTGTCATCACTGTGTGTCGGCAGTGTATTGCTCAAGGCTGCTGTGAGATGTAGTTTGCCTTGCAGGACGCGATTCATTGTCATTCGGGGGTTCTGTTCTACGCTCCCTCGTAGGATCGACAGCATACTCTGCTATATGTCGAAACTTTAGAAAGGTGTAACATTAGTATGGTCTTTTAGATCCATCCACAATGTATATGTGGAAAAATGGCATCTCTAATTCTTTTATATCCCTTCAAACCTGGCAGCATATTTTGATCAACATGATCCTATCAAAGTACACTCACAAGTTTCAGGTTCTTCTCCATGAATATGTTTCCCACATCCTAATCTACATCTTTATCCATAATCACAGGTTCATGCAGTGTTTTTTGTCTTATTTGGTACCTCTGTCTTTCTATCTTTATTATTAGGTGGTCCTGGGTTGGGACTTATGTTTTGTTTGTCATATTAGTCTAGTTTTACAGGCTGCCTTTGGTATAGTTGTATTGTGTTCCTTTTATCTCAATTATTCTCCATTATTTCACTATGGCCAATAAAATATAACCTGAATATTATTTCTTTAAATGTGAAAGGAGTACGACACACCTCTCAAAAAGCATAAAATATTAGAATATTTTTTTAAAACATGAGGCTGATATTTGGTTCATTCAGGAGACTCATATCAATGATAAAATCTTTGCTTCCATGTCAAATGGATAGAGCAATATTGTTTCTTGCCAATCTGCGAGATGCAAACAATGGAGATGCCATCCTCTTTTCACTTAATCCTCAAATACAAGTCTTAGCCCTTCATAATTATTCAGAATGCAGATTTGTATATGCTCAAATCAAAATAGATAGATATACACTCAATCTAGTCAACAGTTATGCCTCCACCATGGATGACCCTATCATCTGGAGGCATAGTGCTACCAATATTAAAAAACGTAGTATTGCCCCCTCATAATGGGAGGTGATTTTAATCTCATTTGCTGCCCTCTTTTAGATAGGCTCTCTACTTTTAAATATTGACCCACTAAATCTTTTTTCATATTGAAATCCTTATTCTCCAAAACCTAACTTGTGGCTTTCTGGAGACTTGCTAATTCAATAGCCAAAGAATTTACCTTTTTCTCTCACAGTCATACGTTTTTAGAATTGATCACTTACTTTCCTCAAGAAATTTATGTCATATGGTTACAAACCCAAATATGTAATATATTTCAATTTCAGACTACGCTTTAATCTCTTTCTTACAAGATTTACAGGAGATAAATACTCTACAAAATAGAAGGACAATGAACACAGCTATAGTACGAAACTAAGTGAACTCCACCAACATCTTAAATGCTATTACTGATTATTTCACAAATAATAAATCTAATGAGACCTCTAAGATTTTCCAACAGGAAGCATTTAATGCAAATATTAGAGGTGTAACTATTTATCTTATGACGCATGAAAATAGAAACATTTTTTCTAAACTATCTGTGTTAGAGAAACAAATTGCGGAATTTGAAAGACTTTTTATATCTTCATGAGATAATAATACAACTTTCAACTAAAATAAACATATTAATATAATCATTTATTACGTAAAAGGACTGGCTTACTTATTTCTAAGGAAAAATCAAACTACTATTTCAACTGAAATAAATCAGGATAGAATTTAACCAATCATTTATGTAATAAAACAAATGCATGTAATTTGAAGACTTAATGGGACCAAACTCCTGAATGTGGAGGAGATTGAACAATAAGTTTTATCTTTTCATTATAAACTTTACGAGAAGCCTACAGTACATCAAGAAGATGTCATTGGTCTCTTTCTTAAAGAGCGTAAACTACCTCTAATTAATATAGACAGTAGACTAATATTGGAAAACACTTTTGATATAAATAAAATTCAGCTGACAAGAAATTCATTAAATTCCAAAAATTTACCTCATTCAGATTGCGTCAGAATTTTGAAAAGCTTTTCAGACACAGCTCGCCTCTGCTTTACTATGACTATTCAATGATTTTCAACTATAACTACTGTGGAAAGTTTTGTCAAAGAAGTTATTATTATTGTTATACCGAAACCAGATAAGGATCTTGCTTCAATTGCTAATGATCATCCAATATCTTTCAGTGTCCAGTACTGTGAAATTTATATTAAAACTTAGTCATCAGATTGGCACCCATTCTAAACTCCAATATCCAATTAGATCAAACTGAAAGGTATACTTTCTGCACATAATACACACCCATGTCATGCTTTGACAAGCACAAATATCCTCCTGGTCTGTTAGCTTTGGATGCTGAGAAATCTTTCAATGAATTACATTGGCAATTTCTATTTAAAACATTGGAGTCTTTTCTATTTTTTAAAAATACTCTCCTACACTATCAGCTATAATTCATATAAATGGCATTTTTACCCTTCTTCTAATTTGCATAAAGGCACTAAAGAAGGGTGCCCTCTTACACCTTTTTTATTTCTCATAGCCATAGAACCACGTTTATGTTTTCTTTGAAACAGTAAAGAATATACTTGTATTGTAATTAAAGATGTTGTTTTAAAATTTTCAGCTATGGCAATGATATTTTGTTGTAGGTTGATAATGCATTTACCTCTTACTTTATATATTATTAGTCAACATAATTCTGTCTAAGGCTAGTCGCTAAATATTAGTAAAACCACATTTTGTTCTCTAAATGTTTTATGTACCTATACTATGATAAAAGACACTAATATTATATGGAATCCTATCAATCTCAAATACGTTGGTATTGTCTTTTCTTACTCCAATTAAATGAATTGCTCCAACTTAATAATTAAGAGAAAGGAAAAACTAGAAAAATGGTTATCTCTTAACTTGAATCGGTGGTGCTGAAATGAGTGCTTGAAATGGTCATTAGTCCACAAATGCAATTTCACAAATAGTATATATACTATCTATGCTACCAGTATGCTTTTCATCTATTTTCTATAATAATTTGAATAAATTAATTAACAAATCTATTAAGAACAGCAAACCTGCACTTACACGTTTTAAGTTTTGTAACTTCCCAAAAAAGATGGTGGTATAGGTTTGCCTGAATTTTAAGAAATATATTTCATCATTCTGATTTCACAAAGTTCATTATGGTTTAAAACTGTTACCCCGTTCGTATCTTTCATTGGCTGTTGATAGAACGTAACTTACTAAAACCTTTCCATTTACTAGCTTTCCTAATTATGCCTAACACTAAAATTGGTAACATTTTACCAATTATAAATGCATTTAAACTTGCTTTGTTGCCTTTTAATGAAACGTTTTGCACCAATATCCGGTCCTCTAAAACAGTCTCACTTTGGTATAATCCCAAATTAAAACTTAACAAACATATACCATTTAGAAACCTTGGACTGAGGCAGGTATTTTATAAATATCAGTGAAGGGGATTGTTTTTTATCCTTTGCAGATTTACATTCTAAATTTAATTTACCTAGAGAAGAATGTCATAATTAAGAATTGCTTTGCAACTCTATCGTCAAGGCATACATGAACTCATTATCATTAGCTAAAGTATCTGATATGGAATTATGCATAAACATTTGTAGTCTGGTCACTTAGCCTCTAAAGTATAGAAAACAATTCCCCATTACTACTACCTCCAATTATATTAATTTTGTACAAAGGTAGAATCCTGAATTAGATGTTGACTTGTCAATAGATCAGTGAAACAATGTTTGGTTGTGCAATTGTGAGGGTGAACGGGGTACCCTAAACTCAGAACCCCTTTTCTTACTTCCCTCACCACCGTCCTCCGACTGTTGTTCGGAGCATCGACCACCACTTACAAGTCAAGGCAGAAACCTGGGAGTTAAATTATCTGCAATGGACTCTCCTGTACAGGAAGACGGTGGGCCCACCCAGTCAACAGTCCAATCATGGACTTCCTAAGGGGACGAAAAGGACGTCACCCATCCAGAGGAGTGTGTTCCTGACAACAAAGGGCAGAACTGGGGGAACCCAGAAGAAACGGCGGAGAACAGCTCGACGACACTGTTGGCTGAGGCAGCGAGGTTGATTGAGGATGCTGGGACAGGAGACACGGAGGTCAACGCAGAGTCTCCTGAGGACTGGAGTGAGGAGTGGTGGACGCCCACGGGAGAAGCCTATGTGCCGCCGCAACTCAGGAGAGTTGCGGCATTGGAAGTAAGTGTACCGGACGGAGCCTTAGAGAGAGTTGGGGCATGCAGGGGATCTGCACCAAAGCCCTAGGAGATTACGGTGAGAAGCGCCAAATGCTTGTTTATTTTACAGAAGTATTTTTCTTTCTTTTTGTGTATGGTTTGCGAGGTCAAGTTGGTGTATGAGAAAAGTACTATTGTTCCCCAAATATACGTCATAGCCCTCAATGGTTCAGACCAAGGTAGCATCCCAATTGGGATGGAGGGCAAGCCAGGATGTTGGTACTAAGCAGATGAAAGAGATAGAAAGATACCAGGCAAAGGCGGGTCCTTAGTTTGTGACTGTTCAATATCTACCAATTAGTGTTTTCTTTCTTTTCCCTCACTTCTCGTGCATGTGTTCAAATTCACTCAAAAGGAAGGGGGAGTGGGGTGTAAAAGGAGTAAAGGATAATACTAGACCTCTTTTGCCCTCTCTAGTTATTCTCTCTACCCACAGAGACCACTCCTGTTTAATGCCTGAGAGATTTCCCTCTCCATCATTCTGGGGGTGGTGAAGGATACTGTCCTCATACAATAATTAAAACCAGAGATACTTACTATAGTGCTCTTCTTTTAAGAGCCTCCGAGGGACACCCTCCTGGAATAGACAACTCTGGAAGAAGGAAAAAGAGAAGGCGTAGCCAAGGGGAAGATACCTAGGACTCCGAGTGACAAACTTAACATGTGCATCCCATTCCCCTACTAAAGCACGCCAAAATTGAGAAGCATGTCGATAGCTCCTCGATTCTTTTTCTGCCCATCCCTTTCACAGAAATATAGGAAGCTTCTTACTGGCTTCTACTTCACACACTAATTTATTTCTTTTAAACAACTGTTTATGGTCTCCATCTAAAATGTTTAATGCAAAATTAATTGATAACCCAAACTGCTGGAATTGCAAAAATACATGGGGTTCTATAACAAATATGTTCTATGATTGTTCTATGATTGCTATATTATTTTAAATTTTTGGACCGAGTTATTAAAAATGGTTGCTACTTTTTTTGTTGTAAAATACCCTAATTCACAGTCCCTTTCATGCCCACTCTCAAATGATGATTGCAAACTTTTTGATTTCCTTCTCTGTACAGCAGTTAAATCAATTACATAAAATTGGAAAGATGGCAGTTTATTATCTATTCATGTTTGGTGGGACTGAATAATTTATTTTAGATGTGGTAAGTCTTCAATGATGTCTAGGAATAATGATTCATCTGCATTTGTTTATAGTGTGTGAAATACTCATGACTCATACATTGCTAACTCTAATCTATATATATAAAAAAGAATGTATGTCTGTCTGTCTGTCTGTTAGTCCTTTATGCATTACTACACCATTCATCTGATCGCCATGAAACTTTGGGAAGTTGTTGAGTACACTCCCGCGAAGGTTCCTGGAATACATTATGAGGGCCCTCATAATCTTTAGAATACTGATGTACGCACCAGACGGAAAAACAACAAATCGTGTATCCACAAGCACTCAAATAATAAATAGAATTAAAACACCATTCATCCGATCACCATGAAACTTTGGGAAGTTGTTGAGTACACTCCCGCGAAGGTTAAAGGCATACATTTTTTTAAAATATCGGCCCCCGAGGGCCCTCATAATCTTTCGACTACTGATGTACGCACAAGACAGAAAAACAAAAAATTGTGTATCCACAAGCACTCGAATAGATAAATAGAATTAAAACAGCATTCATCCGATCGCCAGGAAACTTTGGGATGTTGTTGAATACACTCCCGCAAAGGTTTATGGCATAAACAATTTTTAAATATCAGCCCCCCAGGGTCCTCATAATCTTTCGAATACTGATGTACGCACAAGACGGAAAAACAAAAAATTTTGTATCCACAAGCACTCGAATAAATAAATAGAATTAAAAAAGCATTCATCCGATCGCCAGGAAACTTTGGGAAGTTGTTAAGTACACTCCCACGAAGGTTTCTGGCATAATTTGTTTTTAAATATCGGCCCTCCAGGGCCCTCATAATCTTTTGAATACTGATGTACGCACCAGACGGAAAAACTAAAAATCGATGCATCCATAAGCACTCGAATAAATAAATAGAATTAAAACAACAGATTGAAATGTTTTCCATTTTAAAATGAATACGTTTCAATAAAAATGACACAATGTAAATTGAATGTTATCATAACGAGTTTCCTTGAATTTCCTTTCTTCGGAGATCGCAGCAACGTGTGACGGGTAAGCTAGTGAATTATAATTATAAAGCATATTGTTCATTCTTTTATTATAGTAGCCTTTATATTTTCGATTTTCTTTTACCTGTTTAGGAACACTTCTACATATTATATATTTATTATACTTATGTAAGTTAATACTATTATGGTGATTTAACTACTTGATAGATATTAATCCATACAGTTGTGGTACTGTTTTTGTATGTTTTTAATCCTTTGTCGTTTTATTATTAATTGTTTTAATTTCTGTTTATTGAAGTTTCAAAACAAGTTGCACAGAAAAACAGACTGCAGTGCAAGACATATTGTAGAGACGGTTATTACAATCAACTCAATTACACAACCAGCAGCCTCACAGCGTAAAAGAGGTCAACAGGAGCAGGTCTACGGAGCATCATGCAGCAAAAACACAGGGAAGGTGCAACAGAAGGAAAATGAGGGGAGCAGTCACACATAGAGAGAGGGTAGCGAGAGATCGCGCAGCGGCGTCTCTAGTCCCAGTGGCATGGGTAGTCGACTAGGAGGTTTTCGCACCCCAACTCGGGCTTGTCGCAGTAGGGTGCTGCTCAAACTAATGCACATCGGGGACAGTGTCCTCTTCTTTTCAATCGTGCAGCCTCAAATACGATTCTTGGGGGACCAAATATCATCAGGTTGACTGTGCAGGCACCAAGACCCAGTGAACAGTCAACTGGTCCCGGCAATAAGCGACATCCTTGAGTCAGTCAGCCAGCCAAGGGACTGGGCGTTGGCCCCAATTGATCGCTACTCACCTTTTACCCAGGAGGAGCAGAAGGAGCAGAAGGGTTGTCAATTTCCGCAGCTCCGGAGTGACCTCTTCAACATAGCCCATCAATGCTACCTGAAAGGATATATTGTTAACTTGATAATTGAGCGTCTGTCTGTCTCTGGCAAGTTGCAGAACCGTATCCCTGTCCCTTTAATTTAAAACAGGAGCTATTATGGGGCCAGCCAGTGTCCTAGGCGGTGCCCGCAGGCCCAATGATCTGTGCGCCCCTTCTACTACGCATTCAGTAGGTGGCACTATGCAGAAAAAGGCCCTGCAGCATCTTTTCCACATACTTGGCCATACAGTTCAGGGAGGTAGACTCTGATACCCAATTATCCTCAGATTGTTCCATCTGAATCTGGTCTCCAAATCCTCATTTTTATTGTGGATAACTTGCAGTACCTTTTTCATTTGTACCAGCTTCTCGCTCGCTGCTGTGTCGTCATCCTCTATAGCCGAAGTGCGCTACTCAAGCTGGCCAATATGTTCATGACTGGTCACCTTCTCCTTCAGGTGATCACATCTGTCAGTAAGTAGGTCTATTTTGTTGTCAATGGCCATCAGGCTTTGCTTTGAGTCCAAAAAATGTTTCCAGATGTCAGGTTCCGGGGGCGGTTCCTCAGTATCCCAGGGGCGGGGGTGATCCTCTAATGAAGCATCCACCACACATGTCTGCTTATACTGGTCGAATGACAGTTTGGTTTCTCTGGTGTCATTTTTCCCCATCTTGACGCCAAAGGGAAGTCAGCTCCCAGTAATGTCACCAGATCGTTCAGCTCCGGAAGCTCTTAGGTGACAAATCCTGGTCCATCGAGTAGCCCTACCTGGCCCTGGGCAATGCCTGGGGGTCACAAGCAGACCACATAGTCCAGCAGCAGCACCAGAGGGGAGAAGGGACGGGCCACCCCAAGGGAGGCCTCAGTGTCCACTAGAATGTTGCAATTATCTGGTGAGTGAGGAGAGCTAGGCCTGCCTCACCCCGGCTGACCACATCAGAGGCACGGGCAGTTCAGCCAGGCTGATGGTTGAAGGACAAGTGAAGAATCAAACACCACCCGTAGTGTCTGGTACCCAGAGGGCCCACCGGGCTTAAGGGGTCTCCAGTCGTGAGGTGGCAATATCAGCATGGGGAATCCCTAGGCCCAGTTCACTGTCCAATAGCCCCCAAAGCTGCCTGCTGTTGAGCAAGCATGTAATTTAAGAGTGCAGGGTCCGCTTCTGCTGGCCGCAGTCAGTGCCAACGTCCTTGTACCACAGGTTCTGCAGGGATCCAGGCAGTCAGTAAGGAGCAGGGCCGGCTGTGAACAAGACAATAAGCCAAAGTTCAGTCAGGCCTCGCAGCCCAGCAACATCTTCTACTTCGACCCCGAGGCACCGCCCGGGGGCTACCCAGCCACCCCAGCTACAGCAGTGCTTTCGGTCAGGCAGTCAGACCTCGCCAACCCCTGTTGGCAGGCACATTGGCACTCCCACTCAGGGCTGCCTGTAGTTCTCCAAGCCTCGGGGGCACACCAGCTGTCTTTATGATAATTAATAACATATTTTGAACAGTAAAATTCAATAGTAGGCAGAATTCAAAGATACCTTTCATGTCTGTGAAGTCAACCCTTGGATTTCTGGGATCTAAGAGTGATTGAAGAAGGGTACAAATCAGCATTCACCATTCTTCCACCAGAGTCGGATTTCTCCGAACCTCATGGCCTTCAGCTATGGATAAACAAGCAACTGTCAAGAAGAGGATTCCAACTTTGTTAGACAAAAAGAAGATTTCAACTGTACCCGGAAAGAGTGGGTTCTATGCATCACTCCCCGTGTTTTTCTGATGTCAAAATTCTCAACAGCTTTCAGGTTAGTAATCAGTATGGAAGGAGTTAACCAGTCCATCCAGAGAATCCTTTCCACGATGGCCACTCCGCAGATTATTATTCCATTGATTTTTCTGGGAGAATTTCTTACAGCCTTGGATTTCTTTTAAGCATACCTTGATTACTCAATTTAGCCAGATCATTTGAAATATTTTCGTTTTGCAGTACTGTGTTACAGTGTTCTACCTCTTAGCCATTATGAGAGAATTCACCGATTTGTTTTGTCCTTTAAGAATTTCTTCTTGGCAGCTACCACGTCTGCCAGACATTTGGGAGAGCTAGGGGCCTAGTCATTCATGCGTGTTATTTGCAAATATTCTCTGGTCAGTCATCCTAAGCATAGGCTCTAGATTTCTCCCTAGTGTAGTTCAAAAACTCCACACAAACTCTGGGGTAATTCTTCTAGTAGTTCACCCAAACCCTGTTTTTGAAGGCTTTGCATCCCTTGGACTTTCGTAGGGTTGTTTCTATTAGAATGTACTCGTTCTTTGTGTCACTGTGACAATCTGTTTGTGCCTTTTGGTCAGCCCACTAGAGGTTGAAAACATTTTCAGAAACCTTGAGTAGGTGGACTATGTCTACCATATCTTTAACTTATGATACCTTCAGGCAGGATTTACCAGAGACTATTCAAGGACGTTCCAGCGGAGGCATGGATGCTTCTTGATCAGAACCTCAAGGTATCCCAATAAATTACATTTGTGTTGCAACAACTTGAGCCGGCTCTCATTAACCATTATTGTTTGAATTTAGGTGATACTAAGGAGTTTGCACATCTATCTATCTATCTATCTATCTATCTATCTATCTATCTATCTATCTATCTATCTATCTATCTATCTATCTATCTATCTATCTATCTATCTGTAATATATATCGGATCGGATAAAGGTGGGAACATAGTTCTCTGGCCTAGGAAACAGTATATACAGGAACCCATGTGACAACTAAACAACGTAGACTGTTATGAGAAATCTACAATGAGAGCTTATAACAAAGCAAAGGATACTTTAAGGAAAGAGTTACAACATTGGAAACAAGATGGGCTGATATCGGCAGACGAATATAATTTCATGTTTAATGAGCACCCTCATCCTCCTGGACCTCTCCGCGGCATTCAACACCTTCTGCCACCGCACCCTAGTGCAGCGCCTCAGCAACACCTGTATCCAAGAGAAGGCTCTGGAGTGGATCATCTCGTTCCTCGCCGGAAGAACTCAGAGAGTCCGCCTCCCCCCGTTCAGATCCGAGGCCACCGAAGTCATCTGCGGCGTACCACAAGGATCCTCCCTCAGCTCCACCCTCTTCAACGTATACATGAGCCCCCTCGCAGCCATCGCACGCCAACACAACCTCAACATCATCTCCTACACCGACGACACCCAGCTCATCCTCTCCCTCACCAACGACCCAGCCTCCGCCAGAACCAGCCTACACGAAGGGATGAAAGACGTCGCCGAGTGGATGAAGAACAGCCGCCTGAAACTGAACTCAGATAAGACGGAAGTCCTCATCCTGGAACCATCTCCCTCCGCCTGGGATGCCTCCTGGTGGCCCCCTGCACTGGGCTCCACTCCCAAGCCAATGGACCACGCACGTAACCTGGGCTTTATCCTGGACTCCTCCCTCTCGATGACCAGACAAGTTAACACCGTATCGTCATCATGCTTCAACACCCTGCGCATGCTCCAAAAGATCTTCTGATGGATCCCCACTGAAACCAGGAAGACGCTCACCCAGGCACTCGTCACCAGCCGGCTGGACTACGGGAACACCCTCTACGCCGGCACCACAGCCAAACTGCAAAAAAGACTCCAACGCATCCGGAACGCCTCCGCCCGACTCATCCTGGACATTCCCCGACACAACCACATCTCCGGCCACCTGAGAGACCTGCACTGGCTCCCCGTCAGCAAGAGGATCACGTTCAGACTCCTCACCCACGCACACAAGGCCCTCCACGAGCTGGGCCCCAAGTACCTCAATGACCGCCTGACCTTCTACACGCCCACCCGCCAGCTACGGTCGACCAACCACGCCCTCGCCGCCGTTCCACGCATCCGCCGAGCCACCGCCGGTGGAAGATCCTTCTCCTACCTGGCAGCCAAGACATGGAACTCCCTCCCCATCCACCTCCGGCTAACCCAGGACCATCTCTCCTTCAGGAAGCAACTCAAGACCTGGCTCTTCGAGCAGTGACGGCCCCCCTCCCCCAGCACCTTGAGACCCTTCCGGGTGAGTAGTGCGCTATACAAATGCCATGATTGATTGATTGATTGAGTTCTTCTCTTTCTTTATTTATTACCTAAAATCCACAAAAGAACTTTTCCAATACCGGGACGCCCCATCATTTCGGCGATCAAGAGCATGACTGAACATGTGGGGCAATACGTGGATTTTTATTTACAAGAGTCAGTAAGAACATTACCTTCCTTTGTGAAAGACACTGGGGATTTCTTAAATAAATTGAAGAATATTGCATGGACTGACAATATGAGGATTCTTATGACTCTGGATATAGAATTGCTATATACCAGCATTGAACATTCCTGTGGTATTAATGCAATCAAGTATTTTCTGAATTC
This sequence comes from Lissotriton helveticus, assembly GCF_964261635.1. Lineage (NCBI taxonomy): Eukaryota > Metazoa > Chordata > Amphibia > Caudata > Salamandridae > Lissotriton > Lissotriton helveticus. Next base: position 820,595,412 of record NC_136067.1, on the reverse strand, counting down.
TAGGACTTGTGAATACTTCATGCACAACAAAATGTTGATATCCTTGATTACTTGGTGTTTAGAAAATAACTACTTCTCATTTGGTAAGGATGTGTATAGGCAAATACAGGGTGCTGCTATAGGGGCCTGCTTCTCCCCTAGCTATGCGTGTTTGCATGTGGGCTATTGGGAGGAGCAGGTCCTCAAGGCACAACACAAAGAAATTTTTTACAACAGGATTATGCATTGGTTCTGTTACATCAATGATGTTTTTATTGTTTGGAATGGAGATACTGAGAGTGGAGAGGATTTTATTAAGACAATTAATGACAATTGTTTTAACCTACACTTCACATCACATATCAGTCCAACCAAAATTGAATTTTTAGATGTTTGCATCTATGTTAATGACAACAAGCTAGTCACTACTGCTTTTAGAAAACCGACAGCAGGGAATGCAACACTCCACGCAACCAGTGCACACCTCAAACATTTAATTGGCAGCATCCCTTACGGAGAAATTTTAAGATTGAAACGCATCTGCAGCACACCAGGGGATTTTGAAAGCTGCCAAAATGAAGCTTTTATTGTATCTACGCAACTCCTCTTTTGTGACGTACATGCCCTGACAAAGTCTTTTGGTCTTTACGACCTAGACGAAACACGTGTTGGCAGCGGTTGTCTACTTTTGAATTGGTGAAGATTGGATTCTATCAAAAAAGAAAATAAATGAAGATTAATGAAGAGAATCTGAAACCTCGGATTTGATATTTGTATATTGATACTGTCTAACTTTTCTAGCTCAGGATTTAGTGCTTGTTCTATAAAATGAAGCTATGTCTAGATTGAGAAGAAGAGGTTACAAAAATAAAGTACTAGCGGAGATAGTATTGAAAGCTAGCAAGAGACCTAAGGCATCACTCCTATCACAGGAAATAGAAGAAGGGTTAGAGAGTATATCTGAAGACCCACCTAGGCTTATTACAACTTTTAGTTGCCAAGAAAGGAAAATCAGAGCTATAATCAACAAGCACTGGCCCATTATCTTGACAGATAATGTCCTCAGCAGTAAATTGCCAGTGAAACCCACCATTACATTCAGAAAAACTCAATCTATGGGGGGGGCAACTTTCAAGAAACAGTCCTGAGTCAGAGCATAAGGAATCGTGGTTGAAACCAAGAAAAGGTTTTCATCAATGCACAACTTGTCGTGCATGTAAGTGTGGAGTAAATACAACTAAATACAGTACTCCATTCAGAGAAAATGAGTTAGAAATCAAAGGCAATTACAACTGCCGCACTGACCATGCGGTCTATGTTCTCACGTGCACCTGTGGGCTTAGGTATGTGGGAAGTACCAAGCTCCAGGTGCACTTGAGGATATTGCAACATCTTCGGGCAATCATCAATAGCGATCTGGCTTATCCGGTCGCACGTCATTTCAAAGAAGCCCATATTAAGGACATTAATAGCCTATCTTACATTGTCATTGATTCTGTTCCAGCTCCGCAGAGAGGTGGCAATAGAGAAAGAGCATTAAGACAGCGGGAAACCAAATATATTCTAGAACTTGATAGTAAATTCCCAAATGGTCTTAATAATACAGAGGACATGCACACTTTTTTTTATAGATTTTGAGTTAACAGGTTTGCTGCAATAATGGTCCGATGTATATATCTAGGAGGTGGTATATACAATAAGAAATACCTATCCCCACAGGCTTGTGGGGTCTAAGATCACCTTCCTATTAAGAATTTAACCGCTGCTAAGAATAAGAATAACACCATGACATTTGTCCAATTTGCCTCAATTTTAAATAGATTTTTAACTTATCATTTATTGGTACACTTTTTTCACATACTTTTTATAGTGACAGTCTGAACTTGGTAGTTTCTTTGGTAACTTTGGATTCAGAGGTTTCTTTGCACTAGGCACTTTAAATTTATTGATAACACGAAGTATTAAGGCTGCTATATATAATCATATATTTTCTATACACAGTTACAGTACCTGACATATTGACTAAATCTATCTGTGGATATTTTTGCATTTAGGCAGTAATTTGCACATATTTTTGCGTAATTGCATTAATATAAACCAGCATCCAGGGTAGGTGGTGGTCTCCAGGACATAAATAAGCCCTAGGAGGGGGCACCATGCACCCTTCCTTATTTGTTTAAGTACACATGTCCACTCGGGCAATATTAAAAACAAGCACGGGAGACAGCGCATGTATTTTCTTTTTTTTATTCACATCGATATTTGCGAATATTTAGCAAAAATCACAGTGAATCCAAAACAAATGCTTTTTTACCCCCGCATCAGAGCTAGAGGGTTAGGATTTTCCTACCCTGCCCTCTTCTCTTTTTTCAGCATTTGTTTTTGGGGCTCAGCTGAAGCTGAGTCCCAAGATAGCTGCTAACACTTCATGGCTGACTTGTTGGCAGTCAATTAAAGCTCATTAAATCTCTGAACGAGGTTGTCTTTAAACGTGAAGTCTTCGTGATATACAAATTTGGATTTCCCTTAATTTCCCGTAAACTACTGAGCAAATTTACACTGGATAACTGAAAGTGCGATCTGCATACTTTTCTGCCAAATTTAATTTCATATAGCGGTCAGGCAATAGTTGTGCTTAATGTCCCTTTGGGAATTAACATGGGAAACTTACTTTTTTTTTACCCCCATCTTTTTCTTCACCCACTTCACTAATCACCCAGAAACTTTCCATGGACAACTAGAATCACCTGCACACTTTTTTTTTGTTTAAATCTGTTTTTATTAATTTTTGAAGATTACATCATCATGAAAGATAACATGTATCACATAAAGTTGACCATACAGTGAACCATCCATCAACATCAAGGGGATATTACGGTTGAATAGCGATATATGGCAGATATACATTTTGATGTTGTTGCCGGCTCAGCTACAAGCTGAATCTCGCCAGGCAGTGCATGTTCAACAAGGATAACAGCCATCATACATTATTGATGTGGTTCCATTAGTGTTTTGTGCAGAGTCTTTGCGAATCATACAGTTCGGGCAAATGCACAGACGTTATAAGTAAAAACAAACAACAAAAGCTCAAAACTAGCAACAGCAGCATGTACCGACTTCCAGGTGTGTGCTCTTCACCTGCCTCCCCCTCTTTTTCGCGGCCTACTCCCCTTCCCCATCCCCACTGGTCATCATCCCCACCCACCGCCCATGCCGTAGCGCACCTTAGGTGTCATTTGGTGTGCGTGTACTTACATGGCATTGCAGATGTTTGCTGTCGGGCTACCCTTTTGGGGTGCCTCCCCCACTCCCTGGTCGCCCCTCAGGGTCATCTCCCTCAATGCGCATCCGGGCCGGATGTAGTCCCTCCCATTGCGCTGCCAATGGTGTCTTCCGTAGTCCCAACGTTTCCTCCCGAAGGATGGCGATTGCTTCTGCTTTGGCCCATGCTACGAGTGAGTACCACCTGCCCATATGTGTGGTGGGTCTCACGTCTTCCATTTCTTGGTTAGGAGCCGCGTAGCTGCCACCAAACCTAGGTCTTGGAAGCAAGTGGAGACTTTCGTGGTCAGAGACCTGCGGAAGTGGTGTAATAAGTAAACAGGCCATTCAAAGGGTATGTTGCGGCCCGTGTAGGTGTGTAACGCTTCGCCAACAGTTTGCCAATAGATGTGTAGCTTGTGACAGCCCCATAGCATGTGTAGTAGTCCAACCCCCACATCCGCACATCGAGTGCGCATCGCATCTGTGCGGTGAAAATAGCTGTTTATCTTTTTGGGTGTGAGGTATGCTCTGTGGACTATAAATAGCTGCATTTGTCGGAATCTCATGTTCCTAGGAAGTCGTGTTGGACTCTAACTGCAGTTCCCGGTCTGCTTCCCATTCACGGCGCAGTGGGTATAGAGTTATCGCTGCGTGTGTTACGACAGGATGCTGGAAACCATCGGATCAAGTGTCTACCACGTCCATAACATGGAGGTACTGTATGGTAAGGTTTTGGCTCGGTTCCTCTTGCATGTCTCCCCATCTAGAAGTTAGTGTCACAATCAGTGAGCGGTGTCTTAGAAATTGTCCCGGCGGCAGCCCCACTTTGTCGACCAGAGACTCATATGGTATGAGCGTGCCATCCTGGTGCAAGTCTCCCAGTGTCTGTATGTCAGCTTCGTGCCAGTCTGTGAGTTCAAGAGATGTAAGCAGCCCAGGCCCGCTGGGGGAGCCCTCTAGTGGTATGGCCGTTGCTTAGGGGACTAGTGTTTTAGTGAGGTACAGGCAGCAACAATAGCACCTGTAAGCCACCGCCAGGAGGAGAGGTGTAGGCATTGGGGCTTTAGAGGCTGAGTGGAAAAGTTTGGTGATATAATCCAGAGAGAGGGTAGGGGCTAAGGTTGCAGTGTCTTCACGACCCCTATCGGCAAGCCAGCGGGCTATCCACTGCAATTGTGCAGCCAAATAGTAGTGTTCGAAACAAGGAGCAGCTAGGCCCCCATGATCGGTGGGCAAGTATAACTTTGCTAGCGCTATCCTGTGACGTGCATTGCCCCAGAGGCAGTCCCTGAGCAGCTTAGTAAGTGCGGCGAAGAAGGATGCCGGGACATAAATAGGCAGATTAGCAAAGTAGTAGCGGAGTCGAGAAAGGATCACCATCTTGGATAGCACCACCCTGCCAGTGACTGTCAGTGGGAGCATTTTCCAAAAGTTCACTTGTGATTTGATGGCTGTCACTGCTCATCCCAGATTACCGTCACAGAGGTCTGTCGGTTGGCGATATGTCTGAATACCGAGATAGCGAAAAGTATCCGCTTTCCCCTGCACCCTCGTACCCTCTAAAATATAGCCCAGATCCTGGGTGTCTCCCCCAAATGCGTAAAGGAAGGACTTGTTGCCATTCACTCGAAGGCCTAAAAGAGCAGCTAAGTCGCGCAGTCTGTACTCCAATTGGGTCGGTATGTTTCCCACATCTATCACCTGCACACTTTTCAGTGATGTCACTGACCATGTCATGAGTGATGTAATATGTGACATCATCAGCAGTGCATTGCAGGCGCGCAAGTTATAGTGAGTCCAACTAACTATAACGTGGGAATTTCAATGGTTTTATGTCAGTAAAATTTCCAGCTAACTATAACTGGTGTCAAACCTATGGTTTTTTCAGTGAATTTAATAGGTTTTTTAAATGCTAATTCCTAACTATAACTGGTGTGAAACCTATGGTTTTTTCAGTGACTTTCATAGGTTTTGTAAATGCTAATTCCTAACTATATATAGGGCCTCAAACCTATGTTTTTTTCAGTGAATTTCAAAGGTTTTTTAATAGCAAATTTCTATAGCTATGAAATATAATATTTTTATAATGAATCCTATATTGTATATTTATGTAATACTATTTTTTTATGTATATTGTTCATGTTTATTTTTTGTATTTTTTTTTTTGCCTTGGAGCGCTCCCGGTGCGCGTACCGGTGAGCGCACCGGTAAGCGCAGTCTTGCGGTGCGCCCCGGTGCGCGTACCGGTGAGCGTCCCGTTAGCGCTATTGGCGCGAACGAAAACATCATCGTGACGTATCGCGTAGCCGCGTGATGCGTCTTATGACGCACGGCGTAAAAGCACCCGGAAGCGCCCGAGCGCATACGATCGTGCTACGTTCGCACCCCCGGGCGCACCCCGGGGCGCGTAGCGTAAGCGCGTCGGGTCATGTGACCTGAAAATAACACTTTTCATTGGTTCAGAACAGTTTTTTTCCCCAAATGATGAAAGCCCCCACCTTTTTTCCTCATTCTCACTTTGTACTTTGACTGAGGAATACCTGTTTCTAGGAAGTGAGAAATGGCTACAGTAGCAGCAGCAGCAGGAGCATCTCACCACCACCACCACCACCACCACCACAAGGACCACCACAACATCACAGTGGTGGTGAAGAAGAAGAGGAGGAGGAGGAAGAGGAGGAGGAGGAGAGGCAGTTCCTGCCTGAAGATAATACCACCTATAAACCGAAGGAGAACTTTGTGTGGGAGTTTTTTAAAATCCCAAGGGGACTAAAGAAAGGAAATGCTCCAAAAGTGACATGTCTCATCTGTGGCACTGTACTTTCCAGGGGGAACCCTGCAAAATAATATTCATTTGGCAACCACACAATGCTTCGCCATATGCAACGCAAGCACCCAAACAACTTTGCTGCGGCAGAGGTCAGAGAACTGACAAGAAACCCTCCCCAATCTTCTCCCAGCACCTCCCAAAGAAAACAACCCACTCCATCGGGTCCAGAGACAAGGGAGATGGTCCCAAATATCCAAACCCAGTTTGGAGATTATAAAATAGTTTGTACATTTTGCGGGACTACAATTTGCTATGGAGAGCAAAGTATTAAACTGATCAACCGTGCTGGAGACAACCACAAATGCAAAAAGAATCCTTAATTTTTTCCTGATTTTTTTGCTCCAGTTGAGCCGTTTACAATTCCCTGTTTTTTGTTTGTCCCCATAAAAATTACAAAAAAATATAAAATTGTTCATAAAAGCCAAAAAAAGTAAAAAATGTTCAAAAAAACAATAAAAAAATATAAAATAAAAAGAATTAAAAAAACAGTTCTTTTTAGAACTACCTCCAATTTATAAAAAAATGCTACATTTTTCAGAAACTCTGTCATTCTTTTTTCCTCCAGGGTACGCTCCCCGGTACGCTCCCCGGTGCGCGTACCGGGCGCTCCCCCCGCGAAAATCGGAAAAAAAAATTAATTCTTTTGCCCCGCGGGGCCCTTTTATGGCCCCCACATCAAACCTAAGGGGTCAGGGGAGGTCTACCCTGCCCCCTTTTGGTCATTTCCCCCTTTGTTTTTGCCACCTCTTGTGTCTCGATCCTACCGAGACACAAGATGGCGGCCACTCCGGACTGTTTAGAATGTTGACAGACACCTGAGAGCCAATCAGCTTTCCGCTCGCGAACTCGCGTAGCGCGCTGTAGCGCGCCCCGTTGCGCGTACCGGGGCGCGCATATAGATATATATATTTTTTTAACCTAAATTACTCAAAATCCCCTGAAGCACATGTCTTGAGACATAGCAAAGGCACATCGGGCTACCAGTACCTACAATTTTGCCAAGTTTGGTGGAAATCCATTCAGCCGTTCGGGCTAAAAGTGAGTCCAACCGCCCTATGGAAATTAACATGGGGAAAACACGTTTTGGGACCCCCTTTTATCTCGGCCCCCGCTTGACGAATCCCCCCCAAACTTTCAGGGGATGAGCGGAGCGGAGCTGGCCATTTTCTTGGAGAAATTCAGCAAATTCCGTCCATCAACACCAAAGTTATTCCAAATAGAATGTTGCGGATTTCCTATGGAAAACGATCCTAACTATAACTACCTACTGGCGACCGCCAGTAGGTAATATATATATATATATATATATATGAAGGCTCCTCGTTCGAAAGAACGCACCACACTCACGGAGGTTGTCAGGTCAGTGCTTTATTCACAGCGGCATGCACAATGGCTTCAGGCACAGGAGAGAGTCTCTGATGGATTCAGAGACCAAAGTTCGTCTTGTTTGTCATCCGACGCGTTTCAAAGGTCTTTGCCTTCTTCTTCAGGGAAAAGACGAGCAGTGCTTCGAATGAAGCAAGTCCATTTTATATGACACGCCTATTATCGGGCTGGGCTTTATGCCGCAATGTCTCATGGAAGTTGTAGTCCCGCAATTATTTGCATATGGTGTCTCCCGTTATTGCCCTCAGCCGCTGTCTTCAGGCACTCACAGGGCACCTCCTCGCCAACCACGAGGCATCCTGTTGACCGGAGTAAGGTGCGGACTATTCACACATTCTTAACAACCTGGATGGCTGTCGTTTCACGGCTCCGTATCAGGGTTTCTCAATGGCGGTGCTCGGCGTATGCAGTGCTGCTGCTAGGCTCCAGGGTCCACCAAAGCGCCTTATGCACTCTTTGAGGCGGGTGCGGTGAAACGGCGGTGGGTCTGTTAAAATATGAAGGCTCCTCGTTCGAAAGAACGCACCACACTCACGGAGGTTGTCAGGTCAGTGCTTTATTCACAGCGGCATGCACAATGGCTTCAGGCACAGGAGAGAGTCTCTGATGGATTCAGAGACCAAAGTTCGTCTTGTTTGTCATCCGACGCGTTTCAAAGGTCTTTGCCTTCTTCTTCAGGGAAAAGACGAGCAGTGCTTCGAATGAAGCAAGTCCATTTTATATGACACGCCTATTATCGGGCTGGGCTTTATGCCGCAATGTCTCATGGAAGTTGTAGTCCCGCAATTATTTGCATATGGTGTCTCCCGTTATTGCCCTCAGCCGCTGTCTTCAGGCACTCACAGGGCACCTCCTCGCCAACCACGAGGCATCCTGTTGACCGGAGTAAGGTGCGGACTATTCACACATTCTTAACAACCTGGATGGCTGTCGTTTCACGGCTCCGTATCAGGGTTTCTCAATGGCGGTGCTCGGCGTATGCAGTGCTGCTGCTAGGCTCCAGGGTCCACCAAAGCGCCTTATGCACTCTTTGAGGCGGGTGCGGTGAAACGGCGGTGGGTCTGTTAAAATATGAAGGCTCCTCGTTCGAAAGAACGCACCACACTCACGGAGGTTGTCAGGTCAGTGCTTTATTCACAGCGGCATGCACAATGGCTTCAGGCACAGGAGAGAGTCTCTGATGGATTCAGAGACCAAAGTTCGTCTTGTTTGTCATCCGACGCGTTTCAAAGGTCTTTGCCTTCTTCTTCAGGGAAAAGACGAGCAGTGCTTCGAATGAAGCAAGTCCATTTTATATGACACGCCTATTATCGGGCTGGGCTTTATGCCGCAATGTCTCATGGAAGTTGTAGTCCCGCAATTATTTGCATATGGTGTCTCCCGTTATTGCCCTCAGCCGCTGTCTTCAGGCACTCACAGGGCACCTCCTCGCCAACCACGAGGCATCCTGTTGACCCGAGTAAGGTGCGGACTATTCACACATTCTTAACAACCTGGATGGCTGTCGTTTCACGGCTCCGTATCAGGGTTTCTCAATGGCGGTGCTCGGCGTATGCAGTGCTGCTGCTAGGCTCCAGGGTCCACCAAAGCGCCTTATGCACTCTTTGAGGCGGGTGCGGTGAAACGGCGGTGGGTCTGTTAAAATATGAAGGCTCCTCGTTCGAAAGAACGCACCACACTCACGGAGGTTGTCAGGTCAGTGCTTTATTCACAGCGGCATGCACAATGGCTTCAGGCACAGGAGAGAGTCTCTGATGGATTCAGAGACCAAAGTTCGTCTTGTTTGTCATCCGATGCGTTTCAAAGGTCTTTGCCTTCTTCTTCAGGGAAAAGACGAGCAGTGCTTCGAATGAAGCAAGTCCATTTTATATGACACGCCTATTATCGGGCTGGGCTTTATGCCGCAATGTCTCATGGAAGTTGTAGTCCCGCAATTATTTGCATATGGTGTCTCCCGTTATTGCCCTCAGCCGCTGTCTTCAGGCACTCACAGGGCACCTCCTCGCCAACCACGAGGCATCCTGTTGACCGGAGTAAGGTGCGGACTATTCACACATTCTTAACAACCTGGATGGCTGTCGTTTCACGGCTCCGTATCAGGGTTTCTCAATGGCGGTGCTCGGCGTATGCAGTGCTGCTGCTAGGCTCCAGGGTCCACCAAAGCGCCTTATGCACTCTTTGAGGCGGGTGCGGTGAAACGGCGGTGGGTCCGTTAAAATATGAAGGCTCCTCGTTCGAAAGAACGCACCACACTCACGGAGGTTGTCAGGTCAGTGCTTTATTCACAGCGGCATGCACAATGGCTTCAGGCACAGGAGAGAGTCTCTGATGGATTCAGAGACCAAAGTTCGTCTTGTTTGTCATCCGACGCGTTTCAAAGGTCTTTGCCTTCTTCTTCAGGGAAAAGACGAGCAGTGCTTCGAATATATATATATATATATATATATATATATATATATATATATATATATATATATATATATATATATATATATATATATATTCCTCCAATCCCGCTTGTTTCAAAGACAGGTCTGACACATGCTCAGGTTTCACGAAGAAATTTATTTCAACCGGTGCACAATTTCAGGCTTTGCGATGTCCACAATGTCAGCGTCCGGCAGACGCGTTTCGGCGTGTGCCTCATCAGTGCCGGTTAGGTAGCTGCTTGTGCCAAGGTGAGTTTCTCGCGCAGCTGCAGTTTAAAATACTGTCCCAGTGATTTCATTGGCTGGTGTTCCTTCTCTCAAACAGCGGGCTTGGAAAGTTCCTTTGGTTGTAAACGCCGCTGTTTTTCCTGCCAAGGGACCACGGACATAGTGCACCACTCCCGCAGTAGCGAACCAATGAACAAACAAACAGTCGGATTTAAGGTACAGTGACCAAAATCTTGCACGCGATAATGCCCCTGCTGCTTTTCCTTGGTTCTCACTTGCGGGAAACACAGGTTGACTTCAATCACTCTTCGGGAAAACCTTTAAGCAAACGCTATGTTCGCTCCCTCTCCCCAATGCCTACGAGACACTCCAGGTTGGGGGGGGCGCCGCATTGTGCCTTCTAGGCACTTGTAGCCAAAGGTTGTTTGTCGGTTGTTATGCGGAGCTCCAGAACGAGGGGCGTGCCAGATGCGGTAGAGCCGACCTCCACCGTAACATACTCCTCCAATCCCGCTTGTTTCAAAGACAGGTCTGACACATGCTCAGGTTTCACGAAGAAATTTATTTCAACCGGTGCACAATTTCAGGCTTTGCGATGTCCACAATGTCAGCGTCCGGCAGACGCGTTTCGGCGTGTGCCTCATCAGTGCCGGTTAGGTAGCTGCTTGTGCCAAGGTGAGTTTCTCGCGCAGCTGCAGTTTAAAATACTCTCCCAGTGATTTCATTGGCTGGTGTTCCTTCTCTCAAACAGCGGGCTTGGAAAGTTCCTTTGGTTGTAAACGCCGCTGTTTTTCCTGCCAAGGGACCACGGACATAGTGCACCACTCCCGCAGTAGCAAACCAATGAACAAACAAACAGTCGGATTTAAGGTACAGTGACCAAAATCTTGCACGCGATAATGCCCCTGCTGCTTTTCCTTGGTTCTCACTTGCGGGAAACACAGGTTGACTTCAATCACTCTTCGGGAAAACCTTTAAGCAAACGCTATGTTCGCTCCCTCTCCCCAATGCCTACGAGACACTCCAGGTTGGGGGGGCGCCGCATTGTGCCTTCTAGGCACTTGTAGCCAAAGGTTGTTTGTCGGTTGTTATGCGGAGCTCCAGAACGAGGGGCGTGCCAGATGCGGTAGAGCCGACCTCCACCGTAACATACTCCTCCAATCCCGCTTGTTTCAAAGACAGGTCTAACACATGCTCAGGTTTCACGAAGAAATTTATTTCAACCGGTGCACAATTTCAGGCTTTGCGATGTCCACAATGTCAGCGTCCGGCAGACGCGTTTCGGCGTGTGCCTCATCAGTGCCGGTTAGGTAGCTGCTTGTGCCAAGGTGAGTTTCTCGCGCAGCTGCAGTTTAAAATACTCTCCCAGTGATTTCATTGGCTGGTGTTCCTTCTCTCAAACAGCGGGCTTGGAAAGTTCCTTTGGTTGTAAACGCCGCTGTTTTTCCTGCCAAGGGACCACGGACATAGTGCACCACTCCCGCAGTAGCGAACCAATGAACAAACAAACAGTCGGATTTAAGGTACAGTGACCAAAATCTTGCACGCGATAATGCCCCTGCTGCTTTTCCTTGGTTCTCACTTGCGGGAAACACAGGTTGACTTCAATCACTCTTCGGGAAAACCTTTAAGCAAACGCTATGTTCGCTCCCTCTCCCCAATGCATACGAGACACTCCAGGTTGGGGGGGCGCCGCATTGTGCCTTCTAGGCACTTGTAGCCAAAGGTTGTTTGTCGGTTGTTATGCGGAGCTCCAGAACGAGGGGCGTGCCAGATGCGGTAGAGCCGACCTCCACCGTAACATACTCCTCCAATCCCGCTTGTTTCAAAGACAGGTCTGACACATGCTCAGGTTTCACGAAGAAATTTATTTCAACCGGTGCACAATTTCAGGCTTTGCGATGTCCATAATGTCAGCGTCCGGCAGACGCGTTTCGGCGTGTGCCTCATCAGTGCCGGTTAGGTAGCTGCTTGTGCCAAGGTGAGTTTCTCGCGCAGCTGCAGTTTAAAATACTGTCCCAGTGATTTCATTGGCTGGTGTTCCTTCTCTCAAACAGCGGGCTTGGAAAGTTCCTTTGGTTGTAAACGCCGCTGTTTTTCCTGCCAAGGGACCACGGACATAGTGCACCACTCCCGCAGTAGCGAACCAATGAACAAACAAACAGTCGGATTTAAGGTACAGTGACCAAAATCTTGCACGCGATAATGCCCCTGCCGCTTTTCCTTGGTTCTCACTTGCGGGATACACAGGTTGACTTCAATCACTCTTCGGGAAAACCTTTAAGCAAACGCTATGTTCGCTCCCTCTCCCCAATGCCTACGAGACACTCCAGGTTGGGGGGGCGCCGCATTGTGCCTTCTAGGCACTTGTAGCCAAAGGTTGTTTGTCGGTTGTTATGCGGAGCTCCAGAACGAGGGGCGTGCCAGATGCGGTAGAGCCGACCTCCACCGTAACATACTCCTCCAATCCCGCTTGTTTCAAAGACAGGTCTGACACATGCTCAGGTTTCACGAAGAAATTTATTTCAACCGGTGCACAATTTCAGGCTTTGCGATGTCCACAATGTCAGCGTCCGGCAGACGCGTTTCGGCGTGTGCCTCATCAGTGCCGGTTAGGTAGCTGCTTGTGCCAAGGTGAGTTTCTCGCGCAGCTGCAGTTTAAAATACTGTCCCAGTGATTTCATTGGCTGGTGTTCCTTCTCTCAAACAGCGGGCTTGGAAAGTTCCTTTGGTTGTAAACGCCGCTGTTTTTCCTGCCAAGGGACCACGGACATAGTGCACCACTCCCGCAGTAGCGAACCAATGAACAAACAAACAGTCGGATTTAAGGTACAGTGACCAAAATCTTGCACGCGATAATGCCCCTGCTGCTTTTCCTTGGTTCTCACTTGCGGGAAACACAGGTTGACTTCAATCACTCTTCGGGAAAACCTTTAAGCAAACGCTATGTTCGCTCCCTCTCCCCAATGCCTACGAGACACTCCAGGTTGGGGGGGGGCGCCGCATTGTGCCTTCTAGGCACTTGTAGCCAAAGGTTGTTTGTCGGTTGTTATGCGGAGCTCCAGAACGAGGGGCGTGACAGATGCGGTAGAGCCGACCTCCACCGTAACATACTCCTCCAATCCCGCTTGTTTCAAAGACAGGTCTGACAGAAGCTCAGGTTTCACGAAGAAATTTATTTCAACCGGTGCACAATTTCAGGCTTTGCGATGTCCACAATGTCAGCGTCCGGCAGACACGTTTCGGCGTGTGCCTCATCAGTGCCGGTTAGGTAGCTGCTTGTGCCAAGGTGAGTTTCTCGCGCAGCTGCAGTTTAAAATACTGTCCCAGTGATTTCATTGGCTGGTGTTCCTTCTCTCAAACAGCGGGCTTGGAAAGTTCCTTTGGTTGTAAACGCCGCTGTTTTTCCTGCCAAGGGACCACGGACATAGTGCACCACTCCCGCAGTAGCGAACCAATGAACAAACAAACAGTCGGATTTAAGGTACAGTGACCAAAATCTTGCACGCGATAATGCCCCTGCTGCTTTTCCTTGGTTCTCACTTGCGGGAAACACAGGTTGACTTCAATCACTCTTCGGGAAAACCTTTAAGCAAACGCTATGTTCGCTCCCTCTCCCCAATGCCTACGAGACACTCCAGGTTGGGGGGGCGCCGCATTGTGCCTTCTAGGCACTTGTAGCCAAAGGTTGTTTGTCGGTTGTTATGCGGAGCTCCAGAACGAGGGGCGTGCCAGATGCGGTAGAGCCGACCTCCACCGTAACATACTCCTCCAATCCCGCTTGTTTCAAAGACAGGTCTGACACATGCTCAGGTTTCACGAAGAAATTTATTTCAACCGGTGCACAATTTCAGGCTTTGCGATGTCCACAATGTCAGCGTCCGGCAGACGCGTTTCGGCGTGTGCCTCATCAGTGCCGGTTAGGTAGCTGCTTGTGCCAAGGTGAGTTTCTCGCGCAGCTGCAGTTTAAAATACTGTCCCAGTGATTTCATTGGCTGGTGTTCCTTCTCTCAAACAGCGGGCTTGGAAAGTTCCTTTGGTTGTAAACGCCGCTGTTTTTCCTGCCAAGGGACCACGGACATAGTGCACCACTCCCGCAGTAGCGAACCAATGAACAAACAAACAGTCGGATTTAAGGTACAGTGACCAAAATCTTGCACGCGATAATGCCCCTGCTGCTTTTCCTTGGTTCTCACTTGCGGGAAACACAGGTTGACTTGAATCACTCTTCGGGAAAACCTTTAAGCAAACGCTATGTTCGCTCCCTCTCCCCAATGCATACGAGACACTCCAGGTTGGGGGGGCGCCGCATTGTGCCTTCTAGGCACTTGTAGCCAAAGGTTGTTTGTCGGTTGTTATGCGGAGCTCCAGAACGAGGGGCGTGCCAGATGCGGTAGAGCCGACCTCCACCGTAACATACTCCTCCAATCCCGCTTGTTTCAAAGACAGGTCTGACACATGCTCAGGTTTCACGAAGAAATTTATTTCAACCGGTGCACAATTTCAGGCTTTGCGATGTCCACAATGTCAGCGTCCGGCAGACGCGTTTCGGCGTGTGCCTCATCAGTGCCGGTTAGGTAGCTGCTTGTGCCAAGGTGAGTTTCTCGCGCAGCTGCAGTTTAAAATACTGTCCCAGTGATTTCATTGGCTGGTGTTCCTTCTCTCAAACAGCGGGCTTGGAAAGTTCCTTTGGTTGTAAACGCCGCTGTTTTTCCTGCCAAGGGACCACGGACATAGTGCACCACTCCCGCAGTAGCGAACCAATGAACAAACAAACAGTCGGATTTAAGGTACAGTGACCAAAATCTTGCACGCGATAATGCCCCTGCTGCTTTTCCTTGGTTCTCACTTGCGGGAAACACAGGTTGACTTCAATCACTCTTCGGGAAAACCTTTAAGCAAACGCTATGTTCGCTCCCTCTCCCCAATGCCTACGAGACACTCCAGGTTGGGGGGGCGCCGCATTGTGCCTTCTAGGCACTTGTAGCCAAAGGTTGTTTGTCGGTTGTTATGCGGGGCTCCAGAACGAGGGGCGTGCCAGATGCGGTAGAGCCGACCTCCACCGTAACATACTCCTCCAATCCCGCTTGTTTCAAAGACAGGTCTGACACATGCTCAGGTTTCACGAAGAAATTTATTTCAACCGGTGCACAATTTCAGGCTTTGCGATGTCCACAATGTCAGCGTCCGGCAGACGCGTTTCGGCGTGTGCCTCATCAGTGCCGGTTAGGTAGCTGCTTGTGCCAAGGTGAGTTTCTCGCGCAGCTGCAGTTTAAAATACTGTCCCAGTGATTTCATTGGCTGGTGTTCCTTCTCTCAAACAGCGGGCTTGGAAAGTTCCTTTGGTTGTAAACGCCGCTGTTTTTCCTGCCAAGGGACCACGGACATAGT
Organism: Lissotriton helveticus; assembly: GCF_964261635.1. NCBI lineage: Eukaryota > Metazoa > Chordata > Amphibia > Caudata > Salamandridae > Lissotriton > Lissotriton helveticus. Next base: position 820,579,905 of record NC_136067.1, on the reverse strand, counting down.
GCACCACTCCCGCAGTAGCGAACCAATGAACAAACAAACAGTCGGATTTAAGGTACAGTGACCAAAATCTTGCACGCGATAATGCCCCTGCTGCTTTTCCTTGGTTCTCACTTGCGGGAAACACAGGTTGACTTCAATCACTCTTCGGGAAAACCTTTAAGCAAACGCTATGTTCGCTCCCTCTCCCCAATGCCTACGAGACACTCCAGGTTGGGGGGGCGCCGCATTGTGCAGTTTGTATGTGTTTTGAAGACAGCGTATGTGCAGGACTGTATGGGTGGATGAGTGTGTGTATGTGTGTGTTAGTGAGTGAATGACTGTCTCACTAGTGTCCTTATCAGTAACTACATATGTTTTAATCTAGTATATGTGAGTATTGATGTATATAAGTGAGTATATGTGAGAGTGAGAGATTATAAGAATTTCTGTTTAAATAAGTATGTGTTTCTATAAGTGATTGTTTAAGAGAGTAAGTATGTGTAAGTTTCCTTAGAAGTAAGGTGGTAGTGTGTGTATAGCTGTATATGCAAATAAATGGATGTTCAATAGTTTATTTGCATGTGTGAGTATGTGTGTGAGTAACTTTTGGATGACTGTCGGTGTGTAACAGGATGTATAGGTGTATCACTACATATGATGAGTGAGTATATGTATGAGTGACTATATAGAACTGTTGGTGAATGAGTGGATGTGTATATAGATGGTGGAATTACTGAATTGGTTGTTGTAACTGGTATGGGTATCTCAATTTTTTTGAAAATTTTAGTTTCTATTTTTGAATATGTGTTTCAAGGGTTACATTACACTGAAAGGAGGTCTGTCACTCTGTCACAAGGATGGTGTCATCAGTGATGTCATGAGTGATGTCACTGACCATGTCATGAGTGATGTAATATGTGACATCATCAGCAGTGCATTGCAGACGCGCAAGTTATAGTGAGTCCAACTAACTATAACGTGGGAATTTCAATGGTTTTATGTCAGTAAAATTTCCAGCTAACTATAACTGGTGTCAAACCTATGGTTTTTTCAGTGAATTTAATAGGTTTTTTAAATCCTAATTCCTAACTATAACTGGTGTGAAACCTATGTTTTTTTCAGTGACTTTCATAGGTTTTGTAAATGCTAATTCCTAACTATATATAGGGCCTCAAACCTATGTTTTTTTCAGTGAATTTCAAAGGTTTTTTAATAGCAAATTTCTATAGCTATGAAATATAATATTTTTTATAATGAATCCTATATTGTATATTTATGTAATACTATTTTTTTATGTATATTGTTCATGTTTATTTTTTGTATTTTTTTTTTGCCTTGGAGCGCTCCCGGTGCGCGTACCGGTGAGCGCACCGGTAAGCGCAGTCTTACGGTGCGCCCCGGTGCGCGTACCGGTGAGCGTCCCGTTAGCGCTATTGCCGCGAACGAAAACATCATCGTGACGTATCGCGTAGCCGCGTGATGCGTCTTATGACGCACGGCGTAAAAGCACCCGGAAGCGCCCGAGCGCATACGATCGTGCTACGTTCGCACCCCCGGGCGCACCCCGGGGCGCGTAGCGTAAGCGCGTCGGGTCATGTGACCTGAAAATAACACTTTTCATTGGATCAGAACAGTTTTTTTCCCAAATGATGAAAGCCCCCACCTTTTTTCCTCATTCTCACTTTGTACTTTGACTGAGGAAGACCTGTTTCTAGGAAGTGAGAAATGGCTACAGTAGCAGCAGCAGCAGGAGCATCTCACCACCACCACCACCACCACCACCACAAGGACCACCACAACATCACAGTGGTGGTGAAGAAGAAGAGGAGGAGGAGGAGGAGGAGGAGGAGAGGCAGTTCCTGCCTGAAGATAATACCACCTTTAAACCGAAGAAGAACTTTGTGTGGGAGTTTTTTAAAATCCCAAGGGGACTAAAGAAAGGAAATGCTCCAAAAGTGACATGTCTCATCTGTGGCACTGTACTTTCCAGGGGGAACCCTGCAAAATAATATTCATTTGGCAACCACACAATGCTTCGCCATATGCAACGCAAGCACCCAAACAACTTTGCTGCGGCAGAGGTCAGAGAACTGACAAGAAACCCTCCCCAATCTTCTCCCAGCACCTCCCAAAGAAAACAACCCACTCCATCGGGTCCAGAGACAAGGGAGATGGTCCCAAATATCCAAACCCAGTTTGGAGATTATAAAATAGTTTGTACATTTTGCGGGACTACAATTTGCTATGGAGAGCAAAGTATTAAACTGATCAACCGTGCTGGAGACAACCACAAATGCAAAAAGAATCCTTAATTTTTTCCTGATTTTTTTTGCTCCAGTTGAGCCGTTTACAATTCCCTGTTTTTTGTTTGTCCCCATAAAAATTACAAAAAAAAATGTTCAAAAAACAATAAAAAAATATAAAACAAAAAGAATTAAAAAAACAGTTCTTTTTAGAACTACCTCCAATTTATAAAAAATGCTACATTTTTCAGAAACTCTGTCATTCTTATTTCCTCCAGGGTACGCTCCCCGGTACGCTCCCCGGTGCGCGTACCGGGCGCTCCCCCCGCGAAAATCGGAAAAAAAAATTAATTATTTTGCCCCGCGGGGCCCTTTTATGGCCCCCACATCAAACCTAAGGGGTCAGGGGAGGTCTACCCTGCCCCCTTTTGGTAATTTCCCCCTTTGTTTTTGCCACCTCTTGTGTCTCGATCCTACCGAGACACAAGATGGCGGCCACTCCGGACTGTTTAGAATGTTGACAGACACCTGAGAGCCAATCAGCTTTCCGCTCGCGAACTCGCGTAGCGCGCTGTAGCGCGCCCCGTTGCGCGTACCGGGGCGCGCATATAGATATATATATTTTTTTAACCTAAATTACTCAAAATCCCCTGGAGCACATATCTTGAGACATAGCAAAGGCACATCGGGCTACCAGTCCCTACAATTTTGCCAAGTTTGGTGGAAATCCATCAGCCGTTCGGGCTAAAAGTGAGTCCAACCGCCCTATGGAAATTAACATGGGGAAAACACGTTTTGGGACCCCCTTTTATCTCGGCTCCCGCTTGACGAATCCCCCCCAAACTTTCAGGGAAGGAGCGGAGCGGAGCTGGCCATTTTCTTGGAGAAATTCAGCAAATTCCTTCCATCAACACCAAAGTTATTCCCAATAGAATGTTGCGGATTTCCTATGGAAAACGATCCTAACTATAACTACCTACTGGCGACCGCCAGTAGGTAATATATATATATATATATATATATATATATATATATATATATATATATATATATATAATCACTGAAAAAAACATAGGTTTCACATACGTTATAGTTAGGAATTAGCATTTAAAAAACCTTAGAAATTCACTGAAAAAAACATAGGTTTCACACATGTTATAGTTAGCTGGACATTACACTCATACAAAACCATTGAAATTCCCCCGTTATAGTTAGTTCAGCTAACTATAACTCGCAATGCACTGCCGATGACGTCATATATAACATCATTCATGACATGGTCAGTGACATCACTCATGACATCACTGATGACATCTCACACCTTCAAAAATAGAAAGTAAAAATGTTTTAAAAAATGGAGATACCAATACCACTTACCAGCAAGCTATTCAGTAATTCCGCCATCTACTTACACATCCACTCATTCACCAACAGTTCTATATAGTTACTTATACATGTACTCACTCATCATATGTACTCATACACTTATACATCCTGTTACACACCGACACTCATCCATAGACTTACTCACACATATACTCACACATGCAAATAAACTATCAAACATCCATTTATTTGCATATACAGTATATATACACAGCACTACACTTACTTTTACAGAAATGTACATATACTTACTCTCTTAAACAATCACTTACAGAAACACATATTTATTTATACAAGAACTCTTCCAATCTCTCAATCTCACATATAATCACTTATATACATTAATACTCATATATAGTAGATTAAAACATATGTAGTTACTCATAAAGATACTATTGAGACAGTCAATCTCTCACTGTCTTCAAAACACATACAAACAGTGAGTCACTCATTCATGCATCTATTCGCTAAGTAATACTCACCAACAAACCAAACAGAAACTCATACTGATACTCAAAAAGCCAACTAATAACTCATATAGACACTTCTGTAGCTACTCACGAACCCATGGAGCCAATTATAGACAAAGTGAGAAATTGATACAGATATTTACATATTTAAACATTACTCGCTAATACATGTATTCACTAAGATACACTTAATAAGTCAGTTATGCAATCATTTTCACAAAAAAACATCCATTGAGACATTTATTTATCCATTTATTCTTCCATCGACCTTGCGATACACATATAGAAAACATATTTAAATTTCAGAAAAAAACATTCACTGGATGATGTCATCAGTGATGTCATTTGAGATGTCATCAGTGATGTCATGAGTGATGTCACTGACCATGTCATGAGTGATGTTATATGTGACGTCAACAACAGTGCATTGCTGGCACGCGAGTTATAGTTAGCTGAACTAACTATAACTTGGGAATTTCAATGGTTTTGTATGAGTGTAATGTCCATCTAACTATAGCATGTGTGAAACCTATGTTTTTTTCAGTGAATATATATATATATATATATATATATAAAGAAAGCAAGGGTGTCCCCATGGAAACATCACACGTAGAAAGGTTACCGCACAACAATTCCGGCAGCAGCAGTCACAGGGTAATTCTGCATTCTCCGGTTTGCATATGCCAGACGCGTTTCAAGCTGTAAGCCCTTTATCAATGGCAGGCAAAAAGACACAGTGAGGCATCCAAGTAGCTTTGGAACCGTTCAAGTTCCTGATACCCAAGTGGATTGGGGGCCTCACTGAGTGAACAATGTTAACCCGTTTTGAATACAGCACATGTGCAGGACTGTATGGGTGGATGAGTGTGTATATGTGTATGTTAGTGAGTGAATGACTGTCTCACTAGTATCTTTATCAGTAACTACATATGTTTTAATGTAGTATATGTGAATATTGATGTATATAAGTGAGTATATGTGAGAGTGAGGGATTGTAAGAGTTCCTTTTTAAATTAGTATGTGTTTCTATAAGTGATTGTTTAAGAGAGTAAGTATGTGTAAGTTTCCTTAAAAGTAAAGTGGTAGTGTGTGTATAACTGTATATGCAAATAAATGGATGTTTAATAGTTTATTTGCATGTGTGAGTATGTGTGACAGTATCTTTTGGATGACTGTCGGTGTGTAACAGGATGTATACGTGTATCACTACATATGATGAATGAGTATATGTATGAGTGACTACATAGAACTGTTGGTGAATGAGTGGATGTGTATATAGATGGTGGAATTACTGAATTGGTTGTTGTAACTGGTATGGGTATGTCCATTTTTTAGAAAATTTTAGTTTCTATTTTTGAATATGTGTTTCAAGGGTTACATTACAGTGAAAGGAGGTCTGTCATTCTGTCACAAGGATGGTGTCATCAGTGATGTCATGAGTGATGTCACTGACCATGTCATGAGTGATGTAATATGTGACGTCATCAGCAGTGCATTGCACGCGCAAGTTATAGTGAGTCCAACTAACTATAACGTGGGAATTTCAATGGTTTTATGCGAGTAAAATTTCCAGCTAACTATAACTGGTGTAAAACCTATGTTTTTTTCAGTGAATTTAATAGGTTTTTTAAATGCTAATTCCTAACTATAACTGGTGTGAAACCTATGGTTTTTTCAGTGAATTTCAATGGTTTTTTAATAGAAAATCTTTATAGGTATAAACAATAATACATTTTAAAACAAATTGTATATTGTATAATTATGTCAAAATGATTATTATTTTTTTTTATATTGAACGTGGGGCGCGCCCTGGGGCGCGTACCGGGGAGCGTCCCGGGAGCGCTATTGCCGCGAACGAAAACAACATCGTGATGTATCGCGTACACGCGTGATGCGTCATATGACGCACAGCGTAATCGCAACCGAAAGCACGCGATCACATACGATCGCGAAACGTCCTGACGCGCTTACGCTACGCGCCCACGGGCGCGCCCCGGAGCGCGACTACGGGCGCGCCCCGGGGCGCGTAGCGTAAGCGCGTCGGGTCATGTGACTTGAAAATAACACTTTCTATTGGTGCAGAACAGGTTTGGTTTCTAAATGAGTAATGCCTGGGTCTTGTGACCAGCCTGGGTCTTGTGACCTAAAAATAACACTTTCTATTGGTGAAGAACAGTTTTGGTTTCCATATGAGTAAAGCCTTGGTCTTGTGACCTGAAAATAACACTTCTGATTGGTTCAGCACAGTTTTTTTCCAAATGATAAAACCCCCCACCTTTCTTCCTCACTCTGACTTTGTCCTTTGACCGAGGAAGACCTGTTTCATCTACAGAGACAATTCTTTTGTACTTTGAAATGGCTACTGTAGCAGCAACAGCTGGAGCATCTGCACCACCACCACCACCACAACCACCAAGAGGACCACCACAACAATATATTGCTGGTGGAGAAGAGGAGGAGGAGGAAGAGGAAGAGGAGGAGGGGAGCAGATGGCTGCCTGCAGAAAATACCCCATACAAGCCAAAAGAACACATTGTATGGGAGTTTTTTTCACTTCCAGAGGGCAAGAAAAAAGTTAATGCGGCTAAGGTAACATGTCGAATCTGTGGTGCAGAACTCTCAAGGGGCAATCCAGATATAAAATATTCATTTGGTAATAATACCATGATTCGGCATATGACCCGGAAGCATCCTGCTAACTATTCTCGTGCAGAGATCAGGGAACTGGCCAGTCACCTCCCCCAGTGTTCAAGGACCAGCTCCAAAAGAAAGCAATCCACTCAATCGGGACCAGAAACATCAGAGGTGATGCCTTGTATCCAAGAACGATTTGGTACTTTTAGAGTCACTTGTACTGAATGTGGCAAGCTCATCGCCTATGGTGAAAAGAGCGTAAAGCTGATCGTCCTTGCTGGTGACAATCACCTTTGCCCCAAACAAAAGAAGTAATTTTTGCCGTTTTTTGTTTTTTGCTCCAGTTGAGCCATTTTCAATTCCCTTTCTCTTTGTTTCTTCCCATAAAAAATACAAAAAAATATAAAACTGTTTTGAAAAGCCAAAAAAAGTACAAAATGTTCAAAAAACATTAACAAAAATATAAAACAACAAAAAGAATAAAAAAAAGTTATTTTTAGAACTACATTTCATTTATAAAATGAAAGCTATATTTTTAAAGGATCTCTGTCAATTTTTTGTCCTTAGGGTACGCGTACCGGGGCGCGCCCCCCCAAAAAAAGAAAAAAAAAATTTAATGAAGCAGTTAGCATGAGGGAAGGACACAAAGAGAGTTATGTTAAGAGAAAAGGAGCTACAAGATGACCACAGAGGGATTGTTTATTACATAGTAAAAAATAGAGAAGGTGTAATTGGATGAAAGTGAGAAAAGTAAAATGACTAAAGGAGCGAAAGAAAGGAAGAGAGAGGAAGAACACTAAAGTAGAGATAGTGTGAGACTGTGATTGGCTGTTAAAAGAAAAAGAAAGGACAGTAAAAAATGGAGAATGAAGGGTAGTGGCGGAACCACGATAAATGAAGAACGATGAGGGAAAGTGAGAAAAGACCAGGTAGTATAAGTAAAGAGGGGTGAAATAGGGAGAAAAATTGAATTAGGATAACACATGGGGAGTGACAAAGAGAGAGGACAAAGAGAGTAAAGGAAACAGTACCTGAATGGGCTTGAGTAAAACAGCAAAAAAAGATAAGTAATGCAGTGTGTGTGACTTATAGGGAGTCAGTGGGTGTAGGTCGGGGTGTGGGTGTGTAAGGTGTGTCTGTGGGTGTGGTTGTGTGGAGTGTTTTGGTGTGGGTGGAGGTGAGGGTGTGTGAAATATGTGTGAGAAGTGTATGAGTGTGGGGTGTATATGTGTTCGATGTATATGTGTGTATGGAATGTGTGTGTGTGGGAGGATTTTTTGTGTGTATACGGTGTGTGTGTGGGGTGTATGTTACAGGTGTGTGTATGTGTTGGGAGGGGGATGGGGTATATGTGTAGGAGTAAGGTAAATAATTAAGAAAAAGAGAATGAGTGAAGAAGCAAAGGAAGGGAACAGAGGGTAAGTGAAGTAAAGAATAGGGATTGAAAGAAGTTGAATATGAGAGGGGAAATAGTGAAAGGGGAGTAAACATGTAGAATAAGAATAAGTGAGGGAAGAAGAGTAAAGACACAGGAGTGAGGTAGATTGAGAAAATGTTAGTGACCTTAAAGCAAAGGGTGATGACAAACTACATTTTTTTATCATACTTACCATATAATAAATGTAACTTTAATTAATTTTTTTTAACTACACTTTGTATCTGTGAAAAAGAGAAGAAAAAATAAGTTATAATTAGTAAAATATGTATTTTAAATTAAAAGATACAAATGAAGAGGTTAAAAATCATAACGCTCTATTTAGAAATAAAGTTAGAGTGAAGGACACAGAAAGGGAAATAAACTCAGGTAGAAGGACAAAAAGAGAGAAAAAGAAATAGAAGGAGATCAAATTACAAAGAGTAAGGCATATAGATCCACTGACAAAAAGAGAGAGAAGAACAGAGAAAGAACTGAAGGTAAGAAAGATACTAAAACAATGTGAGTTAGCAAAACTAAATCAGGAAACAGAAGTAAGTAAAAAGATAATGACTGAGACAGAAAACAGTCTAATTAAGGATGCATTTAGAAGAATGAGGAATAGAAGATAACTGAGAGTAAGTGAAGAACAGTCTTAGAGTGAAAGGATGAAGGGAGACAGGATAATATACAACGATTGAGGGAAATGGACTGAGGAAGTTATAAGGTAGACACACTAAGAGAAAAACTGAGTGAGGTGGAGTACAATGAGTGAGAAAAGGAAATGAGTAAGGGAGCAAAAAAAGAAAACAGAGGAGAAAACGACTAAAACAGTGGTAATGAGAGAAACTAATTTGGTGATGAAAGTAAAGAGAAGGACATTGAAAGAAAGGAAATGAGGGGTAGTAATGGAACCGGACTAAAAGAAATGGGGTGAAGCTTTTACATTTTTGAGTATAATGTGGCGCAGAGGTTTAAAAAGTGACGCATCTATTTTTTTTATTTTCCCCAAAATCGTTTTTGACATCACATTTAGGAAACACAGCACAGGTCCTATGTACAAGCATCTGCCTCACAGCAGGGATAAGACTGAGGCAAACGCTTTCACATGGAGCTTTCCCCATGTGATAGGATTCTGACACGTAAGAAGGAGTACAGATGAGATGAAGACTGTCCGGTGGAGCACAAAAGGTGAGGCTTGTGTCCAAGAGTGCAGTGGACAGGACTAAACTGGAGTAGTGTGCAAAAAAAAAGAATCTCATTTATGAGGCCCTGCGTCAGTTTTGCACTGCTGATGCGTCACTTTTTGTGATGCATCGGCGGCATAAAACATGTACCTTTTTGCGCCATATTTAAAAAATGACGCATGTAGGTAGATGCGTCACTTTTTAAACCTCTGCGCCACATTATACTCAAAAATGTAAAAGCCATTCATTTTCCCCAAAATCGTTTTTGACATCACATTTAGGAAACACAGCACAGGTCCTATGTACAAGCATTCCATGTCATTACTGAAACCTCACTATTTTTCAAAATACAATTCCTCTATGCAAACAAACTCAATATGCTTCCTACACTGAGTTAACACAGGTAACATCATAGTAAAGAGTCAAATTGACGCCTGTGTCTAAGAGTGCAGTCGGGGATAGGCTTCATGAAGCCTAGTCCACTGCACTCTTAGACACAAGCCTCACCACCTACGCTCCCCACGAAAGCCCAAACATGTACCTTTTTCCGCCATATTTAAAAAGTGATGCATGTAGGTAGATGCGTCACTTTTTAAACCTCTGCGCCACATTATACTCAAAAATGTAAAAGCCATTCATTTTCCTCAAAATCGTGTTTGACATCACATTTAGGAAACACAGCACAGGTCCTATGTACAAGCATTCCATGTCATTACTGAAACCTCACTATTTTACAAAATACAATTCCTCTATGCAAACAAACTCAATATGCTTCCTACACTGAGTTAACACAGGTAACATCATTGTAAAGAGTCAAATTTATTTCTTTAAACATGCACACATTCTTTATTCCTTTTAAAAAATTTAAAAGCCATTCATTTTTCCCAAAATCGTTTTTGACATCACATTTAAGAAACACAGCACAGGTCCTATGTACAAGCATTCCATGTCACTACTAAAACTTCACAATTTTACAAAATACAATTCCTCTATGCAGTAAAAACTTTTTACCAAGCATTATCAAAAAGCATGACACAAAGCAACTTTAAAAAAACACAATTTGCTTCCAAATCTTCTCCATAGAGTATACAAGTCTCTATGTATATTAAATTAATCATAACTCACCTTTACAAATGCTCTAGGAGATTCACAACAGTGTCAGATACACATACCAATATTTCTTTAGCAGAGCAAAAGGTATGTTCTCCAGGCACTGGAACCATTAATGGCACAGAAAACCTCTAATTGTACACACATATTCCTCATGGTAACCAATCAAAACTCTTCCCTCTCTATTTTCAAATCAACACCCTTCCCCCCCTCAGCCCTTTCTACCTGTTACCATAGCAACTCCCTCCTCACTGAGCTCCCAGGGTTAAAAGTTTATTCTACAATGTTGCAAATCAAATGAGCAAGGGTGTTTGACCTCTCAATACACCAGCTTATCTGGTGCAATGTTTCTTTAAATGACTTTTTTTAACCATTCATTTCATTATTTCATAAATCTTTATTTCGGTAAAAAAAATTCACCATAAAAGACATTAACCATTCAAATTACTTCTTACACAGAACACAACCATGCACCCTAACTTTCAGTTTTCAACTATCTCAATCTACCAATCATTGCTTGTGATTCAAGAGCACTGAAACTCCACAGGTTTTATTTGCAAACTCCTACTGTTCCAACTGCCATTTTATTCCTAGACTTCATCTGACTGCACCAGAACCTCCTCTACCATGTATTCTGTCTGGATTATTGGACATAGCTATATCCACTGGGCTCAAAGGTATGCAGCTACCAGAAATTTTCACAACCTTGATTTACCATATGTGAACATTAAATGGATTGGCCAGAGAGGATTGAAATGTCACCAATTGATACCATTGGTGAAAACCTTTTTGCATTTGCCACACCCTAACCTCATAATTCTGCACTGTGGTGGAAATGACTTAGGCACTTTGACTGGGGTAGGTCTGGAAATGCTTTTAAAGGACACCTTTGAACAATTGATGGCACTTTTTCCTCAAACTGCCTTGGTATTTTCCAATATATGCCAAAGGCAGAAATGGAACTGGTCCAACCAATTTTGTCCACAATTTGAGAAAGCACGAAAACATGTGAATAAATCTGTTTCTGCTTACATGAGAGACTATGGAATGGGTTCAATATACAACAACAACTTGCGTTACACCATGCAAGATATCTACAGAGGAGATGGTGTGCACTTTTCAGATGAGGGGAATAGAATATTCCTCCTGAATTTAAGACTGTGCATTGGTACCTACTTGTAGGTACCTAAATCAGCCACAGAACCCAAAAGCTCTTTTCAGAGCTACCCTACCTCTTATCACTCCAAATGATTATCTTTTTCTAACTGTTTTCACTATTTTTCACCAAAGTACGCTCCCCGGTACGCTTCCCGGTGCGCGTACCGGGCGCTCCCCCCGCGAAAATCGAAAAAAAATGTAAAACAAATGTTGACCCACGGGACCCTTTTATGGCCCCCACATCAAACCTAGGGGGTCAGGGGGGGTGTACCCTGCCCCCTTTTGGTCATTTCCCCCTTTTGTTTTTAGCCACCTCTTCTGTCTCGGTCCTACCGAGACACAAGATGGCGGCCGCTCCGGACTGTTTTGAATGTTTACAGACACCCGAGAGCCAATCAGCTTCCCGTGCGCAAGTCGAGTGGCGCGCCTGGAGTGCTCCCCGGTGCGCGTACCGGGGCGCTGCCATAGATATATAAATTTATTTGAACCTAAATTACTCAAAATCCTCTAGAGCACATATCTTGAGACATAGCAAAGGCACATCGGGCTACCAGTCCCTACAATTTTGCCAAGTTTGGTGAAAATCCATTCAGCCGTTCGAGCTAAAAGTGCGACCGACCGCCCTATGGAAATTAACATGGGGAAAACACGTTTTGGGAGCCCCCTTTTATCTCGGCCCCCACTTGACGAATCCCCCCCCAAACTTTCACAGAAGGAGCGGAGCGCCGCGAGGCAAAGTTGCTGAAAAATTCCTCAACCGGCGCCAAAGTTATTCCAAATAGAATGGTGCGATTTCCCTATGGAAATCAATCCTATCTATAACTACCTACTGGCGACCGCCAGTAGGTAATATATATATATATATATATATATATATATATATATATATATATATATATATATATATATATATATATATATATATATATATATATATATACACACACATATATATATAGATATATAAATACATATATATAAAATGCAACTAAACTATACATTTATTACAAATGTAATTTTAACTGCTTTCAGTGATTTGTATTGAAATCTTTTGCCAAAAATTCTGATCCAAAGATGTGAAGTAGAGTGTATCTTCTTTTCAGAAATATTTTTGATAAAGTATGAATGTTTCTGTTGATTCCACAACAAGTGGTGAGAAATATTAATTTCACAAGTACATCAGTGCTTTCGAAACAGATGGCCAAATATTTTTGAATGTTTGTTACATGCCTGCTTTTAGTAAGTGAAGAGAGTAATAACCAATATCTTGAACTAAACTCTTTACATTTTTGAAAATTCCAGACTATTCTGTGTTGATAAAGTGGTTCCCGTACTTGATTATTACAAAAACCAATGTAGCTTTCCTAATAAATCAAATAAAACACACTAAAAAAGTTCACTGAAAACCCCTAACTCACACACCATATGCAATGCTGATGCTTCAGATTACATATTGCATTACCACTAACACTATCAATGACACAGCTCTAAATATAGTACTCATGGGAACAGTCTAGCCTGAACAGCCAAGCCAGGTCTTCCCTGGACCAGAAGCAAGCATCCTGGGACCTGTTTCGGGGTAACGCCCCTCATCAGCGAGGCTAGCTTGGAAACAGTGGAAAAGTGAGCGAGAGACCCATGGCTGGGCATACCCTGCCAACTTAGGGCGAACAAAGCAAACATAAGGGGATGATGGAGGAAGCGCTGAAACTTTTCTGACACTCACACCCAGTCACAGATCTGGGTTTAATCCACCATCGTTCTTTAGCTCACTTCGCCACCCCAGTTCAGACCCAACCATGTGCAAATCAGTCTTGACCCTGTGCCTTATGGGAACAGTCCCGGCCTATCTGCCAAGCCAGGTCTTCCCTGGTCCGGCAACAAGCATCTGGGTACCAGTTTCAGGGTAACACCCCTCATCAGCAAGGCTAGCTTTAAACCAGTGGCAAAGTGAGCAAGGGACCTACGTCTGGGCATACCCTGCCAACTTAGAGCGAACAAAGCAAACACAAGGAGATGATGGATGGAGCACTGAAACTTTTCAGACACTTTTAATCCATCATCATTTTTTAGCTCACTTCTCCACCCCAGTTCAGACCCAGCCATATGCAAATCAGTCTTGACCCTGTTTCTCATGGGAACAGTACAACCCAAACTGCCAAGCCAGGTCTTCCCTGGACCAGAAACCAGGATCCTGGGACCAGTTTCGGAGTAACACCCCTCATCAGCCAGGCTAGCTTGAAACCAGTGGCGACGTGAGCAAGGTCTCAAACCAGATGAGAGACTGGAGGTGAGTTTCTGAAAAGTTTCAGCGCTCCGTCTTTCATCTCTTTGTATTTGCATTATAAAAGCCACATTTCAAAATCTTTCTAACACCTATTATAGAAGTTTCTTTTGAGATTTAGGAAGTTCCAGAGTTTTAACCACCTATAGAAAGTTTAAAATATGTGGATTATCACGAGCTATATCATGTGCCATATTGGGAATAGTGAATTGGAATTTTAATGGCAAAACACTGAAAAAGGTATTTCGTGTTTTATCTATCAATGCTTTTGCAGTGCAGGTTGAGTTCAGTGGTTGGTACAGGCAAAAGGTACCCATATGGTTCTGCTTCTCTCACGCAAGTTCCACTCCCATTTCCCCAGGTCTACTGCTGACTAGCATAGTATCCTGTGCATGGTTGACATCTCTCCTGTTGGAGCTTGATTGCGGGGTTTGTACAGTCTTGACAAATTGCCTTGCCCACATTATCATTCCAAACCAAGCCATGGATTGTGAAGTTACCTTGCCTGAAAGTAGACATATTAACTAAACTTCAACAGAAAGTCAACCTCATGTCAGAGAACAAGACTTTATTATCGCAAGTTTAAAAGTATTAAGACCATGCAGCAGGGGATACCTGATCCTTGACTGAATAAAAATCCACCCTCATGTGTGGCAAGAAGGGGAGGCCAGCATATACAGCAAATCCATCTAAGAATATGAAGACAGCCCCGGGCATATTAGTGTGCTTCCATCACTATGAGGGGAAAGCGGCACTGCTTTAAGTCACCATGAAGGGAGGTCGGATTTGTTTCAATAGCGACTCCCTCCAAATTTCCCAAGATGTGCCCACGATCACGCTAACTAAGTGATGAGCCTTTGGCCCTTCACCGTTCTCCTTAAAGAGCACAGGGTGTGCTACAGATGGGGGCCCCCTTTTTGACTTCACATTGAATGGAGGGGCATGCGATGGCCGGTTAATTTGAATAGAGAAGCCTGTCAAATCCTCGAAACACCCCAACCTGAGGAGCACCAAAGACAATCAGAAGGGCTCCCATGACCCCATAGCCTGATATGGAGATTGGCGGCACATAAGAAAAGACTAGTAGGAAAGATCGGTTAGCAGAATGCAAGGCAGCACTCAAACAGGTACATAGAGCGGAGGATTGAACCACAGACTATCCCAGAGTGTCAATCAACAGAGCCCTATGAGTAATACTGTATGACATGCCCAGCCATTTTGACTTTGTCGCAGACTCCTATCCCAGGGCATGGTTAAGTAGGTGAGGATCTGTATTGGAAAAAAGGTTTGCACCGGGTTCAGTGCACATATAAAACACGTAACGCACTCATAGATTTGGACCACGACTCACAATATTACTAAGGAGACATGTATATATGAAAAGATATATTTTGTCTTTTTATTATTTTGTTTCATATGATATTTTGTCAAGGATATAGATAGTCCATAAATCAGACACATTTTACATACATAAATAATTATCAAAGTGACATGTGCATTCAATAAGACAAAAGTTCATAGATACATAAGAATCTTAAAACACATATTTTCCAACCACCAGAAAAAAATCCATTAGTATACCTAAATTATGATGGACATTTTTAAACAAACTGATAATATATTGTACGTTCTCACCATACAGAAATAAAGAAGAAGGTGTGAAAAGACAGAAAGATGGAACAAAGTATCCCTAAAGAATTAATATGACCCGTCACAGATGTCAATAGACATCTGTGTAATCTTGAAAGCACTGGTTGCAGTTGTAAAAGGACCAACGCTTTTCGGCAAAAGCCTTCCTCAGGGTATACACTTCATACCAGTGGTTTAGCTGAAATACAAAACAAACATATATAACAATACAATTATGGTCCAAAAGTAATTGTGCTCTATACAAAAAGTTAAAACATATCGCCATAAGTGACGATCAGATATACTAGATAAAACTCAGTGAGATCTGCATACTCGATAAAGACAGGAGTCCTCAGGCATACTCCAAATAAAGGCATGCATACATGCACGTAAGAGCATCATATGACTGGAGATATATTGGTAATTGTTATTTTTATCTCTATGGGTGCAGCCTCTAAATATAGCACGGTCCTTAATTTAAAAGGTCTACAACTACATACTTCACTGACAAGGATCCCAAAGGAAATGTCATGAACACATGATCTTAAATGATATCAATCCAATTTTTAATTCCCTAGTTTACCTGTGTCTCCTGTTAGATTACCATAGGGATGTAAGGGTTAAAAATACATACCCATTAGACCTATTCTTGATTATGGCATAAATACGCTCCGACTCCAGCAGGAGAACGGGGACATTAAGGTGAGTCGTCAAATTACGATTGTTACCTGTCGAAGGGAAAACATGGCTGCTGCTGGTTAAGCGGTCGCGGTGCTCCGGAACGGGCTCCTGGAGAGATTGCCACGTCGCGTAGAGCAATGCCCGAAAATCGAGGGTAACATTGGTAATATTGGTAAAGCCTTGGTGGACTCAAAACTCCTACTGTTTTTCCCCCAGCTGTAGTGGGAAAAACCTACTTCGGAACTTTGGTGATGCAGAGCTGTTTCTCGGCATCCGACGGGACGTGCTTGGCAGTCCGCTTTCTGTTTGCATGCGGAGCAGCGGCGGAGGGCGGGGAGAGTGGTGGACGCGGACGGACGGGTCGATGTTTCATCGTCTTCCCCGATTGCCGCTGTGATTTTGGCTCATGCTGTCTGGTTGGGTGTGGAGTCCGGCTGCGGTGGTCTCCAGTCCGTCCCCCACGTTTGCTGCGGTTGCCACTTTGCGAGGAGGCACTCCTGGATGTAATTCTTGAGGAGGGCGTTTACAGTGCGGTCGGCTTGGCGGGGCTGGGGCTAAAGAGGAGGTTTTGCATTACTTCCCACAGAGGATCCCCGATCACTCTATTGATCGTAACTCACCGAGATCTCCACAGGAACCACCAGCAGAGAAGAAGCAAACACCGCAGCTACGTCTCTGGTCAGCCGCGCTGGAGCTGAGGAGAGGGAGGGTATTGCGGAGCCTGGGGCAGCCTTTTTGCGTTGGTTCTTTTGCTATAAATTCGCGCTGTGCCCCAGGGAATGCAAGCCCCCAGGTAAGACAAGGCCACTCTCTCTTACTAACATTGGTGGCAGAGACAGTGGAGGGGTTATCACCTGGGAAGAGTGGTAAGGAGGCTCTGGATACATCAGACCTTCTTACTGTTACACTGTCAGGGCAAGAGGGGACAACAGAGACGGTAGCTGCCCCTGGTATATCAGAAAAGGTGCCACCCACCCTGAGTAAGGGTCACGGCAAGAGAGAACGGAAGAAGAAAGTTGTCTTGCTAGAGGGTAAGGGTGGGGAGCCAGGTCTGCCTAGTGGGGGGTTGACTCCACCGCAGAGGTGATAGATAAAAAAAAAATCCTCTTCCTATTTAAATACAGAGGTTAAATGCAGAGGCAATAAACACAGTTTGAAATCTAAGTCAAAATCTAAAACCCCGATAACTGCACTAGCGAAAGGCTCTAAAATCACTCCCTCCTTACGCTCTTATTTCAGAGTTGTTCCCCAGCCTCCACAAGAGGGTCAATTTTTCAAAAAACAGTGGTCCCAAACATCAATCTCAATTTAAAAGCAAAGATACAAATAGACCAAAATTGGAATCTTTGTTCAATGTCCAGCCAGACATGTTTTAATAATAAATACACTTTAATGTAGCAAAATATATACCAATTTCTAAGTGGGACACAAGCCTGCGTCCAACTACTACATATACACAACCATAAAAAACAGACAAATACAAGGCAAGAAAAGAGTCTGTCGATTAGTCAAAAAATTAAGACAGACAGTTATAAATTAAATACACATTCTGTGATTTACACAATGGAGGAGTATACAAATCATCATGTGTACAGTGTCGACGACGTTTCGATCCTTATTTAATTCAGGACCATCATCAGGACATATCAATACATGCCTATATTAAATATCTCTAGTTGTATTTCGCTCTCCTAATATTATTTTAGGGGAGCATGATCGGTGTACACCAAACGGGGGCTCATCCGATTTAATAACGGAGTAGTAAAGCGAAGTTGTAGATAAAAAAGCAAACGCTTTAATGTTGCATACCAGTCAATTCAGGTAGCGAACCGGAAAAAGGGGAGTCTTGTGCAGTTTGAAGATGCAGGAACGAATAAAATAAATAAGGCTCCTACCCTTGGGAATGCTCAATAGGTTTCCGTCAGCTACCGGTGGCATGGAAAACTGCTCCCGTAATAGGGGTCTCTCGCCTCCGTTGAGATGATACTCCAAAGAGGGTCAGCCGGACAAGGAAAAGGGATCGGGATCACAGTCCTCTCTGGCTCAGGTGGAGTTAGAGCTGGGAACGTTACCGGCCACCCCTTCAGGAGACCTAGAGGTCCTGGATCTTACTGTGGCTGCAGCTAGTGGAACTAACAGAGGGGCAAGGGCAGTCGGGGGGGGGGGTCTCACTTATCAGGCTGAATGCCCCACTGAATGTCCCACGGAACAAACTAAATCCGAGGCTAAAGACAACATAACTCCGGCTTCTATACTGGGTATGTTTTCTGCCCTCACGATGGAAATAAGAAGGGGTTTTGCGGAGTCTTCTGCGAATCAAGCCAAAATAAGAGGTTATTGTGAGTCCCTCGATAATAAAATCGATGGGCTCACTATTAGAACTGGTGTCCTTGAAGAGACAACAGCATCATTAACTACTTACTTGGACCAGGCGAAAATTGACATTCAGAAGCTTTCCAGAGAGGAGCAAGCACTTAGTGAAAGGATGGAGACATTAGAAAACAATGCAAGGAGGGGGAATCTCCGCATCTTGAACGTACCAGAAGGTTCTGAGGGTTCTGACATAAAACAATTTATAACAGTTTTGTTGAAAGAGTCCCTGAGTTTAGACCAGTCACTGGAAGATCTAGCATTGGATATCCAAAGAGTTCACAGGGATCCCTTTAAACGCAACCCCCAGAGATCAAAGCCTCGCAAAATCTTAGTTAACTTTCATACATATGTCTTGAAAGAGCATATTCTCAATCTGGCGCTTAAGCAAAAATCTCTGGCTGGGAAGGGGTTTACTTTCTTAATAAGGTCGGATCTCTCAAGAACAACCTTGGAGAAACAATGGGAATTTGGGAGGCGCCTGGAAGCCTTCAGAGCACTGGGGGCCACAGCCCAACTAACGTTCCCAGCTGCCATGAAAATTATGTATAATAATAAGATGACTAACATCAGGTCAGTACAGGCAGCCGATGAACTCCTAATGCAGATGGGAAGCAAAAATAAAGTATGAAAGGTAGCTTAGACAGTTGATTAGAGAGTGGTTTAACTCTTAGGTTCAGCGACAAGCTCTAGTGCTAAGCGCCTTCCTCTCTTTCCCCTGAGATCTTTTGCATCTAGAGTACCGCAATTGCTAAAGCCTTTAGGATATAAAGGGAAAATGTAACGATTTTGTATTACCACTTGATTAATTTTTCTCATGTGTAATGGGTGGCGTGTTTCTCCGGGAGTTCGCGGAGGGGCGCTATCAACCGGACATCGTTCCGGTTAGATATCGCAAGGGTTTTCCAGGGGTTGGGAGGTGGGTGGGGGGGGGGTCAAGTAAGTAAGATAGGTGGTGGGGGGTGGCAAAAAAAGGAAAAAGTCCTCAGTAAGCCAAGATATGGTAGAAAGGAAGGGAATTCGCAGTTTTTTGGAAAGAAATGTGTGCAACAATGGGTTGGATTAGCCTCATCTGTTTGTTTCTCTTCTTTGTTGGATTTCTATGACAAAGATAGGTAATATAAAATATTTCTCCTGGAATGTTAATGGCCTGCGCACCAAACCAAGGGTAAACAAAATTATGCAATACCTGCAGGATACGGCGGCGCAGGTCATTATACTCCAGGAGATTCACTTAACGCATTTAGAAATGCTTGACTTGATTAAGAGAAATAGGTGGATAGACTTCGCAGTCTCAACTACCCAGACTACTAACACTAGAGGTGTTTCTATAATCTTCAAAAAAGGGGCTAAAGCCAGGCTGATATCTCAACTGGTGGACCCAGGTGGCAGATGGGCCATCGCATCTGTGGTAATAGCAGGTTCTCAAATTACAGTCCTGGGCTATTACGGTCCTAATCAGGATGACCCATCTACATTGGAGGCTATGTTCTCTCATCTGCTTTCCTTTCCAGAGCCAAACATCATTGCAGGCGATTTTAATATTGTACTGGACCCTGTGTTGGACAAATCTCCTAATAGTCGATCCTTAGTCTCATCTAAATCTAGGTCAGTGTTACATTCCGCAATGAAACTATATGGCTACCTGGACATATGGGGAGAAAGGTCCGGTCGTCAGCAAGGGGTGTCTTTCCGGAACTACAAATACAAGCACCAGTCAAGGATTGATTTCATCTTAATTAGTCTGAGGCTGGCTGAGCATGTTAGATCCATTAATTATCTACCAATACATCTTTCCGATCATTCTGCAGTAGTAATGGAACTAGCTCAAGGAACGGAGAGATCGCTCTCTAGATGGTCCTTTGATCGATCACTTCTTTCTTCTCCTGATGACATGGCATACCTCAATTTAGAGACACACAACTTTTTCTTGATTAACAACGACTCAGCAACTACGAGGATTATCTGGGATTCGTTTAAAGCGTTTTTGAGGGGGCTCATAACAGGGAAAGTATCATATAAATGGAAGCAGAATAAGGAGCAAATCTCTACCATTGAAAAAAGGATAATCAATCTCCAAAGACTCATTGATACCAGTACTGGGGCAGATGAGTCCATCATAGATAGTCAAGGAAAGGAAATGGCGACTCTGAAAGCCAGTTTAGGTTCAGTATTGAATCTCAGATTGCAGCAGAGATGGGAGGCAAGCAAGCTGGCCCATTTTGAGTATAGCGAGGGCGCAGGCAAACTACTTGCCTGGAAGACCAAAATAGACCAGGTCCGGAACAACATAGCCATCCTTAACGTGGGTAATTACTCTTTCTCATCAGATGTTGAAATCAGGAAGGCCTTTAGGGAATTCTTTGAATCTGTCTACAAGGAGGACATTGGAACTCGGCCAGAGGAGGTCGAGGATTGGCTAAGGCACGTTGATCTACCCTGTCTTACGCATGAACAGTCCCAATTCTTGGACAGTACCATCACTGAAGGAGAGGTTAGGGCCGCCATAAAAAGAAGCAAGAAGGGAAAGGCTGCAGGGCCCGATGGGCTACCTGCAGAAATCTATAGAATCTTAGAGGCCGAGATAGCCCCCTTTCTCACTAAGCTTTTTAATCAGATTCTCCTTGAAGGTCATACCCCTCCTTCATCATGGGACAATGCATCAATTACGCTCATTTTGAAACCTGGGAAACCTAAGGATGCCTGTGAATCATACAGGCCAATATCAATTTTAAATGTGGACTATAAGATCTTTACCACAGTATTGGCCTCTAGGTTGGCCCTGGTAGCCCCGTCAGTCTTTCATGCGGATCAAAATGGGTTTGTAAAGGGGCGACAGTTATACGAGTTGACGTATGACTTAATAGGGGCAATTGATATAGCGGTGTCACAGAACTTGCCCTTGACCGCTCTCACGCTGGACGCAACTAAGGCCTTCGACAGGGTCAATTGGGTTTACCTGTCGGGGGCCTTGGCCAAGTTCGGTATGGGTGAGGGATTCCGTCGTGCAGTTGGTCTGCTGTATGGTAGCCCAGTGGCGAGTCTACTGATCAATGGGGAGCTATCAGACCCTTTTTCTATAACCAGAGGGACACGGCAGGGTTGCCCGCTCCCCCCCTACTGTTTGACTTTTATATCGAGCCTCTCGCGCAACAACTGAGGAGAGAGATTGCCATCAGATCTTTTTGTCACAGAGGGTGGGAGAGGAAGGTAGCTCTATATGCCGATGACCTGCTTATCCTCACATCAGACGTAACTACGGCTCTCCCTGTAAAATTCGAAATTGCTCGGGGGTTTGGTCGGATATCAGGGTACCAGATTAATACATCAAAGACAGAGATGTTGGTTTGGAACGATGATGTGAGTGCATTGGAAGTACAGGCGGCGAATCAATGCGTTATTCGGGCCTAAACATAATAAAGGATCTCAATAAACTTGCTATAGTAAACCTCACAGCAGTTGCTAAAGAATGTAGGAAGTTAATGCAGTCATGGTTCCACCTTCAATTGTCCTTGATTGGGAGAGTAAACTTGATTAAAATGTCCATTTTCCCCAAAATCTCATTTCTTTTCAATACCATTCCCCTTTATTTTGATCAGACTTATATATCTAAATTACAGTCAGATATCACTTCTTTTATTTGGAACAAACAATTACCGAGAATAGCTTGGAAGAAGCTCAGAAGGCGATGGGAGAAGGGGGGCTTAGCAGCCCCATACTTAAAACTATATGCTTGGGCGTTTCAGCTGTCTCATACTCGAATGCTACTAAAAAGGCCTACTGACCATGGGGTAGGATTAATGTTTTCAGCCATGTTGGATGGAGAAGGTCTCAGCCAGTCGGGTTATCTATTTAAATTTGGCAACCCGAAATTTGTTAAAAAGATCAAACTGAAGCTCCTATATGGACTGGCAAAAATGTGGTGCGAGGTAACAAATTCAATCAAACAAGGGTATTTTAGCGATAAAACACCGCTTTGGGGGTTACCTGAAAGCCCAGCCTGGCTAGAAGACATCCTAGCCATGCCTTTAAAAGAGGCGGGCCTTAAAGTATGGGGAGACCTCTTCTACGAAGGGGATTTGCTTTTGTGGGAGCACCTCCAGAATAGGATAGGTCCAACTATTTCGAGGTTTAAATACCTACAAATGAGTAGCTGGACGTAGGCTTACAAAATTCCACCTTCAAAAAGAAACAGGCTCCCTCTTGAAGGGTATAGCCAATTAATAACCAACTTAGTGAGCTTTGGTCCGACTAAAAGCGAGATCTCACAATGGTATAAACTTCTACTTGAGGAATTGGATGGGGAATTTAAGTTACCAGTCCAGCTGTGGGGTGCCTTAACAACTGACCAGGACGTGCAAGAACTTTGGTCCACCTCATGTGAGCTCTTAAAGAGTATAGTAAAGCCTTAATGGCTATGCAGGAACCACCTCTATACCCTCCATAGGGCGTATTACTCTCCCCAAAGACTATCTAAATTTGCCATAAGTCATCCAGTGGCATGTGCAAGGTGTGGGCTGCAGGCAGCATCAGACATTCACATGTTTTTTGAATGCCCTCGGGTTGCTACATTTTGGGAAGCTATTGGTAATACTCTTACAGCGTCGTTGGGCTTCCCAGTTATCATTGATCTACCTTTAGTGATTTTTGGGATCCTGACAGGATCACAGAATGCAGCTAGAAGCCTAGTGTTCTATACGGTCCTCTTAGCAAGGAGGGAGATTGGCAGGAGGTGGAAGGACCCCCTACCTCCTTCCCACGGAGACTGGCTGGCATCTAGTCTACAGACGGCACGAATGGACCTAGCTAGGCCGGGGAATCAAAGTAAAGGAGCTTTTTGGCACATGCTTGTTTGGGCACAATAAAGATACCGTTTTATTTTTTTTTTATTTTTTCCCCGGGTCCAATGATTACACTACCATGGTGCCTATGTTTTGCCACGAGCACAGCAGTTATCCGGTCGTAGCCCGGCCCTGGCCCTGCTGTAGGCTTCCCCAATGGTAGCCAAGAATGAGACTAAGCTAGAGACAGCTGAGGGATGCTTGGTCCCCCTACTACGTTTGATCCCTTCCAGTTATAACACTGAGACAGCTGATTTATGGCTTGCTTTATATGGCTTTCTTATACCATGGTGGAAATGAGGACAGGAAAAAAAAGGGATGTAAGGGTTAAAAATACATACCCATTAGACCTATTCTTGATTATGCCATAAATACGCTCCGACTCCAGCAGGAGAACGGGAACATTAAGGTGAGTTGTCAAATTACGATTGTTACCTGAACAAACATGAATATAGACATTATTATTTTTGATTTGCTATGTTGAATATCAAGTTGTGTATTCCAAATTACTCCTCACCAAAATGGGCTACCGACTACTAACCTTCTTCCCATGTACTCAGTCTGTCATGGATATTCTATATGGATATTGAGGCGCGATTATATGTGGGAGCAGTCGACATTAGCATATTATTCCAAACATGAGGCAGATAAACTCTGTATAGTCTGGAGGGATGGAAAAGAGAACCCACCGAAAGGTAGTACACATAAGCAATGAATCAAAAGAAGGGGGCAGTCCCATCAATGGGTAAGATCATTTGTATTACAACTGTTTAAGATCCCCCAAGAAAAATTATTTTTATTTTTTTAACACAAAGGCCCCTAATTGTATTGCTGAGAGTAGAATCTCTCCATCTATATAGAGTAGGTAGCTAATCAGACTGGATTTAGAGAAAACAGCCTCCTCACTAATGACTTGCCTGCTTATCGAAGTTACAGTCTAATATCAAAAACAGAAAATTGCAATAACCTAATTGAATATTTAGTATACAGCATGAGAAAAGCTCTTAATTAGTGTGTACTAGCTCTATGCACATACCAATCGAGAGGCCACACTCTTACCTCTCTCAATTCAATTTGGTGGCCCACAAAAAACCTAATTGGGGATACCATCCAACTGAAATAAAGTTCCACATATCAGGTCCACAGAGCGAAAAACGATCTAATAGAGATAAAACATAACGCTCAGGGAGATATCCATGTCAGGTAGGAAAAGCCAGACATCGCAGGGGCTGCAGGCAAATACACATACAGGCAAGACGCCCAAGACCGGTTAGCAGAATGCAAGGCAGCACTCAAACAGGTACATAGAGTGGAGGATTGCCACCACAGACTATCCCAGAGTGTCAATCAACAGAGCCGTATCAGTAATCCTGTGGGACATGCCCCAGCCATTATGACTTTGTCACAGACTCATATCCCAGGGCATGGTTAAGTAGGTGAGGATCTGTATTGGAAAAAAGGTTTGCACCGGGTTCAGTGCACATATAAATCACGTAACGCACTCATAGATTTGGACCACAACTCACAATATTACTAAGGAGACATGTATATATGAAAAGATATATTTTGTCTTTTTATTATTTTGTTTCATATGATATTTTGTCAAGGATATAGATAGTCCATAAATCAGACACATTTTACATACATAAATAATTATCAAAGTGACATGTGCATTCAATAAGACAAAAGTTCATAGATACATAAGAATCTTAAAACACATATTTTCCAACCACCAGAAAAAAATTCATTAGTAAACCTTAATTATGATGGACATTTTTAAACAAACTGATAATATATTGTACATTCTCACCCTACAGAAATAAAGAAGAAGGTGTGAAAAGACAGAAAGATGGAACAAAGTATCCCTTAAGAATTAAGATGACCCGTCACAGATGTCAATAGACATCTGTGTAATCTTGAAAGCACTGGTTGCAGTTGTAAAAGGACCAACGCGTTTCGGCAAAAGCCTTCCTCAGGGCATACACTTCATACCAGTGGTTTAGCTGAAATACAAAACAAACATATATAACAATACAATTATGGTCCAAAAGTAATTGTGCTCTATAAAAAAAGCTAAAACATGTCGCCATAAGTGACGATCAGATATACTAGATAAAACTCAGTGAGATCTGCATACTCGATAAAGACAGGAGTCCTCAGGCATACTCCAAGTAAAGGCATGCATACATGCACGTAAGAGCATCATATGACTGGAGATATATTGCTAATTGTTATTTTTATCTCTATGGGTGTAGCCTCTAAATATAGCACGGCCCTTAATTTAAAAGGTCAATAACTACATACTTCACTGACAAGGATCCCAAAGGAAATGTCATGAACACATGATCTTAAATGATATCAATCCAATTTTTAATTCCCTAGTTTACCTGTGTCTCATGTTGGATTACCATAGGGATGTAAGGGTTAAAAATACATACCCATTAGACCTATTCTTGATTATGCCATAAATACGCTCCGACTCCAGCAGGAGAACGGGGACATTAAGGTGAGTCGTCAAATTACGATTGTTACCTGAACAAACATGAATATAGACATTATTATTTTTGATTTGCTATGTTGAATACCAAGTTGTGTATTCCAAATTACATATCACCAAAATGGGCTACCGACTACTAACCTTCTTCCCATGTACTCAGTCTGTCATGGATATTCTATATGGATATTGAGGCACAATTATTATTTTTGATTTTGAATTAGAAGTTGTGTATTCCAAATTACATATCACCAAAATGGGCTACCGACTACTAACCTTATCCTTCTCCTAAACAATAATGTTGACAAGTCGGAGATGATACCGAAACCAATGTTCGCGTACAAGGGCAACAAGAACTTAAAAGATCATGTTGTACATTCGCGTATGAAAACTATTGAAAACCCTAGACAATTGAGTATTATGGGAGCAGGTATGGTGGCAGGTACCTACAAATGCTCTAGTTGTAAATCTTGCACCTCTGCACTAGAAGGTCCCTCCTTAGCATTCAGTGGACGTACCATAACACCGACTAATTTGAATAACTGCAAAACAACAAATTTGATCTACCTTCTTATCTGTCCCTGTGGATCAGGTTATGTTGGTGAGACTAGTACATCCCTTAATGTAAGACTTACGGAGCACAGGTCGGCTATTAGAACTAAGAAGATATCAGCCCCTATGATCAGCCACTTTTTGGAGAAAAATCATTTGCCCGAAGATATAAGGTGGTATATATTAGAGAGAATTAATCCAAAAGAAGGCAAGTCGTCTGAAGCTATCAGGAAGTTAAGAGAGGTCTACTGGATTTTTGTCTTAGGGACCTCAGTTGCGGGCTTGAACTCAGAAATACCTTGGGAACAGGCAATTAAGTGAATAACAACTTTAGCTGCCCATCATATTGATACTATAAAGAGTGTGGGATCAGGTCACCTAGCAGACAGCAAGATTTACCTACATAAGAATAAATGATCCAGTTTTCCCTTATGCCCTATTTTTATTCTTCTGGGGTACGCATGGACTTTTTGGGCCTTGAAGATGTACACGTATAAACTATTTGTATTTAACTGCACATTAGATTGTTTATTCCGCTTTTTGGCCACTTACAATGTCACGCTTTTTATCCGGAAATTATGTGCCTCTAGGATACGTTACATTACATTTATACGCATGGGGTCTATATATATATATATAAACCATATAGGACAGTCATATAGCTCGTTATAAGACCTGATCAAAGGACGGACTATGTACGCTATAAGATTACTGGCCATCTTTGTGGACGCTTTCTGATCATGCCCTTTCAGGCTCAACGATATTCAAAGCACGAATTGCCCATTCCAACATGGTGCCTATCTTGAGATTGTTAAAACTAGATAGGCCGATGGAGTTCGTGATGTCATCCGTGGCGTATCCTATCACAATCATGACAACATGCCATAGAGTCCATGTGAGCATAGACAATATACCGTCCAGTAACGCGTGAAAATAGGTGGAGCACGTCGCGGCTTGCAATTATATCACGGTATTTAAACCTGAGCGTTCGCGCTTCGTGTCGCTGTAGTAGGAGTCATTTTTACTGGAGGGTCCAACCGAATAGACAATTACTTAAAAGCACTAGAGGTAAGATCGATCGACTACTATCCTTTTGGTTATATCTGCTTGTAGCTTAAATTGTGGCTATCTGTTTATTAAGAACATCTTTCTGAACGTTACGTTGTCCTTTTGTCAGATCGTTATCGTTTTGAGGTCCTGACAAGTCGTGCCATATCCCGGTTAGAGGACATATTTACTGAGATCTTTTATCAAGAAATTATATTGAAGAGAGGTAAGAGTTGGGCGTCTTGCCTGTATGTGTATTTGCCTAGCAGCCCCTGCGATGTCTGGCTTTTCCTACCTGACATGGATATCTCCCTGAGCGTTATGTTTTATCCCTATTAGATTGTTTTTCGCTCTGTGGACCTGATATGTCGAACTTTATTTTGGTTGGATGGTATCCCCACTGAGGTTTTTTGGGGGACACCAAATTGAATTGAGAGAGGTAAGAGTGTGGCCTCTCGATTGGTATGCGCATAGAGCTAGTACACACTAATTAAGAGCTTTTCTCATGCTGTATACTAAATATTCAATTAGGTTATTGCAATTTTCTGTTTTTGATATTAGACTGTAACTTCGATAAGCATGCGAGTCATTAGTGAGGAGGCTGTTTTCTCTAAATCCAGTCTGATTAGCTACCTACTCTATATAGATGGAGAAATTTTACTCTCAGCAATACAATTAGGGGCCTTTGTGTTCAAAAAATAAAAATAATTTTTCTTGGGGGATCTTAAACAGTTGTAATACAAATGAACTTACCCATTGATGGGACTGCCCCCTTCTTTTGATTCATTGCTTATGTGTACTACCTTTCGGTGGGTTCTCTTTTCCATCCCTCCAGACTATACAGAGTTTATCTGCCTCCTGTTTGGAATAATATGCGAAATTCAGATGCTAATGTCGACTGCTCCCACATATAATTGTGCCTCAATATCCATATAGAATATCCATGACAGACTGAGTACATGGGAAGAAGGTTAGTAGCCGGTAGCCCATTTTGGTGATATGTAATTTGGAATACACAACTTGGTATTCAACATAGCAAATCAAAAATAATAATGTCTATATTCATGTTTGTTCAGGTAACAATCGTAATTTGACGACTCACCTTAATGTCCCCGTTCTCCTGCTGGAGTCGGAGCGTATTTATGGCATAATCAAGAATAGGTCTAATGGGTATGTATTTTTAACCCTTACATCCCTATGGTAATCCAACATGAGACACAGGTAAACGAGGGAATTAAAAATTGGATTGATATCATTTAAGATCATGTGTTCATGACATTTACTTTGGGATCCTTGTCAGTGAAGTATGTAGTTATTGACCTTTTAAATTAAGGACCGTGCTATATTTAGAGGCTGCAGCCATAGAGATAAAAATACCAATTAGCAATATATCTCCAGTCATATGATGCTCTTACGTGCATGTATGCATGCCTTTACTTGGAGTATGCCTGAGGACTCCTGTCTTTATCGAGTATGCAGATCTCACTGAGTTTTATCTAGTATATCTGATCGTCACTTATGGCGACATGTTTTAACTTTTTGTATAGAGCACAATTACTTTTGGACTATAATTGTATTGTTATATATGTTTGTTTTGTATTTCAGCTAAACCACTGGTATGAAGTGTATGCCCTGAGGAAGGCTTTGGCCGAAACGCGTTGGTCCTTTTACAACTGCAGCCAGTGCTTGCAAGATTACACAGATGTCTATTGACATCTGTGACGGGTCATCTTAATTCTTTAGGGATACTTTGTTCCATCGTTCTGTCTTTTCACACCTTCTTCTTTATTTCTGAAGGGTGAGAATGTACAATATATTATCAGTTTGTTTAAAAATGTCCATCATAATTTAGGTATACTAATGGATTTTTTTCTGGTGGTTGGAAAATATGTGTTTTAAGATTCTTATGTATCTATGAACTTTTGTCTTATTGAATGCACATGTCACTTTGATAATTATTTATGTATGTAAAATTTGTGTGATTTATGGACTATCTATATCCTTGACAAAATATCATATGAAACAAAATAATGAAAAGACAAAATATATCTTTTCATATATACATGTCTCCTTAGTAATATTGTGAGTTGTGGTCCAAATCTATGAGTGCGTTACGTGTTTTATATGTGCACTGAACCCGGTGCAAACCTTTTTTCAAATACAGTGTTCTCCCTGTGAGGGTTGTATCCAAATATACAGGGGCCCCTTTTCTTTCCAAAAAAATAAGTTGGTGAGGATCACCATTTTCAGAGTAGCTACAATGACTCACTTCAGGTGGGAGAAGAGACACCGCTGAAGCAGACAGAGGACTTGCACCCTTATCACTTCGAGAAGTTACCCAAGCTCCATGTTTAAATGGGACAATGGCTGGAAGAGATGGACTTGATTAAAAACCTTGGGGTATTGGGATTACCAGTTCATCAGTTGGATTGGTTTAGTTGGTTTAAAATGTTGCGAGATGGGGAGGGGTGGTGGATGGAACTGAGAGAGAGGGAGAAGAGAGTTAAATCTATATTCCACCACTAGCAGCCATGTTTAGTGGGGACAGAGTAGAGACTCTGAAACCTTACATGCATTTCTTCACACAGTTAACATAACTTCATATAATGTAAGGGACTTCAACAACCCACTTAAGAGAAGATTCATTTTACAGGAGCTGGTACGGCTTCATATGGACATAGGACTTCTACAGGAGACCGATCTACTGCAAAAAAACCTGGCCACGAATGAGATCTAAATACTGCCAAGAAGCCCTTCTTAAAGATTCTATAATGTTAAACAATATAAGGGAATACATTGAACACAACATCACAGGGGACATCATTGGCAGCAACCCATTGGGATGCTCCGAAGGCTGTGATGCAGGGGTGCTTTATCGCAGAAGCGGCTAACATAAAGAAACTGAGGGAAGATCTACGACAAGTGATCCTGACTGACTGAAGGAACTGGAGGAAGACCACAAATCCAAGCACCCACAAAAAACTTGGCTTTAAATTCTCATGCCCCGGGGCCATCTCGGAACGCTTGAGATGGACAGAGGATCATATTTCTAAGCTATATTAGACAATAAATTCTATGAGCGAGGCGATAAACCGGGTAGGCTTCTTGCCAACTTTCTGCTAGCCAGGCAAACACGTAATACAGTTATAGAAGTCCAGTGGCCACATAGGCAACTTAACACGCTACACCAGGACAAGGTGGAGTGCTTTAGAGAATACTAAGCCACTCTATATACCCGGTAACTTACACCCTCAAAAGCAAGATAGAAGCACTTGGATGGGGTGACCCTTAACATGTTGTCCAGAGAAGAAAGAGATAACTTCAATAAACCCCTAGCTAAGGAAGAGATCCTAAAGGCGATTTCCAAGCAAGCAAAAGCCCCAGGCCAAGTGGCTTGGCTACATTATTTTATAAATGTTTTACCACAACTCTGCTATCCCTCTTACATAACGTTTTCAGGAATTGATAGGAGAGGGGCAAATGACACTTGCAATGGCAGAATCGATGATATTGCCTATACTGAAACAGGGCAAGGAACCCAGCAACTGTTTTTCATACCACACTATCTCCCTACTAAATGTCAACATAAAAATATTTACAAAAAAAATCACATGCCAGCATCTTCAGACTTCAATGGCTGCTCTCATCCTTTTAGATCAATCAGTACAGGATTCATCCTGGGATGCCAAGCAAGTGATAACACAGAGAAAGCCCTACACTTGCTAGATATTGGCAAAACAAGATCCAAACAGTCAGTTGTAGTCTCTCTGGATGCTGAAAAAGCATTTGACCAGATGGACCGGGACTTCCTGACTGAGGTCACACACCGGCTGGGATTTGGAGACACATTTATGAAATGGCTACTAGTCTGATATTAGGCCTCCATGGTCGCATCCGGATGAATGGGATGTTGTTGGGATGGCTACCAATCTCAAAGAGGACAAGACAGGGATGCCTGCTCTCCCCTCTATTATCCGTCTCAATTCTAGAGCTATTGTCCCAAAAGATCAGGGACTACTCCCAGATACAAGCTAATAGGTTTGGAATGCAAAATATTAAACTGAACATGTTTGCAGTTGATATCTTAGCCTCCCTCACTGAACTGAGTTACTCCATCCCTAAGTCTGTGAAGGAAATAGCAGATTATGTGACCATCTCGGGGTTCTGCTGGTCCGTGTCCCACTTTTAATACCTGGTCTGGCCTTGGCCCCCACACTGCTCAAAACCAAAAAGATAAACCTGCAAAGGCTAGTCAGTGAAAATTGACCTTAATAATTGGAAATTCAAATCCTTGTCCCTAATGGGAATGGTAGCGGCATTTAAAAATGTCAATATGCTCCAAGATTCTATATCTCTTCCAAACCCTTGGTTCTCTTGGTCCCTTAAGAATGCATTGAGAAATTGCAGTGCCTCTGCCAGACATATCTCTGGCAAGATAAAGTGTCAATGGTGGCTGGACGCTGGAGCTCTATTAACCCCAGAGAAAGAGGATTGGGGATTTCAAAACGCTGCTATTATTTCGCAGCAGTACACCTCTGATACTTATACCACTGGACATGTCAGAGTTGGGAAAGGGATGGTGCATGGTAGACCATACAACGACGGCTGGCCCTCTATAGGACGTACCATGGCATCGCAAGGCACAGAAAAATCCCACACTATATAAGTCCCCTATCACAAGAGTGACACTAAACGCTTGGATTAGATGGTCAGATCGGAAGAGTCTCACATCTTTCCCGTCACCATTTATTCCTCTGTAGGGGAGCACAACCGGAGAAAGTTACTGAATAACTACAGAGTGCCATACAAACTTTTTTCAATTTCATATTGACAAAATACAATGCCCACAGAAGCAAAATAGATCAAAAGACTATGGTGGCTTGTGGGGATGGAAACGCTTTCCGGAGGGGCGAGAGGAAAAATAAAAGACTTTGTGATACAATGAGTTCACCTGGCAGCAAAGGTTACAAGCATGATAAATCCTGAGTTATTCAAATAGTGATAGTGTTAGAATTGTCAAATTGACTGGATAAGAACTCAAACTTGAGAACTCCCTTGGGCATTCGCGCACTCTATAAATTCTATAATCAAATCAAATCAAATCAAACTCACAAAGAAGAGATAAGCTGCAATGAAATGGATACTAGAGATGCAGCACAGCTGAAATGGATTGACAACTGGGGAGTTTTGTTGGGGGGCCTCACAGGGAGTGGTTGGATGGGGTTGCTGTTGATGATAACCCTTCTGTATTGAACTAGAAAACATGTTGAAATGTCAATAAAAATGTTTTCAACCTTAAAAAGAATTAGGAGTCATTTGTAAAAAACTGTTTTATGGTTGCAGACCCTGTGATTCACATAATCATTTTTTTCGTGAGCAGAAAACTCCTTTCTCTAATGTACAAAACTTATTTTGTAAACCAAAAAACTTTTTCAGACTCGTAAAATAGGCTCCACGACCCATACCTAATCGCAATTTGGAAGGGCCACGAAAGGATCAGTCCTACAAAACTGTGATTTGGTATCCTATATATCAATGGTTTGTGACCAGAATTCTGGTTGCAAACCATTGTCCAGATATTGACTCCTCAAAGGAGGTGGTGACTGATAAGCAAAAGGGTAAGGGGTCCCTTTAAGAACCAGGGCAGCAGTCTCAGGTGGAGCAGGCAGATGTCCAAAGAACCACTGATCCCCAAGTTCCCCTACAAGTTTTCCAAAATGGAAAGCTTTTTTAAAAAAAACAAAAAAACTGCAGCACCAGTTCTTTTTAGGAACGCAGACTGCATTAAAAATATCTTTTCCATTAAGGATTTAATTCACAGGAATGTTGGTCTGCCGTTCCTTGCCGTTCACTATCCCTGTGATTGTAGCCAATCACAGGATATAACATATTGCAGGTCATTCTGGGACCCTTATGGTTATTTTGTGAACTAACCTATTAGTACATCGGTCAGTTCACAAAATCAGATTTTATTTGCAAAAAGTTT
Source organism: Lissotriton helveticus (assembly GCF_964261635.1). NCBI lineage: Eukaryota > Metazoa > Chordata > Amphibia > Caudata > Salamandridae > Lissotriton > Lissotriton helveticus. The sequence goes on along the minus strand of NC_136067.1, from coordinate 820,546,440 downwards.
GTTTTTGACCACTTTTTTGAAAATGTAATCTATGTACATCAGGCTCTCGGTTCTCTATTGAAGCTAAAAAGCAAAGATGGAAGTCAGATTCCATTACTTTTATAATCCATGATCCACAACCCTTGGACTTTACCATCCCCAGTTTGGCACTTATGTGCCTTCAAGCCCACAATGATGTCCTGTAATGCCATTAGCCTCCAGTGAGATTTTCTCGTGATCCTAAGACGTTTACATTGTTGCTTATTCAGTGGCAATTTAATTTTCTATTTAAACCCAGTACATTAACTCATGATGAAAAAGTTACCTTTATTTAAATAAATGGGAATGCTGTCAATTGGAATAATCCATTAGTGGAATGTAATGATTCACTTCTGTGTAATTTTTCTGTTTTCTGCGAGTAAATGTGGATGTTGTTTGCTAGAAAATCACATGCTCTTTCTTTATAATGAGTTGCTAAATTTAAAACAGGCCCATCAAGATTTTATCAGTTACATAACCAACTTTAATCATTTGGTCATTGAGACTGGTTGCCTCAATGAGCAAGGATTTACTCTATTTTATCAAGGTCTACTAAATAAATTGAAGGATTTAATAGCGAAGGCTATTAATTACCCTACAAAGGTCATAGAGCACATAGATTAAGGCAGCGCAGTAGGATCTGTGTTTAGCTGAGCGTCATTCTGAGAAAAGTAAGATCATGGCTAAAGCATTTGTTACCTCACCAACCAACAAAAAGAATAAAAGTTTAGACAGGCCATATAATGGATGACAAAAACCTTTTCAGCAATAATTCACTTGCCTGCACCTATTTCTGCAAATGCTGTGCAAAGTTTTCAAGGCTTTGCCAATATTTGTAGAATATTCCTTCTTCAATTTTCTGCGATAAGCCCATTATCAAACTTCTTCGTAAGGGCACACCCTTCATCTGGTCCAAAGAAGCTGATCAAGCCTGTAACGTATTTAAGAACCACTTTTCTTGTGTAGCTCTTTTGCAACACCCACATGTTGAACTTTATGTTATTCCATTTATTGTTGAGAACAATGCCAAGGGAGGAGCTTTGACCCAAATGAATCCAACAATTAGACCAGTGCATAAATTGTAATATTTGTCCCCAGACATTATCCCCATCAGAAATGAACTACATTATTACAGACAACAAATGCATGGCAATTAAGAGATCTTTTTAAGGATGGAGACATTATTTATTTGGAGACAAAAATACAGTAGAAGTATTTGCTGACGATATAAATGTGCAGTTTATAACATCCTGTAGGGTTCTGACTCCTGGATTGCTGAGATGGGCATTTTTCTTTTGTGATGAATGATAAACCAGGTTCCTGAGATGGTAATGCTGATGCCTTATGTAGATGCAGTTAAACTGAAAAAAGAACAACACTGTATTAATTTTGCCAGCTGAAACCCAGAATAACAATTCCTTAGCTTCAATCAATGTTCACACCTTTCTAATCAAAGTATGCATAGAATTATCTTCTACTGAAAAATAAGTTTGGTTCAGAGAAGTGAGAAAGAGGAGTTGTTATACGAAGGAAAAATTTTGTATTTACCTTGAGTGCAATTAAGACAACATGCTAGAAATTGACTTCATGGCTTTAAGGCTGCTGGGCATCAAATAGAGGATATTCAGACACTGGTCAAATTGAATGGTTAATTGGCGGCAAATTACAATAGAGAAGTAGGTAAAAAAGTTGATGTCCATTATGTGTACAGTCCTTAGTACATTAAAAAAAGCACACATTAGTGAGAAATGACAGGATGTATTTTGCTAGAGCATTCTCTGTCTTAATGTGGCTATTAAGTTCACCTGAAGTCAAGATTCTGGTACTTAAGTAGTAGCATGTCTTCACAAACAATTTTCAATTCTGAGACAAATTGATTGCTCTGTCTAGGAGATTTGATACTACTGCAATCTAAATAGAAGAAACTACCCCCGGTGTGCATTAAGGGGCTGCTTACGATGTCGGTCAGAAACCTTACGGCCGACACCACCTCGAAATCAGGACTGACTGACTAACAGTCGGCTGTTCCGCCCAAACGTTTACGATGCGACTTAACACTTTTCAGTCAGATTCCCATTGTTTCCTATGGGAGCTTGTGTTCTTCCCGACACCCGGCTGTAACACAGGCTCCTAGGGGGAAATGGTGTGTGTGAGGAAAACCCTGCACCCTGTCTTAGGCACCCCATGGTGCCTGTCACACAGTGCACAGTTTTACAGGTGGTTCCCTTAGGAACCCCCTCAGCCACAAACCGGAGGCCTCAGGAAGAAGGAGGTCCTGCCAGGGGCCCCCAAAGTCAGTTTCCGATAGCCTTTTTGTATCGGACAGGCTGACTCAGATAGGCTGGTGGAAATTGACATCGTAATCCCGAGGTCGGAAACTCTGTCCATAAGGCTGTATGATGCGGTTCCAACCGACGCGGATACTCTGAGAGCCAGTCAGAACTGATTTGGAATGACTGCACAGTTTAACTTTCAACTACGGACATCAACAATCGGTTGGTCGGAATGTAAACTGACTGAGTCAGTCGGAAGGGTTCCGATACGGTCTAGAAGAATCCTACTATTGGACGGAGCATTTTCCGACTGACATTATAATCGGCCCCTAAGTTAAGTGTTCAAATAATTGATAGTGTGTTAATGTAACTTCAGTGCAATTGAAACTGTCAGAATACAATAAAGTCTCTTCACCCTCTATCCTTCTTGAACAATTCCACATAACATCCTGACAGACCGGCTTTAGTATGGAATGTAGGAGCACAGCATTATTTTCAGGGAACCAGAGGGTATGTTCAAATGGGGATACCGCCTCCAGAATGTCCCTTTCAGCAATGTTCTGGTGCCGCTATGCCTTTCTCCTTATTTACAAAGTGGCGTTAAACCCCTTTTTGTGGCTTAAAGCCACCTTGTAAATACGGACCCTTTACACACATTACTTAGCATGAAAGGGGCGTGCAATGAGTGTTGCTGTGGGCGTTCCACCGTAATACAAATTGCTTTTGGTTGCCTCCACAGATTTACATGGAGGTGTAAATCTGAGGCAGCGCTAAAAACTAACAACATGCAAGAGGAGGCGTTAGAATGGCAAAACGAGGAGGAATATTTTTATTTCTCCTCGTTTTTGCTTTCTCTATATGTGCTGCAATGGACATCATCATGCACATAAACAATCATTAATGGCGTTTTGCTCTTTGTATGTGTACTGCAAATGCCATTAATGATTGTTTATGTGCATGAAGATGTCCCTTCCTGCACATAAGTATTCATTAAATAATGAAATTTTGCTACTTCTATGTGTGGTACAGAATGCAGCAAATATAGAAGTAACAAATCACCATTATGGATTGTTTATGTGCAGGAAGGGACACTATCCTGCACATAAATAATCATTCCCTGAAACACGGATACCCATGTAGTACGGTGCAAGAGGGCCTGTGATGGCACTGGGCAGCTACATTTAGAGCCAACACTAGGGAAAACACACGGTTGCGTCGTATTGCTGTAAATATGTCCCATCTCTACATTTTGAAAATGTTGGAGCATGGCGCTGCCAAATTTGGCTCACCTTCACTCTCCGACCTTTCATTTGAGTTAAATACATCAGCAATATGGATCGCATTTTGTACAGCAGATCTGCCATTTATTAGTGCAAAGGAGGACATGCAACTATGGTTATGCTGAATGTGCTCCATGGTTAGGGAAGAAATCCCCAAATGTTTGTTCTTGCTCAACAGCAGTATGCTACTCTGCTGCCCTCCATTCTCAAGCAGGCTCAAAAAGGTAGAGGCACAGTCCTTTTGATGCAAATGTATGCTGTCCAATGGATGTTTTTGGTGGAGCGCCCCTAACGAAAAGGTATGGTAATGTAACCAACACGTCACAACTGTCTACTCAATGAAATTATGGGGTCTATTACGATGTCGGTCGGGCGGATCGCTATCCCCCACATGGCAGTGGCAATCCAGCCATTTACCCCCGCCATATTATGATGGCCGGGATACCGCGGCAGACGGGAAGACCGTCCGCCACTTTTCCACCCGGTTGACGAGTCGACCGGGCGGAAAAGGGTTGAATATGGTGGCGGTGTCTGCTAGACACCGCCATCCATATTACAATGGCTGCAGGGAACCAGCCTTTCCGTGGTGGCACCGCCGCCACTGAAAAGCATGCGGATTTTGCAGTTGGGGACCCGTTGCTGGCCCCCAGGGTGTTGGGGGGTCAGGGGAACATGAGGGGTACCTATGGTACCCCACTGCGTTTGCATGCACAGATGCCTTTTTTGCATTGCGGCAGGAGTTACTGACAGCACCTCCCGAAGCAATGCAAAAAATGCGGGATGTGCCCGCCAGTGTGGCGGGTGCATCCAAATTGTGCATGTCGGACCACCGCACATGTTGCGGGCGGTCCCCTCTCCCGGTGCGATCCACTCACCATCTTAATAGATCCTCATGTCTAGTGGAGTGGGAGGGCATGGTGTCATATCAGGAGGCCCAGTGGAAAAATGCTGATTCCACATCTTCTACAGAGTTTGAAGAGGCAGTCGCATGGGAAAACTGCTAAATGTATGGCGAAAGCAGACTTTAACTTTATGGCAAGCTGGACTGGCCCAAGTACTGTTAACCCCAGCTCACTAACAGATACTTTAGGTGATGATTCCTCACCTGGCCCCAGGTGAAGTAGGCAGTTGGATGTTGATGATATCTTCAATCAGCTGGAAGGAGGGGCCCTTGTAATCAAGAGTTGGAAGAGTCTGAAAATGACTACTTACTTCAGGTAGGCTGTGGTACTCTGTCAAGCAAATTACTCAGGCAGTAGCTCTATTGATACAGGGCAACACTGCAGCTCTTCTTTCTGAGTTCATGGTCATAATTATTCCTACCTTGGTGAAAGAGAAAAGTCTATGCCCCTGAACACAACTATCTCTGCCACACTGGTATGCAACTCCTCCCTGGATTGCAGCGAAATTCTTGAATAACTTAATGATCAAGGTGAACAGTAATTATAGTTTAGGCTTTCAGGCATTATTCAAATTATGTGGGCTCCCACCAATCAAATATTGCAATGCCACTGCATGATGCGCTCACGTTGGTGCCATGGAAACCCTGAGCCTTTCCAGAAATGGGACCATGGACCCTGATACAAATGTTTATTTCACCTAGAGAGGAGGTGACAACTCTTGCAGATGTAAGTTAGACAGAAAGAGAAGCTCAGAAGACTCAGATAAAGTGGTTAACTTAAAATATAATGGGCCTTGATACCGCCCACCCACAATAACATTTTAACCCTTTACAGCCTAAATCATTGCGTTGGTGCATTTCACAAAGAGCCGGATCCTGGGGGCAAATTTACTAACATTTGATGCAGGGCAATGCAGCAAGACAACTGGCTGTGCTCCACCATGTGGAGAGTGCAGGAATTTGCAATATTTACTAAGAAATTGTGCATTCCTGCTCTCTCTCTTGTTTTTGTGTAGAAAGGGAAAACTTCCTGCACAAAAAACAATCCTCTGAGGCTAATTCCTCTTTCTATGTGTGCTGCAGAACATATTTCTCCTTGTTACACCCCCCCCCGAGAAGGCAAACCATTTGATGCATTAACAGGTTTATTGTTATTAGTAAACCCCAATGACGATCCCTGCTGGATATGATGTACTTTCTGGATTGCTTATCTAATGGTTCACTGATAGAATATCGATTCCCAAAACATCCCCTTGCACAAATATTGATGCAAAAATATCGATATCAAAAATATCGACATCCTTTATTTAAAATTGTAAGTACAAAAATATTGAAAGAAAAATATTGATGTAAAAAATATACATGTAGAAAATATCGATTTTTTAAATTAAATAAAAAATCATGTTAAATATATTAAATAATACAATTTACTTAAAAAAATCATTTAAATTTAATATACATTTTAACAAATATAAAAAACGAAATTTAATTTACAAAAATATTTTAACATACATATATAAAATGTAATATATATATATATATTTCCTTTAAAACAATGAATAATCTATTATTTTAATTAATTTTATAATTTTATAAACAGAACAATTTACAAATACATATATATATATATATATATATATATATATATATATATATATATATATATATATATATGCAGCAAAAGTCGACAGCATGTAGAGTAGAAGGACGACAGCGGACCCAAATTTTCAAGGTGTAATTAGTTTATTGTGCCAATCCCCCGCACCTCCGCAATGATGCCTTTCGAGCCCCCTTGGCCCTTGATCACATGACACGCTATGGAGTGATGTCAAACTATTTAAAGTGACAGTGCACAATACTGAAGCATAGACGTCATCATAGACATGGAAGTTGTATAATGCAAGATATAAGTCGTATTACATTCTTTTTAAAGAAACAAATGTTGTTTTAAAAATTATGTAATAAATATGTACAAGATAAATAATAACCTTGTATAAAAACAGGATAAATAAAATCAAGAATTGCTGCTAAAATAGCAAATTCAACGAATTCATATGATATCCTGTGTACACCCTGTTGTTTCCAGACATAACTGTAAAATACATGTTTAAAGATAAAAACCATAGTGTTTTATCTATACAGCAAATAGGATGTATTTGTATACCGACTTTTACTACTTCATATCGCATATCAACCCTGTTTGGTAGAAAGTCGATACTGCTATCAGTGAAGTGCAAATTGTGCTAATTTTTTAAAGTGCAAATGAACCTGTGCTAAAAGTGCCCAAAATTAGTGTGCCAAATATGCAATATTGTATCTGTCATCAGACCGCAAGTACATATCTTAAAATCAATAGTGTTATTTAAATATAAGGGGAAATAATTTTCAGTTATCCTAAAAGACCCCACATACTGAACATCAAGAATATTACATATGCCAATTGTATTAAAAAGGAGGGCCAAATGATTAAATATCCAATCTTTAAAGGCATGTATAGAAATCCTCACTCGCATTCAGACCTGCTGGATGTTTACTATCTAAATTCAGGATATAGTGAGTTTCTAATCTGCGGAGGATTCCCTCTCTATTGCCACCTCTTCTTAAGGGCAAGACTGCATCCATTACATAAAACTGTAACAGATTCAAATCTCTTTTGTGGCAGTCATTAAAATGCCTGGCAACATGATATGCTTCGTCATAGTTGGTGATGGCCCTCATGTGCTGGAGTACCCGTTTGTAAACTGGAAGCTTGGTGCTCCCTACATATCTGAGGGCAAATGGGCACTCCAGCACATATGTGGCATACTCAGTTTTGCATGTGAGATATTTGGAAATAGGAATTCGTTTCTCAAAAAAGGGTGTGGAGTATGATGTTGTATTAACTCCATGTTTGCATGCTTTGCATGTGGTACATTTAAAAAAGCCCGTACGTGAACTGAGCCAGTTAGTCTTAGCCAAGACCTCTGGACTGCTACTCACAAGACTATTTTGCATGGAGCTTGCCTTCCTATAAGTAATGGTGGATGAGCTGTGTGAACCCATTTTAAGAATGGGGTCATTTTGAATCAAAGCCCAATGCTTGCACATAATATTTCGAATTGATTGGTATTGTTTGTTATAAGTGACAATGAGTCTGATGGAATCAGAATCTGATGCAGGTTGGCTTACTTGTCTCATGGCTTTAGTAGTAAGAGCCTCAGCTCTAGAAAGAGTTTTAGTGCGTTTCTTGGCTGCTGTAATAGTTTTGTCTGAATAGCCTCTCGCCAGGAAACGCATACGGCAGGCTGATTGTGCTTCTACAACATCCTCTTCTCTACTACAAATTTGTTTAATACGTAGCATCTCCCCATAGGGGATGCTATGAATCAAGTGTTTAGGATGATGACTATCAGCGTGTAGCAATGTGTTGCCTGCTGTGGCCTTACGATGCAATTTAATTTGAATTACATTGTTGGAGATGAAAATCTCTACGTCTAGAAAGTTCACTGAGTTTTTTCTCATATTTGAGGTAAACTTTAAATTCAATGAGTTATTGTTAAGTTCCTCAATGAATGAGCGTGCCAAATTTCTCTCTCCTTTCCAGATCATAAATAGGTCATCTATGTATCTGTGTAAGCACACCACATGGTTGCGTATGGTTCCAGCGTGTTGGACTCCGAGAACCTGCTTCTCCCACAGTCCCATATGCAGACAGGCATAACTGGGGGAGAAGCAGGATCCCATTGCCACTCCTCTTGTTTGTTGAAAGCACATCTGCTGAAACATAAAAAAGTTGTTTTGTAAGCATATCTCTATCATGCCTATCAACATCTTGTTGTGTGCAAAACAATGTAGCGGCCGCTTATCCAAAAAATGTTGCACTGCCTGGAGACCATCTGAATGATTTATACTGGTGTATAAAGATGTCACGTCTAGCGTAATCAGTATAAAATCATCTTGCCAAGTTATGCCTTCTAATTTCCGAAGGAAATCTCCTGTATCTTGTACAAAGGTGGGCAAATTATTTACATGCTCTTGCAGGAAAAAGTCGATGTATTTGGAAGTATTTTCCAAGAGACTTTTACAGGCAGAAATAATCGGTCTGCCTGGTGGCCGTGATGGATGTTTATGTATCTTTGGTATGAAATATATGCATGGAATGACTGGATGCACATTTTTTAAGAATTTAAATTCATCCGTGCTCAGCAACCCCAAGCCTTTCCAAGCCAATAGCTTTAGGTAGAAGTTATTCCAGGATGACTTGACCACAGACAAATCTACTCTTTTGTAACACTCCTTATCATTTAGATGTTGCCATGCTTCCTCTAAATACATAACTCTAGGCCAAATAATTATGTTCCCTCCTTTGTCTGATTGACGAATAATCACAATTCTATTAACTTGCAATTTTTTAATCAATTCATGTACAAACGGTCCTGGTTAGAGTATTTATGCTTACACCTTGCCACCTTATATTGCAACTTTTTGATATCCGCTGTTACTAGTTCGTGGTAATAGTCAATGTTGTCTTTAACCATTACAGGACAAAAGGTTGATTTTGCCTTAAAGTTAGTAAGTGCAGCTCCTGGTTGATGTCTTTGGCTGTCATTTGAGTGCTCTCACTTTGCAATCCGACCAAATCCATTCTCAAATCCATGTCCCCAGCTGTCAGGATATTTGAACTGCTGGCCTGTCCAACACTGTATCTTGTTGTTTTTTCTTTAGGTTGCTTGGATGCAAAGAATTTTTTCAGTTTTATTTTTCGAATATATTGAAAAATGTCCACCCTGGTCTGGGCATACCGAAAGTTACTTGTTGGACAATATGACAGCCCCAAGGAAAGAATTTGCGTTTCTGCTGTACTTAATTCAATTGTTGATAAATTGATTACGGACATATTATCAGTTGCAGAATTTATAGTGGCTTGGGTTTGCGTTTCCAATTGTTGTTGTTTTTCTTTTCGGTTTTTCCTTGCGCTGTTGCATTTCCTCCGTTGGTGGCGTTTGTAGTTTTTGATACGCCTGGTTTGGGCTGCCTGGGTCGCAGTGTGTCGAGACGGTCCCGCCTCATGCAATCTATTTCCTGAGCCAGGGTATACCGACGAAACCCCAAATTTCCACTGGAGCCTGCCAGGTCATTGTCAGAACCACTCTCAGGAACAGAACTGTAGTCAGAAAGGGATGTGGACAATTCCGCCCTATATACATATATATATATATATAGGTAGTTATAGTTAGGACCTAGTTTCCATAGGAATAACTTTGGCGCTGGTGGACGAATCTTCATGAATTTCTCCAAGAAAATGGCCTGCTCGGTTCCAGTTTGGGGGTGATTCATCAAGTGGGGGCTGAGAGATAAAAGGGGGTCCCAAAACATGTTTTCCCCATGCAATTTTCCAGTGGGACCTTTAGCTAGAGCTACAGCCCGAACCGCTGACCGGAATTACACAAAATTTGGCAGAGAGCTAGAGTTCTGTTTGCAGATTGTGTTTTTTATTAAATGGTGTAAATCTGTTCAGTAGTTTCTGAGAAAATTGCAAGTAAAATCATAGCGATATCTAGAGACGGAGTTCAGCACGTGTACAGAAATCTGTTCAATTACGAGCGCGAGCTTCATGCTGATTGCCTGTGAACTGTCTGTCAACACTCGAAACCAAGAAGTGTTGACGCCCATCTTGTGCCTCGCTAGAACTGAGTCACAAGAAAACGGCAAAACAAAGTTGAGAAATAAGGGAAGGGGGTAGGCTAGAAACATTCTGACCCTCTAGGCTTGCTCAGGGGGTCGTACATGGATGTTTATGCTCTATTTTTTTTTTTAATCGTGGCGTACGCGTATGGAAATACGTACAATTACGAGCAAGAGCTGCATGCTGATTGGTTGTCAATACTCCAAAACTGGAAATGTTGGCAGCCATCTTGTTTGTCTCGAGAGCCGAGTCACAAGAAAACAGTAAAACAAAGTTGAGAAATAAGGAAAGGGGGCAGGGTAGAAACATTTTGACCCTATAGTCTTGGTCAGGGGGGTGGTACGTGGATCTTCAGGCTCAATTTTTATTTAAAAAAAAATAAAAAATGGTGGGGTACTCGTGCAGTACTTGTACATGGTGGAAAAGGTGGAAAAAAAATAGAAGTCCGTTTTGTTCATTAGGTCCCGGGGAGGGCAAATTACAGGGGCAATTTTTAGAGCGCTATTTCTATGACAGTATGTAAAACTTTCCGTTTTTTTTCCTGCATCAGTTGTACTCTCTACACATGTGCAGCCTTGTTTGCAAGTGCACTTTTTTTCTTTTTCTTCAAGTTCGCCAAGCAAACCTCTTCTGATTTTAGGTATTAAATTTGCCGCTTTCTTTTGCGGGGTCATGTGTGTCATCCGGTGCTATACTTTTGTAATATATTAATAAACATATTGTATGTATATTTATTTGAAATGTAGTGTTGAGGCGCCAAACGTTGATTACATACTCCGTCGAACCGCCATTTTAGTAGTTTTCCTCCGTTATTTTCATTATATCTGTTACTTTCATTTTACCCTGCGCATATTTTCTCTGTGATCGATGAGATTTCGTGCCACAGATACCACGGTGTTTGTCCTTGGCCTCCGATCTTATCAGACTTGGTCACACGTATACCTGGAAACTAATTTGAAGGACGTAAGGCACAGGCATTAAAACACGTGTTGGTCAACAAAAAATATTATTAAAATTATGCATTTATCATGTGTGGTAAATGCATACTAGTTGTTAAAGCATGTGTTGAAAAGCGATATGCGTGCTAATGGTTTTGTGGTGACGATCACGCGTGCTTATGAACCGGGTCTGGGCGTGGTGGAGTCTAGGGTACCAGGTGGAGGGGCATGCAGCTGCACTCATACAATATAGAAGTAATATAGGATTTTTAAAACTTAAAAAAAATATTCCATAATTATCCTAGATTAAGTCTTCTGTTAGTATGTTCATTAAATACATGAATATATGTTTTTAAACAATTAAAAACATTTGCGTCTTTTTTGTACGGGGCGCCGTACATGATGTCACACGGAAGCTTTGATGCGACGTGTAACGTCAAAGGGTATTCGTAGCGTATGCTGAGAATGATTAGCAGTACAAACTATGGTGTGATCACTCTCTCACTGTCAAATGAGAGCACAGGGCGCGCTATGAGAATGGTTAGAAGTGGTCACTCATTGGAGATCCAATTCAGATGTGTGGCTTATCCACAGTATCATAACGTTATTTTTTAACCTGGTTAAGTTTGAGGTTTGCATGAAATACTATGCTATAGGCAGATATGGATGTTTAGGGAGCGCTTATCTGCATGAAGCTTGGTTATTACCATTTACATATAGGTGTCTGAGGGAGGGAAAAGAAGTCTATGTGAATGGCGAGGATTGCACAATAGTACCAGATCACTCCTTAATTTGTAGACACATACAATTGCATGGCTGTTGTATACAAGATGCGCCTAATTTGGACTGAGTTTTGAAAGGAAGTCCGACACCTGCTATCATAACAACGTTCAGTTTACTGGAAACGGGAGTTATTTACTTTGAAATAATGGAGATTGTTGTGCAATGTTTGCAGGCATCGCTTACATGATTACGGTAACTGAGCGTGTGGTTTGATTAAAAAAAAGTTGTGTTAACTCCTCTGCATGGGAAGCTGGATGTTTCCATCTGGCTGTCGATTTCGACCTTAAAAGCAGAGTCAACCAAATGAGACATGTAAGAGCGCTATTGTTTTAAAAAGAGGTCGCTCTTATATCCGGTACAGAAACATTTGTCCCTTATGTAGCAAACACCCGCACAGAAGTGCATGATTTATTAAATACAGACGTGCTCTTGAATTTTGGGGAGTTAATTTAGAGTATCTTTAATGTGTCCTTGACTATGGGGTTACCTTATTTTTTTTAAAGTTAGAAGCAGTGGCCTTGTGACTTCTGTAGAAAGTATATTTGGTGTCTTTTTAGGATTTTTTCATTAGATTTTTTCCAGCATCTTTGGTGGATTGCGCTTAATACTTGCATTAGTTGCCGGTGTGCTTTTATTCATTTGTTTACATAAATATGGATGCACATCCTGCAGCAGACGATAAAATGTCCCGGCTGTTGCTGCTTCGCAACCGAATGATTAGTTATTACGGAGCGCTGCCTTTGGCTACATTGAGTGCAGTTTATGGATTATCGTTTCGATTTTCCTTTTTCACATGCGTTCAACCTGTGTTCCATTGCCTGAGCTGTGATTTCGACTGGGCCCTGGATTTGTGTCTCTGCAGTATGGTGTCTGCCAACGTGGATTATGACCAGCTGATGAGCCCCTTAGTGGTTCATGACGTGCTCTGTTCTGGCGGCAGGATTATGGCCTTAGCAGCGACACATGAAATAATGGGACATTGGGATGCTTTTGCAGCAGCGCTTGAGTTCTTGGAACGCAGTTACATTGAAGATGACCCGAGTTTTCCTCCGATGGTGATAGAGTCTCCGGTCATTGAGGAACATGTATGTTCATTCCCACTATTGAATTGGATGGCTGAAATGTTTTCAGATGAGAACAATGACTTCCTGTTGGTGGCTGTTGCTACATACTGTGCTTACAAGCTGTTGGATTAAGACTCTTTGGTTTTTCTACGTATTCTTTATTATTTAGTTACTGCTTTCTATCAAAGAGCGAATAACTTTTTGGGGGAAATGTGAACTTGACTCTGCTTTTTAGGCTTGAACTCTGCATTCCTAATTCGCCCACGTTTATATCACATGCTTTGATCAAGAAAGGGTGCCGTGGGGCTGAGCCTTGCACTCACACCCTGTTAAGTTAGCATGGGTTTATTAGAAGCTTACACGTTATTTTTGCATTCCTGCTCTGCTTTGCACATGACACGTACTTGTGATATTGTATAGAGAAGGCTGAGTATTTTGCTTTATATGAGAATAATTTGGTATGCTAGATTTGTAAACTGCCTCGCTAGTTTTGTGTGTATAGTGAGAGCATGGAACATCAAGGTTATCTTGAATACTGTGTCTGTTATTCAGAATTATCCTCGCACGTTCGAGCCATAATACATATAGCGCTGTGGCCACCTCTGATACGTGCGCGTTTCATAACGCACTGTGGAGGCAAAGTTACACACAGTTGGAGAACATTCGTATCTTGGCAGTTTGTGGAGCACTGAATGTGATCCACTACTGCTGAGTACCAGAGATATGGGTCTGCCCCTGTAATCCTATGAGACTTTCTGTAGTTATAAACTAATCTGCTAGGTAGGGAGGGTGAAATGTAGGTATATTTTAAATGTGTTTACCTTTGGCATTATAGGGTGCTTTTTCCGTTTGTATTTCATAGAATAGTAACAATGCTGACAACCTTGTTTCTGATAATATGTTTGGCTGTATTTTCTAAGGTACTGTGGATGAGATTATGGCGTTAGAAATAAACATTTCAAAGTTGCACGTGTCTTTATTTACATCTTGTTTTGGACTGGTGTAAGACTATATTGAAAGAGTGTTTTTGTTATCCACTTTACTTCATGTAATCTAAGTCGCATGTTCTGGGTTGACTAGTCATTGGTGTTTTTGCTCTAGGGCGAAGAACCAATGAGTCACTGATTGCTAGTCTGGTAGGGGGTTTGTGTAGTAAGGTGGGTTTTGGTACACCATAATTCACTGAGGTCCTAAGTCTTTATGCACAGTTCTGTGTATGAGCAGAATTCCTGGAACAGTAGTTACAACAAAAAGGCACGATAAAGGGCTTGCACTTTGAATATGAATATAAAATAGAAGAGTAGTTGATAATCACAGCTAAGGAATGCAGGAATTAGATGTGTGTATGTGTGGATGATGTGTAGATTGAGTGGAAGATGAAAAACTTGAAAAATAAGAAAGGTTGGAGAGACGCAAACTACCCACTGCATTGTCAGTGAAGTGGATCTTTGGATTTCCATGTCATTACACAGATAGGGTGTTGGATTCCGCAGTGGGAGCAAGAGAAACTAGAACCACATCTAAGGAAGAAAGCTAGTACATAAAGTACACACAGTTGGGCAGATTTACAAGGTCGTGGTAAAAATGATGCAAAAGTGGCGCAAGGGGCTTGTAAACCTGCCGCAGTGTGTGGTAGAAAAGACGTAAGAAAGGACAGAAGTGTGCAAACTACCCACTGCTATTCACGGGTAGTAGTTACCAAGAAGGCTGAATAAAGGGCCTGCACTTTGAATTTGAATTAAAGAAGAATAATTGATAAGCTCAGGCAAGAATGGTAGCAAGTAAGTGTGTGTATTTGTGGTTGTTGTGTTGATTGAGTGGAAGATGACCAAGGTGAAAAATTAGAGAGGTTGCAGAGATGCAAACTTTCCATTTCTTTGTAAAGGAAGTGGGTGTTTAGTTTTCCAGTGCATATATATATTCACTGAAATGTTATAGTTAGGAATTAGGATTTAAAAAACCTTAGAAATTCACTGAAAAAACCATAGGTTTCAGCCACGTTATAGTTAGGAATTAGCATTTAAAAAACCTTAGAAATTCACACAAAAAAAACATAGGTTTCACCCATGTTATAGTTAGCTGGACATTTCTCTCATACAAAACCATTGAAATTCCCCCGTAATAGTTAGTTCAGCTAACTATAACTCGCGCGCCCGCAATGCACTGCTGATAACATCACATATTACATCACTCATCACATGGTCAGTGACATAACTGATGACATCACCGATGACATCACTGATGACATCATCCTTGTGAAAGAGTGGCAGAGCTCCTCTCACCCTAATATAACCTTTGATACACATTAAAAAATAGATACTTACATTTTCAAAAAAATGGAGATACCAATACCAGTTACAACCTATTCAGTAATTTCAACATCTACATACGCATCCACTCATCCGCCAACAGATCTATATAGTCACTTAAACATGTACTCACTCATCATATGGACTCATACACCTATACATCCTGTTACACACAGACACTCATCCATACAGTTACTCACACACATACTCACACATGCAAATAAACTATCAAACATCGATTTGTTTACATATACAGCTATACACACACCACTACACTTACTTTTACAGAAACGTACACATACTTACTCTCTTAAACAATCAGTTATAGAAACACATACTTATTTATACAGGAACTTTTTCAATCTGTCACTGTCATATATCCTTACTTATATACATCAATACTCACATATACTAGTTTAAAACATATGTACTTACTCATAAAGACACTATTGAGGCAGTCATTCACTCACTAGCACACCCATACACACATTCATCCACCCGTACAGCCCTGCACACATGCTGTCTTCAAAACACATACAAACAGTGAGTCAGTCATTCATGCATTTGTGCCTTAAGTAGTATCTGCCATCAAACCATACAGACACTCATTCTGATATCCAAAAAACCAACTAATAACCCATATAGACACTTGTGTAGCTACTCACCAACCGATGCAGCCACTTATACACAAAGTGAGACACTGATACAGATATTTACATATTTAAACATTACTCACAAATACATGTATTTACTGAGATACACTTAATAAGTCAGTTATACAATGACATTTACAAAAAAACATCCATTTAGACACTTATTTACCCATTTATTCTTCCATCGACCTTTAGATATACATATAAAAAAATATTTATTTTTCAGAAAGACACACATTTAGTGGATGATGTCATCAGTGATGTCATCAGTGATGTCATTTGAGATGTCAGCAGTGATGTCATCAGTGATGTCACTGACCATGTGATGAGTGATGTAATATGTAATGTCACCAGCAGTGCATTGCGGGCGCATGAGTTATAGTTAGCTGAACTAACTATAACGGGGGAATTTCAATGGTTTTGTATGAGAGAAATGTCCAGCTAACTATAACATGGGTGAAACCTATGGTTTTTTCAGTGAATTTTTAAGGTTTTTTAAATGCTAATTCCTACCTATAAACCTATAACGTGGCTGAAACCTATGGTTTTTTTCAGTGAATATATATATATAGATATATATATATATATATATATATATATATATATATATATATATATATATATATATATATATATATATATATATATAAATATATTTAAATACACTTATACCATCAAATCCAATAAAAACATTATATTTTAAATTAAAACATTAAAATATTTAGTAGTCTTTAAAATTAAAGTTTGCACTCTATTGAGTGCAACAGTAGGGAAAGTGTTGGATAGCAGAGGGGTAAAACTTAATATTCACACTCCAGTAGGTGCAACAGTAAGGAAAGTGTTGGAAAGTGGATAGTTTAAAATTACTATTACCACTCCAGTGGGTGCAACAGTAGGGAAAGTGTTAGATAGCGGAGAGTTAAAAACTACTATTCCCACTCCATTGAGTGCAACATTAAAGAAAGTGTTGGATAAAGGAGGGGTAAAAATTACTATTCCCACTCCAGTGAGTGCAACAGTAGGGAAAGTGTTGGATAGCGCAGGGGTAAAAATTACTTTTCCCACTCCAGTTTGTGCAACAGTAGTTAACGTTTTGGATAGCAGAGGGGTAAAATTAATATTTCCATTAGAGTCAGTTCAAAATTAAAAACAAACAAATTAACAACAACACAAAAGATTTTAAAAAACAAAAAAACGTATAAAAGTTTTGAATATTACAAAAGATAGAAACAAATTAGAATGTTAAAAAGTTTTAAAATATTACAAAAGATAGAAAAAAATGTTATTGTCAACAAACGGGGCACACATTTTACACAATATTCCCTAAATATCAAAGCAAAATTGAATAACTTTAGGCAATCACAAATAAACAACTTATAAACAACATATCAGCAACAAAATAAAAAAATCATTAAAGCCTGACAGTTATCAATATCAGAAATAGTAAATACAAAAAACAAATGCTCTGAATGATCCTGATGTATCTAAAATAAAAGCTCCCATATTACCTTCAACTTCATCATAGAACGAGAACCCCTTGCCTTAGCTAAGGCTTTTTCCATTTCATACGTTTCTATAACCAACAACCACCAATCATTTATAGAGGGTGGTTTAGAAGAATTCCATACCCGAGCAATTGCCAGTCTAGCAGCACTAAACAATAATGAGGCTAGCCGGGTGAGTTGATGACTCACTATCTTAAGACCCATCATAATTTCTATGACCGTCACTGATGTTTCTATCCCCAACCTTTGAGAAAAAACGTGGCTAATCTTCTGCCAATACGTTGCTAATTCAGGACAAGTTGCAAACATATGTACAATGCTAGCTGCGTACAAATCACTCCTAGGGAATTTTGTCCAATTGCTACCCCAACCAGACGTAGACCATTTAGAAATTATTTCCAGCATGTAGTACAACAAACATATGGTGCGAAATTGCTGCAATCTCATATTAACGGAGTGCACTGACTCCTTTATAGTGCCTAATGCTTGTTGAATAATGGTAGATGTTACTTCCATCCCCATAGTCTTATTCCAATGATCTGTCTTTCAAAATCGTTTTGCCTAGAGTTTGGGATGCATTTATACATTTGGCTTATAACTGATATTACCTTCTCACTATACAGACAATCCCAAATTTTAGAACTAGATGCTTTAGTCAAGTTTAAATACCTCACCAAATAGTCCCTAATCTGTAAATAATTTAAGAACATGCAATCAGACTGTTTCTACTGCACCTCAAGTTCTTAAAAGGAACAAAGCCATTATGGTCATAAAGATCTCCCAAGCAGGTAATCCCATATGTGGCCCAATGTTTGCCAACAGCATCCTGAAATATATCACGGAGTATCGAGTTACCCCTTATGGGGAGACTATCATGGTACAATGACAAATTACGTCTTGTAAATATAGCACGCAATATAAATGTGCCATACCTTATGATATTAAACTTGACTCTTTTAAAATAATTCGGGTCATAAATCCTGTGTAAGTACATATTGCTGTCCTCTCCCAAGATGAAGTGGTGGAAAAAAATGTAAACTCAGGATTTAAAAGACTGCAAAAACGCCCAGCAAAAGTAGACCAAAAATATTTCTTGAAGTCAGGAAAGTCAAGACCGCCCTGTTCATATAGGAGCTTAATAGATCAATAGCCGGTTTGGCTCTTCTATAACCCCAGATAAAACTACCCAGAGCACCCTCTATTTTCTTAAAAAACAAAATCGGATGCCGCAAAGGAATAAATCTACATAGATATAAAAACTTTGGCAAAATCTTTATATTATTGGAACGGCCTATAATACCTATAGGAAGTTTATGCCACTTCCATAATACTTTAACTGTATCCTTCAATAAAGAATCATAGTTTAGAGAAAATATCTTATCTATCTGCGCAGATAGCCTGACTCCCAAATAAGTGGCCACAGAGCATACACCTAAAATTGGTTTCTCTGGTTTAAAATTAAGTAGTATTTGTGTTTTCTTAACGTCAATTTATACCCTGAAATAAAGCCAAACTTAAGTGCTTCATCCTCAATACCCTTAATAGCTTCTGCTGGTTCAATTGTAAAAAACGCAATGTCATCTGTGTAAGCGATAGCCTTATGCGATACATCATTTGACACAAATAGCAGAATTCGGGGGTTAAATTGTAAAGCATAAATGAACGGCTCAATATATAAAGCAAACAATAAAGTTCCACAGAGAATCGTAAAAATTTTGACTGCTAGCCTAAATATGATAATTTAGCTTGGGGCTTAATGTACATAGCTTGTATCCATCATTTAAATTGCCCTTTCACTCCAAACATATCAAGCACAGCCCATAAAAAATCCCATCTCACTCTGTCGGAGGCCTTCTTGGCGTCTAAAAGAATCATACCGAAGGGAATTGCCATCCTTCCAGCCATATCGAAAGCCCCATTGCCAAATTGACGTGCTCTGTAGTGTCCCTACTTTGGATAAAACCATGTTGATGAGAAGATACCAACCCAAGCATGAAAGGCGATAGACGATTTGCCAAAATCTTCGCAAAGATGTTATCATCTACGTTAATAAGCAACATTGCCCGATAAGAGCCACACTCATTAGATGGCTTACCTTTTTTAAGAAAGAAGACCATCTGTGTAATATTCCAAAATTCTGGTACCTTTCCTGTAGCGCCTATACTCTGCATAACTAGTCCAAATAATGGAGCTAAGATGTCTTTGAAAAGTTTATAAAATTCAATAGGTATAGAATCTTCTCCAGCTGCCTTTCCAGATGGTAGGGAAGATATTGCCAGATCTATTTCTACCCTCGTAACTTCCCTCTCCAATAAAGCGGATGTCTCTTCGCTTACTATTGGAAAAGCTTTACCCTGAAGGTACCACCATATATCCTCCTATTCCAGATCTATCGTTGGAGTATAAAACTCCTTATAAAACGTAGAAAATTGTTCCAGGATCTCCTGTGGGTTAGAATACAGGGTGCCATTTGCACCCTTTGTGTTTCTTATTTGAGTATTAGCTCTATCCTCTGCCACTTTGTAAGCCAAAACCCTGCCTATTTGCTTCCCATATTCATATTGTGTGAAAAGAAAATAATGGTAAGTAGCTGCAATTCTTTTCCCTAAATGTCTTCCTTACAGCGAATCTAGCATCCATCAACAAGAGAAGGAGCTGTTCCTGATCATTAGTACCTGATAAGACCGCCACTGAGTGTAGTTCTTCAGCTCTACGTACTGCTTGGATAGCCTCCTTCTTTGCCATTTCCCTAACCTTATTCTGTTGCCATACAAATTGCTGAGTCGTACCTCTTACAACTGCCTTTGTAGTATCCCAAACCATAGTTAACAAGGCTGTTCCTATGTCCTCCTTGAGAAATAGTTCAAGATGTTTCCTGGTATTATCCAAATAGCCATTATCTAAAAGCAAATATCTAGGAAAGGAGAAAAGTCTGAGTATCTTGCCTTCGGCTTCTAGCCTAAATAATAGTAATATGGGATTATGATCCGAATTTTCTCTTGGGAAAAGTTCTATTTCTGAATACATCATTATATAGTTAGACACCCATGCCATATCAATTCTAGAATACAATCTATGTGGAGCAGAATAATATGTGTACCCTGGGGCAGTTGGTTTTAAATGTCTCCAAGCATCTTTAATAGACTGAAGCTGTCCTATTTCTACAATTGCTGCATGAGTCTTCCGCTTTCTATGAGTAGCCCCTTGTCTAGTTATATCTATACTATAATTCATCACACAATTAAAATCCCCCATTACCACCCGCTCCCCTTCCCAATTTAACATTTCGATATTCAGAGCATCAATGACAGAGGGATCGTCAATTTTGGGGCCATATAGTGAACAAAACACATATTTCTTACCCCTCATTCCTAATTTTGCATTTGCCCGTCTGCCCCTCTGGTCAGCCAATATCTTAAAAATCGTGCATGTGAACCGTTTATGTCTTAATATAGCAGTTCCCCTTGTTGATGTACCTTGAGTTGCACATACTACTGCCTCGTACCCCAACTGTTTGAGAAGGCTACGATATTTATATGATAGATGCGTCTCTGTTAACAAAATTAATTTGGGATTATACATTTTCAACTCCTCGTAAACAAGTTTTGCTTAATTCTATTATTAAGGCCTGTGACATTCCAAGCAAGACACTTAATCAGATCCATGAAAAAATCTTTTTTTCCCTTTTAGTTTAGTACTGCCCAACATCAAATGCTCCTCACTTTGCTTATTCCATTTTAGTTTGTTCTTTTTACAAATTTGCCTATAGCTTATGTACCCCCTTGTTTACTTTTTTCTGCTCCTTGAAAATCCCCCTCCCAACCCTTCCCCCTAAGAAATGCCACCACCTCCCTGTATCGTAGAGGAGGAATCATCCCTTCATACCAGCTGCCGCTGATTGGCAGCTCCTGGAGACAACCCTCCACACGGTAGCTCCCAAGCTGACCCACACCCATTTTTCAAAAACCCATTTATTACTTTCCAATTGAAACCGAGCCCAATAAAAGATCGTAAAAAAGGTAAGAAAGAGATAATAAGAGGGAAACAACGCAGAAATAAAGGGTGGAAGAATGAAAAGAAGAGGCCATGGAACAGCAAAAACACAGTAATTCATACTTCGTATCTAAACCAAGCCCCATATTCCCCCTCTCCCTCCCTCCTCCCCATTTTTTAACTAAATCCTACAACCAGTCCAGATCAAAAACAATCTGAATAGTATCTGGAATCCCTTTTTGCCATCTGCCAATTGCTTCTTTTGCCTTCTGTCTGGTCAAAAATAAATATGATTAACCCCCACGCAACACTTTCAAATGTGTAGGTTCCTGTAAAAAAAACTGTGCCCCAGTGGCTTTAAGCGGATCGATCAATTGGCGTAGCTTTCACCGTCTATCCATAGTCACTTTGCAGAGATCAGATCGTACGAAAATAGAGTAAGAATCGATAGTCACAGGAGAACTAGGGCGGCCTTTTAAAGATACCACCTGCTGAAGCTAAAAATTACCCCGAAAAATCAAAAATGGCTTTGGGTTGCAAGACCCCTGTTTATTCTTAATGAACTAAGCCTATCCACCCTTTGCAGCTGGCAGTCCCAATCCTAATCCCCCAAATCAGGAAAAGCCTTCTGAAGAAGGTGCACAATAAATGCTCTCCGATCTGACCCTTCCTCCCCTCTGGGACACCAAAAAGCCTTACATTCTGACGCTGTTGGCGATTCTCTAAATCCTCTACTTTGCGCTGCATAGCTATAATGCTGTCCTCAAGCATCCGCAGCAAATTAGCCGCTTGGGTGGTAGTCTCCTAGGTAGTTGCAACCCTCTGTTGCAATTCCATAATGTCACTTGTAAGTATCCCCACCTCAGTATTCACCTCCTTAAGTGATTGCTGGATGCTGTAGTTATCGGCTATAGCCTGAACATAATAATCCTGCGCCTCTGCTCTCTGATCACTTAAAACCTGGAGGATCAAGGAAAGTGATGGCTGCTCTAATTCTTGCATGTTCTCCAGCGGATCTTTCCCCACAGTCTGTTGCATCGCCTGTAATAATGTACGAGGAGTACTAGCTACAATCTCTGGTTCTAAATTGCCCGCGCCTACTTCAACTATTACAATATTACACCCCACATCTAGTGGGCTGGCACCTGATAAACGCAATATTATTGTCTTAACCCCCCTTTGCTTGAACCCAGTAGCAAAGAGGGCTATCCACAGAGGAGTCTTTGGCACACCCATTATTCAATTTCTTCGTGCCTGTCGTTACCTTAAGTCTAGTATTTTTCTTTTTTTACAGACAATTTAGGCACTGGGGAAGCAATATCTTTCTTAGATTATTGTTGAAGAGCCTAAGTTGCTGGAATATCTGATGCTATTATCGCACTATCTCTATCAGTTTCAAAGCCCCTACTTGAAGCAGCAGAGATAGGGGTCGTAACAGGAGTTGTTACGATAGAACCATCAGTGCTCGCTAATTTCTGATCCACACCAGACTGGTAATCAGATGGTGGTTTTCCCCTCTCCTGTGTATCATGTACCTTTCCATACTCTTCGGCAGCAGCAAATTGCACATTTTTAGCCACCCCTTCGTCCATAGAATTCCCCACTATCTGGGGATACATTATTCCCGACAGTAAAATAAGCCCTTTGGTTTGATCATTAGTCTCCATTTCTGCACCTGAGACATTATCTACTTTGTCTGGAATCCCATCTGTTTGTGCTTGGTGCTCAGATATACTACTATGACTAAGATTAAGAGGCTCCACACCATACAAAATATTCTTACTACTACAATGCTCTGCTGGAGTCGCCTCAAGAATGGCTTCAGGTATATTGTTGCTAAAAGAGAGTTTGGAGGCTGTTCCTGCTACCAGCAATTCCGCTGCCTTGCCTGATTGAAGAAACAGTAGTCCTGGGTTTGTGACTTTCGGGAAAGTTTTGGCGGCGTTACCTCCCTGAAGCAGCTGTGTATCCTTCACTCCATCATCCCATGTAAAGCCACCCCCATCAGTTAAGCTCACCGGTGGGCGCCCTGCTTGTGCCATTCTGGTAGTTTTTGGTGGAGCCATGCTCTCTGCGAAGCTCGAAAGTAACCTGGCCGTTAACCTCATCCAGCTAGTCGTCAAGCAGCATCTGCCATCTAGCCACTCAGCAAGCGATCCAAAAAGCGCGTACCTGCCACCCAACACCAACCAATGCCTGCATTCACCGTGTCCGGCCAGGCAAGGCAACACCCGAGGTAAGTTCAAAAGTACCGCTCTTCACAAAATCTCCGTCTTTTGATCTGGAATACAGCTCCGGTTCCCTCAGCTTCTAATTACGCTCGGGCATGCACCAGCCGGTGCATTACATCAAACACAAGCCAATTCAGTCGTTTCTTGGTGTGAGGACTTGGGAGGTCTGACGTGAGCCTGCTCTCCTGGATGGCACCAATCCACCATCTTGCTCCTCCAAATTAGAAAGTTAAAAAGATTTAACAAATACCTAGACAGAATATTAAAAACAATTAAAATAATTAACAAATTAAAAACTATTTTTTAATAGATCTTTTTTATAAACAAAAACATCATTTATTAGATAACTATCATATTTTGTATTTCCTACCCTACAACTCCACACAATTCACAACCCACTTTTAAATGTAAAAAAATTAACTCCATAATTAACATAATTAGTTATCAATTAAACAAATATATTTTTTTTAAACAAATAAAAATGTATTTACTCCCCAAACATTAACCCTATAAAGAAAATAACAATAAACACATACTATATTTATAAATTCATAAATTAATATTAATAATCAACTAATTATTAATTAATTAAACATAAATTACTTTCCACCCTCTACCCCAATAAACACCACAGCCCACACCTAAAAATCAATACACAATTTCTATAACTAATTTTACATTCATAACTATTATCAATTAACAACAACTCATTAATTAATGTAAAATAATTTACTTCCAACCCTTTTCCACTATAAACTCCACAACTTGCATAAAAAAATTAATTACACAATTGGCATATTTAAATTGTAATTAATTAGCATTAATTAACAAACAATTATTAATTAATTATAAATAAATTACTTCCCACACTATTCTCCTACAAGCCCCACCACCCACCACTAAAAATGTAAAACATATATTAAAAAACAAAACAAATTCTTATACAAAAATAAGATCACATACTTTTAAAATACATACTAAAATATATAACACTAATTAAAACATAGATATTTTAAACAACTATATTTTTGCAAACAATATTAAAAACTTCTATATTTCCAAAAATGCTATTTCTTACCTGCAAGTCGATATTCTTGACCATATTCTCCCCGTCAATATTTCTGTAGCACAATATTTAAAACTTGATATTTGTGTATGTCTACATTTTAAACTTGATATTCTGTCTGCGCACCTTATCTAACATGTGGGGTACATTGATCTATGCAAAGAACCATTGCAAGTGAATTTCACCATGAATCATTTGTGTATGTAATATTACCGGAAAAAGGAGTAAAAATATTACTATTGTTAGTAAATCTGATAATGCTGCAAAAACCATGGATGGATGTGTGGGAACATCCACACTCCACCCATGGAACACTTTCCCAGGGCACAGTAATGCATGCTAGTAACTAGCGTTGCCTTGTGTTACTCCAGATTTACTATGCCATGTGGAGCCGGGCAACAAGGCTTTGCGTGACATAGTGACTCTCACTTAAGGGCTTGGTTTGCCCTTGTGTCACCCTGTTTGCACGGGAAACACAAGCCCTTATTAAATCTGGGCCCTGGGCACCAGTGGCCTGAGCAACCTCACGCAATGCACTTCACCATCTTAGGCTGTTTCACTTTAACTATACGTTCCTGCTAATGAATACACAGTCCTTACACTCAACCCATGATACACTTAAACATACATACAGTATCCACATATATCCCACATACATGAAAATTAACGTTCCAGTTAAGGTAAACTTTCAGAATATTTTACATGAGGCCGGTCAGTACGTATTCACCATGGGAATTTCCTCTACCACCGTGATTTTCCTGTTGAATTGTTATCCAGATTTAGAATTTTCTCTACAAGTAGGAGGATTTTCATTGCCACTCAAATTTAAGTCTGGCATTTACAGCTGTAATACATTTGATACAGAATTTAACAATAAGATTTATCAGTTCAAGACTGGCATGTGTTCAAATTCTTAGCATTTGGGATTGAAAGTGGTTCATTCTGGATTAATTTGTATTCCAGAATTGTCAGTCGCATTTGATTCAGTCCAGAACGTCGTTCTACACAGATTTTCTCCTAGTGGTAATGTGAGTATGACCTAAGTAGAATGGCTGTATAACTGGGACTGATTTCATTATTTTCTGACTTGGAGAGAGACAGTGAATTTTGAGTCTTCAAGTTTCAAAGAATCAGAGATGTTAAACTAGAGGTATTGAATTTTTGGGAGTAAATGACAAAGGTGAAGCAGTTGCAACCACCGTGATTCCTTGTGAATATTGAAAGAGTGATTATGTGTTTGATTTGTTTGCAGAAGCTACCAGTTCTGAGTCCTGAGGAGAACCCATTATTTAAGGCACAGGTTTGAAACGCATCTACAACCCAGCAACCACAAGCGAATTAATGAATGACAGTTGTTCAGGGAAAGAATACAAAGTCATTAAAGATTTGGGGGCTCATTATGATGGGACTGCCCGATGGACATGCGGCGGTCTCACCACTGCAATTAGGATGCATCAGCCATACTGGCGGGCGCTTCCAGGGCATTTAACATTGAGGATGGTGCTTCTGGCTGCAGCACCGTACGCAATGTTAATATGTGTTGCTGTGCATTTCCCTGCACTACGTAGTAGGCACCAGCGGTGCCTGCCACGCAGTGCATGGAAATGGTACCCCCCAGTGCAGCAACACTTCCCCCCAAAACAAGGGGGGCCCACAATGGGCTCCCAAACCCAATCCCCACCAGTCTTTCCATGGCGGCATCGCCACCATTTTAGGCACCCTGCACCAACCGCCAGGCAATCGATACGATTGCCTTTGGTGGTGAAGTGGCGGACGGACATTGCGTCCGCCACAGTACCCTGCGCAAACCGAATTGGGCGGTGGGTAATTCGCTGCATGATGGCAGAAGGTCCGCCACCACCTGGTCCCAAAGTCCCAGGTTAGACAACAGCAGATTTTGCATGGCTGCCCGGCCCATTAGTCAGGAATATCAGTAAATAAAATAGTTGTTGTGAAAGCCCTCCTTGATGGGCAATTTAAGTTCAGAACTGCATGCATAAAAATGATTGTTATAATCTGTTTAATTGAGTCACAACAAGAAAAAGTCATTGTACAGTTTAATGATTTATGTAATGTTTATGGCTTACTGTTTTGTATGTAATATGTTTTAGTGTTAATTTCAAAGCATTTGCAATATTGTTTTTGTAACAAAATGTCGTCATGAAGGAAGGGGTTGTGTTTATGTATTTATTACATACTCTTCGATAAAAAAATCTTTTGTATATAACAAATATTTGAAATGATAAAAATACAATAATAACATTTGTTAGAAGACCACTACTATTAAATAGAGTGCTTATTATTACTGTGTGCGTAGATCGATAATAGGTTTCGCCATTTTTTGTGATATAATTTATGGCGGCCAATCCATACTGATTGAAGGGGCCCAATCTCTCTGGTTGGTTTAAATGCTTTTAACAACATTCCACAACTTTTGAGCAAATATAAAATCATTTGCTAGGTCTTGGGGAGGGGCGACAGCACATTTAAAGTGGAATAACATTTTGTTGTATATCTCTCGTTTCCAGTTAGAATCAGTAGGGTGTAGATCAAGAAACTCTCAACAGTATATGCTTCCATCTGTTTCACCCTGCAGGTTGTGGTTAAAACTGAGGGCCTGACTCATAAAGGGCCTCCACACTCATGGTGGAGGCCCCGCAGCATGAGGGAGTCTCCGCACACGGGGCATAATCTAATTGTGGAGATTCCGCCTCGAGTGCAGAGACTCCCACACGACTGCAGGGCAGTAGCGGCGCCTGGAGGGAGTGCTGCTGGGCGGTGACATGGGGCTGGGGAGGGGCAGAGTGTGGGGTAGTAAAATCCGGAATACGGCTGTACAGAGGTAAGTAAACAAACAAAAAATAAAACGAATTTCGTTGTGCGCACTGCTTGGCTATGGTGAGTAAGCTGGGCAGATCTGCTTGTGGAGCATGGATTTTTCCCCCTTTGGCAGAGTGCTTAGAAGTGGTTAACATCACGATGGGTAAAGTAGGAGATATACAGCTGGGAGTGTATTCATTGGCAACTGCGGTGAGTCAGCCCATATTAAATAATACCTAAAGAAGCCTTCTCACAATTCTGAATAACTTGGGTACAGATTTACTATTGTATATTCCGGCCACTCACACCATTTTAAGCACTACTTCTCTGCAATAGGTAGTGTACCGCTGTGTAAATCAATATTTACACACAAAAATAAGGTTGTGCCTTAAGTTGGCATGAGAGCAGCACTGAAAAAAGCATTGCGCAAAACTCCAAAAATGTCTGCAGAGTGGGTTTGAAGGAGCTGGAACAGCATAAACACCCTTAGGATTCCACTCAAAGCCAGAGCACATTGAGTTCTCCAAACAGAGCAACCTGTTTTCACATTGAATCCTAGTGCCAAACGAAAACAAGCACAAACAATTGGCAAAAAGCAAACTGTGTGATCTTTCAAGATGTAGTTCATGTAATATGATATCTGAGAAACTACACATATTAGACTTTTTACGTTTGGGTTGTCGTCTCCGTGTAGAGATTTGTACTGCAGGACATGTCATGAGTACACAATTCACACTGCCACATGCAAGGGAGTAGCCACAAAAACCAAACCTCTAATTACACTGAGCGAGTGAAGAAAGTAAGCCTGGTCCTTCCAATATTTGTTTGCTTTACTCTTGCATACACTCATCTGTGCATCCATCCTGTCATTCTCCCACCCATCCATCAGCCATCCATCAGTCTTTCATTTTCCACCCATCATTTCAATATTCTAACTAGCTTCTGAAATTACATCAATCTGTTCACATATTAATCAATCCTTTCACCCATCCATCCACATTTTGACCTTTCATCCATCCACCCACCCATCCATCCACCCATCTATCCATCCATTCATCCACCCACCCATCCATCCACCCATCCTTCCATCCATGTATCCAATCAATAACGACTTACTTCACAAGAAGACCTGTCATCCTTTCACACTTCTAGCCATTCATCCTTTCACTCTTCTGTCCAACTTTTCTCCCACTTAGCTGACTCCCAATCTATCTTTTCTTCCATTCTTGCACCAACTAATCCTTTCCCCTTCTATCCACCCTTTAAATTCAACCATCCATCCTTCCACTTACTCCTCATTTTTTTCTTTTCAAAAACTATTCCTTTCACTTTGCTATTTCCTTCCTTCTTTGCACTTTTCATTACTTTCACCTTCTGCATTCTCCCTGTCGGCCTTTACGGTTTCTAACTATCACAATCCTTTCTTTTCTTTTCTTAAGTTTTTCGTACATGCCTCTCAAATACACTATTTTCTGCTCTCTTCGTTTGCAGCATGTATGTTCCTCTTTTTTGCTGAACGTGTCTCACAGCGTTCAACCCCCACTTTTTAGCCCTGCCCTGGCTTTTGTCTGAAGCCTTGAAGAAGCCTTTGTAAAACTATTAAACTTTTAGAAGTTATCCCCCACTTAAGCTGCCGAAATTAGGTGTTCATGACGCCCCTGCTCACATTGGCTTTACAAGTGCCAGAAGCCTAGATTGTGTTTAGAATCATGCAAACAAGACATTTTTAGCGCAAACATGACTGATGATATCTTTGGTGCACAATGCATAGTTAAATGCAGCTTTGCACAATTTTTATTATTTAAGGAACACAACGCAGCAGAGTTGTGCACCGTATTGCATGCGCTAATCTTGATAAATGATGGCATTGAATTCTAAAACAGAACCTCAAATACCTCAACGCACTCATCACTCAGCTGAATCATCAGCAAATAAATTAAATGTAGGTCAAATTAACTAGAATTACATTAAACAATACAAAGGGCCAGATGTACGAAAGTTTTTAGAGGTCGCAGGCCTTCTATTTGTGACCGCTAAATGGCTTGAATAAATTTGCTAAACCCATTTAGCGATTTGGTAGCTATGGGCTAGCTGTACATAGTGAATCAGGCTGTTTGCGAAAGCAAAAAGGATTTTTCTAATGCATCGAACCCAACTTTCGATTCTGTAACACGGTATTTGAAAGGGGCATGTTTAGGGCGTCCCTTCCGAATACTCTATTGTAGTGGTATGTGCTAATGTTTTGCAACCCAAATGTGGTTGCAAAACATTCGTACTTTACCACCAACACAAAGTTGGTGATAACCGATTTGCACACAGGAAGGGGCTCCCTTAGAACCACTTCCCCTTTGAAAATGTTGAAACAAATATTTTCTAAGAGGAGGGAGTGGTCCCACGAACCAATACCTACTCTTAAAAATATAAACGAAGGGCCTCATTTATAAGGCCTTGCGTCAGTTTTGCGCTTCCGATGTGTCACTTTTTATGACGCATCGGCGGTGTAAAACATGCCTCCTTTTGCGCACTATTTACAAAGTGAGACATCTAAGCAGATGCGTCACTTTGTAAATCCGTGCGCTACATTATACCTGCATCAGGTATAATGGATGCGGGGGGCGTTCCCCCGCAAAAAGCCTTGTAGAAGTGACGCAGTGAAATCTATGAGATTTCACTACGTCACTTCTAGGACGCCGTTGCGTCAAAATCTTACACCTGCCTCACAGCAGGCGTAAGACTGATGCAGGCCCTTTCACATGGGGCTTGCCCCATGTGAAAGGACGCATTGCTGGAGGTGCGTCACTTTTGTGACACAGTCTAGCAATGCATCACGTTTGCGCCATACTGACGTATCTGTAACTCCTTGCGACATGATGCGTCATACAGTAAATATGACGCATCAGGTATGTCGCAAGGAGTGCGCACTGAGAAGTGACGCATTGCTGCTTTCACGCAGCGATGCGTCATTTCTCATAAAGGAGGCCCTTCATTTTCTATTTTCAAATGCATCCCGTTTGCCTTTAACCGCATGGGTGCGGGCGGAATCCCGCCCGTACGCTGGGTTTTTTAAAATCGCACTTTACGTTACGAGCTGGGCTCGTCATGAGCGTGCGAGGAGGCTACCTCATGACGAGCCCAGCTCGTCATCAGCGTCGAAGGGGTTAAGGAAAAGAGATTGCATTAAAAAAATATTATTGCTCTATGTCAATCACAGACACATTCCTGTGATGGCAGCAAATACTAGTGGGTCACATATTGTGACCTACCTCATAAATATTCATGAGGTAGGTCGAATTGCGACCCACTACGAATTGGTAATTTGCGAAACGACCTACTAGTACATAGGTTGCTGTGCAAATTACCACACTAGTCACAAAAATTCTAGTTACAAATTGCAACCAGTATTTTGCAACCAGATGTATGAAAATGTAGCCCCAAATTGCCATTCAGTAACTTGTTACCGAATAACAATTTCGGTTTGCAACCAAATATCGATTCAGAATTTGGAAGTGTCATGTGTGTGGAGTTACTTCCAAATTCTGAATCGTAGTGGTATATATTAATATTTTGCGACCAAAATGCGTTCACCAAACAACAGCCGCGGCCACTGCAGGTAAGAGCGGTGGGGCTGGCTGGGGGGATATCAAGAGACGACCACAAGAGAAAATTAAATAAATATTTTTCCCTAGTGGTCGTCTCTCAAAATACCCCCCAGACGGCTCCACAGCCCCACTGCTCTTACCTGCAGCGGCTGTAAAACATATTGTACCGACATCTCAAAGGAGATGGTAACCCATTTGCAAATGGGCAGGGTACCTCAAGGGTCCCCTGCCCTTTGTAAATGTTTTTTTTTTTAAATGCATCCTGTCTTATTATTATTATTATTATTCTGAGTTTTGTATAGCGCCTGGTTACCTATTAGGCATCCCAGCGCTTACCAGAACATAACACTACTTAAAGAATGAAGGGATTAAACAGAAAACAGAAAAGTTTTTAAAAGTTTTCGAAACCGAAGCAGGCTAGCTTCCGAACGCAGTTGTAGGGGCAACGAGTTCCACAAAGAGGCCACATTTATTGAAAACCTTCTGCCACCCGTTCTTGCCTTCTTCACCCTGCCAACCTGAAGGAGATGTTGGTCGTCAGAGCGAAGAGGACGGGGGGCCTTGTAGGGCTGGACCATCTCCCCCAAAATAGGTGGACCTACCCCGTGCAGAACTTTGTGGGCGATACAAAGTGACTTAAACTTCACTCTGTCTCTCACAGGGAGCCAGTGCAATGCCCTCAATGCCGGGCGAGCAGATTGACGCCTGGGGAGACCCGTCAGAAGTCTGGCTGCCGCGTTCTGCACTTGCTGCAGTTTATTCAGGGTAGATTCGGGTGCACCCAGGAATAACGCATTGCTGAAGTCCAGCCACGAGATGATAAGTCCCTGGATAAGAAGCCTTCGGGTGGTCGCTGGGAGCAGAGGCAAAATCTTCTGGGCTACACGGAGCAGGCCAAAGCACACGCCAGCAGTCTTTTTGGCATGAGTTTTGAACGATA
The DNA here is from genome assembly GCF_964261635.1 of Lissotriton helveticus. Classification (NCBI taxonomy): domain Eukaryota; kingdom Metazoa; phylum Chordata; class Amphibia; order Caudata; family Salamandridae; genus Lissotriton; species Lissotriton helveticus. Next base: position 820,514,402 of record NC_136067.1, on the reverse strand, counting down.
GGTCCTGCTCCAGCCATACCCCCAAACTCTTGATCTCCCGTTTAGGGGGGGGAACCGGTCCCAGACAGTCTGGCCAGCTGCTGGGGGACAAAGATGGAGAGGAGTTCCCCAGCAGCATCAGTTCCGTCTTGGAGCCATTTAACTTTAGGGCTGAGCTGCACATCCACGTATAGATCTTCTCAAGACATGTGTGCAGCCGGTCGGGATGGTATGCCGACTGGGAAAGGCCTACCACCAGCTGAGTATCATCAGCATAGCTGATGATTTTAATACCCAGCGGCAGTACCACACTCTCCAGGGGGGCCATGTAAACGTTGAATAAGGTAGGGCTCAATGAAGAGCCCTGTGGCACACCACACTGGAGAGGGGTCGAAGATGATTTTTCATGGCCTTCCCACACCTCAAATGAACGATCCTCCAAAAAGGAGGCGAACCATTTGAGGGCCAGACCCGTGACCCCCACCCCTGACAGCCGTTGGAGAAGCACCTGATGGTCCACGGTATCAAAAGCAGCGCTGAGGTCCAGGAGGATCACTGCCACTGATCCCCCCGCATCCAGCATGCTCCTAGCATTCTCCACGACCGCCAACAGGGCAGTGTCAGTCCCCTGACCGGGACGAAAACCCGTTTGGGAGTCGCCCAGGAGGGAATTGGCTTCCAAAAAGTCCGAGAGGCGTCTGTTCACCAGCTTCTCAGCCACCTTACTGATACCCGGCAGCAAGGAGATAGGCCGAAAGTTGGCGAGGTCGGCAGGATCGAGGTTAGGCTTTTTCAAAAGGGCCTTAACCACTGCTCCTTTCCAACTGGGGGGAACTACCCCGTGGGCAAGGGCCAGGTTTATCAGGTCCGTCACAGGGCCACCAATCACAGAGGACACCTGTTTAAGATATTTAATAGGTGCTGGGTCTTTCGGAGAACCGCTCTTCATTGAGCCCAGAACCGCCAGAACTTCCTCCATCGTAACCGGACCCAAGGAGGCCATCTCCACCGATTGCATCTTAGATAGAGAGCTGGAATTGTCCACCAAGGCGGGGACCTCACCTGGCCGGGGGAGGGAGGCCAGTATGTTATCAATTTTTCTTTTGAAAAACGAGGCCAGTTCGGTGCATTTTTTGCGGGGGTCCTCATGTAAAACCCGGGGTTCAGGGACATTAAGTAGCTCCTTAATAACCCTAAATGACTCTTTGGGAGAGTTGGCCGCAGAATCTATACGCTCTTCAAAGAATCTTGATTTTGCCGCCCGTATAGCGGATTTATACCTACTCAGAGCCGTACGATATTCTTTGCGACTCGCCTCACTCCAATCTCTCCTCCAGGACCGCTCTAACTTCTTGCACCCCTTCCTCAAGGTTCTCAAATCCGACGAATACCAGGGTGCCGAACCCATTCTCTTCCCCTTTGTGAGTTGTTTCTTTTTGGGAAGGAGGGTATCCAGAGAGTGCATGAGCCAGGTATGTAAATTCGCATCAGCGACTATCGGATTGACTCCTTGAGGGGGCCGCGTGGCCTCCAGGTGTGCCGCCCAAGTGTCAACTGGGAGCCTCGACCAGGCTCTCTCAAGGGTAAGAACCCTTGGAGCTGCCGCAGCTGGGCTATCAAATTGCCAGGTCGCGGACACCAAAAAGTGGTCTGTCCAAGGCATGGCAAGAGCCGGAGATGGAATAAGATGGTCCAAGTTGGAAAATATGGGATCGAGCAGATGGCCCTTCTCATGAGTCGCGCCCGAGTTGACCAAGTAGATTCCAAACGAGTTGAAATCGTCGATCAAATCGACTCCCGCGGTGTTCGTAGGGTCATCCAGATGGATATTAAAATCCCCGAGGACAACAAAGTTGGCAGTAGAAGAGGCAAGAAGAGCGGTAGTTTCTAAAAGAGAGTTAGAGAAGCTACCCAAGGGTCCAGGGGGGCGGTAAATCAACAAGCCTACCAGAGATACTGTAGGTGACAACCGAAGGGAGAACTGTAAGCTCTCACAATCAGTTACCCCTCCGTTCTGGATCTTACAAGCGAGCGTGTCTCTATAAAGAACAGCAATTCCTCCTCCCCTCCCTTTCGGTCTATCAAGGTGGAGTATATGAAAGCCTGGCGGGAGTGCTCTAACCATGTCCGGGCCAGAACTGGGGGAGAGCCAGGTCTCCGTAAGAAACAGCACATCAAGCTCGTAGTCCAGAATAAGTGAATGGATTTCAATGGCATGGCACGACAAAGACCGACAGTTAAGTAGGGCCATAGAGAGAGCACATTTCACAGCCATTGACTTATGGCCGGAGACACAGGCTCTACACGGTAAAAAAGGACTAGTCCCCACCTGTGCGAATCTACAAACAGTTGGATGTGGTGGACGTAAGGCGATGAGAGCGTCCCTCCCATAAGGAGCTTGGTGGTAAGAGATGGCGAAGAGTCGGGCATGGTGACAGGCCCTGAGCCCGTCTGGGCCCGGACGGGCACAGACGGGCTGAACTCTGGCGTAACTCCGGCGTCAATTCGGCGTCCCCACTGCGCGTAACCGCTGCGCGTTGGCATGGCTACCTTTATGTTCACCCAGCAAGGTAGAGAAAGGACTAACTGCGCGCTGCTCCCCCTCAACAAAGATGGCCGCCTCGAGACAGGGCGAAGGACCCGCAAAGAGCGGTGAGTTGACCAATTAGGGTGCAAGCTAGGATGGCAGAGGTGGGGGTAAGTGGGCCACGCACTTTTAAAAACGAGGATTAAGTATCCTAAATTAACTATAAACGAAATACAAAACGGGAGCTTAAAAACGAGCAAGCTGCCACTCCACACACACTTCTCCGAATAGCGCCACACGCTGGTAAAGGACGCACTGCGCAGGGTTGCCTACCTTTATGCTCACCCAGCAAGGTAGAAAAAGGACTAACTGCGCGCTGCTCCCCCTCAACAAAGATGGCCGCCTCGAGACAGGGCGAAGGACCCGCAAAGAGCGGTGAGTTGACCAATTAGGGTGCAAGCTAGGATGGCAGAGGTGGGGGTAAGTGGGCCACGCACTTTTAAAAACGAGGATTAAGTATCCTAAATTAACTATAAACGAAATACAAAACGGGAGCTTAAAAACGAGCAAGCTGCCACTCCACACACACTTCTCCGAATAGCGCCACACGCTGGTAAAGGACGCACTGCGCAGCGTTGCCTACCTTTATGCTCACCCAGCAAGGTAGAAAAAGGACTAACTGCGCGCTGCTCCCCCTCAACAAAGATGGCCGCCTCGAGACAGGGCGAAGGACCCGCAAAGAGCGGTGAGTTGACCAATTAGGGTGCAAGCTAGGATGGCAGAGGTGGGGGTAAGTGGGCCACGCACTTTTAAAAACGAGGATTAAGTATCCTAAATTAACTATAAACGAAATACAAAACGGGAGCTTAAAAACGAGCAAGCTGCCACTCCACACACACTTCTCCGAATAGCGCCACACGCTGGTAAAAAAAAAGTCTTAAAAAATATGCATCCTGTTTAAGGAAAACGGATTGCATTTCAAGGAAAAAAATTGCTTTATTTCAAAGCAATCACAGACATGGTGGTCTGCTGACCTCAACAGGCCACCATCCCTGTGATGTCTGTGATTCCTAGTGAGTCACAATTTGCGACCTACCTCATTAATATTCAAGAAGTAGGTCAAATTGCGACCTACTATGAATCGATCATTTGAAAAATGACCTATTAGTGCATAGGTAGTTTCACAAATGTCCACACTGGTTGCAAATTGTGACCAGTACTTTGCAGCCAGTTCTATGTACATCTGGCCCCCAATCAATGAATGGGATTAGTAAATCATAAGGAATTGCTATTTGGAAGTGGCGGGTTCAGGGCGTCCCTTCCAAACATCCTTATGGTATATGTTAATATTTTGAGATCAAATCCCAGTCACAAAACAGTAATACTTTACCACCTCCTCCAAGGAGGTGATAAGTCATTGCAAACAGGAAGGAGTCCCCAAACTACCCCTTCCCCTTTAAGAATTTTAAAAACAATATTTTTTTAAGTGTAGGCAGTTGTTTCATAGACCACTACATACTCTTGAAAAAAAAAGTTACACATTTCATTTTTTTATGCTACCTGTTTTCCTTTAAGGACAATGGGTTGCATTGAAAAAAATAATGTTTTATTTAACGTAATCACAGAAGTGCTGGTCTGCTGACCTCAGCAGGCCACCATCCCTGTGATGTCCGTTATTCCTAATGGGTAGTGAATTTCAACCTAACTCAATAATATTCATGGATTAGATCGATTTGCGACCCACTAAGACTCGCTAATTTAAAAATAAAAGTTTGATACATTAAGAATAGCAATTAGCGATGGGAGGAGCTTCGCGCGCGTCCAAGATGGCAGCGTGAGCACAGGGCTCCCGAGACCCTCGTAGCCCCTCGAATATATCCTGTCATTGACCCTGACTTCGGTTGAGTGCTTCATGTAGATGAACTGCTGGTGAATAGAACGCTGTGAGCAGTGTCCCGATCGGAGCCCGGATGCCGATGTTGTGAGGTTTGATAGTTTGCGGCCTCTTTCTCACGGATGCCCGGCGCTTGGGTTGGCAGAGTGCCCGGGGTGTAATTTAACAACAACGGCATCGTCTCCCGGAAGTGGCGGTCCTACTTTACTTTCGCTTTCACTTTCGGCTGAGTGTGCCGCTCTCGGACTCCGGTGCCATGGTGCAGCACTTCCATGGTGGTCTGTGAGCTGGCTGCTCTGCACGGCCCTCAACGTGACGACCCCTTGTCTTGGGTGCCTAGGGACGGATTGGCCATCATCGGTGACCTGATCGCGACACTATCTTGTACTTTGTCCCAGAACGGTGTGGTACACCCTCATATCGCTACTGGGGCATCCCACGGGACCTGGGTCCTGGAAGATCGACCTAGGCGACCGTTGGTGTGAACCCCCCTTGCCTTGAATGACGATTTGAAGTCGTTCTGCAATGGCGACTAAGCCGGAGGGTGAGAAACAGAAATTGAAGACCACTGGATGGGGGGTATACCCAGTCAAATGTTATGGACCGTTACGCCCAGGTTAAGGGATCACCTGGTGGTCCGAGTAAGGCGCACGATGAGGTGAGAGATCCCCTGGTCTCAACGGCTGAGCCGACATTGCAGGACGTGATGGCCGCCATCGATGGGATTAAGTCCGCGCTCGGATAACAAATGGAGACTCTGGCCCATAAATTGGATACGGTATCCATTGAGGTGAATCTGATTCGGACGGACCTCACGAAAACGAGTGAGAAGGTCAAATCATTGGATAATAAAATGTCGAGCCTCACCGACGACGTCACAAAATTACAGACTGAGGTCTTCAACTTGAGGGCCTCAAATGACCTGGTGGTCCGTCGTCTGGAGGACTTTGAAGGAAGGGCCCGGAGGAACAATGTACGCATTATTGGAGTGCCGGAAAAAGCGGAAGATCAAGCTCCTGATCTCTTTGTCGAGGACTTGGTTGTCAATCACCTCAAACCCAAAGGACTGAGTACATTTTTCACTGTTTAGAGGGCGCATAGAATCCCTGGTGGAAAGCCGCGTGTGGGCGCCCCGCCTAGACCCATAATAGCCCGAATATTTAATTTCAGGGATAGAGACACCATTCTCCAGGCTTCTAGAGCGGGTGTGCCCTTGAAGTATGAAAATGCGTCCATCAATATCTTCCCAGATTTTACTCAGGTGGTCCAAAAACAGAGACAGAGCTTTCTGGGGGTGAAAAGAAGACTCCGGGACATGGGACTCAAGTACACTATGTTGTATCCGGCGAAGTTGAGGGTCGAGCAGGAAGAGCGGGCTTACTTTTTTGAGAGGCCAGCACACACGGCTGTCCGGTTGGACACTCTGGCAGCCCAGCAAGAACCTGAGAGACAGAGTGGTGGTGCAGAGGGGGGCTCGCAGGAATGATCGCTGTGGCTCGGGTATCCGGGGTCACCGGGGATATGATTATTACACTGGTTCTTTTAACGGTTTATTGAAGCACGCACTATGTTGGGGCCAACGAGCTCTCGGTGGGTCTCTCTCCTCCTCATATCTACTTTTTGTAGTGCTAGTTTAGATGTGGGGGCTACAGGCACATTGCGAGTTGGGGTGGCTTTTAGTCGTATGCAGGGGTGCGGGGTGTTGTAACGGGATGTTTGGGGGTTGGTGGGGGGCCGTTGGATTTTTTGTGTTGTTTGATTTCTGTTTTGGCAAGGCACCGTATCACGAAAATGTTCCATTGTTTTGCTGGACTTGGTGGGGGGTTGGGTCTTCTTTCTATTTCGCGATGGGGGGTGGGGAATTGAGGGTGATGAACTGGAATGTGAATGGGTTGGGGGATAAGATCAAGCGTAGTGTGGTGTTGCAACTTATCAAATGACATTTGCCAGATGTGGTGCTACTTCATAAACCCACTTGGTAGGGAATACTTGCAAAGCGATGAATAGGAAGGGTTATCGATTGATGGCTCATGCAGGGTTTACATCTGGGTCCCGTGGGGTAGGGGTCCTTCTTAGGAACTCTCTCCCGTTCGAGGTGGAATCTATGGTGTTGGACGAAAGGGGGCACTATGTGGCGGTATCAGGGTGCTGGGAGGGCCGTATTTTGTATTTTGTGTCGATTTATGTTCCTCCGGGCCTCCAATCCACGACTTTTGCTGACCTGGGATGGATGGTACTGGATCTTCCTGGGCGTTTCTTGGGTCTGGGTGGTGATTTTAATGCCGTGGTTTCCGGTGTGCTGGATAGATACCCGCCCAGGGATAGTAAAAAGGCTCACGGATGGCTGCCGGACTTTATTGAATCATTGGGCCTGTTGGATTGTTGGAGGTTACTTCACTCTGACTAGCGACAATACACCTTCCACTCTGGTGCTCATGGTAGTCTTTCGAGAATAGTCTATGTTTTAGTCCTGGCGGCTCAGGCTCCGTATGTAGCTGAGGTCACACAAATGGCTAGGGGCATTTCTGATCACTCCCCACACTGGCTTAGATACAAACTAGCTCCTGACTCGTGTGGTAGAATAGCGCCCATTAATCCTTGGTATTTACGTAACCCTAAGATTCGTAGTGAATTGCTGAAGACGTTGGAATATTATTTCCAGGATAATGTGGGTTTGGTTTCGTCGTCGGTCTCGCTGTGGGAGGCTTTTAAGATGGTACTCCGGGGTCAGGCCTTGTCCCTTATTGCCAGTGTCAAAAAACAAAAAGAGGAAGATGTTGCGAGAGTTGAGGCCGAGATAGTTGCATAAGAGTAGGACCTAGAAATTGAGGTGACCCGCGCCAGACTTCACGTGTTGCAGCTAAAGCAGCTGGAGTACAAAACGTTGATTACGGACGAGGCAAAGGTCCTGAGTAGAGAACAGCAAGGGCGCATTTATGATGTCGGCGACAAGGCAGGTAAATGAATAGCCTGGTTGGATAAGAAGGATAGAGCTAGCCGAGTGGTCCCTGAGATTGAGACAGAGGGGGGTGCTTGCATAACTGAACCGCAAGGGATAGTGGACTGTTTTGCCGACCAATTCCGTACTGTGTATTCTTCTGTGTCGGATAGGCCGGAAAGCGACTCTTGTTTGTTGCTGCGGGACATAGCACTCCTGTGCCTACCTGTGGAGGATCGTGACCTTATGGACAGTGGGATTACTGCGGATGAGGTAGCCCTAGCGGTGCGTTCATTGAATGCTGGTAAAGCAACGGGGCCCAACGGTCTCCCAATTGAGCTTTACAAGCTTAGGCCAGATAAGATTGCCCCTTATTTGCCAGACATGTTCCTGGAATCCCGAGAGTGCGGTCTTCTCCCGCGAGATCAGAGGATTGCTTCGATAGTGTTGATTCCTAAGGAAGGGAAGCCTAGGAATAGGTGTACCTCCTATCGGCCGATCTCGTTGTTGAATTCAGAACCCAAGATTTTGGCAAAAGTGTTGGCCAATAGGTTGATTAAGGTCATCAGTGAGCTTGTTCATACAGATCAATCGGGCTTCATACCGCACAGGAATACGGCACTGAATCTTAGGCGTCTGCACGGGGTTCTCGCGAGAGCCTCTACATTGCGTGAGCCAGCCGTATTGGTGTCGCTGGATGCCACGATGACCTTTGATACTGTGGAGTGGCCGTATTTGTGGGCGGTTCTGGCTAAATTTGGTTTTGGTCCGGTCTTTATTGATTGGGTGAGTCTTCTCTATATGGAGCCCCTCGCTCAGTTTGTTGTTAATTGTCGTGTTTCTGCGCCATTTTGTCTTGGACGGGGCACTCGACAGGGTTGCCCGCTTTCCCCGCTCCTGTTCTCACTGGCCCTCGAACCTCTCGCTGCTTGGCTTCGATGGGAGCCTTCGATTAAGGGTATTCGTTGGTCGCCGCAATTTGAAGACCGCATCTCTTTATATGTGGACGATATATTGCTCTACCTGACTTCCCTCAGAAAATCATTAATCGTGCTGTGTGACGTTTTAGCCTCTTATGGTAGGAACTCAGGACTAGTCATAAATTGGGCAAAATCCTTTCTATACGTTCTAAGCGGTGATGCGCCTGTCCTGCCTCGTAATTGTCCGATTCAGATAGCTACGGAGGGATTTACATATCTTGGGACATATATCTCCGGAGATCCCGTGGTTAGATACGAAAAAAACCTTCTCCCTCCCTTGGCTCGATTGAAGCGCGACATAGCGGGCTGGCAAAAGCTTCCTCTCTCTCTACTGGGACGGGCATCTCTTTTCAAGATGATGTCGCTCGCTCGTTTTCTTTACGCCCTCCAGAATACTCTTGATATTGTCCCGGCTAGCTATTTTCGTGAGTTAGAAGGTTTACATCGGAAGTTGTTGTGGGATGGTAGGCCGCGCATATCGTTAGCTAAACTGACCCTCCCTTGGTATGATGGGGGAATTGCTCTCCCGGACATAAAAAGATATTATTGGGCTTCACAACTGGGGGCTATTAACCATGGTACGTACGGGACTGACTCGGATCCCGGCTTTGCCATGGATAGATGGATACTTCCCAGCGGCAATTATAATAGAGCACTATACACAAGGTCAGTGGAGAGGAGTTTGACCGGGCCGACCAGGGCGCGGTACGCATATGGCATGATGCCACTGCATCGCTTGGATGCAAAGATTGTTTAACTTTAGCGACGCCCCTTTTCGGTTCTGAGAGGCTTGGCAGACTATGGAACACCAAGGGTTTTGACAAATGGGACCTTATTGGCATTTCTAAAGTTGGGGACCTCTGGGGGAAGGGACAGATTAAGACGTTTGCTGCCCTTCAGGATGAGTACGAGCTGAGTGGAACGGAATTTTTTCGTTATGCACCGGTCCGTCACGCATTGATGTCTGCATTCCCTGAGGGGGAAAAGATACCGGAGGCCAGTGGCGGTCCGTCCATTATGGGCGTTGGGGCGTTGCCCCCCTCCCCCAACTCAGCCCGTCTTTGAAGTGAAGTGAATCAGTTCAAAGACGCCGAGGGCTCTGAAGAACTCAACTGTCTGTATGACGCCAGACCGCCCTGAAGGGGGTGGGCGGTCTGCCGTCAGATTTGTCATATCACGTCACGTCGCCAGGCCAGGCCCAGGGGCATGCAGCACCACAAGTGCGCACGAGTGGGGACGGAGGGCGAATTTTCGCACCGTGCCCACGCATGCGCACTTGTGTTTTTGTTTGGTTGCAGCATGCCCACATTAGGAGCCCTTCGGCCTCCTAATGGGCGTGCTGCGGGCGAGAAGGCCTGTGCCCCCCCTGGCGCCAGGATTGGCCGAGAGGTGCTGTGAGCCTGTGACGTGCCGTGAGGGGAGCAGAGCAGAGCCCAGAGGTGGAGCGGACCGGAACCGGCAGCAATGTAAGGTAAGAGCGTGTGTGTGTTTTTCTTTTATTTGAAAGTGTTTTGTGCGAGCGTGCGTGTATGCATGAATGTTTGGTGGAGAGTGTTGTTGTGAATGGATGTGTATGCGTGTGTGAAATTGAATACATTTCTTTGAGTGTTGTCTGTTGTGTATGTGTGTGTTGTCTGCCAGACTCCACCCCTCCCTGCTACGTGCATTTTAATCCTACTAGGCTATAATTAAGGCTACTGAAATATGCGATTTTGCAGCAGTGACGTCTTATGCTTAGTTATGAATCTGCTGCATTTGCCACATAGTTCATCACCTGCTGCATATGATAATCTACAGACCTTAAGAAAAAGTAAAAATGTTCTAGCTCATATGGGTCAAAAGTTACTAAACACGTATTACCGAGCAGTAAAAGGCCATTCACGAAGGTTGACTGGTCACCTTTCTGGTGCATTTTGTTGTACCTGTTTGCTGAACTTCTTTCAATTAGGTGAAACCTTTGCTCAGACATGTAACAACGAAAATACTATTACAAAACTTGCTACATTACGTCATATAATTTGCTTTTAGCTGCCTCATCATTTAGCTAAAAGCTCAGCATAATTTGGGCATCCGTGCTGCATAATTCCAGTGCTCCTGAGTATAAATTTGCCCGGCTGTGAGAGAGGCACACAATGTCTGTGAATCCAAACCTCTTTGAAAACTTAGAGAGGTCTCGCCTGTATGCAACTGATTCTGCCCGGCCCTCTGCGTCCATGCTCGGAGATTAGAAGACTGGGAGGAAGGGGAAGGGAGGGGGGGGGGGGTCGAGGGGTTTTAGAAGCGCGTGGTTATTTATTTTATTTTATTTATGCATTTTTATATAGCGCGGACTTTACCCGAAGGCGTCAGAGCGCTTCACATTAGGAACAGAAATGAAACATAATGAGAAACATTACAAAAGAACAGATTGCAAAAACATACGTAACTTACATAAGGTAATAGTGACAATTGTGAGCAACCAAAATACATGAGGTAGTAAAAACTGTGAGCAACCAAAAATACATGAGGTAGTAAAGGTAATAGTGACAATCGTGAGTAAACAAAATACTTGAGTAAAAATTGTGAGCAGCCAAAATACATGAGGTAGTAAAGGTAATAGTGACAATCGTGAGCAAACAAAAAACTTGAGTAAAAATTGTGAGCAACCAAAATACATGAGGTAGTCAAAAGTGCACAAGAGGAAATGAAAGTGACAAGTGTGCAGTTATAAGAGAAAACAGAGTATAATTAGAGGTATAGTCCTGCAATAAGTGCTAGACACTCAGGCTCAGGAACAAGCGTTACGTGGGCAAGGTGGCACTTGTGCAAGTATCAAAGGTAAAGACATGTGAGAGGTAGCAGCCTTGTGTTGCAAGGGCAGAGTGGTGTGTGCATGTTACAAAAGGGCACCGAACACCAGTACATGGCAAATACTGCAAAAAGGCAGACCCTCCAATCACAGGCATACACTGGGAAGGCACTTCCATGGTCATGGAAAGTAGAAATTATCAGTAGTGGGAAGTCTTCCTCACAAATAGCAAGAGGACGTGAATTACTTTTGGAGGTGTCTCTGGAGAAGGAGAACTTTGAGGTCCCTTTTAAATGCCTGGGAGGAGGCGGTGGTCCGGAGCTGAGGTGGAAAGGAGTTCCAGATTCTCACTGCGTTGCCTGAAAAGGATTGGGCCATTGTTCTTTCCTTCTTGAAAGTGGGAGGTTCAAGCAGTAGATTCTCCGCATTGCGTGACCGTCTAGAGCCACCAGAGAGTTTCAGTTTATTCGCCAGGTAGCTGGGAGAGGAGGAGTGCAAGGCTTTGTGGGTAATGCAGGCAGTCTTGTAGATAGCTCTAGCCCACCGGCATGTACACAGACCAGTACCTCTGGCGTATTGTACGTCACCAAGATGAATTCAAGTATGCAGTCCGTCACTTTTTTGTATACTCCAGAGACTGTAAGAAGCAGTCACTCAATCTAAGGTTTCAATAGCTAAGATAGACAATTCAGTATGCTTAATGATGGAGAGTCTGACACAAGGCTTCTGCTTCTATGCCAGTGGCGGTCCGTCCATTATGGGCGTTGGGGCGTTGCCCCCCTCCCCCAACTCAGCCCGTCTTTGAAGTGAAGTGAATCAGTTCAAAGACGCCGAGGGCTCTGAAGAACTCAACTGTCTGCATGACGCCAGACCGCCCTGAAGGGGGTGGGCGGTCTGCCGTCAGATTTGTCATATCACGTCACGTCGCCAGGCCAGGCCCAGGGGCATGCAGCACCACAAGTGCGCACGAGTGGGGACGGAGGGCGAATTTTCGCACCGTGCCCACGCATGCGCACTTGTGTTTTTGTTTGGTTGCAGCATGCCCACATTAGGAGCCCTTCGGCCTCCTAATGGGCGTGCTGTGGGCGAGAAGGCCTGTGCCCCCCCTGGTGCCAGGATTGGCCGAGAGGTGCTGTGAGCCTGTGACGTGCCGTGAGGGGAGCAGAGCAGAGCCCAGAGGTGGAGCGGACCGGAACCGGCAGCAATGCAAGGTAAGAGCGTGTGTGTGTTTTTCTTTTATTTGAAAGTGTTTTGTGCGAGCGTGCGTGTATGCATGAATGTTTGGTGGAGAGTGTTGTTGTGAATGGATGTGTATGCGTGTGTGAAATTGAATACATTTCTTTGAGTGTTGTCTGTTGTGTATGTGTGTGTTGTCTGCCAGACTCCACCCCTCCCTGCTACGTGCATTTTAATCCTACTAGGCTATAATTAAGGCTACTGAAATATGCGATTTTGCAGCAGTGACGTCTTATGCTTAGTTATGAATCTGCTGCATTTGCCACATAGTTCATCACCTGCTGCATATGATAATCTACAGACCTTAAGAAAAAGTAAAAATGTTCTAGCTCATATGGGTCAAAAGTTACTAAACACGTATTACCGAGCAGTAAAAGGCCATTCACGAAGGTTGACTGGTCACCTTTCTGGTGCATTTTGTTGTACCTGTTTGCTGAACTTCTTTCAATGAGGTGAAACCTTTGCTCAGACATGTAACAACGAAAATACTATTACAAAACTTGCTACATTACGTCATATAATTTGCTTTTAGCTGCCTCATCATTTAGCTAAAAGCTCAGCATAATTTGGGCATCCGTGCTGCATAATTCCAGTGCTCCTGAGTATAAATTTGCCCGGCTGTGAGAGAGGCACACAATGTCTGTGAATCCAAACCTCTTTGAAAACTTAGAGAGGTCTCGCCTGTATGCAACTGATTCTGCCCGGCCCTCTGCGTCCATGCTCGGAGATTAGAAGACTGGGAGGAAGGGGAAGGGAGGGGGGGGTCGAGGGGTTTTAGAAGCGCGTGGTTATTTATTTTATTTTATTTATGCATTTTTATATAGCGCGGACTTTACCCGAAGGCGTCAGAGCGCTTCACATTAGGAACAGAAATGAAACATAATGAGAAACATTACAAAAGAACAGATTGCAAAAACATACGTAACTTACATAAGGTAATAGTGACAATTGTGAGCAACCAAAATACATGAGGTAGTAAAAACTGTGAGCAACCAAAAATACATGAGGTAGTAAAGGTAATAGTGACAATCGTGAGTAAACAAAATACTTGAGTAAAAATTGTGAGCAGCCAAAATACATGAGGTAGTAAAGGTAATAGTGACAATCGTGAGCAAACAAAAAACTTGAGTAAAAATTGTGAGCAACCAAAATACATGAGGTAGTCAAAAGTGCACAAGAGGAAATGAAAGTGACAAGTGTGCAGTTATAAGAGAAAACAGAGTATAATTAGAGGTATAGTCCTGCAATAAGTGCTAGACACTCAGGCTCAGGAACAAGCGTTACGTGGGCAAGGTGGCACTTGTGCAAGTATCAAAGGTAAAGACATGTGAGAGGTAGCAGCCGTGTGTTGCAAGGGCAGAGTGGTGTGTGCATGTTACAAAAGGGCACCGAACACCAGTACATGGCAAATACTGCAAAAAGGCAGACCCTCCAATCACAGGCATACACTGGGAAGGCACTTCCATGGTCATGGAAAGTAGAAATTATCAGTAATGGGAAGTCTTCCTCACAAATAGCAAGAGGACGTGAATTACTTTTGGAGGTGTCTCTGGAGAAGGAGAACTTTGAGGTCCCTTTTAAAGGCCTGGGAGGAGGCGGTGGTCCGGAGCTGAGGTGGAAAGGAGTTCCAGATTCTCACTGCGTTGCCTGAAAAGGATTGGGCCATTGTTCTTTCCTTCTTGAAAGTGGGAGGTTCAAGCAGTAGATTCTCCGCATTGCGTGACCGTCTAGAGCCACCAGAGAGTTTCAGTTTATTCGCCAGGTAGCTGGGAGAGGAGGAGTGCAAGGCTTTGTGGGTAATGCAGGCAGTCTTGTAGATAGCTCTAGCCCACCGGCATGTACACAGACCAGTACCTCTGGCGTATTGTACGTCACCAAGATGAATTCAAGTATGCAGTCCGTCACTTTTTTGTATACTCCAGAGACTGTAAGAAGCAGTTACTCAATCTAAGGTTTCAATAGCTAAGATAGACAATTCAGTATGCTTAATGATGGAGAGTCTGACACAAGGCTTCTGCAGCTATGCCCCTCTCGCCATTTGCAATAGACTTTTCTTTTCATGCAGAAGACGAAGAGGACAAGCTGGTACAGTCCTTGGTTGTTATGCGCCCTTCAGAGTCATTCTGGGTGGGTAGTATCAGAGCTCCGATCTCAATCAGCCCCTTTGCTGTCAAGCGGTATTTCTCAGGGCAGCCTCTCACAGCTTCCGAGCCAATCGTTTCTCCCAGCAAGAGCAGGCAGGTTCTGAACTCACGAGAGAGCCTACCCCCCTTTGGTCAGGGATCAGCAATGCAGGCTTTTTTAGCTTCATTCTGGAGTTTGTCTGCCCCATCTGCTTAAGAAGCCCCAGCCAAAGGTCATGTCCTGTCGTTAAACTGGTGTACAAAACTCCTTGCAGTAGAAAAGAGAAATGATTATCTCGGTCACAAGGCCAGCTTTAATGCAGAAACAGTGGCAACTGTGGTCACTCACACCAGCATGTCACTCTAATTGTTTCACCCTTGCCACCAGTGAGCTGGGAGGGATCTTGTTTGATCTATTCCACACTCTTCCAGCATCCCCTTATAACCTAACCTTTCACGTCTATTACAGTTTGCTAATTCAAAAAAATCTTTCAAAACTATGATTCAAGCAAAATGTATATTTCTGAAGGATTGAATACATTAGGCCCTCTTTTGTTGCAAGGACATTTTTCAAGTGTTGAAAAATTATCAGAATACCCTTCCTCCACACTCACTCTCTTTTGTTTGCTCAAAAAGCCACCTAATTCATCCACTTCCTAATGGCAAGATTGACAAAATAAATAAATATTCCTCTTCCATTTCTACAATTTCCTCTTTGCCACGTATATGGTACTGGAATATTGCGGCCTACATATCATAAGGCAAAGAAATTTAGTACTAAATATTTTTTTACAAAAATATTGCCTTGTTCACAGTCAATAACAAACACATCTGTGGCGAAAGGGGCAATACCCAAGACAGCCCACATTTTCTAACCATTATTAGACTACCAACGGTTCTGAAACTTGTTAAAGTGTTCATAATTGTTAAAGTGTTCATAATTGTTCAAGTGGAGTGGTGTGGCTCACTGGTTAGAGGCGGCAGACCCGTAAGCAGAGGATGGCCCGGGACCAGGGTTCGATTCCCGACGCGGCAGGGTCGTGGACCAGGGTCTGCGGGCTCGATAATTCTCGCCTCGGTGCCTACTCCAGTCAGGGACCACACTCGGCAACTCTGGGCATTAGCTTGCCTCATCTTCACAACGGCCCCCCAGACCGCCGGGGATGCTTGGTCGCACCTTAGAGATACCCATTAGGGACCATCTCTCAGGGTGAGCCAGGACGGGTTCCCCAGCGGTCGAAGCACGGAGATACTCCTCCGGGAGTTGATTCTAGCGCTATATAAACCCACAATTAATTAAATTAAATTAAATCTTTGAACCATAATACACAGTTTTCTGCTATCTAGTTTATGTATATATATTTAGGTATATTTATTTATGCAATGGCAATGCAAATTTGAGGTTATTACCACAGTATAGCAAAATTGAAACAAAAACCACTGGTAAATACTCACAGATTGCTTGTAGCAATGTATTTTCCCATGGAAACAACATTCCTAATAGTCAGAAAGAGTGGCTCGCCAATGTGATTTTAACTTACCGCACAAATGTAACACCTTGAATCTTGGTGTTTGTTAAATACCTTTTGCTAAAACAAATACACAGGGACAGAAATATGCCATGCCATAAATTATACATCCAGACGTGCAGAGTATACTATGCTATTTACCACCATTGTTGAGGGGCATCATAAACCACTAGAGGTTTCATTTCTCAGAGTCATGGTGTGTGTGTGTATGTATGTTTTACTGAAAGTTTCAGAGAATATGAAACCGAAAAATCCCTGACATTCGCAAGCAAGCTACAGTCGCAGAATATGGCCCTTGGATAGGCCAAGTCCCCAAACTCCATGGGCAAACATCCCCCACTACACATCTGCATGAAACTTGATATTCTTGCAATATGTTTAATCTGGTAACTGCAAAATTTCATGCAGATTCATTAATTAATGCCTAAATTATTAATGATGAAACTTTTTTTAAACCCCATTTATTGTTGTTGTCCTTTGATGGATATGCTTTAAACGTGAAATACCAAAAAAAAGTGAAACCTGCTAAATGTCTGCCATATTTTGTGTGGATTTATCAAACTGTGCCAAATGTTTTGCAAATGAATACTTCATTGACTGATCAATTAAATGTGCCTGCCTCAACAGACCTTTGAAACTGAAAACACCAAGTGTAAGCTGAATATGCTAAGCATCCTCCTCATTTCATGCAGGTCTGACAAACAGTGCCAGCGTGACAACCAATTCAAATGTTATTTTACTCTTCCTATTAATTTGCCCAACTGCCCTATATTGGAGCTACACAAAACCTTAAATACCTGCATTTGAGTGTAACCTGCTCACTGTTTGCTGCATTTACCACACATTGAGCAACCAGAGCCAAAGTTATTACTAGCAAATGAAAATCCTATTGCCCCATTTTAATTTTGGCCCCCGCCCCCTAATCCCTCAACCCCATTAGATTGGCACAATACTTGACATACTAAAAGAAGATTAATTCTTCTACATTTTCTCCATATTTTGTGCAGATTTATCACTCAGTGCCAAATTATTAGCAAATTAACACTTTCTATACCCCCCTTCTTAACTGAGCACCCCCTTGATGGAGCTTCATGCCTTTGAAAACCCAAGAGTAGGCTTAGTAAGCTAAGTGTCTGGTAAATTTCATGCATATTTGTCAAGCAACTGTCTAGATATACTAGTGTTTATCCTTTAGAGCCTACTCTAGTCTGCACCTTTTTAAACCCTAATATCTCAACACTATTGCACATATTTACACCCAACCACAAAAATACCAATTTTTAATAAATATCTTAATTTATGCCAACTTTGCCATAATTCCTTTCAGTGGTTGGTGTTGTAGTGATGAGCAACATTTCCTATAGGAGCTAAAATGGGAAAACACATCTTTTTTAGCCCCACCTACCTTTTTTTCCTCCTGCACAGAATAGCCTGAGAACTCGCACACCAGACCCTAGCATCATGCTCTAATTTCTTGGATGCTTGAACTTGTGCTAAGTTACGCTACATGGGTCTTGTTAAGCACCTGTCTCAACCAATAAGAGAGCCTTGGCACAAATCAGAGCATGGACACTAAACATCAGGTATCATTAATGGATTGGGCCAGAGAAAAGCCAAAGTTTTAATATTTCCTAAATCACAGGTGATGAGAGAAGCACCTGCTTGGCACATGCATAGAGAGTTCTAGAGACTTATGTCAAGATGAGGCAATGCACCTTCTAGTGTCACGTAAGGATGTGGCCCCCCTTCGAACCTGCGTGCCTTCATTTGAACACACAAAAAGTAATAAATCCACCGACATTGGGCACTTGTTTACATCTCATGTTGAAATCATTAGGGATGTTGGATGAGAGGTATAATTAACACGACAGATGTAATTGCTTGAAAATGTTTTGGCACTGAATGCCACGTGTCTGCTCTGGGCGAGGCGCGGTCTCACCCAGGTCAACTGCAGGACCTCGCTGCCTCCCAAGCATAAGTGGCATTGTCACACCAGGGCAATGACATAATGAAAAGGTAGCAGTGAGGAATGTGGATTCATGGGTGGTGAAAGAGCAGAGGTGTGACGGCAGCAGGACTCTTACACGCCACAGTTGAGAAAGTGGTTCCGTAGTGCCCATCACACTTTCTGACTGCACAGGGTGGCGCTGCTCGTGGACGTCTGGCTGGCTCGTCCCCTCAGACGGGGACAGACCGAGATCCTTCTGGGCAGAAATAGAGAGAACTGGGCAGCCCCGGCCCCTCCTCTCTCCCACACTCTTGACAATGTAACCTGCGGTGACATCATGGCGCGGGGCGGGCCTGCTGCACAGTTTGTGTGTACTCTATACCTCACTTCCTAGCTGCCATAGCATGAACAGATACATTACGGACCAGGGACTGGGAGCCAGACGCGTCCTGGCCCCTGGATAGCCGCTGCAGGCGTGTTTTCGGGTGGGGTGTCAGCAGCTTTGTGTTTCCTCTTGCAGTGCATGGCTCTCCTCCTGCACAGCGAGCACCCGGAGGCTGCACTCCAGGTAAGGCAGCCCTGTACCGCTTTCCGCTGTGTGCTTGGGTCTTCCGGTGATCGCGAGGTGCCCTGCGGCACGTCATAGCAGCGCAAGCGGTTTTGCGGTCGTGAGTCACATTGCATTCTGGTACTTGTAGTGACACCCACCCACAAGAGCCAAAATGTAAATCAGACGTCCACGACTAAATGACCTACTGAGAACAACTTAAGATTTCTGAGCGCCTCGATTATGAAGCTATTCATTCCGGCACAAGGGGTCGTCGGAAAGCACGAGTATAGGTACTAAACGTTGCTGTGTGACTGGGATGGTGATGGATCCTCGAATAGTGTGCTCATGTTTTTTCCCTGATTCTCTCATTAGTACAAGAGGAGGGGCGTGGAGCACCACATTGAGATAGTGCCACTGTAGCCCAGTGGGGCAATGCACACATGTATGGATGGACAGCTGGGTGCTTGTATGAATGAATGGCTCTTGTGTGAATGGGTGATTCAGTAGATGGATGGATGGGTGGGGGTTAAGCTGGAAGAACATGAGCAATCTCTTGTGCACTGTCCACATTCTGAATAATGAAATGTTAACATGTCTGCTGAGCATCAGTATTGCATGAGCTGTAGCTTGCTGCATTTAAAGGGTCAATATACAGAAGTTTCTGCTTGTCACCCAAATAAATACCAGGAAGGTCTTGGAGAAACTCTGGAGATACTTTAACGAGTTGGAGGTCTTCAGAAACACACAATCTCTAGTCTTCCTATGATACAATCCATTTGAGCATCTGTCAAGCTTTAGCTCATGTCAGTGGTAAGCAGATAATAGTATTCTCCCACATCATTATAGGAGCTGTTTGTCTGGTGCTACACAAGCCATGTAGTGATGTAGACCACTCTCCTTCCCAACTCATCAGCCTTCTCTGATACATTAGATAAAATGCGCCTCAGCTCTTCGTCCTTTCACTTATACCATAAACCAATCTTGTGGCAATACAATCCATTGGTATATACTGCACCAGGCACTAGCTGTATGTAATGAGGCAGAGTATTACTACAAATACCAGGACACTTGTATTAACCTTCCTGCTTTCTCAAATTTGCTTGAAAATGCACCATTTTCCCACTATTTTTTCAAAATTTTCTCGGGGGGAATCCCCCCGAACCCTCCTTAGGGGGTTCGGGCTCGCTCGCTACGCTCGCTCGCTACGCTCGCTCGCTACGGTGCCGTATGATTATCGGTTTCCGCCCCACCCCTATCAAATGTCACCAGCCGGCGACCCCTTTGGAGGACCGCTTATTGGATGGTCACTTGCCAGATAGTACCATTTCCCTTGTCTATAAAAAGCTGATCAATTGTAGTGCTGACCTTTTGATATTGTTACGTGAAAAGTGAACCCGAGATGGCCTTGAACTTGACGACGAGGACTGGCAGACGGCGATCTCCTCTCCGAAGGAGGTTGCGATTCCGGCACGTCTCAGATTGGTACAACTCAAAATCTTGCACAGGGTATATGTCACGGGTCCCCACTTGATTCAAATGGGTTTTACACAAGAGTGGCTCTGTCAGAGGGGTTGTGGTCAATAGGGAACTTTCTTACATATCATATGGGAATATTGGGGCAAGGTCCATGAAGTGATGCAAAATGTGACAGGGGTGGCTCTTTTACCAGAAGTTAGGAGATGTTTATTAAATGTTTGGGAGCCAACTGATCTTAACGCAGCACAGATTCAGTGGGTGTCTTTGGGTGCTATGATTGCTAAACGGAACATAGCGCAGCTGTGTGGGTCCCAAAGGCCACCCACGATCGAGGTATGGAAGGAAAACATGGATTGGTGCATGTTCCGGGAAAAGACTGTCTATCTGGCTTGGGGCTGCCCACGTAAATGGAATAATATCTGGAGCCCTTGGAATCGTTATAGGGGAAATATCTGTGTGCCGCCTGTGTCCGCAACTGATTCTGTCCCATCTTCCCCGTGATCTCCCACGGTGGGCCCTCCCCTCCCTCCCCCTCCCCGTCGATTGCCATCTATTTTGTTGTAATGTGATAATGTGGAAGAACCTCATCTGTCTATGCATTCACGTATTCTGTGGTTGCCTTGTGTTTGTTTTCAATAAAAAGAAATATTTTTAAAAAAGAATAGCAATTAGCAAATAGTGATTCTGAATGGATCGCTATTTGGAAATCGCTGTTCTAAATGTTCGTACATATAGACCAAGGAGAATGAATTGAACTCACTAAATTCTGACCAATATAACAGGGA
Organism: Lissotriton helveticus; assembly: GCF_964261635.1. Taxonomy (NCBI): domain Eukaryota; kingdom Metazoa; phylum Chordata; class Amphibia; order Caudata; family Salamandridae; genus Lissotriton; species Lissotriton helveticus. Next base: position 820,493,649 of record NC_136067.1, on the reverse strand, counting down.
AAATCAGTTTACATAGATATTAGTCAATGTCAAAACTCAGTATTGAATGACACATTCGAAATGTGGGCAATAAAGCAAATCAATAGATGATTTTTGTGCAGCTCATTATGATGTATTTCTGATGAGTTTGCCTGGTCCAAGATGGCAGCAGTGACAATACTGCGCCTGTACATGTACCACCCACTGCGTGTACAGTACAATATTTTATGGCACCGCCGGCTGGACTGGTGGAAAGACCACTTGATTATTCATTTGCAATCAGAGGCTTAACAATCAAGACAGAGATATGTATGACAGTGAGCGCGATGCGCATATAGCTGACGGACACTGGATCATTATTGTAGGGAAGGAAACATGGCGATGTCAAGTCTTGGAGGCTGGTCACCAGCCTGTGGCAATGATAAACGTTAATGAAGACTGAATCACTAAAACTGCGTAGATAGTCTAACAAAGTTCTCTAATACTAACTTTCTGAATAGCATTAGCTCTTGGTACAACTGGTAATGTAATAGGTCTCTAGGCTGCCAATTATTTTATATTTGCTTCTGTAGAGGAAAAGAATCCCTTCTTTACAGAACACATCAGAACGGTCTAATTATTTATAAACTGACCTGTAGGCCCTTCTGTGCCTTAGCAGACCACAGGAAGACGTTGTGGTGCAGTTTCAAGACTCGTGGTTGCAGGGTATGTGTGTTAAAGTTCAGCAATCTTATCCTGAAATACAGTGTTTCAAAACACCTGGGATCTTGCCTTGAGCTTGCATTGTCTTTTCATTAAAATCCAGTGAAAGGAGCAGATATGGGGCTTACAATGTTGCCTCTGGAGCACAGGGCATGCTTCCAAGTAGGAAACAGCTAAGAAAATATGCAGCACGCCCTGTTTTGGCTCTAAATGGAGGCAGACTAGATACTAGTCCTAAAAGTGTGCTTTTTAATCAGGCATCTCCTCTGCACTCAAATTTTATAACAGCAGTGTACAGGGCCAAACTGAAAAAAAACTTTCAAATCTGACTTAGATGTAAAAAAAAAGAACAAAAAAACGAAAAATAACAGAATAAATATGTGCTGCTGATCCCGAACTCGAAAACATTTATGCTTCATTGTTGCCACTCAGTAAAAACACACACACCGAAATGTAAGGCAAAGCAATCCATAAAAAATGATCTGCATATTTGTTTATTGTGATGTTTGCTAGAGCTGAACGCATTGCCCTGCCTCCCTTGAATGTGACTAAGGAGCCCTGATGATGGATATGCCTTTTGTTGATGTAGGGAACTGTGAGTGGGTTACTTGAGTTACAATATTTGTTTTAATATAATAACTTGTTTTCAAAATTATGAATCAATTATATCAAAGTCGTTGTTAGAGTTAGTAGTGGCGGAACCAGAGGGGATAACCCAGCTATTGGAAGGGGAGGCGCACTGACTGTATGGCCAGCAAGAAATTTCAGTCTGGCTTGAGACCTCAGTTTTTTGTTTGAAGGGCTGGTGGGACTTTGCAATGCAAGAATAGTTGACAATTGATTCCTTTGCCAACTGCATTTATTTGGGTGGTGAAGACTAGAGGGTCTATTACAATGTCGGGCGGATCGCCACCGCCCACATGGCAGTGGCGATCCACCCGACAAAATCTCCTGCCCGCCTCCCATTTACCCTCTGCCATATTATGATGGCGTGGGTACCGCGGCGGACGGGAAGACCATCTGCTGCTTTTCCGCCCGGTGGACCAGTCGACCGGGTGGAGACGGGTTGAATATGGTAGGGTGTCTGCTAGACACCGCCATCCATATTACAATGGAGGCGGGAACCAGCCTTTCCATGGTGGAGCTGCTGCCACGGAAAGGCATGCATTTTTTGCAGTTAGGGCGCCGTTGCAGGCCCCCAGGATGTTAGTGGGGTGGGGGGCACATGGGGGGTACCATAGGTACCCCCTACATTTGCATGCATGACGTGGCAGGCACCGCGCGGTGCCTGGGGGGTACAAATGGTACCCCCCTACATTTGCATGCATGACGTGGCAGGCACTGCGCGGTGCCTGCCACATTGTGCATGCAAATGCACAGATGCCTTTTTTGCATTGCGGCGGGTGCTGCTGACAGCACCGCCCGCAGCAATGCAAAAAATGCAGGATGTACCCACCAGTGTGGCGGGAGCATCCTAATTGTACATTCGGGAGCGCCGCACACATAGCTGATTGCCCCATCTCCCGGTGCGATGGCAGGCGGACTTTGTCCGCCCACCATCGTAATAGACCCCTAGGTGTTGATCAAAGATCATACCCAGATTTCATAAATTGGATTTCTTGGATTGTCTGTGGAAGCTTGGCCGTCCCAAAGGGATAGTATTTCAAAAGACAGTGGTCCCTGGACACTGGAGGGTAAGAAGGTGAAATAAATATAGATCAAATATAGATCAAGTGAATTCTATATTCTTTTTCCTGCCGGACAGGATTTTAATATATCATATGTAGATGTAGTCAGTTATCTATAAAATTCCAAGTGGGACACAGCCTGTGCCCTACTACCACATATAGACAAGTGTGACATACAAAGAAGGGGGTGGGGGGGAAATGTCAGGCAAGGGGAGAAAGTCTGCGTACAATATAATCCTGCAGACTGATGAATTATAAATACACTATTATGACATATTATGTAATACAGTCAAAGACATATAGTGTATATATTGTCCCCAGGGATAGTAGCCATTAAAAAGTGATTGTTCTCTTCAGGGCCAGCCCTAGGGCGGTGGGACCAGTGCCACTGCACCGGGCATTGACTTCGGGCGGGGCGCATTGTGTGCAAACATATTGTGGTTTTAACAGCACCTGTTGCAGTGTTCCTTTCCTCCAGCAATTTTCAGTCAACAATATAAATGTCAAGATAACTCCGGAGATTAATGTTCATCCTAGAGAGAGATCGGAGTTTGTCTAGTGGAAGTTTTGACTCAAGGTGAGGTAGCACAAAGATTTAATATGCCTGCTGTAAAGGACGTGCACCATGTAGATCACAAAGTGCTTATAGTGTAAATAGGTAAGTGGGTTACTGCTTCTGTCAGAGAGATCCTTTTGTTACTTGTAGCTTATAAGTAAAAGTCCAAATGTAGAAAAATGAGCTACAACTGTCAACAAAGAGCTGCATGCAAACTGCAAAGTATAGATTGGAGCATTGTGATTTTCTTCACAGTCTTTCATTATCCTAATGTTGCAAAAAAAAGTTAATTTGGGTAGAATTAAATTATTTTAATTAAAAAGAACCCTCAAACTTGGTGTTACATTTTAAATTCTAAGTTTGTTCTTCTCCAAACCAAGCCCTCAAACTATACTGCCTACCAGTATGGATGATCTGTGACTCCTGCACCTTGTAGTCCTCTGACTTATGTAACACTTCCTATATACCAATTTACACAGATTTGATTGATTGTCTCTGTGTAATGTGTGTATGTGATGTAAAGTGCTCTGACACCCTACAGTGGTATGAGTGGCTCTATAAAACGAATTAAATGCATGTGAGAGAGAGTGGTTATGGAGACTTGGAGGTGGTAGTGAGGGAATCCATGGTGGAGGTGGTCACTGAGGGGCCCCAACAAACACTGTCGCACCGGGCACCACCAGCGCTAAAGCTGGCCCTGGTTTTGTTCTTTGCTCTACGGTTGTCTGACTGGCTAGGTGGATGTATGAATGGATGGTATCTTTAGGAAAGGACTGTCTTCAAATTGAAGGCAGCTTACTCAGAGGAGATATCTGCCTTAAAGTGGCAGCTCTTCCATGCTATTGACATCAATACAGTGCTTATGGTCAGGACACCAGCCACTTTTTGGCAGATGTCCTGCATCCACACAACTCTTAATAAGGTCTTCTGACAGTTGCCTATGATTGCAGAGACATGATTGAATTAATATACAGTCCCCTATGTATTGCACAGAGGTTGAGCAATTTCATGGCTGCCTGATGGCCATTATCTATCGAGATAAGAAAACCTTCTCCAATCTCCATTTTTGCGGTTTCAGTCCCTATCATGTGTTTGACGACTGACTAGCAGTGTGCATTAGATTGTTTATCCACATACTCCCGTTGCCTTGTAAGCTCCGTTCTGAAAATGTTATTTTGATAAAGAGGACTTGAAATTGGTGAATTTATGATTGTCTGCATCGAGCGGCCGGGGATTCTAGAACTCATTGATGAGCAAAGCAATGTCTGAAGCAAATGTAAGGAAAGCTCATTTCGTATGCTACAAGGGAGGACTCCGCCAAAAGGTTGGAAACTTTAATTATGTAAGAAGATGGATTCTGTGAGTGTCGGGTGTTCCGAACGACTTAGTGTGTGACTTCTAGCATATTTGCTATTTTTTAAAGTTGTGGGGGTTGCACAAGTGGAGTTCTTCATAACATTTGATTGGTCATTTTTCCAAAAATATACACTAACCCCAACTGATTAATCTATTTATTAACAAGAGTAGTGCAATTAGTTAATTTCTTGCAAAAAGAACAATTGAAACCTGTCCTAGGATACTTGTTTCCAGTCCAGGGAGGACCTGGCCTGGCAGCTCGGGCTGGACTGCTCACATTGGGTCAAGACTGATTTGCATATGGCTGGGTCCAAACTGGAATGGCATGGTGAGCAAAAAAACGATGGATTTAGGCAAAGATCTCTGTACTGGGGTGAATGTATGACATTGTTCTGCATTCTGTCCATCAATTGTTCTTTTTGCATTTGTCACCCCGTGTGGGACGGGTATGCAGAGACTTGGGTCCCGTGCTCTCCATGCCACTGGAGTCAAGCTATCCTGGCTGATGAGGGCTGAAAGCCCGAAACCCGTCCTAGGATGCTTGTTTCTAGTCCAGGGAAGACCTGGCCTGGCAGTTCGGGCTGGACTGTTCCCATTCGCCGCAGGGTCAAGACTGATTTGCATATAGCTGGGTCCAAACTGGAATGGCATGGTGAGCAAAAAAACGATATATTTAGGCCCAGATCTCTGTACTGGGGTGAATGTATGACATTGGTCTGCATTCTGTCCATCAAATGTTCTTTTTGCATTAGTTAATTTCTTGGCCCAATTGGTGGGACTTTTGCCCTCGCTTTGAACTTTCCTTTCTTAAAGGAGTAGCTCTGACTAGTGTCTTAGTTATACTGTATGCCACATCTATCCACCCCAGGTTCAGTATTTTCTACTGGGAATGGGAGAATTCCATGTTAGGTGTCTTAAGTGTCTGGGGCGCTGGGTTGTTTGATGTTATGAGGGCATAGAATTTATAGCATTTTGCGTAAATGAAGAGTGATCAGTGAGTAGTAGTCTGACGACAGGGTGGGGTTGCGAGGTGACTTGTGTTATTAGTTAGCCTCCACATTGAGCAAGGATGTAAGGACCAGTGCGTAATCTGCCACGTGACTGCTCTTTACACTGGTTTGTATAATCCAAGGGCTTGAGTATTTGGCAGTACTTCCCCTGTGCATTTCCATATTTGTTTCCAAGGACATGCATGTATATGTTAAGAGCTGACAATGAATCTCAGAATCACACAACTAAATGAGTTGTATTTTGGCATCTGTGCTTAAGTGCGTGTCAGCTTGATTGTGTATACTACTACTTCTTCACCTCATCTATCAATAACGCTTTTCTGTAACCCTGGGCGTAGTTCACGAAGTAGTGCTACGCGTAGCTACGTGAAGTGCACTATGCACTACGCGAGCTACGCGTAGCACTACGCAAACTGCGTAGTACCCTGTTCACAATATGCAAGAAGCCGTTTTCAATGATTGCACAGTGTGGGCAAGCATCCGGCACTGTGCAATTATTGAAAACGGCATCTTGCACAGTGCGAGCTATAGTTTTCTGCTGCTCGAGGAGATTTTTACTCGAGTGGCAGCTTTCTCAATGCGGACTGGTAGTTTCTCATCGCGAGCGGTCGCGATCATGCGCGACCACTCGCAATGAGAAACCTGACCTTCCAACGTTGAGAATCTCGCTGGGAGGTTTATTTTCCATGCTCGCCATCGGCAACTTGATGTTGCTGATTGCGAACGAGCAAAAAGTCTCGCCAGGATGTCATTTTGCTTGCTCGCTGTCGCCAACTTGACGTTGAGGACTGTGAGCAAGCAAAAAATGACCGCTGCACTACGCTACGCGTGTTTGATCTGTGCTACGTGCAGTTCACGTAGTGCGAAGTTGCGCAAACTTCACGAACTACGCAAGCGTAGCGTAGTGATTTGCCCAGGATTACTTTTCTGGGTGTTTTGGGACCACCGGGGAAACTGTCCATTAATGATAGTGATTGAGGGAGTAAGTTGTCTGTAAACCAAATTTCTGTTAAACCTCTGACCATGTGATCGGTAATCACATCATGACTGTCCGAGATGTGTTGTGAGCCACATGCGGGTGAACTCGCCAATTTTAATTTGTCACCTTGCGTTTTGAAGTAGAATTTTGCTCTGTATTGAAAGACCCTGGCTGCTGTGTGTTATAGGTCCTAGACCGGACTGTTGCCTCACTCCACAGAACTGTTGGACCTAATAATGGAGTTTTATTTCCATTTGATGCTCTCTGCAGATTATATCCCCTTCCATTCAAGTTATTTGTCCATGTCTGTTGACATTACTGGGAAGATTTAATTGATCAGTCTGGGGCCTCATCTGATATCTGAGGTTTTGATGTTCGTCCATCTCAGGCCACCATTATTTCTTCGCTGGTAGACTCTGTGGCTCCAAGGTTAATATTTACTGCTGTTTATGGTTTTTTCATAGCCATCCCCGAATGCATCTGCGGCATAGATTTTAATGTTGTTTCTTCACATGATGGTGTTTATGTCCCAGTACTGTCTTTTTGTTGACTGCTTCTCTCACAGTGAGGTGAGAAATTGCTGATGGTGGCACCATTTGGGTTGCTAGCTCGTTAAATTACCCTGGTGATATGTGTCTTCCTCTTTTGTGTGTTCCCCTTTTGTTTGTAGGGAATGTACTTGTTTGCATCACTTCTGCTGTACTGTAGCAACAGAGTGGTTCTGTAGCATCATCAAATGATTGCTATGACTAGTTCAAATTTTAGGGGGGGTGAGGTATTTCCCTAGATGACATGAGGCTGGTCTGTTTTGTGGATTGGGCTGCCCTACACCACTGCATGCACGTACATACTGACTTTCTGAAGCAGATATTTTTTGACATTGAGAGACCCTGGTTTACTTTCGTAGATGCTTCACTTGTGTTTCTTGTGAGAAGACCTGGGGCCACATGCATCATTGTAGGATTTTGCGATTCCTAAATTGCGAAAAGTAAGGAATCGCAATTTAGGAATTGCAAAATCCTATGCATCAAGAAATTTTACAAGTTTTAGCGATTCCTTAATTTTCTGTATTTGCGATTCCTTAATTGCGAATCGCAATTAAAGAATCACATTACATTGATTCCTATGGGCCTAGAGGCCCATAGGAATCAATGGCAAGGCATTCTCATTTTGCAAATTCGCAATTAAGGAATCGCAAAATTAGAATGCAATTTCAAGGGTGCAGGGGGGAGTCCAAAGGACCCCCCCTGCACCCCTGAAATGTCACGTAAGTACATTTTACTCACACACATGTCCCAAGGGCATGTGTGTGTGTAAAATAGAAGTTTAAAAAATGCACTTTTGTGCATTTTTAAAACTTTTCGCAAATTACCATGAAGGTTGACTTCATGGTAATTTTCCCCTTCCTAATTGCGAATTCGCAATTTAAAAAAAAGCATGCATAGCATTTAAGAAATCGCAAAATTAGCGATTTCTTAAATGCTATAGCAATTTAAGAAATCGCTAAAAAATGTGATTTCTTAAATAGCGAAAAATGAAAAAAAATGATGCATCCCAAAAATGGTTTTTGCATTCGCAAACGGACGATTTTTGCGATTCGCACCGTTTGCGAATGCAAAAACCAATGATGCATGGGCCCCCTGGTTCTTTATATATCATGTCAGCAACTATTAGGAGCAGCTCATTTGTGTACTTACGGACGCTGTGAGCATTGTCCAGAAAGAAGGCCAGAGAACGAGAGAAGCGCTGTTCGTCTGCATGCATTGCTCAATGCGACTCAGATATCTCACTTTAAAGGCCCCGGTGAACCCATTTGTTGCAAAAAAACTTTAAGCACTGTGATGGGCTAATAAAAAGACAAGTCATAGTTTACGCATACGTAATTGCCATATTCACCCTGGAGGGGAGTTGGTGGGGGGCGGGTGGGGGGAGGGGGGAGTGAGAGAGGGAGGGGGCAGGAGCATCATCACCTGTACTGCTAAACTTTGGAATTCGATGCCCTAAGATCTTAAGAAAAAAACTGAAATGTTTTCTTTTCGGAAAGCTCTTAAATCATGGCTTTTCAACAGTTAGACTCTATTCCTTTCTCATCTCTAAAATGCTTGCTTAGGCAATGATCTGTTTCCCAGAGCTATAGCGCCTAGATACTCCAGAGTAGTAGAGCGCTCTAAACATTTATTTTTCATTTCATTTTACACCTAAATCTCTACAAAAAGGAAGTGCATCTTTCATTAAAAAAAAGTCCATAAAAATGACTATTAAAAAAATTAAGGGGCATATTAGCAAGGGCAATATTGCCGCTTTAGCGGGACTTTTTCCCGCTAAAGCAGCGATATTTTTATCGCCCTATTAGCAAGCTGTCGCTAACAGCAGTTAGCGACAGCTTTTAGGCGATAGCTACAGGTTTGGGCCCGCTTTCCATGTCAGCGATATTTATCGCTAATGACATGCAAACAGTCAGCGACTGAAAACAGTCGCTAACACAGCTATCGCCTATTAGCAAGGCAGGTGAAGGGATTAAAAAAAAAATCGCCCTAAGCGCAATTATCGCTATAAACTAACGCCTACTTAAATTTTGACTTACCTGTATAGTCAATGGGGAGTGGATTATCAGATTAAGCCCCCATTGGCGTTAATGCGAGAATATCGCTGGTTTTCCAGTGATATTCTCGCATTTTGCCGCTATCGCTGGATATTTTAGCACAATGGAGAAAAACGTTGCTAATAGCATGTTTTCTCCGCTAGAATATCAGCGATACCCAGCGATAAAAATAAAGTCGCTAACCACGTTTAGCGATAAATATCGCTATTTCTTGCTAATAGGCCCCTAAGTAGTTTCGATTCTTTCTTACAGAGCGGGGAAAATAGTAAAAATGGACAACCTTTCCTCTCCTGCTTACTGAGTATAGTGGTGGGTCTTTCAGAGATCAACCTCCACACCCTCACCCAACCTCCACCCTGTGCCATTTAAGTATACAGAAACATCCTCTCCTTTATCATGAGGGGGTGCAGGCTCTCAGTAGGTGACTTCTGCCCATTCAGGGCAGAGTGGAAACAGTACAGCACAATGGCGTGGGATGATGCTCTAATCATTTCGGGATGCTCATTGGTCACGCATCTCGTAGGTTTCATAAAATTAATTAAAACTTTTCCATCACGTTGTTTTATACATTTTGTATTATATTCACATTCCTTAATCCCTTAATAATATTCAGTTTTGAAAATATTATTGTGTTGCTAGTTCTCGCTGATGACATAGGGCCAATTGTTTTTTACAATGCTTCCATAGCAACTCGTACTCCACATTCCCCTTTCTCAGGGGTTGCCATTTTGAAATTATATATTGCAATAGAAAGTGTATATAAAAATGAATACAGAAAATAAAAAATAATTTTCTTTCAACCATTGGTAACTTAAGCTGATCATGTTCATAGTGAATCATGCATGTCACACCATGAGCCAGAGCACTACGAATTGTGGATGCTTTTCACAAATATTGGTACACCTGGGACAGAGTAATAACAGCTGCTAATGAACAAGTTGCATTAGTAAAATGATTGTACCTACTGCAGAAAATGTTCTATCAGTTTGCGCCATTTTTGCTTCACAAAAGTGATGTAACCGGCTGGTGCAAAGTTTAGTATTGGGATTTACTTCCCAGATAGAGAGTAGCCTTGAAGTAACGTAAAGTAGCACTGTGTGCTACTTTGGGCTACTGTGAGTAAGGCTGGCGTAACATGGACGCTCTTGTACAACTAGGCAAGGATTTTGACTCAAATCTCTATGTACTATAAAAAAGTGGACTGGGATTTATGTCACAGATTTACGCCTTAACAAGTTGGGTGTAGCCCAAGGAAAGTGCAGGTTTTCCCTTTGTCCCAGCCTTCCTCTGGGTCTCAGGAAACCAGAGCATGGCAATGCAATGGTGACTGGCAGGCTCTTTTCTACAATGCCCTTTTATGCACCTTACTCTCTGATTTTTTAATTTATCCATCAAATATGGCCCTCTCCCATCTTGCAACAGCAAATTAAAACTAAAGCCAACATGACTGCTGCAGAGTCATGAAAAATGTACATTCATACGTCATAACCCTGTGACAGGCATGCTGACTTTTTTCCTGATCCTATCGATTATTGGATTAAAAAAATATTTTCTTGTCAGTAGTGTTCACGTTCATTTTGTACACTTGATTGCCAGATAGCTCAGTGTGGAAGCTTCGCAGCAGCGGCATTCCCTGTGATGTGTAAGTCACAAGCTTGAATCTCAGAAAGACCAACCTAGCAAGTATCGATACTTATGGGGTCAGTAAAATGAGTACCAGTAAATTAGGTAGTAGTAACACTTGTCATTTGGTAGACTTAATTGGGTAGTAGTAACACTTGTCATTTAGTAGACTTAGAAAGACCAAACAAAGATCTGTATAAAACAAGCTATGATTGACTGGCATCTGATTTTTCTGATTCTCATGGTGGGAAGAGTCTGTGCCACAAAGTATGGCAAGACCCCATAGTTCAGGCAAAAGGTTCCCAAAGTGGAAGTTTCCTCCTATAAAAACACATTGTGCAATTTTTCTCCATCATACCTTGAGGGGACATAAGGTCGCAGCAGGTTGGCTTACTCCCTGGCACTGAATCAAGTGTGTCAATGTTTATGCGGATTGCATCAGCGGTATCATTTGCTAAACAGGTTTCGGCGCTCAGCTTGCAAACGTGCTGTGCTCGGGTGAACCCACATCTCCATATAAGTTTATCAGAGTCAAGCTAGCCAGCTTACTACTCTCTATGACCATGGCTGCTTCTAAATTTGTCGCAGTTGCATCAGATGCACCTTTGCTCGACTTCTTCTGGGGTCAAATTTCAAATGAGGGTTTGGGTTATCTTCCAACTCTTCGAGGGTCTACCCAGCTCAGCGGTGCCAGCCTCGCAGTCTAGTGTTCCCGCCCAATCTTCACTGCAGCTTCAAGTAGGAGGGTTGCACCAGCTCTTGCTCTACGGTAGTAGGGGCAGATTCAGCTTTTAGAAGAAGTGTTTTTGGCAAAAGCAGGGCCTACATTTCGTTTGAGGTGGCACTGGTGTTGCTGCAAGTGAATTGTTTTATTTTAATATTTCACAACACACATTTTGTGCAAAACACAGATTACACACAAAATATATATTATTGAAGGTGACTTGTGAGGAATAGGGGTAATTTCTGTGTGCTAAATCTGGCAGTCTTTGGGCCGTATGTGTCATTATTGGAAATAGCGACTACCTAATTGCGATTCTTTGTGAATAGCAATTAGGTAATCTCTATTCCTAATGTATGAAGCTCCATGATTTTTATTTAGCGATTCCTAGTGGGTCGCAAATCGACTTACCTCATTAATATTAATGAGGTAGATCACATTTTGCGACCCAATTAGGAATCGCTAAAATCACAGGGATGGTGGCCTGCTGTGGTCAGCAGACGACCGTGACCGTGATTGCTTTTAAATAAAGCAATAATTGTTTTTTAAATGTAGCCTGTTTTCCTCAAAGGAAAAAAGGTTGCATTTAAAAAGGAAATGAAAAGTTTCTTTTCATTTTTGCAAGAGCAGGCAGCGGTCCTTGGGATCACTGCCGAGCTCTAAAGAAACATTTTCGCTACCATTCCCAAAGCGGAGTGGGGGTCCCTTTTTCATTTGCAAATGGACTACCACCTGCTTGAAGTAGGTGGTAAAATGTGAATGTTTTGCGACCACATTTCGGTCGCAAAACATTCTTACATACCGCTGAACTTCAGTATTTGGATGGGATGCTCTAAACACACCCCTTCCTAATACCGAGTCGATATGTATTCTCAATTCCAAATTGCGATTCAATTACATGTTTTTGATTCTGCGAATCGGGACGTTTGCGACCGGTAAAATGTATGAAACATATGGCCCTTTGTCCCTGCTGATACATGGAAAGAAGTGACCACAGAAATTCGTGCTCTGTTCAAACTTACTGAAGGGTGGAGTGTGAAATGCTGGATTGCACCTCACTGAATTGCTAAGGATGTCAGTTAGATAACGCTCGATTAGCATTTGCTAAGTATGCCCTACTCCTTGCTACTTGTGACTTAGCCCTAGCTAACCTTGATCTTAGGTGTCATGAAATCAGCAACAGGAAGTAAACGATTTTCTAATTAGAATTTCCACTTCTAGTCCTTCCCCTAGCCTTTCAACAGGAAGCAGAAGGCAGCCAGAGAGTTGCAGTGTGAAACAGTGTCAGTTGTGTAACATGGAAGCTATAGACCACCGGGCAAATATGGAACATCTTGAGAAACCCAATTGGCAAGTGAAGCCCTAGTTGTCCTAAAAACGTGAGAAGGAGCGGGGAGAGTAGGAGAGAGAGAGAGAGAGAGAGAGAGAGAGAGAGAGAGAGAGACATTAAACCATTAGTTTTCATGTGTTTTTTTGCTTTACTCTTGCTTGGATTGAATGTGAGTCGAGCCATGGAATTTAGCGGATGTATGTATTTTTATGTAGATTCTGGCTGTCTGTAATATCAGTTGTAAATGGGTTTTATACCTGCTTAAAGCAATACTAGGATCTTGGAATTATTGAACAATTACACATATTTTAATACACTGCCCTTTTGTTATACTGAGTCGTACATTGCATATTTAGCCTCACTATTCATGCAAATGAAGCTTTGTTCTGGAGTTTGCACGGCGAAGCGAGAAGTGCAGATCCCATGCTCCACTCGATCAGAGGGTGGAGCACCGATATGTTGAAATGGCAAATTGCACTTCGAATATTTTTGATACTTGCCAGCTATTTGTGCATCTAACGTGTGAGACTCCATGAGTTTTCCAGAGCATCTGTTTTCAGTTCCCATTGGGCTTAGCTGATGGGACTTCAAAAGGTCCCTTTGTCAGGCAGATGAAACTTGAGACATAACTTTTAATTGAGTTAATGTGTGTTCCTTTATGTATCTACTTGCTAAGGCAACATTATTTTAATTGCTGGTTTATGGCTTTTTGTTGAGGAAGGGTTTGCTGTTTGAATGCATTATCTTGTCATAAAGACAAAGTGCTATTCACTCTAAAGATAACATGTTGGATTGGCATTCCATGTTTACAATATGAATAAGTATGCAAACATACACCTTCTTAAAAATGAAATAGAGGGGCGTGGCCAAGATGGCGTCGGAGTAGGACGCTTTCTCGAGCCTCTCCGACGCCGGACCTGCACAGCGGCTTACAGCGGGGTCCCAAGGAGCGCTGACCGGCGCCAAATGGTCGGTGGGGGCTGCCGATCCACGGCGGTGTGCTCCGGTGCCGTCAACTGAGGGTCTCGGCGCCTCCTGGGGCCGGCGGAGTGCTGGCCAGTTGCGGCCTGTGAGGCGGCGGCCTCGCGTACTTCAGGGCCCGCCGGGGGACTGGCCGGCTCCAACTCGGCCGAGAATCCGGGCGCGGGTGCTCCCGCGCTGCATGGGGAGAGCGGAGGCCTAGACTGGCCAGCGGAGGGCACGCAGAGGAGGAGGCTCGGCGGGAAGAGCGGCTGTGCCTGCAGGGGGCTGGAAGCTGAGAGGACGTACGGAGCCGGGCGGAGACGCGTGTGGAGGCGGCAGTCAGGATCCCGGGCCGGCCAGCTTGAGCAGCGACTGCGGGGGAGGCGCGGAGAGGCCCGGCGTCTCCGGAGGAGCGGGTCGGCCTGCTTGGCCCACGGTAGGGCAGAGTGCGAGGTGGAGTTGGCAGGGGGCCGCCTCTCCTGTAGTGGAGGCCTGATCTCGGAGTGGCAGTGGGCTAGGCCGGACGGTGAGCTGCGCCACGTGGACCGGAGAGGAGCTGTGCCCACACACGCGGAGCGCGGGCTGGACAGAGTTGGCTCGTAGACGACCTCAGTGCCCTAGGTGACATAGGGGCCTGAAAAAAGATCTGAGGGGGCCTGCCCGGCTGGGCTCAGGAGGTGGCCGAAGCGTGAGTAAGCTCGTTGATCTGCGTACTGCCTGGCAGGAGAGGCGGGGAGGTTGCAGCTAGAGAGCAAGAGGACCGGCTTGAGGGGAGCCGAGGCGATCACCCGCCCGAGTAGCGGACTCCTCTTGCGCAGACACGCGAGATGCCATTTTGGTGGGGTCTTGCATTGCTGCCCTTGGAGGACCGATCCTGCGGATCCCTGGATCTGGCTTTTGCGGGGGAGCTGATGGAGGAGTCCCGCGAGCTCTGAGACTGGGCGCCAACACCGAGGAGAGGATCTTGCCACTCGTTCCCTGCCTCCTGGATTGGAGGAGGCTCCCGGTACTTGCGGTACTGGCGGATTGGCGGACGCTCAGGGGAAGTGAGGCGACACTGCTATCCGGACGTCCTGAGACGGACGGTCGCCGTCCTTAGACTTGCCTCCCGGCTGCGGCTACCTGAAGCCTGGTGGTAGGAGTGCAGCGGCTACCCACGGCCATGTCCAACTCGCAGCGCAAGGGGGGGAAAACGGTGAAGGAGGGGACCTCCAAGTCGTCGCAGCAACCAGCGTCGCCGGGAGCCAGCGGGTCCACAAGACAATCAGACGACGAGGCACCAGCGACAAAAGCGTTCATGAAGGAGCTCTTCGCGACCATTAAGGAGGACATCTCCGAACTTCGCACACAGTTGGCGTCAGACCTCAGGGAAGTGCGGAGGGACGTGGATGGGATCGGCGACAGGGTGGCGACGCTGGAGGACCATGACCTTAGCATGGCAAATGATGTGCACCAGCTCCAACAGGACATCATACGCCTTACGGAGCAGAATCTGGATTTGCAAACACACGCAGAGGATTTGGAGAACCGCTCCAGGAGAAATAACATTTGCATCAAGGCGGTGCCATGGGACGGTGAATCGGGGGACCTGCGTGGATACGTCCTGGCATTGTTTCTCCAGATCCTAGAGGATGAAGAGATGAGTGACATCCAGATGGACAGAGTTCATAGAGTGGGGCTGCCTAGAAGGGGCGGGGGCCCACCGCCGGATATCCTCGTCTGTGTCCATGACTTTCAGGTAAAGGAAAGGATATTGAGGAAGGCTAGAACCATCACCTCGTTGCAATTTAGAGGCCACCGCCCCCAGCTTTACCAAGACCTGGCAGCGACAACCTTGCAGAAGCGCAGGGACTTTCGGCCTGTGACTGCTTTACTCCGGGAGCGCGGGGTATCCTACTCCTGGGGCCATCCCTTCCGGATTATTTTTCGGTGGGAGAACAGACTGAGGCAGATTGAATTGAATTGAATTGAAAATTCCATTTGTATAGCGCATAACCACCCGAAGGCCTCGCAGCGCTAGGGACTGAATTCTGTGTGCGGCTGCAGGGAGGGATTAATGCGCTTTTCAGATCAATTCCCTGCGGGAGGCGAAGGATCTCCTGGGCATCGAGGACGCGGAACCTTCCCGAGAGACCAATGGCTCGCCGTTCCGGAGGCGGCGACGCTCTTCCTCCTGGCACAGGGTGGGCCCATCCCCGGAGCGACGACGACCGGACCCAGCTACTAGAGAGCAGGAGAGAGGGGCCGCGGTGGCATCGGTGGCCTCTGCCACCGTGGCGGCTCCCCAGGAGAGCTCTGGAGCAGCATGACCCCGACTTCGAGGAATGGCGTCGGAGGGGCTCTTGGCCTGAGGTCCCCGGGGTATAATGGTACTTTTGGAGAAGACACCCCGGACCTTGGACCTGGGGGTCACCAGGTTGACACCCCCACCCCGATTCCAGTCCAGCGGGGGTCTCCCGGACTGTGACCTGCTGGAACTGAAGACTACGAGGTTCAGGTTCAGTGCCTTGAGTTGTATTTTGTTGTTTCTTGTTTGTGGTAGGGAGGGGGGGGTTTGTTGGGGGGGCAGGGGCATGGGGGGGGGTTGGGTGGCTGGTGGTGGCGGCTGTAGGTTGTGTGTGTGGGATGGTGCGGGTGGGGGTGGATGTGTGGTCAGCTTTTTGGACTCGTCCTTGCTTTGCATTTCACGGTGGAGGGCGGATTGGTGGGGGGGGTAGGGAACACGGGGTGGATGGAGGAGGACAAGGAGAGGGTGGAGGGATGGAGGGGGGTGTCTTACTCCTCACTGACAGTGTGTAACATGGCACAGGGGCGCTTCTTGATTTACTATGACTATTAGTATAGGCACCTGGAACGTGAAGGGACTTAACTCCCCGCAGAAGCGGCAGAAGGTGTGGAAGTACCTGACGGACCACCACCTGGATGTGGTTGGGCTACAAGAAACTCATTTGGCAAGGAAGGATGAGCTCCGGCTCCGCCATCGGCAGTTCCCACTTATATACAGAGCGTCTGCATCCACTAAACACAGGGGGGTTGCCTTAATGTTTCGAGCGTCCCTCCACTTCCAACCGGAGGGGGTGTGCGGGGATAAGGAGGGAAGGTGGCTGATGGTGAAGGGGTTGCTGTATGGACGTAGGTGTACTTTCGTGGTGATGTATGGGCCTAATGCCTCGCAGAATGGTTTTGTGCAAAATTTGTTGGATAGAGTGGGGGAGTTTGTGGAGGGCCAGTTGTTCCTACTGGGGGACTTCAATATGGTGTGGGATAAGGTCCTGGATAGCTCATGCTCACAGAGGTCAGGGGCGGGAGTATTTACTGCTGAAACCCAGAGGCGGGTGGAGGATCTAGGGCTGGTCGACAGTTGGCGTTTCCTTTACCCCCAATCCAGGGACTACACCTATTTTTCCCATGTACATTTGTCCTATTCCCGAATTGATCATATCTTCATGAGTCAAGCATTGAGGGGGGATGTCCAGATGTCCGGTATCTTTCCACTCTCAGTATCGGACCACAGCTTAGTGGTGCTCGGGTTGCACTGGTCGATGGGGGGAGACGGATGGAGGAAATGGTACTTCCCCGAGGCATTGACTCGGGATAATGATGCATGTAAGGAGCTGCGAAGGGCCATTCGGGATTTTCTGGAACTAAACCCGCCTTCGGATACCTCGGTGTACAATACTTGGGATGCATGCAAGGCCTCTCTGCGTGGCACCTGCTTTGGTCTCAATGCTAAGCTAAATAAGCAGAGGAGGAAGGAGCGTGAGGCTCTTGAAGCCGAATTAGCGACACTGGAACAGGCGCATAAAGCCAATCCGTCTCGGGTGACCCTACGACCGTTAACTGCGGTGCGGGGGAAACTCCGGGCTCACTATAATAACAGGGCGGAAATTACACTATTACGGCTGCGACGGACTTCCTACTCGATGGGGAACAAGGTGGGGAGGCACCTGGCGAGACAGCTTCGGGATAAACGGGAGCGGGAATATATTGGGGGAATCAAAGATGAGACGGGGAGGGACCACCACAGGGATGGGGACAAAGCTGCTATCTTTAGCCGCTTTTATGCGGCCCTATATAGGGGAGAGGATCTGGATCGGACGGCGCAGTCTGCCTTCCTGGCTGGCCTCCCTATACCCCAAGTCTCCAGGGAGTGGAATGAGCTCCTATCGGCACCTATTATGAGGGAAGAAGTGCTTGACGCTATAAAGGCTCTTAAGCTGCACAAGGCGCCTGGGCCGGACGGGTACACGGCCTCGTTTTATAAGACGTTCGCGGGAGAACTATGCGACTTTTTAGTCACCCTCTTCAACTCCATGGCTTCGGAAGGTCGCACCTCGGGCTCGATGGCGGAGGCTTTGGTCACCATTCTCCCCAAGCCTGGGAAAGACCCCACCCACTGCGCCTCCTACCGCCCGATAGCGCTCCTCAACTTGGACGCCAAACTGTACTCCGGGATTTTAGCAAAGCGGCTACAAGATCTGATGCCGGCTATTATCCACCCTGACCAGTCTGGATTTATCAAAGGTCGACAAACGCATGACAATCTGCGGCGAGTGGCGCATTTGATCGAAAAGGCCGACCGATTTCGCTTACCTGCAGTGTTGGTGGGACTAGACGCGGAGAAGGCGTTTGACCGGGTTGACTGGGGATTTTTGAATTTGACACTGGAAGCCTTTGGATTCTCTCCCCACTTTATAAGAATGATTCGGGCTAATTATGACCGGCCTGCGTCCAGGGTGTTGGTTAACGGGCACCGGTCTGCCTGCTTCTCCCATACCCGCGGTACGCGGCAGGGGTGCCCGCTTTCCCCGCTGCTCTTCGCGCTCAGTATAGAGCCGCTGGCGCTTGCCATACGGGAAAGGGAACAGATTGCAGGCATTCCCTTCACTGGCGAACAACATAAGATCTCCCTGTTCGCAGATGACGTCCTCTTATCATTAGGAGACCCGGCTCGCTCACTGCCCCATGTACATGAGGTTCTTTCTGAGTTTGAGAGGGTGGCGGGTTTTAAAGTCAACATGGACAAATCCTACATCTTGAATTTAACATTGCCCTCTGATGTGGTGGAACAGGTGCGGACACTTACACCTCTTTCGTGGTCCTCCACTTCCTTGCTTTATTTGAGTATTAAATTAACCCCTTCCTTAAGTGGGTTGTTTGCAGCTAATTTCCCCCCAGCTTTGGCGGCGATCAGGGGGGAGCTAGAGAAATGGAAGCCAAAGTTCATTTCTTGGCTGGGTCGCATTCATGCGATCAAGATGGTGCTGCTGCCCAAATTCTTGTACCTTTTCCAGGCCCTCCCCATACCTGTGGCCTTGGACTTCTTCCGGCGCTTGAAGACCCTGGTGCTGAAATTTGTGTGGCAGGGGGGACGGGCTCGGCTTCCGTTTGCAGTACTACGTCGGCCGCGGGGGGAGGGGGGAGTGGGGTTCCCTGACATGCATTTATATTACAAGGCAGCGCAACTGAGAGTGCTGGTGGAATGGTCACAACCCATGTCGGAGAAGCATTGGTTACATATGGAGCGTAGTGTGGCTGGGAGGTCCATCTGGGATTTAGCCTGGAAGCCCAAGGCAGACCGACCCGTGAATGCCTATATATGCACTCCTACTGGTACGGTCCTGAAGGTGTGGGACACGGTGACAGGGGATGACCGTTGGACCACCTTTCCGTCACCGTTCACCCCTATACACAGGAATCCGTCCTTTCCGCCGGAGGAACGCGATGGTCCGTTTACGCAGTGGAGTGAGGGTGGCTGCAGGGCGCTTACTCACCTGTTCCATGGGGCTGACCCACTTACCTTCCACAATTGCATGAGGGACTACGGGGTCCAGCCCACCGAACGGTTCCATCATACTCAACTCCTACACTGGGCTACTTCACCCGGAGTGAGGGATGCGGCCACGCGCCCATTGACGGCCTTCGAGGGGTTCATCGTCCGCACTTCCTGTATGAAGGGGACAATTTCCTTCATATACAGACTGCTCCTGGACTCAGTGATATTCCCAAAGCCCCGCTATAAGGAGCACTGGGAGAATTGTCTTGGGAGGGACGTTTCGGAAGTCGAATGGAAGGGGTTGTGGAGAGATATCAAGGCCCACAACCATTCGATTGGCCTCAGGGAAGCTCATTTGAAACTTATGTACGACTGGTACCTTTACCCATCCAAGCTGCACCGCATTTTCCCGTCGACCTCTGACAGGTGCTGGAGGGGGTGCGGCCTACTGGGTGATTTCCGCCACATATGGTGGGATTGCCCGACCATTACGCCTTTCTGGTCAGAGATACTGGCGCATATTAAAGAGGCGATTGGATATCCGATCCCGGAGACCATGGATTATGTCCTACTGGGGCTTCGAGATCCGATGCTGACGCACCAGACTAGAGCTGACAAACGGATTATATGGCTGTGCTTGGGTGCGGCTAAATTGACACTGGCGGCGGCGTGGAAGAAGCCTACGGCGCCGGCGACCTCACTGTGGCATGCGCGGCTGTGGCGGCTGCTGAGTTTGGAGAGGGTATCCGATATCTTTCTGGGTAATTTTAAGAATTTCATGTTTACATGGGGCCCCTTGGTCAGGTTTCTATCCCGGGGTCTTCCGTCAGCAGTTTGCCCATCGGCTTTGCTAGCGCTACACCTGTTCCAGATTTGAATGCGGAGAAGTGTGCTTCCCAGTGTGAATGAGTGTTGAGCTGCCACCACGGGTGGAGGGTGGGGGGGAGGTGGGGGTTGGTTTGGGGATAGTTGAATTTATTTGTTTCTGCGACATTCAGCAGTTAGTATTGGACTATGGAGGACTCCGGCGCTGAGATGTGCCTCGATGGAGGCTTGACTTCGCGCTTTCCGCACCTGAAGGAGAACTGATTTAAACCGCTGTTGCGAGTGGACACTGACTTGGCAGTCTTTGAGCGGATTATCCTTCATGCATTCCCGAGCCTCGATGGGTGGCAGTCCACGGAGTCCCCCTAGGGGTCTTTGAGCATCGTCGCTATGTTTGATTGAGTTTCTCTGTTTTTTTTGTTGTTCGCTACTCAATAAAATAACTTTGAAAAAAAAAAAATGAAATAGAATACTAGCCCTTTGCCAAAAAGGTAAGTAGTATTTTTCTGTGTATCTATACTACTATTATAAAGCAAGAACTTTGAACCTTTAAGGCGGGTAAACTCGGGAACCACAGCGCCAATCCACACACCCGATGCATCATTGTAATCGTCAGGGTGTGCAGATGGACATAGGCTATATAAACTATAAAAATATGCGTTATTTAAAAAATGTACCTTAAAAAAAAAGTAGTCCCTTCGAAGTAGCGCCGGCCGCGACCTGTGTGCTGACGTCAGGAGCGCGGGGAGGAGCAGCGTCCAGGAGCGGCGGACATGGCGCGGGGGAGGAGCGGTGACGATCGGCGGACAGGCGGTGAGGACCGGCGGACAGGCGGGAGGAGCAGCAAGGAGCGGCGGAGCAGTGAACTGAGGAGCGCGGGGGAGGAGCGGCGGCTGAGGTAAGGCTCCGGGGGACCCGGGGGACCCACCGACAATGTCGGGGCAGGCGGGGGTCGGGGCAGGCGGGGAACGGGGCGGGCGGGGGCCCGAGCTGCTGGACAATGTCGGGGCGGGCGGGGGTCGGGGCGGGCGGGGTCCCGGGCTGCTGGACAATGTCGGGGCGGGCGGGGGTCGGGGAAGCCTGATTGCTCCCGGACAAGGTCGGGACGGGCTGCTAGTGTCATATAAACCACTAACAAAGCACACTTTCTCTTCTGGTTCGATTTCATAACACTTTTCTTATAGGATCCAGTTTATCACCGCTAATGCAGTCTGTCCCTTCATCCTGTTTGCATATGTTTGTAGCCCTGGATGTTGCTGAGAAAAATAGAAAATAGTGAAATTAAAGGCTTATAAACATAAAGTACAGCCAATACTTAATTTGTGTCGGTGGTTTGAGTGGCTCCTATTTTTGGGGACCAGACTTTGACCAAGAGCAGAAGAGTGAAAGGCAGAAAAGGAAAATAGAAGGAGCAAGAGAAAGAAAGCAAAACAGCGACAAAGGAAAAAAGCATTGAAGAAAAACAATATACAAGGGGGAGGGAAAGAGAATGAAAGTGTATGGTGATAGAAAAAAGAGGTGTGATGGGGAACCAAGACTTGGCAGCCTTGGAATTCAGCAACCCTGGCAATCATCCTTGCAGGCAGCAGGCTCCTAAGTAAAACATTGTATCCAGTTACAAATATTTTCGGTTTACAAATTAAGTAATAGATAGGACAAGAGATCTAAACATTAGTTCTGGCACCAGTACCTCCACACAGCTCCTTCTTCATGGTCTTTCATTCTCATCGCTATACAAGGGCTTGGTCACAGATAGCTTTGGAACTTTAGAATCCGGTGCCATTATGTCTTTCCAGGATTGGCACAATTACCATTGTGGCTGGCAGACGGGGCAGGACCGGGATAAGAGAGACTGTAGCTAGGAATTTCTTGCAAGAGTGGCCCCTTGCTCATTTTGATTTCTTTAGGGAATCCATGCCTGGTAAGCATCATTTCTGGGTTACCAATGTCGATTGTACCACCTTAGAATACTGGTTGAGTCCATCCAAGACAGATAGCTGCGTTTCATCAGTGTTATTTCAGGAGCTTGAACTGTGTTCTTTCCCATGTTCCTCCGCTATGATATATGCTGCAGTGTCCCCTTGGCCAAGCAACATGCTTCTTCCACTGTGGCATCAAGCCCCCTGGAACCAGACTCATTTTTGCCATAGTTTTCACCTTTTATTGGTGACTCTGTTGGGCAAAGAGCATTGTCTTCTGTTTTAGTGACCACAGTAGTACAACCTTTGTAAAGCAGCCCCTCAGTCGCCACCATCAACTCCTTCCAGACTTTTCTTTCTGCCTGCATGTCACTTATGGTCACATGTTATTTTTGTTTGAAGGAACGTCAATTACCATTTGTGGTATTCATTGTTGGCAGGATTGGGAATCATGTTGCCTACTTCCGGACATGGCACCTCAATGACCAGTTTCAAATGCTCTGTAATTTCTTTTCTGCTATGGATCCTTCTTCTCTAGTAGTTGACTTGGGATGTTTGGGCAGACAGGCAGAGGGCTATTTGATCCTGGAGAGTTCTCAATGACAAATGAATCCTCCTGTATCTTGAGGGTCCACTTCTCCTTTCAGGGTAAAATCAAAATTTTCTAGTTTCTCACATCTCTTACCAAACGAGACAGTCAAGGACACTTTTGAAGTTATCCTTGGGAGTACAGAAACACACAGAACACATGCGTTACGAAAGGTTGCTTGAGCTTGCTATGGTCGACCACCATTTCTTGATTGTCTTGTGATTGAGTAGGGACTTGCTTTGGTGAACGACTGTTTTCCCATGCCCTAGAAATTGTGTTTTGAAAAAAGAATGAATTATGAATTATGAAAATCTTACCTTTGCTTATCATCAAGCCTTCACCCTCTGTGAGCTGTGCACTACCCCTTTCCTGTGCACCACGTCACCACACTTGCCTGATGCTGTGACCAGACCTCATGGTCGCTGCAGGAAGGAACACAGCATCAGACTCTGCCTGCGTGCTGAGCCCTGGAGAGTAGTAAATGATGGTGTCACGTGCAGCAGTTCATCATATTTAGGTCGAGCCTGCGTGAGCATGTGCTAGCACATGCTCTCGCTTGCAAGACTATTGTTTTCAATAAAGGACTTCGATCCCGCCCACTCCCTACCACAGGTTGACTCCAGTGTCACTCTTCTTTGCGGCCTCCTAATTGGTTAGCACAGCTGATACGTCACTTCCGTTCCTATCTTCGGAGCACAGACCAAGCACATATTAATTCCACTCGATTAGCACCCATCCACTGCGATGCATGTACTATTTCTTCCACCCTCATCCTTGCCCTGTCCCCTTTGCCAATGTGAAAGAGATAGAGAAATCATAAGTAATGTAATAAATGTATTAATGGCACATAGGCCAAACAGATTTCATCATAATGGACTCTGGCATGCAGTGTACACCGCGCATACGTAAATACATCGACAGCTTCTCGAGTATTTCACCAGTCACCCAAACGCATGCACGGCGAATTGTATTTCAACTACTGTATATCAGATTTAGAGCCTCTCCTGGAAGTCTTAATTTTTCCCAGTGTTTTCATGTGCTACAACCTCCAGTTCTTGCATTCCATTCCTGATGTCTTCCATCGTGCAGAAGTGCGTCATGATAAAGCTGAAAACTCCATTTAAAATAAGTGGGGCAGAATTCCCAGTACTACAGTCAGCAGTTCTGGCCGTCAAGCAGCTACATACTCTCCCCTCATTTCAGGCTGAGGCACATCACGGAGCAGTCAGCTATGTTCTCAGATCTGTGGGAAAGTAACACGCACTATGAATTGAATAAAAATGAAAAAGTACAGAAGAAAATGCTTATTTTAGAAAAAGGAAGTAGGGGTTGATATTTCTATGTGGCACATGATTCGCTTTGTGTCACGAGTCAGACCTGTCTTTGCCATCATTATCATGGTGTCTTCTGGGAATCGTAGTTCACAGTTTACCATTGCATGCATAGCATTAAAATGTCTTGTTGACTGAAAAGTCAAGATTGGCTGAGCATATTAAACGTCATGACCGAATAATTGAGCGACCAGCAGCTTATGTAATCAGATGACTTCTATCACAAGGACACCTTATTTCTAGTTTGTGGTTACAGTGTAATAAATTGTGCATTCTGTGAGCTGCAGTCGATTCATTTCAGTATAACCAATTGCAGTAACAAACTGACACTGGAAGATTGAGTGATTTTTTTTGTAATGGTTGCCGTTTCTAAATAGTGCAAGTTTGAGCCGAAGGTATTGGAGCACTTTACACGAGCACCAGTTACATTACTCAATGACACATTCATTTTCTGTAGGCACTGGGTGATTAAGGGGCTGATTATGATGGTGGACGGACTTCAGTCTGTCTGCCATCGTATCTGGGATTGGGACCGCCCGCCTACGAGGCGGCGGTCCCATAAGTGTAATTACAATGCGACCACCACTACAGCGGTTGCAATACCTATATTTTACATACAGTGGGTCCTGCAGACTGAAGCACCCGCTGCAATATAAAAACGGGACATGTAACATATCCCTTCACTACATAGCAGGCACCATGCAGTGCCTGCCACATGGTGCAGGGAGATAGTGCCCATATAGGGGGTGCAGAGGGGGGCCCGCTATGGGCCCCCAAAGTCCCTTTCCGCCTGCCTTTTGATTGCGGGATACCTACCATGAAAAAGGCAGGCGGAAAGGGCCATCATATTCCTAATGGTGGTGCTGGTAGGTACTGCCACCATTGTAGGGATATGATTCCTCTCCGATGGTCCAATGGGCTCCTTGAGACTGAGGGATCTGTAGCGGTCAGTCTTTCTGACCGCCAAAGACATGCCCGCCATTGTAATTAACCCTGGGCGTAGTTTGCGAAGTAGCGCTACACGTAGCTACAAGAAGTGCACTTCGCACTGCGTGAGCTACAGTTAGCACTACGCGACCTGCATAGTACCCTGTTCGCCCTGTGCAAGATGCCGTTTTCAATGGTTGCACAGTGCGGACAAGCATCCAGCACTGTGCATTTATTGAAAACTGCATCTTGCACAGTGCGAGCTGTAGTTTTCTGCCGCTCAAGTATATTTTTACTCGAGCGGCAGCTTTCTCAACGTGGACTGGTAGTTTCTCATCACGAGTGGTCACGAGCATATGCGACCACTCGCAATGAGAAACCTAACCTCCCCGCGTTGAGAATCTCGCTGGGCGGTTTATTTTCCACGCTCGCGATCGGCAACTTGATGTTGCTGATGGCGAGCAAGGAAAAAGTCTCGCCGGGATGTCATTTTGCTTGCTCGCGGTCACCAACTTGACGTTGAGGACTGCGAGCAAGCAAAAAATGACCGCTGCACTACGCTACGCGTGTTTGCACTGTGCTACATGCAATTCGTGTAGTGCGAAGTAGCGGAAACGTCGCAAAATACGCAAGAATAGGGTAGTGCTTTGCTCAGGGTTAATTGTAATGTGGCAGGCTTCAAACCAGCCACTCTAAGTGCATCTTTTGTACCAGTTCTGTTATCTGCTTACTTCATTCTCCTCCCACATCTGTCCGTATGGACTTGGACTTGCAACCCACGCGAGGGCTGTACTCACAGTAGTCAATGTAAGAAAAGGTATGTTGTACTGGGTTCATTTCCACGCAAAGGCAGAAAATAAGGCAGGAGTCTGTTTTTTTATAACATATTCAGCATTTCTTTGTATTGCTTTTTTATTGTTTGCGAGAGTATACAGCATAGCATATTTGTTTGGTAAAATGTCTCTAAGTTCGATGAAAAATGTGTAAAATTACATTTTCAGGATGAAATGTGAGCTGCTGGTATCATAAATGACTGTGCACCTTACACTGAAAAAAATCTGGTAAAACTACGTAGGGGACTGGTTTGTACAGAAAATTCCTCATGAACTAGTCTCATGCTGGTATCCCATAAGTCTTTTTTTACGCACAGTGCATACTTGCTTAAAAAAATCATGTGAACTTGCATAATGCAAAATTTGGAGAAATTCACAAATCTTGCATAATGCAAAATTCAGGCATTTGGAGAATTTCACTCCTGCAATTAACATTTCTCCCATGTCTGAATATTTGCACATGTTAGTGTTCTCATTGTCATTGAAATGATTTACAAACTTTGCTACACTAAAGTAGTGAATCATAAAGATGTATAGATGTAATACCCTTGTATTCTTTGACCCCAAAGTAAGATCCTGGTAGAGTCTTCAAGTTCATCTGCACTCTGAAGTAGTCTATAGATATGTCAATGAGACTGCTATTCTCTAAACTCCACAGACTCACGAGCTGCCTCCACAAGCCTGAAGGCCGAGAGAGAGACAGCGGAAGGGCCAGACCCTAGAATGATTCACTTGAGATGGTGTCAGGACACTTTTGGCATCTAAGCACCGGTTCAGAGTGGCCTTAGAAATCCTACTTTGGCCATGGATCTCAGTATAGCACCATGTCTGAATTTCCCACACTGAATGAACCTCAACCCACAGCAACCTTCCTCACAGTCCAACACTCTCTTTTCTTGTTGCTGAGTCCTCATTCACAACCATAATAGCCTCCTGCCTCCAGGCTCAGTCCTACCACAGCAATCAGATGCTACCTGATCAAGCACACTCCCCTGAAGTAGCCCCTGAAAAGACTGTGGCTGCATCTTTCGTTTATTCTGTGATCTTGTTAGAAGTAGAATCTGAGTGACTCCCAAAGATGACTACTACTAAGGATGGGAATCTACTGCATTGACTTCTGGCAAATCCTAGCTGATAATCCTCTGGATCACGAGTTGCAACTGTGCAAATGAATACACACGTTTACCACCTTGATGGTATACATAATGGGAATTACTACTCTGAGCTAGCACACGGATTTCTTTGAGCATTTTCAGACTCATTAGAACATAAGGAACAGACCTGCAAGCATTAAACAATATTATTTGAGTACAATAGTTGAGGATAAGCCAACTCTAGCTCAGAACTGCAGTATGTTGTGGGATAGTAATTCTTCACCATACACCTTGAGTACCAAGGTGGCAGAGATAGACTAGTAATGCTCATACTTGAAGCCAACCTGCTCATGTTTGGAACTCCACTATCTAGAATTCCCTGCTCACTGCTTCGTCTCCATCTCTGCAGGCCAAGGATGGATGGGGGAATTCAGCTCACCTGTGGCTGGCTGCTGCTAGCCAGCTCACACCTGTTGCATGTGATTACTGTGAGCTCTTTTAAGCCCCAGCTCCCTTCAGGTCAAGATTGTTCTTTGTAGCTGTGTACCGGTGAGACTGCTTGTTTCCAGTGTTTCCTGATCTTTTGATATCCTTGTCTCCAGTGTTTCCTGAGATTTAGCTATTTCTTGTGCCTGCATTAGCACTGCCTGCAGTTCTACCTTGTTTCCAGAGTTCCTGGGCTATGTTTATTCTTTGTTCCTGAGCTTCAGCTATTTCTTGTTTCTGGTTTGCACTGCTTGCAGTGCTCTCTTGACTCCTTGTTTCCTGAGCTGTAGCTATTTCCTGTTTCATAGAACTTGCACTGCCTGCAGTGCTACCTTGACTCCTGAGCTTTAGTAATTCCCTGTTCCTGAATTAGCACTGCCTGCAGTGATACCTTGACTCCTGGGCCTTAGCTCAATTCTTGTTTCTGCCCCAGGACTGCATTCACTGCTACTTTGTTTTCTTGATTCCTGAACCTGCACTTTTCTAGTATACCTATGTAGCCTCTCCTTCTGTATTTACCCATTTCTAGGCCCTTCCTTTCTTCTCACTTCCTTGGTTCCAGATCCTAGTTAGTTTTCTTTCTATTCTGCTGTCTTGCTTCTGTTACCTTGTATGTTTGTTACCTGTGTTCTGCCAAGTGTGCCCTTTGCTTGCTTCCTTTCCTGTTAGGCACTCCTCCATTGCTAGTTCCTTGTCTATTGTGATTGTGTTTAGTTCTACCCCCTTGCTGTTACTGCCTTTGGTGTTCCTCTTTGATCGCAAGATCCGTGGGCACATCTGACTACCTAGGTGGTGTTTCTTGTTCACTGTGAGTATTGTCTTTGAGTTACATTTAAAACATCACCATAGTTATAAGCTTCACAGAACCACCTTTGCATGCATATCCTATATGTGGGTATTTGCAGTCAGTATCTGTAACAGCAATTGTGGGTGAGAAACTTACTGAGCTTCAGTCTTACCGTGTAGAGCTCCTGGGTGCTTTACCTCATACCCCCCTTTACTGTTTATGTTGTTTCATATATATGTCTTGCACATTCGTCCTGGGTGTAGTTTTTCTGAATGCTAAATCATCTCATGGGTGCCGGTCCTTTCTGAGTCTTAGCCATCGTGTTCCTTCGTGCAGGTTTCCACTTTGGATCCCATTTCTCCTCTGACTTCCTGTATGATCCGAGGCAGCGCTGTACTACTCTTTCTGTATATTTTTGCTACCCAGTTCCTAGTCTTTGCCCAAGTCCCTGACGGTGTCACAGACAGTCCCGGACAGTCCCTGACAGAATGACCAACCCACATTTCCAGGGTGACTTGTGAGGTTTCTTTGCATTTAGTTAGCTACCACTTTTTATTTCTCACAGCTCCCCAAGTCAGTCCTTGTCAAGATGTTTAGCATCAGAACCAGAAAGTCTGCGTATGATGGCAGACATCCATTGCCAAGGCAGCGCAGTTCCGTACAACCTATTAGAAAGTCCTTGGACTCTAGAGAACGAATCATGGAACAAAACAGACTCTTACGTGCTGAATATTATTCCCTGTAGTTGGCTGATCCTTCTATATTATATTTTTATTCCACCTGATGTCAGCCTGTGACCTATAGGATGAAAACTAATTTCTGCAAACCTTGTTAGCAGCAGAAAGACAAAATAGTAATTTAGAGAGTGGTACTATTAGGAGAAAATATTCCAAAGTTTGTAATTCAGAGACCCCCTGTCACGACAATGTTTTCTTTGAAGACAATTTCCAGACACAGTATTTATCAGCATCTTACCAACTGGTAGTCCAATTACTCCAGTTAAAGTATGTAAAACCACACAGCAGCCAAAGATAGAGCAGATTAATTTCATAACCTCTGTTCTCCATTCAAATAATGTTACCCAGTCATGTAGTCCAGTAAAGATCACAGTCCTGGATATTAAAGGGACCTTGTTAGATACCAAATTCAAAGTAACCAATAATCAGTTTAACAAAGGAGAGAAAAGAACTACTAGAACACAGGTGGCTAATAGCCACTTTGAACAAAATCCAAGGTATATCTCTGTTTCTTGTTGTGAAGTTCCCAAGTCTACCACTGTACTTGTAGAGTAAATCTGCAGTCTTCACAGGATATAGTTACATCTAAGATTCTTGAATTACAATAAGAGAATAAAATGTTTTAAACTCTATAAAAAAATTATAACCCAGAGTTCAAGTGGGAATTTAATACCCCTGTAGAAAACAACTTTTACACCTCTATGTTAGCCTCCTTAGAAATGGAGAATGAAGCTTTCCCCTCAGAGCTGGTCCAGAGACTGTGTGAACAATACAGTGGCTGATCCCTCAGATTCCATTAAAATAAAACAATAGTACCTTGTCTCACATGTCCAGTTAATTAAAGTATTTTTTTGAATTCTGGAATTTCTACCTCCTACGATGTGCTATCTTCTAGTGCTAAACTGTGTATAGGTACTACATCTGAGATGTGTCCCTCTACTTCGAAGGAACCCCAGATGCCAGGAAAGACACTAAATACTTGTTTGCTTTATTGTCCTGGGAGTGAGGTAGGTTTCACTCCGGGGGTATCACATACATTGGCCATTGACATACAGACAAAACCTGAAGCAGCGCCCAACATAATCCCTGATGTGACAACACCCACTGACTCAGTCTGTGCTCTTGGTCTATCTTCTGCGACTGAAGGCAACCACCTCACTGAGAAGGAACAAAATCCTGACCCCTTGTTTGCTCTCTTGCCTTCAAGCACGCCACATATTAAAAAGTCAGGAAATAATATTACTCTATGCTCTGATGCATCTGTACCACCTTGTAATTCAGAAGGAAAATGTATATAAAGGTTGGAAACAAACCACCACAATTTCAGTTCCAAGTTTTTCATAACCAAGGAAGGCAGTGCTTTGGGGAGTACCCAAAGGACTGCTGTGGTGCTACAGCTGGTTTCTGCATGAAGGCCAGTCTCCCCAGGACATGGAACATCACCAGAAGACAGTACTGTCTGGAAGTGTTAAGGGTCTGCTTGAGCCTAGATGCCTGTATGCTGTGAGAGTGAAGGAGTGTGCCGTGCCCTGCAAGAGGAGTGAATGTCCAGGATGAGAAGCTCAGTTTGTTCCTAGCATGGGGGATAACTAGAGAATGCAAGGCACTACAAAGCAGCAAAGCCATTTGTGAAAGCTGCCTCCTGGTCTCGCTTGGTCTCTGTAAGCTGACCTAGTAATGAACAGCATCAAGAATTCTACTAGTAGCGAGCATCCTGGGTTATCAGTCAGTGACAGGCTTGTGCTCCTATTGATGAGTTGGAGTTGAAATATTTAATCGCTGTTGAGGTGAGTTCTCTAACCGCCCAAGAGGTCGCAACCTCAGAAGACATCTGCAAGGTCAGGATCGCCATGAGGACTACAATGGCAATCCCAGCATCCCATCATCAGCTGGCTTAGGGAACCCACTACTGTGGCAGACAAGAGTTACTGTGTGAGCTGCTTTGCCAAAACCTCAAACTGTCAAGTCCTGCTGAAGGCCACAGTCACTATCACTACAGTTCAAGAGCTGCAGTCGCAGAAGCACAACCACAGTCCATGTCTGTATAGCACACTTCAAATCACCCCAACTGAAAGCAACTGACTGTGGGGCCTAAAACTGAGTGGAACAAAAGACTAAGTAGGAGGTTGAGCTGCTCAGAAATAATCTAAGACTTTTACCACATAACCATGCTGTTAGTGAACTGAACGTTTGGGCGCATCCACACCTTGGAGATGATTTGAGTGAGCTGCACCTGTGCTAATCAGAGCCTTTTGCTCAGCTACACACCAGTGATTTTAGAAGTTGCAGAACTATGCTAGTGGGGAGAAGGCACCGAATGGTGCAGTATCCCAGGAAGATTGCAAACAGGACTGTGATCCTGTGTCTGATTCCCCTAATTACACTATGTGCTATTAAAGTGACCTCAAAACATAAGCACTGGGCTGCACAATACATTATTGTGTCTGTTGACTGATTGCTGAGTTATGTGCTCTCCTCCCCCACACTACCTCCATAAAAAGCCCGTGGCTACTCACCCTCACTACCCTGTGGGTCACGTGTGGAAAGGGAGTACTTAGTCCAGTTTAACACAAACAACAAACAAAATAAAACTCTGTGTAATTACGTCCAGCGGTTCGGGCTGTAGTCGTATTCAAAACTCCTACCAGAATTAACATGAGAAACACACTTTTTTTGACCCCTTCATTTTATCCGCCCCTGCTTGACTGATAGGTATCACCGGCACCGTTTTTTAGGAAAAGTTTGGGTAGGTTTGTCAAGCGACGCCAATGATATAGGCAAGTCAAAAACGCTTTTCCTATGGAAACATGGTCCTAATTATAACTACCTACTGCAACCGCCAGTAGGTAATATTTAATATATGTATTATTTAGATAGATAGATAGATAGATAGATAGATAGATAGATAGATAGATAGATAGATAGATAGATAGATAGATAGATAGATAGATAGATAGATAGATAGATAGATAGATAGATAGATAGATAGATAGATAGATAGATAGATAGATAGATAGATAGATAGATAGATAGATAGATAGATATTCACTGAAAAAACGGAGGTTACAGAAATGTTATAGTTTGGATTTGGATTTCACTAGTACAAAACCAGTGAAATTCAGCAGTTATAGTTACCTGAGCTAACTAGAACTTACACCCCCTCAATGCACTGCTTATGACTTCACATATTACATTACTATTAACATGGTCACTGACATCACTGATGACAAAACATGTTTTTTTAACTAGTAGTTGCATTTGCAGAGCGGTAGAGAAATGGGGTGGGGTCTCGGTCCAGCTCTCAGGAATGCCGCTGTATGGGAGTTACTGGAGGTAACAGGCGGGCTTCTTGGTCCCTAGGGTCCCTCAGCATCCAAGAGGACTTCATCCCCCAACCAGTAGTGCACCAGGACATCTGTTTGCAGAGTGGAGGAGAAAGCACTTGTGGACTCGAACACCGCTCAGCAATCCCACTGTGTGGAACTAACTGGAGGTAACAGAAGGGGTAGTTGGCCCCAAAGGACCATCAGCAGCCAAAGGGAGCTCATCCCCCAACAATTTGTGCATCAAGAGGTACTTTTGCAGAGTGATGGAGAAGGGGGATGTGGGCTCCAAAGATCTTTCAGCAATCCCGCTGTGTGAGACTTATGGAGGTAACAGAAGGGGTTCCTGGCCCCCAAGGACCCTCAGCATCCAAGGGGACTTCACCCCCAACCAGTAGTGTGCCAGAAGGCCCGTTTGCAGAGTGGTGGGAAAAGGGGGCTTGCCTACAATCACCTCTCAGGAAGCCCCCTGTTTGGGGCTTACTGGAGGTAACAGATGGGGTTGTTTGAAGTTTGAAGTTTGAAGTTTGAAGTTTATTGGTTTGTATAGTGCTGAATCACCCATGAGGGTATCTCGGGGCTTAGGACGGCAGAGAACATCAAAGTACAGAAATTAGAAGAGGTGGGTTTTTAGCAGCTTTCTGAACTGGGGCAGATTCTGACAACTACGTAGATGAAAGGGCAACTTATTCCAGACTACAGGGGCAAGGTAAGAAAATGCTTTGCCTCCGCTGCGCGCCTTTTTAACCCTGGGGGTGCTGAGCAGAAGTTCAGAGCTAGATCTAAGTGCTCGTGCTGGGGTGTATAAGGCTAGTTTGCACGAAAGGTACGAGGGACCTTGGCCATTGAGGGCTTTATAGATAATGCAACCTATTTTGAATTTAACCCTCTTTCTTACTGGAAGCCAGTGGAGTTGGTTCAGAAGGGGTACCGAGGGTGTATAGCGGGGGCGTCGGCAGTAAGACGGGTGGCAGTATACTGCACAACCTGGAGTTTGTTTAGGGAGACTTTGTCAGCTGAAAATAAAAGGGCATTACAGTAGTCAAGTCTACTTAGTACCAAGGCTTGCATTACCGTTTTCTTAGTGGATGAAGGTAAAAGGGGGAACATCCTTCTAAGGAGGCCAAGGATGTAAAAGCATGAGCCAGCAGTATTAGTGGCATGCATCTCAAGAGTTAGTTTACGATCTATTCTAACACCTAGGTTCTTACCCACTTCTTTGGGGGCAGGGGCAGGACCGAGTTCTTCCGGCCACCAGGAAGGTGACCAGTGTGTGGCAGCTCCTCCAAACAGCATGATTTCAGATTTCCCAGCATTAAGTTGTAAATAGTTAGCCCACATCCAGGCAGCGATGGATTTTATGCCTTCTGAGAAAATAAGTTCAATATCAGGTCTATTTTTATCAAATGTGAGGAGGAGCTGTGTGTCGTCAGCATATGAAATCGGGGTGAATCCCAATGATCTCATGAGTCTGTCCAGAGGGGTAACATAAATATTAAAAAGGGTCGGGCTCAAGCAGGAGCCCTGCAGGACCCCCTTGGTAACTTTAGTTGTGGTGGATTTAAAGGTTCCCAGAGTGACAGTCTGAGTTCTGTCAGTCAGGAAGTTGGTAACCCACTTCAGGGCCAGTCCTCGAACGCCTATATCCTGGAGTCTATGTAGTAGAATCCGATGGGAAATGGTATCAAATGCAGCTGACAGGTCAAGCAGCACCAGAAGTGCTGCTTGACCCTTGTCCAAGACCTTGCGGATGTTGTCAGTAACCTCAATAAGGGCGGATTCGGTACTATGTTTAGCCCGCAAACCAGATTGAGAAGCGTCAAGATGGTGAGAGGTTTCCATTTACTCGGACAAGTGTTTATTGACATGTTTTTCAATAAGCTTGGTCTGCAGGGGTAGTAGAGATATAGGCCGGTAGTTGGTGAGGTCAGTTGTAGGAATCTTGTTTTTTTTTCGTATGGGTATAATTTGTGCATTTTTCCATGCAGGAGGGAGGCTACCAGAACTCAGGGAACTATTAAGGATAGAACAAATGGGAGGGGCAAGCTGGTCAGCAAACTTGGCCGAAATCTTGGCGGGGATGATGTCCAGAGGGGAGCCGGAT
The DNA here is from genome assembly GCF_964261635.1 of Lissotriton helveticus. Classification (NCBI taxonomy): domain Eukaryota; kingdom Metazoa; phylum Chordata; class Amphibia; order Caudata; family Salamandridae; genus Lissotriton; species Lissotriton helveticus. The sequence goes on along the minus strand of NC_136067.1, from coordinate 820,459,409 downwards.
TTGGTAGTCTCAAGGAGGGATGTGAATTCCGTTGGACTGAGATGGGGGAATGAGTGTAGTTGTGAGGGGATGACGTGTTTGTCAGAGGGACCAATAGTGGTAGGGGAGGAGATGGTGTTGACAGAGGTGATATTCTGATAAATGGAATCTATTTTTTGAGTGAGATAAGATGCAACATTATTGCATAGCAACTGCGAGGAAGATTCCGCAGTATCACAGGCACTGGGGTTCGAATAGGACTTAACTATATTAAATAATGTCCTAGAGTTGGTACCAGCCTGCTCCAATTGATGAGCAATATGGATTTTGCGCGCATTTTTGATGTTTTTATGATAGGATGCTAAGGCACTTTTGTAACTAGATTTATCTTGTTCTCTGTGGAAAAGTCACCAAGTACGTTCTAATTTCTTGCACCAACTCTTTTCAGTGCGTAGGACAGGGTAATACCAGTCAGAAGCAATGGATTTGGGGGAGTGGGTGAGCGGCTTCTAAGGTGCTGCTTCATCAAGAACGTTGGTGATGATGTTATTAAAATGCAAAAGTTGGTGTTCTACATCATAGTTACGAGTGTCAGTGACCCAGGTCAGAAAAGGGGACGTAAAGTGATTTTATGCCAGGGTCTATACCATCTGTCCATGTGGAATATGGGAGTCGGTGAAGTGGAAGGACTCGTCAGATGGAAGTTATTTAGGGAGTGGTCGGACCAAGTCAAAGGAAGTGTATCCCCACATGAGATGTTCTGGGAGTTGGAGAGGATGAGATTTAAGGTGTGGCCAGCTATGTGGGTGGGGTCATTATTAAATTTAAGGAGTCCGGAAGAGGCCAGGTCCTCTAGACAGACCACCGCTTCATGATTGTGGATATCTTCACTATGAATGTTAAAATCTCCTAAAAGTAGGAAATTGCGGGTAGCGATTATATGAGGGGAGATGAATTCTAATAGACGGCCATTAAAGTCATGTATCGGGCCCGGGGGTCTGTATACAAGGGCCCCTTTCCAACTGTGTTGGGGGTGGAGATCAAGCCTGAGGATAAGGCATTCAAATATGTCTGTGCAGAGCTGGTCAAGGATAGTAACAGAGATCGAGTCCTTATGGATTATGGCAACACCTCCAGCAACTCGTTCCAGCCTTTCAAGTCTTTGGATGCGGAAACCGGGTGGAAAAGCCAGAGCAATCACCTGAATAGCTGATGGTTTCATCCACGTCTCAGTGAGAAATCCAATGTCTGGATTGTTATCGTTTAAAAGATCCCATATGATGGTAGCGTTTCTGGGGAGGGACCTGACATTGACTAGAAGGCCATGCCATATTTTATTATTGGGTGGGTCAAGGGGGGGATTAGTATAAGGGGCAGTATCTATGTTGGGAGGTGTGTCCACAATGGAAGGGTTAGGGGTGATGTTAGTAACCGGGGAAGAGGTAGCCTGATACTTACATGTATTACATGGAAAAAGGCCCTTCTGGTAAGTAGCCAAGGTTGGTCGGTAGCTCACAAGGAGTCGGTTTGATCCTAAGCAATGTGTCTCTGGTATAAGTGCGCCTAGGTGTGGACATAGGAGGGGTATCTGGGTATAAACTGCCAGGGTTCCTGGCTCCAGGCGACGGACAGGTGCGGACGGGCGCAGGCGGGCTTGCCTTTGGGCTTGCCTTTGGCACGCCTTCGGCGCGCCCGCTGCGTGCGTCCGCTGCGCGTCTCGCCGAGCATAGGATTAAATAGGTGTGGCGGCTAGACCGTCAACCTCCTTTCCGGTCTGAACCGCAAGTGCCTCAGAAAGACCCGGAAATGCCCCAGAACGCTCCCGTCAGCACTGCCTCTCTCCACACAACGGGCGAACCCGAGTTGCACCAGAGTGGAGTGCTTGGAAGGCGGTACGGGGTAAGCGCGAGTTGTTGGCCCCCAAGAGCCCTCTGTAGCCAAGGGGACTTAATTCCCCAACCAGCTATGCGCCAGGAAGGTTGTTTGCAGAGTGTTGGTGAAAGGGGGTGGTGCTTCTGGAGACTTGCTCATCCGGCTTTTTTTTATATGTGGAGGGGGGCTATGTGGCTCCCTTTCCCTAGGTCAATTTAGGCCCAGGGGACCCCATCCCCCGGCCCAGCCTTTTTGATTTTTTTTTTAATTAAAGGCCACCCTCCTGGGCTGATTTCAGCCCTGGGGATCCCATCCCCAGGGCCCTGCCTCTATTGTGGGTGCCCTAGTCTTACCCATGGCACCAACTCACAACAGCTGGGGACCACGGGGGAGCCTCAAGGCCCCCACGGTCCCTGCTGGCTCCCGCCCCCTGCGGGAGCCGGCTTTTTTGTTTTACAGAGAAGGAGCTGCTGAACATGCATCGCCTTCTCTGTGAAATCAATTCTGCTCGGCTTCTAGCAAGTGAGGGTATTTTTTATGCTCTTGCTTGCTAGAAGCGAAGCATTGGCGGTAAAGCTCCCGCCAAGCTACAGCAAACAGCTATGTCCCAGGGGTAGGCACCCAAGGACGTAGCAGTAGCTACCACTCGGGGATGGCGGTCCCTAGGGCCATCTATTTCACAAGCACTGTTAGTAAGGAGGAAATAAACTTCCTATACCTCACGGTGTATGTAAAAGACAACAAACTGCAGCCTAAGGGGCCAATTCCGATGTCATTAGGAAACAGTTCCGGACAAATGGTTCTCGGACTTGTTTCCAAACGAATTGGGTCCTGCGAATCCAGACGGCCGATTACAATGCTACCTAACATCGTTCGGTCGGACGTGCATTGACTTCAATGGGAGTCTGTGTTCCAAACGAGAACACAGACTCCCATTAAAAAAAGTGGTGGTTGGGGAAAACCTTGCAACCTGTGGCGGCCTCCCCATGGTGCCTGCCACATTGTACATGGTTGGGAAGAGGGGTCCCTTGAGTACTCCCACGGGCCGCATTCGTACGCCTCTGGGTTAAGGGGGGCCAAAAACAGGCCCTAAAAGACAGATTCCGATAGCTGTCCGTATCGGTCATCGGAATCACTAGCTCGTAAACCGTGTGCATAGAGCTGTACCAATCGGCTCTAAAATACTCGGGCTGTGCGGATGCCTTTCGGAAATGATTCGGACTGCTCGAACAGTTTCCAGCCATCGTAATCGGTCATTGGGAAATGTGTACGATTCATTCAGAAACAAGGGTTCCAAATCAGATTCTGCAAAAACAAATCCCATCCGGAGCCTTTCCTAACGACATAGGAATCGGTCCCTAAGTTGTATAGGAAACCTAACTCAGGTAATACGCTATTACATGCATCCACTTTCATCAATGTAATTTTGTAAATAGTATCCGATATAATAAGAGACTTAGGGGGTCATTAGGATGGCGGGCAGACATCCATCCTATCGGGGATTGGGACCGCCCGCCATTAGGGCGGGGGTCCCATGTGGGCAATTAGGATGTGCCCACCACAGTGGGGGGCGCATCCTACATTCCTGGCATTGTGGCCGGCGGTGCACTTAGCACCGCCCGCCACAATGCCATCAAGGCATGTTGTGCACTTCCATGCACAACATGGCAGGCATCACGCGGTACCTGCCATGTTGTGCATGGAACTGCTGGGGGGGTACCATAGGTTCTAAACAAAGAAGGGGAGGGGTAAGGGGATGCTTTAGCATTTATGTCCAGCTAGTACAAGAAGCAGGTTCGAGCATCACTGTGCGCCGGGATTGAAAGGACAAATTTAATGAATTTTGTTAGAGATTCTTGACCTTGGTAACCGGGCGAGGACAGACTCCCACCTCCCATGGGCACCAGTTGTTATTCCATAGCGAAGGTCCGTTACCAAATTATAGGACCTCGGTTTTATCAGTATTTATTTTCAAGAAGTTTTGGCTCATCCAGATCATGATGTCTTGCAGACATGCATGAAAACTGTTAGCCACTAGCTCTGATGGTTTAGAGACCGAGGGCTCGATTCACAGAACTAACGTAAGACAAAATCCTAAACTTACTACCATTTTGGTATTCACAGAAGGCACTTACTCATTTTGGTATTCACAGAAGGCACTTACTAATTTCGGTATTCACAGAAGTTAGGAGTCCTAACTTTAGGACTCCTAAATGCCTTCTGTGAATACCGAAACTCTTAAAGTTAGGATTTTTCTCAATTTAGTAGTAGTAAAGTTAGGACTCCTAACTTTAGGACTCCTAAATGCCTTCTGTGAATACCGATAGTCTTAACATTAGGATTTTTCTCAATTTAGTAGTAGTAAAGTTAGGACTCCTAACTTTAGGACTCCTAAATGCCTTCTGTGAATACCGAAAGTCTTAAAATTAGGATTTTTCTCAACTTTACTAAACTGAGGAAAATGTGTGGTGTCCGGATTTAAAAGATCATTGTAGATCATTGTAGATCAATTGAACTTTACTCTGGAAAAATGTAGCCATTTCATTACAGAAAAGTTGATCTGGCCTAAACTGAGCTGTATACTGGGGTTTAGCTAATGCGTACAAAGTTTTAAAAAGTTCCTTTGAGGAATGTACAGCATCTCCAATTTTAGCAGTTTCCATTGTAAGATAACTTATGCTGAGTACTGTAATCAGAATCTCCAGGTCCGTTCACTCCTTCTACATTTCATTTTTATGATTTTTCAGTCCGGACTATACCATGGTGCGGTTACTGATGCTAATTTGACTGTTTTATTTATTTCAGGGGCAGTGCCATGTAAAGCTGCCCTAATCCAATTGTCAAACTGGTTGTCTGTTGTATCATTGTCACTATCTAAAATGGGCGGACCAGGATCCAAAGCCTGTTCCAGGTCTTCCCTTTTTATCTTATTCCATTTCCGAACGCTCTCCTTTATAGCAAGAATAGGCCTCGGTTAACTAGGCATTTTTGTGGGCACCTCAAAATATATAGCTCTGGGGTCAGTCCAGGGTAGCGGTTGGGTCTTTGTCACAGTTATGTCAGGTTGATTCGTAAAAATGCCATCCAAAGTGTGGCCTGACAAATGTGGGGGTTCGAATACTATTGAATAAGATACATAGTAGAATTAAATGCTATGATCCCGGGCGGTCTGAACATGGAGGAAGACCTGCACACACATCTGTAGACAAAGAATATGAATTTTTTGGTAATACTCCCACTCCAGCATTGGTTTTGAGCAATTTGCTTTATTTTGCATTATTTTTCCCTAATTACACATTAGGAGTTTTGAGGAGAGTGATACCTACTGACTAACAAATGTGAATTGTGAGGGTGGCAGCTCACACATGGTCATAAGCAAGGGTAGCCTCAGCCCATTTTGGGCTGGTGAGTGTGAAAACACATAGCCTGTATATAATATGGCAAAGACCACAGGGACATTATTAACACCACATGGACACATAGCCAGCCAATAGAAGAAAGATTTAGGCCACCAGGGGCTGAATTAGCTAGTATACAAAATGTGGGAACATTTGTAGGACAATATGTCCATTTATGTGTTTTTAATGCAGTGCACACATTGACAATGAAAGCCTTAGCCCACCAAGGGCGATATTAGAAAGAAATGTATAACTGGGATGTTTAAGCCGGGAGAGTTGAAATGCCTTAATGTAATAAGCAAAGCGTAATTCATTAAAACCAGCATGTAATTGTAGTATTGTGTTTGAATATAGTTTGTTCTCACTTACTGTCAACATGACACATGGAAGTGAATACAAATAACGATGTCCACTAATTTATTTGTAACAATGGCCAAGCTAAAACAATGTCAAAGCCTGTCAAAAGCCGTATTAGAGAGAAACGCACAAGCGAGTCATTCAAAATGGGGGATCTTAATGCATTTGTGAAATATGCAATAGCATGATTAATAAGAATTTATAATGATGTTATTTGATGCATAATTACGATGTTAGACAATCTAAAACAGCATATGTAAGTGTATCACTCTGCTCTGACATAGTATGTTTTTACTGTTTATTAACGCGTCACGTAGGAGCAAATGTAAAAATGGATGGAAAATAGTGCCTCGCCATCAGTGAACAAGGCTATTATTCAATTATTGCAGTGATGTTATCAATAAAGTTATAGAACATGTCATGAGTGATGTAATATGTGAGGTAATTAGCAGTGCATGGTGAGAACGTGAGTTATAGTTACTTGAGATAACTAAAACTGGTGAAACTCAGGATTTTTTTTGTTTTAAACATTACATTTTCACTGAAATGTTCACCTAACTATAATGTCACTATTTCGGTGAACTTTTAGGGTCTTTCTCAACATAAAGTAATATTTTATTACCATATGTAAAGCCTACCCCCTGCAGGCAGCAAACCCCACGCCCCACACAACCTTTAGCTGTGCACGGCATTAGGTTGGCTGCAGTGTCTGGCCTGTGACCGGGCCTTTCGTCCAACCCATTGACTCAGCCCCCTCCACAAGTCTCTTCTGGCCCCAGGTTCCCATCCCCTGGAGCTTTTCTCTTAAGGGGAGGGAGACGAACGGTCCCCACTCTCCAAGCCAATTTATGCCTGAGGGCCCCATTCTCTGGGGCCTGTGTTTTTCTTAGGAGAAGGGAATTGCGAGGTCCCCCTCCCTGAGTCACTTTGGGTCCCCGGAAACTCATCCCTCATGCCTTTGTCTTATTAAGGAGGGAGGACATGCAGCTTCCCTCCCTGAGCTACTAAGGCCCTCAGGGACTCCATCCCCTGGAGTATCTTTTTTATTAAAGGGATGGGTGCATAGCCTCTCTCAATGAGTCAATAGTGGCCCCACAGACTGGATCTCCCAGGGCCAAAAGTTATTTGTAAAGGAGAGGGGGTGCGCGGCCCCTCTGCCCCAGCCAACAGTGGCCCGGAGACCTCATTCTTGGGCCATAGCATATATTTTAAAGGGATTGTGGTGTGCAGCACCTTTCCGCAAACCACTATCATCCCCGGATCCCATCCCCAGGGCCACATGTGCTCCTGTGTGGGTGCCAGATACCCAACCAGGGCACTGACCAAACAGTATGTTCAGGTCAGGGGGGAATCCCACGGTCCTCTTGGTCCACCAGCGCCCCCAAAGCACCCATCCTGGGTGGTACAAGAGCCGACATTGTTCCCACCTGACAAGAGCAATCTGAGTTTCTGTGTTCCGGTGAACAAGGAAGGCCTGTCTGCTCCTGCCCGGCAGGAGCTTTAAAAATGCTTCCTACGAGTGGGACAGACATATGTTTCCCTGCCAGGCAGGAGAACTACTGTGTCATGGGGGTGGACTCCCCTGTAGGATCTCCAAATACCAATTAGGAAATCGGTATTCCTAATGTATGAACCTTCTTAAACCCAAATAGTAATTCCAAGTAGGTCACAAATCTAGGTAGGTCGCAATTTGCAACCCACTAGGAATCACAGCTATCACAGGGATGGTGGCCTGTTGGATTCAGCATACCACCGTCTCTGATTGCTTTTAAATAACTATTTTTTTTTCTGAACTGCGCCCCATTTTTCTTAAAGGTAAACTGGATTAGTTTCAAAAAGAAAATGAAACTTTCAAGTTTACACTTTCAAAGAGCAGGCAGTAGTTTGTTGGACTACTGCCTGCTCTAAAAATATTATTTTTTACATTCTCAAAAGGAGATACCATGTGGACCCCTTTCCATTTGCGAATGGGTTACCACCACTTTAAAATGGTGGTTAAGTATTATGGTTTTGCTGCTGGAATTCAGTTGCAAAACAGTAAGGCATACCATACTGATTGTGTATTTGGAAGGGATGCCTAACACCTGCTCCATCCAAATATCGAATTGCAAATGCAAATTGAGATGTGGTAACAAGTTACCAGATTGCATTTTGCATTTTACACTTTTTAAAAAGCATTTTTCCAGTGGCAAATGGCCCGATTCTGAGAATTAAAATGGTTTCTATTTCTGGCCCTAAGTCCCTAAGTGTCTTCATGTTGCAGGCAGCCAATCAGAGGGTTCGCTTTCGGGGTAGTGTGTCTCCTGTAGGAGTGAATTAACCCTAAGGAATAAAAGTCCCTGTGCCAATTAAAAAGTTCTATTTTTTAAAATCGGGTTCAAGGGACTGTTGGGAGAATTCCTTGGAACCAACCATCCAGAAAGACAAATATTTTTGTACCTGAATATCTAAAAAAATACTAAATGAATTTACACCAAATCAGAAAAAGTATACTTTCTCGGCCAAATTTGGCGCTATTCCATTGAGCAGGATTCACGGCAGTGCTTCTTCAAAAAGTATGTGGAAAATAAACGTTTGATTTGAGGTTTTACACCCCCATTTTCTTACCTCCACTTGACGGAACACCCCAAAACGTTCCATGTACCAACAAGGCAAAAAGGGCACGTCTTTGGAAAGTTTGGTGAAGATCCGTCGAATTGCGCCAAAGTTAGTAGCATGGAAATACTGACCTACCTATAACTACCCAGGGGCAATGGGTGCTGGGTAATCAATATATATATATATATATATATATATATATATATATATATATATATATATATTTCCTTGTACTCGTCTCACCCACAGAAATTCAATATCCACAGAGACAAAGCGTACCCAATGTTGTGCTGAAATATTTTATTGTATTTTTACACCCAGCACCTCCGCCATGACGTGTTTCGGTCCTACTCGGACCTTGATCACATGACAAGTTACATGGGGAAGCTCACATTATTTAAAGTGACAGTGCAATGTTTGTGTAATAAACATGGACAACAGACTGAAATGTCTGCCACATCTCAATTATACCTGTAAAATACGATATGTAAAGTACGATATGTTAGGTGTGCAAATGTCTGCTAATGCTTTGTGCAAATACATCAATAAATATTTATAATAAATATTTAAGATCAAACTAGGTGTGATTGAAAAGCCATAAAAGGGAAAATCTAAAATTATAAACACGATTAATTAAAATCTGTGCAAGAGGTTCTGAATTGGCAAAAAATCACAACATATTTCAAAAGCACCATATTATCACGCATCAAAAAATAGCAGCATCAAACACATCAGTGGCAGGACCACGTACTTAATAAAGCCCCAGTGGGCAATGCAGGAATTGTCCAAGATAAAGTGCAAAGTGTTATTAATTATGTGTACCAACCGTAAACATTTGTAAAAAATAGTGAATAAAAACTATGATTCATATACAGCGAACGGCGAATATAAATTCATTGATGACAAACAATCGAAGATATTTATATTTAGCATCAGAATATTATCATAAAAACGTAAAAAAATCTTCGGTGGAGTTCAATCCATTAGGACTTTTTGTGTCCATCTCAAGTATATACTTTGTTTCTAACTGTCTCAGCTTTGCATTTCTATCTCCTCCTCGTCTTAACGGGGGAATACAATCCACCACATAGTATCTTAGCTCATCTGGATTCTTGGCATGCCTAGCCTCAAAATGTCGAGCCACTGGGTACGAATCGTCACCATTTTTGATTGCACGTAAGTGCTGAAGTATCCTTTTGTGGCATTGGGGTTTTGTGCTCCCCACATATTTTAAACCACAAGGGCACTTCAGCACGTATACGGCAAATTCTGTTCGGCATGTCAGTTTCTTATCTATTTTGGTAGGCTTGTTCTTAAAGGGGCTATGATATTCAGTCTTGTTTACACCCTGTTTGCATGCCTTGCATGTGGCGCATTTAATGAACCCTTTGCTTCCCAAGATCCATAAGTCACTGGTTTTTATCTCTGGACTACTAGTGACCAGTGTATTGCTCATAGCACTAGCCTTTCTGAATGTCAGGTTGGGAGAGCGTGTAAGTTTCTCCCCTGGAGTGGGATCATTCCTAATAAGAGGCCAATTTTTAGTGATGATTCTTCTGATCGCAAGATGTTGATTACTGTATGTCAATATCAGCCTCAATGGATGATCCTCACTAGGGATCTTCCTGACTGCACTTCTGGTCACCAATGCCTGAGATCTACCCTGTGTGTTAGCTCTATTGGTGGCTTTATCAATCATTTTTGGACTGTATCCTCTCTCAATGAATCTAGAGCGACATTCCCTCTGTGGTCTGATACAGTCAGTGTCAAGGCTGCAAATCCTTCTGATCCTTAGCATCTCCCCATAGGGGATGCTGCGGATCAAATGGGCAGGATGATTGCTCTCCGCATGTAACACAGAGCTGCCCGCTGTGCTTTTCCTATGCAACCTGGTATTCAGGAGATTCTCTGAGATAAATATTTCTACATCAAGAAAAACCACTGTGGACTTGCTAATGTGGCTAGTAAAGTGTAGATTCATGTTGTTCACATTTAGAGAGTCAATAAAGATCTGAGCTTCACTCTCTGTACCCTTCCAGATGAGCAACAGATCATCAATATACCTGAACATATGAGCTATCTGGGTATTCACAAATTGATTGTTGTCTATCATTAGAACCTGCTTTTCCCAAAGCCCCATGTGCAGACAGGCGTAGCTAGGGGAAAAGCATGCCCCCATAGCTACGCCTCTGATCTGCTGATACACCTGTTTGGCAAACAAAAAGTAGTTATTTTCAAGGCACATAGTAATTATAACCATCAACATTTTGTTATGTTCAAGGTAACAAATAGGACGTTTCCTAAGAAAATGGTCTACTGCTTTAAGACCGTCCCTATGATGTATACTAGTATACAATGAAGATACGGCCATAGAAATCAGTAGCATATCATCACTCCACACCACCCTTTCCAATTTTCGCAGCAAGTCACCTGTGTCCAAAATGAATGATGAAAACAAAACCACTGGGTATGGGCTCCCACCGGCATCGCTTGCCACAAGCATATAATGAACAGAAAAGGTGCAAATGCCTCTAATTTCAAGCTCAAACTTTTGTTTCGTAAACACACGGGTGAGGCGATATGTTTGTTGAATTTAATTCCACTTATTTTTTATTTTCTTTATATTTTCAATTGAACACTTCTATTTCAATAGTGATTTTTACATGTATTATACAAATATTAAAACCTGGTGTGCACAACAATTATAATATACAGTTCTCACAAAAACCTTATTTGTTTACAAATGGTATAACCTAATCAGCATTCAATCTTCATTCATACATCAATCAACCCACTACAAACAACAAAAAACAACAAAACATAAATGATTCGATAAATGCTGGAATAGTGATATTCACAACAAAAAGCCAATGTTTGTTTCACAATAAATTGAATATGTACAATTTTTTCTGCATCAATTATTAGTTTCTAATTTTTGGCTACTAAGGAGTCTACGCGTTTCGAACTACCGTTATTTCGTAGTTCTCATCAGGACCATATCTGTAATGGAAGAACAGAAAATGTTTTTGAGAAGGGGGTTCACCATTTCTATGCTGCCTGTTCCCAATACTCAAGTGTCCTCACCTACCTCGCACTCCGCAGAGCAAGCTGGAATAGTTGTTAGAACCTCAGTCTAAGAGAATATATCAGAAAACCTCAATCAGAAAAAGAACATTTCATAAGCACATCATCCTGCATTCAAACCCATCCACTACTCTTCCTCACTTACTTGGAGGTGTTGGTTCGCCCGTTTGGATTGACCTGGCTCGCCACTGTCTAGATGGAAAGGAGGCAAATACGTATTTAGAATTACTAACACACTCTCTTGTGTGTCTCAAATCCGACAACATCTCAGGTATTCAGGGCGCCGCTTACCTAGTAGAGCGAGTCAGGCGCGTTGTATGTTTCTTAAAAAGTTCGCCGTCACCGATTTGTGTTCTGTTAGGTGAAACAAACACGGTGTGTTGCTGCCTTTGCTGTTAAACCTAGCCGTGAGATGGTCGTGAGTAGATTTACTGTGGGTGACACTTACTTGAAGGACCGGGGCTGCCTGGCGTCTACACCCGTGGCCGTCCAAACGCTGACCTAATTGTTTGCACTTCCTGGTCCGCATAGGATTATGGGAAGTGTAGTCCTCGACCCTTGCGCTGTTTGTAGTTTGGACATTTTTTGTTTTTAAGAAACTTTATTGTTTCGGTGAGGTCATTGGGGTAAAACACTATCAGAGTTTAGTGCTGATACCGGTATTGGAAAATTAATCACCACCATTTATTGCGCTGCTTAAAACAGATTATGTGTGCATCAAGCACTGTTTTTCAGATTTGAAAGGTGCATTTTTCGTGTTTGGGGGACTGCGCTGATTCAGATGGAGGGTTGGGTGATGGGTTGATGTGCTTAAAACTGTATCAATAAACTTACAGTTTGAAAATTTCCGTCAATTCATTCAAGCCTAAAAAGGCGGTGTTGAATTTGACAATAAGCAGCGCCTCTCTCTTAATTAATTTTGCATCCAAATCTCCACCTCTTACGTCATTTTCCACTTTGGAAATTACTGTCCAAATCATTTCGCTTTCTTGATGTTTTTTTTCTTTCCAATGGTTGACCAAGGGAGCGTTGGCAACATTGTTTTTGATTCTGGATTTGTGTTGTTGTATCCTCACGCGTACCTCTTGGTTGGTTTTCCCAATGTATAAAAGATTGCATGGGCATAGGATTCCGTAGACCACATACCGAGTTTTGCAATTCGAAAAAGCATCATGTTTCCAATTGATTGCATTATGCGTAAAAACTTTGCCTTCTTTCGTGGAATCACAGCATGAGCAGTTGCCACATTTATGATGACCTTGAATAGGGGGCAGACGCAACATTGTGCGCAAGTCCGGATTCTTTGTTTGTGGCAATGCCGCTCTTACCAAATGGTTGGAGATGCTGTGTTTTTTTTTTATGCAAAAAGCGGTTCATTTTGAAACAATTGATCCAGGTTTTTTAACAAATGCCAATTCTGTTTGACTAATTTTTTACACCCGTTTGAATTAGGGCAGAAGGTCGATACAAATACCATTCTTTCCATGGTCTTTTTAGGTCTTTTTTCCAACAGACATTCTCTTGGCGTCCACCATGCTCTTTTACATGATTTCTTGAGCAGTTTCTTTGGGTATCCTCGTTGTTTTAAATTATTTGTCAGAATTTCTGCATGTCTTAGGTATTCCTCTTTTTCTGTGCAGTTACGACGAATGCGGAGGTACTGCCCGTAGGGCAAGTTTTCCTTGAGACTCCGTGGATGGTTACTTCCATAGTGTAACGCTTTGTTTCGGTCCGTTGTTTTTTTATACAACGTTGTCACTAGACCACCCATGGAGGGATAAACCTCCACGTCTAGAAATGGCATCTTATCTCTTGAATGGTCCAAGCTAAAATGAATCGACGGTACCCTGTTGTTGATCCATTCATGGAAGTTTCTTAAGTTGTCTTCTGACCCAGTCCACACGAAGAATACATCGTCTATAAAACGATACCAATGGGTTATCCATTGGGCAAAAGGATTATTGTTGTACACAAATGTTTCCTCATATTTAGCCATGAACAGAATGGCCAGTTCCGGGGCAAAGGGACAGCCCATGGCTACGCCTCCTGTTTGAAAGAAAAATTCCCCATTGAAATTGAAGTAATTTTTCTTGAGAGCGAATTCTGCAAGTTTTCTTATAAATGATGTTGGCACTTTGTGTGGTCGTTCTCGTTCATCAAGATATGCTTCAAGGACATTAATGCCTTCCTCCTGTGGTATTTTAGTGTAGAGGGACGTAATGTCCATGGTAACCATTAGATGAGTGTTCTTGTCAAACTGGATGGTAGAAAGCTTGTTTAGAAAGTCGGTTGTGTCTTGTAAGTACGATCTAACCAGGTGAAGGAAAGGCTTTAGGAAAAAATCCACAAATTTGGAAATCGGTTCTAGTAAGGATCCACATCCTGATACTATTGGGCGGCCAGGGGGTGCGGACGCATCCTTATGTATTTTAGGCAATACATATAAAAGAGGTGTTCTCGGATGTTTCGTTTTCAAAAATTCTAGCTCCTTTTTTCCTAGGAATCCCTGTGTGAAACTTTCATCCAGGAAGGCAAATAATTCATTTTTTAAGTCAGATGTAGGATCTTTTTGAATTTTGCGGTAACATGTTATGTCATCCAGTTGTCTGCTAACCTCTTGTATATATAGTTCTATGTCCCAGATAACTATTGATCTGCCTTTGTCGGCCTGTTTAATGATGACTGAAGTGTCTGATTTTAAGTTGGTCAAGGCCACTGATTCTGCTTTTGAGATGTTATATTTAATCCATTTTTTGTTTTCTTCCATTTGGGCTACAGCCGATAGTAAAGTGCGTTCAAATGTGATCATTTCTTTGGGGAATTTGTTGGTTGGCGGACAAAATGTTGATTTATTGCGTAAACCTGTTGTTTCCGATGTCATTTGGCAAGTGTTTTCTGCAAAAAACAATTTTAACCTTAATTTTCGGCAAAATTCAATGACTTCAGTTTTGAGTTTAATGAAGTCTGTATGTTTGGATGGAACAAATGTTAATCCTTTGCTCAGAATGGATTCTTCATCCTTTGTGAGGATTTTTCCAGATAAATTAAATATGGGCGAAGGGATCAATTTTTGTAATTTTGCCGTCTCGTTGACATTTCCCATGGTTGGGGGGTATTCCTTGTCTTTCCTCGTTGTTTTGTCTGGCCTCTGCCTAAAAAAGGACCTTGATGTTGTTGCTGGAATCCTTGCTGTTGTTGTTGGTGTCCACCTCTCCTGTTGTAATTACTTTGATAGGTAGAATTATCCCCTTCACTTGAGCTTCCCGACGATGATGTATCTGAAAAGGTTATGAATTTGTTGTAGGATCTTCCCTGGTATTGTTGTAGATGTTTTCTTGATTCCGGTCTTGAATAGAAATCCGTTTGGAGAAAAGGGTACACTTTCTCTAGGTTGAAGTTGAGTTTGTCCTTTTCAAATTGCGCAGTCTTTTGATTAACTGTGTAATATTTAAATTCTCCAATGTCCTTCTGAACCTCGTCCAGTAAAGTTTTAGCATCCGTGATTAATTGATTCGTGGAGATCGCAGTTTCTAGCGCTTGAATTTCCTCCAATTGTGTTTTTGATAGTCTCTGTGCCGTTTCTATAGTTAATACCATAAGGTCCCTACTGCATTTGGTCTCTATATAACTGTAACCTTTTTTATATATGGGATCCTCTGTGAAAATAACAGGAATATTTTTTATCTGTAATCCACCTGGGATTGTTCCACCTCTCAAATGTTGTAAAAGAAAGTGACCATGTAGACCCGTCCGAATTTGTTTCTTTTTTAGCCTTGTAAGTTTGTCTATTTCATTTTGGTTCTGAGCCGAGACACTTGGTGATGCGGAAACGAATAAAGGGGGGGCAGCTAATAGATTTCTTATATGTTCCTCGCTGTACGCAAACGCTTCATTCTCAGACATACTATGAAGACCTTACACACACTCTTACCACCAGATTACACTTACAAAACAATGATGATAACCCAGTACAGCACCTCTTTGTCTGCTAACTGGTTGACCACCGAGCCACAAGGGGCTCACAATCCTTACTCAGCTAGTTATACTGGGAAAAAGGACCACACAGACCGTTGTCTGCAATTAACAATGAAAACAAAACCACTGGGTATGGGCTCCCACCGGCATCGCTTGCCACAAGCATATAATGAACAGAAAAGGTGCAAATGCCGCTAATTTCAAGCTCAAACTTTTGTTTCGTAAACACACGGGTGAGGCGATGTGTTTGTTGAATTTAATTCCACTTATTTTTTATTTTCTTTATATTTTCAATTGAACACTTCTATTTCAATAGTGATTTTTACATGTATTATACAAATATTAAAACCTGGTGTGCACAACAATTATAATATACAGTTCTCACAAAAACCTTATTTGTTTACAAATGGTATAACCTAATCAGCATTCAATCTTCATTCATACATCAATCAACCCACTACAAACAACAAAAAACAACAAAACATAAATGATTCGATAAATGCTGGAATAGTGATATTCACAACAAAAAGCCAATGTTTGTTTCACAATAAATTGAATATGTACAATTTTTTCTGCATCAATTATTAGTTTCTAATTTTTGGCTACTAAGGAGTCTACGCGTTTCGAACTACCGTTATTTCGTAGTTCTCATCAGGACCATATCTGTAATGGAAGAACAGAAAATGTTTTTGAGAAGGGGGTTCACCATTTCTATGCTGCCTGTTCCCAATACTCAAGTGTCCTCACCTACCTCGCACTCCGCAGAGCAAGCTGGAATGTTAAAAAACAAATGTAGTCCAAATATCAGCCAGATGTAGCCCAAATATAGCCCAATGACAGAATGCCCCAGAGTGTTCTAAAGAACAACTAGAGCGCTAACAGTCTTACTTATGACAAAAGTATGGCACACCTGAAGTCATCTTGATTGGAATAAAGTGTTAACACTTAAAACATTTAATTTGCAAAGGAACAAAATGAGGGGGTTCATTCTGCCATCGAAATTATGATTAGTGCTGAAGAAAGAAAAAATAGGGCATATTTTGAGTGACTTCTCTAATCCTCTTATATTTCATTAAAAAAATTCTGATGTGCAGTCTCCCAAGATGGCCACCAGAGACAAAAGAGCCCCAATGTAGCCCAAATATCAGCCAGATGTAGCCCAACTATAGCCCAATGACAGAATGTCTCAGAGTGTTCTAAAGAACAACTAGAACGCTAACAGACTTACTTATGACAAAAGTATGGCACACCTGAAGTCATCTTGATTGGAATAAAGTGGTAACACTTAATACATTTAATTTGAAAAGGAACAAAATGAGGGGTTTCATTTTGCCATAGAAATTATATATATATATATATATATATATTCACTGAAAAAACCATAGGTTACACACCAGTTATAGTTAGGAATTAGCATTTCAAAAACCTTTCAAATTCACTGAAAAAACCATAGGTTTCACACCAGTTATAGTTAGCTGGAAATTTTACTCGCATAAAACCATTGAAATTCCCACTTTATAGTTAGTTGGACTCACTATAACTTGCACGTCTGCAATGCACTGCTGATGACGTCACATATTACATCACTCATGCATATATTTAAATATTTAAACATTACTCGCTAATATATGTATTCACTAAGATACATTTAATATGCCAGTTAACCAATCAATTTTTTTTTTAAAACACTGAAAAAACCATAGGTTTCAGGCCTTATATAGTTAGGAATCAGCATTTAAAAAACCTTTGAAATTCACTGAAAAAACCATAGGTTTCAGGCCTTATATAGTTAGGAATTAGCATTTAAAAAAAACCTTTGAAATTCACTGAAAAAACCATAGGTTGGACATTTTACTCATACAAAACCAATGAAATTGCTCCTATATAGTTAGTTGTACTAACTATATTTCGCGCACCCGCAATCCACTGCTGATGATGTCACATATTAGATCATTCATGACATGGTCAGTGACATCACTGATGACATCTCAAATGACATCACTGATGTAAAATGTCAGCTAACTATAACACCACTAAAACGTATAGTTTTTTGAGTGAATTTCAAAGGTTTTTTAAAAACTAATTCCTAACTATATAACTCCTGAAACCTATGGTTTTTTCAGTGAATATATATATATATATATATATATATATATATATATATATATATATATATATATATATATATATATTCACTGAAAAAACCATAGGTTATAGACCATATATAGTTAGGAATTAGCATTTACAAAACCTTGAAAATTCACTGAAAAAACCATAGGTTATAGACCATATATAGTTAGGAATTAGCATTTAAAAAACCTTATTTTACTCACACAAAACCATTGAAATTCCATATATAGTTAGTTGCACTAACTATATATCGCGCACCCGCAATCCACTGCTGATCATGTCACATATTACATCATTCATGACATGGTCAGTGACATCACTGATGACATCACTGATGACATCTCAAATGACATCACTGATGACATCACTGATGACATCTCATTTGACATCATTCTTGTGCTAATACGATAAACCTCTTCAGACTCTAATATAACCTTAGATACACTCAGTGTATACAGACACTCACACACTGACATCTCAAATGACATCACTGATGACATCTCAAATGACATCACTGATAACATCTCAAATGACATCACTGATGACATCACTGATGACATCATCCAGTGACTGTGTGTTTCTGTGAAGTTTAAATATGTTTTACATATTGAAGAATGAGTAGATGTATAAGTGTCTGGACGAAGGATTTAGTAGGTGCATGACTGAATGTATGAGTGAGTGATTAAATGTGTCTCACTGAGTGCATGGGTTAGTGACTAAACTGTCTTAATTTGTGCATCATTATGTCTGTTGTTCTGTAAACTGCTGCATGTGTTGATCATTAGCTATACGAGAGGCTATATGTGTTATTAATTGGTTGCGCAAGTATTTCTATGGCAGATTGAGTTTGTGTGGGGGTGGCTGGAAGGTGTGTGACTCTATGCATAGATGTGTGAGCAGTTTATTCACTAGGTGTATGAGTTCAAGACTGCATGTGGAAACAGCTACATGGGCAGTTGACTGTGTGCATGAGTGTATTGATGAGTGAATGGATATCTCAATGCTACATGTCATAGTAAGTACATATGTTAAACACAGTACATGTGAGAGTTGGCATATATAAATAACTGTGCATGACAGCCACTGAATGAGTGAGTGGTTGTATCGATCATTGTGAACTTGTATCAGGGATTGTATAAGAGAGTAAATATGTGTTAGTATATGTTTCAATAAGTAAGGTGTGTTTAACTGTATAGTTGAAGAAATGGAGGTGAGATTGTTTCTTTGCACGACTGACTGGGTGTGTGAGTAACTCCATGAATGAGTGGCAGTGTGTGAGTGTCTGTATACACTGAGTGTATCTAAGGTTATATTAGAGTCTGAAGAGGTTTATCGTATTAGCACAAGAATGATGTCAAATGAGATGTCATCAGTGATGTCATCAGTGATGTCATTTGAGATGTCATCAGTGATGTCATCAGTGATGTCACTGACCATGTCATGAATGATGTAATATGTGACATGATCAGCAGTGGATTGCGGGTACGCGATATATAGTTAGTGCAACTAACTATATATGGAATTTCAATGGTTTTGTGTGAGTAAAATAAGGTTTTTTAAATGCTAATTCCTAACTATATATGGTCTATAACCTATGGTTTTTTCAGTGAATTTTCAAGGTTTTGTAAATGCTAATTCCTAACTATATATGGTCTATAACCTATGGTTTTTTCAGTGAATTTCAATGGTTTTTTAATAGCAAATATCATAAGCTGTCGAATGTCAAGTACGTGGTAAGTGAAAACATTTTCGTGTTTATGCACACTGATCTGCTTTGAATGGTGCCCCCCCCCCCTCATTTCTATTAGGAGTACTCTCTCTTTGCAGATAGTGAAAGGTAGTTAACGCAGGCCTTTGCCCCCGTTGTAATCCGTCGTGCCTGCTTCTCTCTCCATTTGATTGATTGTTATCCAAGTATTTACTATTTTAGAATTAGTTCTCTTTGGTTCATTCTCTATTTACAAACAAACACAGAGTCGCAATACTCTGTTTAGTCTTTGCAGATAACGAAAAATCGTGTAAAAAAAAAGAAAAGGAATCGAGCAAAATCAGTAGGCCACTAATGGGATCTCTTTTTGACCTCGCTAAAATAGAAACATTAGGAACAACCCCTCATGACAAATACAAAACTAGTGAGATGAACTGAACTCCACACAATGATGGCTGCAAAACAGCTCGGCTCCGCCACCCACCCCGCCCAAAATAACGATAAAGAGCGGCTGCCATGATTGGTTGCGGAATGGCCACGACGGAGCTACGAAATGGTGCTGCTCTCATGCTAACCCCAGCTTCAGTCTGAAACATCCAGAAACACTGTAGACTACCAATTCGATCAGTTCCGGTAGCGCCCCAATGTAACCCGGTAGAGAAGAACTAGCCCTCCCCTCTTTGACTGATGGTTCTTGTTGCCTGTCCCTTCTGTTGTCATTTAACAGAACTATTTAGCCTGCTGAAAGGGGTTGTGTTTCGACCGCTGGTTGGTGGAGACATTTTGACTATATTCTGGACCTGCGTTGTCGCGTAATGCGTCATATGACGCGCCGCGTTAGCGCATCCGGAAGTCATCCGGGGCGCGCAGCGCGTAACGTAAGCATAACAAGTCATGTGACTTGTTAATAAAACTTTTCATTGGTTCATTTTACTTTTCTTATTCTAATGATGAAAGCCTTGGTCATATCACCTAAAAATTACGCTTTTAATTACTTCCGAACATTATTTTTTCTTAAATATATGTTATAATGTTCCAGGCTAATGTACTTTCCCGGAAATTTTACAACTGTCCTGCAAGTAAAATATATTCTTTTTTCGAGAAAAAGAGCGTTTCTTCGTCCCATGACGGAGCCGTTGAGCAAAAGAGGGTCGACCTGCTGTCTTAGTCGCCGATACGCCTGAATATGAGATTCTTATCGATCACTTTATGTTGCAGGAATAGAAAACACAACAGCCCTTGACCATTTATCTTTACTGCGTTCCTTCGTATTATACCTTTTACCCTTCATGTAATTGGTCTGCTTTATTTCACTTGCATTTTAATGATTCTAAAACAGTGACTATTATTAAAAACTTTACCAATGTATATACTACTACCATGTTTTCTTTTAAAAACCTTTATTGTGAAAATTTCATTATACAAATACGAGCCTATAACCACGTGGGCCTGCCACGGAGCAAACTGTAATCGTATATGATGAATAGACATTTACACTGTAGAGGAACGTAACGGGCGGGCCATTAGGTTGCAAGAACTAAGGTGTCTAACAGTTACGGAATCGGTGGACGTACATTTTATAATTAAAATACGACAGGGCCAGTTACAATAAAATTATCTAGATATACATTTGCGGGCAAGTACCATGGGTGACGTTAATTCGAACTTTCAACAGTACAGTAATCAATAACACATCAGAACTTAATATCAATAGGGATGTCGAAATATTCAATCAATTCTCGTCCCCGCCCGCCATGTGCTGCAAAACTGCATACGTATCTCGTGATTTCAAGGTTCTGCAACCAGTACACAACAAGGAGTTACGAGTCCCATTTATTCCGGCGCCATTTTGGGCGAGGACGGGCAGGTCCAGGATATAGTCAAAATGTCTCTACCAACCATCGACTATGATGATGTTCATATGCTGTATTTATTAGAGTAACACTCATCTGTCCACATGAAATTAATTTACCACAATCTAAACATGTCATTTTAATCTTTCCAAAGTTCTTCTAAATATTTGGGACCGTTTCCCTTGCCTCTGAAGCTCTGAGTGCCACTTCTTTGATGAATGTACTAGCAGGTCAGGGGTTCTCCTCCAAATCTCTCTTTTATGCAGCACTATAATTAATTGGTGCCACCTCTCCATATGACGATGCATGGTATAGTTACCACAACTATATTTTTTTTCGGTTCCTCTGGAGAGTTCATCGTGGCAGATGAAGCGTGTAACGTACCGGGCATTTACCTTTTTTTGCATGTACAGGAAAGGAAAAAAAAATCGAGCGTCCAAGTTCTAAGGTGTCCCAGGGCCATTTTAGTGGACCAGGCCCAAATCCAAAGAACAGGCCGCCATTTTGAGAGTCCTCTTGCAGCCGCCTGTCGCTGTAGCATCAAGAGCAGCCGAAACTCAGCTGAATGGCAACTGAAACGGTAAATGGGCGCCCCACTACATTTCAGCATTGTAGGATGACCACACCAGTACAGCAACTTGCTAGACATCACCTCGGTGCCATCCGGATCTCGGCGCCCCACTGCAGATGAAGAGCCTCTCAACTATGAAACCACCACGGTGACATCCGGATCTTGGCGCGTTGTGCTGCCTTCGGCCTATTCGCACATCGGTCCGCTACTGGCCCACGCAGAGTTTCAGCATTGTAGGATGACCACACCAACTTGCTAGACATCACCTCGGTGCCATCCGAATCTTGGCATCTCAACGCCTAGTGGTATCTTCCATACAGAAAATCTTGTTACGCTACCTTTGGCCCCATTCGCACATCGGTCCGCAACTTAGACATCACCTCGGTGCCATCCGGATCTTGGCATCTCAGCGCCTTGTGGTGTCTTCTACTCCGAAAATATTGTAGAAAATATTGTTGCGCTGCCTTTGGCCCCATTCACACATCAGTCCGCTACTGACACCATCTCACAGGCCAACAGGGCGCCCCACGCCGACTTTTACCATTGTACGATGGCCACACCAGTGCCACAACTTGCTAGACACCACCTAGGTGCCATCCGGATCTTGGCATCTCAGCGCCTTGTGGTGTCTTCAAATCAGAAAATATTGTTGCGCTGCCTTTGGCCCCATTCGCACATCGGTCCGCTACTGACGCCATCTCACAGGCCAACGGGGCGCCCCACGCCGACTTTCAACATTGGAGGATGGCCACAGAAGTGCGACAACTTACTAGACACCACCTCGGTGCCATCCGGATCTTGGCGCGTTGTGCTGCCTTCGGCCTATTCGCACATCGGTCCGCTACTGACGCAAACTCACAGGCCAACGGGGCGCCCCACGCCGACTTTCAGCATTGTAGGATGGCCACACCAGTGCGGCAACTTGCTACACACCACCTCGGTGCCATCCGGATCTTGGAATCTCAGCGCCTAGTGGTGTCTTCTATTCCGAAAATATTGTTGCGCTGCCTTCGCCCCCATTCACACATCGATCCGCTACTGACACCATCTCACAGTCCAACGGGGCGCCCCACGCCGACTTTCAGCATTGTAGGATGGCCACACCAGTGCGGCAACTTACTAGACACCACCTCGGTGCCATCCGGATCTTGGCGCGTTGTGCTGCCTTCGGCCTATTCGCACATCGGTCCGCTACTGACGCAAACTCACAGGCCAACGGGGTGCCCCACGCCGACTTTCAGCATTGTTGGATGGCCACACCAGTGCGGCAACTTACTAGACACCACCTCGGTGCCATCCGGATCTTGGCGCGTTGTGCTGCCTTCGGCCTATTCGCACATCGGTCCGCTACTGACGCAAACTCACAGGCCAACGGGGCGCCCCACGCCGACTTTCAGCATTGTTGGATGGCCACACCAGTGCGGCAACTTACTAGACACCACCTCGGTGCCATCCGGATCTTGGCGCGTTGTGCTGCCTTCGGCCTATTCGCACATCGGTCCGCTACTGACGCAAACTCACAGGCCAACGGGGCGCCCCACGCCGACTTTCAGCATTGTAGGATGGCCACACCAGTGCTGCAACTTGCTGGACACCACCTCGGTGCCATCCGGATCTTGGCGCATTGTGTTGCCTTCGGCCTATTTGCACATCGGTCCGCTACTGACGCCGCCTCACGTGCCAACGGGGCGCCCCACGCCGACTTTCAGCATTGTAGGATGGCCACACCAGTGCTGCAACTTGCTGGACACCACCTCGGTGCCATCCGGATCTTGGCGCGTTGTGTTGCCTTCGGCCTATTCGCACATCGGTCCGCTACTGACGCCGCCTCACGTGCCAACGGGGCGCCCCACGCCGACTTTCAGCATTGTAGGATGGCCACACCAGTGCTGCAACTTGCTGGACACCACCTCGGTGCCATCCGGATCTTGGCGCGTTGTGTTGCCTTCGGCCTATTCGCACATCGGTCCGCTACTGACGCCGCCTCACGTGCCAACGGGGCGCCCCACGCCGACTTTCAGCATTGTAGGATGGCCACACCAGTGCTGCAACTTGCTGGACACCACCTCGGTGCCATCCGGATCTTGGCGCGTTGTGTTGCCTTCGGCCTATTCGCACATCGGTCCGCTACTGACGCCGCCTCACGTGCCAACGTATTTTCTCCGCATTTTACACCCTATACCGCATAACAGGTCATGTGACTTGTTTATAAAACTTTTCATTGGTTCATTTTACTTTTGGTTTCCTAATGGTGGAAGGCTTGATCATGTGACCTAAAAACAACACTTTTCATTGGATGAAAACTTTTTTTTTTTTCCCAAACGATGAAAGCCCCACCTTGTTTTTGGATGTTTCAGACTGAAGCTGGCATCAGCATGAGAGCACCACCATCTCGTAGCTCAGTCGTGGTCATTCCGCGAGCAATCATGGCAGCCGCTCCCCACCAGAAGCCTGCAGGAGTCAGAGCCCCCAAAACTTTTGATGAATTCTCAAGGCGGAGGGGACGCTTTCGAGAATGGGGTCCAAGACCTAGCAGACAAGCGTCCGATTTCCAAGGTGTCCCAGTGCCATTTCAGTGGACCAGGCCCAAAAAGGAAACAGCCTGCCGCCATTTTGAGAGTCCTGTGACAGCCGCCTATCGCTGCACCGCAAGAGTGGGCGCAACTCAGCTGAATTGCGGCTTTTGACACAGTGGACCAAAAACGGACGGAATGGCAACTGAAACGGTAAAGGGGCGCCCCACTACAACAGATGACACTCCACCTGGAGAGGCCCGTTCACCGCCTCCCCCGGGGCGCCCCGCGCCGTTATTCGGAGCAGCATTGTAGGATACCAAAACCAGTGCGGCAACTTACTGGACATCACCTTGGTGCCATCGTTCTGCTGCCTTGGAACTATTCGCGCAACAGTTTGCTACTGATGACCCACCCCCCGCGACGCCCCATGCCGTTATTTGCTGGGTGGCAACTTACTAGACATCACTTTAGTATCATCTAGATTTCAGCGCGTTCTGCTGCCTTGGAACTATTCGCACAACAGTTTGCTACTGATGACCCACCCCCCGCGACGCCCCACGCCGGAAATCTGGACGTTGTGCTGCGTTGGGACTATTCGCACAGCCGACCGCTACTTCGTTGTTTTTCCCTAAAAATGTTTATATGTTATTACTATTTTTGTTTTCTTGTATATATTTATAAATTATTAAAGTTTTATAATCTTACTACTTTGTCGGAGTGCTATATATTTTTAATGTGACACATAATTGTAAAAACTTTGATGTACAAAGAGTCATCCCTGGAATCTTCCGCTTCAGGCTCGGTCCCCTCCCCAATCACAATACAGGATGGTTTTCAGATAATAGCAACGCTTCTGCTGTGACGGATCTCATCGAGTGTGGGCCTTGATCTACTATAACTCCTTTGAAGAGGGGTGATTCTTTACAGCTGTGGCCATAAACTACATCTGCAGGGCTAGCTGATACCCTAGGACCAGCCTGGACAATCGGACACAGAGGAAAAGGAGTGTCAGAGGGTGCGGTAGTGAATAGGGCGAAAGGGAGGTGTCGGGCGGGCACAGGGTGTGATTCTCAGGGAAGAGCAGCGCAGATGGGGGGAGGTTTATTACCCATGCATAAGACAGAGAGCGGGGGTGACCACTGCCTGGGGGAGATGCTTGCGAGGGTGGGGAGCCATGCTAAGGATCGACAGCGTGCACAGAGTGGGTCTGGTCAAGGCATCTAAAATGGCTGCCGTGCACGACAAAAGTGTGGCATTTGAAAAAAGACAAGATGGCGCAGACAATGTTTTTCAACACTTCCTGATTTCCTTCGAATCGAACGTTAACAGACGTTGGGGCATATTACCAAAGTTAAGCAATATTTATCCCTAACGATGCTTAGCAACGATTTTTTTACCGTCAGAAATTATCGCAGATAAACCTTGCTATTATCAAGGTTTATCGGAAATACGATAAAAAACGACCGCAATGCATTAATATCGCTGAAAACTCAGCGATATTCATGCATTACCGAGCTAATGCTCTTAGCCATGTTATCCACCTCCCATTGGATAACATGGCTAAGAACTGCTCAGGGCAGGTGGTAGCTTTTGGAGATATTCGCGCTTATCTCGAATATTTCCAAAAGTTGATAATAGGAGATAGCGATGTTAGCGACTGTTTCCAGTCGCTAACATCTTGGCATGCCCACTTTGCATGTCATTAGTGATAAATATCACTCACATGCAAAGTGGGGCCCAAGATGGTTGCTATATTCTACTAGCCGTCGCTAACTGGTGTTAGCAACAGCTAGGTAATACACATATAATTTTATCTCCGCGAAGCGGAGCGCTGTTACAGATATATATCTTGTTTCTGAACGTTAATTTCTCAAAATGCACTGAAGCACATATATTGAGACCTAGCAAAGGCACATCGGGCTACCAGTCCCTACAATTTTGCCAAGTTTCGTGCAAATCCATTCAGCTGTTCGATCCTACCGAGAGACAAGATGGCGGCCGCTACGGACTGTTTGGAATGTTTACAGACACCGGAGAGCCAATCAGCTTCGCTTCGCAAAGCTCCGTAACGCGAAAAGTACGCGAAGCGGTGCGCTGTTACAGATATATATCTTTTTTTGAACGTTAATTTCTCAAAATCCACTGGAGCACATATATTGAGATCTAGCAAAGGCACATCGGGCTACCAGTCCCTACAATTTTGCCAAGTTTCGTGCAAATCCATTCAGCTGTTCGATTATTATTATTTTTATTTTTTTTTGCCCCGCGGGCCCTTTTAAAACCTCCACATCAAACCTAGGGGGTGAGCGACAATGTACTATGCCCCCTTATGGTCATTTGCCCCTTCGCTTTGGCCTCCTCTTGTCTCTCTATCCTACCGAGAGACAAGATGGCGGCCGCTACGGACTGTTTGGAATGTTGACAGACGCCGGAGAACCAATCAGCTTCGCTTCACAAAGCTCCGTTGCGCGTAAAGTACGCGTCCTGGGACGCTGCCAGGTCCGCTGTTACAGATATATATCTTTTTTTAAACGTTAATTTCTCAAAATCCACTGGAGCACATATATTGAGACCTACAAAAGGCACATCGGGCTACCAGTCCCTACAATTTTGCCAAGTTTCGTGCAAATCCATTCAGCCGTTCGGGCTAAAAGTGAGGCCAACCGCCCTATGGAAAACTCAATGTTAAAAACACGTTTTGGGACCCCCCTTTTTTCTCGGCCCCCCCTTGACGAACCCCCCCCAAATTTTCAAGGGCTGCTCAGAAACAAAATGTGCCGTTTTCCTGAAAATTTCAGCCAATTCCGTCCACAAACGCCAAAGTTATTAGACATAGAATTTTCAAAAAACCCATAGAGAAAAAATCCTAACTATATATACCTACTGGCGACCGCCAGTAGGTAATATATATATATATATATATTGAAAATGTAAAAAATTGAAAGGCAAAAAATTAAAAAATTATACTGGCATGTCAGCTAAGAAAGTGAGGTGTGTGCTGAACATTCTTCAGTCGACTGACTCACAATATAGACCTCCAGCAATCAAGTATCTTTTCCAAGCCGGTTGTAGAAATGTTCACATATAGACAGTTATGACAAGTTTTGAAAAACAACATACCCGCCCCCAGGCATTTTTGTCATTCAGATCCCTTGTCTTTAATGTTTGTGAGTAGGTCTGCAGAATTGGAGCCTGGTAAACATTGTACAGCTGGCAGGCATGTGCTCGAAACAAGTTGCAATGCTATTTCAGAGACACATCTCAGCTGAACCGGGTGTGGGAACTAAGGGAGAAAGAACAAGAGCATGAAGTATGCAGTAAAGTAGATAAATGTCTTTCATGCTTAAACTCTGTCTGCCTTTTTTCAGCCGCTTCGTAAAGAATAAGGATAAAGCCAACGGTTCACGCCTCTTTATAATGATATTTTTGTTGAAATGGCTCTATATGTTGTTAAGTGACATCTCTGTATAGATGCACGTTCAGACAAAACATATAAAGATACGTATGTACACACACACAGTTAACCCGTAGAGTACAACATACACAAACAGGCGTAGTCCAACATGCAAACATGCACACACAACACCGATCAGACAGGTAAGTATACCAAGCATACTTAGTTGTTTAGGTAGTTACAGGAGTATGTGGGTTGATGGATTGCATGAAAGTATTGATCTATAAAGAGAAGGACATGTGGAGGGCTTGAAGGACTAATGGATGGATAAGAGAGGCATATTGGGATGAGTGAGGGTCTGGATTTGGACGGGTAGATGAAGGCCACCAGGAAAAAGGGAAAACACGTGCATACTCAGTCCTAAATGTTATGTTTGAAATCAACTCAGAAATGAGTGGGAATTGTGTGCAAATGTGCATTATGCAATGTTTATAAAACTGTAAAAACAAAACATTGTTACTACAAAATATAAACAAAACTACGTGTGAATTGAGGATGGAATAGGCTTGCATATTGGGGTACGGTTGATTGTAAAATACATCTGCCAAAACCTTTCACACCACTCATATGATCTTTTCAGATAGTCCCCATTCATATACCAATGGTTCTATTTTCCGTGTGTATCCTCATTTCTAAAATATTTTTCTAAATATTCGAATTGACTTTTTTCATTTTGTTAGCCATTTTAGGAAGATGTTGTGGAAAAACATATCATATTGCAATGCAGTGATTCATAAAGATAAATTTCCTTCTAAAGAGACAATTGTGGCAAAGTACCTCTGTCCATTTTTTTTTAATTAATGAGCAAGATATCAACTTGTCAATGAATAGTAACGTTCTATCATGTTTACCTAGCCCCCCTGTGTGAAGAGGATTTCCCATCAATCTATAACTTTATATGATGTCTGCAAAGTCAAATAAACCTTTCAATGTAATTATCATATTAAAGTTTTAATTGTGGCAAATATTTCACCAGTTAGTCCGTCACAAACTCAACATGCTCCTTAATTTGCTTACCCATCCTTGACGAATCGCATGTGAGTTCTTTCATTTGAGACATCCATGACCTGATTTTTGTAAGGGTGGAAGCCAGTGAGTTGATGCACTGTGTGCTGGCATTCCTTAGGTAAAGATGCCTAGTAGATGCTTGTCTGTTTATGTATCTCACCAAAAGGCCCGACACAAGAGGTGAAGATTGAAAGGACAAGGAAAGGAACTTTGGGTTACTCCGAAGGGGCAGCTGTCGGGGCTGAGAAATAGCTGCTTCATTGGAAACTGTTTGTTAGATATGCTTGGAACCATATGAAAATGGTATTTCCGATGCCCCTTTGACTATAAAAAAATTTAGTAGGATGTCATTGTCTATGGTATGAAATACTGGATAGGTCAAGGAGTATTAATAGGTAAACTTTAACTGCATTAATGACACTTAGAGCGTAGTCAACAACTTTGAGAAACAGATTGGTACACTACAAGTATTAGCCCAAATGTATTCTTTTGTTAAGATCTTTTGCTCAAGTTACTTTAAATACTGAGAACAATATTCTGATATATTAAAAATATGTGCCTAATATTATGAACATTTTCGCACTTAATTGAAAGCACTGCACTTTGTCAAGCCATATTTTTCCAGTGCTGGACTAAAACGGTGCAAACTAAGCCTAACCTCTATCTTGAATATTAACACCGCCATGATGTATGTGGGTTTTCATTATTCCTCACATTCAGTGTGCCAAAAGGTGCACCACGAAATGCTCTGTATTGACCAGCTGTTCTCAAAGAACTCCGGGGGAAGCTTTTTTTCAAGGCTCATCCTGCCTGTAGTACTGTAAGCCAATTCATAATTTGAGAATGTCATGGTTGTCCATGTTACTAGAATTATACTGACACATCCAATTACATTAGATAACAAGCATTTACAATGCAATAGGTCTCGCATTATTAAAGTTGGAGCAATTGGCATTGTAAATGACAATGTCTTTTATTCATTGTTTTTAAAACCTGCAATCGGTGCATAAACACGCACTTTGAACATATATTCCTCGCTTACAATGAGCAAAGCTGGCAGTAAAAGAGACTTCCAGCCTTGCTTCTCATAAGCATGGACTATAAGTGCAAAGTGCTTGTTTACGCAACGATGCAAATGAAAAAAAGGCATTGTCATTTACAATGCCAATAGCTCAAACTTTAATAATGCGAGACCTATTGCATTGTAAATGCTTGTTTATTGATGCCATCATCTTGTGCTGTATAGCATGGATGGATGTTATGTATTATTTAAGGCAATAACTGATGACTTTCAGAACTTTACCCTTTTTGCAACCTTACATCACCAATATATAATTAACTTCTGTGCATTTCAAAGGAGTCTGTAAAGATGTCCTTTAACCTGACTCTGGATACATCAACCCATCAGGTTTGTAGATCCCTCAGTGGGGTGCGCACAACTGTGTATGATGTATGTTTGAATGTGTGGGTCTTTGGGTGTGTTGTGGTCTTTTGGGTCTGACCCCCAATGTCAATTTATGCAGGTGTTTATATTGATAAACCAAGATCCAATGCTTTTACTAATATTTTTTGGTCTATACCTTTGTCCCATTGACAAAAATACGTACTATTCTTTTCCCAAAACATACACGTTGTGAGTGTAAATGTTTTGTCCATCTGTGGTTAGGATTGGCATTGGATGTAAACACAAGTTGCACCCCTTTCCATCTTTGGTAGGAAGCATTGGCATTGTGTAACTGAAAACGGATGATCAATTTCACCACATTTTTCATTAATCGGAGTTTACTCCCAATTTATTCCTCACAAGCAACGGCCCTATGTGTGTGATAAGTGTGTGAGACAGCTTCATAGATTGAATCTAAATCTCAAACTCCAATGGTTTTTTATACGAGCATAATCTCACGTAAATACCAATATTCGTGTTCAAAATTGTTATTGTATTTCGTGTCTTCTCTATGTTCATAGCTCACAGAAAACTAGTTCAATGAGAAAATGTCCCACAGTGTCTGTGAAACTCGAGGTGCGCTGCATGGACATCCACAGTGCAGTTTACTTTGCAGCTGCTCCCAATACACTCGTGCACTGTGTTTGTGTGCAGCATGTGTGATCTTGTTCACATCATAAACAAAGAGATCCCGTCTCTGTTGTGCAGGAGTGTGGGGTGCATGTTGTTATGTTCTGAGTTTTGCACACTGATGCAGCAGGGTATTCTTCTGGTAACACCGTGGATTTAGCACTCTCCCATGATGTATTCCTGTGGTAATTCCCTTGCCCCGTATTATTTAACGCTGCAGTTCCACGCCCTGTCGATTTCCTATTCAAAACTCAATCCCGAGCGCTGAGCCTGCTCCCCGAGGAGTTAATGCTCTCACCCTGCGGTGACTCAGCAGCTGGCCGCCTCTGATGGCAGAATTACACATTATCGTCATCCAAGCGTGCCTAATGCGAACATCTCCTATGTGGGCCCTAATCCCCGAGCCAATCCCAGGCGGGGATGAAGGCTATCCTGACTCAGAGCACCTACGACCCTTCATCCGCGACCCTGTCTTCCCGGCGCCCCTCAGCACAGTAAACACACCGTTTCAAATCTGCACGAGTAAATATTGCCACGCGCGTTGTCACAAGCGCATACCATGTCACGTGCGCACTTTCCTGCACGTTTATGCTGCACATTTAAATACGTGACCTCTGTTTCAATGGCGGCGTGAAGGTGTCTTTGGCTCTGATGAGAGTAAATAAATAGGCAACAAAGCATGCTAACAGGTCTGGCTTATAAAGGAAAGTGCCTCTTAAATCCTTGATGGGTTTAGACACTCAGATTATATCCTCACACATGTACTCTGTCACTCATCCTTGCACACTTGCTTCCATTAATCTACCCACGTATTCATTCTTGATTTCACCCACTTACAAAACCACAATAAACTATACACTCAAACTCAACAACATATGAAAAATACATTAAAAGCAGAATGACAAGAAAAAAGAAAGCAAGGTGGCACATAAACATGGTGGGCACATGCTTACAATAACAAATAAAATTAAACACAGCAGCGGTTGGCTGTCTTGCAGTAGTATTGGACATAGTATATATATATTTTTTAAGTTCCAGCATGGCCGCCACATGCAGAACAAAAGTATTGGCCATCTTGGAATGGTAAAATGATGACACAATATGGGCAATAGCATTCCACAATAGTTGCCAGGTTTTGAGTCAGAGAGTATGCAGGAGGGTGGTGCAATGCATATGAAATGAGGGTGAGGCAATCAGCCTCTTAGCGCTGTCAAGAGAGATATAGTGTGCTCTAAAAATACAAGACGTGCGCGCGCACGCGCACTGGCAAAAACGAAACCTATCGTGGGGCGGGACTTCCGTTTTGTGAAGCCCGCGCCCACGGAGTGCCTGGCCAGAGAAAGAGCCCCGCGGAGGCTGCAGATGTCCGGTAAGTGGGCCTTAGTTGTAGGGGAGGTGGGGGATGCGCTTCTGTGTATGTGTGCGGCGGGGCGGGGCGGGGGACGGGGGTCTATGTATGTATGTGTGTGTGCGTGCGTGTGTGTGTAGGTGCGCTGGTGTGTGTGTGTGTCTCTGTGTGTGCTGCTGCGGGGGCGGGGGGAGGAGGGGTGTCTCGGTATGTATGTGCATGTGTGCATGGGCGCTCGTGTGTGTGTGTGTGTGTGCGCATGCGTGTGTGGTGTTGGATTGCGAGAGCATGTGAATGGCAGGCAGGGGATGTGCACAGCGCCGTGCGCGCCCTCGAGGGCAAATCGGAGACGGCAGAGGCTCGTGCTTGTACACCGTCTCACATTCCCCCAGACACGCCAGCAAAAGATCTTTCGCAGACAAAAGCATGCTTCGCATGCTTTTTAGGTCTGCTCGACCTAAAAATGCTTCATATTAATAGCCATGGTGGTGGATGGGTGGTGGGATGGTGTTAGATGATGCTGCAGTATAATTTGTATTCTGATTTGTCAATCTGAACAATGATGTGATTACCTTACACTGACAATGCGAAATTAGCTATGTATTTTTCTACAACAATGCTAATTTCTGGAGGTGAGCTACGAGTTTGGCTCACCGCGATATAGGGTGTACCGTCATCAGTATAGTTCTTGCTTAGGACTTGCAAAGTTTTTGTTCTGGGACTCGACTTAATGTCAGACTCTTTGCTGCATCTGATTGAGACTTATTCTAATGGCCCACATTGATTTACAATGCATTTTGACTAATCAATATTTTTGCATTCTGTATTATGCTTCAATTATTTAATAAAACCTTCATGGTTTCTAAAATTACTGGACTTGAACCTTTTTGACTTAATGCTTTTTAATTGGCTATACTGTTTTATTTGCTGTAAAACTGTTATCTGTTGGGACATATTTCCTCATATTTTCTTGACGCTAACACCGTCTACAATCCTGTGCAGGTACTTTATCTGATAAAATAATGTCAACAATACAAAGGCAACCATTGTAGGTAGTCTGAACCTGAAAGTGTTTACTTTTTCTGGTTTGCAATGTATTTTAGAAGTTTCTATATATCACATGTACATTTTCATAAGTGTGTGCTGCCTGCTTTGAAGGTTCTGTATTTCCTCTAGAGTGAATTCCTTCATGGCGAATCATGTATTGTTCTTGATACACTTTTCTTTATTGTCGTTGCATATATGCCAGTTTTTGAATTTCCTATAACTAGTGAATAACTATTGGGGGAAAAAACTTGTATTGTTTATTTTTTTTTTATGTGTTTGTATATTCGGATCCAAAGTTAAATCGCTTTATGTAATGCTAACTGAATGACCGTTGATAAAGCAGGACTATATAGATTCATATTAATATAGTTCATTTAGAAATTAGGAGAAAGGTCATAAAGAGCATAACGAAGGTAAAGGGGCCAAAATTATGTCAGGTGTCACAGGGCTGGATTTAAAGTCTGTTTTATGTTAAGTATATAGGGGAATACATACATGGTCAAAGTAACAATGATTCACAATTCAGTAGATCAAACAATGGTAGCTCAAAAACAAGGTGGTTGAAGTTGTGATTGTGATATACAAAATGTGTGTGGCAAAATAATGTGACTGAACGGCGAGAGTTGTTGGGTGAGTTTTATTGATGAAAAAAGTTGCTGTAGTACTGCTGCAAGATAAGATGTGCAGCCTCCTAGTCAGGCCGTGATTTGGAACTGACGTTTTTAGTGGTGTAACGGAGCTTCAAAGATGGGCTGTTGCGAATAGGTGAAGTGTGTGAAGTAAGAAAGGTTGCTGTAAATAATGGCTAAGGTGAGATGCTTTATGGTGTGCAACGCCAGGCTGTGATGCCCCAAGGTGGGCTGCTGGATGTAGTATTGTTGGGCAGTGAGGATGTGACAAAATATGAGGCATGTGGTGACTTGCTAATGCTATAACGAGGGTGCATGAGTAGTCGTGTGGGGCTGCTGTTCAGTCTTTAATAGAAGAGTTTGTATTCACTGATACGGATTAGTAATAAATGGTTCCTGATCAGTAGTTTATTTGTGATGTGAGTTAATGATGGTTGCTGTGAATACAATGGTTGCTGTGAATACAATGGTTCATAAATGGATGATGCACAGTTTCATAGGGGATAATGGACAAGTGGGCAATGTGAAATAAGTACGGGATAGACATATAATGTTCTAGGAGGGTATGATATTGGGAGGATGAGTGACGGGGAACCTACAATGAGGGAGTATGAAGGAACAGAGGTGGATGTAGTTGCTAGAGTTCAGAAAAATTCATAAGTAAGAAAAAAAAAAATTCAAAATTGAGCACATGGGCATGCGGTCTAAACCTTATGGGCTCTATTAGTTCTGCCTTTCCCCTAGGAGAGATATTTGGCCCAGGGAGGCACCAGCATCCTGAGCAATTCAGAAACAAAATTCGGGAAAAAGGTCCAGAAGCAACATAGGGCCTGATTATGATGGCAGTGGGACTAACAACATCAGCCATCTGTGGCGGTCCCACCACCATCGGACCGTGCAGGGCCACCCGCCCGCATTACAATGGCGGGCGGATGGTTGGCAGTCGAAGAGAACGACCACCACGCATCCGATGGGTGAGCCCGTCTGTGCATTGGAGGGAGTTGTTTCCCTAAGACCGTGGTGGTGCCTGCTCAGGCACCACCACAGGGATTATAATGTCCCTTTCTGCCTGCCATGAAAAGGCTGGCAGAAAGGGACTTTGGGGACCCATAGTGGGCCCCCTTTCCCTCCTGGACCTCTGATGTGGGCTCTGGGGGGCATCAATAGTGCCCCACTACATATCCCTGCACCATATGGCAGGCACCGCATGGTGCCTGCCACATAGTGCAGGGGTATGTCAGATGTGTATTTTTTGTATTGCGGCGTGTGCTGCAGCCCGCAGCACACACCAAAACAAAAAGAATACACATTGTGACCTCCTTGAATGTGGTTGCATTGTAATTCCTATGGGTGGACCGCCAACAGCTAGTCGGGCTGTTCCATCCCCGATAGGATGGTGGTTGGACGAAAGTCCGACCGCCATCATAATCAGGACCATAATGTCAAAAAGGCTTTTGTATGGAGTAGCCCAGGAAGGTGGTGTGCAGGAAGTGTGCCACAACATTAAAAAGTGGAGAAAGACATGCAATGTAATGGGAGCTATAGAGGACAATGCTTTAGTGTGGATAACACAATCAATACAATGAAGTATCAGGATTTATATCCCTAAAACTGGCACAAATAAAAAATAAGGAATGAAATGCAACTATTCTACTCTGTTCTATTCTATGTGGACTTCTAAACTGCATGGCTACCCTAAGGCTTCCCAGTGCTAGATGATCCTTAGAATTGCACATGAGCTAACAGAGGTCCATATTAAGAGGTCTTGATTAGTAGGGGTAGAGCCAAGCTTTAAGCTGTTTCCCAAACCATGTCTCGTTGTCTACGCTTCTTAATTCTATTAGCAGTGAGTTCCAAAGTTTAGTAATGAGATGTGAGAAGGATCTTATGCCCCATCTAGATCTGTGAATTCGAGCTACCTTCAGGAGTCGGTGGTAGAAGATCTTATAGGCATACTAGGGATGTATACTGTCAAGAGTGGTTTAATCAGGGCAGGTACTTTGGAGTTAAGCCCTCTAAATTCAAGACATAATGTTTTAAAATGTATACTTTCATTGTATATGAGCCAATGGAGAGAAGCAAAGGCATTTTTATCTGAGGTGTGTTTTGGGTCCTTGCTGCCACAGTTTGGAAGACCTGGAGTCTTTTTATAAAGTATTTAGGGGAACCTAAGTATAGGGAGTTCTCATAATCCAGTTGAGAGAGAACTAGTGATTGGACCACAGTTCTTTTGGATGCGATGGGTAAAAGATCTAGGATTTTGCAATGAGCCAAAGCAGGCTGCTGAAAGATTTTTCTTTGTGCATCCTTAGAAAGTGAACTGTCCAGCCACATACCTAAACGATTTATGGTGGAGGAAGGGGTAGGTGGATTGCCCAAGCACTCCAGCCATTCTAGAGATGTTTGAGGGTCTAGTCCATTCCCCAGAATCATCAGCTCTGCCTTTTCCCCACTTAGAGGCCTATTAGGATGGCGGACGGAAACGGGTTCCGTCTGCCATGGTCGCGGCAAAAATACTCCCGACCGCACCGCGGATAATTCGCGGTTGTGATTAGGATATTTCTGTCATCAAACACAGACCGCGGATGGATCACATCAAAGACCGCCGCAAGCGGATGTACCACAGAAACACCCTCCGCCGTGGACGCATTGACCACGGAAACAGGCCCAACCGCCGCCAGACCTGCGGAGGGTCCGGTCGCACGATTAGGATAACCCCGCCATCCCAACGGAACTCACCACCTTCCTCGACCGCCGCGGAAAAAAAGCATCGACAAACGGAGCATGACTGCGGAAGGACCAAACGAACATCACCCCTGCCGTCAAGCCGATTCAAAAATGGCGGACGGAAGGAAATAGAAAACACCAAAAACAGGACACACACCCACCTGAAACACCCACCCCTAACAACTACACGCCCCAATGACACCCCCCTCCCCCCAGCACCAACAGGAGCACCCAAGTTACCACACCCACAGAACACCTGAGTGGCAACAACCATTGTGACACAACCACCACACAGAGTATAAAATGAATCCCTCTCATTACCACAATCCTTTACATCACAGCACAGCTGGAATAAAGAGGCAGAATAGCACAAACAGCAAACACACATACAACCTGCACACCAACACACCCACCACACAAACCCCCACAACACCATCCCTACATACCACACACCTGCACACCCCACCCACCCCACCAACACCGTGCACATCACACACCATGGCACCCAAGAAAAACCCCAAGTTCACAGAGAGTGAGTTGAAGGTCATGGTGGATGAAATCATCCATGTCGAACCACATCTGTTCGGTAGCCTAGTCCAGCAGACCACCTTGGCAACTAAAACCACCATGTGGGACAGGCTAGTGAGCAGAGTGAATGCTTCAGGGACCATGCCAAGCACCAAACACGAGATCCAGAGGCAGTGACACGGCCTCAAGGCAAGGGTGAAAGGCATCAGGGCCAAGAACCACCTGCGGGCACAACACACTCCCCCGGAGCCCATACCTTTTGCCGAATGGGAGGAGAAGGTGCTGGGCATACTGCACCCTGAAAGCCTGGAAGGAATCGAAGAGGTACTTGAGGCTGGTAAGTACAAACCGATGACCACTATCACACTGTCATGGTCTGCTTTGCACAACTGCCAATACACATCTCCAAGGCTCCAATCCATGCATGTGGACCACACAGTCACTCAAATGTGAAGTCCTGGGCTCAAATACACCCACCATGATCGACCACAAATGTTGCCACCTACGTTCCCAGGCTTGCATGTTGTCAAAGCCGCCAACACCACAACTCCCAACAGGCCCCCATGTCTATAGGGAGGGTGGGGGTAGGTGGGTGAGAGTCCAGCACTACAACGCCCAACAGGCCCCCATGTCTACAGGGAGGGTGGGGGTGGGTGGGTGAGAGTCCAGCACTACAACTCCCAACAGGCCCCCATGTCTACAGGGAGGGTGGCGGTGGGGGGGGGTCCAGCACTACAACTCCCAACAGGCCCCCATGTCTACAGGGAGGGTGGGTGAGAGTCCAGCACTACAACTCCCAACAGGCCCCCATGTCTACAGGGAGTGTGGGGTTGTGTGTGTGGGGGGGGGGGTCCAGCACTACAACTCCCAAAAGGCCCCCATATCTACAGGGAGGGTGGGGGTGGGTGGGTGAGAGTCCAGCACTACAACCCCCAACAGGCCCCCATGTCTACAGGGAGGGTGGGGGTGGGGGGGGTGGGTCCAGCACTACAACTCCCAACAGGCCCCCATGTCTACAGGAAGGGTGGGTGAGAGCCCATCACTACAACTCCCAACAGGCCCCCATGTCTACAGGGAGGGTAGGGGTGGGTCCAGACTACAACTCCCAACAGGCCCCAGTGTCTACAGGGAGGGTGGGTCCAGCACTACAACTCCCAACAGGCCTCTATGTCTACAGGGAGGGTGGGGGTGGGTCCAGCACTACAACTCCCAACAGGCCCCTATGTCTACAGGGAGGGTGGGGGTGGGTGGGTGAGAGTCCAGCACTACAACTCCCAACAGGCCCCCATGTCTACAGGGAGGGTGGGGGTGGGGGGGGTGGGTCCAGCTCTACAACTCCCAACAGGCCCCTATGTCCATAGGGAGGGTGGGGGTGGGTGGGTGAGAGTCCAGCACTACAACTCCCAACAGGCCCCCATGTCTAAAGGGAGGGTGGGGGTGGGGGGGGGGTCCAGCACTACAACTCCTAACAGGCCCCCATGTCTACAGGGAGG
Organism: Lissotriton helveticus; assembly: GCF_964261635.1. Lineage (NCBI taxonomy): Eukaryota > Metazoa > Chordata > Amphibia > Caudata > Salamandridae > Lissotriton > Lissotriton helveticus. The sequence continues at coordinate 820,421,060 of NC_136067.1, read as the reverse complement.
GTAGGGGTGGGTCCAGACTACAACTCCCAACAGGTCCCAATGTCTACAGGGAGGGTGGGGGTGGGTCCAGCACTACAACTCCCAACAGGCCCCTATGTCTACAGGGAGGGTGGGGGTGGGTGGGTGAGAGTCCAGCACTACAACTCGCAACAGGCCCCCATGTCTACAGGGAGGGTGGTGGTGGGGGGGTGGGGGGGTGGGTCCAGCTCTACAACTCCCAACAGGCCCCCATGTCTACAGGGAGGGTGGGGGGGTGGGTCCAGCACTACAACTCCCAACAGGCCCCCATGTCTACAGGGAGGGTGGGGGTGGGTCCAGAACTACAACTCCCAACAGGCCCCAATGTCTACAGGGAGGGTGGGGGTGGGTGGGTGAGAGTCCAGCACTACAACTCCCAACAGGCCCCCATGTCCCATCCCAGAGCAAGATGGAGTCCGCCCACCATTTTCTGACCAGTGCATCTCCTCCTTCAAACCTACAGGTAGGTAGCCATCTTCACAGGGGCACCATCCAACAGCAGGACCGGACCACACATATACAAGTATTGTCTCCCCACCTCCACACCACCATAATACCCAGTACTGTCTACCACACCAACATGATGACACCAACAACCATGTCCTGATTCCCTAGAAATGTGTAATGTAACAACAACAAACCTGTCATGTCCACAGCATTGATTCTTAAATTCTTGTCCCTCAGGTGATCGCAACTTGACAGGCGAAACCAGGAACCGCCAGCACCAGGCGCCCCCCTCACAGGCAGGACTCTCCGGTGAAGATTCCATGGACACCTCGGGTGCAGAGGACGATGCTGGCCCAAGAACACTCCCAGGGCCATCAGGCTCCTAGGACATCCCTGCCTCCACCACCTTGGCCAGTGTAACAACACCAACACCTGCCATTGTGAGCTGTGCAGCTACCACCACCACCACCACCACCGCCACCACCACCACTCCTGCCAGTGCCACCCTGCCTGACCCATCGGCCGATGATGGGCCATCAACATCTCAGGCTAGCAGGGAGAGTGGACGGGGGAGGACACAGGTGAGGCCACAGCTCACAAACAGGAGTGCAGGTGCAAGGCGAGGTTGGGAACAAGACCCAGCCCATCCTGGGACTGAGACCCTGGATGCCATTGGCAGAGTGCAAGCCTCCTACGAGCGGTCGCAGGCACAGGCGGATCGGGCACACCAAGACTCGCTACAGACCTGCCAGCTGATGCGGTCCATGGACACCCGCATGGGACAAATTGTTGACCTCATGGGGCAGCAAACAGCTCTTTGGAGGGAGTGGTTATCCCGCGCCACACCACCTCCCCCTCCCCCAAGTGGCCAGCGGGACAGGGCACCAACACCACCACCACCATCACCTGAGGCCACTGACAGGGAGGTGGTCCCTGAACAACCTGCCCCCACAGCTTGCTCCGCTCCGGCTCCAAGACGGAGAGGCCGCCCGAGGCTGGATCCAGCAGAGAGCAGTGGCAATGCACCATCCACCCGCTCGAAGAGGGGCCGCTACTGACTTCACCTCAGCCTGGCATTCACTCTGCGAACTATCTTGCCCCACAATGCAAAAGCATTGGCACACGTCTGTTGGACTAGGTGTACATCACACAATGTGGTGTCCCCACGGTGTTGTCATCTGACATGACCTTCAACTCACACTTCCCCCCCAACACCTATTTGTAAATATGCACTAACAGTAATCCACACCTTGTAAATAAACACCACGGAAACACTCAAGGCTGTTCGACCTCCATGTTTTAAAGAAAGGGGGTAAGAGGGGTGCACTCTTGATACGTCCTATTCTTGAGATACTACACTCAATTAAATAAAGGGTGCTCACTACTAAATTATGTTGGCTAACATAATATGTGAACAGACGAAAAAGTAGATGAGGATCTACAAGTGGTGAGCACTGTTCCTGGTGGAAACATTCCAATTTCCAAAAATAACTAAACCATAGACAAGTTTATGTTAAGCAATAAAGTTTTTAGTTTTCACTTTAGAAAATATATACATTCAACAAATAAAACGTGAATATATCAATCCTATTCACCTATTTAACAACTAATGTGTTTTCATATCTAGCGCTATATTGGATTATATTCTCACAAGCACAATCCTGTTTTTGTACACAATCACAATCAGATATGGTGACAAGCGTAATTTAAGGCATTGCGATATACATTATATTACAAGAAACAGTTATAATTTTGAAGCAGCGTTGCCCATTGCATTTCGGGACCCTTCTTCAGGGGCGGAATCCTAAAATATACAAGAAAACCTTTTCAGGATAATGTAAGCAAAACATATTGCTCATCATAATGAAACAATCTGACAGTCAAAAGGGGATACAATATTCTGAACTGTTCTATTCCATGACCTGTGATAAACAAAAAATAACAACCTATGCATATCATTATTAACGTGAGACGGTTACATGTTCTGATGTCCAATAACTACAACATCAACTTGCACCTTAGTAACTTCAGGATGCTCTGAGTAACCTCTGAGTTCATGCATAAATGGAAAGGAGAGTATTGCTAATGGCCGAAGACCTCAAGTACACGCTCATAAACTACAGATAAATCCTATGTATATGAAGGATGAACTTACTTACTGATAGACTGTGTAATGTAAACAGTACGAATATAGTCATTAGCGATTGGTAGTCAATGCTAAAAAATAAGAACAAATGAAGATAGACCGGATAAAAGGTAAACTGTACGGGCACTGTTATGTAAACACGTCTGTAATAGTAATACCTCAAGAGGAGCTGCTTCGAACAGTCCAATAAGTGGCTAAATGCTGGAATATAAACAACAAGGCCAGTGATGTTTCTTTCGATGTATAATTCAAATACTGTGTGAATAAAGAAGAGAAACTATCCTTACTAGGTGTAAAACATCGTGTGTGTATACCTCGAAAAAACGGGTGGAAGTAAGCCCATACCTAGTGTTCAGTTTAATGCTCCTGTGGTTCAACTTATACTTCGTTTATAAGCCAATGTGGACGAAGGTCATCTTCCTGACGTATACTCAAACTGATAGACACCAAAGGGGGATCCACGACTTAACGATTAAAACAATTAGAATATCTCACAAGACGACAGCTTAATCAACGTCTTCATGCATCGACCCTTGTCCAATGCCATCGAGCTAAAAGAATACCAAGAGGGCTAAGGATAGCACTAAGACCTATGCTATTCAAGTTTCATCTTAATCCCTTATTTATGGATAAGTGGTTTTCTATCCTTAATAAATGCTCATTAGATCTTATCCTTCTAATTATAGAAGAATTGTCACGTACTATTAAGGATTTAGGCGCTGAAATCTTTGATCTCAAACGTGATCTACAAATTGTCATTGATCCAGAGATCTGGAACTCCACTTTAGAAGACTTGAATCAGAAGCTAGATAGATACAATAAAGAACTCCAGGTAGGCAAGATACGCAAGTATCGGCGTGATACAATAGATTATAAACTCAATGAGGTTTATACATGGGCAGAAATATACGTCAAGAGACGGTTCACTCCACATAAAACCATGACCTCTAGCGAAGAAAGTATCGCGACCGATCAGGACATTGCAGCTTCTCGAATACCCCTTGCGAAAGCAGGCACATCATCTGCACCGCAGGTATCTACTAAACCGACTACATCTGCGACTACCATCACTCCTTTGGGTACTTTTTTGTTACAGGCCCAGACGGCAGGGCAACCTCCCCCACAGACAATAGAAACACCACAAGGGCCATTAAACGTTCCACAAGGAGAGGACATGGGAAGATTACTTCGAAGCGGAAAGAATCTAACCTCGTCATAAATATTTCTTCAATAGATCTCACTAAACAACAGATCATGACACTCAATAAAGGCATGTCGTTTGTGCCTACTAATGACACTTCACTGTTGGACACAAAAGTGGCTTTTTTCAAATTTATGCGTAAGTTGAGATTACGCCATTATTTTTCCAACATCATGGACAGCCATCCTGATAATGATAATTTATCCAATGAAACCAAATTTAAACTTAAAAGCAAATTCATTCCGCCTGTGTCCCACAAGATCTTAGATTTTTTCGAAGAAAGTGTTAAACGTGATCTCTCCAAAATCAGATACACGTCTATGAAAAAGAAAAACTTTAGTGTACATGATTACAACATCTTGAATCCATCACACAGAATGACAAATTAACGTTGAAACCTGCAGACAAGGGCAGAGCCCTTGTCATTATGGATACTGACTACTACTGCAGGAAGGTGGATGAACATGTACAAGATGCGAACACATATTTACTACTAGAGAATGACCCAATGTCTTTTTTACAAAAGACTTTAACAAAGATGCTCCTTGAAGCTGTTGCATCTGGCATTATTACTGAAACACAAAAAATGTTTCTGATTACGCAGAACCCAAGAAGACCATCACTATATATGACACCCAAGATCGATAGGCACCCCACGGATCCTCCTTTTCGACCTATTGTTTCAGGATGCAACTCTTTGTTTGACCCAATCGGAAAATATTTAGACTACTTTTTGCAAAAATTTGTCCAAAAATGGTGTATATATATTAAAGACACCTCACATTTTTTGAATAAATTGGAAACCATTCGAGATTACTACCGAGACTATTGGATATTATGTACTATTGATGTCACTGCCTTGTACACATCCATTAACCATCAACAAGGCCTGGAAGCAGTAGAGTGGGCTCTGCTACAAATGGACCTAGACCAAGATAAGAGTATTTTCATTCTCAAGTTGTTACACTTCTGCCTTCACAACAGTTACTTTCAGTGGCAAGGGAACTTTTACGGCCAAATGACAGGAACCAGCATGGGTTTTTCTGGGGCTCCGGCCTACGCGAACATCTTTATGGCCCAGTTTGAGCACGAATATATTCTCACGAAACACCAGTGGAGCCAAGGTCTCGTCACATATGGTCGTTATATCGATGACATATTTTTGATATGGTCGAGAACAGCAGCAGAACTTGAGGAACTTATTGTTGGGCTCAACAATAGAAATCCCAGGATAAATTTCACGTATAATATCAGTGACCATTCAGTCAATTACCTAGATGTACTTATCATGAAAGACCTTAATAGTCAACAACTTATTACGGATATCTTCACGAAAGCTACAGACAGAAACAGCACGCTAATGTATAACAGCTTTCACCCGAAAAGTTTAATAACTAATTTACCGTACTCCCACTTTCTAAGAATTAAGAGAATTTGTGGAACGGAAGAAATTTTTGAAAAACGATTATTGGAACATCGAGGTAAATTTGAACAAAGAGGTTACCCTCAGACTGTCTTAGATCAAAGCATTGACAGACTCTCTATTCGCAGTAGAAAGTCTCTATTGTTCCAGACCACCAAGCCACCCAGTGAAGCGTTCACCTTTGTTTCTAAATTTTCTACAACATCTGTGCAAATTAAAAAGATCATTCTTAAGAGATGGGAGGCATTGATCAATGAAAGTGATTTTAAAGGAATATTTGCTGAGAAACCGATTTTTGCGTATACTAGGGGTCGAAATTTGATGGATATTATTCGATCACCTACAAAAATAGATTCATGTGTTCCTCATAAAGGAACTATGAAGTGCTTAAACTGCATACATTGTAACAACATGATAACTGGTAATAGTTTGATCCATCCAATGACTGGGCGGAAAATTAGGCTACGACATTCGGCAGACTGCAATACCACTAATCTTGTATACTGTTTAAAGTGCCCATGTGGTAAACTATACGTTGGGAAGACGGAGCGCAAATTCAAAATTCGGCTCACTGAGCATAAGAGTAACATTCGATCTGCCAACAAAACTACCCCTTTAGCTAAACACTGGCAAGAAGCTAGACACACTATTGCACAATTAAGAGCACAAATCATAGAAGTAGTGCAGAAAAAAGAAGGGCAAGATAACTCTTCAAGGTTGTTGCAACGAGAAATTTATTGGATTGACCATTTAAGCTCCAGTATTCCGTATGGTCTTAATGATCGTATAGATCTCAGCTGTTTTTTATGAGCATATAGGGACCAGTATGTAGGGTATCAGCAGTTACTTCTTTTTGGTCCTAGGCTTAGGTATCAGAATAGTACATCAGATTACATCATATTTTGAAAATTGTTGTACAGCAATGTACTATTGTTCTCTTACGTACCAGTGAGTCATGTTACTATACAGCATTACGTTTCATATGTATCACCATGTATATTAGTCTGAACCAGAACTGCTTCCTTACCTGTTACTAGTTTGACCAGTGTTTTATGATTTCATTTTATGCTATAAAAGATATATACATTTTTATGTACAGTTGAGTACCCTTATTGCGGCTAGTATATGTTAAGCATGCTTATTTCTGTTTACTGTCGATGGGATGATTTCCATTCCCCAACTTGCATGTATCATATGTTTTTTCATGTTCTGTGTCATCTGATAGGGAACTCGATTATCCATACAGGGTTGCAACTACAATGTCAGGCTTGGTCAGCATCGACGTTCAGCCAGGGATGAGTAGTAGTTTCCATTAGACTACACTTGTTTATATATTTAGCAGTTGTTATCTGTCCAGCATATATCATGACTTCCTTAGGCAACGCACTACTTATTTATTACTTGCACTAGAGGTCCACATATCCATGGGGATGAAGATTAACCGCGCACTACATATCCCAACATTCTTGTGGCATACGTACCTCCCTAGAACTCTTTTAATTGCCGTATGGTATCCTTCCGCGGTAATCGACCAGCCAAACCGTCAGTCAGTGTTGGAGATAGCAGCTGCTTTGACAGCAGGTACGAGGCTCATACCATTTGATACGAAGATAATGAAAGTACCTCTTTTCGCTTTTTTGCGATATAGCGGTAGTGATAGTTTTGTGTCTTTTAATGTTGTAGATTTTCTTGGAATTTACCCTATGATGGCTACATTTTACTCCTGACATTAAACTTGCCGAGTGAATGCTCGAATCTCCAAGGTTTTAATCTCCGAATTAAGCATCATGGTTCAGTCAGTCTGCATTCGCAGGTAGGTGCAGGTTTATGTCTTTCTCACACCGCTCCTTGGATGCTTGATTCCGGTCTGGGAAAGACATGGCTTGGTAGTTCGGACTGGACTGTTCCCATGAGGCACAGGGTCAGAGCTGATTTGCATATAGCCAGTGTCTAACCCAGGGTGGTGTGGAGTGCAAAAAAACGATTGATTTAGGCCCAGATCCTTGTACTGGGGTGAATGTATGACATTGTTCTACATTCTGTCCATCAACTGTGTTTTTTGCAATTTCTCACACCGCAGCATTGATGAGCTTTACCCCGCAGAACATCTGCAGACATTTGTGTTTTGTATTATTTAAAGCTCCAGTATACGTCAGGAAGATGACCTTCGTCCACATCGGCTTATAAACGAAGTATAAGTTGAACCACAGGAGCATTAAACTGAACACTAGGTATCGGCTTACTTCCACCCGTTTTTTCGAGGTATGCACACACGATGTTTTACACCTAGTAAGGATAGTTTCTCTTTTTTATTCACACAGTATTTGAATTATACATCGAAAGAAACATCACTGGCCTTGTTGTTTATATTCCAGCATTTAGCCACTTATTGGACTGTTCGAAGCAGCTCCTCTTGAGGTATTACTTTTACATACGTGTTTACATAACAGTGCCCGTACAGTTTACCTTTTATCCGGTTTATCTTCATTTGTTCTTATTTTTTAGCATTGACTACCAATTGCTAATGACTATATTCGTACTGTTTACATTACACAGTCTATCAGTAAGTAAGTTCATCCTTCATATACATAGGATTTATCTGTAGTTTATGAGCGTGTACTTGAGGTCTTCGGCCATTAGCAATACTCTCCTTTCCATTTATGCATGAACTCAGAGGTTACTCAGAGCATCCTGAAGTTACTAAGGTGCAAGTTGATGTTGTAGTTATTGGACATCAGAACATGTAACCGTCTCACGTTAATAATGATATGCATAGGTTGTTATTTTTTGTTTATCACAGGTCATGGAATGGAACAGTTCAGAATATTGTATCCCCTTTTGACTGTCAGATTGTTTCATTATGATGTGCAATATGTTTTGCTTACATTATCCTGCAAAGGTTTTCTTGTATATCTTAGGATTCCGCCCCTGAAGAAGGGTACCTGAGGGTCCCGAAATGCATTGGGCAACGCTGCTTCAAAATTATAACTGTTTCTTGTAATATAATGTATATAGCAATGCCTTAAATTATGCTTGTCACCATATCTGATTGTGATTGTGTACAAAAACAGGATTGTGCTTGTAAGAATATAATCCAATACAGCGCTAGATATGAAAACACATTAGTTGTTAAATAGGTGAATAGGATTGATATATTCACGTTTTATTTGTTGAATGTATATATTTTCTAAAGTGAAAACTAAAAACTTTATTGCTTAACATAAACTTGTCTATGGTTTAGTTATTTTTGGAAATTGGAATGTTTCCACCAGGAACAGTGCTCACCACTTGTAGATCCTCATCTACTTCTCCATGTTTTAAACACAGGTTTGTCTTAGTAGTTGTCATTACCAGGTGCAGGGATCAATGTTCTTCAGAATCAGGGCTCTGTGGGAGTGACCTAGGGATAATGAGAGAACAACAAGCACAGGTCAGGAAACTGAATCACACCCATCACACCACACCGTACTGCAACATCCCACAAACCACACTCATCACTAATTAAGCGGATCACAGGACACACATCAGGGAGCATTGCATGTACACCATCTCACATACCCATTTGCGAACTGAACATACCAGAACAGGCAGCATTCACACACCACATCCACACATCTCCAGCAAACATACATCACGCATTGAACAGCAGCACAAGAGGTAGTTACTCACATTCAAGGAAAGTAGCGAGCAATGAGCTGACGCCTCTGGTCCACACATTCTTCCTCCCCACTATCCTCATCACTGGACATGGGTGGTATGGGAGGCGGAGCAACCTGTTGGTCTGCAGGGTCCATGATCAGTTCAATATTCTCGCGTAAAGCCAGATTGTGGAGCATGCAGCAGGCAATCACTATTTTGCATACTTTGCCGGGTGACTATGGCAGGGCCCCTCCAGTTTTATCCAGGCAGCGAAACCTAGACTTCAGCAGTCCAAATGTACGTTCCACCACCCGACGTGTCTTCCCATGGGCCTCATTATATCGCATTTCACCTGGGGTAATAGGATTCCGTAGGGGGCTTAGCAGCCACGGGCGGTTTGGGTACGTAGAGTCGCCTAGGTGGGGGGATGACAGACACATACATCATTACCTGGATTGGTGGGAACAGCATGGCACACATACAACACAGTAGTTATCACAGTACACTCACCTACAAGCCACGCACGTTCTTGACGCAGATTAGCCATCAGTTGGGGGACAATGCTGCTCCGCAGGATGTGGGAGTCATGTGCGGACCCTGGAAATCTGGCACACACATGGGAGATGATGTTGTCAGCCAGGCACACCACTTACACATTGATAGAATGGTAGTGCTTCCGATTGCAATAGATGGGTTCACGTGCCTGGGGTGGAATCAGACCAATATGTGTGCCATCAATGGCACCCACTACGTGTGGAATCTGGGCCATGGCATAGAAGTCACCTTTCACTGCAGCTAGCTCAGCCGGACGTGGGAAATGGATGTAATCATCCTTGTAACGCATCATGGCTTCCAGGACATCACGCAGTACCATGCTGAACATGGTTTGGGACATCCCCCCGGCATGATCAACTGTGTACTGGAAAGTGCCTGTCGCGAAGAAGTGAAGTGACGCCATCACCTTTGCTGTGGGTGTAATTGCTCCTGGATATGGCCTGCGTGGCTGCAGATGAGGTGCCAATTGGGCTACAAGGTCCTGCAATGTCGGTCAGTCAAGCCGGAATTTGCGGATTACATCCTCTTCAACCATGTCCTCCAGCACAGTATATGGGCGATGCACATTTGGAGCCCTCCTGTGTGGGAGTAGATGGGAGCAGATGTCAATTGACTAACACCGCACAGCTGTGCCACACTATCGCATCTTGACCAACACAATACAAATAATACATGTTGCAGACACTGATTGTATGTGTGACGTGACCGAAATATAGGGCACTACAGCTAACTACACACACAATGTTCACCCACAAACAACATCCTGTGTGCAAACATGTCCAATGGTACGTGCACACATGTTGAAAAAACAGCCATCATCACATGACTGAGGGCCCATGTGTGGACAAGCGTCCCCACAGACACACATGGACGTGCACATACAACACAAACATGGAACACACCCTCCTAGTCTTCATGCACCCATGACCCCACCTACAATGCTGTGCATCCTCACATGACAGGCATGGGCATACAACAGGCGACACACAGACGCATACACAGAATGCATGTATACCCCCATCATTGCTACTTGCACACACAAACCACACACTCACGACAGCTTCAAAATGTGGGTACACAGCCTTGATGTACTGTGTAGATGTGTACAATTAGAAACGTGTGACCTCAAAACCAAGACGTCACCACATAGCCATGCACATCTGACACAACTTGGGCTTACATCACTGGCCTTTGTTAACCACTGGCAAGGTCAATAGTATGACCACATATGCAACTAATGGACATAAATGAGACACGTGGACATGGGCCATTGACATGACATAATGATTCTTGACGCATTCCAGACATGGCCTGACACACATGTACACCTATAAACATTACATGTGTGCGGAGACATGCAGTGTGTGTACACACGGCATCCGGGTACGCCTTCCGCCAACACAGAAGATGATCCTTGATACTGCAATTGTGCGTAACAATTGCTGCATGGTCATGGACCACCACGGTCACACCCCGCCAACCGCATGTGCACACTACCGCGATGGTGCATCTTTTGAAAATCATCACTCACAGAAATGAAGGGGGAGCAGAGTGGCCTTCGGTGCAGGCACCGCTGCCCCTGCCCATGTGACACAAAGTGCCCTTTGTGCTGAGGCGGTTGATCTGCTGCGACAGCTGTGTGTAGGGCAGACCAACATGATCAATGCATACCTAGACCACGATAGGAAGTTGGGGCAGGTGACAGCATTCATGGAGGGGATGCATGGCGATGTTGCTGGTCTCCACAGAACAGTTCAGTCATTATCCAACACAGTGTCTGCAGCCATTCAACAGTCGCATGGACAAGGTTCTACTTCAATTCCTCCATCCACACCACTTGATGTCTCAGGGGAGAGTGACATTTCTGACCAGGCTTCGTTTTCTGGGAATTGCACTAGAAGCAGGCACAGGCAGCAAGGCAGGGCACGGAGGCAACAGACACCATCCCCTAGGACAGGGAAATCTTTCACAGAACACAACATCGGCTACCCTGGAGTTGACACACAGGATCCTCAAGGGGTGTTGGGGGACAGGGATTCACATGGAACACAGGCATCCCCCTCAAAGGGTACTCCCAAGGCAAGGGCACCTCCCAAGGACAGGGACACTACAAAGGACAGGGCACCTCACAAGGACAGGGACACTGCAAAGGACAGGGCACCTCCCAAGGACAGGGACACTCCCAAGGACAGGGCACCTCCCAAGGCCAGGGACACTCCCAAGGACAAGGACACTACAAAGGACAGGGCACCTCCCAAGGACAGGGCACCTCCCAAGGCCAGGGACACTCCCAAGGACAAGGACACTACAAAGGACAGGGCACCTCCCAAGGACAGGGACACTCCCAAGGACAGGGACACTCCCAAGGACAGGGCACCTCCGCAGGCCAGGGACACTCCCAAGGACAAGGACACTACAAAGGACAGGGCACCTCCCAAGGACAGGGACACTCCCAAGGACAAGGACACTACAAAGGACAGGGCACCTCCCAAGGACAGGGACACTCCCAAGGACAGGGCACCTCCCAAGGCCAGGGACACTCCCAAGGACAAGGACACTACAAAGGACAAGGCAACTCCCAGGGACAGAGCACCGCCCACGGATGAGGCACATTCCAAAGACAGGACACCTCCTAGGGCCAAGGCTTCTCCCACGGCCAAGGAACCTCCCAGGGCCAAGGGTTCTCCCATTCACAGGACATCCACCAAGGACAGGCATACATCACCCCTGCGTCCCCTGAAGCTGGTGTTGGAGAAGGAACGTACACCACATGTGTCAGAGGTGGAGTCCCCCCATACCTCTACTCCCAAACACACCCCGGTGAAGCAGAGGAAGGAGTACACTGTTGTTGCATCCCCCATTACACATGATGCACAGGGCAGAAGGCAGGGCCAGAGCAAGCGTCAAGCAGGGTCCAGCACATCCCCAGAGAGCAGACCACCACCAGCACATGATCCACCTTTGATGGGTGATGTTTCAGATGAGCCCGCACCACTTACCAGTCTAGTCATGTCCAGGGTGCCCTTACATATCCCAAAGAAATGGTGACACACACCAGTGACACCTGACCACCCCAATGTCGCTCCAGTACAGCTGTCCCCAGCTCCCAGAGCCACCCTGCCTCCTGGCCCATACAGCCCTGTGGCTCATCATTTCAGTGGTCCTAGTGGGTCAGCTGCAGTTCACTCTCATGTGTCAGATAGTGGCACTGTGTCTGTTGTTCGCTGTCATGCCTCATGTAGTAGCACTGTGTCAGTTGTGCCCTCTCCTGTTTCAGGTCCTGCCACGGTGTGTGTCCGCCACTCTCATGTCTCAGATGCTGGCATGGTATTTATTGGTCACTGTACAGGGACATGTCCTGGCAGTGTGTCTGGGTCTATGGCTCATGTGTCAGTCACTAGGTCTGTGGCTTTGTCTCACACTCCTGTATCTGGTGCTGGTAGTGTGTCTGGGTCTATGGCTCATGTGTCAGTCACTAGAGCTGTGACTGTGTCTCACACTCCTGTATCTGGTGCTGGCAGTGTGTCTGGGTCTATGGCTCATGTGTCAGTCACTACATCTGTGGCTGTGTCTCACACTCCTGTTTCTGGTGCTAGCAGTGTGTCTGGGTCTATGGCTCATGTGTCAGTCACTGGTACTGTGGCTCTATCTCCCAATCCTGTATCAGATCCTGCCACTGTGTCCGAAGCTACTGGGCCAATCAGTCCAGCTGATTCTGTGCTGTGAGGTGCAGTTCCCATCACTCACATGTCATTGTACTTGGTGTCTGGATTGTCCATTGTAACCACCCTTGCATTATTAATGTCCATGGGACGGGGCGCATGACACATGTCCGTGTGCTGCCTCTGGTGTACCTGCTCTGTTCTTTGCCATGGACTGTTGATGCTCGTTGCCCCTCTCATGTGCTGCCTCAGATGTACCTGCTCTGTTATGAACACTTCCCTGTTGCTGTTATGATACTGCATTGTGCCCTCTCATGTGCTGCCTCAGATGTACCTGCGCTGTGCCATGGACTGTTGATGCACTTAGCCCCTCTCATGTGCTGCCTCAGATGTACCTGTTCTTTGCCATGGACTGTTGATGCTTGTTGCCCCTCTCATGTGCTGCCTCAGATGTACCTGTTCTTTGCCATGGACTGTTGATGCTCGTTGCCCCTCTCATGTGCTGCCTCAGATGTACCTGTTCTTTGCCATGGACTGTGGATGCTCGTTGCCCCTCTCATGTGCTGCCTCAGATGTACCTGTTCTTGGCCATGGACAGTGGATGCTAGTTGCCCCTCTCATGTTCTGCTTCAGATGTACCTGCTCTGTGCCATGGACTGTTGATGCACTTAGCCCCTCTCATGTGCTGCCTCAGAAGTGCCTGTTCTGTTATGACCACTTCCCTGTTGCTCTTATGATACTGCATTGTGCCCTCTCATGTGCTGCCTCAGATGTACCTGCTCTGTGCCATGGACTGTTGATGCTCGTTGCCCCTCTCATGTGCTGCCTCAGATGTACCTGTTCTTTGCCTTGGACTGTGGATGCTCGTTGCCCCTCTCATGTTCTGCCTCAGATGTACCTGCTCTGTGCCATGGACTGTTGATGCACTTAGCCTCTCTCATGTGCTGCCTCTGATGTACCTGCTCTGTTCTTTGCCATGGACTGTTGATGCACTTAGCCCCTCTCATGTGCTGCCTCAGATGTACCTGTTCTGTTATGAACACTTCCCTGTTGCTGTTATGATACTGCATTGTGCCCTCTCATGTGCTGCCTCAGATGTACCTGTTCTGTTATGAACACTTCCCTGTTGCTGTTATGATACTGCATTGTGCCCTCTCATGTGCTGCCTCAGATGTACCTGCTCTGTGCCATGGACTGTTGATGCACTTAGCCCCTCTCATGTGCTGCCTCAGATGTACCTGTTCTTTGCCATGGTCTGTTGATGCTCGTTGCCCCTCTCATGTGCTGCCTCAGATGTACCTGTTCTTTGCCATGGACTGTTGATGCACTTAGTCCATCTCATGTGCTGCCTCAGATGTACCTGTTCTGTTATGAACACTTCCCTGTTGCTGTTATGATACTGCATTGTGCCCTCTCATGTGCTGCCTCAGATGTACCTGCTCTGTGCCATGGACTGCTGATGCACTTAGCCCCTCTCATGTGCTGCCTCAGATGTACATGTTCTTTGACATGGACTGTTGATGCACTTAGCCCCTCTCATGTGCTTCCTCGGATGTACCTCTTCTGATATGAACACTGCCCTGTTGCTGTTATGATACTGCAGTGTGCCCTCTCATGTGCTGCCTCTGATGTACCTGCTCTGTTATGGGCACTGCCCTGTTGCTGTTATGATACAGCATTGTGCCCTCTCATGTGCTGCCTCTGATGTACCTGCTCTGTTATGAACACTGCCCTGATGCTGTTATGATACTGCATTGTGCCCTCTCATGTGCTGCCTCTGATGTACCTGCTCTGTTCTACCCAGTGCCCATGCTCCTGGCTACTCTAGGATTGAACCCCTATTATGTGCAATAAAGCAAGTTAATCGTGTGTAGTGGTTTGTCTTTGTCATTCCTGGTTGTCTCCTTGCATTGTTGATATATTGGTGCTATCGTAAATGCTGTTTCTCCAACATGCGCCTCCCCCTCCCCACGTCACGGCCCCGGAAGGTACTCCCCTTCCGACAGCAATTGGTGTGTTTGCGTACCTGCGTCGTCGTCTGCGACGGTCCATGACTTGCTGGTGGTGAAGCACGAAGAGTATAGGAAATGCGTGTAGCTCTGGGTCCATGACGGCGATCTGCCTGTGGTGGGTATCTCTGCAATGTTTTGTCTCTCCACTGTGGTGAATCCGCCGTGTTCAGGCAGGTTGTTTTTCCACTGCGATTTGCTGTGTCTTTTCCGCCATCGTGATTGTGAGGACGGTCAGAGACGTCATTCCGTACGGTGGTGACTCTGGATTGGTTATGTCCGCCGCGGGGTCGGGTGTATTTCCGCGGCGGTGCGTGCTCTTCCGCGGCGTACGGACATTTGACAGTGCCTCCCATCCTAATATGGCGGACGTACTGGCCGCGGCTGGCGGACTGTAAAAAGGCATTTTCCGCCTTCTCCAGAACGGCGGTCGGACTTCCGTCCGGCATCGTAATCGACCCCCAAGTTTGGGAAAGGTGTGGATGCTAAAGAGGTCAAATTTACTATTCACCCTCCAATCCATACCAATTTGGGAAAGGTGATGGGCGCTAAAGGGGTGACATTTAGAATTCACACTCCAATTTAAACCAATTTGGTGAAGGTGTTGGACACTAAAGGGGTGACATTTACGATTTCCACTCCAATCTAGGCCAATTTGGGGAAGGTCATTGACACTAAAGGGGTGAATTGTACTATTTCCACGGCAATCTAAAACATTTTATGCACAGTGCTACACACTAAATATTGTATATATGCAATCAATACTCCAAACTCACAAATTTTCAATCTATAAAATAAACTAAAATGACCTAAAAAACACACTAACCAAAACTACAAACCATGTATTCACAGTTAAACATTAACATATAAAATAATATTTTATCACTATTAATAATTAACATATTTTTAAAATAGTGACTACCATTCCTAAGCTTTAAACCATAAAATAAAAAATGAAATAAAAAATTAACAACCATACAATTAAAAAAGCATATAAAACCAATTAAAATAATATTTTTACAATAACATTAGCATTGTCAACATAAAAAAACGTTTAAATATTTACATTTTGATAAAAAATGTAACTGTGTTCGCAATTTCTTTTACTTTATTAAATGTAATGTTAATATATTTTAATGTTTAAAATTGTTCCTAATTTAAATATGTATTTTAATATGTACAATAAAAAATATGTACTATAATTAATATATATTCTAATTAATTAGAAGTTAATATTTATAAAAATTATTATTGCAACAAAATACATTTTAAAAATGTGAAATGTTAATTTTCATATCATTAAAACAATCAACATAAGATTTACACTAAAATAACCAATTTTAAATATCTCACCACCCTTATCCCATAAAATCCTAATTTCTTTCTAGAGCCAGTAGAAAGTTTGCTGAGAGTCTCATCCCATTGAAGTCTATGGACAAAATTTGCATTGCTGCAAGAGAGAATTAACAGTAATGTCTTGTAAGGCCACAGTGATATAGATCCCTTTCACACGGAAAATAGCAAGATGGGATGTCTTGTCCTCCCAAAAAAATAATGCTGCACTCGATATACAACTATTAATAATTAATATTTTCTACGAAATTATTTGAGTTACAAGATCCCAATATTGCTTCCCTTGCTTGTGCTTGACCTCGAGGTGTTTCCCATATTGGAATCAGAACTTTACTGTGTGATGGGAAGTCATTCAGTGTCGCACCCATTTCTAACAATCCGAATACCAGAATGGAGAGGAACCAGTAAAGGACAGGACATGCTTCACTGAGTTGCAAAATTATCCTAAAGGTCCTAATGCTTTTTCTAGCGAGACGTAAAATTCTCTGCCCTCACTTGATATTGTCTAATACCTGATAAGGTGTATTACTTAATAATGTAGAATATTGCTGCATAACGAGTAAGCTTAACACTAATGCTAATTAGTGAATTAATCATAATTTCAATTCAAAATTATAAACTTCTGTTTTTAAAAATACATATAGAATTATAGATGACTAATAGTGAATAATGGGGATTTTTCTCACCAAAGTATTCTGAGTGACATCAAATAGACAATGAGAGCAAAGCTTAAGTTGTCATTGATGTCTTTCAGAACGCTGAGGATAAAATTATCTATTATTCTCTTTCTACTCATGTATAATATAGGTATGTATTGTTCCAAATTCATCTGCCCCTGCTTTCATCTGCTACACAGGGTCAGATGAGTAATGGAGGAGCCATAAATAACTTGGCCTTTCCACCCTGTCCCAATGTAAATAAAATACCTGGCCTCTTGCCATCTCCCCTCCCAAAGAAGTGGTAAAGACGGTGCTGCACTGACAGGCTCTCTGAGAGGTCTGCTAGAGCAGCCAGAAATATGTTTGTGATGTAGCAACAGTGGGAAACGTTTGTTTCGTTCTGTTGTATGTCATAGCAGTGAATAACCAACTTTAGAATCTGGTATTCACAATAGTGGCGCTCCGTAACAGTTATCCATAACATTTAGAATTATTGAAGGGTAACAGCGAATAACAGGAATAGTTTTTCACCCAGGGGTTCTGAGTAACATCAAATAGACAATAAGAGTAAAACACGAGTTGTCAGTAATGTCACTCAGAACCCCTGAAGGACTGTCAATCATGCAGGGTAGAGTGCAACATGGATGTCAATTAGAGCCTCTCCAGGGCTGAACAGTATTGATATGATCTCCCAGTAGGTTAACACTCAGGTAAGGCCATATGACAACTTAAGAAGTAAAGGACTGCAGAGGAGGCAAAAGCATGTTGTAGACACAGAACTCAATGACTTTGGTTAATGGTTACTAGGAAGCTGCCAGAGTGAATCTACCTTCTTCTGTAATACTACAGTGCCAGGTGGGTGCATAAAACAAGCACACGTGCCTGTTGCACCCCAAAGTCAATGTTTGCAATACAGCATCGAGTGTCTAATTGTTTGGGCAGAAATAGACCCCAATAGTGTTTTGAAGGCTATCCTTTTTATTGTGCCATGTAAAAGGAATCATTGCTTGTGCCAGAAAATTAGTGGGCTGACATTAAATGCATTTCAATGAAACTAAAATAGTAGATTTTCCTTTAACATCCTCAGTGTCCTTGCAAATCTAAATGCATACTAAGGGGGTCATTAGGATGGCGGGCAGACTTTATCTGCCCACCATCCTTTCGTGGAACGGGACCGCCCGCCATTGGTGCGGGGTCCCGTTGATGACATTAGGATGCGCCCGCCACTGCATTCTTGACTTTGCAGCGGGCGGTGCTCACAGCACCGCCCGCCGCAATGCCAAGAAGGCATGTCGTGCACTTCCATGATCAACGTGGCAGGCAACGCGCAGTGCCTACCATATTGTGCATTGAACTGCAGGGGGTACCATAGTTACCCCCCATGTGCATCCCCCAGAATCCCTGGGGGCCCGCTACGGGCCCCCAATGGTGAAAACCACCTGACTTTCCAGGGTGGCATTGCCGCCAGGGAAAGGCAACACCCCGCATGCATACTAATATGGATGGCGGAGTCTACCACACACCGCCACCATATAAACTGCTTTTCCGCCCAGTAGACAATCGGGCGGACACTAGAGTCTAAGGTGTTCTCTGCTGGTAACAGTGGAAATGGATGAAATGATCACTGTGCCTGTGGAAACCTTTCCTTGGATGAGTTGTGTTGATCATCATCATCAGTTCCCAGTCATGATATGTGGAAACTTTCCTCTCTTCACTACTGTTAGAGCAGTGAGGAGTACAAAACAATATGTAAGCAGTAAAATGAGGAAATAAGGAGACGGGGAAATTGAGGAAGTAAACCTGCTATGTGGGATTAGGTGATTATGCACTGCTCTGGTTCCCTTTGTATTACACCTCATGCGGTGTTTTCTCTGCCTTTTCAGAAGAACTTTTAGGGCAAGTAATGTGTAGATCAGATGGCAATGGCCCAAAAGGGCATACGACTATGCACTTCATTCACTTTGATTGTGCTTTCAACCTCCTTGACATTACTGCAGACGAATTTTCCCAATTCATAATTTATATAATATTTTTGTGTAATGAATATATCATGGGGGATAACACGTGTGTTAACAACACAGAACTGTGCATCAATGTTCCTAAAAATAAAATGCTTGGTTCTCTTTTTTCTTGTGTATTTTTATTTTTTGATTGACAAGCCTGTTCATTTTTGTTTTTGTATAGTGCCTCTGCAGTAAGCTAATCGTAAAATGAAATAAGTTGAGGATTGCCTAGAAAAAATGGATTCACCAAAATTGACACTATCTTTACACTTCTTAGCCCTTTATTCTGTGCTTACAGCCCGTGAACCATACAATGCTTCCATTTGATTGGCCTCTCTCTGGGAGCCTTAGGCTTAGATGTTCTTCTCAAAGACAATTTGCCAATGAGTCCACCTGGTCAATAATACTTCAAAGCATGCTTTGTCATCCTTTGAGATATCTTGCATCTATTACTTCCACTCTAAAGGATCCACCACCTTGTGTTACTCGTGTTATTCTCCGCAATTAACTATTTTAATGTATACTGTATTGAGTCCTTCTCAATCTTGGCCTGAAATGTGATGCTCACAGTTTAACCCACTAACCACTCTACACTATTTCCCAGGCAAAGGACCAAATTCAAGACATTATGCCTTGTGCCCAAGCCCCTTTAGGAATCAGAATCCTCTTATCCTTCCAACTTGTAGATGGTATACCAGCTGACCCGACATCTAAGGTCAACAACCAAAAACAAACTATCTGTTCAGACACAAAATGCTTATTTTTGTAGAAGACATAGCTGTTCGGGTAGACTTTGGTACTGCTACACAACTGATAATCCCTGCTCGGGTCAAGAACTGGCAGTATCCCTAGCCTCCTGATAATCCTTCTATTTAATTTTCCTGCAACCACAGCCTTCTCATATAAGGTGCTCTGAACCAACTCTTGGACTGTGACAAGTGGGTGAGTTCCCACCTATTTGTGAAATTGGTATCTTCATTTTTTTATCATGCTAATCTTGCATTTGTGCCTGAGCATAGGCCTGTTGCTGGTATTGCGTGGTGCAGAATCTTTTCTGTGGCCTGAAGGGGCACAAAAAGCATACCTTCATTATGGACAAAGGAATACTTCCAATTCCCACGGTGAGGCACATCAGTTAATGGTGGCTGTGTACGTTTATAGTGAGTCTGAAATGTGACCTTTTTTCATTGTAAAAAAGAGGATAGTCTACAGAACCCTTTCATGTAAAGTTCTGCTGTTATGTGAACCCATGATCCTTCTGTGTGAGTGCTGAGGGTGTATATGTACAATAAGAGACAGTTCATTTATAGTGGTAAGACTTTGTGTGTGGTGACAGTCCGAATACTAGGACATGTGTGACACATTTTAGATGGCCCTGGATTTTGCATAGCAAAATACAACAAGGCTTGAAGTGGCATTATTTAGAGAAAATATTAAATCAACATATAAGATCAATAAGATTATCACACAATAGAATAAATCACCAAATTGTCTGGCAAAGAAAAATTCCTTACACATCTCTTAAAGAGAATTAGGCCTAAACATTAACAGGACATGATGGTGCTAGGTTATCCTGTGATCACACCTCTTCAGACAGCTTTACACTGGCTGCTAGTATTACATACACCCCCTTGAGCAGAGGCCATAGGAAGCAGGTCACTTCCCTTTACATGTCAGAGTGATTTGATTCTGGTTGCTAGAGGGCCTGAGAGCATGCTGCAAACTGTTTACACTCTGCTGCCCCTTCTGTCACCTTCCTGCCTTTCCACTGCGGTTATGCTACAGGCCACTTTTGCCAAGCCCTTCTAAGTAAAGTGTTATGTTTACTGCAGTCCGCTTGTCATATAAATACCAGAGAACATACTGTTCTTCCTCATAAAGCTGTTGTGATGGACACAAGTAAACTATTGCAGCTCCTGGATGCATGCCATCAAAAGTTATATTTGCATTTGTGTATGGCCTGCAAAATCAGGACCGTCTTTATATTGATAAGTCATGGGTACATTTAGAAATTATAATGGTTCCACTCTGGCATTTTGACATAGCCTTCAGTAAGAATGTATGTGTCAGAAAAGACAGCTAATATAAAAAATATTTGGGTTGCTGCTTCCCTTCAATAGAACTGTTCTGACATGTGGGTTTCTGTATGAAGCAATCATAACACTCGTTTTTCAGTCTGGTAGAGACAGATTATTCTGTCTGATAGAGCTCAGGTAATCACAAAAGGAAAGAATTAAGAAGTAATATAGAAAAAATTAGTTTTGGCTCCACCTCTTTGTTGATGTTATTCTTTATAGGCACCTGAATGGTCAGCAGTTGTGTCAGTCTACCAGGTAAGTGGTTCTATTGCTCATTACTGATAGAGATACTGGACATGCGGGTGCCATTCCAAATAGACCCATTAGTGGATTTGCATGAAATAACGAGGAGACAAATACAGAAGTAAAGGGTTTTATATTTTGAACTCTAACAAACACAATTAATTAGTTATATGGTGAACTATGTGACAAAGACAATAGGAGGGGGTTTAACATTATGAAGTGCTTTACAGAAACTATAGGAAGTGGCTTTTAATTGCTTAACACTGAGTCTCTTACTTAGAGTTCTAGCTTAGGAAAAGCTAGAGAGGTCAGTTTTTCATTGTGCAAATGTAATATTTAGTATTAAGTTCTGTATGAATTACCTGGCAAAAAGGGGAATAGCCATGCACTGGAGGGCCCCTACGGGGCCTCCGGAAGCAGCCTGGATAGGCGCCATTAAAAAATGGGGGAAAGCTGAGGAAGAGACACTCCGGGAGGAAGAATTGAAGGGGCACCACAAACACCCTATCTCCCTGGAGTGGGCACACTTAATGCAAGAATTCACGCAGACAACGAACCCACAGGAGACACCGGCGACCTCACAGTCCCAGCCCCGACCGACCGCCCCGGCCCCCTGCATCCCAGGGACGTCGCAACCAAGTCAGCCAATTGCCACACAGACATGAGTCTTTGCCCCCGCCGCCCCGCACACACTAACGATTCCCCACACATTACCGAAGTATGCGCCCAGTGATAAGTGAAACCCCACCACAGCACAGTTGGAAAACCCCTGCTCCCCCTGAGTAACTCCCTCCCACTGGTTTGTTCCAACGGTTAGAAAAGTTAGAAAGTTTAAACTGGATGGGGTGTTCCCCCCCCGCCAAAGGCTTATTGGGAATGCCTACAGACAAGATTGACGTGACAACACTCAAGGAAACACATCGCTACGACCTCGTCAGTTACTCCCAGGACTACAGATTACACCTAAACATGACACAGGACCGCTATCACACTAAGAGTGACGGGTCACTTACCACACACAGATCTTCACTATCGTCAGTTGTATGAAGTCGCTGTTGCAGGAATATGCGGTATGTAACAATGGACCTAACAGCTTCGGAACGGTCTAACAACACAATGCACACATGTGTGAATGTATACCCGGTTTTTATTGGTATTGTGTACTCACAGCATTGCACTAATGTACCGAATTGTAACTGTTTTTGCTGAATGCAAAAAACCCAATAAACAAATTTAAACAAAAAAAAGTTCTGTATGAATTAAACAACAAAACGCAAAGCACTGAGCTGTATATTGATTTATAAAGTGTTACTGTGCTTTACAGAATAGGAAGTTACTAACCCACAATATCTCTCTGAGTACGTCTTTGACTGCTCAGCTTTGCTACTTTGAAGGTCAGTTACTAAAGGGGTATACTTGGAGATAAGATCGCCCACAGACGTTTTTTCACTGTCCCTTTAATGATCTTCTTTATAGGCAATTGATTGGGCAGCAGTTGTGTTAGTGAGCCTATGAAACAGTTACATTGCACGTAACAGACACACATTGTTGACCAAAGCCAACTTCAGCATTTATAGTTTTCAGAGGCTGCTTCCAAACAAGACCCAGTGCATTCTGGTATTTGAAGTCTTTTATATCACATCACGTTTAGTATTCATGTGATCTCAGTCAGAATCCATATGCTGCATTTTTAGTTCGTTTTTGCTTGCACTCTAAAACTTTCTGGGCTGAGTGATAGTGCAGAGCGGGGGCATGAAGAAGATGGGGAAAAATCGACATGCTTCTGTAGATGAAAGGGTAACATTTGAGGGGTGGTTGTTAACGGCAATAAGACCCACTTCTTATGTAGCATCCATGAAAACTATTGTATACATCACTTCGTATTTAACTAAAAAGGTAGATCATACTTTCTTATTACATGGTCCACAAGGGACGGTGGAGCATTACTCAGAAATGTTCCCCTGTTAAAAGAAAATCCACTGGCTGCTAAGCCTGGTAATTCCAGTTAGGTCTCCGGGGTCTGATTTTCTTTCAAAACGAGGCTGAAGTTAAATGGGGTTCTCATATGCTGAGGAATGTTCAGTTTAAACAATAAGACATGTATTCTATACGTCACAGTTGCTTGTATTCTGAAAGTCATATTTGAAAGAGTAATAATGTATGCTTTTACTCATATTTGCATATGTTCTCGAGTTATATGTGCACAAGTATGACCATGTATTTGAATTGCATGACTGACATCATTGGTTTCAAATCTGATCGGGTGATTATGATTCAGCTGGTCAGAATTTAAACCCGCTGGTCATTCCGGCTAGCTTTCGACAAGCTTAAGGACCCCATCAGGCGTTCAGAACTGGTCTGTAATCCATATGGACAGTGATTTACGCCATCCAGATTACGATGCATGGTTTCCAGCAAGGTTTCCATGCCGGCCTTTTCGACATGGACACCCTGTCAGAAAGCGTGTTTGGGGCCCCTAGCAGGGTCCCCTTTCCATTGCGGCCTCCAGTTGGGGGCCAAAGGGGCCCCCCTGGTATGCCCTGCACCTTGTGGTAGGCACCTTGAGGTGCCTGCCACAGGGTGCAGGGATTAACACAATCTCCCATTTCTTTATGGAAGCTTGTGTTACGGTGTTAGTTTATTAATAGTAAGGTCTTAAGAAAGAAATCTTGGCAAGAATCATAAAAACCTAATGAGCAGATGAAGCCTCCTATTAATTGCGTACAAGAAACAAGGGATGCTCAAGGTTGCAGTAACTGACCAAGTTCTGTGCGATCAAAAAGTCTGGTAATGTTGCAAATGCACAACACAAGAAAAGAAACTATTGGTTCCTGGTGGTGTGGAAAGATATACCACTGTTGCTGAAGTTTCTGTTTGTTTTTATTAGTGTTCACACTGTTAGAAGTTAGAGCACATTCCCTTAGACTTTGAGGGGTACAGACCTCTCTGCTTCTTTTATTCTTGCAAGTGTGAACAGTGGCAGCTCCTCCGCTAAGGTGGGTGAGCGTCACCCCTCTGCTTTCAGCAGTGGAAAAAAAGGTACAATAAAATGATAATAACTCTCCGTTATTATCATTTTATTTGTTCCTTCTACAGCGTCTTTATGGGGTGAGGGCGGGTCTGCTCTGCTCTCAGAGCTGGGGGAGGAGTGGTGGGCACTATGTGAGTGCACAATGACTGACTGGCTGGCCCTCTCAGGCCGGCCATACAAACAGTCATGCATACCTTCCATGTTCTGCTCCCAGGCTGCATTACAGCCTGCGTGGAGAACATGACCGGGCTCCCATTCCCTGGCTGAGTGCCGAACCACAGCGCTCAGACCAATCATAATTCTGCATTGCAGCGTTGTGATTGGCTTAGGGGAGCCTGGAAGCCTGGGTGCTTCCTGTTCCAGAGCGGAGTAACAACGAGAGATGAGGCGAGGAGGTAAGATATTTTTCAATTTAAATTAAAGATGTGTTGTCTATATTGGCGGGTATACTCCACTTTACCGCACTCCACTGTACTCTGCACCACACCATGACACTCTAGTCTATGCCACTTTGCTCTACGCCTCTCAACGCTACTCTGCACCACTGCAATCTATATCATTGCACTCTACTCCAATGGATTTTACTCTGTACCACTCTACTCTATGCAGTGCACTATATGCCAATCCATTCTATGGCACTCTATTCTACTCTGCACCACTGCACTCTATGTCACTGTACTCTATGCCACTGCACTCTAAGCCACTGCACTCTGCGCTGCACCACTGCACTCTTCTGTGCACTACTCCACTCTGTGCCACGCCAAACTACTCTATGCCACTGCACTGTATGATGCACCACTCCACTCTGCACCACTCTCCTCTACTCTGCACGACTCTACGCCACTGCACTCTATGCCAATGCACTCCACACCACTGTACTCATAACCAATGCTCTCTATGCCACTGCATTCTACATCAATCTAGTCTGCACTTCTTCACTATATGCCCCTATACTCTAAAACACTCTACACCACTGCACTCCAGTCCCTACATTATACTCTATGTCAACACACTCTATACCACTCTATTCTACTCTGTACCACTGTACTCTACACCACTGCCCTTTACACCACTCTACTATGCATCACTGCACTCTATGCAAATATACTATATACAACTCTACTACTATATCCCACTGCACTCTACAACAGTCTACTCTGCAACACTGCACACTCTGCTTCTGCACCAGTCTACTCTATGCCACTCTACACCAATGCACTCTACGACACTACACTCAATGCCACTCTGCTCTGCATCACTCCACTCTATGCCACTGCACTCTATCCAGCACCATTGCACTCTACTCTGCACCACTCCATTCTATGCCACATCTACTCTGCAACAATACACTCTATGCCACGGAACTCTACACCACTCTACTCTGCACCACTGCAATCCATGCCTCTGCGCCCTCCTCTACACCACTCTACTGCATTCTACACCAATGCACTCTATGCCACTACACTATACGCCACTCTACTATGCATTACGCCACTCTATGCCACTGCACTCTCTGCCAATCCACTGTAATCCACTCGGAATCACTGCACTCTACAACACTGCACTCTAATCTGCAGCAATCTACTCTACGCCATCCTATTCCACTCTGCAATATTCCGCTCAGTGCTCCTCCACTCTACGCCACTACAATCTACCCTGCGCCACTGCGCTCCACTGTGCACCACTTTACTCTACACCACTGAACTCTAAGCCACTCTATTCTATGCCACTGCCCTCTATGCCACTACACTCTGTGCCAATGCACTCTACACCACTCTACTCAAAACCAATACATTCCCTGCCACTGCACCCTATGCCAGTCTGCTCTGCACAACTGCACTGCCCGCCACTATACTCTACAACACTCTGCTCTATGTTATTGCACTCTATGCCACTGCATTCGATGCCATTGTACTCTATGCCATTGCACTTTATGCCACTTTAATATACTCTGCACCACTCTACTCTTCACCACTGCACTATACATCAATGCACTCTATGACACTCTACTCTGCAACTTGCACTCTGCTCCACTCTACTCTGTGCCACTCTACTCTTTCCGCTCCTAGGATGCTTGTTTCCAGTCCAGGGAGGACCTGGCTTGGCAGTTCGGGCTGGACTGTTCCCATGAGGCACAGGGTTAAGACTGATTTGCATATGGCCAGGTCTAAATTGGGGTGGCATGGTGAGCAAAACAATGATGGATTTAACCCAGATCTCTTGACGGGGGTGAATGTTTTGATTTGTTCTGCATTCCGTCCATCAATTGTGTGTCTTTTGCTTTCTCTCCCCAAGTGTGCCAGGTATGCCCAGACGTGGGTCCTGGGCTCACTGTGCCACTGGAATCAAGCTATCCTGGCTGAAGAGGGGTAAAACCCTGAAACCGGTCCTAGGATACTTGTTTTCGGTCCAGGGAGGACCTCGCTTGGCAATTCGGGCTGGACTGTTCCTATGAGGCACAGGGTCAAGACTGATTTGCATATGGCCAGGTCTAAACTGGGGTGGCATGGTGAGCAAAAGAATGATGGATTTAACCCAGATCTCTTGACTGGGGTGAATGTTTTGATTTGTTCTGCATTCCGTCCATCAATTGTGCCAGGTATGGTCAGACGTGGGGCCTGGGCTCACTGTGCCACTGGAATCAAGCTATCCTGGTTGAAGAGGGGTGAAACCCCGAAACCGGCAATGCACTCTAGCTCACTCTACTCCGCACCACTACACTCTTATCCACTCTGCCCTACATCACTCCAGTCTAGGCCACTCCACTCTACTCTGCACCACTGCACTCTAGCACACTCCACCCTATGCCACTCTACCTGCAACACTGCACTCTATACCACTGCACTCTACACCAATGCATTCTCCTCTGTCCCACTCTATGCCAGGGCACTGTACGCCACTACATTATGCCACTGCACTCTACCTTTCAACACACCACTCCACTCTGCACCACTCCACGTCATATCACTCTACTCTATGCCATTGCATGCCACACCACTAGAATCCACTCTTCTCCACTCCACTCTACGCCACTGCACTCTACACCACTGCAATCTACGTTGCACCACACTAGTCTGCTCTGCATCACTTTACTCTATTCAACTCTACTCTAATCCACTGCACTCTACACCAGTACACACTACACCGCTTTACTACAAACCAATGCACTCAACGCCCCTGCACTCCATGCCAACTACTCTGCACCATTGACACCTATGCCACTATACTCTACTCTGCAACACTATACTCTATGCCCCTGCATGCTCCACCACTCTAAACAATTGGGCTCTAGGCCACTGCACTCTACTCCACTCTATTCTATTCTGCACCCCTGTATTATACACCGCTGCTCTCTACACCACTGTACTCTGCACCACTCTACCCTGTCTCTGCACTCTAAGCCAATGCATTCTATGCCAATGCACTCTACACCACTGGACTCTATGACACTTTTTCTCTGCAACACTGCACTCTCCACAACTGAACTCTAAGCCATTCTACGATGCACCATTGAACTCTAGGGCACTACACTCTTCCCTGCACAGCTCAACTCTTTGCCACATAACTGCACTCTACACCAATGCATTCTACGCCACTCTACTCTGCATCACTCCACTCTATGCCACTGCACTCTCAGACACTCTATTCTATGCCACTCTACACCTCTGCACTCTACCCTGCACCACTCCACTATACCCTGCACCACTCCACTCTATGTCACTTCACTCTACTCTGAAACAATCTACTCCATGCTACTGCACTCTACTCCACTGCATTCTATGCCACTCTACACCATTTCACTTCACATCACTGCAATCTATGCTGCGCCATTCCACTCTACTCTGCACCACTCTGTTGTACACCACTGCAATCTATGACACTCTATGTCACTGTATTCTACACCACTGCAATCTATGCCTATTTACTCTGCACTACTGTATTTTATGCCACTCCACTCTAGGCCACTCTACTCCACTCTACAGCACTCTACTCTATGATACTAAACTCTGCAAAACTCCACTCTATGAGGCTCTACTCCTTAAACTCTACTCCACTTTGACACTCTATTCCACTCCACTCTACAACACTCTACACTTCTCTGTGCCCCTCTACAACATCCCTCCACTCTGCAACACTCCACACAACTCTTTCTATGCCAGTCCATGCCACTTTACTCCACTCTATTCTATGACAACCACTTCACTCTATTCCCCTCCACTATTCCAGTCTATGCCACTCCACTCCACTCTATGCCACTGCACGCCACTCTTTGCCATTCCTCTCTACAACACTCTGCTCCACTCCACGCCACTCCACTCTATAACACTCTACTCAACTCTGCCATTCCACTCAACTACACTACTCCATTCTATGCCACTATATGAGAATCTACTCTGCTCTACGCCACTCTATAATACTCTCCTCCACTCTATGCAAAACTCTTTATGACACTCCACTTTGCTCTTTGCCACCCCATGACAATCTATGCCACTCTACTCTACCACACTCTATTCCACTCTATGACACTCCACTCTACCAAACTCCACTCCATGACACTTTATTTTACTCCTCGCTACTCCCCTCCACTGTACGACACTCTATGAAACTCCATGCCACTCCACTCCATGATGCTCATCTCCACGACACTCTACGTCATTCCACTCTACGACACTTTTCTCCCTCCATGATACTCCATAACACTATACCCCACTCCACACCACTCAATGACACTCCACTAAACTCCACTCAACTCTACTTGATGCCACTCCACTCCATAACTCTCCACTCTACTCCAAGACACTCCACTTTACAACACTCCGCTCCATGCCACTCTCTTTTACACCACTGACTTTCAGAGATGCTGTATAGAAGCCACACTGGCGTACAACATGGCTGAAACATATTGGCAAAGCCAATAGCTCTTCTGTAAGCAAGATGTATTGGCTTTGCCAATGCTTGTTTAAGTTTACTTGGTTAATGTTAGAGAAACCTAACATGGACCAAGTAAGTCAGTGGCTTAACACAAAATGGCACCCCACTGCCCTAGCAGCAAAAAAGACAATTTGAGCCAGAATAACAAAGGTAAACTTACACTTTTTTTGTAAGTTTACTACATTTTGGTTTTCACAAACTACGTGCAGAGTTTCACAACTCCGCACTCCCTATACTTATGTATGCGGAATTCTTCACACCTGGAGACTCTGCAAATGGGGCAGGGAACTCGGCATAAAACTCCGCAAGTAGTTTGTGAATACCAAAAAGTAGTAAATTTACATGAAAATGTAAGTTTACATTTGACAATAAAGCCCTTTGAATACTGGAATTTTAAATCAATAGTTCTAATAGCAGATACAAAAACTACAAATCCCAGAAGGCAATGCGCAGCTGGGTAAAAAGCAGCAATAGTCTCATAGTGTCACATATGCCACTTTATAATTTGAGAGCTATGCTACACTTCTTAAAATTCATTGGTGAGGTGCCCATGACATTCTAGCCACCTGCTGGCTAGTAGACTAACATCCACTTTGGAGATATTCCAATGAGTGATAGAGCTTTGCCAAGATGTCAATAGCAGAGGCTGATTTTGCCCATGTAGTTCTTGGTTACTGAGTGCAGTTCCTCTTGTGGAACCCCTGAACAGACAGAACAGTTCACTAAAACTTAAATATGCAGAAGCAGATTTTCAAGCCCCTTGCGCCACTTTTGCGTCACTTTTAACATGGGAAAAGTGATGCAAAAGTGGCGCAAGGGGCTTGTAAATAAGCCTTGCAGTGTTTAATTTGAGCTGTTTGTTGCAGGTTTCTTCATCAAACTTTGACCCAGACCAAGTGAGAGAAAAACACAAAAGGAGGAAAGAAGGAAGAAGAGAAAGACAGAAAAAAGAAGGTAGGAATGAAAAAGAACGTGAAAAAGTGAGATAAGGAGGCAGGAAGTGTCTGGAGGTGGAATCAAGACTTACCATCTTTGGTATTCAGCACCCCTGACATTCGATAGCGCCAAAAGTGGGCTTCTGAGCACAACGTTGTGCACCATCATTTATCATTTTACAAATAAAGCACTGTAAATATTGCTCCTGATTAACTCGCAGGGAATTGTTCACTCAAGGCACATCTTTCTGTCACAGTCGTTATTATCTGAGTGCTAGGCTGACTTAATACCGACAAGTAGCAACTGGGATGTTTTTTGTTTCTCACACTGATCCCCCCTACAGCTTGGATTCCCATGGGCTCATTAGGGAGCAGCTCGGAGCCGTTGCTGGGCACATGCTCCACACAAACAACACGGGAGGCTTCTGGGACATGCACGTACTCGAAACTGTCTGCTGTAACCTCGGATGTATCTCTTCTTGAGTGACAGCGCTGACGGAGAATACTCTTTAAAGTATATCTTGAGCAACGTTTGAAATCCAATAGCCACCACCCTCGAAGCCTTTTGCACTGAAGCTTTTTTTCTTCTTAAAGATCAGGAAACATTGTATCTATCAACAAAACACCCCTCTCAGACTATCCCTCCCTCTGGCGTAAATACATAGAAATGCAGGCCCATAAGACAAGTTCTTTAGCACCTCTGGGGTAATAACTGTGCACAATTACAGCACCCTCTGTAGGATCCTGCCCTGTTGTTTGCGTTTCTTCGGTGTATTTCGCGCTCTGGTTTCTGGTCCCACCGTGATTTGGGAATTGGGGTGCGTCTATTATAAGTAGGGCTCCCGGTTTTATGGTATTTATTTTTTTCACATTTCCATCTTTATTTATCCATATTTATTTTTTGTCAACTTTCAGGTAGATTCATCAAGCATTTTTGCGAGCGCAAACGGTGCGAATCGCAAAATTCGGCCGTTTGCGCCCGCAAAAATGGCAATTGAGATTCATCAATGGTTCATGAACTCGCAATTTGAAAAATCGCAAATAATTGCGATTTATCAAATTGCGATCGCATTTAAGGAATCTCAATTTGAGATTCCTTAAATGCTATTCATGAGCCTTTTAAAAATTGCGAATTCGCAATATCTGGCCGCTATTTACCGCGAAGTCTGACTTCGTGGTAAATAGCGAATACTTAGAAAAATGCACTTTAGTGCATTTTTCTAAGTTGTATGTTACACACACACATGTCCATTGGACATGTGTGTGCGCAACATCAGGCTACATTTACATTTCAGGGGTGCTACAGGGTGTCCTTTGGACACCCCTGGCACCCTTGAAATCGCATCCTTATTTGAGATTAGCAAATTGCTAATCGCAAATAAGGAATAACTCCCCATTCATTCCTATGGGCCTTTTAATAGCGATTCCTGAATAATCGCTATTAAGGACTCGCAAAACATTACAATGATGAATCTGGGGGCATATCTGTATTTTTCCATTTTACTATGGGTTTTTTTTTAAAGAAAAATAAAGCAGAAACTGGTATATTTCCACATTTATTTAACCAATAAATATGCAGTCATGCTTGACTGCCTGCAAGGTTTCAGTGATATTTATTTATTTATAAAGTTTTATATATGTTAAGATATGAACAGCCCCAGAAGATAAATCAATGCACTTATATGAACATATGTGCATTTCACTTTCAGCTTTCTAATGCTGTTTAAGCCTCTTTTCTAAAAGTCCTTTCTTTTTTAATCCCCTTCCTTAACAATCCATATAGTTATTGGCCTGGTAGGTAGTCATGGCAAAGTGTATTTAGAATCACTTACAAAGCACCCAATTTCCATTTTTATTCACATACAGAAAAGAAAAGAAATGTTTTTCTGTCTGTATTTATCTGTAAAAATCAGTAAAAACGGAAAACAGGGACCCTTACTTATAAGAGAGCGAGAGTGTGCTATCTAAACTTCACTCAATGGCACACGCAGAACAGCCCATTACTTTCGACTGTGGTGGTAACACTTAGCCAGCCTCTGTGAACATGGGAGACGAGAGTGTATCAAAAAGAAACACCAAGGCTCAATTAACCTCTCAGATCTTTACGAGCATTTTGTGAACTGTTTTTTCCTTACACTTTCACTTTTGTGTCTTGGAAAAAATAATATGACTCACTGGAAAAGCTGTAAACTTTTTAAACCTTCTTATCAGGACAATAAGTTGAAAAATCTAGGGGTTTTCCTTGACAGCTTTGCTTTAAGAGAAAGTTGTCATTTTGCAAAGGCAAAAAGCTATCGTTCCAGTGGTTGGTTTGTTTAGCCATGTTATGTAGAGGGCCGTGGTTTATTTAACATTAACAGATGTTTTCATTTGCTTTTGATTTATTTTATTCTATTCCATTAATTGTTTCAAGGTGCTACCGCCAGTGAAAAGGAACTTATTAGGCAAGAAGAGCGTCTAGAGGGTTCAAGGAGTAGGCGTATCTATTGGGGTTTTGTGACAGTAGTCAAAGTAGGTTACTCTAGATAAGACTAGTAACTTTAGTGCAGACTAAAAGCACACTGGAGACGTGTGAGCGTGTGTAGAGCAGCAATCACATGTCATCTACCTGCTTGCGCAGCTTCCCTGTACCTAGAAGAGTAAGTCAAACATTGGAGAATGCTGTTATCTAATTTTTACATTGAGTGATACATTTACAAGTGCAGCCATTTTACTTTCTATAAGCTTTAATTCCTCCTGTGTTTATGTGGTTTATTAAACATTCCGCTTAGAGAAAATATCAATATCTACAAAGGAAATTCCTTCTCGATTTCAGAATGTTCTTTAGTTGTCAGAACGATTTAGCTTTCCAAGTAAACTCATGATCGTTCAGCCACACACATTTGGGAAATTAAGTGTCTACCACTTAATTGTTGTTAAATATTCTTCCCTGCTTTAAAAAGCTCGTGGAATGACAAATTCAGAAGGCTTGACATAGAGGCATTCAGTAATCGTACTGCCCATCAAAATTGTGGAATTCCTGTTTGTCCACTTGTGCCTATTCCAATGCCAGGGGAACACAGCCTTCCACATATTGGAACTGCTGCTGGTTGTGCCATAAGGAAGGCCATTGGATGAGTGTGCAAGCCGCCACTAACCAGCAGCTGTCTTTAATGGAGCCCTCTCCAAATGTCCCTGCCATGTTGAGAGAAAACCTTGACCAAGTCAGGGACGCTTCTATTGTGGGTATTGTAAACGCACCCAACTTTAGGGTTATATTTTGTGAAATCAGTTTCACAAAGCCAGTTAGACATTGTGGAAACTGTCATCCCACACTTCCCCCCCCCCCCATACACTCCAAAGCTGAAATTAGGGGAAACTCCCCTCTTCTGGAATTGCAGAGGTGCTTTCCACAGCAGCTCCTGGTCAGCTCAGCCAATATTCTTAAGACGAGGCTTGTAGTGTACAAATTACTTTAAATGAACTCAATTTGCTTGCAAATATTTATGGAAAAATGAAAAGTTTTTTA
The DNA here is from genome assembly GCF_964261635.1 of Lissotriton helveticus. Classification (NCBI taxonomy): domain Eukaryota; kingdom Metazoa; phylum Chordata; class Amphibia; order Caudata; family Salamandridae; genus Lissotriton; species Lissotriton helveticus. The sequence continues at coordinate 820,387,218 of NC_136067.1, read as the reverse complement.
AAAAGAACCGAAATGAAGAAAACAAACCAATTGTACTATTAAGATCAGAATGGTATGCAGGAAGTGAAAATCCCCTCAGAAATGGTCAGATCTCGATTTCTATATACGGCAAGGAGATACCAGGAAGTAAATGGACCACGTGCATTCCTGATCGCATGTTATTTGTGATGACTATTCAAATAAATAAATAAATAAATATATATATATATATATATATATATATATATATATATATATATATATATATATATATATATATATATATATATATATATAGAGTTAGGATTGTTTTCCATAGGGAAATCGCAACATTCTATTGGGAATAACTTTGGCGCCGGTTGAGGAATCTTCCTGAAATTTTCCTTAACTTTGCCTCGCGGCGCTCCGCTCCTTCCCTGAAAGTTTGGGGGGGATTCGTCAAGCGGGGGCCGAGATAAAAGGGGGGGTCCCAAAACGTGTTTTCCCCATGTTCATTTCCATAGGGCGGTTGGACTCACTTTTAGCCCGAACGGCTGAATGGTTTTCCACCAAACTTGGCAAAATTGTAGGGACTGGTTGCCCGATGTGCCTTTGCTATGTCTCAAGATATGTGCTCCAGTGGTTTTTATGAAAATTAACTTTGAAAAAATATATATTGGGCTACATTGGGCTATATATATGTTAGAGCCCAAATGTAGCCCAATGTAGCCCAAAGATGGCCACCAGAGACAAAAAAAAGCAAATGTAGCCCAAATATCAGCCAGATGTAGCCCAACTATAGCCCAATGACAGAATGTCCCAGAGTGTTCTAAAGAACAACTAGAGCGCTAACAGTCTTACTTATGACAAAAGTATGGCACACCTGAAGTCATCTTGATTGGAATAAAATATCAAGCATCATACTGACGATTTATTTTATAATACACAAACTCTCTCCCTTAACACGCACATTTACCTATCTACAGGTAGCAATATGTTAAGAACATGTAATACATGGTGTTGCGAATATGTATATAAATATGTATATATGTATATATTTACCATTACAAGATGGCGTGCACTGGGAGGATTGTAGTCCTCTGTTGATGTCGACTGAGAGGCGTAACCTTTGTACGAAATGACCTATATTAAGTGTACCGGTTTTTTCATGTGTAAACACACTGACGAAGGCCTAGTGCTGAAACGCGTCTGTGGCGTACTTGTAGTTAATAAACTACCGTGTGAGCAAGATACCCCCGAGTGCTGTCATTTCTTTCCCGGGACCCTGGGATGTTGAAGAGCGCAATGTTTTAGCGACGTCCTTCAAGCCGCTGACAGCACCCGCCCATGAGTGCACAGGAAGTCTGAAGGAAACGGAGCGACAAACTTGTTTGTTTCCTGAGCACCGCCCGACCGCCAGCAGGAGTGTCTATTGCGAAAGGTCTACCCCCGCCTCGGAAAGTACGAGTGGATTCCTGGAGGATACCGGCGTGCTGCAGGTTCCCCCGTTGGGGTCTAACGGAAAACGGAGACGGGTAAGAAGACCGCCGCTTGACTTGATTTTTCCTGCCTACTTACGTGAACATTCACATGAGGGAGCGGACATTTGGGCAGAGCGTCAGGGGGCTACTCTTCTCACACGGCTACGCAAGTGCAGCCTACAACCCACTGCGCATGCTTCAAGTGTAACAAGCAGCGCAGTAGGTAAACCGGGACAATGTTCTCAGAAACGGAACGCCGCACAGCGGCTAAAGACATGTTTAAGCAACGCGAAAGGCGCGAGAGAGCTAACGAGGAAGTGCCAGTCACAGATCCACAGAAAGTGAAGATTAACGAGATGATGCTCAAGCTTGAGCGGGTACATGAACGTGAGACCCGCAAATGGTGGGAAGCCACTAGCCTCACTAGCTATGTTGAAGAGAAAAGAGTACCGCGGGGGCTAAGGGTACATACCGTACCGTCGTATGAGAACCCTGACCCTCAGCTGCTCACTGACTGGGAGCTACACACAGCGACTTATACGGAGGGAACTCTTAAGATTCTGATTAAGTATGCGTGGAGCGACCGGGAGAAGGCGTTGGAGGAAATAAAGAATCTGGAAGATAAACTTGAGGAAGAATCCGATAAAGAGCTAGTATTAAAACTTAAAGCTGATATGAAGATCCGCCTCACAAAATACGAACAGAAGATACGCATGAGGAAACAGGAAAAATACGAAAGAGACCAAGATGACTATCAGCAAGGACGCATTCTTACGTATGCTAAGAAATACGATGCATCGCGTCAAGCTCTGCAATCCAGAACCACCCCAACACCTGAAGTAGCCACGTCTGAATCCGACGTGACGGAGAACGAATCAGGGGATGAGCAACAAGCCACAAGGCCGCTGACAGCGCGACAGAAATCGCGCTCAACCGAGCCAAGTGGTAGTGGGAAGACTCCTTTTCACCAAGAATACGACGTCATCAAGGGTGCTTGGCTAAGAGGCGGCAAAACAAAACCACCGGACATGGCGGAGAAATCACAAAAACCAACCAAAAAAAGAGGCGGACAAGGAGAGGAGGTGGCGGCAGACGGTGGGGGAAAAGGAAGGGGCAGAACCAAGCCCAGCAATTGGAGCAATCGGACACGAGGCAACAAGAAGTAAGTCAGATAGCAGAGACCACCAGGCAAAATCTTACGGTGGTGAACCTGACAGAAAAAATCCTAACTGACACTGAAATCAACTTATTGAGCCTCGGCCTTACCTTCTGCCCAAGCACTCCACTCGAATATACCCAAACGAGGATAGACCTCTTCAGATTCACACGCAAGCTAAAGCTACATAAATATTTCAAGCTGCGGCCCCACCTGAAAGAAAGAAGCGGAATTGGGACCAGAATAACGGCAACAGATGCCCTCGTGGGCAGAGATATGGAAGCTTTAGAGGCTCTAGAAAACCTGCGTGAAGAGGGCAACATACAGGATACATCTGAGACCTCGGATAGAGGACAAAGAGCACTCGCATTGGGTATTCAACAAGACCGGGAAGAGAGTGGGTACAAACCCCAATCTATATTCATTCCACAGATGCCTTGGGACTCCATAGACGCCTTTTCTGAAGCCATGACCCAAGATCTGATGCGGTACAGGAAAGGTAATCATCCTATACAGCATAACATCACAGAGCAACAAAAAAAAGGCCCTACAAAATCTTATGAAGGATGAACAAATCATCATTAAACCTTCAGACAAAGGGGGCAATGTCGTGATTCTCACTAGGGAGTACTATAGACTTGAAGCATTGCGCCAACTATCTGATACCAAGTTCTATGTAAAGTGCACCAACGAGGTATACTTGGAGAGTATCCGGAATTATGATAAATTGATAGGGAAATGGCATAACCAAAATATGCTGAGTAAAGATGAATTTCTCTACCTCCGGACATCTCAACCCCTCACACCTACCTTCTACCATCTGCCAAAACTTCATAAGGATAACTTGCATCCTCCAGGCCGTCCTATCGTGTCATCGATTGGCAGCCTTACTGAAAGCATGTCCCGACTGATTGACAAATTTTTGTTTCCCTTGGTTCTGACATTGCCCTCTTATGTACGGGACACCAAGGATTTCCTGAATTCTATAAGGAATGTGAATTGGGACAAGGACTGTCTGCTAATAGTACTTGACATTACAAGCCTATACACCGTCATTGATCACCGACAGGGCCTCGAAGCTGTTCAACACTTTCTGAACTTGAGACAACTGAGGTTTACAACCCACAATGATATGATCATCGAGTTCATCGAGTTTTGTTTGAACAATAATATATTTTTATTCGAGGACCAACTGTTTAGACAGGTGTCTGGGACGGCGATGGGTACTTGCTTCGCTCCCAGCTACGCGAAGCTTTTCGTCGGCTGGTGGGAGGAGCAGGTACCCAGGAGCTGCATGGTGGATGGAGTGGAGGGTAAAACAGAAGGTTGGTACAGATATATAGATGATCTGTTTATTGTATGGCGGGGCTCCTTAGAAACAGCACAAGCCTTCATTAATCAACTGAATGAGAATACTTACAGTTTACACTTTTCGGGGACTGTAAGTAATTCATCTGCAGAATATCTAGACCTGAAAGTGTTTGCAGAAGACCATCAGATCCACACGGCTCTACATAGAAAATCAACTGTAGGCAACTCCACCCTTTTTGCCAGCAGTAGCCACCCCCCTCAATTAATCAAGAGCATTCCTTACGGGGAGTTACTCCGGCTCCGTAGGAATTGCTCAAGATTGGAGGACTTTGATAAGGCAGCACATGATTGTGTGAAAAGATTTGAAGTGAGAGGGTATGGGAAGTCCATTCTGAGTAACACCTTAAAGAGAGTAAGGGCTATCCCTAGAGACTCCCTAATCACCTCGAAATCTGCCATCAAGGAAAGGGAAGATGAGAAAGGGAAATTCAGACTCATAACTCCCTTCTCGGCTGGAGCACAGGACCTTAGGTCAATGATGCGTAAAAATTGGCATATTCTCACTACTGACAGCATCATCAAAGATGACTTACCAACCCACCCGCTTATAACATTCAACAAAACCAGATCCCTTCGAGATTATCTAGTGACCAGCCACTTAGAAAAACCACTCCCGAAAAGTAACACCTTAAAATCGATGAGTGGATTCTTTCCCTGCGGAAAATGTAAAGCGTGTGCTGGAAGCAGGAGAGTTCTTGCAGTGGAGAACGTAGAGACAGGCAAGAAACTGTATATAAAACAGTTTATAACTTGTAGCACTCCCCTAGCAGTGTATTGTTTGGTTTGCCCCTGTGGCCTCCGCTACATAGGGAGCACTATTAACATGCTCAAGTTGCGGATCCTGGAACACCTAAGGGCCATTGACAAGGCCGATCAGGCATATCCGGTCGCCCGGCACTTTGCCGAAAAACACAACAGGGATCGCAGCCAGCTTCAGTATTTTGGGCTTGATACCATCAAAACCAATGCTAGAGGGGGTGACCAATTGCGATGTCTCCGTAGGCTGGAGTCACGCTACATTATAGACCTCTCCACTAAGTGGCCGAAAGGGATGAATAGCGGGGAAGAAATGGTTTTCCATCTAGGCAAACCGTAATCATATTACCATCAAGTCAATATGTACTCTGTTCTGATGGATCTGTTCTGTATTATGAGATCTAATTCTGTATGTATAGCACTGTATATATTGTCACTTGGTTATATGGGGGTGTATATAAAGTCTATGTGGTTATATATCTATATGAGGAGATAATTAAGATGAATTGAGAAAACTTCAATCCCGCTAGTAGACTCACTGTCCCCACCCGGTGGGTGGGATGGAACAAATTTTACATACATACCCTTCCTGTTATAACAAGTGGCGATTCAATGGATCAAGGGGCTCTTTGATTCAACTGAGATATGCTAGATTGACATTAACTGGATAGTCTTTAGTGGCATATCCATGCAGCCTTTTTGCACCTCGCGCTTTCTGCTAGTTGCTTAAACATGGGTACATCTGAGCAATTATAGTGTAAATATTATGTACATAGGTTGTGTATAGCAGGCCACCTCTCACTAGTTTAAGAGGACCATTGCCGATCCACGGCTATATCAAGCATCATACTGACGATTTATTTTATAATACACAAACTCTCTCCCTTAACACGCACATTTACCTATCTACAGGTAGCAATATGTTAAGAACATGTAATACATGGTGTTGCGAATATGTATATAAATATGTATATATGTATATATTTACCATTACAAGATGGCGTGCACTGGGAGGATTGTAGTCCTCTGTTGATGTCGACTGAGAGGCGTAACCTTTGTACGAAATTACCTATATTAAGTGTACCGGTTTTTTCATGTGTAAACACACTGACGAAGGCCTAGTGCTGAAACGCGTCTGTGGCATACTTGTAGTTAATAAACTACCGTGTGAGCAAGATACCCCCGAGTGCTGTCATTTCTTTCCCGGGACCCTGGGATGGTGAAGAGCGCAATATATATATATATATATATATATATTACCTACTGGCGGTCGCCAGTAGGTATATATAGTTAGGATTTTTTCTCTATGGGTTTTTTGAAAATTCTATGTCTAATAACTTTGGCGTTTGTGGACGGAATCGGCTGAAATTTTCAGGAAAATGGCACATTTTGTTTCTGAGCAGCCCTTGAAAATTTGGGGGGGGTTCGTCCAGTGGGGGCCGAGAAAAAAGGGGGGTCCCAAAACGTGTTTTTAACATTGAGTTTTCCATAGGGCGGTTGGCCTCACTTTTAGCCCGAACGGCTGAATGGATTTGCACGAAACTTGGCAAAATTGTAGGGACTGGTAGCCCGATGTGCCTTTTGTAGGTCTCAATATATGTGCTCCAGTGGATTTTGAGAAATTAACGTTTAAAAAAAGATATATATCTGTAACAGCGGACCGGTTAGCGCTCTGGTTCGCGGACTTTTCGCGCAACGGAGCTTTGCGAAGCGAAGCTGATTGGTTCTCCGGCGTCTGTCAACATTCCAAACAGTCCGTAGCGGCCGCCATCTTGTCTCTCGGTAGGATCGAGAGACAAGAGGAGGTCAAAACAAAGGGGGAAATAACTATAAGGGGGCATAGTAGATCCTCGCTGACCCCCTAGGTTTGATGTGGAGGTTTTAAAAGGGCCCCGCGGGGCAAAAAAAAATAATAATAATAATAATCGAACGGCTGAATGGATTTGCACGAAACTTGGCAAAATTGTAGGGACTGGTAGCCCGATGTGCCTTTGCTAGGTCTCAATATATGTGCTTCAGTGGATTTTGAGAAATTAACGTTCAAAAAAAGATATATATCTGTAACAGCGCACCGCTTCGCGTACTTTTCGCGTTACGGAGCTTTGCGAAGCGAAGCTGATTGGCTCTCCGGTGTCTGTAAACATTCCAAACAGTACGTAGCGGCCGCCATCTTGTCTCTCGGTAGGATCGAGAGACAAGAGGAGGCCAAAGCGAAGGGGCAAATGACCATAAGGGGGCATAGTAGATCCTCGCTGACCCCCTAGGTTTGATGTGGAGGTTTTAAAAGGGCCCCGCGGGGCAAAAAAAATAATAATAATAATAATCGAACGGCTGATGACCATAAGGGGGCATAGTAGATCCTCGCTGACCCCCTAGGTTTGATGTGGAGGTTTTAAAAGGGCCCCGCGGGGCAAAAAAAAATAATAATAATAATAATCGAACGGCTGAATGGATTTGCACGAAACTTGGTAAAATATTAGGGACTGGTAGCCCGATGTGCCTTTGCTATGTCTCAATATATGTGCTTCAGTGCATTTTGAGAAATTAACGTTCAAAAACAAGATATATATCTGTAACAGCGCTCCGCTTCGCGGAGATAAAATTATATGTGTATTACCTAGCTGTTGCTAACACCAGTTAGCGACGGCTAGTAGGAGATAGCGACCATCTTGGGTCCCACTTTGCATGTGAGTGATATTTATCACTAATGACATGCAAAGTGGGCATGCCAAGATGTTAGCGACTGGAAACAGTCGCTAACATCGCTATCTCCTATTATCAACTTTTGGAAATATTCGAGATAAGCGCGAATATCTCCAAAAAGTAACAGCTGCCCTGAGCAGTTCTTAGCCATGTTATCCAATGGGAGGTGGATAACATGGCTAAGAGCATTAGCTCGGTAATGCATGAATATCGCGGAGTTTTCAGCGACATTAATGCATTGCGCTCGTTTTTTATCGTATTTGCGATAAACCTTGATAATAGCAAGGTTTATCTGCGATAATTTCTGACGGTAAAAAAATCGTTGCTAAGCATCGTTAGGGATAAATATCGCTTAACCTTGGTAATATGCCCCAACGTCTGTTAACGTTCGATTCGAAGGAAATCAGGAATTGTTGAAAAACATTGTGTGCGCCATCTTGTCTTTTTTCAAATGCCACACTTTTGTCGTGCACGGCAGCCATTTTAGATGCCTTGACCAGATCCACTCTGTGAACGCTGTCGATCCTTAGCATGGCTCCCCACCCTCGCAAGCATCTCCCCCAGGCAGTGGTCACCCCCGCTCTCTGTTTTATGCATGGGTAATAAACCTCCCCCCATCTGCGCTGTTCTTCCCTGAGAATCACACCCTGTGCCCGCCCGACACCTCCCTTTCGCCCTATTCACTACCGCACCCTCTGACACTCCTTTTCCTCTGTGTCCGATTGTCCAGGCCGGTCCTAGGCTATCAGCTAGCCCTGCAGATGTAGTTTATGGCCACAGCTGTAAAGAATCACCCGTCTTCAAAGGAGTTATAGTAGATCAAGGCCCACACTCGATGAGATCCGTCACAGCAGAAGCGTTGCTATTATCTGAAAACCATTCTGTATTGTGATTGGGGAGGGGACCGAGCGTGAAGCGGAAGATTCCAGGGATGACTCTTTGTACATCAAAGTTTTTACAATTATGTGTCACATTAAAAATATATAGCACTCCGACAAAGTAGTAAGATTATAAAACTTTAATAATTTATAAATATATACAAGAAAACAAAAATAGTAATAACATATAAACATTTTTAGAGAAAAACAACGAAGTAGCGGTCGGCTGTGCGAATAGTCCCAACGCAGCACAACGTCCAGATTTCCGGCGTGGGGCGTCGCGAGGGGTGGGTGATCAGTAGCAAACTGTTGTGCGAATAGTTCCAAGGCAGCAGAACGCGCCGAAATCTAGATGACACAAAAGTGATGTCTAGTAAGTTGCCACCCAGCAAATAACGGCGTGGGGCGTCGCGGGGGGTGGGTCATCAGTAGCAAACTGTTGTGCGAATAGTTCCAAGGCAGCAGAACGATGGCACCAAGGTGATGTCCAGTAAGTTGCCGCACTGGTTTTGGTATCCTACAATGCTGCTCCGAATAACGGCGTGGGGCGCCCCGGGGGAGGCGGCGTGAACGGGCCTCTCCAGGTGGAGTCTCGTCTGTTGTAGTGGGGCGCCCCTTTACCGTTTCAGTTGCCATTCCGTCCGCTTTTGGTCCACTGTGTCAAAATCCGCCATTCAGCTGAGTTGCGCCCACTCTTGCGGTGCAGCGATAGGCGGCTGTCACAGGACTCTCAAAATGGCGGCAGGCTGTTTCCTTTTTGGGCCTGGTCCACTGAAATGGCCCTGGGACACCTTGGAAATCGGACGCTTGTCTGCTAGGTCTTGGACCCCATTCTCGAAAGCGTCCCCTCCGCCTTGAGAATTCATCAAAAGTTTTGGGGGCTCCGACTCCTGCAGGCTTCTGGTGGGGAGCGGCTGCCATGATTGCTCGCGGAATGACCACGACGGAGCCACGAGATGGTGGTGCTTTCATGCTGACGCCAGCTTCAGTCTGAAACATCCAGAAACAAGGTGGGGCTTTCATCGTTTGGGGGAAAAAAAAAGTTTTCATCCAATGAAAAGTGTTGTTTTTAGGTCATATGATCAAGCCTTCCATCATTAGGAAACCAAAAGTAAAATGAACCAATGAAAAGTTTTATAAACAAGTCACATGACCTGTTATGCGGCATAGGGTATAAAATGCGGAGAAAATACGTTGGCACGTGAGGCGGCGTCAGTAGCGGACCGATGTGCGAATAGGCCGAAGGCAATACAACGCGCCAAGATCCGGATGGCATCGAGGTGGTGTCATAGTTGAGAGTTCTGAGCAGCGGTTGTAACACTGTCTGAAGCTTATTTGCAGCTGCTGCAGCTTCACTACGCGCCAAGATCCGGATGGCACCGAGGTGGTGTGTAGGAAGTTGCCGCACTGGTGTGGCCATCCTACAATGCTGAAAGTCGGCGTGGGGCGCCCCGTTGGCCTGTGAGTTTGCGTCAGTAGCGGACCGATGTGCGAATAGGCCGAAGGCAGCACAACGCGCCAAGATCCGGATGGCACCGAGGTGGTGTCTAGTAAGTTGTCGCACTTCTGTGGCCATCCTACAATGTTGAAAGTCGGCGTGGGGCGCCCCGTTGGCCTGTGAGATGGTGTCAGTAGCGGACTGATGTGTGAATGGGGCCAAAGGCAGCGCAACAATATTTTCTACTATATTTCCGGTGTAGAAGAGACCACAAGGCGCTGAGATGCCAAGATCCGGATGGCACCGAGGTGGTGTCTTGCAAGTTGTGGTACTGGTGTGGCCATCCTACAATGCTGAAAGTCGGCGTGGGGCGCCCCGTTGGCCTGTGAGATGGCGTCAGTAGCGGACCGATGTGCGAATAGGCCGAAGGCAGCACAACAATATTTTCTGACTGACACCACAAGGCGCTGAGATGCCAAGATCCGGATGGCACCGAGGTGATGTCTAAGTTGCGGACTGATGTGCGAATGGGGCCAAAGGCAGCGTAACAATATTTTTTGTATGGAAGATACCACTAGGCGTTGAGATGCCAAGATTCGGATGGCACTGAGGTGATGTCTAGCAAGTTGGTGTGGTCATCCTACAATGCTGAAACTCGGCGTGGGTCACCCCATTAGCCTGTGAGATGGCGTCAGTAGCGGACCGATGTGCGAATAGGCCGAAGGCAGCACAACGCGCCAAGATCCGGATGTCACCGTGGTGGTTTCATAGTTGAGAGGCACTTCATCTGCAGTGGGGCGCCGAGATCCGGATGGCACCGAGGTGATGTCTAGCAAGTTGCTGTACTGGTGTGGTCATCCTACAATGCTGAAACTCGGCGTGGGTCGCCCCATTAGCCTGTGAGATGGCGTCAGTAGCGGACCGATGTGCGAATAGGCCGAAGGCAGCACAACGCGCCAAGATCCGGATGTCACCGTGGTGGTTTCATAGTTGAGAGGCACTTCATCTGCAGTGGGGCGCCGAGATCCGGATGGCACCGAGGTGATGTCTAGCAAGTTGCTGTACTGGTGTGGTCATCCTACAATGCTGAAACTCGGCGTGGGTCGCCCCATTAGCCTGTGAGATGGCGTCAGTAGCGGACCGATGTGCGAATAGGCCGAAGGCAGCACAACGCGCCAAGATCCGGATGTCACCGTGGTGGTTTCATAGTTGAGAGGCACTTCATCTGCAGTGGGGCGCCGAGATCCGGATGGCACCGAGGTGATGTCTAGCAAGTTGCTGTACTTGTGTGGTCATCCTACAATGCTGAAACTCGGCGTGGGTCGCCCCATTAGCCTGTGAGATAGCAGTTCTTTGGATTTGGGCCTGGCTCGTCTGCTGTAGTGGGGCGCCCCTTTACCGTTTCAGTTGCCATTCAGCTGAGTTTCGGCTGCTCTTGATGCTACAGCGACAGGCGGCTGCAACAGGACTCTCAAAATGGCGGCCTGTTCTTTGGATTTGGGCCTGGTCCACTAAAATGGCCCTGGGACACCTTAGAACTCGGACGCTCGATTTTTTTTTCCTTTCCTGTACATGCAAAAAAAGGTAAATGCCCGGTACGTTACACGCTTCATCTGCCACGATGAACTCTCTAGAGGAACCGAAAAAAAATATAGTTGTGGTAACTATACCATGCATTGTCATATGGAGAGGTGGCACCAATTAATTATAGTGCTGCATAAAAGAGATTTGGAGGAGAACCCCTGACCTGCTAGTACATTCATCAAAGAAGTGGCACTGAGAGCTTCAGAGGCAAGGGAAACGGTCCCAAATATTTAGAAGAACTTTGGAAAGATTAAAATGACATGTTTAGATTGTGGCAAATTTATTTCATGTGGACATCTGAGTGTTACTCTAATAAATACAGTATATGAACATCATCATAGTCGATGGTTGGTAGAGACATTTTGACTATATCCTGGACCTGCCCGTCCTCGCCCAAAATGGCGCCAGAATAAATGGGACTCGTAACTCCTTGTTGTGTACTGGTTGCAGAACCTTGAAATCACGAGATACGTATGCAGTTTTGAAGCACATGGCGGGCGGGGACGAGAATTGATTGAATATTTCGACATCCCTATTGATATTAAGTTCTGATGTGTTATTGATTACTGTACTGTTGAAAGTTCGAATTAACGTCACCCATGGTACTTGCCCGCAAATGTATATCTAGATAATTTTATTGTAACTGGCCCTGTCGTATTTTAATTATAAAATGTACGTCCACCGATTCCGTAACTGTTAGACACCTTAGTTCTTGCAACCTAATGGCCCGCCCGTTACGTTCCTCTACAGTGTAAATGTCTATTTATCATATACGATTACAGTTTGCTCCGTGGCCGGCCCACGTGGTTATAGGCTCGTATTTGTATAATGAAATTTTCACAATAAAGGTTTTTAAAAGAAAACATGGTAGTAGTATATACATTGGTAAAGTTTTTAATAATAGTCACTGTTTTAGAATCATTAAAAGGCAAGTGAAATAAAGCAGACCAATTACATGAAGGGTAAAAGGTATAATACGAAGGAACGCAGTAAAGATAAATGGTCAAGGGCTGTTGTGTTTTCTATTCCTGCAACATAAAGTGATCGATAAGAATCTCATATTCAGGCGTATCGGCGACTAAGACAGCAGGTCGACCCTCTTTTGCTCAACGGCTCCGTCATGGGACGAAGAAACGCTCTTTTTCTCGAAAAAAGAATATATTTTACTTGCAGGACAGTTGTAAAATTTCCGGGAAAGTACATTAGCCTGGAACATTATAACATATATTTAAGAAAAAATAATGTTCGGAAGTAATGAAAAGCGTAATTTTTAGGTCATATGACCAAGCCTTTCATCATTACAATAAGAAAAGTAAAATGAACCAATGAAAAGTTTTATTAACAAGTCACATGACTTGTTATGCTTACGTTACGCGCTGCGCGCCCCGGATGACTTCCGGATGCGCTAACGCGGCGCGTCATATGACGCATTACGCGACAACGCAGGTACAGAATATAGTCAAAATGTCTCCACCAACCAGCGGTCGGAACACAACCCCTTTCAGCAGGCTAAATAGTTCTGTTAAATGACAACAGAAGGGACAGGCAACAAGAACCATCAGTCAAAGAGGGGAGGGCTAGTTCTTCTCTACCGGGTTACATTGGGGCGCTACCGGAACTGATCGAATTGGTAGTCTACAGTGTTTCTGGATGTTTCAGACTGAAGCTGGGGTTAGCATGAGAGCAGCACCATTTCGTAGCTCCGTCGTGGTCATTCCGCAACCAATCATGGCAGCCGTTCTTTATCGTTATTTTGGGCGGGGTGGGTGGCGGAGCAGAGCTGTTTTGCAGCCATCATTGTGTGGAGTTCAGTTCATCTCACTAGTTTTGTATTTGTCATGAGGGGTTGTTCCTAATGTTTCTATTTTAGCGAGGTCAAAAAGAGATCCCATTAGTGGCCTACTGATTTTGCTCGATTCCTTTTCTTTTTTTTTACACGATTTTTCGTTATCTGCAAAGACTAAACAGAGTATTGCGACTCTGTGTTTGTTTGTAAATAGAGAATGAACCAAAGAGAACTAATTCTAAAACAGTAAATACTTGGATAACAATGAATCAAATGGAGAGAGAAGCAGGCACGACGGATTACAATGGGGGCAAAGACCTGCGTTAACTACCTTTCACTATCTGCAAAGAGAGAGTACTCCTAATAGAAATGAGGGGGGGGGGCACCATTCAAAGCAGATCAGTGTGCATAAACACGAAAATGTTTTCACTTACCACGTACTTGACATTCGACAGCTTATGATATTTGCTATTAAAAAACCATTGAAATTCACTGAAAAAACCATAGGTTATAGACCATATATAGTTAGGAATTAGCATTTACAAAACCTTGAAAATTCACTGAAAAAACCATAGGTTATAGACCATATATAGTTAGGAATTAGCATTTAAAAAACCTTATTTTACTCACACAAAACCATTGAAATTCCATATATAGTTAGTTGCACTAACTATATATCGCGCACCTGCAATCCACTGCTGATGATGTCACATATTACATCATTCATGACATGGTCAGTGACATCACTGATGACATCACTGATGACATCTCAAATGACATCACTGATGACATCACTGATGACAACATCCAGTGACTGTATGTTTCTGTAAAGTTAAAATGTGTCTTACATATTGAAGAATGAGTGGAAGTATAAGTGTCTGGACAAAGGATTTAGTAGGTGCATGACTGAATGCATGAGTGAGTGATTAAATGTGTCTCACTGAGTGCATGGGTTAGTGACTAAAGTGTCTTAATTTGTGCATCATTATGTCTGTTGTTCTGTAAACTGCTGCATGTTTTGATCAGTAGCTATATGATTAACTATATGGGTTACTGATTGATTGTCCAAGTATTTGTATGGGAGACTGAGTGTGTGTGTGGCTGGCTGGGAGGTGTGTGACTCTGTGCAGATCAATGTGTACTTGTATCAATGATTGTATAACAAGGTAAGTATGTGTTAGTATATGTTTGAAAATGTAAGGTGCTCTATGTTTAACTGTATAGACAAGAAAATGGAAGTGTCATTGATTCTTTACAGGACTGACTAGGTGTGTGAGTAACTCCATGGATGAGTGGCAGACTGTGAGTGTCTGTATAGGTGTATGAGTGCATATGATAGTGTTGTAAAGATGAGTGATTGTATGTATGAATGATAGTATGGGTGAATGAGTGAAGGTGTGTGTAGACGTAGGAATCAGTGAGTGCGTATGTAGTAACTAGTATTGGTGTGTCAATGGTTTCAAAAATTATATTCTGTATTTAACACTGGGTGAAACAGAGGTTATATTAAAATGTGAGGAGATGCATTGTATTGTCACATGAATGATATCATCAGTGATGTGGTCATTGATGTCAAATGAGATGTCATCAGTGATGTCATCAGTGATGTCATTTGAGATGTCATCAGTGATGTCATCAGTGATGTCACTGACCATGTCATGAATGATGTAATATGTGACATCATCAGCAGTGGATTGCAGGTGCGCGATATATAGTTAGTGCAACTAACTATATATGGAATTTCAATGGTTTTGTGTGAGTAAAATAAGGTTTTTTAAATGCTAATTCCTAACTATATATGGTCTATAACCTATGGTTTTTTCAGTGAATTTTCAAGGTTTTGTAAATGCTAATTCCTAACTATATATGGTCTATAACCTATGGTTTTTTCAGTGAATATATATATATATATAGAGTTAGGATTGTTTTCCATAGGGAAATCGCAACATTCTATTGGGAATAACTTTGGCGCCGGTTGAGGAATCTTCCTGAAATTTTCCTTAACTTTGCCTCGCGGCGCTCCGCTCCTTCCCTGAAAGTTTGGGGGGGATTCGTCAAGCGGGGGCCGAGATAAAAGGGGGGTCCCAAAACGTGTTTTCCCCATGTTCATTTCCATAGGGCGGTTGGACTCACTTTTAGCCCGAACGGCTGAATGGTTTTCCACCAAACTTGGCAAATTGTAGGGACTGGTTGCCCGATGTGCCTTTGCTATGTCTCAAGATATGTGCTCCAGTGGTTTTTATGAAAATTAACTTTGAAAAAATATATATTGGGCTACATTGGGCTATATATATGTTAGAGCCCAAATGTAGCCCAATGTAGCCCAAAGATGGCCACCAGAGACAAAAAAAAGCAAATGTAGCCCAAATATCAGCCAGATGTAGCCCAACTATAGCCCAATGACAGAATGTCCCAGAGTGTTCTAAAGAACAACTAGAGCGCTAACAGTCTTACTTATGACAAAAGTATGGCACACCTGAAGTCATCTTGATTGGAATAAAGTGTTAACACTTAAAACATTTAATTTGCAAAGGAACAAAATGAGGGGGTTCATTTTGCCATAGAAATTATGATTAGTGCTGAAGAAAGAAAAATTAGGGCACATTTCGAGTGACTTCTCAAATCCTCTTATATTTCATTAAAAAAATTCTGATATGCAGTCTCCCAAGATGGCCACCAGAGACAAAAGAGCCCAAATGTAGCCCAAATATCAGCCAGATGTAGCCCAACTATAGCCCAATGACAGAATGTCCCAGAGTGTTCTATAGAACAACTAGAACGCTAACAGTCTTACTTATGACAAAAGTATGGCACACCTGAAGTCATCTTGATTGGAATAAAGTGGTAACACTTAATTCATTTAATTTGAAAAGGAACAAAATGAGGGGTTTCATTTTGCCATAGAAATTTTATATATATATATATATATATATATATTCACTGAAAAAACCTTATATATATATATATATATATATTCACTGAAAAAACCATAGGTTTCACACCAGTTATAGTTAGCTGGAAATTTAACTCGTATAAAACCATTGAAATTCCCACGTTATAGTTAGTTGGACTCACTATAACTTGCACGTCTGCAATGCACTGCTGATGACGTCACATATTACATCACTCATGCATATATTTAAATATTTAAACATTACTCGCTAATATATGTATTCACTAAGATACACTTAATAAGCCAGTTAACCAATCCATTTTTTTTTTAAAAACACTGAAAAAACCATAGGTTTCAGGCCTTATATAGTTAGGAATTAGCATTTTAAAAACCTTTGAAATTCACTGAAAAAACCATAGGTTTCAGGCCTTATATAGTTAGGAATTAGCATTTAAAAAACCTTTGAAATTCACTGAAAAAACCATAGGTTTCAGGCCTTATATAGTTAGGAATCAGCATTTAAAAAACCTTTGAAATTCCCTGAAAAAACCATAGGTTTCAGGCCTTATATAGTTCGGAATTAGTTTTTAAAAAACCTTTGAAATTCACTCAAAAAACTATAAGTTTTAGTGGTGTTATAGTTAGCTGGACATTTTACTCATACAAAACCAATGAAATTGCTCCTATATAGTTAGTTGTACTAACTATATTTCGCGCACCCGCAATCCACTGCTGATGATGTCACATATTAGATTATTCATGACATGGTCAGTGACATCACTGATGACATCTCAAATGACATCACTGATGACATCACTGATGACATCATCCACGTGACAATCACATACACCTTTTCATACACTATTACAATTTTTCATCACTGTTTGTAAAATACAGAGTATCATATTTAAATCCATTGTCACAGCAATACAAGTATCTAAAAATCCACTCAGTTATTCATAGATGTATACACACATCTAATCACTTATCTATGGATTCACTCATACATGCTGTCAATGAACAATAGAACACTATCAAAAATACGTATACATCTATATCAACATTAAACAACAGCACGCATCCTATTCACATATGAAGTCATCCTACTCACTTATGCAAACAATGGATCATACTTACATATTTACTTAGCAAAACACTTATACAAACACCACTTCTTCTATTCATTTAGATAGTAAGTCATACTTAGTGAATTATAAAATCATTATTACAAGTATACAGTTATCCATACAGCCACTCACACAATCATTGTGTCCTATGCATACTTATTTATATACAACAACTGACACATACACTGCCTTTTATTTTTCTAGTTTGTTGGACCTGTACCTTTGAGAAATATATTTGCTCATCACCACACCCATAAAGAGATTCCCTCACCCAAACTGTTAGAACATGTAGTTTTAACTTCATATATCTTCTGAATCAACTATTCACACATCTTTGGACAGTCACACCCCCCCCCACCGAACCACACACACTTTCACACTCCCATACAAATACTCAGTTAACTAATCAATAACTAATATAGACTTTCACATAGCTAGTAACCAACTGTAGAATCAGTTTACACAACAACTGACAAAGTGATACAGATATTCACACAGTTTAGTCACTATCCACTATATTTAGTGAGACAACATAAATTGGTCAAGTAAACAGTCAATTACACTGCTACTAAATCCTCCATCCAAATATTTATTTATATATATCCACTCATTCTTCAATGTAAATTGCTATATATATAATGCATATTTAAATAACGAAGCAAACCACATTCACTGGATGAAGTCATCAGTGATGTCATCAGTGATGTCATTTGAGATGTCATCAGTGATGTCACTGACCATGTCATGAATGATCTAATATGTGACATCATCAGCAGTGGATTGCGGGTGCGCGAAATATAGTTAGTACAACTAACTATATCGGAGCAATTTCATCGGTTTTGTATGAGTAAAATGTCCAGCTAACTATAACACCACTAAAACTTATAGTTTTTTGAGTGAATTTCAAAGGTTTTTTAAAAATTAATTCCTAACTATATAACTCCTGAAACCTATGGTTTTTTCAGTGAATATATATATATCCAGAGAACTCCTTCCGAAGAAAAGAAGCAGAGGCCACGTAGGGGAAGTCAGGAACCACTTTAATGAAGCTTAACTCTTACTCGGCTGCTGCATTTCGGCATGGCAGCCTTCCTCAGCGCCTAGAGTTTGTGAGCAGGGTGTGGGCGAAAGATGGTTTTCAACAGTGTCCGGACCTGCCGCACACCGATAGGATCGCGTCTGACTCCACCTCCTAGTTTGTCAATCTGGCTCACCTGTAGATTCGAGGCTGCTGCAGAGACTGCAGATATATATATATATCCACTCTAAGCAGTGGTTGAAGTGGGGGAAAAAAAGTAGGGGAACTGTGGGCGGAGCATCAGGAGGCGGGAATAACAGAGGATTGTGTCAGGGGGCGGAGTCAGAAGTGTGGCTAAAAAGAGCAAAACATACCCACTTTTCGTATGTTTTGCATTTTACTGACCAGTTACAGCTTATAACGAACGTTATTTATTACATCCAATGGATACACGTTTATTTGAGGTTTAGTATATGTGTTAATGACATTAAAATACATTTGAACACAAACATGCACTGTTTGGAAGCGACGCACTATTCACATGCCCCCTGGGGGTGCTCTATATCCAAAAGTAATGCATGATTTCACCAGACTTTAGAAAACAAATTGTAAACAACCCATAGTGTAAATGCATTCAACCAAAATCATGTGCACATATCCGTGCTGTTCAAAGATAAACACAAGCTAAATGAAAAGCGTTTTGTTTTTAATTGCTCTTTTTCTTTTTTCTTATGCTTGGTTCTTCAAACAGATGATACATTACATCATGTACATCCCTTCTTTCTGTGCAGTCAGTCCCAATGCATTTCGGTATGGTTATACCTTCATCAGGGGAATACTACAATGAAAATCAATACAATAACAATAATCAAAATATGAATTAGAAATGAGGGAGCCCCAGTCACCACCTCATGTACATATAAACCATTGTGCAAATTTGTCATAACGAGTACCGTCTTAGCTCAAACCTCACCTCCGTGGACTAGAAATGATCCTGTTAAACCCTCACCACCATGTGCAAAAAAGAAAGAATGAATGTATATAAAAAAACGTGCGCTGTCCCAAGTTCATTCACTGTACACTCTACATATTAAAATACATTTACAATGTGGGATACTTTTTCAATCACAGAATGTCCCAAATACGCTTATAAGTGGAACCAGACCGAAGTTGGCTCCGAGCCATTCAGTTTCTTTCATCAGCACTTCTCTCTTTTTTTAACCGTTTCTGAACATAAAATTTGGGTTTAAATTCTATGACAGGAGACCTGACGTGTTGGGGAGTACTGTTGATTACATCATTCAGTGCCCCTCTGTCAATGCAAAATTGTAGTCCTACATTTTTTATGTGCTTCACGCAACATGTAATGAAGCCAGCTTTAGTTGCCTCTTGGTTTCCTGTTATTGTGTATAGAAATAGCACTCACAAATTAATATATACACCTAAAAAACCTGTTGGTTTTGCAGATGCTTTTAGCAATATCAGATGAATGGGAAACAATTATTATATTTGTAGTTTGTGAAATTACTACTCAAGTTAGTTAGCAATGAGAATTGCAAATGTATCAATTCTGAAATTATGAAACTCAAAGAGTGGTAGAGTCAGAAATAGGTAGAGGACCTCGGATTATCTCAATCAGTTATTTTCTCCCCTTAAGACTAATATTCTCTGCCATAACTATTAGACAAGTTCATACTTTGTCTCTCCACAAGCACTGTAGGTGTCTAGAAATACCACCCAACACGGACTGCATGAGGAAGTTCAAACATTAATGGCAACATATCGTAGTTTGCAAATGTTTTACAAATATATTTGCCATATTTGCCACATAATACATCAATTTATGAAGTAAATTCTAAATCTGAAGCAGAATTCTCGGTTGAATTTTCTGGATAGCATGGTGAAGACAGGGAATACTTTTGAGGAATTAGCATTTTTCTTCGAAAATGGGGTGAATTTTCCGTTTCCACCGACCTTTAAACCAGTACAGAGTGCCTCCTTTGTTAGTTACATTTTCGTTTCTAGGTGAATCCGTATTTTATTGAAGAAAAGGATTGCATTTATTTTGCTGAAATTAGACAGGAATATCCAGCCTGCCAACTGGAAGAATTATCAAAAGCATCAGAAGATTCTGCCCAAAATACCGGAAGTGGCTCTGGGACTCTCTATGGTTTTGTTCATACTCATGAGGGCACGAAAGATTCCAAACAGCCTTAGAACTAGATGTTCAAGGGTTAAATGCACGCATTTACTGGGCAAGAATATGAAACACATTCTTCTTGAAAAATATTAAAAGAATATCTCAGGTGGCAGCCTTGAGTAACGGTCTGAACAGTAACAGAAATGCATTTGGAAATGCTTTTCTTCTCTTTGTGCTATCAGTCCTTTGCAGCTAATCTAATCAGAGTCTTAAAAGTGTGAATAATGTGTCAGCGACTTCAGTGGTCAAACGTATTTATTTGTTTTCAATGACATCAGCAGAGAGGAACATGCTGAGCGTTATCTTTGTACAAGCAATAGTTCATATTACTAATTAGCTCATAAGGTAACGAGGCCTCAGGTTGTGCGTCAAAGGGGTTCCTGACCCCACGCCCACGTAATGAGCTCCGTGGACCTTGTGATCAATCCATGCTTCAATGACTTCAGATGTGTCTAGACTGCCCGAAGGAATTTCACCTTGCTTGTAATTGAGTTCAACTCATATTAACTCTGTAGGAGTAGAGGACTGAATTTCCGATGGAGGAGAAAAAACTGTGTAGTGGAATGTGGCCCGCAATGTTTTTTCTAAGTGAGACACCATCGGTGTGAGGGCTATAGGTTTGCGCAGACATCAGGGGCGGCTCCTCAGCAATGGCGGAGGAGCGTTGCCCCACTGGCTCAGAGCCAGCAGCAAAAAAATTAAAGAATATTTCAGTATTGTTTTATTTTTAAGCCTCTGGCTCAGCCAGAGTCTGCGGGGAGGGGCGGGGCTGAGGCATCGGAGTGGGGAGGAGGCCCGCCGTCTCAGGCCGACCAAAACTCATATGTGCACTTAGGTTTCTCTAACCCGTCTGTATAGAACAGCCGAGTAATAGAAATCCCACAGACTCTCTGACTTAAGTGTAGCGTCTTTCTAGCCTGCTCAGGCCAATCCCCGTTGTACTCTGCAGCGCAAGGATTGGGCAGGGAGTTTGTGACTAGTCTGCAGTGTCGGCTGGGACAAGGCACGACATGGGAAGTGGGCGGCAGCAGGTAAGTTACATTTAAAAAAAAAAAGATTTATTATTATTATTATGTCCCCTCCTTCCCGCGCGCCGTCCCATGCTCACGTTCCCCGCACCCTGCCACTTTGTGTATGTGGCAGCCGCCGCTGTCAGACATGGGTCCCTTGCTCCTCATACCACTGGACTCAAGCGGAGCTTCACTGATGAGGCCTTAGAAGGTCTCATCCGGGCTGGGGTTGCTTTTGTTCCCCTCTAGAGGGAACCCTTCCTGGCAGTTCAGGCAAGACTGTTCATGCTGTGGCTGGGCAACATAAGATTTGTTTATGGTTGGTCTGTGGGTTGAAGCAGTGGGCAAAAAAAGATGGAATGGAATGTGGCATTGGTTTATTGGCGTGTGGCTCAGATAATATCAAGAATTCTACCATTCACTTTTTTTTTGTTTTTATTTTTTGATTTTATTTTTTATTCCTCGAAGGGAGCACACCATGCTACAATCAAGCTACTAGGACATCTGGAATTGAAGCTGAAAAGCAGAATTATGACATCACAATTTAGATGCTACTGATGAGATCTGTTCAAAGGTATTAGGCAGCAAAGACACATATTTCTAAATGTGCTGTGAGACCCAAAGAGCAGTAAGTATTGTGGGGCACCCATGGTAGAATTGTAGAGTAAGTAGAGGCTCTAAGTAATTGTAGAAGACGAATTTTAGAAGAAAATGGGATAAAAGTATGATACATTAAAGTGAATTTGAGTGCACCTGCATGGCTGAAGCGAAGGGGGTGGCGGAATAAAATTGTCCAAAACTGCTGGGGCTCTTCAGGGAGGTTATGGGCTGAGTGTCTGGCGAGCAAGAACAATAGGAAATTGTATTGTATTGTAATTGCATCTATGTAGCGCTTACTACCCCTGACGAGTTGTCTAAGCGCTTTTTTTCGGCAAGTAGAATGCTACCCCAGAACCCATAAAGAATTAGTGGTGAATTAGTATAGTGAAATATGAAATGAATTTGAGCTGTGGATCTGAGGACAAGCATGCCAGCTACAGGCCATTAAAACTGATCAAATCTAGGGCTGCACACTTTGAGCCAAGGCAGGGGCGGCTCTAGGCTCATGGCGGCCCTGTGCAGGGAGTGTAGGTAGGGGGCCCTAGAAGAGGGGGTCTGGGCGGGGCAGAGCACAGAGGCCAGTGAAGAGGGGGGAAGTGGAACAGAGCCGTAGGGCACCAAACCACTGCCAGGGGCCGCCACGCAAATACGTATCCATCCTCAGAGGATTATTATATTAAGGATATATATTGGCGTGGTGGCCCCTGGGGTTTGGTGGCCCTGTGCAGGTGTACAGCTTGCACATGCCTAATCTTTTGGGTTTTCAATTTAACTAAAAACTACGCTAATTCTCTCCATTAAAATGTATTGGGCGTGGCTTGGATGGCAAGGAGGAAGCAGACCTAAGTCCGGAGCTCCCGACCCCCAAGTCAAAGAACGGCGAGCAAGAGAGGCGAAACGCGGAGAAACGCGACAACAGTCGAAAGAGAAGGTGCATGAACACAAGGGGCATTACCACATTACCTTCACTATTGCCTGAGGCTTGAGCCGGGCTGCTCCTTTTAAAAACGCTCTGAATCAGATTTTATTGTATTTACTGTGATTACTGTGATTTTACTCTAATACTGTGATTACCCTCTGTGTCCTACCCCCCCTGCAAGCACACGCGGAATTATCGCGCTGCTCAAGATACTAACACTCAGGCGATTTAAAATACTGAGCTAACTCACTGAAGGGAGCGCTGTATTTTCGCTCACCTATCTCCTCCCCTGGGTGCACAGCCGATTCAGGGCTGACTCAGCTGGGCCACGCTCGACCAAACGGCGGCGGCCATTTTGGATAGGGACAGTATAAAAATAGTAAAAGGACTTGCTCGCGAGGACATTACCTTCACTATTGCCTGAGGCTTGAGCCGGGCTGCTCCTTTTAAAAACGCTCTGAATCTGATTTTATTGTATTTACTGTGATTACTGTGATTTTACTCTAATACTGTGATTACCCTCTGTGTCCACCCCCCCCTGCAAGCACACGCAGAATTATCGCGCTGCTCAAGATACTAACGCTCAGGCGATTTAAAATACTGAGCTAACTCACTGAAGGGAGCGCTGTATTTTCGCTCACCTATCTCCTCCCCTGGGTGCACAGCCGATTCAGGGCTGACTCAGCTGGGCCACGCTCGACCAAACGGCGGTGGCCATTTTGGATAGGGACAGTATAAAAATAGTAAAAGGACTTGCTCGCGAGGACATTACCTTCACTATTGCCTGAGGCTTGAGCCGGGCTGCTCCTTTTAAAAACGCTCTGAATCAGATTTTATTGTATTTACTGTGATTACTGTGATTTTACTCTAATACTGTGATTACCCTCTGTGTCCTACCCCCCCCTGCAAGCACACGCGGAATTATCGCGCTGCTCAAGATACTAACGCTCAGGCGATTTAAAATACTGAGCTAACTCACTGAAGGGAGCGCTGTATTTTCGCTCACCTATCTCCTCCCCTGGGTGCACAGCCGATTCAGGGCTGACTCAGCTGGGCCACGCTCGACCAAACGGCGGCGGCCATTTTGGATAGGGACAGTATAAAAATAGTAAAAGGACTTGCTCGCGAGGACATTACCTTCACTATTGCCTGAGGCTTGAGCCGGGCTGCTCCTTTTAAAAACGCTCTGAATCAGATTTTATTGTATTTACTGTGATTACTGTGATTTTACTCTAATACTGTGATTACCCTTTGTGTCCTACCCCCCCCTGCAAGCACACGCGGAATTATCGCGCTGCTCAAGATACTAACGCTCAGGCGATTTAAAATACTGAGCTAACTCACTGAAGGGAGCGCTGTATTTTCGCTCACCTATCTCCTCCCCTGGGTGCACAGCCGATTCAGGGCTGACTCAGCTGGGCCACGCTCGACCAAACGGCGGCGGCCATTTTGGATAGGGACAGTATAAAAATAGTAAAAGGACTTGCTCGCGAGGACATTACCTTCACTATTGCCTGAGGCTTGAGCCGGGCTGCTCCTTTTAAAAACGCTCTGAATCAGATTTTATTGTATTTACTGTGATTACTGTGATTTTACTCTAATACTGTGATTACCCTCTGTGTCCTACCCCCCCTGCAAGCACACGCGGAATTATCGCGCTGCTCAAGATACTAACACTCAGGCGATTTAAAATACTGAGCTAACTCACTGAAGGGAGCGCTGTATTTTCGCTCACCTATCTCCTCCCCTGGGTGCACAGCCGATTCAGGGCTGACTCAGCTGGGCCACGCTCGACCAAACGGCGGCGGCCATTTTGGATAGGGACAGTATAAAAATAGTAAAAGGACTTGCTCGCGAGGACATTACCTTCACTATTGCCTGAGGCTTGAGCCAGGCTGCTCCTTTTAAAAACGCTCTGAATCAGATTTTATTGTATTTACTGTGATTACTGTAATTTTACTCTAATACTGTGATTACCCCCTGTGTCCTACCCCCCCCCTGCAAGCACACGCGGAATTATCGCGCTGCTCAAGATACTAACGCTCAGGCGATTTAAAATACTGAGCTAACTCACTGAAGGGAGCGCTGTATTTTCGCTCACCTATCTCCTCCCCGGGGTGCACAGCCGATTCAGGGCTGACTCAGCTGGGCCACGCTCGACCAAACGGCGGCGGCCATTTTGGATAGGGACAGTATAAAAATAGTAAAAGGACTTGCTCGCGAGGACATTACCTTCACTATTGCCTGAGGCTTGAGCCGGGCTGCTCCTTTTAAAAACGCTCTGAATCAGATTTTATTGTATTTACTGTGATTACTGTGATTTTACTCTAATACTGTGATTACCCTCTGTGTCCTACCCCCCCCCTGCAAGCACACGCGGAATTATCGCGCTGCTCAAGATACTAACGCTCAGGCGATTTAAAATACTGAGCTAACTCACTGAAGGGAGCGCTGTATTTTCGCTCACCTATCTCCTCCCCTGGGTGCACAGCCGATTCAGGGCTGACTCAGCTGGGCCACACTCGACCAAACGGCGGCGGCCATTTTGGATAGGGACAGTATAAAAATAGTAAAAGGACTTGCTCGCGAGGACATTACCTTCACTATTGCCTGAGGCTTGAGCCGGGCTGCTCCTTTTAAAAACGCTCTGAATCAGATTTTATTGTATTTACTGTGATTACTGTGATTTTACTCTAATACTGTGATTACCCTTTGTGTCCTACCCCCCCCTGCAAGCACACGCGGAATTATCGCGCTGCTCAAGATACTAACGCTCAGGCGATTTAAAATACTGAGCTAACTCACTGAAGGGAGCGCTGTATTTTCGCTCACCTATCTCCTCCCCTGGGTGCACAGCCGATTCAGGGCTGACTCAGCTGGGCCACGCTCGACCAAACGGCGGCAGCCATTTTGGATAGGGACAGTATAAAATAGACGGCCATAGCTTCGTGCAGCGGACGCGTACAGCGGGCGCGCCATAGTCGCGCCGGAGTCCAGCCAGAGTCCTGCCCGTCTGCGCTCGTCCGCGCTAGGCCGGGCCCTGGGCTCTGACATACCCCTCATTTGGTGAGTAAAGCCACTATATCCACCATGACTCTTACATATTCTTCCGAGGAGTTATTTGCGCTACGTGGTGTTCCCAATAGCAACTGCTCCACCTACCCGTACCCGCCTCATAAGTTCAGTTGTTCTCGCTGTAGTTTTTCACTAAAAACCCCTACCACATGCAAATCCCTCCAACATCAAGGTAGACGTAAGAGACAGGTATGTTCTAGGACTACTTCTATTCGCCCCCCTCTAAGATTTTGGAGCATAAATTGCAGATCCTTACCACAACACAGATACAATATCCACGATTTTCTCGTTCAAAACCAACCTGATGCTATATTCCTGACCGAGACATGGCTCAGAGACTGCTCAGGCCCGGATATTGCAGACGCCGTTCCCTCCAACTATGCCATTCTTCGTCAAGATAGAGTTTCCGGTAGAGGCGGAGGAATTGCAATTATTTACAAGAATACATATACTTGTAAATTGGTAGATACCACTCAAAAAGATTGCGAATCAGCCCTTTTCAAATTGTCCATTACTCCCCAACTCACGCTGTCAGGACTACTGGTATACCGTCCCCCTGGGACAGCGAGCCCGTAGATAACGTCACTACCGGATTTCCTAGCTCCAGTAATGCTTAAAGCACCGAATTTTACAATCCTAGGGGACCTAAATATACATTTAGACGACCATGAGTGCCCTAATAGGAACCAGCTTCTCTCTATTTTGGAAGCTTTTAACCTTCAACTTTTAAACACAGGTCCCACTCACTGTGCTGGTCACTTACTGGACCCGATCTTATCCAATCTGCCCCTAGATTGCTCTCGTGAAGCCCTACAAATCACCTGGTCCGACCACTTAGCTGTCCCCTTTTCCTTTGATATGGCTGATACAGCAATAAGACCTGAGGTGGAAACTACGCGGCCAGTTCGGAATTGGGGGAAGATCAACATGCCAGAATTCAATAAACTATTGATCAAAACACTTCCGTGTGCTGAACTATCTACTGCAGCACTCAATTGCGCTACTGAATTCTGGCTAACCACTGCACTTAATATAGTGCTTCCAATGACATCAAAGCCTGCATTTTCACACCATCCCCCTGCTCCATGGTACTCGGAACAACTTAAAAGCATCCGCTCACATTGTAAGACCTTGGAGCGTAAATGGAGACAAGGCTATTCTCCGTCACGCAAAGCGATATACAAAGATGCCTTGAAAAAATATCACAACTGCTGCAAAACTGCTAAAGCAGACTACACAAGGAAAACTGTGACCGACGCACAAAGTTGTCCAAAGGTGCTATTTTCTGTTGTCAAAAAACTGACCGGTGCTAACTCTACCCCTCCTCCTCCGGCACTCGATGCCACTCAGTGTCAGTCCTTAGCGGATTACTTCATAAATAAAGTTGATCTTATCTATGAAAATTTCACTATACTTCCAGGTACTTCATACACTGTCCCTGACACTGTCCAGGAATTGGAAAATACCAACATTAATGCAGCAGTTACTACCTGGCAGCCCTTAGATGCCATTTCCTTCCTCTCCTGCTTAAATAGTGTGAGATCGGGCTCCCCACAGGATGCTCTCCCGGCCAAAATACTAAGACAATTAGATCCCCTCACTCATCCCCCCATCATTAAATTACTCAATGCTTCTCTGAGCGAGGCCCATGTCCCACAACCTTGGAAACACGCCATGGTTGTACCGTTACTGAAGAAACTGGGTGCAGATCCTTTAAATCCTGCTAACTTTCGCCCTATATCTTTGTTGCCAATCTTCTCAAAAATACTGGAGAGACATATAAATTCTCAGCTCTCCAAATTGGTTGAAAACACTGGTTTTCTCCATCCTTCTCAGTCGGGCTTCCGGCCTAGGCACTCAACTGAGACAGCCCTCCTGGGGGTGACAGAGAGTCTTAGGCACGGTGTCGACCAGGGAAACACCATGGCGCTCATCCTGCTGGATTTGAGCGCAGCCTTCGACACCGTGTCGCATTCCATCCTCATCGACTCTCTGAAATCTCTAGGTGTGGCAGGCCAGGCCCTGGCCTGGCTGGTGTCTTTCCTTAGCGATCGAAGCTTCCAAGTGTTTTCTTCTAAAGCAGCCTCCGCCATCTGTCCATCCACCCACGGCGTCCCACAGGGCTCAGTCCTTAGCCCTCTATTATTTAACGTTTACGTTAAACCCTTGGCAACCATAGTCGAACAAGCTGGGTTAACCCTGTTTTCCTACGCAGATGACACCCAGATCGTCTTCTCCTTATCAGGGAGAGACGTAAACAACATCTCCGCACTCAAGTCGGGCCTCACTCTTGTGGCCGATTGGATGCGGAGAAATTGTCTCAAACTGAATGGGGAGAAGACCGAGGTGGTCATTCTGGGACAGAACAAACATCTATGGGGTCCCCGCTACTGGCCCATTGAACTGGGAAATGCGCCTACACCTTCTACTGCAGTTCGTAACCTGGTGTCATTATTGACGACAGGCTAACTATGAGACAACAGGCTACTAAGGTTTCAGCCATCTGCTTTTCAATCTTGCGGTGGCTTCACAAGATTTTGTGGATGCTCCCCCTTTCCTCCCGCAGAACTGTGGTCCAGGCACTTGCAACATCACGCCTGGACTATGGCAACATTCTTTACCTGGGTGCAGATAAAGCCACTATACATGTGCTGCAGGTGGTGCAAAATGCGGCCGCGCGCCTGCTAAAGAACGTCCCCAGACGCTCCTCAGCCGCTGCCGCCTTGCGCGACCTCCATTGGCTGAGCATCCCAGAACGTGTTAAATTCAAGGCACTCTGCTACATGTTCAAGGCCAAGCAGGGCAGCGCCCCAGTATATGTTCAGGGGCTGGTAAAGCCCTACAGACCCCTGCGCTCACTAAGGTCATCGGACACTGGCAATTTCACAGTACCAAGATGGAAGTTGACAAAAATGGGAGGCCGTTCCTTTTCCACCCTGGGTCCTAAATACTGGAACTCCCTCCCATTGGCATTAAAATCTGAGACCAACTTATTCCGCTTCCGTAAGGCTCTGAAGACCCTGCTCTTTACTAAGCGTGATCAATAGTCGGCTGAGGCCTTAAGTCAAGGTGACACTCCCTCTTTCTTCTATAGTCTATCCCTGGCGCCGGGAAACCCATTGTGGGTAGCTGTGCGCGATACAAGCTTAAATAAATAAAAAATAAATAAATAAGGGGCATCACCAGAGCGGATTCAAGTCGAGCTGCGTCCACGAGAAGCAGAAAAAAAAGCGGAAAGAAGCTAGCTGGGAGGAGAAAGAGGAGGCGCAAGATGGCGGAGGTACCCGAGAGGGAATAAACGGAAACGCGAGCTGAGCCACCAAGTAAGAGCACCCGATCTCAGGCGCAGACCCCCCCCCCCAGAGGCCCAC
The DNA here is from genome assembly GCF_964261635.1 of Lissotriton helveticus. Classification (NCBI taxonomy): domain Eukaryota; kingdom Metazoa; phylum Chordata; class Amphibia; order Caudata; family Salamandridae; genus Lissotriton; species Lissotriton helveticus. The sequence continues at coordinate 820,357,894 of NC_136067.1, read as the reverse complement.
AGAGGGGAGTAGAAGCATCCCTCTCTCGACACCTCTCTCGACACCGCACGCGAAGCGGCGAGCGAACCCCCCCCCCCTGCCTACCGACGATGAGGCATACAAGGCGGCCATCTTGGGTGAGGAAAGAGGCGAGGGGCGGCCATCTTGGTAACACCACGAGGTGGGCTCGTATACCCGAGCGGAGCACTGACGCCAGGGCGCAAGGGGGAACCACAAGGCGATAGCGCGATCGGCAGAGACAAGTACAAACAAGAAAGAGGGGCGCAGGAGGTCCGAGAGGAAGCGGCAGCCGGGAGGCACAAAGCCCGCCACCAAGTCGCCTGCAAGTAAGAGCGCTCTGGGCTGAAACGGCATGCCAGCGAAAGACAAGTGCCGACGCGCAGCAGAGGGGAAAAATAAACAAAAATAATTGAAGGAAAAGGGGAAACAAAGAAAACGCTTACTCGAAGTACGAGGGAGAGGCACAGAAGGGGGCGGCCATCTTAGGAGTGGTACTGAAGCGAGCAAGCGGCCATTTTGGAGAAGGAGAAGCGGAGAGAGTAAACAAACCTAGGCGAGCAGAGGCAGCGTGCACACCCAAAGTGTGCAAGCAGTGACGGCAACACCACGCACGCACCCGGGGAAGCACAGAAGGAAGGGCGGCCATCTCAGAGAAGGCACTAGACAAGCGCGCTGCCATCTGGAGGAAGCAGCAGCGTGGGGGCACCAACCCAGCGCAGAGCCACCCAGAGAGTGACCAACCCCAAACGGCAGAGGTAGCGTGCAGGCAGCAGTCGCAAGGCAGCAAGCACGGAAACAAGGTGCGAAAGAGGGAAGCCAAAGGAGACGCGCACTGAAATAAACCATACGCCGTATGCACACAAGGGCGGCAGGTCAACCCCGGGCAGGGTGGGAAGTACTCAGGTGTCTTAAGGAAGCAGAACTGCCACAAGTCGTGAAACACCAAGCCAGAGCAAAGGCCCACACCCCCGGCCAACCAGCAGAAGCAGCAGAGGGAGCAGAGTGACGAATAACAGAGCCTGAAAGAGTGGAAAAAGGCAAGACAAAGGGGGGGCACCGCAAGAGGCTGGCGGAGTACAGGACAAAAACTAGAGTGGTCAAGTGACCACCCAGGTTCAGGGACAACCCCCTAACGGCAATAAGCACCCTGAGAAACAAGGAAGAAAAGGGGCAAAACAAGGCCGCCACGAAACAACAGCTAATAGAAGGGAAACCCAAGGCGCACCAGGCCAGAGGAGGCACCGACGCCATGGCAGGGAGGGATGGCAAACAAGCACAAACGACCTGAAAAAGAGCAAGAATGAGACCCCCGCCTCACCGGCCAAGGAGCGCAGCAGCCAAGGCGACGGGACTATCACACTTGACACTCTCCTGAGGAAAATAACGGAAGGAAACGAGCTGGCAAAGGCCACGAAAAAAACAGTGGACAGCATCCAGATGGAACTAATAGCGATTAGAGCAGAGCAAAGCAAAGCCAATGGCAGAATTGACGAGGCAGAGAAAAGGATAGGCCAGCTGGAGGACAATGCCAATATAACACACAAAGACCTGGGGTTGGTGATAAAGAGAACCACAGCACTACAAAAAGCCATGGCGGAGCAGGAGGACAGAAGCCGCAAAGGCAACATAAGACTCTTGGGAGTGCCCGAGGAGGAGGAAGACACGCCGGGGGCATGCGCCCTAATGCTGGAAACTCTAATACCCAAAATTACCGGACTCAGTTTCGACAAACCGCTCGAAATTACCAAAGCGTATCGCATACCGGCCAGAAAGCAAGCGAATAGTAACGCCCCCAGACCTATAATATGCAAACCGTTAAGAGACAATCACACCGATGCGATCTTCTCCGTAGCCAGGAAGGGCCGCCCGATGCTGATAAACGGAAGCAAGGTAACAATCACCCAAGACTTCTCCAGGCTAACAGTCGAGGTGAGGAAAGGCTTCCTAGCCCAGAGGGAGCACCTGCGCAAAAAGAACATCGCCTTCACTTTTGCGGGTCCGTCCAAATTGAGAGTAACAGACAGGCACGGAAGCAGAATCTTCGATGACCCCAACAACCTACACAGATACCTACAAGACCCGGCACCAGAAGAAATGGAGCTACCAAGCCCGGGGGCAAAGCAAAAAGCATCCTCGGATGAAACGAACGAAGGGGAGGAATAGGAAGGGGAATCGTTTTTAACGTACACGTGCAAAACTCGAACTTAAACGAACTAATCTACCTCAGACAATTACACACAAGAGCAACCGCAGCTACCTCAGCAGTGCCACCACAACTACGGGAAGAAGAGGGAGAACAACAACAGCCATATCCTTTTATTTAAACGTCTTATTACCTGGCCTCTCCCATCTCTACAGATGGACCATTATGGCAGGTGCCCAACTCAACAGGAGAGACTATGCAAGGACTTGGGGGGGAGTGTGAGGACCCTTGCTGTCGCACACCCGGTTTTCTACTGACGGGGGGAGGGGGGAGGGTGGGAGGGGGGCGGACAGGGGGGGGAAGCGGGGCAGGTGGACAAGACGGTAGATAATACAGCCATCATTTGTGTAACAAAAAAATTCCCTTTACTTTTTCTTTTTTCTTTTTACATCCCTTACCTTTTCCCTCTCTCGATTCCCATCCCACACCGTGCATTCCAAGCCCCAGGGGGGGGCCACAAGACGCACCATGGAGAACGGACATTTAGGTCTGCGCCAAGACGTACGGAAAGAAATAGCATCAGCGACAACACCGGCCCACCGTGACAGACCCAACAAAAGCTGGCCTGTCTACTGACCTGAAGGTGGTATCCATGAACGTTAAGGGACTGAACCATCCGGTCAAACGAAGGAAAATATTAGAGCACCTGGCCAAACTAAAAGGGGACGTATACACGCTGCAAGAGACCAAACTCTCAGAGGAAGAAGCAAAGCAACTCAAAGCAAGATGGATAGGGGAAGTACTCTGCTCACCGGCAAAAGGGAAGAAAAGAGGAGTAATAACGATCCTGAGCAAGAGGGCCAACCTAATAACACAAAAAACGGACGCAGGCGAGGATGGTCGCATGCTAATAACAAGCGTCCAGAGAGGGAGCGACAGAATACATGTGGTCAACATATACGGCCCAAACTCTGAAAATAAACAATTCTGGCAGGAAGTGGACAGCAAACTATCCAGCTTACCCCAAGAAGACCTCCTGGTCATAGCAGGGGACATGAATAAGACAATGGACCAGGCAACAGACAGGCACCCAAACAGACCAAGCCATAACTCCAACAACAACAACAGCACCCTGAAAGACCTATGCATCAAACAGCATCTAGCAGACCCATGGAGGCTACAGCACCCAACGGCGCGTGAGTACACGTTCTACTCACACCCACATAACTCCTACAGTAGGATTGACTACATACTGGTGTCCAATACCCACACGCACCTTATAGAAGAAACGGAGATAGCTCCAATAACTATCTCGGACCACGCTCACATAACACTCACTCTAAGCGGCAAACACAACGAAAATCCAACGAGAAGATGGAGACTGAACGACGACATCCTCCAGAACAGAGAAAACGTGAAAGAAATTGAAGACGCAATTAAAGACTACCTCAAGCACAATGACAATGGCGAAGTAGGGAAGGGCACCATATGGGACGCCCTCAAAGCAACGCTAAGGGGGAAACTAATCAACATCAAATCCAGGATGAACAGAGGCAGAAACAAGAAAATCTCCGAAATAGAGGAGGAGATAATAGCACTGGAGAGAGGTCACTGCGCAAACATAACAGATAAGAACACACTCACCCTGCTCATGAAAAAGAAATACGAACTGAACACAATTTTAAGCGAGAGAGCAGGGTCCTGGTTAACAAAATTCAAATCAGTCAACTTGTGCGCAGCAAACAAAGCAGGGAAACAGCTGGCATCCTACCTAAAGGCAAAACAAAGGCAGCACACGATCGCTGCGATAACAGACCGAACGAACAAGTCCCAAACAACGAACAAAGGAATACTAGAAGTCTTCAGACAGTTCTACCAAGAACTATACGCCGAGGATAAGAACCTGAGCAAAGACGCAGGACTAACTCTGCTCAATGACACCAATCTGCCAGAACTCAAAGAGGAGGAGAGGGCGTTGCTCGAAGCCGATATAACAGAAAAAGAGATTGAAACAGCAATAAGCCAGCTAAAACAAAACAAAGCGCCAGGGCCAGATGGATACTCCACAACGTTCTACAAAACTTTCGGCCAACACATAAAAATGCTACTGGCACAAACGTACTCGGCATGCATCCAGAACGGCAAGATGACGGAGTCCATGAGCGAGGCCAACATCACCATAATCCCCAAGGAGGGGAAAGACCCACAATACCCCCAAAACTACAGACCAATCTCTTTAATAAATGTTGACTGCAAGGTCTACGCAAATATCCTGGCCAATAGACTAAACAGAGTTCTCCCAGACATCATCCACACTTCACAAGTGGGATACATCAAAAGCAGGCTATCGCAGGACAACACAAGGCTATTGTGCCACCTGATCAATCACACAACACGGAGCAGTGAACAAGCAGTCATGATAGCGCTGGACGCGGAAAAAGCCTTTGACAGAGTCTCGTGGCCCTTCCTAAGGAACTGCATGGGAAGATTCGGACTGGGGGAAAAATACATAGCAATGGTTATGGCCCTCTACAACAAACCCAAAGCAAAAATAGTGGTGAACGGAAGTGCATCCGAAGCGCTCACGCTGGGAAGAGGCACCAGACAAGGATGCCCCCTCTCCCCCGGCCTCTTCCTGCTGGCTCTAGAACCCCTTCTAGCCAGAATAAGAGACAACACAGGTATAACAGGCGTCAAGATCAAAGAGAAGACAGTCAAACTAGCGGCGTATGCAGATGGCATCCTAATCACAACAACAAACCCATCTCCGTCAATAGAAGCACTCATGGTCACAATAGGAGAATACGCGGGAGCCTCAGGCTACAAACTCAACAAAGATAAATCGGAGTGCAAGCCAATGAATGTCCACACCACAAGAGAGGTCCTAGGAGATTCCGGACTGGCATGGCAGACGAAACCACTAAAATACTTAGGACTGCACTTTGGAAGGGACCTCACATCAACGCTCCAGCACAATGAGGACCTCACACTGAAAAAAATAAAAGAAAGGCTAGAACTATGGTCGCCAAAATACATAAGCTGGTGGGGAAGAATAGAGACCATCAAAATGATGATAACGCCGGCGATAAACTACACGCTAACAATGCTACCACTCCCAATGACAGAAGCTTTCCACAAGAAACTAGACAAACTTATCAACGTCTTCCTATGGAAAAACAAAAAACCCAGAATAAGCCTACATAAACTGAGACTGACAAAGGACCTTGGAGGCCTCAATCTGGCAAACTTCAAAACATACCAAACGGCCTGCCTGGCGAGACAGGGTATTGCCTGGATAGACGACACACAAACATACAAACCAGTCTGGCTAGAGGTAGAGAAGGACATCCTGGGAGGGCTCAAGCCAGTAGCCCTTCTAACAGCAAACAGACACCCCCAAAGGACCAACCCTATACTGAAACACACGAGGGAAGCGCTGATGAAAATAGACAGACGCATGACGCAGAAGTTGAAAGGTACAGCATGGGAATCTATCTGGTTCAATACAAAAGTAACTTATCACGGAGCGACAATGCACAACGACGTATGGATCAAGGAAGGTATTAGCCTCCCCAAACAGATGGAAACCAAGCGAGGACCGCTGACGTTCCAAAACTTACAGCAGCTACACGACCTCCCGAACCAAGAGCTCTACACCTTCCTCAAGATCAAGACAGCCATAACGAAAGCGAACTTACATAAAGAGGAACCAAGCATCATCAAATACATGCAAATCCTCAACTCGGCAGGCCACCAAACTGCAAAGATCTACAAGCTCCTGAACCCCTCCACACTGGCGCAGAACAAGAAAATAACCACCACATGGGAAACGCTCCTGGGCAGGCAACTAAATGAAAGAGAACGGGCAAAAATGCGGAGCTCAGCGACAACAAACAAAGTCACCCCACAACTAGCGCAAACAAAGTTCTGGCTCCTCCACAGGGCCTACTGGACACCGTCCAAGCTCCACAAGGTCGGCATCGCAGAGTCGGGCAAATGCTGGAAATGCCAGAAAGAAGAAGGCACCCTCGAGCACCTCATTTTCAACTGCGTGAAAGTAAAGAGGTTCTGGACACAGATCAACAGCTTCATAAACGACATGCTCAAAGCTGACCTAACAATCAGCTTCATAAGCCTAGCGACAGAACACCTGACCGCGAACTTAAAAAGTAGAGAAGAGAGAGAACTACTAGACTTGCTCCTCACAGCAGCCCTAAAAATAATCCTGACAAACTGGAAGAACACAGCCAAAGCAAACTTTAAAACATGGATTAATTGGGTCACCTTCCTGAGAGGAGCAGACAACATCACAGGCAACTTCTCGAAAGAACACAACGCCAAAGTACAGATGTGGGGCCCACTCGACGAGCACCTGAGGAAAACCCAGTAAAGGACAATGACAAGTGTGAGACACCCCCCCCCCTTTTTTTTTTTTTTCTCTCTCCCTCCTTTTTCTCTTTCTTTCCCTCCTCTTACCAGGGGGAAAACAAACGAAAAGAGCGTGCATCCACAAATGGACTGTAGATATAAAAACCGGCAATGCATACTCCACCTATATATATAATTTTTTTTGTATGTTTCTTGTATTCTTGCTGATGCCAATAAAAGTTTTTTTTTTTTAAATCAAAAATTTTTTTTTTATTATATGTAAATTGGCTTCAAATGTGTCCATTGCTTATATCCTGAAACCCTGATTGGATATTTTTGTATGGTGGCTTGATGAGCACAGCCCTAATTAAAACGGTTTACGTTTTGTAGACTACTCTAAAGGAAGTTGTAGCTGCTCCCCTAAAGAGTTTATCAAAAATGAATCTGCAAATGATGCAATTGTAAGAAAAGTAAGTTAGTAAACTTGGACACACTTTCATTGTATTTAAAGACTACTGTACTGCGGGACAAAATAAAATTGGAAAAATTTCCTGCAATTACTCACTACAAGCAAGCAGTATGCAGCACTACTCAATGACCTGCCGAGCAATCAAACCATTATAGTATAACTTAAAGTTTCATGTGTTTTAAGCACACACATTCTTTTTAAAAAAAATCTTTTTATTATTTTATTCAATAACTCATATCATGCTACCTTCCATTGTACAGTAACAATATACCACATACGTTTGGTCTCCCTCATGAGGCAAGTAAGTCTCACACAGTACGGGTACCAGAGTACCCTTATCTGACAGTGTAGACCCTCTCGGAGTCTTTCCCCCCTAGGTAGCATCCAGAGTCTTGTGTTCTGTCTTTCGGTTCAGTCCACCCCCAGTGGGGTTCTCTGGGGGCCTTTGGGTCTCCCAGTCTAGTCTACAATGTTCTGTCCATGCTCCCCATAGTCTCTGAAACTTCTCTGGGCAGTCCTTCGATTCATAAACCACCTTTTTGACCTCCATACAATGGGTCATACCAATCATCTGTTTATTTAGTAGGAGGGAGGTTGGATGCCTTTACTCTCTGGCTATATATCGCTTTTTCTGCCTCCTGGACGGACGCTGTTTGCTGCCACGCTTTATTGAGCGGTAAGCTGGGCGTTTGCACCTATGGCCATGGGCCAGGGACAGATGATGTACGATACCTGACAGTGGCAGGTACACCAGTGAATCTGCAGAAAGGCTGAATCACTGGTTTTGTATAACACTGTGTTGTTCTGTTATTGTACCCTTATTTTACTTTTACACACTTGCAGTAGCTTTTATAAAAGACATCCTGAAGAAGGCCACAACACTATTAAAGGTCAATACGGTTGAAACATGTTGATCACTTTTGAGTGTAGCTGTCTCTAATTACGGCAGCCACACTTCACAACTTTTGTTTTTAATCCAGGCACCAGGGAGCATCAATAAACTATGGTAGGCTTACCTTGTAGCTAGTTTTAGTTATTCTCACAGTTTAGTTAGCACTGCACTTCCTCACTCACACATTCGCTCACATTGGGTCTTAGTATTACCCTGTTTATTCATTAAACATCCCTGAGCTCCTCCCTAGCAGCGAGGGGGTTGTAGCCCACGTCACAACTAGGTTCACGGCACGAGGAGGTATCCCCCTGATGAAGCATGACATCTTTGGTGTGTGAGGGAAACTGTCCTTAAAAGGAACTCCACACACCCCTTCCCACAGCACTGTTTTCTCCACTCTCTCTCTTTGATACAATCTTTAGTCCATTACTCGGACCGAGGGCTTTTTTGTGTTTTTCATTCTCATTCTATATCTCACTTTGCCAGGATAAAAACCAATGTGCAGAATAGGAGGTGTTTACTGGGCTGGTCCACCTCGCTCGGCATCCCCAGTATGAGGAACTGCGGGGTGTCCAGAATCCGGGGCCCCAGGGTAGAGGTATGCTCTAACTAACCCTTGTTCCAATATGGCTGTATTCAGGGGCATGCCCAAATCATGTGGAAGAAGGACCCCATTACCTCCATACATCGTAAACAACTGGGGGACTGTGCCCTGCCAATCCTGAATAACTGAAGTCCACTATGGTAGACCATGTTCAGGATCTTTAGTTGAATGAGCCTCAGACTTGTTTTGATCGCCAATTCCCAGGGATGGACCAAAGCCACCTCCCAATCTACATCTTTCACCTGACCCACATAGGCCTCCCACTGGACTTGAGAGAACAGAGGTTGTCCCATCTATTATTTATGAATGTGTGATATGTTTGGGAAATGGCCTTACATGTCATCTCTTCCGATAGTACTCTGCTTACAAGTGGGCTATTATCTTCCAGCTTCTCCCACTGTAAGACTTCCGCCTGCAATGTGCGTTTTACTTGCAAGTACTCAAAATTGTGGGAGGATTGCATCTGCTAGTCGTCCTGTAGGGCCTGGAAAGTTTTAATCTTATACCAGTCAGATCTTCATGGATCAAGATCCCAATCAGGTACATTAACGGACTAGCCAACAAACTGGAGGACCTACTTGCAATCCTTTGACTTGATTCTCCTCCTGGAAACATGGGAGCCCAACGACATAGCCCTACAAGGATACACAGCCTGGACATATCGGGCCCGCAAAGAATCACAGTACGGCCGTTGCTCTGGCGGCCTGGTAATCTTCGCGTCAATATCAGTTATAGGAGAAATTAAACCATCAAGCATAAATATTACCCCCCGAACGCAATACAGGCAATATCACTTACAATCGATAACAACCAAGGAAGTCATCAATTACTTGTAGTTAACACATATATCCACCCTAAGAATAAGCTGACCGGGTCAAACGAACTAGTCCAAGAGTTAACAAGACTCATGGAGGATGAGGAATCGGATAACATACTACTGGCAGGCGATTTTAACCTCCATCTATTTTGTGAATCGGCAACCGACGATATGACGCAGGAAATGGATAGAGTATGGAAAATCCCATCTCAATCAATCCCTTCCAGTTACAAACATAGCAACACTGCTTCTCAGCTAATAAAAGCCCTAGAACAATTGAACCTGCGCGTTCTCAATGGACGATTCAAAGATGATATTCCTCCAGCACCAACATATCATTCGTCAATTGCCTCATCCTACCTAGACTTCATGCTAGTTACACTCCCGTTGTACGACAATCTACAGTCATTCAAGATAGGAGACAGAGCTCAGAGCGACCATTTACCGCTAGAAGCTCACTTAGCCCTGACCTGTAAGAACGAAGCAGCAGAAACAAGAAGTATGTGTACAGAATATACCGCTAACTACAAGTGATTACGATGTAAGACCACGGACATGGAAACTCTTGCAAACAGTGCAAAAACAATAATACAGGAAATATCCAATACAACCGACAATCCCCTTGTCCTTTGGGAAGATTTTACAGGGGCACTAGGAGAAAAGCATGCCACAGGGAAGAAAGTTCAAAAAGGGAATACCACAAGGTCCATGCTTGGCAAAGTAACAACAACAGAAACAAAAAACATCAAGCTTGAAATAAAAAAGACCCTCAAGCAACTCCGTCAAGATCCAAACAACACGGAAATTCAACTACAGCTTCGCAGGTCAAAAGCAATGCTACAAAAGAAAACCTGGGAAAGGAAAAGGCAATTGAACGAAGAACTATGGGCTAAAATTCTACATGATTCAAAGCAGAAGAATAGCTCTAGTTTTTGGAAAACCATCCACAGGCTTCAACAGCCAGACCATAACGGTATCAACTCAGAAATATCGGAATCCGACTGGGCTAACTATTTAACAACTCATTTTAACACAAATGACCCCGCAATGAAGAAAGCCGAAGGGGTTGATCCGGAAGAAGGAGCTCTCCACCAATTGGACAAAATTGCCATAACCACCAAAAAAGCAAACCAAGTGCCCAGAAAGAAAAAAAACGGGTCCCATATTCCTGCGAAGGTCGAAGCCAGTCCTATGACAGTTGAGCCTAGAACAATCGAAAATGAACTATCGGCTCAGGAAACAACAGATACTATTCTTAAACAAATCTCGAAGGGAAAACTTGAGGGGGCCCCAGGACCAAACGGGATCCCTCCGATATTATACAAACAGGATCCAGCTTTTTGGTGCTCTATATTGACTCCAGTATTCAACGAAGTAAGGGAAACAGGAAAAATACCAACATCTTGGAGTGGTTCGATAATAAGCCCAATATACAAAAAAGGTGCTAGAATTGATCTAAGCAGCTACCGTCTGATAGCCCTGATAGACGTAGAGGCAAAGTACTACGCAGGCCTCATCCTGAAAGATCTAACAACATGGGCAACAAAAAAGAACATCATCCCAGCAACACAGACGGGCTTCCGGATGGGCCAGGGTACCCTAACAAACATCTTGGCATTAACCCTATTGTTCGACGCAGCAAAAACGACAAAAAGTTCCCTGTTCATGTGCTTCATTGATTACAGTGCTGCATTCGACCATGTAGATCGGCACATACTATGGCGGATGCTGAGCTCATGGGGAATCCCCGGCCCCCTCCTACAGCAGCTGGAAATGTTGCATACTGACACCTGGGTTCAAATAAAACTGGGATCTGGCACACACCTATCGAGAAAAATAAAGACCATCAAAGGACTAAAACAGGGCTGCGTCCTAGCCCCAACGTTGTTCAATCTCTTCCTCGCGGACCTTCCCGAAGAGCTACAGACAGTCACATCACACGCACCGCGGTTAGGAAATATTACGCTCTCAAATCTGCTTTACGCAGATGACCTTGTCCTCATCAGCCGGTCTCCTATTGGCCTCCAAAACCTTCTGGACAGAACCAATGTATTTTCGAAAGCAAACTTGTTGACAATCAACCTAAACAAAACCAAAGTCATGCCAATGAACTACAACAAAAAACGGAAACCCGTATGGTTCCTGGATAAACAAAGACTAGAACTGGTGACCTCATAAAAATACCTAGGAGTCATAATAGAGGGCAATGGCTCCTTCAAGCAACAACTAGAGGCCACCCGTCGGAAGGGCATGACCTTCCAACTATCAACAAGGCCCCTGCAGAAAGCTCTCCCTGACAGGACATTAGCGCCACTCTTACAGGTAATAAAAGCTCGCCTACAGCCTATGCTCTCCTACGGCAGCGAATCTATGCGAGGCAAAGATGCAAGTACTTTGGACAACACCATCAGACGTGCATATAGGGCAATTTTCCACCTCCCTAAAAATTCTTCGCCCGCTCAAATTCGTCTCGAATTTGGACTGCTGAAACAATCTGTTGAAAGGAAAGGCCAATATATAAAAAGCTGGCGCAAAATTAAAGACGCTGAGCAAGGATCCCTAAACGCCAACCTATGGATTGAGCTTAACGCCAAAGAAACCTCACCTGCAAGAGCCTACCTAACAAACTCACTGGAGAGCCTAGGACTAAAAACGCTCTGGGAAACAAGAACGGATTTTGGGACCTTTAAAAAGGCAGTGTCCAAAGTCGTTAAACTAGTCTCCTCACCTGAGGAGAGAGCCACCCTAACCAAGAGAGCACATGGATGGGTTGTGCTTGAAGGGTACAGAACCATAAAGCCACAAGAGTACCTATCAACGGGCCTCACACAAAAAACAAAAAATAAGTTCCTAAACATGCGCTTAGGCAACATACCCATAGCACGTCACCTAGCATCATGGAAAAGGCCTGATCCATCAAACGCATGTCGCCTTTGCCAATCTGAGAAGGAGGATCTTATACACATCATTTGCATTTGTAAAGCTCTTGTGGATACAAGGCGCTCCATGCTTCGGCCCCTATGGAACCAGAAGGGCGTAAAAACCTGCAGGCAAGCAGTGATGCTCTGTTTTAACCCCAAAGAGACTCAGTTAAACTGTAGAACAGTTAAATACTTTGAAATAGTGGCCAAAAAACTAAACAAAATAACACTGGGGTGCGAAAACCCAACCGCACCTGGAGAATAGTAATCTTTCCTAATGGCCCTAAAACTTTAAGGCCCACAGACATTGAAGCCAAAGTAATTACAATAAAAATATGAAATCACTAACAAAACTAAACGAAAAGACAGTTGGTGTGAAACAACTAACTATATTAGGAGAACAGTGATTTCTCCAATGGCCTTATAACCATAAGAACTACAAGTATTAAGGCCGTGACCAACAGGAAAGACTCATTAATCTACTAAAGACTCCTTGTGATTTTATTAACGTGGAATACCTTTTTTGTAAAAGCCTTTTTTATATAGTCAATGACTTTTTATCCATTGCGTAATATTGTGAGTTTTTATTAACTGTACAATAAACAAATTCTAATTCTAAATTCCAATCAGGTACCAGGCCCTCATTCCTGTAAGGAACCACAGCCCCCCAGCTGATTACTCATTCACAGGGACGTCTACAGGGAGAATTTACCTCACCACCCCACGTAAGCCCAGGCCTTCAGTCAGTCTTTCGTCGGACCCAGCGGCGGGCATCTGAAAGGTTTACCATAAATGTAGTGTATGTGGGATTTCCACTCATTCAAAGACATTTTCTGTCTAGTTTCTCGGCACAAAGCCCTACTCATACACAGGTTGCAGCTGGGAGGCTTGGAGTATCACCTAATCTCCGGCTGTGAAATACCCCCATTATATATGGGTCTTTGCAATGTTTGGAGTGCTATACTGGAGACGCTGCAATCCCAAATGAAGAGTCCAAAGTGTTCTGTCTACTTTGTTAAAGAAGGTCTCGGGTATGGACCCATTTTATATAACAATTACTTTGTCATTTCCATATTTATTTTGATATGGATTAGTTCATTCTTTCCAATCTTTTTGTTCGAAAATGAATTTGTATTTGATAATGATATTCAAATGCCTTAATCATGTCTTCAATGCATCCTCATTAGTATGTAATTGAATTTCCACTATTCATTCACACAATTTCAGCTGAGCAGAGAGAATGTTATGCAGTCGATACAGTCACATGGCAAAGATGTATATACCTCTTGAAGAACCATATTGGTTCACAGGTAAAAATCCATCTCTGCTTATCTAGTTCTCCTAGAGGTACTCGCCCACGGCCTTTACTTCTCAGCACCCAAGGCAGGTGCTAAATCCTTATTTACAAGAAAAAAACATGTAGGGCTATTTGATGAGTTGGCTGGGTGATCTTTTCCTGTCGTCATTCTCTGCAACATTTGTATATTTCGACATAGAAGGGGCCTGAATACAAGTGGGGGTCGCACTATATCTGGGTGGGATATTTCTCCATCTGATCACAAGTGCCCTCTTGAACCTGGGAATACCAGGTAGGGGAACACAGGGCCTGCTTTTTTAGACGGAAAAGTCAGTCAGTAAAACAAAAACAAAAATGTAGGTCGGGACAGGGGCTGACAGGCCCCTATCAGACCCCCTTCAAGACCAAGGGGGCATGGCGTGAGCATGCAAACCTCTAACAAACCCCAAAACCCCACCACCATCCTTCAGTTTTTATTGCCCTTCACCCCTATTTACCATCTGCACAGAACTGGGATTAAATGGAGCAGATTTGTGCATAGAATCGGGGATAACTATGCAGAAAAGCACAGAGTGATCCCTGCTTGCATGGTTATTCGCCAATCTACTAAGAAAACTCATAATTGTAAATTTCAGGGGGGAAGGGCCAGCCGGAATCAGTGAGTCTGGACCCTGGGGCATAGCTACAATTTGTGAAGCAGGTGCAGTTCCCTGGGGCCCAGAGGCCTGAGGGACCCAACAAACCCTGGTAATTGCTGTTTTCCACTACCCCAACAGCAGTCAAAGGGGCCATTTTCCTCCCGTGCACCAAGTCCCATGGCAGCCTTGTTACGCTACTGTCTGGACCTTGTACTTAGAACCCTCCTGTACTGGTCAACTCATAATCAGGTGCTAAGTGGGCTATTTTGATTTTCGTGGTATTGTCGGCTACTGAAATCTATAATACATATTGACACAAGCATTGTTCTAGACAGTAGCGACTTCTCTCCTTAATGGGTGGTGAGGAGGTGTGTGGGAACAAACAGAAAAAGCACTTAGACCGCCGTCTCAAGGTTCTTCTGCTCCAGTCAGACTCCGATTCCACAGAGGCTGCTGCACATTGCCCGGCTCCTAGACGCCAATCACGGCATTGGTCTCATACTGGTAATACAGCATGAGAGAGCAGTGCTGTGATTGGCCTGAGCGGGCTTGTTTAATGCTCAGTCAGGTCCTAGGAGCCCGTGCCTGTACTCCACCCAGGCTGTACAATGCAGCTCCGGTGGAGAGAGATCAAAGTGCGCATGATGGTTTGGCCGGCCTTAGTCAGCCGGCCAAACCAGCATGCGCACCTACAGTGTGCACCACTCCTCCCCTTGCTCTCATCATTGCCCTGTCCCACCCAGACTTGTCTTGCTGGCTCAAGAGCAGAACAAAAAAGAAAATTATAATAAATTGGTTTTATTACCATTTTTTCCCCTCCCTCAGCTGGCTCTCAGCGAGGGAGAGAAATAGCGGAGGAGACGCCCCTGGTTCTAGATATGAAGTAAATATCAGGTATTGTGCTACTTTAAAATCGTTTCTCGCTATGCACTTGTTCAAGAAAGTACTCCGAAGAGTCTCACTTCTGTATTGTGGTTGCTCACCACCTGCTGTGGACAGATAGCTCCTGTTCCTTTTTCCACAGACAGTGTAGACCAGGTGCGTGCGTGTGCCTTCCGCACAAGTCTTTCTCTTTTTTAATTTATGTGTGCACCATATTGATTCATGTACTTATTTGTTTTCCGGAAACACCAGTGGAAGGTTCATGGTGTTAAGCATACAAAATACATTTGAAAATTAGCTGCTAAACGAAAGTCATTACAGTCAGATTTTTACTCTCTTTTTCCCCAGAAAATATTCTGTTGTCGGTATTAAGAGGTAAAGTGTTTCTTAACATGACTGCCTAGACCCCACCTCAAGTGTTTTTTAGAATATAGGCCCGTCAGAAAATTGTCATTAAATAAACAAAGGTCTCTTTTCTTTTTTTCGAGTATTATATATCGCAGGTGTGGCCCGAAGGTACCAGAGGGCTTTACATGACCACCAGACAGTTTCCTTAAAGACGGAGACGTTCATTTTTGTTAGGCATGGGGATATTAAGGGATTCACCCAGAATCACAGGATGTTGAGTGTCGTTGCCTAGACTTGAACCCGGTTCCCCAGCTGCGTGGTCGAACGCTAATGCACAAACCGCCTAGCCAGCAATGCCAGAACTACACCTAAAGATTTAAAGATGGCCTGTTGTTAGCCAATATGTGCTTCTCAACAAAGCAAAGGTGGGCTGATGATAGTCAGTGTTGGTGGTGATATTTGCTTCTCCATTTCAAAGATAACGCAAGGAAGGCCGTTCATTCTGATTTAGCCATGAATAAAGTAAAACCTAAGAGCAATGAATTGGCCCCATAAATTAGCTCAAAAACATCCGAATGGGCGGGGCTGAGCATGGCTCCTTCACCGAATGTCCATCTTGCTCTGGTCGTGGCTTCGGCCCGGAGACATTTCTTTTTAGGAACACAACTCAACTTATCCTGTAGCAAGGCCTTTTAAAATCAATACAATTGCCAAGCATCTTTCTTTTTAACTGACCACCAGCACTTCTTTAAAAAGGTGAACATAATAACTGAAACTATTGTTGTTAAATTACAAACTCTCAAATAGTTTTTGTTGTTCTAAAATCGGTGACCTTTACTAATGGAACCACATGGATTACGGATCTGGTATCCTCTGACCTTAATAAGTCATACTGAATTGACAAATGTGATTAATACTGATACTGTGGAAAGTATAGAAACATTAGGTATGCCCAAGAAATATCATCCTTGAAAGGACTGTGGAAATAGTTACCCCCACTAAGGTCAATTTCCTCCAAGAGATTGCTTAACCTGATCCATCCACATTGGCATGCTAGCTAATGCAGACAATTAACATGTATTGATATGCATTATTAGACATGTCATTAAACATTTGTCCTTTATTAATTTTTTCACAATTAGATGCAAAAGTCATTAAGGGGATACTAATTGTGCTGAAGAACTCTGTTATATTACAGTCAGACCAAGGTCGAAGCGCAATGCATCAACATTTCAAAGCTAAGGAATATTTAAGAAACCTTTGGAAAATGGTATACCATAGGATTGAACAAAATGAACTCATTTTCTTTAAGCTAAATCATGATCCTTTACCCTCAGTGGGAATAAGCGATTGGACTTCAACCGAGAACCCTTATTAAGGTAATAATTACATTAATAAAAATATAAATATTTCTTGCCACGCAAATCAATTCCATGAGTTAGGTGTACTGCAAAGAATTTAGGTTGAAATTGATGGTTGACTGAAGGTCTTTTACATGGAACACAATTTTTCCGAGCCCAATCCCAGCAGCACATATATGGGCATACCCCTTACACAAGCTATGTCACAGTTAAATGCAGACAATAGAGAGCCAATAAGCTGCCAATGCTTGAGACACACACATAAGCAGTGGTTTCCATAGTACAGTGGTTCCCAGTAGGGTTGGAAGCAGTTAAGTAGATAGAGAAGCTGATGAGAGGTCAGGGGCATGCTCTGTTCTAGGATTCTATCTAACGCCAGGCTGCAAACATCTGTTTGAAGCAGCATGCCAACACTGTTGTAGTGTTGGTGGTGGCAGCTGGTGCAGGTATTCAAGCGATGCACTGTGGTAGATAAGAATTGACTTTTTCAAAAGTAACTAAAAGAATTTTAAGTTGCAGTTTTGGAGGCTCATGGCTTCTTATTTCTTTGGTACAAAATGTCAATTGAATATTCTGAGCCAATCATAGGTCTAATGCATGGCAGTGCCACAAGCCTACGAATAGGTGTAAACGAAACATACCTATAATATACATTGATTAAAAGTTCATATTACGATAGCCTTGAACAAAGTCTGCAAAATGCTTGAAAGCCGATTAATTTTAATGGACATTTATGGCCCATATTTTTTTATTTAGTCCATGTATTATTGTGGCTTTAAAACTCTTTCAATAAGTCTGCAACAATGTGGTCATGGTGCATTCCATCAGTTTTGTTCCCACGTACGTTATGTTTTTCTCTTTCCCAAACGAAAATTTCAACGAGATATAGTTACTTTTAAGACCTGAACCTGTGTATGGAGAATAGGTAGTTTGCTGGAATCCTCCCATCATGAGAATAATGAAATCATCTTCTCATCTAGCTACATATGTATATACTTAAATATGTAATTGTTGTTTAACTTCTGAGTGAATGGTTTGGTTAGTAAAGCAAATATAAGAGGAGAGAAAGGGTGACTCTGTTATATCCTTCTGATCATATTGATGGTGGGGAACATTTGGTATTAATATTGGTGTTAATGGTAGTGTTAAAATTTGTAATAAACATACATCATATCTGAACAATGTTAATTAACTCTTGCATCATTGGAGTAAGGCCTGATTATGAGTTTTGCGGTCCGACCACCCGAACACCACGACTCCGTCCTCCAGAAGACCCTAGTACCGGCGGTCTTACGACCACCATATCACGGGTTGACCACAGCGTCCGCCGTGTGGCTGCAGAAGTCTTGCGGCAGTGTTGGAATTCGACCCATATGTAGGCAGTCCAGGCAATGTGTATATATAGTACAAAAAGCACTTACCTGAGTATAGCTACATACAGGGTCCTATTCTTCAGGGTGAAGATGCTGGTGTGAAGGGGGAGCTGGAGAAAGAGATCCACGTCAAACTCTGATAAGAATTACAGGAAAGGAGTGAATATGCATCCCAAAGCATTTGTTTCCGCTGACCTGAAGCCAGCAGTCCCACCGCCACGGTCGGCTCATCGGAAAACCAACCCGTAATATGGTGGGAGGTTGAGACTCCTCTGTACCGTCCTATCTTAGCTGATTTTCCAAGATTGCAGCTGAAGCGTTCTGTGGACGGCTGGGGGCCTCAGTAGTTTGACTGCGGTCTTTGCTGAGGCACTCCGGTAATCTAAAAATACGGCAGTCGGACCATCAAGCTCGCCCCCAATCGGACCCCAATCTTGCAGCGGTCGGCCTCGGCGGCCCACGAAACGCCAGCTCATAATCAGGCTCTAAGTCTAGTTGCAGATGGAAAGTTATGTCCTGGTGGACGAGGACAATTGAGCTTTTGCAAGGCATAGGCTAACGTGTTGGATATGGGAGTTGCCTGTGATGCTTGAAAATCTTGATAAAAGAAGGGTGATTAAACCTGTCTCTGAAGTTTTATTGTTAGCAAATGTGATGATTTTCATTATCTATTTCTCGGCTAAGGAAGTTTTTTTATCTCCTCCCGTGTATCTGAATTTACTCCGTTGTTATTCCTGTTGGACTGCAGGTAAACGAAGTTTGCCACAACAAAGGTAACCTTAAGACTAGCTGGGAGAAAACTAAACAGAACAAATTAAAGACAGTGGTGCAAAGGGCAGGTTATTTGTAAACTTTACCCAAAATTGCAATTAAAACAAATCATTAATGATCTGGTTCCTGCTCCCCTGAGTCATGAATCTAAAATCAGCTCTAATATCCAGAATCTGTTCTCAGGGCCTTAGGAAATCAATTCCTTTATTCTGAGCCCCCAACCCTGGCAACTTGCTTCAAGTACTAACCTTTCACATTAGATTTCTGGAGCGCCGTACTCAAAATCGTCATCTTATCCAAAATTACCCTTTGCATGGCTCCCATATGAGAGCCCATGACAATGGTCAGAATGGAAAAAAATTCAGCGCTGAAAAAATATTCAGAGCAGTCCTACACAATAGGAGACTGCAACTAGAATGGGATGTACAGGTACAGGAGAGGCACTTGGGACCTAAAGTTCTCCAGTTGACCGATATGGATGGATGAATATTATTGTGTTTTCAAATTATAGTTTGGCCCCCAAGTCCACCAAATGTTAAATTGTTTTAGGTTTTGGAAAGGCTCACATTACCACATTTACATTCTTTCAGGGTAATTGAATATGCTAATATGATTGTAGGAGAAACATAGGTCATGTGTTGATGAGGAACTTTGCCTTCAGGAAACAACTCAAGACCTGGCTGTTCGAGCAGTAGCATACCCCTCCCCCCAAGCACCTTGAGACCCTCCCGGGTGAGTAGTGCGCTATACAAATGGCATGATTGATTGATTGATTGATCTAAATTCTTCCTCTAGCACTGCCTTGGAGAAGACTCAGGCCTGAATGCCACAAGAAGGTGAAACACATGTTGGCTGTACGTCAAAAAGCTGTACATGAAAAGAATATATCTGGAATAAGTGAAATAAAATAAAATAAGTTATATTCTTTTCCCTGCTGTACCTGTGTTTCCTTCTACAATAATTCTTCCTTATTATATGATTTTAAAAGAATGTAAATGTGATAACGTGTGCATTTCCAAAACCTAAAAGATAATACAACTAGAATGGGTTTGTGAGGGCATGGGTGTGTCATGGCAACCTATCCAGCTCTGACAGCAGCCCCCTACCCTGCATATTACTGTTGAAACACCAAAGTGACACAATGGCTAGTCTGGCCATGCCTATGACCCCTAATCAACATAATTCTCCTGGAATAATTTTTATTGTCTGCTCAATTTTCTGAACTAACATGCATCTCTTGCCATAGCCACCTTCTCGAGGACTGGAAACACGCAGAAAGCAACACCCTACTCAAGAAACAATGAACAGAACCCAGCAAACTCAACAACTACTGACTGATCTCCCTGCTGCCTTTCCCAGCCAAAGTACTAGAAAAAGCCACCAACCAACAACTTCCCTCACATCTGGAATGGAACCTCTTACTCGACTTCTCCCAATCTGGATTCTGCAGCAACCACAGCACTGAGACAGTTGTCATTGTGGCTACTGACAACATCTGAGCCCTATTCAACAGAGGAGAGACTGCCACTCTGATTCTCCTAGACCTCTCAGCAATCTTCGATACTGTCTCCCACCACACACATCACAAGGCTGCACAACATTGGCATCCAAGGAGTCATTGTTAGATGGATTGCCTCTTTCCACACCTGCAGAACACAAAATGTGTGCCATCCCCCTTTCACCTCCGAAGCCAAAGAAATGATCTTTGGAGTACTCCACGGATCCTCACTCAACCCCACCCTCTTCAACACTTATATGACACCTCTAGCCAGCAATGCCAAAACCCACGGACTCAGCATCATATCCTATGCCGAAGACACACAACTCATCTTCTCCCTCTCCGAAGTCACCACCAACACCAAGACCATCTTCCACAACTGCATGACGAGCATCGCCAACTGGATGAAAGACAACTGTCTGAAGTTCAAAACGGACTAGACAGAGGTGCTGATTTTCGGACACAAAAGTTCCTCATGGGACACATCCTGGTGGCCCTCAGCACTCAGACCGAATCCTACCCCCACTGACCATTTAAGGAACCTAGGCATCATTCTGGAAAACAAGCTAACCATGATGACTCACACCAACTCTGTCTCCTCAACCAACTTCTGCATCCTATGCATGCTTCGGAAGATATTCAAATAGCTACCCCATAGCTTTGAAACCGCAAAAATCTTCAGTTGCCTTAGAACTCTCTGAAGAGCACTTCTACACCTCGTCAGGGGCAGTATGCACTATATAAATACAATTACAATACAATAGTTGAAGACACACCATCACCTAGTCCCTCATCTCCAGCCGACTGGACTATGGTAATGCTATCTACACAGAGATCACAGCTCACCTCCTCTGACGACTACAGACCACACAAAACACCACAACCAGACTCATCCTAGACCTCCCTAGATGAACCCACATCACCCCCTATCTCAGGGAACTCCTCTGGTCCCTCCACAGAAAATATGCCAGTGCAGGCTCCTGGCCTATGCATACAAGGCCCTACACAACTGCAGACCCGTCTACTTAAACCACTGTCTGAACTTCCATCAGCCCACCAGACACCTCCGCTCCACTTCCCTTTCTCTAACCCTCACTCCCTGCATCTGACATTAGTGGAAAAACAAAGCCCCCCACAGTGGGGGGTCCCTCTCAGCACAGTACCCTGGCCTGAGAGCTCCTAAGTAAGTCTGGAGGGGGGCCCCTCCATGTACTTTGCAAGGGGCCCCCTCAAGTTTCGTTATGCCACTGTCTGACATAGCAGATGAGGAGGTCGTTCATCCTCCTACCTAGCAGCAAAAACATGGAACAAGCAACCCTTTCCTCTACAGACCTCCGCATCTCTTCCAGAGTTCCAAAAGTCCCTGAAGACCTGGCTATTCATCTAATCAACTGGACCCTGCCAGTGCCATTATACCCACACAAATGCAAGTAGTGCTCTCAAATTTACAGATTGATCTTTTAGAAATTTTACATTCAAGCGTCATGGTACATTCTTTTTTGTCACTGTTGTGGTCCATGTACATGTTGCTGGGTATTGGTCCAAAATTGTTTTGAGGTGAGTAACTGCAGGTTGTATCCTACCAGAAACATTATTGTTCATAAGGATGTAATTGATTCGGAATAGGTCTTATGAAGTTAAGAAACTTCTTTTTTTTCATTAAAGTAAAAATACAAGTTTCTCATGTGCCCTCTAGTTCTAGGCCAGCCATACTCCGGGATCTCAACCTTTTATCTTAATACTATTAATCCATGTGAGCACATCCCAATGGAAACAGAGACAATATAATGAATCGGTCATGTTTGATTAAATTCCGTTCTTCATACTGTAAGGCTTTCCAGAGAACAGACCACATATATTTTTGGAAGTTGCGGCTGTCTGGTGGTATCCTCCTTATTCAAATATAATTTTAGTGAGATCAAATATCTCCATTGTTCTGCTTCTCAGTAAAGAATTTGAGTTGCTGATAGATATCTTCCTTTAAGTTGATAGCTCAGTTTCCTCATCAAAGTGGAGAACACATCTCAAGGCTGACTTTGAAGTCAATGGGAATATGCTATCACTAATGGTAGATACTGGTTCTTTATACACCATATTACCGAAAAGGATGAATGATGCTACTTGACCAGGAGGACAGTGGTCAATGGATGTCATTTTGAAGGGATATCAAGGAGTTGACATAGGAGTCATGGGTGTTATAACTGCACTGATCACATTTGCAGGACGGTAGACAACATGAAAGGTGTTTGTTGCTTCTGATGGTCCTCCGATTTTGTAATGGTCACATTAATATGGCCACCACATTGTAGTAAATCCAAGAGCAGACAGCCAAGTGATGGTGGTTGATGTAAGTGACTTGAAGAAATAGATTGCCGACGTGGGCTGAGGATACAGCCATCATTTCTGATTTACAGTATGGATTTCGCACTGGTCTAGGCACAATCGAGCAAAGCCTGAACCTGAGCCTCATTATAGGAAAACATGTCCAAGCAAAAAAAGGGAGTCTGTATATGTGTTTTGCTGACTTGAGCTCAGCGTTTGATTGTGTCAACCAATCAAAGCTTTGGCAAATTTTAGAGGAAATGGGGGTGGATGGTCAATTAGTTAATTTTTTAAAACAATCCTATCTAGAGGCCCTGGCCAGGGTTTGTAACGGCAGAACGGGCGAGCTCAGCTATGGTTTTCCCATTGGAAAGGGGGTAAGGCAAGGGTGTGTGCTCGCACCATTCCTTTTTACTCTCTATATAAATAGTCTGGGAGACTTTTTAGCACGGTAATGTCAAGATCTGCCCAACATTGGCAACAGGGCATTTGGCGTATTTTTATACGCCGATGATGCGGTCCTGTTAGCCCGCATCCCGAACGGTCTGCAAAAAATAGTGACGAGTTTCGTAACTTATATGTCAAGCCTGGACCTTAAAGTTAACATCTAAAAAACCTTTGTCAAGAAATGTAGTAAGCCCAGTGTAAAGTGCCATAACATTTTCATACATAGCAGGAATCTTGATTTCGTAGATCATTTTTCATATTTGGGGGTTGTTTTTGACAATAGGGGTTCATGGGTAAAAGCAGTCAATTGCAGAAAATTACTTTTTGCTAAAGCTACAGGTGCTTTGATTAATTTTGCATGGAGGTTGGGCAAGCGCCCCATTGATGACCTCCTGGTAATATATAAAGCCAAATGTATCTCTGTTACCTTGTATGGGGCTGGCGTTTAGGGCCATGTAAATGTAGAGCCACTCCAACAAGTTGAAAATAGTTTTCTGAGATACCTCTTGGCTGTCCCTGATAGCACAGCTACTTACATCTGCCATGCCGAGCTGGGTCTGCCATTCCTGTCTGACCTTATTAAAATCCAGTCGACTTTATTATGGCATAAGGTCTGGACAGGTATGTCTACAGGCCTAAATCGGGAAGTGATTTTAGATTGTTTGAAAGTGCAGCAGGTAAATTACATGCCATGGCTTGCTTATATTAAAACATTTTTTGGTGACCTCGACCATATTGAGTTGTTTGACAATCATGACTTCATGCTTCATATCTCAAGGAAGGACCTAAAAACATTATGTTTAAATCAACTGGAGATGATCAGGCTGTCTTCTAACATCATGAAACAGACAGTCAGAGCCAATCAATTACTCTTGATTCAAACAGGGATTCAACCGTATTTATTATGTACCCTAAGTAATTATGACAGGTTCTTACTGACGCGCCTACATCTATGCAATTTTCACAACCTGGTTACATTTCCGCAATTAAACGACTGGTCACGTTCACTCTGCCCCTGTCCCCTTGACAAAGTATCTAATCAGTTGACAATCCACATCGTTTTTTTGTAAATGTTATACTGTAGTCAGGAGAAGATGGATTGTGCCTTATTTTAAAATGCTAGGTTTGAGGCAATGTCGACCCGGATTTATAAGGCTTCAATCGCTAGCTGATGAAAATGTCACTAGTCACATTGTAAAATATCTGAAAGGGTGGTCAGAACAAGGTCATCGATACAAGGCCCAACTCCTGTTGAAACTAACCCTGGGCGTAGTATGCGTAGTGGGGCTACGCGAAGCTACGTGAAGTGGGCATGAAGCTACGCCCACCCAAGCACTTCGCGTAGCCCCACTACGCGCCGCCATCCCCCCTCCCACCCTCTTCTACAAACCTAATTTCTGCTTACAAATACTTGAAAAGTAAATTAAAGGCACTTACCTGGTCCGCGGCGTCCCGGGGCTCCCTCTTCTATTTCGCGCCGCGTCTTCCATCCAAATGAGCATGCGCGGCCACCCGCGCATGCGCATTTCTTGCGAGGGCTTTCCCTGTGAGGTGTCCTCTCCTGGGCACCCCCAAGGTTAAGCCAGGCATCCTTAGTGTTGTGGGGGCCGTTGTGGAGATTCAGCAAGCTATTGCCCAGAGTTGCAGAGTGGGACTCCATGATTGGAATAGGCACCGAGGCGAGAATTATCAGGTCCGTGGAATTTTGAGCCCAAGACCCGCCGAGGCGGGGAATTGAACCCTGGTCCCGGGCTAGACCTCTGCATCAGGGTCTGCCGCTCTAACCATTGAGCCACACTTCTCCACTAGTGGGGAGGGCGGGAGGGAGGCAGGTGGCGAGCAACTACGCTCCGTCCACGGAGCGTGCGTAGTGTTGCCTACTACGCCTACTTTGCAAAATGCAAAGTAGGCAACACTACGTACACTCCGTGGGTGGAGCGTAGTCTTGCGCCAAGGGTTAGTTGAAACTATCTGACTCACATGATGATTTTTTTACTATCTGAGCATGCGGCTAACACTTTTTATTCTGGCTGTTATTTCATATCTATGGCAACTGTAAGGGATTTTAATACATTTTTAGCTTGATAAACATTTATATGATAAAATGTTTATTTTTAAATGTTGAATGATACTTTTTGAGCTTTTATGATTTAATAATTAAATCGAATAAAGGAAATATTGATTGATTGATTGACTTGAAGAACATTTTATCCAGACATGAGGAAGTCTTTGAGAATAGAATGGGAGAAGCACATTACTACATGTGCGAGGTCAAATTAAAGGAAAATTGAGTTCCTGTTAAACATATTGCCAGAACGATTCTGATGGCAGTAAGAACTAAAGTAAAGAAAATAATACAACTACTGTAGGTTGACAAAGTGATAGAAATAGTTGAGACAGATGAATGGCTGATAAATGGCTGTCTCCAGTGGTCATTACTAGGAAATCCGATGGGTCCCTCCGATTTTGTGTTGATCTGCGTAGTCTAAATGAGAATGTGGTAAAAGATACTTTTCCCTTGCCCAACATTGAGTTAATTCTTATGTTGTCCAGGGCAAAATATTTCACAAAACTTGACTTGAGGAGTGCATATCACCAAGGAAAGCCCCATCCACATTCCAAGCATCTTACATTGTTTATAACCTCGGAGGACACATTTCAATTTTCCAGACTTCAGTTTGGGTTTTGATTGTCATAGACTGTCCAAGACGATATCTTGGGCAAGAAATTGTGACTGGGTAGAAAACATAAGCAGAAAGAGGGGAACAGTGCTGCCCAGGATCACACAGGAAGTCAGAGGAGAAAAGGGATCCAAAGGGGAAGCCTGCACAAGTTAACAAGATGGCTTAGACTCAGAAAGGATGGGCACTCAAGAGGCAATTTAGTATTCAGAATAACTACACTCAGGGCGGACGTGCAAGACATATATATATACACACATAACAACATTCACAATAAAGGAATATTGGGTAAAGCACCCAGGAGCTCCACACGGTAAGACTGAAGCTCAGTAAGTTCCTCAGCCACAATTCCTCACCCACAATTGCTGTTACATATTCGGACTGCAAATACCCACATATAGGATATACATGCAAAGGCAGGATCTGTGTAGCTGATGCCTATGGTAATGTTATAAAAGTAACTCAAAGACAATAGTCATAGTAGAGAAGAAACACCACCTAGGTAGTCAGCTATGCTCATGGATCCTGGCGATCAAACAGGAACATGCAAGGCGGTAACAACAAAGGTGGACAACTAAACACAAGCACAATAGCAAAGGAGCTAGCAAGGAGGAGTGCTTAATAGGAAGGAAGGGAAAAAAGGACACACTAGGCAGAAAAAAAATAACAAACATACATGGAAACTAGAAGCAAGACAATAGATCAGGAAGACAGCAACTAAGGACTGAAACAGGTAATGGGGGAAAAAAGCAGGAACTGGGACAAAGGAAATACAGGAGAGCGGATTCAATGGTGCATTAAATAGTACTAGTTCAAGAATAAAAGAAACAAGGAATAGCTAAGCAACAGGAGTCAAGGTAGAACTGAAGGTAGTGATAATTCAGGAAGAGGGATTAGCAATAGCTCTGGAATCAATTAATCTAGGAAGCACTGAAAGTAGTGCTAGTTCAGGAACAATGAATAGCTATAGCTCTGGAATCTAAGTAACACTGGCAGGCAGTGCTAGTTCTGGAAACAGAAAAAAGCTACAGCTCAGGAAACTGAGTCTAGAGAGCACTGAAAGCTGTGCAAATCAGGAACAAGATATAGCTGCAGTTCGGGAACAAAGAATAACTATAGCTCAAGGAACTCAGGAAACAAGGCAGCACTGAAGGCAGTGCTAATTTAGGCACAAGGAAAAGCTATAGCTCAGGAATCAAGGAACAAGGATTAACTATAGCTCAGGAATCAAGGAATATCAAAAGCTCAGGAAACAAGGATTGGTCTCACCAGAACACAGCAACAATGACCAAACCTGGACTGAAGGGAGCTGGGTCTTAAAAGAGCTCACAGTGATCACATGCATCAGGTGTGAGCAGGTTAGCAGCAGCCAGCCACAGGTGAGTTGAATTCTTCCATCCATCTTTGGCCTGCAGGGGTGGAGACGAAGCAGTGAGCAGGGAATTCTAGGTAATGGAGTGTCAAACATGAGCAGGCTGGCTTCAAGCATGAGCAGGCTAGCTTCCACAAAACCCGGCCTGGATTGAGAATGGATGGCAATTTTCAAGTAGCATCCAAATGACTAAAAGTCAGTATATGCATGAAGGGGAGGGCCTGGGAGCTTATTAGAACACTGGAGAGCCCCACAATTCAGCCCCCGGTTTGTGTATAAAGGGTACGAGTTGTGACAGTGATCAGCCGCAAGTGTATTTCAGCGGTTGATAACCTAAGTGCTATCAGGTCTCGGTAAGGTAATCTTTTTCCAGATAATATTCTTGTGTTTTGGAAAGGAAGTGGAGAAACAACAAAGTTTTGGGTGAAGTGTTAATTAAAATTGAAGGGACAGGCTTAACCTTTTGTAAAGAGAATTCAGTGTTCCTTAAGCAAGAGGTAGACTATTTGGGCTACCTTATCACAAGGGAGGGGGTATAGTCCAAACATAAGTTGCTGAGTACTATACAAAATGCCGAGGTCACAAATGACGGGGATAAACTTAGGTCCTTTATGGTCCCAGTGAAGTATCACTCTAAATTTGTACAAAACTTCGCTCATAAAACAGAGCATTATTGAAGAAGGACAAGAAGTTCATTTAGGGAAACAAGAACAAGCAGTGTTTTCATTGGTCAAAGACAATATTGCCCAAGCAAGGGTGTTAGTTCTATCTTCAGTCTGGCTTAAAAACTATAGTCACTGTGGATGCCAGTGCAGTAGGGATAGGTGAAGTGTTAGCACAATTGCATGGCAAGTTGGAAAAACCATAGCTTTTGCTTCACACTCATTGACGAAAGCAGAAATAGTTTTATTCCGTCATTGAATGGGAAGCATTGGCAGCTGCTTGGGCAACTACACATTTCAGGGTGTTTTTATGGGGAAGTGTGTTTTTATTAAGGAGGATGCCACACAAGTGTTAGGTAACTCAGTCTCAAGGGAAGACTGAATAAAAGTGATGGAGCAAGATAAGACCTCAAATGTTTTGTAAAATTAGTCAGATGAGTGGTGAGGAGAGAGTACCTTACCAGACAGAGTAAAACTGTTACTGAAAATAATAGATTAATTTTCGGTTCATGATGATGGGTTGCAGATGAGAGGGGAAAGGTTTATGCCACCTGAGGTAGTCAGATCTAGGTTAATTAGATTGGTGCATGAGGGGCATCTTGGCCAGACATTAACTATTAAGAATGCTAAGGAAGCCAGTCATGGACAACCAAGTCAAAGACTGGGTAGAGAAATGCGAAATGCGCAAATATTCTGAAAAGAGGTTGAGAGTGGGTTTAGGTAAGTTAGAAGGGAACCTGCACGTGTCAGAAAATGATGAAGTGTGGGACGAAGTTATAATTAGATTTTATTGGGCCTTTCGCATGTCTCCCTGAACATGACAAATTCGCTGCTGTGTTGGTTGATGCAAAGTCAAAATGGGTAGAGGCATTTTTTATGAAGTGTGCCACCACTAGCTCCACCATTGATGTCTTGGGTGAGGTGTTTAGAAGAGAGTGAAATACCTGGATTCTTACTCACTGACAACGGTACACAACTTACTTTGCAAAAGATGAATTGGTTTTTGGACACCCTTGGTGTAAGGCATGCAAGTACTTCTTTATACAGTTCCCAAGGAAATGCACTAGTTGAGAGAGTCAACAAAATGGTGAAGGGTATAATGCATTGGTGTGTAGTGCTGGTTTACCTGTGTAGGATGCAGTCAAGCTGTGCTATGGGCATATCGCAGCATGGTGCATGCCAGTACAGGAAATACCCCATTTGAGATGATGCGGGGTAGACAGCCAGGAACCAAATTGGTTCCATCTTAGACGTGTGAAGGTGCTTCAGGAAAATAAACAGAGTGCTTGAAAGAAAACCTACAAATAAGGTTAATTCAGGAGGGAGATTGGGGCAAAGTTAAGCCGGGTACAGAGGCAACTCTGTTGATGGCAATTGGGTCATATTAGAAAATGGACAAACCTGGAATCTCAGGAGGGTGGCTCTGTACCAAAGACAGGGTGTGGTTGAAAAGAACGCTGGTGATGTTGAAGGTCTGTGCTCTTCTTGGTTATTAATGAATGACGAAGAATATACAAACCGCCTGGAAGGAGTCAGGTCCCAGGCAACACCAGGTTTTCATATTCGAGGGAGAGAAGATAAGTCAATAAGTAGACTCCAAGCTGGAAGGGAAGTGAGGAGGCCCCCAGGGTATTTGGGAGTCTATGTTTGCAGTTTGGATGTGTTAAAGGTTTCTGGGAAACAGGGTTTGGGTTGGATTTGTTCTAAAACTGTTTATTCATTTGTGTCTTGTGTTCCGTTTTATCTTGTAGTTTTTCTTGTCTAATCAGCCAGGAACTCTAAGTTCTGTTTGTTTATTTCATTTGAGTATAGTGCTGAATGTGCGTATTGCTGTATTTCAGTTGAGTTTTTATGGAACTTATATTTGATTTCCTAGGGAAGGAGATGTGTTATAATGTAGTTTGTTAGCTTCAGGCAGGCTGAGGCTGTAGTGACATGCTCGCATTTCATGGTGACATGTAAGGGTTCCATAATTTGAATAAGGCAGTTCATTTACTAGGTGTGTCTGGCATGACTGCAGTTTGGGGATTTTATCTCTGTAATAAACTACTTTCAAGACCATCCTGCATGAGAACTTGTCTGTCACTAACACAGGTTGGCTTTTTCCTTTTATGCAGGTGCAGGGATACTCTGTGACAAAATGGACAAAAACATAGCATTATTGGCAATCAGATGCTAGCACATGCAAAGCTATTGTGTTGCAATATAAAAATATCACTTTTCTTAGTGCCTTTCTGAGTTTAACTTAAGTAGAGTACTTCATAACACTATAAATCTGAAAATATGTGTGACACCCTGCACAGGGGTGAGGGAATTGAACCGTATCCCTTTGTAATGAAGAGGTGTGACGACCATCAAGGTAAACATTATTGTCATTTAATTCATGTATAATT
The DNA here is from genome assembly GCF_964261635.1 of Lissotriton helveticus. Taxonomy (NCBI): domain Eukaryota; kingdom Metazoa; phylum Chordata; class Amphibia; order Caudata; family Salamandridae; genus Lissotriton; species Lissotriton helveticus. The sequence continues at coordinate 820,327,635 of NC_136067.1, read as the reverse complement.
AAAAACACCAGCTAATGGAAATTACATTAACAAGTTATACCATTTCACAACACAATAATTTAATGACACTCAAAATCCTTCTAATAAATTGGAGGGCTCACCAATCTGCTGCATTTCCTCCTCAGTTACAGTAGAATCAGAAGGTGTTGGTTCTATGTTTCTTCATTTGAATAGGAGAGCTCACTCCATACTTGGAACACTTTCATGATGGTAAACATGTGGAGCTCAACCAATAGACTCATACATGGCATTAAACCTTGTATTTAGTTGATTGTCACTGTCCAATTCATATTGTTTTACCAGGTTTTCATTTGAGATGAGAGCTTCAACAGATTGCCTTGAATCATCCTGGAAAGTTTGACTGTCACATCCTTCATTTACAATAATGTGAATACTGTTCAGCACCATTCTTGAATAGCCAGATGTGCCAGATAAACAATTAACACAATCCACATTTCAATTTTTATTAACATAAATCTTTCACCTTAGTCTTAAACTTCACAACACTTCTTTAAGCATGTACCATTCTGAACCTGAACAGACCTTTTTTCACTATCATAATTTTTCAGGGGGTAAAATTGTGAGTGAGTTCTCCCAACCACAAAAGTTTTGTGAATTTGCACTTTGTCCCCAACTTTAAATTTAGCAACTTTAACACGATGTGTTACTTTACTTGATTTTTTAAATTCCAGCGCAGCAACAATAGCTTCTTTACCAAGTAACTCTTGTACATACAGTTGAACCAATATATCGACCGAATCCTTAAGTTGCAGTAGTCTAAAGAAACTAACACCTGTGAGGAATATGGACAGGGGCGTAGCTACATGAGGAGTGTTTGGGGTGTTACATCACCTTATTAAATGCACTTTCTGTTATGTAGTTGGGTACAGGGTTTCAGTAGGGTTTTGTGAGGTGTCTGACAACATTCACCAGGGATTTTTATATACACACATATAAATATGCACACACACTTTCTCCCACTCTGTTTTGAAACTGTTGAAATTCTTTGGTTATTTTACAAAATATTATGTTTTCTCTCACTGAGTACCCCGATCAATCCACATTTGTTTCCATTTCCACTGCACCTTTAGCCCCTCTCATGCGACCTGCTTGTCCTATAATGTATTTTAACATTAAATGCTAGCCTGATTGTTGTAAAATCTAACTCTCAACTCCCCCCAATTGCACTGGCCAACCTACACCCCTGAATATCAAGTAAGGCCATCATTTCAAAATCTATTTCTCTAGGCAAGACTCACATACAAACCTGCATCACTGGCAAACTGCATTGTATCTCTTACAATCATGTTCACTCTGTCAACCATACTGTTGCTTTGGGGATTATACAGAGATACAAGTAAGTGTTTACTAAACCACAAGACACAAATACTACTTCATCTCATGGGAGACAAATTGAACTCCATTATCAGTAGTATAAGATATCACTATGGGCATCTAGAATGCTCTGTAGCTCCCCAATTTCCAGTACCAGAAGAGAAATTAGACATGGAGTACCAGGCCTCAAGACCACAGTAAAGTTCCCTTCTTCTTTCCAACCCAGAATGTTGTATTTTTGTTGTGCCATATATACTTTTGACTAACCTTGTACATTACTTTTTCACAAATATACCCCATTATGTCTATTTTAGTACTAGTATATGCAAACGGATTTATGGCATAAGGACATAAAGTGGTATTAAGCCATTTTTTAAAAAAATTAAATATCAGATAGAATTGTGATGGCAGATCCACAATCTACTACATTGCACAGCAGAGTTTCTCTTGCCATAATGTCACATGCAGGATAACCCTTGTTGTTACATCAGATTGGACTGCTAGTATCAACTTGCATTTTTCAAAATCATTTACTAAATCAGTCTGTAAACTGTTAACATGAATAACTTTTTCACTTGCTTTGCACATTGTAGCAAAATGACCAACCTTTCAATCTTGTAGCAAATTTTGTTTTTGCTGGACAAATAGCTGCATTTGCCAAATGAACATGAAAACCACACCTATAGCAAAAATTGAACTTTGACATTTTAATATCACAATACATAGAGGGGACTGCTCTCGACTGGATCACATCCTACCTTCAAAACAGGACAAATGTCATCCCTACCACCCCTGTCTCCTCCAAACCAGACTTCACAAAAACAGGTGTCCCTCAATGCTCTATCATCTCACTCATGCTTTTCAAAATCTACATGAAGGTATTACCGGCAATTATCAATGAATTTCAGGTCACATGCTATAACTATGCAGATAACACAAAAATACTTCTTAAACTAGAAAGCCCCAAAGACATTGAAAACTCAACGATCCTCAGTTGCCTCGGAGCCGTTGATCAGTGGATGATATGGAGCTACCACAAATTGAATGCTTCATAAACTGAAATACTTACATGCAGACATTAGAAAACTTATGACCCACAAACCTTGGAATTACCATGGACTCCAAATTATCAATGAATGCCTATTGGGCACGTTAACAAGATCAAGTTTCATTACTATGAAAAATGTGCAGTGCATCTTCCCCCATCTAAGATTTCCACACAAGTCCCAGACTACTATCTCTCTTGTACTGTCTAAACTTGATTATGCCGATGGCCTCTACCATGTATCAGCTTTATCAACTATGAAAAAGTTGCAATTAATTCAGAACTCTGCTGCCGGATTACTCCTACATGTAAAGCCACAAGTCTAGATCTCCCCTGCCTTGAGGGCCCTACATTGGTTACCGTTTGCCAGAAGATCCACCTTCAAGCTGTGTGTATCATCCAAAAAGGAATACATTGAACAGAAAAACTATTATTCAGGAATAAAATCACTGGATACATACAACAATGGAACCTCCACTCAGGATTGACACCTAGCCTCAAAACCCCAATAGGCAAGAAAAAAAACGAAGCTGGTACATCTTTCTCTGTTCAAGCAGCCACACTATGGAATTTATTACCCTCAATCATAAGAGCCTTGGATAACTATCTTTTCTTCAGAAGACTACTCAAGGGTTGACACTTTGCTCCATGACCACCACACTCCAACACAAATGTACAGCATATTTGTGTGCATGTAAACATGTATAGTTTAATATATTTGCGTATTTAGATATGTGGATTTTTTCACAAATATATACTACTTATGGTTTTAAAATATATAGATATTCTTTAGGTCTGCTTAATAAAAGTATATGTTACATTTGGTTAAAAAAAATATATATATTATACATATAGCCTGAGGCCACTCAAACAGTCAGTATTAACAACAGTGGGCAAGCCACTCCACACTGCCCTCGAGCAACACCGCTCACTCTCCCTGAGAAAAGGACCCGGGTGGGGCACGGCCTGACCAATCAAAAATGCTGCGGTGGAGGGGAGGGAGGATGACGAGCACACTGTCTGAAGGAATTCAAAATGCAGGACAGTGGAAGTCGGGAGTCTCGGGACATCACCGAAAGCGGGACGGTAAGTTTTACAATTACTTTTGTTTTATATATTTTTTCCCCTTAAACCCCTCCCACCTCCCCCCATCCCCTCCGCGGCACGACAACCCCATTTCCCCCCCCACCCACCCGTAATGCCGGCCGCGACTGTGTGTAGTGTTATTTGTCTTCCTTTACTTTTACTGGGACCTTTGAAAAGAAAATATACCTGCCCGACATCACGACCTTTTGACAACCTGACAATTGCAGTAAACCGAGGAACCTTATGTTCAAAGCAATCAGAATTGCCATAATGCTCTGCCTGGGAGCCAGCTGGTTGAAAATAGCACTTGCAGCAAAAGGGGTGTATTAGAACCAAAGGCAATGATTTGTACATTTAGTAGCTTTAGTTTAATGTGTCTAATCATGTGGAGTGTCACTTTGTTCACAGTAGCACCCGTGTCGCCAAATATGGAACATTCACCAAACTGATTTGAATGTGACGCACTGGTTTAGTAAAATCCTCCAGAAAGTATTTTCTGCACCCATTAAATATGGCACCCAACTGTACTGTAAATTCGTCGTCTTTCACAGCCTTCTTTTTGAAAAACAAAATAATGTTACAGTGGAACTAAACAAATGATTATGTTGTCACCTGTGTAAAATGTTAGGAATTCAGAAGCTGTTTAAAGCATTTAAGCGTGGCGCATGCAAGCTATCCTGAATAATCTTACTGCTGCCTTGCAAAGTAGTCACATCTCATTAATCCGTGTTTGGTGGGTTAAGATGTACTTATTCAAATTGTTTTTGATGGCTGCATCATGCTTGTTTCAACTTTCTGGAGATTTTACAACCGGATACGATATCTCTTTTTTAATGACAAGGCCTTATGGTTCCTGAATAATAATGCTACTTCGTAATCCCAACTGATGGGTCAACATACATTAGAATCAAATGAAAATAAATAAATCCTATTGTAAATTATAGTAAGTGAAAAAAATGGATTTCCTACTGTATCTCATAATGAAATGTTTTTGGTGGCAGTGAGTGGCAGGAGAGCTGGAGAAACGTCTATATTGAGTGACTCTGTTACTTTGGCACAACGTTCAAATATATACATACATTATAATGTTGGGTAGGTTTCTTGAGTCAATACACAGCAGTCCTCACAGTAGGACGCTTTTAGGAAAAATCTTCAATGAAAGTATATTTCTTTTATCGCTTTTAGGAAAAATATTAAATGAATGTGTATTTCTTTTATCGCGCTATACGTTTGTTTCTCTAAATCGTATAGTCTAGAACTGACTCAAACTGTGAGACACCTACGTGTTTACATCCTTGCAGCCCACCAGTGATTTTTGGAAGCTATATAAAGTGTGCAAACTGATCCAACTTCTAAAGGCTCTGCTGCATGGACATTGTGGCTAACAGTCGTTGGTCTATGCAATGTTCGACCTTTCCAGTTGGTGTGTTGCTTAGGGATGGTGGTATGTACTACCAATGTTTTCTTGTTGTATGAGAACCCCTCCAAACTTCCCTTATGACAGTCAGGCTCACTCGTGGCACAACGCTCACTTTTACGCCTCACTACTTTCAAAAGTCACCAGCCGCCACTGTTCATGGTGTATTCTGTGGCAGTAATAACAGTCTCCTCAGGCACATTTTCAGAAATGTGTAACACTGGGGCCTTCACATGCCCCCAAATACCAGCCACATAAGTAGCTACTGAGATGCAATGTGCCTGGTACCTGTTTCACATGTGCTTTAATGATTTAGAACCTAATTTTGATGCAACTCCAGAGAAAACATGTTGCATTTGAAAACTGATCATTCCTATAATTAGTATGATGCGCCCAACTACCCTTCTCAATAAAATGACCTCCCAATTGAGAGTAGTTGGTGGTATGTTTAAGTAGCATTTTTTCAGATAGAATTTAAAGGAGGGTAGATGCATTAACCCTAAAAGTCATGATTCATGTCTTCCACAGATTAGCTTTGAGGTCCAACTCTCCCATGAATCAGGCAAAATTATCCAACCGCAATTGCAGGGCTATCAGGGTGCACTCCAAATGCACTGCATCGCCTGCATAAAGTATAGGGGGCATGGTTGTTGTCCAATCTGGGGCATGTCCCTGCACCTCTCCACCTACACTCCATGAAGCTAGTTTATGTAGAGGGGGAAGAGGAAAGGGGCAGGGACACGCTCTGCCTAACTCCTCTTTTTACCTGAAAATCCTCTATATGTTGTCCTCCAATGCCGAATCTGACTCTGTTCGTTCAGCTATGGTAGGTGTCCCTAATTAGGCTAGTGATGCATCTGTCCACACCCATGCTCTCCATTAAATATCAGAGCTTACTGTGAGACCCACAATTGAACACGCCGAACAGACCCATGAACCCAAACTACATGGAAGCCTTTTTAGTAACTACGTATTTGCTGACCAATAGAGACATTGTTCCACCATCCCAATCCCTCTCCGAAACCCATACTGAAATGAAATAAAAATACCAGTAATTGTAAAACGCACGGCTACCTCCGAGGTGGTGTCCCGGCGCTGGGGGCCGTCGGGAAGAGTAAGCGAGCTATTGCCCTGAGTCACATGGTGGTGGGCTAACCTGCCACCAGCACCGGGGATCGAACCGAGTCCAGAGTCAGGCACCCAGGCCGCTGCGCCACACCTCTCCCATACTGTATATAAGCAAGCATCTTCTTTTCCAGTGCCCATTCCTGTAATCTAGTGAAGGTTATACATGCCAGCACCTCAACTGGTAAGTTAAGGAGAGGGATAGAGCAGTAACAACAAGGGTCATTCTGGATACCTTTTTTAAAGATGGATACAATGATTGGTTGTGACCACATAGGAATCTTACTAAATTCCCCCACAACATAGGCGAGTATGAGGTTCCATAACTCAAGGTTTGATTTATAGAGATCCAGGGGGGCTCCATTGGGTCTGTGGGCTTTACCATTCATGCTCTTCCTGAATGCCATGTTTACATCCGAAAGTGTCAATTAAATCAAAGAGCTAGCTTCTGTGGTTGGGGCAGGGGTGTATATATACCCTAAAAATAGTGTCCTTATCCTCTCCTACGTTAGTAGCTAAGTAGATATCACTAAAATAAGTCATCCACTCCTGAACTTGAATAGCCACTTCCAGTGTGGAATCTCTTGATTCCTTAAAATTTAGTTGATTACTGTTATGCCAAAAAGAAGTGGTATCATTGTTCAGGATAGCTGCTTCTAGGTCTTCCCAGGCTTCTAGTTCTATTACTCTCTGTCCTCTGTACTAAAGCAGGGGCAGGTTTATAGTACTTTCTACATGCTGGAATTTCTATGTGTGCTCTATTTGGGTCCCTGAGAGGCTTTCATAGGCCGTCATGTGGTTTGGAACAATTATGATCAAACCATCCCTCAATTTTTGATAATCTGTTGGGCATGAGGACTGGTGAGCCCCTCCTTAACATATTTGCTATCCCTCCGAAAGCAAAGTTAATGTCCTCACCTGCTGCATATTCATCAAGGCAAATATTTACCTGCTTAGAATTGTCTTTGAAAACGTTGACAAGAAATCCTTCCGGGTTAATCCTCTCCCATTTTTTACATGAGCTGTTCCTTCAAATTAAAGTCCTCAGCTATATCTGGGGTCCTACATCGACCCTCCCACTATTCCAGATTAAGCTCGAGACTTTGTGAATAATGATTGTTAAAATAATTAACATGAGTCTACCAAGTCTTCCAATGGCCTCAGAGCAATCAACCCAAATAATAAAATGAGAAGTGTCAGCTTCTGTCTCAGAAAGATGATCAAAATGGTGTTGTCCTTCTGCTTCAGGACAAATGTAAAGCACTGCAAATGGATGTTAATTGTCAATTTCTTTCTGACAATGACATTAAATACCATTTAAAACGTCAGTGCCCTTTTCATCAACTCAAACTGGGATTCAATGGAACTGAAAAAAATTCTGCTGGAGCAGACACACCTTGCATTGTCAATTTCAAACCAGAATCTGAGGAACAATACATTTAGCATAAAGAGCTGCCATTCCAAAACAAAGGCAAATATCAACGTACTTTCCCAACAATACAAAGGTATTTGAATATATCAATAATTCATATTGGTATATATTGAACATTAAATCATTAATAACAAAATGCCCAGCACCATGCTCCTAACCTACAAAAGCTGAAGAAAGTAGCGGACAAACTGCAAAATGGTTCGTAATTCTTCACGTTTCAATGTAATTACTGTGAGACATTTACTTGACAGTAACTTAATAATTAAGAATCATTTATATATTAAAGATGACATTGGTAATGCTGAGCATTGCATCTGCGCAGTAATGTAAAGACATTGAGTTACTCACTGAGTTATGATGTTAGCACGTTGAACGATGCTCTCCGTCACAGCTGTATGATGGTTGAAGACTCTCATCACATTGGGAATAATTTGCCTGATCAAAGGATTGCACAGCAACTTCCAGTTTGGTCAACAATTTACATGAATTTCTCTGCAGAGTGCATGGACACACATCGATATCCTTGAATCCTTTGCTACAGCTCTCTGCTCTACTGGATTCACGAATCCAGAAGAGTTCACACCATGATTAGACCTAAAAACTCAGACATGGTGGGCACAAATCGTCGCCAATGTAACAAAGCGTATCCAAGTATAATGAAGATCCGTGAAGACTACCAAGGAAAATATTATTGTAGTTCTATTCATATATTATTTATTTGATCAATCACATCAAGATTCTAATCTTTGCTAAACATTCCATGAATGAAAGAAAGCAAAACTACCAATAGAGACTTAACATGATGGTAGGAACAAAGAGGAAAGACAGAGGAGAGATAGGGAGGAACAATTGCAGCTTAGAAGAGTGAACAAAACAGTGACTATCATTGTGTGTGAAATTAGAATGCGCTATGGCATTTTGCAGTTGTGAAGAATGTTCAACTCACCAAGAGCTAGCCATGTGACTGGGTGAAAGGTGAAACGTTCGAGCCACTTTTGGCTTTGTTTGCGGATTATCAGTACCGATAGAGACTGATTCTATGTGATGAAGCTGCTGAGGTGAAAATATGTTCCTTCTCTGGATCTTCACTCAGTAAAGTGTGGGTGACAAGTGATTAGCCAGAAAGATTAGTCTTAAGTATGTTTAAGTTTGTGTGCGTCCAGGAGGATTTGTGCATGGGTCCTCACCATCGCCTTTGAATGCATGTTAGTGAGTTAGTCAACTGAGGTTTCACAGACCGTGGAGTAGGCAGGCAGTGCGAGGATTGGTGCCTGGAAATTGATGCTTGGAAATCTCCACATCAGATCCAAAAGCCTTCCCTTTTTTAGCATATGATGTATCCTTTGAAACTACTAAACTTAAAGGACTTTTTTTCAAAAGTACTATCAGACACATAGCCCTTTGTCTTGTGCATATCATGGCAAAGCTTCATTAATAGAGGATGTGAAAGCTCTTCTGGTGACTTGAATAATTCATGAGAGTCAGGTCCGCTTAAGTCACCTTTAGCTCAAGAAGACTTTCTTGATAAGATGAACCATAGTGCCTTAGGGACAAGGGTCAACTATTGCTCTTGTGGATCCCCTCGTGTGCCTCTTGTGGACATTGTTGCATGGCATGTGATGCCTTCTGGTCCAGCTAGCACTATAATAAATGTCTACTATACTTGTCCTCTATGTTGTGAACATTTACTGTTCTAAAGCGCTCTGACTCAGATGCTCTGTATAGATGCGTTATCTTTGATGAGAACATTTACTGTTGTAAGGGGCTCTGATACCTTCAGGTCTAGCTAGCTCTAAATAAAAACGCTCAAAACAATAAATAGCAGTGGTTTTCTGGGAGAATCTCTGATGAGTGTGTTGTAGTTGGTGGAATATTGAATTTTGACTGGGAATTTAAAACTAAACAACCGCACGCCACCAATTCTATGACTCATTCAAAGAACTTTGGATAGTAAGACTTCAGTTTTGGGCACGTAGATTCCTAAGCTTGTTAAATAAATCGATAGTTCTTTTGATTTAATTTGAAAAATACCCGATAGCTGCACAGCGTGTATTCCTGGTACCAGCCCAGTGCTACTATTATTGAAAAATAAAATGCAAGAATGTAAAGTGCCTATTTCTGTCCTTTTAAAACTTCTTGCAACAGTTTTGGTGAACATGTGCCACAATCAAGTGCCTAAAGTAAACCACTAAAAGACATGGAGGGTGAGGAACTAGCACATGTGTGCTGTCAATTTGTAACATGTCATGCACTTACTGACAAAGGGGGCATGATGAGGCTTGGGCATTAATAAAAACTATATGCCTGGTCTGCTTGGTTGGTTTGGTCATCATGGTTGTCTCACTATTGTACATAAATATTGCCATCCGGGCAGGTGTCTGTACAAACTGTGTGTTGGCCGAAAATACTATTACTTTATCATGAGTGCCATGTATCTCATAGAGACATACATGTCCGGATGCCACATCCTTGACATTTGTTTCATTGATAGCTCGTGTTCCCTCTGGCCCTCGTTACAAGTCGGTGTGGTGGCATACCTAGCTCAGTGATTTAAGCTGTCCCCCCTTACCTCCAGAGTTTCACCTTATAAGGGGTTATCGCCTGGTAAAAACGAATAATGTCTCAGCTGGCATTTTCCATCTACTTAAAGCCGGTGGAAAAAACCTGCAGGAAAACAAAATTGGTAACCAAATCCAAAGAAGGACCCCGTGGTTCCAGGTCCCTCGTGTTAATCCTCATTCAGGACACAGTAAGGGGGGATGAGGTGGGGGGATGGGGGGGGGGAGTCTGTCCAGCATCGTTAACTCTAGCCCCGGTATCTCCCCTCCTAATCATGGTATGAGGATATTTAAGCCAGACCCTTTTCCCTAAAAGCTGCGCCCCTAACATTTGCTTGTGCATTACAAGTAATAAATACTACCTATGATTTTTTCGGATTGGTTGACATCATTCTTTTTATCTTCTCTTTCTCTCATTTCCCAACTGGGAAGAGTAGGCGTGCACACATTATCTTGAAGAGGAATGTATGCTTTGCCACTGCTGCTGGAACATTTGGTGAATGTTTGTAAATACTGAAACCGAAAATCATGTCATAATCAAATTAAAGCAGGCCAATTAATCTAAGTCATCCCCAATAATCATAGTGTAAAAATGACAGTGCTCTAATAAGGATATCACAAGATACCAAGAGACCCTAATTAAAAATATTTAGGGTCTAGTTTAGGGACCTTCAGGTAATGTGATGTGGATACACGCAAATGGATTTTAAAAAGTCACCGTCCACTTTCCTGTTCTTTGGCGGTTGCTCTCTCTGTAAGTCTTTATTTTATTTACCTCTGGTCCTGTGGGAGTGGAAGATTTTTTATGGTTTTTGGCTGAAGCATAAAAGTAAATGTTGTTTAACTGAGAATTCAGAGCATTTGGAAGTAAAACATCAACTTCCAGATGTTCTAACAGAATCTGGAATGCTGCTCGAAAATGCCTGGCAGCTGGCAGCATTCTCAAGCCCACTGACGAGTGCGCATAACTGTGCTTTGTTTATTTGGTTGTGGACGTCAATTAACCTTGACTCTTTTACGTTTCATTCACCCCTGTTATCTGTGGTTACAAACCTGTTACTGAAGAATTCCCAAGCATGATGTCATCACTGCGTGGATTTCGAAAGCCTTTTCACTACCATTCAAATCTGTTTATTTATTTAGAGATTTTGAACTGAGATGAATGCGTTGCCAGCCAGTTACGTCAGCACCTGTCTTTGCCATTAGACCCTCAAATGTTCCTTGCCGTCTGCCACCAGTGTGGCATTCAAGCGCGTAGCCACCAATTGTGCAGTGACACGGAGCTGGCGTTGTAGCACTTGTAGGATGAGAACTCTAAACCCCAAAAATTCAGGACACCCCAACATGTAGAAACCCACAATTTCCACAACAACACGGATCTTGCCATGACACCCTCCCCATCAACAAACCCAACATTAGTTTAGCAGAGTTGCAAATAAGTAACTGGGACCACTCAATAACTGAGTTCTAGTTCTAAGAAAAGTTAAAAGGTTTTATTGCAAAATTCTCAGAAAATAAGCAATACAGAATCAACGCAAAGTCTCTCAGAATATTTCCTGGAAGACTCAAATGCAGAGTACATGGTCAATCTAAATATTAGAAATATTTTAAGTCCGAAATGAGCAGCACAATCAGTTCTAAAATAGACAGAATCCCTAGGGGAAAGGAAAAGTCTCTGGCTCACCCAAAACAAAGCGGTTTTTGTAAACATTTTCTGCATATTAATTGAGGCAACCTACAGTCTCACAGTGGTATGATTAGTGATAACCAAAACAGGGCAAAGCAATTAAAGTATGTACCATCGTAAGCTCATAACACTATCCCACTTTTAAGAAAGCTTCAAGCAAACACAGCAACACGTTGTCATGGAAAGTTCAGTTAAAATGAAACATTTTCAAATAGTAGATAATACAGCAGTAGAAGAGTGTTAATCCAGCAGCGGATCTTCAGCGTAAGAGGCCTTGGGCATTATTGCTACATCAGAACACTAGACAGTTCATTCGCCATGCAAGCACATTAGGAAAATTATGTCACAATGTTCTGTTCTCTGCGAACTCCACAATAATGTGAGAGATGCCCTGATAAACGAAAAGGGACTGGGTCAATTACAATTTAAACAGAAATGAGTCCCTCTCGTGTTCAATGTTGTAATAATAGAATCAACACTCTCATGACCATACTTCATTCACTCTGATATTCACGCACTGAACCTTGTTATATTATATAATGTCTCATTTACTATAGTATAAAAAATATATTCATTAAAATGATCTCCTTAATTACCGTGTATATAGCTTTCACTTATTAAAAACAATTTTATATAAAGCTCTACATTGTATTCAATCAGCATTAAAAGTACACTTGAGACAATTTCGGAAAAAACACAATAAAATCACATTCAGTATGTACAAATTAACTACATAATTTTACCATCACAGTAACAGAGTAATCACATGAAAATTTAAGAGTTGTCGACCCAGCGTTTTGGTGGATGAAGCTTGATAGACACCACCTTCTTCAGGACAAGAACATATTTTTTTTCAACAGAAATCTCTCTGCAATATGTTTTTCAACGATCCCTTCTTATTTCCCACACTGGTTGAAGAGGGTTTGGGGATGTGATATTTTCTAAAAAAAGATATTCCTCTTTTTATCTCCTTGTTACTCCTTTCGAGAAGATTACATTTTTTCTGTTCACTCCGTCTCTTGCAATTGTAGGATAAATCACTCTATATAATATCCTAATGTTTTTTGTCAATATGAGATGCCTGTTCAATCTCTCTTGTTATAGATTAAATCACTGTCCTGGGTACTCAGCGATAAATCAGTACGCCTTCTTACACCTTTCCGGCGTTTGCCGGTCTCTTAGCTCGCCTTCCCATCAATGCGGTCACCCTGCTTTCTGTTTACTTCTTTAGAGCTGTTCTCTGCGAAGACTGTAGAGAGAAAAGTTGCACAGGGGGACTAAATGGGAGGGAGAATAAGCAGAAGTGAATTAATACCATCAGAACAGCATCCATGTGAACTAATATGGTGTCTTGTGAAAATGTGGTATATCCAAGGGACTGATTTAGATCTTGGTGGACAGGTTACTCTGTCATAAATGTGACTGATATCCCGTCACCGAAATATGAATTCCATTATATCCAATGGGATTTATATTTCGCCAAAGAGGATATCCGTCCTTATTGTGACTGAGTAACCGATCTGCCAAAATCAGAATCAGGCCCAAATTACATTAATAAATACACTTCTACATGTCAGATTAACATCGTTTTAACTGCAACATTATTATTTCACCATTTGTGTTTATACTCTATCATAAATCATTAATATTCAACATTTATTGTTACCCAAAATTGTGCATCAGAAAAATGGTAGCAACCTCTTCCTTCTGATTATTATTAAATTCACTAAAAACACATATTAATAAAACTTTATTAACGGGTGTTAGACCTGGCATCATTGGCGTGAGTCTCCCTTCCATTTTTTTGGGATTTCCTCCTCTGTTTTTGATATGTTTTTGCTGGTTATATGCTTTGGGCACTGTGCCACTGCTATTCAGTGCCACATTGCAAGTGCTCCCTATGTTAAATTAATATACTAATTAGTGATTCCATGATTGGGTTATTTGATTTACTTGTCAGACCCTAGTACAGTGCACCATGTGTGCCCAGGGCTTGTAAATCAAATGCTGCTGGTGGGCTTGCAGCACTGGTTGTGCCACCCACAGAAGCAGCTCGTAAAATGTGTCTCAGGCCTGCCATTGCACGGCCTGTGTGCAGTCTGTGACTGCCATGTCGACTTGGCAAGTGCACCCACTTGCCAGTCCCTAAACCTTCCCTTTTCTTTATATCAGACACCACTATGGTAGGCCCAAGGGCAGGGTGCATTGTAGGTATAAGGTAGTACATGCCCTGGTGTGTGTAGCATGTCCTAATAGTGAATTACAGCCATTTTTGTTTTTTTCACTATTGCAAGGCTACCTGTTCTCTATAGGCCAGAATTGGCAGTTAGATTATTACATCTTATAATCTTAACTGACTCAGGGAACATGGTAGAAATTGGAGTTTAGTATGCCTGAAATCAGAATGATAAAATACATCTTTTAGTAAAGTTGGTTTTAACATTCTGTGTTTGAAAATACCACTTTTAGAAAGTAGGTATTTTCTTGTCTAACTATACAAAGCCTGCCTCTGCTGGGTTGTGTATTCCTTGTCTGGAGTTTGAGAGACAGGGCTGGGGGATTCGAGGAGACACAATGAGTCAACCCATTGGTGAATAGGGAGGTCTGCATCTAGATGGGAGGGAGGAGTTGCACCTGGGACCTGGATAGGACTGGGCCTCCCCTCCACAATGCTGGCTCCACCCCCTGGAGTGTGGCTGATGTATCTGCCCTGCACTGTGAAAGAAGAGAAGGAATCATGTCAACAAAGTGCTCCAGGGCTGTGCTGTCCCTCCACAATGCTGGCTCCACCTCCTGTGGGGGGTCTGATGTTTCTGCCCTGCACTGTGAAAGGAAAGAAGGAGTCCTTTAAACAAAGTCCCCAAGAACTGGTTTGGACTAGGCAGAGGCCTCTCTGCCTTCAGAGAACAAAGAGAAAAGTAGTATAAATATTGGGGCTCAGACCCAAGAACTTTAGATCATTTCTGGGAACAAGAAACCTTTTGCCAAGGAGAAGAACCAAGGAAGCTGCAGGTGTTTGGACTGCCCCTCTGCCAGTGTGCTGTTTGCTGGGTTGGCCTGCAGTGGTTTCTTTATTGCCAAGGAAAAGGAGAAGGAACTTTTTAAGGACTTTCATCATCTACAGAATATTCTCCAAGGGCTTGAGTTTGTGCTTGCCTCCTGCGGAAGTATCATGGACTAAAGCCTTAATCTCCTGCTCCCCCTGAATTTCCTTGCTGGGAATTCTAACTGCAGAAGCCTGCGTGTCGCTGGAAGCGAGTCGCAACAAGAAGAAGCTTGATGCCGCCGCAGCTGAGATCGTCGCATCGCCGGAGAAGGCTGCTGCCGCCGCATCTCCTAAGAAGATTGTCTTCGTTGAAGCTGCCTGCTGTAGCATCACCGGAGAAGCGTGACTCAATTGAGAGAGTCGCCATTGCATCACAGGAGAAGCGTGTCACAGGGCATGTCGCGGTACCAAAGTACAGAGTCGTCGCAAGGCTGCCAGGGTGTCTACGCATCATCGTCACCTCGTCGCATCAAGGTTGCCATTTTCTCACATCGCACCAGGATTGTCGCATCGCATCGAGGCGCCATCTTGCGCATCACAACCAGACCGCAAGCCGAGAACCTATGCATCATCCCCGCAACGGTAAGGATCACGACGCATCCCCTTCTCTGCGCAAGCATTGAGGCACGATGCATCATCTCCCCCGGATCACGGAACCAACGCATCTCCCCTTTTTCGAGCCTTTTGTTCGTTTTGCGTTACGCATCCAGGTACTTTGTTGAGAACTTTGTCGCATTTATCACCAACTTGAACTAAGTAACTTTTACCATCTTTAAGTCAATCTTAAGTACAGTATTGTGGATTTTTGTCGTTTGTGGTCTTGTGTTAAGTCTATATAAAGACTACTTATTTTGATAAAACCTGTGTTGTGTCCATCTGTAGTGTTTTCACGGTATTACTGTGTATATTCACAAATGCTTAACACACTGCCTCTGAGATAAGCCTGCCTGCTCGTGCCAAGCTACCAAGGGGTGAGCAGGGGTTATTTAGGAGTGTAATCCCCTTATCCTGACTTAGAAATAAGGGTCCCTATATGGCCAAAGGTGAATACCATTGCCAACTAGAGACCCCCAGATCTAACAACGGGGAATCAGTTAGTAGACTTCGCTATCGCTTTCAGTAGCTTTCAATAATTTTTTTCTGCCATCTTTATTGGGTCATAGACATGATCTTTAAGAGTCTCAATCTCAATTTTAGCTGCTTTCATCTTTCTTTTTTTAAACCTCTTTCCAATTTTAGCTGTGAGCCTTCCAACTGTATATACAGAATATTTCAACTGGAGAAACAGAACTATTGCCCCAACCATTATAATTATTAGAGGGGTTAAGATCAGTCGAATAGTATTCCCACCCAAATAACTCAGCCATTCACCTACCTTTCCAAAACTCTTTCCCGAATCACTAAACCAGGAAACTACACTTCCTCAAAAGTCAGGCTCTTCAAAAGATTGAATAGTGTGCAAAAGATTAGTGATATAACTTATATAATAGTTCATAATTCTACTATTATCTGGCATGCATGTACAGCAAATTTTTGCTTTTGCTCCTCTGCAGACTCACTCCTTCGTTTGCCAGGTGTGTATCTAATGCTAATCTATTCTGGATAACCACAGCTCTCATAGCAAGCATCTCTTCATTTACTAGCTTCAATGCTGCAGCTGTACCTACAGCTAATTCATCAACTAAAGTAGAAAGAAATCTAATTTTCACATCATTCCCTACTACCCCTATTGTCAGGTTCTGAAACCCTGGTCAACTGCGCCTGCCTAGTGATGGTAAACTACATGTTCCAGAAGTCTTGGCGGCATGGAGGCGGGAGCTATTTATTCATTCCGAACCCGGATGTCGGGTTGTATTGGATTTTGGTCATTCTGGATTTGGTAACGGTGCGGCTGCTCGTTAGCCTCTTGGGGGGCCGTGGTGCTTCGCTGATTTGGTCGCGAAGACACGGATACCTTTTTGCTTGACCCTTCTGGGTTGGGATCCTGTGCGGTTGTTATACCGCCGTAGCAGAGGAGTGAGTTGGCGGACTTACTACAAGTGTGCTGTGGTGCTTCGCAGAGTTCGTTCGCGAAGACACATCCACCATCAGAGCTGTGCTTCGAGGACTGAGGGGGCGTGTCGGCCGATACGCTTCTGTGGCGCTGTGGTGCTTCGCTGTGATTGTTTCGCGAAGCCACGGACGCCTGTGGTCAGCATCCCGCAACTCCGGGTGGAAGTACTTTGGGGAGACTGCAGAGGAAGAGCGCTTCTATAGCGGAAAAGGAGCCTGCTAGCTACCAACAGAGGAGCCCAGTTGTGCTGTAGACTCCAGGGGTTGTTGGCGGTAAGGTGTCGAGGCTTAACTCTTTTAAGGAACCTCCTTGTTTTCTGTTCTTTGTTCCTTATTTCATTTCGGGCTCTGGTGCAATTACATTGGATAGTTTCCTTACTTCTGTGACGGACCAGAAGGGGTGTGTTGGTGAACCTACGTTTGAATTGCTGAGAGAACATGAATACGACGAAGCCTGACGATTTTCATAGGGCCTCCATGGTGTGTATCCCTGGTATGTACAAGGAAGGGATCTAGGGAATGAGAGGCTTATGACAGGAGGAAAGAGGGGAGTAATTTATGCTAGTGTTTTTGTAGGAAAACTCCCAGGGGCTTCACGCAGGAGAAGAGCGTCAGGTGACAGCGTTGTTATTCCACCCCGGTATTCTTAGCAAGGTACAGGTAACCATAAAAAGAAAATACGAAGGATAGAGAGGCATCCTAGAGTATTTGTAACTGGTTCTTCCTTTGTCTTTCAGATTGACACCACCCAGGCCGCACCATCCCGGCCATTCATATTTTCCCTCGCCAGACCGCCTCTAAGCTCTGGGTAACTGCTTGAACCAGGCTTGGGGAGGTCTGGAGGTGGACCCCTTGAGCATCACCCGGATTCCGAAGAGCACTGAGGATCCTGACACCTATAGTAGGAATCATAGCACCTAATATATCCAATACTACTTAACCTAAGTGCCTTTTCAGTCTTCTCAAGTTCTCCAAGTCTTCCAATTCACTCACATGATTGATTGTAGGAAGCACCAAAGCAACATAACAAGAACCAATCCAATTCTTTGGCAGGTTAAAATAATCATTCTTTCCACAAGCATAAAACTTTCCCCTAAAAACATTCTCTTCCCCTGACAAATAATTTCCAAAGACTTTTTATAATGGCTTTCCCCTATATTAATACCCTTATCATCTTCTAGAGATTTCCTTCTCACTATACAAAACTCACCGCTCTGTTTTATGTCCAGCTTAAACTTAGGATGAATAATCGACATTTTAAATTCTTCTCCTTGTCTCATTTGTTGAACAACAATCTTCCCTTCTCTCCAGTTCCTCCAGTGGCGTAACACAGGCCCCCACAGCCTTCGCGGTACGAGGGCCCTCAAGTTCCAGGAGGCCCCCTCAGCAGAGTACTCTGCCCGGATGGCTCCTTATTGAGTCTGAAGAGGGCCCATCTACGTACCTTGTAGGGGGGCCCTGTCAAGTTTCTTTACGCCTGTGAGTCCCTTACAATTCTAACTCCTCTTTCATTACATTATCTAATAAACTCAATTTCTACTTGATTTAGTCTACACACAGTCTCAGTTAGTGATTTTAGTTTTATGAACAATTTGTGCAATCATTCATTTGCAGTTACCATAAGTAACATCTAAATTATCGAAATGTGTTAGAAGATTCTCTAATGAAATATTAATATTAGTCAAATAAGGAGAAAGAGGATCATATTCATTACTGACAGCAACCTACACATTAGAAGACACAGAATATGATAACGAAAAATGAATACATGTAACTCCTTCACCACCAGATGTAGGAAGCAATGTGCAGAAGAAAAAACTATCCACCTACATTATCCTGACGTACACATGAATCATCCTAATATGCAAAGTATCATGAAATGTATTAATCAAAAATTCTTTATGTTCTAAAACATCATCATCTAACTTATTTCTACAAGTAACTAATTCAGCCCTACCTCAGTCATATAGTATTGTATTGTAATTGCATTTATATACCGCTTACTACCCCTGACGAGGCGTGAAAGTGCTTTTTCGGCGAGTAGCACGCTACTCGGGAACCCATAAAGGATTAGTGTTGAATTAATATAGTGAAATATGAAAGTGATTTAAGTGGTGGATAGGTTAGTCAATTATTTGGATTCAGAAGGATAGAAGAGGGAAAAAGGTTTGTATTTATATAGCGCTTGTTACCCCTGATGGGGTGTTGAAGTGCTTTTTTGGGGGGGGCGAGTAGCACGTTACTCCGGACACCCATAAAGGATTAGTGGTAAATTAGTATAGTGAAATATGAAAGTAATTTGAGTGGGGGACATTAGTCAGTTATTTTGAGTTAGGAGGATAGAAAAGGGATAGAAGAGGGAAAAAAGGTTTGCATTTATATAGCGCTTGATACCTCTGATGGGGTGTTGAAGCTATTTTTTGAAAAGTAGCATGTTACTTCGTAACCCATAAGGATTAGTGTTGAATTAGTATAGTAAAATGTGAAAGTCACACTGGTATTAGTAAGCACACCAACAGGCCAAATAAAACAACTAGGATTATCAGAAACTATTAACCCTACAATTTTACATTATTTGCTGTACTCAGTTTTTAATTGAGAAAGAAAAGTCCTAGAGCTCACAAATCAAAAAACTCAAAAATGTCTTTAACTCCTTCGACGCTCATGACGAGCTCAGCTCGTCATGGAAATGCCATTCATTTCAATGGAAATTACATGGCAACGATCAAATAGGCCTTAGCATCCAAGTGGTTAAAACAATATTAATTTCTTCCTTTGATCTTATTTCATTAAAACAATAATCAAAACAAGACTCAAAAATAGTCTTTTCTTCTTCAGGTAGTTTTCAAAAGTTAATTTCAGTCATACAATCTCTTTAGGCCTCATTCAAAAATTCAGGGATCATTTCCGCTTTATCCAACAGTCTTTTATAGTACTCTTATCTATTCAGAGCAACACTCTGTTCTTTCAAGTTGGTTGTTCTTCTGTTGCTATTTCACTTTCAGTTTCAATCTCAAATTTAAACTGACAAAAGGTCAATAGATTGCCTAGATCTTCTTCATCTTCTTCTGCAGATACTGCAGTTAGATATACCCATTCAGGTGAAGCATTTTGTTTCTAGTTAGTACTCTCCTTGTTGATATTTTGACCACTGACAATCCACTTTCATTCCCTTTTTAGCTTTACTGTTTCACACTAGATTCAATCTGTCTCTCATAAGTTCCCACTGGTTCCCACTGTTTTCTTTTGTAAGTGCTCTTCCTTAGAATTTCTACTTCGGTTCTCCCCTAATCACCAACAGCAGTTTTTTGCCACAGGCTCCTTACTTTCCAAAGAACTTTAATTCAGGCTTGAACTTTTACTTGAGCTCTGTTTACTGCGAACATCTTTCTTCATCTGGGGATCTTTGTAACTTGGATTTTCAAATGCACCTTGTCATCTATTTCATCTATTGGATCAGAGACTACTACTCGCTGCCACGCGTGCTTTGTTCTTTTGCAGGATAACAACTATTCACTCTCATTCCTGCTTTGAAACTGGACTTTAAGATTCCTCGTCAGAACTTTTGTTAATCTGAAACTTCACAACTTCATATCTCTCCTTGTTATCTTCACCAGTTTTAAAATGTTCACCCCTCTCTGGGTGTAGTGCAAACATAAGCTTGGCTTTGATCTCCACATTATGCTTGATTCTGTACTTGACTCTGTGGACTTTTGTCTTCTCCAGTGGTTGATTCTACTACTTCCTCAGCATTGGCCACTCTCACTCTCTTTGTGTGCGCAGTGTGGACCCACTTCAGCACATTTTACCTCAGTATTCGTCATCAATATCACCTGGAAGGGACCTCGCCACCTCTATTTAAGGCATCTCTTTCTGACATGATTGCGAATTACAGTCCGTTCCCTGGTTTCAGACTGTGGCAAGGAATATCTCTTGCTTCTTCTGTTGCCACATTCACCTGATGAGATACAGATTTCACCATATCAGCCAGAGCTTTGCAATAATTTAGCGCAATGTCATAAATTATTCAAGCTAGTGCACCTGAAGGTGCACACGCAAGTATCATTGCCCTAGTCGTAAGAATTTCATGTGGCAATAAACCAGTTTTCGTATCAGGAACACTTCTCATCAAAACAAGAGAAAGAGCAACTGGCCACTTTAAACCAGTTGAAGCTCAAACCTTTGCCAGTTGCTTCTTAAGGGTTTTGTTTGTTCTTTCAACCACTGCAGACTATTGAGGATGATAACTACAATGAAACCTCTGGTCAATTTCAAATGCTGTGCAGATGATTTGCACAGCCAATTTTATTAATGAGTTCCACGATCAGTCTCAATTGATGTTGTCATACCTTATCATGGAATCAACTTCCTGAACAACAATTTGGCAACAGGAAGGCTATATGCTCTCCAGCTGGCATATGCCTCAACCGATTTAGAAGACAAGCATACAGTTACTAAGATTTACTACGAATTATTGCAACTCGGTATCTCAAAAAAGTCTGCTTGGAGTCTTGTAAATGGGCCTTCTGATTTGCTAACGTGACTCATCAATGCTAATGTCTTTCTCCCTTGGTTGTTTAATTGCGATCACTGAAATAATATCGAGGGACAGAATATCGACCAACAAAAATATCATTGACAAAATATCGAGAGACAAAATATCGAGTTTCTATCTACAAACAGGTAAGTACAAAAATATCGAGTTAAAAATATCGTTTACAAAAATATAGTTGTAAAAAATATCGACTTTAATAAAAACAATGTTTAATTACATTAATATAAAAAATTTATTACTAAAATATACTTAACAATACTTAAAATAACTTTTAATAATTAAATAATTAATTAAAGTAAAAAATAATATTTTTTTAATCATATTTCTTAAAACATATATATATATAGTAACAAAATTTAATTAAATAATAGCCAATATTATTAACGTACAAATACAAAAGAGTAAAAATTACTATTCCCACTCCAGTGGGTGCAACAGTAGGGAAAGCGTTGGATAGCGTAGGGGTTAAAATTACTATTCCCACTCAAGGAGTGCAACAGTGGATATATGACGTTACAACGCAACTTTTACAACGCACTACCATTACAACGTAAGTATTGGTAAGTATAACATAATTTTTATAATTTAAATTATTTAAAATTAATTTAATATAATTTAATTTAATTTCATTTCATTAAATTAAATTAATGTAAATGTAATTTTACTTTATTTTTACACTGTACCCCTGTACCCCAAAAACCCAAAACTGACCCTGAACCCTAAAAAAAACCCTTTACCCAAAACCCCAAAACTGACCCTGAACCCTAAAAATACCCCTTTACCCAAAAACTAAAAACTGACCCTGAACTCTAAAAATACCCCCTTACCCAAAAACCCAAAACTGACCCTGAACCCTAAAAATACCCCTTAACCCAAAAACTAAAAACTGACCCTGAACCCTAAAAATACCCCTTTACCCAAAAACTAAAAACTGACCCTGAACCCTAAAAATACCCCTTTACCCAAAAACTAAAAACTGACCCTGAACCCTAAAAATACCCCTTTACCCAAAAACTAAAAACTGACCCTGAACCCAAAAAATACCCCCTTACCCAAAAACTAAAAACTGACCCTGAACCCTAAAAATACCCCTTTACCCAAAAACCAAAAACTGACCCTGAACCCTAAAAATACCCCTTTAATTTAACATAATTAGCAAATAATCAATTAAATTAAATTAATTACCAATTACATTTTAAATAATTAACAAATATTATTTAATTACCAATTAATTAAATATTACTACCAATTAATACATTTAAATATTTAATTAATTATAATGAAATTACTTCCCACCCTATTCCCCTATAAACCCACAACCCGCTACAGGAAATAAATTATTTTAATTTACATAATTAGCAATTAATCAATTAAATTAAATTAATTACCAATTAAATTTTAAATAATTAACAAATATTATTTAATTACCAATTAATTAATTATTACTACCAATTAATACATTTACATATTTAATTAATTATAATTAAATTACTTCCCATCCTATTCCCCTATAAACCCACAACCCGCTACAGAATAAAATTACACAATAATTTAAAAAAAAACATTAATTTAAAATAATTATAACATAAAATGACACTTTTCACACATATTATAACATAAAAACACTATAAATAATTAAATAATATTTAAAAAACGATATTTTTTACTATCTAGATTATATACTTGGATATTTTCACTTTCTATATTATTTACAGTCGATATTACTTCACTTACCTTAAAAACGATATTTTGACTGTCGATATTCTGTCCTGTCGATATTTTGTCCAAACGATATTTAAAACTCGATATTCTGTCCAAACGATATTTTGGAGTCGATATTATGTCTGTGCACCGTTTAATTGACACACTAAACACCTTGAACACACACCCTCAGCAACATCTCTGAATTTTGTATGTTCCCAGTATTTTTGATAATTCCTACTAGACTGTCTCATCTCCCATGACTTCTGTTGTGCAAATATTTACACATTGAATACAACAGCGGGTCCAGGTATATATATTTGATCTCATCATTGATAAACAAATCCTGATAATTTTTCTTGTAACCTAATCTTTTCAATTTGTTTTTCTTTTAATCTGGTACTTCTTCTTAGAGACCTCACAATGTACTCAAAGGAGTTTTGTATGAACTCATAAAGAAACAATTTACATTTATGGCATTCTGTATAGTGTTCAGTCACATGTGGCCATCATCGTTATTTTTTTTCTCAGTTGTCTTATCTTGTAATGCACAGTACTCTGCCACCAGGTCCATGTACTAATGCCAAGTGTGACTAGATCATTTCCAGCCTAATGGGCAACATACTTGAACACAGCAACCTACTTTGGCTTTTGTATGGTTTCAATAAGTCCAAAATATAAGCACTATTTTTAATGGGATTTTCAGAAGATGTTATAAAAACCTTTTGAGACCAGAATTGCCCAAAATCGTGCACAACTCCAAATCCATATTGGCTGTCTGTGCAAATCATCAGATCCAAAGCTTCTGACAACCAACTCTGCCACTTGTGCTGAAGTAACATTTGGCAGAGAAGAAGCTTTCAATGTCTCATAAGTGGTACATACTGCATATGAAGCTCTCAGTACTCCATATCTGTCTCTAAACTAAGAAACACCAACAAATAGTGTTCAATCAGCCATTGCCAATCGTCTTTAATGTCTGGTGCAATAGTCAGTCACCTCCAGGCAATTATGTTCAGGTTCATCATCATCATCATCATCAGTTTCCCTGTTGTCACAATCTGAAACAGGAAGCAGTGTTGCTGGATTCAATATACTACACTTCTTAGTCAGGATGTTCTTTGCTGCAAGTATCACCTACCCATAACGAGTCAGCCTACTGTTAGTAATATGCTGTGTCCTCGTCCTGGTCAAACGAATCTCGACCAAATGTGGAACACATGCAATCAAAGCATGTCCCATCACAGTTCCATCATTTTGTTCAATTGCCACACAAACAGTAGCAGTTGATTTCAAAACATCATGGAAGACTTACACCTACTGGATCAAACACTCTTGATACATAAACCACTGGGCTCACGAGACAGCCATGTCTCTATCCAATGTAAGTATCCCCTCTTTAATGACAGAACTCAAAAGCCAAATTGGAGTCAGGCATCCTGAGTGCTGGGTCATGACAGGCATTTTCTTTCAATTCTTTGAATGCATCAGAACATTTATTTTCAAATGAAACCAGATCTTGTACATCACTTTATGTTAACCTTACTAAAGGTTTTGCAATCAAGTAAAAGTTTGGAATCCACTGACGACATAGCCAAAAATTCCAAGTAACATCTAAACCTCATTCTGGTTGGTTGGCTGACTTATTTTCTGAGTTGCAGAAATGCTTTCTCTTGAAACTTTCCTCATACCTTTTCAAATAAGGGAGTGGGCCGACCGGTGTGCATACCGTGTCGGATGGTGTAGTGGTTGATGACCCGGTGTGGGGTAGCAGTAGTGGGGGTTGGCTGCGTGTGAGGGTCATCCTGCCTGGAGTTGAAGCGGAACCTCCGGACTCGCTGAGCCCTGGTTGGAGCTGGTTTCAGCAGATGCCCTGGGGTTGGCCTGTATTGCCCCCACTGTGATTATCCTTGTGGAGAGGGGAGAGATGAAATCCCCTGGGTGAGGCAGCCCACCCTGAGTGGAGGACGCAGCTTATTGGCTGCCCCCCAAGGACTCTAGAGGTGCAGAAATGGGCCCACGTGCAACACCTGAACACACCAGGGAGGCCAAATGAGGAACCCTGCAGGCCCAGGACGGCACGTGGGTGGCGGTGAAAGGTCCTGACAAGAACTGCTTGTAGGAGGGTGCCACCAGACTCCGAGCAACACACGTGGGTCCACCCAGCATAGAACACCACAAAATAATACTGGAAAGAGGCAGTGGGTCTTTGTCATCAAGACCA
Source organism: Lissotriton helveticus (assembly GCF_964261635.1). NCBI lineage: Eukaryota > Metazoa > Chordata > Amphibia > Caudata > Salamandridae > Lissotriton > Lissotriton helveticus. The sequence continues at coordinate 820,302,372 of NC_136067.1, read as the reverse complement.
GACATTGTAGGTGGCCACCTGGCACCTGGGGAGACTCTAAGGGCTCCTGCAGCACCCATCATAAATCTGGCCAGCCACTGGCCTGACCAGTGTCCCCCTCTGCGGGGGCTAGAGCTAGCCCTCCGGGACTGATATAGGGGTCCTAGATACAAGCCTGCACTGGAGTGCATTGTACTTAGGGACTGTGTTAGGACACTGCAACAGTGAAAGTGAAGCCAAGCGAACCCTCTATCCTGCACTACTGCGCCTATAGAAGACGTGGAGACACTGCACCGGTGGAGGTGTGGAGGTCAATCTGGGAAAATATTACACCAGCTGAGAAACGCACCTGCCCCTCTTCCTTGATTGTCCCATAGCAAAATATCTGATGCGGCAGAAGACACGGACCACTGCAACATGGATAAAAACAAAGCAGCCTGTTCTACGAATATTAATACCATCAACCAGTATACCATGCCATGTCACCCCCTCCTGTGGATTACTAGGCACATGGACACTGATGACGAGGGCGAATATCACATCAGTGGTGAACCTTCCAGTGCAGACTTGCTTGCTGCCAGACAGTGCTCCAGAACAGCCTTGGAACACCAAATTGAAATGGTATTGATAGACGTGAATCTGCTGAGGGCCGACTTGTGAAAAGTGGCAGATAAAGTGTCTACTGTGGAGAGAGACATTGTGGAGCTGAAAGGCGAGGTGGCCACTCTTAAACAGCAGATGGCCCAGATGACCACGACTAGAAAGGGCCTGGTACGTCGAGCTGAGGATGCGAATAGCTGCGCTTGACTTAGTAATATTTCCTTCTTGGGGTTCCTGGAATGGATAGACGAGGGGTCAGCAGAACAATTCCTGGAGAAATGGATCCCTACTCAACTGCGTCCACAGGGCTTTTCAGATTTCTCCGTTGTGGAAAGAGCATACAGGGCGCTTGTGCCATCTCTGCCACTGGAAGTCCAGCCAAGGCCCATCATAGTTAAAATTCTTAACTATCGCAACAGAGACTGTATACTGCGTGCGGCTCATGAGTGACAGGACCTCAGCTTAAGTAACAGTAAGATTATTATATATCCGGACTACATTAAATGGGTGCAGGACCTGTGAAGGTAATTTCTTGGGGGTCAAGCTGAAAATAGGGTTACTACATCTCCAATATATCCTCCTGTATCTAGCTAAATTACAAATCCTGATGCACGGAAAAGCACACTTTTTTGAGACCTGAGAATAAGTGTGGGAATGGCTTGAGATAAGGTTAGATGCACTCCCTCCCCATGAAGTGCATAATTAATGGCGAAGATGGGACTCTCGTGCCCGGAGGGGAATGCATAGCAGCAGCCTGTCCATAGAAGACCCCAAAGTGATTCCAATTGGGGAGCGAAGGGTCATGTTCAATGAGGATGGCACCATGGAACTTGGAACTGCGGAAACACAGCGGCTAGAACATAACGCATCGCCGACATTGGTAATGACTGGAGGTGTAGTATTTGGAAGAAAGGTAATTAGGAACTAGTTATAAATAGAGGGCAAAGACGGACAAATGACAGCAAGAACTATTGAAGAACAAAGTGTGTGGTACAAAAATATGGCTTTTATTTTATTTTATTCAAATGGTATTCTGATAAAAAGCATCATTATTTTATTACAGGTAATTATCGTGTGCATGCCTCCACTATACATGTGACTTTCAATCTACATATATATACTTATTGTTGCATCCTATACACATTTCAAGGTAATTAATTTAAACTTGAAAGTTGTGTGGGAGATTGTTTCAGCACACTGTACATAAAAACATGGCTAACTATGACATCTACGCGCGTTTCGGCTGGGGGCCTTCATCAGGGAGCCATGTGAGTATCCAAATGAACCTGGGTAAATAGATGGTGCCGGTTCTCACAGAAGGGGAAGGAATAGAGAGATCTTGACCTATGAGATGTTTGTCTTTGAGACGTGGGCGCTGTATTGTAATTTATTTTGCTTGTTTTATTTCTCTTTCAATGGGTGTCCTGCTATCTAAGGGTAAGCTTCGAATTTTGAGCTGTAGAGATGGTCTTGTACAATTGCTAGGTTACGTGCTCCTGGCGCAGGAGAAATGTTGTGCAGGTAACCTGTAGATTAGGTTCATAGGTGCTCTAGGTTGGGATCTCTGGACGTTTCTTGTAGCGCTGACAATCTTTAGCCTGCGTCCACTGTGTTTACACTGGGGGTCTGTGGGCTTCTAGGGTTTAACCGACGGATGCCGTCATGTTAATGGCGGTGCGAGGACAATCTGATGGTTGTCCCTTCTTTGCTTTCCGATTGGGGGGTCTGCCGGCGTCTCAACATGTAGAGCCAGGGATCCCTGGCTCTACATGTTGAGATGCCGGCAGACCCCCCAATCGGAAAGCAAAGAAGAGACAACCATCAGATTGTCCTCGCACCGCCATTAACATGACGGCATCCGTCGGTTAAACCCTAGAAGCCCACAGACCCCCAGTGTAAACACAGTGGACGCAGGCTAAAGATTGTCAGCGCTACAAGAAACGTCCAGAGATCCCAACCTAGAGCACCTATGAACCTAATCTACAGGTTACCTGCACAACATTTCTCCTGCGCCAGGAGCACGTAACCTAGCAATTGTACAAGACCATCTCTACAGCTCAAAATTCGAAGCTTACCCTTAGATAGCAGGACACCCATTGAAAGAGAAATAAAACAAGCAAAATAAATTACAATACAGCGCCCACGTCTCAAAGACAAACATCTCATAGGTCAAGATCTCTCTATTCCTTCCCCTTCTGTGAGAACCGGCACCATCTATTTACCCAGGTTCATTTGGATACTCACATGGCTCCCTGATGAAGGCCCCCAGCCGAAACGCGCGTAGATGTCATAGTTAGCCATGTTTTTATGTACAGTGTGCTGAAACAATCTCCCACACAACTTTCAAGTTTAAATTAATTACCTTGAAATGTGTATAGGATGCAACAATAAGTATATATATGTAGATTGAAAGTCACATGTATAGTGGAGGCATGCACACGATAATTACCTGTAATAAAATAATGATGCTTTTTATCAGAATACCATTTGAATAAAATAAAATAAAAGCCATATTTTTGTACCACACACTTTGTTCTTCAATAGTTCTTGCTGTCATTTGTCCGTCTTTGCCCTCTATTTATAACTAGTTCCTAATTACCTTTCTTCCAAATACTATACCTATCCCGAATTAGGAACTCTAGTCGGGGATACCCCTTCTTCCTCACACATAATGACTGGAGGTGTATCAATGCCACTGAGCCTGATGGCAGACTTTGTTCTGGATACTCTACCTGCTCCTGCATCCAAAAATGAAGATATGTGAGAATGTCACTAATGTGGACTCCTAGTTATTATCATGGTATAGTGGCTGTGAATGCCTGGGACACTCTATCTGAATCCAATGAGAATGATAGAGTTTTAGGTCTACATGCTGAACATGGGGGCGCTGCTACGCTTGCTGTTGTGCCGAGAGGACTGATTTGAGATGTGTTCACTCTTTGTGGTGTACGACCAGATTGAGATTGGTACAGCAATGCTCTGCGATAGGCTTAGGCTGATTAGTGTGATGGATCGGGACCGGTCAAGAAGCTAGTTGGTGTTGGGAAGTTATTCAGTCCCTGTTAGGCTGATGGGGAGGCTGGACAGGTCCTGGCACAAGCATTGGGTGGAAATTGAGAGGCTGCACAGTTGCACAGTATTTGTCTGTGGGATGGGGCAGGGGGAGTTGGTATAGTATTATTTGTTTGAAACCAGTAGTACACAGCCGTCACAGGACACAGGAGAGAGGCAATGGACTGGGCAACATTTGAGGCACACGACATACCGGGATGGGGATGGACATTAAGCTTCTAACCTGGAATATCCGCAGGTTGGGTACCTGCACTAAGAGACAAAGATTACTCACCTTTCTGAAGAGGCATCACATCTCCATAGCATGCCTTCAGGAAAAACACCTAGATGAAATGAGAGTTGCAAGATTAGCCAAGAAATGACGGGGACAGATGTTTCATTCCTCCTTCTCGACATATGCCAGGGGCGTGTTGATATGGGTGGCACCTGGTATACCTTTCTCCTATTATACCTGGAGGCTGATGTAAGTGGCCGCTATGTGCTGCCTAGGGGCACACTGGATGGTTGTGAAATAACTATATTGAACTCCCATGCCCCAAATGCTGATGACCGTACATTCTATCAGACCATGCAAGATTTGATAACACAAAGACATAGACGTGCCCCTCCTGTGGGCGGGAGACATTATTTATATATCAAACCCTAACTTGGATAGACTCCCGTCCAGAACGGGAACCAAACCCTTAATGACAAAAAAGCTCCATGAGGTGATGAAGTGTGGGCATACATGATGTGTGGTGATTGAGCCATCCAGCGCAACTGATATTCACCTGTTATTCACCTGCACATAACACCCATAGTAGGCTAGCTAGGATTCTAGAGGCAGGACTAACCAGGGTAAAAGACATTGTAGTGACACATTTAGCCTGTTTCTTATCCAACCACTCCCCGGTCAGCTCTGTGGTGAAATAGGGTTGCCCTGAGCAAGAGGCTAGGAAATGGAGCATGTCTGCCAATATTCTGGAGGACCCGGTTGGTAGGGAGGCATTGTCCCAAGAGTTAACCGAATACATGACCTTTAACTGGGAAGTAACAACTAGTTGAGCTAAGGAATCAGAGGCACTGGAGGTGGTGCTAAGGGGTAAATGTATGGGTTTAACATGTGGATTTTGTCGGCAGCTACAGCAGGAACTACATGGGGAGGAGGAAGCCTTTGCTGCGATCCAGGCAGAGGGACAGATATAGCCAACCACTGAGAGAACAGATTGTGTTTAGATGCATCAGCAACATATAGGACAGGCTAGATAAATATACACTTCGACAATATAGGCAGCGCTTACATAGGGAGGGAGATAAGACCCATCGCCTCCTAGCATGGATACTGAGAAGGGAACAGACCCTGTCCCAGCCTACCCACTTGATTATGCCTGAAGGCACAAGAGTAACTACTAGGACTGGTATAGTAGGGGTGTTTCAACAACACCTCCAACGAGTGTATGCAGCAGACCCCTCCATCAAGGCGGAGTGATCTATGCCATTTCTAGAACGGTTGTCCCTAACGTTGATGGGCCAGCCAGATGTGGAGGCATTGAATGCCCAGTTAACACTGGAAGAACTACGCGAGGTACTGAGAGCACTCCCAAGGGTGAAGGCACCGGGAAGAGATGTATTCCTACCCAAGTTTTAACAGCCGTTCTTGGCGACAGTGGCACAAAGTCTCCTACAGGTGTTCCTGGAAGCATGCGAACACGGCGTGTTGCCATCGTCTATGGGAGGGTGGAATATGTATTTTTTAAGCCCCGAGATAATGAATCAGAACCAGTGGCATATTGACCGCTCACTATGATAAGCGCAGATTTAAAAGTGCTGGGCAAACTGTTGGCTACTCGCCAGGCACCCCAAATGCCTCAACTGGTGCATAAGGATCAATGTGGGTTCATACCCATCTGAAATAAGAGCATGAATCTGTGGCGGTTGACCAACATACTTCACAAAGTGAAGAGGAGTTGGCATTGGTATCAATTGACCTGGAAAAGGCCTTTGATACAGTAGATTAGGGCTACTTATTGGAGGTGCTGATGGTATTGGGCATAGGGCTGCAGTTTTGGTGCTGGGTCAAACTACCTTACACAAGCCCCAGCACTAGGGTGTGCGTGGGTAGAAGCCGTTCGGTTGCATGGTCACTGGGACGGAGAACACGGCAGAGGTGCCCACTTTCACCCCTATTATTTAGCTTGACGATAGAACCACTGGGGCTCTGGGTGAGGAAGGAGCTTGCAAATTGGGGCTTCCACTTGGGTGGTGTTATGCATGTGGTTTCATTGTATGCAGATAATGCCCTGTGTGGCATTACCTAAATTGTAACATCTCCTGGATGACTTTAAAGACTTGTTTGGCCTATGCCTTAATTGCACCAGGTCTTTAATTTTTCCCCTCACGAGCATGGTTTCAACACCTTTGGATCGCCCCGTGTCTTGGGTTTCACATTTCCGCTACTTGGGTATGCAGGTGGCGCACACAAATTCACAGCTACTGCACCGTAATGTGGACAGGGTCATAGCAGCATTGTGGAGATCAGTAGCCTTCGGGAACACATTGTTCTTTCACTGTCGATATATTCTCATTTGCCCTATCCCAAAGACTTGCAAGACTTTTAAGCAATGAACTCAGCATTCATCTTATTACTTTGTGCTAGTTGGTGCAACAGAGTAGCCCCTTATCACCTGTCCCAACGGTAGGGCTGGAGACACCAAGACTGGACTTATATTACTACGCGGCACACCTTCAACATTCGACTAGGGGGAAAATTGAGAGAAATGATTATTGGCCAGACTTGACCCTGCAGCCAGCATGTCTGTGGCCTTGATGGAAGCCACGGGAGTTGCTGACAACACACCCAGACCCTGACAACAGACTCTACATAGTCTGACACACTGTATGCATTTGTAAGCTATATGTGGAACAAGTCCTGAAACATGATCCATTCCACTGGGAACTTCCTGTATGATACTGGCACCAGTATGGAAGATGATGGCCCATATGTCTTTTCGGGGGTGGAGGGAAGGGGGTTGTGAGGTGATGGCTGATTTATACCCTGGTGATACTATCATTACATACGAGCAGGCATGTGGGGATTTTGCACTGGACAGGGATACTACTTGCACTACGTGGGATTCACTAAAATATTTAAAGTAACATGGCCTGTCTACCCTGCTATCCTGCAAACAACGCACACCCTAGATATATTATATACTTCTAGTACAGGTTGACGTTTGATAACCCTATTGTGTAAAGCAATGAGGTTAGACTCAACCAGCCCCCTGCCCAAAGTGCGAGTGGCATGGGGTGTAGACCTAGTCACACCTTTGGAGGACAAGATATGCCCTGCTGTTAGCGGTCTCACGTGCACAGTATCCTGTAATGCCAATTTCAGGCTGGACCATTACAACTTTTTACATCGAACATCTATGATGCCCAAGACGCTTCGTCAAATCGCCCGTTCCCGATCAGATGACTGCCCACTATATGGTGAGTGGTGAGCTGATTTTCTGCACTTAGCCTGGAGATGCCCTAGGGTGCATACTTCTGGAACAGGGTGATGGTCGATGTACAGAGGTATATGGGTTTCCAAGTTGATTGTTCACCACTATACTGTTTATTGGGCTATGTTAAAAAACCAAAGGGATGCTAAATAGCATACAAGTTACTGCAAGTGCTTTTGGTTTTAGCGAGATGTAGACGAGCCATAATGTGGATGGGTCAACGCACCCCAACAGTTGACATCTGGCATCGGGATGGGTGGGAGTGGACACTGGCTGAAGAAATGCATATGAAACTAAGCAGGAGGGATGAGAAATTGGATGACTAAGTCAGGGAGTGGAGGGAACTGTGTGATGCATTTATGAATCCTAATTTGGATGTGAGCGCAACTCTGCCGTTTTATAACAATGTATGTTTTCATTGCCTCTGCCAAACCTATCATTTGTAACTGTACTGCTGCTACATGTTTGCTGAAACTGAAAAATAAAGGTTATAAAAATAAAAGAAAATCATTCATATTCATACCATCACCTCTACCACTACCTTGCATCTGCATTTGATTCAATCCATTCAAATCATATTTGAATTCATTTGCTTCCGAGATCCTTTTTTCCAATTGCTTTGTCTAAGCAATTATCAACTTGTCTTTATTTCTTTTCTGCATCTCATCAATGTAATTACTATTGCTTTTCACCAGCTTCAGGATCTCATCAATAGTCTTTATCTGCAAACACAATTCACTCTGTTGAATGATATTCCTAGTATGTGGCATCAAATCCATCACAAAAGCAGACACAAATCCCCAAACACCATCTTTCTCAAGAACGTCAACTCTGCTATGGTCCTTGAAAATCTGCATAAACCTCTCATAAAAAACATGCACTGACTCTTTTGGCTCTTTGGAAGTTTTCAACATTTTATACCAATTTATATCTTTTTCTGGAGCTAATTCTTGCAAATACTCAATCACATTCTTGTATTTGGTAGCTATCTCTTCAGAAGGAGCACTACTAGGTGTAATCCTTCAATATTAACAGTCTTAGGCTTCTTAACCTGAACTATCAAAACTGTGTACACATGATTCCATCGAATCCCATTGTCTGTGTCTCTGTAGAAAGCTGGCTCTGTATATACTATACTAAAGTGAAGTATAGTGTGCACAGAGTGCAGTGGAACCCCAAAGGTAGGCAGAGGTAAAGTTAGATAGAACCGTACTCTCTATTTGTGGTAGTGTGGTCGAGCAGTAAGGCAGTATCAGAGGACAGTGTTAAGCATTTGTTGTACACACTCAGTCAGCAAATGGATTCACACACTCAAAGACTGAACTTCAGACCAATTGTTTTTGTATAAAAATATTATTTTAGTTATTTTATTTTCTAGACCCAAGCAAGCCTGGCACAGGGAAGTTGATAGATACTTTGCAGTAAATATACAGTTTACAATGCAATTGTAAATGTACTTTAAAATGGTTACAGTTAGAATTACTGGTAATGCAATACTGTGAAATGCAATACATATACTTTGTAATGAAAATTACAGGTAAGTTACTTTTACGTTACTTTTGAGATTACTTTTTAGGATACTTTTTCTACTCAGTGTGATATGCCTAAATATCACACTGGGACATTTCCTAGAGAAAAGGTAAGTAAAATCAGTTTTGCACAATTGTTACTTTTTAGATTTCCATACAAATCAACTCCACCCTTAGAACATTTTTCAGAGAAAAACAGTTAATGGATTCCTATGGAGAGAAATTAAGTTAACGGTTACCAGGTAAGTAATTGTTATTTAGAGTTGAGGTTCTGGGGTTCGAACATGGGTTCCCCCAGGGTCAAGGATGCACTCTCGTTACACCCTCAGTGGCACTAGGGCGGCCGGGTGCAGATTGCTGAGGCCCAATGTTATCCAAACGGGATAGGGGGCCTCCAGTTGGTGGATGCTGGCAAAGCTCGTGGACTGTAGCTCAGGGCAAATAGGGAAACAGATTAGCACCAAAGGTGCACCCTCAGCGGCACTAGGGCGGCCGGGTGCAGTGTGCTGTTTCGACGTAGGACGCCCTGTTGGTTTCAATGGAGAACCTCCGGTTTGCAAAAGTGCTGCAGGCAGGGAGATGAAGGTCTTCTGGGTGCGACCACCACTTGAAGAGGTAAGTTGGGAAGTTAATGGTTGGTTAGGCACCCTTGGTTTGGGCACACAAGGCCGTGGGGCATCGGGTGCAGGGGAGCCTTTTGGGGTCGGAACTTCTTATCAAGACCGGGTCGCGGTTAGGGGGGCTTCTGGATTTAGACTGCAGGCGTCGGCTGGAGGCTTGAGGCAGGTCAGGGGTTGCCGGGGGACCTCCTCGTTGTGTTTGCCCACTCGAGCTCGGGCCATGGATGGCTGGTGCAGAGTGGGGCAGATCTGCGGTGTCCGGCCGGAGCCAGAGATTGCAGATGAATAAATCCGGTGTTCACGGGAGACAAAGTCTTTGTGCTTGAAGGCAGGCAGATCCTACAGGGTTTTCGAGGTTGCTGGCTGCAGGACACACCGGGATTACTCAGGAGCAGGTTTAAGGTGGAGACAGGCCGGTAGGGCTGGGGCCAAGTCAGGGGGCGCCTTCCTCTTGTTAGCTGCTGCATAGCTGTTCGGTCCTTCTTCTTCTTGTTGCAGGTTCTTGTCTGAGAAAGCAAGGTTCAGGGATGCCCCTAAATACTAGATGTAGGGGTGTTACAGGCAGGTAAAAGGCAGGGACCAATGGGTCCCTTCCCTGGGGAAGGGTACACCCCTATTATGCCACCCTCCAGTGAGATGAGGGCATGAGCCTGTCCCTGGTTGGCTGAGTCCCCCCATCTTCTAGATGGCGTGGACTGAGAGTTGTGCTTCACCTCGTCTCTCCCACCTGAGGAGTGGAGTTGGCAGAGGAGGGCTCACCTCTCTTCCTCACTTTTTTTCCCCACCGGTTCTCCCGCCCAAGTGGGGGTCAGAACCAGTGGGGACCAGTTGCGGAAAGCAGCAATTGGCCTGAAGAAGCTCGTAAAGGAGGCAAGCCTTTGAAGCTCCCCCTTTGTGAACCCTGCCCATCCAGGGGGAGGAGGCTTGGCACCTCGTCCCAGGATGTGCATTGTTTCAGGCCCCAGAGAGTAGCAGGCTCTCTACCCAGGTGTCCAGAAACATGTCTGGTGGTGGCAGCTGAAAGCAGCCACTCAGCCTGGACACTAGTGGTAGGTTCGTTTTCAGGAGGCATCTCTAAGATGCCCTCTGTGTGCATTGTTCATTAAATACTACACTGGCATCAGTGTGGGTTATCACAGTTTTTAGTGTAGTCATTATGGTGCTGTGGAGTTCGTAATGACAAACTCCCAGCACCATATACTCTGGCAGCACTGCACTTACAATGTCTAAAAATTGACTTAGACACTGTAGGGGTACAGGGCTCATGCACCTGTACCCTCACCTCTGGTATAGTGCATCCAGCTAGAGGGATGACTGACCTATGGCAGTGCAGTGGGTTGTAGGCATGGCACACAGAGATGTGTGCCATGTCGGCTCTTCACTTTGTTCTGCACCATAACACCCAGCCTGCAAAGCCAGTGTGTGAGTGTAATGGTCCAGGACCTCTCAGGGTGGCACAATAAGTGCGCCAGTCCTTAGGGGTCTTCCCTGGTCACAGTACCCTGGGTACCTGTGGTACCATTTACCAGGGGGTGACCTGTGGCCAGAGATGCCAAATGGGTTAGTTTTGGGGGAAAGAACACAGGCCCTGGGAAACTGATTGGCAGGGACCCAGGGCACATCAAGTGAAAGTGCATCAGTAGTCTGGCAAAAAGTTGGGGGGGGGGGGTTACTGCAACAGAAACCTACTTTCCTACAGTCCCCCTGTAATTCAATCTCCAAATGCCTTGGATTAATGTTCTGATATATTGTAGTCAGCAAGTTATGTTGCACATTGTTAATTAAAGTCATGGGACAAGCCTCCTGGGGTGCAAAAAGGAGACATCATAAAGTCCTCACTTGGTGAAATTAGCAGACTTTATAGTTAGTTGTGAAAATAATTAATAGCGAAAGAGCTTGTAAATGTATGCCCGGAACATAACTACTTTAAAAAAGAATTTGCAAAGCCAATTGGTCTCGGCTTTCTAAAACATTGGCTTTGCCAATGCTTTTTTAGCCACACTGTACAGCATCCGTAATGCTGCGTGCATGGCTAAATTAAAAAAAACAAAGAAAACGTTTGTTACGGGCTAACACAAGGGACGCAATCAATGATCAGGTGGAGAACATTGTGATACTGAGAATGTCTGTGAGAGTGCGTGTAAGAGAGAAAGAGTGAGAGAGAATGATGCAGGGAGAAAGAACGTGCACAAGCAAGGCAGGGCAAATGAAGAAAACATGGGGAACAGTTTCCTTGAAAGAGTTGCACAAAGGACATTCCAAAGATTCCAATGGGAGCCATTTGGAAGTAAACAATTTCAATCTAAAGACACAAGACGACTTAAAATCAAGAAACGCACTTGACTAAGTGGCACCAGTATCTTCGGTCTTTGTGTTTACCCCATAGAGTTTTTTCTGAGGCTCTCTGGAAAGCATAGGGCCACCAGACGGGGTCTCCCAAAGATCAGTCAGACTAATGGTGGTAAGTGACTTTTAATGTGTTGGAGCCAAGGGATTTTGTGAAAGCAATCAGCCTTAATGACATGCTGTAAGGCAGCCATGTAATGGGCTAGCTCTGGTGTGGACCATATTCTCCTCCAGTACAGCAGTGGTCGCAACCTAGTTCTCCCTTCAACCCCATTTACTCCCAAGTCAAATGTCAAAGGATAGGAAGGGGTACTAGGGGGTAAGAGGGCAAGAGATCTCAGGAATTTATTCTCAGATCTAATCAATTCATTGATATTTGTAAAGCTCCAGAGTTCCGCCCCATAAAGAGCATGGCAAAACTCGTCAAAGCGGGTCAAGAGTTTTTGAAGGCACACTCGGGGTCTTGGAAATCAGCACAGTAACATCAGCAAAGAGGAGAATGGTAGTCTTCACATTAGCTAATTTAGGTGTTTCAATATGAATCTGGGTTAAAAAGTGCACAGTGTAATTTAAATATAACGAGAACAGGGTTGGAGCCAATGCACAGCGCTGCCAAATGCCTTTAGAAACCAGGATGTTTTCAGTTATTTGGCCCCGAGTGCACCAGAGGATTCTGTCGTAATTATTTTCGCAATCTCGTATTACTATGGACAGAATGCCAGGGGACATTCCCATCTCATCAAGTACTTGCTATAGTTTTGGGTGGGGAACCAATTCAAAAGCAGATTTAAAGGGAAAACAGCCATTACAACGCATGCACTGTTACCACTTATGGCTATTACCACTCATATTTTTACAGCCCATATGGCTTTATCACTCTTGCCTTTACATTGAATTAACATTGTAAAGGTGTGAATGGTAAAAGCATATATTTTGCACTGGTGGTAAGGCCATATGCTGGTAATGGTGCTAAATGCACCAGCGTGGTCAAGGCTGTCGGCGTTGTTGGAGGAAACGGAGAGGCCCTTCTGCTTCCTCTTGATGACCTGTGCCGCACCTCAACTCAGAAGATCTGCCTCATCGTCCTGTAGAGGCAAGGGGATTGGGCCAGGGGCGGAAGAATATGGGTTTGGGGCTTTAGAAGTGGGGGTGGGTTATCCTGGGGGGAGGTGGGGTATTTTTTAAAAGGACTTGGGTAGTCGTGTTGGGGTCCAGTTTTAGGGCTCTGGGCAGGAATCGGGTATCTTTAAAAAGGGATGGGTGCTGGGGGCATGCTGGGGTATACTTTTAGGCTTCAGGGCAGGGGTTGGGTATTTTAAAAAGGGTTGGGGCCAAGGGCAGAGGAAAACTTTTACCACCCATAGGCCTTTAACATACATGCCTTTACAACGAAATTAGTTGTAAAGGCATGTGTGGTAAAGGCATATTCATTACAAAGAATGCATGGTAAAGTTTATGCTTAGTAAAGGAATTTGCATTGTAATGCATGTGTGGTAGAGTCATTTTAAATCAACAAGGGCAACGTAAAGATTGACTCTGTCGATCACTACCTTATTCCAATAAATTAACATCAAGGGAAAGACTTGGTTGATGGTGGAAATTCTTTTCCAGAACCCAGATTGAAGAGGGCATAAAATATTATTTGCATAAATCCAGTCCTGGATTTTAGATAACACACAATGGCTCCAAACCTTGTGTATGCAAAATTGGCTGCACGTCCTCCTCGGTGTTTTTCTGTAGTCTGTGGGATAGAGTTCCCCATATCAATCCAGACACTGCTTTCATGCTGTCAACCAGCATGAGAGAAGCACCAGGATTGGATAGAATGGGTTGGCTGGATTCCTTCGGGCCTTGTAGGCCTGTGCTGCTCCACATTCAGCTGTTTAATTCAGCAGAGGTTAGAAAGGTTCAAAGTGCACATGTCAGGCTGGCCAGCGTAAGACAGCCTGCCAAACTGACACGTGCACTTTGGAGTGACTGACAAGCCATTGCTCCAGTCCTCCATGCTGCTAATTGGCATCAGAGGACACGCTACACATTTCTCCCGCCTTGGGGACAGGCTGACGGCTGCAGCACACCTTGGTGAAAAATAAAATAATTTCATTGTCATGTTATGTTTCACATTTACGCACAAATCGCAGTGGGTGGGGTGACGCTCCCCCGGACTCATGAAGATGCTGCTGCTGGAGGCTTTAAATGAACGTGACAAGTAGAGGGAGAATGAAAGAGAAATATAAGGATAGAGTGGAAGATGACATAGAAAGAAAGGACGCTAGAGAGAGAGAAGAGAGGGTGAAAGAGAGAGAGATGAGATTAAGTCAGAAAGGAGACACATAAACCAGTAACAAAACAAGAGACAAAACAGAAACATAGAGAATGAGAAGAGAAAAGAAGAGAAATAGGAAACAGAAATAGAACAGAGTGAGAGCAGGAGAAGAGAAGAGAAAAAGTGCCATTGATAAAATAAAAAGAAGGGAGAGAGATATATGGGGAGAGTGAAAGAGGCAAGGAAAGGGACCAAGAAAGAGTTTGTTCTGACTACTGTTTCCTTTAGGCATTGGCACGATTCTCTTCCTACGCTGTCGTGCCTACCGCCAAATTGCAGAACTTTCCACTGTTCTGATAAGCTTCCGGACCCTCCCATGCAGGCATATGCTGACTTCCAACCATTTGGACGCTCAATCCATGCCAGATTTTTTGGGAGCCAGCCTGCTCATGCTTGAAGCCAGCCTGCTCATGCTTTAAACTCCATTACCTAGAATTTCCTGCTCACTGCTTCATCTTCACTCCTGCAGGCCTAGGATGGATGGAGGATTTTGTCTCACCTGTGGTTGGCTGCTGTTAGCCTAATCACACCTGATGCATGTGATTACTGTGAGCTTGTTTAAGCTCCGGCTCCTTTCAGTCCAATGTTGGTCATTGCAGCTGTGTTCCAGTGAGATTAATATTCCTTGATTCCTGAGCTATAGCTATTCTTGAACCTGAACTAGCACTGCCTGCCAGTGTTACATTCATTCTTGACCTATAGCCATCCTTGTTCCTGAACTGCAGTGCTACCTTGATTCATGAGCTTTAGTTATTCCTTGTTTCTGTTCCTGAGCTGCAGCTATTCCTTGTTTCTGATTAGCACTGCTTGCTTTGCTCTCTTGACTCCTTGATTCCTGAGCTGTAGTTATTTCGTGTTCTGGAACTAGCACTGCCTTCTGTGTTTCCGTGATACCATGATTTCTGGGCTTGTTCCTGAATTAGCACTGCTTTCAGTGCTATCTTGATTCCTAATCATTAGCTATTCCTTGTTTCCTTGATTCCTGATCTAGTACTATTTAATACACCATTTAATCTGCTCCCCTGCATTTCATTTGTCCCAGTTGCTGCTTTTCTTCCCATTTCCTCTGTTTCAGTCCCTGATTTGCTGTCTTTCTGTTCTACTATCTTGCTTCTAGTTTCCCTGTATTTTTGTTACTTGATTTTTGCCAAGTGTGTCCATGTTTCCCTTCTTTCCTGTTAAACACTCCACTTTGCTAGCACTTTGTCTATTGTGACTGTGTATTTAGTTCTACACTCTTGCTTGTTACTGCCTTGCGTGTACCTTTTTGATCGCCGGGATGCGTGGGCATAGCTGACAACCTAGGTGGTGTTTCTGGTCTACTGTGACTATTGCCCTTGAGCTACATTTTTAACATCACCATAAGTATCAGCTCCACAGACCCTGCTTTTTGAATGTATATTTGATATGTGGGTATTTGCAGTCAGTATCTGTAACAGCAATTGTGGGTAAGGAACTTACTGAGCTTCAGTCTTACCGTCTGGAGCTCCCGAGTGCTTCACCCCACATTCCCTTTATTGTTAATGTTGTTATATTTATATGTCTTGCAAGTCCGACCTGGGTGTAGTTATTCAGAATGCTATATCTCTTCTTGAATGCCTATCCTTTCTGAGTCTTAGCCATTTTGTTCCCTTTTGCTGGTTTCTGCTTTGAATCCCTTTTCTCTTCTGACTTCCTGTGTGATCTACTTTTTGCTTATGTTTCTACCCAGTCACCAGTCCTTGCCCAAGTCCATGACTGTGTCCTAGACAGAGTCTCGGACAGTCCCTGACATGCATGATGATGATGGAGATGCTTTAATTGAGCAAGAAGGATGCGCTATCACCTGTAGAGTTCTTACTTTCCACCTGTGACACTTGCGATGTCTACTTTTTCATCCTCTCCATCCTTCCGTGGTGCCAGAGGGGACTTGTACTTTCACGTCTGGTTTACAACATGGCTTTCCTGCAGCATAAACCCTCGGCGTGCCTATCTCCCACCACAAGGCCACAAAGAGTATTTTCAGCACAAATCAAGGGGAAAGTTCTTAGTACCACACACCAATTCATGTATGTCACACCATCCTGGTGCCAACATATAGTACGCACACTTAGGTATTTTCACACACATCAGACATGATCACCATTTGGTGTTAGGCAGCCATAGCTTATAATATTGCATTAGCCTTAAACCACTGAAGTAGCAAGTTAAACAATTGGTAATTTTAACTTGCTCCCAATACCTTGCGTACACACTTTGCAATGTGAAGAATAGGACATGGTAGACATTAGAACTATATGAAAATGCTAACACATCTTACAGACTTTGATATCATGACAAGTCTTAGCATCTTGAACACCTTGGCATAACCTCCTTTTCTAACATCATTGTCAAAATATACAATCATCATGCGCATTATTTTATTTATTAACAATGTAGCTTATCATGAATTCACCAGAATACTGCCCAATAACCAAGGAGAGCCACCCACGATAAAGACCTATTACAGGCCTCCCAGAAAATGCAAACACCTTGAAGTGAGCAACCCTGGGGTAGAGCTAGAAGGCAAAGGCTACCAGCAAGCCCCCCACCCTTCACCTAAAGCCAGCTTGTAGCCCACATCAGAGTTAGTTCAGACCTATTTTAATTTGACAGGAGGTGCCATAAATGTATTTCTAATCTTTGGTTTTACCGCATTTGTGGCTACAGTGCATGTAGGTTACTGGCATGCACACACCACGCCCCCCACAACTCCCAAACCTAAATGCGCGAATTCACCTGCAGTGCATCATAGTTGAAACAAAACAATGTACTCCCAGCAGACGTCAGACAACTGGAACTGTCCCAGGGGAGGATACCACTGTGCAAATTGCATTCCAAAACTGGTTCCTAATGGACACCCCCGCTGAGTAATCTCAGCACATTGTCCCTTATTAGGGATGTATACTTCATCCCACCAGTGGCCACTGGAGCAGCTCCAGGCAGCACTGGAACACTTATTGGACCAGCACTCTCATGGCAAAAGCCAGAAAGATTCCCAGCCTGACTATTCACATGGAAAAAACACTTGTGTGCACCCAGCACACCTGAGCCAACCACTCGTTAAAGCGAAAACTCATTAGCAGACCAAGTATGCCCAATCAGAGTACTCTTGGTCCCATCGACTGCCAAGGTAGCATCAGAGCATTTGTTGGACAAACATTCTCCTGGCAAAAGCCCAGCCTCCCTATATACAGGGAAAGCCAACAGTGTGCACCCAGCACCCTCAGACAAATCGCTTGTTAAACAAAGCGAAAACTCATTGGCAGACTAGCATACCCAATTAGATTACCCTTGGTCCTATTGACTGCCCAAGCACAAGACAATAAAATGGATTGATGGCCTCCAAGCAGTCATAAGAATCAGCCTCATCATACTAACTGGGAGAATCCAATGCTGCATATTTGCATTATTGCCTTTCTCCAACCATCTGAATTCCCACTGCCTCCCGACTAGCCCCAGTGGGAACACTCTTACAGTTCTCCTCAGTTCTACCCAGGTCCTTATTGCCCCCACAGGCCAATGGACACGTTTAACCGTGAGGCACTATGCTGTGATCCCTGTGCACTGAGTGATTCTATTACCAAAGGTCACCGGTGACCTCCAGCAGCCTGCCAGTATAAACACTGGCCTTCCCAGACATACAATTGTGTTGAATGTACTCTGGTATGAGACTTTGTTCAAGAAGGAAGAAACAAACAACAAACCTACCAAGAGAACCTGGTCAACAGATCTGCCTTCTTGCCTCCTAATGGAGGATATACCACTGGACACCAGGCTTGTGTTAAAAGCGGCACTAGTCGATGCTTTTGTTGCCTTTCTGTAAAACGATTGGCTGATAAATATGCCTGCATAGTCGAGAGGTCAACATTTTGACCTTGGTTATATGGAAATGATTTAACTTGTTGGAATACTTCTTGGAAATTATTCTGTTGAGACTTCCATTTGCAAACTTCCAAAGGGTAAGAGCCGGGCTGGCCTTCTACTCAACTGATTAACATCATGATATATTACGGCTTGACTTGGTATAACCTGCAATATAGCGACTCACCAATGTAAGTACAATATGGCTAAATGGGATCCACTCTCCCTACGGCTTGCACTTGCATGATAACTCTACTTATCACCCTTTACGTTATTGTGCTTTAGCCTACAAGGCTGTTATTGTCTTCGATTTGAAGACTTGAGTCCATCTAAAGGAACATTTTTCCCCCTGATAACCAATTGTAGAAGTGGCCACAAAATGCAGAGTCGACTCGTTAGAGAAACATAAGTCGTTTATTAGGTTCAATAAATACGAGTACAACCTAACGACCTCAGCCACAGCCACCCTCAAAGGAGGCAGCTTCACTCTCGTCCCCCGGCGCTCACCTTGCAACGCTGGTCGCGGTGACATTCTAACTGATGTCACCGCGAGCGGCTCCATTATATGCGGAGACGCCGGAGGGGGGGAACAAGGTGGGAGATACCACACATCCCCCTTCCCTGCGGAATCAAACATCAGAACTAAACAAAAGAACAATTGTACTACAGAGAATCACATCATCACAAAATATCTGGGGGGCCTGGTCATTCTCCGGCTAGTCCTTCCACCTGGGTGGGGAACCAGTAACTGCCTCCTGGGGTTTAAACCTTTGCTCCCCAAGGCATTGCTTCCACCCTCCCCTTCTCTACAGGAATCCTGCCCGGGTGGGTGAAATCTCACTACTCTTCCCAGGTTCCAGATCTTCCCCTCCTGGGTCTTCACAGCATTTCTGAACAATTTTGTGATCTTGGTGGGACTACTGTATCCTGACCAACTTGCTCTGCCAGTAGGGGTCCTGATCTTAATGTCATCCCCTACTTTAAACCCGGCCTCCCGTGTAGAGTTGAGCCTGTCGTATCTTTCTTTCCTCCCTACCATAGCTCCCTCTTGCCTCACCAATCCTCTCGCTTCCTTGGAATGATCCGACCATCCCTTGTGCCACCCCATCCACCCTGGGGATAGTTTGGTGTTAGGTATTCTTGCTCGGAGCAACTCGAAAGGGGTGACTCCCGTTGTTTGGTGCGGGGTGAATCTGTACGCTTCTATCCGCCTCCATACTTCTTCCTTCCAGCTTATGCCACTGGCCTTGGCTAATTGGATACTCTCCTTGAGGGTTGTGTTAAAGCGCTCGACCATGCCATTGGTCTCGGGGTGATGCAGAGCACACCGTTTGTGTGTGATTCCTCTCTCCCCAAGGAAGTTTTCCATCTCTTTCGAACATAATTGCACCCCATTGTCCGTGAGTAGGCTGCTGGGTAATCCTTCCCTGACAAACAACCCTTGAAGGAACTCAATGACGACCTTTGTTGTGACTTCACTCACCAATTTCACTTCCGGCCACCTAGAGTACATATCCATGAGCACCAGAATGTACGGCGTGCGCAACTCCCCAGTCAATGGACCAACAATGTCCAGCGCTAATTCTTCCCAGGGTCCTGCTGGTGGCGGCCTGCACACCATAGGAGGTGTCAGTTGTTTCAAGACTTTGTCGCTGTTGCTGCACGGAATACAGTCTCTTATTTTTCTTTCAATTGCAAGATCCATGTTTGGCCACCAATAGTTTTCTCTGAGTCTTTGTTTGGTTTTGGTGATGCCCAGGTGGCCATCGTGAGCCATCTCAACAAGGTTCTCTCTCACAGTCGCGGGTGGTACTAATCTCGTCCCCCTAAACAGGCATTCATCAACTACGGACAGCTCTTCTTTGACAATCCAGTATGGCCGCAGAGCCTCCTCCCGTTTATCTTCGTGTTTCCACCTGTCTTTTACTCTTTTGCACACCTCATCCAAGACTTCATCTTCCTTCAGTGCATTTTTCCATGTTTCTTCTCCTATTGCTCTCTGGATTGCACAGACATTTTCCATCTGATGGTTGTTCACTTCATCCTCCGCCTTGTCATGCGTTTCAATCGCCTCATTTTAATTTACAAGCCTTGACAAGCAGTCTGCTGCAAAATTACGCGTTCCTGGGACGTACTCGACACCGAAGGTGTATTCCTGGAGACTGACCACCCAACGCCTGATCCTGCTAGAGATGGCATCCAGGCCCTTCTTGCTGAATACTTCCACCAACCGCTTGTGGTCAGTACGAAGAGTGAACTGCGTGCCCCACAGGAAGTCTCTGAATTTTCCCAATGCCCAGGATACTGCCAAAGCTTCCTTTTCAATCACCGTATAGTTGTTTTCAGACTTCTGGAGGGATCTTGAGGCGAAAGCTATCGTTTCTTCTCCGTCTTTGCCTACTTGAGTGAGGACCGCTCCTAGCCCTTTTGCGCTTGCGTCGGTGGTGACTACTGTCACACGGTTGGGTATATAAGACTTTAGGCTGGGTGCTTCTGCAAGTGCATTCCTCACATCTTCAAACTCTCTCTGACACTCCTGACTCCAGATGAACGCCGTCTCTTTTTTCAGTAGCAGCCTGATGGCGTATGTCTTTCCTGCAAGGTTCTGTATGAATTTGCCGTAGAACTCCAGCATTCCCATAAATGACTTGATTTCGTCCTTGCTCTTAGGAGGCACCAAACTTACAATGGTGTTCTGAAGCTCCGCTTTGGGACGGATCCCTTCTGCTGTCACCTTGTGTCCCAAGAAGTCTAGTTCTGCGCAGCCAAGTACACACTTTTCTCTTCTCACCGTTAGTCCTTGCGACCTAAACCTTGCCAGCACTCGTCTCAGCCTCTCATCATGCTCTTCATGGTTTTTTCCGAATACAAGAACATCGTCCTGGTAGCATACAACACCAGGGATTTCTTTCCAGATGTTCCCCATGAGCCTCTGAAACACGGCTGCCGCCGAGACCAACCCGAAAGGCATCCTTTTGAACTTGTACGCGCCCATGGGTGTCACAAACGCTGTGAGTTCTTGCGACTCTTCATGCAGTTTGATCTGAAAGTAAGCTGAGGTGAGGTCAAGTGTGGAGAACACTCTTGCGCCCTCTAGCATGCTCATCATCTGGGTGATGTTGGGTAGTGGAAAGCGATCGACCACGAACTCTTTGTTCAATGCTCTCAGATCGATGCACAGCCGAACCGACCCATCCTTTTTCTTGGCGGCCACGATGGGTGCCAGCCATTCCGTCGCTTCCACCGGTTCGATGACTCCTGCTTTGCGCAGTTTCTCTAGTTCTGTCTTCACCTCTTCTTGGATGGCAATAGGAAGCTTCCTGACTTTGGCCACAACCGGCTTTGCGTTCTCTTTCAATTTTATCTTGTGACAGTAGTTCTTCAAATATCCAAGCTCTTCTCTGAATACTTCCTTGAACTCTGTCACTATGTCTTCCTTTTGTTCCTGTATCTCTTGTATTAAGATCTGGGGATTGCTATTGGGATTGAGATAGACTCCCATCTCCTTCTGTGCCTGCCAACCCAAAATGTTATCCCCGACTGTAGACACATACACCTTAGACACTGTTGTCCTGTCCCTGTATTTAATTTTGTCCCAAAAGTAACCTTTCATTGAGATGGGGCGACCAGCATACCCCCCGGGCCTCACATCCATTTTCCTCAGGATTATCTTCCCCTTGGACACTGGGGAGAAATCCTTTGCACTAATGATTGTAATTCTAGAACAGGAATCAAATAATGCTTCCAAGTCAGTAACCCCCACTTTTATGGTGTCTTTAGGGCTGCAGACATGACCTTCATCAACCTGCACAACAATTTCTTAACATGTAGTGTCATTGAGGCCGTGCGTCGGACTTCTGTTCACTTGCACAACAATTTCATCACATACCACGTTCGTCCTGTCTCTACTCTGTTTACTGAATCCTTGTCCACGCTTGCAATACTGCCTGAAATGACCTTTCTTTCTGCACTTGTTGCATGTGAACCTGAGGGCAGGACACTCTTTGTCATTGGCCAGATGCCCCTGCCTACCACACCTATAGCAGTTACCCTTGAATTGTCCTCCCAATTTGCTCTACTTTTGCTCTCTACCCACAATTTTCTGGCCCTTGATCACAGACACGGCCTCACACTCGGTCACAACTTCACTTACATTGGGTTTGTCTTCGCTTCTTTTCTCCCCCGTGTCTTGCTTTATTTCACTGACACACTGTAACATGTGCTCAACTTGTTTTGCTATGACTAAGACCTCCCTCAATGGTGGGTCATCCTTCAGCCATAACTCCTCACATACACGCCCCATTCTGCAAGCTAATACGAACTGGTCCCTGATCCTTTCCTCACTTGCGCCACCAAACTTGCATGTTGCAGCTAGTCTTCTTAACTCAGAGACAAAATCTTCAATAGATTCCCCCTCCTTCTGTGCTCTTTTCCCAAAATGATACCTCTCCATTATGGTGCTCGTCTTAGGGAGATAGTGTAAATCCAATTTCTTCAGACTTACTTCTAGCTCATTGAGACCCCTTGCTTCCTGCGTCCCTAGATCTGGGAGGTGATCTAAGACTTCTTCCCCTTCTGCTCCTAGGTAATACGCCAATAATGCTACATTCCTTTCTAGTCCAAGGTTTGGCCCACACACAGTAGCATAATTCAAGAACACTTTCTTCCACTTTTTCCACTGAATAGTAGGTTCCTCGGGGTTAGTCAGGAAAAAGGGTGGAGGCGTCACGCTCTGCATGGTACAGTGTCACTGAGTACTATGGGTACAGAAAATATAGCGCTGGGTGCTATGGGGTATAAGTAAGAAACAGTGCTACTCTCAATCCACCAATATAGTAGGGTACCCCACTTCTACCAAGAGGTTTCCGCACAGAATCAACTATCATTCTATCTTTACATTTTTGTATTCATGAAGCATTCAAAAACACATGTAGGCGCCGTAGCGTGCAAGCCAGTTCACAGAGAGACGAATTGTACACTTGAAGATTGCCTTTTCTTTGATCATGCACAGAATAATACCAAACGGAGATGGGGGGCTCACAGTTATAATTCTTAGCCTCGCCGTAGGTGTCTAACACAGTCTACACCCCTGTGAGCAGAATGTCAAAGGATACGTGAGAGGGGCTCAAGTAAGTTCCAAAGTTGCACAAGGATCGAAGTTCACACAGCCATTGCAGTTTAAAAGTTCGTGATGTGGTGATCGCAAAAGTTTAACCTTTCCGAATCTACAACGCGCCTGTGAGTAGCACGCAGCGTACACTGCCTGTCACTTCAATGTGTACGTCGGGACAGGGTGATGACACTATGAAATGCGTCTAGGCGCATAAACAACCTCCTGATGTGGGCAACGAAAAAGTTGTTGCAGAAGCAAGGCTCGTCAGGCAAACATCACGCCGCTACCGCCTCTCATCCACGTAGTGTCAAACTCTCCGCAGACACCTCAGGCCATCCAGTGCACCTCCTGTTTTCCGACGCCGGCGCTTCACTGCAAAGGTGTCCGACTATCGTTATTTATATCCGCTCCACACGTTTCCGTGACCCCCTGTCACACTCAGTCTCCTCACGAGTCGCGGGTATGGGCACAGCGCGCCTTCAGACAGCTGGCACTTAAATGCCGGATCGGACGATCCCAGCTGGCGCTTCACTGCAGGGTTGTCGGATTCTCGCTACTTACAGCCGCTTCACACGCTTCCTGACCCCAATCGCAAATGCACCCACAGTCTGCTCTTTATTCGTGGGTATAAGCACAGCGCGCCTTCAGACAGCTGGCACTTCCAGGCGTTACCTTATTTTTTCCTTAAACCGGGACAGGTACTTGTAAACCCTCAAACCCGCTGCCGCTCCTCATTACAATTATTCCTCAGCGCTTCAGTCTGCCTCGGAAGCGTATGATTACTCTTCTTCAGTTAGCTGCGCCTTTCGTTCTCACGGGCGTGTTGAGGTCGCAGTTTTCGAAAGACCCTCGTCGCCAGTGTAGAAGTGGCCACAAAATGCAGAGTCGACTTGTTAGAGAAACATAAGTCGTTTATTAGGTTCAAGAAATACGAGTATAACCTAACGACCTCAGCCACAGCCACCCTCAAAGGAGGCAGCTTCACTCTCGTCCCCCGGCGCTCACCTTGGAACGCTGGTCGCGGTGACATTCTAAGTGATGTCACCACGAGCGGCTCCATTACATGCGGAGACGCCGGGGGGGGAACAAGGTGGGAGATAGCACACCAATC
This sequence comes from Lissotriton helveticus, assembly GCF_964261635.1. Lineage (NCBI taxonomy): Eukaryota > Metazoa > Chordata > Amphibia > Caudata > Salamandridae > Lissotriton > Lissotriton helveticus. The sequence continues at coordinate 820,278,312 of NC_136067.1, read as the reverse complement.
TCCCTCTTCCTCCGTGCAAAGGTTAAGTGAATTTTCACAAGAATCAGGATGACAAGATGAGAGACCTCTTTTACAATATCTAGCCCTTACAGATAAAGCAAATCTCCAAGTTGTGATGTACTCCTTAATTCCTACTATGCTCTTTGAAAACATTAGTCACACGTGAGAAAATGGTGAGACAACTTATGGTCTAACTACAAAAGCTTTTCCTTCCTATATTGCAAGAGACACACGATGTATAGTGTGTCTTCAAAATTATTCCTTGTGCTAGGTAGGCTACTCTGTAATTGGGTTAGCCTTTGGGCTATCGCAAAACACGTAGTCAAAAAGACTATATGAACACATCACCCAGTTGTTCCTATTTGGAAAAGATGCACTGCCTCTTTGGGGACCAGGCCAACAGCATCCTCACATATGCTGACAGAATAACTTACTTTTTAGTACCATATACTGGTGGGCCTACATGTGTGATTTCTGTGTTGTAATCACTGTCTCCAGGAGACGTTTCCCAACCTTGCATTAATTCTTGAGCCTCTTACAATGATTATCTTGTCATTTGAGAGGGAGATATCACTTTCACACATACCCTTCAGTACACTGGTTTGAATGAACCTTTCCATAGGGATTAAAAGCGTGCTCTTCTAAGTCTGAGTGGCCCTTTTAATAATAAGCCTTTAGTAAAGAGAAAACACAGATGGCCACATGGAAGTGAATCACGCCATAGGTCTCTCTGTTAACAAATAGATGCATTTGCATATATAGCATAAAAGCAGCAAGAAAACGTAGATGAGTAATTGATCTAGAGGAAATACCACAAACACATATGGTGTGTGGGCTGCAGGTTTCTCCATGAATATTAGAATGTTTACTTTAAGTGCCACCTACGTCAAAGTTCCATTTAAAGCGCTGTATATAACAGATGGCACTACTAATTAAGTCACAAAACTCAAAATCGGGAAACATCCTTTGCGACGCAACTTTTACCACGCAGTGCCTTTACATCGCAGGTTTTTCAACGCAAGTCATTACAACGAATTGCGCTTGGGGGCGCTCTAGGATAGGTAATAGTTTAATTTACTATCCAACACCTTCCCTACTATCCACGGGGACTGGAGTTGGAATAGTAAATTAATCTATTCACTATCCAGCACACCCCAACGCAAGTCGTTGTAACGACTTGCGTTGAAAAACCTGCGTTGTAAAAGCATGCGTGGTAAAAGCATGCGTTGTAACAACGTACATCCCTCAAAATCTTCCCCTCCGAAGGATGGGAACTGTCCCATTGAAATTCGAATCATGAACTGCAGTGCACCATAACTGCTCAAAGTCGAGTGATAGGCCCCTTAAACAGTAACAAGGGGTAGCATGAGTTTAAATTGACTCCCACTGTCTATGTTACAGCTCTTGCTTCTTCTTTATTCTGTAGTGGCACACCACCAGAACACATGCACTTGGATTGGTACTGCGTTTTCAGTTGTGTACCCTTGTGCTTTGCAATGACTAAGCCCATCCTTAGCATTAGCTAGCAAATGTCATTCTCATCTGGCAAAAAACTCCAAAGTGACCCACTGAACGACTACACACAGGTGTCTCCGAATCTCATCTATCCAGGTAGGAGTTATGTTATGTTATGTTAAATGGTTTTTTGTAGAGCGCACGGCTACTCAAAAAGAGTGTCCCGGCGCTTTTAATTGAAGAAGGCTGCAGTAAACTAACATAACACATTAAAAGAGAAAAAGACCCCGAAGTAAAAAAACACAGCACACAAAGAAGGCCTACTGGACAAACAGCCAGGTCTTAAGGTCCTTTCTAAAGGCTAATAAGCCAGTGGATCCCCGGAGGGAGAGGGGCAGAGAATTCCATAATTGGGGCACCAGTAATCCAAAGGAGCGACCTCCCAGACGTGCTCTCTTCACTCGTGGGACAGTAGCCAGAAATAAAGATTCTGATCTCAGAGAGTGAGCTGGTTGGTAGAAAGTCAGTCTCCTCTGGAGATACTTCGCTCCCGACGCATGAAGGGCCTTATATGCCAAAGTCAGGGCCTTGAAGGCAATCCGCTTACGGATTGGGAGCCAATGCAAGGTCTGGAGCAAACCCGCAGCGCTGGTACGCCTGTTCACTCCGTAGACCGCCCTTGCCGCAGCATTCTGTACAACCTGTAGCCGCTGTAACAGGTACTCTGGCAGGCCCAGGTATAAAATGTTCGAATAATCCAACCTGGAGCCAATCAGGGCCTGTACAGTCAGCTTCCGGTGCTCCTCCGATAACAGGGGAAGAAACCTCCGCAGCATCCTGAGGAGGCCAAAGCACATGCCCGACACCCCCAAAATCTGGGCTTTCATTGTCAGCCCCGTGTCCATCTTAACACCCAAGTTTTTAGCTATTTGGGATGAACACGTAGGGGGGAACATGTCGATAGGCCACCAGGCCTGCCAGTCTGGCTCCGTGTCGCACCCAAAGAAGAGTATCTCGGAGTTGTCGGAATTGCACTTGAGGCTGTGCAGTTGGAACCATTGAAACACAGCCCCAAGGCAATCCCGGATACTCTCCCCCTCGAAATCTCCTCCTCTCTTACACGAGAAGAGGAGCTGGGTATCGTCGGCATAAGATACGATCCGGGCCCCAAGCGACTCCGCCAATGCCGCCAAAGGGGTCATGAAGATATTAAAGAGGGTCGGGCTCAAAATAGAGCCCTGAGGGACCCCAACACCCAGTGGAGGCATCACGGCGGAATCTGGTGAGGCCCAGACCGTTTGCCGGCGGCCAGCTAGAAAGGAAGTGACAATATACTGAACTCCCATGGCCGTTGGCATAATAAAAGATGAAAGGGCCCTTCTGAGATACACACCTCTGACCTGCCACCGCACCATGTCGTCATAAGAGAGGTCTTTGCATGCCAACCCCAAACTCCAAATCTCACACGGCATCTCCCTCCTAAGGGGGCCGGTCTTGGTGTTTTGCCTTTGTGTTTCTCCCAATTCCGGTGAGCAAAAAGGAAGGAGGGACTTCCTGTTGTCCCTCTCCCGATAGCCTAACTTTGTGTGTATGGAGGGTGTAAATAAAACACAATTGATTGAGTGGTTTTGGTGACCACCCCTGACATGCCAGGCCAAATCTTCAATTATGTCCTCCTGATTGCCCCGAGTGCCCAGGCTATCCCGACACAGGATAAATGTGGGTCTCCACTGTAGATATTTAACTGATGAATCCTTCGACAGTTTCCTTCAAAACAGTGACTCTGCTTCTTAATTATTAGGAGACTGTCCTGTTATCCAAGATTAGATCAGTAACCCATGCATGTATGCCTTCGCATTAGCGAGACGGATAACATTTCTTCCCCCTTCTCCTTGCTTGTGCCTGTTCGCCTGAATCTGTTGCTGACAAACCAGCCCCAAGAATGTCTAGGCCTGGACAGAACAGACCCTTCCCAAAGGACAATGGGCCCTGCTATCCACTTGCATTGTGCCTGCTAAACACTTCTGCTGAAGGTGACTGCTGGTATGAAAATATCCTTGACATCACAAGTGAAAAGGACTTGGGGCCATATTTTCAAGAAAGGGTGAAACATTATCGCCGCTTTTATCGGCAGGAAACTGCAGCTAAAGCGGCGATAATGGGCTTGATAATATGCCCTTGTGAAATGCCATAGAAGCCCAGGTTCTGGTGTTAACCTGGGCTTCTATGGGAATTCACAAGGGCTTATTATCAAGCCCATTATCGCAGCTTTAGCTGCAGTTTCCTGCCGATAAAAGCGGCGATAATGTATCGTCCTTTCTTGATAATATGGCCCTACATCTTGTACAGTAGAGCGATTGTGTCGTTGCACATTGTCCGAGCGGGTTCCCACTCCATAAACTGACCAAATAATTAAAAGGGGGAAGGGTGAAACTTTAAAAAGGGAGATACTTCACATTAATAATGGCTTGCCATATATGACTGTTCAGCAAGGCTGGTGCCCGTAAGAGCCCAGATGCAAACAGCCTACCCATTCGCAGCATTCCCAGACAATTGACCTGATATGGATTCATTTAAACTGCACCAAATAGAGAACTTGTGAGACTCTAATCATGCACGCAGCGACAAGATGCTAAAGTGATGAAGCATCTCATGTAGGGATCCTTCCTCTCATTAGAAATCCCCCTTTGCAATAGAGCAATAAATTATGCTACAGGATTTAGCCCAATATGTTCGTGTCATGGGCTAAGATAAAGTGCATCCTACAGAGTAAAAATGCGTTGATTCCATCCGCACAAAATGTCTGGTAAGGTGAGTAATGTACACCGTCCCGTTTCAGGTCACTAGGCATGTAAGGCTAAAGTACTGGGCTTCAAACTACTAACTTTCTGGCTGTAGGTACATAACATGCTGTGCTAGAGCAGTTCTCACTGATAATCTGAATCACTCAACATAAAGAGGAGACAATCCAAGCGCACTCACTAATGGTCTCTTCTTGACTGCCTGCTTCTCCTGAAAGTACTTGAAAGGAACAATTCACCATTACCAGACTATTGGGCCGATTCACAGAACTAACTTACGACAAAATCCTAAACTTACTACTTTTGGTATTCACAGAAGGCATTTAGTAGTCTTAAATTAGGATTTTGTCCTATTTAGGATTTTGTCTTAAGTTAAGACTTTCTTCCTCTACCCACCATGTTCGAGGCACCCACTGTTGCATCATGTGTGGATGCTGTTACCTCCATTCCGTACTTCTCCTTGCCTGCTTCTTGCTGTCTCAGCCAAGACTTGTAGGGATACCTTCACCATCATCTTGCAAAGAAGGCCCTCAGCCTGAATGGATAATGAAAACTAAGGTCACCGTATTAAAACACAACATCACCGGTCATGTGTCTTAAAATCGTAGAAGAACATTGGACAGCAGAAAAGACATCAACAAATTCAATCTGTGATTGAGAAACTGCTACACAACCTATTAGTGAAGCACCCTGTATGAGGTCATATAGTGCTAAATAGCAAACCCTTTCAAACTTGAGACCACATTGTTTTCTCATATATGCACATATCTTAAACATCTTTCGCACTGTGTATACATATAACCAAGTACAGAAAATTGCATTTTATTAAGAGCACATTTATTGAGCTGAGGTACAGGCTGCATAATGCGATCTATTACAGAGAAAACACAAAAACACTCTCGTCACAACTTGGTCAACAAGTAAGCAACTCAGCGATCAATGACCTTCAAACTTATCCTTGTAGTCGAAATAAATAAATAAAGTTGAGCAAACTACTTGTAGGATTTTCTTAAAGCTACAGGCTCCTTGGCCTCTTTCCGTCCTTCTTCACATTTTACTATACTATTGAAATGTTTCCATTACAAAGAAAAAGCAGAGTCATGATGACAAGGCCATAGTTCAGTTTGTCCAGCCCACGATAAATTACCCGGCAAGGCCCAACATTTTCATCAGATATCGGTGGACCCCCAATAAAACAGGCACCTCCCCATCATAAAGCAAGTGAGAGGAGAAAGAGCAGGGACAGGTGTGAGCAAGATTCGGCAGGGTGTGTGTGCGATGAATGGGTTTATGGCCTGTTGTGCCTTGATGCTATCTTGCTCTGCCACTGGGAGAGGAACTGACCAAACAGGTTCGGCCTGGGGCAATGGTTCCAACTTGCCCAGGTCACAGAAAAGTCAATTAAGGTGTACGTGTCCTTTGGGATCGGATTTAGCTGTTATTATAAGCCTATGTAAAGGGCAACTCACAAAATGGCTGCCGTACACAAAATGGAAGCCAAGGGTTCAGAACGAAAATGACGATTTCGAGGTGAAATCGTCACTCGAATATGACGAAAATGCTTGTACATAGTCTACTAGCCATTTTCAGTCTTTTGATACCAAATTCGTCATTTTACGACGAAGTTTAATTCTCGAGTCCAGAGTTATTACACGAGTCCAGAATTTTCAGAACTACAAACCCTCCTTTTGCCCTTACATAGGCAACTAACCTAATCTCATGCTAATCTGAGTCCAGGTCTATATTCCCAAAGTCATTGAGATGTTGCTGTAACATCATTCTAGTACTTAGCTCGTCTCTTGATACAGGTTTCCTTACACATGATGTAACACAGAGGCCACATATTGCAGGAGCACACTGTACGCACAGACAGAACAGGAAAAGAATGGCTAAGACCATCCCAATGACCATCAGAATTTTCCATCCCCAGCCGGATATCAGTTCCCAGAACCATCCCATTAATGACCAATCTCCTTTGTCCACATGAATAGATTCGGAAATCTTATGCAGTTTAGAGATGGCCTGGTACACTGTTGGAGCGTTATCTGGGATGAAAACACAGCAACTCGATTGGATCAATCTACATACCCCACCTCGGTCTGCAAGTATGACATCTAAAGCGACCCTGTTCTGAAGGGTCATAAGACGATCCGACTGGAGCTCAGCAGTCAAGTTACTAAGGGCACCAGCAGTTTCAATCACGGTGGACTCAACTACCCTTGTCAATTGCCTTATGTTCCTGCTGTTAGCCATGGGTCCCCAGAACGGCAGAAAACCCTTTGCGAAGTCCCCAAATTCTTGACCCGCAGTGTCTTCTTTACTCAAGACACCTCTAACTCTCCTTGTCTTGTGGTAATCTGCCGCTGCTGTGTAGGTGGGAGGCAACAGGAACGAAACAAAACATGAGCCCGAAAAGTCAGGGGGCAACCATGTATAGGCTTTATCATGTCAGATGAAATAAGTACCCTTAGCTGCTAAAAACGCAGGGGAAGTCTGAGACCCAAAATCATACGTTTCTGTACAGACACTCTTCCCTAACTGAGCTCTGGGATTCTTGCCAGTACCTTGCAGACACAGGTGACCCTGATGGGGTACAATCCAAATCGGGGAGGATCTCTTAGCTTGCTGTTTCTCACTCAGAGTAGTTCCATATCCGGTTACGTTCCATCCTATATAGGCAAGTGTCTCATCTTCGGGGGTAGTTTTATAAGAAATATCATCCTTAATCATGTCAACTATACCCTTGACTAGAGCACTATTCTTTGGGTTGTCTTTTACAGAACGTAGGGGGTGGACTTCACGAGCATATATGGACATTGTTCTGTATGCCCACACAGAACCATTATGGCTGAAAGGCAGGACCAGATAAGGGATACCTTTATCCGTTGTGTGAGGCATAAGACCACACACCCAACAGTTAGTTGTGTTCATTACAAGTTGGTGTTGGTGCAAGAGCTGAACAAAGGAGTTATTAATGAACTCTAATCTCCTAGCGGATTCATGTTCAGGAAGGGGTTGAAAAGAATGAGAGGAAACAGTAGGAGGAGGTATGGGCGATGCAGTGGGTGCAAATGTTACTTGAAAAGAGAATAAAACATAACTTATTAAAAATATCATCATACTGAATAACATGAAAATGCACAATATCAAAAAGCTTTTCTTTGTCATCATTTTACATAATCTGTGTTTAAAGTTCGTTTCCTTGGCAGGTCTCTCCATCTCGGAAAACTCCATCCTCTCTAAAGTGCTGCCCGCGATGGGAGGTTGATTCTGCAAAGGAATGCTTCTGTCAGTCTAGGGCAACTCCCCTGGACCAACCAGAACTGCCGACCTAACGTCGTCAGCTGCACCCCACAGACTTTGGGCAATCGCGGCCCTAGCAGCGGAACCCGGATGGCAGTTCGAAAAACAAAAATAAGCAAGTTTCTCGGATGGGAGAGCTGCACTTTCAAAAATAGTACTTGGAGGGAAAAAGGTTTTATTTGTCCATAGGTCTCGGCCTCAAATTATAGTGCTTCTTTCCAGGTACTGTCTGATCCTGAAACAGGAGTTCAGGCTCCAAGTGTTCAATCGCTTTGATGGCGGCACAGCTTCTTGCAAAATGTCCTCAATTTCACGTTCAGAGTTAGTTCCTTTTACACGTGCATCACTGAAAGGCAGAAAACGTGGCACAGTGTCAGTTTCTGAGTCAGCGACACCCTTCTGGACCCACTGGTCATACGGCAGGGGTAAAGGGATCCTTTTACAATGGACCCCGTGGATTCAGTGCTTCTTCCCTTCCACTCGAACAGCTGATCTTGTGGAAAGAAGGACGAGGTGCGGTCCGGTCCACCTGGGCTGCTCGTTCTTGGTTCGCTGGAAGTTCTTCACGAGGACCCAGGATCCAGGGTCGATTGGGTGACCTGGAGTTTCAGAGACCGGAGGCAGGGTGTCGTGAACCTGTTGATGCAAAACACGCAATTTAGCCGTCAATTCATACAGGTAATCAAGCAAAACAGGGTGTTCCAATTCACTGAACTTGGTGGGCCTTGGCACTCCCTATATGTTGGCCGGACGGCCAAAGACTATTTCATAGAGACTAAGTTTCACTCGCGAATGCACAGTCATTCTGGTGGATAGGAGTGCTAAGGGTAGAGCGTCAGGCCATTTAAGACCTGTGCTCGCTTGAATTTTGGCTAGTTTTAACTTAAGTGTGCCATTGTAACATTCTACTAATCCAGCTGATTGGGGGTGATTTGCAGCGTGGAACTTCTGTTGAATGCCTAGCCCTTCACATACATTCTTCATCACACGACCCACAAATTCACTCCCATTATCAGTCCAGACCATTCTAGGCATTCCAAATCTGGGGAAGAACTCTTTCACAAGGGCTTTAGCTGTGGATAAGGCAGTGTTGTCTTTTAGGGGATAGGCTTCCACCCATCTTGAAAAGGCACAAACAACAACGAGTACGTATTTTAAATTGTTGCACCTCTCCATGTGGATGAAATCTAGCTGCAAAACCTCAAACGAATACGTAGGAGGCTGTAGGAAGGTAGATCCCTGACTATGGTTGCCCCCAACTTTTTGCCTGGTGTTTTGCTGGTTTTCTGACTTAGTTGACCTGAGGCCCTGCTATTCAGGACCTCAGGCCCACTGCTCTCTCTGTAAAATGGATTCCATGTACCTTAGGTACATATCTAAATTGGATACTGAGCCACCTTATCAGTCCCTGTACAGTGTACCATAGGTACCCAGGGCATAGGTGTGCCCAGGGCCTACCAGGGGCTGCAGCATGTATTATGCCACCCCTGGCTGGCCATCCAAATCTGACACAACTGGCTGCACGACAGCTGGGGCAAGGTGGTGTAATCACCCTTTGCTTTAGATATAGTATACCTATATCTAACCCTAAAATGGACACACAGATCTCCTATCAGTCACTCCTATGGCAGGCCTTGACAATCCTGAAGGCAGAGTGCTTGGAATCGTGTGAGATGGTGCTCTGGCATGAGCTGAGCCTGTCTGCGGCTTTCGGGATCTATCCCTTAGCCGTTTCCATGATATCGCATACCATATACTCTTAAGTGCATTATAATCCTCGCGGTTAAATGCCAACTCTGGTATCGCTTTATCAAAACATGTCGAGTAAGGTGTCATACGAATTGGAATACTAACCCCTCGCCAATTCTGGCGACGGGGTTAGCATTCCACCCTTCTAGAGGGACACGACATGCATGTAACCTATAACCCGGTTAAAAGTCAGACAGAGCCTTAGCATCCACAAAATGGATGCTGCCACCGAGACACAAGTCTGCCCTCCTGCTGCTGGGAGTCCTCCCAGAGCAGGAGATAAGGACAAAGGGTTTCCTGCCAGGGGCGGTGCCAGCACCGTCCCAGACAGGGTTTTGTGTATTGTAGGTAGGCAGGGCTTCAGAGGAAGGTGACTGCACGTGGCACCCCGGTGCTCACTGTGCATAGGCTGGCTTAAACCAGTTCCAGGGACACTCCAGACCCTGTGCTGGGGAAAAGCCCGCCAAGGAAGTGGGTGTAACCACCCCCCTCCTGGTCCCACCCCTAGGGCAGGACTTAGTCGCGTGCCAGCCCCCTTTTCCAAGATAAAGGTAGAGACTGGCCCCCTTCCAAATCAGATCATCTTTGGAATCAAGATACCACTTTCCACGAAAGGACTTCACGATTTCTTCCTCAAGATTCTCCCTTGTGGCTAAGGAGTAGTCACCCTGCATCCGCAGGCACCATCTAAGAACACTGCGGTCTGCTGCACGTCCTTCCTCCGGAATCCGACTGCCCAGCTCGACGAGACCCGGCTTCCCTGGCACCTCTGACCTCTACCCACCTCTACAGCACAGCTGAGAACCGTGGGTGCGACGAGACCTCGAGGGACCGGCCATCGCCAAGACTGCACGACTTCTGCACAGCAAGCCCACCGAGTAATTTCCTGGTGAGTGCTTTGGGGTCCGAGAAGCCCCCACCCTGAGCAGCTCCAGCACCGAAGAGCAGCCCCCCAGCATCTCCACGATCGGCGTGGGGCCCTTCTGCTTTTTGCTGCTCACCGCATTGTTTGGCTACTAGCCCGCTGGCTTGTGGCCTTCTGAACGACGCCCGACGACAACACTGCTGCTGGTCTGGTTGCTCCAGACTGGCCCTTGCTTCTCTCCATCGGAGAAGTACCCTGGACCCTCCTGGTCCGGCTAAGACGCCATTTTAGGTCCACCGCGTGGGCCTTGCATTTGCCAAGACTTGTTGCCCAATCCTGGGTCCAGCGACGTCGACAGCAAGAACCTTCGTGGGACAGCTCGCACCTCCATCCTGGTCGCCGACAACGCCTCCTGGTCCGAGAGACTGCAGAGCCCAGCCGTGCCCACTCACCTGACTGCGGTGACTTCGCCCGGTGCCATCCTGGTGCCCACTTAATCACTGGCTAGTGATTCAAGAACTTGGTCCCCTCTGCTTTCAGGTTTCCTTCTTCCTTGATCCAGGCTTGGATCCATCGAACTTTCCTTCACTGGTCGCCTGCCAGCAACTTCTTCCTTCCAGGCTCCTGGTCCGGCAACGAGATTCCCGACGTCTTTTCAGACCTATGCAGCTGCAGCCCCTGGGCTAGGTAACTTCGGCACTTCGGTGTCCCAGCATAGCCTCACTATCCAAGGGTCAGGATCAACTGTCGTTTTCTCCCTACCAGGTCGGGTTCGCCCGTGAACACTAACTTTGCCTTTACTAGCTTCCATAGACTTTGTCCCGCATCCCGCGTGAGAGTGCACACTCTGCACCCGAGTCCCCTAGGTCTCCTAGAAGTAATCTAACGATTCCCTAGTCAAGTCCTAGCGATTCCAAAGCCTATTAGTACTGTACTTACCTGCTAGTAATTTCGCATTCCACTTTTAGAGTATATGGTTTTTCGTGCCCCTCGGGCATTTGTGTATAACGTGCTAACTTAAGTATTTTCATAAGAGTTTTGTTGTGTGCTTAGCACCCTGTCCTCATAAAGAGTACAGGGTTGTTGTGATTCTAATAAATACATTGTTTATTTTCATAACACTTGTGTGGTGTCCTTTCACTGGGTGTTCAAGGGGTAATGTGATGGTAAAACAGCTGGCTTAACACGCCCTCTAGAGTCTTAGCCTTAGACTGCTCGTATCCATGCTACTAGGATAGCTGGTCTATAAGGTTGACTTACAACCAATCATCAATAAGGGTTGTTTGGACTGATACATAGTGATCACTAGAATAGTGAGCACTGCATATCAGGCCAACTTCTCACATTGGTGGCAGCGGTTGGGATTTGAGCTTGCTGTTGTTTTACCACACATGCCCTAAGAATATCTTGTGAAAGATCACATAAGTACTAAAGGTACATATAACTTAGCTTAGAATACTCTGAGTTCTACTGAACCAGCTGTTGTAGCTCCTAGGGCCTAGCACACCCTAAACTACAACTCTAGCAAGGGATCAGTAGGCAAACATATAGTGTAGGTAAGTGCACCACTTACACCTCACTAGAAAAGCATGTCTACCCAGAGAGAATCTACTGAGACTCCCCTGGTCAGTGTTGACCCTCCACAGGTCACTTCAAGATATGCAGCTCTCAGTTTCCAGGAGATGAGACAGATCTGTGTCTCCAGGAAACTGAAGCAGGGGTCTAACCCCACCATTCCCTTTCTGATAGGTCTCTTAGAGACATATGATGCCAGGAAGATTTCTCAGTTACATGAGAACATGCCAGCCTTGGAGGGAACCTCTGGGGATCCAGACCTCCCCAACACTGCTACTGCAGTTGAGGAGGAGGAGGATCAGGAGGAACTCTCTGGGGATGAGGTAGACAAAGGTCTTGAGGTAGTCAGAAGGCTAACCAGGGCCAACTTAGACTTACTTGGGCTAGGATCTGGGGGACCCCCAGTACTAACCCGAAGTGGGCCTAACCTTGGAGTTAGGAGAGATAGATCTCTTTCTAGGGACTCCAATAGGTCTCTGCACTCTAATGCCTCTTCCCAGAGGAGAAGGAGCTCTCCCCAGTGGAGATGGACTTCCCCTCAGAGAAGAGAGCATGAAGCAAGGATGAGACAAGCCAAACTGAGGATTGAAAGGGAAGAACTTGCCCTGGCCAAAGAGAAGCTTGCCTTTGCTAGAGAGCAGCAGATGAGTGGGATAGTTCCCACTGGTGGCAGCAATCTCCCAAGAGATAGAGAGAAGGGTTTAGATACTAAACACCTGACAAAAATAGTGCCCCCCTTTAAGCAAGGGGATGACATCCAGAAATGGATGGCTGCTTTGGAGAGGGCCTGCACTGTGCAGTGCATTCCCCAGAGTCCGTGGGCAGCTATACTGTGGCTCTCCTTTGATGGCAAAGGTAGAGATAAGCTCCTCACTACTAGAGTTGAGGATGCTAACAATTACCAGGTCCTGAAAAATGAACTGGTTGATGGGTTTGGCTTAACCACTGAGCAGTACAGGTTGCTGTTCAGAGACACCCAGAAAACTCAGTCTCAGGACTGGTCAGACTTTGTTGATTGTGCCACTAAGGCTTTGGAAGGCTGGCTACTGGGTAGCAAGGTTACTGACTTCACAGGATTGTATAATCTTATTATGAGAGAGCAAGTCTTAAATAATTGTCAGAACCAGTTATTACACCAGCACCTGGTAGACTCTGATCTGACCTCTCCACAAGAATTGGGTAAGAGGGCAGACAAGTGGGTCAGAACCAGGATTAGGCCCAAGAACCAAGGTGGTGACCAGAAAAAGGAATCAACCAAGCCTCAAGAGAAGGGTGGGAATAAATCTCCAGATCAAACCACATCAGGGCCCCAAAAATCCTCTGAGGGGGGTGGGTCCCAGAATCCCTCCAATAACCAGAAGAAACCTTATTGTTATCCCTGTAAACAGGTGGGTCATTTAAAAGCTGACAGCAGTTGCCCAAAGAATAACAGTAAGGAAAACATACCCCCAAGTAACATTCCCAAACCTCCTGTTACTACTAGTAGTAATCCCCCAGGTGGTGGGAGTGCCCCCAAGAATTTGGGTGCATTTACTTTGGGAGTTCCTGGGGACTCTGGCCTAACCAGGTCCCCAAACTTAGATACTCTTGTCTGTGAGACTGGCATGGGGTTTGCCAACTTCACAACTTGTCCCAACACTTTGGGCAAGTACAGACAGGAGCCCCTCATCAATGGTATAAAAGTTGAGGCCTATAGAGATACAGGGGCTAGCATCACTATGGTGACTGAGAGTCTAGTCCCCTCAAGGCAACTTTTACCTGGTGCCACATACCAGGTGACCAATATTGATGGAGTACAGAGAGATCATCCCATGGCAGTGGTCAATCTCAGCTGGGGAGGTGTCACTGGCCACAAGAGAGTGGCAGTGTCACCAAACTTGCCTGTAGATTGCCTACTGGGGAATGATTTAGAGCTCTCAGCCTGGGCTGAAGTAGAGCAAGAAACCCATTCTAGAATGGTAAACATCCATGGTAAGGGTAGTGGGGCAGTGGTAGCCACAGCCCCAGTCCAAGATATCCTCCCTGAACAGGTCAGGAGGGTTGTGCCAGTCACAACCCAATCTCAGACAACTTCCTTCCCAGAACAGGTTGTCAAGGCTGTGATGGTCACAGCCCACACCCAAACTGAGCCCCCTCCTGAAAAGGTTGGGAGAGTTGTGATGGCCACAGCTCAAACTCAGACAGATGACAGTGTTGTGAAGCCTGAAACTATGGATCACTCCACTCAGACAGAGAGTATTGAGGAGGAAGAGAAATCTCCCTCCCACCAGACTTTAGGAAAGGATCAGCCTCCTCAGGGAACTGATCTGACCCCTTGTGAAGAAACTGCCACAGAGGTAGTCAGGCCTAGCCTGGCAGAACCCCTGATGTCAGTGGACCCTTCCAAGGTGGGACCCAGTCTGGAGCAGGTAACCTGCCCCTCTCTACCCTGCCTCAGTCAGCCCAGGGCTGTAGAGGTCTGGGAGGCCAGTGTTGGACCCCAAAGGGCCCCCTGTCCAAAAGAATTCCCCAATCAGCAGATTAAGGGCACTGAAGCTAGTAGACCTAGCCAAGTGAAAAGAAGACACACTCCTGAGGGATCCCCCTTAAAATTAGTTAGGGACCTCCCACAGATGGACACTGTTGGGCACAGCCAAACTTGGGACCTGAGGGCCCCAGACCTGACCTGTCCCTCCAGTAAGCCAAACAGAGGGACCCAACCTCCAGCTGTAGGTAGTCAGAGGTTGACCCTGAGAGCCCAAAACAACTCAGTCTTGGAAAGAAAGGCCTCTAAGGTGGATGATGATTGGAGGAAGCTGAGCCCAAAGTTAGTGGAGCCTCACTTCAGTACTCCATTTCAGCACCAGCCTTTTTCTTTGACAAAACACACCACAGGTAGAGATTCCCTATGGTGGAGACCCTCAGACACCCTTAGGGTGAGGGATTGCTTAGTGGACCATGACATAGGGGGTAACCATGCCAGTGCTGGTACTTCCTTAAATGGCCACTTAGGCAATATAGGCTTACCTGGACAAGGATAGCCTTATCTCCTTTCGTTTATGTAGGAAAGTAGATCCCTGACTATGGTTGCCCCCAACTTTTTGCCTGGTGTTTTGCTGGTTTTCTGACTTAGTTGACCTGAGGCCCTGCTATTCAGGACCTCAGGCCCACTGCTCTCTCTGTAAAATGGATTCCATGTACCTTAGGTACATATCTAAATTGGATACTGAGCCACCTTATCAGTCCCTGTACAGTGTACCTTAGGTACCCAGGGCATAGGTGTGCCCAGGGCCTACCAGGGGCTGCAGCATGTATTATGCCACCCCTGGCTGGCCATCCAAATCTGACACAACTGGCTGCATGACAGCTGGGGCAAGGTGGTGTAATCACCCTTTGCTTTAGATATAGTATACCTATATCTAACCCTAAAATGGACACACAGATCTCCTATCAGTCACTCCTATGGCAGGCCTTGACAATCCTGAAGGCAGAGTGCTTGGAATCGTGTGAGATGGTGCTCTGGCATGAGCTGAGCCTGTCTGCGGCTTTCGGGATCTATCCCTTAGCCGTTTCCATGATATCGCATACCATATACTCTTAAGTGCATTATAATCCTCGCGGTTAAATGCCAACTCTGGTATCGCTTTATCAAAACATGTCGAGTAAGGTGTCATACGAATTGGAATACTAACCCCTCGCCAATTCTGGCGACGGGGTTAGCATTCCACCCTTCTAGAGGGACACGACATGCATGTAACCTATAACCCGGTTAAAAGTCAGACAGAGCCTTAGCATCCACAAAATGGATGCTGCCACCGAGACACAAGTCTGCCCTCCTGCTGCTGGGAGTCCTCCCAGAGCAGGAGATAAGGACAAAGGGTTTCCTGCCAGGGGCGGTGCCAGCACCGTCCCAGACAGGGTTTTGTGTATTGTAGGTAGGCAGGGCTTCAGAGGAAGGTGACTGCACGTGGCACCCCGGTGCTCACTGTGCATAGGCTGGCTTAAACCAGTTCCAGGGACACTCCAGACCCTGTGCTGGGGAAAAGCCCGCCAAGAAAGTGGGTGTAACCACCCCCCTCCTGGTCCCACCCCTAGGGCAGGACTTAGTCGCGTGCCAGCCCCCTTTTCCAAGATAAAGGTAGAGACTGGCCCCCTTCCAAATCAGATCATCTTTGGAATCAAGATACCACTTTCCACGAAAGGACTTCACGATTTCTTCCTCAAGATTCTCCCTTGTGGCTAAGGAGTAGTCACCCTGCATCCGCAGGCACCATCTAAGAACACTGCGGTCTGCTGCACGTCCTTCCTCCGGAATCCGACTGCCCAGCTCGACGAGACCCGGCTTCCCTGGCACCTCTGACCTCTACCCACTGTGGAAAAGTAAATTTTGCCATGTTCTGTGTCCCTACGTGTCCCCCATCTTATGTTATGTGTGCATGATTAATATGCATATGTATTCCCCATGTTTGATTAAAGACGCAATTACAGTTGTGTCCATCTCTAGTATGCCAGTTCCCAGTTCTCGTGAATACTACGAATATCAGGCCTATGTAAAGCTACGTTGCCACGTTTCTCAGTGTGCACGTTATTTCATTGAAAAGTCCCCGTTTCTAGGCCTCAAAAGGGCCCGGACACCAGATTCAGCTCCTGTCTCCTGAGCCCTCGCTGAGGAGCGATACAGCCCCCACCTGTATTCCTGACCCTTCACTTACTTCCTGCCTCACAGTGCCCGGTTCAGCCTGGCTCTGCCTACGAGTCTGCCAAGAGTATGTTATGATTCTAGTTATCAGTTCAGCCCTCCTTCTCTGCATTCCTAAGCTACTGAATCGCATCAATAGTTTCCGTCATCGTCTAGCCTTTACGTCTCCATGTAAGAGAAATACTGCATTTAATGGTCATTTAATATTCCTCAACGCACTACCTGTAGAATAATGCATGCACCAGTCCTAGAGTCCGTTAGCCTTTACCCCGATAACTTTTGGATTCTATCAACACGTCCTCTAAACATTAGATACTAGATAGGGTTTAGGTACATGTCGCCTTGACTCTCCAGACTTCAGTCTCTGCTCCTAGCGCAGAAGTCATAGCCCCCAGCTTCTCCTAGTAACACGTCATTGTCAGTTTGCGCGCACCATTAGGTTAGAGGTCCCGGCTCCTTAGGTAGCCCCCTCCATGTTTCCGCCCCATTTATGACATACTCTGTTACGTTTACATCACATGTCTATGTATACGCCTCCTGTTACACCCACTTTCATCCTTATCTTTCGCGACTGCTATTGACCACACCCACTGCTCCGCCTACTGTATTCAATGTAATGCAATTGTTTTAGTATATATATGTTGTACATTGTTATTAAAGTTAGCGCGCTCATCCCAGATCCAGCCCCGGCAGCTGCCGGGCCCTGTCATCCTATTCCTGTGCAGGTTGTCCTGTTCCTGTCCTTTATGCTGTATTAAACCTGCAAACTCCTACTACCTCGAATCTTGACTCTTATTTATTGAGCTATCTGTTATTCATATGTCCAGTCAAACCTAGATCCGGTATTATTTATTTATATACCACATAATGGCGCCCGAATAGGGACTTGCCCTTTCCCCACGCGCCGGTGAAGCCACGTATGCCCCCTGATCCTCTGCAGCCGTGACGGAACCATACCGTGCACGTGCAGATATTTCTGCTTCAAGTATCCCTCAGGCCCACGGAGGAGACGGAGGTTGCGGTCCAGCATCCAGACGAGGCGGTGGAGGAACGCGGCGAGTCCCGACCAGAGCCCAAGCCGAGAGTCCAAGGTCCGAGGTATCCGGAGGCCCACCCGTAACAGAAGTCCGAAGTTCGTCCGTCCGGCGTCGAAGCAGTCCAGTCCAGTCCGAGGTCTTCCGTTCTTGCTGCCCGGTGAGTACCGTTGCTGGGGTAGTATCTAGACAGGGTCAATCTAATTGTCTCTGGTCCGTGGGGTTTGGTGGTACACAGATCCCAAAACGAAGTGTCCACTCCGGTGGATGCGGGTCCTGACGTGTCTCTTTATGAGACCGGTAAGTTTCGTACTGTTTCAGCAGTGCATCTAGTTTCTGTTCTAGTCAGTTCTGTTCTCGAGAAGATTCATGTATTCTGTTTTCAGTATTCCAGGTAGTATTCTGTTCGAACTGTTATTTTAAATGTTCTTCATGTATTTTAATGTCGTGGTATGAAAGTGGTGTAATTATCGTGTTCATTGTGTATTGTATTGTGTCTAGATTACAGTTCCGTCATGCCGTTGTTCTCGAAACTACGTCAGTTAAAAACCAGAAAAGGTCTGCTAGAAGCAGCAGTTCCTGTCCCGCCTAGGGACAGTCCAGGTCATTTTATGTATCAGAAGCATGGCATAAGTGCCATATTATATCTAGATTTATGGGTAGAGTATACCAAACAGTTAGAAGAAAAGTATAGATGGCCCGTATCAGGTACGTGGGATGCCGAGTGCATAATGCGAGTAGAAGAAGCATTATGGAAAAAGAAAGCCAGACAGTCACAGAAAGATGCCATCGAGTTATGGCGCAAAGAATCTCATAAAAGAACCGAAAAAGAAATCAGAAAGTCAGAATTAAGTAGAGAATCCTTAGAACGAGCCCAAGAAAGGGAATTAATCGAGATAGGTGAACGAGTCAAAACCGAACAGTCAGACAGACAGAGGCATGCCCTCATTAAGGGTATGTATCCTCTTCTTGCCGAGGGCTTGCCAAAAGCAACCCCGGAGGCATCCAGTAATTTTCCGCCACCATTAGTTCCGACCAAGCTACGTCACAAACCGACCGCAGCTGATATTTTTATCTCGTCCTATTTGGACGACACAGTCCCGGAATATGCAAATCCTGTTCCGCCAGCTCTTGTAAATAATGTAAATCCTGCTCCTCCAGACACCGGGGCACCTTTTGCAGTACCTGCTACGGTACCCCCGGTCCAGCCTACATTACAATTTCCCACTCTGCCAGCACGAAGAGTATCAGTCGACGATTCCAGTCTAGGGGCCGCAGGAGGAGGTCCTCCTGGTACCCCGCCACCACACCAACGAGTAACGTTAGTCGAGTTACATGAAAGTGCGTTACAGCGTACGCCCAAATATAAGTCTGTTGCAGATATCCGACGAGCTCTCACTGAATGCCGCTATGATCCAGTTGCAGGTGATGATAGTACAGTTATATATTCCATCCGTGTGAGACGGGTGACCGGGTATTTGGACACCCTACCGAATATGAAAGAAGATCTAGACAGAATATATCGTTTCATCCGTACAGGGGATGATCCAGAAAGTATTGGCGAAGCCATGTCTCAAAGGAAAGCTGAGATCCAGCTCATGCTATTAAAGTTTCTGATTAATTGTTTAATAAGAGAGCAAGATTACCCGTCCAAAGATCCGGCCGAAATGAGAATCCTGACAAGGTGGAGTGATAATATAGCCGAGGGTAAGCACAGAACCATCAGTAGTATAGAGAGTATGTACAAGAAAATTCGTAAAGAAATAATAAGGTTACACGAGAAACGCAAAGCAGCACAAGTAAGCGAGAAAGAGAATGACTCTTCTGCAGAAGAGGTAGAGGACGAGAATCCCACCAGAATAGCGTATGTAGGTAGAACTAGACTTTCCGACCGACATTCACGTCTAGATTACAAGAAAACTGTTCCTCATCCAGCACCAGAACGAGGTTCTCTAGAACAAGTATTTCAAGCTACCGATCACATTCTGAAATCACGAATCGGTTACAGTGAGTTAAGTACTATGCATGAACAAGAACTAGCCCGATCAGCAGTCCGATGGATTACTGATTCTACCACTTTTCCAGACGAAATAGTGGCACAAATGTTTCTGAAACTGCCCCCAGCCGAGCAACGACTGGTGGGTATGTATATGATCCAGCACCTCATTACTCTGTATGAGGGTCAACATTCTGATCCAGGTCCGTTACATGATGTCCTGAACGAGTTACTCCAGTATAGATGGAAAGGTTTAGGTACCGATTTAATTAGTGTCATTCTAGAACAGCGCCATAAATATAGTATGTTTTTGAACCCGCATTTTGTTCATGTCTCACCTCCAGAAAGTAAACCGTTTTACATAGACAGACAGAATCCGTTACGAGAAGTACACCCAGTCAGGACAGCAGATGGTGAAATGCAACGAGTGTTTGTTTACACCCCGATTACAAAGATGGAACTCTTAGAGATGAAGAAATTAATTCCCTGTCATGATAAAGATCCAGCAGGGTTCCACCGAGAATTAAAGGATATGCTCCGTATGGGAGAATACATGTATCCAGATATAATTAAAATGTTAAAAGTCCTGTTGCCCGCGGGCATATATGAGAAACTCAAGGAAAAAGAATGGGAGGTGGGAGAGAAAAAGATCGATTGGGCAGTTCTAGAAGCCGAAGATAAGATACGAGTACCAGGTACCGGTCTTGGAGAGAAATGTAAAGAATTACCTGAATTATTAATACAAGTTTTGCCCAGATTATTAGCCACTAAAAAGGAAGACTGGGATGCAATCTCAGCCTGTAAACAGAAACAAGACGAAGACACTAGTGATTTTTATTCTAGATTTGAGAAATGCTTTATTATAAACAGTGGCTTGAAGACGAGTAGCGAGTCATACCCTCATCTTTTTGTTACTAAATTAGTCGAGAATTCAAGTCCACAAGTTAAGAATCGAGTTCTGAAAGTCGAAAGTACATGGCAAGCTAGTACCCCGTCCCAGATGTTACAGATGCTCCAGTATCACCAGAATAGAATCAGAGAAGAGCAAGAACACGAGAGAAAGCGTATGAAAGACACGAAAATGAAAGTACTAGTTGCACAATCTGTTCCACAAGACAGTCAGAAGAGGGGTCCGAATCAAGCCAGTCATCCTGCAGCTCCCGTCAAAGGGACATGCAATTATTGTAAACAGCCAGGTCATTTCATAAACGAGTGTGCAGTTCTGAAACACAATATAGCTACTGGTAAGACTAAAGAAAGACCACGTCCGCCTCGACAAGAACAAGTTTCACAGACTTCTCAGCCACAGAATGCACAACAGACAGTTCCAGCACCGCAGCCTATAGCTGCAACACAGCATGTTACACAGCAGTTGTACCAGTATGCTCAGACAGAGTATCCAGAGTATCAACCGTATTCATGAAACAGCCTAGAGAGGGAGGTAGGCTTGCCTCTCATCGAGATTCCTGTAGACCAAGAAGGTCCCTATGTTCACAGTCAAGTATTAGGGAAAGACAGAAAGTTTTTGATTGATACAGGGGCAAGTAGGACCACCATTAGTCACGCCGAAGTTCCAGGGGCTCCGCTCTCAGGCTCTAGAAATGTTTCCCTTGGATTTTCAGGAAAGCCTATTGTAAACGAGATATCTAAACCAGTTACTCTAGAAGTAGGTCCATTGTCCCGCACTACTGATCTATTACTTACGAAGTCATGTCCAGAAAATTTGTTAGGCATTAAGACACTGAAAGAATTAGGTGCAGTTATTTGCTGCTCCCCAGAGGGAATACGATTGTTTCTACGTGACTTCAAGGGTCACTATGTATTACGAGATTTTGATCCGAGATTGTCCAATGTTCCACAGCATCTATAGGCACAAGGTCCAACTGATGTTGGTTATATGCAAATCACACCCCATCGTGTGACTCTCAAACCAGGTGTAGTGTTACCACGAATCAGACAGTACAGATTGCCACCTGAGGCTGTAGCAGCCTTATCCAAAATTATTGACGAGCTCATGGTTCAAGGAGTAGTTATAGAAACTGACTCCAATGTATGTAATTCTCCGATCATTCCAGTCATGAAACGTACTGATCCAAATGCACCTCCAGTATATCGATTAGTGATTGACCTTCGAGAACTCAATAAATGTATTATTCCCCAGTACCCAGTTGTTCCAGATATCTCTTCCCTATTGACAGCCATTGATTCCGAAGCCTCATTTATTACAGTCATAGACCTCAAGAACGCGTTTTTCAGTGTCCCCATTCATCCAGACAGCCAGTTTCTTTTCGGATTTTGTTTAAATGGAAGAAGCTATATGTTCACACGAGCTCCTCAAGGTTTCACAGAAAGTCCAAGTATTTACAGTCAAGCACTTAAGAGGCAACTAGACAATATTCACATGCCAACAGACACTGCCCTGCTCCAGTATGTCGATGATCTACTGATCACAGCCCGTTCTGAACGTGCTTGCGTGCGAGCATCACTTACAGTCTTGTATTTCCTTGCCGAGATGGGGCACAAGGTGTCCCCTTCGAAGCTTCAATTCTGTGTCCAGCAAGTGATCTACTTAGGCCACTTACTGTCCAAGTGGGGTAGGCAGTTGACACCAGACCGTATCCAGTTAATAGCGAGTCTTCCTCAGCCCAAGACCCAGAAGGAGGTACGTGCTTTTATCGGCCTTACTTCTTATTGCAGACAATGGATTCCTCAGTATGCCTTTCTAGCTAAACCACTGATACAGTTAACGACACAGGAGGCAGCCATATCGACTGTCCTCCCTTGGACATCTGAACATACACTTAGTTTCAATGAGTTGAAGAAAGCTCTATGCCAAGCTCCAGTTCTAGCTACACCGAACTACAGTAAGCCTTTTACACTTTTTGTCACAGAACGTGATGGTACAGCATTATCTGTTCTTACACAAGATCAAGCAGGTCAATACAAGCCCTGTGCTTATTTTTCGAGCACATTAGATCCTGTAGCCCAGGCTCTGCCTGCGTGCCTCAAGTCAGTTGCAGCCACAGCACTAGCTATCAGACAAAGTGATTCCATAGTATTAGGACATTCCTTGACAGTACAAGTTCCACACTCCGTGGAAGTTCTTTTAAACCGAACACAGACTCAGCACTTGACAATTGCACGTTTAACAGGTTATGAATTGACACTGTTCCAGCCACACATAGAAATCAGACGCTGCAACGTTCTAAATCCTGCTACACTGTTACCGTCAGCTAATTCGAATTCTGCCACACACGACTGTGTGGAAGTAGTTAACACTATGACTAAGCCAAGACAAGATCTGACAGATATTCCATTACCAGATCCCGACCTGACACTTTATGTGGATGGTTCATGTATGAGAACAAGTACAGGAGAACTAGTAGCCGCGTATGCAGTGACTACAGACACTGAAGTTATAGAGACACATCGTATTGACACCCTGTCTGCTCAAGCAGCAGAGCTAGTTGCTCTGACACAAGCCTGCATACACGCCAAGAACCTGAAAGTTAATGTTTATACAGATTCACGCTACGCATTTGGAGTTGTACACGACTTTGGAGTGCTCTGGCAGGAGAGAGGTTTCATGACTTCTCATGGAACCAAGATTCAGCATGGTCTCCTTATTCAAGCTCTGTTAGATGCCATACATTTACCGACATCTATTGCTATCATGAAATGCAAAGCACATACGAAAGTTACTGACATTATTTCTCAAGGTAATGATCTAGCAGATCGCACAGCCAAGCTTACAGCACAGACTCCAGACATGTCAGTTAATCTGACACAGACACATACTCCAGATCCGATTACATGTATGACAGTTAAGGACCCTACTCAAGATGTCATAGATATCCAGTTACATGCTACTCCCGATGAAATCAAGAAATGGTCCGAACAAGGAGGGGTCCAGACAGATCAGGGATGGGTAACGAAGGGAAAAGCCACATGGTTTCTCCCCGACTCTATGGTTCAAGTCATTATCAATACCGCACATAGTCCAGCACATTTAGGAGAAAAAGCTATGTTAGACAGTATCCAGAACATTTGGTTCAACAAGCATTTACGAGCTGCAGCCAAGCAGAAAGTCCGTACCTGTATGATATGTTGCCAGTTTAATCCAGGTAAAAGTGTCCCGGTGGAACAAGGTGGATTCCAGCCCCCTGACCACCCTTTTGAAGTCCTCCAGATGGATTATATTCAGATGGAGCGATGTCGAGGTTTCAAGTATGTCCTCGTAGTTGTATGCGCTTTGTCCAGGTGGACAGAGGCATATCCAGTCCCAGATTACACAGCCGCGACCACTGCCAAGCAGTTGGTTCGTGAATTCTTCCCCCGTTATGGACTCCCTAGAGTCGTATATTCTGACAACGGCCAGCCATTCTCATCTGAGCTCATGAAACACATCTCCCTTTTGTTAGGGTACCAGTGGAAGTTCCATTGTGTACGCCATCCTGAAGCAGCCGGTCTCGTAGAGAGACATAATCAGACCCTGAAAATCCGCATTTCCAAAGTATGTAAAGAGAAAGGTGTGGACTGGCTAGTAGCTCTGCCAGTTGCTTTGTTTTATATGCGCATGGTCGCACATTCCAGATCAGGTCTGTCCCCGTACGAGGTCGTATTCGGCCGCCCCCCTAACATGTGGGGTACACCTAGACCCCGAAGTATTACAGATGTTTCAAGTAGTATGCTGACAGATTACCTAGCTTCCTTGATGTCTGCCCTACACTCTTGTCGTTCACAGGTTGCCGCCGCATTTCCAGACAATACCGAGGTGGCACCGCATGACATCGTTCCCGGATGCATGGTTCTCGTAAGGAACTTTGATCGTTCAAGTCCGCTGGAGCCCCGCTGGAAAGAACCCAAACAGGTCCTCCTGGCCACCCGTACTGCCGTCAAGCTGGAAGGCAGGAAGGGCTGGGTCCACCTGTCTCACGTGAAAAAGTTTTATGGATTAAAGACTGTTTCCAAGAACGTTTCCGAGGATTTTAAAGACTGCCAAAGTACTATTCTCAAGGACTGTCCCGCAAAAGACATTGATACAAATCCCTCCCTGTTAGAGAAAACTCCGCAACAGGAGTATAAGAAAAAATTAAGGTCTAGTAAAATAAGTCAGCCAGTTTGATTGTCTAAGTCCTCCCCTAGGTGAAACGGTTAGACCGGTTTCTGACATGTATAAAATAGACCCCCATAGTGAGAGAGTTAGTCAAAACTCAATCCGATGGATCGTTTTTTTAAGTTTCATATTGTTTTTCAGCCTTATGACTACCTGCACAAGTTATGCATTTTATTTGTGTTTTCCAGTTTCTCATGTAAAGAAGTCTTTCAATGTTACAGTAGAGCACACGTTTAGTGATCTGCCTCCTCATGAACTATCTTATCGTCTTGCTATGCGTAATAATTCCTTTATCCGCATGTTACATTATTCACACCAGACCAGCAATGCCACTAATTGTTGGGTGTGTGGTCGACTCCCCCCTTTCCAGACACCGAAGGGAGTTCTGCCACTCTTTCCTTATCCATTTTCACATAATGGTTCGTGTGAAGCATGGTCCACGTTAACGTCATCCTCAACAGATATGTCTTTTCTTAACAGTACATGTTTTCCAGACAAGCAAGGTCTTCCCCACAGAACAGGGTTGGATCTAGAAAATGAAGTTTATAATCTAGGTAATTATTCTTCGAATTTCATGGTCCTGAATGTTCAGTCTGATACTACTCCAGACTTACCTGCTATGTCAGTATTACCAGTCAAAGGTGAATTATGTGTCAGAAAGAATGGTTCCGTACATGTAGGACATAGTGATTGTACTACTATTGTCAAGTATAGTGACAGTGGGAAATCTATTTTCAAAGCTTCACGTCATTCTTATTTTGTTTGTGGTCAGACCGCATATGTTCGTCTGCCCCTTGATTGGGATGGTACCTGTTACATTGCCTTCCTACTGCCACCAGTTTTCCTAGCCCCACCTGACTATCATAGGAATTCCCACCTAGTACATATCAGACACAAGAGAGACCTCCCGATTGTCGATTATACTGAAACTGCTCTAGAACAATATATAGATATCAATAAAGGTGTCTTCCCCTACTTAGGTACGGTCGTGAATAGTAAACTGATACGTAGATTAACCAGAACACTCGAAGCAGTAGTGATCGAGACTACCTCTGCTCTAGGTAACTTAACCGAAGAGCAATCCTTTATGAGAATTGTCGTGCTCCAGAATCGTCTCGTCCTTGACGTCATACTGGCCGATAGGGGCGGGGCATGTAGAGTCATCGGATCTAGTTGCTGCATTTTCATTCCTAATAACGCGCCGTCTGTTTATTCAGCTATAACCAGACTCCATAATATTGCCCATATGTTACACCAAAATCCAGGCACCTGGACATGGTCCGGCTGGTTCTGGAATATAATTTCCGCCTGGGGATGGAAAGTATTGTCCTTTCTAGGTATTGCAGTAGCGATCATATTCAGTTGCTGCCTCTGTATACAATGTGGCCCTGCGATTTGTGGCATTTGTGCTACCTCTTGTATTCCTAGTCCCAAGTCCCGTTCTAAATCCAGTTCCAAGAAAATTCGAGACGAGCAAATGATACTGTATGAAATGATAGATGGTATCATGGATATTGATGTTTCCTGATGGAAACGTAGTGACAAGGAGGGAATGTGGAAAAGTACATTTTGCCATGTTCTGTGTCCCTACGTGTCCCCCATCTTATGTTATGTGTGCATGATTAATATGCATATGTATTCCCCATGTTTGATTAAAGACGCAATTACAGTTGTGTCCATCTCTAGTATGCCAGTTCCCAGTTCTCGTGAATACTACGAATATCAGGCCTATGTAAAGCTACGTTGCCACGTTTCTCAGTGTGCACGTTATTTCATTGAAAAGTCCCCGTTTCTAGGCCTCAAAAGGGCCCGGACACCAGATTCAGCTCCTGTCTCCTGAGCCCTCGCTGAGGAGCGATACAGCCCCCACCTGTATTCCTGACCCTTCACTTACTTCCTGCCTCACAGTGCCCGGTTCAGCCTGGCTCTGCCTACGAGTCTGCCAAGAGTATGTTATGATTCTAGTTATCAGTACAGCCCTCCTTCTCTGCATTCCTAAGCTACTGAATCGCATCAATAGTTTCGGTCATCGTCTAGCCTTTACGTCTCCATGTAAGAGAAATACTGCATTTAATGGTCATTTAATATTCCTCAACGCACTACCTGTAGAATAATGCATGCACCAGTCCTAGAGTCCGTTAGCCTTTACCCCGATAACTTTTGGATTCTATCAACACGTCCTCTAAACATTAGATACTAGATAGGGTTTAGGTACATGTCGCCTTGACTCTCCAGACTTCAGTCTCTGCTCCTAGCGCAGAAGTCATAGCCCCCAGCTTCTCCTAGTAACACGTCATTGTCAGTTTGCGCGCACCATTAGGTTAGAGGTCCCGGCTCCTTAGGTAGCCCCCTCCATGTTTCCGCCCCATTTATGACATACTCTGTTACGTTTACATCACATGTCTATGTATACGCCTCCTGTTACACCCACTTTCATCCTTATCTTTCGCGACTGCTATTGACCACACCCACTGCTCCGCCTACTGTATTCACTGTAATGCAATTGTTTTAGTATATATATGTTGTACATTGTTATTAAAGTTAGCGCGCTCATCCCAGATCCAGCCCCGGCAGCTGCCGGGCCCTGTCATCCTATTCCTGTGCAGGTTGTCCTGTTCCTGTCCTTTATGCTGTATTAAACCTGCAAACTCCTACTACCTCGAATCTTGACTCTTATTTATTGAGCTATCTGTTATTCATATGTCCAGTCAAACCTAGATCCGGTATTATTTATTTATATACCACACCACCTCTACAGCACAGCTGAGAACCGTGGGTGCGACGAGACCTCGAGGGACCGGCCATCGCCAAGACTGCACGACTTCTGCACAGCAAGCCCACCGAGTAATTTCCTGGTGAGTGCTTTGGGGTCCGAGAAGCCCCCACCCTGAGCAGCTCCAGCACCGAAGAGCAGCCCCCCAGCATCTCCACGATCGGCGTGGGGCCCTTCTGCTTTTTGCTGCTCACCGCGTTGTTTGGCTACTAGCCCGCTGGCTTGTGGCCTTCTGAACGACACCCGACGACAACACTGCTGCTGGTCTGGTTGCTCCAGACTGGCCCTTGCTTCCCTCCATCGGAGAAGTACCCTGGACCCTCCTGGTCCGGCTAAGACGCCATTTTAGGTCCACCGCGTGGGCCTTGCATTTGCCAAGACTTGTTGCCCAATCCTGGGTCCAGCGACGTCGACAGCAAGAACCTTCGTGGGACAGCTCGCACCTCCATCCTGGTCGCCGACAACGCCTCCTGGTCCGAGAGACTGCAGAGCCCAGCCGTGCCCACTCACCTGACTGCGGTGACTTCGCCCGGTGCCATCCTGGTGCCCACTTAATCACTGGCTAGTGATTCAAGAACTTGGTCCCCTCTGCTTTCAGGTTTCCTTCTTCCTTGATCCAGGCTTGGATCCATCGAACTTTCCTTCACTGGTCGCCTGCCAGCAACTTCTTCCTTCCAGGCTCCTGGTCCGGCAACGAGATTCCCGACGTCTTTTCAGACCTATGCAGCTGCAGGCCCTGGGCTAGGTAACTTCGGCACTTCGGTGTCCCAGCATAGCCTCACTATCCAAGGGTCAGGATCAACTGTCGTTTTCTCCCTACCAGGTCGGGTTCGCCCGTGAACACTAACTTTGCCTTTACTAGCTTCCATAGACTTTGTCCCGCATCCCGCGTGAGAGTGCACACTCTGCACCCGAGTCCCCTAGGTCTCCTAGAAGTAATCTAACGATTCCCTAGTCAAGTCCTAGCGATTCCAAAGCCTATTAGTACTGTACTTACCTGCTAGTAATTTCGCATTCCACTTTTAGAGTATATGGTTTTTCGTGCCCCTCGGGCATTTGTGTATAACGTGCTAACTTAAGTATTTTCATAAGAGTTTTGTTGTGTGCTTAGCACCCTGTCCTCATAAAGAGTACAGGGTTGTTGTGATTCTAATAAATACATTGTTTATTTTCATAACACTTGTGTGGTGTCCTTTCACTGGGTGTTCAAGGGGTAATGTGATGGTAAAACAGCTGGCTTAACACGCCCTCTAGAGTCTTAGCCTTAGACTGCTCGTATCCATGCTACTAGGATAGCTGGTCTATAAGGTTGACTTACAACCAATCATCAATAAGGGTTGTTTGGACTGATACATAGTGATCACTAGAATAGTGAGCACTGCATATCAGGCCAACTTCTCACAGAGGCGCAAAATGACCAGCTGAAGTTGGGGTTCCCCTACCAGGATTGTGTTGCAGACACACCATGCAATTCTTGACAACATTCTCTGCACACTTGGGAATCTCTGCATTTTGCCATACTGGAGCCAACAACTTGCAAATCCCTTTCACGCTGATGTGAGCCATTCCATGAGCCATTGTAACCACTGCAAGTACATATGCATCGGGTAACAACCATCTTTGATGCTCTGACAATTCAATCCAACAACCATTTGCATCCATTCTAGCCGTACTTTCTCTCCACATGTTCAACTCTTTCTCTGTAGCCTCAGCTTGAATAGACTTCACACTCTCTATTGTGTCTTCACACATTCCAACATCACCAACCCATCTTGCAGGGCCTGCAACATACATTCGGCTCATAACATTCCTTGCAGTTTCTTTCGCGATTTCATCAGCAAATGCATTTCCACAACCAACATCATCAGTCACCTTCTTGTGAGCACTACATTTCACAATCGCCATTTGCAGAGGCAAGGTCAGTGATTCAAGAAGCTCATTCACCAACTGACCATGCTGAATCTTAGCTCCATGCGAAGTCAGGAACCCACGTTCTTTCCACAATCTTCCAAAACTGTGAGCCACACCAAATGCGTACTGACTGTCGGTGTAGTCACTTTTGACAACACACATGCTCTTCTAAGTGCAATCAATTCTGCTGCTTGAGCTGAATTATGTGGAATACGTGCAGCTTCAACAATTGTGTGCAAAGTCGTGACAGCATATGCTGCAGTCGTATCACCATTCGGAAGCTTGAAACATGAACCATCCACCCATAATGTACCTTCACATTCAGCAAGAGGAGTGTCCCTAAGATCTATTCTCCCTTTCGTTTCTTCTTCTGTTCTAAGAAAACAATCATGCTGTTCTGAAGCATCTAATTCCTCTACAATTGGCAACAACGTAGCTGGGTTTAACGTGCTACATCTCTTTATATGCACATGACTCGCTAACAATGTTAATTCGTAACCTGACAATCGAGCACTAGTTAAGTGCTGTGTCTTGGTTCTGTTTAACAACGTCTCTACTGCATGTGGGACCATCACAACTAGTGTAGTATTCATTACTAGACCAGCAGACTGTCGAATAGAAACAGCTGCTGCCGCTGTGGCTCTTAAACAACTTGGCAATGCTTTAGCTACCGGATCCAAAGTCGACGAAAAATATGCACATGGACGCTGTTTGTTTCCAAACAACTGAGTCAAAACTGATAATGCACAACCCTCTTTCTCATGGACATACAATGTAAAGGGCTTACTGTAGTTGGGGGTACCTAACACAGGAGCCAAACATAATGCTGTGCGCAATTCAGAAAAACTTTTCTGACACTCTTCAGACCAAGGAACGGGATTGGGTGTATCTTTACACGTTAATGCCATCAAAGGTTTGGCCAATAACGAAAAATTTGGAATCCATTGTCTACAGTATGATGTAATACCCAAAAAAGCACGCACTTCTCTCTGTGTTCTTGGCACACTCAATTTCGCTATTGCCTGAATTCTTTCTGGGGTCAGTTTCCTTCCCTCCTTCGATAAGAGATGACCTAAGTAGGTCACTTCTTGTCGACAATATTGCAATTTGGAAACTGACACCTTGTGATGCAAATCACACAGATGACGCAACAATGACAACGTGGCTTTCTTACATATTTCCTCAGTATCTGCAGCGACAAGCAAATCATCAACGTACTGTACAAGAGTAGCACCTTCAGGTAAAACAATCGTATCAAGCTGTGTCTTTAGAGCTTGACTATATATTGATGGACTTTCACAGTAGCCCTGAGAAGCGCGTTTAAAGCGGAAGCTGCGTCCTCCTAAACTGAAGGAAAAAATATCCCTGCTCTCCTCAGCAATCGGGATGCTGAAGAAAGCATTCTTCAGGTCAATCACCGAAAACCAAGTTGCAGAAGCTGGAATCATAGTTAATAGGGCAGTAATGTCGGGGACAACTGGAAATTGTGGCACAACGATCTTATTGACCTCTCTAAGATCAATCACAAATCTGTACACAGGTGGCTGAGAGGGATCAGTTCGTTTCAAAACAGGCAGAACAGGACTATTGCAAACGTTGCCCCTTGTTTCTTCAATGACATCTTTTTCAATTAGATCGTAAACGATCGCTAGCAAAGCTTTTTCACCTTCACCAGAAATTCTATATTGGGGAATTCGTGGCATTTTAACATTGGCTTTCAATGTTACAACATATGGTGGTATTTCTAAAAGACCCACATCGTTAGAACCAGTAGCCCAAAGAATATCAGGAAGAAACGACAATTCTGTTGGAAGTTCATCCCTTGACAAATACATTGGGGAAACCACTCTCTTACCTAAAGTAAGTTGTACTCCTGAAGGAGAACAGTACAAAGTCGCATACAATCTTTTTAACAGATCTAATCCTAACAGGTTTTCACCACAACCCGTTGTCAGAATAAGGGGTGCTTCGAATTCACAAGGACCAACAGAAAGAGACAAAGGGTCAGAAATCGGGTTCCTAACCGGGGCGCCAGAAAAACCTACAGAAACATTAATTTCGCCAGACAAAGGTGCGCCTGGGAGTTTGGAGTGCATAATAGAACTCTTTGTAGCACCAGTATCCAACAGAAAAGGTTCTGACACACCTGATGTAATCACCTCAACGTATGGTCCACTCTGATCTACTGGAACTGAAACAACTCCCTCTCTTTGTCTATGGCTGTCCTAGCAATCATTACCTTCCCAATGCTCATCTTCTGTATAGTAATCATCAGCATAGTACTGAGCTGTCCTACCAGATGCGTTATTCTGCTGATCGAACCTATTCATAGAATTTTGAGGTGGAAGGGGACGAGCGTTTTGGGGGATGTTTCCACGTCCTCTACCTCTAGGCGCTTGCTGAACACCTCTACCTCTTGTGTTTGAAACACCATTCGCGCGCTGTAACAGAATAGGGCAACTATACATAAAATGACCCTCTTCCTTGCAATATGAACACTGGTTGGGACCTACAGGAACACGTTGCTGAGTATACTCGACTCTTTGCGAGTTCCTCTGATACTGTTGAGGCTGCTGATAATTACTCTGATAGTTATTCTGACCACCACTATTCTGGCCACCACCACCACATGGCGGATATGCTTGCTGTAACAAAACCTTCGTTTTTAACTCTTTCGTTTTCTTTTCTGCTCTATCTTTCTCGTCTTTGTCTCTATTTTCGTAATATTGTGCAGTAGCCAATATCTGTGCTGAAGAGGAAACTGCCCAAGAACTCTCAGAATCCTTTAACTTTTTACACAACTCTGGAAGCAGATTGTGCACTAATTTATCGACGAACAAACGCTGACCACCTTCTGTGCTCATATCTTGACCACTGTGGTCGACAAACGTTTCATCAAACCTGGTGAAGAAATCTGACACCGTTTCATCTTTCTTCTGCTTACATGCAGACAACTTATCCCAGTTTACACGCATCGCAGGCATTATAGTTTTCATATAATCAATGATCCTACCAGGAAGTTCTGCTACTAAAGGCTCAGGTTTAGAACCACCAATTTGTAGGGCACCTGCAGCAGCAATATTAGCCCCTGAGTCACCTAACTCCTGATCATGATCTGTATGACGAATCTTTCCCCATAAAGGCTGTGGAACAACGTTCCCAAACAACATATCGATATCGGCTAAATTCATGATACATGACCCAGCAGTCTGTGACAACTCTTTGTAATACCCTGCAGGATTTTTACGGGGATCAGGCAATGTCTGTTTAAGGGCCAAAACTTCAGCTCGCTTCCATGGCACATGTACCCACACACGCTGAAAGTGTGGCAGAATAGGTGGGTTAGCATTTGCGTCACCCTCTCTCCATTGTGGGGGAACCTCTCTCACGGGGTATTGTCGCACCTTTTTCCTACCGGATGCTTCACGCTCAAATAGTGATTGAGAAGTGCCTCCCTTACTCCGATATGACAACAATGTCTCAACCGCTTTCTTGACATCGGGACCTACAATCATGCCCTCTGCGAAATCGAACCGCGCACGACACAGCTCGGGCGGGTTACATTCCAGATCATTGTCTTCCAAATCTTCACAGAGAAAAACACACATTTGTTCAAAAACGTATCTCTGCTTCGGTGCTCCCCATTGACGGAAGACTTCCATGACAGACTCTACATCATACCTTACAGTGTCCATAACCCATTTATGCGCTAAATGATTCAGTAAATCTCTCTCTCGATAGTCAGGCAGTTGACTTCGCAACTGTCTTCGTTCTGTGTTAGGGGTCGCATTAGGCGACCCGAGAAAAGGTGAGAAAAGATTAGTAACAGTGTTTGCCATTCTCTGTCGAACGGAAGGAGAAACTGACGGAAGAACGGGCAGAAAAACAGGGTGAGATAAGGCAGGAGCAGAGGCAATAGCAGAGGGAGCATTAGGAGAAGTGGAAGGTGCACTAGGCAAAGTCGTAGAAAGCACAGGTGAAGCAGATGTGATCGGTGGGCCTTGAGGAGGCTGCACCAGAGGAGCAGGAGCCAGCTGAAGAGTAGCTGGTGGGTGCGGTGGAGGAGCAGGAGGCATAACAACCACAGGTTGCGCAACTAAAGGTTGCGGAGGTGCCGTGGCATTCTGCGCATAGGGGGGTGGCGAACTTAATAAATGCCCCATTAACGGATTTTTTCCAAGCTCTTTTGCTGCATCTTGCTGAAGAGGCGGCAAAACTGGATAACATTTATCTATTACCATTTTACGTTGCCTGTGCAACTGCTCACTCATCTGTTCTTCTTCATTGTCTTTAAACTGCATAGCAGCTTGTATTACCGAAATACCCCTTTCTCTATTATTTTTCTTCTCTAATTCAATTTCCTTCTGTTTGGCTTCCTTAAGCCATAGGCGGAAAGAGTCAAACATCGCCGACCGGGCTTTCTTTTTGAAAAGTTTAACTTCAAGATTATCTAGGATTTCTGTGTCAAAGCTACCATATTGGGGCCATTTTAAAACACCATCTTTTCTGGTGTATTTGATCCATACTTCGTTATATGTGATGGGGCCTACTCCATGTTTCACATATAATTCATAAGTTGGAGTTCCAACCGGAGGAACCGGACACGAGTCCTCCAATCGGGAGTCCCTATTATTACAACCAAGACAAAACAAATGTCCAAGTCTGCTAAGACCAAGCATCTTTGCTCTCTAGTCTAGCTCCAAACTTCAAAGGATTATCGATTACGATATTTCTCGTGAATACACGAGTCCTTCGGCTTTGGCACTTGCAAGTTCCAAACAAAGCGATCCCGAGGGATACCAAAAACTAAGAACCAACTAAGGACTGGGAGACGCTCCACTTATACTTAACTGAGATATCGATGACGTCACCAGAAGACTCGTCTTAGCGTTTCGCTCTACCAAACTTCAAGGGTCCAAATCAGGGCGATAGCCAGGGCAGCAGTCCTTTGTAGCCGTCGGGAAGCGGGGAACCTCGCAGCAAAGACTTTCGGACCACGTCGACATGCAGGGGTCGATGAAGTGGCAGGCCTTCCTCCAGAATTTTCTCACGAAGCTCCTCACGAACCTCTGGCTGGACCGGTACCGCTGGTATTGCCCCAAACGTTGGGCGCCAACTGAGGTACTGGGTTTTTCAGAACCGTTACTGAACCGGTAACCCAGCGGTGTCAGGGAACACACCCAAAGACCTCGAGTCCTTTCCTGATTCAGACCACAGAAACTCAGAGTCTTCTAGGTGAAGTCAAGGATCGATTTTATTGGCTGCAACCAAGGTAACAAGCGTCCTAGAAGTACAACAACACGGGATGTATATTCTCAGGAGACTGCTGCAATTCACAAAGTCAGGCTTCTCCTTTTATACGAAATATTGTGCTTTAGGCAAACATTCTTCACATTTTACTATACTATTGAAATGTTTCCATTACAAAGAAAAAGCAGAGTCACGATGACAAGGCCATAGTTCAGTTTGTCCAGCCCACGATAAATTACCCGGCAAGGCCCAACAATTTCATCAGATATCGGTGGACCCCCAATAAAACAGGCACCTCCCCATCATAAAGCAAGTGAGAGGAGAAAGAGCAGGGACAGGTGTGAGCAAGATTCGGCAGGGTGTGTGTGCGATGAATAGGTTTATGGCCTGTTGTGCCTTGATGCTATCTTGCTCGGCCACTGGGAGAGGAACTGACCAAACAGGTTCGGCCTGGGGCAATGGTTCCAACTTGCCCAGGTCACAGAAAAGTCAATTAAGGTGTACGTGTCCTTTGGGATCGGATTTAGCTGTTATTATAAGCCTATGTAAAGGGCAACTCACAAAATGGCTGCCGTACACAAAATGGAAGCCAAGGGTTCAGAACGAAAATGACGATTTCGAGGTGAAATCGTCACTCGAATATGACGAAAATGCTTGTACATAGTGTACTAGCCATTTTCGGTCTTTTGATACCAAATTCGTCATTTTACGACGAAGTTTAATTCTCGAGTCTAGAGTTATTACACGAGTCCAGAATTTTCAGAACTACAGCTCCTTGGCCTCTTTCCGTCCTAGCCAGTGCCTTTACATTAAGGAAATGTGGGCGGATCTTCAAATTGCTACTTCGTGTAGGTGCAGACAAGAGCAGAGACAAAAAGGGTTCAATGAGGGTAATCTGGGTTTATAAACCTGCCACTCCCTGAGAAAGGCCACCACCTCCGGGTGCGCCCCGGAGGTCCAGAATGCTCCTCCCCCTAACGCTCCTCCCCCTTCCAAGTCCCTATCTCTGACTATCAATAGTTGATCTGATGCCGCAAATCGCTACGGGAGGGGGCCAAAGGGCCCTGCAGGGGAAACTTCTCAACCTGTCTCCTCCTGGATGCACTAAACACGATGGGCCAGTGTGTTCAGCACCTTACTTAGGTACAGGCTAGAGAGGTGACATGAAATTCTCCTTGGGGCCGGGTGGCATCATTTGAAGCAACATCTTGGAAAGAGGTAAAATGCTCCAAATTAAATGTGTAGTAAATTCGATAGCTTACTGATACAGCTCACTGACAACCAGACACTAATGCTTCCATGCACTACAGGACTATGTACTAGATAAAAAATCATGAATCAGACAGGGTAAATTACAGGATGTGTAAAGACGTCAGGGGCGGAAGCAGCAATACAAATGAGAGCCTATGTGATCTTGTGGTCATATCTAAAATATGCTCTGCTAAAAACTGTCAGTTGACAATATTATGTGCACACAGAAGTCAAACACAAATATTAAACTGTGCATAAGGTGTTAGACAATGACTTTAACCCCAACTTCATTCAAAATACAACACTAGCTTGTCTTGTACCTTCTGATATGTTTTTGTAGGGCAGCCGTGGAATGCCAAGTCTAATCAAATGAATTATGCTACTTAGTCATTTTATTTAAGTAGTACATGTCCATTTACATAAAACAAAATGACAAGCAGAAAAACAATACAGTTTTCCTACAGAGTACTCTTAATCATGTTAAGTTCACACCATGATTAACAAGCTTTTGCAAACCTAATAGCTCTCTACAATGAGGGAGCCTTTGTCTTTGTCAATGTTTTTTAGCCATGTTGTACAGCAGCACGGACAACGGGGTGATGGGTGTCAGGGAGCAGATCCATATAGACAATAAGGGTGGGTGGAAGATAGCAAAGCTGCACAGACAATGAGGAAGGAGAGGAGGAAGCAAGGCAATACAGACAATTGGAGTAAGCAAGGCAAATGGACAATTGGGAGCAAGCCAACAGGGTCGGGGCAAGCAGAATGAATGGATAAACAGAGGGGGAGAAGTACAGAAGGGAGACAGGTGAAAAAGAAGCCCTCTGTAGGCTGCTTAAATACAAAGAAGGGCATCAGGGAGACCGCCTGCAAACACATTCACCTTTATGGCGTGCATTAATAAAAACAAAAAAGTAGCTCCCAAAACATGAGTGGAAGGACACAAGTACTTGGGCCATGCTCCAGGGGAGAGCAAAACACAAGAAGAGGAAGTGACAGCTGCATGCGTTGACAAACGAGAAGTAAAAAAATTACAGTGACAATGAAGCCAACCATTGGCAAGCAATAAGCAGGCTCTAAGCCCACTAACAAAATGTCTTACAAGTGATCTAAAGAAAAACATCAAAGCAGAATCTTTCTTTCTAAAAATGTGGTTCAATTAAGTAAAACTGCACATCTAAATTATTATTTTTTTGCTAAAAGGTAATTATTTTCGCACACACACCCCATCATCGAAGCTCAGTGTTCAGCTGAAGTGTATAGTCAATTGAATCACTTTTTTCTGAAATGAAATGATCCCTGTAGCAGTCTGTAAAATTCTCAAGATGCAGGCAACAATTGCAACTGCTTGAGCTTAGCAACATACTTGTTGCTACAAAACAATTATTTTTAATGTCAGATGTGGTGCCAGTTTTGTTAAAAGATCTTGGCCCGGCATAACAGAAAATCATTAGGTCAACACTGTAACAAGGATGTTTTGAACACCAAATATGAAAAGGACAGGTTGTGCCTTCTCTGGATAGTAAATGTTGGTGTCATGATCAGCTGACTGCAAATTATGGATAGAGGAAAATGTTCATCTATCTACTCAGCAAATATCAATTGAACCTTCACACCCCAAGGCAACACTGCGGTGGCTTCTGTGCAGATTCTAAATTATATTTATCCATTTTGTGTGGCGGTGGAACCTGCTTATAAGTTGTGCTGCTTTTGAAGTCATTGCATTGGTTATCATGTTATCTCAATGAGAAGAATTATGAGAAGCAGTTATATATAGTTTTAATTCTTTCTTGTATCATCATTCATTATTTATAAGCATTGGAACTTCAAGATCCATTATCTAACCTCTTCTGATCGGTGACTCACCGAGAGTCAGTGTTGTTACTCGCACTATATAGAGAATAGTTGGACAATTGAGGATGTCTGATTACATCCCAGTGTTTTAGGAGTCAGGAATGCGAGCCATCTCAAAACTGGCCTGCAAGAACTTGATTTATTAATATCCCCTTAGACCTCAATTCTAAGGTTGAGGCTAAATGCCAATCCCTGAGCAAACTGGATGGTTTTCTCACCCTTGCAGAGTTTTCCACATGAGGTAATTACAGGTAGCAATTTTCCTCCGTTTTTCCGTCAGTTTTGGAGTGTCAAACCTGCTGAAATTTAATGGGAAAAGAATGGCCATTGAGTACAAAGACATATGAATTCAATGTGGTAGGCACAGAGGGCCAGCTGGACAAAGCTTTTTTGAGGTTGCAATCGGTCCAATTAGCAGAATCTGGCCATTTGCGACTGCAAAACACTTTTTTATGTACAAACACCAAACTGAGATTCTACAGAATCGCAATTTGGGTTTGCAAATCGGTATTTGGAAGGGGCATGTTTTCAAAACCAAACACTGATTTGCAGCAGTATGTATTGATGTTTTGCAACCAAATTGTGGTGTCCAAAACATTAATTATTTACCAACTACTGAAAGGTAGTGGTAAGGCATTGCAAACAGAAGGGGACCCCAGAGGGACCCCTTCCTGTTGGGAATGTTTAAAAAAAAAAAAAAAATTACCAGCAGGCAGGGGTCCGATGGACCACTGCCTACACTTATAAAACAAATGTTAAACATCCCCTTTATTGGAAGATGGGCTGCATTTCCAAAGTAATGGATTGCTTTATTCAAAACCAATCACAGACATGGTGGTCTGCTGATGTCAACAGGCTTCCACCCCTGTGACGGCTATCACTCCGAATAGGTCACAAACTGTGCCCTACTCTCATAATATTTATGAGGTAGGTCAATTTGCGTCCTACTGGGAACTTTTAAAATTAAAAGTTTCATACATTAAGAATTTCAATTTCCTAACTGCGATTCGCAGAAAATCGAAATTTGGAAATCGTTATTTCCAATGTTAGTACATTTGGCCCCAAGTTCTGCATGTTATGATCAATTTGCAACATACAAATCGGAATAGGAGATATTTACTGTATCCAGTAAATACCTCCCATGACATTGGTATATATCAATTCCAGTAAATATCTCAACTCTCTCCCAGGCTCTCAAAATCAGGACCTAAGTGGCACATGCATCAATATTGCATTTTGCGATACCTTAATTGAGAAAAATAAGGAATCGCAATTAAGGAATTGAAAAATGCAATGCCTCAAGAAATATAGCGATTTCTTAAAATTCCTTAATTGCGATTCTCTAATTGAGAATCGCAATTAAGGAATACCTCCCCATCCATTCCTATGGGCCTAGAGGCCCATAGGAATGAATGGAAAGACATTCTTAATTTGTAATTCACCATTAGAAATCCCCAAATTAAGAATGCAATTTCAAGGGTGCAGGGGTGTCCAAAGGACACCCTGTTGCACCCCTGAAATCTGCTTAGAAGTAAATTTTGCACACTCACATGCCTCAAGGGCATGTTTGTGTGTAAAATGGAACTTTGAAAAATGCACTTTAGTGCATTTTTCAAAGTTTTTGCAAATTACCATGAAGGTCAACTTCATGGTAATTTGCTCCCCTTATTTGCGAATTCGCAAATATTTAGAGTTTGATGCATTGCATTTAAGGAATCTCAATTTGAGATTCCTTAAATGCAATCGCAATTTAAGAAATCGCAATTTTGCAATTTCTTAAATTGCGAAAATTACAAATATGTTAATGCATCCCAAAAATGGAAATTGCATTCGCAAACGGATTAATTTTGCGATTCGCACCATTTGCGAATGCAATTTCCTTTGATGCATGTGCCCCTAAGTGTTATAAATGTAATTAATTCAAGAAAGAACACCAACTACTTTCTTCTATGGTGTCATACTCAGGGATCAACTCATATATTAAATCAATAGCACCAAATGACTTTTCCCCAATGTTTAAGTCGTGCAGAGAAACTCTGGAGGGTCGCTGTGAGTTCTGTGTTACCACTGAATGACCATGTCACTGTACTGGCTATATCATCTATCCTCCTTACATGCCAAAGCAAGTCCCTAATTTTTGCATTTATGTTGTTCCAAAAAAAATCTTTATTGCTCTTCATGTATCCATCTTTTAAAAGCAATGGAACCACGCTTCTACCTGCATTGCACATGGATCAGAAATCATTCGCAGCAAGGAGGCATCAGTGCTGAATGCGATACAAACACAAGTGTACAAAACTGTTTTTCACTTGTGCAAGTCAAGCTCTTCCCCTCAAGTATGGCTGGAATTTGGGCTACAAATCAGCAAATACAAAACTGGAAGGCTTTGGTCAAGTTTAGTTGGTCTTTCCGGGTGGCAGTAAGTGGGTCACTGAATAACTGAATAACTTATTCTGGTCAGAGATAGAGCCACAGATGGAAAAGAAAATCATGGGGGTTACCACATGTATCTAGCAATTGAAGGCCTGGATATCAGTAGAGCATGGGCAGTGCCCACGGGTAAGACTGCCTTGTCCAGGATAAGCAATGCTGCGACAAAATCCAAGTCACTACTATTGGACAAGTCGCAAAGAAACTCCACGCTTGGCCAGTCATCAACACCTTTCAGAAGCAGGAGCATCAAGCATACCTGACAACTCACTTCCCACTGGCACTAAACACCATTTTATGATGTATCACTTTGAACAATTCAACTCAAAGAATCTTATACCATCCTGGAAATTTTGCCCGACCAATCCAAACTGCTGTTTATGTGAATATAAGCAAAAATTAATCACCCAAATACACTACACCTGTCTAGCTTTGCTAAAACAAAGAAGACCATTACTAAGGCCACCACGTTTCCAACTGCAAGTCCAGAGTTGCAGACTAGCAGTCATCGCCTGGCTGAGCGGAGCCTAAATCCTTCTAGCTTGCCGGGGAATGAAATTCTTAAATCAGGTGAATAAGTTACAATGTGAGTAAAGTCCCCGCACCAGCAGCAGAATCAACAAATAAACCAATTAACAGAGACTATCAGGCACATACATCAACCTTTTTTCCAAGCGCAAACGGGGCAATTCGCAAAAATCTGCCATTTGCGCCCACAAAAAGGGCTTTTGCAATGCATCAACAAGGTGTAAGGCACTCACAATTTAAGAATTTGCATTAATTGTGATTTCTTAAATTGCAATTGCATTTAAGGAATTGCAATTTGCGATTCCTTAAATGCAATGCATGTACCCCTTAGAAATAGCGAATTCGCTATTTGGGACCGCAAAATACAGAGAAATTACTCTGGTCTGTATTTTTAAAAAACCTTGAAAAATGCACTAAAGTGCATTTTTCAAGGTTTCAGGTTACACACACACATTACCTTGGGACATGTGTGTGCG
This sequence comes from Lissotriton helveticus, assembly GCF_964261635.1. Classification (NCBI taxonomy): domain Eukaryota; kingdom Metazoa; phylum Chordata; class Amphibia; order Caudata; family Salamandridae; genus Lissotriton; species Lissotriton helveticus. The sequence goes on along the minus strand of NC_136067.1, from coordinate 820,237,267 downwards.
CAACATGGGTGCACATCACAATTTCAGGGGTACAACAGGGTGTCATTTTGACACCTTTGCACCCTTGAAATTGCATGCGCAATTTGCCATTCATTCATTCCTAAGCCCATAGGAATGAATGGGAAGGCATTCCTTAATTTAATTGCGACTCGCAATTTGAGAGTTGCAATTAAGGAATGTTTAGGAATCGCTATTTTAATAGTGATTCCTGCATGCATAGGCTTTTGAGAGTCCTTAATTGCGATTCCTTAATAATCGCAATTAAGGACTCACAAAAGCTTTTCTTGATACATGTGCCTGTATGATTCCGTGAAACTGGTCAATTGCCAGGCACAATATTGCACTTGTGATTTTAAGTTTGTAGTTACTTGTTTATTTTCACATTATGGTATTTTAAGCACTTATATTTTTAATGAACTAGGCAATTACCTGACAGCACAAGTCTTGGTCATTTTTTACTCGTCACTACTGACTTGTAATATTTTTTAATGCACCCTGCCAGAAACAGTGTACAATGAGTGGAGTGTGACTTCTCCACGATTTCTGTAATGGTTTTTATTAACTATGCAGTAGGCTTAACTTACTTACTTACTTACCCTATAAGTATTAGCTGATGTTGTGTTTGCCATGTGTGTCCCTGCAAGGATACCATATATTGTTATGCATTTCTCGTGTCCCCACGAGGACACCGTACCGCCACCTTGTCACCAGCTGTCAGTTGTTTTGGCAGTTGGACAGCTGATGACAACCTGTGCGGCAGCATTCCTTGTGCTCCGCTACGCAGAGCCTGTGTTGTTGCAGTTTCGAAGAATAAAGAGTTTACTTAACAAAGCTCGTGTCAGACAATTCTTTACAGCTGAAGTACCCAACTTTATCAAAGTTCAAAGGAAAATTAGAATAAAGCACTGACTGTTCAACAACAATGGTAAAAGTTGGCACTGACAAAGTTACTGCCATATACAGGTGTCCGCCTCTGGATTTGCGACAGCTTCTTGATAGACGCTGAGAAAATTCAATTTGAATCCTATTGCATCTTAGAACTGGGTACTGATATTTATGATCTCTGTTCATTCTAGATGGCATTTGTGGCAGGGGGTTGCAAGTTTCTAAGTGCTCTCAGGCAAACAGCAGTGTTTGCCACACCCTACCTTGAGGATAGTTTGGCCCAGCAAGTCACAGAGGTCTTGTGTTGTGGAGAGATAAACAGAAAGAGTACTGCCCCAGGAAATCAGTGTAGGAGGCCCATCTGTTCTCAGGGTTTCGGTGTTACGAAAATTGAGGGACCCCCCCCCCCTGCATAGGACATAGAAAGGCCCCACTCGGGCCTCACTCAGGAGCTTTCAGGCCAAGGTACTATTCTGAGGGCCCTCCCGCACTGTGTGGGTTGCGGGGACCTTTGTTACACCACTGTTTGTGATCACAGTTGGGAATATATGTATAGCTTCCCTGAGACGTGAGGCGAAGCCAAGTTTGGTTGCACAGTTTGAAACAACTGAGAGTCAGACCTGCTGACTTACTTCACTGTGTGAGGAGGGGCAGGGCCTTGAAAGGGGAGGAGCCTCATGCAGAGAACAACTTAACAGGCACTTCTGCCCCTCCCATCACCAATCTTCCCCCTTAACAAAAGCTGGCTGAGGGTGATGCTGACCATTTGGGATATTTTCACACCCATTAATGGGTTTTCTCTGTTCAGGGCCCCCAACAAAGAGCCGGAAACTCACACCATGCATTGGTTTCCATGTTGTCTTCTCTGCAACTGGATGATCGTGTGAAGGGAGCCAATATCATGTGACCCACTGTGCCACTTTGTGATTTGGCAGGTCGGAGAGTGGTTGTGTCCACATACGGCAGTCTAGTACACAGACCAATGGAGAAGGCAGAGCTGAGGTGAGCCCAGGAGCCACAAATGTCCTCAGATGGCAAACCAGGCAAATATCCATTAAGGAATTATGAATAGCTTCATGTATGAATCCTAGGAACTGACCATGGATCTGAAAAGTTAAGAACAGATTGAAGTAATATAAACGAATCAACAGGGGTCCAAGACTCAATTAGGACATCAATACTCTGGAAGTGAATGGTTTGCTGGGGCTATGATACGCCAGGAATTATTAACGGGTGCTACAGAAGCAGAGTCTTAGGAACGGGTGAGCAATTTGAAGTCCTTGAAGTCTTGATGTTTTGTGGGAATCTCAATCATGTGGAGGACTGACATTTACAGGGTAAAATAGGTTGGAGTAGGATTAACATGTGAACATGGGAAGCAGGGAGAAAAGTAGATAATTTTTGTTTAGTGAATTGCACCAGCAGCCAATTGCTGTGATGCTGAATGGTCAGCAATTGTGGATGAAATATGATTCCGTGGAGAATTGGCGGTCTCCCAATTCTCTGGACTGAGGGAGAGCAGTTACATGAGGAAATGGGCCACCTCAAAGGTTAGTCAAACTGGAGGTACCCCTCGGGCATTGTGGGGTGTTGTACCCTGTGAGGCCTACCCAGCACTTGGAGGGAAAGGAACACCAGCAGCAAAAGATAAAGGACAATTTGCAGCTGAATCCTCATGATTTCGGCTGTCAGGGATGACTGATAGCAAGAACAGTCAATCTTAGGGAAAGGTTTTACAATGAAATGAGTGTTTTATAACCACCCCTAAAATCTGTCCTCCTTTCCAGGTTGGTATGGTGAAGTCAGAAGCCTACTGTTCGGGGCTAGATACTTACCCATAATCTAGATCGGGGTCTTCCGCTAGGGCAACTGTTTCTGGATGCCAAGATGCCACTAAACACCCAAGTGTGGGGTAGGCAAGTGCTCTGGAGAAGCTGCCATGCTCTAATGAGGAAAAAGTCAGAGGCAGAAAAAAATCGCCTTGCTGATGAATTCTTCACAGGGTTAGAGAAAATAAGAAGGCAAGAATCCAGACAAAGAAGCCCTAGGAGCGGGGAGTCAAGATCAGCAAGTGGGGAGAGTGAGGAAACAAGCAAAGAAACACATCTTTATTGTGACGCTCAGTCCAACCACACTAAAGCCTTTATATATTAAAAGAAAAGGAAAAAGAACTGACATCAACACCACGTGACATAAAACCTAATGAATTAGGCCACAGGTCCATACGGAATTCCAATCGACCTCTATAAAATGCTGGCCTCCAAGCTGGTCCCCCACCTACCACACATGAACAAAGAAAGTAAGCAGTGGGGCTTTCTGCCAGGTAACCAGTGGCTTGCCACCATAGTGGTCATACATAAAGAGGGAAAGCCTCCTGAAGATTGAATCTGTTATAGGCCGATCTTGCTCCTAAACCCAAAGGTTAAGATTATGTCCAAAGTGCTGGCCATGAGATTGATCATGGTGATACAGGCCTTGGTCCACCCAGACCAATTGGGATTTATCCTCCACCAAAGCACGGCAGTTAACTTGCCCTTGCCCCACTCCCTCTTCGCCCTCCAAAACATGAGATCCCAAAATCATACTTTATTATTATTATTATTATTATGCTGTTTTATCACGCGCTCAATTACTGCCGGAGTATCCTGGCGCGAAAAGAGAAAAGAAAACAGAAAAGAGGAATAAGCTGTACAGAAAACTAAAAAGCCAACTTAAACAAATGGGTTTTCAAGGCTTTTTTAAATGGCCCAAAGTTCAGGGTAGCTCGCAAAAATAGTGGAAGGTCATTCCAGGCAGAAGCGGCCTTCACCGCAACCGACTGCCCTCCCAGCCGAGAGCGCTGAAAACGCGGGACCTGCAGCAGATGTTGGGCGGTAGAACGCAAAGGTCTGTTGGGAGAGTACGGGCTAAATCGTTTCATCAAATAGGCAGGACCATGGCCGTTTATAGCTTTATGCGCAGTGTAAGAATTTTAAAAACGATCCGTTGTGACACTGGCAACCAGTGCAATCTCTGCAAATGATTCTTTACACTCACACGGCTAGAGATGTTGCATAGAAGTCTGGCGGTAGCATTTTGGATTACTTGGAGACACCTCACCAGATAGGCCGGGGAGCCGCTCAGCAAGGCATTAGCGTAGTCAAGACGCGAGAGAATTAATGCCCTCGCCACTGACTCTCTTGATGTGGAAGGAAGATAGGGAAAAAACTTCCGTAGCGCTTTAAGGGTCCCAAAGCAACACCCTGTCAGTTTCTTAATGTGCGCTTCGAACCGGAGGTCTTCTCCGAACCAGACCCCTAAGTTCTTAGCGGGAACATTTACTGAACAGGGCATTGGAAAGCCAGCTGGCCAGAGTGAATCTCTAAAACTAGGGGGAAAATGGCCATACAACAAAATTTCTGTCTTGTCCTCATTACACTTCAATTGTGCAGCGGCTAACCAATTGAAAACTGAGGAGAGACAAGACTGAATCAGAGCTGTGTCAAGAACATCCCTAGGCCACGTGAAAAGCAGCTGCGTATCATCAGCGTAGGCAATAATTTTGGCTCCCAGCTGTTCGGCCATCTCTATCAAGAGGGTCAGATAGACGTTAAAAAGCAGAGGGCTCAATGTAGAGCCCTGAGGGACCCCCGTCGAAAGAGGCTTGGCCGTAGATGAAAAGGGGGGAAGCCAGACCTGCTGGGATCTGGACAAAAGAAAGGAACGCAGCCAGTCCAAAGCTAAGCCCGTAACACCAATATCAGCAAGCCGCGCGAGAAGGCACTGGTGTGGCACAGTGTCGAATGCGGCAGAGAGGTCCAATAAAATTAGAGCCGGTCTGCCGCCACTGTCCAGACACTCCCTGACCGCTTCAGAGATCTCCACTAATGCAGACTCGGTGCTGTGGGCAGCGCCGAACCCTGATTGTGCCGGGTGGAGAGCCCCTGATGATTCAACAAACTCGTTCAGCTGCCGGAATGCCATTTTTTCACCAACTTTGGCCATAGCCGGAAGTAGTGAAATTGGCTGATAATTGGTTAGCACGGCAGGGTCAGCACCCGCCTTTTTAAGCAAAGGCAGCAGCTTAGCCTGTTTCCAGTCAGCAGGCACGATGGCCGACTTAAAAGAAAGGCCAATGATATGCGAAATTTCCTGAACCACCACCTCAGCTATACCAGCGAGCACCCGCGCCGGGCAGGGGTCATTTGGAGACCCTGATTTCAGAGATTTAATCACGGCCAGAGTGTCAACTACTGAAGGTGGCACAAACTCCGATATCTTGGGAGAAGAGGACCCTAAGGGAGGAGAAGGGTCGGGAATGGGGTCAAAAGTGGACCTGGAATCAAAGCTGGACTGAATAGCAACAATGTTTTGCTCAAAGAACGAGGAAAGACTCTCACACCACTCCCTCGAGGCCGGGACCATTCGCTGCTCAGCACAAGGGGAGAGGAAACTTTTGACAATCGCAAAGATCTCATGGCTGCTGTTATTAGCCTTATCAATACTGCTAGCAAAGTACTCTCCCTTGGCTGTTTTAATACAGGCATAGTAGTTCCTCTGTGCCGCCCGCAGAGCTGCCTTAGCCAGGGGGCAGTAAGCTTAACGCCAGGCTCGTTCTAACTTTTTACAGGTGAGCTTATGTGCGCGCAGCTCGGGGGAAAACCAGGGTTTAGAAGGGGCAGAGTGAGCTCTACCAGAATTGCCACCTTTAGATGAAGAAGCCACCCCCGCTGCAACCCATTCATTGAAAGTCAGCACTGCCTTTGCCAGCTCATCACCCAGCACGGGCCGTCTTTCACTCAAGGCGGCAGGCAGGGTACCCATATTAATTTTCTTGGCACAAACGGTTTTTGCCGCAGAAGGGATGATTTCTGGGCTGACCATGCAAATCTGATCAGCCGGTGATCCGACCATGTGAGGACTTGCGGGGATTCGACCCGGAGGGGAAAGTTCAAACAGATCACATTGAGCGTGTGACCCCCCGAGTGCGTAGGTAGAGAGACCCATTGAAAAAGGTGGGCAAGGCTGAAAAAATCCCACAGAGCTTTACACTCAGGGACCTCCGCCACCTCAGCATGAATATTAAAATCACCCAGTAGCAGAAAACACGGAAACCTCAGGGCCCGAGGCACCATAGCCTCGAGCAATGCTTTAAGAAAAGAGCCAGAAGGCCCTGGTGGTCGATAGATTAAGGTGCCACCTAGAGTGAAATGGGGAGAGAGGACCAGGGAAAAATTCAGAACTTCCCCGACTCCTAACTCGTCCGGGGGATCTACATGAAGAACCCAAGATTCTTTCAGAATAATTGCCAGTCCACCTCCCCTTCCAAGTGCACGATCTTTCCTACATATTTTATAGCCCCTAGGAATGGCCAACTCGACATCCGGTGCACTGGCGTTGTTGAGCCAGGTTTCTGTGACAAACAGAATGTCCAAAGATCCCTCCTCCAGCAGTTCAAATATATCCGCAGCGTGCTTGCTCAGCGATCGAGCATTGACCAAGGCCACTGAGACAGAGTGGGAGGAACTCAGAGGGGGAGATTGATCAATCAGTGTGGCAGCACAGCTAAAGCCACAGGCAGAACAAGGATTAAATGAGTCCGAGTTCCCCACACCCTGTCCAGAGCCCGGACAACCAGAAGGACGCAAAGAGCGCAACTGCTCACTAGTATAAGAAATGGCGGTCCTATCTAGGGCTTGCGACTGTAGGTCAGTGAGTCCTGCATCCGCCCCGGCCGAGACGCGGACGGGCGCAGACGGGCTGACCTTTGGCTTACCTTTGGCGCGCCTGAGGCGCGCCCGCCATGCGCGGCCGCTGCGCGTCAGAGAGGGCATGTTGATTTTATAGAAGGAGCTCCCTCCCCCAGCTAGACCGCTGCCACAGGTTCAGCCGGGGTGCAGGACTACTAGGAAGATGGCCGCCCGACCTCCACACAAACGGCACAGCAGCCGCGGTGGAACGGGGTAGGAAAGGCTCACCTAGGAAAGTGATCAGGTAGGTCGTAGCGCCCCCCCAAAGAATAAAATCAGGTTTTAAAAAGGTCAGCGCCAGTAAATACAAGGACTCGAAAGCGCGAGTCTTCACATGTGCAAAAAAGTGCAAAACGCTGCTAAAATATCACACAGATCAGTAAGCAAAGTACAATTTTAAAAATAACAGGGATATGGCCACAAAGCAAAGCGGGTCAGTATGGGAGCTGCCACCAACCCACACTCGCCGCAAAGATCTCTGCCCACAGCTGATTTTATAGAAGGAGCTCCCTCCCCCAGCTAGACAGCTGCCACAGATTCAGCCGGGGTGCAGGACTACTAGGAAGATGGCCGCCCGCCCTCCACTCAAACGGCACAGCAGCCGCGGTGGAACGGGGTAGGAAAGGCTCGCCTCACCCTAGGAAAGTGATCAGGTAGGTCGTAGCACCCCACTTTAAGGCAATTGAGGGGGAAGGTGCAGACATTGCTGTGGTCTGAGTGTCTCACACGCATTGCACTACACAAGATTGTGTTGGGGTGGTATGATGGAGGCATCACATTGCCAGATGTCTAGAAACACTACTGGGGTATGCAACTGAACACCATTAACAACTAGGTTTTCCTTCCACAGACAGGAACCAGCGTTTTGCTTGGAAAGGCTTACATTGCATCCACAGGAATACCTAAACGCCCTATATGGAGGGAGTAGATGGTGTGGCTGGCCCACGCAGACAGTAGTAACTTTTATAAGACCGCCCTTTCAACCCTGGGGTGGAAAAACACAGATACGTAGGCAACCCCACTATTGGAAGCCAAGATTCTTGACAGATTGTGAAAATTGCCATGGTTCGACAAATGGGACCACATTGGAATCTTCAGGGTGGGGGCGTTTAGTCTCATGGTGATGTAATCCGCTGGCATGGCCTGCAGCGAGAATACAAACTGGCACCTGCCGAGACATACAAATACATGCAACTCTGCCACGTGCTCAGAGTGATGTTGCCCAAGGGTGCTGACATTTCCGAGTCCTCCCCACTAGAAAATAGACCACTACATGAGTTCATGCCCTGGAAGTCCACGTTGCTAACCTATAAAACATTGCTAAGACATATGCCAGATGACTTAAAACAGGTCAGCGAGCAGTGGGGAGTTAGAGGGGTTGGAGGACAGTGAATTGGAAGAGGCACTTGCATCCACCATAGTGGTGGCCATATGTTTGGGGTTTAGACTGGTCCAGCTAAAAATCATGCATCGCTTTTACTATGCCCGCACAACCATGGTAAAGATGGGGAGGGCCGGAGGCGCATTATGTCTGTGGGGGACAGACCGGCACCTTTTTCCATATCCTATGGGAGTTCCCGGCAATACAGGAGTTTTGGTCTGCAGTGGTGAATTGCATGGGGGAAGTGAGTGGTGGGAGCATGAATGTCTTCGCCAAATGGTGTGTGCTAAATGTCTGGGGAGAGACAGACACTGGCCTTTCGCAATGGACATGGATGACATTAGGCCTTGCAGTGACGAAGAGAAATATAGTGTTGGCATAGGGCACTGAACGGTCCCCGGATTTGCAGGCCTGTAATGTAACATGGGCCGGTGTATAATGGCAGGGAGGGTTGTTCATGAAGGTCATACTGTCCCCAAAAATTAGGCGAAAAATTAGAAAGACTCGAATGCCTGTAGAGAACAACTATGTGGCGAATTTGACTATTCTGATGATGGGGAGTCACATCCCGATACTGGTGCGAGAGTACCAAATATTGGGGCTTGAGAGCATGGGGAAGAGGAGGTGGGAAACGATGATTTATAAAATTATTAAATGTTCTGCAGTGCTATGTATGAAACCTGATGTTCTATCCAAAATAGCAATTAAAAGATATGTAAAAAAAATATTGAAAAATTTCAAAAAACAAAACGTAATGGATTGGGAAAGCCAGAAAGGAATCAGGGGGGGAACAACGATGATGAAAAGGGAAAAGAAAAGAAAATGGGGAGGAGAGGAGAGGAGAGGAGAGGAGAGGAGAGGAGAGGAGAGGAAAGGAAAGGAAATGAAAGAGAATGAAAACCTGAAGTGGATTAGCTGCTGTGTCAACTTAAAAGGCAGCTACAAACTTCGAGCAGGTGACTGACATTTTTTAGTTGAAGAGAGAAGGAACAGCAGCCAGGAGCCCAGGAGTGCGAGACTAAACAGATCAAGGTGAGAGGCTCTCTAACAGGCACATGCATCAAAGCTTTTTGAGATCGCAAATGGTGCGAATCGCAAAAATCGGCCGTTTGCGTTCGCAAAATCAGCTTTTGGGATGCATCAAGGGTGAAGGCCCTCTCAATTTGAGAATTCGCAAATATTTGCGAGTTCTCAAATTGCGATTGAATTTAAGGAATCGCATTTTGCGATTCCTTAAATGCAATGCATGAAAGTTTTAAAAACAGCGATTTCGCAATTAGGGGGAGCAAATTACCATGAACTTGAACCTCATGGTAATTTGCGAAAACTTTGAAAAATGCACTTTTGTGCATTTTTCAAAGTTTCATGTTGTGCACACATGCCCTTAGGGCATGTGTGTCCACAACATATGTGCACAGATTAATTTCAGGGGTGCAACAGGGTGTCCTTTGGACACCCCTGCACCCTTGAAATCGCATTCTCAATTTGCGATTCGCTAATCGCGAATCGCAAATTGAGAATGTCTTCCCATTCATTCCTATGGGCCTCTAGGCCCATAGGAATGAATGGGGAGGTATTCCTTAATTGCGACTCGCAATTTGCGATTCGCAATTAAGGAATGTTTAGAAATCGCACATTTTCAGCGGTTTCTTCATGCGTAGGCTTTTGCGATTTCTTCATTGCAATTCCTTAAAAATCGCAAATAAGAAATCGCAAAAGCCAACAATGATGCATGTTCCTGTAAGCTTTTTATGGTGTCTTCTGAGCCCCAGGAACTAGGGGACCCTGCAAATGTACAATGGTTCTTAGGCACCTTGGTGGTCAAGAAGTAAAGGAACTAACGCCTACTTCACTACACAATGGGGCAATGCACACCCATTCTGGAAGTAGTCCATTAGGTCAGTACTGCCACCATTCACCGATTTTTGGATTCCAAAACAAAACCATATTTTGTTAGCACTCTCTTCTAGCACCAAGGTCGTTATTTGTGTTGTTTCTTGCATTCTAGCACTCCATTTGTGGAGCTGCTGTATGCAGTGGTCTACAGTAGCCTTAATGTATCATTGACCCTAGGTCGCTTATTTACCTCATTGCAGAGACCAATCCAACAAAGCAGCGATGCCTCCTTCCCTGTTGATGTATACCCATTAAGGACTAACATTTCCCGAGTCCTCAGTGAAGCTGGTCTTTTTCAAAACTCTCTTTCATCCAGTCAGCACACCACCAGATAAGTGTGGCCAGGTTTCTGTGAATTGGGGAAAAACAGTAACCGGAGTGCATGGATCCGTCTCCTGTACAGTGGGCAGGCTCCTAAACCTTGCCTTGGTTTGGAGAAAAGGTACACCGAATACACAATGAATGTAGGAGGCCATCTAGTTTGCATGAATCCAGGAGTATATTGACAGTCCAGGGAGTCATGGTGGAGAGATGCAGGGCCTGATTCACAAAGAGCCTCTGCACCCATAGCGGAGGCCCCACGGTTGTGGGGGAGTCTACGCACTCAAGGGGAAATTTCCACAATAAGAAATATTGCAGAGACTTCCCCACGACTGCGGCGCCTCTGCCACAAGCATGGAGGCCCTTTGTGAATCCGGCGCGCAGTCTCAAGATGCCACAGGCAAGACAATCCTGTTATGAGGCCCCAGGTCCCCTTAGTATGGTACTGATAGAGCACACAGGTCACCCGACTATAATTTTACCAGTTTTCGACTGGGCCCAAATTCAATTAATTCCATCAATTAATTTGAACAAGTAACCTGTGCGCTGGCTATCAGATATTTGTACCTTCTGGGTCCTATACCATTGACTTACCAATCCTAGTCGCGGGTACCTAAACCTGCGGGATCAGGGAGCAAGAATAATATCGAGGCAGGTAACAACTTTATTTAAACCAAACTCATAAACTCATATAATAACCACAGACTCGAGAAAGTTTTAAAACCTTTATCTAATCTTCATCAAAAGTCATGATCCATAAATTGACAGAAATCAAACTCTCGATAAGTAAAATCAAGAATAGACTGTAAATATGCAAAAGATATATGATGCCAACCATTTAGAATTCTAAAGGGAAGGTAAGAACTAGGAACATACTGAAAATTTAATTATAGAAAATAGACAAAGATATTTTCCAAAGGACGGGGAAAATAAGGAACATACTATAAGCCTCCGATTTCGAGAGGGTGAGTAAAATGAGGGAACATAATATGCAATAACAAAATTATTTAGATCATATGACTAAAGGGAAGGTAAGAAAATGGAACACACTAATAATTCAGAATGACCAAGTTTAGCTTCTTTAAGGGAGGGTAAAGAAAGGGAACATCTATATGGTCATGGACAGTACTTTAGCATTCAACTTAAGGAGGGGAAGAAATGGAACATGCTAATGACAACAAGTATCACGCTTTTATTATTTTATCACAAGGGAGGGGTAAAGAAAAGGAACATATGCAATTATGATTTTAGCAAAATTCAGGGAGGGTAAGAAAAGGACACATCAAATGCAAGCACTATAATCAATGATATGGCATCAAAGAAGGGGAAATAAAAGGAACAAAATCAATATTAAACTCACACAGATTTATAATTACCTAGAATGGCGTGAAGACCAACCCTGGCCACGGGTCAGTTAAGGACAGAAACCACAAAAGTTATAAACGCCAGTAGGCTAGCAGGTGCAGGTCAGAAACAGGACAGGAAAACCAGATTTGGATCAGAACCGGACCACCGAAAGTTGAGGCCAGCACCCGCAGTTTGGTAGCAACGCCTGCGCTACTCCCTCTGTGCACCTCACAGTCAGAACCCCGATTGGGTTTAAAATTCCCCAGCAAAGTGCTTCGCCAGCACTTCAGGTCTCAGAACCCCCGATTGGGTCAGCGAGTCTTCTGACAGAGTGCTCCACAGCACCTCTGTTCTCGATCAGCTATTGAGTGCGTTGGGTCAGTGACAGGTCAGCTATTCGGACAAGTCAGACATTTTCTCTAACTAAACCTACCCTAGTTATACTATTTTCCAGGTCAATGAACCACCCCCCAATGTGGCAAGTGTAAGGATCCCCAATTTCGATTGGACAACAGAGGAGGAGAGGTCATCACACCACCTAATATTTCGAATTTTGCCGTCTCCCATTCAAATTTATGTTCACGCCCATCAATTTCATGTTCACATGACATCTTCAATCCACCTAACAATGGATGTTCTATTGACAAATACATTGTAGTCTTTTGACTTCTTCTAGTAGGGTCAGACGTGAGTTCCCAGGCACATCTTGGCTGTGGCTGCCATCTGGCTTGGGTTCAATGACACAGAGTTCATTTTCTCGCTGTAGATCGTCATGCGTGGAAAGGACTTCCAAGATGGAGTAATAAGCACCTCCCAGGCCCAAACATTACGATACATGAAAAGTAAAAGGAAACAGTTTTAGAACACAGAATAAAACGAATACACTGTATACCATGAATCTCTACACTACACCCATTACTTTATAATGAACTATAGCATTAGGATTAAGCAGAACGAACAGCTTCGCAAAAGCAGCAGTGCAAGCTTCTTGCATGTGAGAACATAGAGCAGCCATATTAGCTCTAGTGCGCAGAAGCAATAAATTCCCTCCAAAGCTGCGAGTACGTCATGTCACATGGGTATGACAGACGCATGCGCAGTAGAAATTCCCGCGTAGCAGTGTCCATTTTAGCTGCAAGCGTATTAGGATTAGTAGACACATAGGCAAGCTTCTCTCGGATACCCAACAAGGAAAGAAAAAGGGCAAATTAGTTAGACAAACATATTGATTAATTTTATTAACATTATTCGAGGTTCTTGAGTACAAGCAAGTCGCTTCATATGCGAATCCTTGCTCATCAATCCCCTCTTTGATGATATTTTATATCATTACCAATTAATAAAACAGATGCCAACTTCTCACATTTCACCCTTTTCAATCTCTTCAAACTTTCTGTTTTGTTTCTTTTCATTATTGCTGTGAGAATTTTTCATTTTCTTATATATCTGGCTATTCAATTCTTCTAATTCGAGTTCTTCAATATGTCTTTTTACTCCTCGTTGATTTACAGTGTATTTCTATTTATGTTTTCGACATTTGCAGCAAATCATTATTCCCAAAACTAATAATACTATTCCCGCTATTGGCATCAGTATTTTACTCACAAGACTTTTACCTAGATTAGAAAACCAACTACCTACTGCGGAGGGACCATCAGTAAGCCACTTCCATGCACTATCAACCTCCAGGGGTTTGAGCTCTTTTTCCAAATTAGTAATATTTTTCACATACCTTTTAATTTCAACACCTTTGTCTGGTATGTAAGTGCAACAATGTTGCGCTTTCAACATTCTACAGACTCCGCCTTCTTTTGCCAATAATAGTCAAGAGCAAGTCGATTTTGTAAAACCATTGATCTGATCGCAACCAATTCGGTATTGACCATCAAGAACCCTCCAGCAATGTCAGTTGATAACCGGTCCACTACTGTTGACAATTTGCAAATTCTGTGTGTATTCATAACCACTCCCACTGTAGGTATCAATGCACCAAATATATCACCTACAATTTCACCAACACTAGCTCGTTTACTACGTACTAATGCATTAGTTTCTTCATTGCTTCCATTGATTTTGTCCACATGATAGATTTTGGGAAAGACGATTCCGAAATAACAGCTCCCATACCAGTGATCTGGTCATTTGTAATAAGCCTTGTTACCACATATATAATAGACTTTGGGAAACACAGGTTCAGTTCCATCTTTGAAACCCCAACCCCCAATTACCTTATAATTGTGTTCGCACACACTAGAACCAATGAATATATTGTTATAATAACTAGTTCTTTCTCTGTGGAAACAGAGTTTCCCTTTCTTTTCAAAATCCAGCAACATAGCAGCATTAGCCCCACCATTTGAGGTGTCTTTTATGCTTTCAGCCCATGTAGGAACTTTGTGAATCCTGTCTTTTGCCTTTCTTTGGAAACTCTCTCTTCTTTTCTCTACCATGTTGAAGAATATTTTTTCTTTTTCTTGCAGTGAGCAGGTTAGATTTTTTCAATATGCTTCAGCTATATCTATTGTACCTATTGTTAGGAAATAATCACCCATGTAGCGTGCGGTATTTCTAGTAGTATGTACAGGATTCAGGTTTCTACGTACAGGAAGTTCAGAGAAAATTACGTCTAGATTGGAATAATAATATTGTACAGGCCCTTGCTTATAGAATAAACTGGTTAAAATACTACAGGAAATTCCATAGGTTAGTGGTAAATGGTGGTAAGTCACACCTTCAGCTACCGAGGTAGGCAGCTTCATACAGACATAACAGTCTTCTACTTACATAGTTTCTACATATTGAACTAATAAGTTTGCAAATACATTTAAATGAGTTCGGTTTTTGATTCTGGCGTAATGTAATCCTTCCTCATCTGGTGCTTCTAAGTCTACCTTTATTTGTCTAAGGCTAAGTGCTTTTTCTTGGGTATCTACTCTTTGTGGTGTAATTTTAGTTTGTAGCTCTTCAGTGTCTAATGGTAGTTGCTCGTTATTACTAGCTTTTGTCTCTTTACTCATCATATAAGGAATGGCTATTGTTAGTCCTATCCAAACTATGAGTACTATCGCTATACTACATAAGCATATTCTACAACTTGTCTCTAAGCAACTTCGTTTCGGTCTACCATTAACAGAATGATCAGCCATCTCTGACTAAAAGGAGATTCAACCCCTCTTTGTATCTTTACACAGCCTTTTTACCCTGTGTGAATTTCAGGTCAGTCTCACTTCTTCGTCAGTCTGGTCAGTAATCAATTCTTCATCACTTTCGTCACTTATTTCCAGGTTTTCAAAATCTTCCAACACCAAATAAGTCCATTTAGGGCTTTGATATTTATTATTCAGCCTTTTTATTCGGGAACTCCTTCCTTTGGGTTGTATCACAGGTCTATCAGTTTGACTTGAGACTTCATTCACCTGCTCAGGTTCTTCGTCAATTGTCTTTAGTCGCAGTCTCAGTCTTTTGACAAATCGAGGCAATCTTTCTCCTTTTCTGAGTCTTTTGACTGGCACTGTGTCTTGGCTTTCTTCAAATGCTCTTTTATTTTCATTCAGTTGTGGCACATCAATTTCAATGCTGTTTTCTGTTTCCCTCTCTATCTGACTAGGTCCTGGTCTTATTGCTGTTTCTTCTGCCTGGTCACTAAACTGGCCTTGTTCAGGTATATGCTGGATTTGGCTTTTGCTTGTTTCACCTTCTTCGTCCTGAACACAATTGTCTATTCCTGTCTGGTCCTGTTCAAGCTCTTCGAACCTCCGCTTGAACTTCCGCCCTAATTTCTATCTGTCCCTCCTCTGGCTCAGGAGTTCTTGGAGGAGTGTCGTTTACCTGCTCTTTCCCTATCTGTTCCTCCTCAGTATCACTTTTGATTTGGATTTCGATGATCTGAGTATCTCCTTTTACACCTGTCTTGTCCTCACTATCCCACTGTCTATCTAAATAGGTTTGTCTTCTCGTTCTCACAGGGTCTACAGTCAGGTCGATTACTGGGACCCAATCATCTTGACTGGTGCTTGGTTGTTCCTCTTCAGCTACTTCGGGATTGTTCTCTTGAGACCCCTCAGCTGGGCAACCTTCAGCCTCAGTTTCATCAGGTTCAGTCACCTTCTTCGTATGACTGGCATGGATCCAGTGTGGAACTCCTGCACATTTCACAGCTGTGGTGTTTATCAGTATTACTTGTCGTGGTTTTCCCCACCTGGGTGCAAGGCAAGTTTTCCGAGTATGTTTCTTGAGCACTACAAAATCACCTGGGTTCAGGTCATGTGCTGGAGTGGCTGGTCTGGTGACAACGTCTTCCCCAAGCTGGTGAGAGATAGAACGCACTTGGTCAGCCAGTTCTTTGCAGTACTCCAGTACTAAATCATCAGAAATGCTTATCAGTTTGTATCCTGGCACCCATGCCTGCCGCATTGCTCTTCCCATCAGTATCTCATGGGGACTCAAGCCTGTGTTCTGGTCTGGAATACTTCTAAGTCCCATCAGAAACAGGGGCAAAGCATCTGGCCACTCCCTTCGTGTTGACTCACACATCTTTCCCAATCTTGATTTGATAGTGCCATTCAATTGTTCCACCACTCCAGAAGCCTCTGGGTGATATGCACAGTGCAGTTTTTGCGTAATTTTGAATGCTTCGCAAATTTGATTTATTATTTCACTATGGAAATGTTTTTCCTCTATCTGATTCAATCGTAACTGGAAAACCGTAACGAGGTATAAGTTCCCTAAGTAACAGTTTAGCTACAGTGATGCTATCGTTTCTGCGTGTGGGGTAAGCTTCCACCCATTTTGAAAACAGGCAGACAATGACAAGTATGTACTTCATTTCTCGACATGGGGGCAACTGAATAAAATCAAGTTGTAATCTAATAAAAGGGGAAACTCCTTTGGATTGTTGAGCACTGCTGGAGGCTCATTCGTCTTCTTGCTGCCTGTCACCGGATTCAACCCACGACTTGCCGGACCCGCTGCGCGGGTCCCGCTGCGCTCGAGGACACCCTGTGGGGCGCTGGAGGGGAGCTCTGTGTTTTAAAAACTTCCTTGTCCACCGGCAGGGCTGCCAGCAGCCTAGCAGGGACTCCATTGTCCAGGAGTCCCTGCGTGCTACACCTGTGGCCGCTCTCCCTGCCGGCAACGCCCCCTGACTGACTGTATGTGGAGAAGTGTGGCTCACTGGTTAGAGGAGGCAGACCTGGAAGCAGAGGTCAGCCCGGGACCAGGGTTCAATTCCCGGCTCGGCGGGGTCTTGAGTCCTAAAATATCCATGGACTCGACAATTCTCGCTCCGGTGCCTACTCGATTCACGGGTTCACACTCTGCGACTCTGGGCAATAGCTTGCTTAATCTCCACAACGGCCCCTCGCGGCGGGATGCCTGGCTTTCACCTTGCGGATACCCTGCCGGGGTTATCTCACAGGGGAATACCAGGACGGGTTCCCTAAGCAAGCGCTTAGAAACCGCTTGGTGATTTGCGCAATATAAATTCCTGTACATTTACATTTACATTTACTGTTGCTAAAAGCGCAGCACTTCCCTTGCCAAGCGGGAAACTCCTTTGGATTGTTGAGCACTGCTGGAGGCTCATTCGTCTTCTTGCTGCCTGTCACCGGACAGGCAGCAAGCAGCTGCCTGTTCCGGTCTGGAATACTTCTAAGTCCCATCAGAAACAGGGGCAAAGCATCTGGCCACTCCCTTCGTGTTGACTCACACATCTTTCCCAATCTTGATTTGATAGTGCCATTCAATTGTTCCACCACTCCAGAAGCCTCTGGGTGATATGCACAGTGCAGTTTTTGCGTAATTTTGAATGCTTCGCAAATTTGATTTATTATTTCACTATGGAAATGTTTTTCCTCTATCTGATTCAATCGTAACTGGAAAACCGTAACGAGGTATAAGTTCCCTAAGTAACAGTTTAGCTACAGTGATGCTATCGTTTCTGCGTGTGGGGTAAGCTTCCACCCATTTTGAAAACAGGCAGACAATGACAAGTATGTACTTCATTTCTTGACATGGGGGCAACTGAATAAAATCAAGTTGTAATCTAATAAAAGGGGAAACTCCTTTGGATTGTTGAGCACTGCTGGAGGCTCATTCGTCTTCTTGCTGCCTGTCACCGGATTCAACCCACGACTTGCCGGACACGCTGCGCGGGTCCCGCTGTGCTCGAGGACACCCTGTGGGGCGCTGGAGGGGAGCTCTGTGTTTTAAAAACTTCCTTGTCCACCGGCAGGGCTGCGAGCAGCCTAGCAGGGACTCCATTGTCCAGGAGTCCCTGCGTGCTACACCTGTGGCCGCTCTCCCTGCCGGCAACGCCCCCTGACTGACTGTATGTGGAGAAGTGTGGCTCACTGGTTAGAGGAGGCAGACCTGGAAGCAGAGGTCAGCCCGGGACCAGGGTTCAATTCCCGGCTCGGCGGGGTCTTGAGTCCTAAAATGTCCATGGACTCGACAATTCTCGCTCCGGTGCCTACTCGATTCACGGGTTCACACTCTGCGACTCTGGGCAATAGCTTGCTTAATCTCCACAACGGCCCCTCGCGGCGGGATGCCTGGCTTTCACCTTGCGGATACCCTGCCGGGGTTATCTCACAGGGGAATACCAGGACGGGTTCCCTAAGCAAGCGCTTAGAAACCGCTTGGTGATTTGCGCTATATAAATTCCTGTACATTTACATTTACATTTACTGTTGCTAAAAGCGCAGCACTTCCCTTGCCAAGCGGGAAACTCCTTTGGATTGTTGAGCACTGCTGGAGGCTCATTCGTCTTCTTGCTGTCTGTCACCGGATTCAACCCACGACTTGCCGGACCCGCTGCGCGGGTCCCGCTGCGCTCGAGGACACCCTGTGGGGCGCTGGAGGGGAGCTCTGTGTTTTAAAAACTTCCATGTCCACCGGCAGGGCTGCGAGCAGCCTAGCAGGGACTCCATTGTCCAGGAGTCCCTGCGTGCTACACCTGTGGCCGCTCTCCCTGCCGGCAACGCCCCCTGACTGTTGCTAAAAGCGCAGCACTTCCCTTGTCAAGCGGGAAACTCCTTTGGATTGTTGAGCACTGCTGGAGGCTCATTCGTCTTCTTGCTGCCTGTCACCGGATTCAACCCACGACTTGCCGGACCTGCTGCGTGGGTCCCGCTGCGCTCGAGGACACCCTGTGGGGCCCTGGAGGGGAGCTCTGTGTTTTAAAAACTTCCTTGTCCACCGGCAGGGCTGCGAGCAGCCTAGCAGGGACTCCATTGTCCAGGAGTCCCTGCGTGCTACATCTGTGGCCGCTCTCCCTGCCAGCAACGCCCCCTGACTGTTGCTAAAAGCGCAGCACTTCCCTTGCCAAGCGGGAAACTCCTTTGGATTGTTGAGCACTGCTGGAGGCTCATTCGTCTTCTTGCTGCCTGTCACCGGATTCAACCCACGACTTGCCGGACCCGCTGCGCGGGTCCCGCTGCGCTCGAGGACACCCGGTGGGGCGCTGGAGGGGAGCTCTGTGTTTTAAAAACGTCCTTGTCCGCCGGCAGGGCTGCGAGCAGCCTAGCAGGGACTCCATTGTCCAGGAGTCCCTGCGTGCTACACCTGTGGCCAATCTCCCTGCCGGCAACGCCCCCTGCCCCGCCCTATATCAAACGGTGGACTATCCGCTGCGCGGGAGCGCGCGGGAGCGCGCGGGAGCGACCGGGGCGAAGACCGGGCAAAGAGCGGGCCGTTTGAGGCCGTTCGAGGTCTAGGAGGTCTGGTCTGGGCCCCTCTCTTTCGCCCTAGCTCTGCCATTCCCCAAATCTGTATTGTCTTATCCCACTGTTTATGCTGGTTGTTTAAATCCTTGGAATATGTGTACACGAGCTAGTCGCAGCAGGGCTGCTAAGGGGGGGTTGGTACACAATGCTCCCATGGACGATTTTATCACACGCACTAATATTGCCATTGACCAAGAGATCACCAAACTTCAAACTCGAGTATCCCTTGACTTGGCGGCTGCTAGGAAATTGTCGCTAGATTTTGCTAACTCTAAGAAATCTTCTTTAGGGCATATAGCATCAGCCATTACTCCGAAGCGTCTGAGCAACCAACATTGTGTAGCAACGCTGGCGGATGTTCATAACACTCTGGTTTTGCCTATCTCTCCACTACCTTTGTGTCCCTTACCTTTGTCCGTAAGCCCCTCCCCACCCGTGGTTAGCCCTCACCATCAACTTACCCCCATTCCTCATTCTCCAGATATTTCTGATGTGTCCACCTGTTATGGCACCATTAACATCACTAAGGACAATCTGCACAAAAGGAAGCGTGCCCCAAGGTCGTCTTTCTCACGTATGAAGGGCAAAATTGTTGGGGCACACCTATCTAATGTTGCTAACATCCCCGTGAATGGCGGTATCGGAGGGCTTGTCACCCCGTCTCAGGCTTCTTGGCGCACTGTTAACGATGGCATAGCACCTGTAGCCTCTAAAGGTAACACACCTAAAGAGAAAGCAGATCTCTACCTAAAGGACCAGGAGGGGAGGGAAGGGGAATTTATAGGAGTAGTATGGGAGACCCTAAAAAGACTACTCTCTCCCTTGGATTTAAGACTCTCTCGAATTGAGAACCATCTATTAGAGATGGACAAAAGTATTATAGCCTTGGCTACTCTTGGTTTACGAGGTCTTGAAAACCAAGGTTTGATAGAGAATATTACAGCCCCACAGACCTTAATCCCTTCCCCCACAGCCCTGCAGAGTTTAACTTCTAACCCCACTGTGCCAGGCCCTACACAGCCTATCCCTAAACCTCGTACCAAGGGAGTCGTTATCAAAAATCCTGCTCCCCTGTCTGGGGCTAATAACCCAAAGGCACCCACTTCTCAAACACACACTCGCACCAATATGGCTGCTCCTAGGAGGCAGAATACTAGCAGTACATCCTATCGTCCTACTCAGGGCTCACAGAACAATACTACTTCCCGTCCCACCTTGGGCTCTTATAACAAGAGCAATTTTCGAGGGGGGTATATTGACCTCCCCCCAGAAGCCAATGACTATGTGGTGGTATTGACGGGTGTGCCGGAGGCAGCGAATGGCCACCATGAAAACCATTGGTCCTTAAAGAACAAGGTCATGCATTGGCTCAATACGCACAGACCGATCTCTAATGGCCGGACAAGTAGAGTCAAAATGGTGCGTAGAGTTTCCTGGGTGGCCTCTTCACGGAAATCTATCCCCGGCGATTGCATAGTCGTGACGTTTGAAGACTCACATACGGCTAATTATATCTGTTCATGGGTTCCTGAGGATGAGCGTTTATCCATTGCCCCGAGGCCATTGTCCTTCTTTTACCCACCTCGAGATGTATACTCTTACGGGGGCAATTGGTCTACGGTTCTCCATCAGCCCGGAAGGGGGTATCATACCAAAGAGCACAATCCAACTAGAAATTGGTTCGGGATAACAACCTCGAACAGGTTCAACTGCCTCGAGGATGTGGATTAACTGCCCAAACCCCCTGATCTGGCATCCCCTTCTACGACTTCCGCACCCCAGGTGGAGGTTGGCTTTCCTCCCTTGTTGTCTACCCTTGTTGGGACTAGCCCTGTCCCCCTTACCCAACCTATGATACAGGCCTTGCCAGTACAGGGTGCGCTGCATTCTTTTAATACCCATAGTGTCAATGCAATTGTGAGCGAGACAGTTGCTGGCTGGTCGTCTCTTTTAATCCCTCGCCAGCTGCCCTTGCCTGTTGGCCCTAACATTGTCCCCCCTGTCCATGCCCCTTCGACCTGTCAGAGTCCCATAGATAATCCCCTGCTGAAGATCCTAAGTTGGAACGTGGCAGGGCTTGCACGAAATTTCGATAAGCCAGATTGGAACTCCTTTGTTGACCCTTTTGGGATCTGTCTCCTACAAGAAACTTGGTGCCTGGAGCCCCTCCACAGGGTAGGTTTCACGACCTACTCTGTGCCAGCATCCAAACCACAGGGCAGCAAGGGCCGCCCATCGGGAGGCCTTCTTATTTGGGTCAGTATCGCACTGGGATTATCCATAAGGCACATAAATACCCAATCTCCTGACCTCTTGAGACTCACTATAAAGTGTCCCGGGGGCAGGAAGTTAGAAGTGCTTAATTTGTATTTAAGGGAGGCCAGGGGGGGGAATTCATTGCTATCCTCAACTGGAGTAGAAGAGGAGCTCAGAGCCTGCAATATTGACTCCCTTGTTGTCCTGGCTGGAGACCTTAACTGTTGTTTTGAACCGTTAGCCAGTGAGGACATCCTGGATACCTGGGAAGATGACGCTAAGAGAGGTATCCCTTTGCTCGCTCTGGACCCAATTAAAAAATGGACCCAGAATGCCATTGATCTCAACTCACTCTGTCTAGAACATGATCTTAGAGCCACCAATGGTCGATCGAAATCAGATTCTAGGGGATGGCACACCTATAACAGGTTGGGTCACACCTCTAGAATTGATTATATATTGTTAAACCACAATTTATGGCAGTACTTCCATGACATGGAAGTCCTACAAACATCTGATAGGGACCATAATTCCTTGGTCCTATCCCTTACCCTCCCTAGGGAAGTTGGGAATCCAACTTCGTCTCGATCCATTTGGAAATCTTCCCACGAAGTTGTCCCATCTAATTGCGGTAGGCGACTAAAATGGGCTAAAGTTGTTGCGGACGAGGGGAGAATGGCTCAAGCTGAGACCATAATGACAAACGTAAAGCACCATTTAGGTGCTTTGGATTTTACTAACGATGTCCTTACGGCATTCTCAGAGACTGTCTCAGCCTTGAGCAATTTGTTTATAGTCCCACAGGGTAGGGCTAGGTCTTTTGGGAGGACGACAACCAAGGGTAGAGACAAATGGTACTCCTCTGATTGCCGTGCTGCTAAAAGTGAACTTATCCGGGCGGTCGAATCTAAAGACCCAGTTCAAATCAGACTCGCTAGGAAAAGTTACAAGAAAATTCAAGCTGTGGCAAGGGAAGCACATGAATTTAATTTCTGGAGAGACCTAATGGACGCTAGCTCCAAAAAAGATACGAAGGGCTTCTGGGATTTGCTGAGAGGCAGGGATAGGCCTGTCGATTCACAATTGACTTGTAACATCACAGGGGAGGCCTGGTTCGCACTTTTTTCCAAGCTTTACTCCATTCCTTCAGGGGGACCAAGACAGAACAGGGGTCCCAGGCATAGAGTGCCAGCCGGCATTACAGACACTGACCACTCCTTTGCAGCTAAGGAAGTTGAAGGAGCAATTAGGTGCCTTGTTGCCAACAAGGCTGC
The DNA here is from genome assembly GCF_964261635.1 of Lissotriton helveticus. Lineage (NCBI taxonomy): Eukaryota > Metazoa > Chordata > Amphibia > Caudata > Salamandridae > Lissotriton > Lissotriton helveticus. The sequence continues at coordinate 820,214,454 of NC_136067.1, read as the reverse complement.
AGGTCCAGATGGCGTTCCGGGTGATTTGTTACGGGTCAACTCAGAGGCGTGGAGCACACTCATTGCCCTACTTCTGAATGAGGCCATGTCTGGTGGATGCCTCCCGGACTCTTGGATGGGCGCGGAAGTCGTCCCGATTTTTAAGAAAGGCTGTAGGGACGACCCAGCTAACTATCGACCCATTAGCTTGCTAGATTCCACCCAGAAGGTAGCAGGCAAAGTTGTCTTAGGAAGGATTTTGAATTGGGCCGAAGAAAATCAGGTTCTATCTGACCTTCCGGCTGGTTTTAGATCAGGAACTGGCACTATTGAACAGACATTCCGACTTTTAATGCTCTATTGGAAAGTGGTCGTACTGGGCAAAGGCAGTCTGTATCTCGCATTCATAGACCTGCGGACTGCCTTTGACCTAGTCCCACGCGACCAATTGTGGGATGTCTTAGAGGGTTTGGGTATCCCTCCGTATTTGCTGGCTTTGCTTATCAAGTTCCATGAAAGCAACTTTGCACAAATCAGATGGGGCGAACAGGGCCAAAAAACATCTCGCATCTCTGTAGATAGGGGTGTCCGCCAGGGGTGTGTGCTAGCCCCCACTCTGTTTTCACTCTACCTAAACGGAGTGGTGGAGCACCTTCTTAAACAACCATCAGACGCACCCTCCCTGGCGGGCAGGAAGATACCAACTCTCCTATTTGCAGATGATACCCTGCTGATTTCGAAAACTCCGGTTGGCCTTCAAACGTTGCTTTCTAGGTTCCAGGATTTTTGTGACTCTAGGGGTTTAGTCATTAATATAAGCAAAACAAAATTCCTGGTCTTGAATCCCCCTAGGAAGACAGTCTATCCTCCAACCCTAGACTCAGTTCCACTTGAAAGGGTAAGGGAATTCGACTATCTTGGCATCCGACTTTCCGACTCCATGAGTTGGAAGGCTCATCATCAAAAAATCATTCTGACTCATAGGAGGGTTACAGGGGCATTGTTAAAAGAACATCGCGCCTCACCCCTTAAACCCATTGGGGTGATATTAGATATCTATAGGGCCAAGGTGGTGAGCGCGGCGCTGTATGGGGCCGAACTGTGGGGTACGCAGAAAATTGACATCTTGACCCACCTCGAGAATAAATTTCACAAAGAGCTATTGAGGGTACCTCACAGTACTCCCACTCTCCCTCTTTTACTTGATGCAGGTACACGCCCCATATCCAAGCAAGCAAAGCTACGTCCTCTCCTACTGTGGGCTCGATTATGGAATGTACCAGAACTCTCAAGCTACGCAGATGCTCTGCGTGAACTCCTCTCAACCCCGGGATAGCACAATGTCGGTTGGCTCAAGGAAGTAAAGTGGCTCCTTTGTGAACTGGGCCTGGGAGACGCTTGGGCCAACAGAACATCCCCACCTAAACAGTTGTTAAAGAAAATATTTTGGGCTTGGGTGGCAAATGAGAGAGCGAGTAATTCCAAACTATGTAGATCTGCCGTTGAGTTCTTGCTAATTAAAGATCTCCCCTCTAGAGAACCTTACCTGGACTTGATCTCCAACCCGATGGATAGGTCACTGTATTTTAAATTTAGGGTTGGAGTTCTGCCTTTAGGACAGTGGACAGGGAGCTGGAAACCACCTTGGCAAACCATACCGTTCTGTCCTTTTTGTGTTAACAGGGTTGAGTCTATTGCCCATCTAATGTTCGAGTGCCCAGCGTATGTAGCTCCCCGCAGGAGATGGTTGAAACCTCTTTGTATGAGTCTGGGCACTCGGTCGCACTTGGAGGCCCTACAGATCCTAAGATCGGACGCCTGCCCTCTGTTTGCATGTTGCTTGGCAAAATTTCTGGGCTGGGTATGGAGGATAAGATCTGTGAGGAAATTGCTCCTCCAGTAAGGTTATCCCCATAGATTCAACTTGTTTTAACCATCCAACGCTTTGTTTCCCCTCCCTTATCTTTCCATCAACGTCTGTATATTAAAGTTCATTGTACATAGTGATTAGAGGGTTGAAATGTTTAATTGTTTTATATTTTTACATTGGTTTGTGTACTGTAATGCTTTTATGAAATGACAAATATTTCGAAATAAAGCTATTCAAACAAACATAAAAGGACCTTCTGCCTTTCCAATTTTTCCTGGTAACACTACTGTTTTCTTTCCTGGGTTAAATTGCTGACAAATCAAACACCTCTGGCAGAGTGCCTCTGCTATGTTCCTGAATTTCGTGTTGAACCATGACAGTCTAAATATGCGTATCATAGCATCTCTTCCCAAATGTGTGTCTCCGTGAATCAACCTAGCCATAGGAGCAAGCAGACAGTCTGGTAACACAGGCATTCCATCAAGGTAAACAATGACACCATCCTCAACCCTTTTCTGACAACCACATTTCCTCCAATTTTCCCTTTCTTTTGGTTCTGCTGCATCCTGTAAGTCTCTCACTTCTTCCCATGTGTTCACACCTTCTAGCATCATAAGTTGCCAGCTGTTTCCGCCCACCTCAACCTTTTTATTAACAGCCATTTTGTACTTTGCACAATATTGGGCTCATTGGTCAGCATATCGATTACCTGCTGTCACTTTGTCGTTGCCAGATTTGTGAGCAGCACACTTGACCAAAGCAAATTCTTTTGGTAACTGGATTGCTTCCAGTAAATCTTGTACATATTTTCCATTTCTGATGGGAGTACCTGAAGATGTCAGAAACTCCCTTTGCATCCATAATTGGCCAAAGTCATGCACAACCCCGTAACCATACTGGCTGTCTGTATATATGGTTACTTTCCAGTTCTTTCCAAATTTACAGGCTCTTGCCAAAGCAACCAATTCAGCTACTTGTGCAGACTTGACTCCAGGTAAATGGTATGCTTCAACTGGACCTGCTAATGTGCACACCGCATAAGCAGCGCTTAGGCCTCCTTCCTCATGTCTCATACAAGAGCCATCTACAAACAGCTCACATTCTGCATCAAGTAAGGGCTCTTCTTTTATGTCGGGCGTGGTTTTGTGCTATACTCAGTCAGATCAATACAGTCGTGTTCAACTTCTCCCTTCCCTTCTGCTGAGAGTGAATTAGGTAGCAGTGTTGCTGGGTTCAGAATGTTACATCTAGCAATGGTTACATTCCCTGCACCTACAAGGATTCTTAGTCAGCCGACTAGGTGTGAGATATTGAGTTTGTGTCAGCAAAATTACAACTGCATGTGGAACATACACAGTTACCGGATGTCCCATAACAATGTATTCACTCTGTTAAAGGCTCATGCAAATTGCAGCTACTGCTTTCAGGCATCCAGGTAATGCAGCTGCCACTTTGTCCAATGTGGAAGAAAAATATGCCACAGGACGTCTCACTAAGCCATGAAGTTGCGTCAGAACTGAAAGTTCACAATTATCTTGTGTGTCACAAAACAGTGCAAAATCTTTAGAATAGTCAGGCATTCCCAATGCAGGAGCTGTACACAGACATTCTCGTAATTTTACAAAAGCAGTCATGCTTTCGTCATCCCACTCCACTGGGTCCTTAGCTCCTTTCTTTGTCATTTTTATCAATGGTCTTGCTAGGACTGCAAATCACACAATCCACTGTCTGCAGTACCCTACAACTCCAAGAAACATCCTGATCTCTTTCTGGGTATTAGGAAGCTCCATGTTTCGAATTATTCTGATTCTTTCTGAGGTAACTTTTCTGACACCCCTTTCTATCTGGTGCCCCAGATATTTCACTGATGATGTACAGAACTGTAATTTTTCCAGTGACACCTTATGTCCTCCTTCACCTAAATGATTCAGCAAGGCTATAGTGTCAACAACACAGTCTTTCCGGCTTTTAGACGCCACCAAGAGGTCGTCTATGTATTGCACCAGGACTGACTTTCCGGGCAATATTAGGGATTCAAGGAATTTTTACGAAATTTGATTAAAAATCGAAGAACTTTCCGTGTACCCTTGAGGAACACGATTCCAGACCTAAACATGACTGTCTAATTCAAATGAAAAAATAAATTTGCTGTCTGGGTGTAATGGAATCAAGAAAAATGCATGACACAGGTCAATGACAGTAAACCATCCAGCATTCCAGGGTTTTTGGTATAAAATCACTGCAGGGTTTGGCACAACTGGACAGCAAGGAACAACAATTTTATTAACCTTGCGGAGGTCTTGTACGACCTTGTACTTACCGCTCGGTTTCTTTATGCCAATTATGGGTGAGTTACAAGGACTGCTCGATACCTCTTGAAAAATGCCTGCTTCAAGCAAACGTTTTATTTCTATTGCAACACCTGCTTTAACTTCTGCACTCATTTTATACTGTCGAGTATTTGGGTAAACTGCATCTTCTTTTATTGCTATTTTAATCGGGTCAACATTTGCCATTAATCCTACATCCTTTTCAGTAAAGTCCCATACTTCTAGTTTTACTGTCTGTTGAAGTTATTCTGGTAAGTCTTGTGTTGTCAGTCTTTTAATTTCTGCTTCCTGTTTTGCCAACATTAATTTGTAAATTCCGTCTTCATCTGGGGTTTGAATTTCAATGCCATTTGGAGTGCAAAAGATGGTACAGTTCATTTTGCACAACAAATGCCTGCCTAATAAGTTCACTGGGCTTGAATCACACACAACAAATCGGTGCATTTCTTTAAAATTGCCTATTCTAACTTCCATTGGTTCAGTAACTAGGTAACTAATCTGTTTGTTAGAAACACCCACTACTTGGATTGCTTCTCCAGAGAGGGGTAGGTTTGGAACGTCTGCTGTTCTCACAGTAGAACGGGTAGCACCAGTGTCCAACAGAAAGGTGACATCATTTCCTTCAACCTTTCCTTCAATGTATGGCCCTGACTGGACTACCGGCAAGGAGGCGCCAAGCACGCACTCCTCGTCCTCCCCCCTCAGGCACCGTCAGTAAGGTTTGTCACAAAGGAATGTGACATTCAGTAGAAACTGTGAAGTTGATGTATCTCTTTTTTCCCTTCCTTCTAAGTATGGGCGAAATTTGAGAATTCGCGTTTCGCGAATTTGCGTGAAATCGAACACGCAAAAATCCCAAAATCCGCAAATTCGTGCGAATTTGCGGATTTTGGGATTTTTGCGTGTTCGCGGGGTTTTTTGCGTGTTCGCGGGTTTTTTGCATGTTCGCGGGGCTTTTTGCGTGTTCACGGGCCGCTTGCATGGCGCACTTACCCATGCGGTCGTGTATGGGCACAGCAACCTCTGGTTCACCACTGCCACCCTCTGGTTCACCACTGCCACCCTCTGGTTCACCCCTGCCACCCTCTGGTTCAGCACTGCCACTCTCTGGTTCACCCCTGCCACCCTCTGGTTCAGCACTGTCACCCTCTGGTTCACCACTGCCACCCTCTGGTTCACAACTGCCACCCTCTGGTTCATCACAGCACCTCTGGTTCACGACTGCCACCCTCTGGTTAACCACTATCACCCTCTGGTTCAGCACTGTCACCCTCTGGTTCAGCACTGCCACCCTTTGGTTCACCACTGCCATCCTCTGGTTCACCCCTGCCACCCTCTGGTTCACTACTGCCACCCTCTGGTTCATCACAGCACCCTCTGGTTCACCCCTGCCACCCTCTGGTTCAGCACTGTCACCCTCTGGTTCACCACTGCCACCCTCTGGTTCATGACTGCCACCCTCTGGTTCATCACAGCACCTCTGGTTCACCACTGCCACCCTCTGGTTAACCACTGTCACCCTCTGGTTCACCCCTGCCACCATCTGGTTCATCACTGCCACCCTCTGGTGTACCCCTGCCACCCTCTGGTTCACCCCTGCCACCCTCTGGTTCAGCACTGCCACCCTCTGGTTCAGCACTGTCACCCTCTGGTTCACCCCTGCCACCCTCTGGTTCATCACTGTCACCCTCTGGTTCACCACTGCCACCCTCTACCGAGACCTTTTGTGACGCAGCGGCAGCACAAAATATGCGCCATGGTGCTGGGTATTAACAACGTGACGCATCTGAGAGATGCGTCACGTTGTAAAGCACTGCACCATCAGGAGGCGTTCCGGTGCAGGGGAGGGCGTTCCTGCGCAGGAACGCCTCCTAAAAGTGGCTGAGTGAAACCAACAAGATTTCACTCAGTCACTTTTAGGCCAATGCTGCGTCAAAACCCTGCGCCTGCTTGAAGCAGGTGCAAGGCCTGATTCAGCATTGGGGAGATAGGGCCTCCCAGAGCATTGCTGGAGCTGCGTCGCAGGCGCGACGCAGCTCCAGCAATGCGCTGGTTTTACGGCACAGATGCGTGACACATCTGTGCCGTTTTGGCCACATGGTGCGCCGCATTGTAAATGCCTAACAAGACAGAGCCACCCAATAATCCCACAAGGACTGGGTATGATCAATAACACAATAACAAATTGTCCCCGTAGGAGTTATTTAAATAATATTCTTCAATATATGTTAGTCACCAAAGTGATCTTGTATTTATACGACAGCAAGGAGGATACAGTATGATACAGTTATTTTATTTTCTCAACAAAAAAGTTTTATCTTGTGTTTTGTATGGCAACAATAATAATACTACACAATGTACATACTTTTTTCTGTAGAATTAGACACCTTATGTTTTTACATGGGGAATTGCATTACCATGTGAAAAGGATGAAATTATAAAATATTCCAATCATTGTGACATATTACAAACAATGATACAAATGAAACGGTGTCGTGCGTCGACGTTTCGGTTCCTCGTCGGTTAAAGCAAATCCATCGGACCATCATCAGGACCAGTTGCACATTTGAATCAACAACCTCCAGCCAGAGGTGAAGAAAACCAAGAAAAACAATGTTGTTCAATCAATAAGAACAGTTTCCAATCAAATGCCCAGATGGCGTGTCCAAAGTACTATTCTGTCCACATGCAGCAACTGAATCACTAGTAATGAAGGACGTAGTGTCCCTGAGTCTCACTCGGACAATCGTAGTGACAGCTTCAGAAATCGAACAATCGCAATTGTTCGAGTGGAATTCACCGCGATTGTTCGAGTGGAATTCAGGGACGCTTCCATTACCAGTGATTGAGTCGCTGAGGGTGCACTGAAAAGCATTTCTAAAGCTGTCACTATGATTGTCCGAGTGAGACTCAGGGACACTACGTCCTTCATTACTAGTGATTCAGTTGCTGCATGTGGACAGAATAGTACTTTGGACACGCCATCTGGCCATTTGATTGGAAACTGTTCTTATTGATTGAACAACATTGTTTTTCTTGGTTTTCTTCACCTCCGGCTGGAGGTTGTTGATTCAAATGTGAAACTGGTCCTGATGATGGTCCGATGGATTTGCTTTAACCGACGAGGGACCGAAACGTCGACGCACGACACCGTTTCATTTGTATCATTATTTGTAATATGTCACAATGATTGGAATATGTTATAATTTCATCCTTTTCACATGGTAATGCAATTCTCCATGTAAAAACATAAGGTGTCTAATACTACAGAAAAAAGTATGTACATTGTGTAGTATTATTATTGTTGCCATACAAAACACAAGATAAAACTTTTTTGTTGAGAAAATAAAATAACTGTATCATACTGTATCCTCCTTGCTGTCGTATAAATACAAGATCACTTTGGTGACTAACATATATTGAAGAATATTATTTAAATAACTCCTACGGGGATAATTTGTTATTGTGGCATTGTAAATGCGGCGCACCATGGGTGGCGGAGCTGCGGCGCACAATAACTGGCGCATCCCTGGGGATGCGCCAGTTATTGTAAATCTGCCCCTATACATTTAGCCAACAAGGGAGCACTTATTGATTAGACAGTAGAAAGTACTCCAGTTGAGTAGAGGTATGGAACAAAAAGGTGGCATCTTCGTGGACAAACACGCAGGGCGGGATTCATTCTGCCCCGTTAGACTCGTTTTTTGTGCCCTTCTGCCCTCTGTTAGACTCGTTTTTTCCCTTGTTTTTCTGCCCTTCTGCCCTCTGTTATACTCCTTTTTCCCTTGTTTTTCTGCCCTTCTGCCCCCTGTTAGACTCGTTTTTTGTGCCCTTGTGCCCTCTGTTACTCATTTTCCCCTTGTTTTTCTGCCCTTCTGCCCTCTGTTAGACTCCTTTTTGTGCCCTTCCGCCCTCTGTTATTCCCTTGTTTTTGTGCCCTTCTGCCCTCTGTTAGACTCGTTTTTTGTGCCCTTCTGCCCTCTGTTAGACTCGTTTTTGTGCCTTTCTGCCCCATTAGACTAGTTTTTTGTGCCCTTCTGCCCTCTGTTAGACTCGTTTTTCCCTTGTTTTTCTGCCCTTCTGTCCTCTGTTAGACTGGTTTTGTGTGCCCTTCTGCCCTCTGTTAGACTCGTTTTTCCCTTGTTCTTCTGCCCTTCTGCCCTTTGTTGGACTGCTTTTTGTGCCTTTCTGCCCTCTGCATCACCACATCATCACTCAGCGCTACCCCAGCATCACTCAGCACCACCACATTATCACTCAGCACCACCACATTATCACTCAGCACCACCACAGCACCACTCAGCACCACCACAGCATCACTCAGCACCACCACAGCACCACTCAGCACCACCACAGCACCACTCAGCACCACCACAGCACCACTCAGTGCCAAGACAGCATCACTCAGCACCACCACAGCATCACTCAGCACCACCACAGCACCACTCAGCACCACCACAGCATCACTCAGCACCACCACAGCATCACTCAGCACCACCACAGCACCACTCAGCACCACCACAGCATCACTCAGCACCACCACAGCACCACCACAGCACCACTCAGCGCCACCACAGCATCACTCAGCGCCACCACAGCATCACTCAGCGCCACCACATTATCACTCAGCACCACCACAGCACCACTCAGCACCACCACAGCATCACTCAGCACCACCACAGCATCACTCAGCACCACCACAGCACCAATCAGCACCACCACAGCACCACTCAGTGCCATCACAGCATCACTCAGCACCACCACAGCATCACTCAGCACCACCACATTATTACTCAGCACCACCACAGCACCACTCAGCACCACCACAGCATCACTCAGCACCACCACAGCACCACTCAGCACCACCCCAGCATCACTCAGCACCATCCCAGTATCACTCAGCACCAGCACAGCACCACTCAGCATCACCACAGCACCACTCAGCACCACCACAGCACCACTCAGCGCCACCCCAGCATCAATCTGCACAACCAATTAACAACAACTGGTTCAAATATGTTCTCTTAATGTTTCAAACTTTATTACAAATGTCACAAAAAGATGTTAATATTTCACTTCTGTTCTTGGATTTTCGTCACAATAAAATACACTGAACATAATCTTCACAAAAGTTATTTACAAAAGTTTAAGCTATTGCCATTATAAATTAAAATCACTTTTATTTAAGTATTAATTATTTAAAAAAATTAAAAGCCATTGTAATTTGTAATATCAATACAGCTAAGTCGCGTAAATACAAAACATGTTGCATTACAAATGCTATAGGTGTCACATTTGCGAAAGTTATAACTATTGGCATTGTAAATGACATAGCTATTAATTTAGCTATTTTCAAAACCAACACATAAATAAAAAAAATTGTCATTTACAAGACCAATAGCTCAAACTTTCCTAATGCGAGACCTATTGCATTGCAAATGCTTGTTTTTATATCTGTCAGTGCTTCCTGTTGAGGTTTAATTTTCGTGACAGGTGCCTCATTGCCTACTTGTAACTATTCTCTGACCCTGCTTCAAGGGTCAGAGCAGGGTCAGAGAATAGTTGCAAGTAGGCAACGAGGCGCCAGGAAGCACTTACAGGCTTACAGCAGCAGGTACCCAAGATGAAGTTAATTTCTTTGTAACCCTTTTGTAAAAGGTTACAAAAAATTAGCTTCAACTTTTGCACCTGCTGCTGTAACCCTGTAAGTGCTTGGCTGAAAATTCGTCCCCGCTGATTCGCGGATTTTACCGCGATTTCGCGATATTTGCGGATCGCGAAATCATGGAAAATCCGCAAATTCCACGAGCGGAACGAATTTTCAGCCCATGCTTACTTCCTTCCCAGTTTGTGGTATCTACACTCTGTTGTGCTTTGCTCCTATAATTTGGCATAGGTGCGGGAGGAAACTGATTCTGTTTTACCTGCTGCTGGGTCTTCCGTGGCACCTCATGGAATGGTCTGTGGATTTAAATCATTAATTTGCACATTACCACTCTGCACAGCCTTACACTCGTCTTTACAGTGCCCCAATTTCCCGCAACCATGGCAGGGGAACTTCTTCCTTGCCTCTTCTCTACTCATTTTTCCCCTCGGCTTCCCTCCATTCCCGGTTCCCTGACCCTGGTTACTAGCCATTTTGTTTGATTGCTGCCCTTGTTGCTCTGCTAATTTTACTTGTGCCCACGTGACCTTTTCTTTCAACTCTTTTCGTTTATTTTCCAGCTCATCTTCACAGTCCTTAGCATATTTAAGGACTTCGTCAATTGGTTTAGCTTGCCAACAGATTTTATTGTCTTTGATCCACTGTCAAATCTCAGGCCTTAACCGTAACACAAATCGATAAATAAAATGGGTCATGTCTTTCATTTCAATGTTGTCCAGTCCACTGTATTGCTTGAATACCTGCAACAGACGTTCATAATATGCATGCACAGTTTCATCTCGGTTCTGAGTGGTTCTATCTATCCTAGTCCAGTCAGTCTCCTTTGCAGGCACCTTTCCTTTCAGGTACAACATTACTCGATTATACTTTTTCATTACGTCTTCAGAAGGAGTCCCCGTCTTTGGATCTCTGGGGTATTCTTCAGTAGGCCAACCAACAGCAATTTTACATTCTGTCCACAAATCTACGGGGACTACAATGTCAAAAAATCTGTCTAGATCTTTCAGAAGACATTTTGAAACTTTCACAAATCTTTCGACCTGCCTGTACCACTCTACAGGTTTTTCGCGCAGTCTTGGGAAATCATTTGTAAATGATACAATATCCTGTCAGGACCATGGAACATGTACATAACCTCCACTTGGTGCTTCTCCCATAGGGTGTAATTTTTCAACCTTGTCTGCTTCCTTTAAAACATCTTCTGAGGTTACCTGCGTTGACCTAACCTCTTCTTTTTTCTTTGACCACCTGGCTCTCCATTTATCTAAATCTCCCCATTTTTGCAATAATGCTAGCAGTTCTCTTATCTGCACTTTTCTTCCAGATACATTCATGTTTTCTAAATCTTTGTCAGAAAATTCTGCTCGATAGGGCTTTTGCAAAACTTTAGATTTACCAATGTCAATTCCCATGCTAGCTGCGGTGTCCATTAATTTTTCATGGTACACCCTTGTATTTCGAGTGATACTTTTACAAATAAACAACAATTCATCCTCACTAAGAGTATTTAACCTGTCCAATCCCACATTCCCAGCCATTAGTTCATCTACTTCAATTCTCAATTTGTAAATATCCAATGGTTTCGGCTGGGTTTTCAGTTTCTCTATTTCTCGTGACCATCTGTCTAATTCTTCAGGAGTCACTACAGTTGCACTTCTCGTACCTGAGGATGTCTCCATCTGTATTTCTCTCAGATTTAATGGAGTGGTTCTTCTAATTGAACTACTCTCTGGTTCTCTTATTGGTAAGTACATTAAAGAAATTACGGACTCACATTCACTCGCCTGGTCATCTACTATTAGGGTCTCTTTTCTTGGCTGGACTACTGGTGTAGTCAGAACAGGAGGTTTAGAACTGGTCTGTTTGTCTCCATATAATGGAACCACTGAGCCAATAGTTACTGGAATTGTTAGGGCTTCAGGACTCGTATGTAATTGGGAAATTTTCTGAATCAGCTCACTTCTCTGTTTATTTAAGGCTTCTTTTTCCCTTTCCTGCAATACCTTCTCTAATCAGGTCTTGTGCGCCACTTGCGGTATCAAAGGTGTCTTTAAAAACGGCGCACTTGGATTTGTGGTACTAGGTCCCTCATTATAAGGAGGTGGATTTTTCATTAATAAGTCTTCCAGATAATCATCGTCTGAATCACCACTGGTCATTAAATGTTTTGTTTTCTCAGTCTTTTTACCTCCAGTAGACTCTTCTAAAGTTAATACAGGATATAATCCTGCAACTAACATGTTCTGTCTCCATCGTTTCATTTGTTTGTCTTTAGTTTCTCGTTGGACCTTAGGGTAGAATGTACTCAACCCTTTGTCAATTCTGGGCCTGTCTCGCTCAAAAGCTTCTATTTCCCATTCTTCTAATGCCTCATACTGTGTCAATCTAGGTCTGGGATGTAAATCATTCATTCGAGTCCTCAAGTTGAACAAAATTCTTCCATTAAATATACCTTCTAAGGGAAATGCTAACATTCCGTCATCTTTAGTATATTCCACCCAATTCTCTAACCATACACAAGTGAGGTAACCTCTGTCAAACATCATAAATGATGCGGGAGTATTCGGAGGTGGAATAATGACTCCTTCTCTAGTTTTAATGGGCTTGTCTCTTTTAAAGTAATTCTTGACTTTATCTACAAATGACATTTTTCTCTTGCTTCCGTACATAATGCGAGGTCTGCCTCTTATTGCCGGATCCCTAGCAAATCCTTGATATCTCGGATCAGGTCGGATTTCTGGATGACTTGGATACCACATATAATTTATGTACTTTGAAGAGTGTAGTGAAACCCTGATATCTGTTTACTAAAATACTTCCAATAGTAACACATCTTTTATTCCTTTCCAACCAATCAGCTATGTGATTTCAAATAATTTTGACCAATGATTGTGCGGCTCTTCTCGTGAAACGAGTTCTCACGCTCCTACGCTCACCCCTCCTTTACAATTTCTATCTCAGCCACACACCCGCTGTTTCAACCAATACCAGCGCGGCTCTGAGTGACGTCAGCGCAGCTCCGCAGCCGACTCTCTCTTTCAAAAGGTAATGCAAAAATTCAATTCTTCGATTTTAAAGTGCAAGTGCTCTATTTATTTAGCAACATGAAACATTCGCCACTGTACTCGAGTGATCTAGAAAGGAAAAAACTTCACTGCAAGTAAATCTATTCCGTTTACTTTTCATACACTACAAGTAGATCTCCTCCGCCTACCCTTCACTCAAGCATTAGAGAACCTGCTACTCCCTCGGACTCATCCACTCTGGGATATATACTGAGGCCAAAGTTTCACCAGCGAACCCCTTTGCTATCAATCAAGCTCAGACAAACCTGCTACTCCTTCCGTGTGACCCTTTCTAGGTGATATCACAACAAAAGTTTTGCCAGTGAACTGTTTGGTATCATTTATTCCTACATTCATACAAACAAACCTAAATAGTGCTTCCGGTTCTGCCCAACCATGCACTAACTTCCCTCAAATAAGTGACCTCTCTGCGATGTGGCTTCCCTTTACCACCCGCTATTCTGCCCCCGGGGATTCCAGACAAACATATAACAAATATGAACGGGTTTGGTTAGTACATAAATCAACACAGCATAAATCAATAAAATTTCAAAACATTTCAAAACATTTCATATTTGATTAAAACATTTCACATTTGATCGATCAATACTTTCATTTAGCAGCAAAATTATATTTCCCTTTTTAGCAGCAAAATACCTACCTACCTATCTTAACTAGTCCCTAACCATCCCTCTGCTACCAAAGAAATATACTGATAGAGCGCGCAGGTCACCCGACTATAATTTTACCAGCTTTCGCCTGGGCCCAAATTCAATTAATTTCATCAATTAATTTGAACAAGTAACCTGTGCGCTGGCTATCAGATATTTGTACCTTCTGGGTCCTATACCATTGACTTACCAATCCTAGTCGCCGGTACCTAAACCTGTGGGATCAGGGAGAAAGAATAATATCGAGGCAGGTAACAACTTTTTTCAAACCAAACTCATAAACTCATATAATAACCACAGACTCGAGAAATTTTTAAAACCTTTATCTAATCTTCATTAAAAGTCATGATCCATAAATTGACAGAAATCAAACTCTCGATAAGTAAAATCAAGAATAGAATGTAACTATGCAAAAGATATATGATGCCAACCATTTAGAATTCTAAAGGGAAGGTAAGAACTAGGAACATACTGAAAATGTAATTATAGAAAATAGACTTTACAAATATATTTTCTAAAGGACGTGGAAAATAAGGAACATACTATAAGTCTCCGATTTCAGGAAAACCAGATTTGGATCAGAACCGGACCACCGAAAGTTGAGACCAGCACCCGCAGTTTGGTAGCAACGCCTGCGCTACTCCCTCTCTGCAGCTAACAGTCAGAACCCCGATTGGGTTTAGAATTCCCCAGCAAAGTGCTTCGCCAGCACTTCAGGTCCCAGAACCCCCGATTGGGTCAGCGAGTCTTCTGACAGAGTGCTCCGCAGCACCTCTGTTCTCGATCAGCTATTGAGTGCGTTGGGTCAGTGACAGGTCAGCTATTCGGACAAGTCGGACAATTTCTCTAACTAAACCTACCCTAGTTATACTATTTTCCAGGTCAATGAACCACCCCTCAATGTTGCAAGTGAAAGGATCCCCAATTTCTATTGGACAAGAGAGGAGGAGAGGTAATCACACCACCTAATATTTCGAATTTTGCCGTCTCCCATTCAAATTTATGTTCATGCCCATCAATTTCAGGTTCACATGACATCTTTAATCCACCTAACAATGGATGTTCTATGACAAATACATTATAGTCTTTTGACTTCTTCTAGTAGGATCAGACGTGAGTTCCCAGGCACATCTTGGCTGTGGCTGCCATCTGGCTTGGGTTCAATGACACAGAGTTCATTTTCTCGCTGTAGATTGTCATGCGCGGAAAGGACTTCCAAGATGGAGTAATAAGCACCTCCCAGGCCCAAACATTACGATACATGAAAAGTAAAAGGAAACAGTTTTAGAACACAGAATAAAATGAATACACTGTATACCATGAATCTCTACACTATACCCATTACTTTATAATGAACTATAGCATTAGGATTAAGCAGAACGAACAGCTTCGCAAAAGCAGCATGCAAGCTTCTTGCATGTGAGAACATAGAGCAGCCATATTAGCTCTAGTGCTCAGAAGCAACAAATTCCCTCCAAAGCTGCGAGTACGTCATGTCACGTGGGTATGACAGACGCATGCGCAGTAGAAATTCCCGCGTAGCAGCGGCCATTTTAGCTGCAAGCGTATTAGGATTAGTAGACACATAGGCAAGCTTCTCTCGGATACCCAATAAGGAAAGAAAAAGGGCAAATTAGTAAGACAAACATATTGATTAATTTTATTAACGTTATTCGAGGTTCTTGAGTACAAGCAAGTCGCTTCATATGTGAATCCTTGCTCCATCAGTATCACCTACACATATTCTTATATCGCCCTTATATTTCCTTCGTTTTGCCTGCTGGCTATATTGTCTGGATAGCCAACAAGCATTGTGAAAGCTAATAGATCTCGCTTTTAAAGGTGGTCCATGAACTATTGGTATTGCCAATGCTTTTTTCTATTAGCACAGGCAAAACGAAAAAAAATCAGAAATGGGCATTGGTGCATGACAACACATGAGCATGCATCGTCAACCATGTAGGTATTTATTTCATTATGAGAAAAATTGTTCCAAGATGGCTGCCTGTGTTTCAGGGACATGAATTGGCAGTTATACTGGAATGTTTTTCTTCTTAAGAAATATCACTCCAAAATATCCACCAGCACATCACCATTGGTGTGTAATGATTGCATGGACGGCCATCTTGGAAAACATTTTTGATAAAGATAAAGCATTCCAAGATGGCTGTCAATAGATGTGCATGTGATATAGTACACGGGTGGCCATTTTCTGAACTTTAATTTACCATTCCAAGATGACCAATGGCTATTCTAAAATGGTAAATACATAAATGAATGCAATGCCGTGCATGGAAAAAGAAGCAAGCAGCAGTGTGCAGCTGATGGGCGTTTGCCAAAGCAAGTTTACTTTTAAAAAGTAAATCAATTTTGAAAAGAGCTCAGGGAGGGTTGAGGAGACATGGACAAGTATGGAGGGGTGCTAAGCATCTAGAGACAGTGAAAGCAGGGGTGTGTATGAGAGCAAGAAAATGGTGGAGAGATAAAGGAAAGACATGCACTCTCATAGAGCGCTGAAACACAATTACAAAATGAGTTTGCTGATGTCTGCAGTCGAAAGATACCATTAATGCAGTCTGCACTTGATCAAGAAGAAAGGCTCAGGGTATAGGAAACCATAGGAATAAGGAGGAAAGCTATCAAGTAAGGATCAGGGAGATGAGATAGACAAGAAAGCCATCCAAACACGAGCAAGGGGCTGATCCAAAGCACACTTTATTAATTATTTGATTGTATTTCCAGAAAAGGTTTTTGACAACAAGCTGCCAAAGCTAGCTATAGCTGAGACCCAAGCACCAAGATTCCACTTCTGTATATAAAAAACCCTAGTTGCCACCAGTAATTTCCATGGCAGAGGAGAACCTTCAAACTAAGTACTGATTGCCACTGCAACCCCAGTGTGGATGTGAACTAGATTTGCATGAGGCACAACCATATAATCAAAAGATTTTGCAATTCGTGGCACCATCCCTACTGAGTGCCAACTCCAGGCAAAAACTAAAACAAAATGTACCTTCTAACCGGGTGGGTCCTTTGTTCCTTTCCTATATTTAACTAAGTGCAAACATGGTTCTGACAGCAAGAGCTGATCAACAAAGGCGAGATCATGACGCCTTCCAGCATTAAAGAACACATACCTCGAAATATTTAGAGGAGGCATCACATGGCTGAAACAAACAAAACATGTGTTTCACTTGATTTTGAAGTCAGAAGCAAGAAGCTAATGCGTGGGCGAGTCCAATGATCTAATATGCGTGAAAGGAAACATGTTTGCTGCTAGGGAGAGCTTCTTCTTTTGATTTCGTGTATGATCCCTTCATCTGCAGAAGGAGTTGTGTGAATGATGGTGTGCCCTGTATTACTCATTATGGGTACACACCATCTTAAAACATACGGAAGCCTCTTTGCACATAACCTTTCTATCCTTGTCCTGCCTTCATTGTGATGAGTTTGCCTCAGCCCACAGACACTCAGTTGTTAATTTCTTCATTAACACCATAACACCCTGCAAAACCAAAACACATTTCACAATAGTTCCCTCACGAAGCATGAATCAGACCAGAAAAGGAGAGCTAGCACTCACTGCCTCCTGGCTTTTTATCTGCGTCATGTGAGGCTGGTACTCTTGGCCTTGATCGTACATAGTCATTCTACCCAACTGAAGAAATGGCACAGGACCGCGCGTTTTCCCTTCAGCCAACATTACGAGTAGTCACCCTTGGTCTGCTAAAATGCAACCAGAACAGCATTCCTTCTCCAGGGAGTTCTGGGGCCCTATTACGTATATGGTGCACTTTCCCTGTCTGTACCACGGTGCACCTTCAAACAGGTGGTCCATTCACAAATAGGGAAAGTGTGCATTATTAGGTTGAATGCACTGCCCTCAAGGGCGAGGAGAACTCGTGCTGCTCTGAGGGCAGGATTCAAGTGGAATATAGAGTGGCTGCTTCAAAGCTGCTCCGTGTTTCACAGTGCAGGTAGCGCCCGTCTGCACTTTAGCCCCTTCGCTGCGGGGGTAAATCCCCCACGGTGTTGTGATCGCCGCGCCGCTGTGCTCGTGACGAGCCCAGCTCATCATGAGTCACAGTGGAGCCATGCTCATGACGACCTGGGCTTGTCACGACCTTGCCCACTGATTAATTCACCCGCACAGGCGGGGAATCAATAGCTCGTGGGCTCGGAGTAGCCGTTAGCTCGTCATGAGCACAGCTCCATTGTGACTCATGACGAGCTGGGCTCATCATGAGCACCGAAGGAGTTAGAGAAGGGAGAGAGATCCCTGTGAAGGCAGTGCAGTGAGTGACTGCACCCACATGCACAGGGATTTGTGGGGTTTCAAAGAGCCCCCTTCACCTTCTCCAGAGGGCTGACATCAGGGGCCACACTGATAGTGTGCCACTTTTTTGTAGCCGATTATCAGTACCTGGAAGAAGGAGGTGGGGCCCTCTGGTCAAGAGGGCAAATATAAGAGTCACTTAGTTCTGTTGAATGCGCACAGCATGTACTGACTGGAGGAATCCAGTGTATGTAGGGTTCAGGAAGATGGCGGATAGATATTGGTGCTGAGACATGAAAGTCGAGGTTGTGGGACAGAAGAAGGCAGAACTCAAGGGACACAGGTATGAGTCCCTGGCACTGGTGATAATGTCTGGCACTGAAGTATTGGCTTCCAGGAGTAAAGTCAGTGGAACTTGGCAAGACCGGTACAACTACTAAATGAGAGAGGCTCTGTAGTGTTTACATCTATGCACGCGTTCATACAAGCGCGTGCTCTCGCGCTTGACTCGTGCTCACCTTCATTCCAGATACACATTTACTGTGCGCAACTCGCGCTGATGTTTATCCATGAATACATCTCGTGATATGTTATTACTTGAATGTATTAGCCTCGCTATGTTGTACAGTTGTTATATGTAATCCTAGCTATAACTGTTATTGTAAGACAGTTACCGCTTACCATTTGGAGCCTACAGTTGTGTTCAGGGAGTGCTCTTTATTTCACCAATAAACTTATCATTTTAATCAAGATCTTTGTGGAATATTACTCTACAGGCTCTCTGCAAGATGAAGTTTTGGGCTGTGTTCCTTCCTTATTTGCACCAAGTCATGAACATGGGGAGAGGAGTTGGCCTAACGGCTAGGGCAGTCATCCTGCGGAACTGGGTTCGAGTCTCGGCAACGATGCTGAACATCCTGTGATTCTGGGCAAATCACTTAATCTCCCAGTGCCTAACAAAAATGAATGTGTCCTCATGTAACGCAACTTGTGCTCATGTAAAGCGCTCTGATACCCGATTCAGGTCAAGTTCCCGCTATATAAAACTCCCCCCCAAAAAAGTATCCAACAGGACCACTGCTGAGCACGAACGGGGCTTAGACCTGTGGTATAGGCTCTTGCTGCATCCTCATCAGAACAATGTTCATAATGTAGGCAAGTAGCAGATGCAGCATTGGTGATGTCTCCTGCTTTTCAGAATCTGTAGGTAGCACACAACTGGGAAAAGTTTGGAAGGGCTGGAATCCTCCAGTGCACTCTAAGTGGGGAAGCTCGTTGTACCAAGATTGTTTATTGTATGGCACGTACAGGAATATAGTGGGAACAAGCTGGTTCGGGAAGTCATTCTTGAGCCAGAGCAGGGTTCCAGACTGGCTCTAGACATTCATCTTCTAAAACCAGGTGACGGATTCCTGCAACAGGAAACTTGTGGACATGGCGAACTCCAAATAGCTCGTATTTTCCTCTCCAAAATGACCGCCTGTATCATGCCTCACTTCTTATACAAAATAATTTCTTTTTATCAAAGTGTTTGTCTGGTTGGGAACTGTTGGAGATCACAGCTGGAACCCCATAGGCCACCACACCTCCACCAGCTGTTCAGGACAAACAAAGGTACATGGTGCAATGTCGCTTCACTGTTTCCAAACAGGTACAAGAATTTTATAAATATTTTTCACTATCTCAGGATTTCTGTTTATAAAAAAAGTGTATGTCTCTGTGTGATCAACAAGTACACTTATATTTACTGCATGTTGTATAAAAACCATACAGTGCATCTTAGAGATGTAAAACATAGTATACAAAAATAGCAAAGCTGGAAATGGGATAGTTTATTAAAATAAAGTTACGGCTAAAAAAGTTGTTGCACAAACATTCTAGGAGTGACAATCAAGGAGTAGGTAGGTAAGTCAAAGTCCAATAAGTTCATTTTTATACTGAATATAGAAAAAAAATAAGGAGGGAGCAGCAATGCATGACAGGGAAGTTTGAGAAAGGAGATTGAGGACCTGTATTCAATATTCCAAAGGTAGGACTGCCTGTCAAATGGCAACACCTCTAATGCCACTGGTTAATTAAAGAGGTAGTTCAAGAGAGACAGGCAATGTCTGGGGAGTTTGTCGCTTCTTTAGGAATTAATGCCCAGAGAATAGACATGCAGGGCTTCCTCAAGGCAAAGAGTCAGAAAAATTGTGTTCCAGTCCGGTTTAGTAGTACACGGCACAAGAAAATATGAAGCTCAGAGGTCCACACCTAGCTGTAGTGCAAGAAAACACCCATGTGTATCTCTATCCTCTGCAACCACTGCACCGGACCAATCTCGATGACCGTGACCACAAGACCAGACACAGATGAACTTTCTTTGCGGGCTCTCCCTCGCTCATCCCAGGATACACAGCCTCTCACCTTTGCCAGCACTCCTCCTTCTGTGATGAAACAGAGCATGGTGCCATCTTAGCTCTTTCAGGCAGGCGGGGATGGGAGGTCACCAGGGCACAAGTCCTAAAAAAAGAAGTGGGGGGACTCACCTAGTTAAGCAGTTTGCAAGTGACATCAGGGTGTGTGACATCACACGTGGCATCACAGGAACTGACATCAGCAGAAGTGACATCACAAACTACAACTTTACAGGAAGAGGCATCACAAGAAGTGGCATAATTGAGCGCATTGCGAGGATAATAGCACAGTGAGCTATGGAAGATGATATGTGACTTCATCGAGAAAGCCGTCAATAGCCAACTCGCAGCCTTCCTTGAATCCAACAACTCCCTGGATCCCTCACAGAACGGCTTTCGAACCAAACACAGCACCGAGACCGCCCTCATTGCGGCGACCGACGACATCCGGGCACTCCTGGACAACGGTGAAACAGTAGCCCTCATTCTTCTCGACCTCTCCGCCGCCTTCGACACTGTATGTCACAGCACCCTCATACAACGCCTCAACAACATCGGCATACAAGGAAAAGCCCTGGACTGGATCATCTCGTTCCTAGCAGGGAGAACACAGAAAGTCCGACTTCCCCCTTTCTACTCAGAGCCCAACGAATTCATCTGCGGCGTACCTCAAGGCTCCTCACTCAGTCCCACCCTCTTCAACGTCTACATGAGTCCCCTCGCCCCCATCGCACGTCGACACAACCTCAACATCATCTCCTACGCCGACGACACCCAGCTGATACTTTCCCTCACCAAAGACCCCAACACCGCCAAGGACAACCTTCATGAAGGCATGAAAGAAGTAGCCGAATGGATGAAACAGAGCCGCCTAAAACTCAACTCAGACAAAACTGAGGTGCTCATCCTCGGATCCTCCCCCTCAGCGTGGGACGACTCTTGGTGGCCTTCCGCTTTGGGATCAGCGCCCACTCCTACTGACCATGCACGTAACCTTGGCTTCATTCTAGACTCCTCTCTCTCAATGTCCAGACAAGTCAACGCAGTATCGTCCTCCTGCTTCAACGTCCTTCGCATTCTCAAAAAAATCTTCCGCTGGATCCCCCTCGAAACAAGAAAGACTGTCACCCACGCACTGGTCACGAGTCGACTGGACTATGGCAACACTCTCTACGCCGGAATTACAACAAAATTGCAGAAAAAGCTCCAGCGCATCCAAAACGCATCAGCGAGACTCATATTAGACATCCCGCGCCAAGAGCACATCACCGGACACTTAAAAAACCTCCATTGGCTCCCCGTCAACAAAAGAATTACTTTCCGCCTTCTCACCCACGCACACAAGGCCCTTTATAATCTAGGACCAGAATGCCTCAACTCCCGACTGTCCTTCTACTATCCCACCCGCCAACTAAGATCATCCAGTCAAGCCCTCGCCGCAGTCCCGCGCATCCGAAAAACCACCATGGGCGGCAGATCCTTCTCCTTCCTGGCTGCCAAGACCTGGAACTCACTCCCCACCCACCTCCGCCTTAATCAGAATCACATCTCCTTCAGGAAAGAATTGAAAACTTGGCTTTTCGATAAACAATAAACCCCTCCCCCTAGCGCCTTGAGACCCTCTGGGTGAGTAGTGCGCTTTATAAATTCCTGAACTTGAACTTGAACTTGAACTTCTACAGTTTTATGTAACACATCCAGTACATTCCTTTACAAACATATATAATTTATTCTAAATGTAATATGCACATCTGATGTAAAGTGCACTGACACCCAGCATTGGGATGAATAGGGCTATACAAGAAAAAAGTGTGGTACTTAAATGATTTCAACGCCTCCTCAGGGGAATTAAGCTGTATATAAATGCAATTTATTTTGTGTAAATACTGGGAAAGACCAACATATCTGAAATTCTAACAGTGCATGCATTTCTCCTAAACAGAGGCTGAACAAAGTGAAAAGCTGCCTTTCTTAAGCATGTGTGAAGTGCTAACAAGGTGTGAGCCTTTCTTTCATCTCTGCTGCATTTGCATCTGGGTGTGAGGCTCCTGGCTGCTCCCAGCCAAAAGACTCTAACAAAATGAGGACTGATGACCCCTCAAATTTGGCCTTTGTTAAGGGCCCGGCAGAAGTCTAAAATAAGAAAGCCCTGTCCCCGCCTGCACGTTGTTGCTTGTTGCTGATGGAAAGCAGACAACGTGCAGGCGCTTCTGAAAGTATCCTGGTGTTTGGAAATTACACCGGGACGAGTTCAGCACATTATTCAGTGGGGCTCAACTTCTTGACAGGGTGGACGGGGTTCACCCTGTCAAAATAGTGGGTGGACGCCATACACCAGCGTGGACCCCCACTTGTGCCCTGGAGGTCACCACAGCTGTGAAGGCAGACAAAGAACAGAGGGTAGAAAATGCATCTTGCCCTTGCCCTCACGGCTACACTCCCCTCGTTCCTTTTCTTCTCACTTCAAGTTTCTGCATGGATTTCAATTATTTCCCAGCCTTGTGCATAAAATACTTGAACCTCCTGTTCTCTCTGATCCTTTGATATGCTTTAATGTTCAACCCAGGCACAATCCCAACCCCTTCACATTTAACCAATAGCACTGCCAAGTGCCACATCCTTTTCTCTCAGATCTATTTTGCTCTTCCATACCCAAAAGCTATTCCTTCAGTTTGGCTAATTATCCCCCAGCTCCCTATAATCTTGGACACCCTAAAGGTGAATAAATAATATCTCTTCACATGTACACAAGCATACCTGCACTCATTAATCCCAGCAGCATGTCTACCATTGCCATTTTTACACAATTGAGTAGCTTTCCTTTTATCCTGGCCCAACCTTCTACTATACTCCTACACACAGAGCTTTATTTGTAAAAAAAATAATAAGTGCCAGGGCCTCGTCAGGAGGCCACCGAAGAATACCCCACACATTGCCTTTACCAGCATTGCCAATGATACCACTTACACAACTTCTAACTGTCAGACTGCTACAAGTATGACTATCCAGACTGTGTGATGCCCCGAAAGTTATAAGAATGGCTTGGGGGTCGGTATTAGTTGATTATAATGTACATTGAATTAATGAACAACTGTTGTTCTGCTCATCTCTAAATTACAGAAATAGCACCACCATGTGGCAGCTGTCATAAGTGCCGGTGTTGGCAATTAAGTGTAGGTGCCGTGCACCGGAAACCACTGGCTCAAATTTAGCACTGCCTACACATCATACCACATGCCACTCCACGGCCACAGAAAAGCAGTCCATAGAAGGCTATCAGTGCCAATTTTACTTATATTGTTGGGGTAGCCCTTTCTCAGAAAGCCGGTTACATACCTCACTAGGTGATCTCTTCTAGGTTTCCCTTTCTATGTATTCTCTCTGCCTCTTCTTTCTCCAATGTCCCTGAAACTCTCTCTAAACCTACTTCTCTACTTCAAGTGTTCGGGCTGATGGTGGTGTCACTATGAGGTGCAATGCAGCCTTTTACATAGTTTATATTTCTTTAAATGCCATCTTGTTATTCACTTCTTCCCCTGGCTAACTTGCCACCGCATTGTCTACTCTTCTGTTTCCAGCAACTGTCCCCGAAATCTGTGTCAAAGCCACAGCAAAAAAATTCCAAATATAACATTTTATTTATTTATTTATTTATTATAGAGTTTTGTATAGCGCGAACAAGACCCGTGGGTATCAGAGCGCTTAACATAGGAGAGGTAAAGGGTTAACAAATATATTAACAGTTACAGTACAACAGATGTGAGGTAGATGGTATATATTCATAACACATGTGACGTTAGCGTTAATAATATGCTATGGCTAGACTTATAACAAAAGCAAGTATATATAACATAAATGAGGTAGATCGGTATAAGTTCATGTGGGATGCCGTTCTCAGGTTCAGTCAAAATAACCATTGGTGGTGTCCTTTAGGTCGTTCTCGTATCTTAGAATACGCGTTCCTTATAGTATTGACTATGCTTCCCTTTCTCATGACATACATGTTCTGTATTAGGGCAGGAATATATCAGAAACAATGAACAATGATTTTCACTAAGTAATGTATTTATTCATCAGAAGGCTCTTCACTTCCCGCTTGAATGTTACCAGATTCTGGATCTTCCTGATGTTTGGAGGGAGTGAGTTCCATATTCTGGGGGCAGCTCCTGAGAACGCTCTGTCATAGGTTTTTTTCTTTCGGAAAAAGGCTGGTCGTAACAGCAACTCCTCAGCACTCCTAGCTGGTCGGTTGCCACCAGACAAATGAATTTTCTTGGCTAGATATCTTGGGGTGTTGTTGTGTAGCGCTTTGTGTGTGATACATGCTATCTTCATTTGGATTCTGGCTTCATAAGGTAGCCAGTTTAAGGCTTTCAGGTGCGGGGATATATGATCATATTTCCTGGTTCCGGTGATAAGTCTTGCCGCAGCGTTAAGGCAGGCTTTTAGTGGTGCCGTAGACATTTTTGGTAAGCCAGCCAAGGTGGTGCAGCCATATTCGATCCTCGAGATAACTAAAGATTGGATTGCCAATTTGAGGTCCGCCTCTGAGATGAATGGTTTCAGTTTTCTTAAGTAGTTCAAGTGGAAGCGGGCACTTTTGGCCATTGAGTTAATGTGGTCTTTCATGTCTAGATTCTCGTCTAGGGTGATTCCTAGTGATTTAGCTGAGTTGACCAGGGTTGGGGTGCAGTTTAGCGCAGTCACGACTTTCGCCCATTCCTTTATTTCCGTATGGCTCCTTGGCGGTGAGATTAGTAGGAACTCTGTTTTATGTGCGTTCAGCTTCAGATGATTTGTGGTTAACCATTGTAGTGCCATTTTTAGTGTCTCGTTCATTAGTTCAATGTCTTTTAGGGATTCGATCTTTAAGTATATTTGCGTGTCGTCAGCATACATGTGATAGGATATCTGAGATTTTTGGAGAATTTCTGCGAGTGGTTCGACGTATAGGTTAAACAGATCTGGGGATAGTGTCGATCCTTGAGGGACTCCTATTGAGATAGGGCATGGAAGTGAGATTGATTGGTTAACCAGGAAGCGCTGCGTTCTGTTCTGTAAAAAGGAGTCGAACCATTTCAGCACAGTTCCCGACAATCCTATCCTGTCCCGTAACCTGGTCAGTAATGCTTCGTGATTTACCGTGTCAAATGCCGAGGACAGGTCAAGGAGAATCAGTAAGCATGCTTGATTTTGGTCAAGGGCCTGAAAAAAAATAAAAGGATGCCTTGACGCACAGGGTGGTTTCTCCCTGCACAGGGAGGTCGTTGTTTATTTTTGCTGCTCCAGACCGCCCCGCCGATGGACAGCTCATTCTTTGACATACCATTAGGGGCATAACATCAACCCCTTGTGTGCCACAGGTACTGTGTCAAAAAAGCATTTAACTGTGGTAAACAGATCTTCTAGATATAGTGCTATAAGATAAAGACCGATAAGGATTTATATAATGTTTGGCGCTTTATTACATATTGTAAAAATGTTTCAGAGAAGAACACTTAATAAATAACAACAAACTGTGGGCTTGTGGGAGAGGTTTAAGGACTCGGAGGAAAGGTGTTAGAGTTAATGGCAAACTGAAAACTGCAAGCATGCCTCAAGAGCACGGGTACTCGCAAAACATTTTCGACCCAGGTCCGCACTGAAGTCAGAAGGGTGGCTGTCGAGGGGGCAGGGGGAGATAAGGTGGGTGTAGGGGAGGGGAGGCGAAGCATGTACATCTAGTGGCTGAAAGCATAAAATCTGGATCGATCCCGGCTTCCCCAATAGATCAAATTGCGTGATCCTAGGCAATTGTTATATTTAATTTTCCCTCCTTTTACTTCGTTATCACATATAAGAAGACCTCCAAATACAAGACTTCAGGATTTGCGCTGTTCAAATCCTTCTTTGCTTGATTTAATAAACTATAATGTGTGTCATGCCCAGACAAGCGGACACTAGGACCCTGGGCAGGAGACAAAGGGCAAGGGACACCGGACACCACTTCCGGTCAGGGGAGGGGGGACACACACAGGAAGATGAACATCGGGGAAGGAAGCAGATGACCACATGCGCTGTACCAAGATAACTAATAAAGGTACCTTACAAGCTGTAACCGCGTCCTGTCATCATTGGGGTCCAACGATACGACAACTGGCAACGAGGCGACGTAGAAAGGATCGTATTGAATGCCCCAACGTCGACGAATGAGCGCCGACCTCAGCGAGACCAGGAGCCCACCCTGGGTCGCGTGGGAGCAAAGGAAGTGACGTGGGAGCCCACCCCGACCGCCACGCAAGAAAGCACAGAAGCAGCGTGGCAGCGCCGGTAAGCTGAATGAAAAGACCCGGGTAAGCGCGGTCGCGCGAATACCTGCGGCCATTTTAAAATCAGGCGGCCAGGGCCAATCAGCATCAGAAGAGATTGGGCGGCCATCTTTAAGTCAGGCAGCGCCCCGATTGGTCAGGAAGTCTTGCGAGATCACCAGCAGCCATCTTAAAGTCAGGCATTTAGACCAATAAGAGCGCAGACCAGCGCTGTGGCCATTTTTAAGTCAGGCAAAGAAGGAAAAAGCATCAAAAGTGCCAGAAAGAGCACCAGAAAAAAAAAGAAACCAGCATATGGCAAGGCAAATGCCATATAAAGAGAAAAAAGGACATAAAGGGGGTGATTGAACACAGAGAAAGGAAAAGAAAGGCACCCTAAAGGGAAACAATAAATATAGAAAGAAAAAGAAAAAGAAAATATAATATAAAGAAAAGAAAAACAGAGAGTACAATAGTGAAAGATTGCCACAAAGAGCACCAAAGAAGAGCAACATGACAGAACAGAGGGGCGAAAGGCAAAGCGCCCAATATCGCAGACCACTGCCATTCAACCTGTCCGAGCCACAAGTGGGTCTACGATGGGAGAAATGGATAAGAAGATTTGAAAGATACATGGAAGCGACAGTTGTGAAAGAGGCCAAACAACTGGGCCAATTCCTAAACCTAGTAGGTGATGACGTAGAGGATCTACTAGTGACCCTACCAGTGGCAGAGACTTCCACGTACAAAAATCTAATAAAGTGCCTAACGAACAAATTTGACCCGCAGAGAAACATCGATTTTGAGCGCTACACTTTCACAATTGCGTTTCAGCACACGGACGAATCGCTGGACGACTTCGCAACGTGTCTGTGGAAGCTAGTGACACTGCGAGTTCGATAAATTCGACAACGAACAAGCAATTCGCCTGCGCATCATAGAGGGATGCTGCAACACGGACTTCCGAGCGAGAATTCTGAAGGAACCGACATCCCTGGAAAATATCCTGTCACTAGCACGAGCAGAGGCAAGAGCGAAAGCACAAGCAAAGGAAATGGAACAAAAGGAACAGCGAGTTGAACAAGCCCACCGCATGACGGACGGCAACCGCACAAGATAGCAACCCAGGCTGCCCAAATAGTGCAATTAACAGTTAAAGAAATGCTTGCCCCTACATTTAACATCTTTTTTAACATCTTTTTAAGTTTAGTGGGTCGAGTAAACAGCATCCTAGTGTCTCTTTGAACCGGGAAAGCAAGTAGAGGTCAGGATCAGGCCCGTATGCGGCCCCCGGGCGTTCTTTGAGTATCTCTGCTTTAGAGGTTGATGTGAATTGTAATAACTTTTGCCTCTTGAACTTATGTCTAGGCCTTTTCACAGGACCCTAGAAGGAGTAGGTAGGACAAAAATGTTGGCCCTATATATAATTTACAAATATGTCACCCCTTGGACTTAACCGTGTGAAAATGTACTCTCAATAGAGCGAAATTTTTGTAAATGTCATTTAGGCCACGCTATTTAAGTCAGTTTGTTATGAATATTATTGTATTCACCCCTCAAACCACCTTCCAGCTTTATAAACCTGTAGCCTTAATTTGAGTTCTAGCCTTTGCCAAAAATGAACTCGTTTTCGAAATCCGCTAGTCCCTGTTCGTGGCCCCCTCTTTGAGCTCGAGGCCAAAGACAAATGGCCCTGGTAATATTAAAGGGCTAGTATATTAATTTGCTTTTGTATATGTAATATGCGTTTTGCCCGGAAAACATGTTTTACATTAGTTTCCCTCGCATGCACGGGGGGGGGGGTTGAACATGAAGAAACACATTATTTCAGTAGAAAGAACTGCCTTGCCAGCAGGCACTCTCTTTGTGGAAGATAACCCCATATCTCAACTGAGCATAGATAACAGTTGAGTATGTTAAGTGCTGTTCCTCTTTTTCGACTTGTTTCTCTGTTTTCTCAGCAGTTCTCACGCGTTTGCTAAGTCGCCGAGGCTGTTCAAACCAGCCCGGGAAAAAAGTGAGGTTTCACCGCAGCCTGTTCTTTTCTTTTAAAAGCCCATCCATCACTGGCACTGAAGAGAACAGAACAACAAGGCTCACGTTATTCCATCCCTAAGCCCTGATTGGCTGGGGCGCTTGCACCCATCCCTTGGTCGTCTGCCATTGGCCGAGAGGCAACACACCCCTGAAATCTGTTTATTTCAAACATAAGATCTTATCGCATGATGAAACGCTCAACTACTGACTGTATCAGAGGTTAACCTGGGTATTATGTCAGTGCAAAGGAAGTGTCCTTAACCCCTAACGCTGCAAAAGCATAAAGGAAACCAGAAACAGCTCGCTCAAATCACCCGGTTTCCTTTCGCTGAGAACAGCGTGTTCTATGTGGGAAGGCAGCTTCAGTTTTTTTTCATTCTGAGCGAGAGGCCCTGCGTCTGCACCAAGTTTGTTTTTCGTGTCAGTCATAGAGAGAGTCTTTCTTTATTTTTTCTAAAGTACATCTGTTGAAAAGGGCGTGCAAAACAACATTACTCGGCACAGATAAGTAGGACAAGCAACTATTTTTTTTATTGCAAGTAATAAAGTCGAATGTCTCTGAAATGCAATGACGAATATAATAATCTTCTGTTCTCCCTCCGCCCCTTCCCTCGAGTGCTCAGTACACAAGTAGTTTCAAAGAAACAAGTTGAACTCACTCTTGGAAAAAAAGTGTTTTCTTATTTCAGTAGATTTTATTAAAAAGATTATATTTACATGGTGCAGAGGATATACAGGATACATGGGAGATAACTGAGGTCAAAGGAAAGGGGGCCCCCGGGGGGTGGGGGGGGGGGGGGGGTTAGGTGGCGATTTTGCATCTGTTTGTCCACTTTATTCACACTTCTTCTTCAGTTCCTCTTGGCGTTCCCCCTTCCCCTTTGCTCAACTGTCCATTTGTCCTTCTGTTCCCCCGGTGGCGTAGAGAGAGAGAGGTATAGAGAAAGAATAGAGAGAGTAGAGAGGCTTAGTAGTCTATTCACTGGTGTATCATCTTGCTTGGGGCTTATTCCCTGTTGCCTCTCTGGCGTTCAAGGTGGTTTGTGTGAGGACAGGTAGTTGTCCAGCGAGAGCCACATTTCGCTTTTCTTCCCTGCGTTCGGTAGGCTGTTGGTTGTTATGTTGTCTGCCCCCCACAGGAAAATGACCCAGTTAAACCAGGCTTTGAAGGTGGCTTTCGCTGTGTCTTTCCAGTTAGTTAAAACCGTCTTGACCGCGGCTGTGAGCAAGAGGTCGATCAAGTCCCTGTCAGTTTCGGATCTTATGGAAGGATCGGTGTACCCCAGTGCTAGATGGTGGAAGTCAAGTGCTAGCGTGGCCCCTGTGACATCGTTTACCAGTGTGTTAATCGAGTCCCAAAATTTCCTGACCTTGATGCAGTGAAAGAGGAGGTGTGCCAGGTACCCCTTCTGCTTGTTACAGTTCCAGCAGAAGTCGTTTTCTCTAATGCCCATGGATGCTAGTCTGGCTGGGGTCCAGTAGGCCTTGTGCAAGAGCCAGAATTTTGTCTGATCTAGTGTTGTTGTCACCTTCCTTCTTGATGTGGATGACCAGAGGTCGGCGTTCTCCTTGTCAATTAGTTTCCTTCCTGCCGCTGTTCCCCAATGGGCTGTGACTCTGTTGTTAAGTTTAGACGTTTTGGGGCACAGGGCTTTGTACATGTGTGCTACTTGGTGTCCTATTATGTTTAGGCTCGTGGCGTATTGCAGTATTGAGGGTGTGCGCTCAGTTATGTTTGCTTTGGTGATTGCTACTCTTATCTTTAGGAAGTTATAGAGCTCTGCGTTTCCAAACTTGTGTTGTTCCTTGAGTGTGTCGAAGGTGGCTTGAGTTCCCTTGTGCTGTAGCTGGCTTACTGTGGTTATGCCGTGTCCGTACCAAGTAGGCATGTCTAGTGTGTTGTTCCTGTATTTTATTTTGGGGTTGTGCCAGAGGGATTCTAGCTGTGTTTGCCTGATGCTGGTGTCTAATAGCTTATCTATTCTTAGTAGGGCTTGCCTTGTGTTCCTTAGTATTGGGTTTTCTTTTATTGCGGGGTGTTTCGTTGCCGTGAGCAGGGCCACGGGTTCCATCCCGCCTAATATTCTCCTCTCTAAAGAGAGCCAGGCAGGGGTGTAGTCATTCTTCGGCGTTAGCCAATACAGGCCTTGTTTTGCTATGCATGCTGTTTGGAATAGCTGAAAGTTCGTCAGGTTGAGGCCTCCTAGTGTCTTAGGCAGTCTTAGCTTTTGAAGGCTGATTCTGGGTTTCTTCCCTCTCCAGAGGAATGTGTTAATTAGCTTGTCTAGCTTTTTGGGGAAGTCTACTGTGTTTGTTAGTGGTAGCATGTTTAGCAAGTAGTTGACCATTGGGGTGATCATCATTTTGATGGTTTCTATCCTCCCCCACCATGTAGTGAATTTTGGAGACCACCCTTCGAGCTTCTCCTTAATCTTGTTTAGGATGGCGTGTTCGTTCTGATCTAATGTGGTATGCAGGTCTCTCTCGAAAAGGAGGCCCAGGTATTTGATGGCTTTCTTTTGCCAGGTTAGTCCAGAGGACCCCAGCATCGTCTTGTTGGTATGGATATTTAGCGGTTTGCACTCCGATTTTTCCCTGTTCAATTTATATCCTGATACCTGGGCGTATTGATCTATAGTGTCCATTAGGGCCGCGATGGATCTTTCTGGGTCTTCTGTTACAATGAGGACATCGTCAGCATATGCTGCTAACTTGAAGGTCTCTCCTTCTATGGGTATCCCTTTTATGTCTGGGTTTGCACGTATCTTGCTTAGAAGGGGCTCTATGGCCAGTAGGAAGAGGGCTGGTGAGAGCGGGCATCCCTGCCTGGTTCCTCGTTTGAGGTTTAGCAGTTCTGACGTGCCCCCGTTCACTACCACGCGCGCCTTGGGTTCGTTATATAGTGCCATTACCATCTTCCTAAAGTTGTGGCCTAAGCCGAATTTTTCCATGCATTGGTCTAGGTACGGCCATGATACCCTGTCGAAGGCCTTTTCTGCATCAAGGGCGATCATGACCGCCGCATTGTTGCTTTTGGCTGCGTGGTTGATTATGTGGCAGAGTAGTCTTGTGTTGTCGTGCAACATCCTGTTCTTCAGGTATCCCACTTGAGCGCAGTGTATGAGGGATGGCAGGTATGAGTTGAGTCTGGTTGCTAGGATCTTGGCGTATATCTTACAGTCCACATTTATGAGTGAGATTGGCCTGTAGTTCTTCGGGTATTGTGTGTCTTTGCCTTCCTTGGGGATTACGATGATGTTGGCCTCTGCCATTGATTGAGTCATAGGCCCCTTGTGTACACAGCTTGTGAATACCGATTTCATTGTTGGCCTAAGTGTGTTGATGAAGTGTTTATAGAACTTGGCCGTGAAACCGTCTGGGCCTGGGGCCTTGTTATCCTTTAAGCTCTTTGCTGCTCTTTCTATCTCCTCGCTTGTTATTTCAGTGTCCAGCCTCTCTCTTTGGGTTTCCGTCAGCTCTGGTGTCGTGATGTGGTCTAGCAGGCCTTTGCCTCCATCTGCACTTAGTGTTTCGTCCTCCCTGTACAGCTGTGCGTAGAAGTCTTTGAAAGTGTCTAGTATCCCTTTGTTCGTCGTGTGTGATTTGTTTGCCCTGTCTCTGACCGCTGCTATTGTGTGTTGTCTCTGCTTACCTTTGAGGTATGACGCCAGAGCTTTCCCTGCCCTGTTTGCTGCGCATAGGTTTATTGCTTTGTATTTGTTGACCCAGGTCCCTGCCCTCTCGCTCAAGATCTTGTTTAGTTCGTATTTTTTCTTTGTTAGGGTCGTGAGGGTGTTCCTGTCCTCTAGATTAGCTATGTGCCCTGATTCTAGTGTCTTGATTTCCCTCTCCAGGTCGGTAACCCTCCTTCCTCTCTCCTTGTTCTGTCTCCCTTTGATGCTCATTATCGTGCCTTGCACTGTGGCTTTTAGCGCGTCCCATAGGGTCTCTCTATCTATGTCAGGGCTGTCATTGTTTGAGAGGTATTCCTTTATGGCTAGTTCTATTTCGGCACTGCTGTTTGTGTTTTTTAGTAAGTCGTCATCAAATCTCCATCTGCGCGTTGGGCGTTCGTTGTGCTTGCCAGTCAATGTTAGGCAGATGTGGGAATGATCTGAGATGGCTGTTGGGCCTATCTCAGTGTGGTCTATGAGGTGCGTGTGCGTGTCTGATATGAGGATGTAATCAATTCTACTGTAGGAGTTGTGTGGGGTTGAGTAAAAGGTGTACTCTCTCTGGTCTGGGTTTTGCAGTCTCCATGGGTCTCCGAGCCTTAGTTTTGCGCATAGGTTCCGCAGTGTGTTGTCTTTCTGTGTACTTTGGCTGTGTCTCTGTGGGTGTCTGTCAATGGCCGGGTCTAGGACCTTGTTCATGTCCCCTGCAACTATTAGCAGCTCTCCTAGTGGCAGTGTCTCCAGCTCCTTGCTAGTCTGTTCCCAGAATGCCTTATCTTCGGTGTTGGGGCCATAGATGTTTGCCACGTGTATGGGTTCCTCTCCTCTGAGCAAGCTGGTGACTAGTAATCTGCCCTCTGTGTCCCTTTTTGACTTAGCTAGTGAGACTTTTTGCTGAGTATTGTTATCACCCCGTTTTTCTTGTTCTTTGCGGGTGACCCTATTACCTGACCTATCCAGTTGGCCTTCAGGCGGTCTATGTCCCCTTCCTCTAGTCTTGTCTCCTGCAGGACATAGATGTCGCTCTTAAGCTTGGCCAGGTGGTCTAGGATCTTCCTCCTTTTTACTGGGTGGTTAAGCCCCTTAACGTTCATCGACACTATCTTGATGTCGGTCGTGAGAATATGGTCTGAGTTGTGTGTCATCTCTAGTTTTGTCTGGACTGGCTGTTAGTCTGGTTAGCTTCCGATCGTGTGCCTATCTTGGTGCTGTGTTCAGCCTTCTGTTGTGCGCTCTCTAGGGATAGATGATAGATATGATAGGATAGAAAAAGAGAGAAGAGTAGTATCAGCCCCTGTGTGTTCTCCTCGCACCCCCCTCCCCCCTCCTTGCCCCCCTCCCTCCCCTCCCCCCACCCCCCCTTACTTGCATAGTGGGTGTGCGACAACAAAGTTTCTTTGCTCCGCCTCTTCCCTGAGGTAGGTTGCTGGTTTCTTGTTCCTTCATTGCTCATCGTTCGTTCATCGTTCGCTTGTTCTTTAGTATTTAGTCTTTAGTCTCTGAGTCTCTTAGTCTTAGTCTCTAAAGCTTGTGCACCTTCCTGCATTTGGTGTTGGTTGTGAGGATGCGGGTCTTGGGGTTTATGAGGTCGTTGTTGGTGTATTTTGCATTATCCACGGTTCGTTCATCCCGCGTTCCTTAGCTCTGCCTCTGCTCCTCAGGCTTGCTCTGCAGAGTTCCTTAGTTGTGGCTGTGAGGTAGACATGTGTTTTGTATTGGTGTCGTTTCCCTTGCTTCCTTTGCTTCTCAGACCGGAAGTTTTGAGGTGGTACTGGGTTTATGGTTTTGAGGTAGCTTCTTATATTTCAGTCTGTTTTATCCTCATTGTTTGGTGATGCGCTTCTTTTTGGGGCGCTTTGGCCCTGGCCTTGACCCCTCACCTCCATCTCCTCGGTTGGTGGTCCTCTCAAGTAGCGTCTGAGTTCGTCTGGGTCCTCGTAGACAGTTGACCCCCAGTTGTCAGTGACTTTAAAACGGGCAGGACCAGCGAAAGAGTAGCTAAGGTTCCTTTTCCGCAGAGCTTCTCTCATGGCTAGGAAGGCTTTCCTTGCCTCCACCGTTGTTTTTGAGTAGTCCTGAGTGAGCACAATCTTGCTGCTTGCCCATGTGAGCTTCCGTTTTTTCCTGGCGTAGGCGAAAATCGCGTCAGTGTGGTCCGCTCTTAGTGGGGAACAGATTATCGCTCTCAGGGGTCTTCCCGTGGCTGGTTTTCCCGCCGGTACTCTGTATGCTTTGTTGACTTCAAATTGTCTTTCGAACTTTAGGCCCGTGAGTTTGGTTATCATGTCTTCTAGCATTGCTGCGCAGGACTTGTCTTTGTCCTCCAGGCCTTCTGGGACTCCCAGGATTCTGATGTTCTCCCTCCTGGCCCTGTCGTCTTGCTCCGCCAGCTGCTTTTGTAGTGTCTTGGTTATCTTAGTGTGCTCCTCAGTGATCTTGATATTCTTGCTTGTTGCATCCTCAACTTCACTTATTCTAGTCTCTGCCGTTTCCAGTCTGGTGTTTGTGATGTGCTGGTCAGCACGGATTGCAGTCAGTTCCAGTTGCATGTTATCAATTGTCTTTTTAGTCTCCCTTGCAACATCCTTGACTTCATTGATTTGTTTCAGCACTGTCTCTAGCGTCGCTGTCTCTGTCTTGAGCTTCACCGGTGATTCCAGATTGTCTTTCCTTAGCTTCTTCAGGTCGTTTGTGTTTTTCACCTCCACCATCTTCTGCAGCTGTGATTTACCCAGGCCTCGTGATCCGCCTATCTTCCTTGTGGTTGCTAGCAGTCTGGCTTGTGCCTGTTCTATGGCTTGTGTTGCACAGTTGTAGCGGAAGCGGCTTGGCGCTCTGATACACCGGGTCTTTGTTTTCGTCCTTGCCCCCTCCAGCGTTTGCCTTGTGTGCAGTGATAGCTTGTCAGCTTGCTGGCCTGCTCCTTTTTGGCGCGTTGCTGTGGGCTGCTGCACTCGATGCAGTTGCCCTTTCCTTGTATGCTGGCTTGGTGCTTTTATGGGCTGGGGGCTTGTATTATACTTGTGTTTAAACTCGCCACTTGTGCTTGCTTGTTTGCCCACCTCTGTTGGCTTGCTGCGGGAGGACGCGCTGATTCCCTTGCCCTCTTCGCTTGTCTTCGGCGCTGTCCGATTGCGAGCCGGGGGGGGGGGGCTACTCTCTCTCGTGTGTAGCCTGACCCCTCCTTCCGCTCCTCCCTACAGGCTGTGCACTTCCTTTTATCTGTTTCCGCCGCCTCTTTCCCGCTTCCTGCCCACTAGCTGACTCCGCTGTCGGTGCTCTCCTGCTCCAGCTCCCAGTACGTTTTTATTTATTTTATTTACTTTAATTGGGCACCATTGACCGTTGCGGTGCTTTCTCCTCCGTCGCGTTGTAGGGATCGGCTCCTTCCGTTATCGCCCCTTGCGCCTCACCTCGCACGCCTCTCCACTTCCTGTCTGGAGGCCGCTCCCTTCCGCTTCCGCCTCTGCAATCGTAATGGCTGCCTCCAGTGTCACTTCCGGTTTCGTTTCGTTCGTTCCGTGATGTTGCGATTTCAAGCCTCTCACTTGTGTCGCTGTTCGGTGTCGCCTCTTGCAGGTCTCCGGTTCTAATCTCCGGTTCTCACCCCTTGTTCCTATCTCTCCGCTTCCCGTTCTGTGTCTCGGGGGTGTCCTTCCTTCTTTTCTCCCTCCTCTTGTTACTTCTCTCTGGCTTCTTCTCCGTTACTGTTCCTCTGCTATTCGGTGCAGAAGATGCGACGTCCCCCGAAGTTCCGACTCCTCGTCAGTCTCTTGGGCTATTCGAGTCTTCTCGCTGACCCTTGGATCGCCATCTTGCTTCTTGTCCGTTCGTCTGCAGTGGCCCCTTCAGGATCTTATTAATGTTGTTCGAGCCCAGGTTCAGTCCAACCACTACTCTTGACTTGCCGACGCTGCCTTCACAAGCTGCTTGTTCTCTTTTTCGAGGTGAATGCCTCGTGTTTGGCCGGTTTAAATCGCCTTTGTTTCCTCAGGGTTACGGAGCTCCCGGACCTAGACGACCAAGAAAAAAAAAAGTGTTTTCAAGTTAAAAGCAGGACTATATTAGTGATGTCTGCCCATTTTGAAGGGTAAGGAGAGAAGCATGTGTCGTGGTGTTTGTTTTATGATCTCAAAAAATACTGGAGAATTTACAAGTCGCTTAAATAGTTTACATCACAAGAAAATAAGAGAAGAGTGCACTCCTGCACATTCCAGCTTCATCCTGTGTTGAAAAATCCGACGTTTCGGAAAACCGGATCCCAACACTCTTTTGCGTATGGGTGTTTATTGAAAAGCAAGCTGAGCTCACAATTCACACAGCTTTGACTTAGCTGCACATTCTTCATGCCTATTATACTAACAGTGACCTCTAACACCCCCTCCCACTCCTAAGTATAACCCAGCCCCTATGGCTCTAAAGCTCTTACCACTACTTCTAACATATCAATATATATTTAACTTTTTCTACTTCCTATTCCTAATTCCTGACTCTCCCTTGACCTCTTAGCTAGCGTGCCCACAAAATGACCCAGTCTGCATCCAATTTCATTCCTTGCTCTGCTCTTAGTGCCAATATCGGCCCATACCCAAACCTCTCACAACAATTTCCCAAATAACAGACACAACACAATGTTTTTGTTGGAGAAAGTTGATACAGCTTTATTTGCATAAACATTATGCCAACATGTTGGGTTATCTTACGGGCGATCCAGGGTCAGGCCGCCCCTCGCGACCTGCCCACCTGTTGAGCCATAAACCCCCCTGTGGTGTTAACTGCGGGGACGTTGTCAATAATGGGGGGAAGGTCTAACTCCCTCCCCCCGGCGGACCTCCAGTCCACCCCTTACTCATGCCCCTCCCTCAGGGGCGGAGCGTTGCAGGCAACCCCTGGTTGCTCAGGTCCACAACCGCCCGAAGGACTAACGGGGCGCCGTCAATCCTCCAGGATCCCACCGAGGATCTCCCTGGGGATAATTGGCTCTCGCACCCTTACTGTGCTCCTGTAGAGGGTACCCCTCTGTACCTTCCAGCATTGGATCGCCCAGTAACTCCGCCTGCAACACAAAGCAAAATAGTATTAGATAACTACCCCCCCACCTTGCTGCCCGATAGCCGGGTTAGCGGTAGGGAGGGAAAACAGCGTCCGGGCAGCCCCGCTCATCTGAGTCAAGGGGGGAGAGGGTCCGTCCCCGCAGACAGTCAGGGGGCAAAGAGGGCGCCAGGCCCGTGACCCCGGGCCATATACCTTCGGCCCTGACCCCTCCCCCGCCAGAAGTGACATCACAGGGGACCTTCCGAGTCCCGAACACTAGACCGCTCTTTGGGGTCTGTGCCGTCCTGTGGCACTAAGGGTGGCCGCCCTCGTAGGTGGCTCCCTTCGGTGTCTCGGGGCAGCCTGTCATAGTGCCAATATCGGCCTATACCCCAAACCGCTCACAACAATTTCCCAAATAACAGACACCACACAATGTTTTTGTTGGAGAAAGTTGTTGCAGCTTTATTTGATAAACATTATGCCAACATGTTGGGTTATCTTACGGGCGATCCAGGGTCAGGCCGCCCCTCGCGACCTGCCCACCTGTTGAGCCATAAACCCCCCTGTGGTGTTAACCGCGGGGGCGTTGTCAATAATGGGGGGAAGGTCTAACCCCCTCCCCCCGGCGGACCTCCAGTCCACACCTTACTCGCGCCCCTCCCCCTCGGGGGGGCGGAGCATTGCAGGCAACCCCCGGTTGCTCAGGTCCACAACCGCCCGAAGGACTAACGGGGCGCCGTCACTCCTCCAGGATCCCACCGAGGATCTCCCTGGGGATAATTGGCTCTCGCACCCTTACTGTGCTCCTGTAGAGGGTACCCCTCTGTACCTTCCAGCGTTGGATCGCCCAGTAACTCCGCCATTGCTCTGGGTGTGGCCGCCGCCGCCCCAGAGCCCCCCCACCTTCTAGTGACCTTTTAATTACTTTGCTGCTACTAGTGCTTCCGCTAAAACTAGCAGGAAGAGGCCCATCCCCACTTCTGATAGGTGTATACTATCTTCGTCAAAGCACCCTGTGCATTTTGCATGTAGCAAACCCTGTCTAATGAAACCAAATCCACGTGGCACTAAGGGTGGCCGCCCTACTAGGTGGCCCCTTTCGGTTTCCCGGGGCAGCCGGTCATTCTCCTGATCTCTCGCTTTCCACTTACTTCCAACAACAACATAAACACTCTTACACAGTGCTTTAATGGGAAAAAATAAGTGCAGGTACTCTTAAATTGATTGATTGATAGCAAGTGGGCGGGGCTAGGGGCGGGGCTAAGGACAAGACATATAAGGGACTTCTAGTATGTGGGCGAATATTTATATGTTCTTGAAGGCGCCCTCACATAAACATGCATCAATGCTCACACAAGCATTCCAAGAATGTCCTTTAAAATACCTGCCTAGTGCTTGGATTCTCTCCCTCTTTCACTCGCTTTTCTCTCTCTCACACACACACACACACACACACACACAAACATGCGCGCACAAGCAGGCAAACACCCAGACACAAGCAGACAGACACTCACACAAAAGACTCAGTTGGGATAAAGGCCATTTTACACCCCTTATCTCCGGTGGCTTTTCTTAATTGCTGCAGTCAGCAGGATGCCTGGATTCGAGTGTGTGCACAAATGCACACCATGGTGTGAATGGGATTGACAGTGCAGGGCCTGAATGGACCCTGCTCTGTCAAACACAGCGTGGCTGTCAGGCGGTGAACACCGGACATTATGCAGATGAGCCCTGCTGAATTGTTAGGAGGTGGCTCAGCTTGGGTTAGAGGCGCTTTGGCTGTCGGACAGGCACGTTCGTATGTGTGTGAGCCAAAACAACAATGAGCCACCTTTGATGAGTACCGGTACTCTCCTTGGCTGCAGAGAAGTGCCGGTACTCAGAGCAGTAAAAATGAGAAGTGCCGGTACTCAGTACCGGTGAGTACCGGCCCATTTAAAGCACTGCTCTTACAAGAAAAAGTCCACCCTATCTTCACCCAAAGCCACAGCCTCGGTCTGCGACAGTGTTGTGCAGAGGGACAATAATCCCTTGTGTAGGAAAGAGAAAGCACATTGGCCAAATGACTGCCAGTATCTTTCACAGTTCCCAGAGAGGGCAATCCCCTCCCCTCAGTGCAAGCCCACTGTTGACGCTCATGGGGGTCACATCAGGAATGGAATGTAAATCAAAACCAGGTCAGCAAAAATGGCCAAACCAACCCCACACCACTGGAAGCCAAGACTAGAAATGGATGATCAGAAATTGAGTAATTATTTTGGGAGTGGGATACCTCTACCAATTGAACAAGCACAATTGAACAAGCACAATCTGGTTAGGCTAAAACAAAGTTATTAGGAAATCTCTACTAAACATGTAGCACATGAGGCACAGCAACAGTTAATCCCCAAAGAAATGCATGCAATATGACCTCTTAGCTTCCTTCAACGTCGACCATCCCACCGACATCTGCACCCTGGAGTTTTGAATGGGTTTGAGCAGTAATGTCCTTCACTAATTCTACTGCTTCCTTTCCACTCATCCTTGTTTGTTGCCATGGTCGCCCCCAGGTCTTAAAAGATCTCTGCCTCCTGAGGAGTCCCCAAATTTCCATATCATCACCTGTTATGCTCAACCTCTGCATGGAGCTACTTGGTGCTCTACTTACAAATATCAGCACCAAGATTCGCCAATATGCAGATGATACACAACTGTACTTGAAAGCTCCTCTGCTTCCGACATCCAGCACCTCAAACACTGCCTACGCATCATCCAGACCTGCGTTTCCAGGGCCTACCTGAAGCTCAGCCCAAATAAACAGAATTCCTGTTATTTGCCAAGAACAACAAACATGAAACAGTACAAATCTGGCTCAATGGCACAAACCTTCACTAAATGCTAAGTCACTTGGATTCACCCTGGACAGCAACCTCATCCTCAAGGAAGACAGCCAGGTAGCTGCTCTCTATTAAAAAGAAAGGGAAACTGTTTCTTCCAGAAAGCGACTTCAGAACTGCTTTTCAAGCCCTTATGCTCTCAAATCAAGATAGCGGCAACCGCTTGCTACATGGCCTTTCAAACTCCACACTGGTGCTCCTTAGTGGCATCCTACATGCTGCAGAATGTCTTATCAAGGGCCCAAGGAAATATGATCACATCACCCCCATCCTGATGCTGGATGGGCTCCCCTTACTGGCCCGCAACATCTTCAAAACCAGCTGCATCCTTTGCAAAGCCATCGGCCAGCAGCCCCTCCCTCATAGCAAAAGACTCTGCCACACTTTATATTGGAACGTTTCAGTAACTCCCAACAGAAAGACCGCCATCTTGAATCTGAAATTTACACGATGGTGAAACTCACTCTGGACTTGGAACTTGTGGCGTCTTCCACAAAGAAGAACACGTTTGATATTCTATATAGCATGGGGTTTTCTGGAGGCCCACTGGTGCCACGTGTACTCCATGCTATTTGCTACCTTTATGAGACCCCTTCAGGTCCCCAGAGGCACTGGAGTGACTTTAATGACTATATGGCCCCACACTCAACAAGCCATGGCATGCATCAGTGTGCCAAACAGTAGTGTGCTGGATTGTTTTTCTACTTCTAAAACTGCATGAACTCTGGTAAGCTTTAACCTTCAATTTAATTCTGGGTTTAGTATTGGCTGCAAATGTGACATTGACTAGCTAGAAGAGAGAACAGATGTGATGGGGATGGGTGGAACTGAGTGAGAAGGGTCAAACAGAGATAGGAATGAAAGTTACAGTGTAGGGACATATGATAGCTGTTTTTCACTAAGCTCACAGATCACAGGTGAACTGGATCATGATAGACCAATATGAGACCACCAAATCTATGCCACACTGCTGCTGTAGCCAAAATGATGAAAGCTGGGTAAGTATCCTTTCACCACAATGTTTCTGTTCTATCCTGAAGTTTAATTTCCTACTAAGAAGGATAGCGGAAATTGTCTGGGAGGAAATTCTAGAAGTGCAGTAGTGTACCTCTTCAAGTAATCTAGAAAACGTCAGGGTCTCGGGTATCTAATAGAAAGCACTGGGCTCCCCTTGAGGGGGAGGACAAAGGCAACACAGGACAAACAAACTCAGTCTTGTTCTGTCAAGCAGAAACCTACCTCTCACTTTTTCTCTCATGCTTGCATTTGCAGTGTGCCAGTCTGACTTTGGTTTGATCCATGACTCGAATAGGGCCAACCAGACTGGTGCTCTTTCAACTTTGGCACCCTAAGGAGCATGAGTGGGCTTGTGGCACCAACCCCTGATCAAAAGCTTGAGCTCTTTCCATCTTACATGAGTAGTTGAAATGTTGGTCTATAAAGATTCCGTATTTACTGCTAAGGTTGGCAACCTTGAGAGCTCTTCCATTTCTTACTACACTCATTAAGTGTACGTGTAGAGCAGTAGGCACACTTCCAGCCTATACAAAGCTGTACCTCTCCTTCTTCCTTTACCAACTTCCATTCCTGCACCAGCTGTTATCTTTCCTATTTGGCATCATCTTACAACATTTACACGATCACTGCCCTGCACACTTTGCTATGGTCATTGCTGGAACTTTTACGATGACCACCCCCCTTTTTGGTGCACAGAGACGCAGCATCCCACTGGCCCCTTGGCTAGGTTAGCGCCATGTACCTGCATAATGTGTTTTAATCTCCCAACCTGCTTACCTCGGAAAGAGATTAAGTATTCGTTGGTTTGGTAACAGTGCCTCCAGTGGCTGCATTTGTGCTTGCTTCTGGGTTGACCCACATGGTGTACATACCCTGGTTGTTTAACATTGCCTCTGGAGGTTGAGGCTCCTTTGCTCATGAATGTACGTGTTAGACCTGACACCCTTGGCGTGGTTTTTCCCCCATCTTTTTGCCTCTGACTCATGTATTTTTGATGCTGTGCTGGATTTCGTTTTTGCTGGTTTAGATGCGTTGGACACTCTGCCACTGCTGATCAGTGCCAGAGTGTAAGTGCTCCCTCTGTAAATTGTCATATTGATTGAATATACCTGATTGGCATATATGTATCACCAGGAAGTCCCTAGTAAAGTGCACTGTGTGTGCCAGGGCTGGTGATGACAGATGCTACTAGTGGACCTGCAGCGCAGATTGCGCCACCCACATAAGTAGCCCTAAAATGGTGTCTCAGGCCTGCCAGCGCAGGGCCTGTGTGCAGTCAGTGGACTGCCCTGTCCCCCTGGCCAGTGTCCCCACTGGCTGGGCCTAACCCTTCCCTGTCTGTGCACATCAGTCACCCCTATGGAAGGCTCAAGGTACCCCCCTGGGCAGGGTGCAGTGTATGGGTCAGGTAGAGCATGTACTAGTGCAGGTCACATGCTCTGGTAGTGGGCAGCAGCCATTTTGTGTGCTCACTGCTGTAAGGCTATCTTGCTCCATAGAATAACATGGGGGAGGCTGGTCCCAATGGATACCAGCCTATCTTCTCATAGGAACAAGATGGGACATAAGTGAATGATATCCCTGAACTCAGAATTTAATAACACATCTTTTAGTGAAGGTTGTTTTTAAATTCTGTGTTTGAGAATAGTACTTTTAGAAAGTGGCTGTTCTCTTGTCTAAACCTTTCTGTGTGCCTGGGCCTGTTTGTGGATTGCCTGTCTGGCCTGAGTGTGACAGGGGCTGCAGAGCCCCCGGAGGTGGTCTGAGCCAGCCCGTGGATGAAAGGCAGCGTCTGCTGCCAGGGAAATGGGAGGAGATAGCGCCTGATAGTGAAGGGCTGTGCCTGCCTGGCCACCATGCTGGCTCCCCCTCCTGCTGGCCAACTGTCACCTCTGATCCTGATGCTGACAGGAAGAAGGAAACCAGAAACACCCCAGTGCTCCAGCATCCCCCAGAACTGGTTTAGACCGGGCTCAGGGCCCACTTGCACAAAGACTTCAAAGGACTTCAAAGACTTTTAGGGGTATAAGAGAAGGATCCCTGACTACAGAAGATTAGATTCTACAATCAAGAGGAACCTCTGCCAGAAGAAGGACTGCTGAAGGAGCTGATGGGAGATTGCCTTGCTGTGTGCTTTAAGGGCTGACCTATCCTGCTATCCAACTGAAGGAGAGGAGAAGAAAGGGACTTTGCTGTGTGCTGTGACCCTACCTGCTTGAAACTGCCAAGACTGTGCTGTGTGCTGTATCTGCAATTTGAATCTCCAAGGGCTTGAGAAGAGCTGGTCCCCTGTCTGCAACCCAGGAACATAAAGGTTGCTAAGGACTACAATACTGCTGTGTCCCCCTGAAGCTGCTGTGGGCCGAGGAGATCGTGAAACTGCTGTGTGCAGTGAACATCGGGGACTGCCCGACTAAGCCCTGCTGTTTTGCCCCGGGTAGCGCGCTGGCTGCTCTCCGCTCTGATTGAGAGTGCCGCGCTGACTGCTGCCTGCTGTGCCCCGAGATCGGCGTGTTCATCGACACGTGCTTGTGGGGGCCGAAGGGTTCTGAAGCTTTCCCAGCGCGCGCGGGTTAATTCAGCTTGACCTGCACCATCACCGCCGCGGGCCCGGGCCCTGAAATCGA
Organism: Lissotriton helveticus; assembly: GCF_964261635.1. Lineage (NCBI taxonomy): Eukaryota > Metazoa > Chordata > Amphibia > Caudata > Salamandridae > Lissotriton > Lissotriton helveticus. The sequence continues at coordinate 820,170,647 of NC_136067.1, read as the reverse complement.
CCTCGAGGGTCTGCTCGCAGCCACGAAGGGACCGCGCTGTGGTTGGCTGCTGCCGGAGGCTGGTCGAGAAGTGCCGCGACCTGATTGGCCGATTCCCCCAAAGCAGCGGTGACGTCACAGGAGGCTCGTCGAAGCGCCGCGCTGTGATTGGCGGGCCACGGCGGCCTCAGCGTGTGGAGCGGCCTGCTGATTGCTCCATTGAGAAGGAGCTGGGACGCCAAGGAGGGCTCGGCAGAAGCGCCGCAACGGGATTGGCTGGTTTCGCAGAAGCTGCTGCGGAAGCCGAGGAATTGCCGGGATCACCGCCGGGACCGGGGAAGACTGACCCGACCTCGCCGAGGGAATCTAGAGCGTCCCGCACCCCTGGCCTGCCGTCCCCCACAAGGTGAGCAGCACCACCTCCCCCGCCGCTCGTTGGATTGTCGAGAGCGGGCGGGAGAGGAAAGGGGACCGGCTGGGGCGGAGACGAGGGAGATCTGCTTGGCGCGGTGCGCCTGGGGCATAAGAAAGAGTGAGGCGGTACCGGGGGAAAAGAAGAGTCCCTGGGCCTCGCGAGAAAGCGCATTTGCAGCGCTTGAATCCCACAGATAAGATTACACGTGGGCAGTGTTTTTAATGCTCGTTTTTGAGAGCACATTTTCCTGAAGTAAGTCAGTATTGCTTATTGTGAACGCTGATTTCCAAGAGACCTGAGACTATCGTTTATTTAACAAGAACTTCCTGAAATTAACTGCAACCATCAAGATTAAGTACCACATGTTCTTAAAGAAGTGATTATCGTGCAACTGCTTATTTACCTTGCTGAAACTAGATAAAGATATATATTTTTATAAAAATATACTTACCTGTGTGGTCTTAGTTTGTGGTGGATTAGGGATTATTGTTGTGTTAAGTGCAAATACTATACACATTGCCTTGGGGATAAGCCTGCCTGCTCGCGCCAAGCTACCTAGAGGGAGAGCGGAGGTTGTCTACTGTGTGTATTCCTTCACCCTGACTAGAAGCAAGGGTCCCTACTTGGTCTAAGGTGCTTACCTCTGCCAACTAGAGACCCCCAGATCTAACAGTACTCCACATAGCATACACCTTGGTTTTACACTTAAGGTTTGTCTCAATATTTAAGAAACTGGTCATTCCTAAAATTCTCTGCAACATCTCAAGCTTATGGGCAGTGATGCCTACTGTACCATGTTTGAAGCATGGCTCTGAACCTCACTCACTTCTCCAAAAACACCCCCCGCCCAAGCCCAACTGCAGCTATAAACCATTCATCTGTGCATCTCAAAGAACTTCAGGAACTCAATGCAAACTGGATCAATTCAAGGCCTTGCCAGGATATGAAGAACTTCATAAAAGGTATAATATAATGCAATATATTACGGTGGCAGTCCACCGTGCTCTAAGAGCAGCTCTTATTTCGCAGTCCATAGAGAAATTCCACAGTGGCAGAATGGCCACTCCGAAACTGACTCACTTTTAAAACAAGCATTGGAAATGCAATAGGTCTCGCAATAGAATAGTTAGACATTTTTCTTTTTGCAAATGGAAGAGTGGCGTTGCGTGGATGAGTGGCGTTGCGTGGATGAGTGGCGTTGCGTGGATGAGTGGCATGTGTGAGTGGCGTTGCGTGTGTGAGTGGCGTTGCGTGTGTGAGTGGCGTTGCGTATGTGAGTGGCATAGCGTGTGTGAGTGGCGTTGCGTGTGTGAGTGGCGTTGCGTGTGTGAGTGGCGTTGCGTGTGTGAAGGATTGGTAGTGCGGGCACTGCTGCTTGGGGTATCTGCGAGATTTGTGTAAGTAAATGGAGAGGGGGGAGAGAGTTGTAAGAGAGAGTGAAAGAGGCAGAATCGTTGAGAGGAAAAGAAAGTGCGAATCTGTAAGCTGAGAGATGTGGCATAACAGAAGGATTGGTAGTGCGGGCACTGCTGCTTGGGGTATCTGCGAGATTTGTGTAAGTAAATGGAGAGGGGGGAGAGAGTTGGAAGAGAGAGTGAAAGAGGCAGAAACGTGGAGAGTAAAAGAAAGAGCGAAGGAATCTGTAAGCTGAGAGATGTGGCATAACAGAAGGATTGGTAGTGCGGGCACTGCTGCTTGGGGTATCTGCGAGATTTGTGTAAGTAAATGGAGAGGGGGGAGAGAGTTGGAAGAGAGAGTGAAAGAGGCAGAAACGTGGAGAGTAAAAGAAAGAGCGAAGGAATATGTAAGCTGAGAGATGTGGCATAACAGAAGGCTTGGTAGTGCGGGCACTGCTGCTTGTGGTATCTGCGAGATTTGTGTAAGTAAATGGAGAGGGGGGAGAGAGTTGTAAGAGAGAGTGAAAGAGGCAGAAACGTTGAGAGGAAAAGAAAGTGCGAATCTGTAAGCTGGGAGATGTGGCATAACAGAAGGATTGGTAGTGCGGGCACTGCTGCTTGGGGTATCTGCGAGATTTGTGTAAGTAAATGGAGAGGGGGGAGAGAGTTGGAAGAGAGAGTGAAAGAGGCAGAAACGTGGAGAGTAAAAGAAAGAGCGAAGGAATCTGTAAGCTGAGAGTTGTGGCATAACAGAAGGATTGGTAGTGCGGGCACTGCTGCTTGGGGTATCTGCGAGATTTGTGTAAGTAAATGGAGAGGGGGGAGAGAGTTGGAAGAGAGAGTGAAAGAGGCAGAAACGTGGAGAGTAAAAGAAAGAGCGAAGGAATATGTAAGCTGAGAGATGTGGCATAACAGAAGGATTGGTAGTGCGGGCACTGCTGCTTGGGGTATCTGCGAGATTTGTGTAAGTAAATGGAGAGGGGGGAGAGAGTTGGAAGAGAGAGTGAAAGAGGCAGAAACGTGGAGAGTAAAAGAAAGAGCGAAGGAATCTGTAAGCTGAGAGATGTGGCATAACAGAAAGATTGGTAGTGCGGGCACTGCTGCTTGGGGTATCTGCGAGATTTGTGTAAGTAAATGGAGAGGGGGGAGAGAGTTGGAAGAGAGAGTGAAAGAGGCAGAAACGTTGAGAGGAAAAGAAAGTGCGAATCTGTAAGCTGAGAGATGTGGCATAACAGAAGGATTGGTAGTGCGGGCACTGCTGCTTGGGGTATCTGCGAGATTTGTGTAAGTAAATGGAGAGGGGGGAGAGAGTTGGAAGAGAGAGTGAAAGAGGCAGAAACGTGGAGAGTAAAAGAAAGAGCGAAGGAATATGTAAGCTGAGAGATGTGGCATAACAGAAGGATTGGTAGTGCGGGCACTGCTGCTTGGGGTATCTGCGAGATTTGTGTAAGTAAATGGAGAGGGGGGATAGAGTTGGAAGAGAGAGTGAAAGAGGCAGAAACGTGGAGAGTAAAAGAAAGAGCGAAGGAATCTGTAAGCTGAGAGATGTGGCATAACAGAAGGATTGGTAGTGCGGGCACTGCTGCTTGGGGTATCTGCGAGATTTGTGTAAGTAAATGGAGAGGGGGGAGAGAGTTGGAAGAGAGAGTGAAAGAGGCAGAAACGTGGAGAGTAAAAGAAAGAGCGAAGGAATATGTAAGCTGAGAGATGTGGCATAACAGAAGGCTTGGTAGTGCGGGCACTGCTGCTTGTGGTATCTGCGAGATTTGTGTAAGTAAATGGAGAGGGGGGAGAGAGTTGTAAGAGAGAGTGAAAGAGGCAGAAACGTTGAGAGGAAAAGAAAGTGCGAATCTGTAAGCTGGGAGATGTGGCATAACAGAAGGATTGGTAGTGCGGGCACTGCTGCTTGGGGTATCTGCGAGATTTGTGTAAGTAAATGGAGAGGGGGGAGAGAGTTGGAAGAGAGAGTGAAAGAGGCAGAAACGTGGAGAGTAAAAGAAAGAGCGAAGGAATCTGTAAGCTGAGAGATGTGGCATAACAGAAGGATTGGTAGTGCGGGCACTGCTGCTTGGGGTATCTGCGAGATTTGTGTAAGTAAATGGAGAGGGGGGAGAGAGTTGGAAGAGAGAGTGAAAGAGGCAGAAACGTGGAGAGTAAAAGAAAGAGCGAAGGAATATGTAAGCTGAGAGATGTGGCATAACGGAAGGATTGGTAGTGCGGGCACTGCTGCTTGGGGTATCTGCGAGATTTGTGTAAGTAAATGGAGAGGGGGGAGAGAGTTGGAAGAGAGAGTGAAAGAGGCAGAAACGTGGAGAGTAAAAGAAAGAGCGAAGGAATCTGTAAGCTGAGAGATGTGGCATAACAGAAGGATTGGTAGTGCGGGCACTGCTGCTTGGGGTATCTGCGAGATTTGTGTAAGTAAATGGAGAGGGGGGAGAGAGTTGGAAAAGAGAGTGAAAGAGGCAGAAACGTGGAGAGTAAAAGAAAGAGCGAAGGAATCTGTAAGCTGAGAGATGTGGCATAACAGAAGGATTGGTAGTGCGGGCACTGCTGCTTGGGGTATCTGCGAGATTTGTGTAAGTAAATGGAGAGGGGGGAGAGAGTTGGAAGAGAGAGTGAAAGAGGCAGAAACGTGGAGAGTAAAAGAAAGAGCGAAGGAATATGTAAGCTGAGAGATGTGGCATAACAGAAGGCTTGGTAGTGCGGGCACTGCTGCTTGTGGTATCTGCGAGATTTGTGTAAGTAAATGGAGAGGGGGGAGAGAGTTGTAAGAGAGAGTGAAAGAGGCAGAAACGTTGAGAGGAAAAGAAAGTGCGAATCTGTAAGCTGGGAGATGTGGCATAACAGAAGGATTGGTAGTGCGGGCACTGCTGCTTGGGGTATCTGCGAGATTTGTGTAAGTAAATGGAGAGGGGGGAGAGAGTTGGAAGAGAGAGTGAAAGAGGCAGAAACGTGGAGAGTAAAAGAAAGAGCGAAGGAATCTGTAAGCTGAGAGATGTGGCATAACAGAAGGATTGGTAGTGCGGGCACTGCTGCTTGGGGTATCTGCGAGATTTGTGTAAGTAAATGGAGAGGGGGGAGAGAGTTGGAAGAGAGAGTGAAAGAGGCAGAAACGTGGAGAGTAAAAGAAAGAGCGAAGGAATATGTAAGCTGAGAGATGTGGCATAACAGAAGGCTTGGTAGTGCGGGCACTGCTGCTTGTGGTATCTGCGAGATTTGTGTAAGTAAATGGAGAGGGGGGAGAGAGTTGTAAGAGAGAGTGAAAGAGGCAGAAACGTTGAGAGGAAAAGAAAGTGCAAATCTGTAAGCTGGGAGATGTGGCATAACAGAAGGATTGGTAGTGCGGGCACTGCTGCTTGGGGTATCTGCGAGATTTGTGTAAGTAAATGGAGAGGGGGGAGAGAGTTGGAAGAGGCAGAAACGTGGAGAGTAAATGAAAGTGCAAAGGAATCTGTAAACTGAGAGATGTGGCATAACAGAAGGATTGGTAGTGCGGGCACTGCTGCTTGGGGTATCTGCGAGATTTGTGTAAGTAAATGGAGAGGGGGGAGAGAGTTGGAAGAGAGAGTGAAAGAGGCAGAATCGTTGAGAGGAAAAGAAAGTGCGAATCTGTAAGCTGAGAGATGTGGCATAACAGAAGGATTGGTAGTGCGGGCACTGCTGCTTGGGGTATCTGCGAGATTTGTGTAAGTAAATGGAGAGGGGGGAGAGAGTTGGAAGAGAGAGTGAAAGAGGCAGAAACGTGGAGAGTAAAAGAAAGAGCGAAGGAATATGTAAGCTGTGAGATGTGGCATAACAGAAGGATTGGTAGTGCGGGCACTGCTGCTTGGGGTATCTGCGAGATTTGTGTAAGTAAATGGAGAGGGGGGAGAGAGTTGGAAGAGAGAGTGAAAGAGGCAGAAACGTGGAGAGTAAAAGAAAGAGCGAAGGAATCTGTAAGCTGAGAGATGTGGCATAACAGAAGGATTGGTAGTGCGGGCACTGCTGCTTGGGGTATCTGCGAGATTTGTGTAAGTAAATGGAGAGGGGGGAGAGAGTTGGAAGAGAGAGTGAAAGAGGCAGAAACGTGGAGAGTAAAAGAAAGAGCGAAGGAATATGTAAGCTGAGAGATGTGGCATAACAGAAGGATTGGTAGTGCGGGCACTGCTGCTTAGGGTTTCTGCGAGATTTGTGTAAGTAAATGGAGAGGGGGGAGAGAGTTGGAGGAGAGAGTGAAAGAGGCAGAAACGTGGAGAGTAAAAGAAAGAGCGAAGGAATATGTAAGCTGAGAGATGTGGCATAACAGAAGGATTGGTAGTGCGGGCACTGCTGCTTGGGGTATCTGCGAGATTTGTGTAAGTAAATGGAGAGGGGGGAGAGAGTTGGAAGAGAGAGTGAAAGAGGCAGAAACGTGGAGAGTAAAAGAAAGAGCGAAGGAATCTGTAAGCTGAGAGATGTGGCATAACAGAAGGATTGGTAGTGCGGGCACTGCTGCTTGGGGTATCTGCGAGATTTGTGTAAGTAAATGGAGAGGGGGGAGAGAGTTGGAAGAGAGAGTGAAAGAGGCAGAAACGTGGAGAGTAAAAGAAAGAACGAAGGAATATGTAAGCTGAGAGATGTGGCATAACAGAAGGCTTGGTAGTGCGGGCACTGCTGCTTGTGGTATCTGCGAGATTTGTGTAAGTAAATGGAGAGGGGGGAGAGAGTTGTAAGAGAGAGTGAAAGAGGCAGAAACGTTGAGAGGAAAAGAAAGTGCGAATCTGTAAGCTGGGAGATGTGGCATAACAGAAGGATTGGTAGTGCGGGCACTGCTGCTTGGGGTATCTGCGAGATTTGTGTAAGTAAATGGAGAGGGGGGAGAGAGTTGGAAGAGAGAGTGAAAGAGGCAGAAACGTGGAGAGTAAAAGAAAGAGCGAAGGAATCTGTAAGCTGAGAGATGTGGCATAACAGAAGGATTGGTAGTGCGGGCACTGCTGCTTGGGGTATCTGCGAGATTTGTGTAAGTAAATGGAGAGGGGGAGAGAGTTGGAAGAGAGAGTGAAAGAGGCAGAAACGTGGAGAGTAAAAGAAAGAGCGAAGGAATATGTAAGCTGAGAGATGTGGCATAACAGAAGGATTGGTAGTGCGGGCACTGCTGCTTGGGGTATCTGCGAGATTTGTGTAAGTAAATGGAGAGGGGGGAGAGAGTTGGAAGAGAGAGTGAAAGAGGCAGAAACGTGGAGAGTAAAAGAAAGAGCGAAGGAATCTGTAAGCTGAGAGATGTGGCATAACAGAAGGATTGGTAGTGCGGGCACTGCTGCTTGGGGTATCTGCGAGATTTGTGTAAGTAAATGGAGAGGGGGGAGAGAGTTGGAAGAGAGAGTGAAAGAGGCAGAAACGTGGAGAGTAAAAGAAAGAGCGAAGGAATCTGTAAGCTGAGAGATGTGGCATAACAGAAGGATTGGTAGTGCGGGCACTGCTGCTTGGGGTATCTGCGAGATTTGTGTAAGTAAATGGAGAGGGGGGAGAGAGTTGGAAGAGAGAGTGAAAGAGGCAGAAACGTGGAGAGTAAAAGAAAGAGCGAAGGAATATGTAAGCTGAGAGATGTGGCATAACAGAAGGCTTGGTAGTGCGGGCACTGCTGCTTGTGGTATCCGCGAGATTTGTGTAAGTAAATGGAGAGGGGGGAGAGAGTTGTAAGAGAGAGTGAAAGAGGCAGAAACGTTGAGAGGAAAAGAAAGTGCGAATCTGTAAGCTGGGAGATGTGGCATAACAGAAGGATTGGTAGTGCGGGCACTGCTGCTTGGGGTATCTGCGAGATTTGTGTAAGTAAATGGAGAGGGGGGAGAGAGTTGGAAGAGAGAGTGAAAGAGGCAGAAACGTGGAGAGTAAAAGAAAGAGCGAAGGAATATGTAAGCTGAGAGATGTGGCATAACAGAAGGATTGGTAGTGCGGGCACTGCTGCTTGGGGTATCTGCGAGATTTGTGTAAGTAAATGGAGAGGGGGGAGAGAGTTGGAAGAGAGAGTGAAAGAGGCAGAAACGTGGAGAGTAAATGAAAGTGCAAAGGAATCTGTAAACTGAGAGATGTGGCATAACAGAAGGATTGGTAGTGCGGGCACTGCTGCTTGGGGTATCTGCGAGATTTGTGTAAGTAAATGGAGAGGGGGGAGAGAGTTGTAAGAGAGAGTGAAAGAGGCAGAATCGTTGAGAGGAAAAGAAAGTGCGAATCTGTAAGCTGAGAGATGTGGCATAACAGAAGGATTGGTAGTGCGGGCACTGCTGCTTGGGGTATCTGCGAGATTTGTGTAAGTAAATGGAGAGGGGGAGAGAGTTGGAAGAGAGAGTGAAAGAGGCAGAAACGTGGAGAGTAAAAGAAAGAGCGAAGGAATATGTAAGCTGAGAGATGTGGCATAACAGAAGGATTGGTAGTGCGGGCACTGCTGCTTGGGGTATCTGCGAGATTTGTGTAAGTAAATGGAGAGGGGGGAGAGAGTTGGAAGAGAGAGTGAAAGAGGCAGAAACGTGGAGAGTAAAAGAAAGAGCGAAGGAATCTGTAAGCTGAGAGATGTGGCATAACAGAAGGATTGGTAGTGCGGGCACTGCTGCTTGGGGTATCTGCGAGATTTGTGTAAGTAAATGGAGAGGGGGGAGAGAGTTGGAAGAGAGAGTGAAAGAGGCAGAAACGTGGAGAGTAAAAGAAAGAGCGAAGGAATATGTAAGCTGAGAGATGTGGCATAACAGAAGGATTGGTAGTGCGGGCACTGCTGCTTAGGGTTTCTGCGAGATTTGTGTAAGTAAATGGAGAGGGGGGAGAGAGTTGGAAGAGAGAGTGAAAGAGGCAGAAACGTGGAGAGTAAAAGAAAGAGCGAAGGAATATGTAAGCTGAGAGATGTGGCATAACAGAAGGATTGGTAGTGCGGGCACTGCTGCTTGGGGTATCTGCGAGATTTGTGTAAGTAAATGGAGAGGGGGAGAGAGTTGGAAGAGAGAGTGAAAGAGGCAGAAACGTGGAGAGTAAAAGAAAGAGCGAAGGAATCTGTAAGCTGAGAGATGTGGCATAACAGAAGGATTGGTAGTGCGGGCACTGCTGCTTGGGGTATCTTCGAGATTTGTGTAAGTAAATGGAGAGAGGGGAGAGAGTTGGAAGAGAGAGTGAAAGAGGCAGAAACGTGGAGAGTAAATGAAAGTGCGAAGGAATCTGTAAACTGAGAGATGTGGCATAACAGAAGGATTGGTAGTGCGGGCACTGCTGCTTGGGGTATCTGCGAGATTTGTGTAAGTAAATGGAGAGGGGGGAGAGAGTTGTAATAGAGAGTGAAAGAGGCAGAATCGTTGAGAGGAAAAGAAAGTGCGAATCTGTAAGCTGAGAGATGTGGCATAACAGAAGGATTGGTAGTGCGGGCACTGCTGCTTGGGGTATCTGCGAGATTTGTGTAAGTAAATGGAGAGGGGGAGAGAGTTGGAAGAGAGAGTGAAAGAGGCAGAAACGTGGAGAGTAAAAGAAAGAGCGAAGGAATATGGAAGCTGAGAGATGTGGCATAACAGAAGGATTGGTAGTGCGGGCACTGCTGCTTGGGGTATCTGCGAGATTTGTGTAAGTAAATGGAGAGGGGGGAGAGAGTTGGAAGAGAGAGTGAAAGAGGCAGAAACGTGGAGAGTAAAAGAAAGAGCGAAGGAATCTGTAAGCTGAGAGATGTGGCATAACAGAAGGATTGGTAGTGCGGGCACTGCTGCTTGGGGTATCTGCGAGATTTGTGTAAGTAAATGGAGAGGGGGGAGAGAGTTGGAAGAGAGAGTGAAAGAGGCAGAAACGTGGAGAGTAAAAGAAAGAGCGAAGGAATATGTAAGCTGAGAGATGTGGCATAACAGAAGGATTGGTAGTGCGGGCACTGCTGCTTAGGGTTTCTGCGAGATTTGTGTAAGTAAATGGAGAGGGGGGAGAGAGTTGGAAGAGAGAGTGAAAGAGGCAGAAACGTGGAGAGTAAAAGAAAGAGCGAAGGAATATGTAAGCTGAGAGATGTGGCATAACAGAAGGATTGGTAGTGCGGGCACTGCTGCTTGGGGTATCTGCGAGATTTGTGTAAGTAAATGGAGAGGGGGAGAGAGTTGGAAGAGAGAGTGAAAGAGGCAGAAACGTGGAGAGTAAAAGAAAGAGCGAAGGAATCTGTAAGCTGAGAGATGTGGCATAACAGAAGGATTGGTAGTGCGGGCACTGCTGCTTGGGGTATCTGCGAGATTTGTGTAAGTAAATGGAGAGGGGGGAGAGAGTTGGAAGAGAGAGTGAAAGAGGCAGAAACGTGGAGAGTAAAAGAAAGAGCGAAGGAATCTGTAAGCTGAGAGATGTGGCATAACAGAAGGATTGGTATTGCGGGCACTGCTGCTTGGGGTATCTGCGAGATTTGTGTAAGTAAATGGAGAGGGGGGAGAGAGTTGGAAGAGAGAGTGAAAGAGGCAGAAACTTGGAGAGTTTGGAAGGGAGGTTGGGAGGCAGTGAAGTGAAATGTGAGGAGGCACTCCGATTACCTCTTCAAATTGTAAAACAGACGGAGGGCATTGCTGTGGGGAGGGGGTGTAGGAGAAATGCACACGGCGGGCAGGGGAGGGGGCGGAGCGGGGAGAGCGGCATGTGGGTGTCAAGAAGCCGGGGCCTTTGAAGTGAAGATAAGCTTCACTTCAAAAGGTGTCGGAGGAATGCGGGTGAGGGAACAGACGGCAATTGCGGCTGAGGGAACTGATGTGCACGCGCTTTTAAGCTCAATGCACATGCGCATTGAGCTTAAAAGTCACGGGCACTGCAAGGAATCGCCACGATTCCTTGCTTCTTAGTTAAAGGTTGTTTAAGCCGCAATAGGCTCGCAAGCTCGATGCGCATGCGCATCGACAGGCGAGACCTAAAAACAAGTCAGTGCAAGGACTTCATTTCCATGGGGCTTAGAGATTGACTGTTATGTCCACCTTTACCACTTTCGAAACTTGACAAGATGAAACAAATTAAAATATGGTTATCATGATAATTACTATTAAAGTCTAGAAAGCATACTGACATCGTAATTCAGGAGTGGCATCACCAGTGCTTAATTTGTTAAAAAAAACAGTAATGGAGTAAACCGTCTGCCAAAATCTAAATCAGGCCCTAAGTCCATTTCACAGCAGCATCTCATTGAGTAAGTAAAACTTTCATAAAGTGCTCAATTGCCGAGGCGTCTTAGCATTAGCGTTCTCTAGTGGATGAGCAGTTAACTAGTTAATGTGAATAGGCAAGAGCCATGTTCTCCCTCCCCATCTGCAATTTGGTGGGGCTTGATCTTAGTTTACAAGAGGGTACATGCCAAGAAAAGATTTTCTGGAAGTAAGACGGGCTTTGCCAAAAAACGCCATGTGGGCAATGTTAAGTGCCTTGAATTTCACTTGTTCCCTGATTGGCAGGTAAAGTAAGTCTACTGCCATTTTTTCACTTCTCAGGACTCACAAAATTAGGTTTCAGAGATGGGCAGAAATGAGTTTGCAGATGAATCAAAGCCTTCAAAGATCTTAGAGGTCTGCAAAGTTTGCTTAATTTGCTTTCACCTAATTACGCAAAATTTCAGGAATATTACGCATTATTACACAAAATGCACATCTGTCGTTTGGCACTATATTTTAGATCGAAATGTGTCCTTGTGTCAATTTTTGACACAGAGATGCATTTCACCCAAAAAGTGCAAAAAACACAATTGCTGCAAATAACAGCTGTTTATGTTCTGGTTGTTCCTGCACTCCTGAGCTGTAATTTTGCAGTGAGCTGTATAATTACACAATATGTGTAATGATGCAAATGTGGGAATTTTCTGTAACAAGTGTAACAACAGGTCTTCCAGTCTGCAGTCCTGTGAGAGAAAGAGTCAGTGTTCAAAGGGGACAAAAATGCCTTGGAGCTATTTCTCGTCCCTGAGCACTGGTGGAGGTTTTGGTTCTCCTCTGCAAGTGACCTTACACTTGTGATTTTCTTGAAAATAGCATTGTTCTGAGTGATAATGTCAGCTCCCAGATGGCATCCCCCTGTATTCATGTCACTGTAAAGAGACTTTGGGGCATATTACCAACAAGTAGCGATAATTATCGCTAAATAGGCTTAGCGACGATTATTTTATCGCTGCCTATCGCTGGATATGTTAGCGGAGAAAACATGCTATTAGCAACGTTTTTCTCCATTGTGCTAAAATATCCAGCGATAGCGGCGAAATGCGTGAATATTACTGAGAATACCGCGATATTCACGTATTAGCGACAAAAAGCTCTTAGCCTTGTTATCCACCTCCCATTGGATAACATGGCTATGAACTGGTCTGAGCAGGCGTTAGTTTTTGGCGATAGCGGGAATATTTCCATCGCTACGCCTGCCTTGCTAATAGGCGATAGTGACGTAAGAGACTGCTTTCAGTTGCTAACAGGTTGGGTACGCCCACTTTGCATGTCATTAGCGATAAATATCGCTGACATGCAAAGCGGGCCCCAAACCGCACGCTATCGTCTAAAAGCTGTCGCTAACATCAGTTAGCGACAGCTTGCTAATAGAGCAATAGAATTATCGCCGCTTAGCGGCCGAAAACGGCCGCTAAACCGGCGATAATTGCCTATCGCCACCCTTGGTAATATGCCCCTAGATTTGGAGGCTAGACATAATTGCTCCCAGGATGTCGTTCCTTCACAACATTCAGTACCCACCTGGATGTGCTGGTTCATAACAACACATCAATTACTGTGCATCCGCTACATCAGGAGTTACTATAACACACTGCCTGCAACTTGGGAACAATAGAATTTCCCAAGGTTGAATGTAGGATTTCCACTTCTGGACCAGAAGAGTAGATCTACCACAATCCACCATAATCAAGAAATGCTGTCCATGTGTGGCATTGTTGAAATGTTTGTTGAATTTCTTTCATGGCTTTATGCTGTTTTTCTTCTGTTAGGTGTTTGTTTGTCTCTCTTTGCATCTTTCTATAAGGCAAAACATCAAGAGATAAGAAAGAGAGAGAAAGATAAAGAGAGAAAGAAAGAGAGAGAGAGTGTGTGTGAGAGAGAGAGAGTGTGTGTGAGAGAGGGAGAGAGAGAGAGAGAAATGTCTTACACTGTTCTTGGCAGGACATCAAAACAACACCCAAGTTCCTCCCTCCTCCTCTCAATGGCTAATCTTCTCAGAGGCCTCAAAGTGAAAGGCTGTGGCATTTGAACCTTTGAGCCCCAGATACTTGATTAATTGATCTTTTTTGGGGCTCCCAGTGAGTGTATGTGTGGACTAGGAGGGCCTTTTTTTCTGGCCAACAAGCTTAAATTGGTGGCTCAGATCGGTGTTTGTTATTGATATTTGGAACTTTGGACTGTCTCCTCAGCAAACGTGCATGTTTCACTATGTTGGCTTGTTGTAGGGATAGAGAGAATATTTAATTTTATTTATATAACACATTTGATTGTTTTGAAATATCAAGGACAAAACAGGAAAGGCATGTCTTGTTATACATTAGAATACTGTTCCACTCAGGGCAATACACGTCTTCCCACCTTCCCCAAGTCTGCATCCAACCCACATTGGCATTGCAAATACATCATTTTTTGTGCAGACTTGTTATTTTCCGAGGCCAAGGACCAATGAGTCTCCTGGAGGGGGCTCCAAAATGATATTTCTATACTGGACCCTGTACACTACATCTTCTGATGTTTATGTGAACATACTTGGGCGACAAAGACCAGTCTTTCTAGGCTCATACAGTGATAAGGCCCTGCCTCCAGCCCCCAGGGAAGCAGAGTTGAAAATCTTCCACCCCTGCACAATGTACCTTTTGGCCACCACTAAACCCATCCACAATAGTGCCAATTTGTAATGGTTACTGTTAAGGTCTACGATATTATGTAGCAAAGTGATCTTAGCGTCACGAAGAAGCGACCAACCCAGCACAGAAGATTCTGGATTTATCCTGGTTTACTTTCAGCCCTGATTGTCAACTAAACTCCAGTATGTCCGTTATAATAGTTGAAACACCATTATCCACATCTATAACATAAATAAATATATCATGTGAATGTAGTGATGTAATGGACTTATGCCACCTCAGCCTCAACCCCTTGTCACCAAGTCTGCCACAGAATATAGCTTCCAATGGCTGGATGCGCGAGGCACACAAAATAGGGAAAAGGAGACAGGCCTGACTTGTTCCTCTTTCCAAGTCAATAATCATAATCATGTCTTCCACGAGTACATGAGCCCTGGTGGATGCTGTAACCTCATCAAAATTGTGTAGGGTGTTGTCTCCATTAAACTTCACTCCATTGAAACAAATCCTTTCTTGGGATTGTTTGTTGTGCATCAACAAAGGAACAGATGATTTTCTACCAGCCTTTCTGCACGTATGGGCTTATTATGATAGCGGATGGTCGGACTGCCGCCCGCTATCATGGCAGTCAGGAGACTGCCTGACGGGCAGGCAGTAGTCCAACCGCGGCATTAGGATGCGACCACCGGGCTGGTGTTCATTTACACAGCCTTGTGCTGCGGCCCAGGAAAAGGGACGCAGCACAAACCGCAGTGTAAAGAAGCAATTTGTGCACATGCATTTACCGTGCACATGCACCATGTGGTGCATGGCACACGATGTATGGAGGTGCGTGGAGGCACTACATTCTGGACCAAGTTTTTTCCACGGTTACGATTAATGCACTTGTCCCTCAACCCGTATTATGGTCGGACCATTTCTTAATCACCTTTAGTCTTTCTAGTATCTCTCCCGCCAGATTGAATTCCACAACCTCGGCTAAACGATTGTCTAGGCCTTTCCATCTGTTATCTAGTGAAACGTTACTTCAAGCTTTGGCACGTTCACCTTGCACTTTGTCCGGTAACGTGGAAACTGACCTACCCCTTTATACGGAATGGCTCACAACCATACTGGCGGATCTCGTGCCCGAGAAAGCCGTCAAACCTGGAAACAAACGTGCTTCTGCTCCTTGGTTTTCATCTAAGCTTAAAGAAGTTCGTCAAAATTGCAAGAGAGCAGAAAGAATTTGGAGAAAAGACTACCACCCTCGTGAGAGAGCAAAATTTAAAGATTTGACTAGATCCTACCATAAAATGATTTGGAGTGAAAAAAAATCCTATTTTGAACGTCGGATAGATGATTCGGACAATTCCTGTAAGGAGATTTTTAAAATTGTCAGAGACTTCACTTCTCCATCTTTGGCCATTTCTGTTCAGGGTCATTCCAAATCTTGGCTGGATGAACTTGCACATTATTTTGTTGTTAAAATAACTATCATTCAAGCCGACCTTGCCATTTATTCTAAACAGTCTCGGGCTGTTGACCCTGACGCTCCCTCTTCTGTCAACCCCACTCTCTGGGAATTTCCGCAGTTAAGCCCTGCCGCTTCATTAGACTATTTGACAGGCTTGAAATCGGGCTCCCCTTTAGATCCCTGCCCGGTCTCTTGTCTTAATAAAATAGCCTTTGCGCTAAATAGTCCCATTAACTCCATTCTGAATTCCTCACTGTCTTCTGGCATTGTCCCACAGGCTTGGAAGAGTGCTCTTATTCTTCCATTAATCAAAAAACCAACTCTGGATCCCATCATACACGCCAACTATAGGCCTATCTCTCTCCTCCCTGCTCTGGCGAAGGTGGCGGAAAGACATGTGCACCGATCTATCTCTGATTTCATCGAGAATAACAACTTGTTGCACAGTACTCAATCTGGGTTTCGTGCGAATTACAGCACAGAGACCGCACTACTGGAAGTCACCACCGCCATCAGAGAGGTCTTAGACTCGGGAGGTAAGGCCATGTTGGTTATGTTAGACTTGTCGGCGGCGTTCGACACCGTTCCCCATGACACCCTCCTAATTCGACTCTGGGATTGTGGTCTTAGGGGGACGGTGTGGAACTGGCTTAAGTCATTTCTAGCCAGCCGTCGGCAAACGATCTGGGCGCCACCTCACTCCGCAGCTATGTCAGCCCTGGAAGTGGGGGTCCCTCAGGGGTCTATTCTTAGTCCCCTGCTTTTCAACATCTTTATGGCCCCCCTTGCAGAGGTTGCGGAGTCGTTTGGCGCTCAGATCGTGTCTTACGCTGATGACACCCAGCTCTTGTTCACTCAGAACAAGAACGAGATGTTTGATGGGACACGTATCAGAGGCTGCTTAGAAGCAGTCTTTGACTGGTTCAAGAGACACGGCCTGAAATGCAACTCCGATAAATCGGAGCTGCTTTTTTTCGGGTGTGTCTCTGAACCAAACTGGAAAAGTTGGTGGCCCCAGGATCTTTTTCCTCCTGCCAATGCTAGTACCAAGGCTAAAAATCTTGGCATCATTGTTGACAATGAGTTGACTTTTGGACCCCAAATAGCCTGTCTTGCAGGGAAATGTTTCGGTATCCTGAGGATGCTCAGGAAATTCCTTCCTCTGATTTCCGTGAACCACCGCAGGGTTATCGTCCAAGCATTGGTAGGGTCTCGTATGGACTATGTTAATGCCCTTTATCTAGGTCTTCCTAAATATCTGGTAAGGAGACTTCAGATTGTGCAAAACTCAGCTGCTCGGGCTATCTATGGTCTTCCTAGAAGAGCTAGTGCCTCTAACTTGCTGAAGGAATTGCACTGGCTCCCTATAGCCAAAAGGGTGCTGTTTAAGAGCTTGACGTTAACCTACAAGGCTCTTCATGACTTGGGCCCCAGGTATATTAGAAAGCGTCTTGTTTTGTACAAACCGAGCAGAGCTCTTCGCTCTGCCTCCTTGTTTAAAATGTCCGTTCCATCCATCAAACGAACTAGACAAGGGGGGCGCTCCTTCCATTACCTGGCCCCACGCGCTTGGAATGAACTGCCATTTGCTCTTAGACAGGCCCCTAGTCTGATGTCCTTCAGAAAGGCATTAAAAACCTGGCTTTTTACTTATGAATTGTGAAGTCTTTTAATCTCAGTTATGTTTCCTTTCCAATAAAGGTCCTCTTCGCCAAAGCGCCGGGACACTCCATTGCGAGTAGCCGTTGCGCTATAGAAGAGCCCAATTAACATAACATGTACCCATAGGGCAACTCCGCAGTGGCCAACGAGGGATGGGGGTCCTGTTTGGGCTCCCCAAATTCCCTTTCCAACAGCCTTTTCATGGCGGTAGGACCGCTAAGAAAAGGCTATTGAAAAGGGACATCGTAATCCGGATGGCAGTGCC
Source organism: Lissotriton helveticus (assembly GCF_964261635.1). NCBI lineage: Eukaryota > Metazoa > Chordata > Amphibia > Caudata > Salamandridae > Lissotriton > Lissotriton helveticus. Next base: position 820,153,703 of record NC_136067.1, on the reverse strand, counting down.
TGCCTCGGCACCAACCTTAATTCAGGATCACAATTCTGACTGCGGCCCGTTGGGATCACTGATCCTGGCAGAGGCAGTGGTCCATCCCCGACAGAGGAAGATCCGACCGCTAGAATTGTAATGTGGCGGACAGACCGAAGGGTTGTCAGTGATGGTGCTGCCACAGACATCCTGTCACTGGCAGTCCCACTGCCATAGTAAAGAAGCCCATAGTTAGAGAGAAAGTCACAAGAAACTGATTTCAGCTGAATAGACACACTCAGAAGCAACAGATGTACAACCGAGTGGGTGACGATGATATCAAACAAAAATAGATACAAGTGGCAAGCCATAAACATACAAGAAGAATAATACCATAGGCAATCAACTAACACACATACATTATATTACAAGTAGTACATTCTGAACAACTTTCCAAGTGTCTTGTCCAATTATGGTTGTGTTCTGGTGGGGATTATCCATCATTACATCCTCTGTATGAAGAAGGTGGGGTTTTACAGAATGTGGACCTCCTCATGGAGTGACTTTACTTGCACGGGATGTGGAATATGTGGGGCCTTTTTATGTGTTTGGTCACACAATTTGTCATTGACTCCTAATGATAATCCAATAGTCCAACTGGAGTCTTTCTTTCATTCTCACCAAGAAGGGTAAGAAGCAGCCACAATTTCTATCCCACACAGCGCACTGGGCGGATACACCTTTTACATAAATAAAAACATTTGGTCAATAATTTGTTTTTTTTAAATGTCCTCCAACATTCTCAATGAAATGTTAATAATCACCTATTAAGGAATTGTAAAAGTAATCCGATTAATAAGGTAAAACATACAAATACCATTGGCTTTTCAACTTTTGGGCTTATACTAATTATCCATTCATCAAAACTATAAAGTTCTAACAATGATAGTTCGCATGTGATTACACTACTTATATATATTCCCTACAAAGTAAACATTAAAAAACACAAGTTAATTCTCGCATCCTGTAATTAAGAGGGGTGTGATCACACCTGTGGCTGTTGAATAGCCGTCATTAAGCTTTGAATTCAGATGAGAGGTATTTAGTACTGTAACTAGATTGTGGATTATGTGTCACGAATCCTCACCATGACAGTTAATAATTATTTCTAGAGCCCTGAAGAAGTTTCCCGTGGGAGTGAAACAATTTGGCTGTTTTTTAAGTTTGGTTCAAAATAAGAAATCAGTAGTTGTTGATCGCATGGAAAGTTCATTGGTCATCCTTTAGTTTGCATATGGAATTATCCTCTGAGGAATTTGCAAGTGGCTAATTATGTGTTGACAATTATTATCTGCATTCCATTATAAGAAAACAGCGAGTGGTCGGCCTCGAACAGAGACAAGAATATAAACTGCCTGACAGAGCCCGACACAGCCTCCACAAGAGGTGTAACATGTTGAAGAAAGATACTTCTGTCCAAGAGAAGGTCATTCAATTAAAGAATATTCTGTAATGCAAGTCAGGGCCTTCATCCTGGCCAGAAGGATCCCATGGTCTGTGGTATCAGATAATGCAAGGAATTCCAAAAGGATAATGGAACGGAAATAGCATCACCGGACCAAGAAAAAAGATCACCCAGCAGTTAAACTAAGTAGGATGAGAAACTGTTTGCAACCCCCTCCTCCCCCTTCCCCCCAAAAAAAATCCACACTCTAGAGTAATTTATGGCTAGACTGAAGGTACCAGAGCGCTTTACATAAAATGCAAGACGTTTAGATTCAAGCACATGCATATATAGAGGCAAAGAGAATCGTTAGTCAGTTAGGGTGGTTCCAGTAGGCAGACAATTAGAACAGCATTAGTTAATGGAGTAAATTATATATTAAACAGCTGAAACAATCAAACAACAGACAGTCGCAAAGGGTCTGGTCAGAAAGAGTGTCAGCTATAGGAATACAGTTCAGTTAGAGCGTGTGTTAAAGTATTTGTTGATGAGAATGTGTTCCGGGTCCCTTTTGAAGCAGAGGGAGTTGCAGTGGAGTTCTCTAGGGAGTGAGTTACATATCCTGGGTGCATTTCCAGAAAAAGAGTGGGTCTGGGTGGATTTACTTTTCAGTTTGGGAGGTCTGAGAAGAAGTGAGTTGGAGCTTCTCAGAGTTCTGGCTCTTCCTGTTTTCGAAAGTTTATTATCTAGATAGTGAAGGGTATGTGTGTGAAGGGCTTTGGGAGTGATGCAAGCAGTCGTGTATATACATATTCATTTGATGGGAAGTCAGTTGAGGATCTTGAGGGCTGGTGTGATGTGTTCAAACCATTTAAAACCTGTTAGGAGCCGGGCTGCCGTTTTTTGAACTGTTCTTAATGGGGTGAGGTGAATTTTCGGCATCCCTGTGAAGATGGCGTTCCCATAGTCCAGTTTAGAGACGACTAGAGATTGTACTACTGTTTTAAGATCGTCTGGGGGAACAAATGGTTTGGTTTTCTTGAGGGGTTTTAGTGTGTAAAGTGCTCCTTTGGCTGAGTTTTTGATGTGGTCCTTCATTGACATGTTTTTGCCCAGGGTGATGTGAGAAGGTTGAGCGATATTGGTGAAAGCTGGGTCGCATATCTTTACCATAAAGATATTCAGGACTACAGCCAAATGCATACCAATAATGTGTGTTGGGGGTGGGTCAATAGCGGACTGAATTTCAATACAGTTTGGGTTGTTAGTTTAGTCAAGAGTAGCGTTACCAGTGAGTCATGGACCCTAGAAAAAGAAATGGTAGTCTCCTGTCTGCTTGTTGAATTATACAACATGCAGTAAGCAGGGCTCAATGGGCTCCTCAGACAACCTCTGGGCCTCGGTGCCACTGAACCTGCTGCACCAATGAAAGCTATGCCCCTGGTAGAGACATGTTTTAGTGCATGCTTTGGCATTAGTAATTGTGACAAGGTGCCTTTTTACGTAGGTTAGAAATCAAAATATACCAGCAAGCATGTGAAGAAATGTCACTCGTACCGTACGCGCCCTAGGCAAATGTTGTTCAGCATACACCAGCAAGACCTCAAGAGTTATTTTGTTTGCTGGAAAACGGTGAGGATGTGTTGAGACCACAAAGCATGATAAAAACTATTCACATTTAGGCGTATGTCTATACATAAAGATGCTTTCAATTACTTGATCGCGTTTTCTGCGTCAACCTGGTCGGATTCAAATGTATATTTATCCAATGTGAAATACCCTCCACCGGTTGCAGTGTGAGAATTAACTTTTATACTATAGTGGGGTAAAGTGAATTGGATCACAATGCTGAGCGAGCCAGTTAAAAACCAGCGGTCTGGTCATGTTGTTTTGCAGTGTAAAATAATAACAAGAATGAGATATATTAAGTAGCTATTGTACACAAGTTTAAAGTGTTGCAGATTTTAAAAGGGCAAAACCGTAGTGTCTAAACCGAATGACAAAGTTTCTATTGAACGACGTGTTACTGCTTACATCTGCCACTTTATATGTCACTAATAGCGTCCAAGAACTCTACAAACGACACATCTCATGGCAGTCAATATGTGCATCATAAATCATAATGCCTATAGCGGTCAGTATTTATGCAGCACAGGTTCTTAAAATCGAATCGGATGTTTAGTCGTATTTTCTTTCAATGTAAAGGCTCCCCCGTGTGTTTGTTTGAGATATTGCGCCCTTTCTAAAAATGTATGTTATTCTATTGTGTTGTACTGCACTTGCATCTATCTATAGCGTAGGCAGTCAGGGTGACTCCTGACATGGAGGCAAATTGTGGGCCGTGACTAAAAATTCAGGACAAAGGGCAACATTCAGAGAAAAATGTTTTGGACAAAAGGGTGAGTTTTGCTACACATCTGAAGAGGTCAAGCAATAATGCAAAAGTACGTAACTTGATTGTATAGACAAGTACAAGTCAAAATAGGTTTATGTTCTTTGATTTGGCTAAAACACAGCTGTATTGAGCAGACATTCATATGAGATTGATCTAATTTAAAAATTAAACAACTAGCAAATATATATACACTAAGCAAAATTTGATAGCTGGCCTAAGGGGCAGATGCCACGGTATTCAACCTCATTACCATGAATGAAAGTACCCTAAGCAGGGGTCTGATGCTGAACATGAAGTTCGAGGTAATAAGCAGCAGTGCTTTTAATTTTACTTTCTGAAAGTGTGCCTTTATCAGAGGTGACAGACTTCAGAAATTCTTTGTTTCCAAGAGAAAATAATAGAAATCTGTGCTTGAATGTTTCAAATTAACCAACATCTGCTGTTCTGTTTTCACAAGTTTGATGTTCGGGCACCATCACTGTGATACCTTTTCATTATCGCATGAAACTTGTCTACAAAGTAGGAAAATCAGGCCCTTCGAGGAAAGTTTTTTGACCATTACACCCGAGGCAATGTTTCATAACACACAGTCCACAACCCTCAGCAGGGGAACGAGAATTGACGCTGCACCGTCATCGGGCACGTCAGGACATCCCCACGTAGACCATCAGCCGTGGCTCTCAAGCAATGTTCTCGCAGCTTTGAGTGGCAGTGGCATCTATTTTGCTCCTTCTTTTAATTTTTTTTTAACATTATTAGATCTGCAACTGTGTGAATTTGCTACAGTGTGAGAAAATAGGTGAAGTTGTGACGCAGTTGTCTTTGTAACCTCCATAGCAGAGCCATCCTGTAAAAGAAAGAGGCGATATATAATTCGAAAATCAAGAAAGAAAAAACATGACTTACCAACACCATTTCTTCTAGCATTCCTGTCTGCAACACCTGAGCTCTCTTCACTATCAGTAGTACAATGATGTGTTCAGCCTAAAAAAGGAAAGAAAAAGGCTGCTGATTTGTAGTACTGACCACAATAAGCACATGTAAAAAGCGTCAAACAAATCTACTAATTCAGTAACTATACCACTCCTACAACCCATCCACCTGCACCCCCACAATAGTTCCTCATTCCCAAAAATATAATTTGGCCCCTCCACATTCAGACATTTTTACATTAGAGGTTTCTACAACGTAAAAAAACGTGTACCTATTTTAAAATGGAGCATCTGTACGGAGGAGAAGCTATAAACGACACATCCTGCACCTATTGACACACTAGCATTGCAGCTCTGACCACCAGGGACCTTATCGTGGAGGCGTGACTGAGGCAGTAGTTTGGCCGCGTGGCGAAGTACATGGTGGGGAAGAGACTAAACAAATGAACCATTACAAATAAAACAAAACTGACAAAAGGCCCGCATCGGCGCTGCCACTGAGGATTAGCTTTGCTCGTGTCCTCCTGTGACTTGTTGCAGGGAGTGGTGGGACCTGAACACAACTGGTGACATGACATCTCACATATGGCAGAAACACCGCACAAAAAGAACACCTTCCGCTGATTGCACTGGGCTCTCTGACACACCATGGGTAAGCATAAGCAGGCCAAACTGACTTTAAACAATCGGCGCCATACACACACTTTTGATCCAGAGCCAGGGAATGAGCACAGAACAGGGCGGGGGGCCACCAGGTGTCGTTCCAGGCGTCTGGGTTTGGGCCCATGGTGAGTACTTCCGTTTTGTTGGTGTTTAGTTGTAGGCAGCTGTTTTTCATCCATTTGGCGACGGCTTCTATACCTTCTTGAAAGTTGTGTCTGGCGGTGTTGGGTTCGATGGATAGGAAGAGGATGAGTTGGTTGTCGTCTGTGTATGACACAATGTTGAGTCTGTAAGTTCTGACGATGGGGGCGAGTGGAGCCATTTAGACGCTGAAGAGCGTAGGGCTGAGGGAGGACCCTTGGGGGACTCTGCAGGTGGTAGGTGTAGGGGGGAGTCTGACCAGCTGTGTTCTGCCTGAGAGGAAGGAGGCGATCCAGTCGAGGGCCTTGTCCTGGATCCCTGCATCGTGGAGTCTGCGTACTAGAGTGTGGTTAGAGACTGTGTTGAACGCCGCTGAGAGGTCGAGGAGGCTAAGGGCTGCTGTTTCTCCTTTGTCCAGTAAGGTACTGATGTCGTCTGTTGCAGCGAGGAGGGCAGTTTCCGTACTGTGTTTTTTTCTGAAGCTGGATTGGGAGGAGTTGATGATGTTGTGCTCTTCGATGAATTTGGCGAGTTGGCTGTTGATGGCTTTCTCAATGACTTCCGCTGGGAACGGGAGCAGGGAGCTGGGTCTGTAGTTTTTGAGGTCGGTGGGGTCCGCCGAGGGTTTCTTCAGGAGGGGGTTGATCTCAGCGTGTTTCCAGTTGTCAGGGAACGAGGCGGTTGCCAGGGAGCGGTTGAAGGTGTGGCAGGGCATGGGTGCGACGGTGTCGGCAGCTCTGTTGAAAATGTGGTGGGGGAAGGGGTCCGTGGGGGCCCAGGAGTGGATTGACTTCATCATCTTCAGTGTGTCTTCGGTGGTGAGGGCTGTCCAGTTGCCAATCGCTGGCTTCCGGGTGTCGGGGGTGGTTAGTGAGGGTGGTGAACAACGTTTACAATGAAACTTTTACAACGCACTACCATTACAACGCAGGCATTACCAGGCATACCATTACAACGCATTGCGCTGGGGGGCGCTCTAGGATAGGGAATACGTTTCATTTTCTATCCAACACCTTCCCTAGTGTCCACGGGGACTGGAGTTGGAATAGAAAATTATACTTACCACTATCCAGCACCTCTAAGCGCTATGCGTTGTAAAGGTTTGCGATGTAAAAACCGCGTTGTAAAGGTATGCGTGGTAAAAGTATGCGTTGTAACGTCATACATCCGTGAGGGTTCAGTGTGTTGGTCGTCTTCGTCGAAGTTGTCGTAGATGCTCTTGATTTTGTGGTGGAAAAAGGTGTTGAGTTTGCCGCAGAGGTCTTTTGAGGGAAGGATGTCGGTGGACTCGCTGGTGAGTTGGGCGAACTTCTTGATGATGTTGAAGAGTTTTTTGCTGTTGTGTGCATGAGTGGATATTCTGTCTTCAATCGCTTTTTCCTCGTTTTTCTGATGAGTTTGTGGTGGGCATTGGTGGCGGCTCTGAAGTTGTTGTGGGCTCCTGTGGATTTGGTGTTCTTCCAGGTCTTTTTGAGCTGGTGGTAAGTGCGTCTGGACTCTCGAAGTTCGGTGGTGAACCATCTAGCTTTCTTGGCGTGGGTGTTGTTGTTTTTCTTGAGAGGGGTGCTTTGGTGTTGGCGCTGTCGGAGATCCATCTGTGCAGGGTTCGGGCTGCAGTGTTGGCATCATTGTTTTCTGCAATGGTTGGGGTGGAGTTGCTGAGTGATGAGGTTAGCTAGTGGTTGGTGATTATGGTCCAGTTTCTTCGTGGGAGCAGGTGCTGGTATCTGTGGATGGTGGGTGTTCTGAAGGTGAAGTGGACGCATCAAGGGTCAGTCCATGGGAGTTTGGTGGTGCGGCTGAAGGTGATGGAGTTTCCTGTTGTGAAGAGGGGGCTCGAGGGTGTGTACTGCTGAGTGCGTGGGTTCGGTCACAAAGTGGCGGAGTCCAATGTTGTGGAGCTTGTCCAGGAGGGATGTGGTGCTTGGGTCCAGTTGGTTGTCGAGATGGAAGTTGAGGTCTCTCAGTAGGGTGTAGTTGGTGGACGCGTTGGCATGTGGGGAGATGATGTCAGTGATGGAGTTGGCGAAAAGTCTGTGCGGTCCAGGGGTCAGTAGATGAGGGGTCCTCGGAGGGTTGGAGGTAGGGCTGGCCAGTATTTTGAAGTGAAGGTGTTCCATCAGGTCTGTGGGCTCATTGGGGAGTGTGCTCAGGCAGAGGGTGGATTTGTGGACGATGGCGATTCCTCCTCCCGGGCGGGTAATAATAATAATAATAATAATAATAATATCCACATTTGTAAAGCGCACAATCACCCGTTAGGGTCTCTAGGCGCTGGGGGCCGTCGGGAAGATTAAGCAAGCTATTGCCCAGAGTCACATGGTGCTGGGCTAATCTGCCACCGGTGCCGGGGATCGAACCGTGATCCCCAGATTCCAGAGTCAGTCGCCCTGGCCGCGGCGCCACACCTCTTCCCTACGGGTAGGGCGGTCCTTCCTGGAGATCTTGTATCCTTGGGGAATGGCGATGGCGATGTCCGGTCCTGAGGTGGTGTTGGTCCAGGTTTTGGTAAAGAATACTACGTCCAGGGTAGTGCTGTCAAGGAGGTCCCAAATTTTGGTGGCGTGTTTGTGGAGGGATTGCACGTTGAGGAGGATGCATTGCAGGGTCTTCGGTTCGGTTGTGTTCTTGCGGGCGGATTGCGCTGGGTCAGTGGTCTTGGCGGTGCTGCAGGTATGCTGGCAGCGGTGACAGCTGAAGGGTCCGTGGGTGTCGGCTGGTGATGCTAGCTTGAATTTGTTGTCCTAGCCTGGGTTGAGAACGTGGAGTGCCGCTGGGTCGTAGCATTGGCGGTGTAGAGATCCAGGGTTCCTGGCGCTGGTCGCAGTTGGGTCACGGACGGGTGCAGACGGGCTTGCCTTTGGCGCCCCAGCGGCAGCGGCCGCCATTAAGTAGGGGTCGGGGAGGGCTGGACAGCTGGGAAATGGGAGCGGGGAGGGGAGCTGGATTGCACCGGTCGCACTGGTCGTGCTGTGGGGAAAAGGCCATGGGGGCAGCAGCGGCGGGGAAAAATAGGCTGAAAAAGGCTTAAAAGGAAAATGCAAAAGGAGAGAGAAAAATGCAAATAAGGCAGGAAAAGTGCAAGAAAGAGTGGAGGAAAGACACAGAGGACACAGGAGAGTGAAAGGGGGAGATTGAGATGAGGGAAAAAACGAGTGAAAAACGGAGGAAAGACACAGAGGGAAAGTAAAGGGGGGAGCTTGAAATGAGCGGAAAACAACAGAAAAAGTTCAAGAAAGAGTGGGGGAAAGACACAGAGGACACAGGAGAGTGAAAGGGGGAGAGTGAGATGTGGGTAAAAAATGCGTGAAAAAGGGAGGAAAGACACTGAAGGAGAGTGAAGGGGGGAACTTGAAATGAGAGGAAAATGACAGAAAATGGAGGTAAGACCCAGAAGGAGAGTGAAGGGGGAGATAGAAGTGAGGGAAAAAACGAGTGAAAATGGAGAGAAAATGCTGAGCAAGAGAATGAAGACAGAGGTCCACTGGACCACAAGGGATGAGGCGCAGGTGAAACCTACGGGTGGAGGAGGAACTCGAACACCAACACTCAAAAGTGCAGGGGCTCGGGGGAAGGCCTCACTTAATGGTGGAGCTGCGAGGGAGGGAGAGCAATTTCAATGACAATGAGTCAGTGGTCTTGGACCTAAAAAATAGCCTCAGCCCCATTGACTCCAAAGCTGACCTCCTCACCAACAGATTTGACCACTTCAAGGAAAAGGTGGAGAAACATGATGACTGCATTGACCAACTGGATCACGGCACCTCCAATATTGAAGAAACCCACACATCCACCAAGGAGCAGCCCCTCTGCAGGCCCAGTGGGACTGCTCAAAATGTTAGGTCCTTTTGTCAAAGACAAGATCCCTTTGGGTTTCTTTTAGGCATACAAATACACACTATTATCATACACACATGACCCAATCACCAACACTGAATAGAACCAAAATAATGATATGAAATATATAGTGTATCTTCATTGATAGAATCCTTATGAGATTCAAAATATATAAAAAGGTTATAAAACATATGCATCATCAATACACATCAAATATTCATATAAGTTAAAAACCTGGGAGAATATGACAAATAGTAGTGACATCAGAACCTGATCAATCAAGTGAGCACACCAAGTACAGAAAGCTGAAATTATTAACCCTGGTTAAACACTTTATAGCGTTCTTTTTCCTGATAGAACAAAGTACTGCTTGCGGCGGTATAGCTTGATCTACCACCTTCTTCAGGCTTACAAATACAATTTAGTGTCTCCCAACACATTCATGTCTTTGACAGAAGTGTCTATTTTTGGTGTCCTGTCCCTTTGGCGAGAAGGACCCCTCGCTCTAATTTTGGAATTCGAAATGTTAGGTCTTCAGTTTCTTGCAGAATTCAAGAAGTGAGGCAGAGGCTCTCATGTGCGGTGGCAGGTCATTCCATTCTTTAGGAGCAATGTACGTGAAGGCTTGACTGCCAGATCTGGATATTCATATTCATGGGAATTGTGCAAGCAGGAGTCCACATGACGGGAGGGTATCTGCAAGGTTTGTAAAAGCAGATGCAATTGTTAAGGTATGCTGGGCCAGTGTTATGGAGTGCCTTGAAAGTGTGGCTGAGGAGTTTGAATTGTGCTAGTTTGTGAATGGGGAATCAGCAGGGAACCTTCAGGTGAGGTGTGATGAAAGTGCAGCGTGGGAAGTTTGGAGTGGGTTTGGCCGCCAAGTTCTGAATGGTCTGCAGTAAGCATGGGCGTAAAATCCGTTCCGCTCGCAGATTTTGCGGATTTTCGGTAAATTCGCAATCCGCGAACTCTCGCGAACTTGCCGAAAATTCGTAAAATCCGTGCGAAGCGGATTTTTTGCTTGGTCGCACTTGCCAACTAGAATACTATACAATTTCGCGGGAGTAAACACTTGCGAACACGTAGATGCTGCGGGCAGCGACAATCTCGCAATAGCGAGGTTGCAAAATTTGCAATTTCGCACAAGAAATCCACCAGCAGGCAGCATAAACCTTGAAAATTATGATTTTTATCAGAATAACTCCTCAGGTTGACATTTGCCTGCACTTTTTCTTTGCAAGGAGTCCATTTTGGGGGGTGGGGGTGGGAGGAAGGAAGTGCCCCACAGTCTCCAACTTCCTGTTCCTGTCCACCAGGCTCCTCCCAGTGCTTTCTTCATGTGCTGGTCACTTTGATTTGGATCTTGACCTGGAAGGATTACTTTTTGTGGATGATGCTCGATATTTGGATTTTTGCAGAACTGAAAGCACTCAGCAGGTGCAAAAGTTCAATCTTATCATTAGTAACCATTCCCTGTAGTGCTTCCTGAGGGGCCCCTTCAGAGTTCATTTGCCTACTTGCAACTATTCTATGACCCTGCTCTGACCCTCACAGCAGGCTCAGAGAATAGCTACAAGTATACAACAAAGGTCCTGTTAAAAAAATTACACTGCAACAGAAAGCAATTACAGACAAAACTGAAAGCACTCAGCAGGTGCAAAAGTTCAATCTTATCATTAGTAACCATTCCCTGTAGTGCTTCCTGAGGGGCCCCTTCAGAGTTCAGTTGCCTACTTGCAACTATAGGCCACAAAGGTCCTGTGAAAAAAAATTGCACTGCAACAGAAAGCAAATTACAGATGAGGAAGCAGGTGCCAGCCAGACTGGAAGTTTAAATTCAGTGACACATTAATCAACCCCAAATTAATTCATGTCAGTTGAAGCAGGGCAGGTGTGCTTGCTTTTTTTCACCCCCATAATCTACAGTGATAAACCAACCAGAGGGTGGCAGTGATGTACCAGAGGGTGGCATGGGTGTACCACAGGGTGGCAGTGGTGAAACAGAGGGTGCTGTGAACCTGTGATGATGAACCAGATGTAGAAACAACATAGTCGCGGCCGTTGCGAGCCGACAAGTAAGTTCGCAATTGCGAACTGGTACAGAACCCTCGCGAACTGGCAGAAATCCTTGCAAACACAAAAAAAAAAAATCTGCAAATTCGCGAGAGTTCGTGTATTTTGCGGATTGTGAACCCGTAAATACGCAAGTTCGCGGATTGCCAATTCGCAAAATCCGCCCATGATTAGTCTGCAGCCTTGTGGGGAGTGTTTTTTAAATTGGGCAAAGAGATTATACCCATAGTAAAGTTTTCTTGGGAGCAGGGCGTGCATGCCAGTTTCCTGGGCGCTTATTGGGAGTCATTTAAAAATCTTTACTGTATAGAAGCATGCCTGCAGTGACGACACTGAATTGGGCAGTCATGACATGTTTGCTGTTGATGATGATCTTGAGGTTCTTGGCATGGGCGGTGGAGCTGTCTGTCAGTCCTAGCTCTCTTAGCCACCAGGTGGAGCTCAACTGTGATGTGGTCTTCCCAAAGACCATGATTTGTATTTGTGCGTGTTTAGCTTTAGACAGCTGACCTTTGTCCAGTGGGCGATTTCAGTGATGCAGGCATTGAACTTGATTTGGGTACTGGGGAGAGAGGGCGAGAATGAGTTGCGTGTCATTGGCATAGAAAATGACCTTGCTATTGTGAGAGCTAGAGGGATCATGTATGCATTGAAGAGGGTCAAACTCAGGGAGGATCCTTGGAGAACTTCGCAGATAAGGTCACGGCATCCGAGGTGTATGGTACCAGGCTGACCGACTGGGTCCATCCGTTCAGGAAGGAGCAGATCATTTGGAGTGTATGTCCTTGGATTCTAATGTTGTGTGAGTGTTGGATGAGAAATGGGTGGCAGACTGAGTCAAATGCAGCAGAGAGGTCCTGGAGGATGAGGACCGCCATGTCTCCTCTGTTCAGAGTCATGCAGATGTAATCGGTGGCAGTGATGAGGGCAGTTTCCATACTGTGGTTGGGTCTGAAACCAGGCTGAGTGATTTCAAGTAGTTGGTGATCGTTGCGGTATTCCTTGAGGTATCTGTTGATGATTTTCTCTAAGACGTTGGCCAGGAATGGTAGCAGGAAGATCAGTCTGTAGTTGAAAAGCGGTGAAGAGTTTGCAGAGGGTTCCTCCATCAATGGGAGGAAGGTGCATGTTTCCAAACATCTAGGAAGGTCGCAGAAGAGGTTGAGGCATTTAGAATGGGTGTAAGCATGAGGCTGATGGGTTGCATTCCTCTGGAGTGGGTGTGATGGGAGCAGGGGTCCAAAAGGGCCACTGAGTAGATGGGCCTAAATGACAGTTTCTTCTGAGGTGATGATGAGCCATGTGGTCAGCACTGGTTCTTTGGATAAGATAAGGAGGCATTTGTCACCTTCCAAGACTTCTAGACCCGGGGTAGGTCGTACTCCCTGAGGAGCGCTAATCACAGCTCCTACAATCGCCACTGTTCGAACATACAGAATGTCACTAGGGGGCTATCTGTCCCACCTTCCAGGTGCATCTAGAAGGTACCTTATATATCCATTGGTGCTGGACTACACTGCGACTCCGAATTACAGGGCATGGTACTTAACACACACACACTCAACCCATCCCTGTTCGAGTAGAAGAGGATCCCTTGGTCCTGATGAAATGCCAAGACCTTCTGGACTAAAATTTCATGAAACATGTTGATTCCTTCCACTGCACACAAACCAAATAGAGCTTGAGAGGTTGTAATTCCCCCTCTCTAGCTACGACTTTTTTAGTCCTTGTTTTTACTATAGCATAGGAACCCAATCAATAAAAGACATCCTGTGGGATTCCTATAGCTATTTTTAGCTCTCAACTACACACTCCCGTTTCTACTTATAACACTTCCTTGCCCCCTCACTGCTTATTCTTCACATCAGCAAAAAAGAGAAGACCTCCAGCAAAGATACCTCTCGCAGGCCCTGTTGGGCATTGCAGCACCGGCACAATGAGGGGTTGCCGATGATGAGTCATGACACCTTTCAGGGTGTGTTAGGGCCCTTGCTCCTAAAAGAAGCTATTCTCCCTCTCGTTCTCTTTACCTCTTAGCACCTGGGACACTACCCTATCTCTCCTCCTACACCTCGCCTCAATAGGAACTGCATACTCTTGTTTTTGCTATTCGACACTTAAGGGCACGTATGCTGGGTCTCCTAAACCCCAGTCCCTCTTTCTGTGATTTTTTTGCATTTGGCAGAGAGCAATTCCGGAGGTGATTCAATTGTTGAAATTCTTGATGGCTATGGGAGTCTGTTGATGTGTTCGGGTCGGTGGGTATTACAGTCCTTGTCAATGATGCTGCTCTAGTTTCAGTGGGCTGATCTTGCAGAGGTGCATGTGCGCTGGACTGGGAAAGGGATGCTGAATTTGATAAGAAAATGGTCTGCCCATGGGGACTGGTTTGGGCTTGTCGACTTACATGTTGGTGAAAATAGGGTCCAGGAGGTGTCTAGTGATGTAGGAATGTCCCTTTACTTGTTAGTTGAGGCTCAGGCTTCCGAAGTCTTCAATGAGTGCGCTTGATTTGGGGTTAGTGTGGTCTTCTGTAATATTGCTATTAAGCTAAGGTACCCCCTATTTCTTCGAGGACCAAGAGGAGGGGGATTGAGTAAATACAAAATAGAAAACCTCTTGTCAAACCTATTTAATTTGAGAATTGGCTATAGCTTTCCTGTCAATATTTGATAAACAGCACAGATACAAAAACACGGAGAAAGAAAGAAAAGTGACTTTCATTTAGATTGTGTTTTATTTATCAAAATACATGATTTCCCTTACTTTAAAAAATATATATAAATGTATATATTTTTCCTTTTTTTAATAAAAATTAATTTGTTCATCAAAAATACATAATAGGTAAATCTTTACAATGACATTTGAAGATAACTTCAATAATCCCTACAGAAAAAGAACACAACTGAAATCAGACACATTCTCTCATTCAACCTTTCTCACCGTTCAGTCCTCTCAGGCATACTAACTCTCATACTGTGCAAACATATTCACAAAGAAACCATATCTGAGACAGAAACCTATTACAGAAATTCTGTTTGTCCTGTGTATGTACATTCAAAAAACATCAGTCCATCATTTTGGTTTTGAATGGTCATTTCCTTGACATGATTCTAAGATGAAATTCTCAGATGTGTGTTGTTGGCCTATGCACGTTTCGGTGAAAGCAAGATGTTATCACCTTCATCAGGGCCGAAATAGTACAATTTCAAAGTAAAAACTGGGGGTTCTTTGTATCTGTAATCATACAATACATGTATAAGTTTCTGTGCTGTATCAAATATCAAAGGCACTGTCGCTTGGCAAGGTGCCCCCTGCACTGTGAAACATGGAGTGGCTTAGAAGCAGCTGCTCCCTATTTCACTTGAATGTGCAGCCTCCCCGGCAGCGCAAGTCCGTGCCTTAAGTCATGAAGAGGAGGGATTGTCAAAGCAAACAGGAGATCATTAATGCAGTAAGAGTCACCACCAGGGGCATGGAAAATATTTGAAAAAGGTGGTGTGATCTACAATCCAGGATCTAAGAGAAGCTAACCAGAACAAGAAAGGAAGCAGCTGGTGCTGGAGGAGGGCCATTCTCAGAACCACCACCTACCCTGACGGAGAAGGTCATTAACAAGACACTGCTGTTTAAGGCCATCACTAGAGTTAACCAAATAGACACATCATCAACTTCACAACCACCACCAGGTATGTGCCTATATTCCGCACTTCATTACAAAAAAGTAAAGAGTTTCAGGATCATGCAACACTGGGATTGCTTATGCACTGCACAGTCACATATCACAGTAGCTGTGGACATTCTTTGAAATACATGCAATCCAGCTATTAAACAAAGGTTGTGAGTAGCATGCTATATGTGTCACATAAGAACAAAAAGAGAAATCTTAATTCCCATATAGTGGCTCTGGCACGTGAAGCCAATCTTTTTTCTTGGTCAAGTCCCTCAAAATGTGGTCACAACGTCCAGCCACATTTTGTACGCAGCTGACACGTGTTTTGTCAAAATATACTTTATCAAGGCTGCAACTATACCAAAAAGGTTTAGTGACATAAACTAATAATGCATAAGAACAGATTCATAATAACGTTGCATCCATAATGCATCATGCTATCAACAGCAAATAAGAACTGTGTCCCTTGTGCGGATCAGAAAAACTATATTGTGTACACCAGCAATAAAAAATTAGCACATAGAATGAGTGTGTGACAGGAATAGCAAACACAGTAAAAAGAACACAAACAATCTCCTAGGAACAAAGGATATCATGTGTCATAAAGACCAATTAGGTTAGCAACCAAATGAAGTAACACTCGCACTCCTAATGAATGGTAGGAAAGTGGTGTCAGACCAAGTTACCTCTCTAGAGCAGTGTTTCTTAGGGCTAAAAAGCCAGAGTATAATAGAAATTTTCAAGCTCAAATTAGATCAGAGGTAATGATCTATGCAGAACGAAAGTGTGATTTAGTACCGATCCAGAAGGAGACAAATGAGCACTATGTATCGTGTGTGGCCAGAGGCATTTACTGAGGAATACGCTGTATATCGTCAAATGGAATAATGCCATTTCATGTGTATTCCAGTGAATAGAATCAGTTGTTAAATGTGTGGGCGCCTGATAACATCAGGAAATCTTCAAATATTTGGGAGTTGGTGTGTGGCTTTGGAAGAGTCATTTTGTGGCAAAAAATACACTTACCTTCAGGGTCAGATTGGTAAGGCGGGCACTCGGGCAATGGGCCGGTATCGGTGTTGCAGCTCTGGACCGCTTTTATGGGCAGGGTGGAAGCAGATTTGGGCTTTGTCTGTGCTGGTCAGGTGCCACCAGCCGCCCAGTGGGGGCCTGATCAGCCTTCTTAGAGGTAGATGGGCCTCTATTGCCTCCCTTTTACCAATGGGGTGGAGATGTCATTCCCAGTCTCTTGGTGAGCGGACCCTTTGATGTATGCAGATTGAGTAGGGGCAAGTGGCCTGAGCTGAAGGGGCCTCACTTATTTTTAGGTGTAGTTCACCAGTGTGAACTAATCTATGCACACTGTGTAGGAAACATTAGCATTTTTTTTTTATCTCAGTGAAGACAAGAAAAAATTAATCTTTTAGACAAACCTTCTTTTCATAAAACTTAAAACACTGAAGCAGTGTTTTGCTGAAAGTCACAATCCGCAAATGTGGGCTACATTTTTTTTGCATACGCGAGCCTATTTTTTATCCCATTCTAACCCTGCTTACCACAATGTGTCTCGAATAGTATAGGGTAATAGCTGCAGCATGGACACACCGCTACCTAGCGCACTAAGTTGAGGCCGGAACACACCGCTCCCACTGAAATTAGATTGACAGAGTAGTTCTACTCGCAATTCCTTGCGGTTGCCATTTACACCCTTGGTTGACGAGCTGGCTAGCTCGTTCGCTCCACCGGTCCACTGCAAGTTTAACCTGCCTTGCATTCGGCATTGACTCAGGCTTGTAACCTACTGTCCTGATAATAATCCTGTAATTCTATGTATGGGATCAAAACGTTGCTGATTCTTTGACACCTAAACACAGTCATACTTATCATTTCAATGGTATGGGATCAAAACGTTGTTGATTCTTTGACACCTTAACACAGTCATACTTATCATTTCAATGTGCAATGGTGTTTTTCTTTATTTATGCTTGCTAAAGTGATGAATTACTTTCCAAGCATTAAGCTTTGCCTGAGCCCTTCTGTGTGTTCATACCTTGCTTGATGCAAGTTTATGTTCCCACTTCATCATTATGTCACTAATTCTAAAATATTAAAAATATTCCTGTCCAGCTGGACAGCGCAATATAGATTTCATTGAATGTCTATATTCATGACTTCTCTCCTATGGTGAGGGGCCACTGTGTTTGTAGCATACTGATACCCAAGGTCCCTGACCAATCCTAATGGGTTCCCTTGTCTGGAAATAATTCGCATAGTATAGAGCACACTAAAATGGCATTCTGTGTTTGCGCCATTATGGCTCTTAAGAGGATACTGCAGGGGACAAGTACTCTTAGAGAGAAATTTCTCTGGACCCTAGGTGAGCCCAAATATGTGCTTAGTGACTGCCCTTGCATGTCTGTGTGCAACCTTTACCATATTTCACTTTGTGTTACAGCATTGGGCTATGGTGTAAACAGGGGAGTAGCTTCAGAGGGGGTGTTTGGGGTGTTCCAACCCCCAAATAAATGTACTTTCTGATAAATAGTTGGATACAGGTGCGTTCAGTCGGGTTTGGTGAGAGGTCTGTCGGATTTCACAAGGAAATTTTACATACACACAGACAAAAACGCACTCACACACTCTTCTTTTTAAAAGTCCTCAAAATGTTGGTTATTTAGTACTCTTACTAATTCCCATTCCTCTCCCTTTTAACTGCCCCTTAGGTCCCTCTTATGCGCCCTGCTTCTCTATAATGTATTTTAACCCCCACAATTTTACTGACCCGGTTACGCCCCTGAGTAAAAGAATGGAATGGAAGAGCATTTATAGAGCGCATGGCTACCCGGAGGCCTTCCAGAGCTGGGTCACCGACACAGGGAGTCAGGGAGTTAGGGAAAGAGCAGGGTCTTGAGTTACTTCCGGAAAGCCATGTGGTCCGAGTTTGCACGAAGGCGGAGGGGGAGGGAATTCCATAGTCTGGAAGCATTATAGGAGAAGAGTCTACCCCCACTCCTGAATCTCTTGATTCTAGGGGTCTCTGCCAGGTGAAGATCATCTGATCGAAGGTTCCGACTCACTTTATAGGGATGGATCATGGTGGAGATCGTGGCCCTGCAATGCTTTGTGAACAAGGCACAAAGTCTTAAACCTGATCCGCTCTTTAACCGGGAGCCAGTAAAGGATGCGGAGGGCCGGTCTGGCCGGCAGCCGATTAGGGGTGCCTGTCAGCAGCCTTGCTGCGCTATTTTGGACAGTTTGAAGTTTCCTAACTGCAGAGGTGGGAGAGCCTAAGTACAGAGCGTTCCCATAGTCCAATCTAGAGAGTGTAAGGGATTGGACCATTACTTTCTTTGCCGTCGGTGGGAGGAGGGGCAGGATCTTTCATGCCATTCTCAGGAGACCATAGCACAGTGCTGCTGTTTCCTGGCTTGGGCCCTGAGACTGAGATCCTTGTCCAGCCACTCTCCAAGACTCTTAATTTCTGATTTTGGGGTGGGGACGGGGCCCATGCTAGAAGGCCACATCAGACTGGGGATAAAACTAGTGGGATTGCCCAAGATCATGAACTCGGTTTTTCCTCAATTGAGTTTGAGCTGGGACTTATCCATCCAGTTTGAGATGACACTCAGGCAGGAGTAAAGGGTGTGGATTTCTTGATCAAGTTGATTAAGCCATACCACTAGCTGAGTGTCATCATCGTAGGTGACTATACGAATCCCTTGAGGGTCATTTACATCTGCTAGTGGGGACATGTAAATAATAAAAAGGGTAGGGCTAAGCGAGGAGCCCTGGGGCACTCCGCACTGAAGGAGCATAGGTTTGGAAACAGTGTTTTCATCGAAGACCTGATAGGTTCTTCCCTCTAGGAAAGAGGATAGCCATTGGAGTGCCGTGCCATCCCCTCCTATGTTCCTGAGACGCTGGATCATAATCGCGTGATTAACCGTATCGAAAGTGGCGCTCAGGTCAAGGAGTAGAATGGAGGTCGACCCTCCCGAATCCAGAATTTTCCTGCTCTCCTCTACCACTGCCAGTAGAGCAGTTTCAATACTTTGGCATGGTCGAAAACCGGTTTGCGAGGGATGGAGTAAATTGTGGCTTTCGAGAAATTCGGAGAGAGTTGTATTGACGTGCTTTTCTGTTATCTTGCTTATGGCAGGGAGAAGGGATATGGGGGGATAGTTGCCCAAGTCTGCCGGTTCCAGGTTGGGCTTTTTTATTAGGGCTTTGACCCTTGCCTCTTTCCACATGGAGGGGACCATCCAGTGGTGAGCAATGCATTGATCAGATTAGTCAGGATAGGGGCTATGATAGGCATGACCTGTTTCAAGATGTTCAATGGTGCAGGGTCAGAGGGGGAGCCACTCTTTACCATGGTCGCCAGAGAGGTGATGGATTCTTGGGTCATCAGCGGGAAGTACTCCAGGAGGTGTGCAGGGGAGACTATTTGGAGATTCGTAGGGGGGGAGGGTCATCTTTGATCTTAGTTGGGAGGGATTCAAGAATCAGCTGGATTTTTTTATTAAAGTACTCTGCGAGTTTGTTACATCGTATGCCAGAGGAGTCTGAAACTGATGTCGGAGGGGGGGCTTTAAGTAACTTTTTGATAATAATGAACGTTTCTTTCGATGAATTGGATGCGGCTAAGATTCTATTCTCATAGTATAATGCTTGCGCTTTCCTAAGCTCTGTCTTATAAGCAAGGATGGCGAGTCTGTAGTCGTGTTTTTTTGAGGGATGAAAGTCTCTCCTCCAATATCTTTCTTTCACTTTGCATTGCTGCTTTAGAGTGCGTAACTCTGGGGTAAACCAAGGGGCGTTACGATTGCCTGCTGACTTTTTTACCTTGACTTTGGGAATACAAGGGAGTATGGTATAAGCAATGTCACCTAAAACAGTCACAACACACTTGCTGCTGAAATACATTTTAGTATGTATGCTGTATTGTCATGACTGTTCATATGTGACGTACCTAATAAAAAGCCAACTCCAGAGTCTCCTATAGTAAGACAGGTGGTGAGGCCATTGTGCAGGAACATGTAGGGGATATGAGTACTCCCAGGGTATTGTGATAAGAGATCTGCAATCAGGTACCTTTCCCTTAAGGCAACTTTTATTGTGAGTGAGCACTGATTCTTAAGGTGGCAGTACTGAAAATTTGTTTCACTTGGTGGATGACTCAAGACACGCTTTGTTCATGCCGCAAATCATGGTGCGCAGCATCATGCTTGGGGTGTTGGGGAAAATAATATGGGTGTTCATTTTTGCCAACATGACATCCATGAAGTTTTATTTAAAAAACTGGACAGTGCACTTCTGTGAGTTCTCCTAACAAGTACAGGGCCCAATTCGCCTGTGTGGTATGGTATTACCTTTCAGCTCAGTTTGGACTTCCTTCCCAGTTCTTCTGTCAGGTCAAAAATTGAGAATCTGGGCCTAAAAATTCTCTCCTGTCTCCTCCTACTGCTCAGCAATGCTGCCAAAAGCCTCATCTCCTTCCCTTAGCACAGAGTGCTGCCATTTTGGAGAAAACGAGACTCTAGGCTTACTTTTATATGTTTGCGCCTGGTTCCCATTTTGATTTCACTTGATAGCAATTTTTGAGTGCAAACTTCTCTTTTTTGCAACTATTCACACATTGTGAATGCTTAGTAAATAGCGTTTACAATTTGGTAACTGCAAATCTATGTCGTAAAAATTGGGATTCGTTAAATCGCCAGTTCGTTGTGCATTTTTGGCGACCACTAAATTTTTTTCCTTCCGTACACTGGATACACAGGAGTATGAAGTTGCAAACCAGTTTTTATCTGCTTAGCGATTTGAAAACTGGTAACACATTTGTCTACAATTTAGTAGTAACAGATTATAAGCATTTGTAAGGTCTGACATTGGAGCCTAATATACTTAGTACTATATTGCAAGCATTTAGATTTACACCATCCCTACAATCCTGAAAATGGCTGGTAGTGAAAAAAGAGCCATAATTGGGGCCCACGCAGCTCTACAAGCCCATGGACCCCGGCGCAACTGGCCCTGCTGCACTATTAGTAGCTACGCCCCAACCCAGAAGCCTAAAGGGTCGACCTTTCATCGACCCACGTTTAAATATTGTTTTCACACGCAGCTTTTCAAATTTCTGAAGTGTATTGGGAATACAGCAGGACTTCCAAACACTTTAGAGTTAAAATGCAATTAGCTAAAGGAATGTTACTGTTTTGAAAACCCAAAGCAACATCTTTAGATTGTGGCTAGCTTCAGAAGCAGCTCATCTGAGGAACCCCTGATTGCTCGAGCCTGTTTTGAAAACATCCGCACATGTGCGCTTGGCACGTATTTCAAGCACTCAAGGACAAGTGCTTGGTAGATTAAAAGAGTGAACGGCTTCTGAGAACTTTGTTTTTAAGTTTAGGAGCCAGGGCAAATTGAGTTCAGGTTAAAAGTGGGCAACAACTAGTCAAACATGATAGAGTTCCAACGTGTATAAAAGACTGTGGCAGCAGGTGGTTTCCCGCCAAGTGCATAGCTGACAGGTGTTCAGTCATTATTTCCATGTTTCCGATAAAGTTTACGCGTGACAGTTCAGTTCCATATGAGTGAAACTTTAGCACGAGTAAAATAGGCGTTTTATCCTTGTAGTGAGATACCATTCAGAAATTAGAGCTGTTTGTGTAGTGTAATGGGCTAGCAACAGCTTTATGACAGTGGTAATACTTCTAAAGGGCATATGCAGGGGCGTAGTTTGGTCAGTAAGATTGGGGGTGGGGTATGATTTTTTCAACAATCAATATATATTACAATATCGGACAAGCAGGGTGCATGAGAGGAGCTTAAGGGTCAGCGGAAAGGGAGAGGAATGCGGATTGGTAGGACTACCAAGAGAAAAAACAATATTTTGTAAAATAGCCAACATTTTCGAGGACATTCAAAACAGGGAGAGAGAGAGAGTGTATTGTGTTTTTTTCTGTGTAAATGAACAATTCATGTTGAAATCCGACAGACACCGCTCATGCCGAACTGAAAACACATATACTCAACTATTTATCAGAACATACATTTATTTGGCGGAGTGTAATACTCACCCCCCCCACTCACCCTCCCCCCCCCCCCCCTTGAAGCTACACACCTGGGCACATGGCTCTTATATCCCTGAGGTCTGTGTGTGAGTAGATAGTCCAATCCAAGTTTTCATTTTGCATCCTGGGAATCCGGTTCCACTCCACAATTAGAACTACAAATCCCATAATGCAAAGGAAACCTGGACGGATCGAAAACTCAGGACATGCAACACACTCATTGCAATTTAAGCCCACCAGGTTACAAATCAGTGATATGTAAATATCCTACCCACTTGACTGCTTCTGCCCTCTCAGTTTCTGGTAGTGGGCAGCCACCTGTCCATCTATTGAGCCCTACTCTAGCAGCTCCACCTAGGATGAGCAGACGCGACTGACAAGTCTTCAAAAGGAAAGGCTGGGCAGATTTCTATCATAATTTCTGGGAGTATTATACCATGACTTCCAGTGCCCAGAATGATCTCACGTGAACCCAGAAACCATCTTTGCATGCAGGGATGCTACTCTTGCTCGAATTTGGGATTTTATTCAGTGAGTCTTTCTTATCTAAGAGCTTTATCCAAGGATCAGTTTGTGGAAAGCGCTGTCTGTGCCAGGAGCCCACAGACTGCTCATAGGTCCTCTTATCAGACTCACTGTGCTGACCGCCACTGTTCATCTCTTCGGGCTTGATGCAGACCAAGGTTGTAAGCATGATTGTTTCCGCACAACTTCCTATACCCACGCATCTTCCACCTTCACCTCCACGTCTGTACCCTTGAGATCGTCATCAACCGCAAGACAAGTCATAAGTAAAACTTTGAAAGTTTTCAGCTGCAGTGGTGGACTCACCTGTGCCACAAAGTGCCCAGTTCTTGCTGTCGGGCGCTGCTGTCCATCTTTCAAACCTGCTCCACTGAACAAGTCCATGCCAAGGTCACATAAAGGGGCTTCAGCATCTGCACCTTTGTAGCCTCGACCATCACAGGATGAAGCCCCTCCTTCTCACCATTGCCAAACTTCATCTGTGGTGACTGACTGGCCACTGGTTACCAGATCTCATTGTGGTTTTGGCCGTCCATCTTTGAGGCAAGCATTTATCTGTGCATCTGTCTGGCACCTCATTGAAGTGAGAGGCAGCACAGGAATCCAAAGCCATTGAGCTATGCCTGTTGCCTTCCTGCAAGGATGCTACTATCTACCAAGAGAACATGCTGGAAGGGTACAAAAAATGCTCAATTATGTCTTCATGCTGGATCTGAACCCACTTGCCCACTGACACTCGAGGGGGCTTCCCAATGAATCAAACCCCCTCAGCAAAGAAGACGCTGGTCTTTCATGGCCATCATAAACGTTCATGGGCATCACATAAAGAATGCAACCCAAACCCACACATAACTTTGCATAATGACCTCCTGATTTATATGTGTACATTGTTCCTGCTGCAATCCATCTTGCCTACGCGGTCCGTGGCATGATCTGTGGGATTCGCAATAGCAGCATCTTTATGCTGCAGCAAGTGTTATAATGTCCTTGACATAATCTCAATTTATAGACCAGTTGCCTCAGGAGTTCTGTATTTCTGTAGCCGACCCAAAGTGGAATATGAAAAGTATTTTGTCTGTGATAAACAAGCCCACTGCTGGTTGCCTGTAGACCGGTTTGGGACTTGCTATCTTGGTGCTGTTGTTCCTTCCATCCTCATGGACATCATTTAGGGGTCGCCAGGGGTCACAGCTGTTTATTTATTTATTTAAAGAGCTTTATATAGCGCTGGCTAGACCCCTGGCACGCCTATTGTGACCCCTGGCACGCTCATTGTGACCCCTGGCACTGCCTTTGCGACCCCTGCCTTCAGAGTTTTTAAAATCAGTGCAAGGAGCACAGTCAGCTTGTTCTCATGGACGTCTTTGTTTTCTATAATTTTTTATTACGCCAATAGTGAGTCATTTCACTATTAATATGATAAAAATAGAGTGCAATTCGTTGGAATATGACCTTCTCTGTCAGCTGTGGTGAGTACAAAATATTTTTAAATGTATACTGTGTGCATGGGAGCGAGTGTGTTTACATGAGAGACAGAGCGTGAATGTGTGTAAACATGTGTGAGCAAAAGTGAAGACCAGAGGATGTGTGATGTCACTTCTGCTTCCCATAATTTGAAAAATAGGGGCCCCTGCAAACAAGATAACGTGCCAAGTGCAGGGAAAAAAACTAATATTTAGAAAACAGACTTGGGCAAGAGACAATGAACACAAATATGCAGGCATACATTACGTAGACTAACATGCAGCAAGTAATAGTTGCACAACATCAAATAACTTGAATGACTGCTTGTGCTGTTATCACAAAATTATTTTTTATATTTTATATATAACATTAAAAAATGTGGAAACATCACAACAATAAAAACATGAGTATTTTAACAGTTGTCCTGTACAAAGATTGATACAATGAATTATACATTCTGTCCGTAGGATAATTATCAATCATATGATCATGATCAGTGTGCTCAATAAGAGCACATCTGACTAAATACACAATGCATTAGTTTATCAAACCAAGTGCAGTAACAATTAGTTCACAATGTGAAGGCTCAGATGTTAAAAAGCTGATGGTGTATTGACACAATGTGCGTTTCGGTGGGAATGCCTTCATCAGGCGATGGATTTAACCCAGATCTGTTGACTGGGGGTGAATGTATGATTTATTCAGCATTCCGTCCATCATTTGTTTGTTTAGCACTTTTCTCCCTAAGTGGGGTGGGTATGCCCAGACATGGGTCCCTTGCTCCCTGTGCCACTGGATAAAAAAACGATGGATTTGGGCCCAGATCTTTTGACTGGGGGAGTGTGTGACATTGATCCACATTCAGTCCATCACTTGTTCTTTTTTGCAATTGCCGCCCTAAGTGCGCTGGGGATGCCCAGACGTGGGTCCCAGGCACTCCACACCACTTGGAGTCAAGCTAGCCGGGCTGAAGAGAGGTGTTACCTCGAAACCGGTCCGGTCCTCGGATGCTTGATTCCGGTCTGGGAAAGATATGGCTGTTGTAGTTCGGACTGGACTGTTCCCATGGGGCAACAGGGTCAGAGCTGATTTGCATAAAGCCATTATCTGACCCAGGGTGGTGTGGAGTGCAAAAAAACGATGGATTTGGGCCCAGATCTTTTGACTGGGGGAGTGTGTGACATTGATCCACATTCAGTCCATCACTTGTTCTTTTTTGCAACTGGATTCAAGCTAGCCTGGCTGATGAAGGGTAATACCCAGAAACCGGTCCCAGGATGCTTGTTTCCGGTCCGGGGAGGACCTGGCTTCGCAGTTCGATCTGGACTGTTCCCATGAGGCACAGGGTCAAAACTGATTTGCATATGGCTGGGTCTAAACTGGGGTGGCATGGTGAGCAAAAGAACAATGGATTTAACCCAGATCTCTTGACTGGGGGTAAATGTATGATTTATTCAGCATTCCGTCCATCATTTGTTTGCGTTGGCACTTCACATCTTTCACTAAAATAGCGATTTAGTAACCGATGCCTCTTAAGAGTTGATGGCCGCTTCAAAGGGAGGCCTAAAGAGTATGCTGGCCCTCAAGGTTACATCCAGGTGCAAAGGTTGAATATATGCAAAGCCCGTCTCTGTCACTCAGGGCTCCAAAGGGACTTACAGGTGAAGTTAAGCACTGGTAGCTCCAGTTCCAGGTTGATGTGAGCAAAGAAAAGCATTGGCATTGATGCTGGATTAATGCGTATTGATATAGAATTGCTTGCGTTTAAAGGAAGAAGTTTCCTTTAAAGGGGCTCAGTGGCCCAACATGGCGAGGAGGACGGCATGCCACTGTCTCTCCTCACGCCTGCCACCGAGCCTTCATTATGAATTTGATATATGACGCTATGTATCCTGAAAGAAACAACGATGTAGCTATAAAAAAAATCTTTTTTTCTGTGCACACAGTTATAAGCAGGGCCGGCTTTAGGGCAGTGCGACTGGTTTGGCCGCACTGGGCGCTGACCTGTGGAGGGGGTGCCAACATTAGGGGGGCGGGGGGGGGCTGTGTTTAGCAATAGTTTCTGACTGGAGAGATGAGGGACACTTTCGACCAGTGGTAGTGATAATCCGAGGAGTCGGTCATGGGGTGTGGGCGCACCAAAAATGATTGTCGCACCGGGCAACACCAGCGCTAAAGCTGGCCCTGGTTATAAGGGAGTGGCTGTCCCGATCACTTTACCAGGAGGTCCCTTGAAAGGTGGGGCACTTGGCAATTGCCTACTTTGCCTATGCCCTAAAACGTCTCTGCTTGTTTCCCTCTACATACTTTAGGTTTAGATTCAACCATTACTAAAACATGGCTGGCTTTTTCAGAAAGTATCCGAGCAGTGTACATGTTCTACTGGAAACTGCATTTCGTTGGAATCTTAGCTACCGCTAATCACGTCTTCACACGACTTTATCAAACTCCTCCGCGTTCTGGAGAGGGCAGAAGGCACCGCATAATGCTATGCAAAACCACCAACTAGATAAACACACAAAACGGTACGTTCAAAGACACACTACAAGTATCCAATAAATAAACTGTAATGAGAAAACTTCTGAAATGTGTTAAAATCCCCCCATGAGAGCAACCTACTGTATGTTGTCTGTGCAGCTACTCGTGCTTTTTGTCCACAGGGACCGGCACTAACAGCAGCTTGTGTGGGAGTCCGCCATCTGCAAAAGATTCATGCACGCGCTTGGCAGGGTAGGGTGCTGTGAACTCACTAAGAAAGTGACGTACAGCACAGTGACTCACCAGAGGACGAGTGAGTCAGAGAGAAGACCAGCTGTACAACACCAACTTAGAAAGGCTCTGAAATCGAAACTTTATGGGGCCTAGTCTCGAAGGCATTTAGGAGTAAGTAAGACAATAAGTCTGTAATACTCTTTTAAGTAATTTTACAGGACTCTGCGAATTGGCCCCAAAACACCTCAATGGGACAATAGGGGGACTATTCATATAAGAGTAGTAAAAATAAACAATATTGTGCCCTTTTATCATTTCTGCTAATAGGGAGTTGGATGTCTTAGGGTTGAGTTACAACGGCAAGAATGAGCACATAAAATAATACTACATCCCATATTCATAAATGCATTAGTGAATCGCACACACTACACAAAATGCAGTGGTATAAAACCCGTATTTCACAGACAGCCATGAAATGCGGGAAATAATTAATGGTTGCCTGTGAAATACGGTTTTCTTTATCACAGTCCTCAAACCACAAACATTTACCATTGTCAGGACTAATAGGATTTTGTGCTATGGAGGATAAAATTACATAAGTTATACAGCAAATCTTGCAAATTGTGTACCACATTCTACATAGGAAGTATTTTTATCCAAGTGGTATAGACATAATATTTTGGTAAAATGTTGCTAATTATGTAAAATACAGTAAATTCATAATTATGCTGTAAATGCTGCGGTCACAAAATCGACTAAATCTACTGACCATTACTACTGCCCATTATTATATGAACAATTTATTCCAGAAAAGCAAACATGGCCTACATATTCTAATTTTAATGTATGCCCATAGTTAGCTTCACACTGAAGAAAACTGCTTATGTACAGACTAACAATTCCGAAATTAGCATGTAATTAAACTACTTTACACATTGCCTCTTTAGTTTAGCTTGACTGCTCTGTGCCAAACTACCAAAGGGTGAGCACAGGTAAACGTGTGTACTACACTTAACCTGACAAGAATTGTGGTTCCTCCTCAGACAGGGTACATACTACTGCCATGCAGAAACCCAAATTCTAACATTGGTTTTCAGAGGTGAGGATAGGACTTTTATTTGTGCATGGCATACAGTGATTGGTGTACACTACTTCCATACCATTATGCACCAATATACTTTTTTTTCCTTTTCTCTTTGGCCACTTTTTGAATTTTTCCAATAGTTATGTCTCGACCTAGAGAGCCAACAGCTGTACCTGCAGTATTGGAGTTTGCCAAGGAGAAGTTGAAAACTTACATGGTGACCCAGCTCAAAGGTTCCTGCAGGGATTTCAAGTTTTCTTTTAAAGTCCTCACTGAAAAGGAGGAGCTGCAAAAGGCACTGAGGGCCCAGTTAGCATCCAGGGATGCAGCTGTGCACCCAGAGAAGGAGGAATAAAGTCTGCATTCGGAGTGGATGGAGGAGCCACAGCTGCTTGTGGGGCAGGGGGCCAACCTGAATGGAGGAAGGGCTCCCTCCTGAGCAAGCAGCAGGGTCTCCTCTAAAGGTCTGTCCCCAGAGAAGCTGGAGGACAGGCAGGAAGCTCAAATTGGAGCGTGCATAGCTCAAAATGGATCATGAAAGAGAGAATGTTTGGAGGAAATTAAACTAGCCATTGAGGAGAAGAAATTTCTTTTGGCTCATGACCTGAACATAAAAGAGTTGGAGTTGAAAGCCAGGAAGGCTGAGTCCAGCACAGATGGTGGCAGCGTATCTTCAGTGTCCTCTGAGAAGACCGTTCACATACCCAAGGATCTGGTGCCTGATTATGGAGTGGAAGATGAGATAGATCGTGGTTTGTTAACAATTGGACAGCTTTACAAATGCACAAGATCCCTGAGGCGGATTGGGGGCAAGTTTGTGGAAGCCCCAACTCAGTGGAGGGACAACTTACTAGCCCTAGAGGTGGGTGACAGGATGAGGAACCCTTCATCAAGGAGGCCCTTCCCAGGAAATATGGTTTGATACCAGAGAAGTACAGGCAGACGTTTGGGGACAGTGTGAAACTTTCCCCAAAGACCTGGGTGGACTGTGTTGATTCTTTATGCACAGCACTGGATGGTTGGGTGAAGGGAAGTGATGTGCCTAATTATAAAGGGCTGTACAATTTGATTGCATAAGAACACATGTTTAGTCTTTCTTTTACAGAGCTGTACCAGCACTTGATTGACAGTAAGCTCTGTGACCTCAGGAAGTTTGCTAGGGAGGCAGACCGCTCTGTCAGCATCAGAGTCCACATGAAGGTATCTGGGGGAGATCGAGCTATGGGTGGGCAGGGTCCCCAGCAGAAGAAGGACGGTGCGAGTACAAAAACAAAAGTAAGCAGTTCTCTAAAGGACCCCAAACTAATTCCCAGGGTCAGATTTCTCATCTCCCTACTGAAAAGAAGTAGTTGTTCCCCACAGGTAGGCCTGCAGGGTAAGGACCCCTGAAGTGTTTTGAATGTAATCAGGAAGGACACTTCAAGGAGGATCCCAAGTGTCCAAAGCGGGCATAGCCCCCACTGGTGGGCCTTCACTGGGGATGGCTAGTGTAGTTCTTGTGGAGGAGTTGGTCCCAGCTAGTGGTGGATATACAGGTGTGGTTACCCTAGTGTCCCTTAGTGACAGTGAAATGGTACAGAGAACCCTCATGCCTGACAATACAAAGAAGCATAGGCAGTGGGTTACCATGAATGGGCAAAGGGTGTGGGTTTTGAGAGACACCGGAGCCAGCATGACAACCGTTTGGTGTCATCTGCTGTCTTAACAGCAGGGAGTCCCTAATGTGGCCCACCAAGTTGTTGCTGTAGACAACCATGAGAGTCAATGTTTAGTGGTTCATGTTCCATTTGAAGGGGGAGGGGTTCAGGTTCCTTGAGGGTAGTAGCTCTAAGTCTATCCATGCCTGTGGATTGCCTGCTAGACAAATACCTGGAGCATACTGCTTGGAAGGAGGTAGAGCTCAGGTCACACTTGAAGATGTTGGAGTTGCCTAAGTGAGTGTGCCTGACCACATGGTCCACGGCAGCATGTGAGGGCGATCAAAAGGACCTGGAGCCTGAAAGAGTGGGACCTGGAGCCTGCCAAGAAGAGGAAGGTCAATGAGCGCAGGAAACCTACTCCTGAAATTCCCATAGTCCGGGAGGAGGTTGACCCTGAAGAGTACACCCCAGAACTTTCAGGGAAAGAAGTGGCTGGACTGGGGAACCTGCCAGAGCTGACCCAATGGCAGTAGTATGAATTTCCCTCCAGTGAAGAGTTCTGCGCTTGCCCTACTCTTGTGGGTCTTTGTCTGCAAGGTGAGGCCCAGGTAGCTGGTGATGCCTTTGGCCAACACCTGATTTTGGGAGAATGGTCTCCTGTATAATGAGCCTACGGTTCTTGAGCCTGGTGCAGCCTGTAATCTTCCTATTGGGACTGGCTCATGATGTACCACTGGCAGGCCATTTGGGGCAAGACCTTCGACATGCTTGGCACCCACTTTTATTGGTCTCAGATGAGGAAGGACTCA
Organism: Lissotriton helveticus; assembly: GCF_964261635.1. Classification (NCBI taxonomy): domain Eukaryota; kingdom Metazoa; phylum Chordata; class Amphibia; order Caudata; family Salamandridae; genus Lissotriton; species Lissotriton helveticus. The sequence continues at coordinate 820,123,277 of NC_136067.1, read as the reverse complement.
GATGCGTTGTGCAGGTCCTATCCTACCTGCCAGGCAAGTGGCAAGACAGGGGGAAATGCAAGGCCCTCTTGCAACCTTTCCCTGTCATGAGGGCCCCTTTCAAGCGGGTGGGCACTGACATTGTGGGGCCTCTGGATCCCAAGACAGCCATGGGCAACAGGTTTGTCCTGGTCTTGGTGGACTATACCACCCGTTACCCAGAAGCTATCCCTCTGAGGATGTTGACTGTGCCTGCCGTGGCCAGGGCACTGATGGGGATCTTTACCTGGGTGGATTTCCCCAAGGAGGTGGTATCTGACCGCTGCACCAACTTCATATGCTTGTACATGAAGGCCATTGTTCTACCCGAACCCATGAGGTGTAAGTGGGACATCCTCCTGCAATGTGTTTTATTTGCCTATAGGGATGTACTGCAGAAGAGGGTTGGCTTCAGCACTTTTGAACTTCTGTACGGGCACCATGTGAGAGGACGTCTCAGTTTGATGAAGGAGGGCCGGAAGCAAGCTCCAAGGAAGCCACCCAGGATGTATTCAGTTACATGCTGGCCTTCCGCAACCAGACAGCCACTACCAGGAACTCGCCTGGGAGAATCTGGAAGCTAACCAGGACATGTGCTGGTATGATCAGAATACCGCTCTGGTTGTGTTTCAGCCTGGTTAAAAGGTGTGGGGAATAGCATCTGTAGAGTCCTGTGCCCTGCGAGTCTGCTGGTGTGGCCCATTAGAGGTAAAGGAGGGCAAGAGTGACATCACATAACTGGTGGACTTGCAGACTCCTAGGTACCCTTTGAGGGTCTTGCACATGAACCACCTCAAGCAACACTTTGAGAAGTCTGAGTTGACCATGCTCTTGGTCACAGATAATGTGGTGGAGGAGGATAGTGGGTCAGTAGAGGGTGTGAGTCTCCCCGCTATTTTGACTTTAGAGCAGCAGAGAGACTGTCACCAGTTGCTGGGACAGTTTGCATCTCTGATCCCACTCACCCCAGGAGTCACCCATTGGTGCACTCATGACATTGATACTGGGAACAGCCTGCCTGTTAGGCACAAATCTTACAGGTTGGCTGACCGAGTGAGGGCCAGCATCAAGGAGGAAGTCTCTAAGACGCTGTAGTTAGGGCTTATTGAGCCCTCCAAAAGTACTTGGTCCAGCCCAGTGATTTTCGTCCCCAAAGCTGCTCTGCCCGGTGTCACATCTAAACTTCAAATCTGTGTGCCTACTGTGGGTATAATGCCGTCACCAAGACTGATGCACAACCCATGATCCTCAGAGCTTATGATCTCATTGATCGGCTTGGAGCTCCTAAGTTCCTCAGCGCATCTGATTTAACGTCTGGGTACTGGCAGATTGCCTTGACCGAGGGGGCACAAGAGAGGTCAGCGTTCTCAAGGCCAGAAGGGCACTACCAGTTCCACGTCATGCCTTTTGGGTTAAAGAATGTCCCTGCCAACTTCCAGAGGTTGGCCAACCAGGTCCAGGCTGGATTGGAGAACTTCAGTGCTGCATACGTTGACAACATTGATGTAGCTCCAGTTGGGAGGACCATTTGCACCGCCTGAGAGAAGTGTTAAGGGCACTGCAGAGCACAGACCTTACTATCAAGGTCAGTAAGTGCAGGTAGGCAAGGTTCTGTGATTCACTTGGGACACCAAATAGGGGGCTGCAAGATTCAGTCCCTACAATCAAAAAGTGCCACCATTGGCTTGGACATCCCTCAACACCCATACAGAGGTGAAAACTTTCTTAGTCCTCCCTGGCTATTACAAGAGATTTATGCATACCGCATATATCACCATAGTCATGCATACATATTTACAGTTTCAAAATGTCACAAACTAATTTTTCAAAAACACCAAAGGAACCTTTTTGGTCAAATTGCAATATTTTATCTACTGGAAAATGAACTGTATAATTCATAGCATCCTTATGGTGTGCATAGACCGCCTATGCATGTATGTATGGTTTGTGTGAGAGAATGAGATTTGAATGTGAAAGTTGATCAACTATTGTTGTTTGATAATTGTTTACTTTTATGTATTTGCCTTTGTAAATGTCATTTTTATGCGATTTGTATCTTGTAGTGTCTGTCTTTTGATAAATTGTCGTCAATTGTTTGGTGAACTTTAACCAACAAATATGTTGAAAAATATTGATGAATAATAAATAAGATTCATTTCTGACTAAATTGGTCCCCACTCGCACTTAGTTTAGTTCTTTGCGCAGAGTAATCTTTTTCTTAAATTGAAGTTGCAGTATTGGCTTCTGTGTTGTTGTCTATTGAGAAGGAGGCTTGGCCTTACTGTGGGAAGCCCACACCCAGTGTTGTTTTTTCACTGTGTCTCGCTGAAGCACAGGTTCTCAAAGTCCCCTGCTGCCAATCCTGACACTGCTCTCATGCTAGAAAGCAGCGTCGGGATTGGCCTAAGGGCTTGGAATTTGCACTGCCCATGGAGACTGGGAGCCTGTTATTTGCCGTCTCCACCCAACAAAGCAGGTGGGTTGGAGACAGCTCAGTGCGCATGTTGATTTGGCTGTCCTGAGACGGCCGGCCAAACGGACATGCGTGCTGAGTGCAGTGCCCACCATTTCTCTTGCCACTGCACTGCCCTCATGATGGCCCCACCCCCAAGACTGCCGGCACTTAGAACCTGCAAAATAAAACAATAATAAACCTGTTTTATTATTGTTTTGTTTTACACATTTTGAGGCTGGCGTGGAGGGGGAGGGGCGACGCTCCTCTGCCATAGCGGAGGAGACGTGGATTTCATTAAGGAAGCCATATTGGTCAATGCCTTCTACAACACTGAGGAGATGGGTAGAAACTGTGATGCAAAAGGCGAGCGTGGACATGTCTGTGTTTGCAGATCATTCGCTATGTGGAGTGATGGGGCAAAGGAATTATATGTCTGGATGTAGTCTGAAAGACATTGTGAAAGCAGCAGACTGGCCCAATGCTGGTACTTATTTGACATTTAATCTAAAGCATGTCAGACATGTTTCCAGGGTTAATAATAAGGCTTTGAGCGTGCATAATGCTAGCCTCCCGTCATGAAATAAAATTACCAGCCTCAAAATAGATATAAGGAGAATCAAGATTGTGTTAAGAGAGCGATGCTAGCATTATCTCTTTTGCCTCTCCTGAGCAGGTTGTAGGTTTTACTTTGTTTAAAAAACATAAAGAGAGGTCCAAATGACGGTTTGAAAACAGGTTGTTATGTTTTGGGAGTTATGTTACAGTGTTGCATTTCTAAATTGAAAATGTATTTCTTTTCAAAGATTTGCAATTTATTTTTTAAATGTTTTAACTGTAACGTAAATAGGTTTGAAGTGAAACATAAAAGGCTTTCTCTGATAGACACAGTGATGGAAGTGTCAAGTAGGCGGTTTGTACCAAGGAAGGTGGCAGTGTTGCTTCATCTGATGGCAAAGGAGTAGAGATGTAACATTAGTTTCAAAGCGCTAAGGAGGGCAGTTCTGGAATGCAGCTGCAAGTTAAAGTCTTCTGATGGTCTCTGTTCATCCTTATGGCTTTATTATTTGAAGTGTTGCAGCTGGGGTCCAGTGACTAGTTCACAGTTTATAGAATCTCTGCTGGGAACTTCATGTGAAGAATGTTAGATCTGCTTGACATTACAGCTGTTTGTACGAACTGTTGGTTAAAATATATGTAGAGTGGTCCTTGGGTCAGCCCAGTGGTTAATTCGTAATAAAATAAGAGCTGGGGCTCTTGTCAGTAGGCAGCTAGCACCAGCCCATTTCTCCTGTTAGCAGAACCAACTACTAACCATGAAAGTGGGGCGAGGAGGCGTAATGGCCAGATCTGCGGATTTCGGAGCTGGGGAACCAGGTTCGAGTCTCTGCGTCAGCTTAACATCCTTTGATTCTGGGCAAATCAATTAATCTTCCTAAATGAATGTGTCCTTAACTGGTGCTCAAGAAAGCGCCGGTGTTGATGATTAAGTGTTGGTGCTGAACTCCGGTAACCACCGGCTCAAATTAAGCACTGGGTCAGCCCTTGCATTGGTTTATTTGGATCTGCTTCTTTTGGTAAGTTCTAGTTTGTGAGACATCATCGAGGAAACCTTATAGCCACTGGAAATATTATTTCCCGTTCACAATCAAACTATTGGTTGTTTGGGTCTTCATTCCACCTACTATGGAGTGATTGTACTCTGAGTCATTAGAGGCTATTTATACATATTAAAACATACACTCAATCATCGCGCTTTTATCACATCCAATTTTTTATCACATGAATGTCTTTTACATAGAAAGAAATTACTGTAGCAGACAGTTGTGGACTGTTTTTGTCATGACAATAACATGGCCTCCTAACTACTTTTATCACAGGGTGTTGACTAAAGTTGGTCCACGAGGGCCAGATTCAGGCTAGATTTTCATGACATATAGGAGTGATGATTTTACCTACAGTTATTCTAAATAGAACTCTATGAGACTGTCAATGGTTATCCTGAAAATCAGACCCAGAGTCAGCCTTCGTGGACCTATGCTGGCCATCTATGTTTTATCACGTCGGAGAGTGATCTTGGGGACAGCCTGTCTGTATGTGATGAAAAGCAATTAGGAGGTATATATAGACATGTTAACAAGTCGGCACTCCAGAACCATAAGTACATCCAGTACCACAACACTACCAGCATTAATACCATCACCACCCACAGTACCATCAAAACCACCACCACAGATAACGCCATCAACAGCCCTACCAACACCACTACCACGACCAACACTCCCACCAATACCACTAATCCCACCACGAGTACAATGACCACTAACTCTCCACCACTACTACCCCCACTTATAACTCTAATACTGCCACTCCCACCACACACTGCTAATATGGCTAATACGATTATTAACACCATCGCCAATACAATCAACATGACAGTACCAAACCCATCTCTTATACAATGACACAAATGCAACCAGAAATACCAATAGCCCCACCATCAATGTTATCATCGTGAATTCCACCACCACACTATCAACACTACCACTGCATCAATGACCCACTATTACCACGAATGTTAATACCACCATCACTATGACCAACAGTAACATCAATACAGCTGCCGTTATCACCCCTACCAATACCACTAATACCACAACCAACATTACCACTATCATAGGCAATTCCGCAGTGGGTGGCGGCGGTTAAACGGAGTGGGTGGGGCCGTGTCAGCCAACGGATGTTCGCAGCACTACAGAGGTAATGCTTGCGACGGCCGTTGGCCGACAAAACGCAGCAAAGGGGTTAATACTACACCCCTTTCACCACAATAGAATCACCTCCACTAATCGCCCACCAATACCGCCATCTCTGAACCACACCTGCAGAACCACTACTACCACCACCAAGCACTTGAAAAGGAAATGGGTCTGTCTTTGACATCCTTTCCCGGCGCTGCCAAGTTTTTACTTTGTTTATGTGGGACGTTTGCAGGTTTTCAGTGCATTTATGAGTGTTATTTTAATGCCTTATATGTGACACTTTTAGTGACACTTTATAGTGAGTTCAAGAAAGCAGTTCTTTTCATGAAATAGGATAAATCATTGTAGCGGGCCATTTTTTTTAAAAATGTGACGATCTTGATCAGTGCCCGTCCGCTACTCCCGATGTGATTGAGGTACCATTTTGTTCTCCTTAACTTTTAGTGCCCTGGAAACCACAGCTTGATTTGTAAAAAATATAAGTGCCAGGGCCCTCGTCAGGGGCTACTGCAGCTTGCACCACCCATTGCTCTGCAAGCACTGCCAATGGCATTACCAACACAATTACTAATCATCACACTCTTACAAGTGTGACAATTCAGCCTACTCTAGGCCCCAAAACTATAAGAATGGCTGGGATGGGAGTCAATAGTCATTTTTAGCAGCACCACCATGTGGCAGAATGGTACAAGCACTGCTGCAAACAGAAGGTATGTGACTGGCAAAATTGTGCCCAGCAGGACAAACAAAATTGCAAATATTTTTTTTCTATAGTTAACTTTCTTTTATTTTGCCATGTCTTCTTTTCTCACTTTGCACTCATGTGTCCTTATGTTTTTGCTCCTGGGCGCTGTTCTCAAGGGATGAGGATTATTTTATTGCAATGCTACATTGTTTCTTATGCGTAATTTCAGAAATGGTGCTTTAACACTTGGATCCATGCCAATCTATCCCAGCTCATCCCACACCAATCTGCCCCACTCAATCCAATCCACCCCAGACGAATCCAATCCACCCCAGTCCAGTCCAAACCACTCACTCCAATCCACCACACTCTAATTCTTCCAACCCACCCCCTCCAATCTGCCCCACTTCAATTCACCCCACCCCAATCCAAAACAATCTGCCCCACTCCAATCGTACGCACTCCAATCAGACCCACACCTGCCCAAACCAATCTGTCCCACTTCACTTCAACCCAAAACAACCTGCCCCATGCCAACCTGCCCCACTTCAATCTAAAACAATCTGTACCACTCCAATCTGCCCCATTCCAATCCAAAACAATCTGTCACACTTCAGCCTAAAACAATCTGCCCCACTCCAATCTGCTCAACTCAGTCCAAAACAATTTGCCACACATCAATCTGCCCCACTCCAGTCCAAAATATTCTGCCCCACTCCAGTACAAAACAATCCACCCCACTCCAATGTGCCTCATTCCAATACAAAACAATCTGCACCACTACAATCCATCCAACTCCAATATGCAGCACTCCATTCCAAAACAATCTGCCTCGTTCAAATCTGCCCTCTCCAATCCAAAACAGTCTGCCTCGCTCTAATCCGCCTCACTGCAATCTGCCCCACTCCAATCCAAAACAACCTGCCTACTCCAATCCACTCCACTTCAATCCAAAACAATCTGCCCCACTCCAATCAAAAACAATTTGCCCCACTCCAATCAAAAACATTGTGCCCCACTCCAATAAGCCCCTCTCCAATCACAAACAATCTGCCCCACTCCAATTCAAAACAATCTGCCCCACTCCAAAACAATCCGCCCAAGTCCAATCCACCCCACACAAATCCAAGCCACCTCACCCAAATCAAATCCACCCCACTCCAATCCCATCCACCCCACTCCAATCCTATCCACCCTACCCGATCCAACCCACCTCAATCCAATCCACCCCACTCAAGCCAATCAACATCACTCCAATACACCCCACTGCAATCCAATCTACTCCACTCCAATACACATCACAACAATCCAATCCCCCCACTCCATTACACCTCACTCCATTCCACCCCACTCCAGTCCACCCCACCCCACCCCAATCCAATCCACCCCACTTCATTTCAATCCACCCCACTCCAATCTAATCCACCTCATTCCAATCCACCCCACTCTACTTCAATCCCCCTACTATACCCCTGTCCAATCCACCCCACCCCAGTTCAATCCACCCCGCTCAATCTAATCCACCCAGCCCACCACACTCCAATCCACCCCACTCCAATCTACCCCCTTTATTATGTCCTATCCACCCCTCCACCCCAATTCACCCCACACCACATACGCTAATCCAACCCCCCTACCACAATTCAAACCACCCAATCCAATCCACATCACCCCATTTCAACCCACCCACTCCAATCCACCCCACTCAATCCAACCCACTCTGCCACAATCCAATCCACCCCAATCCACTCCAATCCACCCACTACCTCAGTCCAATCCATCCCAGTACCTCAATCCACTCCAACACACTCCACCCTTGTCCACCCCACTCCACTCCATGCCACTCCATTCTACGTAGCTTTCTGCCACTGAACGACTGAACTCTACTCAACTCTACAGCACTCTACTTCCCCTACTCAAATCTACTCCAACAAATTTAGACCACTACACTCTACTTCTCCACTCTACTCTAGGACACTCCACGCCACTAACTTTGAGCCATGCTGAATAGCAGCCACACTGGTGTACAACATGTAAAAACACATTGTCAAAGTCAATAGCTCTTGTATAGTGGAGACTAATTGGCCTTGCTAATGCATGTTCTTTTATTGCAAGCACCTTCAATGCCCCATCCTTCAAGAAGTGACCATGGGAAGTGAAGGGGTCTTTTTTGTCTTTGATTGTGACAGGCCTAGTGCTTAATTTCAAGTTGTGTGTTAATAGGAAACCATGGGAAATCCTAGGACTAAAAGAAAGATGTTACAACCAAAATAATCCACTACTGGCATTTCCACTGCAGCTCTACCTGTATGGCAGAGGTCTTCAATCTGTGGGGTGCGACCCCCAGGGGGGTCGTGGAGTCCTTGGAAGGGGGTCGCAGATTCTGTCAGAGAGTGCAGTTCCTGGCATCGGGCTGTTTGAGGGTGCTCACGGCGGAGGCCTAATACACAGCGAGGGGTGAAAAACATTAAAGCCTCATTAACAAGTAAAAGGTCTTTTAAAGACCTGTGAAGTACTCGGGTGTGGCTGTGTGTGTGTACCTGAAGCTGTTTCAGCCAGGCTCACATACACGAGCTGGGGGGGGGGGCTGGGGGAGGAGGCTGTAGCCCTTTGAGTTCAATGGAAGTTTCGTGCCTGGAGCTGTGGGTCCTGCAACACGTCCCATAAATCATTGGTTCAAGTCCCAGGAGCCCTCATACCTGGCGCCTGTGCAGTAGAAATGAGCCTGAGAGTCTGTTCTACATGGTGAGATGTTGTTACAGCCTATCTGCCCCTCCACGCCCCCAGCAGGGAGGCACAGAGATGCCCTCCCATGAGCGGGAAAGAAGAAGGAAGAAGACGCAGAGAGATACTGACCCCCTCCCCCCATGAGAGAGGCAAAGAAAAGGTGGGTGGATGAATGATGGATGGATGGATGGATACAAGGGTGGACTGATGAAGGATGGATGGATGAATGGACTTGTGAAAAGGTGGGTGGATGAATGATGAGTGGATGGATGGATGAAAGGGTGGATGGATGGATGAAAGGGTGGATGGATGAAGGATGGATGGATGGAAGGATGAAAGGGTAGATGGATGAAGGATGGATGTATGGATGGATAAAAGGTTGCATTGATGAATGATGGATGGATGAATGTGTGAAAAGATGGGTGGATGAATGATGGGTGAATGGATGGATGAAAGGGTGGATGGATGAAGGATGGATGGATGTAAGGATGAAGAATGGATGGATGGATGGATGTGTGAAAAGGTGGGTGGATGAATGATGAGTGGATGGATGGACGGATGAAAGGGTTAATGGATGGATGAAAGGGTGGATGGATGAAGAATGGATGGATGGAAGGATGAAAGGGTAGATGGATGAAGGATGGATGGATGGATGGATAAAAGGTTGCATGGATGAATGATGGATGGATGTGTGAAAAGATGGGTGGATGAATTATGGGTGAATGGATGGATGAAAGGGAGGATGGATGAAGGATGGATGTATGGATGGAAGGATGAAAGGGTGGAGGGATGAAGGATGGATGGATGGATGGATGGAAGGATGAAAGGGTGGATGGATAAAGGATGGATGGAAGGAAGAACGGGTGGATGGATGAAGGATAGATGGATGGATAAAAGGTTGCATGGATGAATAATGCATGGATTGATGTGTGAAAAGGTGGGGGGATGAATGATGGGTGGATGGATGGATGAAAGGGTGGGTGGGTGGATGGATGGATGGATGGATGGAGGAAAGGGTGGATGGATGTATGGATGGAAGGATGAAAGGGTGGATGGATGAAGGATGGATGTATGGATGGATAAAAGGTTGCATGGATCAATGATGGATGGATGTGTGAAAAGGTGGGTGGATGAATGATGGATGGATGGATGGATGGAAAGGTGGATGGGTAAAGGATGGATGTATGGATGGAAGGATAAAAGGGTGGATGGATGAATGATGGATGTATGGATGGAAGGATAAAAGGTTGGATGGATGAAGGATGGATTGATGTGAGAAAGTGTGGGTGGATGAATGATGGATGGATGGATGTGATGAGGTCTAACAGGCGCATTTATGGTTGTCAAAAGTTGATGATGAGGAGTACCAGTTTCTAGAAACTTTTGTCGGAAGGGGGTCCTTACGCCTAAAAAGGTTTTACAAGGGGGTTTCGGCATCAAAAAGTTTGAAGACCTTTGCTGTATGGTGTAGTAAAATAAATTAATTGATTATGCAGTTCGTCCAGGATATAGAAGATTATGATTAGCACAATCGTCTTTCTTTATTTGTTACACACCAGGGCTTTCTTGACATCATCTCCTCTTATGTCTCCATCTTTCAGTTTCCTATTCATTCATCTCTCCTGCCTTTTGTTATTGCCTTTCTCCCCTCTTTTCCTCCTGCCCTTCACTCTGGCCCTTAAAGGTTGAGCTATGTGTTAAAACGTATCTACAAACCTGGAATAAAATTCACACAAAAATAAATATGAACACAGCTGATCGTTATCCTTAGGTGTAGCTAACCTCTCAATGGCTTGGATGAGACTAGGTTTGGGAGAGATTCACCTCCATGATATTACATGACCCAGATACTCCACCTCCTGAGTAAGAAATTTTCATTTTTCAATTTGTAGAATCGTTTGTAGTGTAGTTCCTATATTCCCAATAGGCTTTGCGCATTGGAATAATATATCCTATAGATTTGACGTAGGACTGATTTCAACTAGGTTTCTATCGAATATACTAAACTTAATAGTGAGTGGCAGCTAGCTCAGAGGTCACTAGAAACTTTATCGAATTCACAAGAAGGGATTAGTTTCTGACAACTGCATAAACATGACAACTGTGTTTCCCAAGAATAAGAATATATCTCTCAGAGTCGCGGAAACAATAGATAAGTATTTCACTCAGTTAATCGTGCATGCTTCGTTTCTACAGAGCTGCAGAGAAATAGAGAGACGGGCGTTTTCAATAAAAATGTTTATTGAACAATCTTCTTTCTCATGCAAGAGAAGTGAACAGCTACAGTCGTTATGCAGACTGCAAAATATAATGCGTACAGCGAGAACAATATTATAAAATAATACTGTAAGAGCATTGTATGGTTTCTAAGCCATATAAAAATACATACATAAATACACAGGCTAAAAATACTCAACTGGTGCTTCTAAAATACGCCTACCCCAATGTACCTAACCTAAGTCTAGTACGCGGGAAGAAGTAAGTATTGTGTAGCATAGGTTTTCGTTTTCTTTGCCCAGAATCTACAAAAGGTTTCTCTAGGTTCTAATCAGCTCCATATCTTAGTTAGAATAAAGGAGGTCTGGTATCTCAGTCTCAGGATTCGATTTCCCAACACCCTGCAAGGGGAGCCGAAAACACTGGAGCTGGATTCTCGGCAGGAGAAGGACAGCTTCCTGATCAGTGCGTCAGCTGGAGAGTCGGCTTCCTTCGGCACTTGCTGTAGCGAGCTCCGTCGGGCAAGTAGATAGTCGAACTGCTCCGAACCACCGTAGTTTGCTATAGCAAGTGAAGGTATAGTTATACCTTGAAGGTGTTTAGGAATGACATAGTTTGACATAAAGTCAGGCATAAGAACGTCATAATGAACCCCTTGGGAATAGTTTGTTCATTGTAAAACTAACTGAGTTCTTGGAGAAATCAATATTCAAGCAAGGGGAAGTTCCCTAACTGCTTAAGCCGGTTTTCCAAGAAATCGTTGTGACTTTTGGTACGGGTGGTAGTAGCCATGCCTGTATTTGGTTTGCATGGGCTATGCCTAAATAAGGGTTTATTTTCGATACCTATATTAGGGCAATGTGAATTGTACCTATATAGGGGCATGCATCGGGAAAATTCACTTGAGACCTAAAACGCCACACAACACGTTCCCCTAGTCTGTAAAAATCGACAAAACCTCTGACAACTGTCATTTATGCAAGTCTACGGAATCTGTGAATACGAAAATATTATCCTGAATGCCATAACTCCTTGCATATCCTTGAACAGCGTAAGCATGAGATTTTGGAAAATAGACGCAGCCGAGGTTAGTCCAAAGGGCATATGTACATACCGGTACGTTCCATCCGGCGTGATAAAAATGTAAGACGTCTACAACTTTCTTTCAGCACAATCTGCTGGTATTCAAGCTTAAGATCTAAAGATGTAAAATATTTTGCACCCTCTAACTGAGCTAGTAATTTTTTTATTTTTAGGTGGCGTATGGCAATCTACTGTAATGTGCTTATTAAGGGATCTTAAAGTCTGCATACAACCTCAAGGAACCAGATTTTTTACTCACTAAAACAATCAGAGAAACCCACTCAGAGGAATCTACTGGTTCTTTAACTTCATCTGCTTGCAACTGTTGCAGGTCCTTACTGAAGTCCTTTCTACCACTCAGTGACACGTTCTGAAGCTGATGTGCTCCACCTTTCAATTTGATTTCATGCGTAAAACCTTCTACCATATCCATCTCTTTCCAAAATATATCTTTGTAACAAGAAATTAAATAACTTGTAGATGAATTGACACACAATTAATAGCCCTATAAGCAGAAGGATCAAGACAAAGTCCAGGACTTCCTTGGTGCCTCCATCCTAGTTCATGTTTGCCATTCCTGATGACACAGATTTTTCCTAACTTGTATGAAATATCATGGAAATAGAAGAAACAAAATAACCAATGATATTGATATTAGTCAAAGTCAAATAGGCTTTATTTCGATACAGAACATATCTTTAAAAGCAATAAATACAATGATATAAAAACATAAAAAGCCAACATATCATTAATTACTATTACAAAAGCATTTGGCATCAATAAATTATCTAAAATTACCTAAATAGAGTCAAACACGATATTGATATTAGATTTTCCACAACCATATGCTTTTATGTCATTTTTCTCAAGAACTCTGTTCTTCAAATGCTCTTTGAAAAATGCTTCTGAAATGAAAAAGGTGATTCCCAATCAATCAACAACAGTGACTTGACTCCATCGAAGGCAATTTCACTCGTCAGTTTTACATGGGTCCGCATCCACTGCAGTAAGCAGAACATCAATATCACTAATATGCTTATGAACACTTTCTTTACAAAAAATATTTGTATTGAATTTTCTCTTTAAACAAGGCCTGTTACAAAACAGCACACCCATAAACAAACCTACGTGGGGTAGAACATACAGATTATTTGGTAGAACAATGTTACAGTTCAGTATTGGCATATTCTCTATAACACAGCTCCTGTGAATCTAAGGGTCTTAAGTACACGTTTGTATACTTCAGGGACATTGCGCGACTGATGGCTCTTCACCCCCTCCACTCATATCTATATTGTAATAATTCAGCCAGGGACCCCACAGGAGCTCCCCAGTATTGTGCCATGTCTTGTTTCGCTACCACCATTCCCAGGTTGCTAACAATGAGTTTACTCCTGGGCACGTCTACTTTTGTGGGTATCCCCAATAGGACAAATTTAAGGTCCATTGGTAGGATGACTCCCAAAAACTTGTTTAGTTCCTCCACTATATTGTTCCAATATAAGATGACCTCTGGGCAAGGCCATATCGTGAGCATAAATGACCCTACCGCATCCCCAGATCGCAGACAGTTGGGTGTTGCAGCCCTACCAAATCTATGAAGGTGGGCGCTAGCATAATACACTCTGTCGAGGACTTTAAATTGACAAGTCGCAGGCAGAATTTAAATGCTACCTTTTTGGGTGCATCAAGGATGCCTCCTAGTCTATGAAATCAAGTTCACCCACTTTGTCGTCCCAGGTTGCTTTCAGTTTCATCGGGGTATCAGGAATAGTCTAGGATAGTCTTATATGTCCTCGATATCACCTTCTCACCTATTTCCCCTTGGAGGGGCCTCACCTCTAGTGGGGCATATTTCTAAGGTCCCCTACTACTATCTTTTCCGCCTTCCAGGCATGTTGCAGTTATTTAAAATATTGGGTGTTGTGTAGATGGTTTTCCCACTGTGGGGAGCTAAAGGAGAGCAGTATACACTCTTCAATAAGATCTCCCAGTTTGGAGATGCCAATGATGTCCCACTTCCTAAGGCCCTTCAACTTTCCAAAATCTTTTAAGGATGTTCCTAACCACAGGAGCGTCTCCCATGGAAATCTCTTGTCCCATTTTGTTAACCTTCCTACCCCTTTTCATGCGGCAAAGGTCACGCAGTCAACAAGCTATATGGCCCCCTTACCCCGTATAGTTAGTGTAGGTATGAATAAACCTGAAATTGGATCCTCTCTGTAGGAAGGTGGATACCTGACTATGGTTACCCCAGATTTTTTGCCTTGTGTTTAGCTGGTTTTTGACTTAGTTGGCCTGGGATCCTGCTAATCAGGGCCCCAGGATATCTGCTCTCTCTATAAAATGGACTCCATGTACCTTAGTTACATAACTAATTAGATATTGGGTCACCTTATGAGCCCCTGTATAATGTACTATAGTTACCCAGGGCATAGGTGCATCCTAGGCCTACCAGGGGCTGCAGCATATCTTTTGCCACCCCTGGCTGGCCATCCAAACTGACACAACTGGCTGATCACTCAGCTGGGGCAAGGTTGTGTAATCACCCCTTGCTTAGGTATAGTATTCCTATATCTACCCTTATCTGGACACATATGCACCTATAAGTCACTCCTATGGCAGGCCTTAACAATCCTGGAGGCAGAGTGCTTGGTTTTATGTGAGATGGTGCTCTAGCATGAGCAGAGCCTGTCTGCAGCTTTCGGAACCATGTCCTTATAGCTGTTCTAGGATATTGCCATACCATATACTCTTAAGTGCATAATAATCCTTGTGGTTATTGCTAACTTTGGTTTGGCTTTATCAAAACATGTCGTGTAAGGTGTCATACGCTTTGGAATACTACCCCCTTGCCAGTTCTGGCGACGGGGTAGCATTCCACCCTTCTAGAGGGAAAAGACATGTTACTTCCATTAATCACGGCTAAAGTTAACCAGAGCCTCAGCAGCACAAAATGGATGCTGCTGCCACAGACACAAGTCTTACCTCCTGCTGCTGGGAGCCCTTCCAGCGAGGGAGGCTTGGACAATAGGTTTCCTGTCACAGGGAGGTGCTAGCACTACCCCAGACAGGAGATAGTAGATTCGGGCAAGGAGGGCTGAATGAAATGAGACACTGCCTGGGGCACACAAGGTGTCCCATGCATAGTCCAGTTCAAACCGGTGCTGGGGCACTCCAGCCCCAGCTCTGGCACGAAACTGGACATAGGAGGGACCCAGCAGGTGATCCAGCCCCTTGATTTGGAATAAAGGTAGGAGCTGTGCCCTTAGACTTTAGATCATCCTGACTGAAACTTTGATATAAAACTCTGGACCCTTCAACATCATACTCAACGTAGAAGACTGAAGAATCTCCCTTGTGGTCAAGGAGTGACCACCCTGTCTAAGCAGGCACCATCAGCGCTCAACAGTTTGCTGTGTTGTTGCTACTGCCGGAGCTCGAACAACAGAGCCTGACAAGAACCGGACTTCCAGACATCCAACAGCCCGATCCATAGCCACAGCAAAGCTGAGACCCGTGGAGGCGACGAGAGACGTGGGACCGGCCATCTTGGAAAGCCAGCGAAGTGCTTTCTGTGCAGCTCCTGAGGCACCCTCGCTGCTGTGCATTGGGGATTGAGAAGCCCCAGTCCCGAGCATCCTTTGCACTGAAGATCCCTTCTCCACACTCACCGAGTGCTGCGTGGGGCCCTTTTGCATTTTCCTGCTCAACGCGTCTGTCTGATCACTTGCCCGTTGGCTAGTGGCCTCTGTGATGACGAACCTTTGCATTTTCAATGCTGGTCTAGTTGCTACAGACTGGCCCTTGCTCCCCTGAAAAGGAGCAACCCATCAGACCTTGCTGGTCTGTGCCAGAAGCCATCTTTGATTCCTGCGTAGGTTGCATTTTCCAAGGCCTGTTGATTCCGAATCGAGAACCGACACCGCCATCAGCGAGAACCTTTGTGGGACAGTCCGTGCCCAGCTCCTGGTCATCGTCGACACCTCCTGGTCCATGTGGCAGCGGAGACATGCTTCACAACATCACCTGATTGCCTACCGACATCGCCTGGTTCCTTCCTGTTTCCTTCCTGGTCACTGGCTAGTGACCCAGACTGTGTCCCCTCTGCTTTCAGGTACTCTACATTTTCGCTCCACCCTTGGATCCAACCGGACTCTTCTCTCCTGGTCGCCTGCAGCATCTTTTCTACAAGGCTCCATAGAACTCCACGACGAAACCCGACACACTTTGACACCTATGCACCCGCTTCCTGTGGGTGAGGTAACGCGAGTACTGCAGCGCTCCTGTAGAGATTTACATCCCTAGTGTCCTAGTTTTAAGTGGTTAAGTTGTAGGCCAGTTGGAAGACTTCCAAATCTGCAACTTTCTAACTTTACGTACCCATTGACTTCTATTGGTGCACGCGTGTGCATTTAGACACTGCACCTGCATCCTGTGGGCCTCCTGCTCCCTAACTGCTGTTAATCCAGTGTAGCCCCAGCAATTCCCAAGGCCCTAGGCCTTACCATTGTTCGTGACGTGGTACTTATACCACTATTTTAGTATATGGTTTAACGGGCCACCAGGGCCTATCCATATTTCTGCAACTTTTGTATGTTATATTAAGTTACTTGTTATACGCTTGTGCTCCTGTGCTCATAAAGAGTTAAGGGGATCTATTTAGAAATAAATACATATATATTTTGAATATATAACCTGTGTGGTGTCCTTTCATTTGGTATTAAAAGGTTTGCATATGGTAAAGCAGCTGGCTTCACATGCCCTCTTGAGTTTAGCCTAAGACTGCTTTTGTCCATGCTACCCCTAGGATAGTTGGTCTATAAGGTTGACTTTACAACCATCACCATAAGGGTTGTTTGGACTGGTGCAAGGTGCTCACTAGAATAGTGAACATCATATACCAGGCCAATTTCTCACATTGGTGTGCAGCGGTTGGGATTTGAGCTTGCTGTTGTTTTACCATTGTAATCTTTGATATCATTTGAAAGATCACATTAGGTACCTGTGGCGTGGGGTTAGAAATAGGCTGGAGGCTTTTTCTGATCAGTGAAGGTTTTATTTTGAAAAGGGATTTACGAATACGGGAGGTCAGTCTCTCCCTTGCAAATTCCGCCCGGTCCGTGATGGCAACAGTCCTTCTTCCTGCTTTGGACGTTCTTGACCTCTTTGCCTGTCCGCTGCCTCTGGTTCCCGGCGTTATTCAGCCCTGGAAAGAAAACCAACGGAGGGAGGCCGTCAGTTATGTTACCAATGCACAAGTTGCCCACGAGGAGACCGGGGTGTGAATGGGACACCAGTGCTTCCTATCAACAGTATTCAGGGGCTGTGAGGCACAAGTGTGAGGGAAGGGGAGTTGGAAGGTGTGGGATAGGTAAGGTAAGGATTATTTACAAGAGTTAGAAAAGAGGACCTCCTCCCCTTCTCCCGACCCAGCCTGCCAAATGCCACCGTACCTGTGAAAGCCACACTTCTCCCTCGGGAGTGTGGCATGGCGGTTCGCCTGGTCGTTGGCCTCCTGGCAAGCCTTCACAGACTCTCCCGTCTTCTCCGCTCTCTTCGCTCTCGTCCTTCGGTTCTTCGTCTCCTCCGCTAAGGCTCCCGACCTCCTGGCTCTGCTCCTCGTCTTCCCCGGTGACGCCGCACGCCGAGTAGAGGACTTCCGGACTCTTGTCCAGTCCGGGCCCCCTGATGTGATATGGGGGCGTGGTTTCATCTTCTTCGTCGTACGCCCAGTTAAAGGCGCCCTCTTCCCATTCTCCGGTGGCAGGAAGCAGCGGACATCGGGACCAGTCCGTCTGAGGGGAAGGAGGGGAGGTACGGTCAGTTTTCCACCAGGCACTGTGTGACGCCTCCGCCACCCTGCTACAGTACCATAGGTACATATAACAAAGCTTGAAATACGTATGTTCGGGGAGAGGCGCGCGACCGGCGATCCAAGATGGCCGCGCCTTAGGGAGCTCCGATGTGACGAGCGGCGCTCGCAAATCGGAAGGCGGTTCCTGGGGTTTTTTTGCAAATTCCAGCGTCGGAACCGTCATGCCACCCTTGGGTGTGTTTTCACCTGCCACAGTGGCTGCTTGAGTGAGTTTTTCCGCATTTTCTCCTCCTCCTGAGATGCGGCCGCCATTTTGTTTTTTCTCAACTGCAGCGGGTTTTTTTTCTTTGTTTCTCCTATATCTGTTTTTGATCCTGAACACTTGCTGCCACTCTTTTTTGATCCACAACTGGTACATGTAGCTGCTACAGCTGTTTGGACTTCAAGATGGGCTATTATCTTTGTTGAACCTTTGTTCTTTTCTCTCATGCCATTTGCTGCCTTCCCCTGCTATACTACCTGACTGGATTTTCGTCTTCATACCTCTTCGATTTTTTCCTCACTTTCTCTTCACTGCAATGATGGCCTCTTGGCATTGGTTTTATTGGTGTTATTTTTGGTGCCATTCTCCATTTCTTTTTTGGGTTTTGGTTCCGTGTGCTTATTTCTCTTCAATACGTGAGCTTTTTACTCAAAATGGAACCCTCTCATCATTCTAAGGCACACGGCAATGCCTCCAATTTACGCAAAGATCCCACAACTGGCAAACAACTTAAAAAAGACCCTCCATCACCTTCTAAATCTCCGCTTCCTGTTACATTGGAAGACATTATGGAGGAATTACGTCTTATTCGCCCTTTTATGACGGACACTGCCACGACTCTACAAAGGCTGGACGATAAGTGGTCCAGTCTAGATGTGAGGCTAACGGATGTGGAACAGAGAGGCAGTGACACTCAGGATGTTTCTGCTAAGGTTGCCACTCTGATAAAGGAAGTCGACCAACTTAAGAAAACTTCGGAAGATTTGGAAAATCTCAATCGACGTAATAATCTCAGAATTTATGGAATTCCGGTGAATTCTGAAGGGACAGACATCATCCAATTTTTGAAATCTCAAGTCCTTCCTATTACTGGTATTCCTAAGCACTTAGATGTAAACATCCAAAGGGCTCACCGTCTGGGGCCGAAGAATTCCTCCTCTCCTTCAAAACCCAGAGGGATCATTGCGTATTTCCTATTGTATTCAGATCTCATGACGATCCTTCATAATGCCAAGCAACATAAACAATTACTCTGGTCCGGCCATAAGATATTTTTCACTCAGGATGTTTCCAAAGCAACTGCTGCTCGACGGAAGGAATTCCTGGACTTGAGACCTACGCTTCGTTCAATGAATGCTAGATATGGCCTTATACACCCATGCTTCTTCAAAGTAACCTACAAGGAACGCTCTTTCAGCTTTGATGATCCGGCTGATCTTCGCAAATTCATCCATACTCACAAAGAAGATCACATGGAACTCAGCAAACCCTAGTTCTTGTGCAGTTTATTTATTGCCTCTTCTGTTACTGTGTTGATTTTCCTTACTTTTCATCCCGTGTTAATTTTCTTTTATTGTTCCCTCATGTCATAGGTTCCGCTTCCGAAATTCTACTGCGTCACTCCCTTCTTCGTGCTATCCCGATGTTGGTATTGTTCAACCCAGCCCTGCTGCCTTTCCTTCCCTTTCAATGGTAAGTCGCCTTCGTATGTTACTTTTAGTCGCAATTAGTCGTTGGTCTTCTCTGTTTTCACTTATTTTGTTTCCTTCCCTCTCCTTATGTCTATTGTGACTTCTTCTTTCTCTTACTTTAGTCTCCTGCTCGTGCGGTAGTCTGTTTTTCGCCACCCACCTCTCACTTTATTGCTTTCTTTTTTTCTTCATGTGTATCGTGACTGGGACCGTGCGGCTTTTCGTCATCCTTTTCTTGCTCTCATTTTTTGAGGGTTATTTTCCCTCTCTTTCTTGTTCTCCTCTTACTCTGTCCTCCTCTTTTACTCGTTTTTTCCTCTCTCATTTACTTTTTCTCTACGTCCGTGCTTCTTTCTCATGCTCTTTCCCTTATCTTCTTCTTTATTCTCTCTGGAACCCTTTCACTGCTCATTTCCTTTTTGGTTCTTCTGGTGCGTCTACAGACGGAGTGTTATTTCCCTATCTTTTTCTCTTTTGCACACTTTGGCTTTTTACTCATTTTTTCCTGCTCTTTTTCCCTTCCTTCTCTACTTTTCACCATTTTTCTTTCACACTTCTCTCTACTTTTTCCATCTCGTTTTGAATGAAAGGTCTTAGAATAATTTCCTGGAATGTTAAAGGACTCCGACATCCTATCAAAAAACAACGTGTCCTCTCTCACCTAGCTAGACTGAAATGCCAGATTGCTCTTTTGCAAGAAACGCATTTAACTTTACAGGATTTGTCCTCATTGCGCAAGCAATGGGTTGGAACAGCTTTCTGCTCCCCAGCTGTTCATCACAAAAACTGTGTTATCATCTTGTTTCACAAATCTTTAACTGTTCAAGTGTTGCATGAATCACAGGATACTGATGGTAGATGGCTGTTTTTGGAATGTATTGTTAACAATGTTAAGCTTTCCTTTTGCAATGTTTATGGTCCGACTGGTGTAGACACTACTTTTTGGAATGATTTCTCCTCCCTCCTTTCCTCACATGCCTCTGAGGACCTCATTTTGGGGGGGGGGGTGATTGTAATCAGCTAATGGACCCTTTCTTAGACAGAAAATCGAAAACTAAGTACATTCCCACTAAAATGCAAACGTCTTTTCAAAAGGCAATTTCCTCCAGAGGCCTTATTGACTCCTGGGGAATATCCCACCCTGACTCTCTTGAGTTCTCCTTTTTTTCCCCAGTTCATGCCTCACACTCACGCATTGATTACATTTTTCTCACCCGACACGCTTTTTAGTTCATGACTAATTCAGAAATAGGTTCTAACCTTATCTCCGATCATGCCCCTATTATCCTGGATATGGACTATCCTTCTCCTATCCCCTCTTCCAAACGCTGGCGCTTCAATAATTCCCTCCTTTCAGACCCTTTATTTGTAGAGCATTTTTCTTCATTCATGACAGAATTCTTTCACACTAATCTTCACTCCACCTCTGAATTTCACTTTATATGGGACGCCTTTAAGGCCGCTGCTAGAGGCTGTATTATTGACTTTGTGTCTGGTAAGAAGAAGAAAGCCATTGCCCAATCCTCCCACATTCTTAAACAAATTAAGCATTTGGAGCACTTATTTTTCACTACTAATTCCCCTGACACGCTGTCCTCTCTTGTTCAAGCCAAAATGCAGTTTAATAAACATTCATGGGACTCTGCTTCCAACAATCTTCTTAAATTTAATGCAAAAATGTATGGCAGCCGAAATAAGGCGGGAAAAGCGCTTGCAAACTATCTTAAAATTAAAAAGCAAAAGACCAACATCGTTTCTATTACAGATTCTCATGCTATCTCTCATTCTTCTGATGCCAAAATTCTTGACTGTTTCGTCGAATATTACTCTAATCTGTACACTCCAGAATCCAATCCTTCTTCTGCACAGATTGACTCTTTTTTCCAATCTATCCCTAAATCCTCTACAGATACTATCGATCTCTCCTCTCTAGATGCTCCTATATCTGACACTGAAATACTTAATGCCATCACTCTTTTACCCAAGGATAAAACGCCCGGCCCAGACGGTTTTACAGTACTTTTCTATTTGCATTTCAAATCCATTCTTATACCACATTTACTCTCCTTAATTAATTCTTTTCTTGCTAAGGGCGAATCACAAGGTTCATTTACTCAGGCCATGCTTTGTCTCCTTCCCAAAAAAGATAAAGACCCCACCCTATGCAAAAATTATCGGCCTATCTCCCTTATAAATACTGACTGCAAAATGTATGCAAAGGTCTTAGCTCTGCGAATCAATCAAATTATTCCTGATCTCACCAATATATATCAGACTGGCTTTGTCAGGGGACGCTCCATTACGGATAATTCGAGGACTCTTCTTAATATCATTAACCTTGCCTCTAAGATGAAATCCCCTTTTGCGGCTATTACATTAGATGCCGAGAAGGCCTTTGATCGTGTTAACTGGGACTTTATGTTTGGTGCTTTAAGATGGCATGGATTCAGTCCTCCTATTATTCGTTATATTCATTTACTTTATTCTGCCCCATCTACCTCTATCTGGGTTAATGGCGCTCAATCTAATTACTTTTCTCTTCGTAGAGGCACTAGGCAAGGTTGCCCCCTCTCACCCCTTTTGTTTGTGCTTGCTTTAGAACCGTTTTTAGAAACAATTTGTCGCTCCTTTTCTTATACCGGCTTTCTTTATAAAAATGGAGAGATTAAATATACAGCCTACGCAGATGACATCATGCTCTATGTCTCCAAACCGTCCACTTCTTTACCTGCTCTTTTTTCCTTGTTACGGGCTTATTCTTTAGTCTCAGGATATAAATTGAATATAGACAAGTGCAGGTTTTACCTCTTAATAAATTTTGTCTCTCTCATCTCTTTCATGGTTCTGGCTTTGAATGGAACCCTGCTCATATCAAATGTCTTGGTATTCTTTATGCCAACACCATCAGAGAAACTATTAAAATTAATCATAAGGATGTTCTTAAAAAACTTACTTCCCTTATAAATGGTTGGTCTCCCCTCTTCTTGTCCTGGTGGGGTAGACTTGCAACGGTCAAAATGATGTTACTTCCTATTGTCAATTTTTATCTTTCTATGCTTCCTATTTCACTCCCACTTTATTTTTTTTAATCCATAAACAGTTTGCTAACCAAATTCCTGTGGAATAATCGTAAAGCTCGCTTATCTCTTTCTCGCCTTCAACAACCCAAACACTTGGGTGGAGTAAACTTTCCCAATATTTTGCGTTTCCATTCTGCTTTTACTCTTAAACAAATATGGTCATTTCTGGATGATTCTGTGTCTCCCCCCTCAACTGCTTGGAGCTCTTTGGAACTTGAGCAAATTGCCCCTTTTTCCTACCTCTATGCTACTCGTCTCACTCACCCGCCGACACGTTTTCTTGCCCCCACTCTCAAACACTATAAGACACTCTCTTTATCTCTTTTTCGCTCTTTTCTCTCGCCAGCTGAATTACTTTTCCTTACTCCTATAAGGTATAATAAATCCCTTAAACTCACCAACAAAGCGCTTTTTTGGAAGGAATGGATTGACAAAGGTATTATGACTTATACTCAAATATTCAAGGATAACGCACTTCTCACTTTTTCTCAGATTTGTGACTCTTTCCATATTTCCAATGCATACTCTCCTCAATATCATACTTTCAAACATCTTCTAACTGACTTTATTTCACAACAAGCTTTATTACCCATTTCTCCCCCAACTTCCCTCTCTTTGCCAAATTTTTCTCTCCCCCTCAAAGCAGCCGTAATCTATAAAAACACTTTTTTTCTCCAATGCTACTAGAACTAAAACTAAACTTGAATTACTCTGGGAACGGGACTTAGCTCAGGAATTTTCCTTTCAGACATGGGATACTATTTGGTCTAAAATACATACAGTCTCACGTTCAGCTAGTACTACACAGACCTGTTACTTTTTTTATAACAGACTTTTTTTTACACCTTATGATTTATGCAAATTTCAATTAATCGAGTCCCAAAAATGTTGGTCTTGTTCTCATGATAATGCTGATCTCATGCACATGTTTTTTTATTGTCCCCTTGTTAACTCCCTCTGGTTGCAAATTTGGTCACAATTGAACAAAATTTTGAATACTACTTTCCCTTTCGACATTGTACATATTTTCTTAGGTGGCTCTTCCCCTATTTGGGAGGTTCATCGTACTTTTTGTAAATTTATAGACCTTGTTATAGCAATTTCCCTCCAGATCATCACCTCCAACTGGAAAGACACTTCCAAACTATCTTACAATGCCTGGTGGAACTTGCTATGCCATCATCATAGACTTGATCGTGCCTTTGCCACCACAACCGCTTTGCTGATCAAAAGGGACCTATTGTGGCTGCCGTTAACCGATTTTCTTTATAGACCTGTTTGTAGTCTTATTCCCTTATGATGCACCCTATTCTTTTGTTTCACTTATATAATGTTGTTTTTATTGAACTTTTCTCCATTATATGAGCTGTTTTCTTAGGCTATTCCCTTCTTCTCTTTTCTCTTTCTTCTTCTTCTTTCTCCTCTTTCTTCTTTCTTCTCTTCTTTCCCCCCTCTTTTCTTCTCTTTTCTCCTTTAAAACAAAAATCTTCTTTAAAAGCTTTTTCCCTTAGTAATGCTCATATGCCCCCTTTGGGGTGATTCCCTTCAATGCTATATTTTATTAATCTCATTTTACTCCTGCGAATTATTTCTTTTGTATTGCTGTTTACATTGCATATTTACTTCAATAAAGCTTCTTAAACTCAAAAAAAAAATACTTAAGTTCTACTGAACTTAGTTGTTGTAGAGAAAAGGGCCTAGCACACCCTGACTACAACTCCTAGTGAAGTTCTAGTAGGTAAACACTCAGTGTAGGTAGGTGCACACACCACACCTCACTAGACATGTCTGGCACAGGTGAACCCAGTTCTCTACCTGTGGTAAGTGACCTTCCCAAGGCACCCTCCAGATATGAGATGCTCAATTTCCGAGGGATGAGGTCATTGTGTACCTCCAGGAAGTTGAATCAGGGTTCCAACCCTACCATCCAACACCTGATAGAAGTCCTAGAGGCTGCTGATCTTGAGAAGGCCTCTAAACCAGGCCCCCCAGATAATACAAGTGAGGGTGTCCCCTCCACAGAAGATGACTCCATAACCCCAGAAGATGATGAGGAAGTGGAGGAAGATTCAGATGGAGATGATAGCCAGGTCCAAGTCAGGAGGCTTCGCCAGGCTAACCTAAGCTTACATGGGAATGGAGAAGAGTTTCACCTCTCCAGACCTAATAGTAGGCTTCTCCCAGGCAATAGAAGGGAACGATCTCCTTCCAGGGATTCTCTCCTCTCTAATGCCTCAAGTGGTTCTCAAAGGGGAATGACTTCCCCCCAGAGAAGAGAACATGAGGCTAGGATGAGATCTGTCCAACTTCAGATAGAGAAAGAGGAAACAGCCCTGGCCCAAGCTAAACTTGCTTTAGCAAGGGAGCACACGTTAAGTGGATTAGATTCCACTGGTGGCAGCAATATCCCTAAGGATAGAGACAGGTCCTATGATACTAGAAACCTGAGTAAGATTGTGCCCCACTACAAAGATGGGGATGACATCCACAAGTGGATAACTGCTTTGGAGAGGGCCTGCATGGCACAGCAGGTTCCCCAAAGTCAGTGGGAAGCAATCTTTTGGCTTTCCTTTTCAGAAAAAGGAAGAGACAAGCTCCGCACATTTAGACATGAGGATGCTAAAAACTACACTGTCCTGAAGAGTGCTCTGATTGATGGGTTTGGCTTAACCACTGAGCAATACAGGTTGTTGTTCAGGCATACCCAAAAGGCTCAGACTCAGGAATGGACTGATTTTGTAGATTATGCTACTAAAGCTCTGGAAGGTTGGTTACTGGGCAGCTAAGTACATGACTATACAGGATTGTATAATTTGATTATGAGGGAGCAGATCCTTAGTAATTGTCAAAACCAGCTTTTACACCAGCACCTGGTGGACTCAGATCTGACTTCTCCACAAGAATTGGGTAAGAGGGCAGACAAATGGGTCAGAACCAGGATTAGGCGTATGAATCAGGGTGGTGACCAAAAGAAAGATAATTCCAAGACTCAAGAGAAAGGTGGGGATAAATCAAAAGACAAGTCCTCCACAGGGCCCCAAAACTCCAATGGTGGGGGTGGGTCCCAAAACACTTCCTCTAACCAACATAAACCTTATTGCCATGTCTGTAAACAGGTACAAAAGGGGGTGGTAATGGAGCCTAACCCAGGGTGGTGTGGAGTGCAAATAAACGATGGATTTAGGCCCAGATCCTTGTATTGGGGTGAATGTATGACATTATTCTACATTCTGTCCATCAACTGTGTTTTTTGCAATTTTCACCCCGAGTGTGCTGGGTATGCTCAGACGTGAGTCCCAGGCTCTCCACACCACTGGAGTCAAGCTATCCAGGCTGATGAAGGCTGATAGCCAGAAACCGGTCCTTGGATGCTTGATTCCGGTCTGGGAAAGACATGGCTTGGTAGTTCGGACTGGACTGTTCCCATGAGGCACAGGGGCAGAGCTGATTTGCATATAGCCAGTGCCTAACACAGGGTAGTGTGGAGTGCAAAAAAACGATGGATTTAGGCCCAGATCCTTGTATTGGGGTAAATGTATGACATTGTTCTACATTCTGTCCATCAACTGTGTTTTTTGCAATGTCTGTAAACAGCCTGGCCACTGGAAGACTGACAGCAGTTGCCCAAGGGCCAACAATAAGCAAAATATTCCTCCAAGTAAGACTCCAACACCTCCTGTTACTATTAGTAGCAATCCCCCAGGTGGTGGGAGTGCCCCCAAGAATTTGGCTGGGTTTACTTTTGGAACTCAGGTGGACTCTGGCCTAACCAGGTCCCCTAACATAGCTACTCTTGTCTGTGAAGATGGCATGGGGTTTGCCAACTTCACTGCTTGACCCAACACTTTGAGCAAGTAAACAGGAGCCCTTCATCAATGGTCAGAAAGTTGAGGCCTATAGAGACACAGGGACTAGCATCACTATGGTGACTGAGATCTAGTCCCCTCAAGGCAACTTTTACCTGGAGCCACATACCAGGTGACCAACATTGATGGAGTACAGAAAGATCATCCCATGGCAGTAGTTAATCTCAGCTGGGGAGGTGTCACTGGCCCCAAGAGAGTGGCAGTGTCTACAAACTTGCCTGTAGATTGTCTACTGGGAAATGATCTGGAAATCTCATCCTGGGCTGAGGTAGAACAAGAAACCCATTCTAAAATTGTAAATCTCCATGGAAAGGTTAGTGGGGCTGTGATGGCCGCAGCCCTAGCACAGGAGATCCTCCCTGAAAAGGTTGGTAGGGCTGTGCTAGTCTCAGCCCAATCTCCAGCAGACTCCTTCCCTAGACAGACTGATAGGGCTGTGATGGTAACAGCCCAAACCCAAACTGAGTCCCTTCCTGAAAAGGTTGGTGGGGCTGTGATGGCCACAGCCCAAACTCAAACAGATTTCAGTGTTGTGAAGCCTGAAACTATGGATCAATCCACTCAGACAGAGAGCATTGGGGAGGAAGACACGTCTCCCTCCCACCAGACATTAGGTGAGAGTCAGCCTCCTCAGGGAACTGACCCTACCCCTTGTGAAGGAACTGCCCCAGAGGTAGTCAGGCCTAGCCTGGCAGAGCCCCTGATGTCAGTGGACCCTTCCAAGGTGGAACCCAGTCTGGAGCAGGTAACCTGCCCCTCTCTACCCTGCCACAGTCAGCCCAGGGCTGTAGATGTCAGGGAGGCCAGTGGACCCCAAAGGGCCCCCCTGTCCATCAGAACCCCCCATCAGCAGATTAGGGGCACCAAAGCTAGCAGCACTAGCCAGGTGAAAATTACAGAAACTCCTGAGGGACCTCCCTTACTCTTAGTTAGGAACCTCCCCCAGATGGACACTGTTGGGCACAGCCAAACATGGGACCCAAAGGCCCCAAACATGACCTGTCCCTCCAGTAAGCCAACAAAAGGACCCAGCCTCCAGCTGTATGCAGCCAGAGGTTGACCCTGAGAGCACAGTGCAACTCAGTCATGGAAAGAAAGGCATCCATGGTGGACAGTGATTGGAGGAAGCTGAGCCCTACATTAGTGGAGTCTCACTTCAGTACTCCATCTCAACACCAGCCTTTTACGTTGCCAAAACACACCACAGGTAGAGATTCCCTATGGTTGAGACCCTCTGATACCCCTAAGGTGAGGGATTGCTTAGTGGACCATGAGACAGGGGGTAACCATGCTAGTGCAGGTACTTCCTTATATGGCCACTTAGGCAATATTGGCTTACCTGGTCAAGGATAGCCTTATATCCTTTCGTTTGGGGGGGGTGTGTAGGAAGGTGGATACCTGACTATGGTTACCCCAGATTTTTTGCCTTGTGTTTAGCTGATTTTTTACTTAGTTGGCCTGGGATCCTGCTAATCAGGCCCCCAGGCTATCCGCTCTCTCTATAAAATGGACTACATGTACCTTAGGTACATAGCTAATTGGATATTGGGTCACCTTATGAGCCCCTGTATAGTGTACTATAGGTACCCAGGACATAGGTGCTTCCAAGGCCTACCAGGGGCTGCAGCATATCTTTGGCCACCCCTGGCTGGCCATCCAAATTGACACAACTGGCTGATCACTCAGCTGGGGCAAGGTAATGTAATCACCCCTTGCTTCGGTATAGTATTCCTATATCTACCCTTATCTGGACACATATGCACCTATAAGTCACTCCTATGGCAGGCCTTAACAATCCTGGAGGCAGAGTGCTTGGTTTTATGTGAGATGGTGCTCTAGCATGAGCTGAGCCTGTCTGCAGCTTTCGGAACCATGTCCTTATAGCTGTTCTAGGATATTGCCATACCATATACTCTTTTTTTTTAGTTCAATATGATTTTATTGAATTTTTTGACAATAGAGAAGTACAGAAATACATACAAAAAAGTGAAGAAATTATTCATTAAATTATAAAGAAGCAAAAGAAAACAATCATAAGAATACAATCCTCAATAAAATACATCGCAATATAATATTGTCAGTTAAAGGAGAACTTAAGAAGGGGGAGAAGGGGAAGGAAGGGGAGGGAGAGAAGGGAAAAGGGAAATATACAGTTCATAGCATAATGACTTAGATAACTAGAGTTACCAAAAAGATATTATCAATAAGACAACAAAAATCATAACTGTACGTACGAATCTATAGGAGACCAAAAAGATTGAAAATGTGAAGAATTAAGACGAACACCTTGCAACGAAAATTGAGCACCTCTTCTTGTAAAGATAATCCAAGACCACCAAGCATGGACTGAAAGAGAAGTAGCATCCTTCCAACAAAATGTGATGGATTTTAACGCAGCCGAAACCAAAAAATTAAATAATTTTGCTTCATTATCATCAAGGGGCACACTCAAAACGACAGATTTACATATTACTAAATTATAAGAGGGTAAATCAGAAATAGGTAAAATTTTCACTATTACATTCCATACTTCAGACCAAAATTTCCTAATAGTAGGACAGTCAAATAACATGTGACGTAAAGAACCAGGATGCAAGTTACAATGCCAACATAAGTTAGATGGTAATAAGTTAGCTTTAAATAAACGCAATGGAGTCCATAAGGAATTAAATAAAATATAAGCATTAGTTTGATAAATTGACACTGGCAAACATCCAGAAATACAATGAGTCCAGATTAATGACCAAGAATCATTTGACAGAGATAAAGATAACTCAGTATTCCAAAAAGTGGAAATTGTAGCAACATTGGAACCTAAGGATACGGTAAGTTTCTTATAAAATACAGATACAGCTTTAGAGGACAAAGAAACAGTATTAACATAAATCAAAAAATCAGCTGTCATTTTAGAAGGAATACCATTTGGGAAGGAATCTAAATTAGAATTACAAAGAAATTGATATTTTAACAAATCTGATAAAGGCAGATTGAATTTCAATTGGAGTTGAGTAAATGGAATAAATGCATCATCCAAGAAAACATCTCCAAGATAAAAAATACCTTTATCAATCCAGGAAGACCAAAAAGAGATATTCCTATTTAATTTAATTAAGGCACTATGCCATAGGGACAAATTCACCGTAGAAAGTAAAGGGGATTCAAAATTGGAGTCTAAATCATTAAATATTAATCTCGATGATTTGATTATGGAAGAAGAATGTACAATCTTAGATATAGGAGACATGGTTAACAAGGACAGTAAAGGAAAAGGTTTTACAAGGGATGTCTCAATATGAAACCAGAGAGGGGGATTAACCATAGGGGAAATATTAAACCATAACGAACTTTGTTTAAGGATAAATGCCTTATGATACAAAAAGAAATCAGGTAGGGCAAAACCAATTTGACATTTGGGAATTTTCAATTTTTTATAAGCAATACGGGGAGGCTTATTATTCCATAGAAATTTAGATAATAGTTTGTCAATATCTTTATAGAATTTGAGTGGAAATTGAGTTGGTATCATAGCAAGAGAATAAAATATTTTAGGGGCAATAGTCATTTTAATAGATTCCATTCTCCCCCACCAGGAAAGATGAAGGGAAGACCATTTGGAAGTTTTTTGCTTAATATACTCAAGAATGAACTCACAATTTAATTTCAAGGTAGCATGGAGGGATGTTGAGAATAATATTCTAAGGTATCTCAATTTACTCTTTTGCCAAACGATATCAGGTGAAGGTAACATATCAGGAGTACATAACATATTTAGCGGAAAAAATTCAGTTTTACTAACATTTAATTTATAACCTGACACAATGGAATATTTAGAAATAATATCAAGCAAAAATGGAACAGATGAAACAGGATTACTAATAAATAATAACACATCGTCAGCATACGCCAAAGTTTTAACAGTAATATCCTTGATGGTAATGCCATGAATGTTGTCACATTTTCGAATGTAATTAAGAAATGGCTCTATACCCAATAAAAATAAAAGAGGGGAAAGGGGACAACCCTGACGAGTTCCTCTGAAAAGGGAAAATTGGTTAGAAATTTGGCCATTAATAAATAATCGAGCAGTGGGAGTAGAGTATAAAGCAGAAATCATACGAATAAAGGAGGGGCCAAAATTAAAAGATAATAACGTTTTAAATAAAAACTGCCAATGGATTTTATCAAAAGCTTTTTCAGCATCTAATGCCATAACACCAGCAGGGATAAGGATAGTGGAGCTTTGTTCAATAATATGTAATAACGTTCTCGTATTATTAGCAGAGTATCTATTTTTCATAAAACCAGATTGGTCGGGATGGATGATTGAATGAAGGACAGGTGCTAACCTAGAAGCGATAATTTTAGCATATCATTTACAATCCTGGTTAATCAAAGAAATGGGACGATAATTAGCAACAAGGGTAGGGTCTTTATCAGGTTTAGGAAGTACGACAATTAATGCTTCAGAAAAATACCCTGAAATGGTACCTGATGATGAAAAATGAGAAAAAATTTGGCACAAATAAGGTAAAAGATGATGTTGGAACTCTTTATAAAACTCGGCAGGGATACCATCAGGACCAGGGGATTTTTTCTTTGGAAGCGATTTAATGGCTGAGAGAATTTCATCATTAGTAATAGGTAAATCTAACTTAAGTTTATCAGAGGAAGAAATGTGAGGTAAATCAGAATGTTGTAAAAAGGCATCAATTATGGATTCATCACAAAAATCTGGTTTATTATATAATGTGGAATAAAAATTTAAAAACTCTTGAACAATATCATTATGGGAAAGTGCAATTTTACCTTGAGGACATTGAATGGAGGTAATCTGTGTTTTATCTCGTTTAATACGTAAATAATTAGCCAGAAGTCTACCAGACCTATTGGTGTTAAAGCGGAATTTAGCATTGGATTTTGAAAGTTGAATCCCAGCTCTTGTACTAAGAATAGCATTAAATTCATACCTTAGCTTTTGTAACTTTAATTTATATTGAGGATCACTAGACGTAATAAATAAACGCTCAAAATGAGCTATCTGTTTCTCTAAAGATTTAACATGAGAATTAAATTTCTTATTTTCATGAGCCATAATAGAAATAGTAGTACCCCTGACATAGGCCTTAAATGCATCCCATCGAGTGGTAACGGAGGTAGAGCCTTCCGGATTGAATGTAAAATAATCCTGAATTGCTTGGAATAATTTGGGTTTATGAGTATCATTAAGGACAATATCAGTATTCATACGCCATCTCGACTGTTTAGTAAAAGAAGAGGAAACATTTAAAACAAAAGAAATCATTGCGTGATCTGAAATGTCAATAGTACCAATGGTAGGGTTATTTGCAAATTGAATGAGGGAAGGGGAAAGGAAAAAATAGTCTATTCTGGAATGGGAATTATGAGGATTGGAGAAAAAATAAAACTCTTTACCAGTTGGATAGTGCAATCTCCAAATATCCGCTAACTTGGTGGTTTGAACAAAAGTCTTAAATGCATGAAAAGTCTTAGACGGTCTAAATCGAGATGTAGATAATCTATCCAACAAGGGATCCATAAAAACATTGAAATCCCCACCAAAAATCAATGGAACATTTCCCAACTTTAGAACTTCAGTCGTAACAGCAGCCCAGAAAACAGGATCCTCAGCCGTAGGGCCATAAACATTAATCAAAAAGAAAATAGAGTCATGAAGTTTAACTTTGGCTATAATATATCTACCTTCAGAGTCTGAAATTTTATGTAAGACTTTACAATGTAATCTCTTGGCAAAGAAAATAGCGACCCCGTTCTTTTTACCTTTAGCAGGTGAAGAGACAATAGTGTCAACCCACTTTTTGTTCATATAATTTAAAACTTTATCATCAACATGTGTTTCTTGGACAAAACAAATATCAGCTTTAGAGTTACCTAAATAATCTAGAATTTTCAAACGTTTTACTGGGTGTCTTAAACCTTTTACGTTAAGAGAAACAAGTTTAATGTTATGAACAGTAGCCATTAGGATAGAAGAAAAAGTAGAGAAAGGAATGAGAACAAGAAGAAGGCAGAAAAAGACAGGTTAAAAGAGTAACTCTGAGCGAAAAATAGGAAAGGGAGAAACAAAAAAGAGAGATTAAGGCACAAACAAACAACATAAATAAAGACAAGGAAACGCACACCCGTTCCTCAAGCATGGGCAATTACCGTTGGAGCCCATGAAGAAATTTATGCATAAACATGTCACAAGAATTCAGCGAAATCAAGTCAAGAATTAGGATCTTGCGTATCCATTGATGGAGGAGCCTGCTGTTCAAGGAAAAGACGAAGATCTTTTGGACGCTGAAAAGATTTAGAGACATTGTCTTTCCAGACCCGCATTGTAGAAGGATCAAATAGGCCATATTTGAAACCAAGGCTCCTCAGCTGTGGACGAAGGGAAGAGAATTCCTTACGAATAGCCACAGTTTCTTTAGCAAAATCCTGATGGATGAAGATTTTGGTTCCATTCACCAACAATGATGGTATTTCCCTTGCAGCTTTTCGAATAAGAACCAGATGATGATGACGCAGGACCTTAAATATCATCTGCCATGGCTTAGAATGACGAGGATTGCGATGTGACGGAACTCTATGAGCTTTATCAATCTCAAATTTTTCTGTGAACTTAATATTCAGGAGACCAGGCAGAAGAGACTCAAGATAGAGCCGGCAATTGGTCCCTTCAATTTCCTCAGGTAAGTTAAAGATGCGAAGATTATATTGCCTATTGCGATTTTCCAAGTCCAGCAGCTGATTATGCATTGGCATAATTCTGGTCAATAAAGGTGTAAAAGCATCCAACTTATTCTTGTTATCTTGAATTTTAATGGTATTATCCGACACCTTCATCGATATAGAAGCCATATCTTTACGAACATTTTTGACTTCTGAGGCAATGGTGTCAGTATTTAAACGTAAGGCTTTAATTTCCTCAAAATTAGGGCCAAAGAAGGATCTGGAGTGTCCACCAACTTAGATTTGGTTGGAGGAGGGGAACCTGCTGCTTCCTTTTATTAGTGGAGGAATTCTTAGAATCCATTTTGAGGAGAAAAAATATGCCTTAATATGTAGAAGAATGGAATAAGACAAAGGAACCTCAAAATGTGAAGCAAAATGTAGTAAATAGGGGCAAATGCGTCAGAAAACACTGAAAAACCCCAGGTGCAGCAGCTAAACAGTACAGTAGGCGGAGCTAGGCCCAAGACAGCCTCTTTCGTAAATAACTCTCCGCCCCCAGGCTCACAATTCCGGCAGTACCTTGAGAAGCAGCAGGGAGCAGAAACCATGGAAGGTGAAGAAAACACTTCCCTCGAGCAAAGTCGTCAAAAAAGAATTCCACAGGTAGGTAGAGGCATCAGGAGGCAAGCGCCGATATTTTCGCTGGGTTTGTGACAAGAATTCGTCGTTTAATTAACTTCAAAGCTCCGAGATATCACGGATCTCCGGTGGCGGCGGCCATCTTGGTTGACGCGCTCGCGCGTCTCCATACCATATACTCTTAAGTGCATTATAATCCTCGCGGTTATTGCTAACTTTGGTTTGGCTTTATCAAAACATGTCGTGTAAGGTGTCATACGCTTTGGAATACTTCTAGAGGGAAACGACATGTAACTTCCATTAATCCCGGTTAAAGTTAACCAGAGCCTCAGCATCACAAAATGGATGCTGCTGCCACAGACACAAGTCTGACCTCCTGCTGCTGGGAGCCCTTCCAGCGAGGGAGGCTTGGACAATAGGTTTCCTGTCACAGGGAGGTGCTAGCACCACCCCAGACAGGAGATAGTGGATTGGGGCAAGGAGGGCTGAATGAAATGAGACACTGCCTGGGGCGCACAAGGTGTCCCATGCATAGTCCAGTTCAAACCGGTGCTGGGGCACTCCAGCCCCAGCTCTGGCGCGAAACTGGACAAAGGGAAAGGGGTGTAACCACCCCCTTCCTGGGTCCCACCCATAGGAGGGACCTAGCAGGTGATCCAGCCCCTTGATTTGGAATAAAGGTAGGAGCTGTGCCCTTAGACTTTAGATCATCCTGACTGAAACTTTGATATGAAACTCTGGACCCTTCGACATCCTACTCGATGTAGAAGACTGAAGAATCTCCCTTGTGGTCAAGGAGTGACCACCCTGTGCAAGCAGGCACCATCAGCGCTCAACGGTTTGCTTTGTTGTTGCTCCCGCCGGAGCTCGAATGACAGAGCCTGACAAGAACGGAACTTCCAGACATCCACCAGCGCGATCCACAGCCACAGAAAAGCTGAGACCCATGGAGGCGACGAGAGATGTGAGACCGGCCATCTTGGAAAGACAGCGAAGTGCTTTCTGTGCAGCTCCTGAGGCACCCTCGATGCTGTGCATTGGGGATTAAGAAGCCCCAGCCCCGAGCATCCTTTGCACCGAAGATCACCTTTCCACACTCACCGAGTGTTGCGTGGGGCCCTTTTGCATTTTCCTGCTCAACGCGTCTGTTTGGTCCCTTGCCCATTGGCTAGTGGCCTCTGTGATGATGGATCTTTGAATTTTTAATGCTGGTCTGGTTGCTCCAGACTGGCCCTTGCTCCCCTGAAACGGAGCAGCCCATCAGACCTTGCTGGTCTGAGCCAGAAGCCATCTTCGATTCCTGCATGGGTTGCATTTGCCAAGGCCTGTTGATTCCGAATCGAGAACCGACACCGCCATCAGCGAGAACCTTCGTGGGACAGTCCGTGCCCAGCTCCTGGTTATTGTCGACACCTCCTGGTCCACGTGGCAGCGGAGACAAGCTTCACAACATCACCTGATTGCAACCCGACATCACCTGGTTCCTTCCTGGTTCCTTCCTGGTCACTGGCTAGTGACCCAGACTCTGTCCCCTCTGCTTTCAGGTACTCTACATCTTCGATCCACCCTTGGATCCAACTGGACTCCTCTCCTGGTCGCCTGCAGCATCTTTTCTCCAAGGCTCCATAGAACTCCACAACGAAACCCGACACACTTTGACATCTATGCACCCGCTTCCTGTGGGTGAGGTAACGCGAGTACTGCGGTGCTCCTGTAGAGATTTACATCCCTAGTGTCCTAGTTTTAAGTGGTTAAGTTCTAGTCCAGTCGGAAGACTTCCAAATCTGCAACTTTCTAACTTTACGCACCCATTGACTTCTATTGGTGCACGCGTGTGCATTTAGACACTGCACCCGCAACCTGTGGGCCTCCTGCTTGCTAACTGCTGTTAGTCCAGTATAGCCCCAGCGATTCCCAAGGCCCTAGGCCTTACAATTGTTTGTGACGTGGTACTTATACCACTATTTTAGTATATGGTTTAACGGGCCACCAGGGCCTATCCATATTTCTGCAACTTTTGTATGTTATATTAAGTTACTTGTTATACGCTTGTGCTCCTGTGCTCATAAAGAGTTAAGGGGATCTATTTAGAAATAAATACATATATATTTTGAATGTATAACCTGTGTGGTGTCCTTTCATTTGGTATTAAAAAGTTTGCATATGGTAAAACAGCTGGCTTCACATGCCCTCTTGAGTTTAGCCTAAGACTGCTTTTGTCCATGCTACCCCTAGGATAGCTGGTCTATAAGGTTGACTTTACAACCATCACCATAAGGGTTGTTTGGACTGGTGCAAGGTGCTCACTAGAATAGTGAACATCATATACCAGGCCAACTTCTCACACTCTCTAGCACATAGGTTGGGTGATTCCGGGCTGGTATCCCCAGTCAATGACCACAATTAAGTGTGCTACCCAAACGTAGGTCCAGATGTTGGGCAGGGAAATACCCCTGTTATATTGTTTTCTCTGTAGTGTCCCCAGTGCCACTCTGGGATGTCTCTCATTACACAACAACCTTCAGGTTTCACTGTCAATCCTAGTAAACACGTCTTCTGGGATCTTAAGGTAGGTATTTTGAAGGATATATAGGAACTTTGGGAGTGACATCATCTTGTACATAGCCACTCGTCCCATTATCGTCAACAGTAGCATTCTCCATCTTTCTACCTCCTCATGGAAATCTTGAATTAACCTCTGAATATTGCGATCTAAACTAGTTTCAATGTTAGAGGTCACATAGATACCCAAATATTGAAATCACCGCCTGTCAATACCCAGCTTTCCTGGACAGCTCTGCTTATTAAGGGGGTCACCCGCAGGGTAGAGAATGGACTTGACCCGATTAATTTGGTAACCTGCATGCATCCCATATCTGTCAAATATCTGTAATATGGCAGGGAGTGACACCGTTGGTCTAGATACATAGAGAAGGATATCAACGGCATATAACGATATTCGTTCATCACTTAAGTCTTCCTCCAGTATTCTGAATACCACTACACTCTAGTTGGATCTGACTATAATTGCCAGGGGCTCTAACACTAGGGCAAATAGAAGGCGTGATAGGGGGCACCACTGTCTTGTGCCCCTCTCTATAGGAAATTTAGCTGACATCTCACTATTCACTCTGACTCTAGCAAACGGGCTGTTATGGAATAGGTCAATCCAGGCAATAAAGTTGGGACTAAACCCAAACTTTACCAATACCTGTTTCAGGAAGGGACAATGCACAGCATCAAATGCCTTTTCAGCATCTAGTGACATGATTATGTGGGGATCTTTTCTATTTTGGAATACCTCAAGCCAGTTGTCTAGTCTGCGGTGATTGAATCTGGTCCATCTTTTTGACATAAAACCTGATTGATCCAGATGTATTAAATCACTGATCACTGTTAGCCAAGATGGTGGCTAGTATTTTGGTCTCGGTGTGAAGGAGGGATATCGGACGGTAAGAGCTGCATTGTGTTGCTGGCCTACCTGGTTTGTGAATGACTACAATAGTGGTACAGCAGAGATCCAAAGGGAGAGTTCCCGTTTCTTTAGCTGCACAAAACATCTTCTGTAGGTGTGGAATAAGGACTTTGGTGTTCTTTTTCAAATGTTTTTCTGGTATGTCATTAGGGCCGGGGTTTTCCCAGTCTTTATTGAGCAATGGTGGGTAAGACTTCTGAAAATCTCACCGCTCTTGTTAGGGTCTGACGTTCATCGCCTGACAAAGCTTGGACCAAGACTTCCAACAGGTATTTCTCTACTTGGGTGGCATCCGCTAAGGGCCGTGCCTTATAGAAATCTACATTGTATATTGAGAACTCGGTTGCGATTGCTTGGGGTGTGGTAAAGGATTCCCCATCCTCTCCTATGATCTCAGTCACCCATCTAGCCTCAACTGCCTTCCTACCCAACCAGGCCAACAGCCACCCCACATTGTCTCTAGAGCTGTATAGATGGTATTGTTGGGGCAGGATCACGGCCCCAGTTTCCTGCTGCACCAATGACTGGTATTCTCTATATCAGGCGTCTCCAACCAGTAGCTCGGAAGCTACTGGTAGCTCACCAGCACCCTCAAAGTAGCTCTCAGAGGTGAAGCCAAACCAATCCGATCTCAGGGATTCTGTGTACAATAAAGAAGGCAGCACTGCTCGTTTTATTACCCGTAAGAGTTACAGACAGTCAAACCAATGGCAGGACCTCTTGATAACACTCAAACACACACTCTGTTGGCCTATCAATCAATCAATCAATCAGGGATTTATAGAGTGCACTGCTCACCTGTGTCTCAAAGCGCTGTGGGGGGGGGGGCATTTGGGCAGCTCCGGTCATTTGAAAAGCCAGGTCTTGAGGCTCTTCCTGAATGCTTTCAGTGTGGGGCTTTGTCTGATGCTGAGGGTGAGTTCGCTCCAGGTCTTGGCCGTGATGTAGGAGAAGGATCTGCCTCTGTGGATACGAGTGATTTCAGCCAAGGCCTGGTCAGCAGAGCAGAGGTTTCTCTTGGAGGTGTAGAAGGAGATTCTTTTGTTGAGGTATTGGGGTCCGGTGTTGTGGAGGGCTTTGTGAGCCCTCCACAACACCCAGTGTGTGTGAGCAGCTTGAAGGTCACTCTTTTTTCGAAGGGGAGCCAGTGGGGACTTGTGGGTTCAGGGTGATGTGGTCTTGTCGTGAGATGCTGAGGACGAGTCTGGGCGCCGTATTCTGGACAGTCTGGAGTTTGTGGAGCAGAGATTTATTGATTCCGGCATGGAGGGCATTCCGGTAGTCCAGCCTGCTGGTGATGAGTGCATGGGTGACGGTCTTCCTGGATTCAGGGGGGATCCATTTAAAGGTCCTGCAAAGTATGCAAGGGTGTTGAAGCATGTGGATGCTACGGTGTTGGTCTATGGGTCTGCCACACAAACCATCTTTATCCCCTTTAAATCTACCTAAGAAGGAGATTGGCCATGTTATATGCCCTGCTCTATCAGTCACACCGTGTGTGGCATCAAAGACTAGTGTCAGCAGTAACCAGGGCTGACCCACCAAAGCGTGTGACTGCAAGAACTAGAGTGAAAATGTGTTAGTTGGGAGCATGATCAACCAAAGAGCGGAGGGAAGAGGGTATGTATCCAGGGCAGAGAAAATTAGAAGCATCACATTAATTTGTGCGTGGGTGTGTGACATTGTGTCCTTCCCTAATAAACAGTGATGGTTCCTTAAAGCTACTCCTAGTGTCAAGGGCTGCCAAATATGTATGCTGGTCCCCATCATAAGAGTATTATCTCTGACGCAATTGTGCCCGTTCATGGTATAATTGTGCCATTGCCATAATATTTTCATCCTTGACTATTTTGGGCATACAAGTCTAGTATTTACATACTTGCTGCCATCACTGACATATTAAGAGCATGACTGGCTTGCTTTTAGCCATTCCTGACAGAGTGGCAACCGCTTCTCCCATAATAATGTCCATAACTGATATATGTTGGGCCGCCAGCTGTGGCACAGTGGTAGCCCCGGTTTAATGGTGTGCATTATTAGCATAACAGATGCATTAATAGTGTTATGGTGAGCAAGCATGGCCTATGATTCCAATTCCTGGGTATTTGAAGCAGAATTTGTCCATCAGAGGCATTTTTACATGGCGGTACTCAACGAAAACAAAAAGCTGATTTTTAGGGTCTGTTTATTTTCTAACAATGAAAACTGATTTGATTTTTAAAGAAAAAATGACGCTTTTTCTGAAAAAGATTTTCTTTTGGAAAATTGAGTTTGATTGCTCAAAGTGGAAGGTGGTTTTGATAGAAAAATATGTGTATTTTTATAAACTAATATGCTAATGAAGACAAAATATTACAGTTCTAAAACACATTTAAAGTTGTTAGCTGAATGATAATTCATTTTGAGTTGGGGAGACTTACTGCTGTGGTAGTACCCTTTGTGGCACACAGCATATGATGATTTGAATTTTACTTGATTACAAGTATTTAATATTGATAAACGTTTTCCTAGCATTCTGCTGATAACTTCATCTGGAATGTTTGGGTGGTTACTACTGATAAATCGTTCTTAGGGAGGTCATAGTGTAATGTTAATACATATCATCAGCATTTTACAGTGATAAAATATGCTAGTAGCTCGGCACGACTTTCCTTGAACAGAATTAGCTCTCACTACAGAAAAGGTTGGAGACCCCTGATCTATGTAGTATTGCAATCTTACTCAGGACAGTGGGGTCTGAATGAGCCTCCCATCTAATTCCACAAGGGTTTCTTCCACTTCCTCTATTTCATGCACCTTTATTTTCATTTTATTAGCTATATTTTGTGCCCTATCTCTAAGTACTGTCTTATAAGCCTCCCAGAGGATCATACAGCATGATACAGAATCCTTATTCTCAATGAAGTAAAGTTCTGTGTTCACTCTAATTTCCTTGGCTACCTCAGCGTTCCTGAGTTCCCAGGCATTTAATCTCCAAGTCATCATCCTTCTATTCTTCTGCGTACCAAGCGTCAGCCAAAGAGGGGATGGTCTGACAGACCCCTGACCAGGTACTCAACTCATTCCAAACCTCTTACTTCACCTGCTGGTGCAAAAATTTAATCTAATCTGGAAAACACCAGTGGGCTCCAGAGTAGTACGAGTACTTAGATCAATGGGGTGGTGTCTACACCAAAGGCCTGAGAGGCCAATGGTAGCTGCAAAGTTTGTCAGTACCGTCCCTTTCTGTGGGCCCTTTATCGGGCTGGTGCGATCTAGGTTTGGGTCGATTACATCATTAAAGTCGCGCCCAACAATATGTAAAGAGGAACCTGCTTCCAACAATATCCCTGCCACCACTTCTAGTGTCACATTTTGAAGTCTTGGGGGCATAAACACTGATCAAAGTAACAACTCTTTTACCCCAACCCCCCTTCCCTGCCACATTGGCCCCACTTGAATCAGCCCATGTGAAAAGGGGGGGTTTTTCAGATTAGAATGGCCACTCCACAGGATCCCGAAGTTAAACCTGGTGCATCAATGTCGTGTAGGCCTGCTCTCCCTAGGAAACTGCAATGAGTGCCTCATAGATGGGTCTCCTGTAGGAGGACTACATTTGGTTTGTGTCTCTTAATATAGCTGGCTACCAGCCCTCTATTGACTTTGTTACCAAGACCATTCACATTCCTCATCCAGAAAGCCCACAAAGCAGAGGTTGTTCCTTCTAGCGTGGTTTTCCGCATCAACCACTTTTCAGCTGCGGTCTTTTTCCACTGCTCCAAATTCTGAGACTTCCTTCTGTAGACCATGGGTTGTGTCTTCAACCTCTAAAATCCTTGCCTCCACCATGGTGACCCTCTCAGATACATTTCACAGATCCTGTTGTAGGAGAGACATCTCCGACTGGACTTCCCTGATGCATCCCTCAAGTGCCTCCCACAAGATTTATAATAGTAGAGCTGAGTTGTTCAGTATGGTTGGGGCTTTCTGCTCTGAATCCATCAGGGGGTTCACCAATTTTGCATATAAGTCCAGCTTGCCTTGTCTATGAGGTTTGGGATTCTTATCTTTAACCATTTTTACTTGTCGGGAAGACACCACTCGAGAGGAATCTGGTGTCACTTTTTATTCCAGTGATAACGGCCTCTCACATCAACCTTGTGTATGATAGCCGCCTTTCCGCCTGCTCTGCGTTTTCTCACATCTATCTCTAGCTAGCGGCCAGGAAACAGCACAGACTATTTTGACCCTCCCATGCCATGCAGTTCAAGCGACCCCCCCATAAATCAAAAGGCACCAGAAGCTGGAAAGTTCCCCCCCTTTGATGCAAAGAGGGTATTCCAGCAGCAAGGGCTACAATGCCAACAGGCCTTGGTAGGTGATCCGACAGGACCTACGGTGCCTGTAATGTTTCTGAAGCCAAAGGATATCTAGTATGGTGTGGGCACGTGTTCTAATCGAACGGTCCTAGTCAAAGTCTGTAGGACCGCTGTAGTGTGTAGTTCACAGGTAAAGGGGCATACCTGCACTCACTCATCGTCTCTAGGGTGAAGCACAGCACAAGCAGCCCCAGGCAGCAGGGCAGAGCAATGTCCGTTCTCTTCAATCAGTAGATAGTGGTGGGTGTTGGCTGCAACTTCTGTATTAGCTGTGGATGTAATAGATGTTCATGGCCCAGTTGCACTTCAATGTCCAGATTTATATTCAATGTCCACCCACAGTACCATGAGGATCTCAATATCCCCGTATCCACAGTCGAGGAGGAAAGAGAAGGCACACAGATGCGATACCCGCAGCTGCGCCAACTACCGGAGTGTTCACAGGAGCACCCCTTACCTCAATAGGCCCTCTCCACTGGTCGGAGTCCAAGCACTGCTTGCCGGAGCCAGAGAGACCCAGGCATGAGACAGCCCAGGCCCGGAAGACCAAACAGCAGTCCCACCACCCCAATGCAAGTCCCTGAGAGAGTGGCCTCACCAATTAGAACCCCAGATGTGGACACCGCTTCACCGCGATGTGTAGCTGAGGGGGGAGCCTCCTGGTCCAGGTCTGCCCCGATGCAGAACTGGCTCACAAGGAAAGAGGGCTAACTCGTCTTCGCATCTCTCCGCGTCCCAACCCTCGAATCAGGATTCCAGGCCACACCCAGGCTGCTCCCACTGCTCTGTGATTTCCTCGGGGGTGACCAGATGTCCTGTGGCACTCACACAGTAGCAGTATAGGCCCCCTCCTCTCATGTTGTGGGCACAAGGCATCAGCGACTCCTGAGTTAGAGAGAAAGCCAGCGCAGGCAGGCCTCACCACATATCAGGTACAGTGCGCGAAGCTGACGGTCTTCACAGCAATCGGCGGCGAGGGGAGTCCGGACCCAACCCCAGCGTGAAGCGTGATGTATGGCAGTCGGGGCAGGGGAGTCACACAGATTGCTCACGCCGCACTGCTCTCCCCTCAGGTCCTTCCAAAGCCCCACAGGTCCACGGTGGGTGCTGCCCGATGACGTCTCTCTTTCGGGCCACGCGGCCTGCCAGGTCTGCAGTTCGCCTGCAGATATTCTTTTTTTTTTTTTAACTCTTTTTATTGAACACGCTCAGTAGACGGCC
Source organism: Lissotriton helveticus (assembly GCF_964261635.1). Taxonomy (NCBI): domain Eukaryota; kingdom Metazoa; phylum Chordata; class Amphibia; order Caudata; family Salamandridae; genus Lissotriton; species Lissotriton helveticus. Next base: position 820,080,443 of record NC_136067.1, on the reverse strand, counting down.
TAATAACATTTTCCAGAGCATGCACATTGGAGAAATTCTTACATGAGTTTGGCAGACACATGACGGGATGGGATAAAACTTAATTTGCCAATATAGAAGGAACATCATTAAAGTAGTACTATTCTCCAGACGTCTGGGGCCAATCTCGTGTCCACCTGGCTCTCCAGCACTCTCCTGTAAGCACGCCATGGGGCCCACACCTTCTCCCATTTCTTAACACAACCCCTGCTCTTATGTACTGTTTTTTCTGCTCTCTGGCACCAGTCAATGTCCCTCTCCCAGTCTGTCACTGAAAGGGGACGCGGTGCCCCCCACCCCCTAGCAATATTGCATTTCTCGATTCCCGCTGCCTGCACAAGTCATATGGTGACATATTTGGGCCACACCACCTCCCCCTTGATTATGAGCAGACTATTATCGCTGTGACCCTTCACCAAAATTGCGCTATCTTAGGACATTCCCACAGGATATGGAGGAACGTGCCCTCATTCTGGCAACCTCGAATGAACTGCGGTGATGGTGCCCTGCCAATCTTGTGCAACAGCATCAAGGGGTAGTAGGAGCTATGCAAAATCCAGAACTGGATCAGGCGAAAGCGCATTCGTATTGCTATCTCGCGCGAGTCTTGGAGCCCTCCTGCCACTCTTCATCAAGGTGCCAAGGTCGTCCATCCAGGCCGCCCTCAGGGCTGCCAAGTGGTTAGGCAGATTGTTCAGATGTTTATGGTAGATTGTGGAAATTGCTTTCTCGCGCATAGGGTCGATCAGAAGCTTGTCCTCCAGTGGTGAATAGTCAGGAAGGGAGGTGTTGCCCCTCAGCTGTGTCAACAGTGCATGCCTGAGTCTCAGATAATGGAACCTCTGGGCCTCTACCAGCCCAACCTCCAACTGGAGATCTTTAAACGAGAGTAGGGCCTCCTCCCTCCATACGTCTCCCAGTCTCTCCACGCCTATGGTCTCCCAACCTGAAAAACCTTGAAGCGAGGACACCTCTTTTAACCCAGCACTATGCCATAGTGGTGTTCTACTGGTCAGTTGCCTGTGGATATTCTCAATGTCCCTGCAGTGTCCTCTCGGGGCGACTCCTCTCATCACGGCTAATTCAGAGACCCAATGTAATTGGTCCAGGGCTGGAAGCATAACGGATAAATGGTGGATTAAGGGGTTTCAGTGCTGAGCTTTGCTACAGAGCGTCCACCATGCTGGCCTCTCTAGCCACGTCCCCGTTTATCACTACTTTCAATCATCAAAATCATGTTTTCTTTCTCCACAGATTCGTGTGGGTTCTCCATTTTGTTCTCAGACACCACATTTATACAGTATTGACACCTACATACCACATAGAAGTTCCCAGTTTTACCACATTTTAACAATCCTTGGCTAAAGCTGGACATTATGTTTTATTGGTATGTACATTGGATCTACATCTAGAACATTTGGATCTACTGGAGAATCTGTTTGTGTTACCTTTTAAGAATTTGCTTTTGTTGAAATTATGCACAAGCTCAATCTCCGAATGGCTATCTTCATTGAGCGCTTTGCATGACCTAGCGGATATTTCCATACCTTTAGCAATCTCTTTTACTTCAGTAAGCTTGGAATTCTTGTTCCGTAAGCAGTGTTCTTGGATCTTCTTGTTAGCACAATGAATAATTATCTGATCTCTGATATATTGATCAGCCAAGGTACCAAAATCACATGTAGACGCAAGAATACATAAGGCATTCACGTAATCTTCAATGGTTTCATTGGTTAATTGATGTGAATAAAAATTTAACCTCTCCATAACATTAGGTTCAAAACAAAAATTTACTTTAAGCCTGTCAATCGCCTCACCAAAAATCATCATTTTTTAATGATTCTTTATTGAGGATTTTGCAGTTTAATAATAACTTCTATATACGTGCACAATGTGGTTACAATGTTCAGCATTCTGCTATCATATAGACCTTAGTAGTACATTACAGTTATCTGTACATCTGTTCCATTGATTAAAAGAAGAGACACAGACCATGCGTGAAGTAATTACTAACTATGGGGCTGATTCACAGAACTGACTTAAGACAAACTCCTAAACTTACTACTTTTGGTATTCACAGAAGGCATTTAGTAGTAGTAAAGTTAGGATTTTGTCTTAAGTTTGACTTAAGACAAACTTAAGACAAACTTAAGACAGACTTAAAACAGACTTAAGACAAACTTAAGACAAACTTAAGACAGACTTAAGACAAAATCCTAACTTAAGTCTGTCTTAAGTTTGTCTTAAGTTTGTTTTAAGTCTGTCTTACGTTTGTCTTAAGTGTGTATTAAGTCTGTCTTAAGTCTGTCTTAAGTTTGTCTTAAGTCAAACTTAAGACAAAATCCTAACTTTACTACTACTAAATGCCTTCTGTGAATACCAAAAGTAGTAACTTTAGGATTTTGACTTAAGTTAGTTCTGTGAATGGGGCCCTATAAATATCCATGGGAGTTGTCCTATACCTTAGATACAAATAATTTTCCAATCTATTCCATGAAAATAAGAAAAGATGTAATGAAAGACTAAATCACTATTGTAACTAATGATGGCCTTATTAGCCCCAATTCCTTGTGTTATGCGCTGGTCGTCAGGGTGTTCAGGGTTTTCTCTCATGACTAATTATTGTCCAATGTTTTTGAATGTTTTCGTGGGGGAGGAAGCCATTTTGTATTTCTGCATCCACTCTTTGTCATTGCTGGTGCTAGTTTCATCACTGCTGCCTTGTCAGTTAACTCGCTTCATTCCTTCTTCCTGATAGGTTTAGTATGGATATTGTTATTTGTTATTGCGGTGGGCTCTGAGAGCGCTTTTGCTGCAATGCCACTCGTCTGGCTCAACTTTCTCAGCGCTGTAGGCTTCGTTGCACTAGTGTGTTTTCTGCTACTGCGCGGGTGTGCTAGGTGGCGCCCTTTCATGCTTTCAAGTGCATTCATCGCACCACAGAGCCGCTTGTCAGCGCTCCTGTGGTCGCATCGCGCTGGGGGAATTTGAGCAGATCGCCGCTCAATGCCTGCTTCCCTCCCAACGCTTGACACCGTGCTGTGGTAGGAACGGAAGGGCTTAGCCCAATTATATATTTGTTCTGTATCTTCTTCGTGGTTTTAGCCTGAGACTCATTAGAAATTTTTCCTGCACTAGCAGGATATATCAGACCACCGGCGAGGGGGCTGCCCTTACTAATTTTTACAAGGTGTAATAGTGCTCTCACCCTCCATATAATGCAGTACCAGCTGGACCATGATTATGCGCCCTCACTTGCCTCTGAGGAGGACTGCCCCCCCAGCAGCGACTTTCTGCAGGGCTGGACAAGGTCATCTCCAATGCCATTGCTCAGGTGCTTGCCCCCTGCAGGACAGCACCAATAAACTGTATGCCCAGGACTTCAAGGGCACTGGGATCCTGGGGGGTGGGTGGGCTGGGCCTAGTGGGGTGACCTCGGTCCCTGCACGCAAGGCTGGCAAGCGTCAAACAGGGCAACTGGATGGCTTTCGCCGACTGACTGAAGTTTTCCATAAGAGTGGGCGCACCTCAAGGAAGCACCCTACCAGGAGGAAGACATATCCAGAATAAAGGGCAACGTTGTCGCAACAGACTTTGACCCCAAGGAGGGATTCCCCGACCTGGGGGAGGGTGACATGGAAGATCAGGAGGTATCCAGGTGCCAGGCAGGTTTTGGCACCCTCATTCGACCAACTCTGACTCATACGAGGGGGACACTGCCCCTTTCAGATATGTTCGATCCAGTGGGCATATATCGACCGCGCTACGCAGAGTGTGCCGCTGAAAGGAAGGTGGCAGAGTACGTAGGAAGTAAGATCCACCAGTCTCTGAGTAGGGAAGTGAGTGCCCGTCTCCGAGCAGAGAGTCTCAGTCTGTCACTAACTGACAAGGTCACAGCAACCACCGAGATTGACACCAAGCTCTGCACCTTTTTCTGCAGGTATAAGAGGGATCCCAAAAATGAGCGATCCTGGAGGGCATACCAGGATAAGCTTCTGGACATGGTGGGACCCATAACAAAAATTATCAAGCTGGCAGAACAGGCAAAGCACTCAGGGCAACCTCTCCCCATGGACAATGTAGCTGGGTGGGCGCAGAGGGCGGTATGCCTCCCTGGCAATGCCAACTACTGTGCCCACCCTGCAGAACGTTGCTGTTCTCTTCTGTTGAAAATAGATCCCAAGCTGGGGAAGCTTTTGTCTTCAGGGGCAGGCCCTATAGCCAAGTTCACGCTCTTCAGTGACCCTTTTGTAAAAGAGTTAGGGAAGTTTGTGTCAACGTTCTCAACCCTTGACAAGACCCAGGTGCCCATGAAAAAGATTTTACCTGGGAAGGTTTTTGGAGGGGCTGAAGAGGCATGGGTCGCTCTTCTGGCCACCAACTCTATCAATGCCCTAACAGAGCCCAGGCAAGAAGGAACAATGGCTGGCAGGGTGGCCGTCAAGGAACCTCCTTCCCCTCAAGCGGCGGAGTTGCGCCCATGGAGGGGCCCACCATAACAGCAGTGGATACAATAGTAAGCACCATTCTGTTATTGCCTCTTCTTTTGGGGAAGACTGCAGATGTTTTCTCACAGATGGGCAGATAATATGGCAGACACTTAGGTCCTGGAGACTGTGCAAGAGTATCACATAGAATTCTATGGGACACCTGTCCAAGCAGTAAAACCCCGGCCCCTGTTTTTTTTCCACTCAGGACACCTCACTCATAGATCTGGAAGTTTGGGACCTCCTGACCAAGGGCATGATATGCTCTTCCGAGCAGCACCCCAGGGGCTTCCTGAGCAACCTGTTTCTGGTGGAGAAAAAGGACAAGGGATTCCACCCTATCATCAACCTCAAGTCCTTCAACAAGTGGCTGGTTTATAGCCACTTCAAGATGGTGGGGATCCACCTCCTCAGGGATCTAGTTCTCCAGGGCGACTGATTAGCGCGTCTTGAGCTCAAAGATGCCTACCTATCGGTCCCCATAATTCCCCCTCATTGCAGGTTTCTCCAATTCCAATTGGGGGAGCACATTTTTGAATTCCGGACATTCCCATTTGACCTGTACTCAGCAAGATGGTGCTTTACCAAAGCTCTCAAGCCAGTAGTGGAAATATTTCCGGACACTGGGCATCAGGGTGATCATTTACTTGGATGATATTATACCGATGGACCAGTTATGAGACTGTCCGGTGGCTCACCTGAATACCACCATGTCCCTACTCCAGAGTTTGGGGCTCATCATCAACCAGCAGAAGTCAGACCAGGTTCCACAGCAGTGCATGGTATTCTTGAGTTTCCACATAGACTCCAAGGTAGCGACCCTGAATCTACCGGAATAAAATATTTCCAAGATCAAGAAAGAACCGAGGAAGGTTCTCAGCCGGGACAGAATCTCTTTGAGTCAAGTAGCCAGGATTGTTAGTTTGTTATTGTCCTCAAAACAGGTCATCTTCCCAGGACCTCTCCACTACAGAGCCCTGCAGAGACTGAAGGCGTCCCACCTTCGGAGGGGACTCACGTATTCCGAACTAGTGACACTGACGCCAGAGGCCAGGACGGTACTCCATTGGTGGATCGACCACATGGAGGCATGGAATGGTCGGGAAATTTTCAGCTCACGCCCGGACCTGGTGATAGAATCAGACGCCAGTCATCTGGGCTGAGGTGCCAGATGTGGATTGACCTCCATGGAAGGCAGATGATGGAGGAGGAACTAGCTCTCCAGATCAACTCTCTAGAACTCCTAGCAGGCTCGTTTGCCGATCCCTTATGAGGGACAGAGTATCGTGCTGTGTTCTTCTGTGGATGGACAACACGACAGTGGTGTAATATATTAACCGGCTGCCGGGCACCCGATCTCGAGCCCTAGCGGAACTAGCCAAGGACTTCTGGCATTACTGCCTCCAACAACAGATTTCTGTAAGAGTGGAGTATCTTCTGGGGGCGCAAAACTCTGTAGCAGACTGGAACTCCAGATATCTCAGGGATGCCAGCAACTGGAGACTCGACCCAAAGGTATTTCTGGCACCTGATGACACTTTGGGGTCCTTGCCAAGTGGATCTGTTCTCCTCCAGATGGAACACTCAACTGTCTCGCTACTTTAGCTGGAGACCAGAAACGGGACGGAGGCAGTAGCTGCCTTCAGGATTGGTCGATGGAACAGGCCTAGGCCTTCCCTCCTTTTCTCTTCATCCAACAGGTAGCAGCACAAGTCCGACGCCAGAAGGCCTCGCTGATCCTGGTCACTCTGATATGAAGATCTCAAGCATGGTTCCCTCCTCTTCTGGAGCTGACCTGGGCCAACCCAGTACGACTGCCATCATCCGCAGAGATCCTGTTGGACCCACTGAGCCAGCATCATCCATTGGTTCTCCAGGGACATCTTCATCTCATGGCATGGAGGACTTTAGGAGTTGCTGGCAAGACATCAGACTTTTGCACTAAGCTGATTTCCATATCCAACAGGCGTGGGCCCCTGGGACCACCAAGAGGTATAGATCGGCTTGGAGGAGATGGGTACATTGGTTTGTGGAGAGACACTTGGATCCTGTGGGGCCCAGCGTTACTGACATAGTGAACTTTTTATCTGAGCTTTTCAAGAAGGATTGGCTTATTGTACCATCAACTCCTTCGGGTCAGTCATTTCAGCAGGCCATATTCCGGTGAATAATGTTACGGTTGGGGAACATTCCTAGGTAAGTAAACTTTTCAAGGGTAACAGGATTTTTCGGCCCCCCGAACCCTACTATGCATGTCTTTCGGATGTCCACTTGGTCCTGCGCTTGCTGTCATCCTGGCAGGACAAGCAATATCTTTCCAGGAAGGAAATCTCTGCGAAGTTGGCAATATTGCTCTGCCTCATCTTGTGCAAGAGATTATCCGATGTGAGGGATATGACCTATTGGCTAGAATCTTTACCCCGGAAGGGTTTACATTCAACATCTCAAGGAGGACAAAGACTAGTACCAGGTCGGTATCATATCCATCTTTTCCTGTTGCTCCTAGGTTGTGTGTGGTCAAATGCCTGAAGGCCTACGAAGACTTGACATTGGAGGTTCAGCCTCCAGGGGAACGCAATTGCTGATTGCCATTAAAAAAAAACCTTATATGCTGTGTCATTGCTAGGTGGGTGAGTTGGATCATGACAGAGGCTAGCATTGATACCAATGAGTTTGGGGCTCACTCCACTAGGGGGGCTATGGCTTCCAAGGCTGTCCATGTAGGGGTTAGATTGGAAGATATCATGATTGCGGGGGATTGGTCCTCTGATTTCACTTTTAAGAAGTTTTATTTTAAATAAATCCAAGACGCAGCCGCTCTGGTGGTAAATAAGCTTTAAAAATGCATAATCCTCACCTCCGGTCCTGACATAGAACGAGAAATTTCCTAGTAAACTTGAAGAAAAGTTTCCATTCTATTGAGGACACGGAGGCGAGGGTTATCCCCCCTGGCGTGCCATCCTTTGGGGTGCCGGGAGGGGGGTTAGGAAGTGTTCTACATTGATTCTTGGAATTGGAGAACGGGATTCCGTGATTAACAGGGAAGTACCTGGATTATACCTGATGACTGTGCGACCAGCAGAGTGCAGCAGAGAGCCGCAGCAGAGAGCCGCAGCAACAGTGAGACAGTAGCCGAGGAAAACGCCGAGCAAAACGCCAGCCGCTGGCCGCCAACCGACATACTCTGCAGATTGAGCTTGCCGAGAAAGCTCCCGTCCGTTAACCAAGGCTTCAAGGGCCTCCCCCATCAAACGCTCGAGGAGCGATCGAGGGACAGGGGTAGTAGACGGGCAGAGGCGGAGGCGAGATCTGAGGCGAGGATTGAGACGAGGACCGAGGGCCGTGGAGGAGGAGGAGGAGCCCAGTTAAGCGGCTTATCCCAGCGTCCAGTGCCTCCCGGCATCACCTAGTTGTTTAGCCCGGCGGAGCCCGGAGTCAGGCTACTGACCACAGCTACAGCTACAGCTGTTCTGACCTATGGGACTTCAGCAGGCAGCAGCCCTACGGGTGAGAGGAGTCAGCTCCGGCTGCATTATCAGCAGTATCGGCGCAAATGCATTGAAAGCATTTTTTAAGTACTATTTTAAGCATTACTTAAGCGCCAGTGAACTGCTCATTTTGAAAAAACGATTTGAAAACTTCTAACTAAGGAAATGTCCACTCGATAAAAGCTAATTAACAGCAGCGGCAGTCTAACAGCGTGCTAACAGCCCACGCTAGTGGGATTGAGCTCCATCATATACCTGGTAAAACTGACTTCCAAACGCTTTCCTAACGCCAGAGAGAGTAGTCACTCCGCCACATACTGCAACTACACCTCGCTATCCTCCCCAACGGCAGCTGTTACAACTTAGAGGGGGCAGACAGGCTTGGGAGGTGGAGTGGGAAGTAGAGCGAAGGTGGTACAGGTGGTACAGGTGGTACAGATACTTGGAGTACTAGTGGGGAGGAGGAGGAAAGAGTGCAGGCTCATAGAAACAGAGGTAGGTGAAGTTATAATTCTTCTTCCCCTCTATATATACATATATAAACAAATAATAAATAACAAGGGGAAGCATACCTGGAGTGGGGATTGCTGTGCAACAAATAAGTGGTGAAAGTCCTAAGGTGAAGGAAATCCTTTTGCAACCTGTGGGAAGCTAAGAAGAAGAACGCAAAGTAAGGGCACAGTAAAAGTAATGGCCCTAGGGAAAACTAAACCACGCAGAGTGTTAAGAAATAGCAAAAAAACAGCAAATAAATCAGGAACAGCGGACGTGACCGGCTCACCTAAAGGCTTAGTTGACGTAAACAATGAGATGGTAACACCAACCGCTGGCAGAACAATATCCATTAGAGCAACCCCCCCCTCAAACACAACTCCGCAGCCAGTGCCGGCATCTGCCAGGTCAACAGGCGCAAAAGGGGGGTCGTGGTATCAAAAACCATTAAGAATTTTATTGGTAAACATTTCAAAGGAAAAGAGAGAGCAGAAAAGGAGACAAGTGTAATTGAAACCACGCAAATTACCGAGGATCCGGCTGTATCAAGCATTGAGGCCTTGAATCAGACTGACTTTAACATCGCTGAGATACCAACGGAACCACGTTTATCATCTTCACCAAGGATGTTTCAGTCGATTTTCACCCAGGACTTAGGAGCAGATATGGTGAACAAAGAACGAGTAGACTGTAGTGACTCCATGGGAGAAGGGAACATTACTGGGGAGGCTCCCTGCCATAAGGGTCATGAAAGTCCTGGGTCCCCAAAAATAGTTGGATCAGATGTATCAGGCATATCTTTACGTAGCCTGGAGGTGACGGGTTCTACCGGCCAATCAATGCTCGAAGTTATGCTAATGCTCCAGAAGACTCTGCAGGGCATTTTAGAGGTTACAGTTCTAAACAATGACATTCTAAAAAGACATGGTGATCAATTTAAGGGCATAAATGGGGAATTAGCACAGATTAAAAACTTGATGCCCTCAGTTGTAAGACCTGTAGAAACCGAAGAGGAAGATAAAGTGGCCAGGGGGGAAGAAGTGGAAGAGGAGACTGGCCCCCCAGAGAATGCACCCACAGAATATGTATCCTACCGCCCCATGCTTATAAAGAGGTATGGGGATGAGAGGTATAGAAGGCCTAATATACTAAGGCGAAGGAAAGAGATTTAGGCCAGACCCAGTTACTACCCCATAAATTACCAGGATCATAGGGGGGGGGGTAATGCCGGTATATAAGACAATAGATAAGGTAGCAAGGCAAGGAACTAAAAAATTAAATTTCGTAGAGAAAGGTGCAAGTAGCAGCAGACCTGAGGAACAATTCAGGGGGATAACGAGGAAGGATATGGGAGAGAACAAAAAGGTTACCAGGAGAAATCCCCCAGGGGTAAAAAAGAGCGCAAGAGAAGAGTGGGAGAGGGAGATGTCCCCAGGTGCGGAGGGACCCCACCCAAGTAATTGGAAGGGGCCTAAAAAAGGGGGAGGAGAAGAAGCTGGTAGGCATTTAAGGGGAGTAACGTTAGGAGGGAACCGCCAACATCAGCAGATAGTACCACCCACTGATACTTGGATATTTGTAGAGCCAATAGGACAGGTGAAAGGGGGAAAAGAATCAAGAAATTAAACCCCTTGAATCGCTCCCAGCTACTATCCTCATTTGGAAAGTGCCCCAGCCTAAGATATGTTAGCACTGGTGATCTAAAAGAAGTGGGGTTCATGGTAACTAGTAAGGGGGAGGAACTAACTAAGGTCTTACTCCACTCAGCCCTAATAAAGGATGCTATAGAAAAGGCAGAGGCCGAGATGCTACGGGAAGGCATTAGAATACTAAAAAGGAAGGACGTATTATCGGATAAGTTAGGGAATTCATTCCTCAGAAATCACGCAGTTTTAGGCGAGAGACAAATAAAAATGATCAACCTGGGGAGAGGTATTAAAGACGCCCTAGAAATCACGATAAGACCTAACGACCAAAGGTGGGATATGGAAGATGTACTAGCTGGGAATAGATACAGAGAGCTGGCATACATGAGTGGTGAGGAAGATGGTTTTACGAGTGAGATCGATTAGGAAGTAGGATCGCCGCACAGCCTATCCATAATGACCTGCAACATAAATGGGTACAATAGAATAGTTGAAACAATGTGAAGTTAGGGCTTGGCGCACAGCCGGTTGTGTAGATAGGTAAACGTATATTTAAAGGTTTGCTGGAGTGTTAAGGTGCTCCTACAGGTGTCGCATCCGTTCGACTGCGACTTCACAATGACATTCTGAAGCCGTTACCTGCATGTTGCATGCTACACGACTCTTTCACCAAAGCTCCTTGACAAAGGACTATTTGTCCGAAATGCATCGGAGCATCATCTAGCATCACGATGTTATCGATAATTTTCCAACTCATATGATGAAAATATGAACATAATGGAATAAATTTTGAAACTTCATACACCGTTTTTTGAACTTTATTTGGAATTCCACGGCACGGTTCGTTCTGGTGCCCCGAACCTAACAAGTGTGCCCGACACAGGGATGTGCCTACACTCCAGTAGCACACTCAACAGAATACAATAGAATAGTGGCACAGGAGGATTTTAAAAATATCTTGAGGAAAAACGATATCGTTTGCCTCCAGGAAACTTGGCTGTGTGGCGAAATCCCTGCTACCGTAGGCTTTACTTATTATGTAAAAGCCGCTAAAAGGAACACGCTGGGTAGACCTTCAGGGGGTTTGATGACGTTGATCTCTACAAGGATTGCCAAGGACATTGAACCCCTGGAACTAAAGTGCAATTGGGCACTGGGCAATAGAGTGCGAACAATAAACAATATGTTGGGGGGTGAAAGCCTATGCATTATAAATGTATATATTCAGAAAGGGAAAGCAAATGAATATAAGGCAGACTTGGAACGTTTAAAAACTGACCTGGATGAGGTGTGTAACCGGTATCCAAGGGATGTGCTCATAATATTGGGAGACTTCAACCATAAATTGAACCCTAAAATAATGGACTCTTGGTTGAAGGACTTGTTGGATGCATATAAAATAGAGCAGGCGCAATTTCCCCACTGCGAGACTTCAACTAAAGATGATGAGCTTGGGCAACTGTTGGGGGTTATGGGATTTGTATGTACCAACGGTAGAAAGAAAGCAGACAGGCCCGCGAAGCGTACCTTTAAGGTAGGACAACAATTGTGCCCCATAGATTACGTATTCATACAGGCCTGGCATTTCCATCTTATCAAACAGTTTGAAATTCTGGGGGTGGAGGGTAGCGACCACTATCCACTGCAGGTTGAACTTCAGGTAAATGGCCGCCCGCAAAGACAAAAAGTGCTATTAGTGGATGTAGAATATCTCAAGAGGTTAACAACACGAATCACAGAGGAATATATACAGAAACTAAGCGCATATCAGCTAACAGTGAATTTGGGTAACCTTGTACCAGAAGAGAGCATAGCCTGGTACGAGGGTATAATAAGGCAATTGGTGGAATGCCTCCGGATTAAGTTAAAGTGCAATAACCATAAAATAGTAAACAATGCGACATTACACCCTAATAATACCAAACATTGGTTTGATGCTGAATGCCGGAAACTAAAGGCCGGTATTAAGAAACAAGAAAGACGCCTCAGGGGTAACTACAGTGAGGAAGTGGTAACAGAACTCAGAAAAATGAAGTTAAAATATAAGACAGTTATCAGAGATAAAAAAAGGAGTTTTAAGGACAAATGTTGGGATAACTTACTTGTGGTGATTGAAGATAAAAATGTGAAAGGCTTCTGGAGGCTAATACAGGTCTGTATGGGAAAAGCACAAGGGACCATGCAGTGCTCAGTGGCAGAGGACAAGTGGCTGACCTACCTAGAGGAAATCTATGGGAAATGGCCAATGAGGGAGGGAATAATGGTAAATGCTTGGCCAGGAATAAGTGAAGAATTAAAAACCCACTTTTCCCCAGATCGAATTAGAACCATAATATCTAGGTTAAACCTAACACGGGCGGCTGGCCCTGACAACCTGCCAGCTGTCATAATAAAAACAAACATAGAATGGTGGGCAGAGTTCCTTTCAAATATGTTTTTAGGGATCCTAAATACAGGTGAATTCCCTGCAAATTGGAAAGGGGCTATTGTTAGGCCAATCCATAAAAAAGGCGATGCAAACTTGCCCAAAAATTACCGCTTAATAAACCTTTTGGATATAGGTGAAAAGGTCTTTTCCAAGGTAATCCTAGGGAAACTAAAGGAGTGGGTGGAAGACAAACAGATAATACCCCCAGAGCAGGGGGGGTTTAAAGAAGGCCACCCAACGATTGACCATTGTTTTGCTCTGTGGTCCATCGCACGGAAGTCAATCGATCAGAGGGGTAATTTATTCTGCTGTTTCGTTGACTTCCGTGCAGCCTTTGATCTTGTGGACAGGGAACAGCTGTGGTCAACACTAGTGGGGTATGAACTACAGGATGACCTGCTGGTCCTTATCCAAGCATTACATACAGAAAATTGGGCACAGATAATATTGGACACGGATGGAGGAATGACCGGGAGAATTCCTATTGGGAACGGCTTAAGGCAGGGGTGCGTCCTAGCCCCCCTGCTGTTCGCCCTGTTTTTAGCTGACCTACCCCAAGTATTAAAAGATGTCAGAGGGGCGAACCCGAAATTGGGAGGAAAGCACATATCGTGCCTCCTTTATGCCGATGACCTAGTAATTATGGATCAAACGGAGATAGGCCTCCAGAGAAAACTAAATAGGTTTAAAGAATATTGTACGAGTAAAAAATTTGTGGTAAATATGGATAAGACGAAAATTGTATGTTTTGGGAGAAGGAAAGTGAAGTTCTCGTGGCATCTTGGCACAATTTTGCTTGAGAGGGTGATTAATTACAGATATTTGGGAATGTGGTTCTCAGGCAACTTGAAATGGCATACACACCTGCAAGCATTAAAAATAAGGGCATTGGCGTCGGTCAAAGGCCTAAAAAGATTTAATAATACCTATGGTGAAAGGTCAGATAGGCCGGTCTTAAAAGCCTATCAAGCAATGGTCCCCCCACAATTTTTGTATGGAGCCGAGGTTATTTATCTCAGTGGTAAGACCTCCTGGGATAGAGAGGAGGGAAATATATTAAAAAGCTTATTCGCACTGCCAAAATTCTCTATGGTGCAGGCAGCACGACTGGAGCTGGGAATAACCTCCTGGGCTATAACAGCTTGTATGAGCCTTGTACGCTTCTGGCAGCGGTTGTGAGTAGGGGAATTCGCTAAAATCTCCCAATGGGCTAAGGAGGAAATCACCATTAGTGAGCTTCCCTGGGCAAAAGAGGTGAGAGCCTCAGTAAGCAAGGCTTATGGGGTGTTAGATTTGAAGGTATGCTTGCCGCAAGACCCCATAATAATTGGGAAAAAAGAATTAAAGATTCAAGGGGTCAATATGTCCCGTAGTTATGATCGGGACTACCTTGCTCAAAAGACCTCGGTAGCACACATGAAAGTGGCGTGGGAGAGCAGCCAACATTTCCCCTACGTGGATCGGCTACCTAGCCACAATCTGAGGCGAGAAGTCTTGAAAATGCGAATTGGCATAAACCCAGGTTATGCGAATAACGGGGTTCGAAACCTAATGATAGGATGTAATGGGAAATGCACTTGCACTTTAGGAACCACCTGCGATATTTTACACATTTTATTAGATTATACGAGATTTTTAGACTTTCGAAAGGAGTTTTTATGTCCGATTTTTAAAAAATTTAAGATTACGCACAGAATGCAAGCTGCTACTCTGTTGGTGGAAATGGAGAATTTAGATATAGCCTGTGCGTTGGGGAAATATATGAATGAAGTTAAGCTGTTCCTCAAATGCGCAGAAGAACATGTATAGTGCAGCCCTTATCTTTGAATAAAGGTAGAGACACCAAGGTATAACAGTAATAAAAATTGCATTCTGAAGTAGTCATGTATAGGCAAAAATGTTTTCGTTTTTTTTTTAGCGATTTTAACAAATAAATGTTATAATACTCCGTTTTCAAAGGAACAAGAGAAGTTAAACTACATGTATCTTGAGGTGTAATTGTGGTTTTAATATTATCATGTTATGCTGCTGCTCTTTCTCTTTGCTGAATATGGTCATGTTTTGTTGCTGTTCTTTCTCTTATCATGGAATGTGGGAAATGTACTTTTAAGGTTTTAACAAATCAAATAAAGTTTTGCTTGACTGACTGACTGACTGTGTATTGTCCTGCATTGTTGTTTATTCTGAACACTGTTTTTCTCCCTGACAGACGGATGTGTAGTGTATTTTAATATCTAAAGTGGATAATGAACCAACTATAGGACCAGTATTATAATTATTGTCATTTACCATATTCTCAATCATAGTATTTGATAACTTTTCTGGAATGTTTAATTTCAATGGTAGAAGAGTTGCATGGGAGATTTTGAATGTTTTTCCATATCATCTTAGGTCCGGATTCTAAGGCGGATGAGGTCCAGCGTCCTTACCTTCTTTCAGTGAAAAAAGAGGAAAGACTACGGCAGGATGACGTTACTTGATTGGACTATTATTGGCCATGGTTACTCCTAGTGTTCATGGGAGTTGTAGTTCTGTGATGTGTTATTTACTTTATCTTTGAATGTGCTGTTAATAAAGAGTGAAGAAAGCAATGCATAATTCGCACATCTGCTTCCTTAATAGAATTGAAACTTTCCTTCTTGTTAATAACTAGGAAACTTTTCATTCACTAATAATTTTAGAACTTTTTTTTTGTTAAACAAATCCATCACTTCCGGGTCGACTCACCCACATTTGTAGGGTTACCCACATTATTTATATATATATATGATCACCCTTTTAAGTATCCAGTCACATCCTCCCTCGAGAGCCCACAAGTTGACATGTATGCTATCGCTCAACGTTAAACGGGGCGACTCTCGCGAGCGTATTTTGCATGCCTGCAGCGTTTGCAATGCTGGTTGGTAATCAAGTATTTCCGGTAAATTGAATGACTCTTTCACTGGGGCTGTCGTCGAGATGGTCGTGAAGGCGGCCATTTCATCGTCACATGCCAAATTATGCCACACCGTAGCAATTCTAAGAAAGAAAACTGTTTTTTTGATTACTCCTCCAACCCTAAACTTTTGTTTATAGAACATATTCTTAAAATACATTAAATGTTCTGTAATCTACATTTTTTAAATAGGCACCTTGTTGGTCCTAATTGTTTATGATAAGGGATGTTTTATTGTCATACTCTCCGGGTTTGCATACATGTGCATCTTTCCAAGATGGCCGTTCGATTACCGTGGGTGGCTCGCCTTAGTGCCTGTGTTACTGCTCTTTCTAACCTTTATGTATTCTCATTATTCTAACTGGGAGGGCGCTGTCCAGATTTTTTGACAGGTTCATTCCTTGTTACCGCCCGGGCGACAGCTCCCCCTGTCGGCCAATCTAACGGCCACCAAGCCGAGCCCGGCCGGCAGGGGGAGCCAGAAGACTGCGCTCAAGCGGCTGCAAAGGCGGGAGGGTGGGCGGCAGATTTAAAGGTACCCTTAAGCGCAAGCGTAGGCTGCAGAGAGCACCGGAACAATCTAAGTCCCAGCTGCGACGGAGACCGCAGGGTAAGAACACGATGCTTCCCGTTCACCTGCAGGTTATACGCGCGCTCGATTTCTCCGTCGCCCTACCCCGGCGTAACCTGCGTTTGTACAGTCTCCTCTTTGTTTTAACCTTCCAAACACCTGTGTCTCCTTCGCTCCAGGTCCTCATCGGGGCTAGTATGCATCAGTGTCTGTATTTTTCTTCACCCCCTTTCCTTGTGCACCCCCTGCTTACCTCTGCCCCTCCACTGGCTCTATTTCCCCTGCACCGACTCCCTGTATCTCATTTTCGCCCTCATCTACCCCGTCTCCTTGTTTCCTTGTCCACAGTGAATGTTTCTGCCCCATCCTCCCCCCCCCCACCCCCCCCGCTGTCTTTGGATCTCAACTCGTCGCTAGTCAACCACCCTTCTTCTGGTCTCCCCTCCTCTTCCTTTAACTGAATCTGACTTTCTTTCACCCGCCTCCCCTGCGATACCTCTACCACTTCTTGACTGTTCTTCCCCATTCTTTCCTCTCTCTCATTGCCATAAAGGTAGAAGTCGAGAGCTGGTTATTATGCGTTCTGATAAAAATTAGATGTACCTTGCGTTTTCTGGTATCCATATAGTCCCAAGCCTACAACTCCGTTTGTGCAACGCCAAATCCTTAGACACCGCTAACTGTTCATTTTCTTGCGTCACTTAGCTGACATTACTCAGTAGAAGTTTACATCAGGGCTTTATGTAGACCTCAAACGTCAAAGCAGCCCCTTATAAGGAGAAGAAGAATTTCCGACCTGTGGCTTTTCTCCCAGCTTTAACTAAGAATGTGGTAGGTGGAACATGTTATGTCTGGTTACGAGGGTTGAGAACCTTGAAGTCCATGACTAGACGGTTTGACTTCAGTGTGGGTCAAAGCACTCAGTCTGCATCAGTGATAGCTCTTTAGTCCCTTTGTTCCTTCTGGGATCGTGGTACCGTTGCTGGCTATTGATGCTTGACCTCTCCGCGGCCTTTGACATTGTGAGCTTTACATTATTATTAACATATTTAAAGCAAGTGGTCTTATGGGGGTCTGCCTTAGAGTAGTTTTATATCCTTTCTCTTGAATTAGACTCTGCCTGTCCCACTATTTCAGTCTAAATAGTGGTACATTATTTGCGGGCTGCTCCACTTAACTTGAATTCGCCCCCATCCTTTTGATTGACATTTATGTCGCAGTCTCTGGTGGGGGTTGATTGGATGGTTTCCACCCTTCTCAAACTGAACAGGGATAGATCTGAAATGATTCCGGTGAGAATATACAATAATTTGGAACCAAGTGCTTTGGCATGCTTCGCTTGGCACTCCACCTGTCCATTTTAATCGGAAAAAAGGACTGGCACTGGGCAAAGGTGCTACATATTCAGTTGTGCAGCAAATGTATCATGGATATCTAAACATGAATATACTTTACACAATTTATTTTATAAAAATATATATATATATATATTTTTGTCTTTTCTATATAAATATGACCACACAAAGATAGACAACAACATTTCATCTTATTGTATAGTGCAAGGGAATAATAATCTCAACAATGCAACTCGTTGTTATATAGGAAAACCATTGGTTACAAAAATTGGTTGTCACCATGCCAGCTGGTTTAATCATGATCTGTTCTTGAACACCCAGGTAATTAAACAAAAAAAAGAAAAAATTACTGTATGTCCTATGTCCTGCTTCGTGCTTCTGAGGAACATTCTCCCATTCCTCCATCAGAACAGCTGGGGTCCTCTAGTCCATGCTATTATATTATCATGGCTTGACTATGATAATATCTTTATTCTTTGCCTCTTTAACTAACAAATTGTTAAAGTTGAGGCTACAAAAGATAGCAATCTTCCTGGTGGCTTCCCCCTAGTAAGGATGACTGTGCTGAATCGTACCGATTCCCTCACTGGAAGCAATGAAGAGTCTAATCCAATTTAAGGCCCTCAGTTATTTACAAGCCATCTACAAAAAAACGCTCCTTATCTGACATCTACCCAGATTTGACGCTTCATCCCAACCAGGTCGCTTAGACCTTGTGGTAAGTTACTCTTGCAAGTCCCTCAGTTTTGTGTACCCACACTGAATGGTGTTCTCCAGTATTGCGGACCCTAAATTACGAAGCTGAGTGGCTTTTCAACTTCAGAAAACTTCTCATTCGCTATTTCAGAAAAAGGTTTAAACCTATCTAAATTCCTAGTAGCCTGCCATACTTTTCTGTCTCCTTTGCTTGTTTATATTCTCCTATCCTTTTTTTCTATTACCTTACTTGCCCTGGCACCAAGATGTCCTTGAGTATGCATCGCTTTACAGATAAATAATTATAGTGCCCTATTTGGGGATGGAAACAAATCACTTAACAGCAATCAAACCATATTAAAATATTACATAGTTTGCTTCTGTACACTGTAGGCAACCCTTAGGTGAATGATATACCCAATCCTCCTCTATACCTGTGATTTATAAGATTTGGATGGTTGCCAGTACACACAAAGAACAGAACTGAACTTTCTGATGATTAGTCTAAACTCCTCACCACCAAATCATGGGTGATGCAGTACCACTATAAACTGAACTTCGTCTGCCAGTCAATGGTACTGCATCACCCATGATTTGGTGAGGAGGATTTTACCCAGATACAGTAATAGATGCATGTCCTTGTCATAGAGATGGTAGAAGGTGCACAGAGTTATGGAAATTTCAAAAACTTTGTGCTAATGTTGAATGAAAATTATAGTGCCCCCTGGTCCAGAGAGAGACTGAAACGTTGGCATGAACAGAGCCATTTCAGGACCTGGTCTCCAGGTTATTGTATGAAATCTGCCATAATATTGAGGAGAATTGGCAGACCAGAGCCACTATCTTTCATGATGTGTATGTATGTAAGTCATCGTGAATTTGCATTAGTGCACAGATTCCATAGTGTGCTTGGTCTAAAATCTGATTTAGAGTCTTTCAGTGTGTCCCTGATACTCCCGATAGAACCTCCCTCTCATTCCTTCTTGAATATCCCCATGCCCGTACGGGATAACCCTTTCTCACATTTTTGTAGGTCCCAGCGTGACGTTCACAAACCCTTTCTTCAAAGCCCACTTCAGGACATTTCTGGGCAACATCAAACACTTCTCTTTACTTTCTTCCTAGATTCGAAACCTAAGTGAACAATTTAGGGCCTCACAAATGTCCACTGCCTCAGAGCTTGCTTGGACTCCGGCCACTAGGGCGACCCTTGTTGGCCCCAAGTCTGCCAGCTTTCGTGCTTGGCTGGTGGTGGCTTGCTACCTAAACCTGTGCACATAACTAAAAGGGGGGAGGGGACTGCATACTGGAAACATGATCGTGGCAGGTTGCCATGTAAGGAGAATTTACCATGAGGCAGAAGATCGGAGTGAATAGTTAAATGGGCTGTGCCTACAGCACTCTTTCTGCAGAATTGAACGTGCTCCAGGGAACAAGTTTACCTATCTGTATGTATAAGCTTTATTTAGACAACTCGTGTCATAAAAGCAAATAAGCAGGACAGACACATAATAAGATAAAAAGATATAAAATGTAAACAGCTCGTAAAAAACATGCCATAAAATACACACCGTTAATCTTCTTACAGAGACAGTGGTTTTACAGTGTGCAAGCAGTTGAGTGGTTATCACCATAATTCATCGGCCAGTATCCACATGAGACACTCACTGCCAGTGTTAGCATCAATTAGAATTCAAGATTCATTACTGCATGCACGCCTTGTGTCCGCCTGTCATAATAGGAGTAAAAACAGTTCATTTTCATTATAAAAATGCATTATTACAGTACAAAGTTAAAAACACCATTTGCTTTGTGCAGTAAAATGCTAGTACAACGCCTCTGCTGGTGGGCACATTTCCACCCCCCCCCCTGGGCTCAGGAGCAGCTAGGGGTACTGACGGACAGAGCGGGGCCTCATCACCTGAGCAGTTGCCAGGAGAGGTGAGGTTTACTCCCATGAGATATTGTGAAAGAACCCACTTTTTGAATACCGTCCTGCACACTGGAGTTACATGGATGGTAGGATGTATCTTATCAATCATTATTATTTTTCACCATAGAGAATGATATATTTTTTGCAGTAGTGTAGTCTTTGGTCCTGATGAAAGCCAGTGGTTCACTATTATCCATAATCGCAGAAACATGTAGACCCCTTTAGTCAACTGACAACAGTTATTTTGGCAAACTGTCCACACTCCGTTTTTAGCTTTGACACCATGATAACCCTTTAATAAACTTACTCTTACTATCATGGCAGCCAATTTTAAATTGCACTTAGGATTTTTTCTCACACTTATTATCACTGCAAAATTAGTTATTCAGCACCACAGAGTTTACATTCATGGCTTGATCCATCACTGTTGGTTTTGGATTAGGGCAGCTTACGATTGTATGAGGTGAGGTGAGCTGCGCTATCATAGACCAGTCTTTTCAAATCCCAGATTATGAAGTTCTGCCAATTGGTGGGCTGATAGGATTCCTTTCCAGTTTTAGCACAGGTTGAGCTGCTACAGACTCTGTTTTTTGCCGTATGTTACTTTGCCGACAGACCAGTAGTATTTGTTTTGTTTGGATAAATTTCCATATCCACCTGTCGGAGCCACTGGGAGAAATATGAAACTTAGAAGCCCAAGTCAATTTAGACGTAACCTATATAATCTGCTCAATACTTTTAGTCTAGGAATTGACAGAGGGTGCAGAGAAGGGTTACTGATGAGTTTGTTTCCATCTGTCTCCAGTAATCGTGAGATTCCACGGAGTTATCCAAATAAGAAACTCATACAAAAAAAATCCCAATGTTGGGAATCAAGAATATATGGCCCATATGACCATATGTTGTATAAATCATTTGACCACTTTATATATAAAGAGCACTTGGCATCATTGAAATGAACAAGAGTAATTTTTCTTGACTACAGAATAAGAGCAGCAGGATCGAGTTGTACAGCATTGTTTCAAGATCACAAATTAATTTCGTATGTCTTTTCCCCTCTTTTTGGGGGGGAGGGGGCTCTGAATAAGACTGTTTTGGACTTGTGCGGGCTTCTTTTGTAGTGTTATCTTATGGTACTTTGGCTGAATGGTGTTGCGTGGTTTCACTGTTTCTGCTGCTGAGCCTGAAAATGGGGTTAGTACCTAAATTGAAGTCAGTAGAGTACTGCAGCACTTAATTTCTGGGATTTTCCTTTTAAAACATAGAAGTGCCTCCCCAGGATTGCCTGCTTGGCTTGGTGGTAACAAAACAGGGATGAATGCTCATTGTGGTGGAGTTGTCTTATGAGAGGTGATGAGTGTCCAGGTTCTGGCGTTCAGTGGTTTTCGTGATACACAACCAAATTTCTTCTTATTAAGGTTGGCCTAGAGGGAGAGGTGTGTTGATGTTAAAGCTAATTTTTAATACGCTGGCTGCTAAGCCTTTTCCTCCTAGAAGGGTAAGGCCTTTTTTGGCTATTTGGGGTAGTTCGAGCTTCAGCCTCCATAGCTTCTTTGTCCACATAAGGTATCCATGGCAAATTGCGAAATTTTGTCCAACATCCAGGGGATACCAAAGGTACCCAAGGTTTGTGGATTCCCCTGGAGGGGACTTAGAAAATAGGCAAACTATGGTAACATTTGATGGGAGAGATAGGGTAATAGCAAAAAGTGCTCTGCACAAGTGATTTTTTTTTTCTTTTTCTTTGATAGAAAGTTCTGGAATCTCCAAAGAGCAACACATTTCCCACCGTCTATCATTCCTCCAAATCTCCCGTTAAATACGGTACATTACTTGTGTGGGCAGGGCTAGTGGCCGTGACAGGAAAGGTGCCTAAACACAGGATGACACATAGCATTTTTCCACTGAAAACAGACCCTTTTTGCAATCTGACTAGCTGTGGGTTTTGCGCCCTAGCTCAGCCGGCTCCTAGGGAAAACCAGAAAACCTGTAAATTTTTAAAACTAGATGCCTAGGGGAATCAAGAGTTTCCTACACCGAAGTCTTTGCAAACCTCAAAGTTTAGCTAAAAACACACATTTTCCTCACTTTTCTGTGATGAAAAGTTCTGGAAGCAACACTTTTTCTACCACCTACGTTCCCCTAAGTCTCCCGATTAAAAATGGCACCTCACTTGTGTGTCTGGTCTGAGTGTCTGTGACAGGAAGAGATCAAACCAAAGTCAGTGGGCCTCCCTTTGCAAGGACTCCTATTGATCTTCATTTGATCCGTCCCTGCCTCATGAATAGGCTCAGCCACAAAAGTTGGGCAGCATATTTTTTTGGGACAAGTGGGTGAACGATGGGTGGTGGGAATTTTGTGGATTTCTTCTGAATCTGCAAGAATGCATCACAGAAGTGCAATGCAAATGTGTGGTTTTAGGCAAATTTTGAGGTTTGTAGGGCATTGTGAGTAAGACAACTTTGCGGGATCTATGAGTGGCACACCACCCTGTACTTCCTGGATGTCTAGTTTTCAGAAATACCTTGGTTTTCCAGGTTTCTATGGGTGGCCACTGAGCCCAGGCCCAAAAGCTGCAGCAACCCCTTATATTGATGTTACCACATTGCGTCCTGGACCCTTCCCTTTTGTGGGCGCTATGCCCACCTACACAGCTGAGGTACCATTTTTATTGAAAGACATGTGGGAGCTCGGGGTGGCAGAACATTAATTCCCACTTACCTGCAGACTCCAGTACATAAATTCACAGAAATATGAAGGAAAGGTGTTTTCTCCTATGTTTGGGGATTGCAAGGGCTTCTGGGTACAAAAACCTCATGGGATCCACACACGACACTTCCACTTGGAGTCACCCTAGTGTCTAGGTTACGGAAATGTCAGAAGTTGGTAGATTTTCCCTAGAGACCATGTAATGTACATCATGGCTGAGAAAGATGGGAAAGACCAATATTACTGCACAACCATCTACTACTCATGTACACATACATACTGGTTGAATTTGGCACGAGGGGCAGTGAAAAGTTAAAAATGTAACTTTTAGGAACAAAAGATTTCTCAAAAAAATTGAAGCCTAGAAATCACGGTTAATAAGATAATTTTGCGATACTGAACAGTGACTTGCAGCTTATAAGCTGTAAAACCACGAAAAGGCACCAACCGCTTTACAGGCCATCCACACCACTTTTTAATGCATCTCACACAACTATTTACACCGCAAACCTCTCGCCCAACAAATTACATCACTTGCAACAACAAACGTTGAAATTCAAGAGTACACCACTTTCTTACGCCCCCAGGACTGACACGCCAATCACACCTCCTGGCCATTGTGTGTGGGTGGGTGTGTGTGTGGACTGGCGATTGGCTGTTAGTGTGTTTCGTGACGAGCAGCAAGTCTCTGTCTCTCCTCATTCTCTTTCCCCCTCGTTCTCTCCCCCCCCGACCCTCCCTCCCTCAGCCAGTTGCCACTGTACACATCGTCAGTCAGCCGCTGGGTCTCACATGCCCTTCCAGCCAAATGCTAATCTTCACACACAGCCAATCAAATGCTAGTCCACACAGACTGTCAGCCAAATTCCATTCAGATATCACCATGAAGCTCCACACCACTTTCATTTCTAATATGAATAGATTTCACACATAAAGCAGATACAGTAAAATATAAAACATCTAACTAATAATAGAAAAAAAACAATCCTATAGGTAGACAATGAAACACCAACTATGACTGCATACACAAAAGATTTAACCCTAAACATCAAACTACTGCAAACAGTTATGTGGCAATACAGACTACTGTCAGTTTCCTTTTACTCATGGTTGCTCCCAATATTTGAGTTGTATATGACACAATTAAAAAAAATGTGGACACATAAAGGTCAGGATTAGAAGGACACTCTGAGCAGTACATACAACTCTCCTTTCGTGGTACTTTTCTCACACTGACTCTACATCTCCAACAAGGAAAGTCTGTTTTTGGGTGTTGGAGGAATGTATTTAAGAAGTGGTGATCTTTCAATCTACCCCAGAAAGCCTACAGTGGGTAGTATTAGAGCCACCCCGCTGTTACACCGTCGACCCTCTTTAGAGTGGAACAAAGATGGGTTCACCGTTTGGGCATAGACCATTAAGGACTCAATGATGATATCCCATGGGGGAACCTTGCAAATAGTTGACCACTTGGCATCCGATAACATGTTCCCTGACATTTGAATATTCGGAGTGGTCCTATAAACAGATGTCAATACGTGGCTCTCTACACCCGCATTTTATATGCCCACATGCTTTAGCACGTATACCTCGTTACAGGCTAGTAACAAACCGTTAATAATAATAATACCCTAACTATTACACTAGGAGACACGCTCCACAATAAGACAAGAAAGTTGACTGAATCATAGAAGCCCCTCCTTCTGGATTGGTACATTCGCCACACGCAGGCTGTGTGTGGGTAAAACATCGTTCCCTCCAAGATGACCAACACTAATTACTACACTACTGGCATTAAAACCAAATATGTTTGAGTTTCCCACATGTCAATCTACGACTCAATAACCAGCGTTTTCTGGCTGGTTGACATTTTAGGCCAGACACCAGTTAATTCGGCCTGTCATGACATGCTTGCTTGCGCAGTATGCTTAAGGAAACCATCGCCTTCATAGGCTTCAAAAACACTCCAAGATGGCCGACACAGTACTACTTACTTCCGCCCATTTATTTTTGTTCACCACTTGACCAGCTCTATCACAGGTGAAAACCATTGAGTGCCTGCCCCGCCCCGTTTGCAATTAAGAGACTCATATAGACCAGCCCACACCGAGGGACATTACATTAAGGTCCGACCTCACTTGCCCACTCGGCTACTAATCACCCCACTCTTTTAAAAACTTTTGATCCAGTCATTCCGAGCAAGTCTGGCTCTTGATAAATAAGATCAATTCTGGCTCACCAGAGAGTCCTTCTCCTCCCTATATCATGGCCATCCTGGCCCCAGCACTTCTCTCCATGATCACGGGCCTGTACAACCTATCTCTGAGCACAAAAACCCTTCCTTTAAAATCGAAAGCAGCTTAGGTTAAACCCATTCTAAAGAAACCCATGGCAGAGCCTTTAGAACTTGCATACTATAGACCAATATCGTTGCTCCCTTTTCTTGGGAAAATAAGGGAGACTTTAGTTAGTAAACCACTCTAGTCTTTCCTGGAAAGCCACTCTCTACTAGACCCAATATAATAAGTAATTTGATTATTTAGTTAATTAAAACAATAACAATTTCCCCACAAATCTTGGATACAAATAAAGCAATAACAGGATTAAATGTAGATTTTCCTAGTTGTTATGACGGAAAGTCTTAATTTTATTAAAGACACGGAGGCGAGTATTATGCTTTCTTATCTTGCATTTTAATAAACAGCAGCCAAGATAAGTGTAAAACTACAGTTCCCAGAGGGCCAGGAAACAACTGGGCCATGGGAACGAGAAAAAACGAGATAACAGTAACCAATCAGATCACACCTAATAGATAAGAGTCCACACTGACTGCGCAGCTTCCTCTTTTCGCTGAGAGACAGTCAGATAGCAATAGAGAATAAAGGAAAAATAGCCATAACCAGAAAGAACGCCAAAGTCCAGGAGCAGAAGTCCTTAATCAGTGGAATCCACAGCCAAAGTCCCAGGAAAGGATCCGAAGGAGGTGGAAGAACCAGAGGAGACATCCAAGCAGGAGATGAACGGAACCGCTGGAGAATAGATCTTTTATGAAGCAGGTGGCAAGGCCGGATTCGCTGTAGGGAGGGAGAACACATGTTAGTAGTGTAGCGGCGGGATAATACTCGCCTCCGTGTCTTTAATAAAATTAAGACTTTCCGTCATAACAACTAGGAAAATCTACATTTTATGGCAAGACCGGAGGCTCCTATTATGCTTGTTCAAAGCACATCAATAACATCAGAAGCAACAGAATGAATAGGCTTACAGTAAAACATGCGGAAAATACTGTCATTGGACCAATCTGCTGATCTCAGAATGTCCTCTAAGCGGGAGCCAACCCAAAAGGCCTTGGAAGCCATGGCTCTTCTAGCCGAATGAGCTCCGAAAACAGAGACATCAATGCCGGCAAGGGACATAACCCAGCGAACCCACCTGGCGAGGGTAGGGGAGGAAACAGGAAGGTGGGGTTTACGAAAAGAAATGAGGAGTTGGGAGCAAGAGGGCGTTCTGAGAGCAGCTGTCCTTTGTTCATACATTTTTAAACACTGTCCCACACAAAGTTGGGGTTGATCAGGAAAATAGGGATAAAAAACAGAGTCTAAATGAGTCTTCGTGCGTCTGCGAATCTGGAACAGCACACCTGTAGGGGAAAATTGACGAGCAGAAACATCCAAAGCCTTAACATCAGAAACCCTTTTGATAGACACTAAGCAAAGTAGCATAGTCAGTTTGGCCGATAACATTTTGAGAGACAAAGCAGAATTGGAGGGCCAACTTAAAAACAATTTAAGTACAACAGAAACATCCCATAAAGAGGTATACTTAGCCAACGGTGGTTTAGAGCAGCGAACGCCTTTCAGGAGGCGACAAATCAGAGGATGAGAGCCTACAGGTTTTCCATCAATTTGGGCGTGATTGAGGGAAATGGCAGAGCGGTAGAGGTTGACAGTGCGATAGGCCTTACCAGCACTGGCTTGAGAAGCCAAGAAATTGATAATAAGACCTAGAGGGGCTGAAAAGGGATCGAGAGACCTTTCCAGACACCAGCTTGTCCATAGAGACCAGGCGGATTTGTAGGCCTTGGAAGTGCCTGGAGCCCAGGCTTGGTCGATAAAGTGAGCAGCCTCTTGTGAAATGAGGATGTTAGGAGGGGAAGGCCGGAAACTTTCCAAGCCGACAGAGTGAGAGAGTGGTCTAGGATCAGACTGTGACACTCGCCTTGAGGATTGAGAAGAAGATCGTTGAAGGACGGCAGAAGTACAGGAAAATCTATCGCCAGTTCCAGAAGAGCGGGAAACCAGACCTGAGCTTGCCAGAAGGGGACTACTAGCACTAGAGAAGTCTCTTGACGGCGGACTTGTGCCAGTACTCTGTTGATCATTAGAAAAGGAGGAAAGGCATAGTTGAGATGACAAGACCAATCCTGGAGGAAAGCATCCGTGGCTAGAGCCAGGGGGTCTGGACGCCAGCTGAAAAACTGGGGCAAATGTGAATTGAGGCGAGAAGCAAAGAGATCGATGGAAAAGGGACCCCATAAAAGAGAAAGAGAATGAAAAACGGAGGGACAAAGCCTCCAGTCGCTGGAGTCGCGCAGGAACCTCGAGTGCCAATCTGCCACTGAATTGAGGTCGCCCGGAAGATACTCCGCTGTCAAGGAAAGATGATGAGCTAGGCAGTATTCCCACAGACTTTTCGCTAAGTCTGCTAGGGGCTTGGACTTGGTTCCACCCAGATGATTTATGTAACGAACCGCAGAAACATTGTCCATGCGTAGGAGTATGGAACAGCGGATCCTGTCTTTTGAAAGACTTTTGATCGCAAAGGAACCAGCAAGCATCTCTAAACAGTTTATGTGCAGTCTGGACTCCTCTTTTGACCATGCTCCTCCAGTCGAGACTGGACCACAGCGGGCGCCCCAGCCCGATAGACTGGCATCTGATTCTAAAACAAGATCTGGGGATGTGGCGAAGATAGTGCGCCCGTTCCACGCATCTAAATGGTCTATCCACCATTGTAGCTCTGTGCGAGACTCTTGGTCTAGAGCGAGGACGTCTGAGTAAGCTAGACCCTGGCGAAGATGCCTGATCTTTAGGCGCTGAAGGGCCCGGTAATGCAAGGGGCCCGGAAAGATCGCTTGAATCGAAGAGGAAAGAAGACCGACAATCCTGGCCAGAGATCTGAGGGAGATGACAGAAAGGTGGAGCACTGAGGCAATCTCTGTCTTTATCTTTGAGATTTTGGAAAGAGGAAGGCGTAAAGACGCTGCTTTCGAGTCCACAAGAAAACCCAGAAACTCCATGTTTTGAGAGGGAACTAGAGAAGACTTCTCGAGGTTTACAAGGAAACCCAAATCCAGAAGAAGACACTGAGTGGTTTGGAGATCCGCCAGGAGACCCTGTTTGTCCGAATTCAGGATGAGAATATCGTCCAAGTATATTATGAGTCTGATACCCAGAGAACGAAGAAAGGCAACCACCGGCTTCAGAAGTTTTGTGAAGCACCATGGTGCAGAAGAGAGACCAAATGGAAGAGAGGTGAAACAATAAGTCACTCCTGACCACTGGAATTGAAGGAATTTCCAGTGAGACTGGTGGATAGGAACTGTAAGATAGGCATCTTGGAGATCCAAGCGGACCATCCAATCGTGTGGACGAAGGGTATCCCTGAGGTGAAGGATCGTCTCCATTTTGAAATGACGATACACCACGAAGTGGTTGAACCATTTTAGATTTATTACAGTGCGTAACTTCTTGTTCTTCTTTTGGACTAGAAAGATGGAACTTAAAAAGCCTGTAGAGTCGTAGGGAAAAGTTTGAATGGCTTGTTTCTGAAGTAAGGACTGAATCTCCGTGGAGATGAGAAGAGCCATGTGAGTTGAAAACACAAGAGGAGGAGGGAAAGAGGTCTGGACAGGAGGAGAGTAAAATTCTATAAGATAGCCCTGAACGGTGTTGAGGACCCACGGGTCTACACTTATGGATTGCCATTTTGGAAGAAACTGTTTTAACCGACCTCCAACGGGAGGGAAAAAAGAAGGGCTTACCTTGTTGATTGGAGTTGTTGTTGTGGCGATAACCTTTGCGCCCCCTGCCGCGGAAACCACGTCCTCGTTGTGGGTAGAAGTGCGGCTTGTATTCTTGGGAGTTGTCGTAGACACCTTTGGAGCCTTGATTGTAGGGACGGCCGGAAGAGCGACCCCTGCCTCGTCCGGCCCGTCCAAAAACCCGAGGGGCGAAAGTCTTTTTTATAGATTGCTGAGCCTTGTCAAGAGAGGCAAAGGTAGAGACAAAGCGACTGATGTCGCGAACCAAATTCTCCCCAAAGAGGAGGCCATTGGCCTTGGCGCCGGGATCCATAGGAGCTAAGTTAGCCAACTTGGGGTCCAACTTGATTAAGAGACCCTTACGACGTTCATGGGTAATAGAAGCGTTGGCATTGCCCAAAAGGCAGAAGGCACGCTGGACCCACATGGAGATGTCATCGGCAGAAAGCTCTGACCCCTCCAGACGGGCAGACTCTGCCATATCAAAAATACGGGCCAAGGGACCAACGATGTCCAACATTTTGTCTTGGCATGTGGACCATGCCTTGTCAACCCCCCTTCGAGGGTCTTTACCAAATTTAGAAAAGAAGGTAAGTAGTGGTTGATCAATAGCAGGGACAAGGGTGATTTTATCAGGGAGGGCAGGTTTGGGACATTCAGATTTCAATCTGGAACGCACAGCCGCCTCAAGAGGGAGACGTAGGCGGGCAGAAATGTATTCACCAACGTGATGGGAAGGAAGCCATTCAGTTGAGTTGGGATGACGGATGGAGGCCGGGTCAAACATAGGGAGACCCTCCGAGTCAAAGACGGGATCAAAATTAAAGGAATCATTTTTTGGAAGTTTGGGGGGGGGTGGGTCATTGACATCAAAGATATCGCACAAGTCGTCAGCATCAGGCATGTCGTCGTCAGTGTCCAAGATGGTGGAAATTACTAATTTCTGTTTAGGCGACTCTGCGTGCTTGGTTTTATGTTTTCTCTTGCCCTCTGTACCGACAAACCCCTCCTTAACAGGAGGCCTGGAAGGCACATCGTCCTCATCCATAGGCGAGTAGGACTCGCTAACCAAATTTGAAGCTTTTTTAGTCTTTTGCACAGAAGCAGAGTTATCCACCTTGCGTTTTCTGCTATCCCCTGCAGATTGGGCCAAAACTTTGGACAACATGCTGACCATTGTGTTCTCCATGTGTTTAGACATTCTCTTCATGGAGACTTCAACTGCCTGGTCGACAGAAGTATTTATAAACCTGTGAAGGTCCTGCTTGAGAGACCCTTTGTCAATGTTAGAGGGGTTTTCCTCTGAAGAACTGTCGTTTTCCATAATGGTGAAAGAATGGCAGGAAGGGGTTAATGTGGAAGAGAAGGGCGTGTACAGGGGCGTGTGCGGAGGCGGGCTGACTCCGGGACACAGCGCGAGGAGAAACACCGAGGGAAGAGCTCCGACGAGCGCAGGAGCAAATGCGGAGACAAACGGTGAGGAAACGCGGTGAAAAGAGGCCGCTGACTGAAGCCCAGAAGCGGTAAACAGCCTGCGCGAGCAGCGCGAAACCAAGCGGGAGGAGGAGGGGGGAAGAGGAGCCGGTAAACAACACCGGACCAGGGTAACAAAGCGCGACTAGCGCGAACACAGAGGCGCCAAAGCGCGAGTCTAGGAAACGATAGGAAAATACAACAATTGAAAAGTCAAGTAATGCATATAATTATATCAATGACAATATAAGAATGAGAGCAAAGATAAGGGTACACTTATCTGACTGCGAGCAGCAAGAAAAGAGGAAGCTGCGCAGTCAGTGTGGACTCTTATCTATTAGGTGTGATCTGATTGGTTACTGTTATCTCGTTTTTTCTCGTTCCCATGGCCCAGTTGTTTCCTGGCCCTCTGGGAACTGTAGTTTTACACTTATCTTGGCTGCTGTTTATTAAAATGCAAGATAAGAAAGCATAATAGGAGCCTCCGGTCTTGCCATAAAATTACAATCTAAAAATCTATAATAAAATACAAAAGTCAGGCGATGCATTTTTTTTAAATAAAATTTTTATTTTTATTTTGCAGAAACCAAAAGGAAACACAAGAAAGGGCACCGAGGTGCAAAACAGTTCCCCACGCAGGGGGAGCAAAGCAAAGCAAAATGATGGTGGCGGCACATCACAGAGACCAATCTAGGTCGACAGCATTGAATGCAAACAAAAGGCAGCAAAGAAGTAGATCAGGCAACCAGCCACCAGTGCTATATAGTGGAACAAAGCAAGTCAAACGCAATCATGTCCACGATCCTGCGAGGCCAGGTCAGATTTATATACTGACAGCGTCGTGCCCTCCATAGTCCAGAAGAAAAGTAAAAAAGAGGAAATCGCAACTCCCAATCCCCCCTCCCCTCCTCCCCCCCCCCACCCCCCCCCATGGTGGTGACTCACACTTACCACATTCATTCAGACATTCACACTAAACCTGGAAGAGATGCAGGGAACGCAAAGATGCTGGGCACACGGCTGAAGGTAAGCCCTTAGATAGAAAGGAAACCAAGGGACCCCATTGGAGCGTGAAGGTCTTATAATCACCGAGGAAGATGTCCGCCATTCTTTCCAAGCTCAAGAGTTTCCACAGTCGAGCATGCCATAGAGAGATTGCTGGTGCCTCTTTCCGTTTCCAAGCCGCCGCCAAAGTGAGTTTGGCCGCCCCTAAGCAAAGCCACAGAATCTTTTTATCAGATCGCGTTTGATGTTCAAGGCCAGGATCTCGCAGACCTAATAATACAGAGGCTATAGAATCCTCTATAGGGTATTGGAGGATATCCTTGATGCGCGAGAGGTTTTCCTCCCAATATGGCCGGATTACTGGGCAGTCCCACCAGATATGGCGGAAGTCCCCTAAGAGCCCACATCCCCTCCAGCACTTATCAGAGGTCGCTGGGTATATGCGGTGGAGCCCAGCTGGGCAGAGGTACCATTGCGTGAGAGTCTTTAGATGTGCTTCCCTCAGATGGAGCGAGTGATTAAATTGGGTCATATCCCGCCAAAGCGCCGACCATTCCGCGTCGGCGATATCTCTTCCCACCACCTCCTCCCACTGTCCCATATAGCGCGGCCTAGGCGACGTTTCAGATTTGAGCAGCAATTGATAGAGGAAAGAGACAACGCCCTTCATGGCAGACGTCCGCAGCAAAAAAGCCTCGAACGGCGTGGGGGGCCTCGTAGCCGCCTCCAGCATCCCCGGAGATGTGGCCCAGTGTAACAACTGTACGTGCTGATACCGATCGGAATGCGGTACCTGATAGTCCCGTACACAGTTATCAAAAGTAAGGGGGTTTGGCCCATGGAACAAGTGGGTCAGCGCCCTACATCCACCCTCCCTCCAGGCGTCAAAGGCTCCCTCCCTTAGAGCTGGCGGAAAGGCCGGATTGAAGTGCAAAGGTGTAAACGGAGAGCGGAAGTGCGTCCACCGCTCATCCGCAGCCAGGGTGTCCCAGACTTTCAATGTGGTACCCGTGGGGGTGCTTATATAGGCGTTCAAGGGGCGATCCCTCTTCGGCTTCCATGCCAGGTCCCATATCGACCGGCCGGCCACACTCCGGTCCATGTGCAGCCAATGTTTTTCTGATAGCTGCTGCGACCATTCCACCAGGACCCTCAGTTGGGCCGCCTTGTAGTAAAGCTGCAGATCCGGGAGCCCCACTCCGCCCTCCAATCTAGGCCGGCGTAGAACTGCAAAGGATAGGCGAGCTCGGCCTCCCTGCCAAACGAATCGCAATATCTGCGTTTTGAGCTGTCTAAAGTAATTGCTGTCGAGTGGAATAGGTAAAGCCTGGAATAAATATAAATATTTAGGAAGAAGAACCATCTTAATTGCATGTATCCTGCCTAACCATGACAGGAATTTGGGTTTCCATTTCTCCAATTCACCTCAGGTTTTTGCCAGAAGAGGCGGGAAATTGGCCGAGAACAATCCGCCCACCGTCGGGGTCAGATGGACTCCCAGGTAAACAATTGAACCCGAGGCCCAGGCTAAAGGAGACAGAGTTCGTACGCGGGCCACCTCCGTCTGCGAGAGGGTCAAGTTCAGAATGTAAGATTTGCTATATTTCACCTTGAAGCCCGCCATTTCCTCATATTCTAGCAGGAGGTCCCTAATGCAGGGCAATGAATGTTCCGGGTCCGCCACAGAAAGCAAGACATCATCCGCGAAGAGCGTGATCTTATGTTGCTCTCCTGCGAATGGTAAGCCTCGTACCCCCTCATGTTCTCTCACCGCCATCGCTAGAGGTTCGATGCTAAGTGCGAACAGCAAAGGGGAGAGGGGGCAGCCCTGTCTGGTGCATCTCGAGTGCGGGAAAAACGCCGACAGTTGGCCATTCACCGCCACTCTCGATCTGGGACTGCAAAAATTCGCTCTCAACATGGTGATAAAATTCCCCGAGAATCCAAAGGCCGAAAGTGTATTAAATAGGAAGCCCCAGTCCACCCGGTCAAAGGCCTTTTCCGCGTCCAGACCCACAAGCACAGCCGGAATGCGGAACCTATCCGCCTTTTCAAGTAAGTGAACCACTCTGCGGGTGTTATCGTGAGTCTGGCGCCCCTTGATAAAACCGGATTGGTCAGGGTGTATGATCGCCGGCATCAAATCCAGAAGTCGGCGTGCCAGGATCGCTGAGTACAATTTGGCGTCAATGTTGAGTAAGGCTATGGGGCGGAAGGACGCGCAATACGTGAGGTCCTTCCCCGGTTTCGGCAGGACCGTGATCACTGCCTCCGCGAGAGACCACGTAGACGACCCGGACCTTGCCATATCGTTAAACAGAGACACTAGGAAGTCACATATCTCAATAGCGTACGATTTATAAAAAACAGCGGTGTAGCCATCTGGCCCCGGCGCCTTGTGCAGCTTCAAATTCTTTGACTTCAAGGACCTCCTCCCTAGAGATTGGTGCCTCCAGCAGTTCATTCCACTCGTTAGATATCTGTGGTAGGGGCAGGCGCTGCAAATACTCCTTTTGGGCCTCCGCATCAAGATTATCTCCCGAGTAGAGATCAGCATAGTAGCGGCCAAAAATGTCCGCTTTCGTTTCATCCCGATGTTGCAGTACACCCGCTGTATCTCTAATGCCTCCTATATATTCTCGTTCCCTCCGGTCGCGCAAGATGCCTGCCCACCTTGTTCCCGCAGGAATAGGATTGTCGTCCCAGTCTCAAAAGTGTGAGCTCGGCTCTTAGTGTAGTGGGCCCTCAACTTCCCCCTTACCACAGTCAATGGGCGAAGGGTCACTCTCGAGGGATTAAGCTTGTGGGCCCGTTCGAGGCCGACCACCTCAGCCTCCAGTGCCTCGCGGTTCTTCCGCCGCAATCTGTTAAGTTGCGAATTGAGACCCAAACACGTGCCCCTGATCGAAGCCTTGAATGCGTCCCACGTATTCGAGACCGATGTGTCCGACGGGGGATTAAGCTCAAAGAATTCCCTAATGGCAAGCCGCAACGCCTTATTGGAGGTGTCATCCCTGACTACCGACGCCGGGAAATACCACTTCCGCTGTCCCGCACCGGGCGACGACCAACGGAGGTTAAGCACCAGCAAGCTGTGGTCCGAAACGGATATAGGAAGAATGGCGGCATCCACAACATCCCCGCGCAGTGATTGGCCGAGGAAAATGTGATCTAAGCGGGAGTAGGAGTGGTGTACATGTGAGAAAAACGTGTAATCCCTTGAGGTAGGGTGAAAAAAGCGCCATCCATCAACCAACCCCAGTTCCCCCACCCCCCGCTGCGTTGAGGCAGAGAACACTCCCGCGCCCGCCCGTTGGCCCCCCGAGCTGTCCATCTCCTTATCCCACACCAAATTAAAGTCCCCTAGTAGAAACAGGTTCCCCTCGGCAAAATCCCCAATCCTTTGCAACAGGCACTGTAAATATTGATTCTGACCAGAGTTGGGAAGATACAGCACCACAAAGGTGCACAAGCGCCCCTGAACGAGCCCCTTCACCATCAACCATCGGCCCTCCTTATCATTGCGAACCTCTACTGGTTGGAAATGGAGCGCAGCGCGGAAAATGAGGGCCACCCCTCTGTTTCGTGGCAGCAGAGGACCTATATATGATGGGATATGCCCTATGCCGCAGGCGTAACTCATCCTTCCTTGCCAAATGAGTTTCTTGGAGCCCCACAATGTCCAACTGGTGATCAACCACATACTTCCATACCTTCTGCCTCTTTTGCGGCGAGTTCAAACCCTTGACATTCCATGTCCCTATGCTAATCGGCATGACACAGTAGAACCCCGGAACTCTCTACAGCCATCTTATGAATACCCTCCCCCGTACTCGGGAGCTCTCCGATCAAAAAAAGGGTGAACGGGTCAACTATGTCTCCCCCAATGTAACCCCCAGCCCTCCACCAGCCTGTAACGTACTGGGCAGCAAGTCCTCCCAGGCCTCTCCCTCTCAGCGCATTCACACACAACAGCAACCTATCATTCATCCGACCCGCCTCGTCACCACCATGGACCCCCCCCACACCCCGCACCCCAAACCCCCCAACACCCAACCCCCCCCCCGCAAAGGGAAAGATAACAGTGAAAAACTACTCAAAACAATAACGTTGAGGATAATACTCATCAGTTCCAGTAGTCCAAGGTTCGTGAAGGACCTTCCAGTCTGGAGGCGGGGTAGGGGGACCAACTCGGTGACCCCCATGGCCATGGTCCGGGGAGTCTCCTCCAAAAGTACATCCATACCCCCACACCAAAGGGCCGATGCCCCTCCAGCGCCGATCCGCCATTAGAGCACGCTCATGCCGCTCCTGAGCCTATGTGAGACTCCGCCAATGTCGCCGAAGCTACTGAGGACACCGCGTCGCCCCTTTCCTGCAAGCTGGTATTGCGATCCGGTCGCCGCCAGTCCGGGGACGCTCCTACCCGGTGCCATGATGAGGAGCGACGGCGTCTCCGAGACGGGGATGTGTTCGTTCTCTGAGAAGGTGCATCGTCGTTCAAACCCAAGAGGTCTTTCGCCGCCTGAAGAGAGTGTGTCTGTGCGAACCGATTTTGCCATCGGAAGATGATCCTGAAAGGGTGACCCCAGGAATAGGCGATGTTGCGTTCCCGCAGGAAGGAAGTCACTGGACGAAACTCCCTCCGTTTCTGTAGCGTAGAAGCTGCCAAGTCCTGATAAAGCTGAGGGTGGTGGTCCCTGAACTGCAGTGATGTGATGGCCCTGGCCTTGCGGAGGATGCGCTCCTTCACTTGGAAATCATGTACACAGACGAGGATGTCAGGGGGGGGGGGGCCCACCTCGCCTGGGCAATCCTACTCGATGTACTCTGTCCATTCTAATTTCCCGCACATCCTCTTCGTCCAAAATCTGCAGAAACAACTCCTGTACGTAGCCACGCAGGTCGCCCGCCTCGCCATCCCATGGCACTGCACGAATGTGGATGTTATTCCGTCGGGACCGGTTTTCCAGGTCCTCCGCGTGAGCCTGCAAGTCCAAGTTCTGTTCTGCGAGACGGATTACATCTTGTTGCAGCAAGTGCACATCATTGGCCATACTCAAATCATCATGGTCCTCTAGGGTCGCCACCCTCTCGCCAATCCCATCCACATCTCTCCGTACTTCCCGGAGGTCGGACGCCAATTGCGCACGAAGTTCGGATATATCTTCCTTGATGGAGGCAAAAAGATCGGTCATAAAAGCCTTGGTTACAGGGGCTTCATCGTCCGACTGCCTCGACGAGCCACTGGCCCCCGGGGATGCCGGCTGCTGTGAAGACTTAGGCGTCCCATCCTTCCCTGCGCGCCCCTTGCGTAATGTATTAGACATGGTGCCGGGCAGCCCTCGGCCCGGGCGATCCTCTCTCCCGAAACACACAATGGCAGGCACTATGGGAGTACTGGGCCCGCAGGTGTAGCAACTGTCCCCTCCGAGCAGCCCAAATGGTCCCCTCCTTGCAATCCAGGCAGCCTCCAGAGTTCCCCCGTTCGCCAAAACACCAGCCTACAGACCTGCCAGGAGTATTCCACAGCCAGGGGTCATGGAGCACCGCGCCCCCGGTGTCAATGTCCAGGGAGGAGGGTGCGGAAAGGCAATGCAGCCACCATCAGTCCAGGCGCAGGTGATAGCCAACCAGTCCCATAGGAGGAGCCAGATAAAATGGCCCCGCGGTGTTCTCTGCCGAGGAATGCACCCAGGACACTTGGTGCCGACCTCCTGTGATAGTAGCCAATTCACCACCGGGCCAAAGGCGGGATCCGCAGCTCCAGCGACCTTCCGTCGCACCCTCCAAGCCGCAAACTGTGCCGTGATGCGTGTCCGATCCGCTCGAGCGGCCCACGTGGCAGTACCGGCGTCCAGCCTCCATTTGTCTGCACCCCCCCCCCAGGCCTGCGCAGGTGGCACCACGTTGATCTGCTGGCCCAGGCCAGAGGCAATACCCCGTAGCTATCCCCAGACTGTCTCCACGCCGTGGTCACTCAGCGCTCCGGTCAGTGCTCCCGTCGGGCCCTGTCCGCCGGCCCGGCTCCACCCGCCTCCTCTCCTGTCCAGGGTGGGGAACTCATCAGATCCAGGCCCCCCAGCGACCCCTGGCGTCCTCCGTCCCCCCGGGCGTGCACTGTGGCGCCTCCGCGCTCCGCCGTTACTGGGCCCCCACCACTCCGTGGGTCGATACAGCCAAGCACCCCCGGAGCTCACCGGCGGTCAGCTCCGCCTCTCCACCGGTAAGGCGCGTTCTTCCTCCGTCAGCCGGTGCAGGGGGAACTGTGGGCGGGATGCGGGCGGGGCTCTCCTCGTCTGCGGCGAGCACCGCGATCCACCGAGCCGGCCCCCAAGCTACGCAAGGCCGGGGATTCTCAGGCCCCAAAGCGCCGCCGCTCCCGCAGCCGCCACAAACGCCGCCTCGCCCCGCTGACGGCTCCGGGCCACTCCGCTGTGTTACGGAGACCTCCGCTACCTTTTTGGAGCCAGTCCGCTCACCCAGCACCGTGCTGTGAGACGCTATGCTGGATCGGCGCCGGAGAGGCTCGGAGAAGCGTCCTACTCCGACGCCATCTTGGCCACGCCCCCCAGGCGATGCATTTTTGACTTTGTAGTACAAAAGATCGTCTACGTCAAAATGAGCTTGAGTTTGCATTATGAAATCCTAAATTGTCAAGTAATACTCTGGGCAGTTGCGATCCTAATCAAGTATG
This sequence comes from Lissotriton helveticus, assembly GCF_964261635.1. Classification (NCBI taxonomy): domain Eukaryota; kingdom Metazoa; phylum Chordata; class Amphibia; order Caudata; family Salamandridae; genus Lissotriton; species Lissotriton helveticus. The sequence continues at coordinate 820,042,467 of NC_136067.1, read as the reverse complement.
ATTTTGCCAATTTAAATAATATTTCGTTCAGAGGGACCAAGGGACACCATATAGTCCAACAATGACCGTATGGTATTTTACACGTTGTTACTACAGGAAGGTGACTGGTTTGATCAGTATAAATAATAAATGGTCTCTCCTTTTTTTTTTTTATATTTTTTTTTTTATAAAAAAATTAAAACAACAAATTGGGTTTTAAATTAAACACATTAAGTCTTCGTGTGATCCCTAAAAACAAGTATAAAACCTTCTGGTTTAAAAAATGCAATGTATAAAACTACCTACTGGGCCACGGTTTTCAGAGCCTGTTAATGAATACAGTGGAATTTTATCAGCTGCAATTAATTTGGGAGTCAGACGGGTTAGCCCTGTCATTAAAACAGATCTACAGGTCCTTATTACTCTGTCTCCTAATGCTTTTCTTAATAAAGTGACTCGTGCTGTATACAGTTTCTGGCTAATGCATATCCAATGTATGAGGTCTTTTTTTTGACTGCCACAGAGTGGACACGCTATGGACCCTATGTTTTCCTGCTTGGATAGTTTGGTAATGAGGGAAGCTCTCTGAAACAAAGTGGCATCAAATGTTTTTTAGGTAGACCGAAAATGTATGATCTAGATAGGCTGGTGGTTTATGGGCTTTATAATTGTTGATCACCAACCAGGCGTGGGATCTAAGGTTAAAGGTGCTTTTGTCAAAGAATGACATTTGGCAGATTTTTATTCCATAGGTCAATGGTGCAAGTTGTTCTAAGCGTGTTCTAAATAAATTGATTATACACTTTTTTTTTATATTCTTAAGTTCTAACCATAATGCTTGTGTGGAGCTCTGCGTTTTGTTTTATTCAATACCACACCTTTATAGATGTGTATATTCTACCTATTGTTTCATTCATGAGCCCGAATTAAAGACCCACTTGCGCAGCCGATGCTGCTGGCTGAAATTTAAAAAACTTGTCATAAGTGCTCATTATCAATTTATTCAGAAGGGCCCAATCTTTGCCCTATAAGATGGTACTAGCGTAAGTTATAGTTGGAAGTGTTTTTTTGCTGCTATTACAGAGAGTAATGGTTTGAACAATGGACCCTCCAGTTTTTTTGTCAGTGACATATTTACAAAGGTTAGTGCGCTCGGTCGCCTGGCCATATAGGTTTTCTGCTCTTATTGGTTTAGTTTGTTGTCAATATAAAATCCCAGGTATTTGTATCAAGTTACTTCCTCCAAGAGTTTACCATCTATTATCCAGATGTTCTGATGGAGTGTTTGCTAGAACTTCCTCGAATTAAGATGCTGCGCGTTGTATAAAATCTCTCCTTTTTCATTCTTTGTCTGCCAATAGTTACTTTTTGAATAATTTCCTTTGTTGTCGCAATGCTTCCCATGCGGTTTCATCGTGATCCATTGATTGACGTTTCCTAATTCATTTTCCTTTTTTTTTCTTGGTTGTGGTTACATTTTTACTCGTTGCTTGTTATTGCTTTGCGAGTTTTGTTTCTTAGTGCCTGCTTTCTCAGCGTTGTCATCAATGTTGTCAATTAGAACAGGAAGTTAGTCTAAGCTTGTATCGTGTTGGCACTATCTTTTACCGATGCCATCAGTAATTCTTTAGTTGTTATATGCAGCTCCGGATTGGTTTCATTTGACCACTTGAGACGTTTGAAATCTCTAGTTAAAATGTCCTTCTATTAATGTAGTAGATTGAAATTTTGTTAAATTGAGATAATAGAAAATATTTTGGTATGAATGATCGCTCAAAGTGGTATATTCTATATAGAATTGTAAAAAAAAAAGATGCCATTAGGGGCAGGGAGACAACCGTGAAATCAAGTTCTGATCGCACCCTTGGTCCATGATAGGTGCTTTTTGGCGGTTTATCTTCTGCTGATCTGCCGTTTATCATGCGCATACCCTGATATTCCAGTGCCTTTACTAGCTGTTGGCCTATGTAGGCCTATGTAGTCTGGACAATTCATCCTAGTTTGATGTTGGGGCTTAACATTCCAGAAAATGTTGGCTGCTGCCAATATTTTGTCTTCATCTGGAGTGTAGATTATTGACTTTGGCCTGCTCCTCAGCTAACTTTCTGACCTTTGATACAGCTTATTGATTCTGTACAGCTTCTTTCTTTTAGCATTCTGCAGAACTGAATAGACCTGTGCTGTATCTAGTGTTTGTTTTTTCTCTTGATTGGTTTTATTCAGTCGTTTTTAGGTTTCGCCTGGCGTCCATTGCGCAGCAGTGCTCGCGCAGGCGAAATCTTTTGTTTAGCAGTACGGGGCTTTGTCCCTCCTCTCTCTTCCATTGGCTAGCTCCATAAATGGAGGCTAGCCATTGGAAGAGAGATGCGTCACTCTTTCTGGGAGCAGATTCGTGGGCGTTGGTGATTTTTTTCGCTCTCCGCCCCTTTTAGAACGTCATGAAGACGTGGGCCACTGTGGGCGTGTACTTTTTTTTTTTTTTTTTTTTTTTTTTTTAACATGGATGTTTTTCCTCATTGCTAAGATCGTCCTGGTCCCTCATGGTTGTATCCCGCTGTCCGTCCCTCAACCCTGTGAGTTAATGAGTGGTCAGATGGGCGTGATGTCACTTACGGTGCTCATGCTATGGTATTCGTGCTATGGTGTGCATGTTCGGAAGTGTGTGGGACAGCTAAAAAATGGCGGGTCTCGTGTTTACATTTCTTTTTTATATATAGCGTGAACTCGACCGGAAGACTGCGCTTTTCATGAGTATTGGCTATATTAGGACATATATATATATATATATATATATATATATATATATATATATATATATATATAATTTTTGTACGCACGGTGAGATTAATTGATTTGCCCTGAATCACAGGATGTTGAGCTAACGCCGAGACTTGCACCTGGTTCCCTAGTTCCAAAGTCGGCAGCTCGGGTCGTTGCGCTGCATCCTCGTGTTCCATGAAGCCTTGCGCTGCAGCTGTCCCTGTCTTGAGCGCGGTGCTTCGCCCTCTTTAGTGGGTGGCAGGACTTGTGGATTCCCTCATTAGGAGGGAAGCTGGGAAGCTGTTCTCCTGCAGGCTCCTGTTCCGTGTCCTTTGCCTCACATTGGAGGCCACATCCCTCTGTCGGCCCAGACAGTCTGCGGGATTTCTCAGCCAGCCTTGGCAGGGGACAGGGTTCTTGGCAGTGTCGTTGGCAAGATTATGGACACTCTTTTTGGCTGTATTCCTTCGGCGGGGGCATGTGAATAAAGAGGGCATTGTCTGCAGACTATGCAAGGAAAACGTAATAACTTGCTTTGTCATTGCCATTCCACAGCTGTGCCCCCGTACCTTACAAGCCAGATTTAATTCTCATTTCGTAGCATGTGGCACCGCGGCACATACGGCTCACGATTGGGACTTCCTCTGGCATTCGTTAGAGAGGTCGAGCATTGTGTGGTCGTGTAGTCTGTACTTTCCGGCCTCGGCGGAGCTGGCCTGCTACACACCGATGTACCTTGGGGGGATGCCTGCTCTGTGGTATCTGTTTCAAGAGCTATCACTAGTGGCAATGTGGAGGGTTTACTTTGATGAGCAGGTTGTGATGGAGGTGATGGGCAATGAAAGGGCTGACATCCGTGACCAATGTGACATTGTGGTGTATGAGAAACTGATATAGGTGATTCTAAACAGGCCGCCCGATGAACGCTTTTCCAGGAGGCCGTGCCCCCTGGGTAGTCAGATGTCTGCAGGCCCCGCCCTCACTGGCGCTCCCAGGCTTCCTAGCCCCGCCCTCTCTGGAGCTTCATGCCACTGACGTCACCTGCGTCTCTCTGGACTCTGGTGGGAGCCGGACGGAAGGGACCTGAGACCGGCCACGGCTGCACGGACGGGAAGTAGCAGGGGGCACAGCCACACGGACGCCCCCACCCTCACTACAGTAAGGAGCCGCTGTCAGAGGAGTTCGGGCAGAGAGTTCACTAAAGTGACGTCCCGGGACAAGGTTAAACTGGAGTATTAGGAAGAGGGAGGAGAGTGTGTGTACAGCGCTACAGGGAGCAACATATATCCGGAGAGTATACACAGGGGCAGCGGGCACTGACGAACCAGGACAGTGGGTACTGTCTCATGGGGTGAGGGATGGTCATCGGTACAGGACAGTGACGAACGTGCCACCACCACCATACAGGGGTTAGAGACGTGTTTGCCTCAGTGGACAATGTGTTACTGGGCCTGTGCCCACAGAAGGTAGTTATTTGGTTCACTGAACAGTAGGCTCTATGGAGAAAGTGCACCACCGGTTGATACAAGAGACAGAGTGTAGAGTGCCACGAAGCGGTGGGGGCTTGAGGGCTTTTAGGACAGGTGCATTTAATGTAGCGAACCATTCTAAAGGGGCAGGCTGCACAGACGGGAATATTTCATATTTGGAATGGATTAATGGGGCAGTAGGCACCGCAGACGAAGAGCGGATGCTCATCGAAAGCAAAGGGCAGCAGGGGATGTGCTGGGCAACAGGTGCGGAGAAAGTAGATGCAACTTCATGCAAGAAGAGTATTTGCAGAGTATATGGCGTTCAGTCAATGAGAGCAGAGAGTGCAGTTGCAGTGCCCTGTGTCTAAGCTGTCACAGGCGGTTTTGCCTCACTTCCTTGTGGCGCTACTTTTAGTTCCGACCAGGACTTTCACCTATGTTGAGCCCCGCGTCCATCTGCTCCACCTCTCTTGTGCCCTCAGCTCTGACATAGCGCTCTTACCCCTTGGTCATCAACTCTTGCCCCGTACCGCCCTCTGACCTCAAGCAGGGCATTCGTATCTTGCCGCGTTGCTCTCTGCCCTCGCAGGAGCCCTCAGCTTTGAATCCTCTACCATCTGATCTCACCCCGGGCCCTCACTCACTTCTTACCCCTCTGCCCTCAGCTCTTACCCCTCTGCCCTCAGCTCTTCCTAGGCCCTCACTTCTGGCACCTGTGCCCTCTGACCTCAACCCAGGCCTCCAGCCCTCACCACGCTGCCCTCACCTGTGCCCTCACTGACTCCTGTGCCCTCGGCTCTTACCCTTGTGCCCTCGGCTCTTACCCTTGTGCCCTCGGCTCTTACCCTTGTGCCCTCGGCTCTTACCCTTGTGCCCTCGGCTCTCACCCCTCTGCCCTCAGCTCTCACCCCTCTGCCCTCAGCTCTCACCCCTCTGCCCTCAGCTCTCACCCCTCTGCCCTCAGCTCTCACCCCTCTGCCCTCAGCTCTTACCCCTCTGCCCTCACCCGTGCCCTCAGCCTGACACCTGTGCCCATCGCCGATGACCATGGCTAGTATGGTGGGGGAGATCGTGGCCTTCCTGCTGGCCCTGTCGGGCTGGGTGCTGGTCTGCTCCACGCTGCCCACCGACTACTGGAAGTGTGTGGCTCTGTGTGTGTGTGTGTGTGTGTGGCTCTGTGGGTATGTATGTGTGTGGGACTCTGTGTGTTTGTGTGTGGCATTTGCGAGAGATTAAGCTATTGGCATTGTAAATGACAGTGCCATTTATTTATCTATTTTCAAAACCAACACATAAATAAAAATGTTGTCATTTGCAATGCCAATAGCTCTAACTTTTTCAAAGGCGAGACCCCACCCCCGCTCTTCCTGGTTGTGCTGGTGTCCGTCACCCCCCACCCCCGCTCTTCCTAGTTGTGCTGGTGTCCCCCCCCACCCTCGCTCTTCCTGGTTGTAGCAACGCCCTATTCTTGGCGGCCCCGGAAGCTACCATCAACATCCTGCAACGGGGGCAGAACGCTGCAGCAAGGATGCTCCTTGGGGTCACAAGAAGATCGTCAGCCAAACCAGCGTTGAGAGCTCTCCACTGGCTCCCAGTGCGCGAAAGAATTGTCTTCAAATCATTATGCATCACCCACAAGACGCTCCAGGGCAATGGCCCCCCGGCTCTTAGGAGCCTGATCCACCCTTATAAATCCCCCCGGGCCCTCCGGTCGTATTGAGAGAATTTTGCCATAGTCCCAAGAGTGAGGAAGACGCGCACGGGGGGTCGCCGTTTCACGGTAAATGCGGCAAAAAACTGGAACACCCTCCCTAGGTACATTCGGGCCGAACCCTGTTACCTTAAATTCCGAAAATCTCGTAAAACTTTTCTTTTCCCCAAGATCCTCTAAGCAACGGCTCCTCTCCGGTTCTCTCTCTGTTTTTTGTTGAGTTAGCGCTGGGCCGCTCTAGGGCAGCCATGCGCTTTATAAATCAAATTTCATTTCATTTCATTTCAGCCCCGCTCTTCTTCGTTGTGCTGGTGTCCCCCCCCCCCCCCCCCCCCCGCTCTTCCTGGTTGTGCTGATGTCCGCCCCCTCCCACCCCCGCTCTTCTTCGTTGTGCAGGTGTCCGTCCCCCCCCCCCTTCTGTCTGTGTAAGGGTGGCTCTGTGTAGGTGGCTCTGTGTGTGTGGGTGGCTCTGTGAATGACTCTGTGGGTGGCTGTGTGTGTGTGTGTGTGTGTGTGTGTGTGTGTGTGTGTGTGTGGGTGGGTGGCTCTGTCTGTGTGGCTCGGTCTGTGTGTGTGTGCTCTGTGTGTGTGGGTGCAAATGCAATAGGTCTCGCATTTGTGAGAGATTAAGCTATTGGCATTGTAAATGACAATGCCATTTATTTATCTGTTTTCAAAACCAACACATAAATACAAAATTTGTCATTTACAATGCCAATAGCTCTAACTTTTACCATGGCGAAAGCGTTGCATTGTAAATGCTTGTTTAGTAAGACAAGGATAGTGTGCTGGTATAGATCATTTTATGCCCAGGCTTCAAATTGTTCAGAGCAGTTTAAGACTAACTGCACTAATTCTTCTGACGGCCATGTAGTTAATGTTTGTTCATTTTTTGTTCACGTTGTTGTCCAACTGGGAGAAATTGCACAGCCAAGAGGTTAGCAGATTGGATGTGTTTTTAATACTGGAATTTCACCTATCAGTTTTAGTATATTGCCTCTGTTCAAAGTATCTTGCCACCCTTGTGATTCGTATTCTGGGGTTAATCAAATTTGTTGTTTTTGCCTTTTCCCTGTATCAGGATGCTTATCTTCCTCTGATGTAAACTTGTTCTGGTTTTGTATGTAAAATCTGAGCTTTCCTTCTGGGGACAGGCTACCATCTCTTACATTTTGTGGCAAGGTATTGTTGGTGGATTACTCTGACTGTTACGGACCGTTACGAGCGTCTGTTTTATGCAGGTTCATGCCGAGCGGGTCACTCTTATTACTCGTTTAACTTTTATTTTTTTATGCTGTACTTGCTGGATGGTATCCCCCAATTGAGCTACTTGGAGTTCAGCCTGTTATAGAATTTGCGGCATTGAGTCTACTCTTTCCAAATGGTGTTTACCTTTAATTTTTGAGTCACAGAGGGTGATAGTTTTAGGAGTTTTAGTCAGTAAAGATTCCTTCCTTCCAAAGCTTGCCTGAATTTGTTGGTTTGATGTTATTGAACTCTTCTCTTTGTTGTTTTCTTCCCCCAACGTTCTTGTCCTCGCTTCTTTTGCTGTTAGTCTCACTGGGCTGTATATCTTCAGTATTTCAGTTTTCGCCTGAGGGACCGTGTCGTCCGTAATTGTGAGATTGGTGTTTAACTTGCTTGGAATTGACTCGCCTAGGTTGTCACTTGCTGGAGCCCAGCCTTTTAGACTAGTGTTCTGGAGGAAGTCTGCTGTAGTAGATGGTTTGGTTAGGCTGTCCTTGGCTTTACCCTCACAAATTTAAGTGAAAATAGGTACACTTTAAGTGCCTGGTGTTTTGCCAGTTTCAAAGTTTTGTGCTAGCTTTCCTTTAACGCTTTTTTGTCTTCTAGATTGGTTCGATGTCTTAAGATTTCCTCTATTGACCTTCAGTGTTTCCATTTGCTCCGCCTATAGAGCTTCATCCTTTTTTTATAAGCTGTATTTGTGTCATTGTTGACTCCAGTGATGTGTCTGAAACTAAGGGTGAGCATTGTTGTTGGTCTAGGTTGTTCCTCTTGTTTTCTGTCAGTATGCACCACAGGTGCAATATGAAGTTTATTGATACTAAGAATTTGTTCCAATAGTGTGGGTAAGAGATTCTGTTTGTCAATTATAGGGCCACAAGTGCAGGGACTTTCCCACGGAGAGTATATGGATTGAACTCTCTACTAGACCTCTCCCAGTTAGGTTATTGGGCGTTCTACAGCAGAGAAACCGCACTGGTGGATGTTCTGGACACCATCAGAATCCCTGGACGAAGGACACTCAGCTATGTTGATACTACTAGATCTATCTGCAGCATTCAACCCCATCTCACACTCAAATCTTTGTGTTGGCATCTGATAAAAAGGCATTCCGCATCAAACTCCTCTGCCTATTACACAAATCCCTTTGTGGAAACTGCCCCTTCTATTTGAGGAACAAGCAACAGATTTATGTGCCAATACACAACCTTCGGTCCAGTGGGTAATCTTTACTGTGCCCTAGCCGCATATGTACGGCCAAATATGGGGGTAGATGATTTTCATATCTGGCCCCCCTTTCATTGGAACAGGCTACCCCTAGATTTACAATCCAGTCGTGATGAAGCCCTATTCAAAAGAAATTCTCAAAACCTGGCTCTTATAACACCTCTGTTTTTGTTTTTGTTTTTTTTACTTGTTTTAGCGTGCAAAAGGGTTGAGAGACCCTCTCGGGGTGATATCTTTTGTGCTTTATAAATGTAAATAACATAACCGGATAATGAAGTGCCACAATCAATTCAGAAAGAGCGAGTAGCGTTACAACTTGTTGGGCTGTCTTGTTTTCATGAATTTTCTTTGTACATTTCAATGGTGTTTTCTCACTGTTTTCCAAACCGTTTGAAACCAATGTTTCGACAGCTGTATAGCCCCAACACAAAAATAGATTTTCTGAGTATTTACATAACCTGTTGCATTTTGCAGTCATTGTTATAAGGCACTTATTGAATTTAAAGAAGTAGTGCCTTCCCATTGTCGATGTGTCCAATGAACGTATATTAGACTGTTTTAAGAATATGAAGTCTTTGTAGTGCTCTGTTACTCACATCTCATTACCTCTCACACTCACTCTGTCAGGATTGTCTTGTTTACAGGACTATTAATGGATTAAAAGTGCTATATTCCAATGTTTTAATAAACACATTCCTGGGCAGAGTGTGGGGTCCTTTACCTACTAATTAAAATTATGACATTGAGTGGCCAACCTACCAACAGCTTAGTACCTTGTGAAACCTTTTAATATCTTGATTTACACGAGTCATTTATAACCCTGAATTCTAAGGCACCAGAAACGGGATTCTTTAAGCATGCTTGCTACTGCTTCTCTGCTGCTCTCTGACAGACTAAATTAAGGTGGTGCTGCTTTTTGTTTTTATATTTCTAGTTGCCAAACATCACCAATGCAAATGTCTCATTTTCAGTCGGCCTAGATCTTTTAATAGGCATCAAGTCGTATTCTGGGACTTAACAGTTTGCTGTTAACATTGTTAACCATGGGCTTAAAAATCCCAGCAGTTAAATAGCAGTTGGGTTAAAGGCCAGGGTTAGCTGATGGTATAACAGATGACAATTGGTCAGCTTGCAGCTATGAATTTTGTTATTATATGGAAAGTCTTGTTCAGGGTTTTCTCCATTATCCCATGTGCATGGTGACCGCACTCTTTTCACAGGTACCTTTCACTACACCTTTAAATAAATGTTTAACGTTTGGGATTTTGGTGTGTGACCTGCTATCAATACTAACTTGTTAGAAAACTGGGATGACATATCAAAGCGTTTTACCCATTCTTTGTGAGTAAATGTGATAGTACATATTGGCCAAGATTCATAAGAGCCAGTGGTTTCACCAACTAGTGACAGAATTATACACTTCCAAAAGAAGACATGTTATTTTAATATTTGCAGATTCTCTACAGGCTATAAAATAATTAGATCAGACCCAAAGAATGCTTCTAAACCCTAATCCAAGCACACAAAACGAGAGGCAAGAAAAGGAAGAGCTAACCATTTTTTAGTGACATCCATAAACAACAAAACTCAAGCAGAATACTCTTAGACAAGTTTTTCTTGCTGTTAACTTTAATTTAAAAAAAGTTAAGTTGTGTTGGCCCCTTCAGAAAGAAATGAGAACGGCTTATTCTCTTTCACTTACCTTTCTTTGAATGGCATTTTAGTCTGTGATTGTGCAGGTGTTTATCAGTCTTGGTTTACAATTCTGATTGCTGTTTCCCTTCCTGTGGGGTTTTATCAGTTATTATAGGTTTAAACCTAAACCAGGATAGCCTAAATATCGTGTGTGGTGCATTTTGGTTAAAGGGACATTAATTCCTAAACCAGCATTGGCAAAGGCAATTGTTCTAGCCTTGGTAAATGGGTACAATAATGTTTTTTAAAAAGTTTTGCAGGTACATGCCACTAAAAATACGAGGGGGGAAAATGATGCCGCCTAACCATGGCAGCGATTAATCTTACATTTTATATTTAAAAAAGAATTAAGTTTATTTACAATTTTAATGGAACCACGTGGGGGGCTCGTAGCAAGCAGGTGAACTTAGCACTGAGGGATTACCATACATGTCCTAGTATACTACAATGGAAGATTACTCTTTTTGAAAAGGTAATGCAATTACTGTAAAGTGAATATGTAGTTCAAACATTTAGGAATGACCAGAAACCTAAAAAGCATAAAGAATGGAATGAAAAAAACACTGGTGAAGTAATATTTTGGTCAACAACCACTGACACACAAGTATGCTTTAAAAATAAATTAAAGTTAATATGCACACGGAATGAAGAAAAACTCTGTCCTCAAAGTGAAAGAGATCCAGTGGCTGAAATGGTTTAACTCTGTGACTTGTCATCCCTGGGGGTCCACAGAGCATACCGATGAAGCAAAATGTTATACGGCAAATATTACATCATTCTCCAAATTTGAAGGAGTTCAAAATGGGGCCCTAAAAATTAAGATGGTATCATAAGCATGATTGGAAGTAGCACAAGTTCAGCAAACAATAGTATGGATGATTGGTGGCCTCAGTTGAAGCATGGATATGCACCAAGAACAATAGAGGGTGCATCAGGAGCGAAAAAGAATGATATGCTAGAATCCAGCATATATTTTGCTTTCTATTTTAGGAAAAAAGCTCCAACTGCCCATTAAAATGTCTATTTCTGCATTTTATTTTTGTGGTTGTGAATAAAAGAAAATATTTCTTAATTTGTATTGTTGATTGATGTGTGCCTATTCCTTTGTTTTTGTGTATTTTTATGAGGTTCACAAAGGAGTATTTGCTTCGGCCAGGGACCCTTGGCTTCCAATAGTGAGTCAGTCTGAGTTCACAAATGTCAAAAGCTTAAGAACCGCTGGTCTATCTCCTTTAGCCATTATGTATGTGTATGTTGTGGTGGGTGGAAGCAAAACCGGCCCGGGACAAATACCTTGACACATATGACCCGCCTTAAGCTATACCAGCCCAAATTAACCATGCTGCGCGCAACATACGCAAAATACCCCCACACCGGGGCCAAGTCAGTATTGAGGGATAACCAACTTCTTGTATTCTTCTTCTCCTCCTTTTCTCTTCTTCTCTTTTTCTCTCCTCCCAAATTCTCACCCCTTCCCCTTTCACACCTCCCCCTACTTTCACTGGGGCAAATGGATAGAGGGACAGCCTAGCATGTATAACCTATAATGTGGCACCACTAAACTAGCGAGTTTTGGCTGAAAACCCTGTAATGAGAAAACAATGATGACTATATGTTTTATGTTCTATGTAATGTCGTTGAAGAAAAAAAAAAAGACAATAAAAATTTGTTGAAATTAAAAAAATAAAAATAACTGACACCAATGAATGTAGACGATTGACCCAAAGACCCTCTTCCTGTATGATTATCTTTTATCTATATTTTTTTTTCAGGTTGGTGAGAAACTAAAGCTGCCTTTGTGCCAAACTTAGAAAGGTGGGTTTGCGACATGAAATAGATCACATGGGTTTTCAGGGGGCATCAGTCACCTAAAATAGGACTGGGAGCACATTGATAAATGTAGTTTAAAAAAGTTCCTTTGGGCGAGGATTTGTGGAAGGATGGTAGACTAAAAAGTGGCCCTAGTTTTGTGGCTGAAGGCATGAACAGCAGTTTGCTGCAAATGTGCTGTTTTGCGTCTTGCCAAGCCTACTTAGGCCGGCAAGGGTAAGGCCATGGACAGCCTTGTGGACGATCAATGTGATTCCTATTGAATCTGTTCTCTACTTTTTAGCGCCAAGAGGCTGCTCTGGAGTGGTAGCCTCACTTTACCAAACCTAAAGGCAAATAAAAGTAAACACTAGGATAGGTGAAGGGTCAGCTGTCCAATATAGTGTGGCGTGACATTGACAAAATGTGTTTGTCTATTTTAAAATTGGAGGCCAGTTCTTCTGTTTTTGCTTCAGCAACTGTCTCTGTTGGTTACTCCCTTTGCCTTCTGTGATTCACTACTTCTCTGTCTGGCATATCCTATCTTCCCAAAGATTTTGCTGAAACTCATGCTGATCAGAGCGGTTTTTTTGTCTTTATCTTCTTTAGTTTGTCCGTTGCCAATGAGAAATAATGCTTCGTTTTATGCTGTTTTAAAAAAATATATTTTTTAGTGTCTCTGTTTATCTTCTTGAAGATGGATTCTACTATGAAGGATAGCTACCTAGGAAGCTTCTATCAACCCCCAAATAAAATATCATCACGGCCCACTTCTTATGGAAATATCAATGTCTGCAATAAGAAGACAGATGTTCTCTTTTCCAAAAAGCCAGTATCTGCTACATTCGATGTTGGTCCTGCTCCAAATAGCAAAGGTAAGGCAAAACTACTGCAGAAACTCTAAAGTTACATTGTGTGTCCTTTCTTGATGTAGGAGGCACTGTGAATACGACCACTCCCATAAAATATAGGGTATCCAGGTGCTGTTAGCTGTTTTATTGACAGAAAAGTATAATTAAATTATGAAGGCTTGTTTATGGTGGTGTATGCTGGAAGACGTATATCTTTAAAGGAGACTTGCATTACTTGCACACTTGATGCAGTGCAACTGGCACACGTATAGAGAGTTCCAAGCCTTGATAATGTGCAGGGACATGTGAAGACTTGTCCCCAATCCGACGGAGCGCATGATCAATGCAGATTTAATATTTCTTCTAAATGGGGGATATCCAAATTCATGCTGAGCGGTTTAAGATATTGAGACTATTGCATACTGGATTCACACACATTGGTTTGAAGAGTGGAGGGCCAAGTAAATAGCTGATTCAGCAAATGGATGATTTGGCTATTTAAGTTCACAGATGGAGGGCTGCATGAATGGATGACCATGGCATTGTATGTATTGAAGGCCCACGGGTAGAGAACAGTTGAGTGAGTGCATGAGTGATTCTTCTATATCGTCAATCGTTATTCATTCTTAAACTCTCTCCTCTAGCATCCTCTGCTTCTGTCACATTCTTCTCGCACATCCTCACACACAAGAACGTGCCAGTAACTTGAGAAGCACTGCTAGTTGTAAATGCCTGACCTATTGGCGCTGACAAAGCTTGTCCCTTGTATCTATTTATTCCATATGCCTTTATGCACACTCTTGTGATAGCTTTACATTTATCCTAGATGCTTTGGACAAGTTGAACTTGCATTAATTGAAAAGTCTATATTTGAAACAAATCTGCAACATCTCTCTAGAATGATTGGGTTATAAGTAGCGCACCTGCGTCGTTCCTTTCCAAATTTGATTTGCATGTATTTGTTGTTTGTACCTAAAGACATTCAGCAAGTGATTGGAGACCCAGATGGGTAACAGGAACACAAGTAGATTGTTACTGCATCATGATGCAGTGTTCTTTAAAGAGGCGCCTCTTCAACTGTTTCCTAAATTGGAGCGGAATTGGGGCAGTCTTTTTTTTTTTTTGTTTTTTTTTTCCTTCCCTTGCCTCCGGCCGTATGTTTCAGTTTAGAAGAAGACCACTGATGGCCTCCAGCTGCATTTGTTGGGCCCATGTGCTGGTTCTATTGGGAGTTCCATCCTGACCTAATTGGTACAATTGCCCATTTATCACACCCATCTCCTTGTGATCTGCCAATCTGCATATTATTGCTATTAACCGCAATAAGTACCCCTTCTCTGTCATGGAGGAACTTCTTGAAGGAAATTTCTTTTAACCCATCCTGTTTTGATCCATTTTCTGGTTCCTCTCTCTGCGAGTTGCAGGTTTTTCTTTTTTGTTTTGGGAGCAATATGGCTTGGGCTTCTATGAACCTTACATGAATCCAGATGTTCTTCTCACTTTTGTTTTTATTACACAGGTCATTTACATTTCACAATATTTTATCAAGTGACCCACCTATCAAAATCCTGTGTAGGGGGGGAGTCCTAGAAAGTGCCAATTTCCTAGGGCCTTGTTTTGGAACATTATGGTTTACTTTGTCTCGTACATCCTAACTTGGTCATGTCATCCCTGCTGATAGTGTTTCAATTTCACCTCTCACATTGCTTGCCTTATATTATTCCCGTATGCAAATATATTTTTTGGTTTTTACCCATTATGAGTGCAATATTGGGAAATTGTCATGGTGATCTCCTCTTCCTTTTATATGCATCCCCCCCACCAGTACCCCATAGTGCAGGCCTCTAAAACCAGTAGCTCGTTAGCTACTGATCACTCTCCAGCTACCTGTAAGTATCTCTCCTATGTGCAGCCACACTTACAAATTAGAAGTTTTTGTTTGGTTGAATTAATAACTCATATCAAAATTAAGAAGTGTGTATTTGATATGAAAATGTGTGTATTTTCAGAATCCATAATTTTCAAAATATGTAGGAAGTGATGCTTGAATGGTAGATCATGCTGGTTTTGGAGACTTATTACTAATACTATTACCTTGGTGCCAGGGGGCATTGCAGCTCTGCCTTGTATGAATTACCCTTGTAATGGCATTCCAAATTGACTAAACCATTTTTATATTACTGTTGGCAATCTTGCACTAATGTGAATACGACTAGTAATCTTGCATGGGTAGATAAGGGAAACTGGGTTACTGGTGGATGGAAGAGTGAAACCCTACTCCAGCAGCAACCACACATTTTGTCTGAGTGAAACACAAGCAAACCCAAAATTAACCTGTGCTTAACCTCTGGTAGCTTGAAACAAGCAGTCTGGTTTAATTTAGAGGCAATGTGTAAAATATTTATGCAGCACTTCAAACAGTAATGAAGTGAAAACACAACACATGAAACATCCCACACCAATTTCGAAAAGTAGAGTAACATTTAATGAATTATGAGACCAAAACATCAACAATTCAGTCAGTAGCACTGGATATATGCAATTTTACAGATGTAAGTGAAAATAGTGCCTAGAAGCGCATGCACCAACTGTGGTTATCTGGTCGCATGGACCAGGACAAAATCACAAGTTCAGGCTAACTTTGATGGAGCGCTGGGCAGTAACCATCATGAGTGCAGGGTTTGACTAAAAGGGATAGCTGCAACCAGGGTATCGAGTTGGAGCCCTAAAGGCCATGTTCATTGTGGTTCAGGTGTAGGACTACAGATTCCAGGGCCTGGTCGAATGTCAAGCCATGCTAATTGAACATAGGCTCTGGCGTCTTACATATACAGCTTTCTGTAATCCAAGACCCTGTGCCTAGTGCCTAAAGCAGTGACTGCACTTAGCACACTTTTGTCTGCCCTGGCTGTTTGTTGCCAAAGACCAGTCCTTGCACCAAGAGCAAAGAGCATGTTGACCTTAATTACTGACAAATGGATTGTGTGCTATGGTGTCTTTGAGCTGTTATGTGATGTGTGATGCCTTGTGAGTTCCTGATGAATGTGTGGCAAGATTAGCTACTTAACTGATGGATTTGAGGTGTTTTACATACCCCTCCCCTCACTCAACCATAGCTCCCGCCCTTCTTCACTATTGCTAGTCAAAGGTGGACATGAGTTTGGGAATGGTAGATAACAGGGTTGGGAGTTAAGGTTGAGTGAGGAAAGTAGACGGCGTTGATTGCCGAATTGTGGGAGAGCGAGAGTCTTGAGTCAATGTGTAGATGGGTAAGTGAGTGTATGGGCTAATTCATGGATGACTAGATGGGCGAGTGAGCAGCAGCAGCAGCAGTAGTGGAAGGAGAGAGGAACTTCCTGGCTTTCGAGGAACTCCTTCATCTTAATCATCCCTATATGTATTCATACATTAATTCATCGCTGCACTCTTGTGTATCCAACTTCCGACCACCCTTTTACTCATTCGCATGAAGTAGCAGAAGTGTCCTGTCCCGCCAGTGTGATGCTGCACGGTGTCAGAGTGGGCATGTGCCTTAGTAAATATTTAGAATCCAAAAACATGTATGTGCAGGTATCGGTGAGCACTCATGCCTCACCGAGCAGGCGAGTGAGTATACAGCTCTGCTGTATAGCACACGCTGCAGACCAGTAATTAACAGCATGTTTTCTACAGTGTAAATTCTCCATTTGTTTATTGGTGGACTACCATGCTGGTAAATAACAAGGGCTCTATTGATGCTGAAGGATCTCAAGTGTTGCCTCCGACTTCGGTGTGACCTAATTGGAAAGAAAGGTGTGGGGTTTTTCCCCCCATCAATAATGGCCTCACTTTTTTTTTTTTTTTTTTACTGTTAAATTTTAGTTCGAATATCTGCCTTTTGTCCTAAACTTTATGCTGTTATCTAAGGATTTTAAGGATCTTTGGTTAGCAGTATATCAAAAGCTATTAGATGTTTTATTGTTACTTGTTTTAATGTACAAGCTACACCGGATGAAACCCAAGTTGGCTCAAATTGAATGATGCCAAGATGTAGATGCTGATGTATCCCTCTGACTGACCATGTGCTGCATGAAGCATCATCATGTGCCCAAAGTCGAAACACTTGATGTATGGTGGTTTTGTCCATTATTTTCCCCAGAAACAAGTAGATAAAATAAAATTATTGTAGCACCTTGTGCTTCTGGTATCCCAAAGGGTTTATTGTGCGTACGTCAACTAATTCAGTGGCATGCTTTGTGACCTAGCCACCTGTATAGATGCCAAGAATCTATTACTTTTTGTGCAGTGTATGGTTCTGTCCCTACTTTTTTCATCCTTGGATCTGTATATAGACTCGGAAGAAGACTGCCCTTGCAGTTCCAAGGTCCACCAGTGTTCAAAACTGGGCAGTCTGAGCTTTTTCATTCATTATGCCCAATCTTTGGGAAAGATCTCGAATCAGTCTGACCAGATGGCTCATTGAGTTGAACACGTACTGTTGAAACGTATAGTAATCACTAGTTAAAACCCTGGCAAGGCCTTGCATCCTTCTGAGGCTGGCATATTGCCAGTGCTTATTT
The DNA here is from genome assembly GCF_964261635.1 of Lissotriton helveticus. Lineage (NCBI taxonomy): Eukaryota > Metazoa > Chordata > Amphibia > Caudata > Salamandridae > Lissotriton > Lissotriton helveticus. The sequence goes on along the minus strand of NC_136067.1, from coordinate 820,025,156 downwards.
GAGCCAGTGATTTCCGGTGCTCAGCACCGGCACTTAATCCTCAACACCGGCACTTTTCATGAGCACAAGTTAAGCGCAAACCATATGCTGTTACTTCAGCTGGTTAAAACTTTTTATCTGCTCAGGAATCTGGGTGTCTTTTTCATTCTTGTTCAGAACTTGGATGCTTTTTGGTCTTCAGAGCTTCATACGTGTTTTTTGGATTGGATGTGATGAATGCTTGGTACAGAAGCTACTGGCTGTGGGAATGGCGACAGGTAGGTAGTCGGCGTGATGTTGTGCCAGAGTTGACCACAAGCTTGAGCTGCTCCAGTCTGCAGGGTGCTAAGTTCTGGCATTGGCACATGTGAAGTGTATTATATAATAGCGGGCTAATAGGTTGCTCGCTTAGCCTTTTGTTTTGCCTTTTGTTGTGTCCATCTTAGTTTCATCGAACTACTTTACAGCCATTTTAACTGCGAGCCATGCTGTGGAGTTTTTCATTGTTTTCAAGCATGCAACCATTACCTTAGCATATAGATCATGTGTGGTTCCATGGCCATTTGTTGTATGTCTGGCTAGAGACCGTTTCACAGAGCTTATTCCAACAATTATTAGAGGGTACAGGTCAGCCCTCTTACCCTTTTGTTGTGTCAATCCGATTTTTATCAATGTACATTACAGCTGTTGTTGTAATTGGGAGTCATGTCAGAGAGAGTTTTTCCTCTTTTCATGCATGCAGCCAATATATTACTGTATGGATCCTATGGGATTCCATATCCCCAAAGACATGACTGACTGCTACAAAAACAATGTTTGTAATGTAGGTTGATGAAAATGGGATTGCCACCACAACAAAAGACTAAGGGGACTACATTATTAGCCCTTTATTATATTGTTGGCATAAGCTTTGTGGACTGTCGTGTGTCCTAAAAACCAATGGCTTGGTCTGCCAACACCGTAAAAATGTTATGCTCTTTTACCTTAATCCCATTTGCTATGGAAATGTTTGGCTGCAGTTTGCTTCTCACAGTTCAAATGTATTGCTATAATGTGCTTTTTTCCATTAGATAAGCGTGTAAAATATAGCAAATTATTTTGTACCGCCTTTTCAATTTCCCAGTATTGCTTAGTGGCACTAGGCACCTCTTGTTAGAACAAAACAATTGAAGTTTTGGTAGAGGAAGGCTGTTTCCATTTTTCTCCAAAAAGTTTGCACTGTCTGCTGTGTACAGTGGAAGCATGGCCTACCTTAAGAAGGAAATTCCCAATGCACATTGATGCAATGTACAATGCTGCATACATGTCAATTAAGATATGACCTGAAGTGGTTCAGCCCACACATCCAAAAAATACCCTTGTTCAAAAATGTGCCTGAAGTCATGTTAAAATAGGCTTTGACTAGGAGCACCATTTTGAAACTTTGTTTTGCATGTTCGAGACAGAGAAGGGAGTAATTACAATTGGTGAGACTTCTAAAATCAACACCACATCTTCTCCAGCTGTTTGGAGTGAATTTGGTTGCTGGAGATGTACCTGATATCATGAGACTTGTCCAAAGCGGAGAAAGCACAAGAAGTGTGGGTTTTTTGATGTTGTTTTTTTAAATTTATTTATTTAAATTTTCTACATAAGGCATTCTGCGATAAATTACTCGAAATTAGAATTCTGAAAAATTATGGATAATCAACCATGTTTTACAGTTGGACATATTTGGATGGGGTTTCTAACTGTTTAAATTCAGATTTTGTGTAAACTGTGATTTACTTTAAGGTTTAATAACTTTATTTTACAGAGCTTATGTCTGCACTGCAGACACTTCACGAAAAGATCCGTCGATTAGAGTTGGAGAGGACGCAAGCTGAGGATAACCTGCAGAGTCTTTCTAAAGAGGCTGCAGAGTATAAAAAAGTGCTGGAGTGTGAAAATCAAAAGAAAGATTTGTCTGGTCGTATCATAACTGAAGAGAGACATGGTAATGTGTTCTTTTTAAATTCCATCAGTGTTGCTCCTACTGCACCATGGCCACCTGTTTGTAGAGGTGGCAATTGCATGGTACCCATTCAGAAAATCCTTATTAAAAATTGTATTTTAAATATGATTGATCTTGGGATCTGTGTACAATGATAGTTAACATATGCCTGACAAAGATTGGTGGGCAAAATGCAGTTTACTGCCCATTTAGACTCCAGTTTTCCAACTAATAAGTACTTACTTGGTAACATTGCATATTTCTACACCGAATGGCCTGCTGGCCATGTCGTACATAAATTAATAAAATGAAATATGGGGTTCAAATTACACCAATAAAGAACTAAGCATCATACCATTCTATTGCTATCTTAATACAAATTATATTTTTTAAACATTGTATCTGTAGATAGCATGGCTATATTTTATATTTTGGATTTTCTTTAGCATACCTGGAAACATTTATCAATCTTACTTTTGACTCATTCATAGTTTCTATAGACTCGTTTCTTCATCTTTCCAAGCAGTGACAATATGCAAGAAAGGTGAAACGCGCAAATAATTTCCATAATCTCTCCAATACCTAATTGACTTGATGGGTAGATCTAAAGTCTTTCAATCAAACTGCAAGATTTAATGGTTGTCTCTTAAATTGGCTTTCGATTGGATGTATAAACCTTCTTGCTATTTCATTTTTGTTTCCAAAATATTTTGGGAGGATTTACATATTTTAATACCCTTCTATAATTATATTAATTTGTGTTTTCTCCATCTGCATAAAATTATTTTTCTGTAGACTTAAGTAACCTGTTATAATGTAGAAAATGAATCTGTTTGTGATATTCCTTACTTCAGTCCCCCTTTTTTTTATATACATTTTTATGGAGAGTTTAAATCACCCAGAATCATAAAAACAATACAGATATAACTGAATCCAAATACAGTACTTTTATGCAGAACGACAATACAATGTAGTCTCAACAGTTCCGCATATAGCAAGCAATCGTATTTGAAAAATAATTGTGAAAGAAACAATATCTTCCCGTCTAGAAAATAATATATTTTCAGCGGATATCTGTACTAATACTCATTGCAGTACATTTAGTTTGGATAGAAGATTCTCAATAATCAAACGATAACACTAAAACTCTACAGACTAACTATCTCACTCCCCTCTCCCGAGTCACATACATGTATATTCTTTATCTCTGTCATGTACCACTTCATCTGACCGCCTCCATCAGGTCCACTACCCTGTTCTCAATCCGAGATTGTCCTATTGCTGCCCCTTTACTCCAGATCCAATTTGGTCAGTTTCTGTTTCCCTGACCCTTGCGTGGTGAGGGCCCCCCCCATGAGGACCTTCAAAATCAAAATATACCAGGCTCTGGCATCCATTTCTAACTTCATCTCTCCTGACTCTTCCGCTGCCGCCCGTTCCTTTAGCTCTTTGGCCCAATTTTCCAGGCTGGGAGCTAATCCAGTTAATCGCTATCCTTCTCTTGGCCAACACTAGCCCCAGTTGGAAAAATCTTCGAGTACGTTTCTTCCCCTTGGTGCTTTGGAGTAGGCCCAAAAGTATCTCCCTAATGGACCGGGGCAGCGTCCATCGTGTCGCTTGTCGTAAGCGCTTTAGAATTGAGTACGAAAAGAGTCGCAGCTGCTGGCATGCCCATAACATATGTAAGAATGGGGCTTCATTATATCTGCATCTGGGGCAGCAAGCAGAACAATCTAGATATATTTTATGTAGCACCCGCGGCGTCAAATAGGTTTGATGAACAATATTAAATTGAGGAAGTTTGAATCTGGTATTGGAGCTGATCTGTTTAACCCCTTTGTGTACTCTTTTCCGTTCGGGATATGTTAAGGGTTCCTCTAATGCTGCATCCCACTTGGCCTGGACCGGAAGCGGGCGTGCATAGAGATCTCCTCTTAGCGCCCTATAAATATGAGATACCAGTCTACGGCCTCCGGCTAAGGTCATAAAGGCCTGAAGGGTGGCATTTATGGGCGGCTCCTCTGGGAAAATCGGCCATATCCCCGTGCCACCGCCGAGATCTTTGCAGACTGAAGGTATTGACCTCTGCCTAAGTCAAATGTGGCTTCTGCCTCCTCTCTGGTTAAAATCCGCTGTCCCAAATACAGAACGCCCATAATCCGACAGCCTCCCTCCACGCATCTAGTGGTGGTATTGTTTGGCTTATTTGCCCAAATGGGACTACTGCCCACAATGACGCTTCAGGGGCGTAGAGCGCTCTACGCATTGCTACCTTAACTGAAAATTCCCAGGTGGAGGCCATATGTCTAAGAATATATGGGAGCTGTTCGGGCACCCACGATCCCAACATGAGATCTGGGAGAGGAATCCCCTGGTGAGTACCCATCAATAACTGTTTTTCCCAGTTGTCATTCTCATCAAGCCACTGTACAGCATGTTGGAGCTGTGTCACCATATAATAGAAATTAAACCTAGGAAACTCCAGCCCTCCCCACGTTCCCAGCAATGTATTCACCTTCATCCCTTTCCTTTTGTTCCCCCCACAATAGGTCGACTAACACAGTCTAACTGGAGGAAGTACGCCCGTGGTATACAGTAGAGAGAGTTCAGCATTATGTACAAGCACCGCCGAAGGACCACTGTCGGGGATAAGGGCAGGTCACGCCAGAACTCCCCTGATTTGCGGATACCATCCACACATCTTTCCATGTTATGTTCCAAATAAGCCTCTTGCGTGTGTATCGGCCGGACACAGAGATATCGCATCGAGTCTGTGATCCAATTCATCATCACAATGGGTAGTTCCCCTTCTTCTTTATCCCTCAGGCTTCCCATAGGGAAGAGCTTAGACTTTCCCGGATTAAGACAAAGGCCTGATATCGCACCAAAAGCAGTGAACTCCCGAAGGAGCTCCGGGATCGCCTCCCTGGGTTGACGAAGGTACACGTGTCATCAACGTACATTGATAGTACATGCACCGTTGGACCTACCGGAACACCCCGACGCATCATCCTGCTTCGCAGTGTAATCACCAAAGGCACCATCGCAGGAGCGAAAAGGAGTGCGACAGGGACAACCCTGTCGAGTACCCCTCTGGAGCTCTAAACTATCAAAGACTTGATTGCGAAGACGGACCCGAGCTGTCGGTCTAATATAAAGCAGTTTCAACCAGCTCAAATATTTTTCCCCCAATCCTATTTTAGCTAGCACCGCCCATATATAATCCCATTCGACAGTGTCAAAGGCCTGTCAAATGTCTAAAAGAGACAACGCCCAGTCCGAGTCTTGTAAGTTTGGCGCCTGCCAAACATGCGCAAGTCGTCGTAAATTATGTGTGGTGTTTCGACCAGAGATAAATCCAGCTTGGTCAGGGTGAACCAGTGGTGTCGTATATGGTTGGATTCCTGCCGCCAGCAGTCCACTACGTATTTTCTCATTGACATTCAAAAGAGATATGGGCCTATAGGATGCCGTGGACAAGGGATCTCTGTCTGCCTTAGGAACCATGGATACCAGAGCCTCCATCATGGTATTAGGGAGTGCCCTCCTACCGAGAGCCTCATTGAACACCTCAAGGAGATGATCTACCAGCTGAGGTGCAAATGAGTTGTAAAAGTCAGTTGGGAGGCCATCACTGCCAGGACATTAAATACCGTTAACACTTCCTCCCTAGTATGTGGTTCCCCTAAGGCCTCAGCTTCTGTCTCCTCAAGGGTAGGCAGTGTTATTGCATCTAGATAGTCTGGTAATGCTTGTGATTGGACCAGGACGGCCGCCGTGCATGTCGGTGTTAAGTGATTTGCAAATTCTTTAAGTATCGCAGCTTGTGTGTGCATCATGTCCCTCTTATCATTACGAAGTTGAAGTACCGGTACCTGTTCTGTTTCCATACGAATCAGTCGGGCCAGAAGCGCTCCTGACCTGTCTCCCTCCATATATAATCTTTGCCTGGTAGTGGTGTATTCGTGCTTCTCTAATCGTGACCAAGCCTCCAGTAATTCCCTTTAACCTGCGTCCACTCCGTCATATCGGACGGCGTCTTGTATAGTGTGCGCTCTAAGGTTTTTAATCATGCTTCCAAGATACTAATATCAGCAGTGAGTTGGTGTTTGACCCCATAAGTAGTCCTCATTCAGACCCCTCTGATCACGACTTTCATTGCCTCCCATTCAGTGGCTCTAGTGAATGTGGTTACCCAATTTTAAGCAAAATAATGTCGGAGATCCTCTACCACTGTTTGTATGTATGGGGGCTCCGTAAGGGCATCCAAAGCGGAATAGATGGCCGCCCCGGTCCACTGGCTACTGTCAGTAACAGTGGGACATGGTCAGACATATAGCACGGTAAATAGAAAATGGCGTCCGTCGGGGCAGCAAGTCCTGCCGAAAGGCAACAATAGTCAATTCGAGAAAAGGTGCTAGCCGCTGGAGTGAAGCAAGAGAACTCTCTTCTGTTGGGGTTGCGTGCTCTCCATTCATCTCTCAACTGCATACCCCTGTAAAGGAGTACACCACACAGGGTTTAGTGGACTCTTTAGGGGGCTTCTATCTAATTTTCCATCAAGTACACAATTGAAATCTCCAAAAAGGAGGATCCCCGTGCCTATGTAGGGAGTCGCCGCCTTCAAGACAGCTGTTTAGAAATCAGGACAATCCAGATTGGGGGCATAGACGTTAATAATGCAGATCTCCCTTCCTTCCCATCTTCCAAACAAAAAAAACATAACGTCCCTCAGGTCCCAGAACATGTTGAACATGTTGGAAAGATACTCCCGGTGCTACCACACCACGTGCAAAACCAGAATATGATGTGGCGTAAATCTGTCCCCTCCAACTTTTTACTTTGACTCACTATTGTGCCCCCCCGCATAGGTGCATTTCTTGTAGCCCTGCTATTGCATATCTCTTCAGGAAGGCATGCATTTTACGACTCTTATCAAGGGTTGCCAACCCTCAGATGTTCCAGCAAAGAAACCTCAATGTCTGTGCTGTCATGTTGATGTTGTGTCAAGTATCTGATGTATGTCGCACCCCCAATAGTACCTCCCTCTCGTGTAGTCCAGAATGTGTGCATCATGGCATAATGCTTCTTGACCCCAAAAATTCCCTAACAAACAAACCAACATTTAGAAACCAAACATTTCAATCCCCCCTCTCCACCCCCGGGCAATAGTAAAGATCTATATATGTATTCTATTTTTGAGATACTTGGGAGACTCCTACTCCGGAATGTGGGGGTGACTCCTTAACCTTCTAGCCTCTCCTTAATTTGATCTGCATATATAGGATGAGAGCCATCCCGATGTATAATGTTTTGGGAAATAAGCAGCCGCTGGATCGGCAACTTCCCCACTAGAGACCAGGTCCGCCGGGGTAGTTTGAGAGCAGTCTCATGCCCCGACGTTACCAGCTCTCTTGCACAGCATTTATTTAGATATAATTACTGACATTTTGGATATGGCTAAATCAGGTCACGACCCTAGTGCTGTTGTGCAAACATTGAGGTACCGGTGGGAAAGGTGGGGTTTGGAGTGGTGTGTACTGTTTCTTATAGGGATCACTGGAGGAGAGGCTAGAGGTTAAGGAGTCACCCCCACATTCCGGAGTAGGAGTCTCCCAGGTATCTCAAAAATAGAATTCAATCTAATTTCTCAGGACTACTTATCAATTACACGGGACCAACTTATCTGTACAGTTCAGCTGTCCGTGTTCATCTCAGAAAGGTTATTCATGCCCACTGCCTGGCCCTCCGTCTACTTGTTCAAGACCTGGCATTGTTTCTACAGAGTCTGGGACCACCTCTGAATCCGAAGCTTGCAATGTTCCGTCCCGGCGGACTGTGATGCGGCCTAAGCTCATTGTTCTCTTTTGCTGTTTATGGCGGGTATGCTGTCTGCGACCCCTAAGTGAGGACTGCGAGGAAAGCTTGTAGAAGGGACCAAACATCTTCCCTCTGGAACCCTAGCGTCCAACCAGTCTCTCGCCTCCTCCGCGTAGAAAAAGAACAAGGCGTATGCTCACTCTCCACCCGGAGCTTCGCCAGGAACATAAGGCTATATTTCAAGTTTAAGTCTCGAAGCCACCATTTGATTGCCACAAAGGTCTTACTCTGCTCCTGAACTCATTGCATGTAATCCGGATACACTGTAATGGAATGTCCCTCGAAGAAGAACCATTGTCTGCTGCGAGAGAGCTGGAGCAAAAGGTCTCTGTCTCTACAATTTAATAACTTTGCAATAATAGCGCAAGGGGGTGCTCCAGGTCTTGGGGGTGGGGGGGCTGACAGCGCTTGATGTGCCCTCTCCACTCGGAAGAACTTTGAAAACTGTTTAGGAGCCATTTCTCTGGTAATCCAGCCCTCCGCTTTTTCTGGAAAACCCACAAATTGTAGATTCCCCCTTCGCGACCATCCTTTGGAGTCCTCCGCACGGTCGTCTAGCTTAATCACCTGACATTTCAGCTCCACTACCCTGGCGCTAAGGCTCCTAACCTCTTCTTTTAATGCATCAGTATCCTTTTCTGTGACTGTTACTCTGTCCGAAACTTTCCTGAGGTCACAACGCAGACGATTTAAGTCTATGGCCACAGCATCAACCTTTTTAATCATCTCTTCTCTGGTGGACTGTACGGTGCGTAGAACATCCATTAATGTTGGTGCATCTTCTGTCTCTCCTTCCGGTGTTCTCTTGTCCATTCCTTGATTCGCAGCAGTGTCTTCAGGACCATGGGAGATAAGTTGGGCATAATTCAGAATTTTATTTGATTGTGATTTCTCTGGCTTATCTTTCCCCATTGTGCCCTGTGAACAAGATGTGAAGCCTCCCTGTATGATGCTTCCTGTCGGGAACAACAGAAGCCGTTCTCCGCTAACTCACAGACCTGCCAGGAATACAATACTTTGACCTTAGCCCGGGATGCACGATTATGAGATTTAGTCTCCTCACCCAGCCATCTCTTCGAACCTCTGCTCATCTGTTCAGTCAGTCAGCCGTGGGATCGTGTGCAAGGCTGCTTAAAAAGGAATGACTAGCTTTTTAGAGGAATTCAGCGCATTGTTTGATCATTCGCTCTCGCAGCTCCAATCCTTGATATGTATGAGGATCATGATTCTGAGCCAGGTAATTTGTTACCACCAATTGACTCTTAACACTGTCTGCTAGCAGAACTCCTAAATGTATGTGCCTCGACCCACAACATTAAAATGCTTGCTCATGCAGGTTCCATGTACATATTTGTAAACATTGAAAAAAGTACATTTTTGAGATTAACTTAAAAAAGAAAAAATACAAACACTCACCCAATAGGATCTTTTTTAGAAATCTATTTAAAACACATATGTTTGAAAACACCACACTAGAAATGTTTTAAAAAGAAAGGAGATAATGATATATTCATGCGCATATGCAGCAATTTCAAGTCAATTGGAAGTGCTGATTCAAGAACTCCAAACCACTCATGTAAGCAGTAAAACTTACTTGCTTTTGCACGTGAGAATTGAAAAAAAGGATCCAACAAGGCACTAATCCATGGAGTTAATAAAGTTATGAATTCAGTGAGAATACACATGATAGGGAACTTAATGTTAGTAACTTTTCATTCTACCCTTTCACCACATTTTTATAATTTGTTGAATATAGTCGCATGGTTAACCCAAGCTCAAAAAATGTCGATCAGTATTTTAGTGAATGAAGTTGTGCAGACTGGTAGCCTGACAGCTACTAGAATATTTGTCCTTGAGTCAGAATCCAAGCAACCATGTATAGCAAAGATATGAATCTATCTCCAGGTGACAATCGTGCATTGTTGGTTGAAGTTACATTCTCAAAAGCGCAGCAGTGGCTGGTTTTCCCATGATGGAAGTAGCACTTTCTTTACTTTGCCTTCTGTGTCTGGCCAAGGTTATACTAGACAGCTACAGGCTGCAACAGTGGCAAGAGTTTGATGGGTACATCTCCATGCTTTCTCAGAATGATCAGTAGGGTCACATATCTGTGCTCCACATACGCAAAGAAGCTTTAGCATAATAATCACCAATGTCCCAAGAACCCCATCCGTACTACACCAGGAACTCTGGTCTGTCCACATGCTGGAATTTGTGGCATGTCATCAGACCATAAGCCAAAGACTCTGGAGAAAGTAGTCAACCCACCAATTTTCTGGTTACTTCGGTGGGTGGCAAAATCCGTGCTGCAGGCCCTCCCATAACATTTAATTTACAGGCCCTGGGTACATGTAGTACCACTTTACTAGGTACTTCCAAGTAAATTAAATGTGGCAATTGGGTGTAAGTAAATATTACTATACTAAGTAGAGAGCACTTTAGCTCTGGTTAGCACCATTGCACAGAGGACAGCAAAAAAACTAATTCTAAAAAATAGGAGGGTGAAGGCAAAACGTTTCGTTGGTGACCCTGCACAGAGGGCCAAATCCAACACTTTATAAAATGTCATGACTAGAGGGTCGTTCATTCCAAACTCCTAGAGGGAGCTTCCTCTTTTTCATTGTATCCTCAATTGTAGGTGAGATCTTCCAGAAGGAACAACAAGCCTAATTCTCCACCCTCAACTGATATCAAGAAGTCCCAATGTCCTGTCTGGGTAACAGCGCTCCCTACTCGTGACCACCTGAGGAAGACCACTCCAGTTGGGTGGGAGAGGCTGTGTTTCCATCACTTGACCTAGCTAACCACCGATGCACACGTCCTTTCAGTGGTGGCGAACAGCTGTACTGTACAGCTTCTTCGCCATGTCTACCACTGCCCCAGTCTTCTTCCCAAGAACTTGTACAGGAGGTTGAGGAGTTCCTTCTTTTAGATGCAGTAGATCAAGCACTCCCCTCTCCCCCAAAGAAAGTGGGAAGGGACTTTACTTGCACTAATCCCTTGAAAGGAAAATGAGGCTGGAGGTTTCGAACCAGTTTTTAAAATTCAATCCTCTACATCAGTTACTCTCCCCATAGAGAAGTCAAGAAACTGGCTTTGAGTCTGGCAGCCATTCAAAACCATTGGCCTTGTTCAGTGGACATACAGGATGCTTATTTTCATGCACTTGTCCAGCAGGGTACATTCTAGTGTGATGTGACAAGCTACTGGTAGCTCTTATGTTCCTGTCATAACAACTGACTTAAACTGTACCCTACTACTGTAACTAATATGTATCACAGATTTTTATTAACAAGATTTAAATTTACTATCATCTATGTTTTACTAACTTTTCCAGAAAGGGGCTTTAGAAGATGAATTTGGCTTACTGCCCCTGTGATAATTAATCAGTCGAGTTAACATTACAATGTATTCTCTCTTGTCCCTTTTATATGGTACATAATTGTAGGTATTCTAAATTTGCTTTCCAGTTTTCACAAGAGATTTCATGAAATGTACTAGCTTACCAGTTGCGCGTTGCTGCATCTCCGTAGAAAGGAAATTCAAGGAAACTTGTGTGAGAAGTTGGCCTGGTATATGATGCTCACTAGTTCTAGTGATCACCTTGTACCATGCCAAGCAACCCTTATGATGATTGGTTGTAAGTCAACCTTAATAGACCAGCTATCCTAGTAGCGTGGACAAAGCAGTCTTAGGCTTAACTCTGTAAAGGCATGTGAAGCAAGCTGTTTTACCATACACAATCCCCTTGAATACCAAATGAAAGGACACCACACAGATATATATTGAAAATATATATAGATTTATTTCTACAAATATCCCCTATACTCTTTATGAGCACAGAAGCAAATGCGTTAAAACAAAAACACAGTTTAAATATACAAAAGTTGCACAATATGGATGAGCCCTAGGGGCCACCTAAACCATATACTAAAATAGTGGTATAAGAACCACTATGGGGAAAGGAAAGAGGCCTAGGGCCTGGGGAATCGCTGGAGCTGTTCGAGACTAACAGTGATGAAGTAGGGAAAGGCCCGCGGGACTCTGGTGCAGTGCTCAAAGTGCACGCATGCACCAATGTTAAGTCAATGGTGCGTAAAAGTTACAAAGTTAGTGTTTTAGGAACCTTCCGATGGACCTACAAGGATAAAACTTTAGACACAGGCACTAGAGGTGTATACCAGTGTGGGAACACCGGCGTTGCTGAGTTACCTCACCCACAGGAAGCGGGTGCACAGGTGCGAAGTAGTGTTGGTTTTCGTCACGCAGGTCGATGGTGCTTGGAGCTGAAGATGCTGCAGGCGGGTCGTCGAGGAGAGTTCCGGTGGATCCAAGGGTGGATCTGAAGAGGTGAAGACCTAAAAGCAGAGGGGACAATGTTCAAAGTCACTAGCCAGTGACTACCGTGGAACCAGGATGGAACCAGGCAATGTCGGGTGCAAACAGGTGAAGAGGTGCAGCTTGTCTCCGCAGCCATGTGGACACGAAGAGGTCAAGGACGTCCAGGAGTCGATCATGAGCTGTCCCACGAAGGCTCTAGCTGATGGCGGGGTCGGCAACTTGATTGGAGCAAACAGGCCTTGGCTAATGCAAGCCACGCAGGAATTGGAAAAAGCTTAACACTCAGACCAGCAAGGTCAGATCAGCTAGTCTGGAGCAACCAGACCAGCGGTGCAAGTCGTAGTTTTCGTTGACCGGGATGGCGCGTCGAGTGGCAAAGTGCAAAAGGGCCCCACGCAGATCGTGGAGATGCTGGGGGGCTGATCTTCGGTGCAAATGCTGCTCGGGGTTGGGGCTTCTCAAACCCCAAAGCACAGCATCGAGGGTGCCTCAGGTGCTGCGCAGTCAGCTTTTCGAGGGTCTTCCGAGATGTCCGGTCCCACGTCTCTCGGTGCCTCCACGGGTCCCTTCTTTGCAGGGACTGTGGATCGGGCTCTGAGATGTCTGGGTCTCGTCGGGCTCTGGCAGGAGGCGGCGGCAAAGCAAACGTCGAGTTGCTGGTTGGTGCCTGTATTCACAGGGTGGTCACTCCTTGGCCACAAGGGAGATTCTCTTCAGTCTTCTGTGCAGCAGAATGTCGAAGTCCAGTCTTCTTAGTTTCAAGTCGAGTTCAGGATGATCTGAAGTCTTGGGACACAGCTCCTACTCTTATTCCAAATCTAGGGGCCGGATTACCTGCTAGGTCCCTCCTCTGGGTGGGACCAGGAAGGGGGGTGGTTACACCCCCTTTCCTTTGTCCAGTTTCGCGCCAGGACTGGGGCTGGAGAGCCCCAGCACCGGTTTGAACTGGCATATGCACAGGGACACCTTGTGTGTCCCAGGCATGTCTGATTCTATTCAGCCCTGTCCTACCCAATACACAAAACCCTGTCTGGGGTGGTGCTAGCACCTCCCAAGGCAGGAAACCCTTTGTCCAAGCCGCCCTCTCTGGAAGGACTCCCAGCAGCAGGAGGTCAGACTTGTGTCTGTGGTGGCAGCATCCATTTTGTGATGCTGAGGCTCATGTTTAACTTTACCCGGGTTTCAGGTTATGTACATGTCGTGTCCCTCTAGAAGGGTGGAATGCTACCCCCGTCGCCAGAACTGGCGAGTGGGTTGTATTCCAATTCGTATGACACCTTACTCGACATGTTTTGATAAAGCCAAACCAAAGATAGCATTTAACCGCGAGGTTCATAATGCACTTAAGAGTATATGGTATGGCAGTATCATGGAACAGCTAAAGGAATTGGTTCCGAAAGCTGCAGACAGGCTCAGCTCATGCCAGAGCACCATCTCACATATTTCCAAGCACTCTGCCTCCAGGATTGATGAGGCCTTCCATAGGAGTGGCTGATAGGAACATATGTGTCCATTTTGGGTTAGGTATAGGCATACTACACCTAAGTAAGGGGTGGTTACACCGACTTATCCCAGCTGAGTGATCAGCCAGTTGTGTCAAATATGGAGGCCAGGCCAGGGGTGGCACAATACGTGCTGCAGCCCCTGGTAGGCCTTGGAAGCACCTATGCCCTGGGTACCTGGGGTACACTGTTACAGGGGCCAATAAGGTGAACCAGTTCCAATTGTGTATGTACCTAAGGTACATGGAGTCCATTTTAAGGAGAAAGCAATTAGCCTGGGGCCCTGAATAGCAGGATCCCAGGCCAACTAAGTAAAAAACCAGCTAAACACTAGGCAAAAAGTTTGGGGGTAACCATAGTCAGATATCCACCTTCCTACAACTTGTTATAACATTCAATTTACATTGTCATTTTTATTGAAACTTATTCATTTTTATATAGAAAACATTTCAAAGTGTTTTAATTCTATTTATTTATTCGTGTGCTTGTGGATACACTATTTGTTGTTTTTCCGTCTGGTGTGTACATCAGTATTCGAAAGATTATGAGGGCCCTGGGGGGCCGATATTTTAAAAAAATGTATGCCGGAAACCTTCGCGGGAGTGTGCTCAACAACTTCCCAAAGTTTCATGGCGATCGGATGAATGGTGTAGTAATGCATAAAGGACAAACAGACAGACAGACAGACATACATTCGTTTTTATATATATATAGATTATTCATTTCAGTTGCTAGTTTTATCCATGATTCTATTAAAAGTAGGAATTTGATATCTATGACTTAAGTAGAATCTTGACAGACTGTTTTTTTCACTATCCTGCTAAGTTATAAGCATCCTCTCATTCTTCTAATTATTAGTTAATATTTTTTACTGTGATTCGTAGCTTTTATTGATTATCGTTTCCATTTTCTTGTCTCTTTTTTGGCTTTTTCTATACGACTAAAGAACATTGACTGACAGACTGACAAAGTCAACAGCTTGACTTTTTAAAGCAGAGACATATCAGTTTATCCATCGGTCATGGTCATTCGCTTGTTACAATGGGGAAACCCATTGTAGAAGTGTGCTTCTTTGTCCTATTTGTTGCTCGTATTGCATAACTGTTCACACGTCCTTGAACTTTTCTTGTCTATGGTTGAAAGAGACCAGAACATCTGTGTTAGAAGGAAAGATTGTGATGTGTTCATGAGGTTAACAATAGATCAGGAGAGGCATGTTGGGTAGTTTTAACATTTGACACATGACTATATCATCGTTTTGAAGAATGTGCAGATGATGGTGAGGATTCCTGAGCACTGTTTTGATTTTTTGTTTCTTTGTTGAGCAAATTGACTTTTTCTTCCTCTTTCCAGAGGAAGTAATTTCTCAGCTGAGCAAAGCACAGGGCCGGTGCTCTCTGCTGGAAAAACAACTAGACTATATGAGGAAAATGGTGCAGAATGCAGAAAAGGAGAAGAATGCTGTTGTAGAGCAACAGGTATGCATTTTTTGTTAAATGTCTTTCTCAAACTTAATCTTACAGCAGTAAAAAGCATATGCTATTTAAAGAGCAGATGTGCAAGCAACCTTTGCTTTAAAACCGCACAGGCTAGCTTTCCTTGACTTAAGACAGACACCGCTTTTAGTTTACTGAGGTAGTCCTCCTGATTCCCATTATTAAGTCTACATTTTCCATGTTGCTATTCTTGTATAAGGCACTTTGCCTTTTCAACCTAGAATATAACAGGATACCGCTGATTGCCCTTCATCCACTCTGACTCCTGTGCCTCCACCCAGACCTCCTATAGTCACCACAATGATTTTTCTACATTTCCTGTTTCCCTATGGTTGTAAAAAATGACTGTGTGCTGATTGATGAAAATTCCCCAAGTAGGAAAGAGGGCTTAGAAATATTGTATTGGCCAAGGCAATTCTACTGAAGGTAGATGTTGCAGACCGTGTAAAATTAAGGCATAAGAGGCAAGCTATTAAACTTGTGCCTGAGCCACCCTTTCTTTATACTAAACCATTGTGCTTGCCTTGGTCAGGGTAACCATGGTGTATATGCCAGACCAAGGCCAGCCCACACTTCGTTTCTCCTTTCTTTTTTTGTACCTGGGTAGATTGACACACAGATTACTTAGCGTCTAAATAGTATTTAAAATGTACTGTGCCCCCAGTCTATGGTGCGTTAGTCAGGGACTGCAGTGCTGTGGCATTCAGATCCTGCTTACCAGCATGTGTGTAGGGTTCCTTAGTCCAAACTATGTTTCTTGTTTGGGTTTCCATTTCCATAGTTTGAGGTGTAGGCCACTGCTTCAGTTGTCTGTCCTGTGATATTCACATAATTGGTTCCAGTATTATCGTGCATCTTGTTCCTTACTTTAAAACCTTTATTTACATAAGTTCTTGATAAAACACAAACTCAGGTCATCGGTGCATAAATGTATCTGTGCCTTCCAGGCCTAGATTTTGGTTAAGCAGTTGGAAAGAGTGAGAATCTTTAGCACAGTGGGTCCTCTTATACAGCTGAGAATCCCAAGCACATTCGTAGAAGAGAAGCCCACGTCTGGTCAACACATTGAAAAGTAAAAAAGCCTTCAGGAATACTGCATAGAGGTGTAGAAGGTTCAGAGAGATTGTTCAGAATCTTTACTCTTTAAAATCGGTTTGTGCGGTAAGAATTGAGCCAGCAATGAAATAATTACAGTTCATAGTCTTTTGTTGAGAATGAGTAGATAGGTGTCCTGGTCAACTGACTAATATGCAGGAGTACACTTAAATACATTTGTGGAAGTTGTCATCAACAATCCTGAAGAGGGGGATATTAGTTCTATGTCCACAGAAGAAATCTTGGATCTTACACATGAGATGATGCATCATTGGGTATTGTGGTAGTTGATTTACAATATCTCTTGAGTATATTTGGCAAGAAAGGGAGCGGTTTGAAGGGCTTGTAATTTTCTCCATGATGAAGAGCCACCTTCTGCTCTTTTATCAGCCGGTGAACATGACCAGTCTTAAAGTAGTCTGGGACAGATGCATGAAAAAGGGAGAAGTAATTAATGTGGAGCCAGTGTGCGATGAGGACCACTTTATGTTCCTTGGCAATAGATGAATGGAATCAGCAGAGTAATTGGATTGTTTGACATGAGCAGTTTCTTTGCTAAGGATGGTGGGAGTGAATTTGTCCCATAAAGCCAGATCTTCAGGCTTTGTCTTTAGGGTCCAAGGACAGTCACAGGGTATTGACTCAAACTGTAACAGTCATTTACAACTAGTGTCCACAATACAGTAGGACCCAGATTGAATGCCCATGACCTCTCTTCCAGAACATCCGGTAGCGAGAGAGATTTCCAGGCTTACGCAAGGTTTAGGTACTCTGAAGAGTATGACACACTAATACCACTTAACCTCTAATAGTCTTTACTTTGCTAAAGGAAAGTACTTTAATTAATTTAAGAAAAAAATTGCTACAAATCCAGGTCACTGATAAACAAAGAGAACCAAAAATGTCCTGTCCCTGCCTTACTAGCAAACTCTATAGCACTAAGGAATAAAATAGCATTTACCAGTGGTTTATATTATTCAATAGCGGTCATTTACAAAGCCCAAGCTTGTGACTTTAGAACATTTTGGGCAATGATCCTTGTACAAGGATTGGAAAACAGTAGCATTAAATCCCAGGTTCTCCGTTCAGTACTCGAAAGTGCTTAAGTTAAAGTTGCTACACTTCAGAGATTATAGGAGTTTGTTGCACTGCTGTAACTTTAGGTTCAGTTACTGGTACTGGATTTGAATGCACCTGTAATCACTGAACTGACTCCCGCCAAACAAAAAACTTCCCACACCTTGCAAGTGGGAACTGTATCTTTGAGAGGTGCACCAACCACGTTTGGTGCTCAGTGGATTGGCCACAGTTTGCTTGAGTCCAACAAGCCTTTGTCTGCTCTAGCCGATTGGGGTACTAGCTTGCCAATATACTAGAATACCCACTAAGTTGACACAGGGTTGTTGGTGAAATTAGAAGAAAATCAGAAAAGACATTGAACAAGGCAACACTGCTCACTACCTCCAAAAGGAGGACATTCTGTCCAAACGAGTCCTTTTTGTAGTCAATCGTAATGTTTCATGCATGGAAGTAGAGGAAGATTTAACTTTGGATTTAATATTTATAGATTTTGTCCTAGATCATAACTCATTTATTAATGCCATGGCAGCGAAAATAAATGTGCCCGATAACTCACATTATTTAGAGGATTAGTTGTAATAAAAACGCATTAACACATGTGTATTATGACCGTACTTACGTTTATTACGACAATGCACCAAAAGTTACATGAGAAAACACTTTTACCACACCTTATACAGATTTTGAAATACATTTTCCACTGGATAGTTTTTCCACTTTTATCTGCCTGTCTGCCTTAGGAGGTCTGCTTCTCGTGAAGATGAAAAACATCACCCTTTTCTTTGGGCCAAGGCGTGGAACATTATTTTATTTGAATTTTAAGGTTATGGGGTCATCTGCGCTTGTGAGATGGTGGTGAATGGTGAACACATTATGCTTCATGGTAGGGGGAAAAGGTTCTGTGCCCTAAAGGAGGTGTGTGTGAAAAACATATTCCACTAAGAACCATGATGTGTTGTGGATACAGGCTAACTCATATTTGGGGCCAAGACTTTCAGGGGAAGAGAAAAGTATGTGGGGTTGCAGAGGAAAGTGAGGGGAGGCTGCAGAGAGTGTGAGCGGCATATTTACTACTTTGCTATTCTCTGTTGGTGTTGAGCTGTGAGGTTTAGATACATTGTTACCCTGCACTTCTACTTCCTTTTGCACGGTATGCAGAAGGCAAGGCTTTGGTAACTACACTCACCGGCTACGTTAAGGTGCACCCTGATCATAACACTACCCGTCTTCAACTTTCGTCAGTTCTATCCCATATGTAATGCAAGAGGTCAGGCAACCTGTATTGGACACTTAAGGCACACAGTTTGAAATTACGAGCCCTCAAGCGGAAGGACTACACTTGTCTTTAAACTGCAATTTCCATGTTTCACTTTTTTTGGCATGTGAAAGTTTTCAAAAGCTGCTAGTTTTGATTTAATTTCCAAATTCAGCAATAGGTAATTTAAAATGGTTCTCTTTTCAGTTGTTTATAATGAAAGTAGTATGGCCATACAGTTTACACTGTCCCACATTTTAAGTTATAATCATCAGATCTCCTATTTGGGTGGATATCTCCCATGTGCTTATTGTGAGGGTGATGGATTTAGAAATGAGGGCAGTAACACTTTCTAGTAATGTAATAGAACTCAAATTGACATTTTTCATTTGGGTCCAACTATTTGTAAACTTTTAACATTTTCAGTGCGGCATAGTCTTGGACCTTATTTTGTTCCGTTTTCCTTCCTAGGCTAACCTTCGTCGAGAGAATGACCTGAATCAAGAAGGCCTGCATTCAAAGCTTGGAAGACTTGATGTTTTGGAAAAGGAATGCCTGAGGCTGACTGCCACTCAGAGGACTGCCCAGGTAACACCACCCACATGTGAGCTACCTCTCTGGTCTTGATTTCCCCTTTTAAGATAATGTCCACTTACTGCATCAGTCTGCGCAAGATAGTATAATTTTTTTCAAAGATTTCTATGGATTCTTTTAAAGGGGCTTCAGAGCAGTCTGACTCGACCGCTACATGTGCCGTTCCTTTAGCTGGTAAGGCGCTCTCTATAAACCACAACTTTTGAAACATTCAAATTCCTGATTAATTGCCAAATGTTGACGTCTGTTCATTCCTTCATTGAGTAAAACCTCTTGGGCTCTTGATTCGCGAATTTAAGTTTACATTGTTCTTAGTGTATTGGACTTCCACCCCATTGTGATTGTCCAAATGGAATCAACCAGTCTCACAGACCTCAAAAGCTGGACTTTATAAGTGGTGCTGTAAAGTGCTGACTCTATAACCAAACGAGATGTAGTAATACCATTCCTCTCCTCTGTGCCACAACTTGGTAAAGTGAGTCCAATTTAGGTAGAGGGTGGTGTGATTTTTATTTTTTTTATCACCTCGTCTGGATGAACGACTCTCCACATTTTGTTTCTTCATAAGGAGCTCCCAACTGGGAGTTGCCTCCCACCACAATTGTATGTTTTATCCATTGACTTTCATAAGATCAACTAAAGTATAACGACC
Organism: Lissotriton helveticus; assembly: GCF_964261635.1. Classification (NCBI taxonomy): domain Eukaryota; kingdom Metazoa; phylum Chordata; class Amphibia; order Caudata; family Salamandridae; genus Lissotriton; species Lissotriton helveticus. Next base: position 820,005,310 of record NC_136067.1, on the reverse strand, counting down.
ACCTCGTTTGGTTGGAGCCTCTCCCTTTTCTATGTGCTACTCTGCCTTTAATAATATGCTCTACTTCCTGGGGAAGTGTTTGTGAGTTACCTGGTTGCATGGGATCGGTGTATTTCAAAGTGTAGGTGTATTAAGATTGTCCACACAAGAGTTGCGCTTGTAGAACCCAAAGACTCCAGTACAGCTCAACACGGATCTGTGCTTGAAGGAATGCAATACAAGTTCCCTTCCAGACAGGCATTCTTTAGATCCAGGTGCATTATGGGAGGAACAAGTGAATGAAATGATAATACAAATTTTCATAACGTGATCTGGAACAGGGCAGGGGTGCTGCTCAGCCGCACTTATGCCGAAGGGCTTCTGTTAATCCACTTGGCACTGACTGTACAGAAATCTAAAGGGTTCTTCTAAAGCATGCACTATCTACACCCAGAATAAAACTGCAAAACGATGGAATAGCAAGGCTGATGGCTCTGTCTGATTCCAATCTTTTATGTTTTCTGAAAGTTGAGCTTGTTGGTTTGCCTCAGTGCCGGGTTTTAACATCTACGGCTCCACAAGGACTTCTTTTGTCACAATCTTTCAACGTGTAGACCTGAGAAGAAAAACTATACTAAGTTTAGGGATTTTTCCGCCACTAATGTGTTTCCAAAATCAAATTTGGGAGACCCTGTCCAGCCTGTGACAGTATATACAAATGAACAAGTACAGTGAGACTGCTTAATGCATTGTTTGAAGCTGCTAAATGTACAATTACTGGTGTATAAATTGCGAACACTTCTGGAATAGACATACAAGCGAGTATTCTATGCACTACTAAATCACTTTGCAGAATGAATCCATGCGAACCACTGTTGACTATCATCCGGAATAACCACTGCGACCCCATAATATGCCAGGCATCTGAGATTTGCTGGCAGACTCAAGCTGGGCTTCACTTGAGTCAGCCTTCAGAGCGAGACTGTCATTTTGAGCCATGTCAAAAATGGTTCTAGCAGTGGCTCTCCTGCACCCCAAGCCCGGGGGAGGAGAGGTTGTATCTATTTCACATATGTAGCCATTAGATCGAAAATTAAGTAATTCTAACTAACCACATTCCCCCATAGTCAAAAAGGTGGACACACGTGCACCTCTCCACGTCATTGAGAGGGATTCCATGATTCTCCAGTGAATGTCGTTCTTGGTTTTTTTTTTTTTTCTTTGTAATCCTTGCTTTTTGGTGTTGGTAAAGCTGAGGTTTGAGAAGAAACCATTTTGTTTTTCAAGATGTAAAACTAGTATTTAAGGCCAGAAAGTGATTACATTAAGCCACTGCTCAGCTGTTATGACCGGGAAAAAATATTGCATACCTGTAATATTACAATTTACTTTGGAGTGCTAATTCATACAGAGGTTGGTATGCATATTGCAGACCTGATTTCCTTAGTGCAATAGGGCATTTGCTGCCATTACATTATTTATGATAAATCGTTAAATTATCTAGATTATTGCAGCTGTTTGTGTCCTCAATACTGCTGTATGTGGCTTGATCCAGGAGTATGACTCTGGTAACTGCTAGCTGATGTTGCACCCTGTAAACGTTCTGTTGGCTGTAGCTGCAGGGCGAGGGAGATGTAGTCTGAGGGCGAGCCCCGCTGTCTACAATTTGGTTCTCAATCCTTAGCCATTAACTAGGGATGAACACTTGTTGAGCGTTTGCTGCCATGTTTGCAATGATTTCTTCGGGGTTGGACCCCGTCTTTTAAAAAATGTTTTAAGGAGCGGTGTTCAATGAAATCTCTGCTCTTCTTGCCCCCAACCTCCAAAAAGAAGCTCCGATGGACCGTGTAGTAGAAATGGCGAGCAGGGGATATGGGCCCCTAATCCACTGGTTTGAGTAGAATATTAATTAAAAAAGCTAGTGCAGTGGACACCTCAGACCTCTCCGCCACCGTGTCACTGCACCTGCTGCTTTATCAAGAGCTACGCCCCTGCCGAATAACTTCAGGTTAGCTTTGCACCATCTTTTAAAAGTAACTATCCTCTTCTGTTTCTAAATTGTATTAAAATGAGACGTCCAGCGCGATTTGCAAAGCAATAGAATTATTTTCAGTGATTCTGTTTAAGTAATGTTAAAAATGGTTCAAATTTGATTGGTTTTATTGAAGACAAAGCAAGTTAAAAATGGTTCAAATTTGATTGGTTTTATTGAAGACAAAGCAAAATGCAGGTCAACCGAGTTAATCTTGCTGTATCTAAAGAGATCGATATGATGGAAATGTGGGCAGTTGTTTTCTCCTTGGTTTCCTAAGCATTGTTGTCTTGTGCTGCCCTCTAGTGATCGCCTACCAGAAATGCATCCAACTGCCGTTGATACGTCTGCATTAGGAACACCCTGGACAAATGTATTGTATTTTATGATATATATATCTATCGAAACTCCTCTTGCCCATTTATGAATCCTACCAACCATCTACATCAACTCGCATGCCTCTCCACCATCACTCACAACCGCTATTAATGTAATCCTCCATAAAGAAACTGGGGTAAATACATGGAATGCTCTCTTTAAAGGCAAGTTTAATCACAGTAACCACTGATCTTAGTTCCTAGAGCAGGGTGCTGCCTGGCAAAAAGTGTCAACGCCTTGTCATTGTTAGTTGTATTTTAACTGCAATTGTATAGCGCTTCTCATGCCTGAGGAGTCATTACATGCTTTACTATGGGTAGCGTGTTACTCCAGAATCCATAGTCGTTAATCCAGTGGTTATTGATTATTGTTGGTTATTGGATTAGGCTTCGAGCTCTCAAAGAAACAAATCCGTGAATTGACTTCAGTTTCTTTGTGATAGAGTAAATTAATAGGACCTAAAGTGTGGTTATTAGTCTGAGTTTTGTGCAAATGATTTTGGTCTGTTGGGCCTCACCCATGCGTGAGGGGCTAACTAACCCATTCTATGGTCTATAGGCGTGATCACCTCCTTGTTATCTGTAGATCTGACTTCACAGCAGTGGAGACTATCCTATCTAATCAAAGTCAGCCCATGGGCTGCAAAGATTACAGATTTTAAATCGGACATGTAAATAAAGAATGTTTTGTCCTTTTAACGTAAAGGAGACCAGTGATTTTTCAAGTTAAGTGATGATGTGTGTAGAACTGCACCTACTATTTTTTATTTATCTATTTTAAATTTAAAAAAAGTCTGTTTTAGCGGGGATTCCTCGCGAACACCGCCACGAGGCAAGGTGTCAAGTTATATTCACAGCTTAAAGGCACTGTCCATGCATTACAAAATGTTACTTGCCTTCCTCTAGGGTTCTTCTTATCAGACTTCACTGTCAGATCCTTGCCCTTGAAATACATTGAAAGGCCTTGATTTCATAGTTTATGCCTGTTTTGGGGGCTAGAATAACAACGCTGTTTTCTGGCTGCCATCTGCTCTTCAATGGCTGACCACTGTGTTTCTATAGCTCTCCAGCTAGGCATACAAGCGCTCCTCCATGGTGGCTCATTCAAAGGGCTTGTTTTCTTTTACAGAACAAGATTAGTCAGTTACAGGAAAAGCTTCACGAAGAAGAACATCATCGAAAACTACTGCAACAGAAAGCTGAGCAGGTAGGTCTTGTTCTTTTTACTAAGATCACTTGGTAGGAGGTCAAAGTAATTGCCTCCATGGGTTTCTGATCGTTTCGTTGTGGCTGATCTTTCCAAAAGCATGCCAATATTTTGATAGGTCCATTTAACTGGTACTGACATATTTCATAATTAATTACCTTGTGTAGTGTGAATAGCCTATGTTAGCTAATTCATTTTACCCTTCTGTAATCCCATCCGCAACCCCCCGACACACATTCCTTCCTGCCCCTAAGTCACTGCCTCCACAAGGCCCATCTCTGGTGCTTATTCTCAAATGGGGTAGGCACAGCATCCTATTAGTGAACTAACCCGAATAGTGGGGGAATTCTGAAAAAATCCAGAATGGCTTTGAATTTGATGCTATAGAAACATTACATTGATGAATGGCAGCAGAAGGAAAAGCACAGAGGTGATGACCACGTCACCCTGACAGTTGCCTTCTGGCATTTAGCTTTGCAGAGCTTTCAGCTGTAAGTAAAGCTATTGTGTAGATTTTCTTTAAATATACAGGCACTTAACTTGTCAAAATGACAAAACTTTATATTTTTTTCTGAAATCACGTTTCATGCATTCTCAGACATTGATGCTCATTATTTCAAATATGAAGACCAATACCTCTGACAGATTTTTTTTTGTTGCGCTGATACAAAAATAGTTTGTTTGTTTTTATTCATAACAGCAAGCAAGTATTTTAAATCAAAAGTAATTGCTGTTTTTTTCTGTTCTTCATGCGCTTCCTTTAGCGGAACCTACAAAGTCCAGTTTAGATGTATTATAGAGGTGGGGGGGGACCTTCTTCTTCACTAGAATCATCTTCCGTTTGTTCCTTTGGAAAGCCCCTGCACATGGCAATGTTGTGTAGTATTGCTAAAACTGCAATCCTACTGCAACTTGTCTCTGGGTTACATTCCAAGGCTCCACCACTTTTATGTAGACACGGATAGCTACCCTTTAAAAGTCAAAGGCTATTTCTATGCCTGCCCTTGTCTGCTTATGTTCCACATTGTAGCAACACACTTTGTGGGTGTAGATGTGGTGTCGGGATTCATGAACGAATGGCATGTGCACCATCACTTGTAGGATGCAAACATGAGTGTGAATGACTAGTACGAAGTTGTTGGATGAACGACTTAGCACCAGGGATGGTGACACTCACCTGACAAACATCCATCTTGTATGTTTCTCCTTGCAAGATGACTGTAAACTGCACTGTGATGCAAATGAAAGTCCTGGGTAATCGTGGGGTAGCAGGCAACAATGTCATTAATTAAGTATTCTTCATTGTTTATCATCTGGATGTTCAGTGAGTGCTATTTTTACCTATTCCTATATAGTCGCTCACTAGTAGGGGAGGTTTAAGTATGTGTGTACCACCTTCATGTCACATGATGTCAGGAAAACGTGCAATCTGGTAAAAATTGCATGTAGTATTTGAAAAACTGATTTGTATACTGATATTAAACAAAAAAATCCTTAAATGAAACACTCTGACGTACTTTCTACTCAGTTATAGTGCCTTGCTTGATGAATTCCCCCATGCTAGGAAACTCAACAAGCATTGGCATAGCCAATAGGTCTCGCTTGTGGGACCTTATAAGTATTTTGTTTTGCAGCACAATATCCTTGTAACTAAATACTTATAAGGTCCTACAAGCGAGACCTATGGGTTGTGTGTTTCAGGGGTGTTGTGTGCTTGGTGGGTTTGTGTGTGTGTGGTGTTGTGTGTGTGGGGGCGTGGGGTGTGTGTGTGTGGTGTTGTGTGTGTGTTTGTGGTTGTGTGTGTTGTTGTGGCATTATGTGTGTGGTTGTGTAGTTGTGTGTGTAGTTGAGTGTGATTGTGTGTCCCTTATTGATGGGTGGTGGTGTCCCTAAGTAGTGTGCCGGTGTCCATGAGTGAGGTTAGGGTGTGCCTAAGTAATGCGGTTTTTGCCATGAGTGTTGCCCCAGAGTGATGTTTGTTGTGAAAGTGATTTGTAAAAGGTGACTGTGAATGTCAGCATGTTTACATAAACAAGTAGAAACTATTCTTGTTGCGTCAATTACATTTTTTTTTTAAACGTATTGTAAGTAAACAAATGTAAAGCACACGAGAAATGCTTGCATATCAAAACATAAGAAGGACTATTTGTCCGTAAATTATGGGGCATGTAAGTAAATGTAAAATGCGGAATACGTGATCAGAGAGGAGCCAGTGAGAACGCGCGCGAAGCTAAAAGTAAAGTCGAGTGTCCATATGGACAGGGAGGGGGTGGGCTGCTGCAACTCGAGCGAGCCTAGGGAGGAGGGGGTGGTCTGCCTACTAAGTGTCATGCGTGTGGCAACAGAGAGAGAGCGTGGCGCGCGCCCTGCCGAAAGGATGCAGGATTAAAGGAGGAGTAATGTCTAGTTTGTGCTCTCCTGGCTCCGCTGGTCTGTTTACTTCTAACACTTGTTAATTGGCCCATTGTAAGGGAACAGCATGGAAGTGGCGCTCTCGGCATGCCTGCACCCCAAAGCACACTTTGTGTTTCATTTACTTTTAAGACCCAAACACAAACAAGAAGTTATGAATTGCTGTGGGTACATGATAGGCCACGGTGAGGTGATTGAGCAAAATGATAGAGAATGTGAGGAGTTTGCAGTGCCACGATAAAGGAATTGGCCTCTAACTCACTGCAGCTAGCACTTTTCACAAGTAGTCCCAGGTGACTTTTCTACACGAGTGTAATCTCACGTAAATTATTACTGTGTTTAGTGTGTCTCTTAGATTTCGGGTGCGGGTGCTTGGCTCTCAAAATGTAACAAGAAGCCAACATTTTAGAAGGGAGCGGCCGCGCTAGTAAAAAAAAAAAAAAAAAAACTAAGTGTTCGTATTTATCTAGAGCGCCTTGATTCAGATTTGTTGGAGCTCTATAAATCGATTTATACTGCACCCATAAGCAGATTACTATATGACAGGAGGCTGTTTAACAGAAACGCCGCCCTTTGAGGAGGCCTGAGGCTGGGACATCAGACGCTGGGGCTGCCCATTCATACCTGGGTGAGAGGAGCCACATGGCTGCAGCAAACTCTGATTACCACTGAAACTGTTGGAGAGGAAGTAGAAAGCGGCACACACGAGTTTGGTGGGGGGGTGAATCAGATGTTGAACATGCATTGGCGGGCGCAAAATTAAATTAAAATAAAAGCGGCTGCAAAATGAAATCAAAAGCGGCCGGGAAATTAAATTAAATTAAAAGCATGCAGGCGTGTGTGCCTTTCTACGTCATGAGCTGGAGCAGTATGCTCATGAACGGTATGTAGGGAAAGAAGCCAATAATCCACTAATGGGACAGGAAAAGTGAGCATGTTACAAAAGCAAACGTTACGTTACATGAGACAATAGTGACAGTTGTGCAAGTATCAAGAGCAACAAAATACAAGAGGTAGCAAACGATATACGAACACGGCCTGGGGGAAGCTGGCTGGGGAGGGGGAGGAGAAATGAAAGGAAGGCTGTGTTTGCGGGGAGAGAGAGGGGAGGTGGTGGTGTGGGAGGAGTGCTGCTACGGCAAGGCTGTGTTTGCGGGGAGAGAGAGGGGAGGTGCTGGTGTGGGAGGGGGGAGTTGCTGGTGTGGGAGGAGTGCTGCTAGGGGAGGAGAAGCCCTGGCCGTGAATGCTCGTGCATGTTGACGTGAACTGCAAGAAAACGCCGGGCTGAAACCCCTTAGTTTGAAGAGGATTTTGCCGACATGAATTCGATCCTATCCATTCCTTGCGGAAGGGGACAGGCTCGACCTAAAAACTTGAATATGTACCGGGATGGCTTTGATAGGTTCAGTCTACCCAAATAGCATAGCGTCCCAACACATTTAATTAAATCAAGTGTACCTGCCTTGCTTAGCCTGTGCCTGCCATTAACATCCTCCTTTGTCTGACAAAGTAGTATGCCTTGGGCTACGAGATTCTGCTCCGCTCATGGAGTTTTTCACAGTGTGCGGAGTTGCGAAAAAAATCTCCTCCGCATAGCAGAATTTTTTCCTTAAGTTAAGTTGGCGAGCGAGGAAAATCTTACTCCAGACCACCTTTCGGCAAGATTTCTCAACGCTGACGTCTCAGATGGCCGCGACCACTCGCATTGAAAAACCTTACATTCGCGAGTAGGAAGTTGCTGGTCGAGTAGAACAGCTACTTGAGCGGCAGAAAGAAGCAGTGCCCTCTTGCGATGTGCATGGTGCTGTTAACGCTGATTTTCCAGCACAGGACAAACACCCGGTGCTGAAAATCAGCAGGAATGGCATGACTTAATGCACTCTGGTGCTTGTGGATCTCTGCGTAGCACAGCAGAGTTTATTTGGTCGGGACTCCCCCAGGCCTACAAAATAGTCGCAGAGCCTTTCTGAAAATCAGTTTCTGTATTTTCCTTTTCCAGTGTAGACCCCGTCCCCCTTCCCCCGTTCGAACCCATTATGGATGTTTCTGAGTGATTGAGCTCTTATCTTTTCATACTGTTGTATGCCAATTGCGTACTGTTAACAATTTTTCTAACATTTTATTGTTTTTCAACATTTAGAAAATATTAAGCACTCTCTGCAGCAGAACACAGTTGTAGGTAGAAACTCGGATGCCATCCAGAACAAGCACTGTCAAAGACAACAGCCCTTTTTCTAAAAGGCAGCTATTGGCTCTGCTTTTGTCGGAGTTTTTCTGTTAATGCTTTTTTTATTGCCATTTACATGCAAACGCATGCAGCATGAAGGATGCACATACATCACCAGCGAATTAGCATTTGATTTTTTTTTTATTAATTTACCCAGTTCCAAAATGGCTGCTGATGTGCATGTTCGTTGTGATACATGCATCATGGTGCACGTGTGCCTCGGTGGATGAGTGTATCTTTATTAATGCCTGACATCCAGCTTTTATTTACACTGCAGCCTGGCATGTTAGTACTGTAAATTGAAAATTACAAATAAAACAAACTGCACAAGCTCCAAAAAAGTTGAAAGATGCCCAGTATCACTGAGCAGCTGCCAAGCCCTCATTTAAAAAAAAAAAAAAAAATCAAATTATAAAACGATCAGTGAGACAGGTCCACCTTGAAGATGGGGAGTAAAAAAAAAGCTTGCAAGCAGGTAAAAAAGAAATTATATATATATATATATATATATATATATCTCATTTTTTTCTCACAATTAAAAAAAAAAGTTACGTTTGTTATGGTTGGGGTAAAAGGTTATTTATTCTTTCTATACAAACCAAACTTCAACTATAGAAACACAAAAAATTCTAAAGTTCTAGTTATAACTTACATTTAGTTAATGTACTGTAGCGAGTAAGTCCGTAAGACTGTGCACAGAGGAGCGCGACCTACAGTAATTTGAAGTTGTTTTGCATAAATTCTAAATGTACGTTATATATTTAGAATTTCTAATATTTGTATAGTTTAGGTTTTTGTGAGTTGTGTGCAATGGTATAAGGTGGACTGGCGCACAGTGGAATAACATTGAGTGGTGTAAATGGAGTGGCGTGGAACGAGGTACAGTGTTGTGGCGTAAAGTCTAATAACATGGAGTGGTGGTGTTTAGCGTATTGTGGGGTGTAGTGGCGTATACTAGAGTAGCATACAGTGGAGTGATGTGAAGAAAAATAACTGAGTTTAATGGTGTACCATGTAGTGACTCATAGTAGAGTGAAGTGGCATGGAATGTAGTGTTTTACAGTATAATAGTATATAATTTGTCATGAAGTGGCATATAGTGCAGTGGTGTACACTGAACTGGTGTACACTGAACTGGTGTGTGGCATACAGTGCAATAGCATGTAGTGTCGTAGAGTGGAGTTGCATGCAGTGGAGTAATGTGGATGGACGCACAGTGGAGTGGCATAGACTGGAGTATCATAGAATAAAGTAGTATGGAGCATAATAGCATATAGTGGTTTGGACTGACGTACAATGGATTGGTGGTGTGTAGTAGAGTGATATAGAGTGTAATAGTGAGGAGTGACGTGGAGTGTTACTTTAAAGCGATGAAGCGTGAAGTGTGTGAATGGATGTGGATGTAATGTGGCCGGAATATATATTATGAGCTGTAAATGGTAATTTTTGGTAATGTGTATGAATAGTGGAAGTAGTGTTAAAGTTGTAAGTACTGTGCTGCAGCAAGTTTGTGGTACATGTGGATGAGAAGTTAGTATGTGAGTGCCCAATGGTTTTATTTAGCAAAAGTAAAAGGCAGCAATGTACTTTTTCACATTTTTGCTGGGTTCTTTGTTCTAAGTTAAGGTCTTCGATGTAGGTAAGTATTGGGTTTCAAATTGGTCACTTCCGGTTACTACTTAGTGGTAATGGGTAAACAAATGTATTTGTGATTTTCTATCCATTTTGATAGTAGTATAGGGAGAACTGTGCATTTTTTTGAAGTACTGTGATAATATGTAGGTATTTCCACTCCATGTTAAAAATAGAAAATAGCATTTAGTTCACTCGATTTGTAAAATCAAGTGTATTTAACTGTATTTTCATTATATATTTTTTTGTTAGTTTACATTTTTCTGCCAAGGCACTCCATACTTTTTAAAAACAAAAATATAGAAACTTATAAATATTTCTCCCTACCTTGTACCACGTTACTAAAGTTGTAATATGTATGGGAAAATACCAAATCTAATACTTGGCTAGATCTGTACGGCGTAATGCAGAACTCTGCCAAACTGTACCTAAAACCAAAATGGCTGCCTTTAACTTTTGCAAAGGCAGTCATTGGCTAATCACTTGTCATCGCTATGTACTGCAGGACTTCTGCGAAATACAGCAAAATTTCATGACAATACTTCGACACCCAATGTGACTAAGTTAAAATACTTCATAACCGAAAAAAATACTTGCCTGGAGTACTCAAAATAATCAGTGTAACTGTTTGCACGGTATGTACAATACAAAAGTCTACGGAAAATGTGTTGGTAGCAAAACTCATTTTGAGCCCCCCCTTTAATCTTTGCACCTCTTGACCATTCACAGTTAAACTTTACATCACCCGCCAGTGATGAAGGAAGAATAGGTCTGCAAAGCTTTGAGGAGATTCATGAAACGGGTGCAAAGGTATTAATGGTGAAAAATCTGAGGAATTGCCATCTGTTAGCCCTAACTATAACTACAGAGTGGCTACTGCCCACACGCACAACCCCTCCACACCACCCTAAAACTGGGAAGAAAAAAATGTAACCATCCAGCTTAGCCTTTTACCTTCAATATGCCCCTACAAACATATCTTCATTTAATGAGTTTTCAACTTCATCCTCTGATTCGGATTAGTAGATGCAAACATAGACTATATTATAATGCAATTGGGCCCAGCATAGCTAGTAACCGTACTCCTGAGGCATGCAAATATTCCCTATTTTTAATATTTTGCCTTTATGAAGGTACCCTACAGGAAAATCTTGATCCCGGTATTTGCTCCTTTGAAGAACAGATGCACTAAACACAACTTTAACATCAAACTAATACAAAAATTATGAGTAGGACAGATTCTGCTGCTCAAGAAATTCCTGAAACAGCCTCCTATATCCATAATGAGCACACAGCTTTTATCTCACAGACGTTTTATCTAACAATTAATCAGAAACATAATGTGGACCTCATGTTAAGTGCAGATTCAAGCTAGAAATTCAAATCATAAAACATGATTAGTGAAGCCTATTTCAACTAAAGCAATTAAGCTGTTTGTCCAAGAGAAACTAATGAATTCCAGGGAACCAGGGAGAATCCTGGGTGTGTTGCACTCCATTGTTTAGCAGGTAACCTCTGAGGGTGGTTGTTCAAAAGGAAGTAGAACCGAAAAGGATGAAAGGAAATGTAATTGACCAAAAGAGGAACAATGAGACAAAAAATATTTGCATTACCCTAAGATACTGTTTTGCTATAAATGGATTTGTCTGGTGTCCAGGTAAATCTGCCTCCGGCTATGTGTGTGCAAGGCCGAAATGATCTTGTCTTGTTAGTGTTACTAGTTTACATCCTCCCGGAATTTGCGTGTTCCTTTTCTTGAGGGGTTCTTAGCTCAGTTAACCGAAGCTAGTCGGATGAGCCTATTGATTATATTGATAACAATAGCTAAGCCACCTTAAGTCAGCCCCCCCCCCCCACGCAATTCTGGATTTTCACCTTCTTGTACGGTATGCAGCAGTTCTTGTGGTGATCGACCAAGCTCCCATAGACTTTCAGAGACAACTGGACCAATTAAGTAAATATCTGGTCAAGAATCACTTAATTGTTAGTTGTGAAAAAACTTGGGTCCCACAATTTGAGAGGAAACAATTCAAGTTTTCCTGGTCTCTGTGACTTAAAAGGTTAACAGTTGGTTTATTGTGCAAGACTACCAAGAAAGAGGTGCTCATGCGCCATTTGCAATTGGAGCTGTTGTGCAACCGTGATCATATCACATGGCCTAGGAGGCCGTACTGCTTGTCTCAGCAGGGCCTAAGCCACTTCGACTTGTAGGATTCCAAGAATCATTAATCCCAACAAGGAGGGAGGGAGACATGGACAAGTCCTAGCGGTTTGTTGGTCCACTGGTCCTCCAAATCCCCTGACTGAAAAGTGAAGCATGCCTCGTAAACAAAAAGCGTGTACTGGAGATGTCTCGTAGGAAGCTGTGCATACTCATAGGTGTCGGTCACAGCACAATCGGAGCAAGGCAGGGATGTTTAAAAATAAAAAAATAACAAAACTGATCATCCCAGTTGTGCCAGAGCACATGGGTGGAGGGAAGAGCCTGGTAGAGCACACTGTAAACAGTAAGCAGTGCCACAATGTGGTATTGGCTTGTTCATCACCACAGTGTTGGCTGCGGTAGCTGTCTAGAAGGGAAGCAGCATCATCCACTCGAACAGGCACAGACCTCGTTTGACAGGTGAGCAGGGCTCCGACTGGAGCATTCGCCTGCTTGGTACCACAAAAAACAGCTGGCATGGTGGGATCACTGCACAGTAGTCTCAGAAGTGAAAGGCCTGGCTGGCATAGTTTCCTGCGACTGTGATACTCGTGTGGCCTGGTTATGGCCTAGGTGTCAGCTAGCAACTTCAGACAGGGGCGCAGCACTAGGATCGGATCCAGAGTAGGTTACAAAGATGAATGGCATGCCTGGGAGTAGGTGTATATTACTGCCCACTCGTAAAGGAGTGAGCTTTCCACAATCTTAAAAAGGAGCAAGCGGCTCTTGGCATGGTCAAGTGCACACATCTGCTGCAAAATAGGTCCCCAGGCTGCACCTTCACTCTGTGTGCTCAGAGGACAGGGTCCTAGAGGGGTCAAATTAGAGGGAAGAAGCACGTGGCCCAAGGTTTCTCTCCAGGCATGTCTAGCTGCATCACCGTGCTCCTCCCCCAAAATAATACTAATCCTAGTCATCATGACTGACGTATCGGCCTCCAGAAACGCTCCACTCTCCTTGTTCAGGGAGAAGAGAACCTATGCGGTGGGTTCGTCAGATTGGCAAAACTAGATGCTTTATGACTATTTGTGTTGCCTAAACTAGATGCTATATGACTAATTGTGTTGCCTAAACTAGATGCTATATGACTAATTGTGTTGCCTAAACTAGATGCTATATGACTAATTGTGTTGGCTAAACTAGATGCTATATGACTAATTGTGTTGGCTAAACTAGATTCTATATGACTAATTGTGTTGCCTAGTAATAAAAAACATACTTGGGATGACAAGACCATCTGTTTTATACTCTTTTGTCATTACCTAAGTGTGAACTTTGGTTGTCCCTCATGCACCTAGGCTCTTGTAATCTACATTTAGATCCTTGGGACTTTCACTGTTTTAACACTCCTCTCCCCCCTCCCTCCCCCCTCCACCCCCCCGCCCCCTCCACCCCTGGAATGGACAGTAATTGTATCTGACTGAATAGCCTGTGCTTTTACTCAGTGTGCTAGAGCAGATTTAAATTACTGTATTTGTGAAAAGTGATTCAAAAGTGCTACTTACCCGGCATGTTTTACTTCATGTCTTTTCAGTGTCTTTGACAGGCTGAACGCACTAGTCCCTTTGTGTTTAAGATTGTAATTATTGACTAATAAGTTATGCGTCCTTGTTCATGTTTTGGTTGTATCTAAATTGGATTTGTTTTTTAAATGTTACATTTCAATTGTAAATTGTGAAACTAAGTAGTATTTCTGTTCATATCAGCTCGAGACCGGACTTGAAATCAACAGGCTCTTGATACCTGCACCAGTTTCCTCCAAGAGTGGACCAAAGAAAAAAGCCAAGAAGAAGTGTCCTGCGAAGGTACCCGCATTTGAAATGAAAGACAAGTTTGTGTTTCTGTTCACGTTGGTGTTTTTCCCTAAATGCGAAGGGGATGCCCATACATTGGTCACGTACTCACTGTGCCAAAGGACTCCAGCTACACCCAGCTGATGAGCCCCAAGCTGGGCGAAACCTGTCTGGGGTTTCTTATTCTCCATTCTGGAGGGGACCTCGCTGGGCGGTGTGGGATGGACTGCTCCCATGAGGAGCAAGGTCGCTACTGATTTGCATAAGGCAGGGCTTTGTCTAGATTGGTATGGCGGGCAAAAAAACCTATGAACTGGAATGTGGCCCGAGCCATTGTCAGTGGCTGACATTAATTCAAGCATTCCATCTATCACCTTCCTGTTGCAATTACTCTTCTTTGTGACGTTTCAAAATGTGATAGTTGCTATTTTTGGGGTATCCATTGTTATGACAATCATTAACTGCTTGTAATATTCCTTGATAGTTTATAATAACATGTCTGCTTTGCAGACAGCGTATTAAAGTAAGATTATTTATTTTTTTGTAATGTAGAATTACATGTTAGCACTGTTTATTTCACTATTGCACCCAGTATAGCTGCTGTCCACTCTGGCTCAGGAGAAATTAATCGACCTTGCATGCGAAGGAAAGGTTCTGCCCATTCCCTCTGCTGATGATGTCCATCGACAGCACATGACCAGCACAGTCACAGAGCTATCATAGAGTGCCACCTACGATGTACTGCTTATGCCTCTCTCGCTATTTCCACCAGCAAAGGCTTTCTAGCCTCTCAAGTCTGGAAGGACTTTCTTTCCTAGACCCTGGCTTGAGCCTCCTTTTCCTCATGAAACTATCTTCCATAGGAAGCACTATATAAGAACAGACCTTCTCCCGCGTCCCAGAAGTGCTGAGAAGGGCATATAACCTATCTAGGGAACAGTAACCCTATCTGGACACTCTTGGGTAACTCATTACATATACGAGGCAGGAGAATTCCTTCAATTATTTCCCGGAACGGATAAAAGGAGTAGAACTTTGTTGTATCTCAGACGTTTGGGACCTAAACAAGTTAAGCTTTCTCTAAAAGTTCAAGGTGCTGAGTTTGATGCTTGTGCTGGCAGATGCCCAGAACAGGCTGTGCTCAACCTTGAAGGATAGCCAACACGATAAATATAGGCCCCTGCCATTCTGTTTTATTGCTGCCTCTGCTGTCTTTGGCAGTATCCTGGCCTTCATGGTGGAGTTACTGCTGTAGCATAAAATCTAGTTTTCTGAACCTAAACAGTTGCCACATTTGTAGTGTGAAAAGAGGAAGTAGAGTCCGGTCTTTCTTGAACACTCGCAACCCTGTACTGTGTTGGGTTCTTAGCAAACATCCTCCTTAGTCCTACTTGGTACCCCCCAAATGGAATCAATTCATCGGAGCAATTATAGTCTCGCCTGGTGAAAATATTCACTCCTATAAACAAGCATTTACAATGCAATGGTTTCGCCTTTGGAAAAGTTAGAGCTATTGGCATTGTAAATGACACATTTTGTATTTGTGTTGGTTTTGAAAACAGATAAATAAATGGCATTGTCATTTACATTGCCATTAGCTTAATCTCTCGCAAATGTGAGACCTATTGTACCCTCAGTACTAACCTCGTGTTCTGTATTGGGTGGGGGACCTATGCTTGTAGCCCAAGGGCCCTGAGGCGGCCACCCTGCCACGTTAGCAGTAGGTAAGTCTTTTTTTATTGTATTTATTATTATTCCCCTAACCCTCCCTCACACATTTCCCCATGCCACCACTCCACTTTAAGTTGGCCGCCATGGAAAGCAGTAACAATCAATTAACCAGCCACCTCTCCTATCCTTCATTGTATTCTTGACTCAGACTGTGTACCGCGTTCTGCTGTCCTTTCGGCTAGGTTCACCCTGTACGAATTTCCACATACATACATACATACAGCATGAATGATCCACTATGAGACATTATCACAGAAGAAACTCAAACATGGCAGAAGCAGTATGGATCAGTCTTGCTTACCAATCTGGTCTCCGGGAATGAGGGATTCTATGGGAGGGTCCAGCTCGGAACTCTGCGCCAAGTAGTTTTTGACTTGGGTCATTAATTGCCGCACAGTCTGAAGCATGTCTGTGACTGACACGTGACACTCCTTGTTTTCCTGCAAGAAGCTGATGTAGTCCTGCATCAGAGATCCAAAGTATGTCGGTTTGTCCCGTGAGAGCTCCGCAATCCTCTTCAGCTCTCTGATGACCCCCGAGAAGAAGATGGTGAACACCCCACTCATTTTGTGGAGCTGCGTCTTCACGATTTTGGGAAACCCAAAGGAGCTGGGCCGCTTGCTTCTTCCTGGGCTTCGGGGGGGCGCCATGCTCTGCTGGTCGCTCTCGAAGCTGTCCCCGTCGTAGTCGTAGAACGGGATGGTCCGGTCACGGTCCAGAGAGTCAGAGGAGGACGTGGAAATCCATTGCCGCATAATTCCAATGCACGCATACGGGCAGGTGCACGGTCAGATGAATAGATGGCCAGGCAGACAAAATACGGACAGGGTAGACAGACGGGTGGACATACGGGCAGGTGAATGGCCAGATGGATACGCACATAAACAACGGGAGGGATACACATATGGACAACCGACAAATGACCGAACAGACAAACAAAAGAGCAGATAAACAGGTGGGTGAGGAGACAGACAGAAGGACATAAGCATGACCGGTGAACTGTTAGATAGAATTCGAACCGGACAAACATACAAAGGCTGCAATAGGTGAGCAGATGGAGACAGGCTCACCTACGTGGACAGACGGTTGGACAGGTAAATTACCAGGCTGGTGTACGGATGGGCGGTTAGTAGAAAAAACACGTTTGATAATGGACGAAGAAGTGGGGAGGCGGACATACGGAGGGACGGGTGGATGGATATTATTTACACTAGCAATGTTGGACAGGATGACGAATAAATAGATGGACGTCCATATGTGAAAATGATTGAATGCCCCGCTGTAGTGCTGTGAAGGTCGTCCGGGTTAGTAAGCGCTATATATATGAAATTTAAATTTAAACACACATTGTTGCATCTTATTAGTGTAAAGGCGGGAGACCGAGGCGAGGCCAGCAGGCCCGGCCCCTTTGGCTCACTCCGTTCCTACAGCGCTTGGTGTCCCTCGGCCTCGAAGCACTTTGGCCTCCACTGCTGTTGCACTGCTCTGTAAGACGCAGGCTGCAGCAGCAGTAGGCCTGGCTCCGCTCTTCGCGGCTGGGACTGAGTCTGGACTTTTAAGAGTGGGGCCGTCTTTAATCGCCCTAAGTAATAATATGAAACGCGTCATCAGGACGTGCGTGTTCCCCGCTGCGCACAGCAGCCCTGCAGAGGGACAGCTTCACCCCTAGGAGCGCTCCTCCGTCAACATTGGCTCCTAACTGCCCGGTCCCTGCCCCAGAGATGCCTCTGACGTCACTTCCTACAACAGCACAGTCACGCCTTTCACCAAAAGGTGTGTGCAGGGGGTGGGGGCAGAAACTTCCTGAAATCCAGTGCCTCTACAAGGGTGGTAGCGCTGTGGTAGCAACAGGCTGGTCCCAGGCACTACACACTTGGTTAATCCAATCATTCGTTCACATTGCCTACTCATCTCATGCTTTCATCTCGACAGCGTATTGTTTACATTAACGTAACTTCCGCCTTCCAATCTTCGGAGCTTGTAGTTTGTTGCAGCAGCAGACATTCCACGGGTGCCCTGATCCTGTCTGAAAAATGGTGCAGCGAGTTGGTGCACCTGCTGCAGAAATGTGTGCGTCACCTGAAAGTGTGAGGAGTTCACTCACCCTGCATGTGAACTAGTGCAGCTGGTTGATGCACCTGCTGCAGAAATAAGTGCGTCGCCTGAAGGTAACACAAGCGCACTCATCCAAGCTGTAAAATAGTGCAGCGGGCTAGTGCACCTGATGCAGAACACCGTGAGTCACCTGAAGCGGACACGTGTGCACTCATACTGTTTGCAGAATAGCGCAGCGGGCTAGTGCACCTAATGCAGAAATGTATGCGTACTTGGTGGCACAAGTGCACTACTTATCCTGCCTGTAAAATAGCGCAGCTGGCTATTGCGCCTGCTGCAGGAACCTGTGCGATCCCTGGGGGTGGCGTGCGGGCCTGACTCATGACATCCTTGTTCTGCTGTCAATACAAATATCTTTAATCTCCGCCAATAACAGAATTTCTGTTATACAGATTCATATATTTTGTAAAGCGCTTAGACACCCAGGAGAGAGTACTTTGCGCTATAAAATAACTTTCAGCTGTTCTGTCACTCAATACTTCTGATAAACTACAGCCCTTTTTTGGGGGTGTTGAGTGAGACAGGGGCGCCGACGGCCATAATGGGATCAGTGTTCCATTGCAATGTATTCTACATTTTGGGACTTATTCTGAGTCGCTGCTCTGTCTTAGGTGTGACTAACTCCTGGACTTCAAGGCCAAACTCAGAAAGCGTTTGGTGTGAGTAGTTGGGTTTCCTCCTGCCTCAGGTGTGATTTACGCCTGACTACCCAGCCTGATTCAACAACCGTTCGTATGAGCAGCCGAGTCCCGCCGCAGCCTGGGGTGTGACGTGCTCATGGCCGCTGACTCACAAAGCTGTTTGCTGTGAATAATTCTGTTTTACTCCTGGAAATTCATGAGTATGTCACACCTATGCATGGTGTAACGCAACTCACAGAAAAAAGCTTTGTGAATTGTACTCAAGGACTGCCAGGGTACCCTTGCTTTCTCCCGCTAAGCAAACTGCTTATTTTGCTCGTCAACAAACCATTGTGTGCACTCATGTTTGTGAAGGGCACTAGTTGGCCTGGACAGAGGGCGAGGGTAAGAAATGGATTCCACGTGCAGAATGACTGCAGCCAGCGCCAAGAACGTGTCCGTGTCTGTGAGACACATTGTTCCATGAATACTGTAGAGATGGAACTCTCTCCGGACCGAGACACGGCTGTGAACACTGGGCACGGTGGTCCCGGCGCACAAACACGTGGGCACACCAGTAGACCTTGCGGCTCTAAAGTTGGTAGGTTGCTTCAGTGAGGTGCAGTGACTAAGCTGCAGATTGTACATTTAGGCAGGGCCCGTTTAGGCGTCCATGCTTCCAAGGTCGGCAGGTGCAGGACCCTTTAGCTGGGTAAGTGTAACGCATGATATTTACAGCGCTTCGAACTGGGGTGTGAGACGCTATATAAAGCCAGCTGTTAATGCTGTATCCAATAAGCGTTCAGAATCCCAGAGCGGGTCCGCTTGCGCCTAGAAGCCCGAAAGAGCGGCTCCGCCCTGACAGTGGGCGCTCTGAGGTCCTGGTCTCCCGCACTCACAGATGCAAGACCGCACCTCACTTGTCTTTTAAAGTAAATAAAATACGGGTTGGTCTGCGAACTGCCGACTTTTCAGAAATGTTGTGGGACGTTTTAACCGCATGCGTGCGGGCGGAATTCCGCCCGTACGCTGGGATTTACTCATTCCCATGTTTCATGACGAGCTGGGCTCGTCATGAGCGTGCGAGGAGGCTACCTCATGACGAGCCCAGCTCGTCATGAGCGTCGAAGGGGTTAAAAGCACCAGTTTGGTATTTTCTGCCGGTGTGAAATGGCAACAGCTCCTGCTGGGTCTCGCCTCGCAGTCTGCAGCTGAAGCGCGGCGTTGGGGCAAGAGAGAGGCTCCGAAGCGATCCTCGCACCCGTGTCCCACTCGATGAGCACGGACTGCTTCTTTCGACGCGGTGGCGGGATCGGAGCTTGCTTTTTCGCCGGGGGGGTCGCTGCGGGGGGGCGGGAAAGGCACGGACGGCGGGAACGGCCAGCACTCACCTGGACCTGGACTTCCTGCGGCGGTCGGCCGCGGAATGGCCAAAACAAACCTGGACGACAAAAAAAAATAAACCCCGCCCACAGCCGCATGACGATCAGAAAAGGGTGGAGAGGGAAGAAATCGCGGGAACGCCCACGAATCTGGTCCGGCCATGACGGACAGATCTCTGTTCCAATGGCTAGCCTCCATTTATGGAGCTAGCCAATGGAACAGAGGGCGGATTCCCAAGCCACATAGTTATTCTCATTAGGTTTTCGCCTGCGCGAAAAGCTGCGCAGTGCGCAGCTTTCACTTAGGCGAAACCTAAAAAGGTATCCGCTTTTACAAACTGGGGATCACTTGTAGACCTACCT
The DNA here is from genome assembly GCF_964261635.1 of Lissotriton helveticus. Taxonomy (NCBI): domain Eukaryota; kingdom Metazoa; phylum Chordata; class Amphibia; order Caudata; family Salamandridae; genus Lissotriton; species Lissotriton helveticus. Next base: position 819,985,237 of record NC_136067.1, on the reverse strand, counting down.
AACAGTGACAATCTGGTGATTCCAGAGGCCTCAGGGGTTGCAGGCATCTTCAATAAAAGCGGGTACTCACTATAACATCCCAATGGCAGGTTATGCAGCTCCATGTGCTGGAACAATGGGACCAGTCGGAGCACATCCCAGTATGACCATCTCTAGTTTCAGCCTTGTGATTGTTGGCATGTGATCCAAAATAATCAGTAGGATGTCTCTTCTCCCTACCATGATCTCTTTCGTTGTTCTCCGCTAATTCTTTTTGTCTGTGAATGGGGGGGTGTTTGTGGCTACCTTTGCATCACTGTCTTAGCATACATGCTTCCACATAATCTTGAGTGTGACTGAGGCTATTTTCTTAATGCCAGAAACCATCCTAGCAGTGCAGAAATTCAAAGTGATGGTGATTCACACAGATTGTACCACTTAACTCTTATTTGTGAGGTAACAAGGTATCACCCTCGGGCCACTGCTGTTCCGGCTTGCAGCGGCATTATGGAAATGGGCCTTGCAACGGGGCACGCTCTTACTAGCTTCTAACACTGTGAGATCAATAACACAAGCAGACATTCTCTAGGAAACTCTTAAACCCATTTTCAAGACCGGAGTACATTGACTCATAGACTTATCATTCACCCAATCACAAAGTGAGATCACTGCGCTTTTGGATAGTTGTTGCTTCCAGAATAATGGAAGGTGGCCTGATGTTGGATTGGAATGGAGTGTTTTTGTGTGTCTTCTCTTGTATTCTTCCAATTCTTAGAGAAGTCAGAGGAAGCTCAGGGTGCTCCGCTATCCCACGGACTCTAACTTATCCTCATCTGGCGTGGGTCTCACTTCCGCCCCTTTTACCACAATATTGAGCGAAGAATATTGACCTGAAATAATATTGATGGCACAATATCAACTTCTGTTGTATTGTCCGAAGAGGATTTACTATTCTTTACTCCCATGTGCCTTGACAATGTATATCTTCAAGGTGCAGAGGTGTGAAATTAAATTTTGACTAGGACATGTGCACATCTCTTCACACCTTACTAGTATAATCAGCGGAACACTTTGACTCGGTCAGTTGGGGATGTTTGGTCTTTTAAGTGTCACAGGACTTAGAAGGGAGAGACAGTGGTTTGCGGTGATGTAAAGCTTCTGGCATGGAAGAGTTCCTTCTTGGTTGTCATGTCATCAGCTAGATTCAATAGTGAGCTGCAAACCATTTGTGCCTCAGAACCTTTCCATAGGGACCGGATGTTTTTCTAAGAGTTTTCCATCTTTTTTCATGAAATTGCTGTTGGAATGAAATCTGTCATTGTTATCTTGATGTTTATTTTCCTTCACCACCAACTGGGAGTTAAACACACCATGCACTCCTAATAGAGATCTGATTTCTGGTGACCTACTTCTTGTAAATTTTTGAGACAATCATATGAGCTGAATGCGATGCACAGGCCACTTATGCCATGAATCACTCATTCTGACGCCATTCATTGAGTGCAGCCTCCATCCAGTGTGCACATTCCTTATGGTCTCCCTGTGGCAGTTAAAGGAAGCTCTAAGAAATGGGTTTGTCTCAGCCAAGGTGACCATTCCAGCCATCTTCTTTCCTTTCACGTTCTCAGTTACTTTGAAATCTGTCAACGTTTAGCTTTGGAAAAAGCCACACTGAGTGTAGGATAAAGCTCCCTTTTTTATACTAATTCATTACTGCTAATCCTTCGACACTTTATTTTATCCGCGCTGTTCGTCGAACACCTCAGCCAGTCTCCAAAAACACAAAACCCTGCAGATTGCCTTTTTTGTTGTTTTTTTTTGGGGGGGGGAGGGGGGGACTAGTGCGTGTGCAAATGTGCGTGGGTGGATAAAGATTACATATGACCCGTGCATCCTTACGTGATACTGGAATGCACATTCTTGGCTGGCAGAGAAGCAGTTGACGTTTGCTACTGAGTAATATTGTGCACACCGACTGCTAGTAGCAGAGTCTACAGACTGAGTGAGTTGCCATAAAGCTCATTTGATCTTTCTCTTGTCACTAGTAGAGTACCGTTGAAATAGAGGCAAGAAGTGGATAAGCTCTGTTAAAGCGGCAGCATGGGAGAGGGAATGTTGGGGGTGGGAGGAGGGAAATGTCTCTTCATTACCATTGCTGGTAAGGCATTTCACCAAAATGGCAGGCATTGTAGCCTAATCTTTAAACATTGGCGTCCGTGTATCTGTTTTCTGAATCCCTTGTTACTGTTGACCTCCTTTCCGCGGTATCACCCTAGAGTAGTTCTCTGGTGCTAATAGCAGTCTGTCTGCTTCTACTGGAAGCGCTATGGTGTTGCAGAAGGACTTCTGAAACCTATTCCTGTCTCTTCCAGAAGAATGCGGACTTAAAGGAGACTCCGCGGCAGCAGGTGTACCCGAAGGCCGGAGAACTTCCCTTTGTAGCTGGCAAGGTAAGCTTGCAGGCTTCTTTTTTATGGTGCTTATGAAGTGCATCCAGGCCGAGGCCGCACTGGGCTTTGCTCACTGTGAGGATATGTGGGAATTGAAGAGCGAGAGAGAGAATGTGCCCAGGCTATGTAGAAGTACTATTCTTTCTCCTCCTACTTCACACTGTATACGGAGGCAAATTCTACCTCTGAGACAGAAACTTAAGTTTAAAACACTTATATTACACTTGCTCATACCTGTTCGGTGCTGAAAGAGGAGCATTGGCTGCACCCCCAGAATATAAAAGATGTGCTTAATAATAAGGGCACTGATTTTAATATGTCAGTCTCGAAACTTAATGCTCTTGTGTCTTTCGCCTGTGTGTGATTATACTAAGAGTGCTTGGAGAGGCCCAGGTTTCGGCTCTATAGATCTTAATCATAGGAACACCCTGAACTTGCACTCAGATGAGGGTGCACCCACTGGGGAATCTGCCTTGAATATCTAAGGTGAAAGGACGTGTTGAAGGTACCGTAACGCAACAGTGATAGTTAAAGAAACTCTTAGTACTTCTACTTTTACCAGATGTCACAAAGCTGATGAAACCTTTTTAGGTGCTCGAACAATTTTTCCTTGTATTGCAAAATCGACTAGTGGGCACCAAACACATGCCGCAAATGCTTTTTAGACTCTGTATAAGGGTGAAACTCTGGAAACACTCTTGTGCTATAGGAAAGGCAGAGGAAAATGTCCTCTAGAATCCTGGATTAATGAAGGCTCGTGGTCTAGAAAATTGCTGAATTATGGCCTGTAGCCAAATAATGAGATCTGGTTCTCTCCTGGCTCTGGTGGGTATGACGCTGCAAGGCTTGTAGGACGAGCAAATGATTTTAAGGTGGAACCACAATAAAAAGTGTGGGCCTTTATTGTCGAATTTGATAATGGAAAATGGCACAGGCTCCCCCTACAGTCATTTTCTACGAGATTTCCTTCTAAACGAAAATCGAAGAACAAAATCTTTATATGTAAATCTATACAGAGATGCTGCGTAATCGGTGGGGTGCTGGTGTCAGAATGGCCCTGGGTTTTATACAAGATAGTCTTTAACACCACATTTTAAATCTAACTGCACTCCATAGATGCCTAAAGTGTATCCTTTAAGTGAATAAACTCGTGTGGAAAACGCTGAGATCTTCACCCCAATCATAGTGTGGCAGGATAGAGAACACTTGCCCGTACCTGAGTTTGTTTTTCCTCTGACATTGTAGGGATCCTCCATTTGTCATCGCTGCTGGAAAAAACATATGGGGAAAAAAGGACCCTACGACCCATACGTAGAACTTCTGTCATCTTGTGGCACACCACAGGATGTATGGGCATTAGTTGTCTTGCATGGTCAGTGGTGGTACTTGGTTCTAGATCTTATTCCCCACTTCTTCCTCATCCTAGTCTACTAGAAAAAAGTGATCAAACTGCTGACCACTGTCACATTCAGGTTCATATTGATTTGGAAACTGTAAGCGTCACTGGGAGTGCCACTCTGCTGTGCACTCCTCCGAACACGTGTATTTTTCTATCTACCGTTTTTGCTTCGGCTGGGCAGTGCCCTTTAAAAGGCAGCACAGCCAGCTGCCATCTTAGGTTTCACTCATGGAGGTAGGAGGAGCTCTTCCCTGAAGCCTTGATGAGATCCTACAACACTGTATTGAATCACGCCAATATTGGAGATGGCACTAAAGGCTGTGGAACACATTGATTCAAGTAGATCTTGGGAACCCAGTCCTAGGGGTCGGGTAAACCTGGACCCAGTGATTGCAATGGATGGCAGCCCAGTGAGAGATGTCCTCACTGTCGCTCATGCGGCCATGCCACCTTGAAGAATGTACTTTCTGGTCACACATCCTACTATCGAATCTGCTAGCATAGCAGTTTGTAACTGATGCTTTTGGGAATTATTTTTCTGACAGCACAGATTCACCGTGAGGAGTAATTATCCCCACTGCAATAATAGTTCTTATTGAAATGTTTACAGGTGGTACTGCAGATGCTGCGTCTTCCAAATAGCCCACTAACATTCGGTAGTGTGACTCTTTAGCTACTTCTGTCAGTAGTTAAAAAAAAAAAAAAAAAAAGTGCGAGTAGAAATTTTGAATGATGCTGCATGTTACTCCAAAGTATTGGTTTTTTTAACTAGAAAAAAATTAACTGTAAATGGTGAAAAAACCCAAAACTATTCTGTAGTCCACTACAATCTAAGTTCACTAAAGTATTCAATTTCAGAAGGGTTTGTTGCTGCTCGTGATACTCTTGTTTTAGATCTGTTATCTGTCCACATTGTGTGAGAAGGTGTCTGGTGGGTACAACTTGTTTATGCAGCTCCAAATCGCGGTACAATTTTAAAATTAATATACTTTATATTTTTCTGTAGGTGTTGCGGCTTTGCATGCAGAATTTTTTTTTATGTATACAAATGGTGTTTTGCTAAATTATTCGGTCATCTTTGTGTGTGGTATTTCTATAGTGCGAACTGCTTCAAAAGTTAAAGGAGCATGGCATTGGTAGAGTATTTGAAAAAAACTGACCTGCATAACTGCGTTTCTGTCTTTGATGAATGGGATGAAGTAACATGGATGAGATTTATGCTTGGCACTGCTGTCTTGGTTGCCCGAGGGCAAGAGAATGAGATTATTTTTAGTTTGTATGTTTGTGTCGCAAAACCGCACCGCACAGCACAGCATTGTGTATTGCAACAAAATTCACTCCTCCTCACCTCTGCCTTGAATCTTAATCAGGTTATTGGATGTATTCACACCAATGGTGACCCTTAAAAGATTATAGTTTTTTTCTGACCTCTAGTGCTAAAGCTGGTAAAACTAGGAGCCACTTACTAGCAGGACCTTGATATTTTCACTTTATTTTCCTGAATAATTGAGAAAATGTTTCTTTTTAACTCTCTTTAAAGTCCCTCAGTTCGAGCCACTCTCTGAGCGCAAATGTGCAGACCGTCCTTCACATGATCAAGCACCAGAGTCCGCGGGTCAGCCAGCCGCCTCTCGGTGCACCCGGGCGCAGACCCTTCCGAGCCGCCTCTGCTTGCAGGCCCATTTCCTCATCGTCCACATCTTCATCCATCAGCGAAGGCTTAGCTGATGTCCTGTTGTCGCTGCAGGATGAACTGGGCCAAATGAGTTTGTAAGTAAGATTTTTGATTAATACTTTATTGTGATAAGTGACCATTAAATATTTTTCTTGCATAGTTTTATGTTCACGCTTTGAATCTGGTCAGCAATTCCTCGATTTAGAAGGTACACAAAAAGGGCCACGGAATAGCATGCTTAAGTGGGACTAAGGTAACGGTTTGCTGCTGAACTCTGGCATTATTCGTTCTTTGCCAGAAAAACATTACACCTACGTTCTAGGCACTTGCCGCAACACCATAGTGGCACTACGATGTATGAAGCAAACACAATAAGATGATGGACGGAGTGCTGAAACTTTTCAGACACTCACCCCAGTCACAGATCTGGGTTGAATCCAGCGTCCTTCTTTAGCTCACTTCGCCACCTCCGTTCAGATCCAGCTATATTCAAATCAGTCTTGACCCTGTGCCTCATGGGAACAGTTCAGCCAAACTGTCAAGCTTGATCTTCGCTGAACCAGAAACAAGCATCTTGGGACCGGTTTCTGAGTAACACCCTTCATCAGCCAGGCTAGCTTGAATCCAGTGGCCAAGTGAGCAAGGGACCTATGTCTGGGTATACCCTGTCAACTTAGGGCGAACAAAGCAAACACAAGGAGATGATGGACAGAGCGCTGAAACTTTTCAGACACTCGCCCCCAGTCACAGATTTGGGTTCAATACAACAGCATACGTGGGACCCGTGCTCACTGTGCCACTGGAATCGAGCTATCCTGGCTGATGAAGGGTGGAACCCCAAAACCTGTCCTAGGATACTTGTTTCCGGTCCAGGGAGTACTTAACTTGGAAGTTCGGGCTAGACTGTTCCAATGAGGTACAGGGTCAAGACTGATTTGCATATGGCCAGGTCTAAACTGGGGTGGCATGGTGAGCAAAAGAATGATGGATTGAACCCAGAGCTCTTGACTGGGGGTGAATGTTTTGATGTGTTCTGCATTCTGTCCATCAATTGTGTTTTTCTATCACTACGTTGTATGGCTGTCAGCCACCTACAGGATAAAGGACCAAATTATTCATCTGAGTCTTCAAAGTTAGAAACGCACAACTTATCCCATCTTTCCCAACTGATTGTATGCAAACTCGCTCTCTATGCTCTGACCAATATAAATGTCGTGGCTGTACCTTTACCATCTTGTGCTCCCTTTAAGCTACTCGGACCCCACCTCTGCAATGCAGAGCCCCCCTCCCTTTAGAAGTTAACGAGCACTCCGCCTAGGTCTTTCGGAACCACAATAACAGACAGTGACTCCCATATTGTCTCCAAACAGCCAAATTGCCATAAAACCTTCATGTTCTCCCCAACCTGAATATAAAAAGATGATGTTATCAGTAATTACTTGTTTTTCATTTTCTTACTGAATATGCTCCGCTGGCTGTACGTAGTGTGCTTATCACTGAACACCCACCATCATCATCTCTATATGCATCCCCCCCCACCGCAAACTTAAAGCTTATTTTCTATCTACCTCACTTATTTATAGTTAAAGTACTCCCTAAAGCTTCGGTAATCATTTGAGTTTGCAGATTATAACTAGTAAATAATTCGGGTAAAACGTCAAGTGAAATTCATATCCTGTTTTTATGGGAGTGATTGATCTTTTGAAAATGTTTAAGGGTGTTTGTATTGGTAACATTTGTATAAGTTTAAGGATTGGAACGTGCCATGAGAGCAAGCTCTAGTCAGTCCTACAAAAAACCTGGGGACTGCTGCCACCTTGTGGGCAGCCTAGGAACTGTTTTCCTCGCAATGGTAGTGTTGTATGTATAATTTACCACCCCTCTTAATCCATCGGTCTGTTATTGTGTCATTCATATTTTTCTTATACCCTCTACACCGTGTTGAGGGTCTGGCAGCTTCCTCAGTATGAACATTTTGGGGGAAAAATGGCAAAATCAAACCAGCATTGGCAAAACAAAAAGGTTGGCAGCAGCCAAGGCCAGACCCATAGTTTTTGTCAATGCTTTTTTTTATTATATATTGTTTTAAATGCTTTACTCCCAAGCCATTTTTTCGCCTGCCACTCGAGAGTTTGAATATGTCGAATACATTCTCGCTGTGAGTTTCTGATACTCCTAAACCAGTAAATCTGTCTGCATGTGCAGGAATACAGAACACGTTTCATAATCTGCATGTTTTCAAATGTGAACATCATTAAAACCTAAAAACGTGTATACATAAGGCAGCTCTTTGTGTTTCTTTTGTCAAAACCAATGCTAATAGTAAATTGCATGGGGTTTGCTGCTTTTATGTACACATTGGGGCATATTCTCAAGGACTTATCACCAAGTTATCAGCACTTTATCACAGCCACAGTGGTGATAACTTTATCGCCCCATTCACAAGCTGGTGTTAACACCCGATCACCAGTTTACCTGTGATAGCAGCAGCGAAAAACATCGTTAGGATGACCCCGGTAACTAACGCTAATGAGATTCAGAGTAGCGTTCCTGTGCAAAAAGCGGCGAAAACACCACTTCGCAACATTCTCAACGACCAGCCAGATCGGCGATTAGATTACAAAACAGGCGATAAGGCGCGTTAGCAGCAGGGATGTAACACCTTCTCATACCTTGTGTAAAGTCTGATGACAACCTGCACCATAAAAGGGAGCCCAGCCCAGAGCCACACCTGAAGAACACAGATGCCATGGAGACAACGATGATGCAGCTCGGACACCCAAGAGGGCCACATCACCCAACGCCACCACTCCCAGTCCCGCCCCCCCCCCCCCCCGACAAAGATATGTTACATCAACTTCACGAAATCCTGAACAAAACAATTCGCCTGATGTCGCACAATTACAACACTTAACATTCATGCGTGATCATCAAAAGGAGAATCACTCTTTCATCTTTAAATTACCAAACAAAGCATTTTATTCAAATTAAACTCAAAACAACTATTTAGAAGAGTCATGGAGGGTCTTCTCTGGACAATCTAAGTCACAGCCTGCAAGACAAAACTCAAGATAAGAAGGTGCGTCATGCACTCATCAAAGGACAGAGAGAGAAAGAGAGGGAGAGAGGGAGAAAGAGACCAAGAAAGGAAGAGAGGGAGAGAGAGTGAAAGAGAAGGAGAAAGGCAGACGGTGAAAGGAAGAGAGGGAGAGAGAGTGCCGACACTGCAGACCCAGGCCTCATTGCTCATCTGCTGCCACTGGTGTCTCCAACCACGTGCCAGTATACACTGCAGTCCACCAGGTCCCTTATCTGAAACAGAGTCCAGATTCATGAATGGCAGAGTCCATACAATTGCACACACCATAATCGCGTGCCTGCCCTTGTGCACACAGGCTGCTGCACCCCAGCCCCTCCCGCCGCCCAGTGGTGACTGCTCACCCCTACGTACCCATGCCTCACTGCTCACCTTCCGCCACCGGCGTGTCTCCAAGAGGGCCCACCACGTGCCGGTGCAAGCTCCAAGCCCGGGGCCCGTGATCTTGGCAGCCTCCACAGCATGCAGCCCCGCACTGCGGGACCCCAGGTCACACACTTGATTCTGGGTCTTGATTTTGCAATGGCAGAGATCATATCAGTGCACACTGCATCATCCCAGGCTGCACTCTCGCTCAGCCTTTTAGGTGCCACTAACCCTGTGAACCGCGAGGCCTACCCTGCGGTCCAGCAGGGCTCACACAAATCCTTACCACTCTGGACCACCAGGACGGGGCATCTTCGCAGGTTGCACACCCGCTCAGCACTTAAGGTGCCCCTACCTCAGTACACCGAAAGTGACCGTCCTGTGGTGGTAGGCCCGTGCCAGCCCCAGTGTATCCGGTGCTACCAACTCTGTGCAACGCAAGTCATGGACCCTCTATGATTGAGTGTCGTGGTGCGGACGCCATCATGTCACCTCCGGCATTGGGGAATGTGATGTGGTAGGGCCCTAGGCCCTCATGCATAAATAACCACACAGATCCCAGATAGAGAGTGGAAATGGTGTCGAGCACGTGCGGACGGCCCTTTTTATTGGCAGGGTCACATGTCCTGTGACGCATGTGCTGGATGGGTGTGGTGTGGGTGTAAATCAGCCGTGAGGGAGTGGTTGTGGCATGCTGACAACTAGACCTGTGATCAGCAGATCAATACAGAGAAGACCTGGGACATGTAGTGTTGTCGCCCCCTCCGTGAGCATAAGCGGAGTGGGCTGGCCTGGCGTATGCCAGTCCAGCGTACAGGTGTGAACAATGACCCCAGGGCTCTGGGCATGGTTCTGTACTGGGCTGTACAAGGAAGTAACTAATGCGGGCGTCTCTGTGGTAGTATTGGCGCCACCCGGACCGCAATTGGCAATGTGTCACCCTGTAACTCAAGTCCCACGAAATGAGCAACATGGACGTAAAGGGGAATCACTGACCCTACATTCATCCATACTTCCACACTTGAATGATCATAGACATGACACATATGTGTGAATATAAATGTTTAATGTACATTCAGCAGAGTGTTGTAGCTGGACAGTACAGGGCCATGCAAACCCCACTTTACGTTGTTGGCCCGTAGAGGGCCAGCCAGAGTCCTTTAGGGAATGACCAGTTCATCGGAAGAGTTCAGTCCGCAGTCTGAATGCTGTGTCATTGGTGACCAAACAGAATATGGCAGTCCATGTCGAGTTCCAAGGTGAGTGTCACACAGTGTTTCGGGGGACAGTGGAAGGTGATGATGCAGAGGGCAGAACCAAGCAGAAACCTGCCATATGGCAGAGTTGAATGCTCCTGTGTCTTTACCACGAAGGCAGAATCATCTGCATCTTCGTCCTCTGCTGTTTCATGTGCCTCACATGTGGGTGGTGGTGTTCGGTCTCCAGCACTGTGTGGCAGTGATACCTCAGGGGCTGGAGGTGGAATGTCTGCCGCACTGTGTGGCACTGACGCAGAGATGTGGATGGAGTGGTAGCAGCATTAATCCGCACCAGGCCTTGTGGCAGCAATGCCATGAGGAGGGTCTTAAGGGCATTGAGGAACCCGGCTACCTCTCGCTGGTGTGTATCCGTGGCAGCCGCTCTTTCCGCCTGCGTCCGCTCCATGGTCTCCATTATCCTCAGCATGTGTCCCAACTCTTGGGTGACATCGCTAGAGCCACTCTGACTAGACAGTTGTTCTTGTCTCCGAGTCAGGACTCAAGCGATGTCAGCCAAGGATCGTAGGAGAGCATGGAGCTGACTGTGGGTGGCCATTAGGGACTGAGAGTGGTCCCTGATGGGACTTCGACACCCACGTATGGCATCTAGTTTGGCTGCCATGCGGTCGAACCCCAGCCCGCTTCTCCTGGCACCCCAACACATGGCTTTGGAAGGCCATGTGTTGTTCGTGGGGGTCCTGGGAGGCAGCCGTGGTGGTGGGTGCTGCCTGTTGTGTGGTCTGTGCAGGGGATGGGGTCTCATCGATGCAGCTGGGCTGCCCTGCTCCTGCAGGTGGGTTGACGTAGCTGTCAATAAACTCTTGGAGGGTGTCGTGGACTTTTCGACAACATCACAAATGTGTGTTTGTACTTGTACATTGTCAACTCACATTTCCTTTGAATTGGCCAGTTTTTACACACACGCGGCACCAGTTGTGTCCTCTGTTCTGTTGTGGACGTGTTGCGGTTTGTAGCACATTGTTGTCAATGTCGATGTGCTCTGCATGTTACGTGTGTGTGCTGCATGTTTGGAGAGTCGCTCCTGCAGCTCTGATTTTGCTGCCCCTTATCCCTTTCATGCGGTGTGCCTTTGACTTCTGTGCTTATACAGTTCTGAGATGGTGCATACTTGGGTACATTGGTCTCTTGGTGGGAGTTGGGGGTCTTGGGCATGGTTTGTCCACAGATGTGCTATACTTCATTGTGCCTGTGTGCCATTGTGCCCATCTCCCCCGTCCCCCCAGTCCCTGGTTGTTACTCACCCTTTTACTGTTGTGTCAGGTCATGTTGAGCAGTGTCCGGTCCCCCGACTTCCGCCACAGTCTCCACACTGATGACTATGGACACAATTTCCTCCATATCATCCAGCTCCTCCTGTGGCGCTGGACTCCCACCTCTAGTCTGCATTGCTGCATTCTGGTTGTTGCCAATTTTCTTGGTTTTGCGCTTCACATCATTCCAGCGCCTCTTGACCTCTTCCATTGTCCTCTTCAGTACTCCGAATGCATTCACCTTGTCCACAATGGACTGCCATATTCAATTTTTTGTTGCCAATGACACAGTGAAGGTGACAAACAGTAGTTGATGTTCTATCACCTCCGTTATCAGGATCCTGTTTTCCTGCAGACTGAACCGCGTCTTCCTCTTCTTCTTGTCCTTCCCTGACCCCGAGGTCCCAGGCTGGTCCTCCTGGGGTGTTGTGGGGTTCTGGTTGTCCTCTGTACTTGCTCCAGCTAACTCCTTTGCCATTCGAGGAGTTTTACCCTTTTTTTTATTCTGCTTTTATAGTGATTTTTTCCGCCTGACGTGTATGAATTGCAAGCCTGGCACAGCTTAGCTCTGGTTTTGTTATCATGGCTGGGCACATCGCAACATTTGCTGCGTTATCGGGAGACTATAGCATGTTACCGCCGTGTTGTGAATAGGACATTAACACAGAGTTATTTCCCCGTGATAGACGGCGATATGACACATTGCAGTAACCGATTTTGCCGATGATTATCGAACGTGCTTGTGAATATCCCCCATGTGCATAAGTGGAAAGCTGTCACTGTCACTTTCAGCGATCTGGATGCTGCTTTCTCTCCTCATTTCATGAATGCCAGCCAAGCAGGGAGTTCTTGTAGGTCAGATCAACGCAATATCACACATGACCACTGTCCAAAACGGTGATCCTGCTCCACCAGTAAGTGGAAGGTGGATTTGTGAGTCTAGGGAGAATATACCTGATGGATTATTTAAATCTCTGAAAATGATAAATAGTGCAATAGAAGAGCAAGGCTATTCCAGCCTGTGAAATTGATGTGCGGTGCATAACCACTAGATATTTGTACACAAGGAGGCTGTTCTGAAGGACGAGTCTATGGCGTGATGCTTAGCAAATTAATATATTGATCTGCAGCTGGTGGCTGTCGGTGCAAATGCCTGCAATAAGCATTGCAGGGGTTCCTTTCCCTCTGGAAGAGTGAGCTCTGGTTTCCTTCAAGGGCCTATTGAGTGCATAGTGTAGAAAACTCGCAACCTAGTTATTGACTGTTTAGAGGAAGTTAGGCCTGGGCAAATAGTTGTGTGAATGTTAAAGAGCAGTTTGTCCTTGGGTTCTGTCTAAATAGTACTGCAGGGCCTGCTTTACAGCAAAGGTGTTTTAAGAACCTTTCTTCCGGGGTGGAAGAATTTGGCAAGAAAGAAGCGAAATAGCCTGTGTCATATGGAGTGAATGTCAGAATGGGAGATTTGATCAGTTATCATTAGCATTTAAATGTCAGCATTTTTTATCAGTTATTTTAATGTTTGTGATGCATTTTCGACTGATGGCAGATCCGGATAGGGTTTGAACTCTTTAGACTTTCTGCACTAGTTGTCTTTCCCCTGATGTTTATCGACATTTCCTTTGATAGTTGATGTGTGACTGACATTTTTCCTTGGATTGGTTGTGAGCTTTTTTTATTCGTTGTATATTGGCGTTCATTAATTTGATCGGGGCTTTTGGCGCAGCCTCTCTTTTGTATAGGTTTAAAATGAGTTCTGATTGGTTGTAAATGTGGGTAGTGTGAAAAGTGTTAAATGTCTGGCTTTCAATAGCACGTCACTAGGGGGGACAAGTCACTTGAAAAGATTTCATGTTTAAGTGGTTGCTTGCTTAATGGCTATTCTGTTATTATAACTGTGTTTAAACTACTTTTGAGACAGCGTAGATCCTGCTACAAAGTCTGTTTTTCACCTTGTGTTTCTCATGATGTTGCATTTTGAAAGGAATTCCTTTCAGGCTTCACCTGAAATATCAGTTTGACATTATGGTATCTGTCCACTGGAAGCACCTGGAGTCTTTCTTTAATGTTCCTTGATTAAATCTTTTCTTGACAATTCTTTATATTTGATGTTATTTAATACATTCAAAACTTTCATATCCTACTTTTCATTGAACCGTCAGAGTTGAATATTCTTATTGACTTTCTTTTATATCTGGCAAGAGACAGCTTTAGCTGTCTTTTAGAGATAATTGTATCTGTGCAGAGGGGCAAACATGTGCCCCCTCCACAGTTAGCTGTTGTCTTTCCTGTATTGCTTTGCCCTCCTTCATCTGCTACTAGTTGATTAAAACTGTCAATCTTCATGTATAGAGTGTATCTGTGCAGAGGGGCTAACATGTGCCCCCTCCACAGTTAGCTGTTGTCTTTCCTGTATTGCTTTGCCCTCCTTCATCTGCTACTAGTTGATTAAAACTGTCAATCTTCATGTATAGAGATTTCCCATCACACATGAAGCTGTTCATTTGTGGAACATTCATTTGAGTCTGCTTGGGGTAGGTATGCTCTGTTATGTTAGTTCTAGACATCAGAGACATTCTGTGATAAATTGACTCAAGAGGGCACGGAAGGGTAAAGTAGATACTGATGCAAACGGTCGTCTTCTGCTCTCAACTCCGGTGGAACCTGTTGTCATGAAAACAGCCTTTCCGTTGGCATCGCGTTTGACCCTGGCTTCATGGTTTGCTTTCTGAAAATGCCCCACTGCTATTTTCCAATTTGATATGCACCTTTGATCACTGATGGATCCTGACACACTTCCGCACGTAAGGTTTGACACCCCATTCACCACCACCACCTCCTCCTACGAAGAGCAACCATCGCCACCACCGGCTCCTGTGACCAACATGTCTGGGAGTGGGTTTATTTAGGGGGTGGGGGCACTCAAACACATCTGCCTATACAGCAGCGTTCCGTGCTTTTAAAGACCAGCTATGCACAGGAGGCTACAGGTCGTGGGGAGGGTCAGGCTACAGCATCCTTCATCCTCCATCATGAAGCACCCAAGCACCCAAGCACCCAACACCCAAGCCCGACAACTCTTGGTAATCTCCTTCATACTACCACTCTCCCTACCGCCACTCCACTCTGGGCGTAGCTAATTTCCAACTTCTCACACTTTGCTGCACCTCAAATAGGGTCTTGTGTGGCGACAAAATTCAGGCTGATAACTCCTCCTTTTTCTGCTGTGTGGTGGTCACTTAATCCACAGTACAGAAATTTGCCTTCGGTTGAGCCACATTTGTGTGTTTTTAATTTTTTTTTTTAGATGTGATTCAAGTCTGAAATTGCATATCACAGAATACTGAAGCTAGCTGAATATTGGCTTTCAGCACATCTCCCAGATCGCATTTCCTAGCTGTTGGGTGTTAATCTGGTTGCCCATAGTGACCTTACGAGAGGAAGGTGCCTTTCAATGTTCAGTCTCGCCGGACAAAGGCTAAGTGAAATGTCGAACATGACCTAATATACAGCTTATATTGCCCCTGCTTTGCAGTGTTTGAGAGTAAGTCCTTTGCTGTATTTAAGCATCTTTCCAACAGTAGAGTTTGTGTTCGAACAGCACCTTTCTTCATTCGTGCTGCAGCTGCTGCAAGATTTTCATGGATATGCAGGAACTGAGCCCATGAATAAATGTCCTGTATGCATGTTCTAAGAATCCTGTTTCCTAGGATATATTGGATGGATTACCTGTTCTATAGAATTTAGTTTGCTTTTGGTTTCCTTTAATGTGTTTAGGAGTTTTATCTGTGTGTGTTTGTGCCTGCCGTGTTGTCTGGATGAGCATGTCTTCCTGCCTGTATATTCACTGTGCCTTGTGTAATATTGGCAAGTATGTGTATGCTTTTTGTGGCTGTAGTGTTGGGTATTCTCTCTACCAAGGGTAGATCTCATGGCTTAGTCAATGCTTGTATTTCGTTTCCTTGGGTCAGAATCCTGATGCTGTGAAGTTCATGAAAACTCAAAATTTACCCAACCTAGTCGTAGTTTGATTTGCTGAGTTGCACTTTTATTGTTTTTAAATTAGTGAACATCAAGATCTTCTGAAGCAAATACAAGATACTCCACAAAATGATGTTCGTGAAGACCTTGAGCGTGAACTGGACTGCCTAACAAAGCAAATGGAGACCAAAGGAGAGCAAATTATGAAATTGAAAAAGCATCAAACCAACGTAAGAACAACATTTCTTGATCATGGTATCAGTAAATGTAATCAATGTGAATACAAACTACAATTTACTTCCGACTTCATCTCGTTATCATTACAGTGTGAAATCCTGTAGTAGGTTTTTCTATCCGAAATTCTTTGCTTTAGAGAGTGTTCCCAGATTCATTACCTACAGTGAATAATCTAAAAAGCAGCATACCTTATTTTCTCCTGTATTCTTCTAAAGTTTCACTTGTAGGATATTGGTTTTTCCATTGGCCAATTGCTAGGAATAGTAACTCTGCTACTCTTAGTCCTTCTTTTGTTCACTAATTTGTGGAAATTGCTATCACCTAGTGACTGGGCCAGAAACTCTTGTTTAGTCTAGATTTAAAATAGGTTTTATACAGCTCATTTGGTGTATGGCAGACTGTTCCATCAGGGTTTGCGAAGGGTGTACTCCACTGCTGTAGCATACCACCGCTCTCTCTGTGTAGAGTTCTGCACTAGGCAGGTGGAGGTCCCTCTGCCTTCAGAGGGGCTGCCACCATGGCAGTTCTATGAAGGCATAGAAACTTTGCTGAGCTGGTGCACTCTTTAAAGCACTGTTTTTGCCCCACTTCTCCCCTGCCCCCCAAAAAGTTCCTGATATGCTAGTTGTTCTCGCACAGCATATGCGGTTGGGGAGGGGGGTGGGGGGGGGCATATATTTGTATTCCTGATCTGGCCCACAGGGTTCTGTCTGATGGTCCCACCAGGGGAAGAAACAAATACATCTAAATGTCTGCCCTAAATGTTTGCCCTGACAGTGTGAGGTACTTTGGCTGACAGCCCAATGTCAGTTGAGCCGTCAGTTAAAGGTTTCCATTAGCAGAACCAGGGAAGGCTTCACTGACGGAAACATGCCAGTTTCCCTGACTACCTATTTTGAGCAGGAGAATTGCAAGTTTAGCTCACAGGGTACACTGTCACAAATACTTTGCCAATTTTGTGGCAGAGTACCCTGTCCTCCAAGCTGTAAATAAGGCCATGAATGGACTATGCAGAGCCATATTTCTATGTACATGTTTCTGATCACCACATTTGATACTGGCTATTGGTAAATACCAGGAACAAGTTTCTGAATGGGTACAGTTGTTGATGTGAGCCACCCATGGTACAAAAAGTAGTGGGGTTTCTTATAACGTGTTGTTTGCCATTTCTAAAGTGTTGATATGGGTTCGCAAAGGAATGCCAGGAATTTCTGACCAAACCACATTGTTCCTGGATGAACCACTCATACTTAAGTTTACAGAAAATGGTACAATTATTTATTTGAGATATCTTTTAAACTTTTATTTGGAAAAGGCCTGGTGATTGAATAGTCCGCACAATTAAAAAAAATCTGTAGTTGAAAAAATGTTTTTTGTATTCAAATCTGCAAATGCAAGTACAATTACCCATAGTTATGAGAATTGCAGCGAAACATGACCTCGAGAGATTTTAGGTTCCCAACACAAACCATTTACTAGAGAAGAGAAAGGGGAAATAAATGCTGGAGGAAGTGATCAGAATAGAACTTGTCTGCACATATTTTTGTTTTACCTCATAATAGGACAGCCTAGACACCACTGAACGTCAATAAATCGTAGGAGAAAGATTTTCCATACAAACAATTTTCCTCTGGCATGTGTGGCTGTAGATACACTTGCTTTTTATACTGCTGCCATCTAGTGTTAGGTCTGGATGTTTTCAAGTTGTTTTTCTTCGAAGACGCCTTTCGAATCACGAGTTTTAGTGACACCTCCTCCTGGTGATAATGCGCATGGGCATCGACTCCATTGTTAGATTGTTTTCTTTCCGCCGTCTGGTTCGAATGTGTGTGCCTGCACTCCGGTTCGAAGCTGTTACTGTGCTTTATTCACCCTTGTTGGTATTGTTTTGATTGCATTTCCCATTCTGCATATCACGGGATAGCTACATTGTTCGTCGAGTCGAAGCTCTTCGATCGCGGCCCCTATAGGGCCTCTTCCTTTGGGACATTTTCCTCAGTCTCCATCAGATTCTCCAGAGAATGCCTTGCTGGTGATGGAACAGACACCCTTCCGTTACTGCCTTCGCTGCCACACGAAATATCACCGACTTGCATCAAATCTGTAATCTGTGTTTAGCATTAGAACACACAGAGGCGGATTGCGAAGCCTGTTGCTCCTTCACCTCCAGGAAAACACTCCCGAGACCGCCGGCTTGAGATGCATCGGACATCTTCGGCTATGAAGAGGTCGATGTCCACCTGGAGATGGCAAATGTCACACCAGCTCAACAGTAATGTAATGTAACTAGGTACTTATAAAGCATGCAGCTACTCCAGAGTGTTTCGGTCCATGAGTACCATACCCCCTGACCCTTAAAACCATGTCGAACACCACAAGAGACACACAGCCCCTATTGATCAAGAGGCCCTCCCTCCATCACTGCTTTCTTGCCATGGTTGGCACCAAGCAACTGGTATGGACGCCCGCCCTCCAGCTCTGCGCCGAAACAACAACCTAAGCCGAAGCCTTCGACCCTTCCCATCTAAGTACTGAGCCGACCATCGATACCGAGCCGACCGTCGCTAGCTACCGTTTCTACACCGCGCTACACTTAAGTACCAAAACCTGGGACTGACCTGAAAGCTTCGAATCTGCTTCCAAACCAGTGTAATTCTTTTTTCATAGACTCCAGGAAAAGTTGGATCCTAGATAAAAACAAATCCACATCCAGCTTCTTACCAGCCGTATCTTCGCCAAGCCTTCGGCTCCAATTTCTCCACCACCGGAAAGAGAATTGTCTTTGCAAGAGGCTCTTGACTCACAGGTGCCATTAAAAAAAACTGAAAAGATCAGACTAAGCCACTAGACCTTTGCCACTTTAAACCACCACTAAACTCACCTTCTCCACCACAGTCTGTAGGAGATGCACTAGACATCTCACCTCAGGGGCCTCCACAATATGTTATAGGGGGGCATGGTGGAGGACCTGACACCTTTGGGACACCACCATACCTCGACCCCTAGTACACCAACCATTCAGGAGACTCAGACTTGTATACCCCCGTCACTCCCACCCCCTCCCCCACCTAACGACTCAACAGCATCTCTGGAATTAATCAGTAGAGCTGCTGCCTTTCACGATGTACAGCTTCACAAGGGACCCTTAGAAGAGGATTTCCTCTTTGAGACCCTTTCCATCTACCCATAGGGCTACTCAGTATCTACCAGTACTAAAAGACATGCCAAGACACACTAAGGACATTTTTACATAACTTATTAGAGCTAGGGTTATAACTCCCAGGGTAGATAAAAAAAATATATGGCCTCCCCATCTAATCCCATATACCTTAAGGGCTCCTTGCCACGAGACTCGCTGGTGATTACCACTGTTCGCAAGCGGTCTAACTCCCAAGCTAGCGGAGATGCCCCGCCACCTAACAAACAGAGCAAGCGTATTGATGTGGCGGGTAAAAGGGTTGCAGCAAAATTTTCCAACTCAATGGGCTTGCCTGCTCGCTATGAATGTGCTAACTGGGATGAGCTGGAGGACCTGCTCCAATATCTCCAACACACCATAGAAAGAGAGGACCAGAACGTGTCTGAGAAGGCAAGTTAATATCCAATAAATCCATACACTGTGCCCTAGAGACTGCTGACACTGAAGCCAGAGGTATAAATATCTGCATTGCTTCAATGCCATGCATGACTTAGTATTTCTGGTTTTAAATCAGAGGTGCAGCAGAATCTCCTTAATTGACAAAGGACATCTCTTTGGCCCTCAATTTGACCAGACCTTAGAGAAAATTGAAAAAGACACAGACAGCAAAAGCTATGGAGGCCCTTCAAAAACCTACTACCGGTGGCTCCTTTCACTGCTCCAACTATTGTGGAGGTACCAAAACCACCTCTTCGGACACCCCCACCTCTTACCCACTGTATTGAAAGTCACCACTCCTCTCCAAGAGGTTAGTTCAGGGGCTCCTACGGGGTCAACAATGCCAATGGTAGAGGTAAAGGTTTTTCACCATGCAGTGCACTGCCCACTGCCAAACAATGACTTCCCTCTCCTCCCTCTCCGACCACATAATGCTTGTCTGGGTCGTTTACAGGATTTTTTACCCACATGACAATCGATTACATCAGACCAGCGGGTGTTGGCATTATCCAACATGTTTATTGTCTGGAGCTCATTACCACACCTCCCAACATTCCACCTCTCACCCACAGGCTGTCACTAGAACATCAGACACTGCTCGAACATGAAGTTAATTCCCTTCTTCTCAAAGAAGTTATAGAACCCGTCCCTCTACATCATCAGGGGTATACTCCCTATATTCAATCCCCCAAAAAGGATGGATCTTTACAGCCAATTTTAGACCTTGGGCCCCTAAACCAGTACAATCTGTGAAATTCTTCCATATGGTCACTCTCCAAGACGTCATCTCACTTCTCCAACAAGCGACTTTCTAGCAGCACTAGACCTAAATGACGCCTATTTTCACATACCAATATGCCCAGCACATCACAAATGCCTAAGATTTGCGAAAGCTGGCAAACCTACTCAGTTTAAAGTCCTCCCTTTCAGGGTGACTACTGCACATCAGATATTCACCAAGTGTCTAGCAGTGGTAGCAGCTGATCTACACAGACAAAACGTCCAATGGATTCAAGCTAGCCTGGCTGATGAATGGTGTTACCCCGAAACCGGTCCCAGAATGCGTGTTTCTGGTTCAGTGATGACCTGTCTTAGCAGTTCGGCCTGGACTGTTCCCATGAGGAACAGGGTCAAGACTGATTTGCATATGGCTGGGTCTGAGCTGGGGTGGCGAAGTGAGCTAAAGAATGATGATGGATTCAATCCAGATCTGTGACTGGGGTGAGTGTCGGAAAACTTTCAGTGCTCCATCCATCATCTCCTTGTGTTTGAAAACGTCGACGTATACCCATATTTGGACTTTTGGCTTATCAAAGCCAGCACTTCTCATCAGTGCCAGCAACATACTCAAGCTACCATACATCTGCTCCATCGCTTAGGTTTTAAGTTGCTAAATCTCACCTTCAACCATATCTAGGAGCTATTCTAAAAACACATGTAGGATTAGCCTGTCCCAATATTGCGGGAATCAAAAATTTCCAAACGTTGATACCCCACTTCCAGATGAATTAACAGCTCACAGTGAGCACAATCAAGTGGCTCCTAGGTATGATGGCTTCCTGCATTGCCATAGTACCGCAGGCAAGACTACACGTGCCTGTTACAGGAATAACTAGTCTCAGTCAGAATCAATTGGAAGATCTAGAGTCGATGGACCACCATGCTCATCACTCTTTGCAGTGGTGGAAGACCGACAACCGGTTACAAGGGTGGCCTTTCCTCGTCCCTGTTCCCCACATCACTCTGACAACGGGCACATAACTCACAGGCTGAGGTGAACACTTGTAGGATCTCACAGCACAGTGTCTTTTGAATGCAAACTCCAGAATCTCCACATCAACTACCTAGAGCTTCAAGCTGTTCACCATGCATTGAAAGTATTCCTACATTACCTGATATGCAAGGTTGTCCTAGTCCAGACGGACCATGACAGCCATGTATAATCTACAAAAACAAGGTATGGGGAACATTCTCTGCAGTTATCGCACCTATCTCAGACCAGTTGGTGCTGGGCTCTACATCACAACATTAATCTGGTAGCGGAACACCGCCCAGGAGCAGACAACAATTTTGCAGACCACTGCAGGATGTGGCAATGACTCTACAAGTGGGAACACCACCCCCAAGCATGTGCGGAAGGGAGACGCTTTGGTGGAAGCTTTGGTGGAAGCTTTGGTAGCTCGTAATCCGCGAAGTCCGCGAGGTCCACGAATCTACTGCCAGCAGCCTGCATCTGTGCTACCGGTGCCGCTCGCCTGCTCCGTTGTAACCCCTGGTAGCTACAGCCGCGCGTCAGCGGTTTTCTCGGCGCGGCTCCCGGGTCTCGGCGGCAGCAGTGGAGTTCGGTTCCCGGAGGGAGCGGCCCTAGCGGCCCGTTGACCAGAGGAGGGAGCCAGCGAGCCACGGAACGCCATATTCGCCATATTCGCCAGAAAACGCCATTTCCCCCACCATCCGGAGACGGGAGCGGGCCACTTGTCTTGCCACCTTTCCATCCCATCCCATCTCCATCCCACCACGTCGCCATCCAGTTGCCACCCCGTTGTGCTCACCAAAGCAGGGGTGCAAGAGGCAGCGCAGCGGTATGAGAGCGAGAGCACCGGCAGTCCTGCGGTAGCGGAGGCAGTGGCACCCCGATCACAGCTGACCACAGCCAGTAACCGGTGAGCAGGAGCTGAGGAGTTGAGGAGGGCGGGTGAGATTGCGGGTGTGAGCGGGTGTTGGCGCTGCGCTGGGCTGCGCTGGGGTAACCATCAACACCGTCTCCACTCTGTCGCCGCCACCCCACCGACATCTCCTCCCAAATCATCGTCGCAACCTGTACCACGAGCCCTGTCCCCCGACCCCCCGAGTCCTAAACCCCCTGCAAGGCGCAAGCTACCACAAAGGCGCGAGCGCCCAACGCCAGCCCCCGTTGCTGACACGCCGGAGGCTGGAGGCAGGCGCGAGCGGAAGGTGGAAGGGGAGCCTTGCCCAGTTCGCCTGGCCCCCTGAAAAAACTCCCAGGGGAGGGGCCCAAAAGCCGATCCGGTACCCTGTAGTCAGAAGCTGAGGAAAGGCGCTGGGAGGACAGCTGGGGGGACAGAGAGCATCGGAGCCAACGCCAACGCCGAAGTCAGACCCGGAGGACAGTGGACAGTGGACCCACCCCAAACTGCGGTGTACTAAAACAGAAGCATCCAGACAGCAAACACCTGCCGGGGCCAGGGCAAGGGGGTACTCGCAGCGCACACACGCAAGCAGAGGGAGATCAAGACAAAGTGCGAGAGCAAAGCTTACTCGCCTACAAAAAGTCGTGCCGAACGGAGAAGTGGGCTAAGAGCCCTAACCGGAGGACAATGAGGTCAGGGAGAACTCGACGAGCGGTGGAAAACAAGAAACCCCCGAAACCCCCGAAAAATTCAAAGAAGTCAGTCGTAGCCGACACATCTTTGGGGGCTCAAGTCGACCAAAGGGAGAGGTTGGTCTCAGCGCCCACCCCTGAATCAACGTCAAAATTCACAAGAAAGTCGGGGCTCCTAAAATTCTTCTATTTAAAAGATCCAATTGCAGCTATCTATACGTCAACAGCTGAAGCCAGCAACTTACCAAACCCAATTTCCCCAATCAACGTTCTACCCTCTCTGGACAAAAACAAGTCAAGCATGAGCGACGGGCCAAATCCCTGTACACAATCCAAGGGTCCCTCACCCAAGGGAAGCACACTGACAATTACCGCACAAGTACACCATATAAACCCCCACGCAGGGGATTTCAACCATTCAGAAGCTCAAAACCACACCTTGACGGACGCCACCTCAAAGGACTACAGCCGGAAAACAACTGACAGTACAACACTTACCAATGTGGTGGAAGTAAATGATCCTAAAGGTCCGACAAGACCCAAGGAGGGCTCAACAAGTCAGGACAACGTACACGCTGAATCCCCGTGCGATAGTGACCCATGGCACAAACCATTGTTTTTATCAAACTATTCTGAATTGGAAGAACTGACGGAAAGGATATCAATGTACCTAGAAACCCAAGGCAGAGCATTACGATCTGAGCCAAGTCCGAAAAATCTACACCCGAGTCTAGGTCTGGCGATGTCTACTCCCCGAGGGCCAGTAGAAAAAAGAAACCAGCAAAACCTCACCATAAATGACAGTAACAATATGACAATAAACGACCCTTACGTAAATCAAACTACACCAATAACCATCTCGTCGGGCAGCTCGATGGACATTGACACGAAATTTACAAATAAGACTCAAGGAGATCAGTCGACTATCTGGACCAAGACCTTACTAAGCTCTTTAGATCAAGCCATAAATGTTCTGAACCTTCAATCGAATAAAATGGAGGTGCAAATCGACCTCATCACTCTAGTGGCAGGCCACATTGCGGGCTTAAACTAAAAAAATGGATGCTCTTACCTCACTATTAAAAAAATCAGGGGAAACTAGAGGCCCAATCAGTTTAATAAACAACAGCTTTGCTGCGGTTGTGGCTCAATAATTGAAAAACTAGCAAGTCTGCCTGCAATTCTGATGGACATTTTGCAGGAGGGAAGACACCCTCTCAATTCAGTTGAAAAAATCAGAAACCTTACCCCGGAAAAATCACCCCACCCCCCCCGCCCCCAGGTCAATCATAAAGGAGCTCTCAACCAGTAACTACTTAAAGGACTAAGAATACATCTCGAGGGAAGTGGGGCTAGAAAGATCAGCACAAGACCAGGAACCAGCATTGCCCCCCCAAATCTTAGTTGAAGAAGAAAAAATTGTCGCTAAGGAGGAAAAAACAGCAACCAAGAGACAAAAGAAAAAGGCCAGGAAAGCCAGATTAAAGTATAAGCTTCAGACCAGGGAAGCTGTTTCCGATCTTTAACGCAAACATCGCTCAGGACTCCAATTCCGTTTCTCCCACCATGCCCCAAGACAGCAAGGTCGGTCTAATGCAAATGCCAGTGAATCGAGAGTCCCAAATACCCTTGAGGGAGGACAAACCTAGGCAGAGCGCAACAATAACATCTGTTAACCAACACAGCACAATGAACTTGGTACTACCCGAAGCTCTTGGCGCCCCAATTGAAAAAACACCAGTACCAAAGAACATCCAGATTCACATGGAAGGAATCGCCGGTTTTACCCGGATCACCGAAAAGGGAGTCCCAGAGCAAATAAGGCCCAGAGAAAACACGGGAGACTACATAGGGGGACAAGGTCTGTCAAAACCGGCTGATATTAACTGTTCGAAGCCCACCGGAACACAGCCCCAGCCGCCAGAAACCGGAATCCCCCCAAAATAAAAAGTCAGGAGAAACTCAAGGACCACAGCTAAAAACTGTACCTACTGGCATGTACGTTACCGTTTCGGAAAAGCAGCGCACCTGTGCCCTACTACAAACTCTGCAAAACTCTTTTTCAAAGGGGCATCACAATCCAGGTCCAAACCAAAATCCAACTAATCTGACATCGTCAGCTAATACGGTCCGGGAGCGAGACCCCACCTCTACAATTCCCAAACTCAACGAAATTACGAAGCCTCAACAGCCTAATGATTCCAAAGAAATCCTTCATCATTCCGAAACGACACTCCACAATCTAACATTTATCCCGGAATATCCATCAAAGGGGCCTCAGGACTTCTTAAACCGAGGCAACCTGCTAAAATTATTCCAGGAAAAAGAGGAGCTAAATAAGATATCACAGGACCTTCTGACAGTTGAATTTAAAAGAAACCTCCATCATACAGAATCTGAAGTCACCGTTACAACGTGGGCCTCAAAAGCCATCGCTGACAAGATGTTCTCCACAAAAGATCACTTCGAAACCTGGGGAATCTCGCTTGTAAGAAACACAAGCCCAAGATATCCATTTCCGCTACAAATAAACACCTACAACGAATCAAAGGGTAACGGAAAAAAACGTCCTCCGTTCTCCTGTCTATTAGGAGCACGTGCTACCTCTCCAGCCACTGCAAGTGTAGCGGAAGGGGTAATCTCGATAGATTCCAACCAACCAACGAGGCAGCACGATCAGGACAAAGCAGATTGGTCCTGGGTCCCAATGTTCCTGTGTAAAAAGGGACCCTAACACGGAGAAACATTTCTTATAGTCTCCATGTAGAAGGGAGGAAATGCAGAGTGCCAAATTAATATCAACAAAAATCTCAGTATGCACATGGAACGTACATGGATTCCAAGAAATGGAGCTGGACCACGAAACACAATTCTTTTTCTCCAACCAAGACATAATCCTGATCCAGGAAACATGGAAATTAGCACCAAGTGTTATACCAGGCTTTAAGACCCACCAAATCCCGACAGAAAGACATTCAAACTTTGGGCACCCCCGGGCGGTTTATCAACTCACATCACTCAAAAATTCAACTGGTCATCACAAACACTGGATGTAGGCCTCAACTGGGTACAAGTGACCAGAATCACTGAATCCATGTCAGCTGGGCCCAAACAGTGGCAAATCATAATTTTCAATGTCTATATACACCTGGATCGGAAGTTACAACAAGAAAAACAACTGTGCCTGACGTCGCTGATTTAAAACGATGCAAAAAACCTACCTAGGATGTCCACTACTAATCTCAGGGGACTTCAACTGTGATCTTATCGGTAAAGACAGGGCAAAAGGAATCATGCGACAGCCCAAAGGAGGCCTCAGGTTAGCCTTCGATCCAAAAGTCCTGGGTCTGACGATTTTAAACGGCAACACGACGGGGGATAGGCCGGCAGGTATTACATACCCGAGTGGAAGGGTCCACTCAACAATAGACTACACAATAGTAAGTGACGACTTAATTCCAGACATTGAGACCTTCAAAATCGTCCAACGGTCAGAAAGCGACCACTTCCCCCAAATAACTTCCCTAAACACTGCACCCAACGTGGCACCGAAAATATGAAGTCTGCTCCACCAAACCTCTAAATTTAATTTAAAGAAACTAAAATGGCGTGGAGAAATGCTGGAAAAGATCCAGCTCGCCGCAACAGCTCGCAAATCCGAGTTAGGGCTGCAAAAAAAGGAGGATCTGGTAAAAAATTGGGAGCTATTAGTCCTGGACCTTCTTTACAAATTTCCAGCAACTTCAGGTGTACCAAGTAAGTCTGCCCTTAAAAAGGAGCCCTGGTTTTCCAACGAATTAAGAATAAAAAAAAGGAGGGTAGCAAATGCGGTCCGAGTTTTAGCGCGGCAAAAAAAACTGGGGTTACAAATCAACAAAGGGGATCTGACCGAAGTCAGAAGCGCTTATAGGAAGTCTCTAAACATCGCAAAATCTGCCTACAAGGAGAAGCTATGGCATAGATTGCTAAGTGCAGGAAAACACCCCAACAGTCGAGAATTTTGGGGCATCATTAACGACCTAAATAAAGGACAAAAACTCTACCAGGAAGCGGGAGTAGGAGCCGACTCTTGGTCTCAACACGTGCAATCCCTTTACAGTATAACAGCGGGCCTCCCAAACTACACACGGGTAACAAATACAGTAGAGAATGGCCAGTTGGGAACTCACAACACAGGTACAGTAGGACCGGTGATAAAGGATTGCTCAAAAGAGGAGATGACAGTCCCAGAATTAACAACTAGAGGGGAACTCTGTAAAATCATCACAAGGCTAAAGGCTGAAGGAGCACCAGGCCCGAATGGACTGCCCATAGCCATCTTTAAACATGACCCGGAATTCTGGGCAGAAATTCTAACGCCACTGTTTAACCAAATCTATCATGACACACATGTACCTGCATCATGGAAGGGAAATGTGATACATCCAATATTTAAACATGGCGACCATGGCAACCCAACAAATTACAGACTCATATCGCTGATTGACGTTGAAGCAAAACTCTACGCCTCTTGTATCCTCCTAAAGCTGCAAGACTGGATCGAGGAATCTCACAGAATCCACTGGTTCCAGACAGGATTTAGGCGGAACATGGGGACAATTACCAACTTAACTTGCCTGTCACTATTAACGGACAGAACAGCAGTAAAGGGCGCACGATTATACGCCTGTTTTGTTGACATCAAATCTGCCTTCGACAGAGTTAACCGAGATCGTCTATGGGGTAAATTGCACCTTTGGGGGACGCCAACAAAATTAATACAGGCAATAAAAGTTTTGCACGAAGATACATGGGCAAAGGTTAAATTGGGAAATTGAGCTTACACAACTAAGAACATACCAACCTACCAAGGCCTAAAACAAGGCTGTGTTTTAGCGCCCACCCTTTTTAACCTTTTCCTTTCCGATCTCGCAATAGTGCTGGACACAGATGAAGTGCACCCTCCTTCATTGGCAAACCGGCGAATTCCCTGTCTGCAATACGCAGATGACATAGTCCTGCTGAGCAAAACCCCAGTTGGTCTACAAAGAGCTCTAAACATCTTATCAGTGTACTTAAGACAAGAAGGTCTGGACTTAAACAAAGAAAAAACCAAAGTGGTCCGTTTAGTAGACCCAAAAAAACTTAGTTACACATGGACGTTCAACGGGACGAAGGTGAACGAACAAGGTTCGTATAAATACCTCGGAGTAACAATATCCCAGGGAGCAAAACAAACGGAGCATATAACTGCAATACGCGCAAAAGCCCAAAGTCTAATCTTTGCATACCGGTTGCTAAAAACAAAAATGAATTGCCCGAACTACAATCACCTCTTGAAGGTCATGTCAGCACAAATCTTACCATCATTGTCTTACGGTCACCTGGTGTGGCAAGGAAATAGACCTATTAAATGAGCTCCAAACCAAAATCTATAAAGCAGTTTTTAATCTTTCAAAGAGTGCTTCAGCCCCGCAAGTAAGGCTGGAATTCGGTCTGCAAAACCAGAAATATAGGAGCTTGAGCGGCTTCATAAAACTGTGTCACAAGTTAAGATCTGCAGATCCGGATTCAATGGATTGGTTAAAGCCATAAAAAATCAAGGAGTGAAGGGAACCCTGTGCCCTTGGGGGGAACATTTGAAAACCTGCGTAATCGAGCTGGGGCTGGAAGGAGCATGGGAGTCTGTGACGGATTAAGCAACCATAAGTAGATTAGCCAACAAGGCAGCAAGGATGAAATCTTTCCAAGAAGACAAAGCGTTACTTCTCAAGCGGCGACATGGTTGGACCATAATCCACTCCTTCAAAGCTGGACGACCGCATGCATACTTAACCTCTCACTTCAATGTGCACACAAAAAGAGCCTTTACAGCCTATAGGATGGGTATGCACATTTCGAAGGACTTAGTACCATCCTGGAAAGGTAATCACCAGACCGAGAGTTGTAGACTTTGTGGCTACAAAACTGAATCACTAGCTCACTTTTTGTGCGTCTGTCCGGCTCTCCTGGAACAACGTCGTCGTTTACTAAAACAGATCTGCAACGAGTTAAAAATCCGCACCTGCAGGCAAGCGGTAACTTGTTGGCTGGGAGGGAGCTCAATTATCTTGGCATGCCGGGGAATAAAATTACTGGCAGAAGTGAAAAAATGCCTGAGTCTTGTGGAACAAGGACAGGGTGAAAGAAGTGGGTTATCTAACGCTGCCCTGATCCCAATGACTGGTAATCCTTGCACAAACGTGCAATAACACTTTGACCTCCCAATGCCGGTGGGAGTTTCCCCGGAAGAAACCCCTTTTAAAACTTTACATCATTTTAACAAAGGAAGAGTCTAATCTTTTTAGTAAGCATTTTTTTGTATCATAACATCAATATGTGGAAATTGTAATGATTTTAATTAATTATGCAATAAACCTTTTTTGACTTTTTTGACTTTGACACCCCCAAGCCCTCCTCCCTTAGTTCCACAGGTGAGGGTTCCCTCAGTTAGATCTGTTTTCAACTGCAGACATTGCCAAACGCCCAGACTTCACCTCCAGGTTCCTTCACCCACTATCCAAGGGCAATGTTCTGTGGATGAATTGGTCAGGGATATTTGCCTACACTTTTCAGCCTCTCCCTCTCCTTCCATTTCTGGTTCGGAAACTCAGGCAAACATCTCGCACTCATAGTAGTGGCTCCCACATGGGCCGGTCGGCCATGGTTCACAATGCTAGACGTCTCATTAGTTCCCCAAGAAAAGCTTCTCATCAGACCTGACCTTCTAACACAGAACTATGGAGAAATTGGGTGCCCAGATCCCAAGCCACTCAACTGGACAATCTGTCTCCTAAGGCTATTGAATTCGATTACCTTCATTTCCCTCCTGAATGTATGACCAGTCTCAAAGAAGCCCGTAGGCCTACCAGTAGAGAATGCTACGTGGCTAAATGGAAAATATTTGTTTGCTATTGTCATACTAAACAAATGAATCCATTCATTGCCACAGTACAAAACATTTTTTGTTACCTGCTGCATTTACAGCTCTCTGGGTTTGCATTCACTTCTATATGATTGCATCTTGCTGCGATAGCTTCCTATCTGCAGAATAGACAACGCCTCTCTTTATTCAAAATACCAGTCATTGAAGCCTTCATGGAAGGACTTAAGAGTGATTTCACTGTGCGTTCCATCTGCACCTTCTTGGAATATTAACATGGTTCTCACTGATGGGTTCTCCATTCAAACCCATACATACTTACCCCCTTCAATTTATTTCTTGGACAGTGGCATTTTTAATTGCCATTTCCTCACTTAGTGTTAGTGAGCTCCAAGAATTAACTTTGGGAGACCCTTTCATCCAACTCCACAGGGACAGTGTGGTCCTTTGCACCAACCCCAAATTCCTTGCAAAGGTGGTCTACCACTTTCACCTCAATCAATCAATTGAGTTGCCAGTTCTTTCCCCCAACCTGACTTGGTTGCGGAAATGGCTCTTCATGCAGTAGTTTTCAAAAGAGCACTACTTGGTCTACTCCACACACCTTCACTAAACATTATTGTGCGGATGTTCTAGCATGCCTACAAGTTAATGTAGGTCAGACAGTGCTACATACTCTTTCAAACAACGGCAACACCAACCGATTAGCCACTACTTTTGAGGGGCACTGCTTTACAGTCTATGTAAAGCATGTGTATCTACAACCACACTTGCCTTGCCCATCATCTCCTTATGTTTGAAAACGTCCACATATTCCCATATTTGGACTTTTGGCTTATCAAGGCCAGCACTCATCAGTGCCAGCAATATACTCAAGCTTACAGGGTAAGTAAGCATCTGTTTGTGGCATGTAGTGCTGTACATTCACTTGCACCCACGCTCCTCCCCAGACACCTGTGGCTGTTGCAGTTTCTCCTTTACCTTTTCATATGCACAGACATCGCTTTACTTACACTTACTTTACACTCCATTTGCTTCTTCCTGCGGGAAAACTATCTAACATCTGAGTCGATACCCCACACGCATTATCACTAGGACGAGGAGTCACTCGTGACTAGAAAGACTACTTCAAAGAGAAACCACTTGCCCACATCCGGAACGAGCACTAGATGGCAGAGCATGTAGATCTACAGCTCTACATGCCACGAAAAGATGCTTACAGGGAAAGTAACATAATCCTTCTTGAGCAACTTAACATGGGCCGACATAAGATAAGCCCTTAGAAACATATTTACTGAGCATTTTGGTTGTAATGTTGGGTAAATGCATCACTCCTGAATGGAATTAGACAAAAAGCCCAGCAATGGAGATTTAAATTGAAGGAAATAGAAAATGGAGAGCATCCCCAACAATTTGCTTAATCTCCTCACTGTTTAATGAACGATTGTGCCAATACAACAGAAATATGGACATGAACTGGTGGGATGGAGAAGAGATGCTCATGTGGAAGTCAAAATTACTTCCACATCTGTTTGGCTATTTGGAGGGCATCCCAGACTATGAAGTAACTGCAAACTATTTGTTTTCCCTTGAATTCTTTCAGTGGCGAAGATGTGTACCTTGTTGATACGTTGGTTAGTGACTAGATAGTTCATTTATATACCCTTGTTCTCATTGTTAAGTAATTAGAGTGGTCTGTTTATCTAATATGTACTACGGAGTATGGATCACAGAGTACAACATTGATGTAAAAATTTGTTCTGTAGTATGGCAAAATTATTTTGATGCAAACCTTTGTATTTAACCTGATCGAGCTTTCCCATCCACTTATATTTTGCCCCTTAGATTGTCAGTGTTTTTTTTCTTTTTATGAGTGCACTTGTGCTTGTCTCACCAGTGCGTCTTGCTCTGTACACTCCCATCTTTTCGTCCTTTTGGTTTTCCTTCTTAATGTGTTCCTGTGAGCTACTCTGAAACCTGTCCAGCACATAACTACAGCAGGCTGAAAATGTACACACAGACTGCTCTCCTGCGGGCTGCTCTTCCTTCCTCTCATTGCCACATCACCTTCATTCACATATGCAGAGGATGGAAGTCTCTGAAATTGTGTATCAGTTTTCTTTTATATATGGTGCACTGAGATCTCATGCTAGGTAGTAAATATTGGGCAACTACACCAACACAACTATATAACCTCAGTGAGAAACTGGCAGATGCCCTTGCATCTTAAGCTTCCACTTTGACCTATGTCAAAGGTTTGTATCCTTCTTCCCCAACCCCTTATTCCACACCTGTTGCCTAAAATGAACTTCCTTCATGTGGTAATATTTATGTCCTTTTATGGAGGTCTGGCTTAGTTGCCCAGGATACTGAAACAGGATAGAGACATACCCACCCACTTCCCTTACTTCCTAACCCATCTACAATCTGTTCCTGTAGCATCCCCTAAAGATGTTAGTGTGGTAGATTTCTGGCCTTCTTAAGTTAAGAGTGGCTTTTAGCCTTAGAGCTCGTGAGATGCCTGGGCTTCAGGAAAGCTTTGTGGCTGCTGATCTTCTTCAGCAAACTCAGTTCATTGGTTCATAGAAACAAAACAGGATCCTCTATCAGCCTAACTAGTATTCATAGCCAGTTGTTTCTCCCCCCTCTTTGCAGACAGTAAGGTCTAGTGCACTATTGCCTTTATCGATCTACTGTCTCAGCCGGTAATCAGCCAGCTAAGGTGTAGGCAGTGGAATCGTCATCATTTGAAGAATTCATCTAGAGGTCACCTACTTTTGGAAAGAACTACCTTTGGGATCTCAGTTTAGTCTTTGCACCCGTTGCCAGCATGACTTTCAAGATACCATGGACTTGAAGAAGCTGTTTTATAAACTGATAATTCTCTTACAGTCTTGTTTCCTACTAGATTGTTTTTGATGTATATGCTTAAGAACTAAAAAACAGGTATGTTTTTCCCTTCAAGACCTACTGAAACTCCCCTTCAGGTTTTTATATTGCCTTGCCTGATGATGTAGAATTTTGCCATCTGGCAGTGCTGTCTGCTCATTGTAGACTGTATTTGAAATTGACTGTTACCGCATCTAGATGTAGTTCTTACTCTGTCTCGGGTGCTGTGACCTCAAACCTCTGTTTCCTGTGCAGTAGTTTGCAGGATATTCTTAGAGTGATACATTTTCCAAAAGCTTTTACTTCTAAAACCTTCTGTTTTGGACAATTCAAAGCCTAGTTGCACACAAATTGTAGGAAAGTAGGATTCATGCAGTGAATATGTACTGCCATGGACTTTCTGCTGCC
Source organism: Lissotriton helveticus (assembly GCF_964261635.1). Taxonomy (NCBI): domain Eukaryota; kingdom Metazoa; phylum Chordata; class Amphibia; order Caudata; family Salamandridae; genus Lissotriton; species Lissotriton helveticus. Next base: position 819,952,348 of record NC_136067.1, on the reverse strand, counting down.
AGTCAGCATAACCCAGTATTGGGGTATCTTTCATAGATTCACATCATAAATTAGCAATAAAAACCAACAATATATGTATATAGAAACATAATTACATACATTCTAAAACCATAAATACTTATAAGTACCAAGGATAGCAGTAACACATAGGAATACATTAGAAGAAAAAAGCACTTTCATAACATAGCCAAGTCATTATGTTAGTCCAAACTACAGCCAATCAGGTGCAAGCACCCCTCTAGAACCTTCTCCTCAGAGGCTCAGGCCCTCAGATTTTCTACCGCATGTCGTGTGAAGGGAGTCTCCCTGAGCTCTGCTCAGTTTTCAACTTCCTTGTGGATTTCTTCTGTTTTCTGAGATGTCTTCAAGTAAGAAGTCTTTGATTCGTCCATGTGCTTCTTGTGGGAAGTTGCGGCTCTTCTCTGAGGACCCTCACAAGAAGTGTATTTATTGCCTCTATCCAGAGCATGAGGTAGGCAAATGTAACATTTGAAGGACTTTTTCCACCAAGACCCTTAAGGACATGGAGGGGCGTCTCCTCCTTTGGTTGCAGAGGTTGAAGGTGAAGGATTCACCTCTTTCTGACGCAGAAAGCCTTGCGTCAGTTGGGTCTAGAGCCACCTCAAAATTTAGCAGTGTGCAGGATATGCCATCTCCATTCCTGAAGAAGAAGAATCTTGACCTCCAGAAGGCTCCTGCTGTGTCTTCTCTTCCTGCTACACCTACGCCCTCGAGGTCTGACTCTCAGGCGTCCACGGCTCCTTCTCTGCATGTTTCCCTTAAAAAACGTGCAAAATAGTCGACGGGACCGTTGACTGTCGTTCCGACGACGAAATCTGCTGTCTCCACCTCTCTGACGACGACCGTGACGACGACTTGTGCCAGCGGGTCGTCGACGTCCGTGTCGACGATGGTGTTTGTCAGCTTCAAGTCTGTCTCGTTGACTATTCCAATCTCCTCGTCGATGTCGAAGAAGGGTGTCCGGTCGACAACAAAATCTTCTGTGAAGAGAGCCTCTTCGTCGGCGGTTGCTCCGTCGACGACTGCTCCATCGATGACTGGTTCGGCGGCGGCGGTTCCGTTGACACCGACTTCGTCGACGACGGCTTCGTCGACTGCTGTGGTTTTGCCGTCGTCAGCTTCATCAGCACCTTTGACGATGGTGGTTGTCCCGTCGACGGTGTTATCGTCGTCGACGTCTTCTTTCACATCACTGCCTCAGGTGCCATTTTCATCATCTAGTTCAGGGGCTCCTGCTGTTGACCCTTTGCACCACCGTCGGCATTTACCTTTGGATCGGCTTCCCATTCCACGTCACTCTCAGCCTCCATCACCTCTTTTTGCCACTGCTTCGGAGCATGACTCTGATTCTGAAGAGGAGGTAGATGACAGATTCCGGGCAGCTCGAAGCCCTTCGGAACTGGTTATAAAATGTCAGGACTATGAGGACGATCAGGAAGATCCCTACTACCATGAGGAGGAACCTTCTGCTCAGGTTCCCACTGCGCATATACCACTCTCCCTCATTTCTAATCTCCAATATATGCTGGAGGATTATAATAGGCGGTTTCCACCTTCTCACCAGGGGTATCCTCATCCTACAGTGCCTGCAACAACAGCGGCTCCTCTCTCTACTGCACTGCCCGAGCCGTCTGCGTCTTCTGCACCCACCTACTACCTCTATTCAGGTTCATGCAACTATTTACGAGGATGAAGACGTTCGCCCCGATCGGGAAGATGGCGAAGTTGATGATGATGGGAACAAGGCTGATTGGGACGACTATCAAATCCAGACGCCATCGCCGCCACCTTCTGGTCCAGGGGATTCCCCTCCTGTGGATATAGCGGGTTTTCACCAACTTATGGAACGAGCAGCGCAGCTCTTCAAGCTCCCTATGGTTCTGAAAGATGAGGACTGTTTTCTTTATGACTTCAAGAGTCAACCATTTAAACAGGTCCGGGCAGTGCCTATAATTGACTTCATCGGGAATGAGGGCGTCAAACTGATGCAGAAGCCAAATTCTATCCCGGCGCTGCTTCTTCGTTTGGAGAAGAAATATAGGGCGCCCCAGGGTTTTCCAGCCTGCTGGTTGCACAACCTAAACCTGATTGTCATTACCCAGGCCGCACAACGTCGTTCCAGGAATCCGTCTTCTCCTATTACCGCTCCTCCTGACCGTGAGGGACGACGTCTTGATGGCATTGGACGACAATTCTTCACTATGGCTTCCACCACTGAGGGCTGCAAATTCTCTGACCATTCTGGGGCGCTATGACCGCCAAATGTAGTCGGATATGTCTTCTTTTATCAACCTCATTCCTGAGCCCTCCAGAGCAGAGGCTCTCAATATTCTGCAGGAGGGAGATAGAGCGTCATCTGAAATCATTGACTGCTCTGTGGACATAGCATGCACTGGTTTTCGTTAGCTTGCTGGGCGGCCGTTTGCGTCGTCAGTGCTGGCTTAGTTCCACCACTTTTCGCCAGGAGGTTCAGGCGAAGATCCTCGACATGCCCTATGATGGCGAATCGCTCTTTGGCCAGCATGTGGACGACGCACTTCAGACCATAAAAAAGGGGACTCCGAGACAGCTCGTGCCCTGGGCACTTTGCAATTTCGCAAACAGCCTTATCGTGGTGCACGCGGACGCTGCACCTCCTCTTCTTTTCGCGGCGGATCCAACCAGTACCACACCTACAGCCAAGGAAATACGAGGTATTCATCCCAGTCGCAGCAGTCCTATCGACCGCAGTCTTCAAAATCCTACAGAGGAAAATCTTCCTACAGAGGATCCGCTTCTAAGAAGCAATGACTTGCCTTCCCTGCTCAAAGTTGGAGGTCGAATCTCCCTCTTCTTTTCCAATTGGTCTTCAATCACCTCAGACCATTGGGTGCTGGACATTGTATTAAAGGGCCATGCTTTGGAGTTTGTCAAATTCCCTCCAAACACTTCTCCATCTGGTCCGACTCCGGCACACCTCAAGGAGCTTTTCCAACAGATTCGACTCATGATTCAGAAAGGTGCCATCGAAGTGGTTCCCAAGTCTCAGAAGGGGACGAGATTCTATTCCCGTTTTTTCCTCGTCCTCAAGAAGTCCGGCGAATGGCGTCCGATCCTCGACTTACGAGCCTTAAACAAGTACCTGCAGTGCCAATCCTCTTGCATGCTCACGGAAATTCTCCACCTTCTCTCGAAGGACAATTTCAAGGCCACCATCGATCTCCAGGACGCTTATTTCCACGTGCCGATACTTCCAAGACACCGGAAGTATTTATGCTTTCGGGTGGGGTGCAGACTTTAAATTCAAGGTTCTGCCTTTCGGCCTTCGCTCCGCCCCTCGCGTCTTCACGAAAGTCCTGGCTCCGGTGGTGGCGTATCTACGTTTGAAGGGCGTTCAAATCTTTCCCTACCTGGACGACTGTCTCATCAAGTCGCTATCTCGTCACCAAGCGTCTCTGGACACTCAATTCTGTCTGACTCTATTCCACTCTCTCGGTCTATTCATCAACACCGAGAAGTCTCAGGTCGATCCGGCTCCCTGCAGGACTTTTCTAGGCGCAACTCTGAATACTTAGCTGGCGAAGGCATTCGTGTCTCACGAGAGTCAGCTGCGGATTCTACGCCTAGTGGCTCTCATCCGTTCAAAAGGGTCCATTTCAGTACGTGTATTGAAGTCCTTTCTTGGGATGGCGTCCTCCTGCATCTCCCTGATCCCAAATTGCAGGCTCAAGATGTTGTGTTTCTATCTAGGACCCTAATTCGATATTCTCGATTTATGCCCTTATATGGCTATAATAAATAATACCCTTATAGAGGCATAAGAATCTTATCTATATTTAATAATAGCCCATGCAGTCCAAATACGGCAAGGCTACTCCCCTAGACTCCTAGAAAGTACAACGCGTTCTTTAAACAAACCAAGCCTCCAGCAGCCCGGGAATTCCCCCTGCTTTTGTTTTGATTTGCACAAGAACTCCTGGAGTCCAGAAAGAACTGTTAGTTCTTAGTGACGTCTTATGTTCAACCTTACGTCAAACCCGGCACCTTTCAGGTATAAATATACCAACGTTGCCTTAAGCAAACACACAGTGGTTTGGAGCAGAGCGGCCATCTACTTGCCCGGAAGCCCAGCTGTTGCGAGAGCCGAAGGAAGCCGCCCCTCCCTTTTGACGCACTGAGAGAGACGCTGTCTTTTTCTCCAGCCGAGAAAATCCAGCTCCGGTATTTCCAGTCACCCTTGCGGGTTACTGGGATATGGAGTCCTGAGAGAGAGAGAGATACAAGACCTCCTTCATTCTAAGAACCAAGGTACGGAGCTGACTAAACCCTTAAGAGAATTCTTGATTCAGATCCTTGGCAAAAACCTAACTTAACTTAAACTGCAACTTACTTACTCCTTCCCACGTATTAGGCTTAGGTCAGGTACACCGGGGTAGGCGTAGATTAGAAGCACCAGTTGAGTACGTTAGTCAATGTTTTTATGTATGTATATATATATATATATATATATATATATATATATATATAATCCATTTTAAAGTATCATATGGCTAAGAGACCATATCAATGCTTTTACAGTATTATTTCATAATACTCCTTTTACTGTACACCCTTTACTTCATGATAAGTATTGCAATTGTGGCAATTCATTTCTCTTGCATGAGAAAGAAGACTGCTCAATAAATAACACCGTTTATTGAAAACGCCTGTCTCTATTTCTCTGCACTCTGGTGAAACTAAGTACGCACGATTGACTGAGTGAAATAGTTGTCTATTGTTTTCACACGACTCTAGAGATACACTCTTTATTCTGAGGGAGCAAAGTTGTCATGTTTATGCGGTTGTCAGACGCTAATCCCTTCTTGTCTAAATCAGGAGAGTTAACTCTTTCCTGAACATCCGAGAAAGTTTCTAGTGACCTCTGAGCTAGCTTTCAAAACTAATTAAGTCTAATATAGTCAGTAGAGACCTAGTCGACCTCAGTCCTACGTCTACACTACTGTTTATATTATTCCAATGTGCAGAGCCTATTGGGAATAAAGGAACTACACTACAAAGAGTGGCCCAATTCAGGAGGAATTGGACAAGCAGTGGCGTCAGGTCACCGGCTCTTTCAACGATCTGGTCCTAGTGACCGCTCGAATGAGGTCTGCTCTCCAATGGTGGGCTCAACCGTCAAACATCGCTGCCGGTACTTCTTTCCTAACCATCTCTCCGGAGCTCGTCCTTACCATGGATGCCTCCCTGGAAGGCTGGGGCACACATCTTCAGGGGCTATCCATAAAGGGCAAGTGGACCCTGTCTCAACGTTCCTGGCACATCAACAGACTGGAACACATGGCCATTTTCCTGGCGCTCAAGTCTTTCCATCTTCTGATCCAGGGAGAATCAGTGCTCATTCAAACAGACAATACCACCAGTATGCACTATGTGAACAAACAGGGCGGCACCAAGTCACCGCTCCTTTCTCAGCTGGCACGTAGCATCTGGGACTGGGCGCTCCGTCACCAAATAACCCTGACAGCAGTTCACCTACTAGGCATCTCCAACATCCCTCAGCAGGTCCGCGTCCTCGACCCACGAGTGGGAGTTGCATCAGCCAACTCTGGACTTCATCTTTCGGTTGTGGGGTCGCCCGAACATGGATCTCTTTTGCGAGCCTTGTGAACCGGAAATGCCCTTCTTATGCAAGTTGGCTTCCCCATCAAGGGTCATGCGGGAATGCCCTTTTGATGGACTGGTGCAATCTATTCGCCTACGCTTTTCTGCCGATTCCACTGGTTCCTAGAGTGTTGTGGAAAATGCAGAGACCGCCGTGCCACATTCTCCTGAACATTCCCAGATGGCCTCGACACGCCTGGTTCTCGGAGCTGCTGCTTCTTTCACAGTGCGAACCCATCCTCCTTCGTCCTCGAGCGGATCTCCTCACAATGGACAAGGATCAGATCTGTCATCCAAACCCCTCTTCGCTCAAATTATCGGCCTGGAACCTGCGTACCTTGAATTTGCCCACTTGAATATTTCACCAGCATGTAGCTCCGTCCACAGTAAAGACTTGCAAGCTAAAGTGGAAAAGGTTCGGTCACTGGTGTTCCTCTGCCAACGTCCATCCCGTGGACTCCTCTCCTGCTCGGCTTCTGCCGTTCTTTCTGCAGTTGGCTCAATCAGGACTTTCCCACTCAGTCTTCCTAGTGGCAATCTCTTGTTTCCGGCAGGATGGTTCTTCTTCTCTCTACTCTTCCAGTCATTTGACAGTTCTTCAAGGGACCATTCCGGATGTTCCCTCCCATTCGGCGTTCTCCTCCTACCTGGCATCTCAATGTTGTTTTGGCCCAATTGATGAATGCACCTTTTGAGCCCATTCACAAAGCTGTTTTAAAAATTTTGACCTGGAAGGTGGCCCTTCTTCTTGCCTTGACCTCCTCACGTCGCGTGAGTGATATCCATGCCTTTACCATTCAGCCTCCTTTTCTTCAATTCAAATCAGACTGTGTCCTACTTCGCACCAACACGGCTTTCATGCCTAAGGTGCCGACTGATTTTCACCTCAATGAACCAATCAATCGATCAATGATTACCCGTGAGGGTCTCAAGGTGCTATGGGGAGGGGGTGCTGCTACTGCTCGAAGAGCCAGGTCTTGTGGAGTCTTCTGAAGGCGAGTAGGTCTTGGGTCTGCCGTAGGTGGGTAGGGAGGGTGTTCCAGGTCTTGGCGGCAAGGTAGGAGAAGGATCTTCCGTCGGAGGTTGTTTGTTGGATGCAGGGGACAGCGGCGAGGGCGAGGCTGGCGGAGCGGAGCTGGCGGGTGGGGGTGTAGAAGCTGAGTCTGCTGTTCAGGTAGGCTGGTCCGGCGTTGTGGAGTGCTTTGTGTGCGTGGGTGAGGAGCTTGAAGGTGATCCTCTTGTGGACGGGGAGCCAGTGTAGGTCTCTCAGGTGGGGGGTGATGTGGCTGCGGCAGGGGACGTTGACGATCAGTCGGGCGGAGGAGTTTTGGATGCGTGGAGTCGTCGTAGGTGTTTGGCTGGGATTCCTGTCTAGAGTACGTTGCCGTAGTCCAGTTTGCTGCTGACGAGGACCTGTGTCACAGTTCTTGTTTCGGTCGGGTTCCACTTGTAGATCCTGCGGAGCATGCGGAGGGTGTTGTCGCAGGAGGAGGAGACGCCGTTGATCTGTTTAGACATGGAGAGGGAGGAGTCGAGGATGAATCCTAGGTTGCGTGCATGGTCGGTGGGTGTCTGTGCTGTTCCCAGTGTGGTCGGCCACCAGGAGTCGTCCCAGGCTGAGGGGATGGGTCCGAGGATGAGTACCCCCATCTTGTCCGAGTTCCGCTTCAGACGGCTGTTCCTCATCCAGTCGGCGACTGCCTTCATTCCCTCGTGGAGGTTGGTTTTGGCGGTGTGCGGGTCCTTGGTGAGGGAGAGGATGAGCTGGGTGTCGTCAGCGTAGGAGATGATGTTGAGGTCATGTTAAATGTAAAATGTAAATGTCAAGGTATTTGTAGAGCGCACTGTCACCAAGCGGTTTCCTGGCGCTATTACTCATACCGCTGAGGAACCCATCCTGGCTTTCCCTGTGAAGTGTCCACTCCTGGGCACCCCCAGGGTGAAGCCAGGCATCCTAGCACTGTTGGGGCCGGTGTGGAGGTTAAGCAAGCTATTGCCCAGAGTTGCAGCGTGGGGCCCATGATTAGAATAGGCACCGAGGCGAGAATTGTCAGGTCCAAGGAAATTGAGCCCAAGACCCGCCGAGGCGGGAATTGAACCCTGGTCCTGGGCAAGAGCTCTGCATCAGGGTCTGCCGCTCTAACCATTGAGCCACACTCTTCCACTGGCGGGCCACTTGTGCGAGGGGGGGCCATGTAGACGTTGAACAGTGTCGGGCTGAGGGATGAGCCCTGGGGGATGCCGCTGATGATGTCGGTGGCCTCGGATCGGAAGGGCGGGAGGCGGACGCTCTGGGTTCTGCCGGAGAGGAAGGACGTGGTCCAGTCAAGGGCCTTCTCTTGGATTTTGGCTTCTAGGAGGTGTGTCTTTAGAGTGCGATGGCAGACTGTGTCGAAGGCGGCTGACAGGTCCAGGAGGATGAGGGCTGATGTTTCGCCGTTGTCTAGTTGGCGCTTGATGACTTCTGTGGCGGCGATGAGGGCTGTCTCGGTGCTGTGGTTTCGTCTGAACACGGACTGGGACGGGTCCAAGATGTTGTTGTCTTCCAGGTGGCGGGCCACCTGGACTTTCTTCGCTAATCCTCAATCTCCAGCGGAGCAACGTTTGCATTCATTGGACGTTAAGAGATGCCTTAAATTCTACATCGACAGGACAGCGCCCTTTCGTAAGTCTGATCAACTGTTCGTTGCTTACGGACGCATGCGCAAGTGGCGTTCTGTTACCAAGCCAACTATTGCACATTGGATTTCCTCAGCAATTTCATTTTGTCATCAGAAGGCCGGCAAGCCTCTTCAATCTACAGTTCGGGCTCATTTCACCAGGGCGATGTCTTCCTCTACTGCCCTGTTTGCGGGTCTGCCGATTCACCAAATATGCCGAGCAGCCACGTGGTTCAGCAGGCATACTTTTACTAAGCTCTACTACCTCGAGATGATCAACGAAGCTGATTCAGCAGTGGGCCAAGCGGTGCTTCGTAATCTTTTTAAATAAGGTGAGCCTCTTTCATTCCCTCAGCCTATATGAGTAAGTTGTCTGTCTGGCGGCATCATGTGATTTCATTGCATTGTATCTTTATGCTCTGCTCTTTTTGCCTTGCGGTCAGCTATTACTGCTCCCTATTCTAATCACGCATGTGAATCTATGAAAGTCACCCCAATACTGGAGAAGAACAATTGTTACTTACCTGTAAACGGTGGTTCTCCAGAATTGGAGTCTTTAATAAATTCACATGCGACCCACCCACCTCCCCTCAGAGGCTCACTTCTCCTCTTAGACTCTTTTGTCACTCTGGTGCTACGAATATCAGAGGGCCTGAGCCTCTGAGGAGAAGGTTCTAGAGGGGTGCTTGCGCCTGATTGGCTGTAGTTTGGACTAACATAATGACTTGGTTATGTTATGAAAGTGCTTTTTTCTTCTAATGTATTCCTATGTGTTACTGCTATCCTTGGTACTTATAAGTATTTATGGTTTTAGAATGTATGTAATTATGTTTTTTATATACAAATATTGTTGGTATATTGCTAATTTATTTACCATGGGGCTCACACTTCGACGGGGAATATTCAAGCACGTGAATCTATGAAAGACACCAATACTGGAGAACCACCGTTTACAAGTAAGTAACAATTCTGTAGTAGGGGATCTCCGTGTATAGTCATAATCTAGTGAATAGTCCCGCCCATGTGCGAGGACCCCGGCAATCAAAAATAATCTCTTAAGTTGTCAGAAAATTGCAGAACTGCAAAGACACTTAAGAGAAAATTTAAAGACAAATAATGCAGCCTATATCCACAGGCTACACTGTCCAGTACTTCAACTAGAAAATTCCACCAAAAATCCACAAACAGCAAAGCCTGTCCAGATTTCCCTTTGCTTTAACTGCAAAACCCCTCAGAAATGATAGAGAGGAAGGCATGGACAGACAAGCCCCATAGGCTGCCATTATGTGGCTTAAATAGGATACTGTGCCTTTAAGAGAACCTTCCAGAACTTTCTCCCAGTATCCCAGAATGCATAGCAGGTCCAACTTACTTTCAGTTCTTTTATCCGGCTCCTGCTTACAGGACCCTGGTGCATTGAGCTCTCCCTTTTTCAAGGGTTTATTGGAGTTCACTTTTTGGATTTAAAAGTGTTCTCATTGATTCTTGGTGTTTCCTTTTCACTTCTGTGTGTTTGTTCAGGCTTTTAGGGACCTAAAATGCCTGCTTTATTCGACAAGTGCCCAGCATGTGAAGGAAGAAGGCCAAGACTGATCCACACGACGTCTGCATTCTTTGCCTCCCTGAAGAGCATGTCCCTGAAGATTGTGACATCTGCCAGACCTTTTCTACAAGGACCCTGAGGGAAAGGCTGAGGATTAGGCTCCAAGGCCTAGAAGAGAGGCGACTGCAGGCTGCAGGTGGGTCTGGGCAGGCTGGGAAGGCTCCCTCTGCCCCTGCTGAGGCCTCTGGGGGGCTCCCCAGAGGCAGGAAGACCAGCAAAAGGTCCTGGTCTCCGTCGACGTCGATTGCATCGACGACGACGTCGAGAGGGATGACGACGGTGTGTTCCCCTTCTCCCCGGGACTCCGGGTCGAGACAGCGTGGGAGGTCGACGTCGAGAGGCCTGGGTAGGTCGCCGTCGAGATCGCCGCCGACGGCGTCGACGTCTGAGTCGAGGAGGTGCCGTCGACGATGGAGCCACCGGCGCTCGCCGTCGAAGCGACACCGCCGGTTGCCGTCGAGCAGATCGCCGTCGAGGGGTTCCTCTACGTCGAGGACTGTGAGGAAACGGTCGACGAGGAGGAAGAGTCGACGCTCGCCGTCGAGGTCTGACCGTTCGTCGTCGAGGGGGCGGCGATCGTCGTCGAGGAAGAAGCACTCGACGTCGAGGAGACGGCATTCGACGCCGGAGTCGAGGGGTCGCCGTTCAACGCCTGAAAAACGACGCTCGACGTAGAGCAGGAAGAGATCAGCGTCCCCGAGGATCTCAACCTCCCCTAAGCGGCGCAGGAGAGATTCTGGCGCGAAAAGTCACGCTGGATCTGGGGAAGGGCGTCGGAGGCGTCGCTCACGCTCTGGAGGGTCTGGGTCACAGGCTCCTCCCCCGAAGAAGTCACCGGGCTCGGTGTACTCGGTGGTATATACACCGCCAAGGCCTGCGACTCCTCCACCTCTGCCGAAGGAGGCTCCTCCTGTTACTCCGCCGCTACCTCCTCTTCCTCCGCTACCACCTGCGGGGCAACCTCTGCCGCCGGTCCCACCTCATGGGCCAGCGCCTTTGCCGGAGAGGCCTCCTGTCAGGCTACCGAGGTCAGTGTCCCTGCCTCTGCTTCCGACACCTCCTAAGGGGACGCCTACTCCAAAGCCCCAGGATAGACAACGGAAGACGCCTCCACGGAAACCGGTAGAGCGCCCACGTGCTGGGAGGTCGCGCTCCCGTTCCAGGAGAAGGGAACGCTCGCGCAACAGGTCTTCTACACGATCTAGACGGCGCCACAGGAGGCACAGGTCTCGTTCCCGGACCAGGTCGTCGGGACCAGGGACTATTCTCCGACCTTGTCGGGTTCGCCAGATACGAGGGTTTCGCCGATCGATGATCTGGTGTCCTTCCAGGACGTACTGTTACGTGGTGCAGCGAAATTGGGCATTACTTTGACGGTGCCCACTCCCAAGACATCAGTCATCTTCGAGACGCTACACCAGAAGCATTTGTCTCGGCCGTTATTGCCACTGGTGCCGGGTCTGGAAGAACCGGCCATGGATCTTTTTCTCACCCCAGCGGTGACTAAGGCGGCACCCTCGAGACTGCAGAAAAAGTACCGGGCTCCGGACTCGGACCCGGCCTTTCTGAGGGTGGAGCCCCCGCCAGATTCGGTGATTGTGACAACGGCGCGCAAACAGCATGCCACCACGCCCTCCTCCACAGTTCCACCAGATAAGGAATCTAGGTGGTTGGATTCATCTGGGAGGCGAGTTTGTGGGACTTTGGCGACCTCAATGAAGGCTGCTAGTGCCACTGCCTTGTTGGGTCGCTATGACAGGGCCCTCTGGGAATCCCTTCAGCAGTTTGTGGAGCTTCTGCCGCGGGACAAGCGGGAAGACTTTCAAGAGGTGCTGAATGAAGGGATGTTGGTGGCGAATCAAGTCATCAGCGCTGCTGCCGACTCTTCTCTGCTGGCGGCGCATGGTTTCTGCCACGGAATTAACCAGCGGAGACTTGCATTGCTCCGCCTTACGTCTCTGAAACCGGACGCTCAACAAAGGGTTGCCAATCTTCCATTCTCTGGCGAGACCCTGTTTGGGAAGCACGCTGATGATGAAATGGCCCGCATGAAGGCGGAGGCCGAAACGCTCACAGCGGTGGGTTTGGAGAAGCCCAAGGAGACCAAGAAGTCGTACCGCCCGTTCCAACGGCGGTTCGGTGGTCAAGGCAGAGGGCATGGCCAGTCTTCTGGACAACAGCAGCAACAACAACCGCAGCAGTTCAGAAGACCGTTCCAGAAGTGCCAGAGAGGCAGAGGCGGCCATCAGTCAACTCCAGCGACTAAAGGCCAGGCCGGGTCTAGGCCCTGAGCACTTAGTTCCCCTGCAACTGTTACCCGCTCCGGTGGGGGGAAGCATTCAATCTTTTCTGGCAGAGTGGAGAAAAATTACTCCGGACAAGTGGGTGCTGAATATTGTTTGCAATGGATACAGTCTTCGGTTCACCAGCCCGCCTCCATCAATTCATCCGGTCGGCTCGCAGTATCAGCTGCGCGAGCTCCAGGCGGAGGCCGATATCCTGTTGAGGAAAAGGGCGATAGAAGACGTACCTCGGTCTCAAAGAGGAAGAGGTCTGTACTCACGGTTCTTCCTGGTTCGCAAAAAGGACAAGACGAGTTCAGGCCCATTCTGGATTTGCGACAAGCAAACAAGTGGATTTGCAGGGAAAAGTTTTGCATGCTGTCGTTGCATCAGATTTATCCTCAGTTGCAACGGGGAGACTGGCTGTGTGCCATAGACCTCCAAGATGCTTACTTCCATGTGCCCATTGCGCACAAACACAGGAAGTACCTGCGGTTCCAAGTCGGCGCCAATCACTATCAATACACAGTACTGCCATTCAGACTGAAGTCTGCGCCGAGAACATTCTCAAAGTGCATGGCGGTGGTAGCAGCACACCTAAGGAAGAACAAGGTGTTTGTCTACCCGTACCTGGACGACTGGTTGATCAAGGCCTCCTCCTTCACGGAAGCGCAAGCACACTTCCAGAAGACATGCGTTCTCTTGAACAAGCTGGGGTTGCACATCAACATGTCCAAGTCGGTACTGACTCCAGTCCAGTGCATTCAGTACTTGGGAGCCTCCATCGATACGCTGTCAGCAAGCGTGTCTCCTTCGGAGGAGCGACGGTTATCACTACTTCGGAAGGCTCAGGCTCTTCTGACCACTCCATCCACAACAGTGAGGACGGTGTCTTCTCTACTGGGATCGATGGCCTCGTGTATCTTCCTAACGCCCCATGCACGGCTGCACATGAGACCGTTGCAAGAGTGCTTGGAGGCTCAGAGGAGAGGATCTTGAGACGGCAAGATACGTCTATCTCTGCATGCTCTTCAGTCTCTGAGGTGGTGGTGTTCAGCGGAGAATCTCCTCAGGGGGGTTCCCTTCCACAAGGACATTCCCTCTCAGACTGTTGTGACGGATGCTTCTCTCCAGGGCTGGGGAGCGCACTCCGGAGACCTGCAGATTCAAGGGACGTGGTCCCCGACGGAGTCCACGTACCACATCAATTTCCTGGAACTCAGAGCTGTTCACTTGGCGCTGAAGGCCTTTCACCCGTCCTTCCAGACCAACTCTCTACTTGTACAGACGGACAATACAACCACAATGTATTACCTCAACAAGCAGGGGGGTTCGAGATCACGTACCCTGTCGCAGGAGGCGCAGGCGATCTGGCACTGGCTTCTGGCTCCTGGCTCGAGGACTGACGATAACGGCTACCCATCTGCCAGGTGTGCAGAATGTTTAGGCAGACACACTGAGCAGACTGATTCAGGAAAACCACGAATGGGTCATAAACGACGAAGTGCTAGGAGGAGTCTTCGCAAGGTGGGGGACTCCAGACGTAGATCTGTTCATCACCGCCGAAAACAGCAAATGTCGAGACTTCGCCTCCAGGTACTACCAGCCGGGGACGCTGGTGAATGCGTTATGGATCAACTGGTCGAACAGCTTTCTGTACGCTTTTCCACCCATTCCCCTGATTCCGACGGTTCTCATCAAGCTGTCCCGGTCCAGGGCGTGGATGATACTGATTGCCCCGGAATGGCCCAGGCAGTGGTGGTTCACGGACCTGCTTCACCGGTCTCTCCTTCCTCACATTCGGCAGGCCGGACCTTCTCACGAAGTTCGGGGGGCTGATGTTGCACCCCAACCTCTCGTCTTTGAGTTTGGCAGCATGGCTCCTGAGCTAGTGCAATATGGTCATTTGAATCTCCCTGCAGATTGTATGGACATACTGAAGGAGTCTAAGAGGCCTTCCACTAGGACTTCTTATGCGTACAAGTGGAAGAGATTTTGTATCTGGTGCAAGTCCAAGAACTATGATCCGACGACATGTAAGGAGGACGTCATCTTTCCTTATCTTCTCCAGTTGGTGCAGTCTGGCCTTAATGTCCATTCTATTAAGGTTCATCTTGCTGCTTTGACTGCCTACAGGAAATGTCCTTCGCAGACTTCCTTCTTCCAGATCCCTGTGATCAAAGATTTTTTGGAAGGCCTGAAGAAAGTGTTCCCTCCTGTCAGGCTTCCTTCGCCTTACTGGGAATTGAATGTGGTGCTGTCCAGATTGATGAAGGAGCCTTTTTAACCTATTCATAAGGCTTCGTTGCAGCACCTGTCCTGGAAGGCGGCGTTCCTCGTGGCCATTACATCGGCCCGCAGGGTGAGTGAAATTCAGGCGTTGTGTTGCCAGGAACCTTATACTGAATTTCATGCTGCTAAGGTTGTTATGCGTACTCACCCTAAATTTCTTCCCAAGGTTATTTCTGATTTTCATGTCAACCAGACTATAACTTTGCCTACGTTTTTTCAGAACCCTTCTTCTCCAGTGGAAAGGTCGTTACATTCCCTGGATGTTAGGAGGGTGTTGAAATTTTATCTGGATAAGACCAAGGATATTCGTAGGTCTGACCAATTGTTTATCAATTATGGATCTGTCAGGACGGGTCTTGCGACCTCTAAGCAGTCTTATCTCTAGGTGGATTGTGTCCTGCATACAGCTATGTTACCAAAAAGCTAATAAGACCTTAGGAGGTAAGCCTAAGGCTCATTCCACCAGGGGCAAAGCTGCCACGACAGCCTTGCTCCGTAATGTTCCGATTGCAGAAATCTGCAAGGCGGCCACTTGGAAGTCGGTTCAAACCTTTGCTAAGCATTACTGCCTGGACACTGATGCCAGGGCAGACGCTCAGGTTGGGCAGGCTTCGCTGCGAAATTTGTTCGCACAATAGTGGTGTTAATTTTCTTTTCTCCACCGCCGCTTTGGTGTGGGGATGGGCTTGCCATTCTATTCACTAGATTATGACTATACACAGAGATCCCCTACAACAGAAGGAGTAGTTTCTGTCCTGTAACCCCAGTTCTGTAGTAGGGGTATCTCTATTATAGTCATAAGCGCCCTCCCGCCTCCCCGGTGGAGAGAGATGTTCATTTAAGGAATGCGACAGGTCTGGCGTGTTACGCCTTCAAAAAGAACTGAAAGTAAGTTGGACCTGCTATGCATTCTGGGATACTGGGAGAAAGTTCTGGAAGGTTCTCTTAAAGGCACAGTATCCTATTTAAGCCACATAATGGCAGCCTATGGGGCTTGTCTGTCCATGCCTTCCTCTCTATCATTTCTGAGGGGTTTTGCAGTTAAAGCAAGGGAAATCTGGACAGGCCTGGCTGTTTGTGGATTTTTGGTGGAATTTTCTAGTTGAAGTACTGGACAGTGTAGCCTGTGGATATAGGCTGCATTATTTGTCTTTAAATTTTCTCTTAAGTGTCTTTGCAGATCTGCAATTTTCTGACAACTTAAGAGATTAATTTTGATTGCCGGGGTCCTCGCACATGGGCGGGACTATTCACTAGATTATGACTATAACAGAGATACCCCTACTACAGAACTGGAGTTACAGGACAGAAACTACTCCTTGTTCATTCTGATATTGCAAACCGGCCCAATAAGTTACATGTTGCTCCTGCTTTTGTAACTGGCTGCTAGGTATCGGTGGCAATTCATCACTTGTGTATTACCGCCAGTGCTATTCCGCAGCAGGTAGATTCTTACACCTTAGTTTTGTCCCAAAACATATCGCCTCCCACTAACCATACACTTTTAAATGCTGCCTTTGTCCTCCTTTCTATTTCCTATTCTTTTATGTGGAATCTGCACATGGGTTAAAGTTCAGAGAGACGGGAGATAGGTTACAGATACTGTCACAAATGCGCAGTTACTTCTAGTCTGTAGGCGGGCTTTTCAGCAGCAGTCCCCTACTCATCCTTTATTCTGTCGGAAGTATCCCATTTGTAGCCTACCTTTGAGGCACTCCTGGAGGAGAAGGCAGCACTACCCCTATTGATAGTCCATTTCCGCTCTCTACTTGGTTACATAACAGAATTACCAGGATGATAACTTTCTCTATTCATGTCATGCTTGTTTTCACCACTACAATATTCCAAATTGTGCATACAATTAAGCTCCACTCCCTGGGTATTTTGAGTGAGTCTCGCTAACTTGCACTCACTCAACATGTGCAGAGCATAGTTGAGCAGCAAGCCTTAGGAAAATCCATGAGCAAATGTTTATACACCAATTCCATGTGCAATAAGTCATCAACAATTGGCTTCTTTTTAAGACATTTTTTGAAAACCATTATTGAAGTTATTTTTCTTTTTCAGATCCTTAAATAGCCATTGTTATGGGTGCAGAGCCAGTGGTTGTCCAGTGCTTTACCCACACTCTGGCCTCCCCTGCCAGGGTGTCTCATTTATGCTTTGGACTCTCTGCCTTTCTTTGACCCTGTACGTTGAGATGACCATAATGGCTTTATGCGGTTTCCAATTCCCCTTTACTACTATAGTCCATGTGATATGTTTTTCATAAATATTTGTACTTCATTGCATTTTCCTTGGTTAGTGTGCTATTTTTTTCTTCTGTCTCAGATCGTCGTTATGCTACATGTGGGGATTTCCCTTTCTCTTTTTGTTCTCATCTTGCTTCTCCATTTGTGACTTTATGTCCTGAATTGGCAGTAGGCCCATATGCTGATGGTGAATGAAGTTTGTGAAGTCTCTGGCAGGGCCACTGCTGAATTTTTTACACTTCCTCATCTCTCCTTACCTTTTTTCCCCACCGTTTGTTTTATCCTTTTCATCTGGTGTGCTTCATTTGGTACTTTACCTTGTCCTGTTCCAAGCTTCCCAGGGCTGACGCAGGCATTCTGGCCCCACACGTTGTGCCCACCTAATCTGAAAGAGACTATTAGTTATGGATTCCTTACCTTAAAATTACCACCATGTGTCAGATTGAATCCAGAGAATTTTTCTTCAGCAGTACCCCTGCGCATTCGTCATTGGCGTTGTGATCGCCGGAATGACATTATGGTATATACTTAGACGTCAGTCCTGCGTGCTGACATCAGTTCTTTCTTTTTCCCCGTCAGCCAACGCAGATCCGGAGAGAGCGGTACCCTTAGTCTTTTTTGGCTAGAGTTTTTTTTACTTTTTGTCTTTTTTTCGAGTCTTTCGACTCCTGGTGCAAGGGATGTCACATCTACGGACTGGCTTCAAACCTTGTGACTCCTGTCACAAGTTGATGTCGGTTTGGGACCCACATCTCGTGTGCCTCTGGTGCTTTGAACGCAACCACAAACCCAAAGTCTTTGCGGGAGCGGTCCCAAAAGCTTCTCGAGGCCAGGCAGTCAGCTCTGCGCCGGTCAAGAGGGAGGTCACTGGACCTGTCGCGGAGCCACCATCATCACTCCTCTTCGAAGTCTTTGTCTTCGAGTAAGTCGAAGCACATGAAGGCGAAGAAGCACAGACGCTCTTCGCCTTCTCCCCATCCGTCGGCCGACACGACGCTGGATGTGGAAGGTAGTCATCCGGCTCCACCCGCGTAGCCTGTTGGGTCGGCTCTGAACTTCCCTCCCTTCCCAGGAGCCGGGGCGACCCCTGCCCCTCTTCATAGGTTTTACGAAGCCCTCTACTCCATATTTGGGCAGCCCGACTCTGCCGGCACACCTTCAGGCCCGTTGACTCGGCTGGTGGTTCTAGGCCTTCGATGCCGGCAGCTTCGGGCCCGGCGCAGCAGGGATCCAGGTCTGGATCCGGATCGGCACTGGTTGACCTTACGACATCTCCAGCGCCGAATCCATTGGTGACACCTCTGCTCCTCCCGATGCCGGTTGTGTCCCCAGCCGGCGTCTACCCCGGCCTCCCCCTCAACATGGACACGGAGTCGGGCTGAGGCAGGTACCGGCGCCGACCGGTACTTTTGTACCTCTGTTCTATTCTGGCGTTGCTTAGCGCCATGAGTGGCAGCCAGAAGAGCAGGTGCTGCCACAGTGCCCGAAGAAGGCCCATGCCATTCTCTTCTGTGCAGTTGCTGAGGGTAGAGATGCAGCGAAGTTCCACATATGATGTGGGCTGGACACCGCCGACTCTCTAGGCAGGATGATTTCAACCTCAGTAGCCCTGAGACACTACACCTGGCTGACGTCCACTGGCTTTTCAGGCGATGTCCAATCGACTCTTTTGGACATGCCCTTTGATGGCCGTCGCTTGTTTGGCAAAAAAGCGGACAACACGCTAGAGCGCTTTAAGGATTCTAGGGCTACGGCCAGATCCTTGGGCCTCGCTACCACCTCTTGCCCCGCACAGTCTGCTTTTCGCCCCTTTCGTGGCTACGGAAGAGGTGCCCCACCACGTTCACCTAGAGCCACAGGACTGCGCAAGCTGCCCAGCCTCTGCGCGGCAGGACCCAGTGTCGTGGACTTTCGGGCCAGCGGGAGGGCCAGTCCACCAGCGCCTTCTCTGCAGCGGCCTCCAAACCTTCCTAGTCTGACTTTTCTGGGCCACCTGTTGCCAGTGGGCAGCAGGATTCGCCATCACATCCCCCACTGGCACAACATCAATCAATCAATCAATCAATGCATTTATATAGCGCACTACTCACCCACAGGGTCTCAAGGCGCTGGGGGGGGGTCCGCTACTGCTCGAACAGCCAGGTCTTGAGTTGCTTCCTGAAGGCGAGGTGGTCCTGGGTCAGGCGGAGGTGGTTCGGGAGGGAGTTCCATGTCTTGGCGGCGAGTTAGGAGAAGGACCGTCCCCCTGTGGTGGCTCTTCGGATGCGGGGGACGGCGGCAAGGGCGTGGCTGGTCGATCGAAGCTGGCGTTTGGGAGCGTAGAAGTTGAGGCGGCTGTTGAGGTATCCTGGGCCCTGGTTGTGTAGGGCTTTGTGTGCGTGGGTGAGGAGTCGAAAGGTGATTCTCTTGTTGACCGGGAGCCAGTGCAGGTCTCTCAGGTGTCCGGAGATGTGGCTGCGACGGGGGATGTCCAGGATGAGTCGTGCTGAGGTGTTCTGGATCTGCTGGAGTCTCTTCTGGAGTTTGGCGGTGGTTCCGGCGTAGAGGGAGTTGCCGTAGTCCAGACGGCTGATGACGAGGGTCTGGGTGACCGTCTTCCTGGTCTCGGTGGGGATCCACCGGAAGATCTTCCGTAGCATGCGCAGGATGTTGAAGCACGACGAGGCAACGGCGTTGACTTGTCTGGTCATGGAGAGGGAGGAGTCCAGGATGAAGCCCAGGTTGCGTGCGTGGTCTGTTGGTTTGGGTGCGCTGCCTAGGGCGGGGGGCCACCAGAAGTCGTCCCAGGCGGAGGGTGAGGATCCCAGAATGAGGACTTCCGTCTTGTCCGAGTTCAGCTTCAGGCGGCTGTTCTTCATCCATTCGGCTACCTCTTTCATCCCTTCGTGAAGGTTGGCTCTGGCGGTGGCGGGGTCGTTGGTGAGGGAGAGAATCAGCTGGGTGTCGTCGGCATAGGAGATGATGTTGAGGTTGTGCTGGCGTGCGATGTCTGCGAGGGGGCTCATGTAGAGGTTGAAGAGGGTAGGACTGAGCGAGGAGCCTTGAGGGACGCCGCAGATGACTTCGGTGGCTTCAGATCTGAACGGGGGGAGGCGGACTCTCTGTGTCCTCCCGGCGAGGAAGGAGATGATCCACTCCAGTGCCTTCTCCTGAATTCCGACGTTGCTGAGTCGCTGCACTAGTGTTCGGTGGCAGACAGTGTCGAAGGCCGCGGAGAGGTCTAGGAGGATGAGGGCTGCTGTTTCTCCGTTGTCAAGCAGTGCTCGGATGTCATCGGTGGCTGCGATCAGGGTGGTCTCGGTGCTGTGGTTGGCCCGGAAGCCAGACTGCGAGATGTCGAGGGATCCGTTCGTCTCGAGGAAGGCGGCCAGCTGCTTGTTGACGGTCTTCTCGATGACTTTTGCAGGAAACGGGAGCAGCGAGATGGGGCGGTAGTTCTTGAGGTCGGTGGGGTCGGCTGATGGCTTCTTTAGTAGAGCGCTGAGTTCGGCGTGCTTCCAGCTCTCCGGGAAGGTAGCGGTGTCGAAGGAGGTGTTGATGATGTCCCGCAGGTGGGGTGCGATGACAGCGTCGGCCTTGATGAAGACGTGGTGAGGGCAGGGGTCAGTCGGAGATCCGGAGTGGATGGAGTTCATCGTGCGGACGGTGTCTTCGGTGCTGATCGGGGTCCAGGCGCGGATGGTGGTTGTGGGGGGCGGTGGTTCGGTCGTGGCGAGCGTCGGTTGAGTGCTGAAGCTGTTGTGTATGTCCGCGATCTTGTTGTGGAAGTAGGAGGCGAGGGAGTTGCAGAGGTTTCGCGAAGGGGTGATGTCGTTGTTTCCGGCGTTGGGGTTGGAGAGCTCTTTGACGATGTTGAAGAGTTCCTTGCTGTTGTGTGCGTTGTTGTTCAGTCGTTCCTTGAATGCGGTTTTCTTGGTGGCGTGGATGAGTTGGTGGTGTTTTCGGGTGGCGAGCTTGAGGGCAGTCATGTTGTCTGGTGTTGGGTATCTGCGCCAGGTTCTCTCGAGGGCTCGGCAGTTCTCCTTGGATCTCTTGAGTTCGCCGGTGAACCATGGGGCTTCAGGGGGGCGAGGTCGTCTGCGCAGTTGCTGATCCACTTCGCGAGGTTGGTGGCCGCCTGGCTTGGGTTCGTTGCGCTGGTGGGAGGGTTCATGCTCAGGGAGGTCGCGAGCTGGTCGGCTGTGATCTTGTTCCAGCTCCTGCGTGCAACCTGTTGCTGGTGGTGGTGGATCGTGGTCCTACTGAAGCTGAAGTGGACGCAGCTGTGGTCCGTCCAGTGGAGTCCGGTGGCGTGGCTAAAGGCGATGTCCTTGCTGGATGAGAACACTGGGTTGAGTGTGTGTCCGGCGTAGTGGGTGGGGGTGGTCACCAGCTGCTTGAGACCGAGGTTGGCGAGGTTGTCCAGCAGGGTGGTGGTGTTGCGGTCGTTGTTGTTCTCCAGGTGGAAGTTGAGGTCTCCGAGGAGGATGTAGTCAGCGGAGAGGAGGGCATGCGGGCTGATGAAGTCGGCGATGTCTTCGCTGAATTGTGTGCGTGGTCCCGGGGGTCTGTAGATGAGGGTGCCTCTGAGGGTGGTCTTGGGGTTGACGTGGACCTGGAAGTGCAGGTGTTCGGCGGGTGCGGGGGTGTCGTCGGTGTTGGTCGTGATGCGGATGGTGTTCCTGTGGATGATGGCGATGCCTCCTCCGGTCTGGTTGATGCGGTCCCTCCGGATGATCTTGTAGTCGTCTGGGATGGCGATGGCGATGTCGGGCGCTGAATAGGCGTTCATCCAGGTTTCCTTGAGGAAGGCGACGTCTGGTGAGGTTGTGTCGAGCAGGTTCCAGAGCTCGACGGCGTGTCTGTGGACGGAGCGGGTGTTGAGCAGGATGCATTTCAGGTGGCTTCTGCTGTTGCTCGGCTTGGTCTTGGTCGGTGCTGGAGTAGTGCAGGTCCGGATGCAGGTGAACTTGCAGGCGTTGCAGCAGAAGGGTCCGTGGGTGCGTCTCGGGGTGGCTCGGTAGCATCCCGGGATTCGGCCGGTGTTAAGTGCGTTGAGGGTGGCGGCGTCGTACGTCCGGCGGGTGGGCTGGGGTCTGCGAGGGCCAGGGGTCCTGGCACTGGGCGCGGTCCAGGCGCGGACGGGCACAGACGGGCTTACCTTTGGCGCACCTTCGGCGCTCAGTCGGTTCTCCCGCTGCACGCTCGCTCTGGGGGCGTCATAAGAAGGGGGACGTGAGGGCGGGTCAGCTGGGCGGCGGGAGCGGCTCGGCCAATGGGCGGGTGGTGGGCGGGGCCTGTGGCGAGCAGCGGCGGGAACTGGCGAGCGGGCGGCTCTGCTGTGGCTGGGCCGCTCGGGGGACCAGGGGGGCGTCGGAGGCGGAAAAAATGCAGCAAGGCTGGCTGGCAGGAGCAGGGCTGGCTGGCAGGAGCAGGAGGCGGCAGGAGGAGCAAGGGGGTGACCCGGCCTGGTGAGAGGCGCAGCCTGACAGGTGGGTTTTGCAGATAGTCCGAAGGGGCTTCTCCCTCCCCTTCGAGACTACCCCCTCCCTCCATGCCACCCACACTCCATCACATGTTTGAGGATCATTTGGCCCTTCTCTGTCAGGAAGTTACAGTTCTCTTGGCCAAGGGAGCTATTGAGCGTGTCCCCGTGCCAGAAATCAGTTGTGGTTGTTATTCCCACTACTTCCTGGTACCCAAGAAGGACAAAGGCCTGCGTCCTATTTTGGACCTCAGGGACGACAACCGCTTTCTCCGGAAGGAGTAGTTAAAAATGTTGACATTGGCTCAGGTCCTGTCTGCCCTTGACCCTGGAGACTGGATGGTAGCATTGGACTTGCAGGACGCCTCTTTTCACATCCCTGTCCTGTCTGCCCCCTGGCGTTACCTACGGTTCACGGTGGGCCACGAGCATTTTCAGTTTATGGCGTTAGTCACAGCTCATCTGCGTAGATCAGGTGTTCCAGTCTTCCCGTATCTCGACGACTGGCTGTTGAAGGCGAGTACGACCCAGTGGCCCCCCACCTCCAGACTACGTCGGACCTCTTGCATTCGCTGGGGTTTACTATCAACGTGCAGTATAACAACAGATTCCCTCTCAAAAGCTCCTTTTCATCGGAGCGGTTCTGGCTACAGGGCAGTTTCAGGCTTATCCTCCCGAACAGCGAGTCTGATATTTGGGCTATGATTCCGATCTTTCTGCCTCTATCCTGGGTTTCGGTCAGAATGACCGGCTTCTGGGCCTCATGATCTCCTGCATCCTGATGGTGGAACATGCCAGGTGGCATATGCGCCCTCTGCAGTGGGATCTGAAGTTCCAGTGGGCACAGCATCAGAGGAATCTTTCCGATTGCATCCAGATTTCAGAGGGCACTGCACACCAATTGCAGTGGTGGCTAACAAACCAGGATTGGGTCAACGGCAGATCCCTCTCCCTTCCCCAACCAGAGTTCACAGTGGTGACCGGTGCATCACTTCTTGGGTGGGGCGGCCACATGGGGGAGGCGGAGATCAGAGGCCTCTTGTTTCCGGCAAAGTCCGGGCTCCACATCAACCTTCTGGAGCTCCAGGCGATTCGTCTTGCACTGAAGGCATTCCTTCCTTCTGTCAAAGGGAGAGTAGTTCAGGTGTTCACGGACTACACCACCGCTGTGTGGTATTGCAACAAACAGTGCAGAGTGGGGTTGTGGGCCCTCTGCCAGGAGGCCCTTTGTCTCTGGAAGTGGCTGGAACGTCAGGGCATGTCCCTAGTGGGGTCAACATCTGGCAGGTTCCCTGAATGCCGGGATGGCGAACTCAGCCGCCGGTGCTTGATGGATTCTGAATGGCGTCTTCACTCGGAGGTGGTGCAAGGTCTCTTTCAGCGGTGGGGAGAGCCTTGTTTAGATCTATTCGCCACTGAAGAAAACGCGCAATGTCAGCAGTTCTGCGCTTTGGAATTTCCAAGGCGGCACTCGCTAGGTGACGCTTTTCGTCGCGAGTGGAGTTGCGGTCTTGAGTACACCTTTCTATCTATACCACTTCTGCCCAGAGTGCTGAAGAACAAGCGCAACTGGGCCCAAGTAATTCTTGTGGCTCTTGACTGGGCACAAAGAGTCTGGTAATCCGAACTCTTGAACATGGCCATCGATCCTCTGATCAAATTGCCCCTTCCGGAGGATCTTCTGTCGCAGCAGCAGCGGACGGTCTTCCACCCGAACCTGTCCAGCCTCCACCTCCTTGCGTGGAGATTGAGCGGCGACAGTTGACAGCCTTCGACCTACATCCTAAAGTCTGTAATGTTATCTTGGCAGCAAGGCGTCCCTCTACTAAAACAGTATATGCCTGTAGATGGAGCAAATTTGTGGCCCGGTTCGCAGCAAAGGCTGTGGGTCCCCTTTCTGTTCCCTTTCTGAGGTTCTCCTCTTTCTACTTTCTTTGGCCCATCTGGGCTCTGCTCTGGGCACCCTCAAGGGCTATCTTTCGGCCATTTTGGCCTTTCTTTGCTTTCCTGATCAGCCTTCTCTTTTCAAGTCCCCTATTGTAAATCGTTTCCTTAGGGGCATTATTCACCTGTTTCCACCTATTCCTTTCGTAATGCTCCAGTGGGACTTGAACCTTGTTCTAACTTACCTTATGTGCGCTCCCTTCGAGCCTCTACATAATTGTCCTCTCAGACTCATGACCTTAAAGATTGCTTTTATGGTTGCCATCACCTCTACTCGCAGGGTGAGTGAGCTTCAGGCTCTTTCTTCTAAGCCTCCTTTCCTTGCTGTTCATCTGGACAAGGTTGTTCTCTGAACTCGACCTTCTGTTCTTCCCAAAGTGGTTACCTCTTTCCACATAGGACATACCATTACTTTGCCCACCTTCGTCCCACCCCCGCATACTTCTAAAGAGGAGCAGAGGCTCCACCATCTGGAACCAAAACGTGCGCTCTAATTTTACCTAGATACCACAAAACAATTCCAGGTGGATGATCTGCTCTTTTTTGGCTATGTGGGTGCCAAGAAAGGTCAGGCTGTGCAAAAGCTAACCATCTCTCGGTTGGTTGTTCTTTGTATTAAAATTGGTTATTCATTGGCGAAAAATTGCTCGCCTATTCCACCAGGCTGACGGCAGCCACTACTGCTTTGCGACTTGGAGTCCCGCTTTATGACATCTGCCAGGCAGCCACGTGGGCTTCATTGCACCTCCAAGTCCAAAGAGACAGCTTCTTTGGCCGCTCCATTCTTCAGGACTTCCTGGTGTGAACTTAGTTTGCAGACCCTTCTCCGGGGTTGGTATTGTTGGGGTATCTATTCTAAGGTAAGATGAACAAGTTACTTACCTTCGGTAACGATATATCTGTAAGAGACGTATATTAGTTATGGATTCCTTACCGCCCCACCCATCCTCCCTGTTCTGTGAACTGACTTCTAAAGTAAGGGACTCCCTTTCAGGGTCCTAGTTTTATGCACCAGTGGTCAGGGTCTTGAATGGCTCTGCGCTTCTGCCATGGAATGTTGTGTAAAGAACTGATGTCAGCACGCAAAGGCGGCGTCTAAGTAGATACAGTGACGTCATTGCGGCGATCACAACGCCAACGACGAATGGGGAGTCAACCAACGCTACCTACGGACACGCAGGGGTACTGCTGAGAAAAAATCTCCGGATCCAGTCTGACGCCTTGGGGTAATTCTAAGGCAACAAATTCACAACTAATGTCTTTTACAGGTATATCGTTACCGAAGGTAAGTAACTTGTTCTTTAATGCTTAAGTTATCATAAATATGAGTTCACCATTGAGTTAGATTTTAAAGACAGAGCCCGAAATATCGCTGAAACATTTTTCTGGACCTTTCCTAAGCGTAGGCAGAAAGTAGGCCTATTAGGGCAAAGTCTAGCAAGGACGATGTAGTGAAACAGCTTTCAGGTTTTACTGCACTGCGAGAGCGCACTAACACCAATATGTTGTGCTCCCCTTTATTTTTTAATGTATTAGTACCCAGTTCTGTGTGCTTATAAGGCACACTTTTCAGGAAACCTATGAATATATAAAAGTAGACTTTTTGTTAGCGGGAAAGGCATTTTTCATATATATATATATATATATCAGACAGCGTATGCCCAATAACTTGCCATAGGTTCACTTTAGGTATTGTATACAATGGACTTGTAGGAGAGTTAAATAAACCAAATAGGGAGGAAAAGCACACGTGCTTTACTATGGTATAGTAGTATAACAGTGCACTGAGTCCTACAGCCAGCAATAATAGGGTCCAGAAAAAGGTAAACCATCTGGAGTGACCTAGCAGAAAAGGCGATTTTGCTACACACTCCTTGAACGTTTCTTTCCTCTGTCTAGCCAACTTTTGTATTTGTTCACAAATTGAAAAGGGTGTGTAAGAAGCATAGACACTCTGTGGTTCAGTTGATATTGAAGTGAAACTGTCTTCCTTTCTACTGTGGATGCAATTGTTCCGTATCCTCATCCAGGAAACAGCTCATTTGCTTTGTTTTTTGATTGCTAATGGTGTCTCCCAAGGCCAATGGGCAGTGCTTGGGCATTGTTCAGTGTACATATTCAGGTGCTTGGTCCTTATAAAAGCATAGTGGCAGGACCACCAACACAAATACAAACAATAATTATCACACATGCTATACTTTTGTAAACTTAGACAGTGACCTTCAATGCATTAGTAAACCAAAGGTGAATACATCACAACAATAATTTTAATATTTTTTTATTATTCAATGCCAGTGATCAAGCACGAAGGTATTCTAAAGTACACATTATACTGATTCATTTACATCCACTGAATCTGAAAGAAAATAGCAAGAAACAGCAGTCACATGTGATCAATCCGTAAACCAATGTGTTCACATAAGCAAATTACGATTTTTCAATGTCATGGTGAGGTGGAAACATAAGTAAAAGCTGTTATACCCATGCCTGAGATTTTAAGTACACATGATGGGGTTAATTAGTCAAATTGTGTCACATTATTGTTAACCCCATGTCATTAACGTGTTGCGTCAATAGTCTAGAAAGAGAAGATCTGTTGCCCAAATGAAGTCTAAGATCAATCAAATCACTTGTTTACTGGCATGGAAGGGTTGACACATTTCAACCCCACAGTTTTAGAGTGCCTTCTCTGGACAAGGACTTGGGTGCCATATTTTCACCTGTGAAACAATTCTTCCGTATGGCAACAAAGGTACTTCTATATGGCTAATGTAATGCAATCTTACTGTCTCACGCAGTTGTAGGTGACTGCACACACACTTTCATTTGTAAACGATTTGAGACAATTGCATTTGTTTGTAAAGACACAGTTCAGTCATTTGACTGTACCATGCAAGTGACCAATGTATCCATTACATTAGACTGGCCAGCTAGAGAAAGGATGAAACTCTGTTCATTACCACCAATATGTCATAGAGTCTTGTGCTTAGAAGGATGTGAACAGGATTCTTTCATACCTTATGTCATATGGCTCCTCAAAGCTGATGATTTTTAGAACCAGTATTATGGAGAAGGCTGCTTTGTTAGTAACTTTGTTGTGTATTTTTTATATCCCAAGGTATCCACTTTTTTCAAATTGTTTTTGCTGGTTTGTAGGAATTTGTAGTTGGGGTTTTGTTTACTCTTAAGGGTGAGATTTTATCAAACATCAGAGCACTCTTTTGGCTTTTTCCTTCCAAGTTGCCAAATTTAGTATTACACTGCTTTGTTATTATCTAATTTCCAGTTTGATTTTTCAATTTAATAGGGTTTTCATCCTGTTCGAATTTACCCTGACTGAATTTCCGCTGCTGATTTAATCCGGTTGATGAACTTCTTATAAAATGGTTCTGAATTCGAGATGTTAATTTACCGTGGTCTTAGTACATCTCGTTTTATATACTAGTATAAATTAGCATCTTGGATAGTCTAGACATAGGATGTTTAATGTCCTGTTCTATCCAATATTTGACTGCATGTGAGAACAAGTTTATCAAAGGGACGTTGCATGGATCCATGTCCTACCGCTAGGTATGTGAGCTACAACCCATTGAGAAGTATTTACTTTGTTGTAGAATCCTTGTGTACAAGTATTCATAATATTCAAACTGCAGTATTGGCTGCGTAGATCACTTTATTGCCCAACCCGAGGTAAGCATGGTGTTTTCTTCAGTATGTGTCCCATATTAGATTCATGTCTTATCTGTGCATGGGCTCATTTTCACCAATATGAGAAGGTAGATGAATCCCAGCTTGCTGAGCTTTACACATGCCAGAAAAGTAAATAAAGTAGGCAGGGCAGGTGGCTGTCATCTGTCAGCTACGAATAGTGCTGTCTAGAGTAAATCCTTTACTGTTCTTGCTTTTAGGTCAAGAAATTAAAACTGAGAGCTCAAAAAGCTAAGAAGAGCTCAACTGTCTTTAAACACAAAGCTGAGCGACCAAGTGGAAATAAGGAGCTGCTCGTCAGTCCAAGCGGAAGAGCAGCGCCCAGCAAAGGCAGATCTGCAGTGGAAAGTCCAAGCTCCCTCCAGCTGTTAAAAAATGTCAAAAAACTGCAAATGACCTTGAAGAAAGAGGACATCATGTGGGAGAAATAAGAGTTTGAACCCTGCATCTGCTATGCACTTTTATTATTTAAATATAATTTTATTTGAATTGTCCTTGCTTTATTTGTCATTTTATATTTAAAATGAGGGTATGTAAATGTACCTCAGAACTGTTTCACTTTTATATATTTTTTTATTTGTAATGAACAATTACGATTTTTAAAAAACCTATTTTCAATAAAATTATTATTGCTAAAGAGATTTTTTCTGTAAATCTGTGTATTTATTTTACTTTGTCGCAAATTGAGCTAATCTGCATTTGAAAAGCACGGTGTTAAATCATTTAGTAAACAGAAGATAATCCATGTTAAGAGAATAAGTCCCATTTCAGACAATACTTAATGAGTGTATTGTTGCAGAGTACAAGGAGGTCGGTGTTTAGAACATAATCCCCATGGCAGCAGTTGCTAAAGCAGCTTCTTTAATTCTTCTTTCAGTCTGTCTGGATTTACTGGCTGTTATTCTATCTGACAGATGTGTGAAATATTTTCGGCTGTGTTGAAGTTCACCCCAAGGCTTTTGTTTTGCAGTAGGCGGCTTAAAAGACTTGGTAACACAACCCTCCAAATGGACGGGTGTTTGTTGAGTGGATTGTTGTCCTGGAGCTAACTGCCTGGTAGCTCATCAAGACTCCATAAAAGGAGATTTGCTGTCGATTAAGTTGTATTTGTAGTACATTACGGTAGCTTTGCTGTGGTCTTGCCCTGGTTTGTGCAAATAATTGCTCTTTAGGAACACCTGTGAGATCATGAAAAGCTGAATACTCTGTTTTAGGCACTGCTTACTGTCTGAAGTATGATTTGTGCCATGAAGATATACGTATTTTTATCCATTATAGATTTTATATTGTTTTCGACAATGTGTTAGTTTCATCGGTAGGTATTTGATCTTGTATACATTTGTCCATAAGGACCAACAGTCCAGTATTCAAATGTGCTGTTGGGGTTTACCATGTGCTTTTTTTTTTTTTTATATCCTTTTAAGTACATAAGCACCTTTTTTTTAAATTTTTTTATGCTACTTGCAGTGAGTGCACAACCGTAAGCATCTCAAGAAGATTGTCTTACTTGTTGCATCACGCTTGTTTATAACCTCCGGTTTCCTTGTTACTTACTTTAGATTTAATTGAAAGAAACACTATGACTTCACTGTGCTTGCAAAGAAAAATATGGTGGGAACCAATCACAGAGTAGGCATTTCTGCATAAATCGAATTAAGAACCTAAGCTAAGCATATGATTTCAACTTATTGTTATATAATAAGGATGTTGTTACAAGCATTTTTTCTGATACAGGTCCAACTCAAAATATTCAGCTCTGTGTACGTGAAAATACTACCTCCTAATTCATTACCATGTACATCCTTACAACCTTGTTAATTACATCAGTTTTGTGTCGGCACAGCATCCAGGGCCTCTAGTTACCTCGTTTAGCCACCATCTTATGGCTGCACACCTTTGTGTTCCCCTACCGTGATTTATTTTGGTGATTGTGCAGGATCTTATACATCCGTCATTTGTGAAAGACTTCTGGCATGTCTTCCTTTTTTTTTTTTTTTTTTTTGATCGTTTACATTTCACAAAAATTGCAATACACAATGTGGCACATCTTGGAGCCACTTCGCACCTCTCCTCTCCCCTTGATGAATACACCGACCAATGTCCAGTCCCCCCATATGTCCCCTCACTGTTACAGGATTGATCTACATTGTATTTTCCTAGGTCTTTATTTTCTCACAAAAATAGGGAAGGTAGTCTGTGTTAATTGCCATGGGCCCCATACTTTCTCAAATTTACTTTGGCAACCACAGGTTTTGTTGACTGGTTTCTCTGCCAGCATACACCAGTGAATGTTGGCTGTGCATTGTTCCACAGTTGGGTATTTCTGCTGCCCCATAGCTTATGTCCCTTCTATCCACCATGAGGCTGGTGTTGCACAACAACAGAGTGTACTTGGGCAGTGTCTGATCTCCCTGTATCTCTAGAGTTGCCAGCATCTGAAAGAGACCCGTTAGTGATAGATTCCTTACCTTAGAATATCCCCAGGCGTCAGACTGGATCCGGAAAGCTTTCGTCAGCAGTACCCCAGCGCGTCGATAGGTGTCGTCGTACAGCTCCGCGTGCGTCGTTGGTGTCGTATTCGCTGAGATGACGTCACTGGAACTACCTAGACGCGCCCACGTGCGCTGACGTCAGTTCTTTCTTTTTCCACACCAGCAAGTGCAGATCCGGAGAGTGTTATCCCGTCAACTAGTTGACTTAAGTGTTTGTTTGATTAAATTGTAAGTAAAACTTACTCCTGGTGCATAGAGATGCCCGGTTTCAAGCTTTGCGAGGCCTGTCCGCGCACGATGTCGCTGACAGACCCGCATCGTGAGTGTCTCTTCTGCCGAGTCATGGCCCCGAAAACTTTGGTGAAGCGGTCCTGAAAATGGCTGGAGGTCCGGGAGTTGGCCCCACGTCGTTCCAGGTGCCGGTCTCATGGGAAGTCGAAAGCCCAGTTGCGGAGCAAACACCATCATTCGAAGTCTTTGCACTCGGAGTCAAGTAAGGCGAAGCACAAAAAGTCGAAGAAGTGTCTTTGCTCTTAGTCATCCCCTCGCCGGTCACGGGACGCGGCTAAGTGGGTATGTGGCACCGCCCCTGCGGCTCCGATGGAGCCTGAGCAGTTACCGTTGGCTTACACACCTGTCCCGGGTCCATTGGCGACTCCAGCCGAATTTAAACACACGGAAGGTACCAAAAGTCTCAATTAACTAGATTCAAAGGAACCTAAAAGTGTCCCACATTCATACTAAGACCACGAAGTTAGTCCAGAGAGGTAACATTGTTATACCAATAGGAGAGAGAGAAGATGCAAAGTATGAAAACTAGAAAAAGTACCCATCAGCCCACTCAAAAGTGGAATTTCGTCATCTGGGATATTTGCGTTGGAAGATGGTGTCCTGTAGGTTCCTCCTCAGAAAAAATCTGAGGCTACCTAATATTGGACCCACTGGTTGAACTTTCAACCAAAGAAGATGACAGTGTGTAAGCTGAAGGGGCAAAAGTTGCAGTGCTCAAAATAGAAAGAAAGAAAAGGAAAATGATCCAAGTGATTTAAAAATACCTACTTTGATGTCATAAGAAAAACTTTATTAGGGCTGTCCATCAATGCGGTATGATTAAAAGCAGTGTAATAATAGCATGCAAGGAATTGCTATTCACCATGTGTGTTATTTGGTCAACATGTTTCAGCCTTTACCGGCTTTCGTCAGGACCTATGATGTACTACTGCAACACTTACTTAGTATGATGTGATAGAAAATCTACATCCACTCTCCAATTTTCAAAAGAAAATTGGTGTATCTTCTCCTGTATGTACAATATGGGAAACAAAAACAAAACAAGGTTAGAGATATAAACAACTGTCGCATATTGCTATGTAAGTTGTGTGTTTATTTGATAATGTTCACTCACCCTAGTTGAAGGGAGGAAGAACCTCACCTCACCTGGCAACCGCTCAGGGTAAAGGAGGCCACGCACTGAAAATAAGCTCATAGATCTGAATATAACTTCAGATTCAGACTAAACAAGCAAAAAAGGAACGTTTCATCAGTGTTAGAAAAATGGCAATATGGCAGGCCGTGATTTTATGCAAAAAAAGGGGAAATTCTTAAGATAAAGATATATCTATCACAACTATCTGGTTTGACTCAAATGAGATGCCTCACAAGGTAATTGCAGCAACAGAGTACCACACTATGAGCCATGGATGGTACATCATAAAGTACAAAGTAATTCTCTTAACAAATATCCATGTATACATCTGTCTATCTGCAAGCCCGCCTATTTCTATGGTTTCAAACGCACAGCAAACACTCACCTCTCCGTCGTTGCCTCGGGTATGAAACTGAGCCGAGGGGGAGGTGGTGACGCAGTGTAGTGCACGAGATTAAGTACGTGCGAGGCGGACCTTGGAGAAAGCTCTCAAGAGCGGTACTGTGATTGGTTCAATAAGTTATTGTGGTCTAAACCAATAATGGCCCTTGCTTCATGTTAGATTTTGTACGTGCTGGGCGGACCTTGGAGAAAGCTATCCATAGCGGTACTATAATTGGTTCAATGAGTTGTTGTGGTCTGAAACAATACTAGCCTTTGCTTCATGTTAGACGGACTACGAGGAGAGCTGTCAAAAGTGGTTCTATGTTTAGTTCAATGAGTGGTTCTGATATGGACCAATGGACACTCTTTCCTCATGTGCCATTCCTCTGGTCACCACGAAAAATATATTCAAGACCTCGTCTTCGAAAGACGGGGGTTGTTATTATGGCCCCAGCGCATGCGTAAGCACGCGGACTATTCTGATTGGTTAGTTCCTTCCGGACGCGGAAATAAACCATCCCTTGTGTAAACAAACAAAGACACAAGCGATTAGCAGATATTGCGCATTACTCTTATGACAACCATATGTGGCCCTGCGAATATGTTCAATTGGCTCACAACGGACCCGGGAAAGGGAAAAATGGAAAAGAATATACACACTGCGTTAGCCTCGCAGGGCGAGGAAAAAAGGGGAAGCAGGTGGGCAACGTGCGACGCTTAAAGGCACGGTACCAATTCTCAGTATGTGGGTTGTCATTTACAGATGAACCGATGTGCGTAAGTAAGGTACCAGATAAGGGTCTACTGATCATGCAAGTGTAGAGTATGGTCTGAGATGGTAATTCAGTGGAAAAAGATTGAGTCTCAAACGGTGTCGGGACCCTTGTGTGAAGTCCAGTCAACCGCTTAGAGGACCCTATGTTGGTACTCTCCAATAGGGACTATGCTAACCCTACCGTTGGTGTGGGAGGAGCCTATTGTGAGCCTCATATTGTGTGGTACAGGATCCTGTCAGATGTTGCAAACTTAAAAGGTAGAGCATACCTTAGAAGTAGAAGGTGTGGATATACAAAGGTTGACCAGAGAGGCTCACAGCTGCATCCATTGGATGTCATCATTCAGTCCCTCCGTGTCGCTCCTTAATTTAAAGACCCATCTTTGTTCTTTTCTCAGTAAGAATCGTGAGACATCTGTGACATGATCAGGTATGTATGGTTGTTCTAGAATCAGCCACTCCAAATCATCAGGATTGTGTTTTTTATCGAGAGAGTGCGAAGTGAGCCGGGTCGCTTGCTTGTTGCGCCTGATTGTGCTCTTATGTTCTTGTATACGCAATTTAATCTTTCTCGTGGTCATTCCTATATACCTTAAGCCGCAGGGGCAGGTGATCAGGTAGATGACCTTGTCACTGTTGCAGTTGGTGTGGCGTTTAAGTAGCCACGGTCGAGTGGTACCTATGTCAACTGAAAGGATCTTTCTTGTTTGTGGACACACCGAACAATTCCCGCATGGGTGATGCCCTTGAACTGGCGGGAGATTCCACAAAGTGGATGTGGGTTCTTCCACACTATGTCGAGGTCTTGTGTGGACCAGTTCATCTTTCAAATTCATGCCTCTCTTAAATGAGAACAATGGCAGAGGGATGGTCTCACCAGAACTGTTTAGAATCTGCCATTTCTGTCTTATTATTTTTTGGATCTTGGAAGAGGAGGTGTTGTAGGTGGTCACACATACCAGCCTATCCAATGATGGTTTCTTGACTGGAGGTTCCAACAATGCCTCGCGATGGTTGTTCGCAGCTCGTTTCAGAGATGTTCTGACTAGAGTATTGGGGTAGCGCCGCATCCTTAGCTTGGTTGCGAGATCTTTAGCCTTTGAGTGGAAGTCTGTTATATTTGAACAATTCCTCTGAACCCTCAGGAACTGACCAAACGGGAGGTTCTCCCGGAGGGAACGGGGATGGTGGCTGTCAAATCCCTCTGCCATTGTTCTCATTTAAGAGAGGCATGAATTTGAAAGATGAACTGGTCCACACAAGACCTCGACATAGTGTGGAAGAACCCACATCCACTTTGTGGAATCTCCCGCCAGTTCAAGGGCATCACCCATGCGGGAATTGTTCGGTGTGTCCACAAACAAGAAAGATCCTTTCAGTTGACATAGGTACCACTCGACCGTGGCTACTTAAACGCCACACCAACTACAACAGTGACAAGGTCATCTACCTGATCACCTGCCCCTGCGGCTTAAGGTATATAGGAATGACCACGAGAAAGATTAAATTGCGTATACAAGAACATAAGAGCACAATCAGGCGCAACAAGCAAGCGACCCGGCTCACTTCGCACTTTCTCGATAAAAAACACAATCCTGATGATTTGGAGTGGCTGATTCTAGAACAACCATACATACCTGATCATGTCACAGATGTCTCACGATTCTTACTGAGAAAAGAACAAAGATGGGTCTTTAAATTAAGGAGCGACACGGAGGGACTGAATGATGACATCCCATGGATGCAGCAGTGAGCCTCTCTGGTCAACCTTTGTATATCCACACCTTCTACTTCTAAGGTATGCTCAACCTTTTAAGTTTGCAACATCTGACAGGATCCTGTACCACACAATATGAGGCTCACTATAGGCTCCTCCCACACCAACGGTAGGGTTAGCATAGTCCCTATTGGAGAGTACCAACATAGGGTCCTCTAAGCGGTTGACTGGACTTCACACAAGGGTCCCGACACCGTTTGATACTCAATCTTTTTCCACTGAATTACCATCTCAGACCATACTCTACACTTGCATGATCAGTAGACCCTTATCTGGTACCTTACTTACGCACATCGGTTCATCTGTAAATGACAACCCACATACTGAGAATTGGTACCGTGCCTTTAAGCGTCGCACGTTGCCCACCTGCTTCCCCTTTTTTCCTCGCCCTGCGAGGCTAACGCAGTGTGTATATTCTTTTCCATTTTTCCCTTTCCCGGGTCCGTTGTGAGCCAATTGAACATATTCGCAGGGCCACATATGGTTGTCATAAGAGTAATGCGCAATATCTGCTTATCGCTTGTGTCTTTGTTTGTTTACACAAGGGATGGTTTATTTCCGCGTCCGGAAGGAACTAACCAATCAGAATAGTCCGCGTGCTTACGCATGCGCTGGGGCCATAATAACAACCCCCGTCTTTCGAAGACGATGTCTTGAATATATTTTTCGTGGTGACCAGAGGAATGGCACATGAGGAAAGAGTGTCCATTGGTCCATATCAGAACCACTCATTGAACTAAACATAGAACCACTTTTGACAGCTCTCCTCGTAGTCCGTCTAACATGAAGCAAAGGCTAGTATTGGTTCAGACCACAACAACTCATTGAACCAATTATAGTACCGCTATGGATAGCTTTCTCCAAGGTCCGCCCAGCACGTACAAAATCTAACATGAAGCAAGGGCCATTATTGGTTTAGACCACAATAACTTATTGAACCAATCACAGTACCGCTCTTGAGAGCTTTCTCCAAGGTCCGCCTCGCACGTACTTAATCTCGTGCACTACACTGCGTCACCACCTCCCCCTCGGCTCAGTTTCATACCCGAGGCAATGACGGAGAGGTGAGTGTTTGCTGTGCGTTTGAAACCATAGAAATAGGCGGGCTTGCAGATAGACAGATGTATACATGGATATTTGTTAAGAGAATTACTTTGTACTTTATGATGTACCATCCATGGCTCATAGTGTGGTACTCTGTTGCTGCAATTACCTTGTGAGGCATCTCATTTGAGTCAAACCAGATAGTTGTGATAGATATATCTTTATCTTAAGAATTTCCCCTTTTTTTGCATAAAATCACGGCCTGCCATATTGCCATTTTTCTAACACTGATGAAACGTTCCTTTTTTGCTTGTTTAGTCTGAATCTGAAGTTATATTCAGATCTATGCGCTTATTTTCAGTGCGTGGCCTCCTTTACCCTGAGCGGTTTCCAGGTGAGGTGAGGTTCTTCCTCCCTTCAACTAGGGTGAGTGAACATTATCAAATAAACACACAACTTACATAGCAATATGTGACAGTTGTTTATATCTCTAACCTTGTTTTGTTTTTGTTTCCCATATTGTACATACAGGAGAAGATACATCAATTTTCTTTTGAAAATTGGAGAGTGGATGTAGATTTTCTATCACATCATACTAAGTAAGTGTTGCAGTAGTACATCATAGGTCCTGACGAAAGCCGGTAAAGGCTGAAACATGTTGACCAAATAACACACATGGTGAATAGCAATTCCTTGCATGCTATTATTACACTGTTTTAATCATACCGCATTGATGGACAGCCCTAATAAAGTTTTTCTTATGACATCAAAGTAGGTATTTTTAAATCACTTGGATCATTTTCCTTTTCTTTCTTTCTATTTTGAGCACTGCAACTTTTGCCCCTTCAGCTTACACACTGTCATCTTCTTTGGTTGAAAGTTCAACCAGTGGGTCCAATATTAGGTAGCCTCAGATTTTTTCTGAGGAGGAACCTACAGGACACCATCTTCCAACGCAAATATCCCAGATGACGAAATTCCACTTTTGAGTGGGCTGATGGGTACTTTTTCTAGTTTTCATACTTTGTATCTTCTCTCTCTCCTATTGGTATAACAATGTTACCTCTCTGGACTAACTTCGTGGTCTTAGTATGAATGTGGGACACTTTTAGGTTCCTTTGAATCTAGTTAATTGAGACTTTTGGTACCTTCCGTGTGTTTAAATTGTCTAGTTGGGGGACAAGGTACTATTTGGTCTATAAAAACATTTTCCCCTTGGACCCTTTTCCACTCTTCTGTTTTTTTGTTGACTCCAGCCGAATTGCA
Source organism: Lissotriton helveticus (assembly GCF_964261635.1). NCBI lineage: Eukaryota > Metazoa > Chordata > Amphibia > Caudata > Salamandridae > Lissotriton > Lissotriton helveticus. The sequence continues at coordinate 819,915,318 of NC_136067.1, read as the reverse complement.
AGAGTTTGTGTCTGCAATGGCACGTATCTTCGGGCCCCACTGTTCCACGTTCCTCGACGTCGCCGGCCCCAACGTAGACTCCCAGAGGCCTCCATGGCTCTGGCCGGGGCTCCCCATTCTTGCCGGTGGACCCCGTGCGGCCACCACTGACCTAGACGACGCCGATGCCAGCGGCGCCGATGCCGGCGGACGACAACGTCATCGACTTCTTTTCCGACGTCTGGACGGTGTCGAAGGGATGTCTTCCGGCACTGATCCCAACGCCAATGGGGGACTTTTACCCATTTATTCACCCACGTCCTCATCCCCTCCTGCAGGAAGGGGAGGTTTTGGAAGGGTTTGAAGACCCTCTCGCAGCACAGTGCGAGTTCGTCCCTGACTGGGATGAGGATGCGGAGGCCGGTGGCCCAGATTACACTCCGGCACCTGGCTCACCATCCCCTTCAGCTACTATGGAGGAGTGTGGTTCCTATTCCACTGTGCTACTTAGGGCGGCAGAGGCTCTTGACCTCGAGCTCCCTACATTGGCTGTCAGGACCAACCTACTGACTGAAGTGCTTCGGCCAGCTTCTTCTTCTACAGAACTGCTGTTGCCGTTTAATGTGGCACTTTTTGATGTGCTTTGGGCGCTTGGTCCCGGCCCAACACAGGGGCTCCTGTGGATAAGGGTGTGGGTCGACGTCATCGCCCGGCTCCGGGCGACCCTGCCTTCCTCACCTAGCACCCCACACCTGAAAGTTTGGTGGTTCAGGCCTCCATGTCCCTGAGTGTGTTTCCTTCTGCTCCAACAGACAAGGAATCCAAGAAATTGGAGCAGTTTGGCAAGAAGATTTATTTTTCCGCAAGTTCTGGACTGCGATCTGTGAACACTGCCTGTCTCTTGGGCCGCTATTCCCATTCTGTATGGGATGCGGTTGAGCAGGTGCTACCTCAGTGTCCAAAGGAGGCTCAGACAGTTCTCTCCCAAGCTCCTGTGGAGGGGAGAGATGCATCCAAGTTCACTATACGTTATGGTCTTGATACCACTGATTCGCAGGGTAGGGTGATTTCCACTACGGTGGCGTTACGTCGTCATGCCTGGTTTAGGACGACTGGCTTTTCTGTAGATGTCCAGAATACTTTGATGGACATGCCCTTCGATGGCACCCGCCTCTTTGGTGATAAGGCGGATTCCACATTGGAGCGTTTTAAGGACTCTCAGGCCACGGCCAAGTCCTTAGGCCTTTCGGCCGCACGTACTCCTTCCACTTCCAACTTTTCTTCCTTTTGAAGCTCTGGAAGAGGCGTGCAAACACGTTCCTTTCAGAACAAGCCTGTGCAGCAACAGTCCCAGCACAGCCGCGGACGTGTGGCTCGCAGAGGCGAGTCATGGGGCCAGCGTGCGGGTAAGTCCACCAATACCCCCGCTGCCAGTGCCTCCAAACCTTCCTAGTCCGGTGTTTCAGGCCCACCAGACGCCAGTGGGGGGCAGGATTTTTCATCACCTTTCCCACTGGCGCACCACTACATCAGACCGGTGGGTTCTGGAGATTGTTCGAAGGGGCTACTCCTCCCCTTCGAGTCTACCCCCAGCCATGCCACCGCAGTTCCACCGCATGTCAGGGGATCATTTGGCACTTCTCCAGCAGGAAGTTGCGGCCCTCTTGGCCAAGGGGGCCATTGAGCGCGTTCCGACGCCAGAAGTAGGTTGTGGTTGTTACTTCCACTGCTTCTTGGTTCCAAAGAAGGACAAGGGTCTACGTCCCATCTTAGACAATCGGAACGTCAATCGCTTCCTCCGGAAGGAGAAGTTCAAGATGCTCACTCTGGCTTAGGTCTTGTCTGCTCTCGAACCACAAGACTGGACGGTGGTGCTGGACCTGCAGGATGCTTAGTTTCATATTCCCTTCCTGCTGGCCCATCAGCGTTACCTACGATTCACGGTGGGCCAGGAGCATTTCCAGTTCACCGTGCTCCCCTTTGGCCTTACCAGCGCCCCACGGGTGTTCACGAAAGTGATGGCGGTCACCGCCACTCATCTGCGCAGATCAAGGGGTTTCAGTCATCCCCTATCTCGACGACTGGTTGTTCAAGGCGGGCTCGCCTCAGACAATAGTCTCCCACCTCCAGACCACGGCCGACCTCCTGCATTTGCTGGGATTTCCATCAATGTGCCGAAGTCGCACCTAATTCCCTCTCAGAAGCTCCTCTTCATCGGAGCGGTTCTGGACACAGCACAGTTTTGGGTTTATCCTCCCGAACAGCCATTCCAGGACATTCGGGCTATGATTCCGATTTTTCAGCCCTTGTCCTGGGTTTTGGTCAGGAAGACCTTGAGGCTGCTTAGACTCATGGCCTTCTGCATCCTGCTGACCACCCATGCCAGGTGGCATATGCAGGCTCTGCAGTGGGACCTGAAGTTCTAGTGGGCACAGCATCAGGGAAGCCTCTCCGATTACGTCCAGATCTCGGAGGGCGATGCACAACAATTGCAGTGGTGACTCACAAATCAGCATTGGGTCAGCAGCAGATCCCTCTCTCTTCCCCAACCGGAGCACACAGTGGTGACCGATGCGTCCCTCCAGGGATGGGGCGGCCACATGGGAGAGGTGGAGATCAGAGGCCTCTGGTCTCCGGCGGAGTCACGGCTCCATATCAACCTTCTTGAGCTCAGGTGATTCTTCTTGCTCTGAAGGCATCCCTCCCCTCTGTCAGGGGGAAGGTAGTGCAGGTGTTCACGGACAACACCACCACCATGTGGTATTGCCTATGTCAGGAGGCTCTGCGCCTCTGGACATGGCTGAAACGTCACGGCATTTCCTTGGCGGTTCAACAACTGGCATGTTCTTTGAACGCCAGGGCGGACTAACTCAGCTGCCGGTGTCTGATGGATCACGAATGGCGTCTTCACTCTGAGGTAGCGCAAGGTCTCTTTCAACAGTGGGGAGAGCCTTGGTTAGATCGATTCACCACCGAAGAGAACGTTCAATGTCATCAGTTCAGCGCGTTGGAATTTCCAAGGCGGCATTAACCCGTTGACGCTTTTCGTCACGAGTGGAGTTGCGGTCTGTTGTACGCCTTTCCGCCTATACCACTTCTTCAGAACTCTGAGCAGAAGATCAGACGCGACCGGGCCCAAGTCATCCTTGTGGCTCCGGACTGGGCTAGAAGAGTTTGGTATCCAAAGCTCCTCAGTATGAGCCTGGATCCCTCAATCCGACTGCCTCTGCGGGAGGATCTTCTGTTGCAGCAGCAGGGGACAGTTCTCCACCCGAACCTGCCCAGTCTCCACCTACATGCATGGAGTTTGAGTGGCGACAGTTAATTTCATTTGACTTGCCTCCCGAAGTCTGTGATGTCATTCTGGCAGCCAGGCGTCCCTCCACTAAATCTGTATGGAACACATTTGTGGCATGGTGCACAGCCAAAACTGTGGATCCCCTTTCTGTCCCTCTTTCTGAGGGCCTTTTGTTCCTTCGTTCTCTAGCCTGGCAGGGCTCTGCTCTGGGCACTATAAAGGGCTTCCTTTCGGCCATTTCAACCTTTCTGAGGCTTTGAGATCAGCCTTCTCTTTTCAAGTCCCCTGTTGTACAGAGATTTTTAAAAGGCATTACGCATATGTTCCCTCCTGTTCCTTTCATAATGCCTCAGTGGGACTTGAATCTTGTTTTGACCTATCTCATGTGCGCTCCCTTTGAGCTGCTTCACAATTTTCCCTTACGTCTTCTGACTTTGAAAACTGCCTTCCTGGTAGCTATCACCTCTGACAGGAGAGTGAGTGAGCTTTAGGCTCTTTCTTGTAAGCCTCCTTTTCTGTCAGTTTATCCAGACACGGTTGTGCTTTGTACTCGTCCTTCCTTCTTGCCAAAAGTTGTCATTTCCTTCCACATCGGGCAGACTATCACCGTGCCCACTTTCTTTCTGCCTCCTCATCCTTCCAGAGAGGAAGAGAGGCTCCACCGTCTGGACCCAAAATGTGCGCTCTCATTTTACCCGAATCGCACACAAGCATTCCGGGTGGATGACCAGCTCTTTGTTGGCTACGCCGGCGCCAAGAAAGGTCAGGCTGTTCACAAGAGGACTATCTCCCGCTGGGTCGTCTTGTGTATCAAGACCTGTTATTCTATGGCTAAAAAGGAACCTCCGGTGGGGCTGCACGCCCATTCTACCAGGGCAACAGCAGCCTCTACGGCATTGGGACATGGTGTCCCCCTGCAAGACATCTGTCAGGCTGCCACGTGGGCTTCACTGCACACCTTCACAAAGCATTATTGCCTTAACAGTCCGGTCCAGAGGGACGGCTTCTTTGGCTGTTATGTTCTCCGTGACTTTCTGGTGTAATCTTATTCGCAGACCCACCAACGGGGTTGGTATTGCTCGGGTATCTATCCTTAGGTAAGGAATCTATCACTAATGTGTCTCTTCAGATGCACAAGTTACTACTTGTCAAACGATATATCTGTAAGAGACATTAGTTAGTGATAGATTCCTTACCACCCCACCCATCTTCCCCCTTCCTCAAACTGATTACTGGGGTTAAGGTCATCCTTTCGGGCCCTAGTTTCTATGCACCAGTGGTCAGTATCTTACATAGCTCTGCGTTCTTGTCGCGGAAAGTTGTGTACAGAACTGACGTCAGCGCGCATGGGTACTTTTAAGTAGCTCCAGTGACATCATCTCGGTGAATACGATGCCAACGACGCACGCGGAGCCGTATGACAACGCCTGTCGACACGCAGGGGTACTGCTGACGAAAGCTTTCTGGATCCAGTCTGACGCCTGGGGATATTCTAAGGTAAGGAATCTATCACTACCTAATGTCTCTTACAGATATGTTGTAAGGCCGATAATAAAGCTTTTTTGACTGACTGACTGTTCCACAAGTAGTAACTTGTGCATCGGGCCCACAGTCATTAACCCCGTGTGACCTCCAAGAGCCAGCCGCCCAACCGGTCCCAGTAGTGCCTAACTGTTTGTCAGCCCCACAGTGTATGCAATAGCATTCCGGACTGTCCACAGCCCCTCAGGCATTTTTCTGTGTCTCTTTCCCATGCGGTGCAACCTAGTTCTTGTATAGTATGCCCTGTGGAGGACTTTCAACTGTACCAGGCAGAACCTCTCGGATTGCTATTTCCCTTGGATGTTGACGTGCTGCACCCTAATCCTCATTCTCTAGTGTGCCTACGTCTCTTTCCTACCGTTCTTTCAGTGATGTGAGGAGGGAGCAGCTATTCAGTGGGGTTTTGTAGATTTGGGACACCACATGTCTACATACCAAGGCTGCTAGTATTAGATACTCCAGGGGGTCTTGTCTGCCACCTCATGGGTTTTCTCCTTATACCCTGCTACAGCATGTTTCAGTTGTAGGTTTCTGTATTGTTGGGTGTTGGCCAGTTCATATTGGTTCTGGCATTCCTCAAACAAGGGTAGCACCTCACCCCCTGTCCACACATCCCCAAGTTTAGGGATCCCTATCCTGTCCCCTTGGTTCATTCACTCTAGCGGTTGCAGGTCTGCAAGCATTCCTGATTCCCAGAGGGGCATCTCCATTTGCTTTCCTGCCCATCCTAACCACTTGATAGCCTTCTTCTAGATTCTAATTACCACTTGTGTTGGGTAGTCACTTGGAGGGGGGTGTTTGGTGTTGTACAGGTGTCTTATATAGTGTCTGTCCACCTGCAGGACGGTTATTGTTGGTATTGAAATGACCACCCATTAAACACCAGTAGTTGAGTTGCCCAATAGTACAGTTTTATGTCCTAGAGGGTGATTCCTCCCTCACATAGACCTATGGTGAGCATCAACTGGGCAATGTGTGGTACCCCTCCTTCCCAAAGAAGTAGTCTAGTTGTCGCGTCCACCTCTTAGAAAAATGTCTCTGGTACCTCATATGGTGTGTTCTGGAGCATGTACACAAGTTTAGGTAGAGTGATCATTTTGTATAGGGCAGCTCTCCTCATCAGTGAAAGCGAAAACCAGTGTCCCACGTCCACTTTATAGTCCTGAAGGGCCTCTCCCCAAGTTGTTTGTGAAAGCCCGCCCAATCCAGCATTACATAGGTTCCCAGGTATCCGAAACCTGCAGAGACCAGCATAGCTGCCACTCCCAGCCCTTCAGCAGTTGCCATGGAGCAACTGAGAACGCCACGGACTTGTTTCTAATTTATGTGCACCCCTGACTACTCCCTAAATACATTCAATATGTCTAAAATAAGGGGTATAGCCTGAACCGGGTCCGCTAGGTAGGAGAAACCTCTAATTTGGGTGTCAAACTCACCCAGTTGACATGGGGTTCAACCGCCAATGCGAACAGCGGCATTGAGAGTGGGCACCCCTTCCCACTCCCTTTGCCTAGGACAAACTCCAGAGACATTGAACCATTAATCCGGACTCGTGCCTGCAGTTTGTTGTATAGGCGGTGCACTCTATCTTCCTCAACACCGTTGGCAAGCTTCCCCATTCTATTGAGTCAAAAGCCTTCTTGGTATTGAGTTTAAGCAAGACTACTGGTCCCCCAGCCCCCCCCCCCCTCTGTTCCAGACACCCAAACAGCCGTTGAAGGTGGTCTTGTGGACCTGTTGGGCATAAAGCCCGACTGGTACGGATGTAATACTTTATGGACGACCTGGTGCAATCGGTTTACCAACACCGAACAGTTGTCGCAGTACAAAGCTTCTGTGGAAAAGATCCCTCCTTCACCTTCTAGAACATTTCCCTGAGGGGGCTGGTCAACTTACTCTCTAGGCTTTTGTAAATCTCTGATGGAAACCAGTTTGGGCATAGAGCCTTAAGCTGGCTGATCGCCTCCCTAAGCTCCCTGACTTCTATGCTACCATCTAGCATCTTTCTGTCTTTGACCTCAAGGGCAGGGGTCAGGAGGCCCATGACAAATTCTTGGCAGTGTCTTCACTCCGTCCCTGGACTCATACAGAGATGTTCTCGGCTTTGCTACCTTTTCTCCGGCCTCATTCTCTACATGGGGTTTCCATTGGCTGCCCTCCTCCCTGTGTGTCAGCCAGGCCAACAGTTTGCCTATCTTGTTTCCCTCTTTGTAGAGCGTATGTTGCTTAGTCTTACATCGCACCTTTGCCTCTTGTTCTACCATCTATATTCCTCCCTGGCAAGGGTAATTTTATACATAAGTTCTGGGTAAGGGCTGCTCATGTTATCCACTTCCTACTGACACAGGTTTGCCTCTAGTGCCTTGACTTCCCTGTGCTGTTCCTTCTTTTCCCCTGTGATGTGAGCAAGGAGATGCCCTCTGATCACAGCCCTATAGGCTTCTCAAACGCTGATATTGGATGGGTGTTTTCCAAGAAATATTGGTTTGTTGCCATCCTCGGGGACTCCTTGGTGTGCCAGTTGCTGAAATCCCAGGAGTCAAGTCTCCAACCCTGCGGGCCTGCTGGCTCGATGCCAACAGTTGTGTCACAATGGGGGAATGGTTGGAGATGACTTGCGCCAGCTAGTGTTTGGCCCCAAACAGCTCTCTGCTGTCCCAGTGTGAACAAGTAGTGTGTACAGGACATAGACCTAGCCGAGCCTGCTGCTTAGGGATATTGCCTGTTCATGGGGTTTTCCTCCCGCCACATGTCGACTAATCCCAGTCCCAATAATCGATAAACCCGACAGAACCACTTTTTGTCTACCAGGAGAGGCAGGTGTAGGTTCTCACGGACAACCCCACAGCCACATGTTACTGCAACAAGAAGTGTGAAATGGGGGCTGGGTCCTGGGCCAAAATGATTTGTGTCTCTGGGGGTGGCTGCAGCAGAACTTTCTAGTAGCCAATAGTTAGTTAGGATCCCTGAATAACAGAGCAGACAAATTGAGCCGATGCCATCTAGCAGATCACAAGTGGTGTCTGCATCCTGAGGTTATTTACAACAAGGGGTGGTGATGGACAGAGTCTCTGAATTAAGCAGAGTACTCTCACCCAGTCAAGAGATCAGGGCTAGATCCAACACCGTTTTTTAGCTCATTGCACCATCCCAGTTTCAGAACCTGGCTGTATGCAAATTAGTCTGTCCCTGGCCCAGTGCATCATGGGAACAGGGCAGACCAGACTACAAAAGCCAATTCTTACACTGGGAAGGAAACAAGCTTCCGGGGACCGGTTTCTGGCATTACAGCCGTCTTCGGCCCGGCTTGCTTGAATCCTGATGGTGCAATGAGCAAGGGACTCACATCTGAGTATACCCTTCCACGCTTAGGGTGGACAAAATTATTTACAACAAGGGGTGGTGGTGGACAGAGTCTCTGAATTAAGCAGAGTACTCTCACCCAGTCAAGAGATCAGGGCTAGATCCAACACCGTTTTTTAGCTCATTGCACCATCCCAGTTTCAGAACCTGGCTGTATGCAAATTAGTCTGTCCCTGGCCCAGTGCATCATGGGAACAGGGCAGACCAGACTACAAAAGCCAATTCTTACACTGGGAAGGAAACAAGCTTCCGGGGACCGGTTTCTGGCATTACAGCCGTCTTCGGCCCGGCTTGCTTGAATCCTGATGGTGCAATGAGCAAGGGATTCACCACCCCCTTTTCTGAATCGTTTTTGGCCACTATAGGTGTGGCAGGGTATACTCAGACATGAGTCCCTTGCTCACTGCTCCATCAGGATTCAAGCAAGCCGGGCCGACGAGGCTGAAATGCCAGAAACCGGTCCCCGGTAGCTTGTATCCTTTCTGGTGAAGAATTGGCTTGGTAGTTTGGTCTGCCCTGTTCCCATCATGCACTGGGCCAGGGACAGACTAATTTGCATATAGCCAGGTTCTGAGCTGGGATGGGGCAGTGAGCTAAATAACGGTGATGGATCAAGCCCTGATCTTTGGACTGGGTAAGAGTGGTCTGCTTAATTCAGACACTCTGTTCATCACCACCCCCTTTTCTGAATCGTTTTTGGCCACTATAGGTGTGGCAGGGTATACTCAGACATGAGTCCCTTGCTCACTGCTCCATCAGGATTCAAGCAAGCCGGGCCGACGAGGCTGAAATGCCAGAAACCGGTCCCCGGTAGCTTGTATCCTTTCTGGTGAAGAATTGGCTTGGTAGTTTGGTCTGCCCTGTTCCCATCATGCACTGGGCCAGGGACAGACTAATTTGCATATAGCCAGGTTCTGAGCTGGGATGGGGCAGTGAGCTAAATAACGGTGATGGATCAAGCCCTGATCTTTGGACTGGGTAAGAGTGGTCTGCTTAATTCAGACACTCTGTTCATCACCACCCCCTTTTTTGCATCCTGAGGTGGCACGGGCTGTATGTGATCAGTGAGCAGATCTCCGGCTACATCTAGTTGCCACCATCGAGAACATAGAGTATGTAGGAAAGTCCCTTCTTTGACCTGGTTAGCCCCCAGTTTTTGCCTGATGTCTGATATAATTTCGAACTGTAAGTGCACTGAGTCCCTGATAACGATGTTCCCAGTGCCAGATCTCCTCCTCCTAAAACTGTACCATGATTGGCACAACTTCTGTTTCCCCTGTAAGCCCCCAGTAGATGGTACCTCCAGTACCCGGGGCATGGGGACGGAGGAGGCCCCCTAAGGACCCCTCACCTGGACCCAATGGTGCCGCTATCACATGACTATGAGCACACGAGCACTGTGCTGCATGGCGAGCTGAGCTCATCATGAGTACCTGGGTGCTGCACACACCCCCCTCCCCCCAGCACAGCAGGGGAATGTGCCCAGCAGGGAAGGGGTTAATTAATTGCCGCTCGGCAGCTAAGCACGCCGTGGATATTGCTGATCTCATCCTCTTCAAAAATCTTGACTTCGTGACCTCGCTATTCACAGCAACTCCACCCTACTGTGTAACCTGCACATCTTTTACCACCCCCCAGGCATGAACGACTCTTTCACTGACCACCTCATGGAAATCATCACAGCTAAGAGTCCCAATAGTGCCAATGATATTTTCCTTGGTGACTTTAACTTGCACTGGAACGATCCAAAGGATTCACTTGTCAATGCCATCAAGGACCTCCTGGCTGATCAAGCCCTGACCCAAGCCTGATCACTACCAACTCACTCAAAAGGGGCCACCCTTGACTGGATTTTCTCCAAAGAATCAACAGTCAAGCTCATCTCTATAGACCCATGCGACTGGTCTGACCACCACGCCATCACCTTTCTCCTACCTGGCACCCACAAGACAAGGGCACCGCAACCGGGGATTCCTAAATACTGGATCAGAGACACTAAGAACCCGGACCGCCGGGACCTCGAGGCTTGCTGCAAATCTGACCCCCCTCCCCCCAATAGCATATCACAACAGTCAGCTGCCTCAACGGTCGTTATTCTGCATCTATTTCAAACCTCCTGGATGATCTAGCCCCACTAAAGCTGAAAAGAACCCAAATCAAAGACAGACAAACCCCTGGTTCACGGGATCCCTTAACAACGAGAGGAGAGTCCGACGACCAGCTGAAAGATCCTGGAGACAGCACCCCTCTGCCGCTCATCTAAAAGTCCTCCACCAGGCCAGAATTGCCTACTACAGGAACATAGTCAAGTCCCAAAAAAACTTCTTCAGAACCGCACTAGAGAGGGCTAAGACCAGACCCCACAAGCTCTTCGAACTGGTCAAACACCAATATAATAAATTGGCCAAAACTTCAAAAGAAACCCCCATGTCTCTTATATCCTCAGAGGAATTCTCCTCTTCGCTGACAAAATCTCAGCCCTCAGAAATGAACTCAACCCCATCACACACCCCCAAACACCTCTCGACCCGCCTCCTCCAGCCACGTCGCCCCCACAGGCTTCACCCAAAAACAGTGCTCACTGGACTGACTTCAAACTCTATGACGACGACTCAGTGTCCAAAATCCTATCTTCCCTAAACCCTAATAACCATTTTAATGAACCGCTTCCTTCTAGCTGCCGTCGCCCAATCCATTAGTCCTAGCTGGACTACAATAATTAATGCCTCTCTCCGGCAGGGAACGATGCCCGACTCTCTAAAAGCCGGCCAAGTTCTCCCCATTCTAAAAAAGCCATCGCTGGATCTAGCCTCCCCTGACAACTTCAGACCCATCTCCAACATCCCTCTCTTAGCCAAAGTGATGGAGAAATGTGTGCAGCAGCAGCTAAGTTAACACATCAACAACTTCCAACTGCTCGATCACTTCCAATCCGGATTTAGACCAGGGCACAGCACCGAAAACACTATGCTCCACATCGTTGATGATGCTCTCCAAGCCCTTGACCAAGGCAAAAACCTGTCTCCTAATCCTCCTGGGCCTATCCTCTGCCTACGACACGGTCAACCATGAAAAACTACTCCACGCCTCAAATTCAGGATGGGTTTGGATGGTACTGTTCTAGAGTGGTTCAGGTCCTTCCTCCAAAACTGGTCCCAGAGATTCCTTGTCAACGGCAACCTATTGGCACCATCCTGGGTCACAGTTGGAGTCCCTCAAGGATCAACACTTTCCCCCACCCTCTTCAATCTTTACCAGGAACCGCTTGCCGAAGTACTACGCACTGCTAATATCTCATATCATATGTACGCTGATGACACTCGGATCTACATCAAAACCGCATCTTTCAAAGAGATCCTCTCCCTGAATGAAGCCTTGAAACTCACTGTTCAATGGCTCGCATCCAATCAACTAAAACTCAACGCAAAGAAAACTGAATTTCTCCTGATCGCCCCGCCCAACACCAACCTTGGGATTCAATCATGGATTAAGGCTATCTCAGCCTTGAATTGCCCACCGACCATCGTGGATTTGGCCAAATCCCTGGTAATCACCCTCGACTGCAATCTGAACATGTGGGACCACATCAATTCAATGGCCAAATCAGCCAGATTCCACCTGAGCTACCTTAATAAATTGAAACCCTTCCTCGATGCTCCCGACCTAAAAATGGCAGTCCAAGCACTTATCATCTCTAGACAGGAATATGGCTGTTCTACCCTCTCGGGTCTACCCAAGATCTCCCTAGCATCGCTAAAAGCCTGCCTCAAAGTGGCCGCCAGACTACTCAGTGACATGAGGAAATACGACCATATTTCCCTGCACTTGAAAGGTCTCAACTGGCTTCCCCTGGAGGCAAGAATACAGCTCAAAGTAGCATGCATCACGCACAAGGCCTTATATTCTAACTCCCCTGCATATCTGAGGCAGAAACGTGTGATTTCCTGAGGATTCAGAAACTCCCGATCTGCCAGAGACCTCCTGCTCCAACCTGCAGGCTTTAGAAAAAAAAAAACGTACAACCGGGCTTTCTCAGGGGCTGCTCTAAGAATATGGAACTCTCTCCCACCTGACTTGGGAAGAATACCCTCTCTGACTCGCTTCAAAAAGGATGCCAAAACATTCCTCATGGGTAAATTTCTCGTTTAAACTTTGTCTCTACCACCACTACGGCCCTGATCTATAGCCTTCAATTGCCTCCCTTCGGATTATCTAGCTCACTCACCCAATCAGAAACCTGGGGCCTTGTTGCTAACATTGGTTATCGTAATCTGTAAATATGTTATCTCGACTTGAGTATTTGGATATTTAATCTGTAAATATGTGCCCTATCTCCCTTATATATCCTGCACCCTGCCCTCCCTCATTCAATCCGTAACTGGATGATGCTATGCGTATTCTGTACATGACTATATTTTCCTGTAAAGCGCTCTGATGCTCTAACGGGTCTAGATTTCGCTCTATAAAACACATAAATAAAGTACGGCTTGACGCACCACGTTGTGTAGGGGCAGGGCACAAGCATTGCTGGAGTTGCGTTGCACTTGCGACACGACTGAAGCAATGCGCCACCCTTCCGACGTGAGATGCGTCACGCGTCTGTTTATCCTTGCAACTGTGGTGGTGCAATGGTAAACTTGCATGACGCATCTTATCTGGTGCATCTCTGCGGATTTACAGGGATGCGCCAGTCATCATAAATCTGCCCCAAAGTGCTTTGTTGCGCTAAATTATTGCAAGGACAAGCAATAAGGTTCTCACACCAGTCTGCCTGCTTAGGAAAGGCCACAAGAAAGTGCAACGTGCAAAGACGAAATCTAGTCATGAGAAATCAAACCTGTGCATTAGTAGTAAAAGACAAGTAAAATTGCTGTTGTGTAGGGGACAGGTCTAAATGACATTGCATTCCTGAATGGCGATGACACATGTTCGACTCTGTGAGAAGTTGGCCTGATATGCAGTGCTCACTATTCTAGTGATCACTATGTATCAGTCCAAACAACCCTTATTGATGATTGGTTGTAAGTCAACCTTATAGACCAGCTATCCTAGTAGCATGGATACGAGCAGTCTAAGGCTAAGACTCTAGAGGGCGTGTTAAGCCAGCTGTTTTACCATCACATTACCCCTTGAACACCAAGTGAAAGGACACCACAAAAGTTGTTATGAAAATAAACAGATATTTATTTATAACAAGACTACCCTGAACTCTTTGAGTCAGGGAGCTAAGCACACAACAAAACTCTTACAAAAATACTTTAAGTCGCACAATTTACACAAATGCCCTAGGGGCACGAAAAACCATATACACAGTAAGTGGAATGCGAACTTGCTAGCAGGTAAGTAATACTTTTCTAGACTCAGGAGTCTCTAGGCCTACAATTCTAAACACTGGGATTAGATGCAGGAGGCCTGTGGACGTCGTGTGCAGAGTGGGAACTCTCACGCGTAAGGCGGGAAAAAGTCTATGGGGGCTAGCAGTTGCAAAGTTACTGTTCTCGGGCGAACCCGACTAGGTGGGTTGAAAACAAGAGTGGATCCGAACACTTAGGGTGTTGGACTATGCTGGAGCACCAGAGTACTCAGGTTACCTAGCCCAGGGGCTGCGGCTGCATAGGGTTGAAGTTGCGTCGGAAACCCTCGTTGAAGATCCAGGAGCCTGAAGAAAGAGTTGCTGGCAGGCGGCCAGTGAAGAAAGTTCGGAGTGATCCAAGCCTGGATCAGGGAAGAAGAAACCTGTAAGTAGAGGGGACCAAGTTCTGAATCACTAGCCAGTGATTTGAGTGGGCACCAGGATGGCACCGGACGAAGTCACCTCAGCCAGGTGAGTGGGCGCTGCTGGGCTCTGCAGTCTCTCGGACCAGGAGGCGTTGTCGGCGACCAGGATGGAGGTGCGAGCTGTCCCACGAAAGTTCTTGCTGTCGACGTCGCTGGACCCAGGATTGGGCAACAAGTCTTGGCAAATGCAAGGCCCACGCGGTGGACCTAAAATGGCGTCTTGAGTGGACCAGGAGGGGCCAGGGTGCTCCTCTTTTGGAGGGGAGCAAGGGCTAGTCTGGAGCAACCAGACCAGCAGTGGTTGTCGTCGTGGAGCGTCGTGAGAGGGCCACTAGCCAACGGGCAAGCGACCTGGACAACGCGGTTGGCAGCAAAGAGCAGAAGGGCCCCACGCAGATCTCGTGCATGCAGGGGGGCTGAACTTCGGTGCTGGAGCTGCTCAGGGTCGGGGCTTCTCTTACCCCAAAGCACTCAGTCGAGGGTCACTCGGTGGTCGTGCTGGACAAGCGTCGTGCAGTTCTGAAGATGGCCGGTCCCTCGAGGTCTCGTCGCACCCACGGATCACAGCTGGGCTGATGATGTAGGTTGAGGTCAGAGGTGCCAGGGAAGCCGGTTCTCGTCGTGCTGGAGCAGTCTTGATCCGAAGGAGAGACTGGCAACAAACCGCGATGCTTGGTTGGTGCCTGCTGCTGCAGGGTGACTACTCCTTAGTCACAAGGGAGAATCTTGGGAAGAAGTCTTGAGTTCCTTTCGTGGAAAGTAGTTTCAGGATTCAAAGATGATCTGATTTGGAAGGGGGCCAGTTCCTACCTTTATCCTGCAAAAAAGGGCTGGCACGCGACTAAGTCCTGCCCTATGGGTGGGACTAGGAGGGGGATGGTTACACCCCTCTCCTTTGGCGGGCTTTCCCCAGGCCAGGGGCTGGAGTGCCCCTGGAACTGGTTTCAGCCGGCCTATGCACAGTGAGCACCGGGGTGCCACTTGCAGTCACCTTCCTCTAAAGCCCTGCCTACCTAGGATACACAAAATCCTGTCTGGGACGGTGCTGGCACCGCCCCTGACAGGAAACCCTTTGTCCTTGCCTCCTGCTCTGGGAGGACTCCCAGCAGCAGGGGGGCAGACTTGTGTCTCGGTGGCAGCATCCATTTTGTGGAGCTAAGGCTATGTCTGACTTTAACCGGGGTTACAGGTTACATACATGTCGTGTCCCTCTAGAAGGGTTGAATGCTAACCCCGTCGCCAGAATTGGCGAGGGGTTAGTATTCCAATTCGTATGACACATTACTCGACATGTTTTGATAAAGCGATACCAGAGTTGGCATATAACCGCGAGGATTATAATGCACTTAAGAGTATATGGTATGCGATATCATGGAAACGGCTAAGGGATGGATCCCGAAAGCCGCAGACAGGCTCAGCTCATGCCAGAGCACTATCTCACACGATTCCAAGCACTCTGCCTTCAGGATTGTTAAGGCCTGCCATAGGAGTGACTGATAGGAGATCTATGTGCCCATTTAGGTTTAGATATAGGAATACTATATCTAAAGCAAAGGGTGATTACACCACTTTGCCCCAGCTGTCAAGCAGCCAGTTGTGTCTGATTTAGTTAGTCAACCCAGGGGTGGCATAATACATGCTGCTGCCCCTGGGAGACTTCTGGGTGCACCTCAGCCCTGGGTACAGGGACTTGAGAGGGCCCAGTGCCAATTCAGTACCTGGGTACAATTTGGAGTAGAGAGAACAGCTAGGCTGTGGGTCTGATTAGCAGGCCCACAGCCAGGGAAAGTCGTAAACCAGTGAAGCAAAAGCAAAAATCTGGGTGATCATAGGATTGCAGACCCTACTCTCCTACATGACCCCCCCCCCCCAAACTTTGGGACAATAAACTAACCTTGACCAGGTAAGTCTTCATGCTCTAAGTGGAAATACCTGGAGAGCCCATCAGCATTGCCATGATCAGTACCAGGTCTGTGCTCCACTGTAAAATCCATCCCCTGTAGGGAAATGGACCACCTAAGTAGTTTGGGGTTTTCACCCTTCATCTGACTTAGCCATAAGAGGGGCTTATGGTCGGTCTGAACTGTGAAGTGAGTTCCAAACAAGTAGGACCTCAACTTCTTCAGGGCCCATACCACAGCAAAGGCCTCCCTCTCAATAGCTGACCAATTTTTCTCTCTGGGGGTCAGCCTTCTGCTAATGAAAGCAATTGGCTGGTCGTTGCCATCAAAATTCAGCTGAGATAAAACAGCTCCCACACCCAACTCAGAAGCATCTGTTTGGACAACGAATGGTTTGGAGAAGTCTGGACTCTTTAGGATAGGTGCTGTGCACATGGCCTGCTTTAGGTCATTGAATGCTTTCTGACAGCTTGCTGTCCACTGAACTTTCTTTGGCATCTTTTTACTTGTCAGGTCATTAAGGGGGGTCACTATGGACCCATAATTTCTGACAAATTTCCTATAGTACCCAGTCAGGCCCAAGAAAGCTCGAACCTGAGTCTGGGTGATTGGAGGAGCCCAGTCCTTGATGGCCTGTATCTTACTCTCCAATGGCTGAACCTGGCCTCCACCTACAAGGTGGCCCAGGTATACAACCTGTGTCTGCCCTATCTGGCACTTAGTGGCCTTGATAGTGAGGCCTGCCTTTTGCAGGGCCTCTAACACTTTCCTCAGGTGGACCAGGTGATCCTCCCAGGTGGAGCTAAAGACAGCAATATCATCCAGATATGCTGCACAGAAGTCATCCATCCCAGTGAGAACTTGATTCACCAGCCTTTGGAAGGTGGCAGGTGCATTTTTCAAACCAAAGGGCATTACCACAAACTGATAATGCCCACCAGGGGTAGAAAATGCTGTCTTGGGCCTGGCTTCCTCAGCTAACCTGATTTGCCAATACCCAGCTGTCAGGTCAAATGTGCTTAAGTAGTTGGCAGAAGCCAATCTATCTATAAGTTCATCTGCCCTTGGTATTGGGTGGGCATCAGTCTTAGTGACTGCATTGAGGCCTCTGTAGTCTACGCAAAACCTCATCTCTCTCTTACCACCCTGGGTGTGAGGCTTTGGCACTAGAACTACTGGGCTAGCCCAAGGGCTATCTGAGGGCTCAATGACTCCCAGCTCCAACATTTTCTGCACTTCTGTCTTGATGCAGTCTCTGACATGATCAGGCTGTCTGTAGATTTTACTCTTGACAGGCAGACTATCTCCAGTGTCCACTTCATGGGTACACCAATCAGTTTGACTGGGTGTCAGAGAGAACATATGTCTGACGGATTGCAGAACTTGTCTGCAATCCTGTTGCTGATGTTCAGAGAGGCTGCCACAAAAGACAACACCATCTACTGATCCATCATCAGGATTCTGAGTGAGCAGGTCTGGGAGAGGGTCACTCTCTTCCTCCTGTCCCTCATCTGTGGCCATGAGCAAGCTCATGTCCTTCCTGTCGACATATGCCTTGAGCCTGTTCACATGGAGCACCCTGAGGGGGCTCCTGGGGGTTCCAAGGTCCACCAGGTAGGTGACCTCTCCCTTTTGCTCAATGATGGTGTGGGGCCCAGACCATTTGTCTTTAAGGGCTGCTGGGGCCACTGGCTCCAGTACCCACACCTTCTGTCCAGGCTGGTACACAGTCAGGACAGCCTTCTGGTCATGCCAAGCTTTTTGGAGTTCTTGGCTGGCCTCTAGGTTTTTAGTTGCCTTCTCCATGTATTCAGCCATCCTGGAGCGGAGACCAAGTACATAGTCCACTATGCTGGTTGCAGGCTTTTTGAGAGGTCTCTCCCATCCTTCCTTCACCAAACACAGGGGTCCTCTTACAGGATGCCCATACAGAAGTTCAAAAGGGCTGTAGCCAACCCCCTTCTGTGGGACCTCTCTGTAAGCAAACAAGAGGCAGGGTATCAGGACATCCCATCTACGCCTGAGCTTTTCAGGTAGTCCATGAATCATCCCTTTGAGGGTCCTGTTGAATCTCTCAACAAGCCCATTGCACTGTGGATGATAGGGTGTGGTGAACTTGTAGTTAACACCACATTCCTTCCACATTGCAGTCAGATATCCTGACATGAAGTTTGCACCTCTGTCAGAAACAACCTCCTTAGGGAAGCCCACTCTGGAGAACACTCCAACTAGGGCCCTTGCCACTACAGGTGCTGTAGTGGTCCTAAGTGGAATAGCTTCAGGATACCTGGTGGCATGGTCCACCACCACCAGTATAAACTTGTGCCCTGATGCTGTCTGGGGTCCATTGGACCAACAATGTCAATCCCCACTCTTTCAAAGGGAACCCCCACCACAGGTAGTGGTATGAGGGGGGCATTTGTTGTGCCACCTGACTTACCACTGGCTTGGCAAGTGACACAGGAGCGACAAAACTCCTTGGTATTCTCACTCATGTGAGGCCAGTGAAAGTGTGAGACAAGCCTGTCCCAAGTCTTTGTCTGGCCTAAGTGACCTGCAAGGGGAATCTCATGGGCCAAGGTGAGAAGGAAACCTCTCAGAGACAAGGGGATGACCAGCCTCCTGGTTGCACCAGGCTTGGGGTCTCTTGACTCAGAGTACAGGAGTCCATCTTCCCAGTATACCCTATGGGCACCTGTGGCATTCCCTGCAGCCTCAGCAGCAGCCTGCTGTCTGAGGGGTTCAAGGGAAGGGCAGTCTAACTGTGCCTTCCCCAGGTCTTCTCTGGAGGGTCCCCCTGAGCCCAGAAACTCAACTTGATCAAGTTCAAGCTCTTTAGGCTCAGTTTCCCTCAGCTCTCTCAGATCAGCCTCCTCAGAGACTTGATCCTCAACCTGGGGCAAGGGGGAAGGCAAAGCCTTAACCCTACTGCTCTTCTTCTTGGAAGGTGTCTGGTCCATTCTTCCAGGATCCAGCACCTGTTCAGTGGGGCATCTTCTGGCCTGTGACCTAGTCACAGCAAGCACATGTGCTGGCAAGCCTAACATTTCCATGTGAGTCCTCTGCTCCACTTCTGACCATAGTGATGACTCCAAATCATTGCCCAACAAACAATCCACTGGGAGGTCTGAACTAACCACAACTTTTTTTTGGCCACTTACCCCTCCCCAGGAGAAAGCAACAATCGCCATACTATGACTGGTAGTGACGTTGCTGGCATTGGTCACCAGGAAATCTATACCTGGCATGATCTGTTCAGGGTCCACAAAGTTAGGTGTCACCATGGTGACACTGGCACAAGTGTCCCTATAGGCCTGAGCCATTTTGCCATTTATTAAAGGTGTCTGCCTGTATTTGCCCAAAGTATTGGGACTTACATCAGGGGACATATCCATATCCCCTGTACAGACAAGGACAGCCGGAGTGAGTGTGCCAACTAAGTTGTCAGACTCCTCAGTTCCCAAGGTTAACCCAACTAATCCCTTGGGAGGTGCACTACCACTACTGACTGTACTAGGGGGTGCAGTTGCCTTAGGGGCTGTAGTGGTAGAGGTTTGCCCTCCTCTTTTGGTGCACTCACTAAACCAGTGAGACTTACTTTTACAGTACTGGCACCACCTTTTTGACTGGCCTTCTTGAGTCTTCTTTTTCTGCTGTGAAGCCTGACCCCCACCCTCTTTGGATTGTTGGGGACCTGTTGAAGACTTCTGGTCATTTTGTTCACTCTTAGTATTACCCTTCTGGTCTGCTTTCTTCTGACCACCCTGGTTCTGGTTCTGGTTCTGCTTGATCCTTGTTCTGACCCATTTGTCTGCCTTCTTTTCCAATTCTTGGGGACAGGTCAGATCTGAATCAACAAGGTGCTGGTGCAACAACTGGTTCTGACAGTTATTTAAAATCTGTTCTCTCATCATCAGATTATACAATCCTGTGTAATCAGTAACCTTGCTACCCAGCAACCAGCCCTCCAAAGCCTTAGTGGCACTATCCACAAAGTCAGACCAGTCCTGAGACTGAGTTTTCTGGGTGTCTCTGAACAGCAACCGGTACTGCTCAGTGGTTAAACCAAACCCATCAACCAGTGTATTCTTCAGGACCTGGTAATTGTTAGCATCCTCCACTCTTGTAGTGAGGAGCTTATCTCTACCTTTGCCATCAAAGGAGAGCCACAGTATAGCTGCCCACTGACTCTGGGGAATGCCCTGCACAGTGCAGGCCCTCTCCAAAGCAGCCATCCATTTCTGGATGTCATCCCCTTGTTTAAAGGGGGGCACTATTTTTGTCAGGTGTTTAGTATCTAAACCCTTCTCTCTATCTCTTGGGAGATTGCTGCCACCAGTGGGAACTAACCCACTCATCTGCTGCTCTCTAGCAAAGGCAAGCTTTTCTTTGGCCAGGGCAAGTTCTTCCCTTTCAATCCTCAGAGCAGCTTGTCTCATTCTGGCTTCATGCTCTATTCTCTGAGGGGAAGTCAATCTCCTCTGGGGAGAGTTCCTTCTCCTCTGAGAAGAGGCGTTAGAGTGCAGAGATCCATTGGAGTCCCTAGAAAGAGATCTATCTCTCCTAACTCCAAGGTTAGGCCTACTTAGGGTCAGTACTGGGGGTCCCCCAGATCCTAGCCCAAGCAAGTCTATGTTGGCCCTAGTTAGCCTTCTGACTACCTCAAGACCTTTGTCTGCCTCATCCCCAGAGAGTTCCTCAGGATCCTCCTCCCCAACTGCATTTACAGTGTTGTGGAGGTCTGGATCCCCAGTGGTACCCTCTAAGGCTGGCATATTCCCATCTAGCTGAGATCTTTCTCGCATCATATGTCTCCAAGAGACCTATCAGAAAGGGAATGGTGGGGTTAGACCCCTGTTTCAGTTTCCTGGAGGTACACACCTGTCTCATCTCCTGGAAACTGAGAGCTGCATATCTTGAAGTGACCTGTGGAGGGTCAACTGCCACAAGGGGAGTCTCAGTAGACTCTCCCTGGGTAGACATGCTTTTCTAGTGAGATGTAAGTGGTGCACTTACCTACACTATATGTTTACCTACTGATCCCTTGCTAGAGTTGTAGTTTAGGGTGTGCTAGGCCCTAGGAGCTACAACAGCTGGTTCATTAGAACTCAGAGTATTCTAAGCTAAGTTATATGTACCTTAGTACTTATGTGATCTTTCAAATGATATTCTTAGGATATGTGTGGTAAAACAACAGCAAGCTCAAATCCCAACCGCTGCTCACCAATGTGAGAAGTTGGCCTGATATGCAGTGCTCACTATTCTAGCGATCACTATGTATCAGTCCAAACAACCCTTATTGATGATTGGTTGTAAGTCAACCTTATAGACCAGCTATCCTAGTAGCATGGATACGAGCAGTCTAAGGCTAAGATTCTAGAGGGCGTGTTAAGCCAGCTGTTTTACCATCACATTACCCCTTGAACACCAAGTGAAAGGACACCACACAAGTTGTTATGAAAATAAACAGATATTTATTTATAACAAGACTACCCTGAACTCTTTGAGTCAGGGAGCTAAGCACACAACAAAACTCTTACAAAAATACTTTAAGTCGCACAATTTACACAAATGCCCTAGGGGCACGAAAAACCATATACACAGTAAGTGGAATGCGAACTTGCTAGCAGGTAAGTAATACTTTTCTAGACTCAGGAGTCGCTAGGCCTACAATTCTAAACACTGGGATTAGATGCAGGAGGCCTGTGGACGTCGTGTGCAGAGTGGGAACTCTCACGCGTAAGGTGGGAAAAAGTCTATGGGGGCTAGCAGTTGCAAAGTTACTGTTCTCGGGCGAACCCGATTAGGTGGGTCGAAAACAAGAGTGGATCCGAACACTTAGGGTGTTGGACTATGCTGGAGCACCGGAGTACTCAGGTTACCTAGCCCAGGGGCTGCGGCTGCATAGGGTTGAAGTTACGTCGGAAACCCTCGTTGAAGATCCAGGAGCCTGAAGAAAGAGTTGCTGGCAGGCGGCCAGTGAAGAAAGTTCGGAGTGATCCAAGCCTGGATCAGGGAAGAAGAAACCTGTAAGCAGAGGGGACCAAGTTCTGAATCACTAGCCAGTGATTTGAGTGGGCACCAGGATGGCACCGGACGAAGTCACCTCAGCCAGGTGAGTGGGCGCTGCTGGGCTCTGCAGTCTCTCGGACCAGGAGGCGTTGTCGGCGACCAGGATGGAGGTGCGAGCTGTCCCACGAAGGTTCTTGCTGTCGACGTCGCTGGACCCAGGATTGGGCAACAAGTCTTGGCAAATGCAAGGCCCTCGCAGTGGACCTAAAATGGCATCTTGAGTGGACCAGGAGGGGCCAGGGTGCTCCTCTTTTGGAGGGGAGCAAGGGCTAGTCTGGAGCAACCAGACCAGCAGTGGTTGTCGTCGTGGAGCGTCGTGAGAGGGCCACTAGCCAACGGGCAAGCGACCTGGACAACGCGGTTGGCAGCAAAGAGCAGAAGGGCCCCACGCAGATCTCGTGGATGCAGGGGGGCTGAACTTCGGTGCTGGAGCTGCTCAGGGTCGGGGCTTCTCTTACCCCAAAGCACTCAGTCGAGGGTCACTCGGTGGTCGTGCTGGACAAGCGTCGTGCAGTTCTGAAGATGGCCGGTCCCTCGAGGTCTCGTCGCACCCACGGATCACAGCTGGGCTGATGATGTAGGTTGAGGTCAGAGGTGCCAGGGAAGCCGGTTCTCGTCGTGCTGGAGCAGTCTTGATCCGAAGGAGAGACTGGCAACAAACCGCGATGCTTGGTTGGTGCCTGCTGCTGCAGGGTGACTACTCCTTAGTCACAAGGGAGAATCTTGGGAAGAAGTCTTGAGTTCCTTTCGTGGAAAGTAGTTTCAGGATTCAAAGATGATCTGATTTGGAAGGGGGCCAGTTCCTACCTTTATCCTGCAAAAAGGGGCTGGCACGCGACTAAGTCCTGCCCTATGGGTGGGACTAGGAGGGGGGTGGTTACACCCCTCTCCTTTGGCGGGCTTTCCCCAGGCCAGGGGCTGGAGTGCCCCTGGAACTGGTTTCAGCCGGCCTATGCACAGTGAGCACCGGGGTGCCACTTGCAGTCACCTTCCTCTAAAGCCCTGCCTACCTAGGATACACAAAATCCTGTCTGGGACGGTGCTGGCACCGCCCCTGACAGGAAACCCTTTGTCCTTGCCTTCTGCTCTGGGAGGACTCCCAGCAGCAGGAGGGCAGACTTGTGTCTCGGTGGCAGCATCCATTTTGTGGAGCTAAGGCTATGTCTGACTTTAACCGGGGTTACAGGTTACATACATGTCGTGTCCCTCTAGAAGGGTGGAATGCTAACCCCGTCGCCAGAATTGGCGAGGGGTTAGTATTCCAATTCGTATGACACCTTACTCGACATGTTTTGATAAAGCGATACCAGAGTTGGCATATAACCGCGAGGATTATAATGCACTTAAGAGTATATGGTATGCGATATCATGCAAACGGCTAAGGGATGGATCCCGAAAGCCGCAGACAGGCTCAGCTCATGCCAGAGCACTATCTCACACGATTCCAAGCACTCTGCCTTCAGGATTGTTAAGGCCTGCCATAGGAGTGACTGATAGGAAATCTGTGTGCCCATTTAGGTTTAGATATAGGAATACTATATCTAAAGCAAAGGGTGATTACACCACTTTGCCCCAGCTGTCAAGCAGCCAGTTGTCTGATTTAGTTAGTCAACCCAGGGGTGGCATAATACATGCTGCAGCCCCTGGGAGACTTCTGGGTGCACCTCAGCCCTGGGTACAGGGACTTGAGAGGGCCCAGTGCCAATTCAGTACCTGGGTACAATTTGGAGTAGAGAGAACAGCTAGGCTGTGGGTCTGATTAGCAGGCCCACAGCCAGGGAAAGTCGTAAACCAGTGAAGCAAAAAGCAAAAATCTGGGTGATCATAGGATTGCAGACCCTACTCTCCTACAGACTCAGCATAGAATGCTTCTTTTATACTAATTTTCATGTTTGTGTGAATACTAGCAGGCCTGTCATAATAATGCCCCAAACCAATCTCATTAAATTTTTCTCTGACAAAGCGGAGCCATGGAATAGCCAGGGCATTCTCAAGGGTCATACAATCCTTTATAATTTCCCTAGAGAACGTGAAGTCCTCTGACCTCCAAATTGTAGCCCAAAGAACCAGTGGGGCAATATTAATTTGATCCTTTATAAAATCCAGCCCTACCTCAGAGTGGAAGAAGGCTGTGGGGGCACGTTTTAGGATCCTCAACAGTCTTTTTATAAACTTGTTTTATAAAGTTTGTAGTTGGGTGTTTTTATGGTGTCCCTACACTCCATCTCCGTAGGTAGCGACAGACAGGCATTTCGATTTGTATAAGGTGATCAATTCCGCTACCGGCTTGTGGCCAAACTTACAAGCAAAGCAGAATACAACCTCTGCTACGCAGCTAGTATGCTGTACCAAGATGGTCCCAGTTCAGTTTTTTATTAAAAACATTCACCAAATATGTAATATTGGACTCCTTATCAATGGTCTTACCCTTTACAATAAATGTTCTTGTTTTAGTTTGATTGTGTCCACACAACATAATGTAAGATTTAGTCAAATTTACTTTTTAAGTCCAATGCTAACATAAAATCAGTAAAAACATTAAATGATTTCTGGAGGCTATTGGCGGTTAAGGCCATTAAAACTGTGCCGTCTGCATACGACAACAAGGGGACCGGGTTACCTCCTATTCTAGGGAAGTCTAATGCCTGCTCTATTAGGGATGACTCTAGGCCATTTGTACACAGAAGAAAAAAATGGGGCCAGGATGCACACCTAACGAACTCCTTCTGTAGAGACAATGGGCCCAGTCTTCTCTCCCCTAGGGCCAAATCGTATGGCAACAGTAGTGGATGCGTGCAACCTATGCAGGAAGGTGATGAGAGCTTCCTCAAAGCCCACTTTCTCCATCTGTGCCCACAATTTCTCCCGATTGACTGTATCAAAGGCGCTGGACAAGTCCATGAAGGCAAGGTGGATTGGCCCCTTCCTTGCCCTCATGTACCTGCCCATAATCGGAGACAAATTGAGGCACTATTCATTTGTCCCCATACCCCTCCTAAAGCCATATTGTTTGGGATATAAACCTGCATGTATCTGCCCTGGTCTCGATGCGCGCAAGAATAACCCTCCCCGACACCTTAACAGGGGCGTCCATTAAAGAAATGGACATGTAACAAGCGGCGTCGTTCTTGTTACCCTTTTTGTACACTGGTACCACTATAGCCTCTTTCCAAGATGATGGGA
Source organism: Lissotriton helveticus (assembly GCF_964261635.1). NCBI lineage: Eukaryota > Metazoa > Chordata > Amphibia > Caudata > Salamandridae > Lissotriton > Lissotriton helveticus. The sequence goes on along the minus strand of NC_136067.1, from coordinate 819,890,202 downwards.
TGGGACCACTGCTCTAAAGACACTGGTCAACAGGGGTGCCCAAAGTTGAGTATTGCTTTTAAACCGTTCTAAAGGTACCCGATCAGGACCTGGGGCTATCCAGCAAATCCCCTTCACCAGGGCATCCTCAACCTCACACACTGTCAGTGAAGAGCTAAGTTGGTATGTGGCAATTGAATCTGTTGAGACGTCTTCGCATGGCTCCTGAGGTGAAGTACCGTTTGGGTTAAATATGTTGGAGAAATGAGATTCCCAAACTTCCCCCAGTATCATTGAATCCATACCCCTTGGGTCTTTCGAGAATAGGGGACGATTTATGACCTCCCAAAAACTCTTGGCGTCTTTAAGCGTACTGGCTTTCTCTAAGTCTTGTAGGATCTTACTGAAGAGTAAGAATAACCCGGTGCACTCTTGAACACGATGTGTTATATATCCGTACACATAAAGTTTTATGAAAAAGTTGTAATACAAGTAGTTTCCAAAAGTTTTATTCAACCATATATCATTATTCCATCATATTAGTTCCATATGGTGAAATTGTAAAGGCATATCCATCATTGGTTGTCCATGATACGTGAAATTACATCCACAGTATAATATAATCCCCGATGCATTTCGCGCTAATAAGCGCTTCTTCAGGGGGTCTGAAAATTAAATAGGAATGCATTTGTATCATACTGAATGTCAGGAGCGAGATTTACATTGACAAAAAACAATACAGTAAAAATGCTTAGTATGCTACACATTGAATACAAACTAATAAGGAATAAGCGCTACTGGTAAGACATTACTAATAAGAAAAATATGGTGATTTAGTGGTGAACCCACGAGTGAAATAGGACTAAGATCCTGATTATTTTTTTTTTTTAAACTGTGTCGAGAAAGATTATAAGCCTGCAGGCATTCAACGTAAATACCCGTAGGTACGTGTACCTCGATGTGAGGTGACGAAAATGGTGAGCGGCGTGGCATTAGAGATGCATAATGTCCAGAATTGGTGAGAAAAAGTGAGAAAAACAACAGTGCTCGAAAGTAAAAGTGCTCGAAAAGAAGGTGCCATGTGTTTAGAACCACTAAGGGTGCAGGAAAACCGAGTATTCAAACAGTGCTAACTAACACAATCATCATAGAATATAAGGAATTTTAAGGTGGTGACTAAAGGTACATCACACCGTGAGTTTCAAATCTGCAAAAAATTGTGTTCCTACCCGTAGATAGAAGTATTCTAGCTCCAATCTAAGACGGTGTAACAGTAGAAGCCGGGTCCCGTGTAACAGCGAACCCGGAAGACGCCGCGCATGCGTGGTAAGTACTCATAAGTAGGAAACAGCGGTTAAATATAGAAAAAAGACTCACCGAGTGTAGATGCAAACGGAAAAAACACAAATGCTTTCAACAGACAAGGTAAAAGTATCAAGTAGTCCATCAATACTGTAAATATTGTTGTGTAACATATGGAAAAATCCCAAAGGTCATAGTGACAATAGACAAATAAATACATTAAAAGAAACGTGTGTATACATACGATAGAAAATATGAATGCTACAAAAATTAGGAAAGGATAGAAAAATATATAATCAGGAAGAAAACTTTATATGTAGATAACGAAGAAAAAGAAAAGACTTATGAGAATGAAATTGGAATAAAATAAAATAAAATGAGTGATAAAGTTCATCACAGCTGATGGAGAGATCATAAAACCATTATTGATAGTAGGTACATATATTTACAAGTGACAACTAAATTCAAGTCTATCATTTAGTCCTTTAGGCTGTGTAGCCTGTAGACGGTATATCCAAACAAGTTCACGTTGTAACAGGATCTTATTATTGTCTTTGTGAGGCTTTTTCTCCACTGTTTCCAAGATTAAAAATCTGATTTGGCTGGGATTGTGTGACTTGTGTGAAATGAGCTGCTATATTAGACTTTAGGTTCTTAGTGCGAATGTTACTTCTGTGCTCATTGAGTCTGATTTTAATCTTTCGTTCCGTTTTGCCCACGTACGGAAGGCCGCATGGGCATTTAATCATGTATACAACGTTACTGGAATCACACGTAGCATTCACTGAAAGATTAATAGGTGTTCCTTGGGTAGGGTGGGTTAGTGTAGATCCAGGTATTATGCTGTTGCAATGACTGCAGTTATGGCATGGTATTGTTCCTTTAAACCTGGTGTTCGTACTCATAGTCGGTTGTTTAAGAAAAGATTGTACAGTCTTGGTCCGTTGGTATGCGAAAATAGGGTGCCTCTCAAAAATGTGGTTGAAATCAGCTTCAGCTTGTAATAATACCCAGTGTTTGCGAATCACATTTTTAATTTGTCTTGAATGAGTAGAATATTTAGAGACAAAGACAGGTCTACTTGTTTGTTGTGGGTTTTTACATGCAGGTTTTAAAAGTTCTTCACGATTTTTCGATTTAGCTCTATTTTCCGCCATGAGTGTGATTGTTTCAGGGTACCCTCGTTGGTGAAATTTGTTAAGAATATTAGAACTGTTTTCTTGATACAGGTGTTCCGTTGATGCAATGCGTTTTGCTCTGAGTAACTGTGAATAGGGTAGATGGCGTTTAAGGCTGGGTTGGTGAAAACTTTTGTAATGTAAGTAGTTGTTACGGTCTGTGGCTTTGGAAAAAATTGAAGTTATGAATTGATTCTCATGTATTTGAATTTGTACATCCAAGAACGAAGTAGCCATGGGCAACTGTGCTGCTCCAGCATATGCCAACCTTTTCATGTATACTTTTGAAAAACAGCACATCCTTCAAAACGTTTCATGGCAACCTTTTTTATGTGCATATTTTCGGTACATAGACGATATTTTCCTTGTTTGGCGAGGAAATGAGATGCAACTTGTTTCGGCCATAAATGATCTTAACCAAGTGAACGAGCGGATACAATTTACCCACACGTTGAGCACGACCGAAATTTCGTTCTTGGATGTACAATCAGACTCAATGAGCACAGAAGTAACATTCGCACTAAGAACCTAAAGTCTAATATAGCGGCTCATTTCACACAACAGTCACACAATCCCAGCCAAATCAGATTTTTAATCTTGGAAACAGTGGAGAAAAAGCCTCACAAAGACAATAATAAGATCCTGTTACAACGTGAACTTGTTTGGATATACCGTCTACAGGCTACACAGCCTAAAGGACTAAATGATAGACTTGAATTTAGTTGTCACTTGTAAATATATGTACCTACTATCAATAATGGTTTCATGATCTCTCCATCAGCTGTGATGAACTTTATCACTCATTTTATTTTATTTTATTCCAATTTCATTCTCATAAATCTTTTCTTTTTCTTCGTTATCTACATATAAAGTTTTCTTCCTGATTATATATTTTTCTATCCTTTCCTAATTTTTGTAGCATTCATATTTTCTATCGTATGTATACACACGTTTCTTTTAATGTATTTATTTGTCTATTGTCACTATGACCTTTGGGATTTTTCCATATGTTACACAACAATATTTACAGTATTGATGGACTACTTGATACTTTTACCTTGTCTGTTGAAAGCATTTGTGTTTTTTCCGTTTGCATCTACACTCGGTGAGTCTTTTTTCTATATTTAACCGCTGTTTCCTACTTATGAGTATTTACCACGCATGCGCGGCGTCTTCCGGGTTCGCTGTTACACGGGACCCGGCTTCTACTGTTACACCGTCTTAGATTGGAGCTAGAATACTTCTATCTACGGGTAGGAACACAATTTTTTGCAGATTTGAAACTCACGGTGTGATGTACCTTTAGTCACCACCTTAAAATTCCTTATATTCAATGATGATTGTGTTAGTTAGCACTGTTTGAATACTCGGTTTTCCTGCACCCTTAGTGGTTCTAAACACATGGCACCTTCTTTTCGAGCACTTTTACTTTCGAGCACTGTTGTTTTTCTCACTTTTTCTCACCAATTCTGGACATTATGCATCTCTAATGCCACGCCGCTCACCATTTTCGTCACCTCACATCGAGGTACACGTACCTACGGGTATTTACGTTGAATGCCTGCAGGCTTATAATCTTTCTCGACACAGTTTTTTTTTAAAAATAATCAGGATCTTAGTCCTATTTCACTCGTGGGTTCACCACTAAATCACCATATTTTTCTTATTAGTAATGTCTTACCAGTAGCGCTTATTCCTTATTAGTTTGTATTCAATGTGTAGCATACTAAGCATTTTTACTGTATTGTTTTTTGTCAATGTAAATCTCGCTCCTGACATTCAGTATGATACAAACGCATTCCTATTTAATTTTCAGACCCCCTGAAGAAGTGCTTATTAGCGCGAAATGCATCGGGGATTATATTATACTGTGGATGTAATTTCACGTATCATGGACAACCAATGATGGATATGCCTTTACAATTTCACCATATGGAACTAATATGATGGAATAATGATATATGGTTGAATAAAACTTTTGGAAACTACTTGTATTACAACTTTTTCATAAAACTTTATGTGTACGGATATTTAACACATATCGTGTTCAAGAGTGCACCGGGTTATTCTTACTCTTCAGTAAGATCCTAGAGACCTTTGTATAAAAGCACCCCATGACCCAGGAGGTGAACACCTGGCGCACCTATAAGATTCTTACAATCGATTTACCAGTCAAAACGTTAGGAGCACAATAAGGAGTGCAGCGGCTACCTTTTCTTTTGTTTCTCTAAGTCTTCCCAGGCTAACCTTCTCAATTCATCTTTCCTCTGGTTCATTGTGCTTTTTATAAGCCTGTCTCGCATTTTTAATTAGGATTTTATCAGGAGGGATTGCATGCAGTGCCTTCTTGAGGTCCTTTTAATCTCTTGAACACTCTGCGTTGAACCTTTTTGTCTCCTGGGCTTCCCTTCTTCCTACTGACTTTATCAAGCTTTTCGATACATCCCTACAGATTAGTTAGAAGCCCTGTATAACCATATCTGGGGGAGAGTATTGGGGTAGGCATTTCAGAATGGAACTTAAATTAGCTTTGACAATATTCTCCTTGAATTGGAGGGGATCTATTTTGCTCCATTTCAATCTCACCCCTTGGTTGGGGTTATACTGGAGGGGGCGGCCATCACCTTTCTCCTCCTGGGCTGTTGCACGTAGGGAGCCAGTTAGGGGGGTTATGGTCACTTGCGTTATTAGGCTCCACCTTGAAACTATCACCAAGAAAAGCTAATGTTCTAGATATTAAAATAAAGTCAATAACACTTTCCCTTCCTCCACCCATATAAGTGGGGGGCTGATGACCAAGGTATCAACCAAGCACAGATAATTTACAACAATAATGGCTTTTAAGGCTTCACCCTGCGATGTATGAATAAAATGCGACGGTGGTTGACCCCCAGTGTCCAGTATCCCGCACACTAGGTGTGAGCTATACCGATTTAAAAAGTACAATTAAAATCCCCCACCCAAAAAATACACAGGGGCTGCCACTTCCCTGCTATCTTATTAATTTCTTTCTTGAGACTGTCGATAATATCACAGCTATTTTGATCAAAAATAATATTATACCAATTGATCAGTAATATTTTGGCCTGAATCAGGTTGATATCCCATGCCAGTGGTGGAACTGGGATGCGTGCCTCCGAAAAAAAATGTTGGCCGTCTGCACTTGCATTTTTCAAATTCAAATAAGCTTTATTCGATTTTTAGATTAAAAATCATAAAAGCATAAACAATACAGGAATAAAAAAATAAAAAACCGTAGACATTTCATTTCATAGACACAGTAAAAAACCATCATTCAACAATTATTGTGCAAGATTCAGTTACCATTAAAAGCTTAGAAGTTAGTCCTATGTAATGTGAGGGGAGCTCGGGTAAAAATCATACAGATCCCAAATGCGAATTGTGCCTTGTCTTTCTTTGGGGGTAAAAACTCGTAAAAAGGAGGCAACATTGGTGTTTTTAAATTTAATTAGTACCAGATCCCCAGCAGTGCATTTGGGCAGCGTCCCTAACCATCCCACCCTCCTGACACTCAAAATACCCCCGTCTAGCCCCGGCGGCAAGGGTCTATTCTTTTTTAGCCAATAGATGGCTTTATTTAGCAGATCCTGCTGGGATTCGCGTGTTCCCTGGGTGAGGGCAGGGACCCCAGAGAGGACAGACACATACGGGGCGGCCTCAGGGGGCAGGTTGATATGTGGCATTCTTGCCAAGGCGGATCTAGCCACTGTATGGGTTTTTGGTGCAGGTTTGACAAATACTTTGGGGCCTATTAGAGTAGGTGTGCATGATGGCTGTATTTGGGTGGCACCATTGCCAGATTTATACATTTCGGGGGCGATGGTAGGTTTAGGGCAGACGCATGTGGCCATAATAGTAGCTGGAAGCGGGTGCTTTCTTATTACTGACTCAATATTGGTCAGCCTTTCCCCTAAATCATTCATTTTCGTGACCAAGGGAGAGATGGTAGCAACCAGCAGTTGCTCAATTTTGGCCAATAGAGTCGTATTTAGAGACAAAAGAGGATCCTCTAGTTTGTCCGCGGCCGGGTCCTCGATAAATGCTATTGGATTAGCAGGTGATGGTATAACATTGGTGCACAGTATTTGTTTACTAGTATTGTTCCCAAAGTTAGTTTCGATGTCATGCTTCCATCTATTGTAGGAACCCAGGGGCGCAGCATTCACTTGGTTGTACGCTATATCAGCAGGGCCATTTGCTTTGAGACAAAAAGAATCCACAGTTGGGGAGGTTATAGGATCAGGGACGTACTTTGTACCACACAGGGCGTTGAGTTCTTCCCATATAGACATTGTGTTTATAATAGTTTAAAGAAATGCCAAAAAAAGTCAAATAATATTGAAGCACGATACCTCCCTATGTGATGGAACAAAGTGGGGTGGCTCGTCCCGCCCTCATCAGGCCTCTGAGGGCCACAGAGGGCCCGCCCTTTGCCCGGGCTTAGCCCGGCGCTGCCCCGCGCGCTCCCGTGTCGCGGGGGGTTGTGCTGGTTTTCAAGCGCCGCCTGGCGCCAAATCTCGGTGCGCGGCTTCCGGCCGCAGGTAATGCTGGGGGCTGTAGTTTGGTGACCCCTGGTTCCCGCACTCTGCTCTGCGTCGGCACTCGGCAATGGAGGGCGCCGCTGCTGCAGGCAGGCGGTGACAGTCCCCACAGGAGGAATCCCCGGCCAAGGAACGGCAATCCCGGCTGCCCTGGTGAGCACAAATGATTCCCCCGCTCTGCCGGGGGTTGTGCTGGTTTTCAAGCGCCGCCTGGCGCCAAATCGCGGAGCGCAGCTTCCGGCCGCAGGTAATGCTGGGGGCTGTAGTTTGGTGACCCCTGGTTCCCGCTGGCTCCCGCACTCTGCTCTGCGTCGGCACTCGGCAATGGAGGGCGCCGCTGCTGCAGGCAGGCGGTGACAGTCCCCACAGGAGGAATCCCCGGCCAAGGAACGGCAATCCCGGCTGCCCTGGTGAGCACAAATGATTCCCCCGCTCTGCCGGGGGTTGTGCTGGTTTTCAAGCGCCGCCTGGCGCCAAATCGCGGAGCGCAGCTTCCGGCCGCAGGTAATGCTGGGGGCTGTAGTTTGGTGACCCATGGTTCCCGCTGGCTCCCGCACTCTGCTCTGCGTCGGCACTCGGCAATGGAGGGCGCCGCTGCTGCAGGCAGGCGGTGACAGTCCCCACAGGAGGAATCCCCGGCCAAGGAACGGCAATCCCGGCTGCCCCGGTGAGCACAAATGATTCCCCCGCTCTGCCGGGGGTTGTGCTGGTTTTCAAGCGCCGCCTGGCGCCAAATCGCGGTGCGCGGCTTCCGGCCGCAGGTAATGCTGGGGGCTGTAGTTTGGTGACCCCTGGTTCCCGCTGGCTCCCGCACTCTGCTCTGCGTCGGCACTCGGCAATGGAGGGCGCCGCTGCTGCAGGCAGGCGGTGACAGTCCCCACAGGAGGAATCCCCGGCCAAGGAACGGCAATCCCGGCTGCCCTGGTGAGCACAAATGATTCCCCCGCTCTGCCGGGGGTTGTGCTGGTTTTCAAGCGCAGCCTGGCGCCAAATCGCGGTGCGCGGCTTCCGGCCGCAGGTAATGCTGGGGGCTGTAGTTTGGTGACCCCTGGTTCCCGCTGGCTCCCGCACTCTGCTCTGCGTCGGCACTCGGCAATGGAGGGCACCGCTGCTGCAGGCAGGCGGTGACAGTCCCCACAGGAGGAATCCCCGGCCAAGGAACGGCAATCCCGGCTGCCCTGGTGAGCACAAATGATTCCCCCGCTCTGCCGGGGGTTGTGCTGGTTTTCAAGCGCCGCCTGGCGCCAAATCGTGGTGCGCGGCTTCCGGCCGCAGGTAATGCTGGGGGCTGTAGTTTGGTGACCCCTGGTTCCCGCTGGCTCCCGCACTCTGCTCTGCGTCGGCACTCGGCAATGGAGGGCGCCGCTGCTGCAGGCAGGCGGTGACAGTCCCCACAGGAGGAATCCCCGGCCAAGGAACGGCAATCCCGGCTGCCCTGGTGAGCACTTGCATTTTATTTTCAATACAAATTAAGTTGTGCTCCTGTGCAGCACTACTTTGCCTTGTCGGTAGATTTGCACTATAGAAAAATAGCCTATGTACATATCTATCAGTTTGATGTGCGTTGAGGCTTCTGGCGTCAGTGCCCTAGTCATTACTAAAGGAAGCTCTCAAACCAATACTTACTCAAGGCGCCTACTCCCTTCATTGTGTGACCAGAGGCGGCTGGCCAAACGGCAAGACTGGAGGCCACGGTATCTGAAAGGCCTGTAGAACTGGGGTCGAGTCAGTGGTATGTGAGGCACCCTGGAAAGCTGGGTTATGGAGTTGCTTATTTATCTTATGCAAATAATAACCATTGACAAAGCCGATAGCCTGGCTTGTAGGTGTAATGGTAGTTGTTGCATTGTACATATGGATGCAATAACCAAGCATCAAAATACCAGTCGGGCGGCGCACTATGCTGAGCACAGATTTTAGTGTAACTGTTTAAAGCCACGTCCTTAATTGCATCGGCCGCACCCCTCTGAGAGACCACCTTCCCCATGTTTTTCATCTTGCCTTGGGCATTATTAGTTATTCTGCAAACTACCACCACCCCCACCCCCGCATATTGGGGTTTTGCGAGAGAGAGAGACGAAGGACTGGGTGATATCGAGCACGAGTTTACTAGCGGGACCGTGATGTGGCTTTCGCTAGAACGAGTGAAAGAGGGAATTAGGGCGAAATAGAGAAAAAAAAGTGACAGATGCACGAGAAGAGAGAAGTTGCGCGTATGAGAGGGACACCGAGAAAGTTCTTACCCAGTGGAAATGTCTTCATGACGTCAAATTGGTTATGTTCCTTAATGTTAGTGGCATGAAATATAGTCACGTGTAATACTCGTAACAAATAACCAATTTGACGTCATGAAGACATTTCCACAAGAGCATGCCACTTCGAAGGTTGCCCATTGTCACGTCAGCAGCGGAGCTCTCGCTTCGTAGTTACAGCCGGAACATTCTTATCTAGTGGTCAAGCAGGCCATAAACAAGCAGTAGAAACATTCCCAACATCCCCGTAAGAGGAAAGTCGGGAAAAGAGGTCACAGCGTGCCTCTCCCCGGTCGCACACCGGTGCCCGCGAGGTGCTGCGTGTCACGGCTGCTGCACGCAGCGCGGCCGGTTTCCGTGTACGCAGAGGTTGCTCTGGGTTACAGCCAGGCGTTTCCACGCTCTGCTGCAGCCGAGGGGCCCCGGCGGAGGAGGTGGTGGCAAGCACTGCCCGGTACCGCTGGATTCAAACACACAACCCGAGGAGCTCAGCAGCACTGGCGTGGAACCCACCCGCCCCGGACAGCAGGGAGAGCAAAGCGGCAGCGGAGACTGGACTGTCAGCGCAGCAGGTACGTGCGTCCTACTGTACAGACCACCTCGGGACCGTCAGTGTGACCAGCAGAGGCCGCGAGAGCAGCTTCCACAACCAAACCAGCGCAGCTCTGATGGTCCCAGCTGTGTGAGTCCGTTAAATGGGAACATATAAGCACAGGTGCTCGCTGTCTCCCAGTACATCCATTCTTTTATTCCTGTGAAGTGTCGGTATTCTCCCATTAAAGCACAGCGCCTCGCTGAGGACTGAAGGCACTATACCGTTCAAACCAAACTAAAGCACAACAAAGCCAATAGCCCTGACAATCTGGTATAACGATTCATTTTTATGACAGTGTTTTAATTGCAAGCGCCGTCCATTCGAATAATGAGGAAACAAAACTGCCACCTCAATGTGACGGCCGTGCACTTGCGATAAACATGTTTTTTGTACAAAATATAGGGACATATTATCAAGACAGGTGATACAATTATTGCCGCTTTAGCGGCAGGAAACTGCTGCTAAAAGGGTGATAATGGGCTTGATAATATGCTCTATGGAATTCCAATTGAAGCCCATGTTGGATGTGAAGGACATCTAACCTGAGCTTCAATTGGAATACCATAGAGCATATTATCAAGCCCATTATCACCCTTTTAGCTGCAGTTTTCTGCCGCTAAAGCGGCGATAATGTTATCGCCTGTCTTGATAATATGCCCTCTATACTCTTAAAAGGGACGTACAGATACTTCCTAACATTACAGGGATAGAAATAATTTTTAGCTTTAATACATACATAGCACAGTAGAATATATATTTTGGCATAAAGAAAAGGTCATATTGGTTTGAGTTGCTGTATCCTGAAGACATAGTTTAACCACATAAGGATGACTTGATAAAAAAACAAAAGAATTAAAGGAATAAAACATTGGCACAGTAAAACATCAGCCCACTCACCTTGGCACTGAAATGAGTTTCTTTTTAGGCAGATGTGTGCATGTGATCAGGAAAAACGCCCTCACTCAGAGTACTCAGAGGCAAAAGCTGAAGTAGTCTGACCCATTACACCATTCTCTTGGGCATGGCTTAGTGAGATCCAGAGATGTGAATCTCAAATTTCCCATCTTAAAAAGTAGTGGGCAGCAGGCTGAAAGGGTGAGATGACCGAGGTTCGGGATGTACTATTTCCACGAGGAATAGGATCAGTGCTGATTTGCATTAGGCAGGCCTCTGTCTAGAGAGGCACAGTGGGTGAAAAACAGTGGGTTGGAATGCTATCCCAAGCGATTGGCGCTGGTTAGACTATTTGCAAGTATTCGTTCACCTTTTTGAGTGTTTCATTGCTAGTGTATGCCGAAAACGTGACATTGGTTCACTTTATCAAGCCAACTACTTCAAATGTTTGTGAATTCCAAAAAGAACATTTGAACCTGTTCAAGGGGTGCGGGAGCAGATTTACTACTTTTTTTAAACCGGTCTATACATATATATATATATATATATATAACATCAAAAGGTGCCTGTTTGTGGGCCCCTCCTTTCGCAGGCACCTTTTGATGTTGTGTTTAGCGGCTTGCCTGAGCCGCGGAGAGGCCCTGCTGTGTGAGCAGACCAGCGGTACCGCTAAACAGCGTACGGCGAAGGGAACAGGAGTCAGAATTGAAGGTGTGGAGATGCCGGTGTTTGAATCCAAGCCGATCTGCCACAATCCACTTGGAAAATACTAAATTAATGACTGCAGTTGGCATGCGACCCACTGGGGTAAGATACAAAAGCACTACAAGTACCGAGAGGCCACGGGAGTGGCCACGCCCACTGAGGCGGGGACTGTTATATCTTTCAGGTGCTTTTAAAAACTGTTGTGCCAGCATGGAGTTTGGAGCCCTGCCCCTGAGGAAATGCAGAGGTGCATGAAACGCGTCGGGCTGCAAGGGTGATTCGAGTGTCAGCAGCCTGGTCCTACATACGGCAACCTTCAATAAATTATGAAAATACACCTACCTGTTTGTAGGCCCCTCCTTTCGCAGGCACCTTTTGATGTTATATATATATATATATATATATATATATATATATATATATATATATATATATATATGTATATATATATATATATCTCCCTATCCAAAAAAACAAACAAGTTAAAACCTCTTATTGAAGTAAGAAATACCAACAGACAATACAATATAAGCAGACCCCAGTCAGGGCCCCCAGACGCAACTAAAAGCAAAGAATGCATTTGACGGGTGTCCCACTACAAACACCTGCTGCAGCTATACTGTATTTTGAATGTCACATATGTTTGGTTTTTAAACTGTGATTTAATGCATTGTGGATTTACTATAACCAAAAAGAAAACGACTTTTAATAAAAGCAAATAAGAATATATAAGTTCTGTGGTTTATTATATATACAGAAGGACTTTGAACATAACTGCTGCTTGTAGAATATATATGGGTTATTACTATTATTTTTTTTTGGTCCTCATCCTGTCAATTAACTTGTAGCAATACTCCATTTCCCAATCTTTGGGCCGGATGAAGATAGAGTCTTTCTGCACAAGAAATAGCTGCTTCCACTCCCACCCCTCACACACACCGCATGAGGGGGATCGGAACCGACAACTATTATTGACTTAATCATTGGACCCCATTCCTCTGACACCAGTCAACCAACAAAACTCAAACCTTTTCCTGACTTCTAGAGTCACATGCTATATCTGATTGACTAGTTCGTATGATATTGTTTTTACACTCAGAGAAAAGGGGTGGGGCAGCCAATTTCCAAGCTTTGCATATTTCTCGCCTACCCAATAAAATAACATAGAAAATTAATCTAGCGGCCCTTTTGTTTGAAGCCAATATATTATCTTGGCATAAACCAAAGAAAATAAGTAATGGTGTGATTTCTAGCTGAATCCTGTAACATCTTTCTAAAATTCAACAATGTCAATTCAAAATTTAGCGATCACAGGTCAAGTTAAAAACATATGGCAGTCATTTGCCAGGGGATCTTGGCACCTCGAGCATACATATTGAGTTCCAGAGAATTTTGTCAATTTTGCAGGGGTCCAATAGACACGATAGAGTAAAAAGATGATTACGCTTGAAGTAAGCAGGTTTAACTATCTCACGCAGCAATGAAAAAGTCAGTCAAACCTCACTCAGGTTTATATTTTCTAACACATTTTGCCATATCTTTTGGATATCATCATTTATATTTTCCTCTGCTTCAATTAAAAAACGATACAACAAAGCTACCTCTTTGTTAATTTTTCCCATCTTCATGACCTGAGTTAACTAAGTATCATCCTCATGCTCTACCCACTGCTGTCTGGCCCACCAAGCTGAAAGTTGATAGTACTTAAATCGGGTTAGTTTTCCTTGAGTATATAAAGTCCAAGATTCCCACGTTATCAAATCGACCCCTGATTTTAAATCTCCCCAACAAGAAAAACCTGCTTGCTTCAATGGTAAACTGAGCACATCATCCAAACATTCTGGGGTACCTGGGGAACCCCAAATCGGAGAATAGTCGGAATAATAAGAAAGTCCCATTTTATTTCGTATATATAAACCCAATTTTTCACTCCTTGTAACAAGATCTTAAGTCTAACCTTTTTGAAAAATGTTGGATCCCCAAATTTAAAAAGGAATTGACCCTGCACATCCCCAAGTTCACTCAACATTGCTCCATAGATACGGCCGAAAGCAAAATCATCTGGCTTATTTAATAGCATCCTGAAATGTTTAAAATGAAAAACATGTGCATAAACCCACAAATCATTTTAATCAAATTGACCCTACCACATTAATTGAGAGGGAGAGTTGCCCATCCATTCAATAATTTCCCGACCTCATGGCTGATCTTTCTCCAATTAACAATAGGAACGTCTACAAACTTTTGAGTAATTATAATACCCAAATATCGCATCTGGGATTTAACCCGGGGTCTCAGATGTTTGATTCCTCTCCATTACCTCCGTTTCGTCTCCATTCACTCTATATCCAGAGACGTTCCTGAAGGACTCTGCTCTAGCCAACAACTTAGGGATAGAGACTAATAATAATAATAAAACATTTATAAAGCGCCTGGATTCTGCGGGATTCTGTGTATATAAGATTAAATCGTCTGCATATAGTGCTAATTTAGCCTCAAAGTTATTATATCTGAAAGGGGAAATAGTAGAGTCTTGTCTAATCGATGCCGCTAAAGGTTTAATGTAGATATTAAATAACAATGGCGACAACGGACACCCCTACCTTGTGCCTCGCATAATCTTGAACCACTCAGTTAGTTCCCCTTTGACTAACACTCTGGCTCTAGGTACTCTGTAGAGTGCCTGAAGAGCTTTTATTAGATTCTCAGGAAAACTAAAATCTATCTTCCAAAGACTCCCATAAGCATGGCCAGTGGACTTGGTCAAACGCTTTAGCAGCGTCAACTGCCACCATAGTTACTGGGTAATTATAGCATTCTTCCAAATCCACTATCCCCAACATTGTGCCAGTAAGCTCATTGACCTGCCGTCCTTCAAAAGGGATATAGGCCTATAAGATTCAGCAGCACACGGATCCTTATTTGATTTTAAAATTAAAACTATTGTAGCCTCATCCCATGATGCCGGGGGATCATCCCCATCCCTCAATATACTGTCAAAAAGTTCCTTGAACACTGGTATTATGTTATCCTCTAACAATGAATATAACTCTATCGGAAGGCCATCTGGACCCGCCGCTTTTCCTCTTGCCATCCTTCTCAGCTGTACTCAAATTTCTTCCTCGGTTATTCCAGAAGCTAAAAAGAGACTCTGAACATCATTGAGAGATGGGAGCTCCTCACTTTCCAAGAAATCCTTGATTTTTTTCCACCCCAGGCTCAATCTCCTCACTATATAGTTTGGCCATATAGCCCCGTACTTCTGCTTCAATTTCCGCATTGGTGACTAAAATCTGACCAGTGGAACTCTCTCTCAGGCTGTAAATTTGGTTACGGACTCTATCCGTTTTAGCCTTCCAGGCGAGTGCCAGAAGGGTATTAAATGTGGTAGTCTGTTACATTTTCATTGACACGCCAACTCTATGATTAAGGTGCGAGATGCACCGAAACGCGTCAGGGTGAATTACGAACTGGCTCTTGTAACGCTGCATCATGAATAAAAGGTTGTTTCAACTTACCTTTGTGGAGTGCATCTTCGAAAGCTTGGAGCTTTTTGGGGGAATTTAAATGCACGGCGCCTCCGGCCGTGGAAGCGTGCACCGCCATTCAAACCGGACTGAGTCTGCGGGGCTAGAAACTTCTTCGCAGCCCCTGTGCAGCACGAAGGTATCATTTGTTTGGAGACGGGTAACTTGACCTGGGGCCCACCGGAGTGCTGATTTACATTGAACATTGAACAATTGGCAGAAAAATGGTGTTAATGAAAAAACCTCCCCGAGAAGGAAGAATTGGGACTACCTTTCCCGGCATGCCGCTTATTAGAAAGCGAGTGCCAGAAGGGTATTAAATGTGGTAGTCTGTTACATTTTCATTGACACGCCAACCCTATGATTAAGGTGCGAGATGCACTGAAACGCGTCGGGGTGAATTACGAACTGGGTTTTGTAACGCTGCCTCATGAATAAAAGGTTGTTTCAACTTACCTCTGTGGAGTGCATCTTCGAAAGCTTGGAGCTTTTTTTGGGAATATATATATATAATCCCTATCCAAAACAAGCATTGAAAATGCAATAGGTCTCGCAATAGAAGAGTTTGACATTTTTCGTTTTGCAAATGGATGAGTGGCGTTGCGTGGCTGAGTGGCGTTGCGTGGCTGAGTGGCGTTGCGTGGCTGAGTGGCGTTGCGTGGCTGAGTGGCGTTGCGTGGCTGAGTGGCGTTGCGTGGCTGAGTGGCGTTGCGTGGCTGAGTGGCGTTGCGTGGCTGAGTGGCGTTGCGTGGCTGAGTGGCGTTGCGTGGCTGAGTGGCGTTGCGTGGGTGAGTGGCGTTGCGTGGGTGAGTGGCGTTGCGTGGGTGAGTGGCGTTGCGTGGGTGAGTGGCGTTGCGTGGGTGAGTGGCGTTGCCTGGGTGAGTGGCGTTGCGTGGGTGAGTGGCGTTGCG
Source organism: Lissotriton helveticus (assembly GCF_964261635.1). Classification (NCBI taxonomy): domain Eukaryota; kingdom Metazoa; phylum Chordata; class Amphibia; order Caudata; family Salamandridae; genus Lissotriton; species Lissotriton helveticus. The sequence continues at coordinate 819,874,297 of NC_136067.1, read as the reverse complement.
TGAGTGAGTGGCGTTGCGTGAGTGAGTGGCGTTGCGTGGGTGAGTGGCGTTGCGTGGGTGAGTGGCGTTGCGTGGGTGAGTGGCGTTGCGTGGGTGAGTGGCGTTGCGTGGCAATGTTTTTAGAGTACAGGGGTTTTCTTGAAGGCTTCATATTTGAAACAATTTCTTTCAATAAATGTCCATCAAAATAAAATTCTAATGCTAAAAAATAAATAACTTTTTTAATTTTGAATGATCTTTCTCGTATGTTTACATGACAAGTGTTCCCCGATTTACGCGCAACATCTTTGTATGGCTCAGCTCTTGTTATGGTTCTTTTAACAAGCCAGACCCCATGCTGATACAATAAAAGCGGAAGATATATAAAACAAAGGTCCTTTGCCACAGAGTACCCTATTTAACCGCCTCAGCAAAAATTAGACCAAGGAAGATCGCATTAATATGGTCCGCTACTGTAACACTGAGCGCATGTGTTTATACACATCAGTTTGTTTTATATTACACATGACGATTCATAGAAAAATATAAAAAATAAATGCCTTATACTATCAATGTTTTTATATATTTTAATGATAAGCTGCTCTAATCGACATTAAGATATAGGTAAACAACATCACTTGTGCTTGCAAAAGCTACATATAATATACAACTGTTTGTAATACACGCCCGATGTGTATACTAGCAAATGAAGGTAACCTAAAATTCAAGTGTGATTTTAATGTAGACAGCAGACTAAACAGAGGCCATACAAAGTGTTTGAAGTACGCACTCGCTTTGCATGTAAGTAGAAGGAGATGGCAGAAAAACAAATAGTGTGAATTGAATGGCGCCAGCAAACTAAAGAGAGACTAGACAGCCTGTTTGTGACGGGCGCTTGCTTCGCATGTAAGTCGAGGGAGATAACAGTGGAAGGAAAGATATAATGTAACAGAACACACAAAAGAGAGGACAAATAAAAAGTGTTTATAATGCGCACGCGGTTTGCACCTAAGAAAACGAAGATATCAGCAAAATAAATAGTGTGAACTGAATATTTCACCCCCGTGATCGATGTGCTAGCGGGGGCTTGTGGTGGAGAGTGGGGAGAGAAGCTGAAGTTTCAGTAAGCGGGGTTGGGTTCAAATTTGGATGAGTGAGGGACGTGGGGAGGATCGCATGGCTCGGGAGGAGGCTAAAGGGGGATGGGTGCAGGGGGATTGTGTCCCGGGCTGCGTGGTTCAATGGAAGTGAAAGAATGCGGGGGGGGGGGGGTGGTAATCGGCGGGGCGCAGGAAGAACTGGGGGGGTGCTCGCATGAGTTGGGTAGTCGCATGCAAAAGCCTTTCATCCTTCTGAGTCCGTTTCGGTTGGGGTACAGTTAAAAGAAAAACAAGTCGGATGGGGTGGGGGGTGGGGGAGAAGGAGAGTGAGCAGCTTGAGGCGCTATTGATGAGTTGTAAATGGTGGCGCCGTCGATAAGAAAGACTGTACTCGTGGCTGTGCCAAGTGGGCAAAAACTCATCAGACTGAACCTTCCACTTGTGCGGTACGAACAAAGCAAGAGGCAAACTGTTGGCAGACCGAGGGCCATCGACAAGAAGGTGCATCCCTGCCGTGTAAAGTAGCTGTAAAAAACACGCAGCATATGTCGGCCGGAGCTAAAAAGAAAAGAAAGGTCTAATATTGCAATGCTGGTCAGCGCATTTAGCGTCACGAAGCCTCGAGTAATGTGATAAAACTTATGTTGCACATAAATCAACATGATGTAAATACAAACAAGTGAAAGCGGGATGTAATTAGGGGGGAGGAGAAGTCTGGGCAGGCAGGATGACTCAGGGGAGGGGGCTGAGCGGGGCAGAGCGGCATGTGGGTGTGAAGAAGCCGGGCCTTTGAAGTGAAGCTAAGCTTCACTTCAAAGGTGTCGGAGGAATGCGGGCGGCTGTGCACGCGCTTTTAAGCTCAATGCACATGCGCATTGAGCTTAAAAGTCACGGGCACTGCAAGGAATCGCCACGATTCCTTGCTTCTTAGTTAAAGCTTGTATAAGCCGCAATAGGCTCGCAAGCTCGATGCGCATGCGCATCGACAGGCGAGACCTAAAAACGAACAAGTTAAAACCTATTGAAGTGAAAAATACCAACAGAGACGAGCAAACCCCAGTCAGGACCCCAGACCCAACTAAAAGCAAAGCATGCATTTGAGGGGCGTCGTACTACAAACAACTGCTGAAGCTATACCCCTCCTCGCCCATCTGGGCCTGATAGTTCTCCCTGGAAACTCATGGCTGCAGTCACATTCAACTCAATAGCATGGAGTCCCTGCTCTGAGAACACTTATTTTAAATGTATTTTCGCTGTGCGCACTCCTCTTCATCTTTGCAACAAGAATCATTAATAGTAGAGTTATTAAATCGTGGTGGCAGGGCTCCATGTTTCTAGTACTCTCCTTTTACAAATCATTTTATCAAGTGACTGATGGCCCTATGTACTAAGCCCGAGTCGCAAATAGAGGAGGGCTTGCTGAAAAATGAATAGGGTGAGTCAAGCCTCAAGTCTGGCTTAGCTCTAAGAGTTTGTGCATTTTCTGAGCCATGAAAACGTTTGTCATGTATGTTGTGCAACAAACATAATGTTGATACACTTTTTGGAATTTTGAAGTGATTGTATTTCTTTAATTTGTGGAAGCGTTTCACCTTAGTAAGTCTGATTATATCACTGCAAAGAAAGAGATTGTCAGTAATCATGTAAATCCTAAACCTGGCCTAGATTCTTATCATGGATCGAGCAACATTTCAGTTTATTAAAACAAATGTAAGAGAAGCTTGTTCAGCACACATTCTGAACACGAGTATTTAAGAGTATGCTCATATGCAATGATGAGGGAAAAGGAGGGTCTGTGAAATCAAATATGTACCTAGGATCACACAATTTGGACAAGCAGGGAAGTCTGTATTGATTCCAGGTTATCTGGTTTTACATTTTGAAACTATGCCACCAGATGTGTATCTTGGCCTCTTTGTCTTTCCCATTCACACCAAAGGTCTCGTTTTGTCTTCCAGTCTTGTCTCACAACCAGAAAAAATGACAGAGATAACAGGCCTGACTCAGAGTCCCCAGACCCAACTGCAAAGCCAAGAATGCATTTATTTGGAGTTTATCACACCACCCTTAGCTAAGCTCCTGCGCATTCTGTGTGCTGTTGTGGGCAAAGGCAAAAAATGAATAACAGTTGACTAGAACTGCCGGGCCAGATCCTCCCTGAGCCAGAACACAAGCAACCCAGGGCAAGGTTGGCTCTAGTTTGGGCTCATCAGCTAGGTATATCAGTTCAAGTGACAGTGTGCATATGACCAACTTCTGGGCACATCCACCCGACTTAGATCGGCACACATATTTATTCAATGGCTCATGGCTCAGGAGGGACATAGACCATGGCCAGGAAATTAATAATGGCCTATTCACTGGCAACGACCATGATGGGCACTTTCACTGCCAGTGAGAGCCTAACGTTTATATTCTCTGCTTTGAGCAATCTTATGGGTATACTCACCGGTACTGGAATTTCGGTGGATGTATTGACTACTACTGAAATTTTGGTAAATTAGGTAGGAATTTTGTGAACATTCTTATATGGAGTGTACATGGATGCTAACACGATTTTTACTAACTAATATTCACTATTGTATAGGATGAAATAGGCAAATAAAAGACATGCACATGGAATTGCCAGTTAGTTGGATATTAATCATATTTCACTTGTTGATATCGGTGTACCTTACATACTGCATAAGTTCTGACTTTTACCGGGATCCCTTTCAATTGGGAACCCAACTTTTCTTTGACTTGTTCAACCGTCTAAAATTTTTACTTTTTGATACCTATTTTGTGTTTTCTTTGTGGACAGTGCAAAATTCCAGGATGCAGGATATGAGTGATGTGTACAAGGCCTCCTCTGTGGAGCGAATCCAGCAGCTGGAGGAGGAGCTGGCTGTACAACTGGCCGAGCTCAAAACTGAGATCGAGAACAATGGGATTCTTCAGGGAACACCCAATCGAGGTTACAGGTAAGGTGTATTGCAGGTGATGACCAACACTCTGGTTTATGGCCTGTTGACCATAGTATTCAAGTTCATTCATCGCTTGTGTGTTATCACCTCACTGGGAAATGACTGGTTCATTATCATCGCTCTGAGGACAAAAGTTCCCCTTTATTTCCCTGGACTCTGGGATTCAGATTCTCTCATGTCGTCTGTGTAGCAGTATTTAGTAGGGCCATGAAATTAAAGAGCAGAATAGAGTCTAGAGAGTGTAACATTTTAGCAAGGAAACCATGTTACCATTTTGGAGATTTTTCCTTTTTGTTTTGAGGAGATCCTCAAAGTTTCAGCTTTCTGAGTGATCCAACCAAAGGTTCATGGATCTCAAATTCACACTGCTTTTGTGGCCATTTTTTATTGTTTTTGTCTTGCCTTTATTCTCAAACAGCACTCTGAATTTCAGTAGATATATTCCACCTCTCCCTTCTTCAGTTATCATTTAATCTACCTTGATTTGCCCCTCGCACACTCTGAATTGGCTTCTGAATGCACAAAGTTTTTACCTTTTTGAGCAATGGTGGAGGACTTTAAAATAAGTGTATACCTATGAACCGGTTCTGCATTTGAGGATAATTTGTGATTTTTCTGACTTTCCCCTTCCGTATTCCACAACAAAAAAGCACATCACTTTCAGTATGTGCTCCATCTCCAACTTTCTATCGAAAGTAAAATAATGACCCTACTCCTCACACCAATTGTTTCAACAACTATAAACTGTGTATCGTAATCATAAAAACTCTCTTTATAACATTGAAAGGGAAAGGCTAGTATCTAAACACCCATCTGTCCTCCAACTGAATAATAGCAGGCTCTTAATCTATTATCTGATCATGAAAAGAGGATTGTCTTGCTATGAACCTCAAGCAGACTCCTTCCTGGCCATTCTTAATGTAAACAAAAGTGCACACATGTTCACACACTGATGGTGTTACAGATATCTTGGAATCTATGGATAAGAAGTTGAGATGATAGCAATGTGACGAGTTAAAGCTGATTGCAACATATATTTTAGCTATCGTTCTAATATTAAGTATGGGCGACATACTATTCAAATGTTGAAAAGGGCTTATAATGCCAAGGTGCTTTTCATGGTCTTATAAGGCACTCAAGTGTGGTTCCAGTATCTATGTACAGCCATTTGTGCTGTTCAGGCCCCACCAGTAAGAAAACTCTTAGAATTGTGCCGGTCTACTCCTCTTGAATTGATCCACGTGGAATCAGGGAATAATTTTGAATAGCGCGTAGCTCTGAAAATTGTTCTACTCTGGTTCCATTTTTGCATTGGCGGTGATTGGTACATTATCTGCAATTTGTCAGAAGTAGGTCAGCCATCCGAAATTAGACAAACTGAAGTAATTTTCATTTTTCTCGAATATCCAAGTTTTAGTGGTTCCAAAAGTTTTCATGAAAATACTTTGGATGTACATGAAAGTACAATATTACTTGTGCTTGGTGTAAGATAACGAAGGAATGGAGAAAATTCAGCTTTGTAATTTGAGTGAGATTGAATCACTTATTAACGTATGGCTTCTCTGCTTCAAACTGAAGGACATATGTGTCAATACATAGTCTTGTTTGATTATGTATAGATTTGAAATGAATTCACGTAATGTATATGATGATTTGTGTTTCAACGGGCATACATCATTTCAAGGTTGAAAGTTGTGTGAAAGCATGTTTGTAACATATTTATTAAATGTCAAAATGAAATTATGATATCAAACATTTTCCGTGTTTATTTGGATTTAGTAAACTGACTCAATCGAAACTATTCATCTAAATACGCCCACTTCAGCAGTCTTTCCCTTGAGTTCCTATCCATGAGCCTTATGTCAGCGGTACATTTTGCCACATCCTTTCCTCTAGAGGTATGTTCAATGTTTCTGTTGGAGGCCAGTTTGACTCTTGTCAGTGAGTACCATAGAACTCTAAAAACCTCACAGATCCTGAAAGTGTTCTCTGGCTTTACAAATGGGAGTAGGTGGTAGGCATACACCGTAATATAACTATCCCACCCCATAGTTCATCACTTCTTTAGCTTGACTGAATGAATGCTCATTACTTCGTTCACTCATGACAAACTGCTTGTACATATAAGAATAAGGATGTAGGGTGTGTTATGTGTAGGGCTCCCGGTTTTATGGTATTTACTTTTTGAACAATTCCGTCTGTATTTACTAATATTTATTTTGCGTTTTGTGAACAGAAAAGGTGATAACTCATATTTATGCATTTATTTAACAGATAAACGTGCACTCATACTATGATGCCTGAAATCTGCATGAAAAAATATAGCATCATAGCAAAATGCATGTTGAGATATGCAGTAATTGAAGCAAATCTCATTCAACTTTGTAACTCCCCATGCTGCTAATATGTACAGCTACTGGCCTGAAATTCATTAATCTCAGCATGGAGAGTCACTCAAAAGAAGCTGAACTGTCTGTATTTTTTCATTTTTAAAAATAAATTCAGACCGGAAACTCATTGTTTTCTATGTGTATCTGTAAAAACGAGTGAAAACGAAAACCAGGGACCCCGTGCAATGGAAGGCTTTTTCATTGGTACCACTGTTGAAAAGAACTCCTGTCTTCATAGGAGGAATTTTCGAGCAGTCATTTGCTGTATGAGCCTCTGTGTGTAAAGTAATAGTGCACTGTCTGAATGTAAAGCAATATAAATGTCAGGGATGTTCAGTAAGACCTTCTAATCTTCATGAATCTCCCACTAACTTGATTTATTTTATAGTCTCTTCATATCTTGCCTCAAATGTAAGCACAAGTTAATAAGCAATTTTGAGAATGTAGGAGAGAAAATCTAATGTAATAAATTAGCTTTTCTGCGTGTAGCAAAATTCCAATTGGAAGCCTGTAATCCCTTTGAAAGAAGGAAACTGAAAATAAGTGCTGTCCTCAACACCTCATTGAACAGATTCTCGTACTCTACAGCGCCCAGTTCCATTGAACTACACTTCAGCCTGTGCTTTTTTGTGCATAGTCAGTTGCCTTTTTGTCACCTCCTTCTATGCTTTTCAGGTGCTTAGTACACTTTTATTCTCCGAGTACGCAGCACTGGGTGCTTTCTTGCTACTTTTCACCCGGTGCTTCACTGGTGCACTTCGCTGTTATCCTCTGTTGCCCCTCACCCCCATTACACAGCACCCGGTGGTCCCCCTGATGCCCATCATCCTGTGGATTGAGCTGCAGTCAGATGCTTCAGCTGTGCAGCAGGGGGCAGCGAGAACCGGGACCACACGCCCCTGGAACCAGTGGGGCTCAGTGCTCTGCGGCAGTCCCTCCCTCCACCTCTAGGCGCCTTGTAAACTGTTTGCGCCTCCCGCTTCGCGCGAGACGCTACACCTGTGCAGCAGGGGGCCGCGAGAACCGGGACCACATGCCCCAGGAACCAGCGCGGCTCAGCGCTCTGCGGCAGTCTCTCCCTCCACCTCCTGACGCCTTGTAAACTGTTCTCGCCTCCCGCTTCGCGGGAGACGCTTCACCTGTGCAGCAGTGGGCCGCGAGAACAGGGACCACACGCCCCAGGAACCAGCGGGGCTCAGCGCTCTGGGGCAGTCCCTCCTTCTACCTCCAGGCACCTTATAAACTGATCGCGCCTCCCGCTTCGTGGGAGTTGCTTCACCTGTGCAGCAGGGGGCTGCGAGAACCGGGACCACACGCTCCAGGAACCAGCGGGGCTCAGCGCTCTGCGGCAGTCCCTCCTTCCACCTCCAAATGCCTTGTAAACTGTTTGCGGCTCCCGCTTCGCGGGAGACGCTTCACCTATGCAGCAGTGGGCCGCGAGAACCGGGACCACACGCCCCAGGAACCAGCGGGGCTCAGCGCTCTGTGGCAGTTTCTCCCTCCACCTCCAGGTGCCTTGTAAACTGTTCGCGCCTCCAGCTTCGCGGGAGACGCTTCACCTGTGCAGCAGGGGGCCGCGAGAACTGGGACCACACGCACCAGGAACCAGCGGGGCTCAGCGCACTGCGGCAGTCCCTCCTATTACGTCACCAGGAGGATTTCAACAAGCAGCTTCTCCCGCCCGCAGGACGCGCGAAGCCCGGGCCAAGGGCGGGCCCGTCTGTGCCCGTCAGGGCCAGAAAGGGGCAGGGCAGGGCCACCCCCTTTGGCCTCTCTACTTGAGGACTAACCTCTGAGCAGTGGTAAGATCATTGAAGACTCTGACTTTTCTACGTGGTCTGCCTCAGTATGCTCATCAGAGCGATCCCGTTCTTTACTCTTCTTCTAATTAGAAACAGATACTTAGCTTGTCTGGACTCAAGTCTGCCCACTTAGCTCATATTTAACTGTGATCTTTGTCATTGCAAATAAGAACGATGGAAAAACAAAAAAGCACTGTTGGCACCCTAGACGCCTTCCTGGTAAGAGCGGAATCCCTTCTCACTCACAAGATTCAACTAACCGAGCGTAGGCTCTCATTAGATCCCTCACAGTTCCCACTGACCAGAGCGGAAGAATCCACCAGAATATCAACTCCAAAGATCAATACTCTACAAACAAATTCTAATTCCCCCCTGGCCACTCAATCCCAATCTCAGTTGAGACAAGACAGGGAAATTGACAACATTACATCAGTAGGGATAAGGCCCCAAACTCTGAAACAAAATAAATTAAATAAAGGGCACACAACAAGCATGAAACAGAAGGGAGATAAGGGGGATAAGGACGGAAGGAATAAAGACCATCAAGGGTCTAGTTCATTAGGAACTGTTTCAGTAGAAACCCAAACAGAGGTAACTCCCAACCACCCTGAACCACAGTTAGAAGTACCCATCTTAAACTCTAAAGAGGTTTTACAAGGCTCTAAGGCTCCTATTAAAGATCGTGTTAGAGGACTCTTAGAAACACACACTAGGGCTATGATGACCCAGATGAGTGCACTCATTGATGAAAGATTTGGCCGCATAGAGAGCAAGATAGAGCAATTGAAAGAGATTGTAGACTCAATCAGTGTCCAACTAGAAAACCCAAAAACTACCCATAGTAGCAAGGAATCTACCATCACACAAAATGACGATTATAGGCAAGCCACTCAAGTGGTTATGTCTGGCTCCTTAAGGGAACCTTAACCAGAAATCGTAATAAGACATGTAGCAGAGAATCCTAAACTAAAGGTGACCGCCAGGGTGGAGCACAAGAGTAGTCAAGGGCAGGATAAAAGGGACAACCTTAGCAATTTTGCTGTCCAACCCAGCATAGATAATTTAGATTTACCACCTGCATCCTGCCCCTATGTACTAATTTTGACGGGGGTTTCAGCATTAAAACAGGCACAGATCGAATCCTGGCCTTCCCTTCGCAACAAAGTGGTGGATTGGTTGACGAAACACAACATTTTAACCCTCAGCACACTAATGACATTTTGATGGCTCGCAGAGTGGGGTGGGTCGGCTCCTCATTAAAGCCCGTTTAGGGAGATTGTATAGTTATACATTTTAGGACGCCCGAATGGTCCGTTTTCTTTTAAACCACAAAGAGGTACCTCCTGCTCTACACACAAGTATCACGGCCCTCCCTTTGGGTTTGTTTTATAAACCCTTTCAAGAGTCTAGAGGAAAAGGAAACGGCTCGGTTGCAACCTCCATCAGGTTTGAGCTGCTATCACTTTTAGAGGAAGTGGATTGACAACCAACTCCTGTATCTGGGACCATTTCCTGCTTAAATCAAAGAAATACAGTGGGTCAGTCAATATTTTCCCCTGATATACCTCCTTTGGTAGCAGTTTGGGCTGAAAATTCTTCGTCGCTTGCCCTCAAATCCACTTTGATTCCTCTGGAACAGGAGCAAGAACCCCCAATAGTTAATTCTTGCAGTGGATCTATCCAACAGAGCAAGCCCTTAACAAATGGTATAGACGTAGGCATGGGTACCATAAATGATAGAACCTGCTCAAAGGAATTAGGTGGCCCGGTAATAGCCCCTTTCCATGATGCAAATTTCAAGAGAGGGGTTCCACATAGTGTCATTTTTTGGAACATCGCCGGCCTCCGCTCTAAGATTGATCAAGGCGAATGGCTCACATTTGTGAGGACTTATGGCCTTCTCTGTTTACAAGAGACGTGGGCTGTTTTACCCATCCACCTAAATGGTTACAAAATATTTTTTTCTCGTGCAACACCATCTCCATCAGGGCGAGCAAAAGGAGGCTTAGTGATCTACATTTCTAACTTAATAAAAGTGAGGGAAATTATCGCCCTAAAAATGGAGGTACACTATCAGATAATTTCAATAGATATTAACAGGATCTTCTAGTGTTAGTTAATTTCTATAATAATCTTCTGCAGTCTCAGTTAATTGCCACCTTGAAGGAAATCTGTTATTTTCTCCTAGACTTTAACAATAAACATCAAGGGAAAAATTCTATTATCATCTGGGGTGGTGATTTTAATATACCCCTATTCGAACTTAATGACAACATTACATGTGGTCTACTAGATGAGCAAGACAACAATATGACTCACTTTATCCATTCTTTGACTGGGGTCTGTTTGAACGAGACGTTTTCAATCCTGCAACTGGCCAGTGCAAATGAATTGATATCGCCCAATGTTCCCCTAACTCCAACATTTAATGGCAGAGGTGCCACTCGCTGTATTGACTTCATTTTCTTGGCAAGTAGGGCTTCAATCTTTTTATCGAACTTTAAAACTCATGACTGCGTATTCAGCGACCACTTCCCTATCTCAATTACCCTTTCTCTTCCGTTGGTACGAGGAAAGGACAATGGGTGAGTGTTTATGGGGATGAATGTTTGGTCATGAACAGAGTAAATGGTTACACACTAAAGTGGCCCCAGGTTGACCCGGAAAAGATTACTGAAAAGCTTGTAAAGAACTCCATTAAGGCAATAAGTGTCTGTTTGGCCGACTCATCGTCCCCGCAGGAGATCCTTGACAACTTTTTGGTAGTAACCAAATCTGTTAAAGAAGCCTTAAGTGTCAAACTCAAAGGGGTAAGAAAAAACAAGTTTGGTTGGTTTAACTCCACTTGTACTAAAGCATATTCAAATCTTAAAAATGCCCTTAATAAAACCCAAAGAGATAGGGAACAGACAATTCAACCTACCATAAGGCCCTAAGACAAAGGAAATCAGAATTGAAAGAGGAACTTTGGGCAGAATTACATAAAAGTTGTGTAACAAATGATAGTGCTGCGTTTTAGGAGGTTATAAATACTCCATTTCTGTCTGGTCCGAGGGCGATAGAGTGAGGGCGATAGAGTGAGGGCGTTAGAGTGAGGGCGTTAGAGTGAGGGCGTTAGAGTGAGGGCGATAGAGTGAGGGCGATAGAGTGAGGGCGATAGAGTGAGGGCGATGGAGTGAGGGCGATGGAGTGAGGGCGATGGAGTGAGGGCGATGGAGTGAGGGCGATGGAGTGAGGGCGATAGAGTGAGGGCGATAGAGTGAGGGCGATAGAGTGAGGGCGATAGAGTGAGGGCGATAGAGTGAGGGCGATAGAGTGAGGGCGATAGAGTGAGGGCGATAGAGTGAGGGCGATAGAGTGAGGGCGATAGAGTGAGGGCGATAGAGTGAGGGCGATAGAGTGAGGGCGATAGAGTGAGGGCGATAGAGTGAGGGCGATAGAGTGAGGGCGATAGAGTGAGGGCGATAGAGTGAGGGCGATAGAGTGAGGGCGATGGAGGGAGGGCGGGCGATGGAGGGAGGGCGGGCGATGGAGGGAGGGCGGGCGATGGAGGGAGGGCGGGCGATGGAGGGAGGGCGTTAGATAGAGGGAGGGCGTTAGATAGAGGGAGGGCGATAGATAGAGGGTGGGCGATAGATAGAGGGTGGGCGATAGATAGAGGGTGGGCGATAGATAGAGGGTGGGCGATAGATAGAGGGTGGGCGATAGATAGAGGGTGGGCGATAGATAGAGGGTGGGCGATAGATAGAGGGTGGGCGATAGATAGAGGGTGGGCGATAGATAGAGGGTGGGCGATAGATAGAGGAAGGGCGATAGATAGAGGGTGGGCGATAGATAGAGGAAGGGCGATAGATAGAGGGTGGGCGATGGATAGAGGAAGGGCGATAGTTAGATAGATAGAGGGAGGGCGATAGATAGAGGGTGGGCGATGGATAGAGGAAGGGCGATAGTTAGATAGATAGAGGGAGGGCGATAGATAGAGGGTGGGCGATAGATAGAGGGTGGGCGATAGATAGAGGGTGGGCGATAGATAGAGGAAGGGCGATAGATAGAGGGTGGGCGATGGATAGAGGAAGGGCGATAGTTAGATAGATAGAGGGAGGGCGATAGATAGAGGGTGGGCGATGGATAGAGGAAGGGCGATAGTTAGATAGATAGAGGGAGGGCGATAGATAGAGGGTGGGCGATAGATAGAGGGTGGGCGATAGATAGAGGGTGGGCGATAGATAGAGGGTGGGCGATAGATAGAGGGTGGGCGATAGATAGAGGAAGGGCGATAGATAGAGGGTGGGCGATGGATAAAGGAAGGGCGATAGATAGAGGAAGGGCGATAGATAGAGGAAGGGTGATAGATAGAGGGAGGGCGATAGTTAGATAGATAGAGGGAGGGCGATAGTTAGATAGATAGAGGGAACGCGATAGTTAGATAGATAGAGGGAGGGCGATAGTTAGATAGATAGAGGGAGGGCGATAGTTAGATAGATAGAGGGAGGGCGATAGTTAGATAGATAGAGGGAGGGCGATAGATACATAGATAGAGTGAGTGAGTGAGGGCGATAGAGTGAGGGCGATAGAGGGAGGGCGATAGAGTGATAGAGTGAGGTCGATATTGTGATAGAGTGAGGGCGATAGAGTGAGGGCACTCACTCCTGATGTACAAAGAAAGTGTGGAATAAAAATATTTCCTTGTGCACTGGTCTCTACTTTTACACCAACCGAAGATAATTTGGTAAGGTATGTCGGAATCCTAAAAAGCCCCAGTGCTCTGGGCCAGGCATCATTCCCACCAAGACATGAAAGCGAAACTGCTTTCAAGTCAATTCTTGAAACAAATGAAATACCATTCTCTAGACAAAAAAACATTATTACTACATAAACAGGCAAAGGAAGCGAGAGCCGTCCCTTTATTCGGCTACATTTTTCAATGACTGAACACAAGTTTAGAAACGGTGCAAAGGATTCTAGTAAAGGATTCTTCTGACGCGACAAAAGGAAAGCTCTTTCGGGAGTATTTCTGCACGAACTGCCTAGAGGGTTCACCATGCTAAGTTTGCAAGGGATAGGGGTGGACACTCTCAGCAGTTGGCAAACAGTGTTTTTTGTTCTCGAACTAGCAGACCGCTTTAGTTTTAAATAGAGAGAGGCCCAGCAACGAAACCTGAGGTTTTATACAAACGTGTATTTATCCAAATATGGAGAAAGGGGGAGGCGGAAAAGGGGAGCATGAGGAAGCTGTGGGAGAAGGAGGAGGCGATGGAAATGAACGACTACAGAGAAAGAAGAAAGGAAACCAAGCGATAAAAGATGGACGAAGTGAATAGAGTAAAACCATATAGAACAAGTATCACTATGTTCCCTCCTGTGTAAAGGGGATTCCCTGCTTGGAGGTACTTTTTTGGGGAATACAGACATTTTCTGTGAACCATCGTCTCACTAAGGGGAAGGGGCATCTTAAGTGCACCTGTTTTTTTTGTTGTTTTTTTTTTATTTCAAAATATTTTCTTAGAGAAATGTTTACAGTACATATATAGTGAAGGCAATACTGGTGTCGTTATACGCCGTAAGGGTTACAGTAGGCCTATCGTTGACATGATTAGACGCATGTACAGTGGCTCAGCAGTCTTATGTACTGCCCTCGCAAGAAGAAAATAAAGGAAGAGAAACAAAAGGATGTAGGGAAAAGAGAAGAAGGAAGAGCGGACAGGCAGGGTAGCGCGGTCGTTGTTCACCATACCCCCGAGTATGTTCTGTGGGAGGCTAAGCGCGTCCTACCTAGGGTGGTTTGTGCGATCTCAAGTAGTTGTCTAGGGAGTGCCACATCTCGCCCTTTTGGTGGAGTGGGGTAAGAGTTTTGCCGTTATGTTGTCCGCCCCCCTTAGGAATGTTTACATGGATTTCACTGAACTACGTGTTAAAACCACGTGTTGCACTGAGGGAAGTGCGTTTACTTCACTTGCTGACTTCAAAGCATAGTGAAGCAGGTAGCAAAACTTCAAGACAAATAAGCCAATAAAGTCATTTTTTTGGCTAAAAACAGGCAAGAGTGACGCTAAAAACAAGTCGAAGGTGAGAAAACAGTATTCCGACATGCAACATAATAAAGGGATTTTAATTTCTTTTATTTCAAAATAAAGTATTTGCTTGGTAAACGGCAACATTGCGTTTGTTTCTAAATATTATTATTTTTTTAAACATTGATAGATTTGGGCTGTAAATGTGTTGCGGGGGGCATTCTTGCACGAAGACTGGAGCGTGCACTCACCTGTTGGTCCGCTGACTTGGCCTGCTGCATCTGGGGGGCTAACGCTGTGTGTCTCCCTGCAGCCGCTTCCCTCCACCTCGCGGCCGGAGACTACAGCTCCTAGGTAGCATAGCGGACACTTCCGGTTTCTGCTAACATCGCGCCCGGAGGCGCTACTAAAGAGGAGAGGCTCCCTCGGTGGAGCGGGGGGCATTCTTGCACGAAGACTGGAGCGAGCACTCACCTGTTGGTCCGCTGACTTGGCCTGCTGCATCTGGGGGGCTAACGCTGTGTGTCTCCCTGACGCCGCTTCCCTCCACCACGCGGCCGGAGACTACAGCTCCCAGGTAGCATAGCGGACACTTCCGGTTTCCGCTAACATCGCGCCCGGAGGCGCTACTAAAGAGGAGAGGCTCCCTCCGCTTCGCGGGACGCGCGCGTGAGTCGCCGGGCTAAGCCCGGGCAAAGGGCGGGCCGTCTGTGGCCGTCCGGGGCAGGATGCGGCTGGGCTGGGTAACCCCTCTTGGCTGTTGTTATATTGACCATCCAGTAAGTTTAAAAAATACTTTTTTATATGACTCTATTTTTAACGTAGTGTTTATACGCTTCTGGTGTCCCTGTGCAGACTAAAAACTTTACTTCCTGACACCAACTGTCTGTACCCTACATACCCATAGTCCTTGGGATCAACTATCAGTATTCAACATGTCCAAACATAAATCTACTATGGATAATTATTTAGTAAAAGTTGTGAATAAGATTAACAATGACCGGAGAAAGTCGTTGGGCCGGGAGAGTCCATCTGACCTACCTTTTACATCTCCTATAGCTGATACTGTAGTGTCTGCGGACTTTAATTGTGATTCTGACGTTATACTAACAGAAATATCAGCAACGCCGGCTCCTAACCAGGATTCCCCTGAAGCATCTGATGATATCCCGCCACGGCGTTCTCCGGCCCTGAGAACAGTGAGGGCCTGTAGAAAATTACAAATTAAGCGTGGGGGAAACAATAACAAGAGAAGAGTTGAAAATACACCAAAGAATATTGTCTGCGACAATGAGACTTTGATTAAGAACAGTGCTGCTAATTTTAATACTGAGCAATTTGATGTATTAGCTAGTATTATAGAGGGAAAGCTTGAAACTATTGTTAAACCATTTGTGGACAAAATAGACCTACTTACAGCTGAAGTGTCTAGACTAGGCAGTCTCTGAGATGCGCACATTGGTAAGATTGACAGCCCTAGGTCCAAAGAGAGGGGTGTACTACTCAACGACACTGTCCCGAAGCTGTTTGCTGGGAGGCCCAGTTTAAATAAAGTAGTTATACCAGGTCCGCCAGTGGGCTGTCAAACCGTACAGGTGTCAGCGGCACCTGTAAGTATGATTGGAGTATCTGCGCCCAAGAAAAGTTGTTCTATTAATCTTCCACCAGATTGTGCGCCTTATGTGGTTGTTCTTTCCAATGTTCCACCTCTGGATTAGTCAGGCTCAATCCCCTCAGGAATCACATGATTCACTTAAAAATAAAACGGTCTCATGGTTGCACAGGCACTGTGGGTTCCCAACCAATTACTCCGACCAAATTCTAACAACTAGAAGGGTAAATTGGATTGGCAACTCAAAGTCCTGTAGGGGCGATTGTGTCATTGTTAATTTTAAATATTCTCAGCATGCTGCAACTGTTTTGCTTAGAGCAGCCTCTCTAACTCCGAATGAGAATGATGTACTTGTGCGCCCATTGGGGTATTTTTATAATCATCTTAGTAAGACGCCCCTTGCCATCAAAAGAGACAGACCCTTCACTCCCAACCACTGTCCAATTTTTGAGGTACCAATACAGAATAGATACCAAGCTTTGAGCTCTCTGGACCAGAATGATTAACATCTAAAGGCCATTAGGCCTCAGTTGAACATAACCCGAAATGCCCAAGAGAAATACTTAAGTGGGACAAGCATAGACTTGGAGCGAACATGGGATATCACTTCTACAGCGATTATTGACAGCGGGCCGGAACCTGTCTCTGTTATAGAGAGGGGGGAGAATAATCAGCAATTAACATGTGCTGAGGACCCAAATGCTGGTTTAACTGAGGTTGAACCCTGTGTATATGGTGTTAACTATAATATTGTCCAAGATGAACCCAAAAACTGTACTATAAGGGGCACCTCTATTGTCAGCTGGAATATAGCTGGCTGGGCCTCCAAAGGGAATAAGTTGGGATGGGAGGACATGATTAGGTCGCATGATATTTTATGTCTCCAAGAAACTTGGTGCATCACTAAACCCAGCTTTGATGGATTTGTCTGTTATAGTTTAGAAGCCTCAGAGTCCCGGCACGGTAGAGCAAGGGCAGGTCTGCTTTTTCTCTTATCTGTAGATTTGTCGCTGACAGTTGTAAAACATATAACAGTTGGAACTCATTCCCAAATTTTATGGGTCAAATGAAGGAAGGCCCAGAAGTGCTTTTAATAAACTTCAATAACAATATTTTTAATAACTCACGGCACAAAGTTATAGAGGAATTGGAAAGTGCCCTCATGAAGCTTGTAGCAGAAGCAAAATGTATTTTTAATTACATTTGGTTAGGCGATTTTAATCCTCCGATTTGTCCATTGTCATTTTCCATGGTATGTGGGATGCAAAATAATAGTGGCGAGAATACACCCCACTTTCCTCATAATACCTATGGGGAGGCAATTAATAGTATTATGACAACTTATGATTTAGAGTTAGTGCAGCCTGTAAAAGACGCGAGTGGACTAATCATCCCTACTTATACAGGGAGGAATACTAATTCCTATATCGATCATATCATGGTCTCTTCCAGCATTGTACCACACTATTTGACAATGGTAACAGAGGTACCCACTTTAAGTGATCATAACTGCATTGTAATGAGAATAGAAATTTGGAAGTGTAGAAATCAGCGGGTGTCAAGAACCCTAGTTAATATTGAGTCTCACAGGGGAAATGGGACTAGGTTAAGGTGGAAAGGGGAAAAATCTGCAACAGTAGTCCCTATAATTATATCTAAATCCTTGGTAGATATCAATGCCATTTTGACATCAGGAAGTGTGTCTGTCTCTATTGTGAATAATTTTGTTAATATTAATAAAATTATTGATACCATATTTACAGGAAACAGGCCAGGTGGGACCGCCCATGGTAAGGGTTGGTTTGACCATGTCTGCACCGCCCTCCTTTCCCAATTGAAACAGGCTCTAACCCTTAGACCTAGGGATAAGAATCAAGTTACACTCCTGAGACATAATTATAAAATGGCACTTTCCAAAAGGAAGAGGGAACTGCAGCAAGAAGCATGGGACAGTCTAACGCGGGCGGCAGAAACTTCTGATAGCTGCCTGTTTTGGTCCACAGTTAACTCCACCTTTCTTAAAGATGATAAAATCCCGCAACTTTCATCTAATGTCAGTAGTGATGCCTGGGTCTCTCATTTCTCAGCCATATTTTAAGCTAGTGGCCCGAATGATGTAGAGCAAAGGTATTGGCCTATAGTTCCATTAAACATCACCTTGGGAGAGGTTGAGTGTAGTATAAAGGCCAGTAAGGGGGGAAAGGCACAGGGGCCTGATGGAGTTCCCATCGATGTCTGCAAGGCTCTTCCACTGCTGTGGGGACCTATACTTACCTTGGTCCTCAATGCAGCAGAAACAGTCCTGATTCCACCCACATGGGGAGACTCGATTATTGTCCCTATCTATAAGAAGGGGGATAAGACCGCAGCATGTAATTATCGACCAATTAGTTTGCTCGACTCATCGGTGAAAATCATGAGTAGAGTGCTGCTGTCTAGGTTGGAAAACTGGGCCGACGAGAAGGGGATCCTTGCGAACTCCCAATATGGCTTTAGAAAGGGCCGTGGGACACTTGATCAATGCCTGAATTTAGATCTAGCAAGTATACCAAGGCTAAGCCTGGTAATTTATATCTTTGCTTTGCCGACTTAAGCAGTGTATTTGATCTGGTTGACCACTCCCTTCTATGGCCAGTTTTGTTAGAGCTTGGATTCTTCTTAGCTAGATTATATGATAAGATGCAGGCCTGTGTGCGCTATGGGGTAAGTGGGGAGTGTACCCCAAACTTTAGCGTAAAGCGCGGATAAGACGGGGCTGTGTCCTCGCCCCGTTGTTGTTTTCTCTATTTATTAACGGCGTAGATTCCGTTCTGAAAACAGTTAAGGCCGATGCTCCCCAGGTTGATGGGTCTAGCGTGCCAGTTCTGCTTTATGCAGATGAAGCTGTGCTCCTATTACGGACCCCTATAGGCTTACAGCGCCTGATGGACCGGTTTTCTGATTTTATAGGGGAGAGGAAGCTGCTGATCAATAAGAGTAAAACCCATACTATGATTTGTGGGGCTAGAACTAATAAAAATCATGCCTTTTTTATAGAAGGGGTGAAAGTGCAGCAATTGGAAAAATTCTGTTACTTGGGTGTTATTTTTTCGTGTGATGGTAGTTGGTCCCAGGATTTAGTAAGTGTTAAGTCAAAGATGTGATGCAGATTTATAAGGCAGGGAGTGTCTCTATTGCATTATATGGGCAGGGCTTTGGGGCTACACCAATGTAGGTTCCTTACAAAGGGAAGAAAATATCTTCCTTAAAAAACTTCTTTGTTTACCAACTTCAAACCCAACTGACTTGATCCACAGGGAAGTTGGGGTTGCCTATTTAGGTGACCTTATTTTGTTAAGGCCTCTGATGCTTTGGCGAGCTATTTGGCGCAAGGAAGAGACAGTTTTTAATCAATTTGTCATCAAGGACTATCTAAACCTGGATAATTGCACTAAGATACCTTGGCTTAAATATGTTGTAGACAGTTTTCAGGTTGTTTATGGGCTCAACATATTGATAGACCCATGTTCTGTTGGAAATATCCCTAAACAGGATATGAAAAATATTTTTATGTTGTATAGAGCCCAAAAACGTCTAGCAGCTAATGGTTGCCTTACCACAGTCCATCTTTATAATAAATATATTGAAAGTGAAGGCTTCCAGCAGTACTTGAGCCTGGTAACTAGACCAGCCCATAGATTTGTCTTAACTAGACTTAGATTTGGAACGGCTCACGTCCTGGTGGCCATCCCCCAACCAAAGAAGTATCCTGTTGGCCCTTGCCCATGTGATGGGCACTTGAAACAAAGCACCCTGCACTTCATGCTAATTTGTACGCTTTTTTTTAATGTTAGGGTTGTTTACTTGAAACCATTGTTTGTAAAGTATGGTATTTTTAAGGTGGATGACGCTATGAAGTTGATTTATAATATGAACTCTGCGGACAAATGTTTTTATATTGCTACTTTTATATGTAAATCTATTCAGTTTAGAACAAGTATGATATTTTAACATTCATCTATTTTAATCCGTATTTGTTATATTGTAATATATTTTGCTTGTGAGCTTTTATGGTAATTTTTTATTATGTACCGAATAAAGCTTCATGAAATGAAATGAATGTGTTAATCTAGGAGACAGCTATTTTCAAACAAAAAGATAATTTATATAGTCCTACAGAATGGTATCTTTGTTGTGACCAGTATTTGTGAATGTTCTTTTGTCAGCGAGTGAGTGAAGTGGTCGAAATGTAGGATGCTAAGCTTCACACAGAGACACAAGGCTACTTCCCAAGCATTCACGTTTTGTTAGCTTGTATTACGTCATATTTGCAGGGCTTTTTGCACATTTTGCAATGATAAGTTTAATACAGGAGAAAACGTATGCAAATATTTGCATCCTTTAAATAGCTGGTGTAGCTGACGTAAAACTTTATATTATTGAAACGCCTAAGCGCGACATTACCATAAACAAATATTACGCTTTGTAGGATTGCCCTGCAGAGTAGTAGGTTGGCTGGCTGGAAAAATTGATGAAAATAGTAAATGCTGGCTACATAAATAAATCTATAGATGTAAGGATGGATGAAATAATGAATGGATGGATAATCACCCAACAACAAAAGGGTTCCAGAGGGTCTAAAAGAATAGTGAATCAACCGTGCAAATCACCAAAAAGCATATTGACCAGCTAACTGACAGAAGATGGTAAACAAAGACACCCTAACAGATGGTCTAAGGTACCCATCAGTCACCACTCGGAACCGCCCTTCATCATCTGGGATTCCTTAATTAGGCCATCTATGTAGACGTACCATTCTCAAGAACAAAGAAAACCAAGATGGTACAATGGTTCCTTTGACTGGAATAGAGAGTAGTATGGTCCTATACTTCCTTACTTCCAGATTTTTAGATGCTTGATGTATGGGTTGCTGTTCGTGAGGATATGTTCTTGTTCGAAGGAATGCATGTACAAATTAGCTAGGCTGGGGGCATAAACGCTCCCCATGCTGGTCCCCGAAACCTGCAAATATATGGTTTCCTCAAACCTGAAGACATTTCGTTTCATGGCTAGAGTGGCACAAGCCATAATGAATTGCACAGGTGTAATACTATCGAGATCTCTAGTCTCTAGTAATGACTGAATAACTTCTAAGGTTTGATCTTGGGGGATAGAGGTGTACAGCGCCTCGACATCAAATGACACAAGGAGATCGGTTTCGGTGTCAAATTCAATGTCCGGCAAGAGACGTAAAACGTCATTCGTGTCCTTCAAATAGGTTGGCATCTCCTGAACCATTGGTCGCAGAAAATGGTCGACAAACGTTGATAAAGGTTCTAAAACAGAACCAATACCAGAAATGATGGGGCGTCCCGGTGGTGGCCTCTGTGCTTTGTGTACCTTTGGTAAGGTATAGAAATAGAGCATCACTGGATGCTTGGTACAGAGGAAAGCAGCCTTAGCTTGAGTTATCCAACCCTCCGCGGATGCTTCTTCAGTCATCATCTGAATGGTTTTTTGAAGATCTCTTGTCGGATCGCCTTCAAGAGGTTGGTAAGATCTTCTGTCGTTAACTTGACTTAGGCACTCTGTTCGATATGTGCTCGTATCGAGGAGGACAATGGCTCCCCCTTTGTCCGCAGGCATAATTGTTAGTTCACTATCGGCTGACAGGGATTTCAGTGCCACGTCTAGACAGCTATTTTCTAACCTGTCTTGGCAAATTTTTAAACATTGGCAGGGCGAGTATCACCAGAATAAAGTTGTTCATTACTCCCCAATCCAATTTTAATTGCACTTTTTTCCCCTATTTTTGTATTTAATTTCCTTCCCTTTGCACTGCACACTATCAGTTACCATATGACTTGCCACTTACCTTTTTAAGGAAGTATAGGACCATACTACTCTCTATTCCAGTCAAAGGAACCATTGTACCATCTTGGTTTTCTTTGTTCTTGAGAATGGTACGTCTACATAGATGGCCTAATTAAGGAATCCCAGATGATGAATGGCGGTTCCGAGTGGTGACTAATGGGTACCTTAGACCATCTGTTAGGGTGTCTTTGTTTACCATCGTCTGTCAGTTAGCTGGTCGATATGCTTTTTGGTGATTTGCACGGTTGATTCACTATTCTTTTAGACCCTATGGAACCCTTTTGTTGTTGAGTATATTTTGGGAATGTTCCCAGAGCTGAGGTCTTTAAATATTCCCTTGGGTCCCCAACCTGATCGGTATGTTGTTGTTGGATGGATAACCAGACACATAATAGATGGCTGAATTGACTGTTGAATGAGTGGGTGGGTGGACTGGTGGCTGAACGGGTTAATAGATAGGTGGGCGGATTTTTTTTTCACCCTGTTGTGATAGGCTCATTAACAATTGTTACGGTACCTGCGAGATTGACATGCACTTTACGCGTATCTCACGTTGTGTAATATGGTGTACACAGGGCTTTAAGTGGGCTGAAAAAAGTGGGGAGTACCTGAATGGAGCGTGGCTTAAACATATACACTAAAATCGAACAACACGCTGTCCACGTATTTGCACAGAATCTCAACTGCATCTGGCACAAATGATAACTGCTCTGTGCTATTTGCTGAGAGGCCAAGGATTAAAAGGCTACCTATTCTGAACACCTTTTTGATCTACAGGCACTGATTTCCACAGCTCATTTGTGCCAGTTATGAACACCTGGCTATGACTGAGTTCAAATTATGCACTTGGCAAGAGTAATGTGCTAGCTGAAATAAAAAAGTAATACAACATCCGGGAAAAACAAACACTCGTAGGGAATGCAAGGTTAAGCAAAGCTTGTGAACTATAAGCAGCAACAACATAGATCACCTTAACGTTTTTGAGATTAAATTTACCCACAAGCAATCAAGGATGGGTTGCAGCTGTGCTGGTAAAACCGAGTTTAATCTGCTATAACATTGGTCAAGTAGCGCGGGATCAAGCTCTGAAGTTAAGGGGCCAAGACTACCAGTGCTTGCATTGGAAAAAATCGAAGCGCAGGTACTCTGTACCAGAGTACCTGCTGGTTTCTGCGAAGTGCCGGTACTCTCTAATTAAATGTATTATGTTTGCACTGCATACTATTGAGCCTGCGCAAATCGGACTGGCCACTCACAAAGTCACCGGAGGCCCCGTCTACACCATACCGCCATACTTATATTTTCGCCAAAAAGTGCACTTGCTACCAGCCTATGAGGGGTGCAAGCTAAACAAACAAGTAGGCGCTTAATCCACTGGTCTAACGTTAAAATAAATAAATCCACTTCGCAAGATTGTCGGTCCTATTCTAATGGAACTTTTAACTTTGTGCTAAGGTGTTCTGCATCTTTGTGAGTTTTTAATAACCGGATCTAGGGTATGTACCCTGCAACCCTTACAACTACACACCGTTTCCCCCCAAGCCCCCCCCCCTCCCTGAAGCCCACGATACTCACCATGGGTTCAGGAAAACAGTGGCTTGTTGTCATTTGTCAATTACTCACAGAGGAAATCAGACGCCTGGAGAAAGAAGCATTTGCATTTGCAATGCAAAACATCTCGTATTTACGAGAGTTTAAGCTATAGTCATTTAGCATGGCAATACATAGTAACAGTAAAGCCCGTAGTCAGTCACAGCGAGTGCAGGCATGCGCGGAGTGACGCGAGGGGCTCCGTGCAGGCCCGGTTTCGGGAGCCCCCTCAAGTAGGACACCACGCTGCCTCCCGCCTAGCGGGATGACTCGAGGGGCACCCTACGGTGGTCCTAGTGCCTCACCCGCTGCAAAAGGAGGGTGGGCGCCAAGAGCCGCAGACCCGGGTAATAAGCAGTGTCCTACGTCGTGGGGAGCCCCACACATGATGCGCCGCTCCGGGGCGGCCTTCCAGCCCCCGATGCTCCGCCTGCAGGGAGCAGCAGAGTCCGCCCGGTAAAATGCGGCGTCCTGAGCCCCTGCTCCGCCCGCAGAGCCGCTGAAAGAGGCGCCACCGATGCAGCGAGTCCCGCTCCCGCACCTCCTAACTGGTGCTCCCTGTGCCGGCCGGTATCAACAAATACACTCTCAGACCTTTACAGCATGAAGACTGGCCTCCCCTCAGTAAGTAAGTCAACATGCCTGTAGGAATCGCCCTCGGAGCACGGGCTCGCCGCGAAGCATTGAAAAGGGAAAACAAGTGAAGATCAAAGGTTCGGGTGGGAACCTCTGCGGGAGTTGTGTTTGTGTGCGCGCTAAAAGAACAAGGGCTGAAACAACAAGCGCGGCGCGGTCCCAAAAGTAACCAAGCTGGAGGAGGGTGAGTGATGAGCAGGAAGGGGGAGGAGGGGGTGTGTGAGAGCGGAGAGCGAGGGTGGAGGAAACAATGAGACCATAAGCAGCGCGGCGCTCTTGAATGGGCCAGAAAAGGGGGTGGTGATGAACAGAGTGTCTGAATTAAGCAGACCACTCTTACCCAGTCCAAAGATCAGGGCTTGATCCATCACCGTTATTTAGCTCACTGCCCCATCCCAGCTCAGAACCTGGCTATATGCAAATGAGTCTGTCCCTGGCCCAGTGCATCATGGGAACAGGGCAGACCAAACTACCAAGCCAATTCTTCACCAGAAAGGAGAAAAGCTTCTGGGGACCGGTTTCTGCCATTTCAGGCGTCGTCCGCCCGGCTTGCTTGAATCCTGATGGAGCAGTGAGCAAGGGACTCATGTCTGAGTATACCCTTCCACGCTTATGGTGGACAAAATGATTCAGAAAAGGGGGTGGTGATGAACAGAGTGTCTGAATTAAGCAGACCACTCTTACCCAGTCCAAAGATCAGGGCTTGATCCATCACCGTTATTTAGCTCACTGCCCCATCCCAGCTCAGAACCTGGCTATATGCAAATTAGTCTGTCCCTGGCCCAGTGCATCATGAGAACAGGGCAGACCAAACTACCAAGCCAATTCTTCACCAGAAAGGAGACAAGCTTCCGGGGACCGGTTTTTGCCATTTCAGGCGTCGTCGGCCCGGCTTGCTTGAATCCTGATGGAGCAGTGAGCAAGGGACTCATGTCTGAGTATACCCTTCCACGCTTATGGTGGACAAAATGATTCAGAAAAGGGGGTGGTGATGAATAGAGTGTCTGAATTAAGCAGACCACTCTTACCCAGTCCAAAGATCAGGGCTTGATCCATCACCGTTATTTAGCTCACTGCCCCATCCCAGCTCAGAACCTGGCTATATGCAAATTAGTCTGTCCCTGGCCCAGTGCATCATGGGAACAGGGCAGACCAAACTACCAAGCCAATTCTTCACCAGAAAGGAGACAAGCTTCCGGGGACCGGTTTCTGCCATTTCAGGCGTCGTCGGCCCGGCTTGCTTGAATCCTGATGGAGCAGTGAGCAAGGGACTCATGTCTGAGTATACCCTTCCACGCTTATGGTGGACAAAATGATTCAGAAAAGGGGGTGGTGATGAACAGAGTGTCTGAATTAAGCAGACCACTCTTACCCAGTCCAAAGATCAGGGCTTGATCCATCACCGTTATTTAGCTCACTGCCCCATCCCAGCTCAGAACCTGGCTATATGCAAATTAGTCTGTCCCTGGCCCAGTGCATCATGGGAACAGGGCAGACCAAACTACCAAGCCAATTCTTCACCAGAATAGTAGTAGTGGTAGTTTGGTTTGCCCTGTTCCCATCATGCACTGGGACAGGAACAGACTAATTTGCATATAGCCAAGTTCTGAGCTGGGATGGTGCAGTGAGCTAAAAAACAGTGATGGATCAAGCCCTGATCTTTGGACTGGGTAAGAGTGGTCTGCTTAATTCAGGCACTCTGTTCATCACCACCCCCTTTTCTGAATCATTTTGTCCACCATAAGCGTGGAAGGGTATACTCAGATGTGAGTCCCTTGCTCATTGCACCATCAGGATTCAAGCAAGCCGGGCCGACGACGCCTGAAATGGCAGAAACCGGTCCCCGGAAGCTTGTTTCCTTCCCAGTATAAGAATTGGCTTGGTAGTTTGGTTTGCCCTGTTCCCATCATGCACTGGGACAGGAACAGACTAATTTGCATATAGCCAAGTTCTGAGCTGGGATGGTGCAGTGAGCTAAAAAACGGTGATGGATCAAGCCCTGATCTTTGGACTGGGTAAGAGTGGTCTGCTTAATTCAGGCACTCTGTTCATCACCACCCCCTTTTCTGAATCATTTTGTCCACCATAAGCGTGGAAGGGTATACTCAGATGTGAGTCCCTTGCTCATTGCACCATCAGGATTCAAGCAAGCCGGGCCGACGACGCCTGAAATGGCAGAAACCGGTCCCCGGAAGCTTGTTTCCTTCCCAGTATAAGAATTGGCTTGGTAGTTTGGTTTGCCCTGTTCCCATCATGCACTGGGACAGGAACAGACTAATTTGCATATAGCCAAGTTCTGAGCTGGGATGGTGCAGTGAGCTAAAAAAACGGTGATGGATCAAGCCCTGATCTTTGGACTGGGTAAGAGTGGTCTGCTTAATTCAGGCACTCTGTTCATCACCACCCCCTTTTCTGGCTCATGAATGGGCGCCGCGCTGATTATGTATGCGTGTGTGTGTGTGTGTGATGCTCGACCTCAAAAAAAGTAGTCCCAAAAATAATATATAAACACTCTCAGTGTAGGGAAACTGTAGTTGGTCGGTGCTGCTTCCTCCCAAAACGGAAGTGACGTATGGGATTGCCAGCGAACAGTAAGCGAGATAACAATAGCAATGCTACAGTTAACCAATGGCAAGCGGCAGGAGAAATTACCCTCAATATTGTATTTACTCTAGGTCTCGCAGCGCAAACGCTGTCTACGCGAGACCTAAAAAAGGGACATGGAGAAGAGATATAGAGGCCAGAAAGTTGCTGTTTTTAAAATCAACCATGGCCCTGGTAAACTTTACTCAGCGATTAGGCAAACGACTGCCTGAGGAAATGATTCATATCTATCAGGCCAAATGCATTAGCACTGCCATCTATGGGGCGGGGGTGTGGGGATATGTACAGGTGGAATATCTCCAAAAATTGGAGAACAGCTTTTTAAGGTTCCTCCTCGCTGTCCCACAGAGCACCTCTACATTCAGTTGCCACTTAGAACTAGGCCTGCCCTACATTACTGATATGATAAAGATACAGCCAATTATTTTATGGCATCGCCTCTGGACGTCAAACAAGTTGGTCTTTACCCAAACTGTCCTAACGCATTGTCTCCTACTTGAAAATGTTACTACGATTGATTGGCTTCAATACGTTAGAAAGTTTCTTTACGATCTTGGTTTGGAGAAATACTTTCATAACCCCCTAGAATTAGTACAGATCCCAAGGAATTTGTTAAAAAATCAATGCTTAACCCACCTGGCTGATCTCCGCTTAGCGTCTGAAGCCAACAAAATCTCGGCTCAGAATTCCTTGTCGGTTCAAACTTCATTGGAGATTCAGCCATATTTAACTTGGAATTTAAGCAGCTATGACAGATACTTGCTGACTCGATTCAGGCTCAATATCTTCCATCGATTTGTTACATTTCCAACTGTCAACGATTGGTCAAAGCTGCTATGCCAATGTCCTTGTGATGGTATATCTCCCCAGTCACTATTACATCTGACCCTTTTTTGTAAATTTTACATTGAACCTAGAAGACGTTGGTTAGTCCCAATTCTAAAAACTTTGGGGCTACGCCAATGTCGCTCCGCTTTTATGGTTCTCCAACTCCTGGAGTCTGATTTTCTAGCTTTAAATATAGCTAGGTTCTTAAAATTTTGCATTCGTCACAGAACTAACTTATAATTGAAGATTGGTGCACTTTAATACTTTGCTGTATTCATTTTTAAACGTCAATTTTTTAATGCTCATCCTATTTTGTACTTAATATACTGTGTTTTTAAGAAATAACTCATTTTTTTATGGAAAAATGTATTAATTTGATATGTATATACTTTTATGGTTTTCTCCTAATTGAAACCGAATAAAGTAAACAAATGAAAAATAGGCTGCAGTGGGATATGAAAGACTGTTGGCCTGTGTACATTGGTGCCTGTATACCTGTTGGCCTGTTTGCATAGGAGTACTGCATATTTGTCTGTTGATTTATATAGATGAAGGCTTCTAGGTCTGTTTGTAAGGGTGAAAAAGTCTATTGATTTAGGTTAATAAATATCTTTAAGGTGTGTTTGTGGGCATACGTGAATTTGCACATTCTGTTTGAATGCCTTGTGGTGAAGGGAGTATATGTATTCCATTTATTTGTAATGGACGTATGTGAACGTATGCATGTTCTGTTTGCATGTCATTTGTTTGTTGGACTCACTATGCAAAGACCAAACCTATTTGCTTTGTCAGTGACTGTTTTCATTTCGAAGAGTGCCTGGCGACGCTACGAGCCTGTGGCTTTGTAGCGCTACAATTAATAACTCACTATGACTCAGTTCAGTGGTGCACATTTTGAATCCCCTGAAGAATTCAAAGCCAGGCTAGCTGCAGCTTGCAGAGATTAGAACCTGTGATCTGCATGTTACCACCTCACCGTTTATCATGTTGGCTCTATACCTGGTTTAGGGGGTCATAATACAATTATTTATTTCCAATTTCTTAACACAAATTGACACTTTTTCCACAATCCATTCCAGTAGTTGGATTAAGAAACCTCCAGTTTCTGCCCCCACATTCTACCACACTATCAAACGACCTGGAAATCCCAAATGCTACTTCACAGTTTTTATTTTATAAATATAGGTGTTGTGTTTTTTGCTCTGCTTTGGTAGGGTAAATGTCTGAACGGTGTTTGTGTGGCATGTTTGAACCTGACACTCCCACAATGTGCAAAGTGCCGCCTACTCACAGGATCATTCTGTATCCTGAACTGGATGCCATCTTATGTCAACTGTGCACTTTAATCCAGAAGAGAAATTAAGGTGAGGCAATACCAAGTAGGACGCCAGACCTTCCCACCCAGACATATCATATAATACAATTGTGCCCCGGGAGTCAGTTGCTCTTGTGCCTTGAGTTGCAAAGTATCATTTCGCTTAGGGAAGCAAAACACCATTGCACCTACTCTACTTTCATTCTACCGGGAAAATCGTTTAACCCATGGGACTGTAGGTAACCAGGGACTCTACACCAAATGTTTTCATGTTTTTGCTGCCAGCTAATGACGTAGTGCTGCTTATCTTTCAGGTATATTCATATTTTTTTTCTTTTTCCTGCAGCTCGATTGCAATACCCAAGGACATTTCTTACTTCCGGAATGAGCGCGAGATGATCCTAAATAAGGGGATGCAGGTAAGCAAGCACACCTCTTTTTAATTTCCACTAATGTGCCATTTCATTGGAAACATATTTCAGGTGAAAATGTCTCTTAGAAAAGTAGTTGCAGTACAGTGTACCTTGGTAACATTTTCTGGAAAACATTGGTGTAAGGAGTAACCCTTGCATTAGAGTCGTTTTAGTTCTTAGGTGCAAGTCATAAGGACATATCCCCCTGCTAAGTCTAGCTGTGTGTACAACATACCTTTACTCTCTCCTGCTCCAGTAGGTTACAGTTCTGCATGGCAATAGGTTTGTTCTAGCATCTGTACTCTCTGCTAGTGAGGTGTTGTAAGCAACAAGTCCCCTGCTGCCCCAACATTCATGTGGAAAGAATCCATTTCAGCGTCTCAGAGGCAGTTCACTCTGTTTTGGCTGCAATGAAGCAAAGCTCTCTGACTGACTGGAGATGCCTCTGCTGAAGGACCTGGCTCCTGCACCTGCCCACTTCAATGCCAACTACAAGGTATGCCAACTCATAGGGTCAGAATGTGTGCTGCCAAAGCAGAAGACAATTCACCCAGTCACATGCCACGGCCAGGAGCCTAGGGGGCTCAGGCCCACCAGAGTTACAACCTCACCAACCAGTCTGATGTCTAGAAGTCTAGGACTCCATCGCCGCCTCAAACCCTGTGCAAAGGTCAGCGTATGCATTTACCTTTTTCGATCAAGGTCTTACGAAACACCATGCAATTGCCTGCCAGCTCTAGTAATATTTCAAATGTGTTGTTGTGCGAATTTAGAAAAGTACTTGTCAATTAAATATTTTTACCCTTCTGCTTTCACCTTTGCCACAATTTCCTATGAAAGAAGGATGATCCATATGGACATTAAACGTACTAACCTACGCTCTGATTCTACACCAGTAGGGTGCTAGTTCCACATTATTTCTCTGTGTGTTTGCAAGACAAGATCCTTGCAACAAGAGGTAGTCTCAGACGGGAAACGGCCACTACAACGCGGCCGTTTCCACGAATACCTTAACCACGCATGCAGTACAACGCATGCGTGGTTACCACGAAAGCCTTTACCGCGCATACCTTTACTACGAGGTTTGTAGTAAAGGTATATGTGGTAAAGGTAAAAAGTAAAAAAAGGGGGGCTCTCCCCCCCAAGAAAAAAACTCACCAGAAGTCACGTCGGGATATGCAGATAATCAGCGTCGTTTAAGAGAAAACGGAAAAAAACTTCTGTTTCCTCTTAACGACGTATGACGTCACCACGCAAGTATTCGAGAAAAAGCTAATGCGTAGAAATTTCATTCCGTTGTAACGCATGCATGGTAAAGGCATGCGTTGCAACAGAATGTAAGAACATACAACCGTCTCAGACTCAGTAAAGCAGGCAGTATGACTCCGCTACTTACAAACCTCAATACAGAAGACACAAGAAGTTAAAGACCCATAGCTTGCATCCTGAGACAGCTGCTCTATCTAGATCACATTGACGCATTGGAAACATCAAACAAAGATTTCAGTCTCTCTGTTTGCATTGGGATTTGCGTGCGTCTTTCTAAAAAGACAGCACGCAATTGGGCAAAGGTGGGTGCATGTCCCACCTTTCCCAGAAAATGTATCTACCCACGGCTTACGGCTTGCAGTTACGAGCAGTGGCGTGCAGTGTGCCATCTGTTAAGTGTCAGATTTCACACGAGCACGCACCACTTGCGAGACTCTGTAGCTGCATTCCTCGCGCTTGTTTAATATTATTACTGCCAAGTGACTGTCTATCCTCCAGTTGCTTTGTGAGGTTGTTGACACAGCCTTGTTCATGCTCTGTTTGTCGTATATTGTAAGCCACAGACGCGATAAATATATATATTTTTTATTGCCTTGTTTCCATTTGTAATGCCTATTTGTAGCAAGGCGTGAATCAACTACAGTCCTTGAAAGTCTTGATCATGTACAGGGGAAGTGCTTGTGACATAAGTAGGGAAAGTATAGCGCCACCCCTCCCTTTCTTTAGTGCTGCTAAAGAGCAAACCTTTTTTGAATTCCACAAGTAGTTGTGCCGTCAGCTCTCAAAAGACTCTCTGAGAAGAAGTATACAGACTCCTTGATGGTGTGGATTTGTGTTACCTGCATCATATAATACACAGTGGCATCACGCGGGGGGACTCCTGCTGGTGACGGCCCATCATACCTTCTTGACTTAGAAGTGCAAAAATGCCACTGCCTCACAGTCGCATAATTCTAGTGGCCCTGATTTAGGCTCTCATCGGTAGCGGCAAGCAGGTGGCACTCATTGAGCCACAGTCTGCTTCTGTCAGTGCGTGCTGCCTGCCTACTACAGTGCATGCTTTTGTGCAGAGCTGTCCATGCGCTCATGCAGGATTATGATGTGCCACAACATTTTTGTGGTGCCTTCAATGCGTTTCTCTTATCTCTTTCTGTCACTTGGAACGGTCCCAGAAGAAGGCAGAAAACATGGTGCACAGAGACAGATATAACTGGCGAGCAATTAATTTGTCGGCATCCTGCCAAATGCAGAGGTGGCATCTGGGGAATGTGTGATCAGTCAGGGAGACTGCGTACACTAAACACTGAGCTGCTCAAGGGGACAGTGCATTCTGGTTTGTGAATTCTCCCCTGGAAATAATCGAATGGACTTTTTATTCCATTTCTCCCGCTGAAAACTTGGAACTGAGACCAGACCACTTTTGTCATCAACCCAAGCTCAGGGAGGGGAGGCGCATTCATAGCCATCTATAAATGATAATAATGGCCGTTCAGCAAGTAATTAAAGAAAACAAGGAGGGGAGGGCGAACCACTACTGTAATTGTTGGAGGTCTTTGAGAGATACGTATTTTGGGTAGGCAATTTCAAGCTTAACTTCTGTGTCCAGATTAGTTCCAGGAGGGTAATATCCATGCCAGGTTTTCATGATAACCACGGAGTTCATAAGTGTTATTCATTGAGATACTGTATGTGGGGTAATATCAGAGAGACACCGGAAGCTAAGCTGAATTAAGAGCTCCTGGTTTAGGGATCACTTTCTGGTAAAAATCCCCAGATAAACCACCAAACCCACACTGCTTTTTCCAACCCCGAAATCGGAAGGCAACACCCGTCTGCATATCCTAAGGAAATCGATTTTTGGACCTCTACTCACCGTGATCTCCTAGTCCAGACGTCTAAGCTGCTCGGCCTATCTCTGTTCGCCCCCCAAGGTGATTGGCACAGTGCCCGGCTCGGAGTCCCTTGGAGTTGCTGCTGCATCTGGACGTGTGATCGTCTGCTGTGGCATCCGGTTGTGAGTTTGTCTATGGGGCTGGCTTTCTTGTGCCAAAATTTCCCTTCTCCCGATGTGGGGATATTTGATCCTGTTGCCTCCACTGCTCCTCTCAGTGTGGTGCCACCCTGATCCTGTGTTTTGCTCCGAGTCTGGGATCGGCTCCTGCAGACCTGCCCAGACCGTCCTCCGCCTGCCCCCGCCGCTCCAGGGTTGCAGCTCCCAGATCTGATACCCGTAGGCTTCATCACAGCGTGAGCTCCTCTGGTGACTCAGAGCCCGGGATACAACCTCTCGTTTGTCCGTCGCCTGCTTCTGCCGCATAGTCGCTGGGCTGACTGACCCCTTCGCCTTAAGCCTGGGTCCCGCTGCTCCCCTCCGTGTGGTGCTGCCCGGGTCCTCTCTGAACCTGAGATTGGCTCCTACGGACCTATCTGGACCGTCCACCGTCCTCCGTCCGCCACCTCCCCCCGTTGCTCTGGGACTGCAGCTCACCGTTCCTGAAGGCTTCGTTACAGCTCAAGTTCCGCTGGTGACTCAGAGCCCGGGTTACAGCCTCTCGATCGTCCATTGCCTTCATCGACCGTCGCCTTCATCTGCCGCATTGTTGCTATGGCGAGCAGACCCTGTCGTCGGAGCCTGTGTCCCTGAATAGCAACACTGGTCCTGGAGTTATTTAAGGCTCTGGCTGCGTCCTCGGCCGCCTTACTGCTACGGCTCGCCGACCCCCCCCCTCAACTGGAGCCTACCAACACTACAAAGACCGAGTCTTCCCTCGCCGGAACTCTGTTACGTATAATGCTACGACCACTTCGATGCCTTGGCTCGCCGGCCCTGGGATTTTGAACCTGGGTCCTGCGGGTTACACGAGGATTGGATTTATCCCTGCCAATTGGCCTGGACTCGGCAGTAAATCGCCGAGCCTTGCGCTAAATTATCGATGACTTATACAGCCTTGCCTGATGGTTGTATGTGATTTTTTTAACTTATTTCTTAACTCTTTGATTTATCACCCTCTAAGATTATTTTTATGTATTTCTCCTTATGGCTCTACCTCTGTCCAAGGCCGAATCCCCACGTGATCTCGAACTTGTGGTGCCCATTTTGTGTCTCGTAATCACTAACAATTATTTTTGGCCTCCATTTTGCCTTCCTTCCTTCATTTTGGTGGTGTTATAAATCACCGTCCATAAACGCTCACCCCTTGATCTCACCCTGGACCTTGCCTTATTTCCAACTGACGTGCCTATTGTGGAATTTATATCTGATTGGTGTACATATAAATTATATATATGAGTCATATCTAGGCCGGGTGAGCTTTATGGACTGTGATTTATAACCAGTCTGTTTATTGTCTTCAAACTACTGTAATTATATTTTTGTGTCACTATATTCTGATTCCTCTCTTTCTCTTAAAAACATATATCATTCACTATCACTTCTATCTATGCACGTTCCCTTTGGGGGCACACCTATTTATGAATATATTTATTGTATCATTGTGATCCATTGGCAATAATGAGTTGATATTTTGCCTTTTTGCATAAGAAACGATTGGATAAAGCAATGAATTAAAATTGCTTGGTAATAATTCAGTCTGTTGCTCCTTGTTTTTTTGTATGGGATTTATTACTATGAGCTGGTGATTGATTATATGCTCTAAAATTACCTGATCAAAGAACTAAGTATTGATTTATGCTTTTCTCAATTAGAGGTCTAGGACCCTTGTTTTTCTCACTTTGTTTAATACCCAGGTCCCCGACCAGATTGGGTTAACCCCATTTTTGTAAATGGCCCCCTCTATCTCAGCATCACCCATCTCGAAACTTGGCCCTAACTCTTGGTCTATCCTCTACCCCCCCCATCTCTCCAAACATGGTAAGAAAAATTTCAAACACAAACTTCTCTGTCTCCACCCAGAAACCTTATTTGCAGATCACCATAATAGCGTTAACTCCTCCATTATCACCAACTACATCTTCTTCTCCAAGCGCCCATCTAAATGGAAAACCCTGTTACCCGCACGCTTACTCTTGCTTCCTCTTTAACCCCGAATTCTTTATGCTCTGCTGTTCGCTCCTCTCCTTATGATCACCCCTTGAACAATCCCCCATCCTCCACCTTATACAACTCCTCATCGACGCCTCCAGCCTCTCACACTTACCCCCTTATAACCCCTCATACCAATAATGCACTTTCTTCTATTCACCTCTCTCCCTCTGACTTCCATATCACTTCACCCTCTGATGCACTTTATCCTCTCCCTCCTCGCTTAACCGCCCCCATACCCCCTCAACCGCTCCCACTTCTCCTCCACCGATACCTCCTTCTCACACTCCATTGTTCTCTCTTACAACCCACTATATACCAGGTACGCCAACCCTTACTGTCTCTCCGCCTCATTTACCAAACTGTCTGCTTAAAACGAATGCCTTACCTACGTCTACCTCCTGTGTCTCCCCTCTCCCCAAAAAGGATCCTCCCCCACATTATAATTCCCCCCCCCCCGGTTATCCCCCCTTCCTCCCCACAATCTCCCTCTCCTAGATAACTCTAACTCTTCACACTTCCTAAAAACTACTGATCCACTTCACTCCTCACTTCTTACACAATCACTCCTTAATGTTGAACTTCTTCTTTCATCCCTTGTTTTAGAACTCTCCTCCCTCGACTGATGTCTCACTCCTTGCAAAAGCCCACTCTTCAGATCACGCCCACACATCGGTCCCCTCACAATACATCTTATCGTCGCACAACAATACTCCTCTCAATTCTCCCACAAACAGCCCGCCTAGCGTTGTTACCAACACTCCACCTTGCCCACCCCTCCCTCGTAACTACACAACCCAATCCAAACCCGCTGAACTTACCAAAATCGTCGCTCCATGCAATGCCCATACGACCTCCCCTCCACAACATGATACTTGCCCAATGACCTTGGGAGTTAACTTTTCTACGAACTCCCCTGTCTCTCCCTCACCATCCTCGTCCACTATTCCCCCTATCCATCAGTCTACTATCCCAGTTCTCTTAGGAATGAGCAGACTCCCCCTTCATCCGGCATCACCTAGACCCCCCCAACAACTTAGACCTATCCCGCCCTGTCCCCCCACCCAATTGCCCAAACCCACTCCCCTCTGTTGCATGTTGATTAACTGCCGATCCGCCTCTTGCCACGCAACGGAGATTGCGGAAACCATTCCCAGTGATAACATAGACATCGCATTCCTAACTGAAACTTGGCTCAACCCCCACTCCACTCCTATCCTCGATTTGCTCATTCCCCCAGGTTATTCCATCA
Organism: Lissotriton helveticus; assembly: GCF_964261635.1. Lineage (NCBI taxonomy): Eukaryota > Metazoa > Chordata > Amphibia > Caudata > Salamandridae > Lissotriton > Lissotriton helveticus. The sequence goes on along the minus strand of NC_136067.1, from coordinate 819,838,635 downwards.
TTAAGAAAGATAGAATCGATCAAATAGGAGGTGGCCTTGCCCTAATCTTTGAAAGACAAACTTAATCTCTCGCTAGTCCATCTACAAGACCCTTCCACCTTTGAATACCTTTGCACTGATCTCACTATTCCTGGCTCCCCCACCATTCGGTTACACACTATTTACCACCCCCCTGGAAATTGTATCTCCTTTACTGAAGAGATGTCTGATCTTATTATTCAAGTATCGCTCTCCCACTCCAAGAATCTCTTTCTTGGTGATTACAACATCCACTGGAATAAAAAGAAAGACCCTGCTGTCATCCTATTTAAAGACACTTCACCCTCTGATGCACTTTATCCTCTCCCTCCTCGCTTAACCGCCCCCCCATACCCCCTCAACAGCTCCCACGTCTCCTCCACCGATACCTCCTTCTCACACTCCCTTGTTCTATCTTACAACCCACAATATACCAGGTTCAGGGCTGATCATAGCACTGAGCTGGCTTTGTTGAAATCTACCGAAGACATCAGAGAGGCCGTAGATGGTGGAGGTAGTGCTGTTCTGATCCTATTGGACCTGTCTGCAGCCTTATACACGGTCCATCATAGGTTATTGATGGACCGATTGTCTGAGATAGGGGTTGAAGGCTCAGCATGGAAACTTCTTCAGTCTTTCTTAGCTGACAGAATTCAAACTGTAGAACTGGACGACAACTCATCCAAACCTTTCACACTTCCCTGTGGTGTGCCTCAAGGCTCCTCATTAAGCCCAACGCTTTTTAACATATATGGGGCACCTCTAGCAGGAGTGATTAGATCATTTGGTTTCCAGCTCACCTCCTACGTTGACGACACACAAATTGTGTTGTCATTGATGAGGGGAGGGGAGAAGGAGACTGGAGATCGTTTCTACAAGTGTATGAGTGCCATATCCGGTTGGATGTCCTCCAATTGTCTTAAGCTGAACTCTAATAAGACGGAGGTTTTAAAGTCTGGGAACAATCCACTGGTATGGACACCAGAATGGTGGCCAGATGACCTGGGCCTTTGCCCTACTCCTACTAAGAAAGCCAAAAATTTGGGGGTACTAATGGATAATAAACTTGCCATGGGGGATCAAGTGAGCATGGTTTCCTCTTCCTGCTTTATGATTCTAAGAATCATAAGGAAAATTAAGTTCTTCCTATCCAAGAGAAACCTTAAGACAGTTGTCACTGCCCTTATAACATCGCTTCTGGACTATTGTAACAGCCTATATCTGAATATACAAAAACAACATCTGTATAGGCTGCAGATAGTCCAAAACGCAGCGGCTAGGCTACTGTCCAGTACACCTAAATTTGTCTCCGGTAGAGGAGAGCTTAAGAAGCTACACTTGCTCCCAATAAAACAGAGAGCCCGGTTCAAGGCTCTTTGCATAGTTTTTAAAGCCATCAATGGAATCGGCCCGAAGTTTCTTAGGCTAAAATTTCACTGGTACATCCCCGGTAGAATGTTACGATCCACCAGTGCTAAACAAGTGCATGTCTCCATGGCTAAAAAATTAAGTTGGGGAGGCAGGAGTTTTACTCATTGTGCCGCCAAGGCATGGAATGAGCTCCCCCTTTCCCTCAAAACCGCTCCGAGTCTCATTATATTCAGGAAGGGCCTGAAAACATGGCTCTTCTCACAGTAGCATTCCATCTAGCTTTCCAGGTAGGCCAGTACTAAGCGCCAGGACACCCAAGGGAAATCGAGCGCTCTACAAATGCATATAACATAACATAACACCATGGACATCACTGACCTGACCCAACTCTGCCAATCCCCGACTCACATCAAAGGTGCCACCCTTGATGCTATTTTGACTAGCAAGGATCTGGCCTCTCTCTCAAAGGTCCTTCCCGTAGACTGGTCTGATCACCGCCTTCTCCTCTTCACCTTGAATAGCTCCATTACTCGCCCCACCCCTATCGGCAGTTTACCTATGAAACCTACTTGTAATCTTCACCTTATTCCATCTGGCGAATTGGAATCCACTATTAAAACTCGCTTTCTTTTCCCCCCTCTCTCTCACAGCACCAATGACCTAATCGAACATTACAATAATTCTATTCTTGAAGCCCTCGACCAAATTGCCCCAATCAAACTCAAACAACAAAAAAACTGCCCTCCCAAATCCTGGTTCAATTCTGACCTTAATAATGAAAGACGGGCCCTCAGGCAATCAAAACGTGCCTGGAGGAATCATCCCACCTCTGATAATCTGGTTCTCCTTAGAAATGCTAGAGCCCAATACAAAAAACACATCTTCAATGAAAAAGCCTCCTTTCTCTGGTCACAACTTGACCAGGCTAGAAACCGTCCCAGAGAACTCTGTAACATCGCTAAAAAACAAACTTCCTCTGGCCCTCCTAAAATATTAGCCACTGTGGAAAGATGCAAAGAAATCGCCAGCTTCTTTTCTAATAAAGTCAACACGATCAAACTATCCTTCTCTTCCCCCCTCTCTCACTCCAACCTCCCCTCAACCAACACCCCCTCCCCAACATTCCTAATACACTTTTGTCCTCTTTTCCCCCGTATCACGATCCCTCTCAACCCCTCCCTGCTCTCCCCCAACCTGAATCCAATCTTATGGGCCACCATGCTAAAAATAATGCTTCCTGGAGTGAATTTTGTCCAGTATCAGAAACCACTATCATCAACATCATTTCTAAACTCAAACCATCCTCTCATACCAAAGATCCTCTTCCCGCCCATTTGGTTCAAGAACTCAAATACATAATTTCCCCAATATGGACCAATATCATCAACTCCTCTTTTTCACGTGGCTGTGTTCCTGCCTCCCTTCAGCTAGGTCAAATCTCCCCCATTCTCAAAAACACCTCCGCTGACCCTAATGACCTTAACAATCTACGCCCTATCTCTAACCTTCCCTTCCTCTCTAAAGCCCTGAAAAAATGTGTCCTGTCCCAATTAGATAACCATATCGTCTTGTAGTGTAGTTCCTATTATCCCAATAGGCTCTGCGCATTGGAATAATACCTCCAATAGTATAGACCTAGACCAGACGTTAACTAGGTCGTCTACTGTCGATATTAGACTTAAAGTTTTGGGTTTGCCAGCTAGCTCAGAGTTCACTAGAAACTTTCTCGAATAGGCAAGGAGGAGTTGAACCTCCCTAGATAGACAAGAAGGGATTTAGTTTCTGACAACCATAGAACATGACAACTTTGCTCTCCCCTAATCAAGAGTGTATCTCTAGAGTCGTGTGAAAACAAAAGACAACTTATTTTACTCAGTCAGTACGTGCATTCTTGGTTTCACCAGTTTGTAGAGAAAAGGAAGAGACGGGCGTGTTCAATAAAAGATGGTATTTATTGATCAGTCTCTTTTCTCGTACAAGAGAAATGGATCGATATTATCGCAATACTTATGGTTAAGTAAAGTGCATACAATAAAAGCAGAAGTATAAAATAATACTGTAAAAACATTTATATGGTTTCTAAGCCATATGGTGGTTTAAAATGGATAAAATAGATACATACATATAAACATTTGACTAATCGTACTCAACTGGTGTTTCTAACTACGCCTACCCCAGTGTACCTGACCTAAGCCTAATACGTGGGCGGGGATAGAAAGTAGCAGTTTAAGTTAAGTTTGTTTTGCCAAGTGACTGACTCAAGAATTCTCTGCAAGGGGTGATTCAGTTCTGTACCTGGAATCTAGGATGGTTGAGGGATGGTATCTCTCGTCTGAGGTCTCGATATTCCAGGCTGCCTGCAAGGGCTGCTCGGAAGCGCCGGAGCTGGATTTCTCGGCAGGAGAAAGGCAGCGTCTCGTTCTCAGCGCGTCAGGAAGGCGGGGCAGCTAGTGGGCTTCGCTCTCTGCTGGGCTTCGGCAAGTCTCGCTGCTCCGATCTCGTCACCACCGCGTGTGTTTGCTTAAGGCAATATCGGTAATATTTATACCTGTAAGGTGCCGAGATTGACGTAACGATGGACATAGATACGTCAATAAGGATGTCATACGAGCTGGTCGTTGGCGCATTCTTTTACTGAAGTTCTCGGGGAAATCAAAACAATGGCCGCAGGGTTTTTCCCAGGTTGTCATAGGTTTGATTTGTTTTGAGAACTCCGTATGCCTTATCAGGGGCTGGAGGAATATTGCTTTGCCTAATTAGATGGCAAGCGTTATGACCTAATCAGATAACGCGCTCCTGTGCCGTGGTCTGGCGTAATCAGATAACGGTTTCTGCATCATGGGATGGCTGCTAGTTAACTTGTTAACCAGAATAGGGTCAGGAATAGGGGGATCGATACAGAACCTATAGGAATACATCACACCCACTCCACGCTAACTATGGCCATATTTACGAATCTAGGCATAGTAAAACATACTGTAGAGTATCGTGTATACCTTACCACCCCAAAATACACATAATGCATTTCGATATTATGTAATATACGGGGAAAAAAATAGTCACATGTACTATATGCACTTAAGCAGTAGACTAATGCTAAATTAATCACGCATGTATACATTATTAGTAATTGAATATGAGAATTACACATGAAATGGCTCTTAATACAGAAGAAAAGTTCGAGACCACTCCATCACAGTTCAAGAAAAAAAATATTTATGAACATACCAGCGGGCAGCTAATGTCTATGAAGTTTCTAAAAACAGAAATGAGTTCTCTAAGAATAGTTCCTACTTTAAGCAGAAGATAAGTGTCCCGAAAAATTATAAAAAATATTTTGGGGCTGCTAAAAAAATTTTGCTGTCCGTGGACTGGAGGAAAGTTGATCTTGCTACTTTATTATTAAAAAGGTTGAAGGCCAAATTCAAGGTGTCGGGAACGCCGTGTGCTAGCTTGTTCAAGAGTCATTATTTCTGCTCTGGTGAGAACATCATATCATTGAGACTGCTGAAAAAGCTGTCAACAGCTTCCTGTGAGAGTTCCACTAACTCGGAAAAGGATGTAACCATGCATTCATGCGCATGATTGTCTCCATTGACGTTTTGAGTAGTATTGCTGACAGAAGGTTGTACCTGATCGATGCTGCTTTCATCTTGATCTTCACTACCCCTTAATCGTAGTGGTGAAGTTTCCACGAATGCCGTCATCAGGATTGGTAGCCGTTGAGGGCAGCACAATGCATGAGCCTTTACCGGACCCAACAATGTTTCTGCATCCATTGGCGCATCCGATTGTAGCGTCAGACAGGTGTCCAACACGCATTCTTCTCCGCACAGCATGCACCTTAACCCCATGGCTGCTCAGCATATTCCCCTGCTGTGCTGGAAAATCGAAAATGCCACTCCTCATGACGAGCTGGGCTCGTCATGAGCGTGCGAGGAGGCTACTTCATGACGAGCCCAGCTCGTCATGAGCGTGGAAGGGGTTAATACAGGTAAAACACATCTTTGCCATATCGGCCGAAATGAAAGAAACCAAGTCATGTTCGGGTCTCTAAGCCGGGTTAGTCCCAGGATTTTTGATATCCGGTCCCGGTATCCAATGGCTCGGATTGTTTCTTCCCTTGTCGCAGGTGTTTTGTCTGTGACACGGTTTGCCATAACGAAATATAAGGACTAAGAATAGGATTCCTGCAATTAGTCCCAAAATGAGGGGAACTCCTCCAAAAATCGAATGGACGAAGTCTGGAAAAATACCCAGTATGGCTTTGAATGGTGTTAATGCCATCGAAAATATTGTCTTAAATACATTTGAGACTCCACTGGTATCAGAAATATTTAAGATTTCATTCAGGATTTCTGCGAAATGTATGGGGGAATTAGCTGATAACAATGAGTGAATCTCTGCAGTCGTCCTTGCGACTAGGAGATCATACGTTTCTTTTGATGACGTGAGCCTGGTCGGCGTCTGAAGAAGCACTGTTTTCATTCTGCTTAAAGTATCAACTCGAATAGAAGTAATTTTCAAGTTAGGCCATGCCCTTGCCTCCTTGTCTGGAAAGGAGGTGGGGAACAATAAGCGTCCACAGCACATGACCTTCGCAGTCGTACTAACGAGATAAGGAACCCCGGGCAGTAGACTACAACATCTGCGATCCACAATTAGAATGTAACTCCCGTTATAGAGTCTTTTAAAGAATGGTTCTATCTCTGTTGCAGGTGTGCCTAGCTGGTGACATGAAAGGTTATTTGAGTTCCCTTCACAGGCTCCATGCAAACTAATTCCATTACACAGAAGTGTACCGCTTAGTGACATCGCACAATTATTGCCACTAAGAAACACTTTCTGTCCTTTATTACTGACACATGCATGTGAATAGGGCAAATTCCATGTTGTCTTAATGTACCCTTTTCCCAATTTATCGTACATGCCAGCCTGTATATATTTTTGGCAGTATTGAAACCTGAAAGTAGATATCGGAATATTAATTATCCCATGTATTATCCATTCAATGACAGGTCGTTCTGACATTGTCAATGGTAATCTCTCGAGTTTCTCAATGCTCAGGATTGTATAATCAGCACCCTTTTGTGCCATACTGATTTGTTTATCAGTAAGGTTAAAGATATGGAATAGTGACGTTGTGTTGATTAAACGCCAAGGCACATAGCCTGAACGCAGATTTTGTAACGTCCAGCCAAGCTGTACAATAGAACGCAATTGAGACTGACCGTGTTGTAACAACAGTAAGTCTTGCGATATTATGTCGATTGCTGATGACACAATGCTGTCCAATGAAAAGATTCTGGAGGACAGAGTCATTAACCCATTGTCCACTACAGAAAGCGATTTTTCCAAATTAATACGGTCAATTTTCCGTATACTTTCTGCTGTCTCAATTTGAGTTATCTTCCAGGCCTCGTTGTAAGCTGCATATATAGAGGCTGCTATGAAGCGTTTTTGACGCTGTTTGCGCGGTCCCATAATGAAATCACGCAAGTCAGCACCATCAGTAAGTAAAGTTAGGTGTTGCTTAATTTCTGTCAGTGTGGAAGTTTTTAGCCATTGAAGGCAGAGTTTGCCCACACTGTAGGTGGTGATTATCCCTGGGTGTTGTCTTTGGGAATATCTAGGGTCTGGCCTGGTCAATGTGAACCCCTGTGTTTTGTTCAGGAATCTGTCTTGACAGTTATTAGTATCTGTGGGCCAGATTAACCATTGTTTCCAATCAGGATTTGTTCTGTTTTGGTTTAATACATAGTTTACGTCTATCTCTTCATCCGCAGAGTTATTGCTGTTCATTGTTGGTTTTGGAATAGACGGTTTATTTAAGTCTTTGATTTTGGCTAATCCAAGACAGGTAGTTTGTTGAATAGTTTCATTCAAGAATATAATTTGTTCTGGGATCATGCAGGCTCTAAACAATGATTCTATACCTTGTACTTGCCATTCTTTTGTACCCCAAACACTTTTTACTTCAACATTTTTGTCCCAATAATCAAAACCAAATGTATTCATTTGTTCAAAAAATGAGTCCGAATATATCAATTTCGTGTTTGTAAGCATGGTTTTTGTTCCTGTCTTATTTGACAATTTGAAATAAAATGTTTCAGCATTACTTGTGTTGAACCCTGAAAAGTATGAATATTAGCCACTGTGGAAAGATGCAAAGAAATCGCCAGCTTCTTTTCTAATAAAGTCAACACGATCAAACTATCCTTCTCTTCCCCCCTCTCTCACTCCAACCTCCCCTCAACCAACACCCCCTCCCCAACATTCCTAATACACTTTTGTCCTCTTTTCCCCCGTATCACGATCCCTCTCAACCCCTCCCTGCTCTCCCTCAACCTGAATCCAATCTTATGGGCCACCATGCTAAAAATAATGCTTCCTGGAGTGAATTTTGTCCAGTATCAGAAACCACTATCATCAACATCATTTCTAAACTCAAACCATCCTCTCATACCAAAGATCCTCTTCCCGCCCATTTGGTTCAAGAACTCAAATACATAATTTCCCCAATATGGACCAATATCATCAACTCCTCTTTTTCACGTGGCTGTGTTCCTGCCTCCCTTCAGCTAGGCCAAATCTCCCCCATTCTCAAAAACACCTCAGCTGACCCTAATGACCTTAACAATCTACGCCCTATCTCTAACCTTCCCTTCCTCTCTAAAGCCCTGAAAAAATGTGTCCTGTCCCAATTAGATAACCATATCGTCTTGTAGTGTAGTTCCTATTATCCCAATAGGCTCTGCGCATTGGAATAATACCTCCAATAGTATAGACCTAGACCAGACGTTAACTAGGTCGTCTACTGTCGATATTAGACTTAAAGTTTTGGGTTTGCCAGCTAGCTCAGAGTTCACTAGAAACTTTCTCGAATAGGCAAGGAGGAGTTGAACCTCCCTAGATAGACAAGAAGGGATTTAGTTTCTGACAACCATAGAACATGACAACTTTGCTCTCCCCTAATCAAGAGTGTATCTCTAGAGTCGTGTGAAAACAAAAGACAACTTATTTTACTCAGTCAGTACGTGCATTCTTGGTTTCACCAGTTTGTAGAGAAAAGGAAGAGACGGGCGTGTTCAATAAAAGATGGTATTTATTGATCAGTCTCTTTTCTCGTACAAGAGAAATGGATCGATATTATCGCAATACTTATGGTTAAGTAAAGTGCATACAATAAAAGCAGAAGTATAAAATAATACTGTAAAAACATTTATATGGTTTCTAAGCCATATGGTGGTTTAAAATGGATAAAATAGATACATACATATAAACATTTGACTAATCGTACTCAACTGGTGTTTCTAACTACGCCTACCCCAGTGTACCTGACCTAAGCCTAATACGTGGGCGGGGATAGAAAGTAGCAGTTTAAGTTAAGTTTGTTTTGCCAAGTGACTGACTCAAGAATTCTCTGCAAGGGGTGATTCAGTTCTGTACCTGGAATCTAGGATGGTTGAGGGATGGTATCTCTCGTCTGAGGTCTCGATATTCCAGGCTGCCTGCAAGGGCTGCTCGGAAGCGCCGGAGCTGGATTTCTCGGCAGGAGAAAGGCAGCGTCTCGTTCTCAGCGCGTCAGGAAGGCGGGGCAGCTAGTGGGCTTCGCTCTCTGCTGGGCTTCGGCAAGTCTCGCTGCTCCGATCTCGTCACCACCGCGTGTGTTTGCTTAAGGCAATATCGGTAATATTTATACCTGTAAGGTGCCGAGATTGACGTAACGATGGACATAGATACGTCAATAAGGATGTCATACGAGCTGGTCGTTGGCGCATTCTTTTACTGAAGTTCTCGGGGAAATCAAAACAATGGCCGCAGGGTTTTTCCCAGGTTGTCATAGGTTTGATTTGTTTTGAGAACTCCGTATGCCTTATCAGGGGCTGGAGGAATATTGCTTTGCCTAATTAGATGGCAAGCGTTATGACCTAATCAGATAACGCGCTCCTGTGCCGTGGTCTGGCGTAATCAGATAACGGTTTCTGCATCATGGGATGGCTGCTAGTTAACTTGTTAACCAGAATAGGGTCAGGAATAGGGGGATCGATACAGAACCTATAGGAATACATCACACCCACTCCACGCTAACTATGGCCATATTTACGAATCTAGGCATAGTAAAACATACTGTAGAGTATCGTGTATACCTTACCACCCCAAAATACACATAATGCATTTCGATATTATGTAATATACGGGGAAAAAAATAGTCACATGTACTATATGCACTTAAGCAGTAGACTAATGCTAAATTAATCACGCATGTATACATTATTAGTAATTGAATATGAGAATTACACATGAAATGGCTCTTAATACAGAAGAAAAGTTCGAGACCACTCCATCACAGTTCAAGAAAAAAAATATTTATGAACATACCAGCGGGCAGCTAATGTCTATGAAGTTTCTAAAAACAGAAATTAGTTCTCTAAGAATAGTTCCTACTTTAAGCAGAAGATAAGTGTCCCGAAAAATTATAAAAAATATTTTGGGGCTGCTAAAAAAATTTTGCTGTCCGTGGACTGGAGGAAAGTTGATCTTGCTACTTTATTATTAAAAAGGTTGAAGGCCAAATTCAAGGTGTCGGGAACGCCGTGTGCTAGCTTGTTCAAGAGTCATTATTTCTGCTCTGGTGAGAACATCATATCATTGAGACTGCTGAAAAAGCTGTCAACAGCTTCCTGTGAGAGTTCCACTAACTCGGAAAAGGATGTAACCATGCATTCATGCGCATGATTGTCTCCATTGACGTTTTGAGTAGTATTGCTGACAGAAGGTTGTACCTGATCGATGCTGCTTTCATCTTGATCTTCACTACCCCTTAATCGTAGTGGTGAAGTTTCCACGAATGCCGTCATCAGGATTGGTAGCCGTTGAGGGCAGCACAATGCATGAGCCTTTACCGGACCCAACAATGTTTCTGCATCCATTGGCGCATCCGATTGTAGCGTCAGACAGGTGTCCAACACGCATTCTTCTCCGCACAGCATGCACCTTAACCCCATGGCTGCTCAGCATATTCCCCTGCTGTGCTGGAAAATCGAAAATGCCACTCCTCATGACGAGCTGGGCTCGTCATGAGCGTGCGAGGAGGCTACTTCATGACGAGCCCAGCTCGTCATGAGCGTGGAAGGGGTTAATACAGGTAAAACACATCTTTGCCATATCGGCCGAAATGAAAGAAACCAAGTCATGTTCGGGTCTCTAAGCCGGGTTAGTCCCAGGATTTTTGATATCCGGTCCCGGTATCCAATGGCTCGGATTGTTTCTTCCCTTGTCGCAGGTGTTTTGTCTGTGACACGGTTTGCCATAACGAAATATAAGGACTAAGAATAGGATTCCTGCAATTAGTCCCAAAATGAGGGGAACTCCTCCAAAAATCGAATGGACGAAGTCTGGAAAAATACCCAGTATGGCTTTGAATGGTGTTAATGCCATCGAAAATATTGTCTTAAATACATTTGAGACTCCACTGGTATCAGAAATATTTAAGATTTCATTCAGGATTTCTGCGAAATGTATGGGGGAATTAGCTGATAACAATGAGTGAATCTCTGCAGTCGTCCTTGCGACTAGGAGATCATACGTTTCTTTTGATGACGTGAGCCTGGTCGGCGTCTGAAGAAGCACTGTTTTCATTCTGCTTAAAGTATCAACTCGAATAGAAGTAATTTTCAAGTTAGGCCATGCCCTTGCCTCCTTGTCTGGAAAGGAGGTGGGGAACAATAAGCGTCCACAGCACATGACCTTCGCAGTCGTACTAACGAGATAAGGAACCCCGGGCAGTAGACTACAACATCTGCGATCCACAATTAGAATGTAACTCCCGTTATAGAGTCTTTTAAAGAATGGTTCTATCTCTGTTGCAGGTGTGCCTAGCTGGTGACATGAAAGGTTATTTGAGTTCCCTTCACAGGCTCCATGCAAACTAATTCCATTACACAGAAGTGTACCGCTTAGTGACATCGCACAATTATTGCCACTAAGAAACACTTTCTGTCCTTTATTACTGACACATGCATGTGAATAGGGCAAATTCCATGTTGTCTTAATGTACCCTTTTCCCAATTTATCGTACATGCCAGCCTGTATATATTTTTGGCAGTATTGAAACCTGAAAGTAGATATCGGAATATTAATTATCCCATGTATTATCCATTCAATGACAGGTCGTTCTGACATTGTCAATGGTAATCTCTCGAGTTTCTCAATGCTCAGGATTGTATAATCAGCACCCTTTTGTGCCATACTGATTTGTTTATCAGTAAGGTTAAAGATATGGAATAGTGACGTTGTGTTGATTAAACGCCAAGGCACATAGCCTGAACGCAGATTTTGTAACGTCCAGCCAAGCTGTACAATAGAACGCAATTGAGACTGACCGTGTTGTAACAACAGTAAGTCTTGCGATATTATGTCGATTGCTGATGACACAATGCTGTCCAATGAAAAGATTCTGGAGGACAGAGTCATTAACCCATTGTCCACTACAGAAAGCGATTTTTCCAAATTAATACGGTCAATTTTCCGTATACTTTCTGCTGTCTCAATTTGAGTTATCTTCCAGGCCTCGTTGTAAGCTGCATATATAGAGGCTGCTATGAAGCGTTTTTGACGCTGTTTGCGCGGTCCCATAATGAAATCACGCAAGTCAGCACCATCAGTAAGTAAAGTTAGGTGTTGCTTAATTTCTGTCAGTGTGGAAGTTTTTAGCCATTGAAGGCAGAGTTTGCCCACACTGTAGGTGGTGATTATCCCTGGGTGTTGTCTTTGGGAATATCTAGGGTCTGGCCTGGTCAATGTGAACCCCTGTGTTTTGTTCAGGAATCTGTCTTGACAGTTATTAGTATCTGTGGGCCAGATTAACCATTGTTTCCAATCAGGATTTGTTCTGTTTTGGTTTAATACATAGTTTACGTCTATCTCTTCATCCGCAGAGTTATTGCTGTTCATTGTTGGTTTTGGAATAGACGGTTTATTTAAGTCTTTGATTTTGGCTAATCCAAGACAGGTAGTTTGTTGAATAGTTTCATTCAAGAATATAATTTGTTCTGGGATCATGCAGGCTCTAAACAATGATTCTATACCTTGTACTTGCCATTCTTTTGTACCCCAAACACTTTTTACTTCAACATTTTTGTCCCAATAATCAAAACCAAATGTATTCATTTGTTCAAAAAATGAGTCCGAATATATCAATTTCGTGTTTGTAAGCATGGTTTTTGTTCCTGTCTTATTTGACAATTTGAAATAAAATGTTTCAGCATTACTTGTGTTGAACCCTGAAAAGTATGAATATTTGTCATAAAAGGTTCTTGAGCTTCCTTTTGGAGGGGTTGCACAATGTTCCCATTGATTATAATTTAAAACATTTCTAGGTTGTGCAGATTTATGTAGAAAATGGTTACCATAGTGGTTGTAGCAGTACATACTATCATAATTAGACGAACCCTGCAAATAATCATGTTTGGTAAATTTAGCAGACATCACTAGATCAGACATCATGTTATTAATACTTTCAAAGTCCCAATCATCAGCAAATGAGTTTGGTTTTACAAAGTCACTCAATGAGATCTTAATTTGGTGTGGATATTTGAGGATTTCGACCGGACCATAAATTTCATAGTCAGTATTGTCCCATGCTACCCCACCCGGTATAGGATTGGCTGTGAAATTGACTGAAGAAAGTTCTCTTTTCTTGACGTGTGAAGACGTGTGTGGCTTGAGGATCAAGTTGATTTTCTGGCTTGCTGTGTCCATTTTAGCATATTTTCCCTCAATGAAGCGTCCCAAACATAGTATCATGATGAGCCAAAGTATCAGGATAAATATACCAAAGGACACCCAAAATTCAATCCATGGAGAAATCAGATAGGTTTCTTTCAGCTGTTTCAAAAGTTCCTTAGCTTTATCTTTAAAAGTTTTTGTTGATGGCTGTGTCTTTGATTCACTTAGATCTTCAGAAGAATCATCAAAGTTGATGAAGTAGCCGGATGCCGTTCTGTCTATTGTTCCAATTGCTTCAGGATTACTGTTTCTTGCAGCTTCAGCATATTCATTTGTTACTTCATTGTAGGTTGGTGTGTCTCTACTAAATGTTTTTTTTTGGGTTTTCAGAGGTGTGAGTTCCATTGCATTGTTGCATAGTCCTTGTTGTTGTTCTGTAGGCGTTTCGAATGTGATTAGCCTTTTAGTTAGCACCTCTGTATTTGTAGCAAACCTCGGTATTCTACTACTTATCGGGAGTCCACTTGGCCTACTGTTTGTTATCGGCCACATGATTGTGGTTTTACCAGGTCGATGGATACAACTCGGTTCTCCTTTTTACCAGCAAGCGGCGGTAGTACAACTGATCTTGTCCCGTTGATGGACAAGACAGGAACTGCTTTTCTGTAAGAAGGCCCAAATTCCTTCTTTACCGCGATCTTTTCTCTGACTAGATCCCCGACTTTTGGAATCCAGACAGGTCTTGCTGGGACAGGTGGTGGTTCTTCAGTGGTTGTTGGCTGCTGTTTCAACTTTATGTTGCTCAGGTCTTTTCTTGTTTCGTTTAAGTCCTGCAAAATAGCCAAACGGTCTTTGATATCAAAGCCTTTTTCTTTCACCACTGAAGTCTGACTGTCAAGATCTAAGACTAACATCCTAGTTCCAAACAACAATTCGTACGGACTGAATCCCTTCAGAGAATTTCTTGGCAAGTTGTTTAGACTACGTTGGACACTTATTAGATGTTTGACCCACCCAGCTCCCGAACCTAATACCTTTGCTGTTATAGATTGCTTTATGCCTTGGTTTTTCCTTTACACCATCCCGTATCCCTCAGGAAGGAAGTGAGAAGAATCCCGCTTCGCTATGCTCATTTGGCCGTGCTTTCCCACAAGCTTGAGGGCTAAAGTGAAAACATTGGTCAAACGTAGCATGCTCCTAGCGTATATGCCATTTAGACTCGCAAATCTTTGTATAACAGTCCCAACGTCAGCCGAGTGCTGGGGTCTACATTTATAAGTGGAAACTAGTCTTTATTTGTTAATGGGACGCATTATTTACACTTGTTTCACTGATTATTGTTTAGCCCTTATTGAGTGAAACGCCATGGTATTACCCCGTTCCACTCGCCGCTGCGATCTCTGTTGCAGCCCGGGCATTTTTTTACAAAAATGTGATGATGCAGGCTCATGCCTGGCCACCAGTACACTGATTGTAGTTCTTCCAGAGAATCTTTTAGTTTGAGGTGTCTGAGACCCTCGCCCATATGTGCGTCTGCTATTAACAAAGTTCTCCTGTCCTTGTTTGGAATTACTCTATCCCCCACTCCAGGGATTCGAGCAAAAGGAACGGAGTTCGCATCGATTATGTATGTATATTTGAGTGGGTAACTGATCGGTAACGCTGAGCAGTCGCCTTTTGATGACGTTTTCACCGCCAGCATTGTTTCACCGTCAATGTATTTTACTGCACGCTTTTTTCTAGCTACGGAAGCCGATTCAGTTGCTACCGCTGTGGCTTTCTCAGCCAATGAATTCCCTGCAACGTGAACGCCATCACGCTGATGACTCAGTGAGTGTATCACGTGAGTCTTTGGTAGTTCTTTCTTTAACAGAACTATTTGTTCCCAAAGCAGTTTTTGCTTTATTGTTGCACCTGTGTCATCTTTGTAACCGTTTTGAATCCATTTCTGTAAATCGCTGTTATATGATTTGACGCAGTAATACGAATCGGACACTATGAGTGTCGGGAATTCGCGATCTGCATTATCTAGCGCCATTTTCAATGCTATTATTTCAGTCTGTTGTTCTGAATTAGTTTCTACTGAGTGTGTTTTTCTTAATAGAGGTCTTAGTATACCTCCGCGCCACACTTCTTTTGTAATCTCACATGTGGGGTTGTATGCTTGTTCTCCCCAAACGGATGGTTGAGCATGCCCGTCTGTATAGATTACACAAGCGTACTGTCGTAATGGCAGAATGTCGATTGGCAGAAGGAATATTCTTTCATATTCTAGATATTTTAGTTCCTCTAGTTCTGGATCAAAGTAGTATTTTACTTTGTCCATTGTAATGGAATTCATCCATTGTATCCATTCCGGATTCAATGCTGTTGTTGGTAAATTACACGGGGTTGTTAATGCCTCAAAGGCTGATTCTGCTGTTCTGACTGTGATGTGTCTACCGTCAGCTTTATCTTTTTCTCTAGCTATTGCGGTTTGAACTGCATGAACAATGTTTTCTTTAATGCTGAATTTCTTTTCAGCTTCTGTGTACAAGTGTGATTTGAATGCAATTGGTACCTTTTCTCCCTCGTTAGAGGTCAGGTATGTGAATACGCATCTTCCTGGGATGACTCGAATCACAAGGTTGCGTGTATTATCACGTGTTTCTAATTTTGTTTTAATTAACATATCTGTTTGTAAGGATCTCAGAATTTCTGTGTGTTTTTGAGTCCAATTGTTTTTTTTAAATCTGGTTTTATTAGATCATAAAGGGGTTTGACCCTTTCTGCGTAATTTGCAATGTATGTTCTTCCGAAATTTAGGAAGCCTAGAATTGACTGTAGGTTTTTTAGTGTTCTAGGTGCTTGGAGTACGGCACATTTCTCTAGGAAATTGTCAGCCAGGCTTTTGCCTTCACTTGATAATTCATATCCTAAGAACAGGACTGTTAGATGGGCAATTCTAGATTTTTTAAAGTTGAATTTGTAACCCTCTGCCGCGAACCCAAGTATTATGGTGTTCACTCTCTTCAAGTGAGTATCCAAGTCTTCATCTGTTAGGTATATGTCATCGACATAAGATAATGCTTCGTCATCATATGTTTGTAGTAACTCTGTTACTCTCGCTGAAAATACTCCTGGGCTGTTCTTGTACCCCTGGGGTAACCGACAGAATTCTTTTTGAGCGCCATTTATTGAGAACGCTGACAAGTATCTGCTCTCTGGTGCTATATTTTGACAAAAGAATCCATTAGAGATGTCTAATGTTGTTTTATATTTTTTGCGCACTATGTTATTCATTAGTGCAGCACTATGCGAGTTTTGTACTGCAAAAGTTTTGCAACATGAGTTAAGGTGTCTGTAATCCAAAACTAGACGATATGAATTGTCTGGTTTGGAGACAGGAAACAAAGGGTTGTTCATTTGTGAGGTGCAAGTTTCAATCACCCCCTGGTATTCTAGTTGATCTAGAATTTCTTTTACCTGTTTTTTAGCTTCTTGCTTGATTGGATACTGCCTTTGTGCAGTAGGTTGTGATTTTAACTGGATTTTGTGAGGAGGAGAGTCCTCATCCCATCCTACATGATTTTTATATAAAGCAGGAGCTTGAGCTACTGCCCACTTTCTTGCAAGTGTATATTTTTTATGAATTGGAATATGATTTGAGAAGGCAGGCATAATTATTTCTTCGCCATGTGGGCACTCCCTGACAAACTCTGGTGGCCAATATTTTTCAGCTAGAAGGATGTCATAGCCCTTGGAGAGATTATCCCAAAAAAGGCCCCTTATTTTCCTAGTCTTATCCCCTTCTATACGTAAAGTTATTTCATATATTTTGTGAGGTTTGCTAACTCTGGTGTCTGCAGTTTCCACCTGAATGTATTCATTCGTGTCCACTGTCTCCAGATGATTCATAAGGACTTTGCGTGCTATGCTCACTTCTGCTGCGCTGTCTAGCATTGTCTGAGCCCACTCTCCGTTTTTCAGCTGTGTCCTCAGTATTCTCGGCATTGTTGAATACTTTAATACTGGCTACCTTCTTCTTTGGAAACTGTAATTTTTTTATTTGGATGAGCAGGTTCCTTGTCTTTGGACTTGACGTGCCCTTCCCTGGGTTCCGATCGTCCTCTTCTTTCCGATTTCTGCGAGGAAGTCTGAAAAGATTGAGAGGGACGTGTATCAAAATCTTGATATCTATCCGGTTTCTTTATGTTATCCCTATTTCTAAGGTTGTATTTTTTCACAGAGGGCTCCCTTTGGGGAGACTTGGGTCCTTGGTCCGGAGATCTTTCTCTCCGCCGAGGAGACCTTCCTCTGGACTGGAATCTCTTTTCTTTTGGATTGGATTGTTTGTTTCCATCCCAGTTCTTCTTTTGACTGTTTAGATTATTTTTAATAAATATTTTTTCAGGACTTTGAATTAGTTGGGGCTTCACTGGTATTCCACCCAAACTATCTCTACCTAGTTCTTCATAGGATTTTTCTATAATTCTGGCAATTTCTGCTGGTTGGTCTGCTATATCTGTCTCTTTTAACCTCTGGCGGATCGCCACATTCGCTGCTTCCCCTTTTATGTTGGCTAGTAATATTGCCGAGACCTGCTTGAAGTCTTTTAGTTATTTCATACCGAGAGTTAAAGCGGGTTCTGGACCGTATTCGTCTTGAATTTGTTTTAGCACATCTGGTATTACTGACATGGATGGAACTCCATGTGTTTTTGTGTAAATGGAAGCAAAGACTGTACCCCAAGTGTCACAGTCCTCCACGTGTGGTGCGATTCCCATTGGAAGATAGATAGTCAGAATCCTGTGTTATCCACAGGGGTGGTGTCTGGAAACACCGCCTCTATTTGGGTGATTTTTTGTGCTAACCAGAATGGTATTTGTTCCCGTTTAGCTGGTACTTTACCTAGGCAGGACTGTATGTTCTGTGGTGTAATTTTATTTGTGTTCCCCTGATGTGGGGTCAGCTGTGGAATTTTAACTACAGGTTGGATGGTTGAAGTCCGCATTACATATTGGACTAGTTGTCTATATATTTTAATTAATTGTTTTAGTTGTACTAAAACATCTGCTGCAGACATTCTTTCGATGTCTGGATGTGGTGTGTATCCGGCTAGGACCGGCCACGTTGCTCCTGGTCTACCTAGTGGACCGAGCCTGGTGATGTTATTATTATGTTTTAGGGCGCCATTAAACAAGAGCAGGTGCTCTTGGAATTTAAGTGGTACTTCCACTTCCTCGAAAGGATTGTAGGTATCCGGTGGTTCCTCTATTTTATAATAGTGGAACTCCTTTGTTATAACATTTGCTGCTGGAAAGTTTATCCATGAATAGAATACCTCTGTCTGCCGACATTCGTGTGCCTCAATTACGAATATGACTGTACCACCTCTTGGTGTCAGTCCATTTTCTATAAGTTTTAACGTTATAGATCTTCTTATTTTGACCGGGATGACTTTTGCATCCGGGTCTGCTCCTTGCATAGTATTATCAGCTTCTATTACTTCAGCTGCTAATCTAGCTCTCTCTCTTTCATCATCACTTTCTGCCATTTTACCGACAGGAAGGTTTTTCTGTTTGTTTGCAGATCAGGTTTTTTATGGAAACAAAGATTAGGTGCACAATATTTTGGAATAGTGTATCCTTCAACGTTGATTTAACCAAGAACCATACATAGGAGTTCCCTCCTGCGAGGTTTGGCGGATTTTACCTCTCACCCACTCCAGACGTCTTTGGAGTATTATGGGAAAAAGGGGTCTGAGTGAAAAAGCACGACTGAGTTACTCTAAAGTCTTGCGTTAGTTTTATCGCCTATCCAAACACGTTGGGCGCCATGTAGTGTAGTTCCTATTATCCCAATAGGCTCTGCGCATTGGAATAATACCTCCAATAGTATAGACCTAGACCAGACGTTAACTAGGTCGTCTACTGTCGATATTAGACTTAAAGTTTTGGGTTTGCCAGCTAGCTCAGAGTTCACTAGAAACTTTCTCGAATAGGCAAGGAGGAGTTGAACCTCCCTGGATAGACAAGAAGGGATTTAGTTTCTGACAACCATAGAACATGACAACTTTGCTCTCCCCTAATCAAGAGTGTATCTCTAGAGTCGTGTGAAAACAAAAGACAACTTATTTTACTCAGTCAGTACGTGCATTCTTAGTTTCACCAGTTTGTAGAGAAAAGGAAGAGACGGGCGTGTTCAATAAAAGATGGTATTTATTGATCAGTCTCTTTTCTCGTATAAGAGAAATGGATCGATATTATCGCAATACTTATGGTTAAGTAAAGTGCATACAATAAAAGCAGAAGTATAAAATAATACTGTAAAAACATTTATATGGTTTCTAAGCCATATGGTGGTTTAAAATGGATAAAATAGATACATACATATAAACATTTGACTAATCGTACTCAACTGGTGTTTCTAACTACGCCTACCCCAGTGTACCTGACCTAAGCCTAATACGTGGGCGGGGATAGAAAGTAGCAGTTTAAGTTAAGTTTGTTTTGCCAAGTGACTGACTCAAGAATTCTCTGCAAGGGGTGATTCAGTTCTGTACCTGGAATCTAGGATGGTTGAGGGATGGTATCTCTCGTCTGAGGTCTCGATATTCCAGGCTGCCTGCAAGGGCTGCTCGGAAGCGCCGGAGCTGGATTTCTCGGCAGGAGAAAGGCAGCGTCTCGTTCTCAGCGCGTCAGGAAGGCGGGGCAGCTAGTGGGCTTCGCTCTCTGCTGGGCTTCGGCAAGTCTCGCTGCTCCGATCTCGTCACCACCGCGTGTGTTTGCTTAAGGCAATATCGGTAATATTTATACCTGTAAGGTGCCGAGATTGACGTAAGGATGGACATAGATACGTCAATAAGGATGTCATACGAGCTAGTCGTTAGCGCATTCTTTTACTGAAGTTCTCAGGGAAATCAAAACAATGGCCGCAGGGTTTTTCCCAGGTTGTCATAGGTTTGATTTGTTTTGAGAACTCCGTATGCCTTATCAGGGGCTGGAGGAATATTGCTTTGCCTAATTAGATGGCAAGCGTTATGACCTAATCAGATAACGCGCTCCTGTGCCGTGGTCTGGCGTAATCAGATAACGGTTTCTGCATCATGGGATGGCTGCTAGTTAACTTGTTAACCAGAATAGGGTCAGGAATAGGGGGATCGATACAGAACCTATAGGAATACATCACAGTCTCTTTCAATCTCCTTGACGTTTTCCAATCTGGTTTTAGAAAGGGATGCAGTACCGAAACTGCTATGCTCAATATTACAGATGACATTCATCGCTCTCTAGACAAAGGTGAATGCTCTCTACTAATCCTCCTTGACCTCTCGGCTGCATTTGATACTGTCCACCATCCCACCCTTCTTAATACTCTCAAAGATCGCTTTGGTTTTGAGGGCACTGTACTCAAATGGTTCTCCTAGTTCCTTCAAAATAGATCCCAACAAATTAAGCTCAGTCACTGCCTCTCCAAACCTCAACCTGTCTCACTTGGTTTCCCACAAAGTGCTATCCTTTCCCCAACCCTATTCAATCTATTCATGGAACCACTCACCCTCATTCTCAAACAAGCTAAAATCAGTTACCACCTCTATGCTCACGATACCCAACTATACTACAAGATCAAATCCCACAATGACATCCTTCACCTCAATGATACCCTGAATAAAGTCCAAGCCTGGTTCCATCTTAATCATCTCAATCTGAATCCTAAAAAACTGAAATCATCCTTTTCACTCCCAAAAACAATTCCCTTCCTATTCAACTCTGGATCAATGATATCAACGCACTTAATGGCTCCCTCTCCACCTCTAATTCTGTCAAATCCCGAGGCATCAGCATCGATCTGAATCTTAATCTCATCCCCTACATTAAAAATGCAGCTAAAGGTGCTCTTTTCACCCTTCACCACCTCAAAAAAATTAAACCTTTTATTCCAGCTGATGACTTCAAAATCGTTGTCCAATTGCTTGTCCTTTCCAGAATTGACTATGGTAACGCCGCACTTGCTGGCACCCCTAAACTCCACCTTGCACCGATTAAATCTGTTCTCAACCTAGCTGCCAGACTTATTTCTGACTGTAAAAGATTTGACCACATCTCTCCTGTCCTCAAAAATCTCAATTGGCTCCCAATAGAAGGAAGATCCACTTACAAGATTGCATTTATCACTCACAAAGCTCTTCACTAAAACACCCCCTCTTACCTTTCAGACAAACTACAAAAAGCAGGGTGCTCCAGGTCCCTGAGGAGCAATAACTCCCTTGTCCTAATCCCTCCTAGACTCAAATGTAAAAAGACCCAATCTCGTGCATTCTCTGGTAATGCTCCTATGATTTGGAACTCTCTCCCCAAGGATCTTCACTGCAACCCCTCCTACCCTCTCTTCAAAAAAAGACTCAAAGTACTTCTTCTCAGCAAATATTGGGGTACCTAGTGTCACTGAATCTGACTCTGTTCATTCTTTTTTTCTTGTTCTCTACTCGATCCACCCCCTCTCCCACTTTTCATATTTCCTCTTCCTCTCCCCCTCTCTACACTCCCATCTCTCTCTTAAATTTCAACATTCCTCGTCCCCTTAATGATCTCTTTGTTTCTTTTCCCCCATCGCTCAGTTGAAATGCTATGTTTTATCCTATGTGAGTAAACTGCACATTGTTAATTTTGTCTTGATATGTTTACCTACCTTGTAAAGCGCTCTGATACTCTTGGGTCCAGTAGCGCTATATAAAACCTTTTAAATAAAAATAAAGAAAATAAAGTATTTTAAAGCCAAAACCCAGGACATTTTAAGTCACTGGAACATAGCTGCCATGAAATTTCAGACAAATGTAGCAAGATCAATTGCCTGGCAAGCCTGGAAAGTGCTTACAGCGCGGTCACGCGCAGCTGGAACCGGACAACTTTTTTTGTTGACTTTCGCTTTTTCCTTCTCCCGCCGTGTTCTAAAGGATGCCCCTGCGACCTGAACGGTCGAAACATAGGACTCTGTTTATACATCCAGAGATCACAAACTATCTCAATAACCACAGTCCGCAATGTACGTACACACAGCGTGAAAATCTGACCTTGACTTAAACCCTCCTTTATTTTTTTCAACGACCCTCTCCTTCACCTTCTACATGCTCCCTGAGTACACTGTACACCGCATGCCTTAATCTCTCGCTCTGAAAAGAAATCCCTACATCCTAACAATATGTTTAGTCACTCCATCCACAATTTGCTTGACACATACCCCCAACTAATTATCATACCTAAATATATGCGCAATATAGATATTGAAATTGCTTTATCGCGTTTCAGTCGAGTAAAACAGACATGGGGGCCATTTTGGATGAGGATGTTTAAACCGGGAGTCCGTCGTTTATGTTTATAGCAGTATGACGTCAGACGCCACATTGCGGCGTCTGTGCACAGAGTTTGAGACAGCGAGTTAGTGGCAGGAGAAACCTAATCACAGAATAACGCGGCGCGTTTAGATACAGATTGAGGTAAGATGCTGGCAAAACTTTGTTAATGAGAGATTATTTAACAATGTAACGTGTCTGGACACTAAGGAGTACTTTCCTTGAATGTTTTACAGATCACGAAATTGATTTGATTCCAATTCAGTTTGAGGGATAAAATAGCGCCGCAGTGGTTGAAAGTTGGGGTCTTCGTGACCAAGTAAGTATCGGTCTGTCTTGGCATAACGAGGAAAGAAGTAAGATATATAAAACATTAAGGGATTTATTTTGTTTTTTTAGCGAAAGAATAGGACGGACCTTGATGGTTGTCAGCTTTTTTGCACGATCAGTTTAACCAAGGTACGAATTTACATTTAGGCGATATACATGATGATGTCACTTTTGGTGAGTTTTGTATCTTAGGAGTAGGTGGTGTTGGTGATTTTGGGCTGCACTGTTTGTTATCGGTTTGATTTAGTTTGATTTATTTAACTTAGACGGTGATAGGTGAATTTCGGTGAGCATGACTTTTGAATATACATCAGATTTTAAATCACATGAGGAGATTCTCTGGTTGACACTCAAAATGTAAAAATTGTGAAACCATTGTATATATGATTGTTAATGATATATGTATCGAATATATATATGAAAAAGAATTTTTGTTATTTATAGTGCATTCCCCTGACGAAGGTGCATACCGAAATGCATTGGGATATGGCATCATTTGTTAACTCTTGGAGAGTTGTTTGAAGAATATACTATCGTATTCATTGATGAACAAGAAGAATAAAAACATCTTGGAAGAAAAGAAATACATTTATTGTTTCATAAACTTTTATTTTTGAATGGGTTAAGGCTTTCATTTTAGAACAAAAAGACTGTGAATACATTTACTTTTGACTCTTTTGAACCTTTGATGAAATCGAGGCTGTTTAATTCGTGAAGTTTATGTTGAATTGAATTTATGGATGAAAATTATGAAAAACTAATCACGTTATTGTGAATGAGTGCATAGTGCTCCCCATACCACAGGCTTCTGTGGATACTTATTATTTGTACCAACTTGACTAGGAGCTAGTCAAGATATGGGTTAGCACCAGAACAATTTGTTGAAATAATTTGTTGAAATAGTGTTAAAACAAAGGAGTGCATACCGCTATAAACTGTTGTAAATATTGACATGACAGAATACCACGTGATCGGGGCAGTAACACAGCATTGTAGATTTAAAGGTGCAGTGCCACAGTTCTCTCTCTGCCCTGCACTGTCGTCTTTAATTACGTGAAAAGGTTTTTTAGTTAAAAGAGACCCTTAAATCAGTGGCGTCTCTCTCAGATTATGTGAGAATATCCTTATACAAATGACAGAAAAAAGGAAAAACGTATTTAAATCTCATCACTGGAGTAAAGTAACCTGAAACAAAATCAATGTGCTAAGCAAAGGTTCATTACACTCGCGGTACCAGAAACTGGAATAATACCGGGGACCACACGAGTAAAGGGAAAATGCCCACAGATCATTGCACATGTAATTCCTTGCCAAGTGGGATCCGTCCCCATGTTTAAAATTATTAAACCCAGATGGCACTCGATGTAAGGAAATACCTAGTGACCTCTCTTTTTGTGTATTAAACCGATGGGTCAGATTAGCGCTTCATCACTGTCCCCCACGGTACCTCGTCATTAAGACCTCGCCGATGGGTTGCCAAGCGGTGGACCCACCTTTGCTCCTTTTCAAAAAGGGTACTCTCATTACTATATTCCAGATGTTCTATAATCGACCATTTGACATCATCCGGACCATGTCCTTTCTCCAAATAATGTGCTGTCAATTTGGTTGCATTTCTCTGGCATCTGATATTGCTGCGGTGTTCCCCTATGCGCAGTTTAATTTTTCGCGAGGTCATGCCCACATAACGGAGCATACAGGGGCACACTATCAGATAAACCCCGTTGCATGTGTTGCAGTGTGTGTGACTCCTAAGATGCCAGGTTTTTCCTTTTTCTAGAGCCAACGTTTTAGTTGCTGTTGTCAGGTGGCAAACACTACACCCTCCACATGGGTAATGTCCCACTACCGGTGGTAATCCCCAGGTGGAGAGTACATTCGCATCCCGATTGATAACCTTTCTCTCAGTGGGACGGGTCCGTACAAGTGCATCCTTGAGACTCTTCTCTCGTTTGTAGGAGAAAAGTAGTTTTTGCCATTGAAGGCCATTACTGGTCAGAATTCGCCATTGTTTATTTATTGTCCGACTCACTATGTTTGAGATGTTGGAATACGTAGTGACGCATGTCAGTGGGGTTTCAGGTTCTTCCTCTCTTACATTTTCCTCTAAAAGGGCTTCACGATTTTGATTTCTTGCTCGCTTACAACTTTTCTTCAGAATTAGCGCTGGATATCCTCTATGTGCAAGTTTCTTCGTCAAATCATTGGCCTGGTTCTTAAAATCAGTGATATTACTGCAGTTCCTACGAATACGTAGGTACTGGCCAAATGGGAGATTTTCCCGCAAGGGACGTGGGTGAAAACTGGTAAAGTGCAGTAGATTGTTCTTACTGGTCGGTTTATAGTATGTTTTGGTAGTGAGGTGGTCACCAGTCCTGGTGATTGTCACATCCAGAAATTCAATGCTGTCCCTGCTATGTTGGTGAGTGAACCTTAAATGGGGATCACAAGTATTTACCCAATCAAAGAAGGCCAGTAAGCTCTCCTCTGACCCTTTCCATATTAGCAGCACATCATCAATGTACCTCTGCCACAGGATAACATTGAGAGTGTAAGGGTTGGTATTTGCTAAAATGTGGGTTTTTTCAAAGTTGTGAACGTAAAGGCCAGCTATGCTTGGAGCAAAAGTACTGCCCATAGACGTACCTGTCTTTTGTAAAAACAGCTCGTTTTTATATTGAAAAAAATTCTGTTTTAATGCCAGAGTGGCACAATCAATGACAAATGTTTTGGCGGTATTATAATCCCAAGGGGTTTCATCCAAAACATCCGCCAGAACCTTCAAGGTGGCATCTTGAGGAATACAGGTATAGAGGCTCTCTATATCTAGGGAGACTAAAAAGCAGGGTTCCTCTGGAAGTTTGACAGTTAGGAGCATTGACAGTAAGCTCTTTGTATCCTTGATATAAGTACTTGTGGACTGTATCAAGGGCTTAAAGAAAAAGTCACAGTATTTGGACAAAGGTTCTTATATAGGCTGGCCTAAGGCTACCAGAACCAGCTGGAAGGTTCTAGAGTTTCCCTATACTGTCCTATGGGTCCCTTTCCTGAGGTATTCAGTTGTGGCAGTTACCAGCCACCATTTTGTGTGACTAAATGTTCACCATTATAAGGGACACCTAGGCCTTAAAAATTATAGGGACAAGGAAGCACCTAACCCCTAGGACAACACCCAAACATTTCCAGTGAACATAAAAATGAAAAATACTAGGAGGCAAAAAGGGACAAAATAAATAAATAATAGGAGGTACCACCCAAAGGGCTGACAGGTCTAACACGCGTCCCCCCCAGCTGAAAGTGGGGAGAGCTACCCAACCCCTTGGAAGTTCTCATCACTAAGGCGGAAATACCTGGAGAGACTGTCTGCATTGGCGTGGTCCACTCCAGGTCGATGTTCCACCCGGAAGTCCATTCCCTGTAGGGAGATGGACCATCTCAACAGCTTGGGATTCTCCCCCTTCATTTGCATCAGCCAACGAAGGGGTCGGTGGTCAGTCTGAACCAGGAAGTGCGAGCCAAACAGGTATGGCCGCAACTTCTTCAGAGCCCATACCACCGCAAAGGCTTCCCGCTCAATTGCACTCCACTTCTGTTCCCGGGGAAGTAGTTTCCTGGACAGGAAGACAACAGGTTGATCCAGACCCTCTTCATTGAGTTGCGATAACACTGCCCCAATGCCATGCTCTGATGCATCTGTCTGGACAATGAATTCCTTAGAAAAATCTGGGGCCCTTAAGACTGGAGCTGCACACATTGCTTGTTTCAAGTTGTCAAAGGCTTGCTGACAAGCCTCCGTCCAGACTACCCGTCGGGGTTGTTTCTTGGAAGTGAGTTCAGTTAGAGGTGCCACAATTGTGCAATACCCCTTCACAAAGCGACGGTAGTATCCTGTGAGGCCCAGGAAAGCTCAAACCTCGGTTTGGGTCTTGGGGGGCTCCCAGGCCATGATAGCCTCAATCTTCGCCTGGTGGGGCTGCACTGTTCCCCTGCCCTCCAAGTGGCCTAGGTACACAACCGACCCCTGCCCGATCTGACATTTACTGGCCTTGATTGTCAAGCCAGCCTGTTTCAGGGCCTGGAGAACAGCTTGTAGGTGACACAAATGGTCCTCCCAACTGCTGCTGAAGACGGCAATGTCATCCAGATAAGCAGCGGAGAAGGCCTCCATCCCAGAGAGGACCTGGTTCACCAGCCGCTGAAAGGTGGCAGGAGCATTCTTGAGCCCAAAGGGCATTACACAGAACTGGTAGTGGCCCTCAGGTGTGGAGAAGGCTGACCTTTCCTTTGCTCCATCTGTAAGGGAGATCTGCCAGTACCCTGAAGTGAGGTCAAAGGTACTCAAGTACTGGGCAGCTCCCAGCCGGTCAATAAGTTCATCCGCCCTAGGGATCGGATGAGCATCAGTTTTGGTCACTAAATTCAGTCCCCAGTAATCCACACAGAACCTTAGTTCTAGAGTGGTGCCCGGTGGGGCAGCTTTTGGTACCAGAACCACCGGACTGGACCAGGGGCTACTCGAAGGTTCAATTACTCCTAGCTCCAGCATTTTAGTGACTTCACTGTGGATGCTGGCCTTCACCTTATCTGACAGCCGGTAGGTCTTAGACTTCACTGGTGGGCTGTCTCCTGTGTCCACATCATGGGTACACAGGTGGGTCCTTCCTGGGATAAGGGAGTACAGCGAGGAGTACTGCTCCAGGACCTGGCGGCAGTCCTCCCGCTGTTCAGGAGTTAGAGATGGGGAGAGAATCACTCCCTCCACCGACCCATCCTTTTCCTGAGACGAAAATAGATCAGGGAGAGGCTCACTCTCCTCTTCCTCTGCACCATCGGTCACCATCATTAAAATGACCTCGGGCCTCTCATGGTGGGGTTTGAGGCGATTAGCATGGAGCACCCGCAGGGGCTGCCGGGGGATCTTCAGATCCATTAAGTAAGTGGCTTTGCCCTTCTTCTCCATCACCTCAAAGGGGCCTGTCCAGCAATCCTGGAGGGCACTAAGCTCTCCAGGTTCCATCACCCACACTTTCTGGCCAGGCTCCAACTCCACAGGGTGAGCATTGTGGTCATACCACTCCTTCATCACTGCTTGGCTGGCTTCCAAGTTGTCTGAAGCTTGCTTCCACAACTTAGCCATTTGGCTCCGGAAGGCTAGCATGTAGCTCACCACATCCTGGGGAAGCTTCCTGGGAGTCTTTTCCCATCCGTCTTTCACCAGGCTGAGAGGTCCACGCACAGGGTGTCCATACAGAAGCTCGAAGGGGCTGAAGCCCACTCCCTTCTGTGGAACTTCACTGTAGGAAAACAACAGACCACTCCCTTCTGTGGAACTTCACTGTAGGAAAACAACAGACAGGGTAGGAGGACGTCCCATTTCCTCCGCAGGCTCTCAGACAGACTTCTGATCATGCCTTTCAAGGTTTTGTTGAACCTTTCCACTAGTCCATTGGTCTGTGGGTGGTAAGGAGTGGTGAACCGGTAGGTAACCCCACACTCCTTCCACATAGCCCGCATGTAAGCTGACATGAAGTTGGTCCCCCTGTCGGACACAACTTCCTTGGGGAAACCCACTCGGGTAAAGATCCCCATCAGGGCCCTCACCACTGCAGGTGCAGTAATGATCCTCAGAGAAATTGCCTCTGGGTATCGTGTGGCATGATCCACCAGAACCAGGATGAACCTGTGACCAGCTGAAGTTGGTGGATCCAATGGCCCCACAATGTCGATGCCCACCCTTTCAAAGGGGGTGCTAATGACAGGAAGTGGTTCCAGGGGAGCTTTCAGCTTCACCCCTGTTTTCCCACTGGCTTGGCAAGACACACATGTCCGGCAGTAAGTGTCGGACGCCACCTTCATCTGAGGCCAATAAAAGTGAGGGACAAGCCGGGCAAAGGTCTTGTCCTGACCTAAGTGTCCTGCCAAGGGTATCTCATGAGCCAGTTCCAAAAGAAAGGCTCGGTAACGTTGAGGGACAACCAAGGCCCGTGACGAACCGTGCACTGGTGCCTTTGGCTCACTATAGAGGAGACCATCCTCCCAGTAAATATGGTAGTTCCCCGTAACGTTACCTGCTGCCTGGGCTTCGGCCTGTCGCCTCAGTCCCTCAAGGGTAGGGCACTCCTTCTGGCCCATACAAAACTCCTCCCTGGTAGGCCCTCCTTCCACATGTCACTCGGCAGGGATAGGTAGGTTCTCCAGGGAGATAACATCCCCCTCCGTGGACTCCTGGTCCACCATCGCAGGTGGCCTATCCGTCTCACGGGGCGTGGATGCCGAGGCAGGCTTCTCCTGTCCCCGCATCTTTCCCTTTCTGGCAGCTGGCTGTGCCTTTGTTCCAGGCTCCAGCCCAAGTGAACTCCCCCTCCGGTTAGTCGCGGACCTTGTGCTAGCACAGGCCCAGTCAGGTGTACCCAGCATCTCAGAATGAGTCCGGTATTCCACCTCCTTCCAAGCATTGTGCTCCATATCATTCCCCAACAGACAATCAACTGGCACGGCAGGGCTTACGGCAACTCGAAGTAGACCTGCAACCCCTTCCCACTCAAATGGAACCTCGGCCACTTGGTAGTGGCCCATTCTGCCGCCAGCCATCGCGGCGGGGTGGAGTACATGTGGAATCACCTGCTCTGGAGACACCAGATGACTTCTTACCATAGTCATACTGGCTCCTGTATCTTTCAGAACCTCCCCTCTTTGGCCATTGATGGTGACCCATTGCCCATACTTAGTAGTATTTGAGAGCACCTGGATCTTAGGAACCACCTCCCGATCTCCCAAGGACACTAAGGTGACACCCGCCCACTCCCCCCCCTTATCTAAGGGCAACTCCTCCCCGAGCACTACACTAGCTACTCCCGGGGCTTTTCATCCAGTGGGAGGGGGTGGTCTCTTTGGGCACTTGACATCACCTTTATAGTGCCCAACCCCACCACACTCATAGCAGCGGACAACCCTTGGCTGCTGACTATGGTCAGGATGAGGGTTTCTTGGCGGGTTAGCCTTGGGAATGAATCCTGTTCCTTTTCCCTGGAAATTGTTTTGGGGACCTTTTGAGAACTCCCTCTTTTTATCTCCCCCTCTTTCATCTGGGGAGCGCCCTGTCCAGTCCTTTGGGAATCCCCTCCAATCCCCTTTGAGGACACCCGGGTACTAGCCCAGATGTCCGCCTCCTCAGCAAGCTTCCAGGGGCTGGTCAGCTTGCTGTCCACCAGGTGTTGTCGCAGCTCGGGAAAACATTTCTCGAGTAGGTGCTCCTTAAGGATAAGGTCATACAACCCCTCATAGTCCCCTACCTCGCTGCCTTGCACCCACCCCTCCAGGGCCTTCTTTGCGTAGTCTAGGAAATCCACCCAATTCTGTGTGCCTAGTTTGTGACTACTCCTAAACTTCTGTCGGTATTTTTCTGGAGTCAGCCTAAACTTTTTTATCATCGCCACTTTCATGGTGGGGTAGTGGGTCTGCTCTCCCTGCTTTAGGGCCAAAAGTGTATCCCTTCCTGCAGGAGGCATGTATGTATACAAGCCACCCCCCCCGTGTCTTTCCAATATTCCATGGGCTCTTAAGGAGACCTCATAGGCAGCCAGCAACTTTGCAATGTCATCCCCTGCACTGTAGGTGGTGACTATGTCCTTGGGCAAATAGGGTCTGGGTTCCCTGGTTAAGTCTTTGGATTCGCTGCCACCAATAGGAGTACTGGGAGTCCCTATTTGCAGGGCCTTGAGGTCTAACTCTCTGAGACTCAACTCGCGAGCCATCCTCTTTTCCTCCCTCTCCTTTTCCAACCTAGCTAGCTCCCACTTCAACTGTCTTTTCTCTCTCTGGTCAGCTAATTCGGCTTCGGTCAAGCTCCTTACAGAGACACTGCTGCCCTCCCTTGAAAGTGTCATAGGACCTGTTAGTAGGTTCCCCACTTCAGGTTGGTACAGTCCATCCACTCCGATGAAAGTGTCCCAATCCCCCTCTTCCTCCTCCTCCTTCCCATTAGGGTGAGCTGCCACCCACGCTCTCAAGCTGGTTTGGAGTTCCCCCTTTTTAGCACCACGCTTGAAAAATACTCTCATACTTTGGCAAAATTCCCTGAGTTGGGCCACAGTGTAGGTCTCCAACTCTTCCACTTCAAATTCCATCTTGCCAACAGGGTCTCTATCAATCACTTGGAAGAAGACAAGAAAGGCGATAATTAAAAGCTGCCTCCACCCACTACCAGGAGTAAATTTGGAAAAGCAAAAATTATTAATTAGGGAGTCCGCTTGGAGAAAACTCCAGGTGTAGGCCTGTGGTACACACTGCATTACTACTAAGTGGATGTAAGCACAAGCTCCTATCCCACCGCTGAGCACCAATTATGTTGGACCTGGGTTTACCAGTCCACATAGGATAGCCTGGCACAAGAGTAAGAACAGCTAATTTCCAAAGGCAATTGTGTTGTGCTTACATCACTCACTCACAGCAACCCGGCGCAATACCAGTTTTCTCTCTTCCCCACCGGTCAGAATCTCCTCACCCTCTATCAACTATCTCCTCCTGTGGGGGCCCCAGAATGCTGCGTGTCACACTACCCCCTCACTTATGATCCAGCCAACTCTCGGCAGTTCCGCGAAGGCGTCAGGACCACAGGCAGCGTTTTACCTCACCGCAGGTCAGTCGGGGCAGGCTTCCCGGGTTATCGTTCCCTATGGATTCTATCACTGGGATGGACCCAGGGAGTTGTTGGGGGTTTGGTTTCTTGGACGGCCCGCCGGTCAGTTCACACTCCTGCAGGCCAACGATGTAGATGGTATTAAGTGGATTGGGCCTCACAGTTGCTCCGCTCAAGTGTGAAGAGGTTAGGTTAAATTCTCCTTCCTTGTTATTTTAACAACAACAGGACAAAGTCAAGGTGGATGCGCGGCAGGGTCAGGTCTCGAAGTAGGGGGCATGGTCAGCGGAAGGAAAGCCACCCTTGGGAGTAATCAACCCTGAGCGCCCTATCCCCCTGATACCTCAGCCTGAACTCCAATTAGCTTCTGGTCACTTCTAAAATGGCCACCCTAGTTCTGACCCTTATATAGGCTGGCCTAAGGCTACCAGAACCAGCTGGAAGGTTCTAGAGTTTCCCTATACTGTCCTATGGGTCCCTTTCCTGAGGTATTCAGTTGTGGCAGTTACCAGCCACCATTTTCTGTGACTAAAGTTTCACCATTATAAGGGACACCTAGGCCTTAAAAATTATAGGGACAAGGAAGCACCTAACCCCTAGGACAACACCCAAACATTTCCGGTAAACATAAAAATGAAAAATACTAGGAGGCAAAAAGGGACTAAATAAATAATAGGAGGGACCACCCAAAGGGCTGACTGGTCTAACACTGACCAACCTTAAAAAGTACAACTACATCACATTTCAGCTCTTAAATCAATAAAACAAGTAAAAAATATGAAGATAATGAGGATCCAAAAATCAGTGACAGTGCTCATTAGAAAGTGCAAATAGGCGAATAATAGCAGGTTGCATAGATTTAAAACATTTGTATAAAAGCTAATTCAATTTCTAGCAATTAAAACCCATGGCAAAAATGTCTAAAACCAGATAACAGACAATTATCTTTCACCATTATAAGGGACACCTAGGCCTTAAAAATTATAGGGACAAGGAAGCACCTAACCCCTAGGACAACACCCAAACATTTCCGGTAAACATAAAAATGAAAAATACTAGGAGGCAAAAAGGGACTAAATAAATAATAGGAGGGACCACCCAAAGGGCTGACTGGTCTAACACTGACCAACCTTAAAAAGTACAACTACATCACATTTCAGCTCTTAAATCAATAAAACAAGTAAAAAATATGAAGATAATGAGGATCCAAAAATCAGTGACAGTGCTCATTAGAAAGTGCAAATAGGCGAATAATAGCAGGTTGCATAGATTTAAAACATTTGTATAAAAGCTAATTCAATTTCTAGCAATTAAAACCCATGGCAAAAATGTCTAAAACCAGATAACAGACAATTATCTTTGGAGAAATAGCAAGGAAAATTAACAGTGTACATGAATTCGAATGATACCTAGCAGCAGAAACAGTTACTATCAGAGCAGTGCCCCAGGCCAAAGCCTAATTGACAATAAATAGATACAAAATTCATTAAGTAAAGAGAATGTAGTGCCCATAACATAAGTGGTGTGGGGATTTTGAGCGATAGCACAATTTCTAATCAAGCCTGCGGGTGCCCTGGCAGGGAAGAATTATACATTTATAACATCTCTAGCACAGGCCTGCAACACAGCTGCTTTGAGGGACAAAGTCCACTTTAGAAATCTTGAAAGAGCAAACACAATGGGCTCTAACGTTTTGAATTTTAATATATGCAAAGCTAGCATGCACTGTTTTTCACCTATATCGCGACATAATTGAAGGATCCACCTAGAACTCGTGTTTTCCATTTGTGACAGAATAATAGGAAATGTGCCGGATAGGGCAGAAAGGGCAGTCCCCTACCACTTCCCCCACCTTGTACCACTTCGAGTTAAAAGCCCTGAGTGGTAAAAGCGAATATACAAGGACTTTAGAACGGAAGGGATGATTCTAACAAGGAATGGTTCAGATCGCAGGGTGCATTTGTGAGTTAGATCTTTATCCATAAAGCCATCAAGCCTCACCTTGCATCATACCATCTTGAGGACATAATCCCAGTAAATTCCTCTTAGCTGAGTTACTTCTCATCTTGCTGGTATCTACCCACTCGCCCTCCAGCTTTAGCTCGCTGCATAAGGTTTTCACAGCTTCCAGCCATGGTGTGCACTTGTCTAGCGATATTCACTCCTGCAGCACAACTTTATAGGGGGGGTAACTCCCGGGTTGTCTAGATTCTGATCGAATAAATCAAGATTTTAAGACGGGCAGTATGATCAATCCGATTATGGTTCAGGTCCTGTTTTAGGAGTCTAAGTGGTGTACTCACTGGGACAGTCAGGATAGATCTTACAATTACTTTTTCAGTAATGGTTGATTGCCAGGTGTTCCCTAATCCCCAGATTTCTGCCTTGTACAGTAAACCTCCTATGACCACTGCTCTGTACACTCAAGCAGCTGCGGCCGGTGTAGGTAAGTGCGGTGGGGCGGGGGCAGCGGTAGTCAACAGACAACGGAATAGGGGAAATTAAATAAATAAATACTATTCTGTCTCCTGTCGACTTCTCCCAGCCCACCCCACCACTCCCTACCACCCCACTGCGTTTACCTGCACTGACCGCGACTGCCCTCAAGAGCAGGAGACACTGCCCTGATGAGTGATGTTTTGTGCCACTGCTTCCTAACAATAGCTGCTGATCAATGAGTTAGTGTAGAATTGCTGTAGTTCCCAAGAAAGCTGATCAGCGAAAATAACTCCAGGTAATCGCAGCCAATTGTGCGCCAGCGCAGGGGAGAGCAAAAGGATCTGTCATTTCTTTGTAGATATGACACATCCCTTTGCTTCCAAAGTAACGCAGCGCAGCGAGGCCAAATGACTCGCGCCACTGCGCTACTTTACTTTGTTGCAGATAAGGCCCCATTTATTTAGTCACCGAGAATAAAAAACATGGCTATTCAATAGAAACGTATTTCCTGTAGGACTAAATAAAACGGAGCATTAACAGTGGCTGTGGTCACTGGTTTGTGATAATTTACAAGAGGCTGTCTGAAACTAATTTCGATCACTAAACCCTCTGGCCATCACTCAGCATTGAGTTGAATGTGGGCTGCTTGACACCATTCTCACCTTGCTGCCTTTCAACCCTACAGTCATGCCTACCACTGTATTTAACCACCCACTATATCTATGTGTATCACCTTTGAGTGCCAAGAAGTTTAACTATGTGGGTATGGTTGCAGACCTGTTATAAAACTGAACACGGGATCATCTTTGTGCTTGGGATCGATGGAGGTACTGGCTAAAGTTGCCGTTTGCCTAGCATATTTTTCCCAGGTCTAGTGTGCAAACCTGTGTATTAGAGTATTCATACGTGCCAGACAGATGGCTGCTTCTGGGTATAGTGTTGTCTCTTAATAATGTACGAAGGCCAGGTTTATTTCTTCTGTCTCCTTCTCAGCACACACCTTGCAGTGCCCAGTGATATCTACACATGTAGTGGTAGGTTAGTACACTTCACTCTAGAAGGTCTCCTACGTGAGGCACACTGCCCAACTTTAATCCGTGGCTAGATTTATGCCAGAGTGTACAAAGTCTTGTGGAGGCAATTTCGGATGCAATTTCTATCCATGTCACCATTTATAGGGCTATCACCCAAAAGAACTATGTGAGTGGAAAACTCTTGTGCTCCTACCAAGTTTCGACGGTAGCCCCAACCACCTGCGACCTTCCCATATGTAAATTGAAAAAATTAGGGCAGTGCATGTTGAAAGAATTTTACTCCGATGTACCCCACACTAATCGGTATCTAGCTACATTTTCCATCTAAATATATTTTTTTGATCGAATCACTCTTATTCCACGCACAGTTGCCCCTCATGTTTCTAGAAATCCAGTTTTCCTTATGGTGAGTGGTCTAGCTAGCACTGCAAATTCCTTCATCCTCCCAAAACAAGCATTTATATACTATACTAGCAGCCCGTCCCGACGTTGTCCGGGTATGAATTGCTGCCGGCCAGTAGTATATTGTTTTGTAGGATTTCGTTTTGATAGCATTTCTCATCTGTGACAGGCCTGTGAAACGCTCCGATTCACAGTGCACTGCTGATGCACTTAAGAGTGCGCGTTCAGTAGTGTGTGAACTCGAGTTTCCCTACTTTATTTTTCCTTGCAATATTATATAGCGCGAACTCGACAACATGACATGAGCACAATTTACATTACAGAAGAACACATTCATTTGTGGTAGGCACGGGGAGACAAAGCGATTTGCATGGAATCACAGGATGTTGAGCTGATGCCGAGATTCGAACGTAGCTCCCCAGCGCTAAAGTTCGCAATTTTAGAACTTGTGGCGGGAGGTGTGTCTAAAAGTGTATGTCGGTGCTGGCCATCAATGAGAGAGGCCTGTGCATTTTTCAAATGGGTGGTGAAAAAATATGAGTATGTTGCTGGAGATGTGGGCTGCTGTGCCACCAATGTACTTAACGGAGGAGGGTAAACACCCATTATTCCGCAACTTTCTTTCCGCATACCAAAACTCCGCATACTTTCATTATGAAAGTACCATGACTCCGCAATGCCATTATAACGCATGGCATTACATTTTATATGCTTTTACCACGCATACATTTACAACGAAATTCGTTGTTAATGCATGAATGGTAAAAGCAAGTTTTTTTTAATGTTCGGATAAGGTAAGTATGGGTATAGGGGTATATGTTTTGGGGGTACTGAGGTATATGTTTTGGGGTGTTTGGGTATTTTAAGAGTTCAGATCTAGTTTTGGGTTATGGGGTACAGGGCTATTTTTAGGGGTCAGGGCTAGGTTTGGGTATTGGGGTACAGGGGTATTTTAGGGTTCAGGGGTAGGTTTAGGCTTTGGGGTACAGTGCTATTTTTAGGGTTCAGGGCTAGGTTTGGGTTTTGGGGTACAGGGGTATTTTTAGGGTTCAGGGGTAGGTTTGGGTTTTGAGGTACAGGGGTATTTATAGGGTTCAGGGCTACGTTTGGGGTGCAGGGGTATTTTTAGGGTTTAGGGATAGGTTTGGGTTTTGGGGTACAGGGTATATTTATAGGGTTAAGATGGGTTAGTGTTTAATAGTGTTGGGGTATTTTAAGGAGTAAGGGTGGGTTATGATTATGGGGTGCAGGGGTATTTAAAGGTAGCAGGGTGGGATTAGCACATGATATGAGACATGGCATGAAGGGCGGAACGTACCACACGCCCCCAGCGTTTGTCACGCCCACAGCACACGCCCACAGCACAACGCAGACACGCCCACAAGGGACTACTTTGCTGGCACGGTTCTTTTACCTTTTAAATGTATATGGTGGGCGTCTGCATAGCCTATGTCCTTCTGCTGCAACTGCCCTTTCCAATGCTGTATTGGGTGTTGTGATTGGTGCTGTGGTTCCTGAGATTACTCTCCTCAAAGGTTTGGGCTCTCTCTTTATTATATTAGTATGGTTAATCAGGTATGATGAGGTTTACTGCATACTCTTCATAAATTATGTTTCACCAGACTCAGATACCTCATTGCAGGTTCTGTCTCCCCACATGCTCCTCTAGCAACGTTCTTCACAAACCCTCTTCCTCTGAACATGCTCATCTAACAAACCTATTTTGCTGCCTATTCTTACAGACCTTGATAGAACTTAAATTCTGTGGCCAATTTTATGTTGAAGGTCCTCTAAAGTTCCTTAGATATTAGAGTAATGATGGTCTCCTGCAGATCAGAGTACCCTGTAAACTCCTCTGGTCTGCAGTGCTCTTTCAACCATGGACGTTTCTGACGCTATTGAACTACTACTTTGTTTCCCAGAGTTCCTACCGTGCTTGCAGTATTGCAACCCCAACTTCTTCCTCAGTTTCTATGCTGTTATTGTTTCCTTCTGTGCACTTTCCTTTGCTGACCTGCTTTCGGATATGCTAACTCTCCATATCACCATATCAGCTGTCACCTAAAATGCTTTTTAAACACCGGAGGGTCTCATATCTTTGAGGACACTGTCTGCGTCTATAAAAATGTATCCTTACGGCAAATAGTGTGCCTTTCGTGGGTCTCATGCTCCTCCATGGTACAGGCAGAAGTTCTCTGACTTAGTCCCAGCAGAATCTTCTTTGCTCATCTTGCCCATCTTACACTGGACCCAGAGGCTCTTGTTAGTGCATAGAAAAGGTCACAAATTATTTAAAGATTTGGGGTGGCCTCTTCTCAAACTACGTTTTGTAGGATGTTTAGTAGTACTAAACTGCCGCTAAAGTAAGACCTACAAGTGCAAATGTCCACTTCCACCTCTCATCCTTTCAATGGTGAGATTCTCACACGTACATTTACTACTTAAAAGGAGTGGCTGGGAGATTTTTTTGAGTAAAGTAAACATTTTTACTTTTTTCCATACTTTACAATAGAGAGACTCCAAAGTTATGGTGGTGATCTCCCTATCGTAAGTAGGGGGAACATTAAAAAGTTTTTCAAACTTTATAATAAATAATTTTATGTTAAATACTAATATCAAATAAATAAATATATAATTTTATATATATATATATATATATATATATATATATATATATATATATGAAAAAAAGGTTAAGCACTAGTAACTTAATTTTGAATGAAATGTTAATGTAGATACACTAAAGTAAACAAACAATCTTATTTTGAAGTGTAAATAAAAAAACTTATTTCCACCTAAAGTACAAAAAAGATTTTTTATCATGCAATAATAATAATTTAGAGTGTTGCATTAAACTATTTAAAAATAACCTAATTATATTTTAATATAAAATGTTACGTTTTTCAAAATATATAAAAGTTGTTGAAATAATTTAGGATTAAATAACAAATATGCCCACTTTTATTTGATTTTTTAACATTAATTCTAGTTCTTTATTTTTGAACTATATTAAATATTTTCATTTAACATTATTTCCCATGAGGTTTTATTTTTAGTGCCTACTTCCATTATCATCTATGGAGGGTGTTGCAGTATTGGTGGTTGGCCATGTGTGGTGCTGGATTTGCTACTGTTTCTTTTTTTGGCAGTAGTAACTTACTCTCGTAAATTTGCAGCCACCCCTTTTTTTTTTTTTAGAGGATGGAGACCTAAAAGTCTACAGTGTTGAGTAACTTTACACTCAAATTTTGTGAATAGCCAAAAGTAGCAAAGTTAGTCAACAGTGTCAGAGTGAATTACCCGTGTAAATTGCTCACAAGTATAAGTTAGCTTTGTGAAAAGACCTGTTGGTTGGAGGACAACTCTAAAAATATCATTGAAATATTTTTAACCTATTCTTGCTGTGACAACAAGACAAGCGATATGTTCTTTAAAAACAAGTACTTTAAAAAACATTCTCTCACACCCAGCCTGTAAGAAAGTAGCCCTTTTTATCATGGTCACCCGCATTGTTTGCCTGGTAACTGATGTGATTTCGACTGGAAGTGTACTGGGTTCCTGCTAAACCAGGTCCCAAATGCCTGAACTCTATCCCAAAACTGTACAATTGTTTCCCCCAATTGGCAAAACCTTTAGCACCCTCTGTAAGTCCCCTGGTTAATAGTACCCCTGGTAGCTAGGGCCTGAGGTACCAAAGGTGGGATCCTAAGGGCGGCAGCATGAATTGTCCCAAACTAAGGGACGACTCACCAAGCACATGAACGGCTGCCATTGCAGGCTGTGTATCTTGGTGCAGACAAAAGTGAAAACATGACATGCCACACATCCCTGTGTGCCATGTCCCTTAGCGCTGCATATAATATTTGAAAGTCACTCCTACAGCAGGCCTGACAGCTCTAAGGCAGAGTGCTGAATATTACATGTGAGAGCATACCTGCATGAGCAAATATGGCCCTGTGCTGGTCAGTTCTATTACTGCCATTACAAGTGACCAGGAAAGGCATTTTAAAACATGAGCTGGACACTGGTGAACAAGAGTTCCCATGCTACATGATGGATTCACTGAAGATAAGGATGCTTGGTATCAAACATCTTGTATTGGTAAACCCATACTGATTCCAGTGATGGATTTGCCAACACATGCACCCAGAGGGCACCTAAAGGTGCCCCCTGAAAACTGACCTGCCTCTCGTGGGCTCCCTAACTGGTTTCTGACAGCCTTCCACCTGATACTGTTCTGACCTCCTATGGTGAGAGCTTCTGCTCTCAGGAGGCTGAGAACAAAAGCCTGTCCAGGAAGAGGGTGTAACATCCCCTCCCACAGGATTACCTGCTTAGGCTTCCTAGGCCGGCAAGCTTAAAAGAGCTGTCTCCTTTGAAATGCAAATATGGCTCCCCCTCACAGGAGAGGAAGCAGATCCCCTTGTCTAGAGCTCCCTTTGGCACCTCAAAAGGTGGAAAAATTAGCTAGTCAGGTCGAGGTGCCACCCCCAGGCTGGTACCACCCCTGGGGTGGGCAAAACTGAGTTGGACGCGATTTTGCAGAAGTAGCCGTCTTTGTGTGATGGCATACTTAGAAATTCTGGGAAAGGGTTATGCCCACTTCGAACAGGAAGTGGTCATACAGAGTGCATAGTGACCCAAGGGTCAGTAGCCCATTAGCTACTACCCTACAATCTCCTACCAACCCTAAATCCAGTATTTTTTGGGCGCCCGTGGCACCAGAAGAGCAGATCCTGCATGAGCAAATATGGCCCTGTGCTGGTCAGTCCTATTACTGCCATTACAAGTGACCAGGAAAGGCATTTTATCTGAAGATCTGAAGAATGATCTGAAGAATGAAGACAGACCAGAAGAGCCACACAGCAAGAACAGAAGACCCAGCACTGACTTGGCACCAACACTGCCGGCCTCCCTGCTGACTTTGCCTATTGCACCAAAAGCCAACTTGTCCTGCAGCTGCGGAGTCCTCAAAGGCCGGGAAACCTGTCAGCTTTGACTCAGAAACCAAGACCTTCAGAAGGACAGCAGACCTGTCCCTTTATCCTGCAGACAGCCAAAGAAAGACCAAGAGGATTCCTGCCCCGCCAAAACCCTACGCTACCAAGCACCACTGCACCTGAGCCCCCCTGCCCATGTTGAAGTGGGCCAATGGTGTTGGCATGGTTCCCAAGCCCTCAAGGTACCGAGTCCACTGTTGAGTTACTCCTTGTGGCCTCCCCAACGTCGCTGGCAGACTCTGTTGGCAGGCCCCCTCAACCACGAGTGTTGCCAGATGGAGAAACCCGACACCCCAAAGACCCTCTGCTCTTGGACACCCTGTCTGAGGAGAAGAGGACCAAAGGTGTCCCCATGTCCCCCAACATCGCAAGAACCAAAGTCACTTGTTGGTATCACCGGGCTGGTCACACAGTCCCCTCCTGCAGCCTCTTTCTACTCAACCATTCTCCATTGGATAACATTGGGCATCCGACGCTGTTTGGCACCTCTGCACCCTGCTGCCCTTGTGCCTCTCATGGTGTTCTGCTGGTGCTGCCTTGGACCTTTCCCACCACTCACCTTACATGGAGAAGGGTCCCATAAGTTGCTGACAAGAACGATAAACTACATAAGATTTTCCACACACAGGTTAACATTGTAGAACCAAGAAATTGCACGTTGTCGACTTGTTGAACAGAAAAATATGCCTGTTTAAAAACATACTTATTGAACGATTTTTTCTGATGCCTAAACATATATAAAGATACTTGCTATATTTATAAATTGGTATGGATCTCCTTCTCAAGTCGTGTGTCTCATTTGTTGACCATTGTATGCATTTTCAGATGTCTTGCACTCCTCTGTTCTAAGGCTGCTCGACCACACTACCCCCTAGCAGAGCACTTTGGGATTGCCATAGCAAGCCCCAGTCCACTCATAAGAGAACTCCTGGACTCTTTACACAATATATCTCCTTTTGGTATCTTATATAAAGAGCCAGCATCCTACACTACCCCAGGATCATTTCAAGTCCGGATATGTTATTGAATGCGTAATAGGGGTTGCGAGCAATGAAAGCTATTCCTCCTTGACTGCAGGTCATTAGACGATTATCTAGACCTTCCAGAGGCACTGATCAAGGCTGTGTAGTGGGTTACACGGTTGTTATGAAGTAGGATACGTTGGGGTATCAATATTTATGTCGGATGATTGTGCCCAAATGCAAACTCTCATTCAGAGTCAGAATTCTTAACATCTGAGGGGGTCTCAGTGTTTTTTTTTTTTTTTTTATTATAAATAAAGTGTTAATGAAGCTTGTTGCCGGATTGTTGGGAAGTCCCAGTTTTTGCTGAATGCTCTCTTTGTTTACAGGTGGCAGAGGCAAAGTCTCTTATTGTTCAGGCAGACGTTATGCAGCGAGAGCTAGAAAGCTGTCTAAGAAGAGAGTATGCAATGGAAAATGTGCCACTTTTACTGCACCAGGTATGTTCATACATGGTCCGTTGCTAAACAATTCTTTGTCCTCAGCTTCATCATATAAAATTACTTTATTAAAGATCATCTCCTCCCTATGTGCATAAAACTGTGGATAGACCCCTTAAATGTAAGTTTTCTTTTAAAAATAAGTCAGTCTTACTTTCATGCCAATATTTGGGAATAGCTGAGTAAAATGTTGTGAAAGAATCAGGGTAGATTTTATTTCCCTGTCTACATGCATTGAATTGGAAGACATTTTAAGTGAAAGAAAGCTAAAATAAAGCTTTATTTTCCGCTTTAAAAATTGTTAGACTTACACCGAAATTGTGTGTATTCACATGTATGAATTTAACTGTTTTTTTAATGTTCCTGGGCATCTTTTGAGGTCGCTGTTTTGTCCACGTTTTCTTCAACACTTCTTGCTTTTCATGGCTGGGAGTTCGCAATAGTAGTCTCTGAAACTCATTGATTAGTGCAAGTGTACAGTGCAGTTTTGACTCCTCCGCTAAGGTGGAGGAGAGTCGCCCCACTGTTGATGTGCAGCAGTAAAAGAAAGGAAAAATATAAATGATAATAACGCAATGTTATTATAATTTTATTCTTATCTGCTGCGGGAGTATGTTTGCAGGGCTGCTCTGCTGACAGAGCAGGAGAGGATTGGTGGGCACACTAAAGTGCGCATGATGCTTTGACCGTCCCTCCCAGGCTGGCCAAACAGTCATGCACACTTTAGCGTGTTCTCCATGCAGGCTGCATTATATCCTGCAAGAGAACATGCCCATGCCCCCAGTTCCTGTCTGATCGCTGAACCATGGTGCTCAGACCAATCACGGTGGCGGTGGTGCTTTGCAGTGTTGTGATTGGTTTAAGGGAGCCAATCACAACACTGCATTGCCTGGCTACTTCCTTTTCAGCGGAGGAGAGACGACGTGGGACAGAGCAGCGAGGCGGTAACTGAATTTTTCTTTTTTTTCATAGAAGTATACCTCCTTACCCCCTTGTCAACCCGCCCTACCACACCAGATCCGTCCTGGCTGCCACTGGTACAGTTTCTTATGGCCTTCACCATTTTCCCTTAACACACATTGATTGTTATTGTTGTTTTATTTTTGTCATATGTTATTATTATGAACGAGCCAAAATGTTTTCAGGGATATCCACATGTGGGTGAGGGTTCTGGTGGGTGTGGGCATGAGAATTTTGGGACAGTATAATTGGGTACGTTGAATTTGTAAGCAAGTCAGACAGTATTGGCTGCCACAATAAAGAGGTGGTGGGGTGGGTGGGAGGGGTTTGGGGGAGTGCCCGCATGGGGGGGATTAATATTAAAAAAAAAATAAAAAACGTACCTGGAGCTCCCGCCCGCCTCCCGCATCGTGCTTGACCTCGTCCTTCCTTGTCCTAGATGGTCCAGGGCCGCGTCACGTACTCCCTACCATCCGTGCAGTTCTCTCATGTGAGTATTCGATCTGACAGTGAGGACGACTAGGAAGAAATAGGCACCTCTCTAACTAAGTGGGGGACTGAGACCTCTCTAACTACGGGCGTCTCCTCTTGATGAAAATAAAAAACCTGTGGTGAGCGGTTGCCCCACTAGCAGCCATTTTCAAGTAAACTTTAATTTTTGATGTGCCTCACAAACAGTGTTTTTGCTTCCATCTAATATGATTCTGGAACTTATGATTAGGCTCCCAATATATCAGGGTCATCAGTAGACAAAAGAACTCATGTCCTGAAGATGGTCTTGCAGATGTCTTCTTTATAAGGACCGAAACGCTGACTATCTGACCCATTTTATTTGTCATTAGTGTCACAGGAAAAGTTCATTGTATAGTCAATGATGTTGTTACTATGCAAATGTGAAATGGGTTATGGCAAAATTATTCATGATAGAAAAACTTTCATTTCAGTTATTTTGGCTTTTTTGTGAATTGTAGTATATATCCTTTTATATAATATAACTTTCTATATAAAGTCTATCTTTTTGAAGTATACACCCTTGTATTAATGTTTTCTTGACTGAATGTATTTTAATTTCATGATTGATTTGTTGTTTTGAACTAATTAATTTCTACACATTTGTTTGTATTAAGCCACCAATTGGGGCTTAAGGATAATTTATTTTGTTAAATTTTGTATTGACATTGACTCCAAAAAGAATCTCTTGAAGGCATCATTATCTGATCGTTTAGATTACCCAAGCCTCCAAGGGTCTATTGGGTTGCCCATTTCTTTGTTTAGCTCTCATGTGAGAGCAGCACGGTGATTGGTCTGAGCGGGCTGGAAAAACGCCGCGCTCAGACCAGGGAGTCTCTGGGGGTTTCTCCAGCCTGGCTGTTCAATGCAGCAGGGCTAGGGAAACGTAAGTGCACATTGGTTTGGCCGGCCTGAGACGGCCAGCCAAACTCATATGCGCACTTAGGGATTGCACATAGCATTCCTCCTCTACTGCCCCGTCCCTCCCTGCACTAGCTGGCTTAGAGCCTGCAAAGGAAAAATAAAATGATGACACTCCTCTGCCATTATGGAGGAGCTTCTGCTGAAGTCAGACCAATCTTTGTAGAATTAAAAGATTTCTGGATTTCTTCGTGCCCCCACCATACACTGGGTTGTCATCATTGATGCCTGTTCAAATGCTGAAATGATGTTATCAGCAATGTCGTAGATCATTTCATGTGTGATGTCATTTGTGGGGTAATTAAGCAGTGCATAGTGAGGGTGCAAGTTATAATTACTTGAGATAATTATAACTGGTGAATTGCAGTGGTTTTGTTAGTTATTAATGGTATGTTCTAACTGACATCTGCCTAAATATAACAGCTCTTTAACCTTTGATTTTTATCAGGGAATTCCAAATATTTTTTGCACGATATTATTGCCATACTGACTACAATGTCACTTAAACTTTTTGGGTTTTTTCCAGTGAATTTTTTTAGGATTTTTTAACGTAAAGTAATATTTTGCTACCATATGTAACATCAATCTTTGGCCATGCATGGCACAGGGTTGGACGCATGGACTGGTGTCTTGCCGGGCCCGGTCTACAACTTGTCAGGGGAACCTCACCCTACACCTGGCCTTTGGCTGTGTGCGGTTAGCCGC
This sequence comes from Lissotriton helveticus, assembly GCF_964261635.1. Taxonomy (NCBI): domain Eukaryota; kingdom Metazoa; phylum Chordata; class Amphibia; order Caudata; family Salamandridae; genus Lissotriton; species Lissotriton helveticus. The sequence goes on along the minus strand of NC_136067.1, from coordinate 819,793,784 downwards.
AGGGCTTGCACTGTGGCCAGGTCCTGCATCCAACCCCTTGCAGGCAAGCAACAGCATGCCACACACAGCAAGGCCCTGCATCCCCCCTACAAATGCACATGAATTTGGTTCGGGGATGTGGGGGGTGTCCCAGGGCTCCTGCGACCCCAGCTGCCAACAATAATCTGTGCCAGCAGAAGCGGGCATGCTTTTTTATTCCATATATGCCCTGATGCCCACCAGTTGCACCCACAGTTCTGTTTCTGTTGGGGGCCATAGGGGGAGCCCGAGGGACCTGCTGCCCCAGCTGGCTCCTCTGGCGGGAGTCAGCCTTTTCTTTTAATTGTAGGTGGGTGCTCCGATGCCCACCCAGGGCACCCACAATGCTGACCAGGTGGGGAGAGCCCAAGGGACCCTGTGACCCACAGCTAGCTTCCCAACCAGCACCATACTGAGTGCCGGCAAGACCAGGCACCTTGTTCTTTGTTCCAGTCTGGGCAGATGCAGCATTTATTTACTGCTCTCACTGGGTGGGTGCAAAATGTTGTTCCCTGCCTAGGAAAGTACAGGCAGGGTATGTCTACACTCTCCTATGCTGGGAACCAAAGTGTCCCCGGAATATTGTAAAGTATTGTGCCCCGGGGATGGGTCCCCATGATCTTAAGAGGCTCAGGAAGGGTTCTGCATGCCCCCCTCCCCTTTTAATATTATTCAAGGGTCCTCTAGGCTCAGGGATGTGGCCACACCCTCCTCCCCTTTGTATTGAACGGCAGGCCACGAGTTATTGGTTCCCCAGGGCCAAAATTGGATCGGGCCTCACACATGCCCTCCTCCCCAAATAAAATTAATTTATGTGTTGGCCTCCGGGCCCTGCTCACCCTGGGGCTCATATTAACGTAAACAAAAAGAAAAAACTGGCAGCCTTGTTTTTTTTCAGTGCTCCCGCAGGAATAGCGCGACATTGCGACCTAAAAACACAATTTTGTTTAATTTGGCCCCGGGGGGTCCCTCTGACCCACCACAAGGTCTAGGGGACAGGGTATCCCATCCCTGTCCCTTTATATATATTTTTCAAGCATTTTCAGGACAGGAACTAAGTCATTGTTGGTCATGTTGCTTTCAGCCAATATCAGAGTGCTCGTTCCCACTGGACCCTCAACCCCACAGGAGCAAAGTGGCCCAAGGGAAATAGGCACTCTTGGCTAATCAGAATGCTCTATTATGAAGTTATGCTTGTGGCTCTCTTGCAAGAGTCCCTTGAACTGAACTGTCCAGGGACCTTATTACATATAGGGTGAACTTTCCCTGTTTCCACCACAACGCACCTTCAAACAGGCGTGCTGGCAGCAAACAAGGAAAGTGTGCCCTACTAGGTTGAATGTGCTACCCTCAGGGCAGCTGCAAACTTGTGCTGTCCTGAGGGCAGCGCATTCAAGTGAAATATAGAGCGGCTGCTTCAAAGCCGCTCCGGGTTTTCCTGCACAAGCAGCACCCCCCTACAAAGAGATATCCGGGGAGAGTCCATAGGATCCCCTTGACCCCCTCAAGAGGGCTGCCATCAGGGAACGCACTGACAGTGCACCACCTTTTTGTGGTGACCCGTCAGTGTGCCTCCTGACAGCTTCTTTACCTGTGTGCCCGCACTCATAATACTGCGGAGGCGCAGAGGTAAAGAGATTCCCTTATTTGCATGGGGCAACGCCCCCATGGAACTGAGGGAACGCCTTCTTCAGATCGCGCTGGCACAATATATGTGCCAGTGCTATCTATATTAAAAAAGGGGCCACCAGAGTCCCCCGGATGTGCACAAAATAGGCGCAAATGCCTATTGAACCCCCAGGGCACTTCTGTAATATGGGACAGGATATACAAATGTTTTTGTACCTTAATTTCTCAAAAGCTGCAAAATGGATTGATGCCAAATCACAACAAGCATTTACAATGCAATGGTTTCGCCTTTGGAAAAGTTAGAGCTATTGGCATTGTAAATGACAAAATTGGTATTTATGTGTTAGTTTTGAAAACAGATAAATAAATGGCATTGTCATTTACATTGCCATTAGCTTAATCTCTCGCAAATGTGAGACCTATTGTACCCTACGGACGAGCTCAGCAGACAGCAATTACTACCACAGTCAGTGTTTTGTTATAAAACTGAAGGGTATCTATGTATTTGTTCTAATAAACATTGAAAAATATATATACAAATGAAGACTGATTAGTGGATTTAATTGAACTACATCTACATTGGCTCCAATGTTTGTATTTGTTTTGATTTTTAGATTTAAAGCCAGTAGGGTTTCTGAATTAGTGCGCAGTAGCAAGCGCACGGCCACTTTCATCAGATAACCCATTGTAAAGATATTATTTCTTGAAAAGGGTTCACAGGCTACAACATAGACTATAATTGTGTGAAACCTATCTACCACACCCTCTTTTAAATGCAAACAACTCAAAAACTAATTAAAAATGGTTTTACACTAAAACAACAAATACATGGTCTCCAAGAAAAAGGTTTCTTTTCATGCCAAATATGGTATACATTTAGTAATTTTTTTACTGTAGCTGTGAACATTTATTTTTTTTATAGAAAATAAAATTGCTTAGTACAATTTAGGACCACCTCACTCTTCTGTTACGTTATTCTCTCCTGTACGGAACTGCACTAAATCCAGAATGCCATACCATAGCTGCTTAGGCTAACCGAGTGCCAAGTTTGGTGCACATGCGTTCAGGGGTCCAAAGTTATAAGCAAATCAAAAATACCATTTCAATGGCAAGTGCGGCAGAACAACAACTACACAGTGGCGCTCACCACTGCGGGGGGGCGTGGGGGATTACACACTATTATTATTATTATGGAATTTTCTAAAGCGCCTGGTTACGCGCCCCGGCGTGTCCCCGCACTGTGAGAGAGGTATGATGTGGCCAGAACAGGGAAATTACATCAGTACTGAGCGGAAGAGATGTGTTTTTAGAGCCCTGCGGAATTTTGCCTCAGAAGGTTCGAGACGCAACTCCATCGGCAACATGTTCCAGCTCTTGGCTGCGAGTAACCTAAAGGATCTGCCCCCCATTCGGGCTTTCTGAATTTTTGGGACTACTAATAGACCAGTGCCATAGGTTCTGAGCCTACGTTCCGGTCTATAAGGAGTAATAAGGCAGTGTAGGGGGTAGGGCGCCTTGCCCTCGATGATACGGTGACACATACATAGTGCTTTAAAGGTAATCCTTTCCTTGACCGGCAGCCAATGAAGGGACTTCAAAGCAGCTCTAGAGGCCGTTCTCCTTGGGAGCCTCAGCACCAACCGGGCTGTGGCATTTTGAAGTACCTGGAGACGATTGAGGCTTCTAGCTGTTATTCCCAGATAGAGGAGGTTGGAGTAATCCAGTCTTGGTGTGACCAAGGCATGCGCCAGGGTCTGTCTGGCACCCACAAGAAGTAGGTCCAAGATCTTTCGTAGACTCTTGAGCATACCGAAGCACATCCCAACCACACGATCTATCTGGGGAGCAAATGACAGGTCAGAGTCAAACATCACCCCAAGATTTTTCGCCTGTTTACAAGGCATTGCGGAGGAGCCCAGGCACGCAGGCCACCATGCCGAGGACCACACATCCGGTCCACCCCCTACCACGAGCACTTCAGTTTTGGACCCATTCAGCTTCAGGCAGTTGTCAGACATCCAGGAGGCAAGCTCCTGCATGCAAGCACTGAAGCTGACTGCCGCAACATCAGGTGCCTGTGATAGTGAGATGACCAGCTGTGTGTCATTGGCATATGTCACTAGTTGGATACCATAACTTTCCACAATGGTGGCTATCGGGGAAACATAAAGGTTAAATAGGGTGGGACTCAGGGCAGATCCCTGAGGCACCCCTTGATCAAGATAGAACATACGTGAGTAGTGTTCTCCTTGTCTGACCTGAAAACCCCTGTCGGTCAGAAACGATTGAATCCACCTCAGCGCTGACCCAGTAACTCCACCTTTGTTAAGACACTGTAGCAGGGTGAAATGTGCTACAGTGTCAAACGCTGCGCTTAAGTCAAGTAGAATGAGGGCCATCGTATGGCCCTCATCTACCCCTTGCCTGATGGTCTCTGTGGCCATAAGCATCGCTGACTCAGTGGAATGGCGGGACCGGAAACCAAACTGAGTAGGATGGAGCAGGTTGGCTTGCTCAATAAATGCGATAAGCTGAAGATTTACCACCTTTTCTGCCACTTTAGCCAAGTAGGGGAGGAGTGAAATAGGACGGAGATTGTCCAGCCTGTCCCAGCTAAGATTCGTTTTTTTCTGAAGAGGGAGGACTACCGCCTGCTTCCAATTTTTAGGTACCGTATTGGATCTAAAGGAGAGATCCGAAACATCCCTAATGTAAGGTTCAAGTATCTCAATACTCTCTCCAAGAAGTTTAGGTGATGCCGGATCCCCGGGGGATCCTGACTTAATGGAGCGGCATATCTGCTGGAGCCCGTCAGGGGATGGGGTGGAAAAATATTCCAACCTATTGACCCCCACAACCTCCAGTGTGCTTTCCCTAAACTCTGTTCCTTTTTTCTTTCCCCCTGAAAAAGTGGAATAAATGGTAGCCACCTTGTCAGAGAAGAAAGCAGCTATGCGGTTGCAGGATTCCTCAGAGACCGAGGACGGGTCGACAGATGAGCCGCAGAGAGAGATTTCTTTGTAAATTTTAAATAGCTCCTTGACCGAGTTTTTAGCGTCACCTATCCTCCCTGAAAAGTAAGTCGTTTTGGCACGCCTAATGAGGCTATGATATTCTCTACGTTTGTCTATGTACCTCTGTTTAGCTTGATCGAGGTAAGCTACCCTCCACTGTCTTTCTAGCTGTTTGCATTGCGATTTAGCTAGACGAAGCTCATCGCTAAACCAGAGGGCGGATTTCTGGGGTCTGCTGGCGGGATTTTTATGACAGAGAGGGGCTATGTCATCTAAGGCATTATTAATGCGACCTTTTAATCTATCTGATGCCATGTCAGCATCCTCGCCTCCTGGTCTGCCGCCTTTGGTCATTGCAGTGTCGAACTTGGCCACCGCCAGTTAATACAGTCCCATCTCTCCTCAACTGACTGTGCCAGGCGCTTGCCTGGCGGTGTAAAAAAGTGTGTTCTACCTTGTTATCACTCTAAACATGTATTACAGTGGCAATAAAGAAGGGACAAATACAAAAAGTAGCGACACATGGATTAACAAAAGGATATGTAAATGTTGGGGTAAATGAAAAATGTACAAGGTAAGTATCACCATCCAGGATTTGCAGATTAAAATTGAAAATGATAATGTACATGACAAAAGCTGAGGGTGGGGCATTGGAACAGTCACTGGACCAACCCCAAATGTGATCAGGGCCGGTCCTAGCCATGGGCGGTATGGGCAGCTGCCCAGGGCCTCACGCTCAGCGGGGCCCCGCCGCCGGCCCCGCAGTTGCGGGCAGCGGGAATAAATAAATTATAATCATGGGAAAAGCGCTGCGCAGTGCTCACAGCACTCTCGTCGCGCTCGCGCAGGGGCCCGGGCCTGGCCGCAGGCAGTAAAAGTAAGGCAGGGAAGGAGGCCGGGAACTAAACACTGTCTGCGCAAGCACCGCATGCACCGTGACACACGCACCCCACCACCTAGCTTGGTGGTGCCTTAGTGGTGGTGACGTGACGCTGGCCTTGCTCATGATGCGGGTGACAGTGGGTCCCAGGGCCGTCAATCTGGTAGCGCGCGAAAACGCTACCAATGACGGCCCTGGACATGATTTTATGGCCAGCCCCCACTCAGTGTGACGCACTCAGCATGCGCACACGCCATTCGTGAGCAGTCAGTCACTACTCGGATCGGGCCGCGTGGGCAGGGCTGCAGGCAGGAGTCGGTCGGGCCCCGGCCTCATCGTTGAGTCGTCGTTGAGCAGTTAAGGTAAGAGATCTGCCTCGTATTTATATTATAATACTTAGAATGTTTCAGACATACGATTCAAGATGCTTAGTCACCTTTGGCACAACATTAGCAGGAACCTAGAGACATTAAGTGCAAAAATGCATTTAGGTGCAAAAAACAGAGTTAGGAGACTAGTCACCTTTGGTACTTCCTCAACTAGAATGTGGGGACACTTTAAGGTATAAAAACATATACAGGAGTAAAAAATCAATACAGGTACACAGACACATGTGCATGCAAAATTAGCAGAATCGTGCTGTGATATTTAGGGGGAAAGCACAATTACGAGCAAAAATCACTTCTAGGAACAGAAGCACGTTTAGACACAAAAGATGCAGAAGTGTGGTATCCAATTTAGGTGCAAATGAAAATCATGCACAGTCCCGATCAGTCCAAAACCACCAAGATGTGAATGACACTGTCTTAAAAAAAGGTCCAAAGCAACCAATATCCGAAGAAGGCTGACCCAAAAGCCCTCTCTGTGTCATTTGTCACAAACAAAAGGGCTTCGCTGTGTCTCACCTAAAAGAAGTTTGGAGGAGCTGTTCTTCCCTGACACGTGAGGACTCTGACACCAACATGAACCAATCAATCCCACCTGCTTCTTACATCAGTGTGCCCTTATAGTACATTTCCATAGGCCACTACTTTACATAACTCTTTGCCCTCTGGTTCGCATCATTGTAGGCCCTCCTTAGCCAAATAGCCTTTTATTCCTCAAATGTACATTATCCTGCTTCCCAGATGCACAGCAGCGAGTGTCCTATGGAGGCGTATCAATTAATGGTGGCCTGAGTTGCATCACTCAGTACCACCCCGAGGCACATCACCCTGAGCCTTCAGCTGTATAGTGTTATGTGTGACTGTTGGGGTGTGTGCATTAGTGAATGTGTGTCTTTAGGCTCTTGAGAAAAATTCTGTGTGTGTGTGTTTTGGCGTGTCTGTGCATATGTGTGTGCTTTATGTGTGCATGTGCCAATAACTGCGTGCTTTATGTGTGCTTGTGCCAATATTTTTCATGTTTTATGTGTTCATGTGTAAATATTTGCGTGCTTTATGTGTGCAAGTGCCAATATGCAAGCCTACTTGGTTTGTCAATTCTATGTTTCTTTATCATGATATTTAAAATGTTTCGGGTTTTGTTTTTGATAGACATATGTATTCTGGTGCCAGAGCCTCCTGGGGAACTCATGTACCCTTTCAAAAGTGGAAAACAGACTCTCACAATCTGTTGGTCCATGGGCTACAACGCAGGGATCAGTGTACGTTTATGTGCTGGTAATCTTTGGAAAAGTGCATGATTTGGGCAGGGATATACAGATTCTATCCAGTTCTTTACTGGCAAAAGGACCATTTATTTTTCAATGCTAGCTACTTGGCACAGTAATTGCTAGCTGTTTGGCACAGTGATTTATATACAATAGCACACGCGGGTTGCATTTCAGGACGCAGAGCGTTTTATAAAGCTCGCACCTGAGCCATACTGTGCTGAAATGTTGCTTCGAGAAGCACGTATGCTGAGAGCCGAGAGTATAGTTAATTGAGTGGTAGTTGGTGATTTGCCGTACGTTCTCACCAATTAATTTGCGAAGTCACTTTCTTTGATGTCACTTAGAGGGGCCTCACATCTTCCCTTTCGCCCAGGGCCTCAGAAGGCCTAGGACCGGCACTGAATGTGATTTTGAGTGATGATCAAAATTAGAATGAGCCAAATAAATCATTGTCAAGACTGTCCTATACCGGATGCGCTATTGCGAAGCCCAAGAGTGTTAAAGATTTTGTTATTAACGATTAGTACTTGCTCACTTATGTTGTTTGTATCCTTTATATAAAAAGAAAAGTGTTTTATCTTTCAAAAAACATGCTATCACACGATGTTGGCAGTGCATATGGGCCATGCTTCATGTCTTTTATATATGTGCAGAGTGTATTACCATATTTACTACTATTGTCGAGTGTGAGGAGACTTAAAGGTGAAGGTTCAAGTGGGTCACATCCTCCTCCACACATCAGCAATGGTAATAAATAAATGTTACATTGTCTGCGTATAAGCTTTAAGCAATGCTATTTTTCATGTGTATTTGCTTTAAATGTGAGAGTTGGTTCCCGGGGTAAGTAACTTCAAGATGAAATCCTTGCTGCAGGTAATGGTGCTCTTTATATGTTAGTCGTGCTGTACTGTGGTAATAACGCCAAATTTGACACCTGATCTACAGTAATAAAATGTGTGAATGAGCACTTATTAAAATAGTTGCTATAAATAATGTATTAGTGGGTGACATTTATATTTAATGTCATGACACGTGTGTGTTTATATGTAGAATATATACACATAACATGTATTTGTAAAGTGCATGTTCACACATAAGGGTATCTTGGCGCTGAATAACAAATGTTTCATGTTACCAAACTCAATGGTACTCATAAGAACAACAGAAGCAGTTACTGTTTCTTCTCCTCAGCCACCAGTCCTAGGTGCTTACTCTCAAGTTAAAAAGAACTGCATAATACTTTGTCAACGCTTTCAACATGTCATGAAAGGAGGTTGCACTTGTTAGCTTACTTTTCGACTGCGGGTTGAGTGAGCAGAACTCAAAAACTCCTACATGCTGCTAAGAAGTTATTTTTTTCCCATTTGAACCACCATCATGAAACTATCATGCATGACTTTCATGGGTGAGGTATACCATCAGATATGGTATTTCAAGCACACTACCAGCAAAACGAATTTTGTAAAATATGCATCATTTTTGCAAGAAGAAATTGTGTGAATCTGCACACCCGGCAAATTTGCTAAGTGTTCTATAGTCATTAAGTGTACCTTTTCTACACATCATTGCATGCAAAAACTAATTTGCCTCAGTTATTCCAGGAGATTGATTACACATTGATTCAAGAAGGAGCTGAAAAGTGTGTACACACTACAAAAAACTGTATACCCTATAAAAAAATGCTGGGGTACAAGTGCCTTGGTTGCACATTTTATAACGTGCAAAAACGCTCTGTAGGCGGTAGTATGAGATAAACGAGCAGATCTGTGATTACAAACGCATGCTACTAATTACTCACTATGAGGTGAAAAAAAAACTTCTGCTATTACTGTACAACCTTGATCGACATCAAATAGTGATCTTGGGTCGACTGTTTAATTTAAAATTGTTGCAAAATAGTAAATGCACAGAAAGAAAATAGTGTGTGTTCTATTTTCAATGCAAGGAGGTCCACTAGCTTGATTTGTGCAAAATTTCTATAACGACTCAACACAACAAATAATGGAAACCACTACAAAATCTCGGCTAGGGGGAATATTTATTGGAAATTTTTACCATATATAGGATTGGTTTGTATGGTGCTAGTTGGCAACAAGAAGCTTATTTGTTCCTTGCACGAGGTCCTTAAGAGAGAGGAGTGTGCAGAGTGTTTGTCATGCAAACGTTATCTGTTTTTTGTAAACATTATGATTAAACCCATTAGTTCGTAGAGTGGGATGTGGGTTTTAAGTAAAGAAACCTGATTCCCTACAACCTTTAAGATGTTTCTAGAAACCATCTCAAAAGTGGTTGGTAGCAGCCCATATCTAAAAAAAGTATGAGGGGCAGAATCCGATTGCTAATAACGGTAATGCCAATTTCCTTGAGAGCTGCTACTGAATTACATCAAAGGGGATAACCATTTGATAAGAACCAGATAAAAAATGTATTTTCTCTCCCAATTAAGGGTACACTCAAAATAACACGTCCTCTTGGAGCCATCCAAACAACCGACATAACTTGATAGACAATTATTAAAAGGCGAAAGATATATTTGGTTTGAAGATTCTTCATCTTCAGCAGCACTTCACTCACTCCACTCTTTTCCTCACACACATAAACCGGCCTACCCCGCATCGAGACAAAATGCAGACTACAAAAAGCAAATGTGGCATGCACGTACATACCAACATTACCCACATACGAACTACACACACCGCACAGAAAGCAAATGTGGCATGCAAGTACATACCAACATTACCCACATACGAACTACACACAGCACAGAAAGCAAATGCGACATCACATACCTCACATAAAAAACACCCCACACTCTGCAGATATCGCAAACTGTACACGGAGTCAATGCGTTATACTTTAACACATGTCACATACAAGGACAGCAGGCCACATGAAGTTCACTCCACAAAGGCACGCTTTACAAAGGTCACACTAAATCCACGCACATACTACACACACTAATTTGCAATCACTCCATGTAGCATAGATGTTAGTCTTCTAGTCAGGGTAAGGGAGATACACTCCTTGGATAGCCCCTGCTCACCCCCTTGGTAGCTTGGCACGAGCAGACAGGCTTATCAAAGGCAATGTGTAAAGTATTTGTACCAACACTCAAAGTAACACAGTGAAAACACCACAAATGGACTGAAAACACCACAAATGGACTCCACACCAGTTTAGAAAAAAAAGTATTTTTATCTAGACTACACAAGACCAAAACAACGAAAATCCAACATACACTGTTCCAAAATAAGACTTTAAAAAGAGTTCCAGAACTTGTATCAAAATAATCCACAGAGACGTCACATTTTGCCCAAAGTACCTGTTTCTGCAATGAGACTTCCAAAAACAGCTGCAGCTTTGAAAAACAAAGAGATGCGGCACTCCTGAGACCTTGGGGAGGTGAGGCAGCATCGAGGCCGGTCTGTAGGGGGAGGGCAGCGTCGAGTCTTTGTGCTGGGTCCAATGCGCATGTGATGCACAGGTACGATATGTAGATCTTCAAAATGCGACGGCGTCGATGAGCGGCGTTGGCTTCAGTGTCGATGCGACGTTGGTGAGCTTCTTGCGTCACCCTTGGTGGTTATCGGCACCACGATAACGGGAGGCCGGCCTCCACCAAGGACCCGGAGTCAATGTGAGGCGCTGGCGTCGATCACGGCCGATCACTGCCCGCGTCGGTGAACGTCGTAGGGTGTCTGAGCTGAGGAGCAGGGCAGGCGCTGAGTCGTTGACTTCTCGAGCAGCTCTTGGCCTCGGTGCAGGTCCGCGCATCACTGCGGAGGCATCGACGGCGTCGTAAATAAAGTTCTTGGCTTCTTTTCTCTTGTTCAGCTTCCCAAGCAACCTCCAGAGGCCCCACAACTGGATCAAGCACTCTAAGCAGGTAGGAACTCACACAGCAGAGTTCTGGGGCAAGCTGGGGTTGAAGTCCTTTTGTGTCTGGGACTTTAAAACAGGAGGCCAGCTCTTCTCAGGCCCTTGGAGATCTCTTCAAGCAGGGGACACAGCAACAGCAAAGTCCTTCCCCTCTTCTTGGTAGAATAACAACTGCAGGTCAGCCCACAAACACACAGCAGGTTTGCCCTTCCTCTTCAGTCTTCCATCTTTTCTCCTTGGCAGAGGTTCCTTCTTGATTCCAGGATGATCCAAAGTCTTGGTGTCTGGGCCCCAGTATTTATACCAATACTCACTTTTTTCTCTGAAGGCAGAGAGGCCTTTGCCTAGTCCATACCAGTTCTGGTCAGTCCTGGAGCACTCTGTTTGCATGACTCCTTCTATCCTTTCACAGTGCAGGGCAGAGACATCAGAGGCACCACAGGAGGTGGAGCCAGCATTGTGGAGGGAAGGCACAGCCCTATTCAGGTCCCAGGTGCAACTCTTCCCACCCATCTACATGTAGATCTCTCTATTCAGCACTGTGCTGACTCACCCTGTCTCCTGGAATCCCCCAGCCCCTGTCACTCAAACTCCAGACAAGGAATACACAACCTAGCAGAGGCAGGCTTGGATGGTTAGACAAGAAAATACTTTCTAAAAGTGGTATTTTCTAACACAGAATGTTAAAACCAACTACACTAAAATATGTATTTTATCATTCCGAGTTCAGGCATACTAAACTCGAATTTCTACCATGTTCCCTGAGTCAGTTAGGATTATAAGATGTAATAATCAAACTGCCCATTCAGGCCTATGGGGAACAGTGAGCCTTGCAATAGTGAAAAACAAAAATGGCTGTAATTCACTATTAGGGCATGCAACACGCTTCAGGGCTTGTCCTACCTTATACTTACAATGCACCCTGCCCTTGGGCCTACCATAGGGGTGACTAATATGCAGAAAATGGAATGTTTAGGGACTGGCAAGTGGGTGCACTTGCTCAGTCAACATGGCAGTTAGCAACTGCACACAGGCACTGCGGTGGCAGGCCTGAGACACCATTTTAGGGCTACTCCTGTGGGTGGCCCAACCAGTGTTGCAGGCCCACTAGTAGCATTTGATTCTCCAGCCCAGGCACACTCTGTGCACTTTACTAGGGACCTACTGGTAAAACAAATATGCCAATCATGGATAACCAATCACAATAACAGTTTATACAGAGAGCATATGCACTTTATCACTGATCAGCAGTGGTAAAGTGCCCAGAGTCCTATCGCCAACAACCACAGGTCAGGAAAAATAAAGAAGGAAGAAGCAAAAAGTTTGGGATAACCCTGCGAAAAGGGCAATTTCCAACCGTACCAAACCAATTTGTATACATTGTGCGCTCGTAACCAAGATGCTGATCATGTGTCTTTGACATTGATTTTAAATGAATGCTGAGATAATCCCATATTAATGGAAAACAGTGCAAGCATTATTATTAAAGCATATTTTTAAAAGATACAATCCAATATACTGCGCAAGTGTATTGCAACGGGAGGATAAAGTTTGTATGCAGTGGTCCCTTGGTTTAATTAGGAAACCTCTCGGAGTGATGCCTGTGGCTCTACCTCGTGTGTGAAATGAGGCGCGTGTTGGGATGCCAGGTTGTAAAGTAGCACCTGTCTTTCTTTGAAAGTCACCACCCCGAGTGTGTCAGGGTGCTCAATTAAAGCCCTTAATTGCAAACAAACCTCGGGACTACCTGTCCCACAATGCCTCATTTAGGTCATTTCAAGATGGCACAGAACTCCAATCAGTCTGTAGCCCTCGGGAACAAACATCCACTCCAAGTGCACCATAGAGCCCTCGCCTCCACATCCAGGCAGGGGGAATTCGATGTTTAACTGGCTGGCGGAAAGACAGACACTGCTTCGCCGCCATGGTTCCTGGCTTCCAAGAGGGATTCATTAAAGAAAAGGGTATGAGTAGACGCTTTATTGCTCTTACAGCTGACAGATAATCCCTATATATATATATATATATATATATATATATTCACTGAAAAAACCATAGGTTTCACACATGTTATAGTAAGCTGGACATTTCACTCATACAAAACCATTGAAATTCCCCTGTTATAGTTAGTTCAGCTAACTATAACTCGCGCGCCCGCAATGCACTGCTTATGCCGTCACATATTACATCACTCATGACATGGTAGTTCACATCACTCATGACCTTACTGATGACATTTCAAATGACATCACTGATGACATCATCCACTGAATGTGTGTTTTTCTGAAATATAAATATTTTTTATATATGTATATCTAAAGGTCGATGGAAGAATAAATGGGTAAATAAGTGTCTAAGTGGATGTTTTTTTGTAAAATTGATTGTATAACTGACTTATTAAGTGTATCTTAGTGAATACATGTATTAGCGAATAATGTTTAAATATGTAAATATCTGTATCAGTGTCTCACTTTGTGTATAAGTGGCTGCATGGGTTGGTGAGTAGCTACATGATTTTTGAGTATCAGAATGAGTGTCTGTATGGTTTGGTGGGGGTATTACTTAGTATACAGATGCATGAATGCCTGACTCACTATTTGTATGTGTTTTGAAGACAGCATGTATACAGGACTGTATGGGTGGATGAGTGTGTGTATGGGTGTGTTAGTGAGTGAATGACTGTCTCGATAGTATCTTTATGAGTAACTACATATGTTTTAAACTAGTATATGTGAGTATTGATGTGTATAAGTGAGTATATGTGAGAGTGAGAGATTGGAAGAGTTCCTGTATAAATAAGTATGTGTTTCTATAAGTGATTGTTTAAGAGAGTAATGTTTGGGTACGTTTCTGTAGAAGTAAGTGTAGTGGTGTGTGTATAGCTGTATATGCAAGTAAATGGATGTTTGATAGTTTATTTGCATGTGTGAGTATGTGTGTGAGTAACTCTATGGATGAGTATCGGTGTGTAACAGGATGTATAGGTGTACGAGTATATATGATGAGTGAGTACATGTATGAGTGACTATATAGAACTTTTGGTGAATGAGTGGATGTGTATGTAGATGTTGGAATTACTGAATAGGTTGTTGTAACTGGTATTGGTGTCTCCATTTTTTTGAAAATTGTAGTTTCTATTTTTCAATGTGTGTATCAAAGGTTATATTAGGGTGAGAGGAGGTCTGCCACTCTTTCACAAGGATGATGTCATCAGTGAAGTCATCAGTGATGTCATGAGTGATGTCACTGACCATGTCATGAGTGATGTAATATGTGACATCAGCAGTGCATTGTGGGCGCGCAAGTTATAGTTAGCTGAACTAACTATAACGGGGGAATTTCAATGGTTTTGTATGAGTGAAATGTCCAGCTAACTATAACATGTATGAAACCAGTCAATGTTAGCCTACGGAAGGAAATTCAAGTTACTGTAAGTATGGTTAGAATTACTTTTCAGGATCAGTAGTGGGCTGAAAGATGCAGCACTGAGGTCTCTCCTGATAACAGGTGAGTAAATCGGAATTTGTATTTGGGCTGATTTTAGAGGAATTTTTTAAAGTTCCAAAACTCCACACTTAGAAGAATTTCCAAGTGAAACTAGTCAATGTTAGCCTATGGAAGGAAATTCAAGTTACTGTAAGTATGTTAGAATTACTTTTCAGGATCAGTAGTGGGCTGAAAGATGCAGCACTGAGGTCTCTCCCGATAACAGGTGAGTAAATCGGAATTCGTAGTTCGGCTGATCTTAGAGGTATATTTGTACGTTTCAAAAATAGACTCTTAAAAACTTTTCTGGTGCAAACCACACAATAGATTTCTATAGAAGGAAATACAAGTTACTGGTAAGTACGCTTAGATTTACTTTTCAGGGTCCGTACTGGGCTCAAAGATGCAGCACTGACGTCTCTCGTGATAACAGGTAAGTAAATTGGAAGTCGTAGTTCGGCTGATTTTAGAGGAATATTTTGCTCAATAGTGAAGGAAGGGGGCGGGGCCAGAGGTGACGTGTGCAAACACGTCCTGTGGCGCGTTTCAGGTTGGGGAATCAATTCCTCTTCAATCCTGAGGTCCCATGTGAGCCAAATAGCCCACCAGGTACCTCCAGTATGCGCCAGGGAGCTGCGTTGCAGAGTGATGTTCAGAGGGCATGCCCCCTTTTTACAACACTCTGCAGCGCAGCTCCGTGGCGCTTACTGGAGGTACCTGTTGGACTAGTTAGCCCCTAGGGGACCTCTGGATTGAAGAGGAATTAATTCCCCAACTTAAAACGCGCCCCAGGGCATGTTTGCACACATATCACCTCAAGCCCCACCCCCTACCTTCACCACTGTGCAAACGCGCCCTGTAGCGCGTTCTAAGTTGAGGGATTAAGTCCCCTTGCATACTGGGGGTCCCTGGGGGCCAACTAGCCCACCAGGAACCTCCAGTATGCTCCAGGGGGCTTTGTTTCAGAGAGGTGTAAAAAGGGGCGTGGCCTCATTACACCTCTGCAACGCAGCCCCCTGGCGCGTTTGCAGAGGGGGAACTAATTCCCCTTGCATACTGGGGGTCCCTGGGGTGCAACTAGCCCACCAGGAACCTCCAGTATGCGCCAGGGGGCTGCGTTGCAGAGAGGTGTAATGAGGCCACGCTCCTTTTTACACCTCTCTGCAACGCAGCCCCCTGGCGCGTTTGCAGAGGGGGAACTAATTCCCCTTGCATACTGGGGGTCCCTGGGGGCCAACTAGCCCACCAGAAACCTCCAGTATGCACCAGGGGGCTGCGTTGCAGAGAGGTGTAATGAGGCCACACCCTTTTTTACACCTCTCTGCAACGCAGCCCCTTGGCACATTTGCAGAGGGGGAACTAATTCCCCTTGCATACTGGGGGTCCCTGGGGGCCAACTAGCCCACAAGGAACCTCCAGTATGCGCCAGGGGGCTGCGTTGCAGAGAGGTGTTCTGAGGCCACGCCCCTTTTTACACCTCTCTGCAATGCAGCCCCCTGGCCCATACTGGAGGCTCCTGGTGGGCTAGTTGGCCCCCAGGGACCCCCAGTATGCAAGGGAAATTAGTTCCCCCTCTGCAAACGCGCCAGGTGGCGTGTTTGCAGAGAGGTGCAGGGAGGGGGCGTGGCTCGATCCCGTTTTTGAAAAAAAGTACTTTTAAGAAGGGAGGCTGTGTAGCCCCCTTCTTTTTCTTTTTTTTTGGGGCCATGGGGACCCCATCTCCCAGAGCCTGCCCCCAATTTTGTATTTTTAAAAATAAAAATCAGGAAAGGGGCCGCGTGGCCCCCCTCCCAAGGCCAGACTCTGCCCCGGGGACCCCATCCCCTGAGGCATGGGCCTTTTAAAAAAAAATTATATTTAATTAGGAGGGGGGCTGCTTTTCCCTCCTCCTGTGGCCACTTTTGGCCCCGGAGACCCCATCCTCCGGGGCCAGCCGTTTTTTAAATTGATTTATTTATTTTTTTGGGAGGGGGCTGCATGGGCCCCTCCCGGGCCACTTGTAGCCCCGGGGACCCCATCCCCCGGGGCTGGCCCACTCCGTTGGGGACCGTGGGGGGCCCTAAGCCCCCCACGGTCCCTGCCGGCTCCCCGCGTCCTTCGGGAGCTGGCATTGCTTTTCTGCATGGGGAGCAGCTAACATACTGCTCCCCATGCAAAAAAGAAATCCGCTTTGATTTTTGAAAGAGAGAGCAGGTTTCCTGCTCTCTCTTTCAAAAACCAAAGTAGTTTGCTATGGTAGGGCACCATAGCAAACAGCAGTGTCCCGGGGGTAGGCACCCCGGGACACTGCAGGAGCCGGCCCTGGGGAGTGGCGGTCCCCAGGGCCATCAAGGGCTCTTCCAACAGTTAAAAGCCCCGGGAGTGGTGGTCCCCACGGCTGGGGGGTACGTCACGGACCCCCCTACTTTGAATATTAGTGCCCCGGGGAGGTGGCGGTCCCTGGGGCGTGTGGGGGGCAGTGAGCCCCCCCACACAGGTTTTTAAATTTTTTTTTTTAAAAAAAGAAACCCCGGGGGTGGCGGTCCCCGGGGCTGCGGGGGGGCCGTGAGCCCCCCGGCATACACAATATTAAAGCCCCAGGGGTGGCGGTCCCCGGGGCTGAAGGCCCCCCCATTAAAATAAACAAAAATGCCCCTGGGATCTGCCCCCCCCCCCGGGATCTGCCCCCCCCCCGGAGCTAATTAACAAAAAAGCGGCTTTGTTTTTTTTTGTTTTTTTCGCGGGATACGCGTACCTAAAAAACATTTTTGGGTCTTGGGGTTCCTTGTGGGACCCCCTGAGTAGGCCTAGGGGGTCAGGGTGTTTCTACCATGCCCCCTTTGCGTGTTTTTCGCTTTTCTTTCACTGCTTTCTTGTGCCTCGGTTCTACCGAGGCACAAGATGGCTGCCAACACTTCCTGGTTTGGAGTGTTGACAGACAGTTTACAGCCAATTAGCATGCAGCTCATGCTCTTAATGGTATGCATAATAATCCTCAGACGGTACACGTACAGTACAATTTCGCAAATATATCTATGATTTTACTTTTGATTTTCTCAGGAACTACTAAACGTATTTACACCATTTGGCAAAAAGCACAATCTACGAACCAAACTCTACCTTTTTGCCAAATTTGGTGTAATTCCGTTCAACAGTTCGGGATGTAGCCGTGTCTAAAGGTCCCTATGGAAAATTGCATGGAAAAACACGTTTTGGGACCCCCCTTTTTTCTCGGCCCCCGCTTCACGAATCACCCCGAAACTTTTTGGGAAGGAGCGGAGCGCCCCATCTTCTTTGAGAATTTCGCGAAAATCCATCAACCGGCGCCAAAGTAATTCCAAATAGAATGTTGCGGATTTCCTATGGAAACTAGGTCCTAACTATAACTACCTACTGGCAACCGCCAGAAGGATATATATATATATATATATATTCATTCAAACATTAAAAAAAAGTTGCCTTTGCGCAGAGTGCACACCCAACAAGCCTTTAATATCTGGTAACAGAACAATTGCGTTGAGTGAAATACTGAGTAACATGCCGGACGCGTTTAAAACATAACTGTCCTTTTTCAAAGGCAGCATGTCTTCACCAATGTTCTGTCCGTCGATCCTCCAATTCAAATTGTCCCATTTAAATAGCTTCCCATGTGGGCCTCTTTATACTGCATCTCGAGAATTGAAGTCCACATCTTGCCTAAATAGGTCGGAAAATATGAACTGGCTCATTTCTTAACTTTCAAGGTTGTTTTGTTTTCCCGGCAGATTTCAGATGTTAATAAACTCCGCAACTGTTCCGTAAATAAACCAACTGGTTGCTCCAAGATTGCAGCTGCCTTTCTTTTGCAGCCACAGACTTGCTGTGTTAAGCAGTGGTGCTCCTCCCCGACCCAGCAGGCGGGAATAATTCATTCAAAAAAAGTTGCCTTTGCACACCATTGCACAACATAGCAAGTCTGTGGCTGCAGAAGAAAGGCAGCTGCAATTGGAGCAACAAATTGGTTTTATTTTCGGAACAGCTGCGGGGTTTATTAATACTGGAAAGCTGAGGGGAATACAAACAACTTTGAAAGGCCATATATATACATATACACACACATACGCTCTCAATGACACAGTTTTGATGCATTCAAAAAATCAACAAAAACTGTTTTGTGTTTAAAGATATTCCAAATACAACATTTTTGCTAGATAAAACTAGAGAATATCGATTTATCTGAAAATGTTTCCAAGTGAAACGTTTATGAGGGGGCGCTAGAGGGCGCGCAAGCAGAATGGCCGTGCATTAATGAAGCTCCTGCTGCCTGGACCATTAATCCTACATTTGTCCTACAACAACTGGAGTGATAAGCGATTGAAAAGGTGCCAAATCGAAGAGCAAGGTATACTGCACGATCGGTGGAAATTTAAAGCCCAGCAGAGGTGGTATATGAGAACGCCGGCCGGATCTAATGTTGCCCGGTACATGACCTACTGCATGGCGGATGTGAGGAACGGGAGGAGCTCCAGGCAAGGCCGGGGATTGTGGCCCAGCGAGAAGGCCGCTGAGTGCAACACACAAGAAGTGGCGATAGCGGCGGAAGACACGAGGAGCTGCCACTCTGCGGAACCACTGAAGTGGACACGGAGGGAGCCAGTGTGCTGGACGGGAGCTGTAATTACCGAGCGGGTCGCCGGCGAGACGGTAATGTCCGCAGAGGCCGCATAACGGGGCCAGTGAAGGGCAATACGGCATGCATGCTATCACAGGCGGGGGCTTAAGACATGAGGGCAGGCACCCTGACAGACATTGAAGGGGCAGAGAGCACCTCGTGAAGCGCCGCAGGCGAGGAGAACTGAGCCACACGGGACCTAGGGAGCAACGCTGGAAACCTGGCTGGGGAAGAGAGTAGACGCGGTCTGCTGCGCCATATTGAGAGGTACAGAGCACGGCGCGCTGCACGGACGCAGCGGGCATAGCAGGCCGATTTAGAAGGGTGAGGACCCCCCAGGGCGGCGGTCTGATTCAACTGAAACGGTGGCGGATGCTTTGCAAGATTGTGAGCGGGCACTCAAGAGAGAGACGTTAATGATAGCAGCACACATTTGGCTGCGTATAAGAGAACAGGGGAATTAATCCACAGCTGGGGGTAGACACAGAGGGAGCTGTGGAATCGACTGCGGGGGGGAGGGGGCACACTCTCCGTTCCCAAGATAGGAAGCGCAATTAGCAAGGCACCACCCGGTCATTGAACACAAAGCAGGCCAGATAGTGGGATCGGGGGAGAAAGAGCACCCCCAGCCCCCCGGGAAAGTGGATTGTCTTGTGGAAAGGGGAAGTTGCAGCACCACAAGACTGGATATGTGATTAAGCACAGAGACAATAGTGGCCAGGAGCGCAGAACCCGGTTGGATACGCACTAATCCAAAATAACAACAACAACAAAAAAAATAAAACCCAACAAAGAGGAACTCAGTAATATAACTCTTACGATAGAAAGGCCATGCTGGAACGTGAGGTACTGGGCTAATATTGAAGCATTGGGTTATACAAAATCGTGGATAGCGCCAGTGGATGGACTAAGTACGAGTACGTGGCAAGCAGATTGGCTGATGCGATAAATCTTTGGGTGGCTGTATCACGACTGGGTTAAGTGAACTTTGTGGTGCCCGGCAGCGTACAGCTGGGAAAGAGCGACCCCGGCATAACCCATAGTAGCAAGGATCTGGGAGTACAATGGGGAAACCTGACACCAGGCAACCAAAATTAACCTTCGAATCCACCAAAAAAATAGCCAAACAAAAGCAAAGTGATCAAGATCCTGAAGAGGAGGAAAGAGAGAATAGTGGTACCACATCACAAAATGCAGTCATGCATAATATACTGCAAGAAATAAGACAGGGATTTGCAACTGTGGTGGATAAAGTTGATCGCATGTCCTCTAGAATGGACGCCATAGCACACAAACTAGATGCACATGAGGAACGCATAAAAGAAACGGAAAAGCGAATCTCCGACACTGCTGGGCACACGGCACAGCTTGCGAGAATGGATAAAGTTCTGAGGACCATAGCGGCTAAGAATGAGGACTTGGAAGCCCGCAGCCGCCGGAATAACATACGCGTGATTGGTATTCCAGAGTCAACCAACACCGGTAAAATGGAGGAATACGTGGAGAAACTGTTGACATCAACTATACTGGCGGAGGCGTTCTCCTCGCAATTTATTGTCGAACGGGCCCACAGATCCCTCGGTCCACGGGCAGCGCCCGGCAAGCCTCGTAGGCCCATTATAGCAAGGCTATTAAACTATCGAGACAGGGATGTGGCCCTACGGGCAGCCAGAAATCAACAAACCATGAATTACGATGGGAATACATTCTCGATCTACCCAGACTTTACACCCGTAGCGGAAATTCATAGAAGTGAAGAAAAAGCTACGCATGGCACAAATAGATTACGCCCTACTCTACCCGACGAAGTTGAGGGTCACGCACCAAGGCAAACAGAGATTCTCTACCAACCCTCACCAAGTGGAAGAATTTCTCTGCACAGTGCAACGTATGAACAGAGGAGGAGAAAGCCCTGGCAGGTTTCAACGACCTTCTCATGCAAGAGATAAGGAAGATCCACAGTGACTATGATTGGAGTGCGGACTGACCACTACATTGGACGTGATAAGTATATAAATCTATTGTAGAGATGCATAGGTAAGACTTTACAAGTTGTACCAGTTGTTTTAAGTAGTTGAGATCGAGGCCTGGCTCCCCCTAAGATGAGGCCCTGACGAGATACACCAAAGAGTGCCTGACGGGGGAGGAGTGTCTGTGTAGCCCTCTAGAGATGTCCCCCAGAGGGTGTACCCCTGTAATGGAACACAACACACAAGAGGCTGTGAAGAAAAATACTATTTTTGACTTGTTGTTGGGGGGGGATGGGGGAGGGCGACAGATGCTGGCAAGATTGGGTTGCTTCAGTGGGAGGTGGGGGAGGTGGGAGGTGTTTGGGGGGTTGTATGTTTGAGACGTGTTGTGTTCACTGTACACATTGGTCAAAATGGTAGGGTTCGGATGAGACAAAATGGGCAGCATACACATCACGGTGCAGTTAGGAAGTGTGGCAAGCCGCTGGGGAAGGGGAATCCCCCAGGTTGGCTGATAGAGGTTTGGCGAACACTTGGAGAGTATGGCTGAATCAACAGGAACTACACTGAACGTTATTACATGGAATGTGAGAGGTCTGGGGGATCCCAAAAAAAGGGGCAGGTTTTGGCTTATTTGGATATGCACAATGTGCATATTGCGATGTTGCAAGAGACTCACTGTCCACGACATGTACCAGTCACATTTGCCAGTAAATGGGCAGAGTCTAGAATTTTTTCTTCTTATTCCACTTATGCCAGAGGAACTGCGATATTGATTAAGAAATCTGCACCATTTCAGATGGTGGGGGCTTCATGGGACTCGGAGGGCAAGTATTGTATGGCGTGGGGGCGGTTGGGATCCCAATCAGTCACTCTGGCCTGTTGCTATGGGGCGAACTCGGATGACCCAGGTTTCTTTGATATGCTTTGGGCTAAGATTTTTTTAACAGAATCTACACATGTCATCCGGGGGCGGGGGGGTTCAACGTTACATATAGTCCCAATATGGATAGATCCCATTCAGCACCGCACCGTTACACCAAGGCACAGGCAGTGGTAAAGGAGATTAGGGTAAATTACCAGTTGATAGATGCATGGCGACATGCACATCCACAAAAACGGGAAGGTACACATTTCACTGCACAAGCACAGTCTTGGGCTAGACTGGATTATTTTCTGGTGACAAGGGGACTGGCAACTGCGATAGCAGACACAAGACACCTTGCTAGGATGTATTCAGATCATGCACCAGTACTGATGGCTCTCTCAGCTACTGATTTTAATTTACCACGAAGCCCTTGGAGGCTATATGCACCTATCCTACTGGACACAGTCTTCCAGGAGGAACTTAGAGAGATCAGTGATTTCTTTAGGCGCAATAAAGATTCGGTTGCAAGTGTGGAAGTGGTTTGGGAGGCATTCAAGGTAACGATGCGAGGGTACTGTATAGCGAAAGGAGCTGGAGTGCTAAAGGATATACAGGCCACATTACGATCATTGGATAGGGAACTAAAACACCTGGAAGCCAAACTCTGAGAAACCAAGTGGAGTGACACAGGCGAACTTTAGGGAAAAACTCACTCAGTACATGGAGGAAGCGCAGAGGTAAGCGAGATTCAAAAGTAAATACAGGGTAGCTAGGAATTTATGGAGAGGGAGATAGACCAGGTTGGATCCTGGCACAGAAAGTGAGACAACCACGCTGCTCCACGTACAAAACAGAAGTGAGAAACTTGAATGGTGAGATATGCCGGGATACACACTGTCATCTCCCTCCCCTTACCCTTCTGAATGACTCCCTTGAACAGGGCGTTGTACCGGTCCCCTACAAAGCGGCTACCATCATCCCTATTTTAAAGAAACCCGGGGCTGATCCCGTCTCTCCTTCAAATTACCGTCCCATCTCTCTTCTCCCCTTCTTGGCCAAAGTCCTTGAGGCCCATGTCACCCAGGTTCTTGGTACCTTCGTGGAAGAGAGTGGGGGCCTCGCTCCCCGTCAGGCAGGCTTCCGACCTCGGCATTCTACCGAGAAGGTTGTCATCTCCGTGATGGACGAACTTAGAGAGGGGTTAGACACCAACACCCCCCAGGCACTCGTCCTTTTAGATCTTTCCGCCGCCTTTGACACGGTTGATCATTCCATCCTTCTCACCCGTGTCAAGGCGGCGGGCATCGGGGGCCCAGCTATGACCTGGATCAACTCCTTTTTAAAAGACCGCACCCAGGCTGTCCACCTCGCCGAATTCTCTGCCCCCCCTTGCCCGGTCCACTGTGGTGTCCCTCAGGGTTTCTCTCTTTCTCCCCTATTATTTAATCTTTACATTTTTCCACTCATCCTCACATTACAGCAGATGGAGGTCATCGTGTACAATTACGCTGATGACCTCCAACTTATTTTTCATCTTTCTCACTCCCCTTCCAGCATTCACAACTTCCAATCTGTCATGCTGTTCATTAGAGATTGGATGAACTGCAACCATCTCAAATTAAATCCGGACAAGACTGAACTTGTTGTCACTGGTAGCACTCCCAGTCCCTGGTCCCCCAACTTCTGGCCTCTTTCCCTGCGCACTCCCCCATACCCTCATCCTCAGTTAAAACACTTGGCATTTCACTTAATCAACACCTCACTCCCCATTCCCAGATCAGCTCAGTAGTCTCCTCCTGTTTTTTTGCTCTCCGCACTATAAGGAAAATCTCCTGGTTCTTCTCTCTCCCGGCTTTAAAACTGATCCTAATGGCATGGTTCTATCTCGGCTGGACTACGGGAACACAGTGTACAACGGCGCCCATGCATATGCCCTCCGCCGCCTTCAGCTAGTCCAAAACCAGGCTGCCCGCCTGATCTATGGGCTGCCCAGATTCCACCATACCACTCCCCTACTTAAATTATTACACTGGCTGCCTATCAAAGAACGGGCCCTCTTCAAGTTGGGCTGCACTACCTTCCAGCCCATTGCGGGGACTGCTCCTGCATTCATTTAATCTGCAATCAAGGTTTACCGTCCCAATAGAGAACTTCGTTCCTCTGCTAAATTCTTCCTTTCTGTACCCCGATTTAAAAAAAGCAGATCAGGGGGTCTGAAATTTGCTGTTCTAGCCCCGACCTTTTGGAACTCTCTCCCCCTGCACATTAGATCCGTTCCCTCCTATTTTGAATTCCGCAGGGCTCTTAAGACTTTTCTTTTTTCACAAGCTTTCCCACCTCAGTAATTCCTCTTTCCCTAGCCTCTGGGCTAAGCATCCTCTAGCGCCATGAAACCGCTGGGTATACGCGCGCTATATAAATTCCTGTAAATTCAAATACACACACTATACTTAATGCATTCTTGGGGCATTACAGCACACTTTATACCACAACGGGGCAAGACAACCTTGAAATAGACGACTTTCTTGGAGGTGTAGCCTTGGGGTGGCTTTGTGACGGACAGAGTGCTTTTTTTTTGTGCACCATTTGAACTGGACGAGGTGAGGGAGGCAATAATGAGTATGAAGTCGGGCAAGGCCACAGGCACAGATGGGATACCAGTCGAATTCTATAAAACATACATTGACATCATGGCCCCTGTGCTTAGGGAAGTATATGAAGATGCGCTGGAAGTGGGACATCTACCCCCTTCTATGAGAGAGGCCCTCATATTATCGCTGTTGAAACCAGGAAAGGCACCAGAATTATGCGATTCATCCAGGCCGCTATCGCTCCTTAATTGTGACGCTAAAATACTGGCCAAACTCATTGCAACGAGATTGAGCCTGAATATAGAAAATTTGATCTTGGCAGACCAATCGGGCTTTGTACCTGGAAGGGCTATCTCCCACAATCTGAGAACTCTTTTTGCTATTTTACATACAGTGTCCCCGGGACTTCCTAAGGCGGCAATTTATTTAGACGCCACTAAGTCATTCGATTCTGTGGAATGGAGTTATATTTTTGGAATAATGAAACAAATGGGGTTCCCACCTTTGTTTTTAGAGTGGATTGGCTTATTATATACCAATCCAGTAGCAAAAATTCTTATCAATGGTCACATGTCACAAACATTCAATATCACGAGGGGAACCAGGCAGGGATGCCCACTGTCGCCATTATTATTTGCTCTTGCTGTGGAACCACTTGCGGCGAAGCTGAGGCAATGCCACAATGATAAGGCCTTGCAATGTTTTCAACGCCAAATACTTATATCGCTCTACGCAGACGACATCACCTTGTAAGTAAGAGACCCACAACAGAACCTGAACCCAATACTTCGTGAATTCATAGTTTTTGGGAGACTTTCTGGTGTACAGATTAACTGGGCGAAGTCTAGTCTCTTCCCACTCACGGAAGCTACTGTACGCTTCGCGGTAGATTACCCGTTGGAATGGTGCACAGAAGACTTGAAATATTTAGGGATCAGAATTACGAAGGATAGGGGGAAATTGCTAAGATTAAATTATGGGACGACCATGACTCGAATAACAGATAACGTGACGAGGTGGGTGGCGTTGCCCCTCTCCATGGCTGGCCGTGCGCACTTTTTTAAAACACTTAAGTCTGAGATGACAAGGCTTGTATGAGGAGGGAAACAACCCATATTGCAATGGGAGGTAATGACGCGGCCTTACTCAAAGGGTGGATTCGGAATACCTTATTTTGAACTTTATTTTACAGCGGCGCAAGCCCACTTCGCATGGTTTTGGATTAAGAAACGACGATATATGCCGCAAGTGGCAGCGGAGCATTTGTTGGCTCACCCTATTCCTCTAGATGGAGCACTGTACCTACCTGTAGGGGTCAGAGAGAGGCAGACTAATGCACTTAGGAGCACGATCATAGCCTGGCAGAGTATTTCCCGAATGCTGGAAGTACCATGGGTGTACTCACCATTGTTGCCCCTAACATACCACCCAGACATACCATTACTGCAGGAAGACACATTTCATAACTTTAAACGCAAGACTAATATCGCCACTTGGGGAGATCTGTATTATGAGGGAAAGTTTTGTGCCATTGATCATATGTTCCCATCGGAACAGAAGTCACCATTAGATGTCTTTTTGTACATTAGACTGCGACAAAGTATGAGGTCACTTACCCCGGAGTTCCCGGAGGAGCCAAAAGTACTGACCCCCCCTACACCTCATAATGGAAAAGGCCAAGCCCATAAGGCTAGTCTCCCTGATATACCAATCAGTTCATGCACAAAAAGAGCTCCCAGACACATGATCACGTGTGAGATGGGGGGAGGAATTGGGGACTGCCCTGACGGACGCCCAATTTAAAAGCTGCTGCATGCAGACAGAGAGAGTATCGGCGAGTAGTAGGCTCCGGATTATACATTATGTGTTTTTACACACGCTATACTATACACCAGCTAAGATGTACAGATACAAGCTTAGGATGGAGGATAGATGTGATAGGTGTCATACTGAAGGAGCTGACTTTCTGCATTTAGCATGGGATTGCCCGAGTGTTAAGGAATACTGGAATCAAGTATTTAGTGCTCTGCAAAATATGATAGACACTCCGTTGGAGCCAGACCCTCTGTTGGCGTTACTAGGGTATGTCAAACCTGTGCGAGCAGAACATCGTAAATTCATTGCCATGACGCTGCTAATGGCCAAGAGGAGGGTAGCCTGCAGATGGGGAAGGGCGCCTAAATTCAAGACATGGCTGGATGACCCGATAACAAGCCAGGAGAAACTCACTACGTATGCGGAATTGCTGCCCGTATCTTCGAGACCTAATGATATATGGGCCCCACTGACATGTTCTCTGATTAAATATCCGAGGGATAGGTCTCCGCACTGAGATGCTAAACACATAATAAGTGACAATGGGTGTGATCATAGGAAGATGGGGAAAGTATGGAGAGACGCTAATTTCTCGATGGAGTATAAACTAATGAATGGGAGGAATTGATGCTGTTGAACAAGCAGTATATAGGTGCGATTTGTGAGAAGGGTAACTTGTTACAAGCCTCAAGACAAATGATGTGTAATAAATGACAAAAGTAAGTTTCAAGACCTGGCGTAATAAGATGATAACAACTGTGATGTTGATAGCCTTATATCAAATATTGCTCAGTGATGAAGATAAATGTATTGTGATGATGAACCCGAAAAGAATCGTCATATGATGAATGTTGGAAATGTACTTGTGTGTAACCTGAAAACAATAAAAGAGAATGTTAAAAAAAAAACTTTTATGCTAAAAAAAAGAGACTCCGCATGTGATGAATTTAATTAGAATTATTCCAAGATCTGCATATTTATAAGAATGATTTTGTTTATTGGCAAATAAGTCTCAAATTTGCATTCATGCTGAGGATATCTCACGGATACTGATTTCGCTAAGAAATGTTCTGATTAGATTTATGCTGGTGCTTCTCTACCTCCTAACCTCCAATAAAACTGATTTTGATGAGCACCACAGCAAATGGAATATTTAAGTTATAATAAAACTCAAAACCTATTGCTTTTTTTGTGAATGAATCGAAGACCAGCAACTACGGTAGATAAAAAGTAGTACCGATGTTGCTGAGACCTATTAAAGTAAATCTTTTATGTTTGTGAAACAAATCGCAGCAAAGACTGAATTTTGTCGGGAATAATGTCACAGCATGATTATGCAAATAAGTTGGGTAAACGCCTTTTAAGTATCAATTTTACGTTTTTATTTGTGATAGTCAGGATTTTGTTTCAGCGTATAACTGTTTCCTATATGAATTCTCCCCTAGTAAAAATATTTGAAATTTGCGACACAATTTCATGTGACGGAGACAATACTCCACTTTTGCATGCTACAGTTGATTCTCACAAAAGTGAGAATGTTATCGAAACACAAATTCTATGACATTTCTTTGTTTATCTCAGTTTTACACTGACAGAATTCAGCAGCTGGTGCGAAGCAAATATTTACACATGCTGAGGTGGAAAAGGTTTTGTCAGCACAGCAGTACAATTGAACAACTCTATCCCTTGTATCAGGTAAGAGACTGTTAGGAAAATTTGTACTATTGTATTAATGCTCATTATGGGTCAGATTATATAAACTTTTCAGTGCAAAAGTTCATTCGTTTGAATTTACAGACTGGAGCAAAAAAAAATTACACCTAATGAGTATTTGAACAAGCATTGGTAGTGCATCGGTTTCACCTATGAAATGAGTAATAAGCTGTTTTTCTCAATGACCATCCGGGACGAAGGAAAGAGGTCCCTTACTAGTATCATGGGACTGGAGAGGATGTGGTGCAGCAGCCAGAACTGCTGACTCGAGAGCTGGGTATAACGGTTCCAGTCTCAGCGGCGCAACATCCTGCGATTCTGGGCAAATCACTTATTCTCTTCCAGTGATAAGTTGCACAATATAAATCTGCTGGAAGACGAAAAAGTAGAAAGAGGTAAAAATATATGAAAAAGTAGTTCCACCAAAGCAGATGTTAACAGTGTTTCGGCTATGGGAAACTGATAAGAGAAGCAGACGAGGAACAAACATTCGTAATTCCAGGAAAATAGCCAATACATATGGGGAAAAGTAAGTGGCAAGCACAGGAACCAATGAAAAACCAGGTAAGAGAGGGGGCGGGATGTAAGCCCCTTTTAATTTTATAATACAAACAATAGATTTCACAAGCCCAGCGCAAGCGCTTGTCAGGCGAAACCTAAAAAGGATATGTGCACAGACTGCCCCTTGTGGTGTAGCACCACTGAGTGGGCTCAGTTCACATTTTTGCACTTGTGAGTGCAAATGATGTTACAAAACTGCACTATGGCAGTGTTATTTTTGCATAATTTGATCATTGTTGTATGTTAAATTTGTGTTTTCTGGTATTTTGGTGTACTTGGACACCTAGAGATAGGCGTAGTACTAGAAAGAACATCTTATTCTGCGTTGTAAAAAATACTTTTTAGCATTAATGTTTAGAAAACAAAACACTTCTTTTTCGCTTTTGTTGTTTTTTTGTATTTGTTTCTTGCTTTCCAACTTTTTTTTGCTCTCTCACTCTTCATCTCTCTATATATTTTTTGGTGTCCTTCTCTCTCAAAAACTAGGGCCTAATGTACTAAGTGATTTAACAGTCATAAACCTTGCGAGTTGCAAATTATAGGATTTGTGTCTGCTAACTCACTTTTTCTTATGTTCCAAGACATTTTGTGTATTGAAATGAATACTGATCGGCATGTTTTGAGAGTTCCTTCCAAACAGAGAATGTGCAACATATGCATCAGCTTTTTGCAAATATAATTCAAGTATCAAACCATTGATCAGTTACCAGCTCCCAAGTTGAGGATAGTAACTGATTCGCAGAGGAGAAGGGGCTCACCTTTAAACCTCTTCTCATTTGGGTATCAGGGTGGCAACCTCGGTTGGGAGGCTGGTGGGGCTGGGGGTTGTTAAGAAGATAGTGGTTCAGGGGGCCACTGCCTACTCTCATTCAAGTTTTTAGAAATGGAAACTTTTTTCTTTTTAAAGCAGCTCATTGGAAAAAACAAAAATCCATTTTGAGATGCAATGACGGGGAAGGTGTCTACTGCCCATTGCAGGACACATCCCTGTTATTGCAGTCAATTACAGGAGGTCGTAAACTGCCATCTGCTTAATGAATATTAACTTGTCCAATCGTTCTGTGGGCCCTCACGCGAGTCCTTGTCTTATGAAGTGACGTTTTGGTACATAGGCTACTTCACCATAAAAAATATTGGTCGCAAAAAGTTGGTGCGCAATTTGCAACTTCTTTTTACTATCAGTATCTTAGTATACCTAGCCCCTAGTTCTCTGAATGTCTCACTCTCACATTCTCTTGATGGCTTTAGATATAATTCATTTGAATTCAGAATCACTTTAATGGCTTCCTGGATTTACAGTTACTGCCAACATTTTGCAAATTTCCGTGTACTGAACAGTCAGATTTTTAATCTCTTAAAATGTCCCTCTCCCTAAAATCTAAATTATAAGGACATGCGAAAGTCATGTGACAATGAAATCTTAACTCATCCTGAATTCTTGAAGTTAGAGGCTGATGTGTGGGAGTGGGACCACGATTCCTACATCCACAGGTTTCCGATGCTTGATGGCTTTACACGGGGTGGGAGACTGGTATTTATCATTCATGCTGTTCAAATTCATTGACATTGGCTTAGCCCCTTCTAGTAAGCGTAAAAAAGGCAAACACTGTGTCAGACGACCACTCGAATGAAGACTATGCTATCAAGCAGAAATTAGCTGGAAATGCTTGTTCTATATTAACCATAAAGCTATTGGAAAAATGTCATAAAGATGCACAAGTGTTCCTTAACCTCACAGAAGGCACTCTCCTGCAAAATGTCACTTCCGTATTTGTCCTACTTTGTTTATTCATGTTTGCTTTTATGGTGAGGTCTAATGTTCTATGATGTATTATGACGTTATCATATAGTGTGTAAATGCCTACTTTAAATGTAAGTTATATTAAAACCTGTTGCAATGTTTGTAGTCTTGCATATTGATAAAATTCCACCCATCATGAAAACATAGACAATCACTAGCACATAAGAATATGAGACACATCTGAGCAGATGAATAAAACCCATCTGAAGGTGTAGCAAAGAAGGGCACATATCACTGGATTCCATTACACATATTATGTCATCCCTCTTGACATGGACAGCTCCATGGTACAGCCATGCAAGGTTGGAGTAGAAATCAAATGCCAACATATCCCTGAACTGTATTTCTACACTCCTTCCAGGTCCCATGTATAGTTCTGCTGGATCCTATACTGTTGAGGCTCGATCCTGCAATAGAGACAAAACATTTAGGGAGGACACAGGAAACAAATCTGTATATACAACACACATAGCAGCTTCATAGGTTTGTGATAAAGCGGCCTGCCTAGTAGCTCAAACAGTGGTGGTATTCTCTCCGGACAATTAATCATGTGGATATTGGTGGGTAGCACATTTCAGTACAGCGATTTTTTGTGGGAACAATAAAGTGTCTAGCAATGTTTTTTACCCACAAGCAGTTCTTAATAGGGGTTTACATGCACATGTTATGGATCCCTTCTTCATCCAGAGGAGCCCAAAACCATGTGTGACTCTAAATGCAAATTTTGAGTCCAGGAACACCGTTACAATCTCAATAACGGCTTGAGTGAGTGCAATAAGTTCATCATATTGGGCTGAATTTACAGTGCGAAGGCGGCAGCTTTCAAAGCCCGGATATACATTGCATACACCATCACATGCATACAGTACACTTCTGTAATTTCTGATGCATGAACCATCAACACAATTACAATTAACTGTTTGATATGGGGCATCCGTACATTCAATGCAGGACTTAGTTACATGTTTAGTTACCTCAAGACAATGATGAGGTCATTGCTGGTGGGCATCAGAGATTCCAGATTCAGAGTTGGGCAATGGCCAAAGGTAATATAAGAGGCTGGAAACAAGATTTCATATCGGGAAAACTTGGTGATGGAAAGGTGTTGTATTTTTGTCGTGGGTAGAAGAGCAACAACCACATTGGGCACAGCAAGAATCAAAGCTGTATTCAGTGCAATATTATCAGACACTTCAAAGAGACATATTGGAGACATAGAGGGAGCTGAGCCACGACTAGGTACATTGTGTAAGGATAATAGTTTGCAGGTTATTTCCGTTCCTTACAATCTTGGACCAGTACCTCAAGGTAAAAACCATGGTGTTCATGGCAATAAACCATACAAAGTAGAGTTTGGCATAGTCAGGAAGCCCTAAAGCAGATGCAGATGTCAGGTCTTGCTTTATCTGTGCAAATTCATTTTCGGCTTCTGTAGACAACCGTAGGTGCTCTGGGTATCATTTCTGCCCTAATAATGTAGGATCGTTCTGTTGTGGCATAATGCATGATACATTGTCTACAGTACCCAGCCATACCAAAAAAAGTGTGTACCTGGGAGACAGGCACTGGATGGGGAAAGTTGCAAATGGTTTCATTTCTTTCAGGAGACTAGTGGCACTCTTTGACTGAAATTTCATATATTGTACTTGGGGAAGGAAAAACAACAGTCTTTCCTTTGAAGCCTTAGGACCCTTCTTAGCCTATTTAGTGAGGAGATAGATGAAGTCGACCTTGCAGCGATCTAAAGTGACAGGTGGCAACAATAAATCATCAATGTACTGCACCAATGTAGAGCCCACAGGAAAGACCAGAGTGTCCACACTTTCTTCAAAGTTTGGGAAAAGACAGAGACATGAAAATTGAGATCTGCTGAATGAGAAAGAGAAGAGGAACTGACTGTCTTCATGTATCAGGAATGAGAAAAATGTGGAACAAACATTCGAGAAATTATGGTAGTGGGATTGGGCACCACTGGGGATAACCACAGTACTGATGGTGTGCAGATCTTGGACAAATTATATATATTGGTCTTTCCCACCTTTTTTGATGTGGGGATTTGTGTATTACATCTACTAACCAAAACCCATTTGTTATTAAATCTGCAATGACCATACAAATTCCTGCCTCAGCTCCTGGTTTTAGAGGGTGCTGAGAAATCCGAGTTAGGTTTCATTGCGTTGATTTTTATTTTCCCTTTTTTTTTATAGAAGAGAGGAACCTCAAATTATTGGCCCCATTAGACAACAACGTAGACTGCACCTGAGAAAGCAAATTGCTTAAGTTTTTAGTAAGCCATGAGCAATGTATAACAGGTTGACAGTTACTATTTTCACAAAGCAGTTCCAACTCCTTATTTTTGAGGTGTTGGGGTATATTTAGATAGACTCCATCAGATGTATAGAACACAGTGCAGTTGAGCTTTCTTTCACAAGATGTTCTGACCCCAAAAATTGGCTGGTGAAGTAGGACTTAGTAGGAAAGTCTGCTTATCAATGGTGAAGCAAGGGCGATAGATACCGGGTCAGAAATTTGGTGAATAGGTTGTCCAGAAGTACTTAGTGCAACAATTAAATTACATCAGCCCAGCTCAGTCTATACACCTCAAACCTACTCAGTCACTCCTCACGGAACAGGGTAGGGTTTTCTATGATGTTGGGGAACAGTTTTTTCATGCTCATTAGGTAAGAAGGAGCCCACGAGATACGAAGGGCTACTCCCAGGAGCAGGGTCGTATTAGGGAAGAAGGATGTCAAGAATGAGCGGGTAGGGTCTGAATTGTTGGAGTGATGGCAGGCTTCCACCCTCTCTCTGGAAATAGCGTCTCCTAGGCTGTCGGTCTGCTGTACTTCTGAGACTATCTAAGGTAATAGTGAGGCTGACTTACAGGGATCTCTCTGCCGAGGTGGGTAGGAACACACTCTCTATCTAGAGCTCTCCACAGTAATGAAGTCTGAGTCTTGTTTAACCATCTGCGCGCTTCTGCCTGGGGGTCTACTGTCAGTCACATGCACCACAGGGTTAGTTTGCGAGTTACCTCTGTGTGCTCCATCTGCTGGTTATCGTACAGGTGCTCCTCCATTTTCAGGGGCAGCTGAGGCTGCACCCTATTGGCCGGCATTTGGAAAACATTCAATAAATCCTCCATGTGTTTTATTAATGTATTAGCATTGTTCTGTAGCATGACTAGAGCCAGAAGGTTACAAGGCACTTTACAAGCCCCCAAGTTACAGTTTTATGGTGACAAAATACTGATAACAGGTCACAATAGAAACAATATACATAACATGGTAATAATTAGAGCCAAAATATGGTCAATTATGATATTACATAAGAGTGCAAGTTACATGCCCTATGATATTGTGCAATGCAAAGTCAAGACAAAAATACAGTGTCCTGGTTATGCCCGAGCTAACAACAGAATATAATGGTGTCAGTAAAAATCATTCAAAATTACAAAGTGCCGACTTTCAGAAATAAAAGCAATCAACACTGATGAGTGCGGTTCAGGTTTTTATGTGGTGCTCAAACAAAATGTTTTTTTAGTCCTTCTTAAAAGGTCTCATAGTTAGATCATTGCCCTAATGTTTCGAGTGGTGGTATTCAGACCTCGGGCAGAATCCGAGACAGAGATTGTTTTAGTGTCTTTCTCATTTTGAAAGTTAGAATTTGTAGATTTAGGCAGTTTGATCTCCGAAGTTGATGTAAGCTACCCAAGACGGGCAAGTAGGATAAGGCTCCAGAAATCTAAGTCATGTGGGGGATGCAGATTAGCTTCTAGTGGTCATCCTTGCTGAAATGTGTAATGCTGCTTTGAGAAGGGCTAGGTGACATTTGGGAATTCCTGCCAATAATGAGTTGTCACAAGCAAGCCTTGATTGCATCAAAGCCTGAATCACTTGCTTAAAATCTCTGAAATGAAGGATTTAATGTTTCAAGGAGCCTAGTATGATATTGTATCCCTTCAGCTAAGGAGTTTATGTGTGGAGGTTGGAATTAATCTCCCGGAAGAATCCTACTTATCTGGGACATTCATCAGGAGGAACTATTTTCAAACTATTTTTAGAATTGCTGTTTCTGTCCTGTATCTAAGTCTAAAGCCAAATGCGGTGATCTAGGCGGCGGTAGTAGGCTGTTGTGATTCCTGTTGTGTACCTTAATCTCGCTGCTGATTTCCTAGCACGCTTGATAAACTTTTTTAAAGCTTTAACTTGTACTTTATTTGTGATCTTTATGCTGATTTTAAAAGCACGCTGATAATATTTTAAAAATTGCAAATTGCACATTGTCTCTGGAACTAGTCAAAGTCACTCTCACCTGCACCTTCTTTCCCTCGTGGCCCCGTTCCGCCCCGGCTTGTGCCGTTTGCGCGGAGGGTCAGTTCGAGGAGCGTTCACTTCCTGGTAGTGACACCACTTCCGCCCTGCACAGAATACTCGCAGGTTAGCGGTCTAGTGCTCCCTCCCCTTTAGTACTTAATGGCGGTATGGAGGAAGCGCAGCGGACGAGCGCAGCGGGAGCGCCGACTTCGCGCCGAAGTCGCGCACAAGTCAAGCCCGTCTGCGCCCGTCTGCGGCCGACCGGGCCCAGGGTCAGGTCGTAATGCTCTACTCTACTCTTATTCCTCCGCCGACCTCCTGAGACTTAAATCATCAGGACCCATTCCGGCCCGTGCTGTCAAAGCGGCTCAGACATGTGGCATTCTTGCTCCATCCGATTTCTCGGCACCAGTCTGTTTCCACGATCCCCCCCCCTTAACTCCTCAGATCTCCGCATCTCTATCGATCTACTACCTTAACACCCGTTCCCTCATTTGCCATCAGATTGAGATCTTCCAATTACTGCATCAGAGCTCTATTGATATCCTTCTCTTAGCAGAAACCTGGATCACTGAAGACTCAGCCCCCGACATTCTTGCAGCAATCCCTACGGGATACTACATTATGCACGCCAACCGGCCAACTGGGAAGACTGGTGGCGGGGTAGCGGCTATCATCCGCTCTGAATATATTTTTTCCGAGATTACGATGACCTCTATCCCTAAAACTGAATATTTGGCATTAAATTTTACCTCCTCTAAATCGTCTTTTATCTGTGTCCTTGTATATAGACCCCCTGATCCCATGCCTCTCTTTCCCCAACTCTTCAGTGACGCTATAGCTCAATTAGCAATCAACCACGCTAATATCATGGTTATCGGCGACTTCAACTATTGGCCATCTGATGTCCACGAAAGCCAATCGTCGGTGGGATTCACAGAACTATTAAAAGGCATGAATCTCTCCCAACATATTCAAACCCCCACCCATCGGAAGGGTCATATCCTCGACCAAGTCTGGACATCAAACCTTGACATTTCTCCTCCATCAGTTTTCCCTTGCTCTTGGTCTGACCACTACTTCATCTCTTTTCACTTACATCTGCACACTCTGTGTCCCCCCCCCCCCGTACCAAGAATATTATGGCCCGCAATTGGAAAAGGGTCAACCTGTCTGATTTTCACGACTCACTGGTTTCTACTGCACCCACGCCGCAGACCTCACTAGAGATTCAGGCGGACAAACTTAATGAATGGCTGCGTCAGGCTAGCGACAAAGTTGCCCCTCTCAAAAGAATTAAAGCCAAGCGCCCCCACGACGCTCAATGTTGGTTCACGGACCAACTTAAAGCAGACAAACTTGCCCTACGACAAACGGAGCGCCACTGGCGTCGCCATTACGATCCTCAGCTCAAACTTGTTTACACTGAGACCTTAAAATCGTACAAGCAATCAATCCTGGCAGCCAAGATGGCATACTTTTCACAAAAAATCTTGAACTCAAATAACAAAACGAAAGATATCTTCGCAATCGTTAATGAGCTCTCCCTTCCAGATAGAACCACTCCCCAACCTCAGCCGACCCAAACCCTCTGTGATTCACTCAATTCTTACTTCATAGAAAAAATAACAACAATAAAAAATAATATACCGACCCCGGCATCTCTCACTCCTCCTCCTCTTCCCCCCACTAACACCAGTACCTTGACTGAGTTCCCACCTATATCTCTTCAAGAGTTTGCCTCCCTCCTTCACAAAGTCAGCTCGGGTTCTCCTAATGATTGCTGTCCTCCGCAGGTCCTGAAAGAAGCCTTTCTTGCATGCCCAGGTCCTCCTCTAGAATTGCTCAACAACTCCCTTGCTAATGGGGAGGTCCCATCTTCTTTCAAGCAAGCTGCAGTCTTACCTATCTTGAAGAAACCCAATGCAGATCCCACAATACTCAGTAACTACAGACCCATCTCCCTCCTCCCATACTTAGGAAAGATCTTGGAGACCTACGTTACCCGCTGTTTGAGCTCTTTTATAGAGAAATCTTCCTTCTTAGATCCTCAACAAGCGGGTTTCAGACCCCTCCACTCCACCGAGGCGGTCATAGTAGCAGTCATGGACACCCTCAGGAAAGGTGCTGACAAAAACACCTTTCAAGCCCTTGTCCTATTAGATCTCTCGGCGGCATTTGACACGGTCGATCATACCATCTTGATCGACCGTGTCCACAACGCCGGTATTCAGGGATTGGCCCTTGACTGGCTCAGATCTTTCCTTCACCAGCGTTCACAGTCCGTTCACCTCTCCACCTTTTCCGCGTCCTACACTTCCCTTCCCTGCGGTGTCCCACAGGGTTCCGCACTCTCCCCTCTCCTTTTTAATTTGTATCTCCAACCACTTTTAGCTTCCCTCCGCAACTCCCCGGTCACAATTTTTAACTATGCGGACGACCTTCAGTTAATCTTTCCCATAGACTCACACCCTTCCTCCCGTATCAACTTTCAGTCTGCCATGCTGACCATTGCGGAGTGGATGTACCACAGCCACTTAAAGCTGAACCCCACCAAAACCGAGCTCGTCCTGGTAGGAGGACCCAATCACCCATGGAATGCCACTTTCTGGCCTACATCCTTGGGGACAGCACCCACTCCTGTGAGCTCAGTCAAAAGTCTGGGGGTGATCATTTCCGAAGACCTATCAATGAGACCGCACATCAACGCGGTCACTTCTGCCTGTTTCTTCCACCTCAGGCGGATCCGTAAGATCAGCAGGTTTCTTACCAAAGAAGCCCTAACCCAAGTTGTCATCGCGCTCATCACCTCCAGGCTTGACTATGCCAACATACTGTACGCAGGAATTCCTGCATGTCATCTTCACCGACTTCAGCTGGTGCAGAATCAGGCTGCTCGCCTGATTTTCCGCCAGCCCAAACATCAACACGTCACTCCCCTCCTCCGCACTCTTCACTGGCTTCCGGTTTCTAAACGCTGCACTTTCAAACTGGCATGCACCACTTTCAAGGCCCTTTCGGACGCAGCCCCCTTGTTCATCTTTTCAGCCTTGTCCCGTCAAATTCCCTCTAGAGCTCTTCGCTCAGCATCTCTAAACCTCCTCGAAGTCCCCCGTTTTAAAAGAAAAAAGCATGGTGGCCTGAGCTTTTCTGTTCTGGCCCCCTCCACCTGGAACTCCCTACCTCCTTCTCTCCGTCTCTGCCCAAAGTACGACTGTTTCCGCAGATCTTTAAAAACCTTGCTCTTTCAAGCCGCTTATGATTAACCCTCTCATTCTGGATCAACGCAATATGTCAAAGAGCGCCAAGAAACCGATGGTGATAGTGCGCGTTATAAATAATTTTAATAGAATAATAGAATAGAAAGCCAGAATAATGATTATCAAGAAGATCATTTTTGGCTATTATCACTTTTAGCTGAGCTTCGATGCAGCTTTCCAGGGTATTTAAGGATTGGAAAATTAGAAATCGGGGACCTTTTTTTTCACAACATCGTTCTGCACTGGATTATTTTCCCATAAAGCTGCCTATTATTAGGCAAGTTGAGAGTGAATATTGTAACAATAACATTTTAAGAATATGGTTAGTTTTGAAGAGTGTAACGACAAAGCTTAACTCTTTGAGTAGTATTGAGGGAATGAGTTCAGGACATTTTGGTGAAGATCTGTTTCTGGCAGAAATAGTATTGCAGATCTCTGATTGAATCACTTGATTGAGGAAGAGACTTTAATTTTCTGTACATCGACACTTTAGAGAGGGCCTTATAGCTCAATCTTTAAAGAAATTAGACAACTTGCCACATTTTCTTGTGGAGTAGTCAGTGTTCGCTTGTAAAGGGGAGATGTGAAATTCCACTATACAAAAAGTTCTTTTCAGTGTGATTTCTTTGCTTGTTAATTTGAAATCAGAAATATGCAGACTTGGACTCAAAAATTCCTTGTTTGTATTTCTTTCTCTCAGCCCCGAGTTTAGCTAGGATTAAACAGAAATGATTTTTACACCATACTGGGCTGATTCTGAGATGACCAATAGGTACTGGAGAAGATACCAGCTCCAGAGTTACAGTTTCTGGGTGGTGTATTATTCCAAGGTACCAGTCACCACGAGTTGTCTGTCCAGTAACATGGAATACGATGTGTGACCTAGAATGAATGAGTCCAATATTGCTTGAGATAATTTACCGGGAGTTAAGCTGGGGCTCATTGTACTATGTAATGAATGCTGATGGGCTTTCTGTTTTTGCTGCCTGTCATTCCCCTTTGCTTTTCCTCAGATCCAGATAAAAGCAGGTCACTGCACATGTGGGGTGGACTGGTAGAGCACAGACTTGTGTAGCTCTCCTATCCCCATAGAAACACTGCAGGGACAGGACCGTCATTTTGGTCTCGTTTTTGGCACAGAGCTATGGAGAACCACCTGAAGCTAGACTTGAGGTCATGCATCTGATTGTACCTTTTCTCGCTTAGTTAGTGTCACTGAGTTATCTGGCTCTACCACATCTGTGATAAAAGAGAAAAGGTGGATTCAAAGGCTCCAACTCCATCTTCCAAGGGAC
Source organism: Lissotriton helveticus (assembly GCF_964261635.1). Classification (NCBI taxonomy): domain Eukaryota; kingdom Metazoa; phylum Chordata; class Amphibia; order Caudata; family Salamandridae; genus Lissotriton; species Lissotriton helveticus. The sequence goes on along the minus strand of NC_136067.1, from coordinate 819,754,404 downwards.
CATAATTCAGTGGTGTGATGCTTTGTATCTAATCAATGATGTTATGGTCTAGAATGTGTGTGGTTGCTAAAATGGAACCGAATGACAAGGAGATTATTATGCAGTTGGCTGTTGGATGTCTCTGTTGCTGGGGTTTCTGAAGCTGGTATCTTAATAAAGAAAATTACTACTAATCATATGAAGATGTGTGAACTTTCTGTTGGTGAACTTGACAAGTGACTTTACAGAGTAGATGAGCTAACAGAAGCCAAAGGAAAAGATTTGCAAATGTTTCTATCTATTTTTGAATGAATAAAAGTAGAGAGTTCATCACGAGAGCTTAGGAATGTGTGATGATATTTTGCAATTAGGGTCCCTTCATTCAGGAGAAATTTCAAAACAAGCTTTGTGAGTGTTGGTGTCAGGGCAGACCTTTTATCAATAGTGGAGACTGCATGCAGACAATACAGCATTTTGCAAATAACTAAATGAAGAAAGGTTCAATATACATTCTGAAAAACTATTATCAGGGTGACCCTTTATACGCAGTTTTTTCTTAAATGCTTGTAATACAACATTTAGAGAGCTTTATGTTGAAAAGTCCATTGGTTAGCATCTATTTTTATAAAAAGTGCTTGGAAGTGCCGATGTCTGAGTGGAAGCTATATTTCATTAATTTTCTTTCTAAATCTCAGAATTTTGCTCTAAAATCAAACATAAGGTGTTTTGTTTTTTCAAACATTTTTTGGGGGGGAGGGGAAGCTCTTTTAGCCTCCTAAAACATGTATTCTCTGTCGAATTCAAAGTTCACCACATTTACCTACAGAGCCCATAGTTGGCTCCAGACTTAAAAGGAGAATGAGCTAGCGAACTGTGGGATTCAAGAATTTCAAGTTAGTGTGCTAAGAGAGAGGGTTTTTAAATCTCCAGCCTCACAATGACAGTGTTAGCTTTGAAATCATTCGGTTTGACGCTATGCCTGCAGGTGTGGCTGTTCAAAGAGATTCTGCTGTCATGGCTAGGACTGTGTTTGGAGAGAGCTGGTAATGCTTTGAAAGTAAGTTTCAGGTGTGGTAGAGCTCACTTGCCGCAAATCTCTTCTAGCTTCACTAGAGGAATCCTTGGAGAAGAGAAACCAGAAGCAGGTACCTCGGTCTCTGAATGGCTAGGAACACCCTTTGTCAACACCACTATGCATGAGCCACTAGAGTTTACAGCAGGATATACTCAAAGACACAATTACTGTGGAAGTTACATTACTTGCCAGCTGTAGGAAAATTGGTTCTCACTCATTTAATCACTGGATATTTTTCGTTTGGACTACCCGTTTCTTAAACGTTTCCTGTTAGTGAGTCTCACTTATTGAGTCTCTCTCGCTGTCTATTCTGTTAAAATGGTTTGATAGTGTGAGCCTCTAGTGCCTGTCTTTTATTAGCAGGTCTGCTATTGCGTAGCTTGGGTAAGTAAGTGAAGAAGTACAATTTTTATTTTATTCAGACAGTTGTCCATAAAATATTCTAAAACACAAATGACAATTATGATCATTGTGGTATATAAATAAATAATACCGGATCTAGGTTTGACTAGGCATAGCAATAACAGATAGCTCAATAAATAAGAGTCAAGATTCGAGGTAGTAGGAGTTTGCAGGTTTATTACAGCATAAAGGACAGGAACAGGACAACCTGCACAGGAATAGGATGGCAGCTGCCTGGGGCAGGATCTGGGATGAGCGCGCTCTGGGGAAAGGACTGGCGTAACATTTAATAACAATACACAAGCATATATAGTAAAACAGTTGCATTACAGTACATATGATAGGCGGAGCAGTGGGTGTGGTCAATAGCAGTCGCGAAAGATAAGGGTGAAAATGGGTGTAACAGGGGCGTATACATAGACATGTGATGTAAACGTAACAGAATATGTCATAAATGGGGCGGAAACATGGAGGGGGCTACCTAAGGAGCCGGGACCTCTAACCTAGTGGTGCGCGCAAACTGGTAATGACGTGTTACTAGGAGAAGCTGGGGGCTACGAACTCTGTGCTAGGAGCAGAGACTGAAGTCTGGAGAGTCAGGGCGACATGTACCTAAACAGTATCTAGTATCTGATGTTTAGAGAACATGTTGATATAAACTAAGAGTCAGGAGGGGAGAGGCTAACGGACTCTAAGACTGGAGCATGCATTATTCTACATGTAGTGCGTGATGAAGAATATTACATGACCATTAAATGCAGTATTTCTCTTACATGGAGACGTAAAGGCTAGACAATGACGGAAACTATTGATGCGATTCAGTAGCTTAGGAATGCAGAGAAGGGGGGTTGGACTGATAACTAGAATCATAACATACTCTTGGCAGACTCGTAGGCAGAGCCAGGCTGAGCCGGGCACTGTGAGGCAGGAAGTAAGTGAAGGGTCGAGGATACAGGTGGGGGCTGTATCGCTCCTCAGCGAGGCTCAGGAGACAGGAGCTGAATCTGGTGTCCGGGCCCTTTTGAGGCCTAGAAACGGGGACTTTACAATAAAATAACGTGCACACTGAGAAACGTGGCAACGCAACTTTACATAGGCCTGATACTCGTAGCTTTCACAAGAACTGGGAACTGACATACTAATGATGGACACAACTGTAATTGCGTCTTTAATCAAACATGGGGATACATATGCATATTTAATCATGCACACATAACATATGATGTAGGACGCGTAGGGACACAGAACATGGCAAAATTTACTTTTCCACATTCCCTCCTTGTCACTACGTTTCCATCAGGAAACATCAATATTCATGATACCATCTATCATTTCATACAGTATCATTTGCCCGTCTCGAATTTTCTTGGAACTGGATTTAGGACGGGACTTGGGACTAGGAATACAAGATGTAGCACAAATGCCGCAAATCGCAGGGCCACATTGTAAACAGAGGCAGCAACTGAATATGATCGCTACTGCAATACCCAGAAATGACAATACTTTCCATCCCCAGGCGGAAATTATATTCCAGAACCAACCGGACCATGTCCAGGTGCCTGGATCTTGGTGTAACATATGGGCAATTTTATGGAGTCTGGTAATAGCTGAATAAACAGACGGCGCGTTATTAGGAATGAAAATGCAGCAACTGGATCCGATGACTCTACATGCCCCGCCCCTATCGGCCAGTATGACGTCAAGGACGAGACGATTTTGGAGCACGACAAATCTCATAGCAGATTGCTCTTCGGTTAAGTTACCTAGAGCAGAGGCAGTCTCATTTACTACAGCTTCAAGGGTTCTGGTTAACCTACGGATTAGCTTACTATTCTGGATAGGTCCTATAAAAAAGAAGAAACCTCTATTGAAATCTGTATACTGTTCTAGAGCAGTTTCAGTATAATCGACAATTGGGGACTCGATCTCCCTTTTATGTCTAATGTGTACTAGATGTGTGTTTCTGTGATAATCAGATGGGGCTAGGAAAACAGGTGGCAGTAGGAAGGCAATATAACAAGTTCCCTCCCAATCGAGGGGCAGACGAACATATGCGGTTTGACCACAAATAAAATAAGAATGACGTGAAGCTTTGAAAATAGATTTCCCACTGTCACTATACTTGACAATAGTAGTACAATCGCTGTGTCCTACATGTACGGAACCATTATTTCGGACACATAATTCGCCTTTGACTGGTAATACTGAAATAGCAGGTAAGTCTGGAGTAGAATCAGACTGAACATTCAGGACCATGAAATTCGAAGAATAATTACCTAGATTATAAACTTCATTCTCTAGATCTAACCCTGTTCTGTGGGGAAGACCTTGCTTGTCTGGGAAACATGTACTGTTAAGGAAAGACATATCTGTTGAGGATGACGTTAACGTGGACCATGCTCCACACGAACCATTATGTGAAAATGGATAAGGAAAGAGTGGCAGAACTCCCTTCGGTGTCTGGAAAGGGGGGAGTCGACCACACACCCAACAATTTGTGGCATTGCTGGTCTGGTGTGAGTAATGTAACATGCGGATAAAAGAATTATTACGCATAGCAAGACGATAAGAGAGTTCATGAGGAGGCAGATCACTAAACGTGTGCTCTACTGTAACATTGGCAGACTTATTTACATGAGAAACTGAAAAACACAAATAAAATGCATAACTGGTGCAGGAAATCATAATGCTAAAATATAGCAGAAAACATAAAATAATAGTGCAATTTCTAGAGTTCTCACTAACTCTCTCTCTGTGGGGGTCTATTATATACATGTCAGAAACCGGTCTAACCGTTTCACCTAGGGGAGGACTTAGACAATCAAACTGGCTGACTTATTTTACTAGACCTTAGTTTAAGCTTATACTCCTGTTGCGGAGTTTTCTCTAACAGGGAAGGGTTCGTAGCAATGTCTTTTGCGGGACAGTCCTTAAGAATAGTACTTTGGCAGTCTTTAAGATCCTCGGAAATGTTCTTTGAAACAGGTTTCAATCCAAAAAATCTTTTCACATGTGACAGGTGGACCCAGCCCTTCCTGCCTTCCAACTTGACGGCAGTACGGGTGGCCAGGAGGACCTGTCGGGGTTCCTTCCAGCGAGGCTCCAGCGGACTTGAACGATCAAAATTCCAGACGAGAACCATGGATCCGGGAACGATTTCATGCGGTGCCACCTCGGTATTGTCTGGAAATGCGGCAGCAACCTGTGAACGGCAAGAGTTGAGGGCAGACATCAAGGAAGCTAGGTAATCTGTCAGCATATTACTTGAAACATCGGTAATACTTCGGGGTCTAGGTGTACCCCACATGTTAGGGGGGCGGCCGAATACGACCTCATAAGGGGACAGACCTGATCTGGAATGTGCGACCATGCGCATGTAGAACAGGGCAACTGGCAGAGCTATTAGCCAGTCCACACCTTTCTCTTGACAAACTTTTGCAATTCGAATTTTCAGGGTCTGGTTATGTCTTTCTACGAGACCGGCCGCTTCAGGATGGCGTACACAATGGAACTTCCACTGGTACCCTAACAACAGGGAAATATGTTTCATGAGCTCAGATGAGAATGGCTGGCCGTTGTCAGAATATACGACTCTTGGGAGTCCGTAGCGGGGGAAGAATTCACGAACCAACTGCTTGGCAGTGGTCGCGGCTGTGTAATCTGGGACTGGATATGCTTCTGTCCACCTGGACAAAGCGCATACAACTACGAGGACATACTTGAAACCTCGACATCGCTCCATCTGAATATAATCCATCTGGAGGACTTCAAAAGGGTGGTCAGGGGGCTGGAATCCACCTTGTTCCACCGGGACACTTTTACCTGGATTAAACTGACAACATATCATACAGGTACGGACTTTCTGCTTGGCTGCAGCTCGTAAATGCTTGTTGAACCAAATGTTCTGGATACTGTCTAACATTGCTTTTTCTCCTAAATGTGCTGGACTATGTGCGGTATTGATAATGACTTGAACCATAGAGTCGGGGAGAAACCATGTGGCTTTACCCTTCGTTACCCATCCCTGATCTGTCTGGACCCCTCCTTGTTCGGACCATTTCTTGATTTCCTCGGGAGTAGCATGTAACTGGATATCTATGACATCTTGAGTGGGGTCCTTAACTGTCATACAGGTAGTCAGATCTGGAGTGTATGTCGGTGTCTTATTAACTGGAATGTCTGGTGTCTGTGCTGTAAGCTTGGCTGTGCGATCTGCTAGATCATTACCTTGAGAAATAGTGTCAGTAACTTTCGTATGTGCTTTGCATTTCATGATAGCAATGGATATCGGTAAATGTATGGCATCTAACAGAGCTTGAATAAGGAGACCATGCTGAATCTTGGTTCCATGAGAAGTCATGAAACCTCTCTCCTGCCAGAGCACTCCAAAGTCGTGTACGACTCCAAATGTGTAGCGTGAATCTGTGTAAACATTAACTTTCAGGTTCTTAGCGTGTATGCAGGCTTGTGTCAGAGCAACTAGCTCCGCTGCTTGAGCAGACAGGGTGTCAATACGGTGTGTTTCAATAACTTCAGTGTCAGTAGTCACTGCATACGCGGCTACTAGTTCTCCTGTACTTGTTCTCATACATGAACCATCCACATAAAGTGTCAGGTCGGGATCTGGTAATGGAATATCTGCCAGATCTTGTCTTGGCTTTGTCGTAATGTTAACTACTTCCACACAGTCGTGTGTGGCAGGATTTGAATTTACTGACGGTAACAGTGTGGCAGGATTTAGAACGTTGCAGCGTCTGATTTCTATGTGTGGCTGGAACAGTGTCAATTCATAACCTGTTAAACGTGCAATTGTCAAGTGCTGAGTCTGTGTTCGGTTTAAAAGAACTTCCACGGAGTGTGGGACTTGTACTGTCAGAGAGTGTCCTAAGACTATGGAATCACTTTGTCTGATAGCTAGTGCTGTGGCTGCAACTGACTTGAGGCACGCAGGCAGAGCCTGGGCTACAGGATCTAATGTGCTCGAAAAATAAGCACAAGGCTTGTATTGTCCTGCTTGATCTTGTGTGAGAACAGATAATGCTGTACCTTCGCGTTCAGTGACAAAAAGTGTAAAAGGCTTACTGTAGTTCGGTGTTGCTAGAACTGGAGCTTGGCATAGAGCTTTCTTTAACTCATTAAAACTAAGTGTATGTTCAGATGTCCAAGGGAGAACAGTCGATACGGCTGCCTCCTGTGTCGTTAACTGTATCAGTGGTTTAGCTAGAAATGCATACTGAGGAATCCATTGTCTGCAATAAGACGTAAGGCCAATAAAAGCACGTACCTCCTTCTGGGTCTTGGGCTGAGGAAGACTCGCTATTAACTGGATACGATCGGGTGTCAACTGCCTACCCCTCTTGGACAGTAAGTGGCCTAAATAGATCACTTGCTGGACACAGAATTGAAGCTTAGAAGGGGACACCTTGTGCCCCATCTCGGCAAGGAAATACAGGACTGTAAGAGATGCTCGCTCGCAAGCACGTTCAGAACGGGCTGTGATCAGTAGGTCATCGACATACTGGAGCAGGGCAGTGTCAGTTGGCATGTGAATGTTGTCTAGTTGTCTCTTAAGTGCTTGACTGTAAATACTAGGACTTTCTGTGAAACCTTGAGGAGCGCGTGTGAACATATAGCTCCTTCCATTTAAACAAAATCCGAAAAGAAACTGGCTGTCTGGATGAATGGGGACACTAAAAAATGCGTTCTTGAGGTCTATGACTGAAAAAAATGAGGCTTCAGAATCAATGGCTGTCAATAGGGAAGAGATATCTGGGACAACTGGGTACTGGGGAATAATACATTTGTTGAGTTCCCGAAGGTCAATCACTAATCGATATACTGGGGGTGCATTTGGATCAGTACGTTTCATGACTGGAATGATCGGAGAATTACATACATTGGAGTCAGTTTCTACCACTACTCCTTGAGCCATGAGCTCGTCAATAATTTTGGATAAGGCTGCTACAGCCTCAGGTGGCAATCTGTACTGTCTGATTCGTGGCAGGACTACACCTGGCTTGAGAGTCACACGATGGGGTGTGATTTGCATATAGCCAACATCAGTTGGACCTTGCGCCCATAGATGCTGCGGGACATTAGACAATCTCGGATCAAAATCTCGTAATACATAGTGACCCTTGAAGTCACGTAGGAACAATCGTATTCCCTCGGGGGAGCAGCATATGACTGCACCTAATTCTTTCAGTGTCTTAATGCCTAACAGATTTTCTGGACATGACTTCGTAAGTAACAGATCAGTAGTGTGGGACAATGGACCTACTTCTAGAGTAACTGGCTTTGAAATTTCATTTACGATAGGTTTTCCTGAAAATCCAAGGGAAACATTTCTTGAGCCTGAGAGCGGAGCCCCTGGAACCTCGGCGTGACTGATGGTGGTCCTACTTGCCCCTGTATCAATCAAAAACTTTCTGTCTTTCCCTAATACTTGACTATGAACATAGGGACCCTCTTGATCTACAGGAATCTCGATGAGAGGCAAGCCTACCTCCCTCTCTAGGCTGTTTCATGAGTATGGCTGATACTCTGGATACTCGGACTGTGCATACTGGTACATCTGCTGTGTAACATGCTGTGTTGCAGCAATAGGCTGCGGTGCTGGAACTGTCTGTTGTGCATTCTGTGGCTGAGAAGTCTGTGAAACTTGTTCTTGTCTAGGCGGACGTGGTCTTTCTTTAGTCTTACCGGTAGCTATGTTGTGTTTCAGAACTGCACACTCGTTTATAAAATGACCTGGCTGTTTACAATAATTGCAGGTCCCTTTAACGGGAACTGCAGGATGACTGACTTGATTCGTACCCCTCTTCTGACTGTCTTGTGGAATAGATTGTGCAACCAGTACTTTCATTTTCGTGTCTTTCATACGTTTCCTTTCGTGATCTTGTTCTTCTCTGATTCTATTCTGGTGATATTGAAGCATCTGCAACATCTGGGACGGGGTACTAGCTTGCCAGGTACTTTCGACTTTCAAAACTCGGTTCTTAACTTGTGGACTCGAATTCTCGACTAATTTAGCAACAAAAAGATGAGGGTATGACTCGCTACTTGTCTTGAGGCCACTGTTTATACTAAAACATTTCTCGAATCTAGAATAAAAATCACTAGTGTCTTCGTCTTGTTTCTGTTTACAGGCTGAGATTGCATCCCAGTCTTCCTTTTTAGTTGCTAATAATCTGGGCAAAACTTGTATTAACAATTCTGGTAATTCTTTACATTTATCTCCAAGACCGGTACCTGGTACTCGTGCCTTGTCTTCAGCTTCTAGAACTGCCCAATCGATCTTTTTCTCTCCCACCTCCCATTCTTTTTCCTTGAGTTTCTCATATACCCCTGCGGGCAACAGGACTTTTAACATTTTAATAATATCTGGATATGTGTATTCTCCCATACGGAGCATGTCTTTTAATTCTCGGTGGAACCCTGCTGGATCTTTATCATGACAGGGAATTAACTTTTTCATCTCTAAGAGTTCCATCTTTGTGATCGGGGTGTAAACAAACACTCGTTGCATTTCACCACCCTCTGTCTTAACTGGATGCACTTCTCGTAACGGATTCTGTCTGTCTATGTAAAACGGTTTACTTTCTGGAGGTGAGACATGAACAAAATGCGGGTTCAAAAACATACTATATTTGTGGCGCTGTTCTAGAATGACACTAATTAAATCGGTACCTAAACCTTTCCATCTATACTGGAGTAACTCGTTCAGGACATCGTGTAACGGACCTGGATCAGAATGTTGACCCTCATACAATGTAATGAGGTGCTGGATCATATACATACCCACCAGTCGCTGCTCGGCTGGGGGCAATTTCAGGAACATTTGTGCCACTATTTCGTCTGGAAAAGTGGTAGAATCAGTAATCCATCGGACTGCTGATCGGGCTAGTTCTTGTTCATGCATAGTACTTAATTCACTGTAACCGATTCGTGATTTCAGAATGTGATCGGTGGCTTGAAATACTTGTTCTAGAGAACCTTGTTCTGGTGCTGGATGATGTAAAACTGACTTGTGTTCTAGGCGCAAATGGCGATCTGGAAATCTAGATTTTCCTACATACGCTATTCTAGTGGGATTCTCGTCCTCTACCTCTTCCGCAGAGTCATTTTCTTTCTCGCTTACTTGTGCTGCTTTACGTTGTTCGTGTAACTTTAGTATTTCCTTATGAATTTTCTTGTACATACTCTCTATACTACTGATAGTCTTGTGTTTACCCTCGGCTATATTATCACTCCACCTTGTCAGGATTTTCATTTCGGCCTGATCTTTAGTCGGGTAATCTTGTTCTCTTATTAGACAATTAATCAGAAACTTTAATAACATGAGCTGGATCTCAGCTTTCCTTTGAGACATGGCTTCGCCAATACTTTCTGGATCATCCCCTGTACGGATGAAACGATATATTCTGTCTAGATCTCCTTTCATATCTGGTAGGGTGTCTAAATACCCGGTCACCCGTCTTACACGGATGGAATATATTACTGTACTATCATCACCTGCAACTGGATCACAGCGGCATTCAGTGAGAGCTCGTCGGATTTCTGCAACGGACTTAAATTTGGGCGTACGCTGTAACGCACATTCATGTAACTCGGCCAACGTTCTGCGTTGGTGCGGTGGCGGGGTACCAGGAGGACCTCCTCCTGCGGCCCCTAAACTGGAATCGTCGACTGATACTCTTCGTACCAGTGCGGCAGGAAATTGTAATGTAGGCTGGACCGGGGGTACCGTAGCAGGTACTGCAAGAGGTGCCCCGGTGTCTGGGGGAGCAGGAATTGCCTGATTTACAGGGACTGGCGGAACAGGATTTGCATATTCCGGGACTGTGTCGTCCAAATAGGACGAGATGAAAATATCAGCTGCGGTCGGTTTGTGACGTAGCTTGGTCGGAACTAATGGTGGCGGAAAATTACTGGATGCCTCCGGGGTTGCTTTTGGCAAGCCCTCGGCAAGAAGAGGATACATACCCTTAATAAGGGCATGCCTCTGTCTGTCTGACTGTTCTGTTTTAACTCGTTCACCTATCTCGATTAGTTCCCTTTCTTGGGCTCGTTCTAAGGATTCTCTACTTAGTTCTGACTTTCTGATTTCTTTTTCGGTTCTTTTATGAGATTCTTTGCGCCATAACTCGATGGCATCTTTCTGTGACTGTCTGGCTTTCTTTTTCCATAATGCTTCTTCTACTCTCATGATGCACTCGGCATCCCACGTACCTGATACAGGCCATCTATACTTTTCTTCTAACTGTTTGGTATACTCTACCCATAAATCTAGATATAATATGGCACTTATGCCATGCTTCTGATACATAAAATGACCTGGACTGTCCCTAGGCGGGACAGGAACTGCTGCTTCTAGCAGACCTTTTCTAGTTTTTAACTGACGTAATTTCGAGAATAAGGGCATGACTGAACTGTAATCTAGACACAATACAATACACAATGAACACGATAATTACTCCACATTCATACCACGACATTAAAGTACATGAAGAACATTTAGAATAACAGTTCGAACAGAATACTACCTGGAACACTGAAAACAGAATACATGAATTTTCTCGAGAACAGAACTGACTAGAACAGAAACTAGATGCACTGCTGAAACAGTACGAAACTTACCGGTCTCATAAAGAGACACGTCAGGACCCGCATCCACCGAAGTGGACACTTCGTTTTGGGTCTGTGTACCACCAACCCACGGACCAGAGTCAATTAGATTGACCCTGTCTAGATACTACCCCAGCAATGGTACTCACCGGGCAGCAAGAACGGAAGGCCTCGGACTGGACTGGACTGCTTCGACGCCGGACGGACGAACTTCGGACTTATGTTACGGGTGGGCCTCCGGATACCTCGGACCTTGGACTCTCGGCTTGGGCTCTGGTCGGGACTTGCCGCGTTCCTCCACCGCCTCGTCTGGATGCTGGACCGCCACCTCCGTCTCCTCCGTGGGCCTGAGGGATACTTGAAGCAGAAATATCTGCACGTGCACGGTATGGTTCCGTCACGGCTGCAGAGGGTCAGGGGGCCGGCGTGGCTTCACCGGCGCGTGGGGAAAGGGCAAGTCCCTGTTCGGGCGCCATTATGTGGTATATAAATAAATAATACCGGATCTAGGTTTGACTAGGCATAGCAATAACAGATAGCTCAATAAATAAGAGTCAAGATTCGAGGTAGTAGGAGTTTGCAGGTTTATTACAGCATAAAGGACAGGAACAGGACAACCTGCACAGGAATAGGATGGCAGCTGCCTGGGGCAGGATCTGGGATGAGCGCGCTCTGGGGAAAGGACTGGCGTAACATTTAATAACAATACACAAGCATATATAGTAAAACAGTTGCATTACAGTACATATGATAGGCGGAGCAGTGGGTGTGGTCAATAGCAGTCGCGAAAGATAAGGGTGAAAATGGGTGTAACAGGGGCGTATACATAGACATGTGATGTAAACGTAACAGAATATGTCATAAATGGGGCGGAAACATGGAGGGGGCTACCTAAGGAGCCGGGACCTCTAACCTAGTGGTGCGCGCAAACTGGTAATGACGTGTTACTAGGAGAAGCTGGGGGCTACGAACTCTGTGCTAGGAGCAGAGACTGAAGTCTGGAGAGTCAGGGCGACATGTACCTAAACAGTATCTAGTATCTGATGTTTAGAGAACATGTTGATATAAACTAAGAGTCAGGAGGGGAGAGGCTAACGGACTCTAAGACTGGAGCATGCATTATTCTACATGTAGTGCGTGATGAAGAATATTAAATGACCATTAAATGCAGTATTTCTCTTACATGGAGACGTAAAGGCTAGACAATGACGGAAACTATTGATGCGATTCAGTAGCTTAGGAATGCAGAGAAGGGGGGTTGGACTGATAACTAGAATCATAACATACTCTTGGCAGACTCGTAGGCAGAGCCAGGCTGAGCCGGGCACTGTGAGGCAGGAAGTAAGTGAAGGGTCGAGGATACAGGTGGGGGCTGTATCGCTCCTCAGCGAGGCTCAGGAGACAGGAGCTGAATCTGGTGTCCGGGCCCTTTTGAGGCCTAGAAACGGGGACTTTACAATAAAATAACGTGCACACTGAGAAACGTGGCAACGCAACTTTACATAGGCCTGATACTCGTAGCTTTCACAAGAACTGGGAACTGACATACTAATGATGGACACAACTGTAATTGCGTCTTTAATCAAACATGGGGATACATATGCATATTTAATCATGCACACATAACATATGATGTAGGACGCGTAGGGACACAGAACATGGCAAAATTTACTTTTCCACATCATAAGGGGTAAGAGACTCTGGGTTGGCTGCACATGAACATGTGCACTGGCTGTGTGAGTGGGATTATTGTCCAGCTCAGCTCAGCATCTGCACACCGGTAGCCTTTCACAGAAGGAACCCTTCAGGGATTGGTGTTGATCTAGCGTATGCCTTAGAATGAGAGCGGGCATTCATAGTGTAAGTCTGTAGTGCTTAACTGAAAAGAGTGCATGCTCATGTTTATATATTTTACATGTTTTTATTGAGCAGAGCATTTGGTACAAGACATACATTTCACAATCAAAAAACAAAAAAAACACTATTATTGAAACCTTTTTAAAAACATTGACTAGCTTTTTCCTGCTATGACAAGATTTAAAAGGATAAAAGATAAAAGGTAAAAACAGTAGCATCCAATATCATCATCAAAGATTTCTAAAAAGACAATGTGCAAAATCCTGCAATAAAGTGCAACAGCAAAAAGAGATACAATAATGTGCAACAGCAGAAAAAAGTGCAAATATTCCAAAGTGCAAAAACCACAAAAGTGCTAATGCTTCTAAAGTGCCACCGTAAATGAAAAAAAGTGCTAATGCTCTTAATCACGACGACTGCTACCGTTTCAATATCAATATCAAGTATAAATCATCCCCCCTTAATTCTTCTAGGTTCTCAAAATACTTCCAATTTTTTTCAAATTTCCTGATGGTTCCCACCCGACTTGCATATGCCTTTTCAAAATTGCGAGTCCTTTTCATTTTATTGAACCACTTCAATTGGGAGGGAACCTCACTAGGTTTCCAGTTCTGGAAGATTAAGGAGCGGGCTACAGTACAAGATATAAATACGAACACTTCCTCAGCCTTATTTAACATCCTCCTATCTTTACATATACCAAACAGGGCCAACTCGGCCTCAGGCTGGATTATCTTCCCAATAGCCAACTCTATATCCGCAAGTATTGCCTCCCAGAAGGGTTCTAGCTGTGGGCAAGTAAAAAAAATATGGTGCCACCCGCCCTGACCATTGGCTTGGCATCTGAAACATTTGTTTTCAACCTCAGGATACCTTTTCCCCAGGGCGTCCGGAGTCAAATAAGCGAGCCAACATGATAGGAATGCCATCATTTTAAAATTGACCGCACGTAGGGATTTACTTCCCAAATGATATAAGGTCTCCCAATCGTTTAGTTAAAAAGCGCATTGTGTCTCGTGGCCTATTTTACCTAAATTGCTTTCTATCAATAAAGTTTGTCCAGGGCGGTGAAGCAACTTATACCAATTTCCTATGCTGTTAATTTTGACAGCATAAAGGGCTACTACAATTCATTTGGAGACTCAAAAAGGCCGCTAATGTTTTTAAAAAAGTGAATGATTTGCATTCTTAAAAAAAAATTGGTCTCCTAGGGTTATTTGACCTTGTCATCACCTCTTGCCAAGTAATCACCCTATTTTGGATAACAAAATGTCTCAGCTCTCGTAGCCCACAAGTTTCCCAGTTTATTATATGACTTGACTTTAATTGAAGACCTAAACTGGTACATTCCCTCAAACTCAAATATTGTACGCCTGAGGAACCAGACCTTTTAATAAAAGACTGAAGTCTAAACGAATATTTCCTTAGGGTCTTGTATCTCGTCTTTTTTGGAAGCTTGGAGGTTTTTAAAAACACTTGGGTTTGAGAACCAATTTCTTGTAGCATTTTATCAAGGAAGAAGCTATCTCGAATGCATTTTAATCCCATCAATCCCCCCACTATATCTAAAAAGACGGCCTCGTAATATGTTTTTAAATGGGGTAAAGCGATGCCCCCCTAGTCGGTAGATAGTTGTACTACTGACAGTTTGACCCTAGATATTTTTTTCCTCCAAATAAAGCCTCTAAGCATCGTTTCCATTTCTTTAAAAAAGGATGAATTAATCTTTATAGGGACACTACTAAGCAAAAATATAAGCAACGGTAGTATCGACATTTTAATTAATGATACCCTGCCTACTAATGAAAGAGGGAGTAGAAGCCACTGATCCAAAAGTCTATTGATTTTATTTGTCATTCTTGTATAGTTCAGATGAGACAGCTGATGGTACTGGCTATTTACAAATATCACAAGATATCTAACTGGATCTTGATTGGCAGCTTGAACCCGTAAATAAGATGGAAAAATATTTCGATCAGTGTTTAGGGCAAGGACCTCTGTTTTATTAGAATTTATTTTGTAGCTCCTGACTTGCTCAAAATCTCTAAATTCCCTCAGAATACTTTCCATATTTTCTTTGTTGGGCAACAGATATAAAATGATGTAGTCCGCGAAAAGTTTAAGCTTCGCCATCCGGGGGATAGGGGTTGGATAGCAGCATTATTTCTGATTTTAATTACTAAAGGCTCGATAGAAAAGGTAAAAAGCAATGGTGAAAGTGGACAAGCCTGTCTAGTCCCTCGGTTTATTTTTATCGATCCTGCTTGTTTTGAATTGATTAATACCTGGGCTGAAGCTCCCTGATAAATATTACGTAGCATATCGATTACTTGAGCTGGAAATCCGAATTGACCGAGGGAAAAAAACAGGGTTGTCCAGTTGACCAGGTCAAATGCTTTTTCAGCATTGACCATTAAAATACATGCCGGGGTTAAATTGATGTTAAAATAGTCCAAGGCCTCTATTAAAAACTCGGTATTAGCTTCCATAGATCTTCCCGCTATAAAACCTGTCTGATCACTATGAATTACCTCCAGGGCAGCAAATACAAAACGTTTGGCCCAAACTGTCATCAAAATCTTGTAATCCGAATTTAAAAGACTGATGGGCCTGTAAGAATTTACATCTTTTTTGACAAAAGATACTATTATTGCTTCCTTAAAAATTGCAGCAACCAGTCCTCCTTGCTTGATATAATGAAATAGTTTTTTCAAGGGTATCAGTAATTCATTGGAAAAGGTTTTATAAAATTCGATTGGGATGCCATCCTGGCCACATGTTTTTGCCCAGGCTGTTGCTTTATTAGAATCCAATATTTCTGCAGAATTTATATCTAATACTAATTGATTAATCCGATTGTCTGGAATTTTTGGAATATCTATATTAGAAAAGTAATCCTGGATCAGTTCTTCCCCCACTAAATATTCCGTAGAATAAACACGATCGAAATGCTCTAAAAAGATCTTTGGAATCTTATCACCATTAACCTCTTCCTGGCCGGTCTGGGGATCCCGTATCTTTACTATTATAGCCGACTCCTGTCTCTTTCTTACAGAATTTGCCAATAGTTTCCCTACCAGATGACTGCACCTTTTGCTGGTATGTTTTTGAGCTACAGATTTCTTCCAATATAAAAAAGTCTCTCAGTCGCTTTCACCTGCTAAAGTTGATTAGGATACTGCTGGAGCTGCGGGGTATATTCTTTCTCGACTACCATTTGTAGCTTGGCTATTTTATGCCTCCTATTATTTGCCTGGGCAGCAGTATAGGCGATGATCTGGCCACAAGCTGCTTCCTTAAACCCACCCCACACAGAGAAAGGCTCAGCAGTATTATCATTAACCTTGAAATATTCAGAGATCCATTTTCTGAAACCCGCCACCCAATCTTGATTTTGGAGCAGAGTGCGGTCCAGCTGCCACCTTGGTCGCTCTCTGTGTTCCATACCAAATACAATTTCGAGCTCGACTTTTCCATGGTCTGAAAAGGGATTACATCCACTATCTGTCTTAGAGACCTGGAGAGATCTGGATATAAGAAACAAGTAATTCTGGATGCTGTCCGGAACCGAAGTGAATAACAAGTAAAACATTTTTTATCTGGATTACTACAGCGCCAGGGGTCTGTTAGTTGGTATTCAAGTATAAGCGCTTCTATAATTCTTTTGGTGTTTGGTTTTAGTTGTGTCTTGTTTTAATTTGAACTATATTTTTTCAAATCTTGTATGAAATTAAAATCCCCTCCTGTAATATGCTGACCCAGGACCCCTCTCAAAAACTCATTAATTTTTACCAAACTAGAAGCATCGTCCGAAACCGGACCATAATAAAACACAAAATTCAAAATGTTCCCCTGTAGCCTGGCCACTACCCATAGCCATCTCCCCTGTGGATCTCTTTGAACCTGTACAAATTCCCAGGATAATCTTCTTGAAAAATAAATGGCGACTCCACTCTGGGCCACCCCTGCCAATGCAAAAAACGCATGGGAAAAAAACCTGGGTAAAAATAATTTAGGAGCATTCGACTTTAGATGTGTCTCCTGAAGGAATACCACTTGCGGATTAAAAGATATCAGCCATTTTTCAAGGGCGCCATATTTTTGTTTAAAATTCCATTAGCGTTGATCGACAGGATATTATATTTGTTAGTTTCCATCAAGGTTTCTACTCACTAAATAACTTAAGCTTTTAATTGAGTAATATCTGTACCTCTTGCTCTTACTCTTTTTTACTGCTATTAACCCTAACCCACCCCTCCTACCCCTTACGAAAACCCACCCACCTCTGAAATGTGAGAACCCCCCTACCAACGACGCTGCCTACATTTCACCCCTCCCTTCTAACCTGGGTGTCCTGCGATCGCACCCCAAGTGTCCCCATTGACCCCGACCTGCCCCCCAGCAATGTGCCGCTATTAAATACTTAAAATTGCTAGCAGGCACAACAAATATTTGGAATCAAAAAAAGCACATGTGCCGCCAAATAATGACACTATCAAACTAAGGATCCTCTTCAATATCATAAGACTACACCAAGTGTTCCAATCAGCTTGAGTATTGAAAGAGGAGATCCTTTACCATTCTTATTGGTGAAAGTACCCCTACATAAATATTCAAACACTAGCCCCTGCTGAGATTTCTTTGAGGAGGGATTGTGCTTCTTCTAGATCTGTAAACATAAAAAAAATAGCTTTCACCAAAACTCTCAGCTTTGACTGCTGACCGATTGAAGCTTGTGCACCATGTGCTTTAAATAAATGGAAAATTTTAACAAATTCTTTCCTCCTCCGTGCAGCAGCGGCAGTCATGTCCGAGAATATGCGGCATTTGCTTGTCTCTGTCACAGAAAACTGTCTCTGCTGAATGGCTTTTGACAGGATCTTCTCCTTAATCCGGTTTCTGCAAAATTCAGCAAGATCGTAGAATTGGTGAAACGCTGTGCATAAACCCTATGGGCTCTCGTAATGGAGAGATCGCCCTCAAACTCTGGCAATACTTTCTCTTGGATAAATGAGTTGACCCATTGAAGAGGGTGGGAACCTTCTATGCCTTCTGGGAACCCCACAATCCTGAGGTTTGACCTCCGAGAATGGATCTCGAGCTCCTCCAATTTACTTTCAAGAAAATTCTTCTTTTTGCCACCTCATTGGCCTCACCCATAACCAGATTCATTTGATCCTCTAATGCGGAAATTCTTGCCTCAGCCTCATGTAATCTATTTGGCAGTCCAGACATTGTTTGCTTGAACTTTTCAAGTCTCAAATGCAGAGCTGCTATCTCTACTTGCTGAGTTTTTTTCATTTCCCATATCTCTTCAAGGATCAAATTCAACATATCTCGGATATCTAATTGATACCTTGCCTCAGTTTCTGAGCTTTGACTGACATTTTTCAACAGGATATCGGTATCGACGTTTGCGCCCCTCCCCCCCCTTGGGGTCCAGCTGTACTGAAGGACCCGGTGAGATCGATAGAACCTCCGGTGGTACTCTGCTTGAGGTCCTATCTGCAGTTATTGTAGCTACCGGCAGAGAAAGGGGTTGTAATACTGCTGAATGAAGTGCCACCTGATTCCCTGTAGTCTCCATCATGAGCTTGCTGCTTTTAACAACCATGTCCAGCACTGGGGATGGACCCATATTAGGTACTCCATCTTCTACTACTTGTTATAGGAAAAACAGGAGGGGACCCATAAACCAAGTTGGGATGGGTATACTGTGTAGAAAAAACAATTCCCAACAGGTATTATTGAGAGACAATTTCAATTGTGCATGCCTGAAGGCATTACTGAGAACAGAAACAAGGAGTCAAAGGGATTTTGAGGAACGGTGGTATTATTCACCAAGAACAAAGGGCATTCAACATATGTTTACAGTTTACAACAGCACTGTAAAGATTAGATCTTGTGACAACCCAGTGGCACTTGGTGCAAGGTGCTATATACAGTTTAGGTGAAGTGAAAGTGCAAGTGCTTAAGAACAGCATTGGTGGCGCATAGAATACGGTATATGCATCAATTACAGCTTCAATTATAATAAACAAGTTACAGTCACTTGAGAAAATTATTTTCTTATAAAAGCTGAAAGTGTCATATGCGTCATTTAATTCAAGCTGTGTGGTCGACGGCGTTTCGATCCCCTAGAGTCGGGATCGTCATCAGGACGGGGTTGTTCTCAATGAATACAGTGAAAAAGCCAAGCAGGGATGCGTGGTTTGCAGCTTTCGGAATGAATTCATTGAGAACAACCCCGTCCTGATGACGATCCCGACTCTAGGGGATCGAAACGCCGTCGACCACACAGCTTGAATTAAATGACGCATATGACACTTTCAGCTTTTATAAGAAAATAATTTTCTCAAGTGACTGTAACTTGTTTATTATAATTGAAGCTGTAATTGATGCATATACCGTATTCTATGCGCCATCTTCTACTACATCATTCGGGGGAGCTAAGGATGTAAGAGATGCCGCCAACCCTTGTATTTGAAGCCGCGCTTGAGTCTGATCGATCTGCTGCTGCAGTGCCCCTAGACCGTTCATTTCGGGAGATTGTTGCGTTAATCCCCAGTTTCCAGAGGATATTGGTGCTGTTGGGATCTGTCATGTATCCGGTGATGAGGCTTTAGATGGCTTGGAGGCGTTATCCTGAGTTATGGGGGATTGTGGATTTAAGGATTTTGGGGTGGTTCTCTTTATAAATAAAGGAAAGATTTTCATTTCTTTTCCTCCTTTTGTGCCTTTCTTTGGACCATCTTGAGCTCGACTTGTTGACACAGCTGGGGCTCCCAGTACCTCTGATGTATCTTTTAGATGTTCGCCCCCCTCTATAGCATCAACTTGTCCTTCGCTTTGTAAGGAAGTGGAGGTGAGGGGGAGCTCGTCTTCCAAACTCTCCAAGGTAGTATCCAGGACCGGGGAGGCTGAGTTATCCTCCCTGTTTTTATCCTTATCCTTGGCCGCCTGATGTGCAGCTTTCTGCGCAAAAGCTTGGCTTGTTTTAATTTTAAGACGGGCGGCTACATCCGCTTTGCTGGGTTTACCGACCAGATTTATATCTTTCTGTGGTTTACCCATTGCTCCCCTTCAATCACTCTTTACTGGACAGGACTGGACTGAAGAAAGGTCTTGTCTATTCCTTCACAATATATCCTTAATCACCTCCAAATTTAGCTAAAATTTAAATTTCTTTTGTTCTGCACTAACACTGCAGATAGTCCCCAAAGTCAAACCCTCCTCACCTTCCTCTGCTGGCCGGGGCTTTTTGCTGAAATCCGTGTTTTTATTCTGCCTTACTGCAATACAGCAGATTTCATCTAATTTTCCTATTTTCACAGCGTTGACATCTTGAAAGCAGCCACCGGAGGTAGACGAGCTGTCTTCCCACCAGCCGATAGTAATTAGCCCGAGTTGAGCAGATGCGCATTCCCCACTCTACCGCGTCGCTCTGCTGCCACTGCTCCCGCCAGACAGCAAACTCCACTGCTCCTCCGCTGCTCCTTCTCGTCTCTCCACCCACGCCGCCACCGAAAAATCACAGCCGCCTTAATGCTGTCATTGCCCTAAGTTTCCAGCGTTTCTCAGCGCGTTCTCCACATGGATTCCTTGGATGCCGCGCTCGCGAAAAACGCAGACTTGCAACCTGCCATCGTTACCGCCATTGCTGAGAGGGGGCGGGGTCACGGGTCACTGTGGCTGCACGGAGGTGTGGAACTCCGTAGCCTTCCCCCCAGAAGGGTTGCCCATCTTTGCATGTTTATATATGATGAGCAAAATTTGCACCAGAGTAGTTTTGTCAGAGTTAGGCCTAGAGACTAGTGTGACAAAAATGAATCCTGAGTGCAGTTTCAATGTCACTTTTATCATATCTGCCGTCCTTCTAGCACTTTCATATTTCTATAACTTAGCTTGTGATGAGATGCCGGGCTATTGTTCCCCTTGCTGGGTCAAGTAAATAACACTACTGGGCAGCTGAAGGATCAAAGGCCTCCCCACACAATAGGGCCATTTGCAAGGGCTTGTAAAGGAAAGGATGTCGACAGAAGCTGCATGCGATCATTGCTTTTCACACTGTACCTGTCCTGAGGAGGTTCAACTCCAAAGAAAACAAGCATCGAAAATGCAATAGGTCTCGCCTTTGATTAAGTTAAAGCCATTTGCTTTGCTAATGGTATTGAATAGCAAAGCAAATGGCTTTAACTTAATGAAAGGTGAGACCTATTGCATTTTTAATAGGCTCTTTAAGACAATAGCACAAAAACAGGTCAGTCTCTGGACTAGCCCTTTAACAGCCACTACACACATAGCAAGTACACTACCATTTCTCTTGGGCAGAACTTGATTTTTACACAGATCACATTACTTACAACACAAGGAAACCAATGCATATGTGGTCCCATTGCCTTCATTAGTGCTTGCTTAATGAGCTACAAGACATGGACAACAAACAGAAGAATTAATTAGGAAGGCACGAAGATGATTAACATGCATTTACTTGCCTAGAATGATATTACTGTGGAACCCTTGCAGGAGACTGCAAGGAGAACACAAATCCAGGCTCAAAGGATTTGGACAAATTAAATATTTCAGGGCTCTGAACTATTACTTGCTAATGGAAAACATCTGTCTGAACACCTCAAATCTGCTGACCTTCAAAGCAGCTGCACGGCTTTTAAGCGGGTCTGCGCAGCCTGAAAACCTTTTTATTTCCAATCCAAAACTATATTGGGACTCGTAAAAAATCCACTGCAATCCGCGTTCCGGTCAGAAAATTGCAGTCAGCGCACCTTAAAATGATTTTATAAATGCGCAAAATTGATTTAAATGCGCATTTAAACCATGTCCACGTGTCTTCAACCTTAAACAAAGGCCACCTAGGGCTGGAAAAGGCAAGCATTTGCAATGCTATAGGTCCCTTGGCATTGCAAATGCTTAAGTTTAAAACTGAGCGCTGCGCCGCTTGAAGGACACCACACAAATTTTTTTTTTCAAACTTGAACACTGAGCGCGGTGTCCTTGAAGCGGGCGCTGTGTTCAGTGTTAAAGTTACAAAATATATAAATAAACAGAGCGTGGTGTCCTTGATGCGGTGCTGCGCTAATTTCTTAAGTAAATAAAAAACAAACAAACAGAATCCCTGAAATGGACTCCGCAAAAGACGCGCAACAATATAAATGAATAAGGTGAGCGCGGT
The DNA here is from genome assembly GCF_964261635.1 of Lissotriton helveticus. Classification (NCBI taxonomy): domain Eukaryota; kingdom Metazoa; phylum Chordata; class Amphibia; order Caudata; family Salamandridae; genus Lissotriton; species Lissotriton helveticus. The sequence goes on along the minus strand of NC_136067.1, from coordinate 819,732,274 downwards.
GTCCCAAGCGGGCGCCACACTCATTAAAGAAATAAGTAAACATATGATTTAGAGGGCATAGCGAAGCAATGAAAACAATGAAAACAAAAGGAAATGGTGGGCAGCCGCGAAGCACCAAAGACACAAGCTAGGCTTGTAGAGCAGAGAAGGGCAGCAGTATTAAAAAAAAAAATGTATAGTTAGCTGAGTTTCTCGTTTTGAAAGCTGCGGGTGGTAAGCTTTCTATTTCACAAGCAACAGGGACCCTAGAAGCAACACAAAGGAAGAAGGGGAAAATGGACGCACACGGGGAGGGTGGGAGGTGGGCATAAACAACATAGAGGAGAGTAGGACTGTAGGTGAAACGAACTCACACGAAGGAAGACGGGGAGTACGAAAGGCGCGTCAGCCATTATTAAAGCTAAATGCCGTAATAGCAAAAAAAAGTGCTTAGCGGCTAATTAAGAGACACTGTCGCAAGTAAAAGATCCAATCTCAGTGGGCGGGGCCAAAAGCGGACAGGGTGGCAACCAGGAGGGATTAAAATGCCTCCGGCGCAATCATGCCACTGTGTTTTGCATAACCCATGATGCAAAACAACGCGCGCGAATGGAAATTGTAGGCGGAGCAGAGACACGACTTCTGGAACCGTATTGATTCCAAGAAGCCCTTGCATGGCGAGAGCAGCGAATGCACGCTGCTAACGCCAGACAAGACCTAAAAAGGAGGACAGACAGACCTCTGGGACCAATCAGAGTAAGGACTCCCCTTTAAAGTTTTTTAGGAATTGGACCAGTCAGCTGTGACAGTTTAGGGCAGGGATGAGTCTCTTGAGGAAGCTCTTTCAAAAGACCTTGAAATGTTCCAAAGTGCGCTGCAGGAGGCTTGGGACAAGTTTGGCGTAATGATGTGCCATTACAGGATTGGAAAGAGGTGACGACCTTCTGGATTTTCTGCCCACACCAAAAAAAACTGTGCACAGAGAGAGAGAGAGATGGTGCACTTTGCAGGATCCTGGAGAATACCAGACCCTTGTCTGATGTGTTGAGTGCACTGGATGTACTGGGGATTCACCTCTCCAGGCCTGTGTTACTGACCCCCTTACATCCTCTGAGGGACAGTAGAGGGATGGACCTGCTGGAAGTATCCTGGAACTTATGCGGACTGGGTCTGCAGAGGGAAAACACTCATTAAAGGATTTCCCCTGCCTTCTGCTATCACACGAGTGCCCTGCAAGTGGCCATGAAGAATATGGGACCTGAACAGTGCAGGCATGGAGGTATTCTACCTTGAGAGCCTTGGTATGCTGCTGGAGGTGACTCCAAGCTGAGGAAAACCCCAGTCCCTAGGCAGAAGACAGTTCTTGAATATGGGGCCAAAGTTCAGGGGAAATTAAGCAGTCGGAGTAGCATAAAAATGTGGAGGCTAGGAGACCTGAAGAAACCACTCTGTGTTGTGGCCTGGCATCCAACTGGTGCCACAGGAGTTGTGGGACTCCCTCGTGGGCCCCAACGTAAAAGAGTCCAGTGGGTGCCTTACTTAGTAACAGGGGCACCTCGTTCTGAAAAAGGTGTAAACTGCAGTGCGAGGCTGCAAAAGATTATTAACAAAATAAAAGGGCAAAGAACACAACCACAGGGCGGGGGTTGGCCCATAACCCACTGTAGACCAATCAGCTGGGGCTAAGGAGTGCCCCATTAGCCATTGTGAGGTAAGGGCATTTAAAAAGTTGCATATTTTGCTCGTGGTGCCCTGGAGAGAATACTCCTGAATGCAAAGCCAGAGCCGCTTTTTAAGCAGAATCAGTTCCTTCCAAAGAAAAAACGCCGAGCGGGCGTCTTTCAAAACGATAAAGTAATTCGAAGCTATTCGTAGCTCCGGGCACGCTCTGAGAATCTGTTTTAACAATAACAAGAAAGAACAGAAGCACTACCACAAACAATACCACAAGACTCCGTGTTTTTCATCTATGTATCCGATCTTGAGAACTTTTGAACACCAATTATTGGCCCATTTTGGAATCGTTATTTTGGTCCTGAAGAGAACCCCTGAGAGAAGCGGGTTTGAAACGCGTAGGCCTTTCATTATGTACCAAACAATTGCACCTTTAAAAAGTGTTGTCTGTGTTGTGCATTTGTAATTAGCATTTGATTGGAACAAACATTTGGGATTATATGTTATGCACAACCAAAGTCTGATGCAAATTATTTCTTTGTTTGGTTTAGATTCCTTGGTTCATCAATTTGAAAATAGGTATTTAGGTAACCAAGGAGTAGGTATGCGATTGTGTGTAGGATGTTACTTATTGTTGAATGGGGAAGGCTGTATGAATGATCAGGTATGAATGTGAGTCGTGAGACAAGCCAAATTGTGGGCTGGTCATTGTGCGATTTTTTTCTAAATTCTTTTTTAAGTCTCCTTTTTGTAAATACTTTTGTGGGGTTCTGTGCTTCTTTGTACATAAAGTATTGAGTTATAAAAAAGAAAAAAGTGAACTAAATGATGTTCTAAGACTAAATACTTTCAGTAGGGACGGTGTGCATTGATCTATTGTTCTTGTGCCGGATTGAATTCAATTTGGGATTGATCATCAGTATTGGCAGTTGTTTTTGTTCTTGCCGACTAGAGAGGGTCGGGTCACCACCAACATGCTGTTAAATGTTATAGGGGCTGCCAGGAGTGCAACTGAAGGAGCCCCGCATACAATTTCTAAATTTGCTGTGTCTCTCAGGGAACAGAATTGATTACCCCGGAAGAAGGTTTCTGACTCTTCCTAGCACTGATGGAGCTTTGCCTTTTACTCAAAGGATTTGTGTCTTAAGACTGCATGATAGCACATATAAAAGTAAAAAGAAGGCCTCATGCACACAGTTTATTGAAAATAAAACCTATATTGACACATTTAACAGTGATTCATTTACCCCCAGATTCATCATTGTCCTGTTTTGCGAGTCCTTAATAGCGATTATTAAGGAATCGCTATTAAAGACTCGCAAAACGGGATTCATGTAGAAATCGCAATATTATTTGCGATTTCTACAGCTTCCTTATTTGCGATTAGCAAATTACTAATCGCAAATAAGGAATGACTCCCCATTCATTCCTATGGGCCTAGACCCATAGAAATGAATGGGGAGTCATTCCTTATTTGCGATTAGCAATTTGCTAATCTCAAATAAGGATGCGATTTCAAGGGTGCCAGGGGTGTCCAAAGGACACCCTGTAGCACCCCTGAAATGAAAATGAAGACTGATGTTGCGCACACACATGTCCAAAGGACATGTGTGTGTGTAACATACAACTTAGAAAAATGCACTAAAGTGCATTTTTCTAAGTTTTCGCTATTTACCACGAAGTCAGACTTCGTGGTAAATAGTGGCCGAAATTGCGATTTCGCAATTCTGAAATGGTTCATGAATTGCATTTAAGGAATCTCAAATAGAGATTCCTTAAATGCAATTCCTCGCAATTTAGCGATTTCGCAATTTGCGATTTTTGCATTTGGGATGATGAATCCCAAATGCCAAAATTGCGCTCGCAAAGGGCCAAATTCTCAGAATCTGGCCCTTTGCGAGCCGAATTTCCTTTGATGGATCTGGCTGTAAATGTTTTATTGAAGGTTATCGAAATGCTATGAAGTTATTTATTGAGAGTTACAAAGTTACAAATGACCTAATGAGGTTCATCTTAAGGCGGCACCATCCACAGTGATTTTAATGGTGTTGCATTAGTTTATGGTGACATATTCTTCTTTTATTATTGTGGTGATACATAATGAAGATAGTAGGTCTGCCTTTTTATATTATATTTAGCATATGTCTGGTGTATTGTGCTTTTCAGGGTAAGGGCTTGCTAGGGGTATGAATTATTAGGGAAGGTTATCACCAAAAGAATTTCAACCTTTCACCATATGAATATTTCTAAATGGATGTGTAGTATTGAGTAGTGATTGCCTAATAAAATACTTTTGCTTTTAATAGGTAAAATACTGACTGGAAAATGATTTATTAGGTGTTGGTTGTTGTGTGATTGCAGACTGGGGTACTAGACCACATCACCTCCTCTAAGTTGGTTTTGGAGGTTCTACCTCAAAACATCTCTGCTGTAATTTGTTCAAAAGAATTTAGCCATTCAGTAATCTGTACCATAGGGTAACTTGCTGACAACCCATTGATGATGTAACTGTGCAATTTGTTGTCTTTCTTTGTTTTCCATAGAAACAAGTAGGCCATGTAATGCAGGAGTACAATGATGCTCTTCAGAGGTCTAAAAGGCTTTCTGCTGCACGAGAAAATCTACTGACGGGACAGAAACATTCAGTTAATCTGGTGACCCTGGACGATTTGGTTATCTACCTGCAATGGTTAGTGTGCCACCTGCACTCCATCAGGAACATTCACAACTATCTCAGGGTATGTATTTATGATCTGATATGTTATGTTTCATTAGAACATTGGCATGCTGGCAGCTCCAATGAAGACAATGGAGGGTAAGGGGGGAGGGTGTTGTAATGGTGAAATGATGACCTTGCAGCCAATTAGGAATATGGGAGAGTAAGGAAAGTGGAAAACTACGATAGCCATTATTTGCCCTCTGTTATATTGTTATGGTATGTTATGAACCTTTAGCTCTGACATTCTGAGGGTTTTCTGATTCTCCCGGTTCAAATTAGAACATTCCACCCTAGATGAGTGGAATGTTCTAACAGCATTTAACCCTTTCTGCCTCAGGCTATACCAGTTATATAAGGGTCTCTCCATTGTGATATAACTCAAGTAGAAAAAATGTAACGACTGATATAGCCAATGGCCAGCGGGCTATATTCCCTAATGTCACTGAGACTTTCAAGGTGTCAAAAACATAATTGAATTTTAGTAGTTGCGCATTCCTAACTGTAATGAGAAGCACCAATTTAACATTGTACTGGCCACCACCATCTTCCAAGAGTTGTTGAGGCTGTTGCAGCATAGGGGCTTATTTATGAGCCCCTTGCGCAACCAGTGTGTCACCGGTGGCGTAAAATATGCACCACACTGCAACATATTTAAAAAGTGAAGCATCTAAGCAAATGCGTCACTTTGTAAACCCTGCGCTACATTATACCTGCGTCCGATATAATGTAAGCATGGTGGGCTTTCTCCCCAACAAAGGCTCGTAGAAGGGTTGCAGTGAAATCTATGAGATTTCACTGCAACATATCCAAGACGCCACTGCGTCAAATCCTTTAAGCCTGCCTCACAGCAGGCGTAAAACTGACGCTGGCACTTTCACTTGGGGCTTGCCCAATGTGAAAGGACATATTGCTGGAGTTGCGTCTGTTTTCAGATACACCCCAATAATACACCACTTTTGCACCTACAGATACGTCGGGAATACCGACGTATCTGTAAGTCCTTGCAACACGGAGTGTTGTACAGTAAATACGACGCACCCATGGTGTCGCAAGGAGGTCGCACTGAAAAGTGTTGCTGTTTTCACTCAGGGATATGACACTTTTCGTAAATGAGGCCCATATTTCTTAGTAGGCCAGGGCCTTCAGAGAGAGATACAGGGTAGGATTTCATATCACTCCCATTGAGACAGAAGGCTCCACCTTGACTAGTAATTACATACCTCTTTCCAACAAAAATATAGCTGTTTGGTTGCATTTGGCACCGAACCTACAACAAAACTCTATTGCTTATCAACACACATGGAAAGGGCGAGGTAGTATGTATGGCCAGCGCTGTGATTCAGCCATTGATTAGTGTCCACTGTTGCTTACACTTTGGGCTGAGGTTGTCATCTGCAACAGATTCAACATTCTCTTCAGAAGAGATGGCTTTGCAGTTCTGGCACAAAGAGGACAGCCAAGAGCGGGATTCGGCTTAGGCCCTTAAGGGTTTCAGCTGTCGGTAACCCTACAGTGTTAGCCACTGCTCTTGAGAGGAGGCTGAATAGATTATAAATTAGTTTGCAGGGCTAGACTGGGAATTAAAAGCAGCCCAGGCACAAAATATCAAATTAGCTCCTTTCCATTTCGCCCCTCTCTCTTCTTCCCTTTTTTCATCCATCCATTCCTTGACTCTCACATTCTCTTCTCTCACTTATCCCTCTCTGATCTCAGTCTTTTTCTTTATCTGACTCTTTCTCTCTCAAATCTTGTACCCATTGTATTTATCATTGGAAAGCTGGGGAAAGTGAGAGGCACCAGCCGCGGCTCCGGGCCTTCTGAAACCAGCATCCAATGGCTTCAGCCCACAGGCGAAATGCCTGGTGGAATAAATTTCTGGTCGTGCCATGAATATAGAATGCAATAGAGGACCTATTTTGGATCCTCATTTTTTTTTATTTTGCAAGTCCACCCATGGCATCAATATGTGGGAGAGACCTTTTATATGCAGGATTCTATAGTATGGACAGTGAAGAGCAGCTAGGTGCTATACAAGAGGACAATCTCTACAATATAACAAAATGCATAGCAGCACACTTCAGTACATCAGTCCTGAAGTATAAGTCCCTTGGATTTAACCATACAGGTAGGCAGTAATATATACTTACAGTTTCTGTGATGCACGTGTGGTTGACGCTTCTTTTCAGTTGCCTGAAAGTGATAATGAGATTTGCAGAAACAGTGGGTAGTAATATGCTGTTCATATGTCCTTTTACTGTATTGCTAAAGAAGGCATCATTTTTACTGCACATCTGCATTTGTGACACATTACAAAGAGAAATGACCAGATCCTCACTGCTCAAGTGCCCATCTGTAAGCAAGTATCATTTTCAGGCAATAGGAAGAAGGCAACGGAGTTCACCACAACAATTACATTGACATGCTTAGCTTCCATTGGTGCTGTAGGTGCAGTGATACTGGTCCCCACATGCTTCAGGAGCCCACCAAATACTGATTTTTGCTGTATTTTACAATTCAAAAAACAGCCAGAGGTCCCATATTTCCCTTGCACTAGGGCCCATGACACACTATCTTTACCAATGATTGCATTCCTTATTTTAGGTTGGTGGTTTCTGTTGCTGGGACAACTATGCATATCTCAAGTGTTCCCCCCACTGCCTCAATTGCACAGCACTGCACTATGAGGACAGGGATGACCTCATCAAAATATGCCTTTCCTTAGGCCCCTGAAGTGCAGGTGCCTTGATGTGGCAACTCCTACCATGCCCCCGTGCATCTCAGAGGCCCTAAGTCTGAATCTGAGTCATAAATAGTCAAAATAAAACTCACACATTGTGATGCAACTGCACTAGAAGGTGGTAGGAAATGAGAAGAGAAAATCATTAGACGATGATTGACAACATTTGCAACATTCAGGTTTCTCCTTCCCTGTCAAAATATAGTTTGGTCTGGTACTGACGTCAGCTGACTTTTCCTCCATAGATTAAATGTCAAGTAATTCTCTGCACTTTACCAGCAAGCGCATTGAGAAAACACATTGTAGAAGCTAGAGGTTTCCAAGGGCAACACAACATCAGGACTTCAGACTATGTTCACCAGGTTATTTCAAGGAAATTGAAGTGTCGCTTTGTCTACTGAATTGGTCAAGGGCTGCAGTGTCTCTGATTTAAAATGCTGTGTATCTTTGGAGTGTGGAGATTGCCACATCTTAAATCCTAGGTCATCCAAAGCTTTCCTGCAGCTTCTTGAAGCTCTAATGCCAGCAGTTGGTATCGGGCAAAGACTGATCTGTTATGGCCTTGTGAGCACATATTCAATACCTGAACAATAAACAATTGGCAGTGAGTAAAGGCAGAAATATTGTGCTTTTGTCTTACAGCTGCCAAGGTGCAATAATGTCAAGCAAACAAATGTAAACTTGTTTATATAAGACTTAGGAAAACACATATTGGAATTGTGAAGAACCATTAACTCAAGATCAAGAGCTAAAAAATAAACATTCCGCCTTCATATAGATCGCTTTGATGATGTTGACCAAGAAACATTGTGGAGTTAAAGTTCAGAAGTGGAGTGTTGTGATTGGGGGTGGGGGTATAGAAATAACTTTTTGTGTCCATGGTGCCTGGGTGAATAACCCTTTTCCGGGAACCTCTTCCGTTGGACCTAAGTTAATCCTTGAAATAGTGTGTAATATCACTTATTCTGACAATTTACTGGTATGGCCACAACATAAAAAATACACCTTTTGGGTGGTAGCATAGTTTTTAATCAGTAATACCTAACTTGCTGTTTTAGCAATTCTAAATAACCCCCATCAACCAATTGAAATAGGACTCCCTGTTTACCTTATTATGAATGACTGTTAGGCAGCCAGCCAGAAAGACTTTAGGCTGTTTCACCCACCTACACAGTTTTGTAGTCCAGGGAAGATGTGTGTAGATAAACTCAAATGTACCCCTTTATTTTATTACATATCTGGGCAGATGCTGTCAATTTTTCAAGAAACAAAATCCTTTCTTTATGAGAACCCGGAAAAGAGTGTCTCTTGCATTATCTGCTTTTAAACTAAACATATCCCTCATTTCTAATTGTAAAATGAAAGGATGACAGCCCTTTATGAAATTGTAGGCACATTCAGCAGGTCACAGCTGTGTGTGCTTGCATTGCTTGAATGTGGCCAAGTAATACATCTGGCCAAGTAATACATAAATGTGGCCAAGTAATACATAAAGTGGCGGATCACTGGGACTCATAATAAATGTGTATGTGTCTGATTTATGTACTCACACTTCTGCTCACGACTACACCTACAAGAGATCTCCAACTGGAGTGCTGGTGATAAGTGACCGTGATCACATATGCTCTCCGTGAAAGGAGGTTGTGAGAGACGATGCAAATGGGTGAAAGCCAAGTTCCAATGATCTGATTTCTGATGTGGAAACAGGGGGAGACATACATTACTTCCTATAATTTTCATGAGGTACCCTCTTGATGGAAAAAGTTGAGAATGTTTTTGGAACCTACAAAAGAAAATCTGCTGTCAAGCAGTCACTGTTATCAGGCTGTGTTGGAAAAAAATCATAAGTGATTTTCAAATCTCAAGAAAGACAGGGAATTCTGATGACTGGAAACAGTTTCAATGGCACTAACAGCATATTCCATTTGCACCTATGTGGAGGGATGTTACTTATGTAAGGCTAAACAACACTGAAGAAATAATGAACGCATTTTATGCACATTTGCAGCACATCATTCGCACACATGATCTACCACATCTGCACACTGAAAGCAGAGTAATGATTATACAAGGGTGCTATTTGGTGAAACTCCATTGAGTCATCTCTAGGAACTTGGTATGTCCTGGAATGCTGGATATGGGCAGAGCTCATGAGTTTGCATATGCCCATAACTCATGTATGGCGGATGCTACATCAAACCCCAAATGCAACTGAGATATTGGTGAAAATTCACAAGCAAATAGCCAACAGTGGGCTATCAAGGTTGTACACTTCAGATGAGTCATAAGCCTGGAGATCTTCGTATGTGAAGAAATGTTTCACCACATATCATCACTTCTTAAATTGTGGGAGTAAAAATGCAGTGGTCCCCAACTTACCCTAAAGAAATATCTCCATCACAGATGGATGACTTCTTTTGTGGTAATACACATCTGTGTATTGCAGTACAACATTACGTACCGTAGTACTACATTAGGAAGCTGCAGTTTTGGAATGTGGCTAACACGTTTCATCCCATTGTCTACTCAACCAATTTTTTTATCATCTGTGTCTGCTATGAGGTGATTAATTTGGAAGGGTTTTGGTACACCTACTGACCCAATAAACCCATCACGGTTAGATAAAAAAACAGTTCTGAGAGAATCACTCTGTTTAGCTCCTGGTAGGTATGGCACAAGCAGCAGTCAATCCTTAGAGAAGTGTGTGTTAAGTCGAAGAAGTGGCAATTGTAAACATAATAAAGTTCACAAACCAATTTAGAAAAAGAGGTGAAAATTCGATGAGTGAAGTGACTCCAAGATTGTTAAAACAGGATAAGGTTAACCAGGGCTATGAATGTTTACAGTTTTAGGACAAAATGTTTCAAGGAATAGTAAAGTGCCAATCGGAAGTTATGACTGACTCTTGACCGGGGATTAGATGCGATTTAAGGACAACTGCGATGGAGTGGGTGCCAGATGCAGAAAATGGGTCATTCTAGTAAAAGCTTTTACTTTAGTCTCTGTAATGGCAGTAAAAATCTTGCTACAAAGCCCGGCCCAAAGCTATGACTGGTAAGGGTCCCTCAAATTCAGATGCATTATCGCGGAGCTCTTACTGAAGCCATTAGTTTGATGCCAAAAGCTCTGAAAGGGATAAACATGAATTTTGTAGCTGCCTTGTTTCAGTCCAAGGATTTACCTACGAAATTAGTCACTTTTTCAGCAATCAAAATGCTACATTAGGACAAGGCTGGGAGCCATTGCCGTACGGAGTTCCACGAGGCCAGGTACCTTCACTTTGAGGCCCCCTGAACCAATTTACAGTGAAAGGGACAGGCCTTGTTTTCTTGCCCTCCTTGGATGCAACCTCACTGGGCAAGCCTCAGCACCTTGGTCCAGTCCTCCAAAGATGGACACAATCGCAAAGCTCCATCTTTTTGACAGTGCTGAAAAGGTTTCTCCTGGTCAGTCCTGCAGCCCAAACTCCGCAGGGCAGGATTCTAGACAGAGGGTCTCTCTCTAGCAGGGCCCAGTCATATGTGTTCAGCTGGGCTCTCTTGGAATCCCTCTACATTTTTGTATCACAGAAGCAAGCAGAGAGGAAGCCAACCACTTGCCACTTGGAAATAAGTTCCAGTTTCTGGGTGCTTGCAGGAGTCAGGAATTCTTGAGTCTTTGAGTCCCTGAATGAACCCTCTTCTCCAGCAGCTTCTTCGGATGGAGTCTTTGCAGGTCCAGGAATGTTTGGAGGAGGTGGTGTTTGAGAGGATAGATTTATTCTGGGCACTGGAGAAATTCTACCACCCAGTCCTAACTATTTTCTTGCAGTTCCCTTACACGTCTGTTGAGTGCACTTCCTCTTTGTCTTGTTACAAAATTTCCAAGCAGCCCCTAAATAATGGAGCCCATATGCTACCAGGAAGACCTTCCTCCAAAACGTAGCCACTCACCTATTCAGATGAGATCTCTCTCGCTCTCCATTTGACAGGATCAAAAACTGGGTTTCTCTTCTATCGAGAATGGAGACAGGCTATCCGAGCGGGTCCTTGGAATAAATAGGAGAAGCTCCTCTTGTCATCTGCAAGTCAAAAGAGAAGGCACTAAAACTGCCCTTTTTCTGTCAACTGTTCCAATCAAGTTGTCCACATTTAAGATCCATTTCCTTTTCCTGGGCTTGGTAGTAAGCTATTGTCATCTGAGCCAGGGTCATTAACTCTTCATGCTAAGGGTGTCCATTTGAGTAGCAAAACTGGTATTAAACCAGTGCTGTCTAAGACAGTCTAAAATACATTTTTATAAAGTTGCTTTTCCACTTAAGTTTCACCATTAAACCAGGTTTTCAAAATTAAGTAGGGAATAATGTTTTGCATTTTTCTAGCATTTCCCCAAGCAGAGATAGGAAATAAAGATTTTAATCGCATCTATGTCTGTTCATGGAATAGTCTAGAGTCCTACACAGGGCAATTGCTTTTGGCTTGTATTTGAGAGCACGCTAAACCCAATATGTAGTGTGCCCTAGTTTTATAGATTTGCACCCTACCCTGTGCGTGTGCAAGGCTCACTTTATGGGTAATTTATGAATATATAAAATTAGGCTTTTCATACATGGCAAATGCCATATCGTTGGAGAGCATTTAAACTGCAGACCGGCCTGAGTGCAGTGGTGCTCCTGATAGGCGTATATTTTTGTTGATATGCGGCTTTCACTCATATGCTTAGTACTGTTGGATATTTTTCCACCTGCACAGCACCACATAATTAAACAACGCAGGAGGTGGAAAAATGCTACAGCAGGAGACAATGGTAAGCAGGAGTACTGAAGGAACACCACCAGTACAGAAAAAGGATACAGGAGTTCGGGGGAGCAACCCATAAATAAAAAAAAAAACTAATGCTGGTGAGAGGAAGAGGGGGTGCGGCAAAATAACCACAGGGAAAACACTTGTGCCTCAAGTGCATCTGTGTTTTTCCCTCCGTGAAGGATCCTCAAATAATTTTTACCATATATTTGGATTGTGTAAATACACATTGCAGCCCATGTATGGAATTTATTGTCCACGCCGTAGGTGTATTTTTGTGCCATCTACAATGGCCTTACTGGACAATTTAATAAAGCAATTGGGTGAAACCAATTTTGCCATTGTGATTTTTGGGCCATGGCATATGCACTGTGGCACGGATTGGCAGCATCACACGGCACAGAGTCCTAATACTAGAAAAAACATAGGGTCCAGGAAAAGATGAAAAATCTAGGTACTACATAAAAACGACAAATTGCTTCAGTTTGGTTTGTGCAGGGCTCCAGGAACTGGGGTGATTTCCTTATTATGGGTTTACCATAAATAATCCTTCTTTTGTTACATAATTTGAGGATGGCAACAAAAAACGTTTTCTAGCTCAAAGGTTAACTGCTCAATACTTATTTGCGGATTGTTGTAGTCATATATTAAACTGAATTCTAATGTGGTTACAGTTTTGCCCACACAGTATTAACTTGTGTTAAATAAGAAGAATGGAATAACCTGTTCACGTTATGTGCCACATTACGACGTCTAATTTACCTTTTGTGACACATAATCTAGAACATTGCTGTCTTATAATTTTGTCCTCCATTCTAGCATTATTCCTGTGGCTCTGGTTATAGGGCATGCTTGGGCAGTTAAAATGAAACATGTGGAATATATGTGTGTGTGGTAGGGCCAACATTTGCACTTCAGCAGTGGTTGAATCACACTGTTCAGAGAGGCAGCTGAGGTCAATTTTGGCAGGCTATTGTACATTTTTTGTGTGCGGGAACCCCATTCACATTGGGTTTGATCATCATTATACATATGTTTGTCAAATACATGGTTCAACTCAAAGCAACCTATGACAGTAACCTGATCTAGAAATCACCCTTTTCAGGGTCCAACACTTGAGCTTAAAAGCTACTATCAGAACAAGCATTGGTCACACCTTTTCATGACAGCATCCAGCCCTCCAATGAGAATATAGAAAGGTCGATTTTGTTGTCCGATTCGGCCACCCAGTGCATTACTGAGTGGCAATTTCCCTGCATTGTTTTGTTCAACAAATGAGGAGTGCTGATCTCAGTTTTGCATGAATGTTTTAACATTGTTTTTTGCTTTTCGCATTTTAGATTCTCCAATACTTGCCTATCTCAGAGAAAGCGGAGCTGGCAATAGAAAAACAGAGTAAAGTAGCTCAGGGCAATAAAGACACAGTCAGTCATACTGCCAGATCCGAATCCTCTGCCTCCGAAATGTTCTTCTATCCCCGCCAGAAGACCACATTCTCAGGTGTTTCAGGATCAGCAGGTAAGAAAGGACAATTATGAGAGCAACGCAATGATGGTGATGCATTTGGTTAATATTGGATGCATTAGGTTTTACTCTGAGGTCAGATGGTACATCCTGCATGGGTGACTGATGGGCCTCTTGATTTTAATTTAACCAAAAAGACTCCACATAGTGTGCCTCAGTCCTATTCAAGCCATGCTGCAGTGTTATGCTCCATTCAGGTGGTGTTACCTTTGATTATTGATAAGAGCAATGTGTATTTCTGTTAATTCAGCCAGTGCTACTGCACAAGCCTATAGTCATTGGTATATTGATGCACTGATTTAGGTCTTGCCTCGATTGTATTTGAAAATGAACAGTGCCCTAGACGTGATCTGTCCATTACAAATGTGTACGAACACTCTCGGTCATAGAGCTCTTGAAGAAAAATGAAGAATCAGAGAAAACCATGCTTAGAGGGTACATCCAAGTGTTGATTCCACAAGAGGGCTTATAAAATGATGATCCTGCAAGCAAAGCATAATATCACAGATTAGCTCAGTTGCTTCCTCTGAATCAACATTCTTAAAGATGGGTGGCATCAGCCCTGACATTAAAAATGAGCACCCTACCGCAGTGAGCTAACTTTTGAGGAGTCTCTTGCTCAGAAAGATGAAGGGGAACCCAAAAGGTTATTTGAAGATGTGGAGTTCATGAAGAAAGAATCCATGTTGACAGGAGGTGAGACACCTTAACGAAAGTATGACTACAGGATCCGCCCCCTCGGAGCTACCATGTTGTGAAGAACTCCTGCACAACAAAACATTCCAAGAAGGGATTCATGTTATCGTAAGTTATGATCTACTAAAAGAAAACCACATTTCTTAGCATGCATGCGGCACTGGTCCTGATGAAAACTATATTGTCCTACTGGGCATGTACCTTAACAGGCTGGTGACCTTCAGCCAATTTAAAATCACCTATTTCACTCGAGGTTCCATGCATTTGGCATCCGGGGTGGGAACCCTATGATGAAGCATGCCACCAACAAGTTTGGTAGGCGAAGGTTCTGTAAAAAAACCTTTGGTTTCCCCTTCATCTTTTTGAGCAAGGGACTTCTCAAAGTGTAGCTTACTGTTGTAGCTTGCTTGTTCTTACTGTTTGATACATACTAGGATAGGGAAGACGGGCAAGTCCCCTTCTCACTCTCTTATTGTTGTTAGTCATATGATATCAGGCCTTAACCATCACAAGAGCAATTTGAAACATTTTGTCCTTTTTTGAGGACTAATCGTGCTAAGTCAGAAACTCATTGGCTCAAATTCAGGCTTAGAAGGCCACCAGTAGAATATCTGTATGTGGTCTAAGTCAATTGTAAAAGATTTATGAGATTATTTGGCAAACAAATGCTAAAATGGAAAATGTTATACCTGCCAGACATGTGTCCTTAGGTTTCTGTAAAACATGTCTTGACTCCGGTTATAATATAGAATATTTATTTATTTAATAACTGGTTTAAAAGACAATATAATATCTATACAAACATAATAAAAGTATATACCAAGTTAAAGCATCCAGTTAGTCGCTATACAACTATTAAAACAGTTTTTAAGTAAACATCAATCCCTATTGCTGTTTCAAATACAGACGTTAATAATGACTCAGACATTATATTTGCACATATCTCAGCAGTACATCTGAGACGCAATGGCGTTATAAAACTAGGTCAAAACATTATGAACGGGTGCAACCATTTGTGAGTTTGAAAAGAGCGGCTACAATTTTCTACATATAAGACAACCTTCGGAGATGTGCTTAGATGTCAGGAACAAGGCCTAATCTGGACAAAGAATCAGGCATCAACATGTCCTGTCTGCTAGGGAATTTAAATACAACTCATATTAATGTTTGTATTGCTAAGCGTAAGCCATAACAAATGGGATTTTCTCTCAACGTATATAATATCACTAGTCAACGGTTGAAATTCAGCAGTAAGTCTTGAGTCTTTTGTCTATGCTGGAAATAGTGACATTTGGTTAATTAATGTGTATTTTATCACTGGCAGTTTGCAGATACGCTTTCTATCCTTTCTTAATAAGCATAAAATAAACTTCAAACCCAGAGTTTCTCATATCATAGATTCTTCTGCTCTAGCTGAAGTTTTAAAACCCAAATACTGACATCAGTTACAGCCATCAAGCTTTCTTGAAATATTTCCCTTTGAATGTGTCAACAACAGAGGAAGAATTAAGGTTTAAAGTAAGAGATTCATATTAAGTGATAAGTACAATTTATTTTCTTTTAGGGCATGAAAAATGTAATACAAGAATATCCTCCATAATTTAAGATAAATCTCTTCGGCCAGACCTGCAAGCCTAATTTATCTGTTTCATCCAAAGGTGGAGTCATCTTAATTTGCTAGTAAATAGCCCTACCAACTACCTTTACTGCTTGACCACTCCAGTCTGGTTCTACCCAATATCCAACCAAATTGAGTTTGTTTCCTTCTAAACTCCATGACCTGGGTACAAGATGCTAAGACTGGAACTGAAGCTGGCTTGCTCCAGTAGAATCCAATACACTTCCACTGTCTTCTCCAGACTCCAAGGTGCAAGCCTTAAAAGACTTTGGCAGTGGAATCCGGTAGAGAGAGATGCCTGCACGATCCTGGATTGTCAATATTGTCTTTGTTATACATTGGCTTAATATATGAGCCCACCCATGAGGAGGGCAGTTTGCCTGTTAAACAGTACATGTCTGATGTAAAGAAATGGGATACAAAAATGCTGGAGCCCTATTAGTCACTATGGGGCAGATTAGGATAGCGGTGGTTTTTCCGTATCCTCCGGGCCGGTGGAAGCCACCGCCGGCCCGGAGGATACGGAAAAACCGCAGCGGACCCACCAAAGACCCACCACCACATTAGGATGGCTGGTGGGTCCAGGTTTACGTCCGCAGCTTTTCCGCCGCGGTTGGCTTACAACCGCGGCGGAAAAGCCCTAATATGGTGGCGGTGTCTCTCAGACACCGCCAGCCATATTAGGATGCCCAAAAAGAAATGCTTTTCCACAGCGGGTTTTCCGCCGTGGAAAAGCATACAGAGCTTTACTGCGGGGGCCCGTTGCGGGACCCCGGGTGAAGGGGGTGTGGGGGGTGCACATGGGGGGTACCTATGGTACCCCCCTGCATTTGTATGCAGTAATCGGCAGGCACCGCGCGGTGCCTGCCGCTTTCTGCATACAAATGCAATGTATGCATTTTTAACATTGTGGCGGGTGCAGCTTGAAGCTGCACCCGCCGCAATGTTAAAAATAGAGGATGTGACCGCCAGGGTGGCGGACACATCCTAATTGGACAGGAGGGAACTCCACAGGCCATGCGGAGGTTCCCTCCTCCTCGATGGTCGCGGACGGACTCAAGTCTGTCCGCGATCATAATGAGCCCCTAAATTAGGGACAAGGTTGGGGTCCAGGTCTCCTAGACTTTAAAGATCTTATTTTTGGTACAAAGTGCTGCTCGTAATTATTGATACTAAATGATCATCTGGTTTGTTGCACTGGAATGTATGGGCCAGTAACTACTGTCCTCTGTACAAATCGCTAATAAATGAATCCCCTGCCTGCTCTGCTACGTTAGGGATTAGGGCGTCATTGGTAGCATTTATTCCTTTCTGTATACCAAGAACCAAAAGAGTGGAATTCCCTCTGGCAATTGCATTCTCGGTTATTTGGCAAGCCTTCATCACTACTCATTCCAGGCTTTGTCGGTGAGTCATTCAAATAAAATGCCAGCGTTCACTACGAAGGGATCTATGCACTGAATAACATTCAATGTCATATTAAGGTTTGCCAAACTTCTTGACTCAATAAACCTGCTCTATGGAAATAGAATCAAATATTATCTTTATTTAGTTTTCAAACAAAGTAAGAGAATCCTGCAAGGCCAAATTATAAGCCACATTAATGTTCATATTTGCCTTCTCCCACTGTACAACCTCTTCCCCTCTGTATGTGAGGAGCTTCCGCGCCGTAGCCTGGTCACCTATAAAGGTTGAGCTCGGGGGAAGCCGATGATCTAATCCAACCATAAGCTTGATGGAAAATGATTCCTGTCCCTCCTATGGAGTTCTGAAAACATTTTACAGGAGTGAAGTGCCCACAATCTATGGTGAAGTAGTCTAAACTAACATTGAAGGAAGCATTTGTATAAGTTCAATAAGCCGATTGGTCATCTTCAAATTGATCATTCTAAGGGCAAATGCCAACCTTATCGAACACATTGACAACCTGTCATCGTCTCATGCGATTTTCTTTTAACTAATTATAACAGTCGCATCTGGTCTCATAAGCGCTTGTTGTAACTAGATGAACCTTAGTCTACAGAGGGTGGGGTGACCAGGATTCTGGAATTAAAATAGCTCGCCAAGCATATAGCAGTGTCAGAATTCCTAATTTGAATGTGCTCAAAGTCGAGTATCTGGACTCATAAGCACTTGTTGTAACTAGATGAACCTTAGTCTACAGAGGGTGGGGTGTCCAGGATTCTGGAATTAAAATAGTTCGACAAGCAAATAACAGTGTTAGAATTCTTAATTTGAATATGCTCAAAGTCGAATTCTAGAACTTCTAACTCTTGAAGCAGCAAATAAATGAATTGCCTTGGCTTGAAGAACACATTCTTTAAAAAGATATGCATGTCCTATCCCAAATGGTTAAAAGCCACAAGAACACCAAAAGGCATATTTTGAGTTATTTGGACAAACTAAGCATTTTAGAATTGATGAGAACTGACACTCCCCGGATGCTCTTCCTACTACAGAGCTGTTATCCGTTGCTAAAAACATCTTTGGAAGCAGTTGTGACTCCGTTGTTGGTAAACTCTAATGCAACTTCCTCCAACCTTTACCACTAACATGTCATTTTTAGTTGACCTTTCGTGTGGGAAGGTGGTGTTGTGAAACGGGATCAGGCAGGACCGTCTTCTCTGAAGTAGCAAAGTTGTTGGTAGAATTTTATCTATGCTTATCACTTCTCTGGGGAGAAAGAAGTATATCGGTTTCATCTTAGAGAAAAACTGTTTTCTCTTTGATGTGAGGGCTACTCTTCCGCAATAACATTGTTGGATTTATTTGCAGCAAGTAGTGCGTTGAGCCAAAATCTACTTCCCGAGTGTCTAGAACATCTGATGGACACTACATGGCCTGCTCTGATGTAGAGATGTGTAAAGTTAAGTCCTTTTCTCCTGAACTTCATGTAATTCACGCAAGTACTACAATTATTAATTCTAATTTGTGAAGTTTTCTTCACATTGATTTTCTGATTAAAACAACCTAGACCTTCGCACCCTTTTTAAGTTGTTGCAAGAAAACAATCACCAACATCCATCTAGATGCAAGTTGTGAAAAGCACTGTAAACAAGTAATTTGTGAAATAAACAACACTAATTTTCTGCACTTTCGTGGAGGAATTGGCACTAACCATGCTTAGATGTAGAAAAAGTGTGAAAGTCTGCCATCTATGAGTTTGTCAATTATCAGCAAGTATGCCAGACTATGCCTTTGTAATAATATTGCTCTTGAGTTTCTTTCATTTATTTCTTTTGGATTATCAAAGCTAAATATGTACTTTATTGTGAATAGCCCTTGTGCATCACAGGGCTCAGTAATGTCAGCCCTTCATTTAATGTTTAAATGATCCCTTTGTCTTAGGTGATTAAAAATGATGGCCTATAGTACAATGTGTATGAAGCAGATTACCCCATTTGTCAATTGTCCTAACATGCGTTCCCATTGTGTCCCGGTGGTGTTAAAAGTAAGAGACACTTTTGGAAGAGGTGAATGGCGCATAGGATGATGCACAGTTGGGAGTCAACCCCTCTAAATTGGCAAATAACCACCTACCAGCCAGAACTATAAAAAGCAATAACAAAGCCAAATTCGGGGCAAAGCAGTACGCAAGAAACAAATATATTCCAAAAATGCTGAAGACTAGGGGAACTAGAGCAGCACTGCCTTCATCACCAACCAAGTGAAACACAGAGCCAGAGATACACAGCTTTACTGCTCCCTTACTCACATATGCCATGGACACCTCTCAGAAAAACTTCCATCGGATTACAGCAACCATTTCAGAAAACCATAAAGTGTTATTCCTAAAGCTCAACTGTACAGGCATTTAGGCTGGTTAAGGGTGCCTTTAGGATAATGTCAAAGGGAAGGACGCACTGCAGCTGCCAAGGCATCTCCTAAGCAAAAGAAAACAGCCTTAAAACCTCATGCATCCCTAAAACGAAATATACTATAATGTGCTTATATTTCCAACTTTGGCCATCTTCATAAAATGGAACACACCAAACCTCGTTCTCAAATAATAAATTGTAATAGATTTTTTAAAGCAAATGCAAGATAAGGCTGACGTCCTAATTTTGTGTGGGAGCTCCACAACCAGCTAGACATTTACTGCTTTAAACATGACTTCGCTTTTCAAAACACTTAGAAGTCATTATATTTCAGGTGTAGTTCATAAATGGATCACATGCAAAGATTGTTCAGGGCAATTTTCAGAGTTTGGTATCAACCGTTATAAGATATGTTTGGGCCGTTCAGCTCCTCACATAAAATAGGTTTTAAAGAGTTAGATAATGCTTGTTTGTTCATATACCAGCAACATAATACTGCCGATTGCTCGACCTAATGTTGGTTTATCAGGCCAAACTTTAATGTAATATGTTCTTGTAGTGATGAATGTGGAAGGCAAAATAGTCAACTATGTAAGTTAGGTATACCGTTTCCTCTGTGTATTTATAGTTAGGACCACGATTCCATAGGAAATTAATATTTTGGTTTGCTCAGAACCTTTGCACCATTTAGCGAATCTTCACTAAACTATCTAAAAGAAGGGCTATATCCACTTAAGCTTCTTCCTAGAAAGGTTTGGATGATCCGTCAAGCTTGGGCTGAGAAAAAGGGGGGAGGGCAAAATGCTTTTCTCCATGCACTTTCTCATAGGAACTGTAGACACAGCAACAGCCCAAACAGCCGAAAGGAATTATATCAGATTTATAAGAAAAACAATACGAAAAGCTCTATAGCGTGCTTTTTGTGATGTTGTTTTTTTATAATCTTTATTGGTTTTACACTCAACACAACATACAGCTGTAAGTACATCGTAGTGAAGTACAACATGAAGTACATCTCAATTTGCATTATTGTGCCCACTATGTGGGCGGGCAAATCGCTATTCTCGACATTACTAACAAACAATAACGATAATAATTTACTTCGGAGATTGTCAGCAGATGCTACTGTACAACGCTGTATCTAAACATGATGTAATTTTTGTATTTAATAAACTTAGTACCACCTTACTAGTGTGCCTGTCCAATGATTATCATGAGTATGTTCCCGCTGAATGTGCCGCTTATGTGGAGTGCGAACTATCAGGGTCGTGCTATAGTGGGTGCTTCTGTGGGAGCATAGCAGGAGAGGAATTATGCAGAGCAGGTGTTTCGTTGTGTGTGGGTGCATGAAGGTCGGGTCGAAAGAGTGAGACAGTTATATCTGACTGCCGCGCCCGCATGTGTGTGACCTATCTCTTTGCTTGTGAGCATGCCTTGGTGTAGAAACTCGGGGTGTCCCAGCTATGTTAGCTCGTTGCGGCGTCAGTGCTACCGGTATTTCGACCATGGACGTTTGTATCCCGAAGTCTGGCTTCTAAAGTGGTCACATATTGTTGCCAGTCCACAGGCTGCGCCCGAGCCATTCGAAATGGGGGTTGAGATGTCAATGTGTTGTGTTCAGCCACTAAGGCACGTTGAAGAGCGAGAAGCCAGTGTCTAGTGGATGGGCCAGTCGGGAACTTCCAGGCCATGGCCAAAGAGCGGTTGGCCAGAACCAGTGCCAAGTCAATACATTTGTTGAGGTTTTTACGACGTGCATTCCTTTTTGTAATGCCTAGCAGGTAGCGCGCACCCTGAATTGGAATTGTGGTTCCCTTTGCCACGGCAAGTATGTCGGAGACCTTCTCCCAGTATTTTATGATGTGGGAACACGTCCAAACCATATGCAGAATGTCAGCGCATGTGTCGTGACACCTGAGACAAATATCAATGGGGATTTTTGTGATGTTAAGTAGCTTTTTAGAAAGCAAAGTAAAAAATGTATAGATATCTAGAGATGCAGAAGTACTGCAGGACTGGCGGATCAAAAGATAAGATATGATTGGCTGCCTTATATCAACAAAGATGTTTTGTAGCCATTTTAAGATTTGGCGACCAAAATCCGGAAAAAATAAATAACATACAGGTGGGCAGGATAGGGAAACACTGACAAAACAAGGCCTTATGGTGCTGGTGGGGAGACCCAGAGTGAACCACTCAGAGTCCAAATTTTTCGGGGGAGCGGAACCACAGTAAAACTAAAAAGAAAAAAAGGGTAGACCTTGCCCTTTTCAACAAGAATCCCACCCGAGTCATGACAGGGTCCAGGAAGGTTGCCACATTCCTTTTTAACTATATGGGGAAAGAACACCCCCGAGACCCATGTTGGTCCCGAGGCCCCATGCCTTGGGGCCCAACATATTTTTCATTAGGTATTTTGGGGTGCAGGCCTGTGTGTGGCCCTTCTCCCCGAGCCACATATTGTCCTCAGAGACCACATCCCTGGAGCGTTTAGGCATATTGCTCCCACCTCAGACTGGAACAGAATTCAGCATTCCTGCCCGCAAGAGTGCGGTCAGGGAACAGTGAATGTGCTTCCACAGCTGGAGCAGAAATGAAGCTACTGCTGAACGGGCGCACATTCACTGTTGGGGCTGGGGAGCCAGTAGGGTGGTGGGAGCTTATGCCCCCCCCAGGAACCCTCAACCTGAGAAGTTGTGGGAGTCCCAGTCCTGTGAAATAACAAAAGAGAGAGTGAGGGATTTTCCACAACGTGGAGGGGGGTACTCCAGGTCCCCTTGACCCTAATCTGTATAAACAAAGGAAGGAGTATCACCATTGGACCAATGGGGATACTACTTCCTTTGTTTATATTGGAGTCCCAGTCCTACCAAAAAGAAAAAAAAAATGGCACAGCAGTGGTGGTGTTGGCTCCCCGTGCTGCCATTTAATGAAAAATGCAGCATACCGAGTATAAAAAAAAAGGAATAAAATTGTCACAGGCTTTCTGCTTCACTATTGAAGTGGTGAGGCCGCTCATACAGTGTTCTCTGCTCCCTTCCGTGAGAGCCCCATAATGCCCTGCATGGGCTTTGTTTTTAAAATATTATTGTTGGCGTAGTGACCCAATGAGAGCATGAGCACCACCAGCAATTTATAAATGTGTTGTGGGGGCCTGCACAGAGCGCAGTAGCCTCCGAGGAAAGTTACAAAAAACCCAACAAGCCCCCTGGGTCATTGAATACATGACCCCGGAGAGCTTCCTAATTTTTTTTTTTAAACACTCCAAGCCGGAGCTTTATGCTCTCTTCAACTGGACCTCTTCAATTGGTGGTTCTATGGCTGCATTTTGTGACCTGAAGGGTGTTAAAGAAAGACCAAAACACACATTTATGGTTGTTAGGAATAAAAATACTTCATTTTAAATATTTTTGTAACATGAATATGCATTGTAATGTGTGTATTTATAGGGATTACTTTCAAATATTGTTACTGAACAATTATTGTGGTGACTTTTTGACAATGGTCTGCTGTACTATGTCTCTTTGACATAGGTCTGCTTTACATAGGTTGATGTTCTGACCCCCTTGCTACAGCCAATAGGCGAGCCTTTTATATTTTGGTGTTCTAACCCTTTGAAAAAGCCAGTAGGTCTGCCTTATTTAAAATGATATCTCTTGTTAGTTTACGTTTAAAAAAAAGCTTTTCTAGTTATGTCTGGAAATTATATCTCCAGAAATTCAGTGAAAAATTCAAAGCTTAAAGTGATGTTATGGTTAGGTGAAAATGTCAGTCAAAACATCATTTTTCAAACTGAAAATAAACACTGAATTTCACTAGTTGTTAACTGAAGTAACTTTAACTCATGCTCTCACCATGCACTGCTTACGCCCTCACATAGTACATCACTGATTACATGTTTTATGACATAATTATATTTCAGACCCAGTAAAAAACGAAATAGTGGCCTAAAGAAAGCCTGTACATTAGCCCCTTTGCTTTTTAACTTTTATATTGTAGATATAGGTGCCGCTCTCAGGAACGATTGGTCATGCCTTGGACGACAATTGCGATTATAAATACTTGATGACGAGTGCCCTAAAATCGTAAATATATTAGTATTTAGTAAAAAAGTTAAAAAGTACTGCTCCTGGACATATATTATCCAATTATCAGCGTTTTTATTTAGAAAAATGTCAGCATATGGCTTCATGAAAGAGGTGGCCATTACTTTCATTTATCTACATTGCAACCAAAATCATAGCCAGAGTTTACATGCCCCTCTCTCACCCCAATCTTGTAAATAATAAAGGAAAAAAATCTTACAATCTTAAGTTATAGCAAAAAGGTTATTCATGGCAGACTATTTTCCTGTTTAGATCTCGCCTAGTGCAAGTTGCGAATATCAAACACTACAACGCATGTCTTGACTATTCATGTAATACAATGTGTTGACCTTTACAACGTTTTGCGTTACATTGTGGACGTTTAAAAAGCATTTTAGAGGTTATATATGTATATTAATGGAAAAAAGACAATGATCAAAGAGACGTTATAGTTAGGTGAACTAACTACAACTAAAAAACACTCAAATTCACCAGTGACAGTTACCTGAAGTGAAGCATAGTCTTATTATGAATGAAGACATTTCAGATATCAGCCATGCTATCAATTGTCCCACCTAGTTTGACACAGACTCAGCTGTCAAGGTATAATCGCTGTATAGCCCTGAATAGTAAAGCAGGAGAGCCGCATCGATACAGCTTACTCCGTCAAAAATATCTAGTTATGCTATCAAAGGCAGGTCGAAAATCTACAAAACATGCTTATAACTGAGCGCTGCCCAGGGTGGGTTGGTCTTCAACCAGGATTGCTAGGGCAAGTATGTTATCAATTGTTCTCCTATCGCAGTGGTAACCATTCTGAAACCCGGGAATACATTGTTTTTTATTGGTGCCTTCTTTTTGATTTACTAGTAACAGTGCATAACATTTAACATCCACACTGTTCAGGGCAGTCGTTCTTGGAGGAAGTAGTCTGTAGACAGAATATTGTCTATGAATAGGTGATAGTTGGGTGAAGTGGAAGTGTGGTCTTGGGAGGGAATGCAAAATGCCAAGATGATTTTGAAGAGGAGTTATGACTGGTCAGATAGAGATGTCAAAACGGAAAAGATCTGAAACAGCTACAAGAGTTGGTCTCTGCTGAACAACATGATGGTGGGCTTACCATACATGTCAAAAGTGTGTGCTTCCACAATGTCCTTACAGTTTAAAGAGTAGTAAACAAAATGAGAGACTGTGGTACTTGTGAGCAAGAAAGACGTTTGAGGAGCAGTTTTCTTCTAAATTGATACATGATTTTGTTTAGGTAATCTCCCATCAATGCCTGCGGTGTCTACCGGGCCACACTTTACTCCCTCAGTGAAGAGTTCTTCATCTGTAATGCAGTTAGAAGGTATGAGACTCTTCATAATTAAGTCTTGTTATCATTATTGTCTGTAAATTCATTCTTACTTGTTTTCATTTTTTGCCAATAATGTTATGTTGTATTTTCTGCATTATGATTTTAATTAACCTTTCGCAATAAATTCTATTTGGAACCTTGTTATCTAGTTATGCATTCCCTTAGACTCCCTTTGTCATGGCTATGTACAATCTTAAAAGTTGTCCAAAGTATGTATCCGATTGAAAATAGCCATACTATAAAATAAAAATTAAGCTGGCACATAGATAACCTTGCCAAACATACCCCTTTGACTAGAAGCCTTAAATAAATTACAAAATGTAACGACTTTTGTCAGAAGAGCTTGGTGGCAGTGTGGTACAATATATTACAGGGTTTTCCTTTCATTGCACAGGAATTTTTCAGGGTGACTTGGACTCTCTGCTACCCCAGCACATGACGGAAACGGATGAACTAAAACCCCAGCTGCAGGAACTTCTTTCTCATTTTAAGATTGCTTATGACGTGGAGGATCTCAGGAACACTGCCAGTGAGATGGAGCTCTACACAATGGTAAGTTCAAAGAGGACGCAGGGATTGCCATGTCTCCATGTCTCAGTGGATCTAGGAAAACAGGGGCACAATGTTCAAGTCCCTGGCCCTTTGGTGCATGTGTGCTATATACATGCCAAGGTATTTGAAATGGTCAGTGTCCCGTCTAATTTCAGTTTGCAGGTGGAGGTCTTTATGACATCTAGAAAGTGCCACATTCTGTAGTTTGGTCCAATTGAACACGAGACCTGACACCTTGTCATAAATTTGAAGCATCTGCATCAGCCTAGGAACAGAGGACTCTGGTTCACTGGTGTAAAGCGGGATATCACCAGCATATAAGGATATCCTGTCCTATCTCATCAACGCCCATCTAAAGCCTTATACCCGAGCTTGATTCTGGACCCACTCAGCAGTGGTTCAACTGTAAGGGCAAAAAGAGGGGGCAACAGGGCAAAACCTTTCCGTGTTCTGTTCCCTGGGACAGGGAGAGGAAAGGTCAATGATCACCGGACTCTTATCCATAGTTTGTTGTACAGCACCTGGATGTATCTTCAAAATAGGAGGGCCAATATTTGTCTATGTCAGCAATCAATCATAAAAAGCCATCAAACTGAATCAACGTCCTTCTCAAAGTCGGTTAAGATCAAGGTCTTGCATTCTCCAGTATCATCCGAACATTCAAATGCATCTAGGAGGCATCTAATACAGTGGCAGAAGTTACATCAGGCATAAAACCATTCTGGTCATAGTGAACAAGAGTACGGATCACTGCCACGGGCCTATAAGCCAATATCTTAGCAAGTATTTTGGTTTTGAGGTTAATTAGGGAAATATGTTGGTACGAACCACACTCACACGGGTTTTCCAGGCCTACGGTAAGTATTGCACCTCACAAGTCATAGGGGAGGATTCCATATTCACATGGCTCCTCACACCTGTCAAGTAGTGTTGGTGTGAAAAGGTAAGCATATTTATTTGAAGACCCCCCCGCAGGAAATGATAGGGGCAAGGGGTCTTTCTAGCTGGAAGTGACTTCAGTACCTCAAGGACTCCTGTTCACCTAAAAGTGCCTCAAGGTTGAGGTAGTTCTTGTCGGGCAGCATGGTAATAACTAGTTGTTCGACAATTGGGTTGTCAAATTTGGCTGGTGGTGGTGACAAGGATGTGCATAGGGATAGATAGAAATGCATAAAGTGTTAGGGTCTAATCCTTCATATTACTGATGTTTGATACTAATCAGAGTTCCAAGTCTCTATTGGCCAGCTAATAGAGGAACTTACCCGCTTTGAACCCATTTTCATTCATCCTATATTACATTGCTGGCTGGGCTAGAGCTGCTGTATGCAACAGATACTACTGTCTGCGCATTATTGTTTTTCAAGTTGTCTTATGTGATGCCTTATTTGGGGATTCTCTCAATTCTTGCTCCAAATTCCTGATACTTCTAGGATATTAATTTCCCTAATTCCTTTTTTTTGTTTAACTTCATTCTGGTATGAGATAATCCACCCATGAAGAACCTTTTTTAGTGCTTCGGGGACTCCACTGTGCCTATTTTGTACTTAAAATAGTCTTCTAACTGCTGTCTGAGATAATCCCTTGTATTTCTATTAATGGAGAAGTTTGCAAAGGGTGTGCTGTAGAACCTACTCTATTTTCTTTATAAGTTGAATAAGCAGACATAAATATAGAACCAGAGGTTTTATATATCCCTTTTGTATACAAACAGAGAACTTTTTATCAATCTAGTCTGTAATTAGTGCACTTTGTGAATATTTGGTTTACATCATCCAAAAGATGATCCAAAGACAGCTTTGCCAAATCTAATATCTCTGTCTTTAAAGACCTAACACATGCAAAAACGTACATGCACAATTTTCTTTCTCCATTTGTTAACAAATTAAAGCCAGGCCTATCACAATTCTTGTTCTTGTAGGCTACCACTATAATTTGTAACAACTTAATCTGCACGAAGAAATGGACCTGATTTCCAAGATGCTGAAGATTGTCCAGGGGAACAAGAGGAAATGGGGCTGTCAACGTTTGCATCCTCCCTACTTCGGCACAACAAAAAAACAAAAGCAAATGCAACCAACTGAAGGTATCTCTCTCATAGGGAATTACCCACTGTACGTGAGCTCTTCTCCTCCATATGGTGTTTCACATCCCTTCAGTTGGTCACTTTTGCTTTTGTTTGTCTTAACCTCTTTATTAAAAACTTCTAGAAAATGTTAGTATGCTCGCCATAAGTTGAGGTGTGGCCTACATGACACAACAGGATATCCCAAAAATTTAAGGTATTTTGGTAATATTTGTTTTTTTATTTCTTGCAGGTTGCCTCCAAATTTCGAAGTGTCTTCATAAAACAGCAGACAATGAAAACATTTCCTGTATATGATACTGGGGCAGCAGTTTCAGACAAGTGGGGTTTCAGTGGTAACACCATGGCCTTGAAAAAGAAAGCCAACTGGATCCCTTTTGTGAAGGTATGGAGTGGGAGATTGGTTGATGGATTTACAATTTGCAATTTTGGGGGACTTGCAATCTCTGCAGCACTGGTTGGAAATCTGCAGGTTGTAGGAATCTCTGCCACATAGTGTCGCTACTGGGTAATTGTAGTCAAGTCAGTGTTTCCACAGGAAATCCCTTTTTTTGTTTCGGTAATGACTTTGGAGCCATTTGACTAATCTCCGCAAAACTTTCCAAAAGGTTTTCTCTTGGTTGCCTAGTTTGTGCATGGAAAGTTTCAGGGTGATCCGTCAAGTGGGGGCAGAGAATAAAAGGGGACCCCAAAACACAAAATCCAAATGCATTTTCCACAGAATTTTTTAAGAAGCTCTACCATAAAAACTGAATTACACCAAATTTGCTGAGTGGGTCCAGAATCAATTTCTTAACTAAGGGGGAAACACACTCGCGCCCGAGCCTCTAAAGGCCCCAGAGACCCCTTCCTCCTGGGGCTGGCTCAGTTACTGTGTCCCGGATAGCCCAGTACGAAGGCACAGTTTTTTTCCCTGCCCTGGCTGGTGCATATGTTTGCTCCCGCCTCGCAGGAGCATTTTTAAATCTCCCACCAAGCGGGACCGAACATGCCTTACCTGTCTGCAGCAGCACAGGCAGGGAAGACCTTGCTGCTCCCACCCAGTAGGAGATTTAAGCATGCTCCCTCCAGGGGGGCAGGGAAACAGACATTGCTCCCCTCCCAGAAGGAGCAAGCACAAACAGCTGCTTCCCCCGGGCAGGTACAATGTCTGCACCCACATTATGCAGGTAGCAAGCTGGGGTCGCAGGGACTTGGGCTGCTCCCCACGACCCCTAACTTTTGGTTTGTGGGTGCCGTGGGTAGGCACCTAGCCACCCATCTCTGGCCTGGGGATAAAGTACCCGGGGCTGAAGAAGGTTAATGGAGGGGGGCCACACACCCCCTCCCCATTTTAATAGCATTTGGTCCCTGGGGATGGGGTCTTCAGGGTCTAATAACGCTATGGGGATGTGCGGCCCCTTTTCCCTTTTTAATAGCATTTGGCCCCAGAGGAGGCAGACCCCGGAGCCTAATAAGGCTTGGGAAGTGGGGATGTGCCCCTCAACCCCTTTTGATTTGCATTTGACCCTGGGGGCTGGGATTCCAGGGACCAATTAAGGCTTATGAAGGTGACTTGCATGGCCCCCTTCCCTTTTTAGGACATTTGGCCCCAGGGGAGGGGGGTCGCTGGAGCCAAATAAGGATCTGGGAGGGGGTACATACCCACCTTCCCTATTATTAGTGGTTGAAAATGGGGGATGGAATCTCTGGGTGTAGGAAAGTGCCCCTTTTTGACATGGTCATCCCCACCTTTTGCCTGGTAATTGATACACTTTTGACAGAAGTGCACTGTGTTCTTGCTATCCATGTTCCCAGAGTCAGATCTCTTTCCCTAAAACTGTGCAATTGTTCCTTCAATTGGCAATACCTTTAGCACCCCCTGTAACTCCCTAGTAAATGGTACCCCTGGAACCTATGGCAGGGAGGCTACAGTATATATTGTGCTAACCGAAGGGACCCTCTCAGCACACTCATGCAAACTGCCATTGCAGGCTGCGTGACATAGTACAGAGAAAAGTGAAGACACAGCATGGCACACCACACCTGTGTCATGACTGCAGACACTGCATTTAATATACGTACATCACCCCTACAGCCGACCTTACAGCCCTAAGGCAGGGTGCATTATATTACATGTGAGGACATATCTGCTTGAACAGATATGCCCGTGTGAGTTCCATGTTGAGTCTGTCGACTCTTGGACATTGCCAATGAACAGGGAAGTCAACTTGAGTATATATATTGGGCACTGGTGAGCACAAGTTCCCCATTACTTGATGGCTTCACTGAAACTAAAGATGTTTGGTGTCAAACATCTTGTATTAATAAGCCCACACTGATTCCAGTGATGGATTTAATAATACATGCACCCATAATGGTGCCCTCTGAAAACCTATCAATCTCTTGTGTACTAACTGACTTGTGTAGGCCAGCCTGCCACCGCAGACAGGTTTTTGACCCCCTGCAGGTGAGAGCCCACCTTCTCTGAGGACAGAAACAGTGCCCGCTCCGGCCAGAGGTGTTGTCACCTCCTCAAAGCCGGCTCGCTAAGTGATCAGCATATCAAGCCAAGAGGCTACAAAGGCCTCTGCCACCTTTGATATGCAACCACAACTTCCCCTTTTCTTAGGTGATGCCACCCCCTGCCCTGAGGCTCATTTTTCACCTGGACAGACAGGAAAA
This sequence comes from Lissotriton helveticus, assembly GCF_964261635.1. NCBI lineage: Eukaryota > Metazoa > Chordata > Amphibia > Caudata > Salamandridae > Lissotriton > Lissotriton helveticus. The sequence continues at coordinate 819,701,984 of NC_136067.1, read as the reverse complement.
TTAGCTAGTCAGGAGGCGTGTTTCCCATCAGGCTAGTTCCACCCCTAACGTGGGCTGCCTGATGTGAAAATGAAAACTACAATTCCACCATTTGGGCCTTAATCCACCATCTTGGTTTGTGGTAGAATTAGGCCTACTGAGTCAGGTTTATCCCCACTTTTCACAGGAAGTGGTCCTATAGAGGGTGAAGTCACCCGAAAGGTAAGTAGTCCATTGGCCACTACATGCCACTCTCTTTAACACCCACACATTAAGGGGCCGATTAGGATGGCGGTTTTTCCGCATCCTCCGGGCCGGCGGAAGTGTCCGCCGGCCTGGAGGATGCGGAAAAACCGCGGCGGAGACTCCAAAGACCCACCGCCAAATTAGGATGGCTGGTGGGTCTGGAATTCCGTCCGCCGCTTTTCCGCCGCGGTCGGCTTCCGACCGCGGCGGAAAAGCTATAACATGGCAGGCGGTGTCTATGAGACACCGTCCGCCATATTATGATGTTGGTGTAAATATGCTTTTCCACAGCGGCTTTTCCGCCATGGAAAAGCATACGGACATTCACTTTGGGGGCCCGTTGCGGGCCCCCTGGGTGAATGGGGGGTGGGGGGTGCACATGGGGGGTACCTATGGTACCCCCCTGCATTTGCGTACACAAAGCAGCAGGCACCGTGCGGTGCCTGCCGCTTTGTGCATGTAAATGCAACACATGCATTTTTAACATTGCGGCGGGTGCAGCTTGAAGCTGCACCCGCCGCAATGTAAAAAATAGAGGATGTGACCGCCACCCTGGCGGTCACATCCTAATTGCCATGGAGGGACCGCCGCTGCCCATGCGGACGGTCTCTCCTACTCAGGGGTGGCGGACGGACGCAAGTCCGTCCGCCATCCTAATCGGCCCCTAAGTATTTGGGGGCATCCCTAATGCCAGGAACATAAATCTCAATGGATCTAGAAGAAGAGGACAAAGAAGAGCCACGAGAAAGCGAGAACTGAAGACTGTTGTGGACTTTTGGTGCCAAACCCTGCCTTCCTGCACCAGTCTTGGCAATTTTGACCCCTTGAGTCGTCCTGCAGCTGGTTATCTGCCGAGAACCCCAACAGACTGCCAGACCTTCACAAATTGCCACCAATTTCCCTTGGAGTAGAGGAGCTACTCCCCTGCAGTCAGCAGGCACTGAAGAAGCAGAGTCTGGTTTAGCCTGTTGCTGGTCCCCGCCCAGTTCAACACAACAGTCACCCAGGAAGAGGTACCTGTGCTCCTAAAAAAGTGAGATCTGTCCCCCCATGAAATGAGTGGACACCAGGACCGTCCAGAGCTGCACAGCACCAATACCCTCGGGTACCAGACCCCTTGCAGCAACCAAGACCAGTTTAATTCCAGTCGGGATTCTAACAGCACTGAGACAGAGCAGCCACCTAGGGGCGTCAGCATCTCAGAGACCCACTTAAGAGTGGCCCAGCTGTCCTGATTTTGCACCCTGAGCATATACTCTGCACCGGATCTCTCCGGTCTGGATACTGTGCCCCCTTCCTCACAGGACCCTTGTGAGGCCACTGTTGGGAGCTCCTGGACTTATCCCTCTTTTGCAGCCTGTTTGTAGGTGGCTGCCCCTTCTTTCCACCAGCGTAGCACGCAAACCTACCAACTCTACCAGCACCTCTGCACCCGGGTGCCCCACGGCAGGTAACGAGTAGATGCTGCCAGTACTTTGGACCTTGGCCCCCTACAACTCTAAGTACAGAAGGAGACCCCCAGAAACCTACCGTAAATTACTGTATGCAAAATATGCCTTTTTTACCCATAGGAAAGCATTGCTGCATAAAAAAACATTTAAGTGAACATTTTACTTATCAGTAAAAATCAATATTTAAAAAATACTTACTTGATAATAAAGTTTTTAGTATCAAAAATTACAGAAAAATACACCTTATTTTTCTAAATTGGCCTCGTATTCATTCTTGAGTGTGTGTCTCATTTATTGCTTCTGTGACTACAACAAATACTTAGCACTACCCTCTGATACGCCTAAGCTGCTTGCCCACATTACCACTAAAGAAAGCATTTAGTGTTATCATTTTTGCCTCTGTAAACCAATAAGGGTTGCCTGGACTCTCTCCACAGTGTACCTTATTTTGGTCCACTATATTCCTACATGGGGCCTCTAATGTTCGGGGAGGGGGACTAGTCACCCTACGCGCAATATTAGTTTTGGCCTCGGGTGATGTGGTCCCTAGGAACTCATAAGGTTTGGGGTGGGCTCAAGGGCCCCCCTCTCCTACTATTATTTTTAGCCTCGAGGGACAGAGTCCCAAGGCGCCATTGGGGCTAAGATGGGGTCCATGCACGCCCTTCCCATAATGATCTGCCCTCGGAGCCTGGGTCCCTGGGACCTGGGGGGAATGTGGTCCCTGGGACAAAAGTGGCTTGGGAACAGTGGCAGTGTGACCTCCTTGAAGCCGGCTATCTAAGGGGGGGGTTGGCAGCAGGGCTTGCTGCGAACCCCATTCCACATAGCCAAAGGCCGTGCATGTCTGGTGTTGGCTGCCCGTTGAGGGTAGTTTGCAGGGCCTGACCGCATGGGCTTGGCCCCGTGGCCAATCACACACAGCACACGGTCAACTGTTGTGAGCTGCGTTTGCTTGCTTTCCCGTGAGGCCCTGTGGTGAACCCCCACCGTACATGGCCAAAGGCCATGCCCAGCGGGGGTTATGCTTTACATATGGTAAATTAATATTACATATTTTTTTTAAACCTAGAAATTCACTGAAAAAAACAATGGGTAAATTGACATTATAGTTAGGAATTGTAATTATTTCTTGATTTACATTTTTTGTTTAAAGTCAAAATTCACAGGAAAAAAACAAAGGTTACATTTACTTTATTGTTAGGTGTGATAAGAACAGTTTTTTTTTAACCATAGAAATTCACTGAAACAACTAAAGGTGAAAGTGACATAATGGTTTGATGAAACTTTCAGTGCCAACGTAACGTTTTGAACAAAAAAACACACAGAGTCATCATAATTAGCAAAGCTAGCTATAACTTGCGTCTCGCCATGCACTGCTTATGATCTCGCAAATTACATCACTCATGGCATGTTCTATGACATAATTTGACATAACTGTTGACATCTCAAAAGACATCATTGATTACATCACTGATGACCTCATCCAATGTAAATTTTAGATTGTTTTATACTTTGCATAGTGGCAGGTAGGTATCATACTAGTTCTTCACCTAATTTTGGACAAACTCTTTGCTGTTTAGGGGGGTAATTGTTTACAAAATGTTTATGCGCCTAATGGGTCATAGGAATGGAGAGGTATTGAGCACTAAATAAATGTTTGTGTGCAGGACTAACACTGTGTGCAGGTGACAGTTGATGACTCATTCAGCAATATTTATATCGTACCTCTGTGTGATCTCCTATTCTTTATCACACTCGTCTGTATTATGGTGCAGAGTTCACAGAATTCCTATCCTTTAGAAATATTTTGTGGCAATTAAAAAATGTTTATGATTGTAAGTGCTGTTTTTAAGGAAGAAAATGTACATTTAGACTAAGAACAGTGAACCTTCAGTGTAGCTCATGTAGAAATCAAGGCCAAAAGCCCATTATTTATCAAAATATTCTTCTTTCTAGAAACCAATTTGATTTATATTTTAACCAGGGGCCAATTTAAGTGGTATTCTCTCTTGGTTTATATGTATCTGCCAAGAATGCTTCTGGATGAGATGCAATTTCCATTAGGTTTACTCACTCTCTATACCCGCATTGCGTCTTTCACATATATACCACAAGCATTGGCAAAGCCAATGCATATCACTTTTTGGTTTTACCAGTACTGGTCTACTGCCCTTGCTCTTGCATTTTACCTAATCCATGTAGCATACTAGAGGTCTGGAACTCAAAAGTGCTTTCAAGGCATTGGGATTCATTGATTCCATGAACTGTAAGAAAATGGAGGCTTGACCAAATAAGATCGCAGCCTATGCCATTCCTTCTAAACAATGTTTTGTGTGCGAGTATTATGTGATGCACTGTTCCTGATATTCGCAATACACATGAATTTACACATCATGATTTTTTATGTTAAATGCGTACACAAAAACATAGCTTTGCTTCTTCATTCTCACCAATGTGTTTACATTTTGCCTCACAGATTAAACCTAAACGAGATCCCTGGCAACAGAAACTGATGACTAAACTGAAGCAGTGCAAAAAAGTAGACGAATTATTACGGATCCAATCAGAGGCTATCAAGGTGAAACAAAAATGTTTTTAATTGAAATGTTTTAATTGCACGTAAATGTGTTACATCAGCAAAAGACTTAATTTTCACCCATCCTCCCCCAAAACAAATCTGGATAGTACGCTGACTCCCAAAAAGTGCCGTGTATCAGATAATTGTGATACACTAAGACACTTTTGTGGCATTGACCGGTTTTGCGGATGTTGATGAGCAAGGCCACATTGTTTTGTATACATTATCACTCTTGAGCTACAGGTTGTAGACTAACGTAAACCAAATCTCATCTGGTCACTTTGAAAATTGGATCTTACATTTAAATTGATCTAATTTGTTTTTCTAAATTCACCACAAATGCTAATTGGAGCTACCTACCTGACTGTTAGCAGCTGTGATGCCCGCGTCATCTGGTGTGGGAGGGTGGGATCAGTTTTACTGGTGAAGCATAACATCTACAATCCTGATAGCTGCCTTGGTCACCCCCTCTTTGGCCACACTGGCTACCCCCCCCTCTTCTCCGATTGGAGGCTTTTAAAAGTCTGCATGCTTGGGCCTCCATGCACATTGTCTGATGCTCTTTCCTTGCGCTTTTTTCTTGCTGCCGTTCCCAATGGGGGGTCACACACAGAGGAGGTTAGCCGACGTCACTCAAGGGTCGGCTACACCTTCTGGTCTGACTGTAATAGTAATGGGAAAGAGCAGAATCGGTTATACGCCAGGAGGAGGAAAGGGGCTGGATACCGCGATGCCGCTAGTCATCCGCCTGAACACCCGGTAGCGGCCCCGCCCTCCCCCGAAGCGCAGTCCGGTCGGCTGCATCCCTGGCAGAGAAGACTACCTCGACGAAGAAACTACCTGCCTGTACTATTGGTGAGGTACGAATGCGGCCAGTGGGGGAGGGGTCCACGAGTTAGACTAGAGGCCTTCCCTGCTGCCGTGCCCTTTCTGAGGATCTTGTTCTCGGCTGAGAGATCAGCTGACACTGCCGCTTGCTGTGCGCCACTCAAATGCGCGAAATTCACCCCCATATCTGTGGCAGCCCTGTTTTAAATGTTGATCAGGGAGCTACCGCCTGTGCAGTTGGTCGGATGCCAGTGCCCCAGGGCTTGGGACGTGCCTTCACACTGCTCAACCGAGACCATAAACCTGCTGAGGCCCAAAACTGCCAGACACCCAGTAATACCAAGGGAGGGGAGTAACAGGCTGCCGGGCCCCGCGGGAACACATCCAACCAGGACCCCAGAGACACCAAAAGGAGACAAGGCTCCACAGGTCACACAGGAGGGCACAGGAGGCAACCATCTTAAAATCGGACTACAGGATGCCGGCAGGTTAACAGCAATAAGAAGGAGGGGTGCAACAATACAAAGACACAACAATATAAAGAGTCTCCATGACCCAGCACAATTCTGGTATACACCGGGAGGCACCCAAACAACGCAACCATGGCAGATAGGTCACCCACCTGGCCCTTTTTCCTGCTTACCTCCCTAGTCAGCTGAGACCTAGCTACTTTTGTATGATGCGCGATGGTGCTATCTCACGAGCTATAGAGGAGATTGACTTTGGACTCCCTCCTTTGACTATCACCTACCCTTCGGGCAAACGCTCCCGCATCTCTCCTGACCTTATCTTCCCCCTCTCCCTTCCCCCAACCCTCTCCGCTCTCCGCTCCTACTCTTTCCAGCTTCTGTCTTCTGCCCTCACCTGCCCTTGCCCTATGTCCCCACCCTGTTTTTCTGTGAACCTTTTCCCTCGACACTTGAGACCGAACTATTTTGTCTGATGCCCGATGGAGCTACCTGGTTAAGCTATAGGGGAGATGGGCCGTGGATTCCCTCCTTGGTCGTCACCTACCCAGTCGGTCTTTAGATAGACTTCCTTTCGTCTCTAAGGTTGTCTCTTCCCTTATCCTCACTTTCTCATCTCCCCTACCCCCCACTACTTTTCTCTCTCCTTTCTCTCCTCTACTAATGTATTGCTGATTGTTTGATGTAATGTGTAACTGTTGTTTTTTTTCTGTTATATTGTTGAAGCACATTGTTGCACTTCCTTTCGTCTCTCCTGTCGTCTCCTCCCGCATCCTTCCTCGAGCTATGTCTCTCCTTCTCTCCCCTCTCAATGTATTGAGACTGAACTATTTTGTCTGATGCCCGATGGAGCTACCTGGTTTAGCTATAGGGGAGATGGGCCGTGGATTCCCTCCTTGGTGGTTACCTACCCAGTCGGTCTTTAGGCAGACTTCTTTTTCGTCTCTCCTTATTGTCTCCTCCCTTTCTCACCTCCCTTGCCCCCGCACTACTTTTCTCTCTCCTTTCTCTCTTCTACTAATTGTATTGCCTATTCTTTTTTTTGATGTATTGTGTAATTGTTGAACTTTTTCTGTTACATTTTTGATTCTCATGTAAAGTGCTCTGATACCTTCGGGTCTATCCAGTGCTATATAAAACTCTTTAAATAAAATAAATAAATAATAAAAATAAAATAAATAAGTTATAGGAGCTTTCCTAAAATCATACAATTTGTTATTTATCGCATCTGTAAAGGTAATAGATTCTAGAGTTAGACACCCAGAAATCAAAGACCGCACCCTCCGCAGTGAGGTTTTTTTATCTGATGAATTTGATAATAGCGAGACTTGGGTGTCTACCAGAAAATACTGGTTGGTCAAACACCCAGTACCACTTACCACCCACCAGTGCCCTGTACATACATGGCAGCCACAAAATCAATGGTCCCAATATCACTGCTGGAGCCTCTGATTCAAACCAGACTCTCCTATCCAGCACATTAAAGGTGAAGATACGTTAAATAATCTGGGAGTGGCTCATATTTTCCTCATTCCCTTTCCACTTGATCTGGTAACATAATAAATGGACAATTGATTTCAATATTTTTGCAGTGCTTCATAATAATGGTGTCACTAGACGATGTTTCACAAGTTATCTCTCTGATAAATTGTGTTATGCTTTAGAAGTAGCTGGCATGTGGTAATACATGTATTGCTCTGGCGTTGTGTCTAAAAGCTATTGTGAAATGCCATGTGGATGGCTAAAAAGCCTTTTATAATGTGACAAAAGGTATCGCTTTAAGCATTGCCACTAAAGCCCTTTAGCAGAATTTTCATTTAGGAGGAAACACAATTAAAACGATTATATATGAGTACATATCACTAACTTCACTGTCTCTAAGGCCCCTACTCACAAAGGTAAACCTACATGTGCAGATTGCGTCACATTTATATTTACTACTACATCTCCAACTAAATTTACACTATTTTGCTATTCACCATTGTGACTGTAAAGTTACTCTGAGGTATATACTTGTCTCCATCCTCTCAAGGAGTCTCTTAGGCCAGAATTTACAAGTGTAAGGCCAGAATTTACAAGTGTAAAGTTTCAGTCATAATTTTTCAGTAGGCAGAGACCTCTGCTACCATTACAGGGTTCTCCCTATGGGAAAGTATAGAGGAAATGCAAAATGTTTATTACACATTTTAAGAAAATGTTAACAATAGTTAAATGTAAAATGTTAAAGTTAAATAATTTAAATACTTTTTGAAACCTAGAACTAATCAAATGTTACCACACATTAAATTAATTGTTTATAAATTAATTCAACTATATTTCAATATTGTATTAATAATATTTTTACAAAAATAAAAACAAATCCCACCTACCCTACAGTAGAATTGTTTTTTTTAATGTAATATGTATTAAAAAAAAGGTTACGTTTGGAAATAATTGAAATGGTTTAACTTTTTTAACAAAGTTTAATTTAGTTTTCAATTTAAAATAAGTAATAATAAAATAGTACAGTAACATTATGTATTTATTATATATTTTTTAATATTAAACAACATATCAATATTGTTTTAAAAGTCTAAATAATGTTATTTAGTTAACATTATTTCCTATAGGGTGTTATTTTAATTCCCTGCCGCCATTGTTTTATATGGGTATGAGTTCCAGTACCTGTGAGTGGTCATGTGTAGTTCTCTGAGGCTGCGCTGGAGTATATTTACTACTTTTTTTTTTACCTTTTGGGTATAGTAACTGTAGGAGTGTAGATTGTGAATAGCAATGGGCTTACTCTTTTGTACATTGAGGTTTAAATTTGCATGTCTCACTCTAAACATCTACTTTCCCCTTCCTAAACACCTCCCCTTTATTTGTACGTATTTCCCATTTTTCAGCCACTGCTCCCTGTCCTTTCCATATTTAATTTAAAAAAATGTGGAAGTGTGTGTGTGTTGATCTCGGCACATGTGGCTGAGACCTCTGCACAGACAAGGTAGGAGAGACAGTTCTCCGCATGTAGGTTAGTGAAAAGTATTTTTGAGCATGTCATAGTACTAATGATGTACTGCTTCACATACTACAAAATGCAGTTTGTGAACAGGCCTCAAAGTATTTTGGTATAGTTTTATCCTATCTCGAGTATCATACACACTGTAATATTTTAATATTCTCTGTTGCATTTAAGTCATCTTTTTTGGTGTAATTGTGTTTTCATGGTGGAAAAAATCATGTTCTATGATTTATATTAGGTCGCAAATGTAGAAAGAGTGTTGGAGGCCCTCCAGGACCATGCGGCATCCGTTCTGGAACCTGTTACTGTGCAAAGTGTCTCAAGCCGTCCAAGCCACCATCTCTGGGCACAGATTTATGACAGCTCAGATGCAGAATCAAAGGTACATTTGATTTAGAAGCATCCTGCAGTCTATCTATTCTCTGATTACTTTCTGTCAGATCTGACACTCAACCCCAACTTCTGCATTCAATAACAAACCCACCTGCACGAATCAGGCAACTCATTACGGTAAATAAAACCTGCTTTCAGAAAATATAACGACGTTCAAAGCAGGGGAGATGGCTCAAACTATGCTGTTGTCTAGAAATCTCTTACTGCAACATATTGCAGATTCAAAAAAAGATTCACCCTCCTCTTAAAAAAAAATTGTTCAAACAAGAGGCTAAGTCTAAAAATGGTACCATGACATGTTTCCCGCCAGAAAGAGAAAGGGGAGGAACTTTGTACAGATTTGCAAAGTTCCCACAACATCTTAAATTTGATTTAGTCAAAATGTATCTAAGCAAATAGTAGAGAGCACTGACGAGGGCGAAAGAACCAACCATATTGGCAAAGGGGCCGCTGGTTTTAGGAAAATATTCAGCTTGATTCGCAAACCAACCATCCCAGATGCTATGAAGAGTGTATGATTGAAGAACAATGCGCAAAATATTGTACCATTCTCTGAAGAGAAAATAATGAAAATTCAAGAGGGTGTAACAAATAACCCATTGGAACACTCCTACTCCTAAAGAGCTCCTTTCGCTTAGGACTTTACAGTTTCCTCCTTGCTTTCCCCCGTTACTAATAGAGAAGAGGTTAAAAAGATTGCAGTCAAATTCAAAGCCTTAAACCTACCAGCCGAGTGCTACCAAACCTAATACTGAATGCATACCGAGCAGAGGGGGTTGTCTCCTAACACTTGAATGGGATGTAAGTCAACCCCATGCCTGAAAAAACTGTGGCTGAACAGGACCCCAACTAAATGCTAATTTTAATCTCCTCACCTCTAGTAAAATTAACAAAAAGTTAGACCTGAGATGTGGAGCACACAAACTCCAAAACGACCTAAAGACCACGATGGGGAAAATTATGGGTTTTGATAACATAGCTCTGCTTGCCTTGCTGAGAATCTGAGTCTGCAGACCTCAGGTGCCTCCTCCTCCATCTGCAGTTCACATTCTTATATCCTGGAATCCCCTGCAGCCTTGAGTTGGTTCCCCTTGGAGTGTGGGTTGCATAAGTTGATACAGGAACACCTTTGAGCAAAGACTGTAAAACCTCCCTCCCATCTGCTGTTGGAACTCACATGACATATTGAAAGTCATGTGGCAGGAGAAGGGGGCGACTTTCCCATGATTTTGCTAAACTGGCAAGCTGTGAAAGGAATTTAGAAATAAATGCTAGGTATAGTCTGTACTATAAGATGTTATGGGCACAAATAAGTAACCCATCAATTTCTGCCATTCCAATAAGCTCAAAGAGAGTCTGCTGGGAGCAACTTCTGGGTCCCAACTAACTGACTGTGAATAGTGGAACAGGGCTCATCTCATGGGAATTGACACTTGCTAGCCTTTAGTCTTCAGCCTTCTCATAGGAATGACACTTTAGCTCAGTAATTTGAATCTGTTTGCTTTGCACCCTCACAAGCAATGCAATCTCAAGGTCTTATGCTCAGAAGAACATGGGGTGAGGTTGTGGGGGAAAGAGACTAGAAGGTGATAAAACCTTAAGTTTATTATACTATTTGAGTTCCAGTAAACTGATCCCCCCAACCCTGAGGAGTCAAAGGCTATTAGTCTTTGGCTCACGTCTACCAGACCTATATCTTGTACTCCATAGAATAAGCAATCTAGGAAGAGGGTCAACCAAAATAATTTTTCCAGGAACTTGATATCTGGAAATGAACATATTTTAGAAGTTCTGGCTCCTGCACCAGAAGGTTGTGGCCTCTAGGCCCTAGCCGTCAATAACTCGTTTTGCCTGTGACTTATACTCCGGATTTATTGGACACTTCAGTCCACTGGCTGAAGATATGCCAAAGGCAATCTCATCTGCGCTCGTCTGCACCTGGACCGGGCCCAGTGCCACAATTGCTGGACCTCCCGCCCTTAAGAAATATCATCACCCAGCTATGCACCCTTGACCTCGGATGCTGCAACAAACACTTCCACCGCTTTCACCCATGCTCTATGGAAAGACATTTCACCTGCATCCACTGCACCTCAACTGTCACAGCACACTCAGCAGCCCACCCACAAGCCCGACGCGAACACACCACAGACACCATTAGAACAAAACCACCAATTCACATGCACCATTCTCAACAAACGCTCACTATGCAAGCATTCCACTGAATGATGAAATCTCATTGCCACCCTTGCACCGGACATCACCTTCCTCATTGAGACCTGGCTCTACCCCACATCTGCCCAAGATATTGCCACAGCATTCTATGACAAATATAACATTCTCACCAGGACCTCAACAACAAGCTGTGTGGAGAAACAGCCATCATCCATGAAAGGACCATGCAGTGCACCACCAACACCACCACCCCCATGGAACATCTCAACTTTAAGTTCCACACGGATGACAAGACAACCATCAGAGTCACTCCCACATTCCGACCCTCCAGGCTCACACACCAGCTTCTGCAACACCATCGCAGTCTTCATTGTGATCCTAGCCTTAGACTTCAAGGACTACATCTTTCTCTGCAACCTAAATTTCCACATCGATGATCCCAGTGAAAACACAGCACACCTCTTCAACAATATGAGCAACCTCGGATTGACCCAGATCGTTCACTACCCTACACAAACAGCAGGAGACACTCTGGACCCCATTTTTACCTCCAACTGTTGTGTCAAATACAGCACATCACAGAACCCAAATGGACCGATCACTTCATAGTTCACTTCAGCATTTCCAGCCCCTGCACTGCCACTCCCAAGATGATCAGCACCCCCTACCAGAGGTGGAACAAAATCTCAGTGAACAGCATGATGGGTGCCCTCACCACCTACAATCCCGTTACCGTACCAACCTCAAACAGGGAGTGAAAAACTTCAATGACTGGGTCACCAATTACACCGACAGCATCATCCCCATTAACTGCAACATCCATAGAAAATCCTCCAAAAAGGCTATTTGGTAAACCAAAGAACTCAGAACATTGAAACAAGACAAAAAACAGCTGGAGAGGAGATGCTGCACATTCAAGGATACCTCCGACGAGGTAGCCTTTAATGCCTCCCTCAACCTCTACCACCACCTGCTGAAGGCAAGAAAGAAAGCAAACACAAGGACATGATGGACGGAGCACTGAAACTTTTCAGACACTCAACCCCAGTCACAGATCTTGGTTGAATCTATCATCGTTCTTTAGCTCACTTCACCACCCCAGTTCAGACCCAGCTATATGCGAATCAGTCTTGACCCTGTGCCTCATGGGAACAGCCCAGCCCGAACTGCCAAGCCAGGTCTTCCCTGAACCGGAAACAAGCATCCTGGGAATGGTTTTGGGACAACACCCCTCATCAGCCAGGCTAGCTTGAATCCAGTGGCAAAGTGAGCAAGGGACCCACGTCTGGGAATACCCTGCCAATTTAGGGCCAACAAAGCAAACACAAGTAGATGATGGAGGGAGTGCTGAAACTTTTCAGACACTCACCCCCATTCAAAGATATGGGTTGAATCCATCATCATTCTTTAGTTCACTTCGCCACCTCAGTTCAGACCCATCTATATGAAAATCAGTCTTGACCTTGTGCCTCATGTAACAATCTAGCCCGAACTGCCAAGCCAGCTCTTCCCTGAAATGGAAACAAGCTTCCTGGGACTGGTTTCGGTGTAACACCCCTCACCGGCCAGGCTAGCTTGAATCCTGTGGCAAAGTGAGCAAGGGGCCCACGTCTGGGCATACCTTGCCAACTTAAGGCGAACAAAGCAAACACAAGGAGATGATGGACGGAGCGCTGAAACTTTTCAGACACTCAACCCCAGTCACAGATCTGTGTTGAATCTATCATGGTTCTTTAGCTCACTTCGTCACCTCAGTTCAGACTCAGCTATATGCAAATCAGTCTTGACCCTGTGCCTCATGGGAACATTCCAGCCTGAACTGCCAAGCCAGGTCTTCCCTGAACCAGAAACAAGCATCCTCGGAACGGACCCTCACCACCTTCCAACTGGATTCCGACAAGTCCCTCTGTGTAGGGATTGCTGCACACCTCCTACAGAGACTTCAGACCATACAGAACGCCACAGCCAGACTCATCCTGGGCCTTCCCTGAAAAACCCACATCACACCGCACCCCAGACACCTCCACTGGCAGAAGAGATGCCAAATTCAAGCTGCTGACCCGTGCACACAAGATACTAAACAACCAAGTCCCCGCTCACATTAAATACCACCTGAACTTCCACCATTCATCAAGTAAACTATGCTCAGCTGCCATCTCACATTCCCACACTCCCCACATCTGCTGAAGAAGTGGAGGACGCTCCTTCTCCCACATCGCAGCAAAAACATGGAACAGCCTCTCCACGCAACTCTGTACCATCACCTCACTTCTGAAATTTCGAATGGCCCTCGAGACCTGTTAGAATTGTTCCCCGGGGCCTGCAAACGACTGGATACCCTATCGGGTGATCAGACATGCTTTATAAATCCTGATTGATTGATTGGTTAATTCAGCATTTCATCTCATTGTTTGCTGGCTCTAAAAATGGAAGTGACTCCTATTTTTCTCCAGGCTGTTTACCATCTTCATAAAACGAATAGGTTTAACTGTCACTTTCAATTCAGTTCTCAGATCTGGTGTATATGCCTCCCCCCTGATATTTTGGTATAACGGTTACCATGGGTGCTATTGCTTAAAGAGTGGTGAATGTATGAACCAGAGGGACTGGGACCAACATGATGAAATGGCTGCTTCATCAGTTCCCTTGACTGCCTCACTCGCACTGTGCTCCCCTCTAAAAAGCCTTTTGAAAACTAATTTGCCCTCTGACCTATAACATATTTACGTATGCTAACTTTAAGACTATCAAAGACATCAACCAATAGCTGAAAGAGTTAATTCTTTATTAATATATGACTCATATTAATCATGATTGAGGAATTACAGAGTCCACTAGCCGAAATAGAGAAACTCACTAATAGTCATGCCAGCACTTTCTGTAATGTTACAGATCACCTGGCAGCGAAGATCTAAAATGCAAATATTGACAATTAAAGAAAGCAAAGTAAAGGAAAGACAAAGATATACTAAGTGTGATTGAAGCACTTGGGGGTTTTCTAGTGTAGTGCAATGTTAACATCAATTAACCTGTCAACCACAACACAGTGCGGCTCACCCAAGAGCAATTCTTGTCAAGGTTTTACGCTTTTCTTTATAAGAGCATCTGTTTTCCATAGCCACGCTGATGCAGTGGTCAAAGCTAGGGATGTTGTCCATCTGTTTGTTAGGGGTTTGCAAGAGAAGATAGTGGATGGGGCAGTGTATTAAACGTTTTCAAATCTGGAGTGATACGATTAGCCTTTAGGCGCCAGCTAGGTTAAAAGGCATTCATAGTGCCCACGCATGATTTGTTACATTGTGACTCAAGTGCAGTGAAGATTGATTACACTGAAAAGACTCCAATCTCGATTAATTGCTTGAAGTCTGGCGATCAAGTGTACAAAAGGTCTTTTTTTTTATGTACATGAATATTCTTTTTCACTTGATTAACTGACTTTCTATTGATTTTCTGCCTAAGCTTCATGAGATGTATATATGTATAGGTATTTGTAGAGTACAAGCCTAACTTCAGAGAAACAGGGGGACTTTAGAGAACCTGGGCATGAGCCCTGAGTTATGATTCAGGATAGTTTACCACGAGCAGGATGATTGTGAGTGGTGAATCCTATTGTGAGGAGATTTTATGTTTTCTGAAGATGTGGCCCTTTTTTCAGAGACGTTTAGTGGTTGGGAAGAATCTGATTTTGATGTTAATGTTGGTCCAGATCCTGGGGCCTACATGCAGAAGGTATTTCTCCTGAGTTTCTGGCTTTGCAGATTTGTGTTTCTAGTCTGGTGATGTCCTGGCTTCCACCATGGTGGAATGGTGCTGTTCACCTGAGGTAAACGATTTCTCTTGCAGGGACGGAAAAGTGCCAGTTATGGAGGCCTTGCAAATGATGTAGCTTATTATGAAAATGGTCCAGGTCTGGATGAATCCAATGTAGTTCCATCAGGTACGAGTGATGATGCTTGAAATTCTTTGGGCCTTTGATGAGGATGTGCTGCTGCATGTAGGATTCCTTTCAGGTGAGCTAGTGTGGTGTAAGGGAGATTGAAGAGAAGGCTGTTGTCTCCATTTGTGTGCTAGGTGATCGTCTAGTATTCATATTTTGGGGCTGGTATTTGCTGCGGGAAAGCTTTGTCAGAATTATATTTTTTTGGAGAGGTGGCACTGATAGCGGTGGTTGATTCTCTCAGTGGGGAAATGTGGATACGAGTGAAGTGTGTTATTAGGATGGGATGCTGATAGATTTTAGGCTTGTGTTGGTAGATGGAGCATATTAAAAAGAGAGTAGATGATGTAGACCAATGGATTTGTTTGAAATTCAATGATATGTGAAGGGTTTGAATGCTAGCATCAAAGAAAGGCCATTATGCTGTGAGTTTCCATGGATGCAGGTAAGTACATTGTCCTTTTAAGAAACACTTCTTGCCTTTGTTAAGAGGGTATTTCCTAATTTGAGCTGTAAATGATACTTAAAGAGGTAACCAAGTTTAGCTGTGTGGTAGTACTTGATGTGATTTCCAATCTTTCTTCATTCAATAGAAAAGTTTTTTTATTTTGTATTTATTTATAGGTATTTTATCAAAGGCATACAATGGATATCCATACAGTACATTGCAATATCCAAACATTATCATCAACTGTATCATCATGTCTTAGTCATCAATACACAGCTATATAGTTTGGTGTGATTGGAGCTAGACAACCAAATTCATCCAATAGTCTCTGGGTTTGGACCCGGAGGGTAGTTCTAACTCCTATGTCTTGAGGGTATCCTTACATTATGCCATATCCTTAACCCACTGTTTGGCCTGTGGGGTGCCCCTGCTACCCCAGTATATTGAAATTCTTTGTTTTGCCAAGAGCGGTGCTAATATGCAAAATTTACGTTTGGTGGCTCGTACATTGCTGACGAGGCCCAGCAAACATGTTCGAATTGTACAGTCGATGGGGATTCCTAATATCACACTCAGAATCTGAGCACTATCAGTCCAATATGTTCTACCTGGCGTACATTGCCATGCAAGATGAATAAAATTGGCATTATCCGCACCACACCGTTGACATCTTGCGTCTGAACGGAGGCCATATTTGTGTCATTTAGCAGGAGTATGATATGTTTGGTGCATGTATTTATAGTGCAGGATATGTTCCTTCAATTGAAAAGTTGATTGATTTCGACCTGGATAAAGCGTAATGTGCATTTTAGTAAGTCTTTCTAAATGGGATGACCAAGAATGGGGTAGAAGCACCAAATAAGTTCTGAATCATTGGTGCTAAGTATTCCTAGGTTAATTGCGCCACTATTCTGGTGGAAGGTGAAGGATAGGGACAGCTATAAATAATGTGATCTATTTCTAGATCATGCAGTGGTGCTGAGTGTGTTGTTGCATGTCTCGCCACTGTAACTTTGATGTTTTCAGCATACATCTTAAGATTAACCTTGTCTTGACCAACATGCACACCTTTGCCAGAGGCTTCATTGTTTGGCCTAAGAGTTCAATGTGAAGCTGTGGAAATGACTGTGGACACTTATCTTGTTCCTATTCAAATATAGATCGATTGTGAAAGTCAACTGTTCATTTTAATATTTGACCTTCCAATTGGGCCCAAGCTCTAAGTAGGAAAATAAGGGGTACATTCTCATGTGGATCATTGTCGGGACCTATTATTGTTTTGTTCTTTGTGTGATTGACATTAGCAATATAAGACCTTGTTAGTATTGTTGTCTGCTTATCATTTGCAAAATAGTCCTTACTGATTTGGTGTGCCAGATGAGACCAGATGTAAAACAATCTGACCACGAGGATCTTTCTAAAGGTTTTGATGTCACTGATAAGGAGGGAGACAGGGATGGGTCTTAACCTGGTTGTAGAATGACTACTTATTTCATGGTATGTGTTAAAGTTACTTAAGCGTCTAGTGTAGGTGAACAAGTCTGTAGTTCTGCATAAGGGTTGTGGTGCAAATATTTTTAAAGGGTGAACATGATCTTTTAGTATGTTTTTGGTTTCTGATGTCCCCAGAATGTATTCCCTTTGGACTGCGCTCGCTAATGAAAATGATTGTTCTGTCACATGTCTTTTCAGTATAATCATCTTGTAAAACGTGGCTCTCCAATATATAGTGCCAGATGAAAGTGCTGGAAGAATGACAGTTTTTCCTTTTTTATCACTGTGACGCAAGCCACCAGCAAGGTGGATTGCCATTCAATACCTTGCTGGCTTTGAGTCTCTCTTAGTATTGCAGCTGGTTGAGACATAGGAGGGTATGCACTGAATTATATATCACAACGTTACCAGTTCTTCATAGTCAGCTCCATCATCTCTGGCCCAGGTGTCATTGCACTGGTGATCAAGTGTAGAGGAACTGAGAAGTGGGGCACACAATGAACACACCACGGTGGTATAGATAGGTGTTTAATGGAGACTTTTTTAATGAGTATTTAACCACAAGATGAATTTCGTTTTGGTACAATTTCAGGTATGGGTTGATAAGCCCTTAAGTGAATGAGTACAATTATCAAGCACGCAGTGCTCGGAGTATAGAATCATAGTCACAACGCTATGTTTTCTTCATATTGTCAATGGAGGTGTTCAGACCTAAGAATACAATAGTTGCTCTGTGCTCCGCAGAGCGAGTAACCTATTCTCTTTCTTCTTTGGCCTAAAGTCATGGCTCTACCCCTTATGGAAATTAAATTTCAACATCGCTCATGCAGATAGACTTGATCTTTCCATAAATCATGCAAGCCAATGTCTTACATTGGTCTGTATTTAAAAAAAAATCTTGGTAGCTATTTCCCTTTGTAACTGTGTACAACACATGTTGACCGATTTATTTGATATCTTTCTGTACATAGTCTGAAAGCTGTATCGGCCTCACTTACAAATCTCTCTAGGCAATATTTTTGTGACATTCAGACTTAGAACTCTCAAATTCACAAATGAGTTGATCTTTTTAGAGATCTGGGTGCTAAATATGTCGCTCGTATTTATCTTCTGTTTCAGAGGCAAGATGAGAGTATTTCAATACTGCAGGGTTTCAAGGGCACAGATAGTACGGACTTCAGCAAACGTCCTTTGTCTTCAAGGAAGAAAAAAGAAACTGGGTAAGATACAGAAATGTTTTTCAGTGCAAAAAAAGTAACTAAAATGTAATTGCGTCGTAAAAGCTGAATGGAAAGAAATATTTTTAAACTGACACTGAGTCTTTGATGAGTTTGGGTAAGTGAAATTAGGGCTTGAACCTGTTTGGCCTGATTCCTAGAGTTAAACTTACACTTTTGTGTAAGTTTACTATTTTTTCGCTATTCACAAACTAGGGTTTAGAAGTAACTTTATGACCTTGTAGACTCTGCAGTCGGGGCGGAGAACTACGTTAATATAAAGATAGCCTATTTAAGTGTGGAGTTCTCCTCCCCGACTGTGGAGTCTCTGCGGTTGTAAACTTACTATTTAATCTAGGAGTGGGCAGAGCTCGCAGAGTTCCAATACAGCTGAATTCCGCTGAGTTGCATAAAAACTCTGTGGAAGTCCGCGGAGTTCCCTTCAGTCCAACCCAACCTCAGAATAAAGACTGGAGGCCATCCGCTGCCCCCGAAATATGAGCCAGCAGCCTGTTGGACCCCAAAACCTCGGAGTGATACACATCAAAATATCGGAGTCCCCTGAAAAATGAGCCAGTGGCCCAGTCAGACCCGAAACCCAGGAGTGATACACATTACAATTTCAGAGCCCCCCCCAAACATGAGCAAGAGGTCCGTAAGACCCCACAAAACTCAATGGGATACACAGGCAATTAGGATATCAGAACTCCCTGAAAAATTAGCCAGTGAAGCCTTAGCCCCACAACACATCTCTGATGATAGTGCCCAGAACACCCCAAAACATGGGCTTGCATATCCAGCCCCTCCCCCAATGCACACGGAGCACGCACCACACCCTAAAAATCGACTAGCAGAGAAGAGACTCTGCCACCTCCCTCCCCAATTACCACCTGCGGAGCATTAGACCCCCACAGACTGCTGACACTGACCCACCCCCCCTCTCCCCCACAACAGACAGGAGGCCGGCTAGATGGCAAATTAAAAAAGCTTGGTGGTGAGTGTCGCAGACATAATAATATACTTGTAATGGGGTGCCCTTTATAGGATGTTGGACAGGCCCCTAGCGATGTATTCAGCATCTAGGGTCACTGTTTTACCCAACCAAAAGCCAGCTTTCTTTCTTACCTTGTTGTTTCTGCTGCCGCTGCTCACAAAGTCCTATGACCCCCGAGTACATAGGCGATGGCCATCCAGCCCAGCAGCCATGGCAGGGCAAAGCAGAGTAGAGCACTGGTGACGGCCAGGGTTATTTCTTCACCTTCACATGGATGGCACAGGCTAATGATTTTACTACTGTGCTGCCTCGTCCAGGCCGCGCCCACGAGGAGGAGCTAGAAGCGAGTGGGGCAAAGGGCACAAGGCAAAGGTCGAAAGTAGCCCATTGCAGCCTGGAGGCGTGGCCAGCTCCTCCATGGTGACCACACATCGACCAACCATTCTGTGTCCCCGAAAGGGGCGCAGTATCCTGCCATTCCTGTGAGTGCAGGCAGTGCATGCTGGTAAACTCCGCTCAGCCATTGGTGGGTGGAGTTTTGATGAAGTTGGTGCTCCTAGCAGAGTGCGGAATGGGCAAAACTCTGTGAACTCCCCCAGCAGAGCAGAGCTCACCACCCACTAATTAAATCCTAGTTTGTGAATACTGAAAAAATAGTAAATTTACACAAAATTATATTGCCCAAAAGGTAGAAACCCTAGTATCCCTTGCCCTAGCTCTAACATCACCACTTGCGTCAAGCTCAATGGCAAGCGAGTACCTGGGCAAACACCAATTTTAGATATTAAATATCCAAGGCCACCATAGCAGATTTTGAAACTTGTGCACACTAAACGTATCTGTAGATTTTATGCTGTCATATATAATCAAAATATATGACAAGAAAGAAACTAGGCAAAAGCACCCACAGTGAAAATAAATGAGGTGGTCCAAGAAATCACTGAAGAAATAGGGATGGAGGATTTGGAAAGAAAATGGTTTGAGACCACAAACTCTATTATTGAAACTGCTAGAATAAAAAACTCTCAAATGTTAAAGATTTTCCAAAAGTATGAATTTTATAAAATGCAACAGAAATAATAGGCATGGGAGAATCACTTCATGTGTGTGTATGAGCTTATATATTCTGATTTCACTCAGGATTTTTCCTGTAGAAAATTGAAGAGCTGCAGCTGTCGCCATCATTAGATCTTTCATAAATTCACATGCCTGAATCATTTCCTGTCGTGATACTGAGTTTCCCAGCCAAACAACGGGGAATCATTCAAGCATATAAATCTATGAAAGCTACCACTGCTAGAGAAATGAGGTTTAGTTAAGGATCAATTTATTTTCCTGCATTAGATCTTGATTCACAGACTGGAACCATTCCCTGTCATTAGGTTGGGAATCTCAGTCTGACAACTGGGAATGATTTAAGTTTGTGAATCTATGAAAGATACCAACGTTGGAGAAGTGGAGTTACATATAAGTACTTTATTTCCTCCAATGCACACTGGGCACTTTCTCCTATTCAGTGATATCTAGTCTAACTACAATTTTTCAAAGCCTTATTTCGACTACAGGATCATGTCACAAGAACCAGATTCAACCAGCTCTGTTCATGCACAAGTCAAATTTAAAGTCTGATGTTTACCAGGAACTAAATGTATATTCCTGTCTCTCCAAGACAGGGCACAGGCCGAAATAGATTTCTGATGTCTTCACTTATTATTCACTACTCTGTCCAGCATATCATTGCCAACAACTGAATAGGTCTGGGCAATCCTTCAGAATACATTCTCAAGGCAAACCACACAAAGAGAGAGGAGGTGGGAAGGCCACCATATGTCCTTCCAGAGAATGAAACCTACCACATAAACAGGTATGGTGGCATTAATGAGAGTGTGAGAGAGACATTATTCTCTGCATCTAGTTGCCTAACAATTGTAGGAACAGGCGGGAAGCCAAAGACTTTTTGCACGTATGCTGTATTTGTAGGGAAAGGCATCCTTTATAGGGGGAAATCTTGAACAGGTATAATGAGGGCAATCACTTAAACCTGTTCCTCATCTGCCAACATGTTTCTGCCCATTAATTGCCAAAATGGTCTTGGGCATTCTTTAGGGCTAGTGGATCCCTTCCAAAGTATCTGTGACTTCTTAACAATCACTAGAATGAAGAGAATATTGGTGTAAACTACCTTTAGCCCGCGTGATTCCTACTTGGTTCTGGTTTTACTGTTCAATAGGTTCCTACATTGAAAACATTAATAGAAATAAGTGATTGTTGCATTTCAAACAGAGAACACAAGCAAATGGAAGAGACTTGGACTCACAGTATATATACAATTAAAAATGTGGGCATACAAATGCAACATCACTGCACACCACTACAAACAATAAAGTGTGAAAGTGACATGACATGGCAATCATCACATGGAAAAATTAGGTGTGTATTTGCCTTTTTATTTACAACGACCAATCAATATTTAGGCAAAATATTACTATTCCTTACCCTCTACTTTAGGAGATATTGACTTCCTGGTCTCAAAGGGGGTGGTGTCATTTTTAGTCAACACTGATTTATGAGATAACAATATGAGTTGTAGCTAAATACAGCTATACTGGTGTGCAAAGTTTAAAAATGGGGGGTAAGATTGTTTGCTGTGTCAGACCTAACACCAGGTCAAACTAGATGCAAGAGAATCAGTCCTCCCTAGCGATTTTTCCATGGAGGTCAAAGACGCCTACCCGACCCCACAAAGGAGAGCTTGAGTGAAGTTGAAGCTGCTTGTGCTCATACTTTCGCACCAGCTACTCCATGATAATTTGTTGAAACGAGGCAGCCCTTGAGTCTGCAGAGGTAAGCGGACAGGGATAAGTATGTTATCGTCCCTGGGAGAATTTCAGTCTCTGAAGTTTAAACTGTGGTCTAAACAAAGTGCCACAGAGTTCCAAATGGGAAAGGGAATTGCCACCAATTAATTGCATAGCATTGTCAGTCTAAACCACTCACACAGCGGAAAGGTGCACAGGAACAGACAAGGGACACTGGCGTAACGTCAAGTGAGGGGGCCTCCCTGCATGGTACTTAGGGGGGCCACTTCCGGGCTCAATCAGGAGCTCTCCCGGCCAGAGTTCAGTGCCGAGGGGGCCCCTTGGAGCTAGGGGCCCCCCCGCACCGCGTGGGCTGCGGGGGCCTGTGTTACGCCCCTGACAAGGGACCTTCTTATACTGGTGTACGATGATCCCTTTTCTTGCAGTTTTGACCGGTTACATGCTGAGATAAAATCGATAGAGGGTAGGATTGAACCTTGTGCTGTAGAGAATGTCTATAAAGAAGTTTTATTTTCAGAACTTGACCTTTCATCCTCATTCTGGAAGAGAGGACATTAAATAGAGTTTTGTGGCCAGTTGAATTAAATACTGCAGAGTAAGTCCAATAACACCAGCAGGCAGATGCTGTCTTTGTCTAAAATGTGTATTGAGTACAGATATATTTGCTTTTTCCCTTAGCATTACGTACAGCATCCACACTGGAAATAATCCAGCAGTTTATTGACTGAAGGGCAAAAAATAAATTAGAAGCAGAAAGTCTTTTCAATAATCTTTGAAAGCAACACACGTTTTAATACAGATCTTAGATGTTGTAAGTTCCTAATATTTGTATTTTTTAATTTGTTTACGTGAGAGTGTGAGCTCAAAAACGTACGGAAGTTAATTATTCTAAGAATTTGGGGAGGGTCTATATCCTGGGCACATGATTGTATAAGGTACGCTTTAAATGGATCACCAGAATGTGATGAGGGTTTTATAGAGGCTGAATGCTATGAGAAGAAATCGGTGTGTAGCTGTTTGATTGATGCCCGTTTAGGAATGTTTGTTCAGTATGAATTGAGCTGAGCATGAATAGGCACATTATTTTGATTCAGTATGTATATTTAAAGGGTATAAGGGTCATTACAGCATGTTGTGGAGGCCTCTAATCTGAAAAATTACAATGTAGTCCCTCTTAGGGGATATATTCCTAGTGCTTATGTATACTGGAAGAAATTCCACCAATGGCATAGTGATATTTCCCCATGTGTTGCTGCCCTATGGTATACCCTCTCATGGAAGAGACACCCACATGCTACTGAACTTCCCTTTAATATTGAACCTCGTGTAAATAAAGTCCTATTTGTGTTGCTTAAGCTGTAGTATGAGCGATTGTGCAAATTATTGTGAGTTATTAAATATGTTAATTGTACTTGAGCTGCTAAATGTACATTATCACCCTGTGTAAGCCTTGACTGCGTGCTACCCCATGCATGTCAAATCTTCACAACAGTATTCTTGATACGTAAGTGGCCTGCATAGTATAATTCAGGCCTTGGGATCCAGCGATAGCTCTTAATGCTTGTCACTGCTAATGTTCAATACCTCTGACTCTCTTAGGTCCTTGAAACTGGCCTCTCCTCATGATAAAGAGTACACCAAGGAAATGTTGCGACCTTAGATCATGTCATTTGTCACTTGTGCTTCTTCTACATTGTTAACCTTTCTTTGTAAAAAGAAATACAAGTTATACCCCACAATGATGTCACTGAAAGGCAGAAAGTTGCTAGCATTTTAGTTGAGGCAGACATGCTGTAACCAACATGTTTCTCTTTAAAGGTATAGCTACCAAACGACTATGACGCTGCTGGGTTTAGAAGAGCCAGCAGATGATAGCAGTAAAGATCCTGTGATGATGAGAGGGGCTTACCTGTCCTTTCTCTTGTTACGCCACCTGCGGATCAGGGAGCTTCAGGTAATTTAACCAAGTGTTACCCACACTAGATATTACTTTGTTTCTCAGATGTATTCTATTGCAAAATGTATATCTATGTCACTGTCTTCTATGCTGATAGTTTGGTAGGTTAAGTGAGATACTAGGAGGCATCGAACAGTGGGGGAGAGAGTTTCACATTCTGGATTTGTGTTCATTCCAGAGACTGCTAAAACAGGACTCCATTACAAAACAGAGCTACACCAATTCTGCCCACCAGTGGGATGACGGCAGTGTGTCAAGTGCTTTACTATTTGGCTAATTGTCGTAGGCCTTAGGTATGCAGGCTGATCCAAACATATAGATGCTTCTGCCATCGGTTGGGAAGACTCATTGGATTCTGTCCAAGTGTACTTGTCGAAGGAAAGAAATTTAACGCTTGTCCAGATGGTGAATGAAGGCTATGCTTATTAAGCATCTGCTCAAATAATTTTTTGGAAGTCATATTCTTAATCCAATAAGACCTGCTTTTTTCAACTTTCTCCTGGTGGGTGTATAATGTCAATGAGGAAAAATTCTATTATCCCCAAATAAAGAAATATATATCTGGGAGGATTCCAATGGCATATGAATCAGAGTGCAATGTCAAAGGTCTCCATGAATTTGGTGAAATAAGAACCCCGAAAATAGTCACGCTAGACTCACTAAACCAGATATATCACTAAAAGCAGCTTGTACATTCACCAGTTGGTGCTAGTTATGCGTGTGATTGGTATAAAGGGTGGGCTAAGCATGGAAACGTCAGTTAAAATGTTAGGCTTTTTCTCCAAGGTTTGGAGCTATAGCAGCCATAAAGCACTCAAAAGCTAGAATGCTCTGTAGTTCCGAGCTATTAGTTTTCCAGGTATGAAGCTCGCAAGGAAAAGTTAGCCCCAGTCAACCTTTTCCACTCTCAGGGTGGAGGAGGATGTGTAGGGCAAATCTAGTTTCAGTACAAGACAGTTGTAACAACTGTAACAGTTGTAACAACTGTAATGGACTAATCAATGTCTATCCAGAGCTGTGGTTAAAACACCCTTTAATAATAATTCAAAAACATATAAATGATAAGTGGTGTCACAGAAAGTACGTAGCACAGAAAACAATGGTTTGCCCCTCTTTAGGATCTTTGCTGGAAAAATTCTCACTGTTATCACTTGAGCCTTTTGATAAAGTGCTTAGCACATTTAAACTTCCACGTACATCTTGATCTCAATTAGATCATTAAACTCCAAAAACCTATTTTTCTGTTAGTGAGGTGGTTTGCCCTTTACCAAGAGCTGTAAAAAGCTCAGAGGACGTAGGCTGTAAGCAATCAGGTCAACACTCTAATTATGGGAAAAGCAGGGTTTATGCAGGCTGATGTCTAAAAGGCATTCAATAAGCTGGAGGACAGCTCCTACTTATATTAACAAATTCAGGTAGCTGGTGAAGTCCTACTGCAAGTTACTGTTAGTGCATTTTACAGCTTGACAGTGTCCAGCCAATCAAGCTTGATCACAGTTTGAGAAAAGCCTGGGAAGATCATCTCCCAGAATGCAATGCAGTATCACTACCTACATGCATATGGCCATGTGCAGTTTTAAGTTACCTGGTCTGGTGGAAAACCTTGTGCATTCCTCAAAGACAGCAGAGAAAACCAAAGAAGAGCAGGGGAAGAAGCGATGGATAGGTCAGTTATCTGTGGTCTGCAACCATTCTTCATCTTGCAGCTGACATTCATACAAAAATAAATGTTTGCAATCAGCTTAGGTCAGGGGTCTTTAACGTTTTCAATAACAAGAGCTACTTCTGACCTACGTAAAGCAGGGGTCTCCAAACATTTCTGTAATGAGAGCTACTTCCGATCAGTAAAAATCGTCTTGAGCTACTGAAGGCCAAGTAGCTCATGCATTGTTACCAGACTCCCCCTCGCTCAGCTTCATTGACTTTAAACCTAATGTCCATTAGAGCCTGATACAATGGTTTGAACAAAATACTGTGATAGGGCTGTCATGTGTGTCAGTGAGTGCATGGTCTCACCATGAAGAAGCAGATAAATGCTGTCTCCTCAGCCTGCTGCCTCACCCTACTCATGCCCCGGAAAGTATTCAAATGGCTCCCCACCAACTCCAGACGCACCATCACCCAAGCCATCATCACTATCTGCCTGGACTACAGAAACTCCCTCTATGTGGGCATCACCTCACAACTATTGAGCAGACAGCAAACCCTTTAAACTGTTACAGCCAAGCTCATGCTCAACCTCCCAAGAAGAGCCCACATCACCCCCGCCTCAGAGCGCTCCACTGGCTCCACGTCCCAAAAAGGCGCTAGTTCAAACTGCTGACAACGCCTACAAGGCCTTGCACAACAAAGGACCAACCTACCTCAGCCACAGACTGAACTTGCATCAACCTAGCAGGCAACTACGCTCTCCCTCCCTCTCCCTTGCCCACATACCCCGCTTCCACAAAAGCAGAAGTGATGGGCGCACTTTCTCCTACCTGGCCGCCAAGACCTGGAATGGCCTGCTACTCCACCTCTGGACTGCACCCACCCTGCGATGGCCTAAAAACCTGGATGTTTGAATGACAACTCCCAGCAGCTCCCCCTAGCACCTGGATGCCCTCACGGGTGTTAAGCAGCACTCTACAAATTGTTGATAGATTGATAGTCTGTGGGAATGTATCAACATGGGTCTTAATGAACGGGGTTTATTTGTATGGTTGAGTGAGAGCCTGTGTCATAAGTACTTGTGGCATAGGACATACCATTCACAATATGTGGCACCGTTACATATACAATACAAACATACAACCATTTTTTTAAAGGAGAGAAATTTAAAGAGCAAAAAAATGTTCTGCAAAATTGTGCATAATAAAGACCATTTTTCTGCACTTGATGGAACATTTTTCCGCACTTTAAATTTCTCCCATCAAAAAAAATTGCTATAGTTTTCAGCTATAAATATGGCAGCATGTCTTCTAGCCACTGGGAGCAAGATGCCTGCTGTGGGTAAATGTAACACTTTCGAAATCAGAAAAAATTCAACTGAAGAGTTACCTTTGTTTAAATGCATTACATTAAACTAATCATTTTAATTTTCTCTCATGTCAATGTACCTTTACAAATAGCAGGCATGTTTCTTCCAGTGGCATGTGGACATGTTGCCATATTTAGAACAGGAAAATACAGTAATTTCTTTAATTGTGAGGAATTCAAAGTGAAGAAACATGCTTCATAAAACATTAGTATTTCATTGGCTTAATTTAAAGTAGAGAAAACATTAAGACAGTCTTTCATGGAAATATTTTTGTTTCATTTTAAATTTCTCCCATTTAACAGAAAATGATTGTATTTTTTGTTATAAATATGTGATGGTGTCTACCAGCCACTGGGAGCAAGATGCCTGCTGTTTGTAAATGTGGCACTTTGAAAAGGAAGAAAATGAAAATGATTGGTTCACTTAATTGTTAAGTTAACTCTTCCTTTTAATTTTGTCTCATTTGAAAGCATTCAGAAATATCATTTTGTTCTCCAAGATTGAGTTGAGAATGACTTTTATTCAAGAGTTAAATACCTCAGAGCTTTAGTTCTGAACCTCTGTGACCAACATGGGTCATAACTCTGAGTGGAACACTGCTCTTTATCAGGGTCTGCTATCTGCGGCCCATTAATGTAAAATAAACAAATCATTTTCTTAACTTTAAAAGGAAAACTGAAAAATGTATTGCAGTTCTTAAAATGGACTCACACCTAGAAGCTACTCAGAAGGCTTCACCCACAATAAAGACACCCGAGGTAAAGCATCTCAAACTGCCGCCTAATATATCAATGGGATACCAACAAAAAAAAGGCAGGCCCTGCTGCAGTTACCCATTAATGGCAGACCAGTATTGAAAAGGTATAATTGTGTGGTCTCCAATGCCCAGTTTTGTCTCTTATTCTTCCTTATGGACCACATGTGAGGTTTGAGAGCCTCACTGGGGTTTGAGTTCTTTCTGTTATGCTGTACATGGGATAACACTGCTCTCATAATGGGAAATAGTGGCTGAAAGACTTCCATGTGATGGTTATTGCTATGAAGTTCATTCGTATATTTCTAGAACCTGGTCCTGCCTCAACGATTCTGGATTAAGAACAGAGATCAGGAAGCTTAAAAGCACTCCAGAAGTAAGCACAGCTTTGTAGCCATACCCATGAGAATACCTCTGACTATACTTCTGAGGCAAAAATGAAACACCAATAAATTAATGGCGAAATAGCTTATGGAAGTTAAATGCTCATAAAGAAAGACGGAGGCAAAAGAAGAAGAGAAAGAAAGAAAGCAAGAAAGAGAAAATAAAGGAAAAGAAGGGAAGACAATGAATGTGAAGGAGAAAGGGTAGAAAAGGAAAGAAACTTGAAGAATGGAGAGGGAATGGAGGAAGGAACAGAAGTGAGATGAAAGTAAAGTGCGAGAAAGGGAAAGAGAAGAACATATAGATGCTCAGGAGGAATTAAGAAAAAAGGAAAGAATGGAGAATAGGAAGGAAAGGAGGAGAAGAATAATAGAAACAAGGCACAACGGGATAAAAAAAAGAGAAGAAAAGTTAAAGAGGAACGAAGGAATTAAGTAAAATAATGAAGGAACAATGTAGACAAATCGGAAAGGAAAGAACGACCAAAGAAGGGAAATGGAAGAAAGTTTTAAAAAAGAGGGGTAAACAAGGAAAGGAGAAAAATATAGAGTAAGTGAAAGAAGTGTAGAAAGAAAAAGAGCAGGTGTGAGCAATACAGGAATAAAGAGAGAAGAGTATGGAAGCAAGAACCAACAAGGGAGAAAGAGACAAACCATAGATTGAAATGAGGGAGAAAGCATGAACGAGCAACAGAAAAAAGGAACAATAAAGAAAAAGAAAGAAATGCGAGAGAAAAGGAATGAAAATTAGAGCTGCATGTTGCTCCTGCAGATTCACCTTTCCCAACTAGACAGCTGCATACTCCAGAGCTGGATTTACTGCAATGCACTAATCGAGGACAGTTTGTGAGTTACCTTTAGCTCACAATCAGCCTGTTGGAGACTCTTGGCTTATCAATCAATTAGTCAATCAGTATTTATAAAGTGCCGCAAATCAACCAATAGAGTATCCAGGCATTTGCAGGCCCCAGTGGCTTATTCGAACAACAAGGTCTTGAGGGCCATTCGAGTAAGGGCCTGAGTAAGGAGTTCAGAGAGGTGGGTCTTTGAAGCAATTTGGGAGAAGGAGCGAGGAGTGGATCAAAAAGTCATGGAATATGGTCATTATATCAAACTGGTTTGCTGTTACATCTGAGCAGCGTTAGATGACAGGTTGAATTGGGTGATCAGGTAGAAGGGGAAAGGAATGGAAGCCCTTGCAGGGGTGAATGTAATAACGTACTACAATCAAAAGATATGCCGCTTGACATTGGTATACCTGATAAAGGCCTATCTAGATGTAGATCAAGGTCGGACTGACCATTTGTGCCATTGGTGATTTCTCTGGTGGGCTGAAGCCTTTGGAAGGCGATTTGTGAACTGTAATAGCTGCTGCTGTTGCCTCTGTCACTTTATTGCAGCAGGCACAATGGAGGGTGTCAGAAGATGGAAAGAGAGGCAAAGGTCAAGGGAAGAATGCAGGAAGAAAGAGGATAAAGCGAGAGAGAGAGAGGGATTGGAAAAGGAGAGAACCAGAAACTAGATGGATGGAAAGAGAGGAGTGGTTAAGAATGTGGGCTAATTTGAACATGCTGACAAGGCTGCATTTGCTTCCTAGTCCAGCTGTGATCTAGAAATCTAGTCAACATTGACCTTGAGTTCTCCAGCTGTGGTTCATTTCCGAAATACTTACTGGAACTTCTGAGCTTTGAGAAATAGAAATTTGTAAACAAAATGCTGACCCTAAATGAGAAAGGTAAATCACATGTAAGAAGCGGAACTGAATCTAATTGGAAGTGAGGATTTGTCAGACTTTGAACTAACCTTATGCACAACATCCATCGGAAGCAATATTCTTTTCTGTCGTTCAATGTCCGCCCACCAGTAGCTCCATATGCTAGAACATTAGAGCTAATAGCAGAAGTGGGATGAGAGAGAAAATGGAGACACAGGATTCCAATACTGCCTTGTCAAGGTAGGCTGCAGGATGTAGTGGATCGCTACAAGTCAAAGAGACACCTTAAGTAAATTAATATTTGAACACCGAACACAACTGTAAATTTGAAATATTTACTTCAATAATATCTCTTCATAATCAATTATCTTTGCTTTGACAGGTTATTGGAAATTCCTGAAAACTAAAAATGACACGACCCAAAAATGTTTAGATCCATCCATCCAATTGCTAAAACATCATTAACTATGTTAGAACTACTACCTCAAGCTGTGTCAATTTATGCGTTCTTGTGGAAGATGAAAATAGTTTCTACTTGGCTGATGTTTATTTGTGATTCCCTTCACTTGAAACATATACACATATAGGAATTACAATACTTAGACACTTATTCATTAACATTTATGTACATATGAAAGGATCTTTCAATTTAGTCTTATTCCATCACAAGAACCATAGCAAAATATATACCATGTTCAAATCAAATGTGCAAAAAAAGTTCAGAGTTGTAATTCAGATCATACATGATATGTTTCCGTAGCCCCATATGCCCATACTCTATTTTTTGGGGAACCAGAGGCCTTGGGTCTTGAAAACTAACATCCATGTAGCGATATCTGGATGCAGCAAGAATGTATCACAAATTTCATAGCAAGGACCCCACTCACCAGGAGTGAAGTTATACCTGAAGATCAGAGGTGGCTGTATTTTTTTTTCGCTAGACATGAGAGAATCTATGGCCCACTGGGAGAACCAAGTTCACTGCCACTGTGTTAACCACAAATCTTTCTTTGCTGGATGGACCTCAGTATAGATGATCTCAAGGTAATACTTCCTCTCAAACAAACCTGACCTGAAAGTAAGCAGCTCTTCCTGTCCCATATACCGACCGGAATTAAGTTTTTGAAAAAGACAATCCCATCAGTTTAACTCTTCTATCAATAGTGGCAAGAAAATTTGTTGTACATTCCAGTAGTAAAGTGACTTGTATAAAATTGTTGCGTCTTTAAATGTTTTAGAAATATGTTTTACACTTATGTACTGTATATATGCCGGAAATTGATTGTAGGTAAAAAAATTGAATAAGTGTGACATGCTGTGTGGTTTAAATAGCTGTAAATAAACTATAATTTGTTTTTGAAATATTGCACACTAATTTTGCTGTCACTTCATATTTTTTGTAGCGTGTGTGCTTGGGAAATCTGAACTATTTTCGATCTATTGAGCGAACTCTGACTATTAGTATCTCTGGACTCACCTTAAATGCTGGACACCTCGAGTCCACCATCGGAGAAGAGCCCTGCTGGGTGAATGCAGCGCGTGGGGGCTTCGGTACTTCTGAGGGACTTGGATCTCACCACTACATGCACCACACACCTGCTGACTACCAAGTAATTTTAATATTACTTGTTTTTTAGTTGTTTTAATATTATTGGGTTTCTTAGTTGTATTTGATTCCCCATGCCACTTCCCAAGGATATTAGCGTGCTCTGTAGTGTGTTAATGAATGAATTTAAATGGATCAGCAGAGACGTAAATATGACACCAGTAATTTTACTAAAGCCAAAGCATAGAGGACAATGCTAAAGCAAGGTTCACAACTGCGGCTCCCTGTTTTATGGTATTTCTTTTTTGAACATTTGCATCTGTATTTATCCATATTTATTTTTTGCCCATTTTATGAGTATCTATCCAAATTTATTTTGTGTTATGTCAATAAATTAAGTTGTAAAATGGTAGATTTACACATTTATTTAACTAATAAATGTGCACTCATACTTTGACGCCAGTTGTGTTTTAGCAAGTTAAGCAGCCAAACAGTACGTGACAATACACCCACAGGTAAATATTAGCCTTATACTACAATTGGATGCCGACATATCTCGGTATTTAAGGAAATCTCATCCTGTTTTTTTTAACTCAACATGCCATTTATCTGCTCAGCTGTTGATCTGGAATTGATGAAAGGCAGAATGGAAATTCATTCAAAAGAACCCCAATTTTCTTAATTTGTCAATTTTTTAAATAAATACAGTCGGAAAACATACTGTCATCTGTCTATATTTATCAGTAAAAATCAGTACAAATGCACTATTACTACAACACTCAGAATCGGTGCAATAGCTTAAAATTTATGGTGATACAATTTCTAAACATTTTGGTTGTTAGGGGTACTAAAAGTCATTCAGACGGTTTACTCCTCTCCCGAGAAGTCCCTCTTGTTAACTCATTAGCATGCTTTCTTAAATTATAGCGGTAGTTTAAATCATATGCACTCTACTCTAAAAGTAAACATCCAGAGTGAATTAAAATAGGTACATTGTTCAAGAATGGTTGGGTTTGCTATTTATTATAGGGTCATAGATTGGCATTGTGTATTATGCTTTTATGAACATATTGAAAAACATATTCCAAAACAACTGAAATATTAGGATTACTTAATGAAGGGAACTGGAAGTCGAGGTGCAAAGATGGGTGTTCTCACAATATAACATATGTGATTAATGATAATGGTATTAGGAAATTCTCTAAGGAAGCAGCAACATGTGTTCTGTATGCGCTATAATGATGTATGTGGGTGATGATCCTAAAATCATTCTGTGGAATGGTCTGAGTTTTTCCCCCAGTAGTTTGTTCTTTCTCTACCTCTTGGTTTTTTTCAATTGATATAGAAAACAAACGGATATTACCGTTTTACTAGACTAGCTGTTTATTTAGATGTCTGGTGTTTATTTTTGCTATTAGTTGACTTCCTTTTATGTTGCCTCATTTTAATATGCAGGGATATTTATTATGGTGAAAAACCATCATTCGAGGATATTGGTCTGTAGGGTTATGTGTACCAGTCTGTTTTTTTTGTTGAAGAGTCCCAGCTACATAAAAATATTAATGGGCTGGTTATAAGTCTCTATGACATAGGTTCAGTTTGCCCTTGTGGTGAGGGAACCTCCTCTGTCACACCGGTGGAGGAAGGTCTGCCCATATTCAGAAATTCCAATCATGGCAGCAGGTATCTTTACCTGCGGATGAGTCCAGCTGCCATTACAGAAACTGCCTGGGTCCAATCTCTTTAACACCTGTGCGGCATGACAGAATTACCACCACTACACACAAGTACTGGAAATTAATCAATAAAACTGGGATTCTTCCCACTATCACAACTGTCCATGCTCTGCTTATGGTTGTGTTTCAGAATGCCGCGGACAGCTCTCTGCAGTTCTGTGCAAGACTACCATGGTTTACATAGCATTAATGCATGAAGGAGGTGCAGTTGAATATGGTGGCGGACTAACAAGCCTAAATTAATGGTTTTACAATATTTTTGGTAACAAATCGACCTCCTGGATGATATTCCTGTACCAGCTCCACCATCGAGAAAACTGTCTTATTTTTCATTTGTTTCGTTTTTTCTCTTTTTTAAGTGCTTTACAGTGTATTTACATGCCTATTTTTTATAAAGCATAAAATGTGGACAATATGATGTGCGGTTGGGACAATGAGTGTTTAAAAGCCTAGTATGAGTCATTTGACTGGTACACTTTGACTTAAACCGGTGTGTCCTCAAAAAAATAATTTGTAGTGATTCTGGTCAATGGGGCTTGGTGAAGTTCAACATGTGTATAGTTTTTACTCCATTTAGGATTAAATACATTTTTATAGATTTTTAAGAAACCAATAATACCACTTGCCTACATCCACCGGCAGGCGAGGAATGAATGGGTGTAAATGTCGAAGTAGAGGATATTAATCCAAGGGATTAAGAAAATAGAAGGAGAGTAGGAGAAAGGTAGCAGGAAATGAGAGGGAAAATAGAAGAATGGATGTGTGTACACAGTAATATCAAAGGTCGCCTTCAATAGCTTCTTTAGTTCGCAAAGAGATTAGACTGTATCCGATGTGCCCATAGTAAGGCAGAGTATCCGTAGGTATCTGCGGCTTATGAGTTCTCGGAAAATGTTGACAAACTATTTCAGACACAGACCCTAGATTTTCTCAAAGGCGGGAATAGTGTGTTCCACAATGGAGGTCAACTTCTCCATAGTTTTACTCCATTTGGGTATTAAATGCCAAAGGCTCCTGCTCATAAATAAGGAACTGGATATCTGTAATCCATTTCCTGCAAGAGTCTCGCTTGACTCCAAGTATTACTGCAGGGTTTGGAAGCCCTTGACATGGTCCTTTCACTACTGCTCCTGCGTCTACTCAGAATCTGCTGACAGTGTTTCACTAGAGGCGTGGATAGTTCACACTGCCTCACGTGTTTCTCTATAAACTCTTCCTCAAATGGGTTTACAGTCTGATATATTTAGAGATGTGTGCTAATACAATTTCCTCAATTTCTGAATTAAACCCTAAATACAGAGGGGGATCTGCTGGTAGAATTTCCTCCATCATAAGAATTGTGAGTACAATCCACCAGTTGCTTTAAATGTAAAATATATATAAAGGTGCTAAAAATAATTCCATCCATATTACTTATTCCAACCTTCACCATGCACCCTCCATCCTATACTTTAATGCTGAACCTAAATGTAACCTTAACTTGCTCCCTTACCCTAAACCTAATTCCAGTCCTCACTTTCCAGCCTAAGCCCATTCACTTTCCTACTCCTAAACCGCAACCCTAATCATGTTTTGATGTTTTATGTTTTATACAATTTCCAAGTGGATTTAGGTTAAATACACATTCAATTACTTAAATTAGGTGCTTTGAAAGATACGCATTCAGTGATTGGTTGCTGATAATGCTAGCCTAAGCATTATTCGAATGGGGTGTTTGCCTTCACTAGCCTTTGAGATAGCCAGGAAATGGACAAATAATTATCAAAAAGGAGAAGCTTATAAATTCTGCATCTGACCATGAAAGTAACTTTGGATCCCTAGTTTTCTTCGACTATGAGTTGAACTTATAATTATTGCTTGCAGTTCACTCTGAAAATGTTCATCAAATGTTTGAAAAAACATCAGGCTCTGTCTCTGAAAACTCTAGATCGCATGCCCAATCACAGTGTCCGAAAAAGAAATTTGAAGATGGCATATTTTCACTGGCCTATAGGGGGTGGAAGCTCCATTTGACAGCACAAGGGTTATCGACGGGAAATCGATAACAACCGGATTGATTTTCAAACCTTTTCTGTATTCATCCACTAGTCGTTAAGCTGCAAAACTAGTCTCTTACATTTGTAGTTATGCTTTCTCTTTGAAGCTGTGTAGTTTAAGTTTGCAGAAAAGTGTCCAAACTTGCTTTACCCACAAGCAATACAGGTGCTGTTTATTTGCCTCAGGGTGGGACATGTATTTTCTTTGGGCAAAGAATGGTAGCTTTGTTAATGTGACTGCATATGTTCCTGTACAGTGTACAGAAAAGTGTTAATTTGTTGAGTGAGGGTGGTTTCTGTATTGGATGTTAAGATGATCCTAATGGGGAATCACATCCTACTAAATATTTGCCGTGCCATCGCTGAACTCATTTTGTCACTGAACATTTTCTGTATGTTGATGTTGTGTGTGCATAACATACTATTTTGCAGGTGCACAATGCCCAGTTCATGGAGCTCTCGGAGATTGAGAACCATGATGACTTCTACACCCTTCAAGATGGCTGCTTGCACTCTCAGGACCAGCGAGGGGCCTACATCATGTATGACGTTGCCTTGAAAGATCTGAAGGCGCTTGAGAAGCAGCTGTTGCTTGTGGCCAGCCAGTTCATTGAGAAGGATAAAAGTAAGGGATGCATGAAATAAAACCTTTTGTTGGAATGGTGTGCTTTAGATGCCTCTCGGTGCACACACTCACACTAGACGCCCAGGGGGAGATTTACTAAGCTTTTGAGCCGTGTTTGCATCACAAAAGTGACACAAAACGTTGCAAAATCGTTTTTTTCTATTTTCTTTCCATCTCTAAAATTGTTTAGCATTGGAAATAACGTAAAAGTAGTGTGAAGCAGCGCATAGCACTGCTTCGCATTACTTTGCGCCATTGCGGCGTGCCAAGGGCGGTGCATGGGCGGTCCCATGCAACCACCCAAGGTTTCTCATGCTAAACCCAATTTACTAAACACAGTAGATTGAGTTTAGCAGAGAAAACTGCTCCCTTTTTAACTAGGCGCAAGGAAGGAGAAACACTTTAATTTCTCCTTCCTTTTCCAACTTTGCATGCGTGCTGCACTGTGCAGCACACATACAAAGTGGGAAAAACTTTCCCTCATGTCTAGGCATAGAATTTTGTAAAGGAAGGATACCCTTCCTGTACAAAACCCATGCTGGACTGTCACACACACACACACCCTAACGCTATGGCGCTAAAGTGTGTCGGTGGCGCACGGCAGATGTAATCAGCGCCAGCGCAAGGGAAAGGTGAGGAGAGACGCATGTATTTGAAAATATGGCGCTCTCTTGCCCCCTCCCTGTCACGAAATATAGCGCAGCCTTTGGGCAGCTGCGCTGCATGAATTTTTCGTAAATCTCCCCCAAGTCTTAACTGGGCAAATCACTTAAATACTTCTTTCTTTCATCATGCTGAATGTATTAATGTAGCAGGGCTCTCCAGGAGGGCTGTATTCTGTATTGTGACCTGTGTTTGGTAGATTCACATCTGATTTTTCAACAGGACAAATCGTAATTGCTTACAACAGCTCTCCTTCCTGAAATGTTGCTTCGTCTGAGGCATGTGTAGGAATTTTTTCATCTTTAGGTCGAGCCTAGCATTGCAGCGCATGCGCTTCTCGCTCTACGAGGCATACTGCTGTCCAGTATGGGGAGACAAGGTTCCCTCACTCTCTGCCCATATTTTTAATTGGCTTCTGTGTTTGTCCTTCCTAAATTCTGTCTTCTGATTGATAATGAGGCTTGTTAGTCTCGCCTTATTATGCCATGTCGTCATTTGTATCCTTCCGAGGCTACTGGCCCCTTTACTTCGTGTGTTACACTGTACAGCAGAGGTCTTCAAACTTTAGTCAGCCGAGCCCCCCCATCTAAACATTTTTACAGGTCGAGCCCCCCCACCGCCACTCCCACCTGATAAAAAAGTTCTGGAAGCTGGTACTCTGCATCATTGATGGCCATTCCCTCCTGCAGAGCCCAGGTTGTATAGGGCAAATAATATTAAATAAAGTAAGAGTGATTAGTAAACTGAAGTTTTTGTAGTGCATGTGCTTATTCTAAAGTTAAAATGCAAAGTCTCCAAGAAAAAAATTAGCACAAAAAATTACATTGTTGCTTTCTTTTTCACAATAAACACAACATTTAGGATAGAATAGCGAAACACTCCCAAAACACAGGGGTGGGAGTGCTTGTTTTTCTCCAAAGAGACAATATGTGGATGGATTCTTGCTTCTGCCATCCTTTTGAGCAGTGCCTGGAAACGGGAGTGCTCACAACATTTTGCAATATATTTTTTGTAGTTTCATACAGGGCGAACATGACCTAAATGTATTGGAGAGCTTTACAGGAGTATCTTTTACATTACACAAGCACACATTCATTTTTTGTAAGCACATGGAGATTAAGTGATTTGCCCAGAATCACAGGATGTTGAGCAGACATCAAGAATTGAACCTGGTTTCCCAGCTCTACAGTCATCAGCTCTGGCTGTTGTGCCACATCCTTGCCCCTAAACAAGATATCAGAAAATGAAGTTCCACAAAACATTCTTCCTGACAATCGAAAAATACATGAATATGTGGAGTATGGCCAGGTGTTGCCAAGTCAGTAGGAGGCCAGCTGCAGTTTTCCAAGAAGGCCTAGGGGGCATTTACATCATACACATGTGATATAAGTGGTTCAAGAGGATATATACATCTATATTCTCCAGCAGCATCAAGAGTCAATTTGTTAGCATAGTTGACTTATAAAGAAGAACACCTTCCAAAGCTTCAGAAATAGCTGCACAAGAAAACATTTACATTTGGTCTACGAAAGAAGCGAGGACAGATGGTAGGCACACTTCACATTATTTGTTATATTTGACTTGTGGACTCAGCTCTAGGGATTGGAACATGTTAAACAAGCACTAGCGACTTTAATCAAGGTCAAATTCATTTTTGACTTATAATTAAAGGGAACAAAGATTTGAAACTTCACATTACAAAAGAATACATACTATTTTATTTATAACCCTATTTAGTGTCAAGACAGGGCCTTTGCAGAGTCTTTAAACAGCACATGGCTGGCATTTTTATTTTGGTAACCCTACTTTATATTCCTCTTCATGAAATGCATTCTCACATTAAGGCAGTAAAAAGTAAAATGTAAGGAATAGGCAGAGCGGGGACACAGGGGGTACTGGAACCAGAAAACAAACAGCCTCTTTAATAATTTTACAAAGGTATGTAAATATGCACATGGGGTCAGATTTACAAGCGCCACTTTTGCATCCCATTTTCTATGTTAAAAGTGACGCAAAAGTGGCGCAAGGGGCTTGTAAATAAGGCCCATGGTTTTTAACAGGCGCATAACGCCCATGGGCACAAAAGGCCTCAGCATGCCCCCCCCCCCCCTCACCCCCACCTGTCGTGTGTGTCAGCCTGGGCTGAGACAGCTTGGGCACAGACACAGACAGTTTTGGAGCTGCGCACCCGAGGACTCCACAGGTCTTTAAAAGACCATTTAGGCGTTAATGAGGCTTTTTTGTTTTCCTTCCTTTCTTAGAGCCTCTGCATCTCCATGAGAATTAGCCCCCTACCCCCACCAAAATCGTCTTGCCTCTGGCCTTTAAAGACCTGTGACTCTTGACACTCTAAGCCGAGCGAGCCCCCAGCAGCTGCAGCAGCCTGGGCTGAGAGGCATGTCTCGCGCCTGGAAACAACAGAGTGGGGTGAAGTGCGCGCCCCCCCTGAAGGGATGCGGCGCCCCCCCAGTGGGGCGCGCCCCACAGTTTGAAGAGCTGTGCTGTACAGTATGAAGCACTACCTTGCCTTCTCGCACCCCGTATCCCCCTCCCCCACTCCTGCTGTCCATGCCTTCTCACCCCCTGCCCCCACCAGCAGATTGCAATGAAATAGGTCTGGCGTAAATGCGAGTCTTATTGCATTGCAAATGCTTGTTCTCTTCCCATTCACGACAACAACTTGAAAAAAAAGCAAATGCCGCAGAAGCAGCCAACAAAAGTGTAGCAGCCAGAAGGCCCGTGACTGGAAGGGAGGGGCCTGGCTGCACAGGGGCCGCCATCACTGCTTCTGCGCAGGAGGAAGGGACGGGAGCCCGGACCTGCTGCACGCAACACCAGCGCTGCAGCTCAGCTGCTAGTAGGTCCCTTGTTCTTGCGGGTGCGGCGTGGCCCGCTGTAACTGTGCTTTATCTCTCTTGTTTTGTTGGTAGTTTGTTTTGGCGGAGGCCGGGATGTACCTGGAGAAGTGGTCAACCTTCAGTTTCAGCTTACAAGACTGAGAAGGCAAGCCAGGAGGGTCAATTCTGTGTTGTTTGAGCGTTGGCAGGAATCTAGATGGACCAGTGTTGCAGTCTGCACTCAAACACAGTACAGAAAAGACCTGCTTTAGCTTTATTGCTGTGTAGGATGCTTCACAGATGGTGAATTGGAGTGCTCTCAACACATTTACTTTTTTGTGACATGTACACCTGTTTGTTCGTCAACATATTCAAACGGCATAGAAACTTTCGGGATGTCAAGAGAAGGCACTGTCTAAATGTAATTTTCGCCACGGGAAGAAAGCATTTATTTCCCAAACCCTTATAAGCAGGGCCGGCGCTAGGTATGGGCAGCGGGGGCGGCTGCACAGGGCCTCGCACTCAGCCCACCAGCATGGGGCCACGCACTGGTGATGTGTCCTGTTGTTTCCCTGGCGATCTACTTAAAAAAAAAAAGGTGTCGCCTTGCAATTAAGGTCCATTGGAGGGGCCCCCCTCCCCGGGCCTCTCAGGGATGGTGTCTGTCTGGAGGCAGAGGGGAGGGAGATGCTCCCTCAATTGCAAGGAGACCAATCACAGACACTGTGGGGGCCCATTGTCCAGCATTTTGGCGCCCCCACAGTTTTAACTTTTAGACCACAATCAATTCTCACACCTATCGGACTGAAGGTGTGAGAAATGCTTGTGGAGTAAAAGTTAAAACTGTGGGGGCGCAAAAATGCTGGACAATGGGCCCCCCACAGTGTCTCTGAATGGTCTCCTTGCAAGGGGCCACTTATCCAAATTAGAGGGGGCCTCGCACGTTCCCTTTTAGCCCAGGGCCTCGCAAATCCTAGGACAGGCCCTGCTTATAAGTTGCAAAGCATTTGCTAGAGCCACTGCATTCCCCACATCCCATGTCCCACTGGGATCCAAGGTGTTTTAAAGAGATAAGTGAGAGGCCCCTTGTGTTTTGAAATTCCGGGACGCAAATACTTGGTATCAGTTTTCTTTTTTTAAATCACACTATTCATACTGGCTTTGTGCAGGCTGTAGAGGTCGTTTTGGGGGTTGCTAACGTGCCATTACATTCACAGGACACTGGGCTCAACACTGCAGGCCTGCTGATATATTTTGAATGTGCGGTATGGGTACCGCCAATCAGAGTTTGACAGGCCTGCTGTTGCCTTAATGTCAGGGCAGGTTAAAAAAAAGAACGTAAAACACGATGATAAACTAACACCCAAAGTGCACCAGAGTTTGTAAATGATTATTAACCTGTTCCATTTGTCGGACGGCCATCACAGTGGGCATGTGCGGAGGACGGCCGTGGGCCGTCCAAAGCCCGCCCACCCATTATTTCGCCCGCACAGCGGCGGAATTCGCGCCGCATTCAACGGGTTAAAACAAACAGAGGCTGTTGAAAAAAAATGCATAGGACTCCCAGCCTTATTTAAGTACCATCTCTGTGTGCTGACCGAAGTTGAAATGTGGACTCTAAACAGCATTATCACCTTTGATGTATTTAGAAATACCTCGTATGATTTTGCGCACAGGGTTTTAATAGGGATGAAAAAAGTGGGGGGTCGGAGGGTGTCTCTAAAAGGGGCGAGGACTATATAATTAAGGGAGTGTCTTAAACACGTAAATGTACTTTTGTGATTTCTATAGTGTGCAACCCGTTTGATATTTTGGTGCCTCTGTGAGCTTTTTGTTATTGCATTCCATATTTATAACATAACAACTGACGACACGCCTAAAACCATCCAGAACTATCGGTTTTGTCAGTGGTTGTTACTTTGTATGATAAATGAATAACAACAATTATATTGTAAATAATTGCTGAAAATGCTTCAGTTCTCAAATTGTGTGACAGTGAACTTAATTTTTACTAAGGCTTGGGACAGTGGTCTTCTGTGTCGCAATCTCTCCTAGACATGTATGCCCTTTTTAGGTTGAGCTTTAGGAGTAGCGCGCATGAGCTGCTCCCTCTGCGAGGCATGCAGTAGTCCAGTATGGGAAGACAAGCTTCCCTCACTCTCCGCCCATATTTTTCATTGGCTTCTGTGTTTCTCCTTCCTAAATTCTGTCTTCTGATTGATAATGAGGCTTGTTAGTCCCGCCTTACTATGCCATGTCATCATTTGTATTCTTCCGAGGCTACTGACCACTTTAGTTCGAGTGTTACACAATTTTTTCCCGCTCCCCCTCCCACACTCCATTGTCCTTAATTTCTCGCACCCCTGCTGTCTGTCTTCTCGCCCCCCTGCCCTCACCCGCACTCCCGATTGCAATGCAATAGGTCTCGCGCAAATGCGAGTCTTATTGCATTGCAAATGCTTGTTCCCTACCCATTAGCGACAGCAACTTGAAACAAAAAACAAAAGCCACAGAAGCAGAAAACAAAAGTGTAGGGGCCGAAAGGCCCGTGACTGGAAGGGAGGGGCCTGGCTGCACAGGGCCCGCCGTCGCTGCTACTGCACAGGAGGAAGTGATGGGTTCCCGGGCCTGCTGCACACAACACCAGCGCCGCTGCTCATCTGCTAGTAGGTCCCTTGTTCCTGCCGGTGCCGTGTGGCCCCTCTGTAACGGCGCTTTATCTTTCATGTTTTGTTGGTAGTTTGTTTTGGCAGAGCCTGGGATGTACCTGGAGAAGGGGTCAGCCTTCGGTTTCGGCTTACAAGACCAATGTTTTGTATAAACTATCTAGGCATCATTTTATACGTTTATTTTCTCTCAGTCCGATTAGTAGGATTGTAATAATAGATAATGAGAAGTAAAGGATTGAGGCGATTTGTGCTGCATAGCTAAATACATATAAGGTCCCAAAGGCGAGACTGATTGCATTGCTAATGCTTGCTCTTCTCGTAGTTTGCAGTTGCAATGGCTTCTGCAGACCTAGCCATGCACAAGAAATGACAAGGAGGGCTCTAATCAAAATATGTGTTGGGACAGAGCATGATGAAGCCTGACTCACAACTGTGCTGAAGGGAGCAGACGATTGAGCTGTATGATTGACCATATAAATAACATTGGATAAGCAAGCATTGGCAAAGCCAATAGGTCATGCCTATGACATATAGATGTCATGTGCCAATGTTTTTCGCCATGCTGTGCAGCATTGCAGCATGGTTGCGAAAAACAGTGATGATGCAGCAGCTCCCTCATTTTGTTTAAACCCATGTGTGCACCTTCAAAAGAGCACAGGCTTTTTTCTTTTTATTTACTGGTCCGGGTGGAACGGTAAATTAAAAGAAAGTAGCACAACAGTGCCTTGTTTTAGAAAATAAAAATAAAACAATGGAGCAGTTTGCAGGAGTGGGTTGGAGAGGGGTGGGAACATATAGAGGGAGAAGCAACAAAGGCATGAGAGACTAACATGAAGTGGGGAGAAAGGCACACAAGGGAGGCAGCTGGAAAACACATGCATCCTACTGGGATGCTTAAAGAAACAAGTAAGTCCATAAAAAGGAGCACAGGAAGCAAATAAGCTACCTAATCAAAGAGATGGTAAAGAGGCTATGCTGCAAGGGAGGGATAAACACAAGATGGACAAGCTGAAACAAGGAAAGCCATCCAGTAGAAAGTGAACAAATAAGAATGACACTCAAAAAAATCAATGGGAGAAAAAGGGGAGGCGCCTGTTTATTTTCTTGGTAAACCCAAAATATCCCTTTTGCAACTAGACTGTTTGTGCTGTCTGGTAGACTTGACTCAAAGATAATTCATAGTTCCATTTCCTGAAATATCAAAAATCTTATTATAAACTCGTACTATCAAAAAAAGATAGGGGTAATCTCCAAGCTGTTCGTTGGAAATAGATCATGTGGACAGGCAACCAATAAACTGGCTGAGTGAAATGGCCTTCAGGAACCCATCATGCTACCACTCCATTAACCCTGACACGTCTCAACATGGATACCATACGTTTTAATTTAATAGTACCAAAGCATCTCAAAAGGACTGATGCACAAATCTGCACATATGCGACAATAGTAGTACTTCTCAGCAGACTTGACAGTATCAGCACTCCCCTACATGAGTGAACACACTTTCAGAAGGATAATACCAGCACTTATCTTGAAGACAGCCATGCCTATAATGGGACAGTTACCGCACTGCTGTGTATTCAATTTGAAAGTACTAACAGGTTTTTGTTGCTCCTAAACGTCCTGTAGTAAATCACACATAATTGGAGTAAGACGCTTTGTGAAACGGACCCTTAATGAACAAGCAGTTACACCGCCCACATCCCTTTTTAGCTCTTTGAATCAAGCCAACTCAAGTCTTTAAATGTGGCAAATCTTTGAACATTATGTGTCACAATGTAATGTATGAAAGAAGACTTGTTTTCATTTTATGTAGCCCTCTTTTTGAAAGTGGTCTGCATTCGTTCAGTCTTGGTAACACTTCCACATT
The DNA here is from genome assembly GCF_964261635.1 of Lissotriton helveticus. Classification (NCBI taxonomy): domain Eukaryota; kingdom Metazoa; phylum Chordata; class Amphibia; order Caudata; family Salamandridae; genus Lissotriton; species Lissotriton helveticus. The sequence continues at coordinate 819,658,145 of NC_136067.1, read as the reverse complement.
AATAAAATCAGTCTCGAAGAACAATGACATTTGTGCCAGTGGATACCCCTGTCTCTAGACCTTTTCTTGCCAATGGCCACCAGATTACAGACTGGGACAACGTTGCATTCTTACATGTCTGTGGTTCAATCAGGTGTGGATGGAGACAACTGGTTTTGCTCAATGGCTGCGGCTGCCTGACCCTATCTAGGGTCTCTTATCTCAATCCAACCCAACAGCCCACTATCAGCTATCAGAATAGATACTGCTGCTGCAGCAAGAGTAGCTTCTATCTATTCTCCTCGTGTTTCTGTGACGTCGGCCCTGGCTACAGCATGGGCGTCTCCTCCGTTTAAGCGGAAGAGCGTCGCCCCACAAACAAAAGTGCCAGGCCAGAGCTGAAAAATAAAATGAAAATAAAGTTTATTTCTTACCATTTAATTTTTTTAGCAACGACCCGTCGCGAACTGAGCGTCAGGACAGGTTTGGGCCATTGCTGCTGAGTAACAGCAGGGAGCTTTGTGCTCTTGAATTTAAAATGTGCATGTCTCTTTTTGAGATGGCCAGCCAGGCTTGCACATTTTAAACCTCTCTAACCCAGTTGTCTTTAGACAACTGGGTTAGAGAAAGCCAAGCATAGGCTGCTCCCTCCGATCCTAGCACTGTTCTCATGCTGCATGAGTCAGGAGCTTGCCTGCTGCCTGCCTCGAGGAGAAAAGGATTGAGGAGGACATTGTGCACGAGAAAAGCTACTTTTTTTTAAAATGATGGTGCCCCTTGCCACACCACCCTCGGGACATGCTAGCCGCCACTGGGCTCCTGTGCTCTGCCTGGCACTCCTGGTTTTATTGTGCTTTGCCTGGTGTAATTTTGGACACTGCAAAACTATTGGAATGATGTTCCTTGGCATTCAGGCCCAGTCTCAGCTTCACAACTATCATGGATCATACAGTAGATAGACTCAGTCTGCTCTTGTGAAACTGAGACAAGGAACTATACTCCGCCAAATCAAAACTTTTGGATCCTGCCTGTAGTCAAAAGTGCAGAGGGGAGCAGGATGATAGAAATAAGTGTGAGTATGCCTATGGGCGTAGGAAGCGTGGAGGACGCAGGGGATATATCCCCCCAGAATTTTGAGTGGGGGGGGACACTGGACGAGGTTGAGGGGGCAAGGGGACAACAGAATTTCCCCTCTCACTTCTGTCATTGGCAGAGTGATTAGGGCACCTATGATGGCACTACACTTGATCTGTGACCTGCCTCCGTCACAGACAGGGCAGGGCGAGTGCTAGTCATTGGCAGTGTGGGCAGCTGCCCAGGGCCTCACGTTCACCTTATTTGCATGGAGCCATGCTCCTTTTTTGTCCCTCCCCTATCCATTCACTATTTGACAGCGAGGTGTGACTCAGCCTCACAACTTGCAACCCACACTTCAAAAGGATTTTCTGGGTAGCTGGGGGTGACAATTATTCAGGTTGCACAGAATGACAGGGCCTGGGTGGAGGACAGAGTAGCCACGCTGTGTTTCCTGCTCATGCGGGTGCCTCATTTGTTGTCATGGTCACTTTCACGGAAAGGCCTAATTGAGACCCACTCCCCTGGGCCTCACAGCACTCACAATGCCTGCGAGGTCCAAGAGAGAGGGCCCCCCTGCACTGGGCGTCCCGGCACTATAGTTATACCATGGCTGTTAGATCAAAGAGAGGGGCCTTCAACTCTGCTTCACAGTCACAGAATTGTGCTGCATGAATGATCCAGGAGAGTTGTGAACTCCCCTGGGCCTCTCAGCACTGAAACAGGGCTGCCACACGGAGGGAGGATGGCCCCCCCTTATGGAGGTACAGAGTCACAGAATGGCTGGAATGCCCAAGAAAATTCATAGACTGGCGACTTCCCATTGCAGATGGCACTACTACTGCCAAGAGAGGTAGGTAAGCCAGCAAATTAAGAAGGAGAACCAAACCTAGGGTCTAGCTTGGCTCTAAGAGCCAATGCAGTAGGCGGGTCATGAATATGTAATCCATGCAAAACCATCATGTAAAGATACAACAGAGTCTCTTTAAGTTTCTAAAAAGTGTATTTCTTTTACATGTGGGAAGAGTTTCAACTTGGTACACCAGAAAAACATTTATAAGAAGTGATAGTTTTGTTAACATGCACTTAGAAACATTAATGCCCTGGCGACAATGCTACTAGTGAAATAAGAGGAAAGTCACTCATCATGTACACCATATATTTGGCATGGATTTTTATTTTAAAGGAAGCAACATTACAGTGTATCCAATCAAAACAGAAAGATCTTGTACAGCGCACATCCCGAGCTTACTAATTTCAAGGTGCTAGCATGTAATAATGAAGAAAGAGGAGGCACATTGAAATAAAATATGTGCCTAGGATCACACACTTTGTTCAGGGGAGAAAGCCAGAATTGATGCAAGGTATTCTGGTTTTAGATTGTGCAATAGAGTCACAAGATGGCTATCTCTTTTTTACCTGAAAGATTATTGCTTTGTATTTAGTCTTTTCCCACAAGGTTAGACCATAGGAGGCACACATAAGCCATGACATCTCAGCTTGTTTTGGGCTTGAGGATCCAAGAAGGATCTCGAGCTGAGCCAGAGCTGGGTTTCTCTCTTGAGTCTTTAGTGGCTTGTCCACCTCTACCATTGGTCTATGAATATGTGATATCAGTTCATAAGCCTACAGCTTTCTACTTCAGTAGGCAGCACTACTGCCCTGTGCATAATGTCTCATGAGTAGATAGTGCTGTAGCCAGTGGCAGATCCTCTGCTAAGGCTGAGGAGCGTCGCCCCACTGCTCATTGAGCAGTGCAAAAAAAAAAAATGATCATAATATTATGTTATCATTTTATTTTCCACTGCCAACTCGGAGCCAGGTTAGGGCGGGGCGGGCTGGCCAGAGCAGGGGGAGGAGTGGTTTGCACTCTCCAAGCACTTTGCATGTTCCCCACCAGGCTGTAATGCACAACATGGTGAGAAACAGGCACAGGCTTCCAGTACCTCTCTGAATTCGGAACCATGGTGCTCAGACCAATCCCAAAGCTGCTGTAATGCAGCTTCGTAATTAGATGGGAGAGTCTGGGAGCCAGGGCACTGCCGAGAGAAGAGGACGGAGGAGAGGCGGTGGCATTTCCAGGTAAGTTTATTTTATTTTTCACCTCACCACGCCCATTGCTAGGCAGCCGCTACTTGCTGGAGCTTACCTGGACTGCAGCACAACTACTCCAGGCATAGGACCCTTAAGTTCAGCATGTTGAAGCTTGCAAGTCAGACTGCAGCATTACTTCCATGTTCAGGCTTTTTGTAAATAGGGATGCAAACAGGCTTACAACTACACGAAGCTGCAGTTTCAGACTGTAGCTATGTTGCCCTGTGAAGGTGAGTATTAATTTCCATGACACTATAGCTTCCCAATATAACCTTCACAAAGGTTGATATGGTTCCACTATTCTGCACTCCTAATATACATTCAATCTAGTCCTTATGTCACAATTGCGACTTTCAGCCAGTCCTGTGTATTCTCCTACAGAACTAAGATGATGGAAATGGTAACACTTGGTTTTGTTAGTTTAAAGCCACCCTCGTGACGTGGCAAGTTTAAAGCTGTGGTACAGCATTATTGCCATTTGAAGAGATGCCAATTGTCTGTGATGCGAATGACCTTCTTTGTTGTGTTGCACAACCAGATAATGCACAGTAACAGAGAGTTGAAGTCTTATATAGCAACTTCAGGAAGGTCATATTGTTCACAGAAAGGTCAGACAATAAATGAAAGAAGGCTATCCAATGATAAGAATAAGTAGTGGGCTAAGCTAATGCTTTGAAATATGGACATCATTGGTTTGAACCTCAGTGTGGATAACTCAGCCTTTCAACTTTCCCAAGTTGATGAGTACCACTGAGTAGGATGATGGCACACAATATTTTAGCACCTAGAGACAGCTTGGTTAGTGGCACATGCAATGTTATAATCATTTTTGATGTGTGATGTTCCAAACCTGGATAGAAATATGATGGTCCTTTTTGCAGGAGCGCCAACTGTAAACCAAGTTACCCCATTACCAAGTCTGTACCATTAATGGCCTGACAATGTTCCCAATTTAAAACATAATTTTCCCACTTAGGCCTTTTGTGATTGTGTTTGTATTCACAAAAAGTGCAAGTGATTAAATCACAGTATTGTAACAACATTTGAAACTTGAATAGACCAAATGGACCCACTGCACCAGTTGGCACCCCACCACCTTTACAAATCCTAGGCCTGCTAGGGCATCTTCTTGAAACACTCAATAAAACTTGTGCCAAGTGCTTTAGCACCACATACCCTCTGCGCTGTCTCTTTGTGGTTGTCCGAGACATCTGTGGGTCTTCTTGAATTAGGGTTACTCAAGTGGGCTTTCAAGGAAAAACTATGCTTTTATAGATGTGTATAAATTAGATTTTCAGCAGAGTGACTTTACGTTTTTAAAGCTTCAAGTGGACCAGAATCATAGATGAGTTCATCAGCCAGTCCTGGCTCCTTAGCCAGCAGCCCTTTGTATTCTGGGACTTGTAAATTTACGATTTCTACTATAGACATGGACTTTGAAATCCAGGCGTGTAAAGTACTAGAATTCACTTGTGAACAACATGAGGCCAGTATGAATACTTCTGGAATGAATGTTGGGGTGCAAATTCAGTTGTAAATTCTGCACACACTGGTGAGGCCTCGTCTGCAGTATTGGGCCCAGTCATGAAGGTCACTTCTTTAAAAAAAAAGCAAAATTATCAATGAGCCAGTCAGGGACATATTCATACACCTTCTTTCAGTGGGACAAAGACGTGCAAGAATGAATAAAAGAATGAGGAATCAGGCCTTCCCCATCCACACACTCAGGATCTGTGCTGACATCCATGTATGCATCATGACCACCTCAAGGATGCTCTAAGTTAGGAAGGAGCTGAATATGCATGTTCTTAAATAACACTACATCACAACACAGGAAAGAGTCCATCTCCCATCGCAGAACCCAGGATCTCCCACCCAGATTCACTTTCTGGTTGGAGCTCTGCCTTTGATCCTGTACAGCACTCTGCTGTCTTTGAACTATGTGTGCTTGTTACAAATACCGTTAATGCGACTATGAGGGCACAGGGTTCAAGTGACAAGTTCTGCCTGTGGAGGCTCCCTATTCTTGCATAGTCCGGGGGAGGCTATATATGGAGAGGCATGAATGAGAAACAGCCGACCTGTACACAGTGCAGTTGACAAGCGTTCTTTAGTAGTGGAACCCTCTGACAATTACTGACAAGAGACTGGTAGCTGTTGATCGTCTGAAGCATAGTAATGTAAGTACTCCAGAAGAAGTAACAAGGATAGGAGAAGGTAAATATAAATGAACTCAGGTTAATGCCAGAGTCAGTTGTGGTGAGTAAGCACAGTTAACTTGGGAGACTGTTTAGGGTAGAAAGGGGGCAGGGACTCTGAGACGAGGTTGACCCTGTTGCCCTTAATTCTGGTAATTTGTAATGTTTTTGTGCTATGCCATGGGATAGGGAGAAGGCTGGGGACCTTGCATCTTGCAGTAGGACAGAAAAGGGTGTATCTACTCTTTAGGCCAGGAGATAAAATGTCAAAGGGCCAGACTAGCCACTCCATTATGGGCTGCAAGTTAAGGATGTTTAATATAAGCTGATGGCTGAAGGTGGGGCCCAACTGCATTCTTTTTTAGAGTGGTACATGTTTTAAACTATCAGACTGTAAAACAGAACAAGAAGGAGAAAAGCATCAAGGAGTGGGCAGAAGGAGGAAGGGAAATCTGGAAAACAGTGATAAGTGAAAAAGCAAAAATGAGAAAAAAGTGCAGGAGTGAGATAACGTGGAGGAAGAGTATGTTGGTGGATGAAAGAGCCAAGAGCTGAAATCAAGAGTAGACAGCCTTGGTATTCAACAACCTCGGCATTCGCCAATGATGCATGTGAGCTTCTCCTCAAAGTTGTCCATGTCCCCACCCTCAGATATTTTGTGTCTCCTACGCCCCTGAGTATACCAGATTTATTTAGACCACAGCAATACTATATCGTCCTTTTTCAGTTAAATTCTTAACCTGCTTCATAACTGATAATTACGGGTGTCTATATTTTTAAGGGTGTGAGGTGCTAATTGTAAGCTTACTGCTAATAACAAAATGAGTGGGATGTGAAAGACTATTTAAACATGAAGATTAGCATGAAGAGTATATATATATATATATATAATTCAAGCCTCCTTCTACCTTTTATCCAGTGATGCCAAAGGATAATATTGATGCTTTTTGCGATAAAGTGGTGGAGGATTTGAAAGGACTACAATATAACATCACGCGTAGGAACAAAAGAATCAAATATATGGAAAGACAATACTATAAATTGATGAAGAAGTTAAGGAGTGATTCTAACCTAATAATCAATAATGCGGATAAGGGGGGGCAATACTGTCATCTGGCCCGCAATCTTTATATGGCTGAAGCAGAGAAACATTTGAATGACACCGCTTGCTATAAAAAGGGTAGCTTCAATGACATTAAGTGTCTCAAAGACAAGACTCATGAAGAACTAAATCAATAGATGCGATTGGGATTACTGAGCAAACAAGAGCATGCTTTTTTGAAGAATGATTTTACAGTTATACCCTTCTTTTATTTGATCCCCAAAATTCATAAACAAGTATTTCCTGTTCCTGGGCGACCTATCATCTCTGCCCAGGGGAGCTTATTGGAATCTATTTCCAGATATGTGGACCAATTCCTGCATGAATTCGTGGAAGACCTGCCATCCTTTATTAAAGACACTGGCCACTTCCTCTCTAAAATCAATGATATCAATTGGGAAGATGATTATGTACTTATTGCTTTAGACATTAATTCTCTTTACACTAGTATTTCTCATGTGGATGGTCTTAATGCAGTTAAGTACTATTTGAGGAAACGTAGTATTTCTTATAGCCAACATAGTACTATGTTATTGAGTATGCTAGAATTCTGTCTAAATAACAATTACTTCCTGTATAACAAGGAGGTTTATCAACAGTTGAGAGGAGTGGCTATGGGGGCATGCTTCTCCCCCACCTATGCATGTTTACATGTAGGGTGGTGGGAGGAGCATGTGCTCAAGGGTACACTCGCTGATCTCTTTCCTAATTGTGTTTTGCATTTCTGGCGCTTCATTGACGACATCTGCATGATATGGAGGGGTTCCGTTGAATCAGCCACTGAATTTGTCAATAAGATTAATGACAACCATCTCAATTTACGTTTCACCTCTCAGATTAGTACCAATCTAATTCAATTCCTTGATGTGGAAATTTACATCTCTGAAGGAAGGCTGCACACCCGTCTGAATAGAAAATCTACAGCGGGCAATGCGATTTTGCACGCTAGCAGTTCGCATCCTAACCATCTGATTAGAAGCATCCCTTATGGGGAGTTTCTCAGGATGAGGAGGATTTGCAGCAGAGCGACTGATCTTGAGAGGTGTCAGAATGAGGCTTTTGTAAGATTCTGCGCTCGGGGGTATGATACCTCTTTGTTGCAAGAAGCAAGAGACAGGGCAAATCAGTTCGATAGAGACAATTATCTTGCCTCAGTTAATGTAGGCGTCACCTCTAGACCATTGAATACTGAGGGAGAGGCTGTGTGCAATAACATCAGTTTAATTACGACTTTTAATGGTGAGGAGAGGAAGGTGAGAGGCATATTAAAAAAGCATTGGCCACTTTTGAAGACTGATATCAGCTTAGCCCCCCTTATACCGGATGAGCCATCGCTTGTTTTCAGAAGAGCACCGTCCATGAGAGACGTTTTGGTCAAATCCAGCCTGGAGGTAGTAATTAAACCTCATCGGATTTCAAAAAAATTTGTCTTTTTTAAGTGCATCTCTTGCAGAGCTTGCAAGTTTGGTGTGAACACCAGTGAGTACCACTCTGAATTTGACTCTAACCCTATTAAGATCAGAGAGCACTTCACCTGCCGTACTGATTTTGCGGTGTATGTGCTCCAATGTACCTGCGGGCTCAGGTACGTTGGTAGCACCAAATTACAGGCCTTTAACCGCATCTTGCAACACCTGAGAGCTGTAGTTAATTCGGATGTGAATTATCCTGTCGCACAACACTTCGAATTGGTCCACAATAAGAACCTAAATGACCTGAAATACTTCATTATTGATGCTGTACCCAAAAACATCAGGGGGGATAACAGGGAGAAAGCCCTAAGGCAACTGGAAAGTAAATACATCTTACTCCTAGACACCAGGATCCCTAATGGATTAAACACAGGGGAAGATCTTCATTGTTTTTTATAAATTGTGTAGATTAATAGCTATATAGAGTCTTACCCTTGTGAACATCATTTTTCAGCTGGATTGCTATTCAGATGTAGATTGCACTAGTGTCTCATCTTATCCGGTTGGTTTGGTTAATGCTAACCAAATTATTAGACGCATAGGGCTCCAGGGACCCCCCCCACAGGGTGTTTTTCATTTTATTTTGAGGCTTTTTCCTTTGGCAGTCTCTCCTTTAAAACAACGAGCATTGGGTCCGGTATGGCGGGGTAATTGGTATATATTCGCCTTTACCTACAGTTTTTCTCTTATTGAAATTGGGCACTATGCCATAATGTTTCTTTGTCTCAAATACATACTGATTCGTACTAGTTTTCAGAAATTAATGTGTGTCCTGACAAATATGCTTTGAACGTGGGTGGCATGTAACTTTTCATAAATAGAGGTTTGAAAAACGTGCAATCACCAACGCACTCCCTTACATATATGAATTTAATTCCCACTGGTTTTCAGGTTAACTGATTTTACACATTGCACAACTGAGCACTTTAATATGTTAAGCACTTGCACTTTTCCGGATTGTTGAACTAATTCAGCTTTTGACTAGCATTTTGTATATGGATGAAGTAAAATGACATGCATAACGTTTTTTGGATGGATTAGGTAGGGGACAGAACAGGTATATTCAAAATAAGAATTGTTATTCCCGAGTGATGAATATTTTTAGACATTTTGTAAAATATTTGTGTATATATTGAATTCACCTGGTCCATACCTATGTATGTAAATAATGGATGTTGTTCTCATAGTATATCTTTTATGTCTATGCACTGCTGACGCTTTTACAATCGGGATTCTCACAGTATATAAGTGCACTTATTGGTTCCTATGGTCACGTGATCAAGGCTACCGTGACGTAGCCGAAACGCGTCATGCTGGTGACAGAGGAGCAATAAACCACCCTTTGAAGTTATCTTGAGCGCTGTTTTGTGGTCTGTACCTACGTTTGCTGAATTGGTGTCCAGAGCCGATTAGTAGGAGTGTGGAACGGATATATATATATATATATATATATATATATATATATCTCCACACGCCGGTTCCAGGTTTCCCGACTCCTGAGCGCTCAGTGTGGGTGCGTGCCCTACGGCGGAGCCTCGCCGTTAAATATTTCTCACTCCTCCGTAACCACGAAAGTCGTGAGCAAGGTGCTAGGAGCACTGAAACGCGTAGATCGTTTGTTTGTTTTCATGCTAAAACAGATCTAAATAAATGTAATTGTGGAAAATCAGAGCGAGTGCGCCCATTACTTTCGTGGTTACGGAGGAGTGAGAAATATATATATATATATATATATATATATATATATATATATATCTCACTTCTGAATCCTGCTCCTCGGCCCAAGATCGCCAAAGTTCCCCACAGGTACAGACCAAAAAATGCGCAAAACAGTTCTCAAGAAGGTGGTTTATTGTCCCATCGTCTCCAGCATAACACGTTTCGGCTACGTCACGGTAGCCTTGATTACATGACAATTGGAACCAATAGTGATGTTTATATACATAGTGCAATCAGGGGCTGGGGTTAAAATGCATAGATATAGAGAACAGATTTCACGGAGCAATTAAAAAATGATCTAGAAAGAATATGGCGGTACAAATACATTTAAAAATATGTACAATACTGTATAATTTGTTATAAATAACCCATTAATTGTAAATGTGTTTGTATTGTCTGTACATTCAATAAACTTTTTGTCAATTCATAATCGTCAATATACATCATAATTTATCAATGCCACACAGATGTGCTTATTACTGATTCACAGTGTAACCTACACTTTACTCAATTCTAAATCCGGCCCCGAACCCAACTAAAGTGCTAGTGTAAAAATACGACATATGTGCAAATCAGTGCAAAATGTGCAAAATCTCAATAAACTAGGATGGTCAGATATAAAATTACACCATATCCTTTACCAAGTTAAAAAATAGAATCTTATTAAATGGGCGCTAAGATGGGCAACCATGTTAAAGACAAAACCTTCATACGAGTATACTGGTTCTATAATCAAATCATGTCCCATAATATCATTGGGCATCATGAAAACTCTATTCAGTATTGCAGCGAAGGCTAATATATGTTGTGATTCATAACATTAAATTTTAGATTCATACTGGAGAAATGTATATAATCGATGATCAGTATAATACTCAGATCTAGACCAGTGCTGGAATAAAAATACCAAAACATATGTAAATCTCAAGGGATGTAATTTTTTAAATGGAAAAAACTATCGACTCATTACCATAATGTTCGAGAGGTCACTAGTAGTGCATATATAAATAAAGCGATACAGGAGTGTACGTATCTATAATGGCAACTGAAAACATGTATTGTCATCAGATACTGAATTATTGCCAAGTGTTTATAAAAAACAGTACAGATCTTCCCCCGTATTCAATCCTCTCGGGATCCTGGTGTCAAGCAGCAAGATGTATTTACTTTCCAATTGTCTTAATAGTCTCTCCCTGTTGCCTCCCCTGATGTTTTTTGGTACAGCATCAATGATAAAGTATTTTAAATCATTGAGATTTTTCTTGTGCACTAGCTCAAAGTGGCGAGCCACCGGGTAGTTGGCGTCTGAGTTCACTCAGGTGTTGGAGGATACGGTTGAAGGCCTGTAACTTTGTGCTCCCAATATACTTTAATCCGCACGTGCATTGGAGCACGTACACCGCAAAATCTGTGCGGCAAGTATAAAGTTCTTTGATTTGTATAGGCTTAGAATCAAATGTAGAGTAAAATTCATTCGTATTCATGGCAAATTGGCATGCTTTGCACGATATGCACTTGTGAAAGCCAGATTTACTCGAGAACCAATTCTTTTTAGATATTACTTCAGGACTGGTTTTTACCAGAGCATTCCTCATTGAGGGTGCCTTTCTGAAGGTGATTGATGGCTCTTCTGGTAACATGGGGGACAAAGTAATGTCGGTTTTAAGCAAGGGCCAGTGTTTTTTCAATATCCCTCTCACTTTCCTCTCCTCTGTGCTGAATGTGGTGATGAGACTAATTCTATCTTCTATTCTGTCGGGCTGCTGATTGTTAGTGCATCTCCCCACAGTGAGGCATTCCTCTCTGCTAGAACTATTAGCTCGATCTTTGGACTTATGTAATTCACTCCTACAATAGCCACGGGCAAGAAATCTATTAAATGCCTCATTTTGGCAGCTCTCCAAATCCTGCTCTGTACTACAGATTCTTCGCATTATATATATATATATGTATATATACATATATATATATATATATATATATATATATATGTATATATATATATATGTGTATACATGTATTACACTGTGGCGGTTTACCTGGAAACCTGCAACTGTTGCGGTTTTCCTTTGAATTTCTGTGAATTCCAAAAAGTCATAATTTTGGACCCATGTGAAGTAATAAACCAGTGGATGTAAATTTATGAATATGAATTTCTTTATGAATAGGTCTTAATGTACGGCAGCTTAAAAAAGTTAATTTTGAATTATTTTACATATAAACTGGTAATCATAGTTCCAAAGATAACCCAAGGGCACAAAGTAGTGAAAAACATAATTGATTCTTTGTCATGGTAATGGCAATTTTTAATATAATCTTTTCCAGCTTTTTGTCGGTCTTTCTCTTTTCTCACTTTTTTCCGACAATAATTATAGACGATAAACACTGGTATATTAAAAAATAACCATAATGGTAGATTTGATCTCCCCTTAATGGATCAATCCTGTAATGGGCAAATACCAACTCATTGTGTGTCACTGGGTATTCATTTTTTCTTTTGATGTCTATTTCTGTATCCGATCATTTCTGGACACTGTCTCTCTGCATGAGATCCTTGCCCATATTCATGAGTATGAGTATTTCTTTTGTTTATATTTGGGTAGGTTACTGCTCATATGTGGATGTAATGCAAACCATTATGGGCATGCTGATGCAGAACACTCTTGAGGCTGTTGGGGTTGGTCCTGTTTCTAGTTTACTTATACGTCTGTTCCTCTTCACAGTGGGTCTCCTGAAGAAGACTCTTTCTCCCTAGGATCATAAACTCAACCCAACTAAGTTTGGGCATCTAGGCCTTCTTCTTTTCTTCACTCTCACCCTCCATGCACACCAATAGGATATAAATTATGTTTCCTTTTGGCACCACTAAGTGCAATTGTTTTTTTAGTGAACATGTAATCAATCTTTTACTAATATCCTTCTAATTTCCATGTATTGCAGGGTGAATCTCTTACCCCAATTATTGGTATAAGTAAACTGAACTCACATTCTCGGTTGAATCATTAGATGAGTATTTCTTTAATTAGCGTACAGCATTTCTGTTCTGCAGATTAATTTCCTATGTATATATATATGTAGCCCTTAAGAAATGTATAAAACATTGTTTCCTGACTGCCTAGTTCTGTAGGACAGATCAGTACATCACCACCTGTATGCATTAAAGACACTTTCTTCGGCACTCCTATGTGTGATGACCAAGTGGAACCCTAGTATGCATTTAACTGCTATGAACTCCAATTAGTTCTACCATTCCTTTTACTATTGTTTTCCTCCAGCCAACTTTCCGCACTCATGATTCCTCTGATTGACACTCTTAGCCACACAGGTTGTGATGTGAGCAAGGAGCACTTTAGGACTTAACACCGTTGTCTGCTCTCTTATGCAGGTAGTTGGTTGCTTTGTCAGAATCTATTGCTGTATTTGTTATTAGTGTTATGGTGACTTTATATAGATTGGAGCTGAGTTGTTGTGTCTTCAGAGGCAATGTTGCTGAAGGTCATTATTCTTTGCCATCATTTTGCCTCCTAGTTTCTACTGAAAACACACCACATGTGTACTTCTGCAGGGCCTCCACATAATAGAAAATTCATGCTAAGTCCTCGTGCATGATAGAGCAAAGCAAGTCCATTACATTGCCATAGCAGCCCATCTGGTGCACTATGCCAACTTTGTGAGAAGTAATTTCAGAGAAGACAATAGAATTAAGCTGTTGTTTATATGTATTATATTTCTTGGTTCATAATACTTGAACTTTCTGCTGTCTTTTTAACAGACCTCAGTGCAGGCAGAAGTGTTTCCGGTGACATGGACATCTCAGCTTGGGCACATGCTAATGTGGACCGGTTTGCTGTGCTGCTTGACTTGTGGACATGTGAGGTCACGCTTTTAGAAAATAAACAGCAGGTAAGGAGAATTCAATTCATTATCTGGAAGCTAAGCTGCGTGGTTAAAGTTAGTTCACAATCTCGGATTCTGTTTTCCTACCTATGGTGGATTCCATTGCAGGTATTACTGTTTTTGGGACCATCGAGCGTTCATGTTAATAGTTTATTAATTGTTTTATGCATTCCCTCCTACCTCTTCTGAAGAAACAAGCTGAAGCTTCTGCTTTTCGGTCCCCACTATTCATCTGCTCTCTAATTTCCTGTGTGTGCCAGGAAGTCAGTCTTTGTATTACACTTTATCATAATCCTTTCCTTTTCACCACTGTTTTGGATTGATCTTTCGGTCTTATATTTTCAAGAGAGTTTACTCATTGTTTTTGATCTACTGACTATGGAAGTGGGCGAGACACTGAAAGCCCGAGCCAGGCTTCAGCCAGATAGATGCCCGACTGTAGATCAGCTCGAGGTCATCTTAGAACCTTGAGCGCTGAGTGAGCCGAGCTTTCATGTGGCTTCTGTCTGCCTTCCACACTCTAACCTCATGCACCAAGAAGTAAAGACAAGCCAGTAAAATTTGATGTAAACAGCAAAGACAAGATATATCCATTTAGTGGCTGAATTCCACAAAGTGAAACCAGAAAACCTGGAATCAATCTTGGCTTCCCCCCCATAACCATCCTGCTTCCTTTTTCTACATTATCTCATTTAAGAGATACTTAAAATATGTGAGCTGTACAAACACCCTCTTGTGTTTGATTTAATAGACAAATATATTGCTTCATGTATAATAAGATTCTAGGTTGCATATACAGTTCATATGACAACTGACTTGCCTCTTAGTTCACTAATTATATTGTGGTCAGGACAGAGGGAGGGGATGGGCACTAATGTTTCTAAGTGTATGTTTAAAACTTTTAATAAGTATCCTTCGATGCAGGGATATAATCTGATACAATGAGGTGAAAGAAATACCCTTTTTTGAGTGTTGAAAAAAGTTTCTCTTATTTGTTGCATGAATTACATGTTAAATATTTTGAAGGCTCGGCTCATGCATGGCCTCTTAGAGCAATGCCAAACCCTTGGCTAAGCTTTTTATTTCCATGTACATTTTTAGCTCGACCACCACTAATTCAGTGAGGTATCTCGTTGGGTTCTTCGGTGCACTGGCTGAGACTGACTGTGAACTAGCAGATGAGTTAGACTCTTGGGCATACTCACTCTTCTGTCTGTATGCTGGACTGATTGGATATTTCAATTCTATATATTAGTGTTTCATCTACTAGTTCTGTTTTCTATATACATATTGTTTTTAGAACATTAGTTCCTTTTGTGTTACCGTACAGATGCCTTGGTTATGTTTTTATGACCAGGTTTTTTTTATTTTATTTAATGCTAATGGACGATGTATACCTTTAATAATCAATTATTTGTTCCCCTTATTTTTTATTCTGCTTTCATCTTGCTAGTCAACATGGCTTGATGTTGATATTTTTTCCTGTTTTCGCATTGTCTATTTGCCTAACTTGCTGGTTTAATCTGATTTACTGTTGCTGATCTATGTAAAGCTTTCTGGCATTCTCATGCCTTGTCTGAACTACACAAAACCGCTCGGCTATAGTATGTTATGTCGATTTGTATAGTTCACTCATCATCCAAGAGGGTATCCACTCTCTTTTTTAAGTATGTGGTCACCAAGGTGGTTAGACAAAGAGCCAAGTCTTCAACTTCTTGAGGAACTCGACAAGTCAGCAGGAGGCTCTGATGTGTTGAGGGAGGTCGTTCCATGTCTTGTGTGTGATTTAGGAGAATGAGCGACCTCCTGTTTTGCTTTTGGGGATGCGGGGAGTGTGTTTAAGTGAAGTAGAGCTTAGGTGTCTGGTGGACTCGTGAAAGTAAATGCGACTATATTTTGGTCCTGTGTTGTGTAGGGCTTTGAATGTGAGCATAAGAAGTTTCTATTGGCTGAGATTGTGAATAGGGAGCCAGTGAAGCTTCCTGAGGTGCGGTGTGATGTGGATGTGGCATGGCGTGGGAGGTCAAGTATGAGTCTTGCGTCAGCATTCTGGATGGTCTAGAGTCTGTGTAGGAGTTGTTTGGCAATTCCGGCATAGAGAGTGTTATGGTAGTCCACTCTGCTGCTGCTGATCACTTGCAAGACAGTCAAGTGTCCACCCAGATTGCATATTGTAGAGCACAACTCACCAACATCAACTCACCAACAGCAACTCAACAATCAAAGATAGTAGTACCCTGAAGATCACACATAGAAGCCCATAGTGCTCAGAGATGCCACTCTATAAGGTTTAGGGTTCCTGAACCAGTTTTCTGCAACTTCATATAGTCTGCAGTGTATTTGTGTGGTCTAGAACGGAGAGCAGCCTATAGTATTGCACATGAAGGTGCAGATGTCCCCGGACCAATTATGGTATCTTCAACTTTGGGTTTATTACTTTCTGTTCCCTGACAAATGATGGGTGAGCATTGTTCTATGCTGTGGTGTGGCTAAAAATTAGAGCGTGTCTTTGAGAACATGCATAACGTCTATTCTTTCCTTTTCTCACTAGCTACTTGATTGTTATTATGAAGCTTACCAACACGCTCTTGATCCTGAAGAAAGGTTTGCATTGTCCCAAGTTATAAGTGACATCATCTACCGCCGACCAAGGTTTGACTTCAGCCACAGATATTTTGTGCAGGCCTACAAAGACGAATTTGTCTGCTTAAGGCTTCACCTGCAGCTGGTAAAAGAAATATTGAACAAACAGGTGTGAAGAATGACTGTTTTGAGTCGTCTATGCTTACTGATCTCACAAAAGGCACACAGTTGCATGTTCTCCCCACCACTACTTCCTTCCAACACAAAATACGACATTACTTTACAACTACTATTACTCAGCTTGCAAAGTTACTGCAACTGTACCTCATATTGAATCCTTAGATATCTGATTTTTTTCAATTTTTCTGATAATTCGAGTTTTTAAGTGTGTTAAAAAGGCAAAATACAAGAACGTGTCTTGTTCTGAAAGTTACATTTTATTTTGCCTAAATGAGCATGCACTGTTTTACAGAGTACCATCATAAGTATAGGGTTTTTAATTTTTTTCCTAAGCCACATTCAGATGTTCAAAGGAGAGATCAAGCTGTATTGACTATCCAGCGAGTTAATACTTTATTTTTACATAGTTAATAGTGCACGTGAAGGTGTAGGATTTTCAGGTGGATATGGTGTAAAAGAAGTGGGGGAGAATGGTAAGTCAATGACGATGGTTATAGAAAGTACTCACCGTTGTAGCACATAGAAGCCACAGGGTGAATTGAAAAAGAAATTGGGCCATGTTTCAACTTTAAACAAGCATTGGCATAGCCAATAGGTCTTGCCTTTGGGACCTTATAAGTGTTTAGTCAGAGATATTGGCAATATTTTTAAGGTATGTTGGAGAGCAATGTAGCTGCTGTACGAGAAGCACATATTGGCAAGCACAATAATGAGGAGCCTGGAGACAAGCACACCAGCAAAAGAGCATCACAGAGTGCGACTAAGAGGAGAAGAGCAGTACACAAGAGAGATATCTGGAAAACAAATGCACTTTTGTAGAGTATTCAAAAGAAAAAAATGAAAAAGTAATGCTTCAAAAATGAGCAGTGGAAGGACATAAGTAATGCGTCCATGCTCAAAGGGTGGGACAAACACATGAAGAGGAGGGAAAACTATGACAACTGACCAATAAGAAACAAGAAAATGAGTGGTATTGAAACCAACCAATGGCAAGCAACAAGCAGCCTCTAAGCCCACTGTTCATAAATAAAATATCTGCATGAGACATAAAAATGAAATTCCGACTAAAACCTTACATCGCAACTGTAGTGTTGTAATAACCCAATAGTGATAATAGCACATATTTAGCAAAACCCTATATAGGTAATGTACATGCAGAAAGGTAGAGTCACTGGCAAGTACAGCATTGGCTACTGAAAATGTAGAAACTAAAGCTAGGTTATGAAGTTAAATAAAGGAATCGAGAGCAGAATTACGTGGTATCAGTGGTAATTGTTGTCAAGTACAAACTATAAACCGAGATAAGCATCTTTCATCATGACCACGAAGAAGTTAGCCAGAATGTGTGCATAAGCAACATTAGCATTGTTAGTAACAAGACTCAGGGATTTAGTTATGAGAATCTCAGAGTCACTGAGCACAGCTGAGCTGCTCGACAAGTATTCTGAATATTTACTCTGATGTATGCAGGGCAGGGGAGAGGATTAAATAGCCTCAAGTGACTTGTGGCCCAAACGTGTTTGAGTTTATGACAAAAGGAGTGGACTGCCTGCTACTGAAAAACAAGAACGATAGAAGAGGGGATGCCAGACAGTAAAAGTAAAGACGTGAGGCACAGTACATAGAACAAAATATAAAAAAGAAGCAGATTAATGCACAGAGAATTAAGACACAGAGCTTAGTAGAGGAAGAACGTCATGAGAGAAAATACATAGAAAGAAAGGGGGAAAAAGAAGATTGCCAAAAGATAAATAGCAGACAAATACACAGACAAACAAAGGCAAATGGGATACAGAAAAGTGGAAAAGTTGGACATCCAGAACATATATTTTAAAAGTGATTGGCTTTGCTAATCGGCTGGGTGTGGAAAAAAGGATGGGAGGAAGAGAGGGTGAGTGCGAGTTAACAGGATGTTTCAAAACAAGTCCTGGCTTCGGTTCAAAATCCTGTGATTCTGTACAAGTCACGTAATGTAAGTAAGCTAGTTCTCGCAAAATAAAAATAGCAACTTCAGGCAATGCAAGAGTCTGTTCCCGTATTTAGAATTCTCCTCATAAGTGCGGCAGATGCTTTGCGTCTTTTGATGCGCAGTGTAGTGTTTCGCGCTGCACTCTCTCCGCTTGCTATGTTACATGAAGAAGTATGTTGGTTTGCAATAGCAAGTGCTCCCTGTTTCCTTATGGTACAAGCTTCTCAAGAAGCAGCAAGAATTATTTGTCACCTAGTCTCACCTTAAGCGTTAAAGTCCTGTACTTCGGGTTCTGCCTTTTGGTCATCCCAGGCTGCTGCACGGGTGGAGGGGCCGGTATCTGATATGTTCGGGACACTCCAGTAACACAACTTCCAAAACCCCTAGCTACCCACCCACTAACTACTCCTGCTGGAGTGAATGTGGCAGCGGAGTCGCAATTTAACAAGGGCTGGATGGAAACAAAGCGGCAATTTTCAAGGGGCAAATTACGTTATGACGAAACTTTATATATTCTCAAATTCTTTTACTAAATGTTATTTTCAAAAAAATAATACACATTGTTTGTACTAAACAAATCATATTACTTTTTACAGTTGTTAAACTGTATTAACGTGCTTTTAAGCTCGAGAAATTAATAATGAAGTAAACCCTCATGCTGTATGGAAATTATAGTTTCAATTTTCATAGTGAATATAATTATAAACAAGAATAAAGTGCCCGATGCATGGCTACAGAAGCATTCAGTAAAAAAGGCTTCCTGTTGTTAAAGCTACGCTTTAATCCAAAATGGTGATGAGATGGTGACGTTGATAGAAGCTTCGTAAGGGGGAACCAAAGGAAAGAGAGCAAGAAAGAGACGCAAGAAGCAGGCTTGTCGTTAAAAGGCACGCGGCCTCCAAATTAAAATAATGAAACCTGCGTTGTTGAAATGAAAGCGTGCTTGTAGTTAAAAGGTGCGCGGCCTCCAAATTAAAATAATAAAACCTGCAATGGTGAAAATTAAAGGGGATGTGTAGTTAAAAAGCGGACGGCGCGACGAGGAATGCAGCTGCACCCTGCGCACCGCTGCTCGCTCCCGAGACCCAAACGCCATGGGAGTGAACATTTGAAGAAGAGGTGGGACATGCACCCGCCTTTGGCCATTTGTGTGCTTTCATTATTGAAAGCCATACACAAAGGCCAATCAAATGTGTGGGCGGAGCCACACCCACATGGAGAAGTTTGGAGTGCTCACAAGAAGCCTCCCATAGAGTAGCGCATGCGCGCTGTGCTAGGCTAGACCTAAAACTAGACTGGAAAGATGATAACAGTGCTTAATTTGTAAAAGAATAAGTGTTGGGTACCAAAGTTTTGCTCAGGAGCCCGCGGCAAAGGATAGTGAATGTCAGCGTGCCGAATAGAAAGGATACATAGTCTTGATTCCTCCTCTTGCTTCTTTCATCCACAACAATCACATTCTATCCTTTTATCTGACTCTTTCAAGTTCTTTCTTTGTCACTTTTTTACGTCTTTCTTTTACTCCTTCTTTAAAACTTGTGTGTATTTCTCTCTTGCTCTGGCTTACAGTCTAATAAGGAAAAGAAAGTGCTGGTCCCCAAAAGTGTGTGCCACTGAAGAGGAACGTAGAAAAGATAAGACGAGGTGCTAAAGTCAATATTTGATAATAAAGGGATAAATGTATAAACTAAAGAAGCACAAAATCATAGTAGTTGGGTAATAGTAAGTCAAAGTGTTGGTGAATGAACACCTTACCAAATACATGCCCCTTTTTCAATTAGGTATCTAGAAGCATCAGTCCGATTAATATCATTATCGAATTCCTTTAATATTTCACTCATCTATAACAACAGAAGTTTAGTAAATGCTAAAAAGGCATGATAATATTAATTTACAGGTTTGTGTGTGAGTTGAGATTCTCTACAGGACATATAATTGCACGTTAATATTACAGTGTTGAAGATCGCGATTGAGTGTTCATAAATAAAACAACTGAATAAACTCTGTGCTTTATTTCCTCTACCCTAAAACATACAGTGCGATGTTCCAGAACTTGAGAACTAACAAAAAGAGCAGCCAGGCTAACACTTTATCCGCTGTTGCACACGTAGAAACGAAGGGGGTAATCACAAATCTGTAATATTAGGTCTAGATCGTTGAAACCATTAGAACCATCAGTAAGATAATATCAAAGTAATTTCCATAGCTTATTTTTATGATTAAATAACTTAGGAAGGGCATGTACAAACATACAAGGTTTGAGTCACAAAGGGTCAAGTGTGATAGCCAGAAATCTGCTCTGATGCGCTTAATACTCTGTTGGGAGCACATTTTCCACTTTTAGTGAGTCACAAATGAAACTAAGATTATTCCAGAATATCTGTGACATTTGCATTTTTTAAAGTACTCTAATTTGTTAATTTTATGCATTTGAAATTCCACATGTGTAAATGAAACACAAATGTTCATCAGCACACAGCATGATTGTTTTTCCTCCATGGTAATGATATTTTTATCCAGGGAGAACCCCATTTCTTTACATCAACTTTGAATGTGGAGTATTTGCTCTTCACTGCCAGCCTGATAAAACACTTACTCCGGCACATGCAGGAGCAATTTTGCCTCGATTTTAGAGGTGGGAAGTTACTTGCAAGAAAATTATGAGGTAAATAGTGTTCACCTTCTTTTACAAAATGCCCCTTGCACCCCAAACCAGCAAATACCGCTATTCCTACAAACTACTGGAAATCTTGACTATTCCATTACACTTTACAAATGTGAAAATAAATAAGTCCCTAATTGCAACTCACTTTGATTGGACGCTATCACTATAATGGTGCAGTGGCAGCTCCTCCGTTATGTCGGAGCTGTGTCGTCCTCCCGCCAGCCTCAAAACTGTCAAATAAAACAATACAAAAACAGGTTAATTATCATTTTTCTTTTCAGGTTCTCAGAGCCGGTGATTCTTGGGGGCAGGGCAATCGCGGTAACAGTGCAGTCACGAGAGGGAGTGTTGGGCACTGCACTCAGTGCATGCACATGTCAGTTTGGCCGGACATCTCAGGATGGCCAAACCGACATGCTCACTGAGTTCTCTCCAACCCATCTGTGTTGCTGGGTTGCAGACAGCAAGCACAAGCTCCCAGTCTCTCTGGGCGTGCAAATTTGCGGCACTCAGACCTATTGTGATGCTGCTTTCAAGCATGAGATCAGTGTCAGGATTGGCTGCAGGGTACACTGGGAGCCTGTGTGCTGCAGTGAGAACAAGGAAGGAACAGAAGAGTGTAAGTTCTTTTTTCCCTATTTAAAATATTTCTTTTTATTTGTTGTCATTTCTCCCCAACTCACTGTCGTCCAGCGTCAATCCCCACCCCCGCCTCGCCACTTCGCCCACAGACCAGCCGCTACTTTGGTGGCCTGCTAGGGTTAGCAGAGCCATAATGTCTGTGATCACTTTTTAATAAAGTAAACATTTCTTTTAAATTCAGTCCGTTTTCCTTTAAGGAAATGGGGCTGTAATAAAAAAAAGTTTCCATTTTTCAAAAGTTTGTTTGAGAGTTGTTAGTGGTTTCCGGGACCATTGCATATTCCCCACCAAACTTTTTTAAATTCACAAAGCGAGGGACCCCTTCCCTTTTGTGAACAGTTTATCACTCTAACTTGGAAGTCGCAAATGTTTCATTGTTTTGTGTCTGAATTTTAGTCGCAAAACATTTATACTTCACATTCAGATTTGGTATTTGTAAGGGATGCCCAAAATACGCCCCTTCCAAATAACAAATTTGTACCCATTCACAATGTTTTGCAGACACCCATTCGGAGTGTTTGTGACCAAAAACATTGTTGGTACGTCTGACCTTGTAAGTGAGCTGTGTTTTCTTAACTTAATGTATTTAGTAACCCAGTGCTTAAATTGAGCAGATACTTTCAGGTACTCAAAACTTGCATTTCTTCCAATTAAAAGGGATAGTACCAGTACCTCACAGCAAGGGTGCAATCCTTTAATGGAAGTGTATTTGCACTGCTCAGTAGTAAACAGGTACTCTGAGAAAGTAAGTCCCTGTACCTTTATGTTTCCATTTTAACCACTGTAGTGAATGATGGTTCTAAAGAAGCAGTCATAAAGTCCAGTCTCAATCCTGCTTTCACACATAGGTCTTTAATTAGCAGGAATGTCTATGTTTTCCAACTGACCAAGGTCGACCAACTTCTTCCTACTTTCCAAGATGTAGGTATACCTGTTTGTCCAGTTACTGGGTTACATCGCAAGCCAGTTTCTCCTACGTGTAGCATTACTAATCTCCAGCCGTGTAGATTTTATAGCAACTAGATACAAGCCATCACAGCAATCAGTGTTACAGAGAGGTTCCCAAGTCAAGATGGATTACAGGTATGGGGGTCATTTGATAAACCATTACCTACCTCCCCTGTTTGGCCTTGTATCTATTAGCTGTTTTTCAGACCTTTTCCTAATTATGTCACCAACATATAAAAAAATCCAGGGGAACATCTCTAAGAGGCCCTCATATCTGATGGTATACCATTCCAAACAAAGCATGGGAATGAGGATATTATTGCACATATGTGCATGCACAGTGAGGTAACTCAAAGGATTTGACTTGCCAAGTGCTTAGTCGTAAATATGGGAAGAGTTTACCCTTTTTACCAAAGAACGTCCGCTTTGTTGTTCCTTTATTTATTCCAAGTACCTGCAACTATTCCTACCCATTGTGAAGTCAATTTTAACTTTATTAAAGATACAGAGGCACATATTATGCTTTCCCTTCTGTTTTTTAAGAACAGCAGCAACTACATTTCTTGTGATCCTATAGAAAAATGTTCAGATCCAATCATAACAAGCCCTATTACATCTAAAGGCTTCCTACGGGAGCCAAAAGGAAAACCATGTATAGCTAGCAAGGCCTCTGTTTACTGTTTCCAATAACGAGGGCTAAACCCAGACAGCAATAACTACAATGCCTATGCCACCAGTGAAGAAGGGAAGGGAACTTGCGATTCCATAGTTTGCAGGCTATTCCTTTTGCATCATACCCAAGCATGAAGGCCACACTCCTAGAGCCACACATTTCATTAGATTAGTCTCCCCTAATGAGACATGCTGCCTTTCTAGAAAAAAAGTTCCAGGTGGGTTAAACACACTAAATTAAATGGGAGAATAATATTCTCGTTTGTGTTTTTCATAAAACCAAACCTTAACATCAAGACAGTTAGGAAAATCCGCATTGTGTGGGCAGACCGAAGATTTTTTTAATGCTTTTTTAAAGTATATTGGAAGTAAATAACATGAACTAAATAATGCCAGTGAAATAATAGTGTGACAGAGATGAACAATTGTCATAAACTGAATATACTGCAGCGGAAATAGCATACGCAATAATACATAACTCCTGTCGAGACAGCATGGTAGTAACTTAAGACAGTTTTACCAGAGCTGAATCTGAAGTTTCAATATAACATGTAATAAATAAAACTGAACACCGCTTGAGTTCTTGAATGTAAAAAATGCTAGCCTTCATTTGACTATAGGAAACAGAGAAGATGCCCGGACCCTCGTATCTTAGTATAGAATTTATCAGACAGCAAGTATGGATGAAATGTATTTTCAATGTGTATTGTTCTTTTTTATTGCGATATTGTTTTGATTTGGTTGTTTTTGTCAAATTTGTAAGATATTGGGTAAATGTGTAAATGTGTATCTATTTCTGCCAAAAGGTAAAATTTCTTCAAAAAATAATTCAAAAAAACAAGAGTAATAGGTATAAATAAAAGTACCATACCAGGTTTCATAAAGTTGCACTTGGTCTTTATCTGATAAATTCTATACTAAGATACGAGGGTCCGGGCATCTTCTCTGTTTCCTATAGTTTAAATGGTCCAGCCCCTCCCTCAGTCCCGTCAGGACCTAACTCCTTTGTTCTCACAGCCTTCAATTGACAGCAAAAAATGAACTAACACCCAGTTTAGGAAATAAAGCCACTTATTTGGAAAACCATAAAAAAAAACCTTCTAGCACATGAACCAAGGATAAGATGTAAAACCTTTGCATAGTATACACGGGAGAATACAGTATATCAATTATACGAGGATACGAAAGTGAAACCCCTTTTAAAAACAGGTTACAAATGATGGCAAAGAAATTGGCAAAAAAGCTGGTTAGGAGTTCAGAGGAATTCTTTAAGAATTTTTCCCAAGGGGGAAAAACAAAACAAAACCCATAAAATATACAACCAGGAATGAATGCAAACTCTTCTGTACTGAGCAGCCACTGCAACATTTTGCGTCTGTAGATACTGCCAGCCTTTGAAGAAGGGAATATCAAGATTACTAATCAGAAGGCACTTCTGACCAAAGAAAACTCTTAAAATAGGAAAGGATGTCGTTAGCGAAATAACAGAGCAAGGGTGTTAGTTGTAACAGGATAGTAATTGTTTTTTATTAATAGTATTTCTTCCATGGAATTGATGTAGAGAATGTTTAAGAACTTTTACCACCCATCTTAACTTTGGGAACAAAAATAAACTGTAATTCTAACATGACACGATCTTATCTTAACAGCAAAGTAACACAAATGAATGTAGGAGAGCAATTAGTGAATATCACTATATCTTTATGACAGGCTAATGCATCCAAACAGCACCCACTTCCCAAACAAAATGTCCATAAATAAGCAAATAATATGTCATCCTGTCTGCAAAGTAAATACGTCACAGAACACACACTGGATTCAATTACAAGGTATAAGTGATGTCACATCTGCTGTCTAACAAAATAACTATTTATTGCCCTATCACGTAAATCTAATTGGATTACAAATGAGATAGTTTTACATCTACAAAATGTCATAGCCTTGAGGGACAACCCATTCAAATAATTGCAAACCATGAAAAACCACATGAAAGCCAGTGGCTAAATGTGTCTGACCCAGAGCCAACTCTCCTCTCTCCTCTCCCTGCTTATTCTATGTGTAATTTGTTGAAGCATTGATGACATGAAACCTTCCTGTGAGTGAAGGTTTTCAGTAGCTAGACCTAGGGATTGAGTTCTCCAGGCCAGTGCAATAATCACTGGTGCTTTTAGAGGTGGAAGAGAGTTGCTTGATCACTTGAACCTGTCTAGTTGGCAAAGATAAGAAGAGTGAAAGAACCACAATATTGTTGTTTCTCTGATTCAAAACCCAAACATTCACACATAAATATAGTAAAGTCCAAGTACCTAGAAAAACATGTCGATTGATCAAGATAGTTAAACACCTCTAGTATAATCATGACTCTTCCTTCAATTTCCCAGAAATGGACTGTTGTAGAATTAATTTGGGCCAACCAAGGTGCCTGTTAGGACTCAATTTGTTGTCTCATAAGAAGTGTCCAGGACAAAAACAAGACCGATTGACCACTCTGTTTGCTACTTCTATATCAAAGCATCTTACATCGTCAACACAGTCAAGAAAGGGAAAATATTAGGTACTAATTGTTTAACTCTATTGATTGCCCCACATGAAACAAAAAAGCATGAAGGTTCTTGAAACAGAGATGGATATGCTTGCTGTTAATTAAAAGAGCCAATAAATTTTACTTACACTGAATCCACAAACTGAGAGATTCCTAAACATCAGGGTCAAGAGAAGGAAGATGTTAACTTTTGATTCGCGCTCACTCTTAGCATCTATTCCTCAGCCAGTACTGGAGTGAACCAAGTTCCAAAGTCTTCAGTACCCACTGGTGGGGTTCCAATACTAAAAAGCACTTCATCCACTAAGGCATATCACTAGCTATCTAGATCTGTGTCACAAAGCATTTTTAAGAGTAGGTGTGTCCTAATTCAGTGTTAGGTGTTACTTAGTCATGTATTTCCAGCATTAAAACATGTTTACTCAGAGAGGAAAACCTTTGTGAATCACAAAATGTGTTTTCTGCGAGTAGGCAATTTGTACTGGTAGAAATTCATGAGTAAATTTCACTAAGCATGGAGGAATACATGACTGCCCTTAGAAAATGTCTTTTTATTGGGTCAGGGTATTAAGATTTATTTCGCATATAAGAGAGGAATAATGCTCAATTACTCATAGAAACAGGTTTGTTGATTAGATCCTTGTTTGCCAAGGGTTCCAGCAAGGTGGGATTCTTATATGAAGGATTTTCATTAAATACTGTAGTTGTTCAATAGGAGATCCTGCAGAGTGCATTTTCACTTTCACACCACATGCCTAAAAATAAATTGATATGCATTTCTTGTTATGGTTATGTTTATTTACAGTGTTGTCATAGTCACCACTATTTAAAAAACAAAATAAGGAAATGAAGTCAATCTGTTATGTTTCAATTAACTTGCATTTGAGGAGAGGGAGAGCAAGGAATGTGAAGAATTGCAAATATTTGTTCTAGAAATGGCCTGCCTCCCAAAAGAGGGAAGGAACACCATTCAGTCATGGCTTGTTTACCAGTCATGCAGAATTCTTATGGTCCTACATCTCAAGGATATGTGGTGAATAAAACATGATCTGTGTCCCCAGATAGACTCTCAGCGAGAATATGTCCAGAGGATTTGGCAAGAAGAGAGGAGTGGGGGCGTCTATGAATTTGGACTTCCATTAAACATCATTTCCAAGCAACTCATCTCAATTAACAATAGCTGGTGAGTATGTTTGCCAACTAAATAGGGTTATTCGTTAACATGTTATATTAGCCAGGTTAGTATATTTATGCCATGCTGATAACTTATTTAAAAGATAAATTTGAAACAGAAAGTGGTAAATAATCTGCAGTCAATGAGGCACCTACTTGTACTGAATAGTTGTGATGTGGTGACATCTTTTTATAGTTAATCTTATCACTGACCAATCAGGAAATCGGTAGATTATCTTCTTAATTCTACCTAATTTTCAGAGTGTAGTGTTGTCCTTAATGTTATCTTAAACATTTTTAGTCATGACATGAGCATAACGGGATTTAGTTCCTGTGCCATTCTAAAGTTCTGACATTAGGGACTTCAATATGTTTGTTATCCATCCTATATCACAATACAAATAGTGTTGAAGAGTAAACAATGAATCACTACCTTCATAGATGTAGATGGCCTTTCATTACCTTCATACTGTTCTCTGTTTAGGGCTCGCAGGTTTCACTCATCCTAGATTCAGCACTTTCAAGGAAATAAAATTGGCTGATGCTTTGTATGTGTATCCATCTATCTAGAATATTTCCTGCGAGAATAACTGAGATAACCATCAGTAGGTTGATTAAGTTCTTGTTTTCCCCTTGTGTTAGAAGTAGACCCTTTTTATTTTTTTTAATATTTAGAGGCCAGTCTCATACAATTCCACACATAATGCCTTCCAAAGGGGTTTCCATTATTGCATTGACAATTTAATTAATAGGTTTAATCCATTCAACAATGAATACAATTAAAGGCTCTCTGTTATGCCGAAAAGGCATTCATAGACTTCCCTAACACTAACAATAATCCAATGTTTAGCATTTATCCTAACCCTAGACTTTCTCTATTCCCAATCCTACTTTTACTATGAACATAACCCTATTTATACTCTTTCTATGGACCCTAATGTCAATCCCTTCTCCTTTTTAATGAATGTTTCATTGCTGTTTTAAAAAAATCTACAAACGTTTCAACATATATTTTTATTAATTATTCCATGAAGAAAGCAATTCCCATCTTTCGTCAGTTTGGATTTGTGTTAATGAAATGTCTTTTTTAGGATGTACTTATTTTCACATAATGCTATGAAGAAATCTAAGCCTACATGTGCTCTGAAGTTCACCCCCCCCCCAAACAAAAAGTGGCTCAGCACTTTTACCACTAGGCTCATATACAATTTAATTTAACATGCCAAGACATCATCTTAAGCACATAGCTTTCTCAATCTTTTTATATTTTTGTGTTGGGTTGAAAGGCATGTAGACATTGGTTAAGTGTGATGTTTTGGATTTTATTTTAAACATTTTAAAGTGAATAGTAAATAATTGTTGTCTATTGTTACATTGATTTCTTATTAAATATCCTACTGTTTATGATCCTTCCAGCTAAGGAATCAATGTAAGGAGACATAACATTATTCTTTGCATACACTTTTTCTTACAAGCTCTGGAACCGATTTCCATCAAGTCTAAGAGCCTTTCATCCTTATCTTGAATTTCTAAAGGCCCTTAAAACCAAGCTGTTAATCTCCCTAGAGTAGCATTAATTTGCTATGCACTGGTCAATTCTCCATTGATTACTGGTATGAAAATAATACTTTGGCTGGCAAGGTCCATTACAACATATTGCTCCCGCCCAGGGAGGACTTTGTCAGTTCCCCTATCCCGATGTCTGAAAAGAGGCTACCCTTGGATATTACCCTACCAGAGGTTGTTATTTCCATAAGTCGGAGTAAAGGGGGAAAGGCACCGGGACCCGATGGGGTCCCGGTTGACCTGTATAAATCCAACCCGACTCTTTGGAGCCCACTCCTGTTGCAGGTGTTTAATGCTTCAGTTTTGGAGAGTACACCACCTACCTGGAGTGAATCTATTATTCTACCTATCTACAAGAAGGGAGATAGAGGAGAGGCTAAGAACTATCGCCCTATCTCCCTTCTTGACTCCTCCCTGAAGATCATGAGTAGGGTTCTCCTGATGAGGCTGGAGGAATGGGCAGAGGAAAATAAAATTCTGGCTGAATCCCAATATGGCTTCCGCAAAGGACTGGGGACAACAGAGCAGTGCATTAATCTTGACCTTCTTATTGGAAAGTACACGAGAGCGAAACAGGGCTCTTTATTTCTCTGTTTCGCTGATCTTTCGAGTGCCTTTGACCTTGTGGACCATAACTTGTTATGGTGCACATTATTGGGTATGGGTGCTCCCCCAGCAATTATTCACTTCCTGGCCAGACTTTACAATAAGTTATCAGCCCAGATCCGTTTTGGCCGGGCAGGTGAATGTACAGAGAAAATTAAGGTTAAATCAGGCATAAGGCAGGGCTGTGTGCTGGCCCCTCTGCTATTCTCCCTCTTCATTAATTCTATAGAATCGGAACTGAAGATGGTACAGGCAGACTCTCCCCAGGTTGGTGGCCGCTCTGTACCAGTCCTGCTTTATGCCGATGACACAGTATTGCTCTCGCGCACTCCAAATGGGCTTCAAAAATTAATGAATATCTTTTATAATTTTATTAATGAGCGAAAACTGAAAGTTAATAACTCCAAGACTTTTATTATGGCTTGTGGTAAACGGATGAAATCTTTAATGCCGTTCCATTTTAATAATCATAAAATTGAGGTGGTGGACAGATTCTGCTATCTCGGAGTTACTTTTAATAATAAAGGGACTTGGGCACATGAGATTTTAAATGTTAACGGTAGGATGGCTAAAAGCTCCTCCGGAGTTTTTCGATTCGCAGCCAAGCTTGGTAGTCGCCGCATACCAGACATGTTAGATATCTATAGGCATAGGTGTGTATCTATTGCACTTTATGGTTCTGGTATCTGGGGCTACTGTCAGCATAGGGAACTGCAAGTCACCGAGAATGGGTTCCTTAAAAGACTCCTTTGTTTACCCCCCTCGGCTTCCATTGAACTGTGTCATAGCGAGGTGTGCATGAATTATCTAACGGACTTGATGGGATTGAGACCTCTAATGGTATGGAGGTCAATTTGGGCTAAAGACGAGACTGACTTTACCAGGCAGATTATTCTAGATTGCCTTAAATTGGACAAAGCCCACAAGATTCCCTCCTTAAATTATGTCTCTTCTTCCTATAGTGATGTTTTTAACCTGGACATCGTTAACGACCCCCATTGTGCTGTTACTGTATCCAAAAGGGAACTCAAAAATGTCTTTATTGGGACTAAATCTGACTTACGCAGAGCGAAGTGCAGCTCCATGTCTACTCATGTATTTTATTATTCCTATATTTTGGAAGACAAGGGCATGCCTATGTACCTTAAATTTATAACCAAGCAGTCACATCAATTTGTTCTTACGAGGTTTAGACTTGGTATTGTACATAACTTAGTGGCCTTCCCAGTGATGAAACTACATAGTCAATCCCCCTGCCCCTGTGATGGCCAATCTAGGCAAAGCACTTTGCACTTTATGCTTATTTGCCCACTTTACATGCACCTTCACCGTTACTACCTTAGACCTGTGTTTTTAAAACACTCTGTGTATACTACAGCCCAAGCCCTGAAATTGTTATTTGCACTTGATTCTGCAGATATCTGTTTTTTTACCGCTACCTTCTTACTCAAAGCTGTTTCGCATAGGAAAAGTCTGGTGTTTTAATACTTTTTAAATTCTCACACTGCTGAGTTATTGTCCTCACTGTAATGTTTGTATCGTGTGTTTTTATATTGTATGCTTTTGTGATTGTTTTTAATAATCGAATAAAGCTTTGAAATTGAAAAAATTGGGTTTCCATTATTGCATTGACAATTTAATTAATAGGTTTAATCCATTCAACAATGAATACAATTAAAGGCTCTCTGTTATGCCGAAAAGGCATTCATAGACTTCCCTAACACTAACAATAATCCAATGTTTAGCATTTATCCTAACCCTAGACTTTCTCTATTCCCAGTCCTACTTTTACTATGAACATAACCCTATTTATACTCTTTCTATGGACCCTAATGTCATTCCCTTCTCCTTTTTAATGAATGTTTCATTGCTGTTTTAAAAAAATCTACAAACGTTTCAACATATATTTTTATTAATTATTCCATGAAGATAGCAATTCCCATCTTTCGTCAGTTTGGATTTGTGTTAATGAAATGTCTTTTTTAGGATGTACTTATTTTCACATAATGCTATGAAGAAATCTAAGCCTACATGTGCTCTGAAGTTCACCCCCCCCAAACAAAAAGTGGCTTAGCACTTTTACCACTAGGCTCATATACAATTTAATTTAACATGCCAAGACATCATCTTAAGCACATAGCTTTCTCAATCTTTTTATATTTTTGTGTTGGGTTGAAAGGCATGTAGACATTGGTTAAGTGTGATGTTTTGGATTTTATTTTAAACATTTTAAAGTGAATAGTAAATAATTGTTGTCTATTGCTACATTGATTTCTTATTAAATATCCTACTGTTTATGATCCTTCCAGCTAATTAATCAATGTAAGGAGACATAACATTATTCTTTGCATACACTTTTTCTTACAAGCTCTGGAACCGATTTCCATCAAGTCTAAGAGCCTTTCATCCTTATCTTGAATTTCTAAAGGCCCTTAAAACCAAGCTGTTAATCTCCCTATAGTAGCATTAATTTGCTATGCACTGGCCGATTCTCCATTGATTACTGGTATGAAAATAATACTTTGGCTGGCAAGGTCCATTACAACATATTGCATTAATTACAGCATATTACATTCAGTCCAAGTATTTTCTCATTGTTAACAATGCTAAAATTGTAAAATAACCTTATTTGGTTTCCTTTGGTTCTTGTCTGTAGCCCTGCTCTGAAGAACATTTACTTGTTGGAGTTTCACCCTTCCTTGGGTCTAGCTTGTCTCATTCCAAAATCTCTGGAACATGTCTGTCAGGAATTCCAGCACCTCTGCAGACCACAGACAGCAAGCCAGGTGACCAACCTGGAGAAGCAAGTCCTTCAACTCGCACTGGATGAATGGCTCAACATGAAGCCTCCAGGGTCTTCCTTTAACACACAAGTTCAGAGAGATGTATGTTTCTTTACTATGCAGATATTTTATCTGCTGTTTTTTAAAATGACAAAGGACCATTTTCTCTGCTAACATTAAATTTTATTTCTATTAGATTTTAACGTGATTTTAGGTAATAGTAGCAGGAAGATGCCTATGTCATCAGAGGGAATTAAAATACATATTTCTTTCTGCTTTAACCAATCAGTTTGTATGCTTGATTCAAATTTGAAGCAGGATCCTCAGGATCTAGATGATGCACTCTCAGTGTAGATGAAGGCATTGTTGCATGTCAGTACATGTGTAGTCAGCTTTCAGACCCCACGCTGGAGTGTTTAGCTCTGATTTTGATTTGTCTGAGTGTAAACCTTGTTGGCTAGAAATACTATGTGGAGTACTGCTCTTCATTGGCATGCGGGCTCATGGTTACATTTGGTGTGTCAGACAGACAATCCACTTTAATCGATTAATTAAAATCATAAAAGTACAAAGCCCAAAATACAAAAAAACACTGTCAAATTATCAGTCAATACATATGAGCGATGAGTAAAAAAAGAATAAAAAGATAAAACAGCAACGTCAACAATATAATTCATAATTGTTAAAACTGGATATGTCAAATTTTAAAAAATGTCCTTGATATATAAAAATAAGGACTTTATACATGGTCTATCATAGAAGTTTTTCTTTTCCTGAGACGAACAGCAACAACAAGAAAGCTGGCGATATTAAAAATGTCCCAGATGCTATTAAACATCTGGAGATAAAGCAACCCTGGTCTAACCTGTAAAAAGCCTTTGTCCTTCAATAGGGGGACTAAAAACTTCCTACGAATTTCATTGTAATAACGACAAATCATCATAAAGTGCAATGTGTCCTGTGGGGAATGGTTATCACACTGGCACCGGGCTGCATCCTCTGGTTTACACCTCCCCGGCAAATCACCAAGCGTAAAATGGATCAGATTGAAACAAAATCTAGTGAGGAGCCAGCATTGAAAAGGCTTAGTCACAATTCTCAGATAGGGCTCCATTAACAGAGAGGATTTTTGTCAGATAATGGGCCCTAGCCTGAGGTTTCTGTAGCTCCTGCTCCTCACGATTCAACGCCACTAGATTAAAAAACTGGGATTTAACCCACATCACATCTTCCTTTTTAATCCACTCTAGAGTACACATTTGGTGTGTCACTATGAGGAGCTCACACTAACTAAAAAACATTGATGATACCTGTTAGGGTGTGGAGTGGCAGACAGTCCTCCACTGTGCAGCAAATAATTATGTTTTACAAATATATGCAATGCAGTACATGGTTACAGCCATAGTATATAGCATCATTTATATACAAACAAAACTCTGTAGATTAATTTAAATATGCCTATAAAATGATAAGTTAACAACAACTTCTAGCATCAAATGCTACACCCAATCCAGAGGTTGGATTTGTCGAGCTGCATTGTTTTTGAGAGAGTACCCTCTCAAAGAGGATGCACTCTTCTTCAGTTAAGTAGTGTCATATTACTGAACCCAGAATATCCAAAAAGATATTGTTCCTGCAATATGAATTCTACCCAATGTGGTGAGCACCTTTGTGTGTAGTCACCTCTCAATCATTGTTCTAGTTCCTGTTTATGTGATCTAAATAGTTTATTGTGTTCTGATTTAGCAGTGAGTACTATTAAAAGAACATCCGGTTCATTAGGAGAAACACCTTTGTCATCTATCTCTCCTGTGCCTCTACTGCTGCAACCTCAGATCCATCCCATTTCAAAATATCCTTTATTCATTTACAAATACCACAGGTCTGTATTCTTCCCAGTGGATTGAAATATATATTTTAACTATTATCAGTGATATATCTATAACTTTGTTTTGGCTTTTTAGATCTTAACCTTCCAAGTGTAGGTTGCCCCAAAGCCTTTTTTTGCCAAACTCTGCCAAATTCTGGCTGAGGTCTGTTTTTTTCTTTTTCACTGTAGCTGTTTGCAGATGTCATGATGGAAGATCCACTCATGTTAAGAGATATTGGTCTTTACGTGGTGGAGTCAACCGCCGATGATGAACAGAGCCAAGGCAAAGGGAAGCAAGCCTTTATAACGCAGACCTTCTCAAAGATCCTGGAGCTTATCACTCTTCGCCACCGCCTAATGGAAAGTGCTCTGGAGACAGCTCAGCTAAGCAGGTCAGTGACTTCAACACCACTTCCAAATCTTTACTGTTGCCAGATAGCACTGGTAGCTAGAAGTGCACCTGTTCAGTCATCTATACACCTTACAACGGTATTTACAGATACTCACACCTATCTGTCCTGCATCATATTGTAAACACCCTAGTATGACATTTTGCTGGTGCACAAATAGTTAGTAGGGGTCTGCAATATGGCTGACGTTCATTTTTTATTTTTTTTCAAAACTGGTGTTCTGTTTTTTTGTCTGTTCTTTTTGAAATATGGCAAAACCAAAGGGGATGATGGACGGAGTGTTGAACATTGCAAGAACTCACCCCCAGTCAACTAATCTGGGTGTAATCCATCATCATTCTTTAGCTCACTCCGCCACCCCAGTTCAGACATGGCCATTTGCAAATCAGTCTGACCCTGTGCCTCATGGGAACAGTCCAGCTTGCACTGCCAAGCCATGTCTTCCCTGGACCGGAAACAAGCCTCCTGGGACCGGTTTCTGGCTAATCAGCCGTCATCAGTCAGGCTAGCTTGAATCCAGTGTCAAAATGAGCAAGGGACCCATGTCTGGGCATACCCTGTCAACTTAGGGCGAACAAAGCAAAACTAAAGGGGATGATGGACGGAGTTTTGAACATTGCAAGCACTCACCCCCCAGTCAACTGATCTGGGTTTAAGCCATCATCATTCTTTAGCTCACTCCTCCACCCCAGTTCAGACATGGCCATATGCAAATCAGTCTGACCCTGTGCCTCATGGAAACAGTCCAGCCCGAACTGCCAAGCCATGTCTTCCCTGGACCGGAAACAAGCATCCTGGGTCCGGTTTCTGGCTAATCAGTTGTCATCAGCCAGGCTAGCTTGAATCCAGTGGCAAAGTGAGCAAGGGACCCACGTCTGGGCATACCCTGCCAACTTAGTGCAAACAAAGCAAAACCAAAGGGGATGATGGACAGAGTGTTGAACATTGCAAGCACTCACCCCCATTCAACTGATCTGGGTTTAATCCATCATCCTTCTTTAGCTCACTCCGCCACCCCAGTTCAGATATGGCTGATTTGCATATGGCTGTGTCTGAACTGGGTGGCAAAGTGAGATAAAGAATGATGATGGATTCAACCCAGATCTGTGACTAGGGGTGAGTGTCTGAAAAGTTTCAGCGCTCCGTCTATCATCTACTTTGTGTTTGCTCTGTTTGAAATATGGTCATAGAGGGTGTTGCCATAGACCAGTATGCTGATGATGAGTGCTTGAGTGATGGTTTTCCTGGAGTCATGGGGGGAGGTGGGGGATCCACTTGAACATCTTGCAAAGTAAGAAGTTGAAGCATGCAGAGGATATGGTGCTGATCTGGCAATTCATGGTGAGTGATGGGTCAAGTATGATGCCAAGATTGCGTGCATGGTCCATTGGGTAGGGGGGGAGGGGGGGTTCTGAGGGCGGGGAGTCACCAGGTGTTGTCCCAAGCAGAGACGGTGGAGCCGAGGATGAGGACTTCTGTTTTTTCCTAGTTGAGCTTCAGGCAGCTGTTTCTCATCCAGGTCGTGATGGCTTTCATCCCTTCTCGGAAGTTGTGCCTGGGGATGTCGGGTTCCTTGGTGAGGGAGAGGATGAACTGGGTGTTATAGGCATAGGAGATGATGTTGAGCCCATGTTTTCTGACAATGGTTGCGAGGGAGGCCATGTAGACGTTGAAGAGTGTGGGGCTGAGGGAGGATCCTTGGCGTACTCCGCATATGATCTCTGTCGGTTCTGAGAGGAAAGGCGGGATTATTTTCTGTGTTCTGCCTGAGGGGAAAGGTCATATCAGGTCTAAGGTTTTTCCTTGGGTGCCAGTTTTGTGGAGCCTGGTTGCTAGTGTGAGATGGGAGACGTGTTGAAGGCTGCTTATAGATCCAGGAGGATGAGGACTGCCGTATGGCGTGGATGTCGTCAGTGGCTGCGAGGAAGGCGATCTCGGTGCTGTGGTTGCTGTGGAATCCAGACTGAGAGGTGTCTAGGATGTTGTTGGTGTCTGTGTAGTGTACTAGCTGGGTGTTGACTGACTTTTTGATGACTTTGGCAGCAAAAGGAATCAGTGAGATGGCCCTGAAGTTCTTGAGGTCTATCGGGTCTGTGGAGGGCTTCTTTAGGAGGGGGTTGACTTTGGCGCACTTCCAGTTGTCGGGAAAGATGGCTGCCTCGAGGGAGCAGTTAATAGTTTAGCCTAGCTCCGGTGCTATTGCGTGGCGGCCCTGTAGAAGATGTGCAGCCGGCAGGGGTCAGAAGGTGCTCCGGAGTGGATGATCTTCATTGTCGTTAAGGTGTCTTCTGTGGTGAGAGGGGTCCAGGTGAGAAGGGTCTGTTGAAATGGTGTCATTGAGGGTGGATGTTGAGGCGGTGCCATGGTCTTGGTCGTCAAAGTTGTTGTAGAGCGTCTTGATCTTGAGGTGAAAGAAGGAGCTAAGTTTGTTGCAGAGGTCTTAGGAGGGAGGGACGTGGGTTGTTTCGCTGTTGGGTTTGTCAAATTCCTGTATGATGGTGAAGAGTTCCTTGGAGTTGTGGACGTTAGAAAGGATTCTGTCTTGGATGAAGTTTTTCTTTGTTGATTTGATAAGTTGGTGGTGTGTTGTGATGGCTGTTTTGTAGGCTGAGCGTGCCTCCAGGATTTTGCTGTTTCACCATGTCTTCTCCAGTGGTTGGCAGGAGTGCTTGGATTCTCGGAGATCTGTGGTGAACCAGTTGCTTTTCTTGTTGTGCCATCTCTTGGTGTCTGGAAGGGGGTGAGAGTGTTGGCGCAGTTGGCGATCCATTGGTGGAGGTTGCTTGCAGCTGTGTTGGTGTCTGTCATAGTTGGGGGTGGAGTGCAGGTGAGGGCGGAGGTGAGGTGTTCTTCGGAGAATTTGATCCAGCTTCTGCATGGAAAGCAGCGTGTGTGCTTGTGTGTAGTGGGTTTTATAAAGGAGAAATAGATGCACTGGTGGTCGCTCCAGAGCAGTTCCGAGGTGTGGATGGAGAGAATATTGTTTCCTCTGGCGAAGATGGGGTCGAGTGTGTGTCCTGCTGTGTGAGTGAGGTGGAAACAAGTTGCTTCAGGCCTATATTGGTGAAGTTCTCCAGGAGGGTGGTGGTGTTGGGGTTGCTGTGGTTGTCAGATGGAAGTTCAGCTCTCAGCGGAGTATGTAGTCTGTAGAGGCAAGGGAGTGGGGTGCGTTGTGGTTGACGTTGGTGAAAGGTATGCGAGGTCCAGGAGGTCTGTAGGCGAGTGTTCTACGGAGCATCGTTCTGGGGTTGGGTTGCATCTGGAACTGGATATGTTCCATCAGGGCGAGGTGTCGTCTGAGTTGGTGATTGTCAATCGGAGGGAGCTTTGGTGGATGATGGCGAGTCCTCCTCCTGGGCGGTTATGGCAGTCTTTTCTCAGGATCTTGTATCCATCGGGATGGCGGTTGCGATATCCGGTGCAGAGCTGGCATTGGTCCAGGTCTCTGTGAGGAAGGCGACATCGGGCGTGTGACTGTTGAGGAGGTCCCAGAGTTCTACAGCCAGTCTGGTCAGAGAGCGTATGTTGAGGAAGATACAGCTCATTGGTTTGTGTGAGGTGGCATCCGGTGGGTTGGGGGTTGGTGCCAGGGTCCGGAGGTGGGAGAAGGTGCAGTGGCAGTGACAGCATGAGATTGGGCCTTGGGTGTTACTTGGCATCGAGAGCTGACAGTTGTTGTGTCTGGGTTGAGTGCGAGAAGAGTGCTGGGGTCATAGCGGTGGCAGGTTGGGAACCAGGGTCCCTGGCTCTGGTCAGGTCTTGGACGGGCACAGAAGGACCTGCGGTTGGCACGCCAGAGGCGCTCGTGCACAGCGGACGCCATTAAGAAGCGGTCAGGGGAGGGCGATCAGCTAGGAGGCGGTAGCAACACCCTGGGGGAGAGGGGCCACGGGGGCAGCAGCGGCGGGGAGCACAGGAAGAAGGAGCGGGGAGGTGAGGAGAGAGAGATGCAAGAAGGCAGCAGAAGGGCAAATAAAAAGGCAAATAGAAGAAAGAAAGAGGCAAAATAGAAGGAAAATAGGAGGAAAAGAGACAAAAGATAGAAAGGCAATGAGACAATAGACAGAACATAGCGGAATAGCAGAAGAGCATTGTTCTCTTCCACTAGACCACAAGGGATGATGAACAGGCAGGAGCCTGCAGGTGGAGGAGGGCCTCGAATGCCTACCTGTAAAGGGGTTCAAGTAGTGCTAAGGGCAGAGCCTTAAAGGTGGTGCTGCTGGGGGAAGAAGAGTAATTCTGACCAGGAGCTACAATGAGGTACTTGGTTCCCAGTAAAAGGAATGTTGCAAAGTATTACTACTTTGCAACCAGTACCAGTGGCATAGCTGGGGGGGGGGTCTTCCCCGGGCTGCACTTTTTGGTGGGCAGGGAGTGCAAGGCAGGTTTTTCCTTTCTTTTCCTTTTTCTCCCTCGTCATCATCTTTTGCGCCCGGCTCTTTTACCTGCACCAACCATCACTGGGCTGAAAACTCATGGATCACCCCGGGTGACAAAAGCTCTAGCTACGCCACTGTGAAGTACTCACATCCTTTGCAAATAATAATCTGCTTTCTCACATTCACAAATAGTGAATCGTCATTCATAAATTGCAAATGTTGTAGTGGCAGTCTTTAAAAACCTTTGAGTGTGAGACGGGCAGTACCACACATGAGGATTAAGATGGCAACTCAAGAGCCCCTTGAGCAGGCTTTCAGGAAGAGAAGGAGATAGTTCAATGATAATCAATTAAAGCACCAAAAGAAGCAGAGCACTTTGCAAGACAATCAAGCACTGCATTAGCTTCCAACCAGATCCACATATTCCTCAATCCAAAGAACATTGCAATGTCACTAACCTCTTCTTCACTGAAAAAATACAGAAGATCCAACAACACATTACCAACACCCAAGCATGCTTTATCACTTATGCCCACCTCTTTCTGTAGAATCCCACAGAGGCCAGCCTTTAAAACCATATATCTTGCAACATACTTAAACTTCAGCAAAGCCACTTCTTATGAAGATGATGTCTTACTCTTGTCCTTGATTAAAAACTCTCTCTGGGGACACTCTTTCACCGTAATTCACCATTATCTATGCCTCCCTAACTCACAGCAACTTCCCAAGAGCTCTCAAGATAGGCTAGATCCTCCCACTCCTAATGAATCCTACACTAGACCCTAACTACCTCGCCAACTATCAGAACATCATTCACCTACCATTCATCAGCAAGACCATTGAAAACTTCAAGATCACACCAGTCTGACTTCAGATCATGCCGCAGCACGGAAATCTAGCTCTGTGACATGAAACTTGACAGCTTTGAACTTCAAATTCATTGAATAAAAAGTAACTGGGATTCACCTGGACACCAACTTCACCCCCTTAGAAACACTGCCCAGAAAATAGATGGCCTACTTCCAGCTCTCCCTTCTAAAGAAACTGTTTCTTCCAGAAAGCGACTTCAAAACTGCAGTTCAGGCCCCCTTGCTCTCACATTTGAATGGTGGTAATACACTGCTTTCTGGCACCCTACACACTACAGCACATCCCATCCATTAAGTAGGTCCTAGGAGGAGGGGGGGCGTGGGAGGCGGTGGGCAGGGCTAGGTGGGAAATAGGCAGCAGGCGGGAGCGGCAATGAGAGAAAAACAAGGAGAAAACAATGAAAACGTGGGTAAAGAGCAAGGAGAAAACAGTGAATGCAAGGGAAAAGCCTGCTTGTTTAGGTAGGATTGATGTGTTTGAAAGAGATCATGAAGATCGCAGTTGTATATTATTACTTTATGATTATATAATGATGAAAAGGAATACCAGTTGAACCCTTCCTTTGTTGCTGTCTAGCTGTGCCTTTACTCCTTACAAGCGGCAATGTTATAGATATTGGTTTCTCTTGAATACATTGATTGTTCGCCCGTAAAGAAATCACTGAGCATCACATCTGTTGTTTCAGGTTGTACAGGATGTATTCTGCAGAAATGGGTTTCGAAGAGTTCCATCTATACCTGAGGCCTGTGCAGTTTGAGTTTGCCACAAACAAAGGCCAAGTGGACAACCTACCACCCACATTCATTACAGCTGTACTGGAAGACGCCAGCTCTGTGGACAGGTAAGGCAGAGGGCAACCTAGAATGAATTGTACCTGGGCTTTCATAGGCTTCTTCATTGACCGGCAGACCAAGCAAAGCCTTTCGAAGGGACCTTTGATAACTTGACAGCGTCAAAATTTAACTCAAGCTTCTCTAGAGAGTAACTTGAGAGCTACTGGTAGCTCTTTAGCTACTCGTAATTAGCTCTCCTGTCTTTAGCCCAGACTACTAACTTAGAAGCTTTGCTTGTTTTAATTAATGTATGTATGGCAAATTTGCCAGTGTCTTTTTGTGACGCAAATGTGTGTACATTCAGGACTCATATGCTGATGTTTGGAAAACCAGTGCGAATTTCCAAAATATATTTAAAGATGGTATTTAGGTGATGAATCGAGGTGCTGGATGATTTATTACTTAT
Organism: Lissotriton helveticus; assembly: GCF_964261635.1. Lineage (NCBI taxonomy): Eukaryota > Metazoa > Chordata > Amphibia > Caudata > Salamandridae > Lissotriton > Lissotriton helveticus. The sequence continues at coordinate 819,617,513 of NC_136067.1, read as the reverse complement.
ACTATTATCTTGGTGCCTGGGGCATTGATGCTAAGGCTAATATGTATGAGCCATGTAGAGGCATTACAAACTTTCAAAGCCATGTTTACATTACCGCTGCCAACTCTTCTCGATGCACTGGGTGATTACTCCTGCTAGTGCTGTCCATTTTGCATATGGGGGCACTAGCACAATCATGTCTGATGTGGTCACTGTTATAACAATAATAATATTACTAGTCCAAGATGATTTTAATTGAACATAAGATGCACCTGCAATAGAAAAGTAAACCTTCAAGAAGTGATGTACAAATCAAGAAAGCAAAATATAGAATGTAAACTATCTTAAGTGCTAAATAACATACTTGCCGGACAAAGGAAATTCCAGGAACAGCGTAAATTGATGAAATAGAAACTATCTTAGAACAGACGTATGCAATTATAAATAAGACAAAATTGGCATGTCTTTAATAGCCACTAAGATAATAGGGGTCAGGACTCTGCATTGGTTGTTTTCATTAATACAAAGTATGTGGCATAGGGAAATTGTTCAAAAATATCTTGGTGTTGTCCAAAATCTGTAGCTGGAAGTGCCTGTGGGAGTCAGCAGTGCTTGGAATGGTAGTCATATCCACAAATATTTGTTTTTCCACATTGTTGGTATTGTAGTCATATCTAATAATATTTGTGTTTTCTATATTTTTTGAATTGGCGATCCTGAGTGCGGAAGAGAGCAAGATGGCGTTTGGCTAGGCGGCTGGAGACGAACGCTCCGATGCCGACCTGCTGAGACTTGGAGATCAGAAAGGATCGAGGGGAGAATCTGACAAAATACACCCGGGTCCGGGTAAAGGATTAAACAGTATATAATTATATACTGCAACATTACCTGCATGTTGAACGACGGAGCGCTTGGACTGTCCTCCGCTGCAGTATCCGTGGAGCAGCAACGGCAGCGGTATCAGCGGTCAGGCAGAGCCTGCGGAGTTTGCGTGGCGGGCTGGGCGGAGTGCAGGGCGCACGGATCCCACGGCGCTCTGCAACGCAGGAGACGCAGCAGAGTCTGGAGGGTCAGATTGTCAGCACCGGCTCAAGGCAAACGGAGGTGGAGGACGTCAAGAGCCACGACGAATTCTGGCCGGTTGTTTAGGGGTGTTTTCGGGAGAGCCCCGAGAACAGCATCTGAGGGCCTCAGAACAGAGCGCACCGGCAGCAACAGCGTCGGCAGGGGTAAGATAGAGGTTGATGCTGTGGGCTGGGTCAGAGCAGCCCTGGATGAGCTTACAGACATTTTAATAGATATAGCGACATTGGCAGATTGGGCAGGCAGGGCCCTTGAAGTAATAAACCTCACAAGGGTATTTGGACAATGCCAGGCTACAAATTTATCTGGTTTAGGACCACTAAACAACCTCCAGCAAGTGTACAAGGTGGCAGAGCGAACTGAAATGGCACAAAAAAATGCCCGAGGAGGGAGAGTGAGAGCACCAGAAGGGGGGGAAAACCCGGGGAAGCAACCGCCCGGGCAGAAGGAGCAAAAGGAGGGGAACAAGGGCAAAGGTGCAGACAAGGAGACAAACGCTCCGAATATACAGAATGAGGAAGGGGCAGCAGCCTGGAACAAAACAAGAGCGAGAAAACAAGCAGCGATGAACTCTGCGCAGCTAACCAATCATTCAAAAGACATCACTGGTTATTTTGCGCCCACCAACCCTGCGGCTAGAACAGATGCTCTAGGCAGTGCATCTACATCTGATCTACCCAGCACTCCTGCAGCAGAGACACAATGGAGTAAGATTATGGATAACAATGATAATAATGGCGCGGCAGATATAGCTGAGCAAGATATGCACCTTGATGTGCCCACAGAGATAGTAAATATGGACATAAACACAGATGGCCTACCTGAGATATCAACTACCCCTGAGACTTCAGCCACCACGGCACAGCGGACTTGGCTGTTGGTGCAGAAGATAGTAGCAAGCAGCGGCCCGAGCGGGCAGGAGGACAATGTTGATCTAATAGACCATTTCTTTTCAGTAACAGATGGATCAGAAGCGTCCAAAGACACACATTCTGACTCAGAAGACAATGAAAAGACGCATACAGATTCAAGCCTGATCATAAGCTCCGAAGGTGAAAATGGGTCTATTTCAAAGGGGAAAAGCCTAGAACAAAGGAAAAAAAGACTCTCCAGACGACAGAGAAGCACGCAGTCACAGGAAAAGGCCGGCAGCAGTCATAGACGAATCAGCATGGTAAGCACCGAGACCGAGGCCGGCTTAAACTGGGACTACTCAGCTACACTGCTTACTTATGATGAAAAAGAGGGTCCCGCGGCCGAGGGGGCACATGGGGCAACAGCGCCAGTGGAGCCTACGCTTCAGCTTATTTTGAACTCAATCAAGCAGCTGCAAGATGCGACAAAAGTCGAGGGGAGAAAAAAACGCTTAGCAACCAAGCACCTACAGGGGGCAGTGAAAAAGGTGGCCAAAATCTGCACAGCTACAAACATAAGAGTGACCCACCTGGAAGATCGAACAGGCATGATGGAAGATCAACAAGCCAAAGACTCGGGCAGGCTGAAAGGATACGAAAAGCAGATGGTGGACGCCCAGTGGAAGTTGGAGGACTTGGAGAATCGCCAGTGGCGCAACAACCTCAGAATTTTGGATATTGAAGAAGGAGTAGAGGGCGGGGACATGAGAGCGTATGCACTGAAAATGTTTAAAGGCGCATTTCCGGAGTTGAGCCACTGGGATTGGGATAAGGAAATACAAAGAGTGCATAGATTTCCGATGACTATTAAAAAGAAAGGACCCCCCGCTACAGAGGGATCAAGACCCAGAGCCATCTTGGTATACTTTGGCAACTTTCTGTTGAGAGAAGAAGTGTACGCAAAAGCAAGACCGAACGCCAGGCGGAAGTTTGAGAGTCAGTCCTTTTTTTCTACTCCAGACTATTGCCATAGCACTGTTGAAAGAAGATGGAGACTCAGAGAGCTATTGGATCCATGCCATCAGATGGGCCTTTAGGCCTATCTAATGAATCCAGCTAAACTTAAAATAATCTACAAAAATTCCACTAGGGTGTTCTTTTCTGAAATCCAGGCAAAGGAATACATAGAGACGATACGCGCTAGCGGTGAAGCCAACAGTGAAACCAGAGACACTTGCTAAACTGCTTTAAGGCTTCTATCCTTTTTTTCTTTTTTTAACCCATCTGTGACCCATGGAAAGGATTAAAGATATGTTGGATATTAGATGGGTTCTAGTGAGGCATAGCACGGTTTAATGCACGTAGAAAAATAACAAAAATATCATCACATCAAGATTGTGCAAGACAAAGAGAAGCTCAGAAGCAACAAAATTCGAGAGGAGGGAAGGAAATAAAAAAACAGAGGAAGGACTGGAGGTTAAAACAAAATTGTTCAATGCGGATAGGCACACTAAATATTTGTGGATTGAATGACGCGAGTAAGCGAAGAGCGGTGAGGGAGTATTTAAAAACAATCCATGTTGATTTGTTATGCTTGCAAGAGACCCATATAGAGATTGCTCAAAAAGGATTATTGGGGCAGTTAGGTTTTCAAGTACTTGATTGCACAGCACAAGGGACTAGGACGAGAGGGGTGGCTATATTAGCACGTCATGGGTGTGTGACTGTTAAAAGGCAGAAGGCAGATTCATATGGGCGCTGGGTGCTGATGGAATGTCAGGTGCAGGGATTCAACTTTACTTTGTGCTCATTGTATGCTCCGACTGTGGATGACCCTGAAGTCATCAATGCTATGAATGTACAGCTATCCAATTGGCCACAACCCTTGGTGTTATGTGGAGACCTGAATATTAATGGCCTGAACGGTTTATGGAAGCATGATCCCCAAAAAATTTTGGGTAGAAAAAAGAGAAGCCACAAGGCCCTGATAAGGCTAATGCAAGACAACGGCCTAGTAGACATATGGGAGCAGCAGCACAATTTAGGGGGGGGTAGTACGTATTTTTTCAGCACCACATAAAGCCCTAGCAAGACTAGATTATTTTTTGGTCTCCCCTATAATATCATCAATAAGTAAAGTTAGCCGGCTGCCACGGGTCATGTCGGATCACAACCCATTGATTTTAGATCTGACAATTCCTATGCATCATAAACAGATTTCGAATTGGACATTCGAGAGAGCCCTGCTCCATGATGTAACATATGTTGAATACATGAAAGAGTGGTTAAAAGGGTTCCTTGAGATAAACAGAGGCACAACCTCACCCGCTATAGTCTGGGATACAATGAAAGCGGGCATAAGAGGAGAGACAATTAGCTTCTCTGCTAGAAAAAATAAGGCTGAGAGGGAGGAGGTGTCTGGGAGAGTTGGGACGGTGGCTCACATAGAGGAAGAACTTGGTGCTGCAATAAGGTCGAAACAAGATATTACGGTCATCTTACAGAGGTTAACATTGGCAAAAGCAGCAGTGGGGGAGATATTCGCATCAAAGGCAGCGGGGAAATATCTGGCGTGGAGAAAAGAGCAATACGAATATAGTGAGCAGATTGGTCACATACTAGCCATTAGAACAAGACAGACAGCAACAAAGGGGGACATTGCGGAGATTATGCTGCATGATGGAAGCATAGCTACAGCACCCAGGGATATATGTGTAAGGTTTAAGGAATTCTACCAAGCATTATACAGTCCGGAACAAGGGGCCGAGACAAGCGATATTGAGAGGTTCCTGGAAGGATCAAATCTGGAAAAATTGGATATAGAGGACAAGGGGGCCTTGGAAAAAATATTTAGTCGGGGGGAAATAAACAGAGCAGTCCTAGATCTTCCGGCAGGAAAAGCGGTAGGCCCGGATGCCATCCCATTAGAATTTTATAAAACTTTTTTTCTTGAAATAGAGGAGGATTTTTTTGATCTAATAACCAATATCCAAAATGGTGCACCCCCCCCAGAATCTTGGAGCGAGGCAGTTATGATCGTATTTATTAAAAAGAACAAACCTCCAACCAATCCTGGGTCATATAGACCTATTAGCTTAATGAATAGCGATGTAAAAATCTATTCGAAAATCTTGGCAAATAGATTAGGGAGTATCATAGGTAAGATTGTATCCCCCAGACAGCACGGGTTCATCCCTGGGAGGGGTACCGCAGAACACATAAGGAGGGTATTAACCCTATTTGATGGGACGGCAGCCTCACGAGACCCTATGTCATTAATATTACTAGATGCTGAAAAAGCATTTAACAGGGTCTCGTGGGAATTCCTCTGGGCAGTATTAGTGAATGTAAATATAGGAAATGTGTTCATAAAAGCTGTAAAGGCATTATATATCAACCCCAGAATAAGACTAAGGATCATGGGAGAAAAGAGCGAGGCAATAATGATCGGGCGAGGAACCAGACAGGGGTGTCCGTGCTCTCCACTCTTATTTGCTCTGTATATAGACGCATTTATTAGGAGAATAGAGCAGAACAGAAACATCCAGCCAATAGTCCTCAATGGATATGAAACAAAAATCCTGGGATATGCGGACGATTTGGTGATCACCTCTAGTGATCCTGAAATGGCACTACGGGAAATAGAAGAAGAAGCAGCCGTGTATGGAATGCTCTCAGGATATAAGTTAAACACAGGCAAAACGCAGGTTGTAATAAACCAAAAGATAGCATGGACAGACCAAAGAATAACTGAAACAGCGGTATATTTGGGCGTTACTATTTCAGCAGAGATCTCGACAGTCGTGGCAAAAAATCTAGCTCCAATAATAAGAAAGGCCAAGGTTGATTTTAATAGGCTGAATAATTTACACTTGACTACAATAGGCCGGTGCAACGTGATAAAAATGACATTCCTACCCAAAGTTTTATATCTTTTTAGGACTATCCCCCTCATCTTTGATAATAAATGGTTTAGTGAACTGGAAGGAGTCACCAATAGATTTATATGGGCTGGAGGAAAAACACGCCGCAGTCAAAAATTCTTATCGCTATCCAGAGAGCGTGGCGGGTTGACTCTTCCCGATTTCAAGACCTATTACTGGGCTACAGTCTTGCAGTATATAAGAGGAATGTTGGGGGGAGATGTAACGGATAAATGGAGAGGAAGGGATGGGACTCCAGACATATATGAACTTTTGGTCAAGGATTCAGATAAATGGCTACTTAAGTATGATGAAAAAAGCTACTACAAGAAAGTACGTTTTAAGACCCTAGGAGCAGCAACAACAGTATGGTCAACAGTCAAGAAAAAAATAAACTTGGGGAGGATAAACTATTATACACCACTATATGGGAACCCATCACTGCCAGGATTATTTCACGATACTGTAATGAAAGACTGGGATAGACAAGGAGTAAAAGGTATAGGAGATCTTACGGGGGTGGCAGGGATTATAACGTACGAGAACGCGCAACGGTTATACAACCTAAGGCACAGAGATTTTTTTAAATACTTACCAGTTAGGTCGGTCTTATCAATTAAATGTGGAGGGGGTAATATGCAAAAAATAGATTTAATTGAAGCTATAAGAAATGAGACAGGATGTAGCGTATCACAACTATATGACGAAATGTGTAAATATAAAGAGGATGATTCTGAAAAAATGTATGAGAAATGGAGATCCAAATTAGGGCTTACAGGGAACGAGGCCGAGAAATCACTAAGATTGTTAAACTCTGTGCTGAGGGCAACAAATGTACAAACACAGCAATACAAAACACTGTTTGAACTATATCATACCCCCCATAGAGTGGCACAATGGGGTGGAACCAATGGTATAACTTGTCCAAGATGCCATTCTTCCCAAGCTGATACCATCCACATGTTTGCATCTTGCCCGGCTTTAGACAAGTATAAACAAGACTTGGAGCAATTTTTCAAGAATTCGCTGGGAATGAATATAACATTACTAGACAAAATGATGGTTTTGGGGGTAACAAAACATAGTCTGGTAATACCTCATTTTGAGTTTTTGTATATAGCCATGGCATTAAGTAGATTATGTATAGCTTCACTCTGGAAAGATCCAAACCCACCAACATTACATCAATGGGTCTCTAGGGTATTGGCCATATTTACGTTGGAATGGGCTCTAGTGGAAAAAAGGGGAAGGGTGAGAAGAGAGGATGCAAAACGGATATGGGCCCCAATAATAGAGTGGAAGCTAAGAATGGGGAGTCAGTAACCTGATATATAACGATCCAAATGATCTTGACTCTGTGCATTATGTTCTTTCGTTTTTTTGTTTTTCCGCTATCTGTGACTATGCATTCTCTTGTGCAATAGACAATGAAAATGTATTCTTGATGATGATGAATAATAAAAACATTTAAAAAAAAAAAGAATTGGCGATCCTATCCACTCGTTTGTGTTTTTCATGTAGTTGGTATTGATAATCACAAACACTTATATTTGTGTTTTTTCCTTTTAGGTACATTCCTTCTACATTGTTGTTGGGCATACATGAGGTGGAGGAAAGTCAAGTCGGAAAGTTTAGTTTTCACACACGGGATGGTGTTATTCAGGTAAATGTAAATAAAATATGAAGGAAGCAAATCATGTATTACTGATGCTCCAGTAATGTCCTGCTTACAGACCAAGAGTCGCCATTCAGATAGGTTGATCACTGATATTGTGCCAGCTGACATAGCTAGGGAAGAAGGCATATTTGTTACAAAATAATAGTTAATGAATGTGAGTAAAATAAAGATGGAAAGTGTTTCTATGTCGATACTTGTTTAGCTGGCCTCTCTACGTTATTTACAGTGCTCGAATGTTACAGGGTTTTATTCAAATTTCACTATTGTAGACAATAAGTGATGGATGGAAGGTTTGAATTAATCACAGCCACTGGTAATAACTCCGGGCTGCATTCCAGTCCATCGTTATTTTGCCTGCCTTGCTGTCTCCAGCAGGAGGCAGCCATTTGCAAATCTGTATTGATCCTGCTCCAGTAGGAACAGTCCAGCCCCAACTGCCAAGCCATATCCTCTCGGAACAGGAACACAAGCAACCCAAGAATGGTTAGAACTTTGTTGGGCCTCATCAGTCAGGTGTAGCTTGAGTCCTATTGCACAGTGAGCACAGGGTCCATGACTGAGCATAATAGTTGCACATAGGGAGGCACATTTCATATCATTGTTTTTTTTTTTCACAACAAATTTTATTAGAATTTTCATGGTACAGAAGGGCCGAGGCCGCTTGCATAGATTTATGAAGGCACATCAGATCAACAGTACCAACATATCATTCGTTTTAGTTATTGAAATGTAGGTGAATCCCCAAAGATCCTCCCGATGAACATGAGAAACAACTGTCTGGCAAACTGCGGTTTATTAGACAGCTGTTGTGCTGTTTGTTTCTTTCCTATTTGATTATGGTTATTCCATTGAGTTTTTAATGATATTGTTAAGTAACATATTCCTCTAATGTGCACACTACATTTGTTTGAAAGTCAAATGAAATACTTCAGCATGAGTACTCAAATGCTTGCTTTTGACATGTATCTCATTTTCTAAAAGTCTGTTTACACGGGACAGGCTGTAGTTACAGGTTTATGTAGTATACTCTCAGAAACCAATTTAGTGTTCTATGTGCAGAGAAAAATATTTCAATGTTATCTTTGCAACAGAGACACAGAATGCAAGCAACTGCATCCAGTATTAACAGACACTACAGAAGATATTCCTGTGCAATCTGTAGAAGGATCACTGTTCTTCAGTTGTAATCGAGTAATGTCCTAAATGCCCCAACGATTTACTATACGTGAACCAAAATCACAAAAGATTAAGACTAACATTGTTCTCAATTTAGGTAAAACTTTGAGAAATGCATCCATTGTGGATCTTTTCAATTATGTTTTTAATGTGCCATTTTGAGACAATGTGTCGTCTAGGACCTTGCATGGAAAACATTTTCTGGATAGTGATTGAAGTGACCAAAATTGACCTAAGGAGAATTTAATTTTACTTCTAGCAGAGTTGGAAACCAGGGGATGCAGAATTTGAGACCGTCTGTTGATGCCCAATGTGAATTTGCCTAATTCTAAAACATACACCTCATAGATCCTATACGTAATAACGGAATTATCTGTCGCTGTATGTATGAAAGCATACTATACAATGCTTCCCACTCCTTCTATAGACTAGCATCTTAATGACAATAGTCTCAGTGAGGAGGCCCTGACACAATAGGGCGAAATACAGTTGTTACGCCATGGTGATCACACCACACCACAAAGACACAGCCTTTACTTTTAATACATGCAGACCATCCCAAAGATATTTGGGGACCCATCAATTTAACTGAAACATCATGAATGTTTTCTTTTCTTCCCCACCTTCCGAGAACACTATATTATATTTGCTGCTTTGCTAAAATACTTCATTTCTCCATAGTTGTAAAATTGCAGCTCGCTGAGTGTCTTGCTTTACACTCCCAAATAAAAGAAATTAAGCACTCCCCAGCAGAGGCATTCAGTAAAGCAAGAAACCAAGTGGAAAAGGGCTCCACCCTCACCAAATGAGGCACATCAAGAGACAGTTTTCAGAATGATGCGTCGGGTTGTATTAGTGCAACCCTCTATAACAGACAGACAGTGGCGGCTGGTGACATTTGAAAGTGGTGAGCCGCAAATATTTGGGACCTGTTGGCGAGCAAGCCTGATTGTCTCTCCCACACACACACACACACACAATTTGCAAGTTAATGCAGGGAGAGGGTACAGAGGGGAGGGCACTGCTAACACACACCACATCAGTCACCCGCACAGGACGGCCAGCTTTCTTATCTGCCCAGCATATAGAAGCAAGTACCTTCACCACTGCCACTCAGAAACCCGCTTCAGTGTAGAGCCAGTAAAAAGACAAAGCAGCCTCCTTTGAAAGCTAGACAAGAAACAAACTAGTGACGCATAATCAAACACAGGCATCTCTCTGATCAATGTATCACAAATCACGCCTAGAAAAGTTGTGTCTAGTCTTCTGATTACCATTCTATCATTTGTTTTGCAAATGTATTTTTTCAGTATTGTGGGTAAAATAAATTCACACATATTGCACAAGAATGCTCCCGTTCGATTGAGAAAGGTCCGTTACTGTTCATGTCGCAATATGTAATGTGCCGTACAATAAACATCAAATAAGTGGATCACAAGTTGGTGGTAAATGCTGCAAAGACGAAGGTGAATGTCTTCGGGAAATACAAGAACAACACACACACAGCTGGAGCCTTGGCAGTCTTAAAATCGCTTCAACTTCAAATTACAATTACTTAGGCATCTGGTTCTCGGAGAATGGCAAACTAAATCTACATCTTAAACACCTCACAGGGAAAGCCAGGGCCTCAGCTTTAACATTCGCGTTATACAAACTACATAGCTTTGTACACAGCCCATCAGCAGAAGCTATATGAACAACTATCATGCGGCAGAGTGGATGGGGAGAGGGGGAAGGGGGGGGGGGAAGTGGGATAATTAAATATTAACAATTTACAAACGAAACTTACCTTAGTTAATGGCTTCCCGCTTTTCTTTCCTAACTGAGGCTACAGACTTCCGACTCCCGCCGTCGCTGTAGAATTCCGACGTCATCAGAAGGCAGCAGGCAGCCTCCCTCCCCTCCACAGCAGCCAGCGCTGTGATTGGTTCGGCCGGCTGCCCTACCGACATAATTTCTCTCTGTATGCTGCAGCACAGCAGCATACAGATAGACAGGGAGAGTGGGAGGTGTTACTCGAGGGCAGGGGGGAGCGGCTTGCCTACTGTGTTAATACTGTCTGTTTGGGTAGCCTCTCAGGCTGCCCAAACAGACAGTATTACCAACAGTGGGCAAGCCGCTCCCCCCTGCCCTCGAGTAACACCGCCCACACAGGAACTATTGCTTTCTCGCCGTGCGAGAAGGCAAGGCAGAAACAAATGGTAGTTATTATCATTGGTAATAATAACTACCTTTGTTTGCCTTCTCGCACGGCGAGAAAACAGGGGGGGCGGCGCCCAAACGCCCCCATGGACCAGCCGCCACTGCAGACAGGGCTTTCCCAGATGTCGAAAGAAAACAACATGCTAATGTAAATATCTATCTATCTATCTATCTATCTATCTATCTATCTATCTATCTATCTATCTATCTATCTATCTATCTATCTATCTATCTATCTATCTATCTATCTATATGTGTGTGCAAGCAAATAATATAAAATACAAGTTTTACAGACCCGAGAGTGCTCCGTTTTCCTTTGGGATATTGGTGAAAATGTGACTACGTGTGGCCACTAGCACGACAAAGGCACCCGTTTAAAGAGTTTGGCGATGTTTAAGTGGCATTTTGGTGAGATATTAAATAACAATGCCAGAACCGCTGCAGCTGAACAGGAAGGATAAGCCTGTTTGAAAAAGGGACATTACAATAATGTCTAGGGGATGGCTACGATAACCGGCCCCTTCGGACTTCCTCACAGAGTACCGGCATATGCAGCAAAGAAGGGTTGGTAAATGCACTGAGAACAAAACCGCTCAGAAAAACTGTGAGTACAGCTTATACATAAATGTCTCATGCGGCTGAATGTCACTCCGAGAATAGTGCTACAAGAGCACCATATTATATTTGCTGATTTGCTAAAATACTTAATTTCTCTATATTTGTAAAATTGCAGCTCGCTGAGTGTCTTGCTTTACACTCCCAAATAAAAGAAATTAAGCACTCCCCAGCAGAGGCATTCAGTAAAGCAAGAAAACAATTGGAAAGGGGCTCCACCCTCACAAAATGAGGCACATCAAGAGACAGTTTTCAGAATGATGCGTCAGTTTTTATTAGTGCAACCCTCTCTAACAGACAGGGCTTTTGCTTTGTAAATGAAAACAACATGCAAATGTAAATATATCCATATCTATATATGTATATGTGTGTGTGTGCGTGTGTGCGTGTGTGTGTGTGTGTGTGTGTGTGTGTGTGCATGTGCATGTGCATGTGTGTGCAAGCAAATAATATATAATAACACCAGTTTTACTGACCCAAGAGTGCTCCATTTTCCAAGCACGACGGAGGCACCTGTTCAAAGAGTCCGGTGATGTTTAATTGGCATTTTGGTGAGATATTAAATAACACTGCCAGAACCGCTGCAGCCAAACAGGAAGGATATGTCTGCTTGAGAAAGGGACATTACTATAATGTCTAGGGGACGGCTACGATAACCGGCCCCTTCAGGCTTCCTCACCAGTAGCGGTCGGCAGTAGGAGTTATTTAAATAAATAAAACGAATTTCGTTGCGCGCACTGCATCACATTTGGTGATGCAGTGCGCGCATCGAAATTCGTTTTGTTTATTTGAATGTTTACTTACCTGTAAAACTCCGTAATCCATACATTACTACCCCCCACCCTGCCCCTCCCCTGCCCACGTCACCGCCCTGCAGTAACTCCTACTGCCGACCTCTACTGTTTCTCACAGAGTATCAGCATATACGACAACAAAGGGTTGATAAATTCACTGTGAACAAAACCGCTCAGAAAAACTGTGAGTACAGCCTAGACATAAATGTCGCATGCGGCTGAATGTCACTACGGGAATAGTGCTATAAGAGCAATAACGTCTGCATGAACGGGACGACTCCTGGTGGCCCCCCGCCCTGGGCAGCGCACCCAAACCAACAGACCACGCACGCAACCTGGGCTTCATCCTGGACGCCTCCCTCTCCATGACCAGACAAGTCAACGCCGTCTCCTCGTCGTGCTTCAACATCCTGCGCATGCTACGTAAGATCTTCCGATGGATCCCCACCGAGACCAGGAAGACGGTCACCCAGGCCCTCGTCACCAGCCGTCTGGACTACGGCAACTCCCTCTACGCCGGAACCACTGCCAAACTCCAGAAGAGACTCCAGCGGATCCAGAACACCTCAGCACGACTCATCCTGGACATCCCCCGCCGAAGCCACATCTCCGGACACCTGAGAGACCTGCACTGGCTCCCGGTCAACAAGAGAATCACCTTCCGGCTCCTCACCCACGCACACAAAGCCCTACACAACCAAGGCCCAGGATACCTCAACAGCCGCCTCAACTTCTACGCTCCCAAACGCCAGCTTCGATCGACCAGCCACGCCCTCGCCGCCGTCCCCCGCATCCGAAGAGCCACAACAGGAGGAAGGTCCTTCTCCTACCTGGCCGCCAAGACCTGGAACTCCCTTCCGACCCACCTCCGCCTGACCCAAGACCACCTCGCCTTCAGGAAGCAGCTCAAGACCTGGCTGTTCGAGTAGTAGCGGACCCCCTCCCCCCAGCGCCTTGAGACCCTCCGGGTGAGTAGTGCGCTATACAAATGCTTTGATTGATTGATTGATTGAAACATTGGTGGTGATAGTTACAAGGATGAAAAAACATACTGTGCAGTGGCTGCAATATGAAAGAATTATATAGACTAGTCTAAAGGCAATAGCACTTAATTAATGGGAGTGGCTTCAGATTATTTAAATTGTGATACTGTGATCTGGAAATGAAGTACCTGCATTGAAAAAGCAATTCCTACCGAAACACGTCTACGTGGTATTAAATGGATTTTAACTGACCCGAGAGTGCTCCGTTTTCCTTTGGGGATGTTGGTGAAAATGTAACTATGTGCGGCCACTAGCTCGACAGAGGCACCTGTTTAAAGAGTCCGGCAATGCTTAAGTGGCATTTTGCTGATATATATGTATATGTGTGTGTGTATGCAAGCAAATAATATAAAACACAAGCAGATAATTATGGTAAAATACATGCAGATAATATACAAAAGTCAGATAATAATGAAACATTCACTAGCAACATGCAAGGAAATAGAACACAAGCAGATAACAATGTAACACTCACAAGCCAAATAATAATGATGGACGTCCAATACAAGAAATAAGCACTGTTAAATGCAAGCAATCTAATACAAGAAATAAACACTGTCAAATGAAAGACTCAAAGGTAAAGAGCATGTATAAACGGAATGTGCACACAGACCAAAAAACACATGTCTCAATACCCATAATAGGAGGAAATACCTCACTGGCTGCAATATCTTCATCTTAGCCCACACAAGACTGGGGGATTCCAAATTACTGTCCTGGTTTCAAGAGACTCCTCAAATCAGGAAATGCAGCACTGAGCAGGTGCATCCATCTCTCAGGAGAAATTTGCTTTTCGAGCCAATACACGAGAAGACACCCTCTACAGCAAGGAAACTTACTGCTGCAGGCCAATCTTCTGCAAGCATTGTAAGGCAAAGGACTTCTCATGTATTTTCCTTGCACTCCCACACTACATGTTCCAGCCCCTTATCTTAGCGAAGTTTGCGAAAGTAGAAAACCTTTCAAAGAAAACATAAACACCCTCAAAAAGGAAAACAATCTTGAATGTGAATAACCTAAATAACCGTGAGTAACCTGGGGGCCCGCTTGTGTGTGCAGAACTGAAGCTAGACAGAGTCAGAATTCAAGATGGAGTTAGGGCACGTTAAAGCTCGTTGGTAAAATTTCATTTCCCAATGTACAACATAAGGCACAGTTATGCAGCACTACACTCTGAGACAGAGTAGCACTTGCCACAAATTTCTCTCTCTCATGCTTTCAAACGCACATTTCACACGTTCTGTTTCAGGCAAGGATGTTTTAAAACACTCCTATTCTGTAGATATAAGCAGACAAGAAATGAAATCACAAGTCAAAATGCAAGTGCACAAAGAATGATGTTGTACATTTAAGATAAAGTAAGTTAAAACACATACAGTGAATTACAACAAGGGTAGTCAAAGTTCCTCACGTGGTCCCAATTCATATGAGTTCATATAGCACAAAAGTAAGCTATTGCCAGCAACTAAAACATTTCAAACAGGACATCTACTTCAGTCTTGAGCGTGATTACATGTTGAATGCTACAGTGAGTCACTTTCAAGCTTGCCGTGCACCATTAATTGAAAACACTAACTAGAGAACTTACACAGGATATCCCAAAACCTTCCTAATAGTCCCTTAATAGGAAGTCCTTTGCCCATTTTGAGCTTTTTCCTGATGTTTGTCATGTACTAATTTGCTACAATGGGCAGTATTATGCCCTCATGGAATTCTCCTGGAACAAATGAAGATCTTACGACCCCTTTTGTCAGCCTTTCTGCAGACCACATCATAATTGTTTGGATGGGAGGAAGAACTTTAGCTATCATGTGTAGACTCATATTCAGTAAAGAATGGTATCTGAGAACGTTTTAGCAATGGGTTATCTGTCTCCTGCTGGTACACCTTAAGTGAAGACCAGAGAAGAGCTGTTCTGTGCCTTTCACAAGCAGCAGCCCAGATCCCCTCAATGGCTCATTTCTTTCAGTGCAAGAGACCACTCATTCACCACTCAATTATGTGCCATCTACATTCCCTGACTCTGCAAAATGTCGGCAGAGACCTGCTGGGATGACTTGATGGACTTGTAATTCTGCTCTGCACCCACCTCACCACCACCTCGTCCACCACCCCCACTGCCAGTGAGGCATCATACAACAGTGAACACTCGCCTATGGCTATTGGCAGTCCATTTTATATACCTTAAGTATATTCATGCTCTGCCTTCGGAGATTTAAAGAGCACTTGTTCCTGCACAGACTTTACTCTCACACCCAGACTGTTTAGGTCATGTTCAGTCTCAGACCTTTGCTGGAAGGGTCCCCTTTGCTTCTATCTTGTGTCCTGATTTCTGAGCTCCTAGTCTCTGCAAGGTCCAAAACCTCTAACTATACCTCTTTCCTGGCCTGTCACCTGCACCTCCTCTTGTGAACTGTTCTGGCCGCTGCTTGTTTACTGTAATGGGGACATGCCGCTTCTGTCATCCCAGGAGTCTTTCATGCATGCAGCTGCTATTGGTAGACTCCAGCTGTACAACCGACATCAGATACATTTCATACATTACTGATACTGTACGTTTGTACAAGGGACTGGACTGTGACTCTATGTCAAACAACTGTTGGAGCATAGAGTCTCCAAAGGGAGTAATCTTGTAATCTAATTTGAGTAGAGAAGTTTTGAAAAGTCCCTTGTGCGCAGTAATCAGCCTGGACTATGAAATACAAACAGGTAGCTTCTTTATTTATAGATCAGGATAAACTTAAGTACATCATTTTCAGTTGAGTTAAGATTACAAGTATATAAGTACAAGATACCCCGCCAGGTTCATGGGACTTTCCTGTTTAGCCTCTGGTCTCAACAGTGATCAATGTCAGATGAACACTCCAAGTGACATAGATTAATTCCATGCAGCATGATATTGAGAGGTGCAAGAACGCAGAGAACAGCGAAATAAATATATAGCAAGTAGTACCTAGGATACCTATGTAAAGAACTGTGCCAACTGGGCATACTGCCCATTCACCACTGATTGCTCAGGGCATCATGGAAAAAGTAATTTTTAAAACTGTTTTCAATGTTACAGTGAGCATCAGGATGTAGGCATGGGTGGAGAGGACGTATACCTGGACTTTGGCATAGAATTTTACAAAGACTCCTATTCGGGAAGAAAGTATTACCCAGTGCTTCTGCTTGAGTGGATATTGGTGTGTGTAGTGCTATAGGCACTCTTGTGGTCTGAAACCCTGTGATGACCTTTGACTACCATTATTTTAATTGACTTTGGTGTGTTATTTTATTCTAGCCTGAATGTACGATCGTCCAGCATATTCCTTGCTTCTCTTACTGGTTTATTTCTTGTAATGTTGCTGTCTTTCAGGGGAGCAGTCACGGAGTAGAACAGCCTTGCCAAGAACAGAACGTGTGGGATGTGCATTTGAAAGCATTAGAGGGAGTGAGAGGTGTGGAATGTACTTTTTGGTCTCGAAGTGCAGTGTTGTGAGCAGTGATGCACACATGTGCTTGGTGTTGTACATTGAGAGATGAAGTATGTGAATCTATAAGCAATAGTGCACAAATGTGCATTACATTGTACATTGATGAGTATTATGAAGTTCTTACTATCGGCTTTGACATGACCTCATGTCATCCTGTTTTCTGACTCTGCTTGGCTTCAGCTTTTCTGCGTGCACAGCAGCGCTTGCAAGTTGTTTGGGTTAATCACGTTCAAGTATTGTTTTTGTGAGAGATTGTTTAATGTTCCCTTGGAAGGCTTTCGTGAGCTTCGTCCAGATATAGGCTGGAACATGCGAGATTGGAGAGGGAACTCGAGAACTCCGTCCTGTCATTGGAATGCTTGCTTGGAAACTGGTCAGTTCTGGTAAGATTACTTTGGCTCGGTGGGAGAGGGTGGGGGGGAGTCACCCAAAACGGATGTATGTTGTTACAACGCATGCTTTCACAACGCATGCCTTTACCACGCAGGTTTTACAACGCAAGTCGTTACAACGACTTGTGTTGGGGGGCGCTGGATAGTGGAATAGTTTAATTTACTATTCCAACTCCAGTCCCCGTGGATAGTAGGGAAGGTTTTGGATAGTAAATTAAACTATTCCCTACAGCGCCCCCCAGCGCAAGTCGTTGTAACGACTTGCGTTGTAATACCTGCATGGTAAAGGTAGTGCATTGAAAAAGTTGCATTGTAAAGGATGCTCCCCCCAAAAACTCTAGTGTGTTTTGAGATTATAAAGCTGAGGGTTGTTGACTTAGAAACCGGGATTTTGGAATCCGAACGGGGATTGACACGTCTACTTCAGGACCCTGGTTACTGAGGCTCTTATCCCCGGCTGTTTAATTCCCCCAGTCTGGAGATGAAGTGTTGAGTTTTGATTATTGCCATTGTGATGTTTGGCCAGTGGCTTTGGTCATTTGAGGTGTTTGAGCTTCGCTTATTGCCATTGCAATGTTGGCCAGTGACTTTGATCAGTTGAAGTGTTTTCTTTACGATGTGTGAGTGAGTTGAGGTGCACATCCAAAGTAATCATTTGATGTATTTAATATATATATCTTTCTTATCTCTTGCAGGACGTCCTATATTATATTTGCTTGTGTCTTATCTCATATTATTTTCTGCTTGTTTATTCATGGTATTACGCATGCATTTGACTGTTGCATTCACCAAGTGTGTTATTATTGCATGCATATAAACATATATATCTCTTTGTGTATTTCGATTTTGTGCATTTGGCATCTGGGAAAGCCTTTCTGTTAGAGAGCATTATTGAAAATATAACCCCAAGCCTTATTCTAAAAAGAGAGTCTTTGCATGTTGTAAAATAAAACTCTTTTCTAAAGGTGTTGTTTGTTTTGTGTTAATGTCTCCTGCTTTGTTGGGTTGAGCCAACGTGTGGGAGCTGTTTTTATCTAAAAGGCAAAGCAAGACAGCGTGCTAGTGACCAATGACATGCAATAGCTGGTGCTGAAGAAGAGTCTATTTCTCACTTTAACTTCGCATCATGAATTCTAATTTCATTCCAGTTATTGCAGAGATCTTACACTAAACTTACATGCATCACTTACTAAGCTCACTCAGCTAAGGCACAGCTTAATATGGAAAATTAAATCTTAGCATCTGGTCAGTTAATTAAATTAGGCAGTGATATCATTCATTCTGATTAAATAAAATCAAATAAACTTTGGAACACGTTGGGTAAGTTACCACACCACTAAAGACCCTGTACCTATTTACAGGTCATGGTGGAGACCATAACAAATTAAAAAGGATAGATGTTCCACTGGAAATTGTAGTGTAACACAATTCCAGAAAAGTAAATCTTCTGGTCTGCACAAGCCTTGCCCGTGCATTTGCACTCTGTACATTGAAGCATATATCAATAATTGACATCATAAATATTAATGAGATAAGTCAAATATGATTGTTTGCACATGGCCGCTCCACATTTGTACACCCGCTTGGAATTCTGGGATGTGTTAAGTACCAGGACAGCACTGCACAGTCACAACATTGTATTGCAGTTTCAAATTTTAGCCTTTTAGCAATGTTGCACCCACTCTTATTTTTAAAGCAACCAAGCATATTTAATCAGAACACGCATTATATGTTTTAGCGTGCGAAAAGCATTGTTCTTTGCAAAGCGAGAGATACTCCCCCTGAATGTACAGCACAGTCCTGAACCCATCTGGACACGAGGCAATCATTAATAAAAAACATGTATTTTTCTTCTTTTAGCTTTTCACCAAGGCTGGAGTAGAGAATCTCCAAGTAGCCCTCGCTTGTCAAGTTACTCAAAAAAATGCTTTGCTTGTTGCTGTTCAACAGGCCTCCCTCTGCCACCCAGTCCAGCAGCCATCACAGGGAAATGAAATGAAGGTGAGCATCTATTCATTCCTTTTAAATGGTTATCCATTTATACTTAAGTTACGCGATGTTCATCACACGTCTGCCCATGTCTAATGCTGTCCTCTAGTTTCTAAATGCATGTTTACCCATGTCTAATGCTGTCCTCTAGTTTCTAAATGCATGTTTATGTATCAAAAACCGCAAAAAGTAGTGGGAAGTCAGAAGCTTATTATAAATTTACCATACTACATGAATGATTTTGATATAGCGAGGTTGTATTAGAAAATATTAACAAATGCATAGGTTCAGTGTGGTTCCGATCATAGTAGTTTGCATATTATAAGAGATTGTATTGATTTACAGCCTGATTCATGAAGAAAGGAATCTGCGACTCTCAATTTGCGATTCACAGCGAATCGCAAATGGAAAGGCGCAGATCGGAATTCATCATAGTTAGCGATTAAAGAAAGCGATTCGCACACGGGCGCAAAAATCGATAGCGAGAAAATAAAATCGCCGATAAATCGCTATTACCCAGATATTCCGTCTCTATTTTGCGCCATCGCAAATCCCCATTAGCGACATCTCGCCAGTAGCGAGATCGCACAAACGGGAAGTCGCTTTTCGAGCGCTGTGATGACATCACAACCAGGAAGCAGGCAGTTCCCACCCCCATTCTGAACTGCGAGGCTGATCGCGAGGCTGCAGCTAAACAGAGCTCCTACCGGGACACCTCCAAAGTAGCGCAATTTACCCATTTGCGACAGCAGCTATGGCAGAGGAGCCTGCCCCAGGGCCCAGTGACACCGGGCGCAAGAGAAAGCTCAAGTTTTCCGAGCAGGAGTTGGAGCAGCTCATCGAGGGAGTGGTTGAAAACCACGCAAAACTTTTTGGAAAGGACTCCCGGAGGGTGCCAGAGATGGAGAGACGTCGCATCTGGCTAGGAATCTCAGCAAAAGTGAACGCTGTGGGCGTGACACACAGGTCACTGGACGAGCTCAAGAAGAGGTGGTACGACCTCCGAGGTCGTGCCAAGGAGAGGGTGGCAGAGAGGCTGGGCGAGACATCTGGTACTGGGGGCGGAGAACCTACTGTCCCTCCCAATACCCCCATGGAGGACCGCGTGGAGGACACCCTTGAGACAGAGGCGTGCATAGGTGTCACCAACCTGGACTCATCCCGACTCAGCCAAGACAGCCAAGGTAAGTGGCATGCGACTGCGACCCTGTCCCCTAACAATGGTCATGGCCCTATAGCCTCCCATATACATCCAAGTCATTCAAACAATGCACATGAGATCATGGCCACAAGCATTGTGGGACATGTAGTCTGCCCATAATGTAAAAGAACCCCAATGCAGCCTCACATATCCCAAAATAAGCTATCGCTAAGCCAGGCAGGGAATGTCAACCAGCATGCATGTAGCAACTGCACGTGTGACAGATACATGCTATTAATGTAAGTCCAATTCCCCTCACAGGTGGCGCCGACAACAGCAGCGACAGCGACATGCTGCAGATCGATGAGTCACAAGAGGATGCCGAGGAGGTGCCAACACCAACACCTCCTGCACCATCAGGCGTAGCACCACTCCCCGCAGCCAGGGCAAGACCAACAGCTCCAGCACCATCATTGGCAGCACCTAACCCTGCAGGCAGGGCAAGACAAACAGCGCCAGCACCATCCGGCGCAGCACCTAACCCTGCAGGCAGGGCAACACCAACAGCTCCAGCACCATCATTGGCAGCACCTAACCCTGCAGGCAGGGCAAGACAAACAGCGCCAGCACCATCCGGCGCAGCACCTAACCCTGCAGGCAGGGCAACACCAACAGCTCCAGCACCATCATTGGCAGCACCTAACCCTGCAGGCAGGGCAAGACAAACAGCGCCAGCACCATCAGGTGCTGCACCTTTGCCAACCACAACTCCACCACCAGCGGCACCATCTACTTCTGGTGCAGCTACTGTGGTGACTGTGCACACACCCACTGTGGGCAGCCAGCAGAGCAGGCATGTCAGGGCTCGCCAGCATGACACATCACACAGCGGCAGGAGGGGGATGGCTGTGCGCATGCCAGGCATGAGCATTGAGCGCCGGATGCTACGCATTAACCAACAGCAGGCACGACGGCAAGGGGCCATTCAGCTGCAGCTACACAACATTGGCCGCAATGTGGCCAATGTGGGTGATAGGATTGAGCGCATGACGGCAGCCATGGAGGCCAACACTGCTGCACTCATATCGCAGCGCAACTCCGCCCGCCGACGCCAAAGGCAGCTTCTTACGCGCCTGACAGCCTACACCCGCACAAACTACATGATTGGGAATGCCACCTCCCAGCTCTCACAACGGTGCCTGGCGCAGCAGCAGCAGCTAATCCAATGTATCGAGGATGTTGGACGGGTGTTGGAGCAGGTCACCACTGCCGTACTGGCACTCCATCCTACTGGTGAAGGCAATGTGGTGAGGGACGACACCAGTGAGGGCACCTCCAGTGTCAGCAGCCTGTCTGCCTCACTGGTTGGCGTGTTACCCCGCAGCACCAGGCCCACTACAGGGACACGTGCCGTCCCAGAGGAAGAGCCAGAGCGGCGTTTGGGGGCTGCGCGCCGGAGGCGCAATTGAGTTACTTGAATATTTCCTAGATAATGCTGATGATACAAGCATGTCCAGTGGCTAGTTAGGAGCAGTATGGCGCAATACTGCAGCAATATTATGAATGTAGACATTACGTTATTATTGTGGATTTAACAATAATATTTATTCATGCAACATACATGGGCCTCCAGTCATTATTTACATTGCCATGCAATAGTGATTTGTTGGGTGAGTGGATTGTGGGCTTCAGAAACTGTTCATAGTGATGTGGTTGCGCCGTCTGTGTCCTTCAGCAGGGTTCTCCCCGCGTGCATGACGCACATGTGCTGGTGGACGGTCGTCCCCTTCAGACTCACTGCCAGAGATCTCTACTGGTATCCGGCGCTTGGTTGCAATGTTGTGTAACATTGCGCAGACAGCCACAATGCGGCAGCACACATCAGGACTGTAGTACATGGCCCCACCTGTCTTGTGCAGTATGCGGAACCGGCTCTTGAGTAGGCCAAATATCCGTTGTATACAATTCCTTGTCCGTATGTGAGAAACATTGTACCGCCGTTGCTGTGGTGTAGCCGGGTTGAGGTATGGGGTGAGGAGGTATTCCCGGAGGGCGTAGCCACTGTCACCTGAATGAGAGGAGCAGAGGGTGAGTGCCTGTGCTGCGCAGCTACATCATTGCAATGTGTAATTGTTGACAATGTGTACTTACCAAGTAGGTGTCCTTCCCCAAATTCTCCCCTGGCCAGTCGTGTGTGGAGGCCGCTGTGCCGGAATATAAATGAGTCATGGGTACTCCCTGGGTACTGGGCCACGATGTCAGTTATGATAGTCTTGGCATTGCAGACCATCTGTATGTTAAGGGAGTGGTATGACTTCCGATTCCGGTACATGTACTCCGTCGCAGCTGGTGGGCAGATGGCGATGTGGGTGCAGTCTATGCATCCTATCACAGATGGGAAATGGGCCACATTGTAGAAGTTTAACTTTGTCAAGTCCAGTTCCTGTTGGCTGGTGGGGAATTTGATGTGTCGGTGTAGCTGGGTAAGCATTGCGTCAACAAAACTCCGGAGGCAGCGTGACATGGTGGGCTGGGATATCCCCCCTGCAGCCGCTACTATCCCCTGGAAGCTCCCAGAGGCCAGGAGGTGCAGGCTACACAATACCTGTACATGTGTAGGCACAGCATTGGTCCGCCTTGTTGGGTGCTGCATCAGGGGGTCAAGGTCGTGTATGAGTTGAATTATCATGGCCCCATTTAGCCGGTACTTCGCATAAATCTGCTCCCTGGTTTGTCCCAGCAGGGTGATCCGCTGGCGGAATATCCTGTCCTGTATTCTGCGTCTCCTCCGTTCTGCTCGCTGTAGCCTTCGCCGCCTGACCAGCATGTACATTCCTGGCATTGTGAGACACCAACTGCTGCTGCTGCATCTCCTTATGTGTGTTTGGTCAGCCCTTTCCCTGTTCCTGATTGGCCAACGGTTTTTCGAAATTTTCTCTAATGACTTTTATGGTTACCACCTGCTTTGGGTTGTCCTTAATTTGCGCGGCGCTAATAGTGATTTTGTGGTTTTTCGCTATTAGAGAATAATCATGAATACCGATTGCGCTTGTATTGCGGATTCGCTAAATTTATTCTCTAATTCCGTGTTTTGGCGCAAACCTACGGGGATTCTGAGAATATATTTGCGAATTCGCAATCTTTGGTTTGCGCTTTGGTTATTTTCTTGATGAATGCCGATTTGGGAAAATGCGCCCACAATAGCATTTTCGCTGCTATTGCGGCCGCAATTTAGCTTGATGAATCAGGCTGATAGTCCCTAAAGCATCATACCGACAATGAAGTTGCAAACACGTTGTGGAATACACTATCCCTTTTTCAGACTGAAACCACAAAAACATGTGCATATGTAGAAGGAAGTGGCAGTAATCATGTAATATCCAAAAAAACAAGTCATTATTCTTGAATATTAATATACTGATATAATCATACATGAGATTATTGAGACACAGAGAGACAACGAAAAAGACGATTTTTGGCTGAATTTATGTGCCAGAAGGATATATTGACACAGTGTGGGTGAGTGTGCAGGGCCGTGAACTAGGTTTGTTCTAACCATGTTTATGTATGGTTATGGGGGCTTTATTGAAACTACTAGAGACTTCATTTGAGTTGGGTGGTAATGGAAAATAAAATCAGAAGAGAATCTACGGGTGGACTTCCCCCATCACCCCTGGCCTCTATTGCAGGAAATTCCACTGGTAGGTCTCCACTGATTTTAGTATTTCCTCCAGAAATCCAATCATTTGTCATTAGCACCAGACTGAAAATCTGGCCAAGGACGGTATCAGGATCCCATTCATTGCTCAGTGCCAATGCTTTTTTTCCTTCTACAGCGCCTACATTAACTCTAAAAATCTCCATGTTAGTGCATGTGCTGCAGACAGCAGAGCACAGAACCACAGAGCAGTATTTGTATTCACTGCCAACAGCACATGCACTACCTAGGCTCACAGATTTTTTGAGTTAATGTATGCGCTATTGGTAGATAAAAGAAACACACAAAAGCCTTTTGCGTCTGTGCAGCATAAAGAGTAAGATCACGATACGTCCCTTGATTTAGAGTTGTGTGGTAATGTACCCCAGACAAATTCAATTCGGAAGAAAGCAACAAGCTGTGGGGATTTCCTGAGAGCAGCAAATAGGAACCACAAAATACACCGTAATTATCTATGACAAGGGATGATTTTGATCCAAGTGAATGACAAAACTACCACTTTAGCCATCCCGCAGAATAAACAGTCCTACAGACAAAGATTCAGCTGCACAGCATCCTTTTGTGCCAAGAACCGCACCCGAAGCAGCTAAAGCAGCAGCAACCCTGAGGCTTTCAGAAACCTCCTGAAGACGCCCTTTCACATGACCACGATCTTGGCAAAGTCATACATTTTTTTGATTGAGATCTAAAACTGCAACCTTAATTGCAGAAAGTATGAAAGCTTGGAAGATGGTGGGCCTATAAGAGTGATGGCTTTAGACAGACCCCCCAGGATATAGCGGCATGGATTAGCAAATTTAGCAGCACAAATATGGAAATTTAGCGGCACAAATATGGAAATTTTGCGGCATTTTTGCGGCACTTTATTTGACTCGTAATCATTCCTTTTCAGCCTTAAATCATTGTAAACTGACTTAGTAGAGTAATTTAACTTTGAAATAGGCATTATAAACAGTCTAAGGGAGTTTTTTTTTTGCTATATCCTCCTTTGTGGTAACATTCTGGAGCATAGGTTCAGCCAAGCACAATGAGACTCCAGAGACACTCCTGACCCTGGAGACGTCAGAGACCATGAAGACGTCAGACGCCCCAGCCCATGGAGATGTCGGAGACACCGGAGACACCCCTGGTCATTGAGACCTCATCTCCTTACCCTCACTTCCAAAAACAATGCTGTTCAAGGAAAGAGTTGAAAGCACTATTAACCGGCCCACTCTGGAAAGTGGCGCTAATGTGTTCGCATGTGACAGAAAACACTCTGGTCACTTTGCAACCACTATGTCTAGTTGCATGTAGTTACTTTCCATATAATGTTTTTTTTCTATTTATTTACCCCTTCCGTTCTGAGGCTGCAGCTCAAGAGAAAGACAACATTTCCAACAAAAATGTTTTTTTCTTTTTTGAATCCATTTCACATGGGAACGAATGAAAGAAAGGAAAGAGATGCAAGAACCGCTTGCTGAAGTCACGGTTTTCCTTCAGCAAGCTTGGATGAGGGAGCACATGGGGCTGACCCCCTCTCCCCCATACCGTCACGAGGCTGCCGTTGGAACAGAAAATGCCAGAGAAAGATCTTTTCAACAAAATGTTCCTTTCCTATTTCTAATCCATTTAATGTGGAACGAATGAAGGAGAGGAAAGAGAAGGTAAGAACCACTTGCTGAAGTCACGGTGTTCCGTCAGCAAGCTTGGACGAGTGGAGAGGAAAGTGGGTCAGGGAGCTCATATGACGCCCCCGCACCTCCACAGAACTTTTAGTTATTTCAGCTTCCTGGGGGAGGAAGATTTGTCATTTCACAGAAATATTGTTTTGCCCATTTGAAAGCCAACGTGTACCGAGCCCTTCGCTCACACGCCTGGCTTCTTCTTCTTCCAAAGCGCATGGACACATCCCTTAATGCAGTGCAGCAGGAGTAAACAGGCAGCTATTATGGCTGTACAGCACCACGTAGTGATGTGTGTGCATACAGCCACAAAGATGTCACCATTACTTTTGCAGCCTGCCAGAGACCTTTTTCGAGGCCAAAAAGGTCAATATCGTGGTCATCGCGCACTTTAGCCAATTTTGCAATTATTTTGCGAATCACGAAATTGCGTAATGCTGGAGGGTCTGTTTAGAACATCAGGGGCCAGATGTATGACCATCAGGGTTTGCGACAAGCAAATTGCGTTTTTTGTGAGTCACAAAACCTGATGTATAACAGTATGCTAGACATTGTTTGCGATTCCCAAAAGTGTTTCAAGGAACCTGTCTCATTAATATTCATGAGGCAGGTCACAGTTTACGTCCCATTGGGAATGACTGGCACTCACAGGGATGGTGGCCTGCTTGGGTCATCAGCCATCATGTGTGTGACTGCTTTTTAAATATAGCAGTTTAAAAAAAATGCAGCCTGTCAGGATGCTTTAAAAAAAAATTGGAAAGTTTTCGTGGGACCACTGCCTGCTGTGAAAAAATGTTGGCACTCCCATTCACAAAGGGGAAAAGGTCCCTTGGGGACCCCTTCCCATTTCGAATGGCTTACCACCAATTTGAAATTCATGGCAAACTCTGAATATTTTGCGACCGCATTCACGGTCGCAGAACCTTCCTACATACCAGTGCGACTCACTATTAGGAAGGGACACCCTTGGCATGCCCCTTCGTAATAGAAACTCGCAAACCTTATTTTGGGAATCAGTAATAGGTTACAGACTTGCAAAATAGGGTTGGTAGTTTTGAAAATAAATTTTACTGGTCGCAAATGACTCGATGGGCCGTTTACGACCGTTATGATGCTTCATACATCTGGCCCTTAGGCTCCCATACAAATCCAAATGCCTGACATTCATACCATGGATCAATGGAGTGTTTCTGTAACACACCACAAAGGCCCAGGAGAAAAGACAACAGACCTATTCTTACATGACACTCAGCAGTGTGCAGTTAATGGAAGGGCAAGTCAACTGACACCTGCTCCTACAACCTGTTCTTAATTGTTCACAATGGCACAGGAGTGAGGGCCTGCTGACCCACTCCTTGTGAACTGGAGCATTTTGTAGGTTGTGGAGTAGCATGCCACATTGTACCATTTCTGGCATCTGAGCCTGTTCCTGCTCACTGTTAGGGACAGGGCACAGGAGCGGAATCCTCTGATGTGACCCGCACATCGCTGCAGGTCCTAGAAAATGGCTGTGCTCAAAAATAACACACTCCTCTGATTCATAGGAAAATGCTACCTCTTGGCAATGTCTGGGTGTAAAGTACAATATCCCCCCTCAAACTTGGGCTGGGTGAGAGGGTTCACAAATGAACAGATTACTAGCTCCCGCAGCAGGGCAGGAAGGCAAAGCCTAGATTTTCTTTTCTCCAGCACTTTGGAAAGGCTGACAAGAGAGTAAATGAATTCCCCTTAACCTTAGACGTGGCAGGGGGAGGCTGTGATTACCTGCTTAGTCCTTAGTCTCTCCTTGGCCCTTTTATTGATAGTGTAGCTTTGGGTCTTCCACCGTGCTACTTTTTTCTGTTTATCTTGTCTTTTTTTGTATTTTTCTACCAGTGTTTTGGACCAAGTGGATTAAAATATATGTCAGTGCCCAGTGGGTCTCTGTAAAGAGTAGTGCATTCCCAGTGTGGTGCTTTTCTCGGCATATGCCCAAGCAGGTGTTCACAAACCTTTTTAAAAATATACTTAGTTTGACATGTACACTTAACATTCACATTTTACTTTACATATCCAAAATAGCTGAACAGATTTTCAGCAAAGCAAGAAAGGCACCGAATGACCGAAGGCCTGCCCTGCCATAACATTTTGGTTTCCATCCGTCAGTTTATTTATTTATTTTTGTAATTTTATATAGCTTGGAGATGGCCCTTGGTATCAGAGTGCTTTACGATAAAGCAGAACATATCAATACTGAATAGAAAATATATATGTAACATTATAGGTGGGGAAGAACGCCAGGTTACCCTCCCCGTGAGGTAGAGCACTTTGCGCATCTTCATTGTAAAACATAGCAGTGACGAGCAGATGATACAGTACCACCAGATGGACAACAATCATTTATGCTGGTTGCAGTTAGTCTGAACTTTGCGGGAGTGTGAGGAGGTAGGAGTGTGTTAAGAGAGGTGTCGTTCAAAGAGAAGAGCTTTGAGGTCTTTTTTGAAGGTGACATGGTCAGGCAGAGCCTCAGTGGGAGAGAGTTCCATAATCTTGTGGTGCTTCCAGAGAAGAATTGTTTTATGTATCTCTTGTGCTTGAAGGTGGGGGGGATCGAGGTTGAGCAGTTTAACATTTCGTGAGTCTCAGCCGGTGCCTGAGATTATCAGTTTCTCTGAGAGGTACGAGGGTAAAGAGGAGTGCATAATTTTGGGAGTGATGCAGGCAGTTTTAAATTGAGCTCTCACTTCTATGGGCAGCCACTGAAGGGAGCGTAGAATCGAGGAGATATGGCTGAATTTCATCTGCCCTGCCACAAACTGGGCTTTCAAATGTAAGACTGCTCTGAGAGGACGTAGGTGAACTTTGGAATGCTGGAAAGGAGTGCAAATCCGTAGTTGAGTCTGGAGAACACAAGTGCCTGGACAACAGATTTATGGTTGTGCGCTCGAATTTCCCCAAAGAAGACTTAGCTGGAGGCGAGCCCTCTTAGCCACAGAGTAGATATGGTTCTGGAAGTTCAGACATCTGTCACAACAGAGATTTGGCATTCTGAAAAATGGAAGGGTGGCCGTCCATGTCCGGGAGGAGATCCATCCAATCTTGGATCCGCAAGTTAGCTTCCTCTGGAGAAATGAGAAGAAGTTATGTTTGCTGATTTTAGTTTGAAGTGTTTGTTAGCCATCCAAGTTTGAATTCTGTTCAGTGAGTTGGATAAGTGGTGCAGGCTTCCAGGCATGAGACCTTTAAGTAGATTTGGGCATCATCAGCGTATAGATGAAAGAGAACTCCTGCAGGGTTTAAGGTAGAGGTTAAAAAAACCTGAAGAATGAATTGAACCTTTGTTGAAGGCTGACTGGATCTGAGACATAATTCCCAATGTTTACACGTTGGTAGTGGTTAGGTATGTCAGAGTAGAACCATTTAAGGATGACATCATCACTAGCCATTTAATGCTTTAGGATGTCTAACAGTGCCTGTGGTTGACTGTATCAAACTCAGCTGAGAGGTCGAGGAGCGCAAGTATGCATGAATTGCCCCTGTCTAGAATGCGGAGGCCGTTATCCACAGTCTGCAGATTTGCAGTCTGTGTGATATGGCTTCGACAGAATCCGGTTTGTAGAGAGCCAAAGAGGTTGTTCTCCTGATTATGGGATATTGGTTGGGAGGCTATGCAACTTTCAATCACTTTCAGTAGGAGAGGCAAGGTAGATACTGGGTGAAAGTTGTTGAAGTCGTCAGGGTCCAGAGACTGTTGTTTAGGAGTGAAGAAATGTTACCCCTTTTTAGACAGTCTGGGAACAAGCCCTTATCCATTGATGACTAAACCAGGATTGTCCAGATGGGGAGAAATGGTTTGGTTAGAAATTTACTGATGGGGTTGGAATGGCATCACAAAGATGGTTAGAGTGTTTCAGCTTGATAGAGTTCATAGTAAATCTGCCTCTGAGATTGGGAGAGAAAGAGGACCATGTCTGTAGTGCCTTACAAGGCAGTACATCTTCAATTATGGTGTCGACTTTGGAATGAAGGGAGATGTTCATGGGACTGATTCTTTTGTCAAAGAACTCTGCAAAGTTATTGCCAAGGTTCTCTGATGCCTTAAATAGGCAGTTGGAGGGATGGTTTTCGGCATGATTAATTATCCCAAATAGTTGTCTTGTTGTATTCTTGGCCGTATCAAGGAGGGATCTTACATGTGATACCCTGGCTATGGAGATGTTGCCTTTACACTTTAGTCTCACAGTACAAATGATTTGTTAGATTTAATGGTGAAGGTGCTCGCCACCAGTCTTTCTCCAATAATCTGATGTTTTTCCTTTCTTTGTAAAGGGCTTTGGAGTACCAAGGGACATAGGCACTATCCAGGGGAGATTGAATAGGGCTAGCTTGGCCAAGGGTTTTCCTGTTTGAGAGAGACACTATGAAGGGAAGCTGCAGGTTATCAGACCAATCAAACTGGAAGGGGTCACTGGTCGAAAGTAGAGGTAATCTAGAGCAGCCACAGTCCACGCAGGTAACAGTGGTGGGGTGGTGAGGCTAGGTAAGGGGAAATTTCGAGGAACGATGTCGAGGGAAAATTAAATAAATAATTAACTTTCCCTCAGCATTGTTCTTCAAAATCCCCCCTTACCTGGCCCCACCACTTTTACCTGCACGGACCGCGGCTGATCTGGAGATCATCAGGTTGAGAGTGGCGCCTTTGTATTGAGAGAGTTTCTGGTAGTGCTGGTTGAGGTCATTGTTTTCTACAAAAGTTTCAAAGTGGTTCAGTGGTTTATTTCCTTTGGAACACCAATGGTGGTCAAAGTTACTAAGAAAGATAATGCTGACAGAGGTGATTAACTGTGCTGTGAAGAATTCCCTGAACTCTTCAATGAAAGTGTTGGTTTGGTAGATCACATTCAACTTGAGGTTAGAGGAAGCTTGTGAGATGATTTCACACTTGAACGATTGAAATCAGGTGTTGGGAAAAAGTCTGCTGCTCAGAAAGTTTCTCTGTATGACTGCTAAGTCTCCACCTTGTTTAGCTTCCTGGGTGCTTCTCAGGGTGGAGTAAGGGGTGCAGTAGTGTGGAAGAATGCTGTTTGTTGTATCGTACAGCCAGGTTTCAGTGAGGTCCAGGATGTCAATGTTGTGTTTGGTGTTCGTGTCTGAGATCTCAAGGCAGTGTTTGACTGGAGACAGGCAGTTGTGCATCATGCAAGTAACTTGGGAATTGCCTGGTTTGTTTTCAGTTAGCCCAAGAAGAAGGGTAGTGATATGGATCAGGTTAGAGCATAAGGTGCGATTTTGGCTGGGGATGGCGAATACGTTTCACATACGGTTTGAGATAATGGGAGGCCATTTAGTGTTTGACAGGGAGACTGAGTGTTGAAGGCACTGGTAGTCAGAGTTATGTACACACAGATCTTTCCTCTGGGAAATCCCATTTTACAGGTGAGTGGAAAAAAAATGTGGGACCCTGCTTGTAAGTTTTCAACAATTTGACTGATCTGCAACACATTTAAACATCTATAAGACATCCTTCTATGCATTCCTTTCCCAGGCTTTGTGCCGGTTGATCAAAGGGGGTCAAACTTAGTAAGGAAGCAACATTTGCATTTCTATGGATTGATGGGTCAACATTAACTACAGAGACATTATATTTATTACATGATTTTATTTGTTGTTATGTTAAATATTCCTGTGATTTAAAACCTGTAATTCACAGATTTATTATACATATTGTTACATTTGGGAAACACAGAACAAAAAGACCCATTTTGTAATATAGGCGCATTCATAATTATTTAATCTGCAACATTTCATGTGGAGTCTGTCTATAACTTTGAAACTGAGATACTTGTATAATAATGACAATGTGACGTGCTACCCCTTTGTACTCCCCCAGCTGCTCCTACAAACAGGTTCCTTATTTCAAGCCATGGGATTTATTTTATGCATTTGGGGAATACTACTGTCTTAATTTAATACGTCAAATGACACATTTTCCAATATTTATTAAAGTCATCTATTGTCATTTTTTAGGATAATCAGCAGAGTGCAAGGAATCAACAGGAAAGTGCAAGAAGTGAAATTTCTCTCTGGCCAGGGAACAATATGGACAATACATTACTAGCAAAGCCTTCCCCGCATCATGTAGCTGTTCAACCTGCCTATGGGCTCAAGAAAAGGTACTCATCTTAACAGCAATGCAATACAATGACCCGTCTGACTGAAAATTTAAGAAATTAGATACTTCCAAAGGTTATGCTCACTTTCTGTTGACCCCACTTATAGCAACATCAAGAGTGTGAGAGCCTACGCAACATGTATGCTTAATCTATAAGGTCCCTTTCTGATATGGACAACCAGAGCATGCAAGCTTTACATACTTTTGCATTCTCAGTCTTTATTAACCCCTTCTCTATGGGCAACATGGCTATTAGAGCGTGCTTAACTTTTTGTTGTTCACTCTTGGTATGATGTGGCTGTGGGGAATGATCTGAACACCCATTCAGAGTTGTAATGGAATGGAATGAAACTGATGGTTTTGGCAACTAAAAGTCCAGAGGACTGGCTCATAGAGGAAATGTATTTATTCAAACTTCTGTAAAGAATCTACTACTGCAGACCTGTGTCCCTTTTTAAGTAACAGGAAACATCTATCCTGGGTTTCTGGGAGGCCCGTGTCCAAGTCATTAAATTAATTGTGTAAGCTGTGTTTTCGGGTGTTTTTGTTTCTTAGGCCTAATGTAGTGCTCTTGTATGTACGATGTTTGTTTAGCACTGTACAAATACGAAATAAACGAATGTATCATTTTAACAATATGAATCTAGAATGTATCTCACTGTGGTC
Organism: Lissotriton helveticus; assembly: GCF_964261635.1. NCBI lineage: Eukaryota > Metazoa > Chordata > Amphibia > Caudata > Salamandridae > Lissotriton > Lissotriton helveticus. The sequence continues at coordinate 819,584,969 of NC_136067.1, read as the reverse complement.
AGGCTCCAATGGGACAGCAATCCGAGTACAAACACAGTAGAAGCCTATGAAGTTCCTCAAATAATGCTCTTGAGATATTTGAATGAGAAATGAAATCCACAGCTAGTTTTCTAACCCAATGACTTTCTATCCTTCAAAACTGTCCATTTTCTCTTAGGATCATTTTATCCTCTCACCTCTACTCTTGCTTTTAGATCATGGTTCAAACTCATGGCTGAAAGTTTCAATCAGGCTCTGCTAATTAAAATTATACTGTTATATATAGTGCCTGATATTTCAACACGTTGTCAGCCGTTTAGTGGCTGCATGTTTTCTGCATTTGATAAATGTGCTCCATTGAAAGTCTCGGCTCTGAAATATCCTTGTTGTTTGTTCCTTGGTTCTACATGGAGTTAGCTAACCTAAATCTTCTTATAAGATAGCTGTGTGTCTGCGGCATAACAGTTCTAATCCTGAGCTTAAAAATAATTATTGATAAAATGTGTGAGCAGCTTGTACTTCATATATTTTTTTAATTCATCTTTGTAATGCTTCAACATTATGAACAAATGTGATTGCTGAATACAATTTGTTATCCTTATATCAATCAAAGGTGCATGCAGTGTGGATTGGATATAATTAACAGGGTTACGTTAGGATAACTTAATGAGTGGGACAATTTGCTATGAGGTCACTCCGCATGTCTTTTTCCATCGGCTGTTGGTCCTGCCCAAACAATCAAAGAATGGCCACTCCTCACTTCTGTTAAGTGATCCACTGTTCAAATAGTTGTTCAACAAAACCAATTTCATTAGGCCCTCCTAACACAATGTAGCCTCAGTCCTTAAGAGCAGCTGTGCCGTGGGCATGGTGGTAAGTGACTCCCCTCTAGATTCCTATCCTGTACCACAAATTAACAAGGCAATGCCTATGGTTACCCTAGCTCTGTGTCACATTCTTAATCATTCTTTTTTGTCAGCCTCTTTGCCTTTGAGCTTTTACAGGCATCATTAATTCTTTACTATTAAGACCCTCAGTGTACTTATTGTGGTTTCTCATTATTATTGCATTTTTGCATTTATGGAAAAGGCAGCCAACATTGAACTCATAATATATTGAGAATTCACATGCTTTAGACCCTGATGAGGTGGGCTTCCATACTGTCCAGTGTTCCAAGTCCATGTCTATTAAAGCCATGGATATGACATTGATGGAGATCTAGATTTGGGTAGTAGTGTGTTTCTGCTCCATGCTTGATATGTTGGCCATTTTGACACTGTCAACCATTGTTTCCTGGAGTCCGGAGTCCTAAAGATATGACAGAAGGCCTATATAATTCTTTGCTTCAGATTGATCAAAACAATTGTTTTTCAACCAGTTGTATTGGCTTACCTTAATTTCCCTGCCCAGGCCCTTTCTTGCAGTGTTCATCAAAGATCCTTTGTTAGTCACCACTTTCCAACATCTGCATGCCTCCTCTCATTGTTCTCATTCCCTCATCAGGTTCTTCTTCTTGTCCTCTACTGATAACACTCAGACTATCGCTGATCTTAATAGCAAAATCGCCACACATATCGAAGCCCGCATAGTCTCCATTGACAGCTGTATATATGATAATAGGATTGAGCTGAATTCTGATGAGACTGGGATCTTGGTACTTGAAGGTAGCTCTCTTCCATTGGTACCGCTCTCACCCCTAGCTAAGGTCCAAATTCAGGGATTTCATTTGCTGTCATTATTCTCACAAAACAGCTAAGTTGCCTCTGAACGCTTTTTTCTTTCAAAAGCCTCTACAGGAAATAATCCTGCTTCTTCCCTTTCCTACCAAAAAGTATTATTCAAGCAGCTATTTCATCTCATTTTTATTACATAACTTCCCGCTTTAGCTCTGTCCAAACAAACTTACTTTTCAAATGCTAGATTGTGCAGAATTCTGCAACCTGGTTTATTTTCTGTGTGATCCACGATATTTCAATATCCACAATCCTGTGGTGATCCATGCGCTCCAAATAACCTAACCCATTAATTTCAAATCCCACTGTACCATCCATTGTGCCAAACTTTCTAGCTGGTGGCTGCTTTCCATCATGACCATATTTCAGGCAGATGTTTTCCTTTTTCAATGAAACAACAATGGGACATTCTGCCTGCTAGTCTGTATCTAATTTTTAGGGATTGAATACCTAGGTAAGTGCAGTTATGAGCAGCCGTTTTCACCAACTGAACAAATTGAGGCACATTTTTTCATTGCTCTCAGTACTCAGTTAGATAATGGCCACGGGAGTTTAGGACAACCTTCAATTCTATTTTGACTACAGTAACTTGCTATATGGCAGCCTGCCTTTATAGATCTGCAGGCTTCAGCGAGTGCAAAATGTGGCCACTTGTTTGCTGTAGGAATTAAAAAGAGGTCATATATCTCCAGCCAGAAGATGCTTGTTCCTGGTGCTCATCAAAGAATCTATTTATTACAAATTTGGTTGTCTTGTGTACAAATGCATCTATAGTCTGGCAATAACCCTTAGGAGCTTTGACCATGAGTTTCTGTATGTCCAGCATAAACTCTACCTACTAGGGGAGTAAGGCTTTATGTCCATTCCAGGAGTTCAAGAATGGAATTTACTGTCTTGCATATCTGCATCCCCAGTCACTAACAGTCTTTAAAAAGGAACTGAAGATGCACTCATAAAGTGAAAACTAGCTCATGAGATGTCTTACCATAGTCTTGATGTACCCAAAATAATCTGGTTGTTGTTCACAACTTAAAATCTGGCTATTATGTGCCTCTGTCTAAATCCAACGATCTCAAACATTAGAGCCCCCCCTTTACACCCCTTAGGTTTCAATCAGTCTAAGAAACAACCAACAATCATCTTATAAGCTTTGATTAAGATTATGTATGTTATGTTACTCAGAGATAGACGTGTGCTGAGCAGCATGGGATTTATTAAATCACTGTTTTAATTTTTTTAACAAAGCTCTCTCACCTCTTGATCTATAACTTCCCCGGTCCACCGCTGAAACAGTCATTTTGTGTGGAGGGAAGTGACTACTACTTCCGATTTGCAAGCGGCGCACAGGTCAGCAGACCAGTTGTTTTCTCCCCCTCACCATATAAGACTCCTGCCATTGCCTACGCACAGTAGACGCGCTGAGGACAGGGGATCACGCTAATCTCTGCCATCATAGGAGCGCCTGGCAAAGGGCTCCCCCGATCCTCACTCTAGTTCATTAGCTTATGCATTAATCGCTGCACCGACATTGTTTGAAATAAGCTGTAGATCACTGTTTTAATTTGTTTTTAACAAAGCGCTCTCACCTCTTGATATTTCACTTCCCCGGTCCACCGCTGAAACAGTCAGTTTGTGTGAAGGGAAGACTGAAATCTAGCACGCACCGGAAGTGACTACTACTTCCGATTTGCAAGCGGCGCACAGGTCAGCAGACCAGTTGTTTTCTCCCCCTCACCATATAAGACTCCTGCCATTGCCTACGCACAGTAGACGCGCTGAGGACAGGGGATCACGCTAATCTCTGCCATCATAGGAGCGCCTGGCAAAGGGCTCCCCCGATCCTCACTCTAGTTCATTAGCTTATGCATTAATCGCTGCACCGACATTGTTTGAAATAAGCTGTAGATCACTGTTTTAATTTGTTTTTAACAAAGCGCTCTCACCTCTTGATATTTCACTTCCCCGGTCCACCGCTGAAACAGTCAGTTTCTGTGAAGGGAAGACTGAAATCTAGCACGCGCCGGAAGTGACTACTACTTCCAATTTGCAAGTGGCGCTTAGGTCAGCAGACCAGTTGTTTTCTCCCCCTCACCTTATGAGACTCATACAATTCCCTAAGCGCAGTGGACGTACGCAGCTGGCACGCCTGCGCCCATCCGTGCCTGGACCGGGCCCAGGGCCACCCCCTAATCCACCAAGCAGAGATACCTATAATAAGATATTAACCTATTCATCTGAACAGCTCAAAACAATACTCACTATCAGCAAATATTCACTGAGCTGCCCCACTCTCAACCTCGAGACAACAACTCCTCACCCCACTATCCACTGCCCCAAGTGCCCTTTTTCGTTAGACATTCTCCACTCACCAAGGACCAACCCTCCTTCCATGCTAAAATTCACTCTGCCCTCATAAACGCCCGCTCCCTGCACAAACACAAATTCGAAATTCTGAATCTCCTGTAAGAACACAATTTGGACCTTCTTTTCATAACTGAAACCTGGGGGGACCCTGCCTGTGGGCCTGATTTTTGCACAGCAACACCAGATGGCTACTCCGCTTGCAGATTCAATAGAACTCGAAAAAAAAGGAGGAGGCCTTGCTCTCATCCATCAGGAAAACTATTTGGTCGGGACAGCGTTAATCCGCACCACGATCTGTGAGGCCTTCAGCTTCACAATTACGGTCACCCACTTTCCTCCTTTCAAAGGTATCCTACTATACCGTCCCCCTGGATCACGCTCGGAATTCCTTGCCTCCATGGGCTGTCTACTAGAGCTAGTAGCAGGAGAAAGGAACTTCTCCATCCCAGGAGACTTTCATTTCCATCATGAAACCCATGACGACCAAGACACCTCAGCCCTTCTAGCCGAACTTGATGCGGTAGGCCACACACAACTAGTAATTTCTCCCACACATTCCGCCGGACATACACTAGAAGGATTATTTTCCAACTATGAGCACCTCGTTCTAGAAATCATCCTCCCATTGCCTTGGACTGATCATCATGCAGTCCTTTTTGAAATTCATACTGAAACCATCACCCTCCTCACTCCAATCTCACATCCACCAGACAGTTCAAAGCTTGGAGCAACATTAAACCACTAGTGTTTAAATCCAATTTACTCTCTACTCAGCAAGTCCTTCCTTCCGACCCCGATCTCTCAGCCAAACACTATACACAATGGATTTTGGACACTGTTAATTTGGCGGTCCCCATCAAAAAAAGGTCTAATAATCAGAATACTGTCTCCCTGGTTCAGCGAGACACTTAGGCTCGAGAAACAAAAATGCAGACACCAAGAATGCCGCTGGCATTTGAACTACAATCCTGCCCAAAAAACCCTCTACAAACAGACCATAGCCAAATACAAATACCTCCTGATCACGGTGGAAAGCAATTTCTACCTTAATAAAATCGAATCTGCACAAGACTCTGCCAAGCAATTGTTCAAGGTAGTCTCTAAGCTATCTGGACAAGGGTCCACCCCTCCCATCACCGCCTCCCAGTCACTTTGTAACTCGCTAGCTGGCTTCTTCCAAGAAAAAGTCAGTACCATCTACGCTAATTTTACATCCCATAACTCAACTGATACAAGTACAGTAGCACCCAGCGAATCCACAAGCTCCCCTGTCCCCGGGAATCCAATCCTATTAACCCTCACCACTCCCCCTCACTAGAGGAATTCAGTCAAGTCTCCCCGTATCATATATCTCATCTTCTCTCCTCAATTAAATCAGGATCCCCTGACGACCCCTGTCCCCTGGCTGCCCTTAAACGTTTCCCTGATATCATAGGCACCAACTTAGCCTATATATTTAGCTTAATGTTCAAAACAGGCATATACCCCTCTATTTGGAAAAAAGCAGTCCTCAAGCCCCTTATAAAAAAGATTAACCTTGACCCCACTGACTCCACAAGTTTCAGACCTATCGCATGTCTTCCTCTACCAGCAAAAATCGCTGAGAAATTAGCACACTTCATTGATGAAAACCATTTACTAGACGACACCCAGTTTGGATTCAGAAAGGGACATGTACTGAAACTGCCCTCATTAAAGCATCTGCCGAAATTAGAAAGATTCTTGATGGAGTAGGGGCTGCGGTTCTCGTCCTGTTGGATCTCTCTGCTGCATTCAACACGGTCGGCCATGCGACTCTGATCGACCGTGTCGCTGCCGTGGGTATTTCTCATATGGCCAGAGCCCTCCTCGCATCCTTTCTCTCCAACGGAGAGTTTAACTCCCCCCGTTTGCCCTCCCTTGTGGTGTCCCACAGGGATCCTTGCTAAGCCCAACCTTGTTTAACATCTACGTGTCAGACCTAGCGAGGGTCATCAAATCCTATAGCTTGGGCCTAACATCATACGCCTACGACACCAACTGGTGTTGTCGGTTCACAACGACGGTGCTAAGGTGGCAGCTAACTTCCAGCAGGAAATGCTTGCCATCAGCACATGGATGGCAAACAACTGCCTCAAATTGAACTCCAACAAGACGGAGGTGATGATCTTTGGCAATCTTTCCCCCGCTTGGTCCCTTTCCTGGTGGCCAACGAATCTAGGATCACCTTTGCCACCAGTCTCAAAGGTGAGAAACCTAAGAGTCATCTTTAACACCAAGCTGTCATTCATGCACCACGCATATACAGTTGTATCCGCATCCTTCTACACCATCAAAAAGATAAAGAAACTTCTCCCATACCTTCCAACCACCGCCGCTAAGACCCTAATCAGCACACTAATCATGTCCAAAGTAGACTATTGTAATGGCCTATTCATCAATGCCCAAGAAAGAGTTCTTAACAAATTCCAGCCGGTGCAAAATGCAGTGGCCAGACTTCTGACAGGTGCTCCCAAATCTAACCCTATCTCTAACGTGGTTTGTCAGCTACACTGGCAAGTTATTCACGCCAGTGGACCGACTACCTAAAAAAATCCTCTGCACATACAATCCCCCCAGACGTCTACTTTCATCCACAGCTAATCTTCTCATCGTACCACGTACAAAAAAAGCATCCTGGGGCGACAGATTTTTCCTGTTCGCCACCACCAAACTCCGGAACAGTCTCCCCCTCCACATCAAGACAAGCCCATCCCTACTCACCTTTAGGAAACAACTAAAGACTTGGCTCTTTAATCAATAACCAGTTGTGTCAGCCCCCTCGGTCAAGTCAACAGCGCCAAGACACCCACGGGTATTTGTGCGCATTATAAATGCATAAATAAATAAAATAAATTAATTAGTCTGCTTTTTAGTAATCTTTGGAAGACAGTAGGGTCAGTCTTATGGCATCAGGATAAAGATATTCTCACGGTGTCACAAATAAATTCACTTCTTGCTTTGAACTCTTTGTTTTAGGGCTTTCCAGGATAAAGTGTGATAGGTTGTTAGTAGATTGTACTGATATACGTATTGAACCCAACTCTTGATTGGTTACTAGCAAAGGGCCACAGTACTACAGTTCTGAGCTAGGTGGCCCTTATCTAGGCTATAACCTGTCACAAGAACTGATTCAGGTTGCACCAAACGCACAAGGTGTTTCCATATCCCTTCATGCCTGACGTACCCAAGACTGTGTATATTCCAGTTAGGGTGAGAGGTAGGGAGTTAGGGGACCTATTTGCCTGGTGAATGCCTCGATCTGTTGAGAACCTATGAAAAGGGACACAATCATGTTAGTGGATCCTTCATAAAACATCTTCCCAGGCAGATTGTTTTTGACTCATGTAATAGGTAGTGATTAATAAAGGTGTGCAGGTCACCGCTCTACACATTTAAAAAAAAATATATATTTTTATTATATAAACAGGCTCCATACAATCGCACAAAAGACATCAGCAGTAGGACGGTGATACAGATAGGACAATGCTACATAGCTTAACACATCTTCAAATAAGCTTGCCTTGGTAGATCAAGCCCCCCTTGTGCCCCCCCACGCTGACAGCCAACTCGCTTGTCACCCCCTCCGTGGATCTCTCCACCGTGAGCATACCTGCAAGGTACTATGATGACACTGTAACCACTGCTGCCCCGCTCCTTCCTCCCTTCCCACCCCACCCCACCCCCCTTCCGTCTCAGTGTGCGGAGTAACTGGCAATTTCTCCCCATAACTAACTAGACCCAGACATGTCTTGGGTATTTACCAGCTCCCCTCTATATTGCCTCCATGCCGTCCATACCTTCTCCCACTTGTTAGGGCATCCTCTACTTTTATAAATGACTCTTTCTGCTCTCTGGCACCAATCCAGGTCCCTCTCCCAGTCTTCCACTGTTGGTATCACCTCACTCCCCCATAGTCTCGCTATGTTCCGCTTTGCAACCATGCTAGCTAACGCTAACCAGATCTTGTCACCTTTCGACCATGTGATATCACTCGTGACTCCCAATAAGTGCCAACGAGCCTCCAATGGGACTCCCGACCTTACTACCTCCCCCATGATGTCAGATAATCAGGACCAGTAAGCCCTGATCTTGGTACAGTCCCATAATATATGAAAAAATGTGCCTTCCTCCCCACAGCCCCTCAGACAGAACCTCAAATCGGCATAGCCGATTCTATACTGTGTCGTGCGTGGGGTGTAGGAGCGGTGCAGAATACGGAGCTGGATGAGTCGAAACCTAGCTCGAATCGCTACCTCACGCGGGCCTTGTAGTGCCTCCCTCCAGTCATCGTCATCCAATAGCCCTACATCCGATTACCACTTCTCCCTCAGGGGACCCAGGGGATCAGCCAAGTTGTTGATCAGTTTTTTATACGTCAGGGAAATTGCTTTGTCTACCATTGGATCCATCAACAGCCTATCCTCCAGAGGGGCATATTCCGGGAGTTGTTCCCCGGCCGGCAGATGTTCATGAATGGCGTGTCTGAGCTGCTGATAATGTAAGAATTCCCCGCTCCTCATTTGGAATTCTGCCTGTAGGGACGCGAAGTCCATCACGTCTCCCCTCCTCCAAAGGTCTCCTAGCCTATCAATGCCTATGAGGTTCCATGCCTGGAGGCCTTTTAACTTTACCACTGCTGGAAGAAAGTTTCTGGCCCACAATGAGGTCTGAGCTGTGAGTTTCGCCCCCCACCCCAACAACTTTGTTGCACGCTTCCAAATTCCCACCACTGCAGCCGTTTGAGGTGGGAGAGATCTGTGGCCTCTTCCCTTATTGTAGAGGGCTGCCAGATAGGTGCCAGTCCCGAGGGCCATGCAGTCCACCCGATACGCCGGTTCCTCCAAAGGAGCAAACACCCAGCCATTGACATTAATCAGCTGGGTCGCCCAGTAATACAGCCGGACATCTGGGACCGCTAACCCGCCTTCATACATTCCCCCCTGTAATTTCATCAGAGCGATCCTCAGGCAACCCCCTCTCCACAGCAATGAGCGCTGATCCGACTCAACCGTTTGGAAGAATTGTTCCGGTACCATGAACGGTGCGCTTTGTAGCACATAGAGCAGACGGGGGAGAGCCATCATTTTAAATTGAACCGCTCGCCCCATTAAGGACAGAGGTAGAGTCCTCCAGTGCTCGACGTCGCGCTCTACACATTTTTAACCTGCTTCTCCATCCCCTAGGACACTGCATCGAAGTTAGACACACTAACCACTCCTCCGATTCAAGCGGTCCTGATGGAGCCCACTGTCTGTAACTCTGTCACTACAGTGAGGAAGAGCCTGATGATGAAGTATGTCACTTCAGTGAATGAGGGCCTTGAGGCCAGATGTAGCTCGCCAATTACCGGTCGGTAACGGCCGATTTCGGCCGTTACCGACCGGTATTTGGGAATTGACATGTAGGGGGCATGTTATTTACAGAATCGGTATATTTAACGATTCGGTATATTTACAGAATCGGTAAAATACCGAATCGGTAAACTTACCGATTCTGTAAATCAATATGTAGGTGGCACTGTAATCAGTGCCACAGGCCCTTACCGAATCGTTATTTACCATGGAATACTATTCCATGGTAAATAACGAATTCCAGTGTACATGCACATCTGTGCATGTACACCTGTTCCATGTGGCACACAGACATGCCCTAAGGGCATGTATGTGTGTCACATGGCACACAGGCCCGAAACAGGGGTGCAACAGGGTGTCAAAGTGACACCCTGTCCCCCTTGTAAAATCGGTAATTACCGAATCGGTATTTGCTATTGAATCCTATGGGCTTCAAGGCCCATAGGAATCAATGGCAAATACCGATTTGGTAATTACCGAATCGGTAATTACCGAATCTTACAGATTCGGTATTTTTATCGAATTATTTACCTACATAGCAATTACCGAATTGTAAATACCGAATCGGTAAAATTCGGTATTTACCATTCGGTAAATTGCTATTACCTACATCCGGGCCTTGGTCTTTTTTTTTAGGAAAAAAAAATCTGTGCCCCCCCACCACCTCTATATGGGTTAATTCATCAAAGTTGTAGGATATCACCGTTTCTTTTGTGCCAGGTAGTTTAGTTTGTAGAATTATTTGAAGCTTGTGCCTTGACACATCATATACATATTGCTTTATTGCCAACATGATTTTTTAGATTCTGACCAGAGACAGTTGTCATACATAATGATTTTCGGTTGATGATCGCATGCAGCAAACCTGATAGCAATAGTTTATGGCCCTGCACCCTGGTGACCTATTTTTAAGGTCACTGTGCTAACAGATCAGTAGCCAGTTCAATGCCAGCGCAGAAGGTTTTAGATAGTCTCTATAAAGGGTAATTCAAAAATATCTTTCTTGCATTGGTAACATATTTAGGTATGTCTGCTCACTGTGTGCAGTGAGGCCACACCTGCTAGGCATGTTCCAGTAAGAATGTGAGATTCTGTTATCGAATTTAGCACTATATTCAAGTGTATGGCCTCTTTCCGCTTTTCTGGGGGAAGTGTACATTCAGGGAGTTGAGTTATGGGGCTGTTGGAGGTGCAGTTCCAACTGAGTACAAGTTAAACCATGTACTGGAGTGCCTTGGAGGAATCAGATTTCGTATTTCCTTCAGGAAAAAGGGATGGTGCAAGCAGTGTTAATCTAACTGATTCCAGGAGGTCTAATAGAGCCTGCCTCTGTCTGATTGGGTTGTGTGGAGGTTTCAGAACATATGTTTTGAATGGAACTCTCCAGGTTGTGGTAGAGATGCGGACACTGTCGATACACCAGTGATGCTAGTGAACATTGCATAGGGCAGCAGCCTAACAGGCCTTCATCCCTGGCATAGGTCAGCTTTCACACCTTGCGGGGAGATACTGACCGCCCTTGGGCTTCCAACTAGAGGATGTTTCAAACCATACACTAGGCCTCATTGTGCCACCTGTGGGCAAATGTCTGAGGCTTTCTGAGTTATAAGCCTATTCGTGCAAGACACACTAAGCCACAAAGAGTGGGAAGGAGTTAGTTTTTAGACATATTAATTCTTTTTGTGTAGGCAATTAGTGTTTACCTCACAGCAAGTCACCACTAAGGGCTGTGCTACCAATGGGTAAGTTTGGGGCATTGGTTGGGTTCTTAGTTCTCCACAAAAAATGGAGAAGGATCTTTCCAAAGGCGTTAGCACACTACCATTGCTCTAAGCTCACACGTTTCTTATTGAAATCTCAGGCATAGTCTAACACTTAGGTGGGCCCAATAGGAAGTTGAGGAAAACTTACATGACATTTGGTCACAGTATGTAGTAACTATCTCAACATTTATTGTGCTACTGCGTGAGAGTTAGGCATACAGAATGAGGAAGGAAGAACATGCCTCTTCCTTGGTGAAGGATAGAAGGACTTCTACTACATTAAGGACAGAGGGAGGTACACAGCTTTAGTTTGAGGTATTCAACATGAGTGATTATGTATTCTTACAATGAGAATGGATGCACCCAGGTTTCTGGACATTTGTGGTTGTGAAAAATTGTTTTGCTATGCTGTACCAGGGGCTTATTTAAAATAGAGCCTTTAGAGTGTGTCATGCAGTCAACTGTGTATGTGTTTCCTTCACAACTGTTTTAAATATAATTGTGGGTCCTATATCCACTCGTCAGGATGAAAGCACTAAAGATGTTCACATATGATATTGGGTCATGTCATCATTCATGTCGTCGTAGTACTTGTCACACACTGTGACCAGGATGTGAACCCATTCTGGCACAAGTTAATGTCGATTAGACCCAAACATGAGTGCTACCAATGCGTATATAATGCAACTGTGGTTAAACAAGTGTTGAACAATGGTTGTTAAGTAAAAGCTTGTGCCATGTAATGCTGTTCTCCCATTTGAAGTGCAGATTTCTCAGGAGATCTCGGAACAAACACCCCCTGCATTCCAATGAATATAAAAAATATGCAGTACAAAATGCACAATGAGGCTATGAAGTCTGGTACCATTGCTATTGTTATTTAAATAAATGAGCTCTTGATAAATACAATGTGTTGCTTCTTTGTAATTTAGTTTTTGTATATCCCTTCATATTTTAGAATTCCAGAATGTTTTGTGTCAATGCAATTGGAGAAAGTGGGGCTGAGGGACAAGATGCTGAGCACATTCATCCAAAATAAGCAGGCAATGGGAGCAGTCTTGAAAAATGCTGTAAGTATACCCTGTGCTTAATTTATTAAAAATAAAGTAGAGGTGCCCAAAGTTTTTCTGTGAATACTGCAGGGCAATTACCCCACTAGTGTGTCCACTTCCATCACTGGCATTATCCACTTTCACCACTGGTACCACATCCTGCCTTTATTGACAGTGACCAAAGCAAGATTTCATAGATCAATTGAGCTAACCTTCCTCATGGGGAATTTAGAAGATTCGCTCTCCTGAAACTGTTATGTTTAAAAATTGGGGTCAGTGCCTTTTATTGCTGATGTTTCACTTGAAGGTACTAAATAGAGGTTTGTTGAAAGCTAGCACAATTGCTTTGACAGAGAGGGAGCTGCATGTTAGCTCCTTCCCTGCAAAAGCATTGCTGGCTCCTGAAGGAGGCGGGGAGCCAGCAGGAACTGCAGCTGTCTTAAGCCTCCACGCGGTCCTCAATTCCACAATATGGGTACCCTGTGTGGAACCAGGTACCCACACTAGAGGCCAAGCCCAAGGAGAATGGGTCCCCTGGGCAGAAATTGGTGCAGGAACGGCGCCGTATGGCCCCCCTTCCCTTGTTTTTTTTTCATTTTTAAAATTTTAAAAAAAGAAAAAAACGGGAGGTGCTCGGCCCCCCTCTTCAATAAAAAATAAATAAATTGGTAAAAAAGCCCGATCCCCAAGGGATGGGGTCCCTAGGGTTGAGATTGGCCTGGGGAAGGGCCCCCCTCATCCATTCAGAAAAGGCCTAACTCTGGTGATGGGGTCTCCAGGGCAGAAAAGGGCCCAAGGAAGAGGGGCCAAATGCCACCCTCCCCTAATTCAAAGACTTTTTGTCTAAAAGCTGGCCCGGCTAGTCACCAGAGAATACACACCCATTCACCACCACTCTGGAAACACGCCTACTGGGGCACTACTATTTGGGGGATGAAGTCCCCTTGGCTCTTGAGGGTCCTTGGGGGCCAACTACTCCTCCTGTTACCTCCAGTAAGCCCCGTACAGAGAGATTGCTGAAAGGTCATTGGAGGCCTGTCCCCTTTCTACAAACAAACCTCCTGGTGCACCTCTGGTTGGGGGATGAAGTATCCTTGCCTTCAGAAGGTCCTTGGGGGCTAACAGACCCTCCTGTTAACTGCAGTAAGTCCCACACAGTGAAATTGCTGAGAGTTATTCGGAGGTCACGCCCCCTTTCTTCACCACTCTGCAAACCCACCTCTTGGCGTACTGCTGTTTGGGGAATGAAGTCCTTTTAGATACTGAGGGTTCTATGCAGCCAAGAAGCCCACCTGTTACCTCCAGTAAGTCCGACCTAGCTAGAGGTATTTGGAGGCCTTGCCCTCTTTCTCCACCACTCTTCAAACACACCTCCAGGTGCACTACTAGTTGGGGGATAAAAGTCCCCTTGGCTCTTGAGGGTCCTTGGGGGCCAACTACCCCTCCTGTTACCTCTAGTAAGCCCCATGCATAAGGATTGCTAAGAGGTCATTGGTGGCCCGTCCCCTTTCTCCACCACTCTAAAACGTACCTCCTGGTGCACTTCTAGTTGGGAGATGAAGTCCCCTTGGCTTCAGAGGGTACTTGGGGGCCAACAAGACCTCCTGTTACCTATAGTAAGTCCCACAGAGCGCGATTGATGAGAGGCAGTGCCCACTTTCTCCACCACCCTGCAAAGGTGCCTCCTGGTGCACTGCTGGTTCGGGGATAAAGTCTCCTTGGCTCTAGAGGGTTGTTTGGGGCTAACAAGCCCTCCTGTTACCTGCAGTAAGTCCCACACAGCGAAATTGCTGAGAGGTATTCGGAGGCCATGCAACCCTTCTCCACCACTCTGCAAATGCACCTCCTGGCACACTGGTTGGGGGATGAAGTGCTTTTGGATGCTGAGGGTTCTTGACAGCCAGGAAGCCCACCTGTTACCTACAGTAAATCCGACCTAGAGGGATCCCTGAGAGCTGGTAAGAGACCTTGCCCTCTTTCTCTGCCACTCTTCAAACGTGACTACTAGTTAAAAAACATAGAAATTCACTTAAAAAACAAAAGATTACAGAGACGTTATAGTTAGGAAAAGGAATTTGAAAAGCCTTACAAATTCACTTAAAAACCAAAGGTTACAGGGACGTTAAAGTTAGGAAATAGAATTGAGAAAACCTTCGAAATTCATTGAAAAAACCAAAGGTTATAGGGACGGTATAGTTAGGCTCAGATTTCGCTTGTACAAAACCAGTGAAATTCTGCCGTTATAGTTAGCTGAGCTAACTATAACTTATGCCCCTGCAATGCACTGCTTATGACCTCACATATTACATCACTCATGACATGGGCAGTGACATCACTGATGACATCTCAAATGATATCATTGATTACTCACATACCTACTCACACCCCCATACCACCTCTCGTATACCCACTCACACACCCACACAACCACTCATGTTCCCATTCACAGACCTAAACCAGTTCTCACACATCCACTCACTCTTCCAAATAGCCACTCACACACCCACTCACTTGTATAGCCACTCACACGTTTAGCCACTTACACAACCATTCACTCACCCATATAGCCATTTATACAACCAGCCACTTACCCATACAGTTACTCACATAACCACACACTCACCTATACAGTTACTCACACACCTACTTTATAACCTAAAAAGTTACTCAGACACTCACTCACCCACCGAATCAGCCTTTAAACACAAGCACTCACTTACCCATCACACACTCACTCGCACACCAACATAGCCACTTACATACCCATTCACACATTCAAGCACTAACACATCTGCATATTCACCCCTACAGCCATTCACACAATCACTCTCTAATGCAAAGCTTTGAATGGCAGAGGACCAGTTATTTATTGAAAAATTTATTTAATATCAGCCAAATAGGTCACTCAGTGTGTGAGTGCCTGTGTAGCTGTATGAGTTGATATGTCAAAAGCTGTATTATTGAGTGAGTGGGTCTATGAGTGGCAGTATGGGTGAGCGAGTGGATGTGTGTGTAAATCAATGAATCAGTGGGTGGGTCTGTAATTACTGGTGAATTATCTGTGAATGGGTTTGTGAATGGTTGTGTGGGAGGAGCAGTGGGTGCATGAAAGATTCTATAGGGTTGTGAGTGAGTGTGTCAGATATGCTGTGGATGATGTCATCACTGATATCATCAGTGATGTCATTTGAGATGTTATCAGTGATGTCACTGACCATGTCATGAGTGATATAATATGTGAAGTCATAAGCAGTGCATTGCGGAGCGTGAGTTATAGTTAACTCAGCTAACTTTAACAGCTGAATTTCTCTGGTTTTGTATGAGTAAAATCTGACCCTAACTATAATGTCCCTGTAACCTGTTTTGTTTTTGTGAAAAACAAAATATATATACATATATATATATATATATATATATATATATATATATATATATGGAGATTCTAAAGGTAACCAGGTGTGGAATCGCAATAAATTAAGTAGAAACAGGTATCGTGGTCACACGGAACAGCTTTATTGTATTAAGTCAAAAGGAGGAATAAATAGACCCCAGCCACAGCTAGCTGGCTCTCAGCACGCCAGCCGTCAGACTCGCACTGGGCGCTCGCCTTAGAACACTCTCCGCCGTGACATTCTAAATGATGTCACCAGCGGTGCGTTCCATGGTGATCATAGGGGCAGAGGGTATCGGCATGGTCACACTTTCCCCCTGAGGTGGAAGATACCACACATCCCCCTTCCCTACGCAAAACAGGAAAACAACATGTGTGAGAAACATGAGAACATTAGCTGCACTCTACATGGTAACATATTGCTCCAGGTGTTTCAGGCGACTAGCCACCCTGGGGCTAGCTCTGCGGGGAGCGTAGGATTCTCCATGACTCTTCCTCACGGGCAGGTCGCCCCTCATCTGGGGATTGTCTTCTCTCCTAGCCTCTTTGTCTTTGTTCACTGGAGGGAAGTGATAACTTACAACTCTTCCCAGATTCCAGATCCTCCCCTCCTGAGTTTTAACAGCATTTTTAAACAGTTTGACAATTATTGTGGGTTTGGTAAATTCAGACCAGCTCGCTCTGCCTGTCGGTGCTTTGATCTTTACTA
The DNA here is from genome assembly GCF_964261635.1 of Lissotriton helveticus. Lineage (NCBI taxonomy): Eukaryota > Metazoa > Chordata > Amphibia > Caudata > Salamandridae > Lissotriton > Lissotriton helveticus. The sequence goes on along the minus strand of NC_136067.1, from coordinate 819,568,606 downwards.
CGTCTCCCACTTTGAACCCTGCCTCTTTTACGGAGTGTAGTTTGTCAAACCAGACTTTCCTGCCTACCATGACTTTGTGTTCCCTGTCCAACCTTAGTGACTCCCTAGAGTGTCCCGTCCACCCTTTGTGCCACACCATCCACCCCGGTGAAAGCTTTGTGTTAGGTCTTCTTGCCCGGAGTAGTTCAAAAGGAGTGACCTCCGTTGTCTGATGAGGGGTCAGCCGGTAAGCTTCTAGGCATTTCCCTATCTCTTCCTTCCAATTTAACCCACTTGTTCTTGCTAGCTGGATGCTCTCCTTGAGGGTTTTGTTGAACCGCTCGACCATCCCGTTGGTCTCGGGGTGGTACAATGCGCAGCGCTTGTGTTCGATCCCATTATTCTCGAGGAAGTCTTTCATTTCTTTTGAGCAGAGTTGTACCCCATTGTCTGTCAGCAGGCTACTGGGTAGACCTTCCCTGAGGAATAGTTCTTGTAGAAGCTCAATGACCACTTTGGTGGTGATCTCAGATACTGTCTTCACCTCTGGCCATCTTGAATATAGATCCACGAGCACCAAGATGTAGGGAGTGCGAAGTTCACCCATCAGTGGGCCTACTATGTCCAATACCACTTCTTCCCAAGGACCCAACGGGGGTGGTCTACATTGCATGGGAGGCGTGTGTTGCTTCAATACCTTGTCACTGTTTGTACATGGTATGCAGTCTCTTACTTTTCTCTCAATTTCATTGTCCATGCTGGGCCACCAGTAGTCTGCCCGCATCCTCTGTTTCGTCTTGGTGATTCCCAGGTGTCCTTCATGGGCCAAATCCACTAGATAGTCCCTCAGAGTTTTGGGCGGGATCAATCTTGTGCCACGGAACAGGCATTCGTCATTGACAGACAATTCATTTCTGATCATCCAGAATGGGCGTAGTGTCTCGTTTTGTTTGTCTTTGTGCTTCCAATTCTCTTTTACCCTTACACACACCTCCATCAACAGGTCATCTGCTCTAAGGGCCTCTTTCCAACTTTCTTCTCCAACGGCTCCTTGGGTGATTACGCAAACCTTTTCTGCTTGTGCCTCGTCCTTATCTTCCCCATCATCTTCGCCAGCCTCTGCCTCCTTCATTTCACCCACGAGGCGTGGGAGGCAGTCTGCTGCGAGATTCCTTGCCTCAAACATGTTTTCAACGTTGAAAGTGTATTCCTGGAGGTTTACGAACCAAAGCCTGATTCTGCTTGAAATCGCGTCAAGCCGTTTTCTGTTGAATACTTCGACCAAAGGCTTGTGATCTGTGCTCAGGTTGAACCTTGTTCCCCAGATTAAGTCTCGGAACTTGTTCAAAGCCAAGTGTACCGCCAAGGCCTCCTTTTCTATCACTGAGTAGTTGACCTCGGACTTTCGAAGGGATCTCGATGCAAAGGCTATAGTTTCTTCACGTAAAAAGAGTTTGGAGGTACCCCTGTTTATGTACAGGGTGAGGGGTTCAAACAGTGAAAAGTGTCAAAAACTGCCCTGTCTTCAGAGAAAGCCAATGGCTGGTGTGAGTACTACATGAAGTGGTCTGGGTATGGGGGTCATCATTACATCAATTACCATATGTTATATATGTACCTACTAAGTTACACAGTTTTATACTATTAGGATGAACTTGACAATACACTCAGATATATCACGCAACAAAATTGTATCTTGTTAAAAATTACTCATAAAAGATTTATTTACCTCCCACTAGGGTTACAATCTAACATATATCACAGAAGTTAAAAAGAATTTTTTAAGAAAACTCATACATGATTATACATTTATAAAACAAGTCAAAATTTGATCAAAGAAACAGTCGACGCAGCGTTTCGGTGTTATTTCTCTTTTACACCTTCTTCAGGACTTTACATTTTGACTCCATAAATTCTAAAAATAAATAAAGATGTTTAAGAATGTATCTTTTTTTGTGCGTTCATCATTCTAAACTAGTCATTGTCATCTCTCTTTTTTATTTTTATATAAGTCTCTACCCCAAAATGCGCCCTTAAACATGCCAGACCACCTTCTTATGTGTACACAGAGAACTTGTTCTCTTTGTATCTTTGGAACTTATTATTGAGTCCAAAATCTTCTTGCATCACTGTTTTTAACATTAGGATGCATTATCTTATTATTATTCATAATTGAACTATTGTTCGAGATATTTGTCATACCTGTTTATGGTTAAAAAGTTCGACATTTCGAAAGAATCCCACATGAATCTGCAGGCTGTTCAGGTTTTTTCAGATTCCTTTAGTTACACTGATAATACATAACAAAGGTTCATTTTAGTAATGGATATTAAGCAATCCTGGATAGTAGTGCGTTGCTCAGCAATAATTAATATTACCTCGGTATCTGAGTATCTTAATGTTCTATGTGCACGGAGGAGCCACCATCAGTCAAAATAAACCTTCACTGGCTTTTGTTACACCACCTAGGAATGGATCAATAACACATGCTAGAGAGATCATTACCGCCATTATTTAAATCGCTTTGTGTTCTTTCATCACCATTGGTAACAGTCATTCAGGGTCACTGTGTGTGTTAACCTTAGAGACACTGTGAGTCTCCAAGGTTAACACACATCGACTCATTCTATCCATTTTCACTTCTCATCCCTCAGGCATTAAGTGTTGTCTATGTTAAGCGATAAAACATCGCGGTCTAATTATTCTGAAGCCCGGAGCTGACCACCGTATTCATTAGCGGGCTCACTGTGCCTTGAGTTAACAGTTCGTAATGCGCGATGGCAATGACTAATCCTATTTCGGACATTTTAAGCCGTATTTTAAAACAGAAATTGTTATGCATGGACTAGCTGAATCACCTCTCCATAGTGCCTTAAGCTAATTACACCCCGTTTGTTCGTGGTCCGTATCTCACCTTGTGAATAAAAAGTGGCCTCCCTGCTCCTCCGTGCCGGCGTCTTCCTGGGGATTAGAAGAGTGGCGCCATTGTTTTGCGGCGTCCTTTTTATATCCGGTTTAATTAATTCTACCCCGGAAGCGTTCAACTTTACAGCGAGATAGACAGCTTATTGTCTCCATAATATCGCTCTTTAATGCTCTATATTTTTCTTAGATGTTAACAACGGGACCTTCTTGTTCGTACACCGTCCCGTAGTTAAAGCTATTTGTTCGAAAGAAGGAATTTTATTTTTCCTTTATTTCTGTCATATTAGACTACTACAATTTCTATTATACTTTTTTAATTCACGAACAAGGTTCATTTCAGTGTTGGTACACGCTAAACCCCGGGTTTGGGTAATTTTATTAAGGTAATGGTCGTGCTTAATGCGGCCGCCATCTTGGAACGGTCCCCTGGCGTTAGGATTATTGTCCGACTCAACGTCGGTCACACTGCCAAAAGCCACTTTAATACTAATGTATTTTTTATACATACGAGTCATAAATCGATAAAGGATTGCTACAATCAGACCCCCGACCGAACAGTGTTTCATATTACCACCGTGTTAAAGCCGGCCGCCATCTTTGAACGGATTAAGAGCCATAGTATTTCACTTTTTAAATGTTTCCACTCGCCCCCCAAAGTGCATAAATCCTCTCTATTGTGTGTTCATACATGCACATTTAGAACGTAGTGTTATACAGCCCTCAGACCTTGCTACTTCTATCCATTATTTAATACAGTATATGTATATTTTTAAACTGAGTATTTCTCTAACATTGTTTATCTCTTACACAGTTTGTTCCATTACAGAGATTGGGGAGAACACGTTTATCACATTATCCCTAGTGTCACGTTGTATACATACTGGTGATACATGAGGTTCCAATAGACTGTAAACATTACTGTTGGTTCACACATTCTCATAACTTTTCTTTATGGTATACAGCACTATCTTTCCCTATACAGGACATATCACAGGTGAGAGCATTCAGCTAGACAACAGCTATTTACATATTTCACTGCAGCTATTATCTGTTGCAATTTATTCAGAATTGATGACCCCATAGGTACAAATATGCATATACGTTGATACTTCCATTTGGGTTAGATCTTATATTATCCCAGTGCTTCATCTGTCTTTCCCAATGTCCCACCTTTTATATAAAAAGGACAATGTCCCTGTGTTGCAGTTTTCTGAGAGTTATGCTCATAGCACCAGTCTCTCCCATTCCTCCCTGTTATTTAATCCTGTCCGGAAGGTATCAAAGAGAGACATGTAGAACTGCTCTCTCTTCTTGCGTTTGTTATCCATACTACCTCCCCTGGTATTATTGGAAATGGCTTCTAACACACACCACTTAAGATCTTCTACTTTGTGATTGTGTGTGATCCAGTGCTCGACCAGAGGGGCAGATTTTTTGTTGGTTCTTATGGCAGATTTGTGCTCTGTTATTCTGGTCTTAATTTCTCTCGCAGTTTCGCCGATATAGGCTTTGTCGCAGGGGCATTTAATCATGTACACCAAGTTTTTGCTTCTACAGTTTACAAAGCTTTTTATGTTATGCTCTACCTTGTTGTGTTTTATTGATTTTCCTTTCATTAACGATGTACAGTTAGAACACATATTGCAGGTAAAATTACCCACAGGTAACGGTGCATTGTTGATGGTATTCAAATTGGGTCGTGGTTTCTCTTTAAAAGTATGGACCAAACAGTTTCTGATTGTTTTATTACGCCGGAAACTGAACATGGGTTTTGGAATGTTTTCCCCTGATTTAGTGTTCAGTAACGACCAGTTGCGATATATGATATTTTTGATCTTGTTGCTTGCTGCACTATAATTCGTTACAAAGATTAGTCTATTGTTTGCATTATCAACTTTTGTTAGATTATCCTCATTGCTCTTTTCCTCAAAGATAGATTCTCTGTTGTAATACTTTGCTCGTTTATAAGCACGCCTAATTAAATTCTTCGGGTATCCTCTCTCTTTTAATTTTTCGGATAAAACATCTGCATGTTTATTAAAATCTCGTATATCGGTACAGTTCCTTCTTATGCGTAGATATTGGCCAAACGGTATATTATTTTTCTGGCTGTTAGGGTGGTTACTTTTGTAATGCAACAGAGTGTTGCGATCCGTTGGTTTAGTGTACAAATCCACACATAGGACCCCATTGTTTACTTTGATACTAATGTCGAGGAATTCTATTGTTTCCTTATTGATGTTAGAGGTAAACTTTAAATTACTGTCCCCCAGGTTCAGCCAAAGAATAAAATCATTGAGTAATTCTAAGGATCCCGACCAAATGAAAAAAATGTCGTCGATGTATCTCGACCAGTGTGAGATGTTCTCACTGAATGGGGCTAGGTCATTAAAAATATGTGCTTCTTCAAAGGCCGCTACATATAAGCATGCTAGACTTGGGGCACAGGTGGCCCCCATGCTGGTGCCCTTAGTTTGTTTAAAAAAACTGTTGTTGAACAGAAAAATATTGTTTTTCAGGATAATTTCCGCACATTCCACAATAAAGGTTGCATGGTCAGTTAAGTCATCTGATCCCTCTTTTAAGAGGCCCTCTAACATTCTGATGGTATCATCCTGTGGGATGTTAGTGTAGAGGGCCTCTATATCTAAGGTCACCAGCCATTGTGAAGTGGTGTCAAATGGTATGCCTTCTACCTTTTCAATCATACATGTGGTATCTTTTATATAAGCTTTCTGTTTGCATACCATCGGTTGAAGAAATTTATCAATATATTTACTTAAAGGTTCTGTGACCGAGTCTATTGATGAAACAATGGGTCTCATAGGTGGGTCAGTGATACTTTTGTGGACCTTGGGGAGTCCGTAGAGTGCTGGGATAATTGGTGCCTCGTTTTTTAAAAACTTATATTCTTCTGTACAGATTACCTCATCTTCTTTGGCATGGACTAATAGTGTGTTGACTTTAAGGATCAGTGCATTCCACTCTGATCTGCTAGAGGAACAATAGTGTTCCTTATTATTAAGCAGGGACATCATCCTTTTTTCATAATCCTCAGAGTTCATTAAAACAATACTACCTCCCTTATCACCTGGTTTAATTGTTAAGAGGTCATTCTTTTCCAGGTTTTGTAAAGCTATTCTTTCAGTAAAAAGTCTGCCAACCTTATTTTTCTAAAAAAACTTGAATTGAACCAGATAGATTGATAATAGCCGCTTTACTATTTAATCCCATTTGGGTTGGCTTCTCACCAGAAGCCAACCCAAATGGGATTAAATAGTAAAGCGGCTATTATCAATCTATCTGGTTCAATTCTAACAGAAACAGAAAAGACAGTCTTAGAAAAAGGTTTAGGCTTCGCCATCAGTTCTAACATCAATAAATACAACTTAGAAAGAGACCTACAAAGTTTTTTTAGAAAAATAAGGTTGGCAGACTTTTTCAGGGATAAACCCCCCAGAGAAACCACCACTAACAAATCAGGTCTTAAACCTAAATCAACGTGGACACCCAATATTGGGATGGTAAACAAACAAGTTGATCTTTTTGAAAAAGTTGTGGAAAACAATATCTCTGAACTCCTGACACACCCCCTTAGAGGGATTAACAACTTAAGCCCTACTGAAAGAATAGCTTTACAAAACCTGGAAAAGAATGACCTCTTAACAATTAAACCAGGTGATAAGGGAGGTAGTATTGTTTTAATGAACTCTGAGGATTATGAAAAAAGGATGATGTCCCTGCTTAATAATAAGGAACACTATTGTTCCTCTAGCAGATCAGAGTGGAATGCACTGATCCTTAAAGTCAACACACTATTAGTCCATGCCAAAGAAGATGAGGTAATCTGTACAGAAGAATATAAGTTTTTAAAAAACGAGGCACCAATTATCCCAGCACTCTACGGACTCCCCAAGGTCCACAAAAGTATCACTGACCCACCTATGAGACCCATTGTTTCATCAATAGACTCGGTCACAGAACCTTTAAGTAAATATATTGATAAATTTCTTCAACCGATGGTATGCAAACAGAAAGCTTATATAAAAGATACCACATGTATGATTGAAAAGGTAGAAGGCATACCATTTGACACCACTTCACAATGGCTGGTGACCTTAGATATAGAGGCCCTCTACACTAACATCCCACAGGATGATACCATCAGAATGTTAGAGGGCCTCTTAAAAGAGGGATCAGATGACTTAACTGACCATGCAACCTTTATTGTGGAATGTGCGGAAATTATCCTGAAAAACAATATTTTTCTGTTCAACAACAGTTTTTTTAAACAAACTAAGGGCACCAGCATGGGGGCCACCTGTGCCCCAAGTCTAGCATGCTTATATGTAGCGGCCTTTGAAGAAGCACATATTTTTAATGACCTAGCCCCATTCAGTGAGAACATCTCACACTGGTCGAGATACATCGACGACATTTTTTTCATTTGGTCGGGATCCTTAGAATTACTCAATGATTTTATTCTTTGGCTGAACCTGGGGGACAGTAATTTAAAGTTTACCTCTAACATCAATAAGGAAACAATAGAATTCCTCGACATTAGTATCAAAGTAAACAATGGGGTCCTATGTGTGGATTTGTACACTAAACCAACGGATCGCAACACTCTGTTGCATTACAAAAGTAACCACCCTAACAGCCAGAAAAATAATATACCGTTTGGCCAATATCTACGCATAAGAAGGAACTGTACCGATATACGAGATTTTAATAAACATGCAGATGTTTTATCCGAAAAATTAAAAGAGAGAGGATACCCGAAGAATTTAATTAGGCGTGCTTATAAACGAGCAAAGTATTACAACAGAGAATCTATCTTTGAGGAAAAGAGCAATGAGGATAATCTAACAAAAGTTGATAATGCAAACAATAGACTAATCTTTGTAACGAATTATAGTGCAGCAAGCAACAAGATCAAAAATATCATATATCGCAACTGGTCGTTACTGAACACTAAATCAGGGGAAAACATTCCAAAACCCATGTTCAGTTTCCGGCGTAATAAAACAATCAGAAACTGTTTGGTCCATACTTTTAAAGAGAAACCACGACCCAATTTGAATACCATCAACAATGCACCGTTACCTGTGGGTAATTTTACCTGCAATATGTGTTCTAACTGTACATCGTTAATGAAAGGAAAATCAATAAAACACAACAAGGTAGAGCATAACATAAAAAGCTTTGTAAACTGTAGAAGCAAAAACTTGGTGTACATGATTAAATGCCCCTGCGACAAAGCCTATATCGGCGAAACTGCGAGAGAAATTAAGACCAGAATAACAGAGCACAAATCTGCCATAAGAACCAACAAAAAATCTGCCCCTCTGGTCGAGCACTGGATCACACACAATCACAAAGTAGAAGATCTTAAGTGGTGTGTGTTAGAAGCCATTTCCAATAATACCAGGGGAGGTAGTATGGATAACAAACGCAAGAAGAGAGAGCAGTTCTACATGTCTCTCTTTGATACCTTCCGGACAGGATTAAATAACAGGGAGGAATGGGAGAGACTGGTGCTATGAGCATAACTCTCAGAAAACTGCAACACAGGGACATTGTCCTTTTTATATAAAAGGTGGGACATTGGGAAAGACAGATGAAGCACTGGGATAATATAAGATCTAACCCAAATGGAAGTATCAACGTATATGCATATTTGTACCTATGGGGTCATCAATTCTGAATAAATTGCAACAGATAATAGCTGCAGTGAAATATGTAAATAGCTGTTGTCTAGCTGAATGCTCTCACCTGTGATATGTCCTGTATAGGGAAAGATAGTGCTGTATACCATAAAGAAAAGTTATGAGAATGTGTGAACCAACAGTAATGTTTACAGTCTATTGGAACCTCATGTATCACCAGTATGTATACAACGTGACACTAGGGATAATGTGATAAACGTGTTCTCCCCAATCTCTGTAATGGAACAAACTGTGTAAGAGATAAACAATGTTAGAGAAATACTCAGTTTAAAAATATACATATACTGTATTAAATAATGGATAGAAGTAGCAAGGTCTGAGGGCTGTATAACACTACGTTCTAAATGTGCATGTATGAACACACAATAGAGAGGATTTATGCACTTTGGGGGGCGAGTGGAAACATTTAAAAAGTGAAATACTATGGCTCTTAATCCGTTCAAAGATGGCGGCCGGCTTTAACACGGTGGTAATATGAAACACTGTTCGGTCGGGGGTCTGATTGTAGCAATCCTTTATCGATTTATGACTCGTATGTATAAAAAATACATTAGTATTAAAGTGGCTTTTGGCAGTGTGACCGACGTTGAGTCGGACAATAATCCTAACGCCAGGGGACCGTTCCAAGATGGCGGCCGCATTAAGCACGACCATTACCTTAATAAAATTACCCAAACCCGGGGTTTAGCGTGTACCAACACTGAAATGAACCTTGTTCGTGAATTAAAAAAGTATAATAGAAATTGTAGTAGTCTAATATGACAGAAATAAAGGAAAAATAAAATTCCTTCTTTCGAACAAATAGCTTTAACTACGGGACGGCGTACGAACAAGAAGGTCCCGTTGTTAACATCTAAGAAAAATATAGAGCATTAAAGAGCGATATTATGGAGACAATAAGCTGTCTATCTCGCTGTAAAGTTGAACGCTTCCGGGGTAGAATTAATTAAACCGGATATAAAAAGGACGCCGCAAAACAATGGCGCCACTCTTCTAATCCCCAGGAAGACGCCGGCACGGAGGAGCAGGGAGGCCACTTTTTATTCACAAGGTGAGATACGGACCACGAACAAACGGGGTGTAATTAGCTTAAGGCACTATGGAGAGGTGATTCAGCTAGTCCATGCATAACAATTTCTGTTTTAAAATACGGCTTAAAATGTCCGAAATAGGATTAGTCATTGCCATCGCGCATTACGAACTGTTAACTCAAGGCACAGTGAGCCCGCTAATGAATACGGTGGTCAGCTCCGGGCTTCAGAATAATTAGACCGCGATGTTTTATCGCTTAACATAGACAACACTTAATGCCTGAGGGATGAGAAGTGAAAATGGATAGAATGAGTCGATGTGTGTTAACCTTGGAGACTCACAGTGTCTCTAAGGTTAACACACACAGTGACCCTGAATGACTGTTACCAATGGTGATGAAAGAACACAAAGCGATTTAAATAATGGCGGTAATGATCTCTCTAGCATGTGTTATTGATCCATTCCTAGGTGGTGTAACAAAAGCCAGTGAAGGTTTATTTTGACTGATGGTGGCTCCTCCGTGCACATAGAACATTAAGATACTCAGATACCGAGGTAATATTAATTATTGCTGAGCAACGCACTACTATCCAGGATTGCTTAATATCCATTACTAAAATGAACCTTTGTTATGTATTATCAGTGTAACTAAAGGAATCTGAAAAAACCTGAACAGCCTGCAGATTCATGTGGGATTCTTTCGAAATGTCGAACTTTTTAACCATAAACAGGTATGACAAATATCTCGAACAATAGTTCAATTATGAATAATAATAAGATAATGCATCCTAATGTTAAAAACAGTGATGCAAGAAGATTTTGGACTCAATAATAAGTTCCAAAGATACAAAGAGAACAAGTTCTCTGTGTACACATAAGAAGGTGGTCTGGCATGTTTAAGGGCGCATTTTGGGGTAGAGACTTATATAAAAATAAAAAAGAGAGATGACAATGACTAGTTTAGAATGATGAACGCACAAAAAAAGATACATTCTTAAACATCTTTATTTATTTTTAGAATTTATGGAGTCAAAATGTAAAGTCCTGAAGAAGGTGTAAAAGAGAAATAACACCGAAACGCTGCGTCGACTGTTTCTTTGATCAAATTTTGACTTGTTTTATAAATGTATAATCATGTATGAGTTTTCTTAAAAAATTCTTTTTAACTTCTGTGATATATGTTAGATTGTAACCCTAGTGGGAGGTAAATAAATCTTTTATGAGTAATTTTTAACAAGATACAATTTTGTTGCGTGATATATCTGAGTGTATTGTCAAGTTCATCCTAATAGTATAAAACTGTGTAACTTAGTAGGTACATATATAACATATGGTAATTGATGTAATGATGACCCCCATACCCAGACCACTTCATGTAGTACTCACACCAGCCATTGGCTTTCTCTGAAGACAGGGCAGTTTTTGACACTTTTCACTATAGTTTCTTCACCACACTCTCCCACTTGTGTGAGAAGTGCCCCGAGTCCTTTTGAACTCGCATCCGTTGTCACCACCGTCTTCCTCCTCGGTATGAATGCTTTGAGGCTTGGTGCCTCAGCTAGTGCTTTCTTCACATCTTCAAACTCCTTCTGGCACTCCTCATCCCAACTGAACGCCACATCCTTCTTGAGCAATTGGCGTATGGCATTGGTCCTGCCAGCAAAATTCTGCACGAACTTGCTGTTGAACTCCAGCGTTCCCATAAACGACTTTATTTCCTCTTTGTTGTTCGGTGGAACCAAACTGGTTATGGTGTCCTGTAGTTCAGCTTTGGGGCAAATTCCTCCTGGTGTTACCTTGTGCCCCAAGAAGTCTATCTCTTTACAGCGAATGTCTGACAAAATATCGAGATTCACAATATCGACGTACAAAAATATCGGAGCAAAAATATCGAAATCAAAAATATCGTGTTCCTATACTTAACTAGATATATACACAAATATCGATTTTTTAATATCGATATACAAAAACATCGTTTACTTTTATATCGACTACATTAACATCGGAAAACAAAAATATCGCTATCTACAAAAAATAATGACATTAACTATAATATCGACATCAAAAATATCGTGCACTTCAATATCGGATTATCAGCTATATCGACTTTTTATATGCATCTGTTTGCATAATTAATTAACGTTTTATATGTGTTCACATCTAAATAAACACACAATACTTAAATTAATACTATAGACACTATTAATTTGTCAAAAATATCCTATTGGTATAATTATATCACCTACACATATAAAAATATTCTAAACTATTTGTATCATTATCTTACTATAATGTAACAATCTTATCAGAAATTTTGCACTGTATATTAAATGTGAGTATATGTTGGTCTCTAATAATTTAATTATTACTATACCAAATCCAGCGTACATTAAATTAAAACTGACCCTGAACCCTAAAAATACCCCTTTACCCAAAAACCCAAAACTGACCCTGAACCCTAAAAATACCCCTTTACCCAAAAACTGAAAACTGACCCTGAACCCTAAAAATACCCCTTTACCCAAAAACCCAAAACTGACCCTGAACCCTAAAAATACCCCTTTACCCAAAAACTGAAAACTGACCCTGAACCCTAAAAATACCCCTTTACCCAAAAACCCCAAACTGACCCTGAACCCTAAAAATACCCCTTTACCCAAAAACCCAAAACTGACCCTGAACCCTAAAAATACCCCTTTACCCAAAAACTGAGAACTGACCCTGAACCCTAAAAATACCCCTTTACCCAAAAACCCAAAACTGACCCTGGACCCTAAAAATACCCCTTAACCCAAAAACTGAAAACTGACCCTGAACCCAAAAAATACCCCTTTACCCAAAAACTGAAAACTGACCCTGACCCCTAAAAATACCCCTTTACCCAAAAACCCAAAACTGACCCTGAACCCTAAAAATACCCCTTAACCCAAAAACTGAAAACTGACCCTGAACCCAAAAAATACCCCTTTACCCAAAAACTGAAAACGGACCCTGACCCCTAAAAATACCCCTTTACCCAAAAACTGACCCAGAACCCAAAAAATACCCCTTTACCCAAAAACTGAAAACTGACCCTGAACCCTAAAAATACCCCTTTACCCAAAAACGGAAAACTGACCCTGAACCCAAGAAATACCCCTTTACCCAAAAACTGAAAACTGACCCTGAACCCTAAAAATACCCCTTTACCCAAAAACTGAAAACTGACCCTGAACCCAAGAAATACCCCTTTACCCAAAAACTGAAAACTGACCCTGAACCCAAGAAATACCCCTTTACCCAAAAACTGAAAACTGACCCTGAACCCAAGAAATACCCCTTTACCCAAAAACTGAAAACTGACCCTGAACCCAAAAACTACACCTTTACCCAAAAACTGTAAACTAACCCTGAACCCAAGAAATACCCCTTTACCCAAAAACTGAAAACTGACCCTGAACCCAAAAAATACCCCTTTACCCAAAAACCCAAAACTGACCCTGAACCCTAAAAATACCCCTTTACCCAAAGACTGAAAACTGACCCTGAACCCTAAAAATACCCCTTTACCCAAAAACCCAAAACTGACCCTGAACCCTAAAAATACCCCTTTACCCAAAAACCCAAAACTGACCCTGAACCCTAAAAATACCCCTTAACCCAAAAACTGAAAACTGACCCTGAACCCAAAAAATACCCCTTTACCCAAAAACTGAAAACTGACCCTGACCCCTAAAAATACCCCTTTACCCAAAAACCCAAAACTGACCCTGAACCCTAAAAATACCCCTTAACCCAAAAACTGAAAACTGACCCTGAACCCCAAAAATACCCCTTTACCCAAAAACTGAAAACGAACCCTGACCCCTAAAAATACCCCTTTACACAAAAACTAAAAACTGACCCAGAACCCAAAAAATACCCCTTTACCCAAAAACTGAAAACTGACCCTGAACCCTAAAAATACCCCTTTACCCAAAAACTGAAAACTGACCCTGAACCCAAGAAATACCTCTTTACCCAAAAACTGAAAACTGACCCTGAACCCTAAAAATACCTCTTTACCCAAAAACTGAAAACTGACCCTGAACCCAAGAAATACCCCTTTACCCAAAAACTGAAAACTGACCCTGAACCCAAGAAATACCCCTTTACCCAAAAACTGAAAACTGACCCTGAACCCAAGAAATACCCCTTTACCCAAAAACTGAAAACTGACCCTGAACCCAAAAACTACACCTTTACCCAAAAACTGTAAACTAACCCTGAACCCAAGAAATACCCCTTTACCCAAAAACTGAAAACTGACCGTGAACCCTAAAAATACCCCTTTAACCAAGAACTGAAAACTGACCCTGAACTCTAACAATACTCCTTTACCCAAAAATAATTATTATTATGTAATAACAAAATAATTATTAATTAACAATAACAATAAAGTTAATATATTAGCACATTAGCTGTAAAGAAATAAATTTAATTATTAATATTATTTTTTCCAAATTAATTTACAATAAGTAAAAAATATATATTAAACTAAATGAAGCTAATTAATATAATTAACTAATTTATATTAATTAATTACCAATTAATTATTATTTAAAAATATGTAAAAAATTATATTAATTAATTAACTAATTAATATTAATTAATTAACAAATATTTATTATTTAAAAATATATACAAAATTATATTAATTAACTAGTTAATATTAATTAATTACCAATTAATTATTATTATTTAATTACCAATTTATTATTTAAAATTATGTCCAAAATTATATTAATTAATTTACTAATTAATAATAATTCATTACCAATTATTAATTTTGTACTATTATGTACGATATTATATTAATTAATTAACTAATTAATATTCATTAATTACCAATTAATAATTATATAAAATAATGTACTAAATTATATTAATTAATTAACTAATTAATATTTATTATTTACCAATTAATTATTAATAAAAAGTTTTTTACAAATATATATTAATTTATTATTTATTTTTAAATTACTTCCCACCCTTATCCCCTATAAACCCAATAACCCGCTCCTAAAACTATGTTTTTTAAAAATATTTTTATATTAAATATATTGTAATTTTTTAATATAGACCTTTTTATCAAATTTTTATTTACAATTATTATATTTTTTCCTACACTATTTATTTTTTCCATTACTACACGATATTTTGTATTGTCGATATTTTGTCATACGATATTATTTTTTTCGATATTTCTACTTACTTACCTATTACGATATTTTTGTATCCGATATATTTGCTTCCCAATATTTTTTACCTTCGATATTTTAACTTCGATATTTTGTCTTTCCGATATTTTATTTTCGATATTTTGTCTGTGTACCCTTTACAGCCAATCCTGCAATTTTCTCTCTTCACCGTGAGGCCCTGCTCTCTGAATCTCTACAGCACCTGTCTCAATCTTATTTCATGTTGCCCGTTGTCTGCGCCAAAGACCAGCACATCATCTTGATAGCACAAGACACCAGGGATGCCTCTGAGAATGCTACCCATGATTCTTTGAAATACTGCTGCGGCCGAGACTAGACCGAACGGCATTCTTTTGAACTTGAAAGCTCCCATTGGTGTGACGAACGCTGTTAGTTCCTGCGAATCTACATGAAGCTTGATTTGAAAGTAGGCCAAGGTCAAATCCAACGTCGAGAATACCTTCGCTCATTCCAACATACTCATCATGTGCGAGATATTAGGAAGCGGGAACTTGTCGACTACTACCTCCTTGTTCAATGCCCTGAGATCGATGCATAGAATGACTGAACCATCTTTCTTTCTTGCTGCGACGATCGGCGCCGGCCACTCCGTTGCCTCCACCGGTTCAATTAACCCTACGTTGCACAGCTTCTCTAGTTCTTCTCTTACAGCCTCCTGAATCGCTATGGGAAGGTTTCTTACTCTTGCTACTACTGGCATTGCATGCTCCTTCAATTTAATCCTGTGAGAGTACTTTTTTAGGCACCCTAGTTCCCCACTGAACACCTCCTTAAAATCTTCTTCTATGCTTCTCCACGTCTCACCTACCTCTTGCACCAAACTCAGTGGGGTTTTGTTGGGGTCGAGGTATACGCCTAGTTCTTTTTGGGCCTGCCACCCCAGTATATTGTCGCCCTCTTTGGATACATAAATATTAGAGACCGTCAGTCTGTCCTTGTAGCCTACAGTGCCCCAGAAGTAACCTTTCATGTTGATAGGTTGTCCACCATAGCCCCCCGGCCTTACATCCATTTTAGTCAATTTGAGTTTTCCTTTGCCCACCTTCTCAAATTCTTTGGCATTAATGATCGTTATTTTTGAACAAGAGTCAAACATAGCCTCCACCCCTGATTCTTCTACCTTTATCATGTCTTTGGGATTGCTAACCTGTCCGCTCTGTACCTGTAAGACGATTTCGTCGCACACCGGTGCAGTGTTGTCCTTTCCCTGCCTCTTGTATACATGACCACACCTACAATACTGTCTGAAATGACCCTTCTTGCCACACTTGCTACATGTGTATTTCAAAGCGGGACAATCCTTGTCACTCGCCAGATGTCCTTGCTTGCCACACCTATAGCAGTTGCTCTTGAAGTTCCATCCCCTTTGCTCTCCTGCGCCACTATAAGCACCTCCCTTAGTGGTGGGTCATCTTTTAGCCACAACTCCTCTCACACTCGCTCAGTCCTGCATGTCAACACAAACTGGTCTCTGATCCTCTCCTCACACGCTCCCCCAAACTTGCACGTGGCCGCCAGTTTAAGTAGGTCTGAGACGAAATCTTCTATTGATTCTCCCTCCTTTTGCCCTCTTTTACCAAAATGGTACCATTCCATAATAGTGCTAGTCTTGGATTGGATTGGATTGGAATAGTTTTTTATAAAGCGCGATAGTTACCCGCAGGCATCCTAGCGCTGGAGGATTTGCATGAGTATAGAAAAGGAGGAGACTGCTCTTATCTACTAAATAAAAAAGTCTTCAGTTTTTTCCGGAATAAGAGAAGGTTGGGCTCAGAGCGGAGGGAGAGGGGAAGAGAGTTCCAAAGTCTGGCCGAGTTTACAGAGAAAGTCCTTCCTCCACATCTCGCTCTTTGGATGTGGAGGAAGGACTTTCTCTGTAAACTCGGCCAGACGTTGGAACTCTCTTCCCCTCTCCCTCCGCTCTGAGCCCAACCTTATCTTATTCCGGAAAAAACTGAAGACTTTTTTATTTAGTAGATAAGAGCAGTCTCCTCCTTTTCTATACTCATGCAAATCCTCCAGCGCTAGGATGCCTGCGGGTAACTATCGCGCTTTATAAAAAACTATTCCAATCCAATCCAATCCAAGACTAGCACTATTATGGAATGGTACCATTTTGGTAAAAGAGGGCAAAAGGAGGGAGAATCAATAGAAGATTTCGTCTCAGACCTACGTAAACTGGCGGCCATGTGCAATGTGGAAGGTAATGTAGATCTAGCTTTTCAAGACTTATTTCAAATTCATTCAATCCCCTTGCTTCATGCGCACTTAGATCAGGAAGGTGTTCCAACACTTCCTCTCCTTCCGCCCCCATATAGTACGACAACAATGCTACTTTCATTTCCAGGCCTAAATGTGTTCCAAACACGTCATAATTCTGGAAGACCTTCTTCTATTTGTTCCACTTAATAGCGGGTTCGTTATTTTTGAACACGAGTCAAACATAGCCTCCACCCCTGTTTCTTCTACCTTTATCATGTCTTTGGGATTGCTAACCTGTCCGCTCTGTACCTGCAAGACAATTTCGTCGCACGCCCGTGCAGTGTTGTCCTTTGCCTGCCTCTTGTATACATGACCACTCCTACAATACTGTCTGAAATGACCCTTCTTGCCACACTTGCTACATGTGTATTTCAAAGCGGGACAATCCTTGTCACTCGCCATATGTCCTTGCTTGCCACACCTATAGCAGTTGCCCTTGAAGTTCCATCCCCCTTTGCTCTCCTTCTGCTCCTTCTGCTCATTCTTCTGTTCCTTAACCGCCAACACACAGTCACCTTCTGCCATCACCTCACTCACTTTAACCTTACTTTCGCTGATCTTACTTTCGCTGTCTTGTTTGATTTCATTTACGCACTGCATCATATGTTCCACTTGCTTGGCCACTATAAGCACCTCCCTTAGTGGTGGGTCATCTTTTAGGTACAACTCCTCTCACACTCGCTCGGTCCTGCATATCAACACAAACTGGTCTCTGATCCTCTCCTCACATGCTCCCCCAAACTTGCACGTGGCTGCCAGTTTGCGTAGGTCTGAGACGAAATCTTCTATTGATTCTCCCTCCTTTTGCCTTCTTTTACCAAAATGGTACCGTTCCATAATAGTGCTAGTCTTAGGAAGGTAATTTAGATCTAGCTTTTTAAGACTAATTTCAAATTCATTCAATCCCCTTGCTTCATGCGCACTTAGATCAGGAAGGTGTTCCAACACTTCCTCTACTTCCGTCCCCATATAGTACGACAACAATGCTACTTTCCTTTCCAGGCCTAAATTTGGTCCACAAATAACGGCATAATTCTGAAAGACCTTCTTCCATTTGTTCCACTTAATAGCGGGTTCACCTGGGCTTAGTAAGAAGAAAGGAGGGGCGTTACATTTAGCATATTACCCTAGTGTAGGGGGCGTTCCTAGTACAATCACTGAGATCTGCAAAATAAAAACAACAAAAATTGTGCAACAAGATGAAAGAATTCCCTATGGTATTTTCCTCGAAGGACCAGAACACACAGTGAAGTTCAGTTCCCTGATTCTCAGAGTTTCCAGCTAATAGCCAACGATGACAAGAAACACGGGTCAGTACTCCCTGGAGCCCAATAGGTGGCGCAGTTCCTCCAAGTATGTTCTTCCTGGAGAGTCTTTTCACTCATTGACCACGCATCTCTTATTTTCTCGACCCAGTTCCTTATCTCCACCAACAACAGGAACTGCTGACAGTGAGTGGGGACTCTTCCCAGCCTCCTCAGGCAGTTGCCGTTACAGCGAGATGCAAGTTTCTCGATCAACCTCACACCCACCCCTCACAGGAAGTACATGCGAAGCTCCAGTCAGGCGCCCTTTCCTGTAGCGATCTCCAGAGGGTGTTCTCACTAAACCCACGCACAGCCTCCTCACGATCCAGGCGGCAAACAATGACAGCCCCCTCGCTGGCCACTCCACCGTCGTTTTATTATGCCACACGGCTGAGTGCCTCACAGTCCATCACACGCAGGCTGCCTCATAGCCAGATGCCGCTGTCCTGACACCAAATTCCTCCACCATTGAAGAACATTGCACAATTTGCCTCAGACGCTGGGGTGCCGCAGACAATCCATATGACCGTGACGCGCGTCCAAAAGTCACACACACCAAGACAAGCGAACAGGACCGGGTGTTGATCAACTTGCCTGGAGTGCTGTGAAGTCCGTCACTGCATCTATTCCGACTGCCGTACCACCGCTACTACAAGTGTTCCGTATTACCCCCGTTCAGCATGATAGGTTTGAGGCTCCAAATGTTGGCAGGTCTGCTCTCGGTAAGTGCTAGTATAGGATCCTTTTGGGGTCTGAGGGTGTTGAGAAGGTGTCACCCTCGCTTTATCCTGCAGTGTCCGGTGCCGCCTCGGGTGCAAATACTTAGCGTGTTGGGGGTCATAGCTGTTCTTTTCATAGTCCTGTTGATCCTCGTCGCCAGTGTGGAATCGCAATAAATTAAGTAGAAACAGGAATCGTGGTCACATGGAACAGCTTTATTGTATTAAGTCAAAAGGAGGAATAAACAGACCCCAGCCACAGCTACCTGGCTCTCAGCACGCCAGCCGTCAGACTCGCACCGGGCGCTCGCCTTAGAACGCTGTGAAGTCCGTCACTGCATCTATTCCGACTGCCGTACCACCGCTACTACAAGTGTTCCGTATTACCCCCGTTCAGCACGATAGGTTCGAGGCTCCAAATGTTGGCAGGTCTGCTCTCGGTAAGTGCCAGTATTGGATCCTTTTGGGGTCTGAGGGCGTCGAGAAGGTGTCACCCTCGCTTTATCCTGCAGTGTACGGTACCGCCTCGGATGCAAATACTTAGCGTGTTGGGGTCATAGCTGTTCTTTTCATAGTCCTGTTGATCCTCGTCGCCAGTGTGGAATCGCAATAAATTAAGTAGAAACAGGTATCGTGGTCACACGGAACAGCTTTATTGTATTGAGTCAAAAGGAGGAATAAACAGACCCCAGCCACAGCTAGCTGGCTCTCAGCACGCCAGCCGTCAGACTCGCACCGGGCGCTCACCTTAGAACCCTCTCCGCCGTGACATTCTAAATGATGTCACCAGCGGCGCGTTCCAAGGTGATCATAGGGGCAGAGGGTATCGGCATGGTCACACTTTCCCCCTGAGGTGGAAGATACCACACCAGGGTTTATGGATTTCCTTGGAAGGGACTGAGAAATTGGCCAAAATACAGCTACTTTTAGTTTTTGGTGGGGAAATGTGGAAAAAGTGCCTGGTTTTTACCCTGCAAAAATGAAGGGTTTGCTGGGCTAAAATCACAATTTTCCCAGCTTTCAGTAACAGGCAGACTTGAATCAGAAAACCACATTTTTAACACAGTTTTGTTATTTTACTGGGAGATAGTCCATTTTTCCTTTTTATGTGCTTTCAACCTTCTTCCAGGTAGTAGTGGAAATGAGTATGAAACCCAAGGTAGATTCCGGAAAGCTATACAATTCTGAAAGGTAGGCACAATTCTGAATTCAGCAAGGGATCATTTGTGTAGATCTTTCAAGGTTTTCCTATAAAAAGTAACAGTAAAAAATATTGAAATTGAGCACAAAAAAAACCCAGCCTATTGTATCTACATTTTCATCTGTAACTTCTTCTAACTTTGGCAGATTTTCAAAAGTAATATACCGTTATGTCCGATATATATGGATTTTAGTTTATTCAAAAACACGAAGTACCCAGAGCCAATAACTGAGCTGTACCTTGAAATGGTTTTTCATTGTTTACCGGGTATTCAGGAATTCATTTGATAAAATATAAAGAGTGAAAAATAGGTATTAAGCAAATCTATTTATTTACAAAATAGGAACCAGTTATTGAGTTTAGAAGCAGAGGTTATTTGCACATCTCTGAATTTATGGGTACCCATACTAGCATGTGAATTAGAGGGCATTTCTCAAAACGACTGCTTTCTTTTGCACAAATGCATAGAAAGACAATTGGTATTAACACTTGCTCTCCTATTCTGTGTTCCCCCAAGTTGCACAATAAAAATGGTACCTCACTTGCGTGGGTAGGCCTAGTGCTCACAATAGCAAACTGCCCAAAACGCAATATGGACACATCAAATTTTTCCACTGAAAACTGACCATGTTTTTTGCATTGTGCCTAACTGTGGATTTTAGGCCCTCGCTCAGCAGCACCTCGGAAAACTTAGCAAAAATGAACATTTTTCACAGCTAAACACCTAGGTGAATCCAGGATTGGGTGACTTGTGTGGCTCTCACCCAGTTCTGTTACCCAGAATCCCATGAATACTACCACATTTGCCTAAAAAACACATTTTTCTCATATTTCTGTAATGGAAAGTTCTGAATTCTGAGAGGAGCCACAAACATCCTTCCACCCAGCATTTCCCCAAGTCTTCAGATAAAAACGGTACCTCACTTGTGTCGGTAGACCTATTGTTCGCGACAGAAAATGGCCCAAAACGCAAAATAGGACACATCATATTTTTCCACTGAAAATTGATCCTTTTTTTGCAATGTGCCTAGCTGTGGATTTCGAGCCCTAGCACAGCCAGCACCTAGGGAATCCTAGCAAACCTGTACATTTTTTAAAACTAGACACCCAGGGGAATCCAGGATGTGTTGACTTGTGTGGCTCTCACCAGGTTCTGTTACCCAGAATCCCTTGCAAACCTCAAAATTTGTCTAAACAGACATTTTCCTCACATTCTGTGATGAAAAGATCTGAAATCTGAGGGGAGTCACAAACTTCCTTCCACAAGCCCGGTGATCCCGCAACTTTCCCACAAGTGAGGTACCATTATTATCAGAAGACCTGGGGGAATGCTGGGTGGTAAGAAATTTGTGCGAGCCCGGAAATCCCCCAACTTTCCCACACAGAAATATGAGGAAAATTACAGACACAAGTAGAGGGCTTGGACCTAGCCATGTGTGACAAGAAGGATGAAGGTGAGAAAGGAGAGGAACATCGACAAAAGGCTATATACGTTCAGGATTTTGGCATGCATTATAGTAGGGAGGTTCCCTCACTGCCAAAAGGCCTGTGGCTAGAGTATGATAAAGGGTTCAGGTTAAAAATGCAGTTGCATATGGTTATGGAATGGGATGAGGAGGATGTGTCAGGTTATATGCACAAAATGATGATAGCCAGGGAAGCCAGGATCTGGTCTGGGAGGGGTGAGCAGCCCTTTCATGGAGTTATTCCAAAGGGACACAAGCTATTCTACATGCAGTTACACTACACAAACTGAAAGGGAACACCAGCTGGGCAAGGCTCATCATCAGTATTCTATTAATATGACAAAGTGGAGTACACATCGGGCCCATCATGCAAGTTTAGACATGCGTGTTCCATATGTGGGGGGACCCAGCAGAGGACTGCAAGAAAGGCAGGGGATCCAACCGCAAGCAAGAGAGAGAGAAAAGAAGAAGTAGACAATTCAGTCACAGGGCTAAAAGGTTGTGCAGGGATTTTGGGCTGGCTAAGTTCCCCATAAACAGCCACATACTCATTGGCAGCTAGCCATTGAGTATGAAAAGAAGGAGGATGCGAGGTTGCTAAATGAAGATTTCGAACAAGGTTTTAGGATTCCACTTCAGGGTGGAAGAGAGAGTGGAAGTCCCCTTACAGAACAAAGCCCTGTCGAGCCTGGTCTTTTCACCACTCAGCGTAGTGCCCAAGAAAGAACCATGCTTATCCTCCTACTCTCATTCCTGGAGGGGAGTTCAGTGAACAATGCGATCAATCCAGAAGACTGTACAGTAGGGTATGTATCCATCAAGGACGCTATAGAGATAGCATGCATGACAGGGTGAGGGTCACTGATGGCAAAAGTTGGACATCAAGTCAAAATTCAGATTGCTACCTGTACACCCAGACACTCCTGGGGATCAAATTTGAAGGGGACACCCATTTTGACAAAGCATTGCTAATGGGATGGTCCATATCATGCGCATACGTCAAGCGCCTTAGCACCTTCCTAGAGTGGATTCTACACAAGAGGCACCTTAAAGGGGGGGACTCCATTACCTGTAAGATTTCCTGTTTGTGGGTCTGCCTGGGGGACAGAATGAAAGGACTTACTGGGAGCATTTCAGCACCTGGCAGCAGAGGTAGGTGTCCCCTTGACCACTGACAAAACAGCAGACCCTACGACAAGGTATTCTTGGGTATTGAACTACATTTGACAGCAGGCACAACCCGCATGCCCCAAGATAAGGTGCGGGGCATGAGAAAGGACATCAGGGTGCGAGTAGGGAAGGAGAAGGCCACTCCTGTGGATCTCCAAGAACTCACTGGGAAGTTGAATTTCACTGCCTGGGTTATCTCAGCAGCGAGGGTGTTCCAGAGGAGACTCACACAGTTGACAAGGGGGTTGCAGCAGAAATACCACCACACTAGACTTGGGATTGGGGTAAAGCAGGACCTCAGTATGTGGCTGATATTTCTAGAGGAGTTCAATGGGGTCCTCATCTGGAAAGGAAGACTGGGTGTCTGACCGGCAGATAGCACTGTACACGGGTGCATCCAGCAGCCTAGGTTTCCGGACTGTTCCAGGGAACAAATGGTGTTCAAAGAAATGGGCCCAGGAATGGGCCAGGCATGCCTCCCGAGAAACATTACATTTATGCAGCTTTTTTCAGATAGTGGTAGCCATGACAATATATAGCAGCATCAGCTAAAGGATATGGAGCTGACCCTTTGGTCAGATAACCAGGCAGTGGTGCACTCCACTAACAGAGTGAGCTCCAGATGCCCACAGTTGCTAAAACTGCTCAGGTGCTTGGTAAGTATGCAACTGGTTAGCAACCTAGACATAAATGTGAGGCATGTCCCGGGAGGGAATAACGCTCAAGCAGATGCACTCTCGCTTCCATATGGACAGATTCAAGAAGCTTGCACCGAAAGCAGAACAGCGGATGCCCTCATTCCCAGACAGCCTGTGGGGTCTGGCAAATGCAACCTGCCCCACCTAATAAAACATGCGCTAGACCCAAAGACAGGTGTTATGCAACACACCCAGAGACAGTGAAAAGGGCTGGCCACATTAAAAAATCACTAGGCAGCAGTGAGGCCGACAAGCAGTTCATAAAGTGGCCATTTGATCAAGGGAAAACAAAATCCTGGGTACAAGCGCACCTGGAAGCAATCTCAAACTTCTCCAAGCTCGCCACCAGGGAGGACCACACCAGCTCACACTATGTAAGGGCAGCTATGAAAGGGTGGCATAGGCTGGTGCCACCCTTTCACGCGCAGGATACAAGGCTTCTGATTGAGTCCCACATGCTGGGGCAGCTGGTGGGGCTACTGGATTCTGTAAGCATGGACAATTTTCCAGGCCACAGTGTTCAAATCAGCATTCACCTTGGAAATTTTTGGGGCCTTCAGTGTCAGCGAATAAGTGGCCCCACCAAGGCAGGAAGTGGGAGAGGACTTTTTACAGGAACCCAACATATAACAAATCATAAGTAAAGTGGAGGTGCTGCTTAGGAGGCCCAAAACTGACCAGCTGCCTTTTTTGCCCCTCTGACCCCAACCCATGCCCAATGTGCTGGCTAAGGAGGTACTGGACAAAGAGGCCCAGGGGAGAGGGGGCTCTGATCAAGTATAACAATGGGGACTGCCTGAGCACATTTCAAGTCAAAGCGGTACTGAAGCAGGCCCTTACAAAGGCTAGCCTACCAGCAGCCTATTTCGGCACACATTTGTTCCACATAGGAGCAACGACTTCTGCTGCCTGTCTCGGGGTCACAACGGAAGGTATCAAGGCAGTGGGCAGATGGCGCCCCAGCACTTATCAAAGTAACATTAGGATACGTCCCCCCAGACACAGAGTGAACACAGGGCAGACAACTGACCTCCCCAACCCCCAGGTCCCTCCCACTGCACTGGAGCAGAATGCAGTGGGAGGTCTGGGATGCAGTATGCAAATCTGGCATTGTCTGCATTAACAGGTACTGAGCAAAAGTAGATATGGGTGGCCAGCCACTCTTTCATCCACAAGATCCAGGCCGGGTGGAGGCAGGGCACAGAAACAAAGGATGCGCACCCATGCTGGACAGACATTGAATGGTTTGGTCTGCCGGGAATGCATTTGGAGCAAATAGGGGCGACCCAAGGGAGTTGCATGCCGGCTGGGCACACAAGCCGGATCGGTTGATTATACACCTGGGGCGGGGAATGAGCTGACAAAGCTGGGGAGGAAGGAGCTGCTGGTCTGTATCAGGAGCAATTTGCTGGAGGCGGCAAGGTTGTTGGACAGCATCACACTGGTATAGTCAGATATAATACCAAGGCTGAAAATCGAGGGATAAGTCGTGGAAGGAGATGAATGTGACTGTTAAAAAATTCTACATTACAAATGGGTGGGAGTGCATCAGGCATGGCCTGATCAATCTGAAGCAGCCAGAGTGCTTTAGCTGCAATGGGGTGCACCTCTTCAAAGAAGGGACAAACGTGTTTTGGGCTAACCTTTGAGCAGCCATGAGGCGAGCAGGCTGCAGGTGAAGTGACTGAGATGTTTGGAGGGAGCCGCCCTCAGATGTAAGCCTGCAGCCAGTGTGGCGCTCAAAAGAGATGAGCATAAGGATGATGGATAGGGCACACCTGACACAGCAGGGTGGCAGACAAGGCTTCTTACCTTGGAATGCCTTATGGAAGGGTAAGACAGTCAGTGAGGGAGATACACAAAACACAGGTGTTCACAGCCCTGGTCTGCTGAAGGGTACAACAAAATTATTGGTCAAAGATAGCGAGGTAAGCCTACAAAGGTGAAAAAGAGTACCACCCCACACACAAAGTGGTAACGCCTACTCAAAGACTCCATTTCCTCCCAACCCCTCATAATGACTTATGGCATGATGGTTTATGACTGATTATGGCTTGTACAAATTACCATATGTCGTCAACTGTCAGAAGTGATTTATGATATGACTGTTACAAGTGATTTATAGCACCCAATAAAGCGCGTTGGAGGGGGCCCATGCTTTAAATCAACCTACACACGCGTATGTGTCTCATTGATTGGGAGTAGTCTGTGCATGAGCTTTAAGGCACAGGACCGCACCTGCAGGGGGCATGAGGGGGCCAGAGCTGAAACCCCGCCAAGGCGCAAACAAAGGATCGCTGCCCTGAAAGGGCCTGAAAGTAAAGAAGGCCAGATGTGGCACTCCCACACCCTAAGGTGAGGGGGAAGGCGGGGTACAAAGGCACCGTGGACAAATGGCTTAAGACCTAAGCAGCCAGTGGGAGGCCGGTGGTGATTTTTAAAATAACCGTGGAGGCGTCTTTGAAGGGTTAAAAGGAAGCGCCCCTGGCTAAGGCCCTATCTATGCAGCAGAGTACCAGGGAAGCTAGTCGGGAGAAAACCCACCCACCCACACCTAACAAGCTAGCAGATAATGTCGCAGGGAAGGCGAGGCTTCAAAGGAGATGTGCATAAAGGTGATGGATTGGCTACACCCTGCACAGTGGGCTGACAGACCAGTCTGCTTACCTTGGGTTGCCTTATGGTATGGTAAGACAGTCAGTGAGGGGGTGCACAAAGCACAGCACTCGCAGCCCAGGTCTGCCTGAGGGCAGTACATAACAAACAGTGAAAGAGTCACACCTACAAAGAGTAAAAGGAGTAACCCCCACACAGAGTGATAATGCTAGCTCAAAAACTCAATTTCCTCCCAAACCCTCAAAATTATTCATGGCATGATGATGTATTACTGACAGGCTATGATGCGAGATGATATATTAAATGATTTATGGCCTGACTATGGCTTGTACAAATTACCATATGCCGTCAACTGTCAGAAATGATTTATGATATGACTGTCACAAGTGATTTAATCCCCTCAATAAAGTACATTGAGGCAGGGGGGCTCATGCTTTAAATCAATGCTTATTAAACTGTGGCTAATACTTCCAACCTACACAAACGAGTGTGTCTCATTGATTGGGGGTTGTCCATGTGCAAGGTTTCGCTCTTCTGCAAACATAGAGAAATCTGCCGCCTTATAGCAAGTCCCCCTGAGACATTTACGCATGGAGTTAAGAAGAAGGCTGCACCCACTCATTGCTGCAAAAATCTTCATGACTCATGCACAACAGGGATTTTAGACATACACTTGAAAGATGTTCACACCTAGCTGCTATTGTTAATTGTCAGTGCACCACTTATGAGAGATTCCCCCGTGGTCACTTTTTACTTTATCATACGATCAATCTCATCAAATTATTTCATTAACCTTCTATTCCATATAGGTACAACACCATCCATAATTTTCATTATATCATTTTATTTGTTTTTTATTTTTTCTGTGATATATGAAAAATATATTTTTCCTTTTTCCTTTTTTAGTATGTTCCTTCTATATACATTAGTAACATGATTTATAATACAGATTAAATCAGTTTATAAAAAATGCATTGTATCATATCAAAAACATTTGTGATTTCTACTTGGATCAAAGAATTACATAATACAAATTACAAGGCATCACCCTAATATATACACATCAATCACCAATCACACTAACACAGTCATACAAGTTCACACATATACTACTCTCAGTCTTCTTCCAATCAGAATCAAATCCTATAGTTGAGGGAACACAGTTGTTGTTTGTGTGTAGTTAAACGCCAGGTCTTGTCAGTGCACCCTCTCCCGTATGTGAGCAGCCCTGACCTATCGAAGTTGATGTGGCAGGCATGGCCGGGCTTTCCTCTCTGGCTTAGAGGGCTCATCCAGCTCACTGGAAGAGCACTAATGGCAGACACTGGCCAACGGTCCAGCAGTGAGAAATTCAGGCCAGATGCTGGACTCGGTTGAGATGGTCAATGGGCCAGCACTGAGAAATACAGGCCAGATGCTGGACTCGGTTGAGATGGTCAACCGGCCAGCAGTGAGAAATGCATGCCAGATGCTGGACTCGGTTGAGATGGCTTTTGCTCCACTGTCGATAGAATAGCATGTGCTGGTGAAGGCTCCATGCACAGCATCACATGCACACGCCACAGTCTATCCCAATACAACATACGTCAGTGGGTGAACAGTCAGCAGTCAGTCAGACAGCATGGATGGCACCAGACCATCCCCAGATTTTAAGTGCCTTTATCACTGATGTCACCTGACCCATGGACTGGACAAAGCGCTGCAAGAACCTGGGCGTCCAAAGGCTTGGAAGGGCAGACGGTTGCTCAAACCGGTCCAGGAAACGTTTAACGGGCCAGGCATTGTTGTGGACCACCACCACCTGCAGGAGGGAATGAAAGAACCCCGGTCCTTCTGAATATGTGCCTGTAATACCCACCAGTACAAGTTAACCCTGATGCACCCCCATAAGAAGGTAAGTGTGCACATGTGTATGCGCCACATGACACTTAGAAATATGCTATTTTGTGCATTTTTCTAAGAATATGCAAATTAACATCAACCTGGAGTTGAAATGAAATTTGTGATTACCTATTTTGCGAATGCATTTTATGTTGATGCATCAGAAATGGCTTTTTACCAGTCTCAAAAAACCATTTGTGACCGGTAAAAAGCTTGATGCATGTGCCCCCAGATGTTCAAACATTAAGAATAGCGATTTCCAAATAGCAACATTTTCTTAATCACTCTTGGGTAATCGCTATTTTTAGTGAATTAAACTTGTATTTTGTCATTTGCGATTCCTAGTGTGTAGTACATCAATCTACTTCACGGATACTAATGAGATAAGTCCCATTAGGAATGACAGCCATCACATCAATGGTGGCCTGCTGAGATCAGCAGACCATCATGTCTGTGATTGCGCTTTGAGATAAAGCTATTTTTTTAAATGCATTCCATTTTCCTGGAAGGTTAAATAGATGTGTTTAAAATAAATGTGACGTGTAAGTTTCATTTTATAAAAGTAGGCAGTGGTCCTTAGGACCATTGCCTACTCTTAAAAATGTTAATGCCACAAATTCACAAAGGGGAAGGGGTCCTTGGAGAGGAGTGGGTGTGGGAAGATAGAACACACTGATGCTAGAACTCTCAGAAAACAGACATGAGCCGCCATGGAGGATTCAGCATACTTGATATAGAAATGGCGAACACTTTGGCAACCAAAGTTGTAGAGGCTGCGTCATTTCACTCCCCCTCCTCCTGGTGAAAGGTACAACTAGAGCTGACTCCTACCAAGGTAAAGATCATGTGGCATCTGCTACTCTGAGACACCAAAGGTTATAGGATGGTTCTGACGTTTTAAAGGTTATGAAAACTCTAAAGAACACCTTAAACTGATGCAAACGGTGATGTTTAATAGGATGTTGTTGAACAGTGATCCAAAGTATGAATCAAAATATTATAAGGACAATTTAAAAAAGAGTGGTTTTAATAAACACGCCAATCGGTAGTCTGAAGTAGGTATGCTACTCGCATATTTACATTTTTTTCAGTTTTTCTTAGAGCTACATTTGCATAATGGAATAAAAAAGTTGTTAAGTTATCTTTTTGAACGTGTTCTTGTATTTTATTCTGTATGGTAATTATTTCTTTTTTTACTACTCATTGATACCTCTCCTGCACACGTTTTGTAAAAACTGGACATATTAATACTCATTCCGATGCTGCACGCGGGGTGTATTTTATGTGCCAAATATATTTGTGAATGTTTATTCGTGCACATTTTTTGTGAATACCCCCAATATGGTCATACTTTGTGGATGGTGGGTTAATTTAAATTAAAATTCTCTGGACCCTCTTCACACTTTATTGGGAACTCTTCTTGTTTGCCCTTTCTGTAATGTATTCTTGTATTTCTTGTTTTGTTGACTCATTTGTAATTTTTTACACTTTTGGTAGACAATACTTCAGCTCACAGAAGTCACAATGGCACAGAGGGCATGCTTAAAAAACGAGAATTGTGGCCATATTAATTCAATATCAAAAAGCTGACACGATCAGTTTCATTTATTCAACAACATGTTCACAATGATTAATCCATGACTCTGTTGGCTTTTAAAGGATGAAGTTGAAAAGGTCAAGAGGAAGCTTGTCATTGATTACTGCCAGAGGTGAGTCTTTCACATCCGAATTTGGATACATGAACTTTATGAAGTGAGTGAATTGAGCTGTTTTATATTTGTTATTAACTTGCATATTGTTTTTATTTCTTCATTTGGTAGTTTTGTAAAGCATCTACATGTTAGCGTATGTCAACCTCATGGAACATAAGAGACAGTCACTTCATCTCAGTAGTTAGCCTCCTCTGGATTACCTTTTTGGAGGTGTGGCGCATCTGGTCTAGACTTACATGAGTTTTGTCAGTTCCTATTCCAGCTGTTGGAGACAGATAACTTCTTTAGGAGGCAACAGAGGCTGGGTTCCGAGTAATGATAGATTGGATGTAAATGTCATTCATGAAAAGAGTAGTATTTGGGGATTTCTTCGGGGACCACAATCCGGGTAGTTGATTCAGGTGCTGAGTATCCCAATAAGCGGCATCACATTTATCCAATCAAAATTCAACGTCAAGAAACAGTGAGGAAGCCCATCAAAATTAAGTAAGGGGCACAATGAACAGATTCCTGTAAAGCTTTGTAGATTCTGCGAGTCAGTGCAGTGGTTTCAGACATGAAGGGAAATTGTCTAACATCTTTAGACTACAGACCAAGGGTCGGGCACACCTTGGGCATTACCCCAGTGAGCTAGAGCTCTCGGAGGCCAGTTTTAAAAATCCAGGGCCGCTCTTGGTGCTTCTGTCACTCTCCCCAGCTTCCCAAGATTAATTGCAACAGGCACAGGGAGGCTTCCAAAGAAAGATTGGAGGGAACTGGAAAGTAGAGAAGGAGAAGAGGATGGATTCAATAGGAAGACAGATTTGATGATATTAAGTACACTCTGGACCTGATCTAATGTTATTTGGGAAAAAGTTGATAGTATAGTTGGGCTTTTAAAACTCGTGGAGCCATTGTAAGGACACAAGAAAGGATCAGTTGGGTCAGGGACACTGGGAGGGATGACTACATCCGGAATAATAGATGGTTGCCTATTATTGGCAGAAAAGATATCATACACATCTTTTACCTTGGCTTGGAAAAAAGAGGCTAGTCAATTACAGAAGGATTAGTTGGCCATGTTGTTCTTTCCTTCAAGGAGGTTGGCCATTTTATTTTTACTGTAGCTATTAGCTCTTTAAAGGAGTTTATAGATTTTTCAATTTTATGGGTAAAATAGAGAGTTTTTTTCTTAATGAATCAATTCTTTCACCCTGTGATAGTGCCTTCATAGGTCTCTTTTTCTGTGATATAATTATCCTCCACCTACATTCTTGCCAACGGAAAAAATGTTTTTGAAGTCTACATTTTTGAGAGAACCAAGGCTCAGTAGTTGATCTAACTGCTTGGTTATGGAATTTCTGGAACTTCTTTATCTGTATGCTCAGTAGTCATGCATAGCCTATGAAGCAGTAGCCAGTCAGGATAATAAGAGAGCCATAATGTATATACCACAAATTGAGGCTTACCTTATGCCCTATGTGATTGGATTTTCATAACATACAGACCCCTATGGGTATTTTCCAGATATAACAGATAAGAGCCCTGACGAAGTTCCCTCTGGCAAAGAATCAGGAATGAAACGCCTGGGCTGTGTGCCAGTTAAAAAAAATCTATTGCATAAAGGGAAACAATCATGGAATAATTCTTTACGTTGCCTGTATTGACTTAGGAATAAGTGCACCTTCCAACTTTCTTTTTGAACTTGGCTCTCATTTGACACCCCTAGATGGCGGGTGTGGGAAGAGATTGCACCGCCTCATGAATTGGTAGTACATGTGGACTGGATGTGCTTGGCCTTGGTCTGCCGTTTGTTCTTTCAGTGACAAGTCAGATTTAATGTCACTATTGTAGAAATACAACTTTTAGAAAGTTTCCATTCTGTGACCTAGTTTATCCAGTAGCCTTACACGGTCACTGGCCACCAGACAACTTTCTACCCTTCTGCGAAATAGTGTGAATGACACCCAGGCTTAGGAGCATTACAAGCCAGTTACAGGGTGAGGTGTTACCTCATCTTTCCTGGAAGACACTCAGGGTGTTTGCCCAAAAAGCGAGCTTCAAAGGTGAAGCTGCCTTTGGTGGGCAAATGACAATCACACTCTTGAGGGGCTGCCCTTTGTTCAGGTAGATAGGCTGGCAGTGGGGACAGAGCGGGAAGACCAGTGCTCAAGTCGGTTTTTCCGTGGGCGTGTAGCCACCCAGGTAGCAACAACTCTTGGGTGGGCTACCAATCTCATAACATCCAAGGAAAGCTCCAGACATCTTCAGAGTTGGCAGAATAGTGCACTTTGAATTTGCTAGATGCCACACATAGCTGGAAAGTCATCACCAAGAGGGAGGGGACCTGGTAGCCAAGTTCTAAGTAACCGCATTATCTCCCCAGGGCACATTATGATGATAAATATGGCCCTCCTAGCACCTTGAGCCGCAGATCACGCCATAACTGGGGAAAGGACTGCCCAGCTAACCCCTGGACTTGACAAAGAGAGGCTGCACATTCTGCTGGACTGCTCCTGCTGCACATTGGGCTAGCGAAGAGAGGACTGTGCATGTGGCTCCTGGCTTGGGCAAAAGTAGTTCACAATCCCGAGACCAAAGAAATTACTCCAATAGTCAGTCTCCTGACCCTCTGGAACCAGCACCAGAGCCAACAAAGCTGTGTTATCCCAACTCAGCAAGTCAGTAGCTACTTCGGATGAATCACCACTGACTCCCGCTGGGTGCCCCAAGAGACCAATTCTTGATGGCAAAAAGTTGCACCTGAGTCACCCGGACCCTGGAGTGCAGTCTGAGTCCAGATTGGTCAGCCAAGAGGGACAACAGCCTCCTCTAAAGGACATAGTAGGGACTGCTGTGTACAGAGACCAATAGCCCGGACGCAGCTGGCCATCTACTTCTTAAAGAGGGCTTCAAGGGACTCTGGCCCCTGTGGCCAAAGTCACCGTAGCTCACCCTACTTATGACTGAGGAATAGCTGCAATAACCCTTCAACAGCACAGTACACAGAGCATCCTTGAGCATCTTCTATCTCCTGCATCCACAGTTTCAGGACCATTCCATTGGAGTCTATGGCGGTTGTGCTGTAAAGTTTGGAACTGGACTGGAAAACGCTTTGGTGGCCAGGTAACTGTCCAAATACTTCTTATTTGCCCCCCAGACCTTCTCCCTGTCGGATCTAGTTGTCCAAGCCAGGCCGGAGTAATCAAGCTCAACTCTTATACACTTTTCAAATCATTGTTTGCGTTTTAATTGAGATTTAAGTTTCCTTTAAAAATATGTATCTCCGAAACAGTCTGGTGGATTTTGCTTATCTTAGACTCTAAAAAATCATAGGAATATAATCTATTTTCATAAATAGGTGTCAGATTTCTTTTGCGTGGCATTCTTATTTCGTTGTTTTGACTCTTAAATGCTTTACACTAGTTTTTTTGTTTAAGTCTTGCTGCTCACAGCCATAGTTACCCAGGGTTGAGCTTACGATTTTGCAAATTAGCCTGATTGGATCCAAGACGGTTTTTGCAAGTGTATTACAGTGTAAGGCTGCATGACCATGCCATATAGTGCACCCACATCCTCACACTGGCTCAGAGAATATGATCTTACATAACTATATGAAAGAATCCATCTATGATAAAAAAAATAACCTTAGATCTGGATTTTGGGCAAAGAAAAATGGAAATAAGGCAATGACTCTGATTCTTGTACCATGTTTCTTCCCAAAGTTACATTTCTTCACAAGTTTAAACATAAAGTGTGGAAAGTGCAATATTTTATACACTTTACCTAAAAGGATTAAAAGAGTTTCTTTCCCTCCACAGTTGAATAGTAACCATTTAAATCGGGCCCCATCTTTCATAGTATTACCTGTGTGCAGATGACAGGCTGAGGCAGACACTAGATTTCCTTGTTCAGCCTTCATGCGTGTACATGTTCAAATTCAAATAAACTTTATTCGGACCAGATTTCACCCATAAAAGTAACATCAATAAATACATCAGTTAAACAGAAAACATAAAGAAATGAAATATCAAGCAACATTTAATAGGAAGAAATAGCATCATGGATCGACAACAGAATTATAGCAGCATAGTATGTACCTTGACAGGGCCGGACTGGGAACCACAACCGGCCCTGGCAAAGTGCTCGGCCGCACCCCTCCCCACTCGGAGGTGTTAGAGGTGTCTCCCAGCTCTGTGCCGGGGCCAGTTTTCAGACGATTTTGTTACAGGGCTGATTTTGCAGCTGGGCCCTGTAACAAAAACGGCCCCCAGGGGCACAAAAATGGCCGCCACCAGTGCGGCGCACCGGGGGATTGTCTGGTGCCCGCTATGGCCAGTCTGGCCTTGTACCTTGAGCACTTACAGCATGCTTTAAGAAGCAGCCCACATAAAGGCAAACCTCTTCATCAGGTTATTGCAAAAGAAGCGTAAAGCATCATTAAAATGCCTGACATTACAAAGTTTCTTTTTAAAACGTGGCAATAAATACATTCTAGTAAATCTTACATAACATTTGCGAAAAAACATAAAATGCATTATTGTTTGACATCTTTTCCCATCACAAGCGCAGGGATTAGCAGCTAAGTTTATCTTAAAACAAAGGGGGAAACACAACTGGTATTTGACAGTGTCAGTTCTTAAGAGAAACAACAATGAACGTTCCTATCATCCACATTGAAGCCAACGATAGTTTGTGGGGCAAGTCAGTGCTTTCAGAGATTGATATGCCATAATCTGCGTCTTCCCTTCCATTCTTCTAAGGCAACAAGTCCCCTCATAATCACAAAGTGCAAGTGCTACCTCTTTTTTGTTAAGACTTGTGAATATATCTAGCTCTGCCAAGGTACTCTGCAGACCGATTTTTCGGAGTTCCATATTGACTTATGCCAATTCCATATTGACTTATGCCAAGTAGGGGATTCGAAGACCATTATCACAAGAGATACAAAAGGGGGTGGTGATGGACGGAGCATCTGAACCAATCAAACACTCACACCCAGTCAACAGATCTGGTTTTAATCCATCACCGTTCTTTAGCCCACTCTGCCACCCCAGTTCAGACATGGCCATATGCAAATCAGTCTGACCCTGTGCCTCATGGGAACAGTCCAACCCGAATTGTCAAGCCATGCCTTCCCTGGACCGAAAACAAGCTTCCTAGGACTGGTTTCTGGCATTTCAGCCGTCTTCAGCCAGGCTTGCTTGAATCCAGGGGCAAAGTGAGCAAGGCACTAAAGAACGCAGCATCTTTACGGTACATGCAGTACGCACTGCGCGATCCACTTATAGGAATATGGGTACTAACCTAACTCTGAATTTTGGAATGTCATTGATAATTCCTGTTAAAAAGCGTGAAGGTCATTAATGTATGAAATAAATAAAAGAGAAGCCAACACACATCCTTGTTCACACCCCTGTAGATCTCTATTTCCTTATGTACTCCTCCCATGTCACTTAAGCTGACCCTGGCTCTCATATCAATGTGCAAATATGCAGAAAGTGCACAAATGCTCTGTCCAACCAGAGATAATAATATTACCTAAAGTCAAGGCAATCAAATGCGGCAGACAAATCCATAAAAGCCAGGTAAACGGGTGTCTGCTTAGCAACAGTAGATTTACCAAGCTCCAAATTCAAGTTTAGGCATTGCTCAATTGTCTCTATCTTATTTCTAAACCCATATTGTGATTGATATAATACAGATTTTGGTTTGACCCACTCCTTGACTCTGTTATAAACTACATGACATGATTTTAACTGTGGTATAGATCAATGGAATGGGTATATTGCAGCTGGGGTCTGTACAATTACCACTCTTAAGCATAGGGACAATAAGTGACGTACGCCATGAAGCAGGCAATTCAGAATAAGTAAGGTTATTAAATATATTGGTCAAAAGGGGGGGGGGGGCAAAAAGCGATATTATGTTTCATTAAATCAACTGGAACGCCATCGGGCCTTTAAGCCTTTCTCCGATACTTTAATCGATAGCCAATTCCACCTCACCCAGGATTATCCTAATGCATTTCAACAAACTGTGGTTTATTTCAAAATCACACTCAGATGAAGGGGTAGCATAGATTTTCCCAAAATGGGCCTCAAATACCTCACTAGTAATGTGACAAGAAATTGAGGAAATGGGCTGATTCTTGCGCTTCATATCCAAAACATTTATCCAGAAGCGCTTACTATGTTACTGAAAAGCTACCTGCGCTAATAACTCCCACTGTTCAGATATCACCTCCTGCTTTGTATTGTTTCCGCAGGGCAATCAGTCTCTGGGTGTCTTTGCTTGGGCCAATCTTAGAAACGTGATAAGCCAGAGTACAGTCGTGGTTAAACCAACACTGTAGGTTGTGTGTACATGTATGTGACACATGTAGCGCAGTGTGCTCAGAGCCTCTTATCACAGTTCTTCAATAGCTTATCTTATTTAAAATGAGGGGCAGTGGAGGTTGTAGTTTGAAACCATTATAAACAGAGCATTACAGTGGCTGAGACTCCATTCAGAGGTCCGATGTCACAGCAGAGGTTCAAAATCCTGAGGTTCAAAAGTAGACAAACTCAGGCTTTTCACTGGTAAAATTAAAATTCCTTCATATATGGACTGCAATTTGATGAATGTTTTTTTATACACCAATGCAGCATTTTAAGATATCCTACATTAGTTCACTTCAGCAAATCGGAAACATCAATAGCACTTGAATTCTGAGTAAATAAACTGAACCTAAGCTAAAGTTGCCCTCTCAATCCAAAAGATGCAACCTTGCCTCATGATTCCCCAAAAACTTCATAGTGCCAAAACAGACCCTATGGAGCTTTATGCGACCATTATTGTAAGTTTATTTCATTGATTCTTATTTGGTATTATTGCCAACTTCATTTAATAAGTCACCGTCTTCAAATTTGCTGCCACCAACTGTGTTACTTTTTGTGAATGCAAATGCCCCTTTGATCTTTATCAGAATACACATGAATATGGATGCATTTTGAGACACAATCTTTTAAAGCAAGGCACACCTATTTATAAATATATATACACCCTCATACCGTACTGGATTAGATGTTTCTGCAAAATTCCCCTCTTGCACAACTTTGAACTGTTTCTGCTCATAGAGGTTATCATTTTTGAGGATATCAGTGAGATTTGGGCTACACCCACAAATTCTCTGTCATATATTATCTTTACACAGTGCAGAGGCTTTTTTAGACCTGACTTCCATGGCGTGATATTCCCCGAAACGTTTTGCATTCACCCCTGTTTTATCTGAATTTGCTTTTATTAGCTTTAGGACACTGTCCACTTTACCAATGCTAACCAGTGCTAAAGTATTTGTGCCCTTTCCTTCAAACATGGTGAAATGGGACTACACCTAATAGGTACCAATAATTTAATGCTACTAGTGGGTCTGCAGCTCTTCTTGTGCCACACACTAAAATATGACTTTAAACATGTCTCAGGCCTGCCGCTGCAGCCTCTAGCACAATTTGAAACTACCATTTCGACCTGGCAAAATAATCCTTTTGCCAGGCCTACATCTTCCTTTTTAATGCCTATAAGTCTCCCCTAAGGCAAGTCTTAAAGGCTCATAGGACAGGGTGCATTGTATTTAAAAAGTAGGATATGTGTACTTAAGTTATATGTGCCCTAGCAGTGAAAAACAGTGAACAACTCTAAAGTTTTTTTTTTTATTGTTGTAAGGCCTATCTCTCCCATTTACTAACACTGTTTTACCTTGTTGCATTTAATAAGATCTAACTTTGAATTGAGAGCCATAAGAGATATGCTGTTTACACTCAAATGAATGTGTAATTTAAAATCCTCTTTAAAGGTTAAGTCGGATTTTAGGTCATAATTCTGAAAATACCATGTTTAAAAAACTGGCATTATCTTGTACCAACCATCTGTGCCTTCTGCCATTGTCCTGAGTCACATGACTGTGAATGACTCTGCATTTGGGGTTTATGCCTTACTTCCAGACAGTAACTTAAAGGTGACTAGGAGTGGAAAGGATAGGCTATTCTTGTGTTAAAAATATTTTATTGAATTGTAACTTAATAAAAAGACAATACAAAAATAGTACAATACAAGTACCTAATATGAATCTGTGACAATTAACAGCCTTAATAGGGTTATAACAGGTACAATATAATATAATATATTATTGTAGTAAATTAAAAAGGGGAGGAGGGGAGAACAAAGACAATATACATAAGTAATTGTTAATCATAATATAGAACTACTATCAGATAAAAATATACAAGAATATTGATAAATACTGAACTCATAAAGAAAACATTTTAAAAAGATAAATAATTATCAATAGGTTTTCAGAATAAATGAAAAGATATACAATTATGAATAACACCATACAAGGTTAAATGTGCTCCTCTTCTTGTAAAAATAACCCAAGACCTCCAAACATGAACAGATAGTGATGAAACGTCTTTCCAGCATGAGGAAATTGATTTTAAGGCAGCTGATAATAGAAAATGTTAAAGTTTACATTCTAAGGCAATTACTTTATCAGAAAGAACAGAAGATTTACAAATTAACAAATTAAATGTTAAAACATCTTACATATTAAGTATCTTTTTTATAACATCCCAGACTTCAGTCCAAAATGTTAATATAAGAGGATATTCAAAAAGCATATGTTTTAACAAACCAGTATGTAAATTACAATGCCAACATTTAGAAGACAGGATGAGTTTAGCCTTAAATAATCTTAATGGAGACCATAGACAATTATATAAAATATATGAGTTTGTTTGATAAAGCGAAACAGGTAGCCATCCTGAAATACTATTAAACCAAATATTTTGCCATGTTTTGTAGGATAAGGATAAAGAGAGCTCATTATTCCAATATGTCAATAACATCTCATTATTGTCACCTATTAAATGTAATCACCTTTTTATACAGACTGGAAACACCATGCAGTAAGGTGGAAATAGTTTAAATATAAATCAATACATCTGATTTAGTGCTAAGAGGAATAGAATGAGGAAATGAATCTAAAATTGAATTGCATAAATATTCATGCTGGAGTAAATCAGAGAAAGGTAATTAAATTTCTCCTGTAGAACATCAAAAGTTATAAAAGTATTATTATAATAAATATATTTGAGGTAAAAAAAATACCACTCTTAATCCATGTCAAAATCTAACATTTTTAGTAAGTTTCATGTTTGAATTATACCATGACGACATGTCTTCAGTAATAGACATGGGTGATTGAAAAATTAAATCAAAATCATGTAATATTAACTTAGTAGATTTCAGAATAACAGCTCTATTAAAAAATATTGACCTATTGGACATAGTTAATAAGAAGGTAAGGGAAACAGATCTATTAAACTCCTTTCTATAGAAACCCATGTAGGGGGGTTAATTAATTGAGAATGATTGAACCAAAGAGAACTTTGCGTTAAAATAAAAGCTTTATGATAACAAAAGAAATCACGTATCCCAAAACCTCCTTTACATTTAGGCAATTTAAATTTTTTATAACTAATACGAGGTGCTTTATTGCACCAAAGATATTTAGTGGGAAGTCAATCTATATCTTTACAAAACTTCATAGGAAATTGGGTTGGGATCATGGATAGGGAATAGAATGTTTTTTGTGCTAAAGTCAATTTCATTTTTTGCTAATCAATTTTATTAGGTTTTTCACAACAAAAGAAATTCATTGGTTGCAGTTGCTATAGTCATTTTTATGGAATCCATTCTCACCCACCATGAAAGATGAAGTGGAGACCATTTAGATATTTTATCCTTAATATAACTTAAAATAGAATCACAATTTAATGAAATCATAGATTACTAATCAATACAAGTACATCATAAGCGTATACTAGCGTTTTAAAACTGACCACCTTTATATTAATACCTTGTCTGGTACCTCTGAAAGGAGAAAATTGGTTGGAAATTTGGCCATTAATAAATAATCGGGCTGTAGGAGTAGAATACAGAGCAGATTTCATACGTATAAAAATTAAATGCAAATAAAGTACTGAATAAAAACTGCCCATGAACTTTATCGAAGGCTTTTTCAGCATCCAGTGCTAACACTCCTGCTGGTATAGATAAATTAAACCCTTGTTCTATAACATGTAATAATGTTCTTGTGTTATTAGCAGAATATCTATTTTTCATAAACCCAGATTGATCTGGATGAATAATAGAATCTAAAACAGTGGTTAACCTGGTAGCAAGTATTTTGGCCTTTAGCTTACAATCTTGATTTAATAAGGAAATAGGGCCATCATTTGAAACTAGTGTAGGATTTTTATTGAGCTTAGGCAATGCAACAATTAACGCTTCAGTAAAAGAGCCTGCAATAGTCCCTGTAGTGCTAAAAGAGGTAAATAATTTAAATAAATGAGAAGTAAGTTGTGTTTGAAATTTTTTATAGGTCCAGGGGATTTTTTTTGCTTGAGAGATTTGATAGCTAATCGAATTTCATCTTCAGTAATAGGCAGGTCTAATTTATTTTTAGCTAAATGAGAAATTTTGGGTAATCCACATGTAGATAAAAAAGAATTAATTAAAGAAGAATCAATAGAACTAGGTTGATTATATAAACTAGTATAATAATTTACAAATTCATTAACAATATCATTCTGTGATATGGCAGTTTAAAATTTATTTGGGCTTTATCTTTTTTGATACGTAGATAATTAGCTAAAAGCTGTCCAGATCTGTTAGCATTAAAACTAAATTTAGCTTTGGATTTGGAACGTTGAATACCAGCTCTTCTACTAAGTATGGATTAAATTCATATCTGAGTTTTCGTAATTTGAATTTATATTGAGGATCATCATAGGTAATAAAAAGCCTCCCAAATTTTGTAATTTGCTTATCCAATTCTTTAATTCCTACATTAAAGGTTTTATTTTCATACGCTTGAGAGAGATAGAAGCACCTCTAATATAAGCATTAAAGGCATCCCATCTATTCACCAGGGAAGTAGAACCTTCTGGGTTAAGCTGAAAGTAATCCTGTTTAGCATCTAGTATTTTCAGTTTGTTTTGTTCATTAATAACAATATCAGTATTCATTGTGTTTTAAATTTAAATTTATATTAA
Organism: Lissotriton helveticus; assembly: GCF_964261635.1. Lineage (NCBI taxonomy): Eukaryota > Metazoa > Chordata > Amphibia > Caudata > Salamandridae > Lissotriton > Lissotriton helveticus. The sequence continues at coordinate 819,527,594 of NC_136067.1, read as the reverse complement.
ATTGTAAAACAATAGATATTAGAGCATGATCCGATATATCAATATTACCAATGTTAGGAGAAACCACAGAATTAAGGAGTTGCCTGGAAATTAATAGATAATCAAGTCTAGAATGTGAATTATGAGGGTTAGAGAAAAAGGTAAACGCTTTTTCCGTAGGGAAATGCAATCGCCAAATGTCAATTAATTTTGTAACTTTAAGGAAAGATTTATAAGCTGGAAAAGCTTTTGGAGGTCTAAATGTAGTGATGGATAATCTATCCAATAAAGGATCATAAATAAGGTTAAAGTCTCCTTCAACTATAAGAGGAAACGTTACCTAACTTTAGTACTTCAGTAGTTAAATTAGACCAAAACAAAGGATCATCAGTAGTTGGACCATAAACATTAATTAAAAACATTACAAAATCATAAAATGTAACTTTAACTATGACATATCTACCTTCTAAATCTGATTATTTACTTAAAATTTGACAATGTAGTCTTTTAGCAAAAAGAATAGAAACACAATTTGTTCTCCCTTTGGCAGGAGAAGAGACAATAGTATCCATCCATTGTGTTTTTCAAATAATCCAATATTTTGTCTTCAATATGCGTTTCCTGAATAAAACAAATATCTGCTTTACAGCTTCCTAAATAGTCCAAAATCGTTGTACGTTATACTGGATGTCTCAAACCCTTAACATTTAAAGAAGTAATTTTAACATGACGAATATTAGCCATAGTCAAATAGAGAGGAAGAGGAAATAAGGTTTAAGAAGAGGAGAAAACGTTGAAGAAAACTATAGGGAGTAGTAGTTCTAAAGCAATGTAGAAGGAACAAGGGGAAAAAGAAAAAAACAGACAACCATAAAAAAGACGACAATACATAAACATTAATAAGAATTTTAAGACGCACACGCGCTTACAAGCATGAGCAACCCGTTGTAGCCCAGCATGGAAAGAGCTATAAAATGAGTCAGAAATACATGTTAAGACAATATTCCAGTAGCAAAGTCATGCGTATCCATAGAACGTTGTGAGAGCTGTGCATGTTGTTCCAGGAATAATTTTAAATCTCCCGGACGTTGGAAGGACTTACAAAAATTATCTTTCCAAATACGCATTGTTGAAGGATCAAATAGGCCATATTTAAAACCAAGACTTCTCAATTGAGAGTGACAATCAGTAAATTCTTTACGAATCTTGACAGTCTCCTTGGCAAAGTCTTGGTGAATAAAGATTTTGTTGCCATTAACTGTTAAAGATGGAACTTCCCGTGCTGCTTTCCTTATCATGACCAAATGATGGTGACGCAGTACCTTAAACATCATTTGCCTTGGCTTAGCATGCTGAGGATTGCGATGGGATGGAATCCTATGCGGTTTATCAATTTCAAATTGTGCCCGAAATTTGATGTTTAAAAGGCCAGGTAACAAGTTTTCCAAGTATAATCTACAATTAGAGTCTTCAACCTCCTCTGGTAAATTAAAAATACGCAAATTGTATTGTCTGTTATGATTTTCCATAACCAGAAGAAGAGTAGACATGGGGGAAATCTTTGCTACAAGTGGTGTAAAAGCGTCAATCTTCATTTTATTGTCTTGTATTTTAATTGAATTATCTGAGATTTTCATCGACGTGCTGGACATATCCTTGTGTAAGTTTTTAATCTCTGATGCAATGGTGTCAGTATTTGCACGCAATGCATGAAGCTCGTCAAGAATTAAAGCCAAGGATGGCTCACTGCATTCCACCACTTTAGATTTTACTGAAGGAGGAGAAATCTGATTCTTCCTCTTATTATTGGCATTTTGTACATTTTTATTCTCCATTTTCAAATAATAAAAGTGAATAGGAGTAATTAAATATAATGTAGAAATAAAAAAGATAAGTGCAGAAATTGCTTCACTGAAAATGCTGGTGCAGCAGCTAAAAAAGACTCTGGGGGTGGTTAGGCCAAAGCCTGGCCCTTTCCTGAGTAGAAGCTCCGCCCCCCTGACAGGAAATCTGGGCAGTACCTTAATGTAAAGCTGGAGCAGGAGGAAGAAAAAAACACCTTTCCGACGTCTCAAACCCCAAACCAACAGCACCACAGCAACAGGTAAGGCTTCAGAAGGCTGCTACATTAATTTCCAGTAGATTCTGACTGGAAATGCGAAGTTCAGCGATACAAACGCGCCCCTCTGTCACGGAGCTCACCAGGGGGCGGCCATCTTGTTTTCACACGCTCACGCGTCCAAGGATGGGCTATTCTGACAGGATGATTGGGCAAAGGCTGTAACCAACCCCACTTATACTTCAAAGTCCGTTGCCCCCACACACACAAAGGAACCTGATACCAGGCCTGCCTTGCCTATTGCCACCCCATACAGTTTCAATCCTTGACAGGGGAAGAACTTTCCAGAACCAGATGTGTGGGTAAAACAGGGAGTCTCCCCATGCATTGACCGGCATCGGGTATACATGTTAGACTTCCAGAGCCAACCATCAGAAAAGTACTGAACATGTGGAAGATACAGACGAATGACTGTGCTGCTGTCAAAGGGACTGCCCTGCTGCTTGAATGGCTGCCTTGGTGTCTGAGAAAGATCAAACCTGCTTGCCTTCATCCTAGGCTACCCAGAGGGACTGCAAATGTCAGTTGGCTAACCGCCTTTGTGAGCTACAGGGACACAGTAAGCTTCAGAGGCCTCCTTTCAACTGACCAGCTGACCTGCTGCAACTGAACTTGACTGGACCTGCAAATAGACCTGCTTGAGTAGTTCTGCTGGAGTGAGACTTGATTCCTAAAAAGTGGACCAAGGTTCTGTATCCTTGTCTGGCATCAGCGTGTTTCCTCCCAAAGTGAAGGTGAAAATCCTGAAGTTTGGTCTCCTCGCAACTTTGAATGGGCCCGTTCGCGCAGGAATTCTGCCACATGTGACAACTGCCAATGCACAGCTCTAGTGAAACCTGCTCTTCAAGCTGATGACTGTACGTGGTGACTGGCAAAGGGAGACCTGCACTTCGTGCTACAGTAATGACACCCTGCCACAACCTCCGACGTGACGTCTGACCTACTCTTCGTGCTACAGTAACGACCATTCGCGATGCTTAGCCACCTCTCGTAGCCTCCTCCAATGTGAACAGAACTCTTTGTATCGGACTTAGAAGGTAATGTTTCAGCGGGACCAACCTGGTCCTTGTATTCGGCCCACACTACATAGCAGTCGGCCTGAACTTGTGACTTTCCCCTGGTCTAGTATGACCTGATGACCGTGAGTAGCACTTTGTACTTTTAGGTGCTAATTTCACTTGAACCTTTAGAGCAGGTAATCCCAAACACATTCTACCAGGTTGGGGTAGCTGACATTCACAAGAGTGACTATCCTGTGGCTCTGGTTCCCTTTAAGAAGTGGTGGGGGTCCCCAGGTCCTTTAGACTAACTGTGAGTCTAGCAATGCCTTTGAATTGTCTGCTTTGTAATGATATGGAGCACACAATCTGTAAAGAGGTAGAGCTCCGGTCCCACCTGGAGATGTTAGGTTTGCCTGAGTGGGTGTGCCTGACCACACAGTCCATGGCTGCCCCAGAGGGAAGTCAAATAGGCCTGGAGCCTGGAAAAACGGCCCAGGTCCCTGCCAAAAAAGAAAAGGGCAGGGTATGGGGCCTGGATAAGTCACCCCTGAAACTCCCATGGTCCAGGAAGAGACTGATTCTGAGGGTGAAGCCCCAAACCCAACAGGGTTAGCCGACTGGTAAACTCAAGGGTTCCACCTGAGGCAGAGGCCTGCAATGCACACAGAAAATGCCCTTTTCTGAGGGCTTATGATGACTGGCTGAGGAATAGGCAGCTGGTGACACCTCTGGCGATCACCTGATGTATTGGGAAAATGACGTTGCCACATGGTAAAACCAAAGGAAATGATGGACGGAGCGTTGACAATACAAACACTCACCCCAGTCAACTGATCTGGGTTTAATCCATCACCGTTCTTTAGCTCACTCCGCCACCCCAGTTCAGACATGGCCATATGCAAATCAGTCTGACCCTGTGCCTCATGGGAACAGTCCAGCCCGAACTGCCAAGCCATGTCTTCCCTGGACCGGAATCAAGCTTCCCAGGACCGGTTTCTGGCATTGCAGCCGTCTTCAGCCGGGCTTGCTTGAATCCAGTGGCAAAGTGAGCAAGGGACTCACGTCCGAGCATACCCTGCCAACTAATGGCGAACAAAGCAAAACCAAAGGAAATGATGGACGGAGCGCTGACAATACAAACACTCACCCCCAGTCAACTGATCTGGGTTTAATCCATCACCGTTCTTTAGCTCACTCCGCCACCCCAGTTCAGACATGGCCATATGCAAATCAGCCTGACCCTGTGCCTCATGGGAACAGTCCAGTCCGAACTGCCAAGCCATGTCTTCCCTGGACCGGAATCAAGCTTCCCAGGACCGGTTTCTGGCATTGCAGCCGTCTTCAGCCGGGCTTGCTTGAATCCAGTGGCAAAGTGAGCAAGTGACTCACGTCCGAGCATACCCTGCATACTAATGGCGAACAAAGCAAAACCAAAGGAAATGATGGACGGAGCGTTGACAATACAAACACTCACCCCCAGTCAACTGATCTGGGTTTAATCCATCACCGTTCTTTAGCTCACTGCGCCACCCCAGTTCAGACATGGCCATATGCAAATCAGTCTGACCCTGTGCCTCATGGGAACAGTCCAGCCCGAACTGCCAAGCCATGTCTTCCCTGGACCGGAATCAAGCTTCCCAGGACCGGTTTCTGGCATTGCAGCCGTCTTCAGCCTGGCTTGCTTGAATCCAGTGGCAAAGTGAGCCACATGGTACCCAGATGCCATTTATCCGAAGATGGTGGCAAGTGCACTAATGGGGATATTTAACGGAGTGAGCTTCCTCAAGGAGGTTGTGTCATACCGAGGTAACCCTAGACAAATGAGCTTGTTGAAATGTTCAACAAGACCCTGAAGGGCATGGTTAGGGGCCAACCAGAACTCAAGAGGGACTTCCTCTCTCCATGCCTTCTTTTTTGCTTACAGGGAAGTGCCCCAGAAGGTTCAGTCCTTTGAGCTTCTGTTTGGTCACCCTGTGTTTGGACATCTCAGTCCAGTCAAGGAGGGGTGGGAGCAAGCTCCCAAGAAACACCTCAAGATGTAGTAAGCTACATGTTGTCACTGAGGTCCTAGATTAAGCACTTCTGGAAGGAAGTCACTGAGAACCTGGAAGTCAGCTAGGAAGTGATCAAGTACTAGTACAACCAGAAGGGTCTGGTGGAGTACCAACCTGGCCAAAAGGTGTGGGTTCTGGAATCTGTGGAAGCTCGAGCATAAAAGGACTCGTGGACCTGACCCCATGAGGTCAAGGAGCAAAAGGGTATGGTCACCTACTTGGTTAGCCTTAAGACAATCATGAACCCCTTGATGGCCTTGCATGTAAACCACCTCAAGCCCTACTTCGAAGGGTCTAAAGTAAAAATGCTCCTGGTGATAGATGATGGGGTGGAAGAGGGGAATAAACCTCTCCAGACCTCCTATCTGCCCAGGAGCTAGATGTGTCAGTAGGAGCTGGCCTCTCGTCTACCCTAACCCCTGAGAAACAGAGGGACTGTCGCCATTTGCTGAGGCAGTTCGCCTCACTATTGTCAGACCATCCTGGATTATGAAATCTCCAAGTCTCAGACTGAGGAGGAACCTTCCTGGGGCTCACCGGCTACTGCACAAGATTTGCCAATTGGTATGGCACCATTGTTGCCCCAATGACAGAGCTGACTTCCAAAAAACAGCCCAAGAAAGTGATCTGGATGGAGGGATGGCAGAACATTTTTGACACACTGAAGGAGGTCCTGTTCAGGGCACCAGAGCTCAAGGCACCTGACTTCTCCATAGAGTTCACCATTTAAACAGGCGAATCTGAGCAAGACATTGGGCATGTGCTCTCAGAACTGAATGACGAGGGTCTAGACCAACTATTGGTCTTCATTAGTCGGAGGTTACTTCCTAGGGAACAGAGGTGAAGTGCCTCTGAAAAGGAAGCCTTTGCAGTGGTCTGGGCACTGGAAAAGTTGAAAACATACTTGTTTGGGGCTCACTTACGGATTTAGACAGACCAAAGACCCCTCAGATGGTTAATCAGATGAGAGGGGAAATCCCAAGCAAGCTGTTAATGGAGTCAATCTCCCTACAGGGATTGGACTTTACAGTGGAATATCGCCCTGGGACTGACCACGCCAATGCTGATAGTCTTTCCAGCTTTTTCCGCCTAAACAATGAGAACTGAAATGAGGATGGGTAGTTTTCCCTGCTTTCAGCTGGTGGGTGGGGGCACATGTTAACCCTGACTCCCTTGGGGTGGTATTCCCTGGAACGTTTTGCCTTGTTCCCTCCTGTTTTGCTTACTTCGTTTTTGTTGTCTTTAGGATTCTGCTCTTTACCACTGCAAATTAGTACTACAGGGAATGTGCTCTCTCCTTCATCTAAAATGTACTTTTAATTTACTTGTATATCCCTAATAAATCTTCTAACAGCACCAAGGGCCTGTAAATTAAATACCACCAGTGAACCTGCAGCAACCCTTGTGCCACCCACTAAACTAACACGTTAAAAACATGTCCCAGAGCTGCCACTGCAGCCTGTAGTGCAGGTTAAACTGCCATTTCGACTTGGCAAAATACATCTTTTGTCATGCCTAAAACTTCCTTTTCAGTACTTATAAGTCTCCCCTGAGGTAGACCCTAAAGGCTCATAAGGCAGGGCGCATTGTTTTTAAATAGTAGGATATGTGTACTTAGGTTGTATATGCCCTAGCAGTGAAAAGCTCCTAAAGTCGTTTTTTACTGTTGTAAGAATGATTTATTCCATTGAGCAACACTGGGCTACCTTATTTCAATTTAATAGGTGCTAACTTTGGATTTTGGGTAGATAAAAATATGCTGTTCACACTCAATGAATTGTAATCTAAGATTCTCTTAAATGGTAAAGTTGGAATTTAGGTTACAATTCTGAAAATGCCACATGCAGAAAGTCGGAAAGCAACCATATGTGCCTTCTGCCTGGGTCACGTGACTGTGAATGGCTCTGTTATTGGGGTTTTGTATTCATTCCAGACAGTGAAACAAACAGGACTTAGGTCTGGAGAGGATCAGCCATCCTGACAAGATTACTGGGGAAGGGCTGTGCCCAGCCCTGCGTACATTGCACAGGGCTTTTCCTTCTGCACAAACAAGGGAACCTGACACCAGGCCTGCCCGGGCTTTTGCTGTCACCCTCAGACAGTTTCAAGCTTGGACAGAGGAAGGGGAAGAACTTTCAGAAACAAATTTGGGGTAGGACAGGAAGTCCGTACCCCCCTCCCCCCCACACAAGGGCTGGCACCAGGTATAAATATTGGATCTCCAGAGCTCCTGGGCCTGTGAAAGTTAGAGAAGAAGGTCTATCATTCTGCCTATCTGAGAAGAAACATTGGACCTACTTGTCTTCATCCCAGGCTACCCAGAGTGACTCAAAGGGTGATTTGGCTGACCTCTTGGGGGAGCTTCATGGACACACAACAATCTTCAAAGACCTCCCTGCACCTGCCCAGCTGACCTGCTGCAACTGAGCCTGCCTGAGCCTTGCTGATGGCCTCTACTGGCCTCTACTGGAGTGAGTCCAGATCCCCAAGAGGTGCTCCCCAGACTGTATTCCTCCTAAACTGAAGGTGAAAATCCTGAAGATTGGGCTTCTCGTGACCACCAAAGTCTGCCACTCACGAACTGCAACACAAAACTCCAGTAAAACCTGCTTTTCATGCCGTTGAAAACTGTCCACAGCGACCTGTGACGCGAGACCTGCACTTCAAACTACAGCAACGACAGCCAGCAATGACTGCCGACACAAAGCTACAGAAACAACCGTTTGCGATGCGCAACCGGCACTTCATGCTACAGCGACGACCATCTATGACACCCGACCTGTTCTTTGCGCTAGTGCAACAACTGTCCATGATGCTTAGCCTCCTCCTCGCTGAATTCTCCAACCCAAGCAGAACCCTTCACACTGGGCTTCACAGGTTGCCTTTCAGTGGGGCTAACCTGGTACCTATATCCGGCCAGCACTTCATCACTGTTGGCCCATACTTGTCTTTCCCTCAGTTTAGCGCGACCAGATGACTGTGAGTCGTGCTTTGTATTTTTAGGCGCTTTTTCAATATTTCAATTCTTCATTGACTTTTTCTCATTACTGTAACAAGAGTTGTACAATAAAAATTCTCAAAAGTCACCACCAGGGCGGGAAAATCAAGAGAGTTAAATGCTAATCCAAGGTCCAACTATAGACCATATCTTTTTTAAAGCAATTAGTAATGGAAATCAAATGAAATGAGGATAAAACAAGAACACAACCAGCAAAGAAGAAAAGGAGAAGGAAAAGTAAACACACACTCGCAGTAAAGAGGAAAGATGATATTGGTTAACACCCATATGGGAAGAAATAAGATAAGATGGCAGTCTATCCACATCTTCTTCTTCTAATTAAAAACCAACATACCCGACAATAGGCGTCAAAGACTAGAAAGCCTCAAGAGGAAGAGGCCAGGGAGCAAAGTATAGGGGTCGGTATGAAATATGAAGCAGAACGTGTTCAACATAGACACCTTAAATGAATAGTTGTCATCAAATATCTGCAATTTGTCATTTAACTTATAAATAAGGTGCTCAAAGCAAGCCATATCATATATCTTGTCCAACCAGGTATGTAGTGTGGGCATTAGAGTCGATTTCCAAAGACACAGCATCACCAACTTGGCAACGCCAAGAGCAGTGGATCGCCATCTACAAACATGCTGATTTATTGAAGGGAGGTTGGGAGTATCATGAAGTAAAACCAGCCGGGCTGTCAAAGGACTGTCCACCTCGAGGACCCTTCTCATATGATCCCAAACATGCGACCAGAAGGATTTCAATGGTCACATTCCCATAATACATGGACTACATCGCAGTCCTGTAAGCCACATCTCCAAAAGCACGAATCCACAGCAAAGTGGACTCTGTGTAACCTTACTGGGGACCAGTGCCAGTGGTGCAGAACCTTAAAAAAACTATACTTAAGGCATGCTTCCCGTAGTCTTTTATTATAACCCGCCAGTAGAGTTCACAGTCATCATCCAAGAATTGTGTATTAAGACCAGTTTGCCACCACGTACACAATGCTACAGAAGTGGGAACAGAGAAACAGGAGTCCATCAATGTGGCATATAAACCTGAGATAGCCCCACCAAAGTTTCTCCAGGTATGGTTATACTGAGTAATGGGCAAGTGAGGGCGGTCAGTATGCTCATTCCCCAGGTCATGTGATAGGGAATGGGACAGTTGAATATATCGCCAATGTTGTGAAGATGTAATCGCAAATTCCCCTCTCCTGTATGGAAACAAATTGATTAAACCATTAGCGACAAAGTCCTCAATGTGATAGATGCCATGAGTCAATCAATCAATCAGGTATTTGTGAAACACGCTACCCACCCGTGAGGGTCTCAAGGCCCTGCGGGAGTGAGGGGGGTGTTCCGTGCAGCTCCATATCATCCAAAGAGCCAGGTCTTGAGGCTCTTCCTGAATGCTTGCTGAGTGGGGGATCGTCTGATGCTGAGGGGGTGTTTGTTCCAGATCTTGGCTGCGATGTAGGAGTAGGCTCTTCCTCCAGACCTGGCTCTGCGGATGCGTGGGGTTTCGGCCAGGGCAAGGCCGGAGGAGCGGAGGCTTCTCCTGGGTGCATAGAAAGAGACTCTTTATTTGGGGTATTGGGGTCCAGTGTTGTGGAGGGATTTATAAGCATGAGTGAGCAGCTTGAAGGTCACTCTCTTTTCAATGGGGAGCCAATGGAGGTCTTGTAGGTGCTGGGTGATGTGGTCTTGACGTGGGATGCCGAGGACGAGTCTGGGGGCGGTGTTCTGGATGGTCTGGAGTTTGTGGAGAAGGGATTTTTGATCCCGTCGTAGAGGGTGTTTCTGTAGTCCAGTCTGCTGGTTATGAGTGCGTGGGTGGTGGCCTTTCTGGATTCGGGGGGGGGGGGGTCCATTTGAAGGTCTTGCGGAGGATGCAGAGGGTGTTGAAGCACGTTGAGGAGATGGCGTTGATCTGTCAGGTCATGGTGCGGGAGGAGTCGAGTATAATGCTGAGGTTGCGGGCGTGGTCCACGGGTGTGGGGAGTTTGCTGAATGAGTTTGGCCACCAGGTGTTGTCCCATGTGGAGGGGGTGGATCCGAGGGCGAGGACTTCTGTTTTCTCTGAGTTGAGTTTCGGCAGCTGGTGCTCATCCAGGAAGCGACGTCTTTCATTCATTTCTGGAAGCTGTGTCTGGTGGTTTCTGGTTCCTTGGTGAGGAAGAGGATGAGTTGGGTGTCATTGGTGTAGGATACTATGCTGAGTCCATGATTTCTGATGATGGTGGTGAGGGGGGCCATGTAGATGCCGAAGAACGTCAGGCTGAGGGATGATCCTTGGGAAACTCCGCAGGTGATCTCTGTGGGTTCAGGGAGGTGGGGCGTGAGTCTGATTCTTTGGGTTTGGCGAGTGAGGAATGAGCGGATCCAATCTAGGGCAGTTCCCTGAATGCCGGCGTTGTGGATTCTGTCGGTGAGTGTGCCATGGGAGACAGTGTCGAAGGCAGTCGAGTAATCCAGATAGGCCAATGAATTTCTTCCCACCGACCGTCATGGCTGCATTGCGCCACATAGGTGCTTTAGCGTGAATATGACTTGCTATTTTCACTTCAAATTTTAACATTTAATATCTCCGGTTCTACTGCTTGGATTTTTGTTGTTCTGGTATAATTTTATTTATTAAACGTTTGAACATTGTACAGCCCTGAATGAGCTGCTGCACTGTTTATGGAAACTCACTCAGTGCTGTTAGTCCAGCTCCATTGCATATGGGTGGGCAAAGCTACGGATGAAGATTTTTCAGCCCTCTGATCCCCTGTGAAAAGAACCAGTGAAAGCAACCCATAATCACAGCATTTTGAATCCACCATGCGCAAGGTTTACCAGCACTTTCAGGTCTGGGATGAGGAACCATAGTCCAAACCTGCCTATTACTCCAACCTTTCTTCTATATCACAGGCTGGAGAGAGGTCACATTGCCACGGTCACTCTTACAGACTTTGCTAAGATGAGAAGGGGTGGAGTTGCAAAAGTGTCTAACTCCAGCCTTTCTCATCTTGCCACTGACTTGGGTGTAGCAAGCAAATCTGACGCCACCACAACCTGTGATATACGGAGACACGGAGGTATGAAAGGAACTTCCACTGTCGCCATTGGTCTAGTGGACTTATGGGAAATATCCAGATCTAAGTATTCTTCTAAACACCCACCTTGACTCTACTCAGCTATGCAACCAAACACTTCTCTCTACCAACTCATACCACACTGTATGCCCCCTCAGCCACCAAACCATATATTCATCCCCAAATATGCCCACCAATCAATCATCCATCCAACACATAGTTCGGTATGCGTAGGCCTGTCTGTGTGTTGTCAGACAGTATGTTATTCAAGTACATGAGGCTCTTGGTATTGTCTGTATTTGGCTATGGGTGTTTATGTGTATGTTTTCTGTAATTGGAGTGAATTCTAACAGATATCCCTTAAAATAGAGGCCTTTTGGCTTTGTTGATGCTTGTTTATTCATATTAGTTGGTTGTTTTTTATTGTATGAATAAATGCATAGCCCTTCAGAGAGAATGTGTAAAATGCCAACAAACTCAATAATTATGCCATTATCTATGGATAAAACAAGGAATACACCAAGATGGGAGAAAAACTCAAAGGTAAAGAGTGTAACAAAAGACATTTCAGAATATTCCATTTACAGTAAACAAGCATTGTAAACGTTCATTTTCAACATTGACTGCAGAATAAAAACAAATTCCCTGTTGGCCCTTAAGATAGAAGGTAATTTGTTCCAGCATTACAGCACGAACGTTCTGGACAGGCAGTTTTCTGCTCTCATATTGAAACGAACTTCCAGTTTCCAGAGACATTTATGGCCACCAGTATGACCTTGACTCTCCATTGCTTTGGCATTTTGTGACATTCGTCTCGAAAAGTTAAAGATCATTGCATATACCCGGAGAGTCTTCTAGTTTTGCCCAAGACCTAGGGTGATTCTTTCAGGGAGTCTTCTTAATTTATGTCCTAGAACGAGAAATATTATTTCAAAGGTATATATTCACCTGTGATAGGATGAGCAGTTTGTATTTGGGCATAAATGTAATATTGATGCAACTAGTATGCTCTGCTGCATGTGAACCGCTCTGTTCAACTTGCCCTATATACCTGACCTGTCTGACCTAGTTACTTGCTCAATTTCGTTTTCTCAATAAGGTTTGGTTTTGACTAGCGTGCGTATGTTGTCAATTCTAATGTGTCTGTTGAACTTTGTGGCTGAGAATTGGCCAGATGAGAGGTGGACATGCCAGGACCACCCTCGTGGAGAAAGCTATGTCCAGCCTGCTCAGTATGGGAAGTCCACTTTCAAATGGTCCCCTTCAAGTTCTTGCCAGTCTGTTTGTGCCTCAACTTTCTTAGGTTGTGAAGATGGCTTCCTACAATAGACTGCATCTGATTCTCATGGAGTCAGTGGGTGTTTCTCTTGTACAGCCAGTTTTTCTCCCCTTTTCTTTTAGTGGCATCAACAGTGAAGAACCCTCTTGGGTAAATTGTTTAACCTGGCATAGAAAACAACACAGTAATCAATTAAATAGGCATTGGTTGATAAAAGAAATATTATTTTCCTGAATTACCTTTCTCTATTAAATTATATGTAACTTAGTATACATGCATTCGGTTTCCATATAAATGACATCTCACTGCAATTGGCAAATTTCATGGTTAAGTCAACTGGTGTGTGATCTGAAACATGGAGATCGCCATTCGAAGACATTAAAGAATTCTTTTCGTATTCTCCGTAGCTTGTATGAGACGCATGGACGGGGCTTCTGAATAAAACCTTGAGTTCTCTATGTATCAAGTTCAGCGAACCCTGCAATGATTCTCTTTCCTTCGGATTGTTTTTTTTATTTTCCAAAGTCCTATGCCAAGATCTTTATGCATCAGAAGGCTTATTCAGTGACCTGCTAGAATGTAGCCTCTTTATGCACCACAATACAAATTGAAGTGCACCATAACAGTGATAACAATTGAAAGGTTGTCAAAATATGAGAAAATGGTAACGAACACATAAACAAATAGCAAAATGTAACATTTAGTGTATAACAAAAGCTGCCAGTAAAGTGGGAATCTAACAAGGAACCAACGAAATATAGTGAGTGCAAAATATATAACAGCTAACTGTTTTAACATTAACAATATGAAAAGGGTACTAATAAAATGTTTGTATTCATTTATAATAAAAACGATTTGCTAAACGGGAGTAAACGAAACTCTTTTTTATAATAAGGGTGTGCATGTGTTTAAATGATATCTAATTAATTGAAAAGTAAAATAACCAGTGATAACGGTAAAATAATGCAAACAATTAATAAAGTGCACTGAGAAGTTTAAAGGAACATAATTAGCAACATGTTATTCAAAGTTAGAAGCGTTATTAGCAGTTTAATATCAATAGCTAGCATTATGCAGTATCCAGTCGAGCAACAAGCCCTCCGAAGTGAACTCAAATGCTAGCCTGAAAATAAATGTATTTCTCCGGCCTAGCCCGTATTTCTCTGAGTTCAATGTTTCCACGGTCACCCATTACCTTCTTCAATGTATTTCTGTCTTGCAGTTGTACTCTATTTTAGCTCCTTTTCTCCATGTAAACTCTTGCTAAATTTCTATTGAGGACTTTCAACCAATGTTTATAAACTCTATCAAATTCCCCATTTCTGCCCCCTTCCTCTTGTCTTGTCTCTACCATCAATCTTTACACAAGCTAATTGGCTCAAATAAATTCTCTCTTCTCCGATTATCCTCCACCAGCGCCTGCTGTCTCCCTCTTCCTCTATATGCATTTTATATTCTGCTAGGTTCTTTTAAATCAGGTTTCGTCCTTCTATGCACTTCGCTGACACTGTGCCTGAACCCTTATTATCTTACGGTCTGTTGCCTTCATTGGTAAGTCTTGTTTTTCTGATGTACAGCACAATGACACTTCACCGGTTATTAAAACTAATACATAAATACATTTAATAATACTGCTAGACAATTATTCAGAATTCCTAAAGAGTAGTCCCACTTTTCCCACAGATTGCCGTGTGTGTGTCTGCACCGATTTGAGTTTATGCTCATTTTAAACCTTAAGGGACACTGCTTCTGGAATACATGGCACGCACACTTAGGGTGATTACATTTTTAGATGAGATATTGATTCTTCTGCAATCGCAATCCACATAGTAACTATAATTTGCCAATTCTTGAGACACGTCTTGACACTCTGAACAAAGTCCTCTCATCAAGCATCTCATATCACATCTTCAAGTTAAAAACCTTCTAAACATTAATGAACCTGAATAATTATAGCACTCTATTATGTATGAGATAGAAATTCTTCCTGCTGTACATTATAAGGACATTGGTAGCCATTGAGGAGTTATGTGACCAGATAGAGGAACAAGGCCGAAGACTTAGGGGTATATTATCAAGGGCCTTATCGCCGCTTTAACGGGACTTAATCCCGCTAAAGCAGCGATAATTTTATCGCTCTATTAGCAAACTGTCGCTAACAGCAGTTAGCGACAGTTTGTAGGCGATAGCGAGCGGTTTGGGGTCCGCTTCGCATGTCAGCGATATTTATCGCTAATGGCATGCAAAGTGGGCAGACTCAACCTGTTAGCGACTGAAAGCAGTCGCTAACATCGCTATCGCTTATTATCAAAGCAGGCACAGCGATAAAAAAAATTGAGCTAGGCGCGAATATCGCCAAAAACTAACACCTGCTCAGACCACTTCTTAACCTATATATCCAATGGGAGTTGGATATTCAGGTTAAGACCCTATTGGTGTTAATGCCTGAATATCGCTGGATTTCCAGCGATATTCACGCATTGAGCCGCTATCGCCGGATATTTTATCGCATTTGAGATAAACGTTGCTAATAGTGCTAATAGCATGTTATCTCTGCGATAAAATCTGTCGATGCGCAGCGATAAAAAAAGAAAATCGCTAAGCTCATTTAACGATAAATATCGCGAGTTGTTGATATATGCCCCTGAGTTCTTTTATAAGGGCATAGAACTCAGAGGTGATTTGCAACCTTCTTTTAACGTTTTGCATAGAGGATTTTATTCCTAATAATACATGGTCACATCATCATCCTTCATAGAGGATGTTATTCCTTATAATACAGGGTCACACCATCATCCTTTTCACAAACCGCTTTAATCCTTGGTGACTTGCTCTTTCATGATACAGAGATCGTATGGTTGCAGCCATCAACAATATAAGTAGAATCTGTAGTTTAAAATTAAACACACCGAAAAGCATTTAACAATTTGTTGAAAAAAATATTTGTATCAATTTGTAGTAAGTATGAAAACAATGCTGTAGCTGAGAATATGCAGAAACCTGCAGAGTGATTGTCTTTCCTATAATGACCTATAGTATTCCAAGAATAAACCTGGCACCATAATGCTCTCCTTGTTGCTGATCGCTGTTCATTTTAGAAGAATGGAAGATGGAAAAGCGAGTACTTTATTTAAACTGCAGCTTTAATTACTCTCAGTGACCGGTCTTTCACATTTGGTGCTAGAAGCAGGCATTATGATGTTAAAGCTTACATGTACAAACATATTACAGTTGAAAGGCTAGGTCATTTCGTTATGATAGTTAACTAGAGAAGTCACAACTCGACTGTAATAAGAAATTAGCAGCGTGTTTTTATAAAGGATTTGGAGGTTCCCATGTACTATGCATATAACAATTCCAGTCCAGCACCTCCATAACCTGGAAACTGGCAGAATTGTGACAGCAAATATTAAAACATCAAGGATTTAGTTCTACTCTTTTTCTATCCAGTGTCTAAAAAGACCTACATTCATATAGCTGATGCAACCTGGCTGTGAGTAGAATGAAGCAAAGATCGCACACCTTCGGAAGTTTGGGGTGCATATCCACTCCAAGAACAATAACTTGATTACTATTAGCAATTTATCACAGTTTGTAATTTCAATTCATAACAGGTGTTAATATTACCCAATTTAATGATACTTGGGGCCTCATTTATGAGGTTTTGCCGTAGGGCAGTGCCGAAGGCCTTCCTGCTGCGTTGCCCTTCGGCAAAAGAAAAGGCGTGACGGCAGCGCAAGGGGCCACCCAAATGAGGCCCTCAGTTTATTTTTATTGGAAGGACAGAGGACCTTGCAAGATTCGAACTTGTGAGTTATAGGTGAATGCATAAGTCAACTGGAAGCTTTTAACTCAGTAGGCCATCCTTGCATCCAGGCCAAAATACCCCCATGAGTGACCCATCAAAAAGTGGAAGAGGATCAAAAGTTGAGCAAAAATTGCTCTTATTGCTTTAGTGGAAGCCAAGTCCTCATATTGTAATTAAAATGTTTCCCCTTTTCTAGCAGTGTGTGCCTGTGGTGTTGTCCCTACTGAGGTTGCCGGATAGGTTCCAGATCTCCCTTAGTGGTTGCCATTTGTAAATGTGGTATGAGTTTCGTGTCGAATGCCAATGTTTGTGTTCAATCGTTGGTGCCAATGATATGCCACATCTACCGATAAATTTCAGGAGAGTAGGCTGCGCATGCAGTGGGCAGCAAGCAGGTATTGTTTTTGTTTGCATCACCCGGTTCTGTTTCTGATGTCCGCCCGCTCGCCCCGCAGAACGTAGCTGCAGTACGCCTTCTAGTCTCCAAGATTCTGCGCATGTGACCTTAATCGTTGTCTTGCGACTCTCAGTGTCTGATGGGGTCATGTGCATTACCGAGAGCACAACACGAGCCAAGTTCAGAAAGGACCTTGGTGCTTCTCAGCTGGTGACGACAAACGATAAACAGGATAGCCTTACATGTTACCTGCACCTGATGCCTGCATCAGCGAAAGTATTAATAATAAGATCATAATGAATGATGTGCTCTTACGGTCGGTAAAAAGGCGAGACGTTCTGGACTGGAGGTGCAAAAACTCCCTGGGAACTCAGAGATACCTTCCATCCCCCAGTTGAGCCAAAAGCAATAAGTGATAGTGCAAAAACAAAATATTTTTTCCTGTTTAATTTAACGAAGTTAGCATTATTAATAACACTGAATTGGATTTTCGAGATGCCAAATAAACAAAAAGCAGTAATACAATATCTTATTAGACAGTCCAGACTCCTGATGTTGTTTTCAGAGAGATAACCAAATCTCATGGAAGATTTATGCTTCTTTTTTAATTCGTTTAACATGCTCATGGCTTTTTCTGCTGAGCTCTGTTGTTTCTTACCAGGTTGCTGGTCAGTCTTAAATATGGCTACGGTTAGGAAACCCGTTTAAACCTGGGGCTGTAGCTATTTTGCTGGCATCTTGAAAGGCTTTCCTTTCAGAAATTACACTCAAGGGTAGATACCAATAAAAATGTATGATCTTTACGAAGGGAAGGGTATTCTTATTGATTGATATTTTTACACAAAGCTATTAAATAAATACACCTTTAGCTGATACAACCAAACCTAACTATAATTTCCTTTAACCTTTGTTTTTCAGTTATTTTTTTGTTGTTGTTGTTGTTGTTGTTGTACCTTTCATCTAACTTATGAAAGGACATCTTACCCCGTTGTACAGCAGTGGTTCGCTCCAGGACATGGTCAAGAACAAGGCCCCTTGCTCAACCAGCCAGGGGTTGCCAACCCTCTCTGTGCATTGCCTTTGGCAGTGCACAGTGGGGTTGGACTAAGGGTCCCTATTGTCTCTAGGGGGTTAGCCTCAGGCCCTGGCCTTCAGAAAGGCCCTGCTCCAATTTTGTGACGGTGGCCAACACCTTCCGTGCTGGCACAGAGGAAGTTGGCTTCAGGACCTGGCCGTCCGATCCTCTGTGGTTGACCAACTCCCACTATGTACAGCTCTCTGCGATGAGTAGCAAAGGGTGGCTCAGGCCCATTGACCAACATATTTTAGAGGCCAACTCAGCTGCATGTGACTTTTAGGTGGCTAAGCAAAGACTGGCCTCCTTTATTATTATTTTTTTGTTTTACAAATTCAAGTTTGGGTTCAACAATCCACGCAGACTCGTTATCTCTTTTTGGACTTTCTGTGGATCCCCAAAACCAGAATTGAGTCTGCTAACTCACAGGGAGGTCCAACAAGAGATCACAAACCTGTGTCATGAGACCCAACATGGGTCCATAAGCACTTGCCGGTGTTAGTGGACCTCAAGGCATGGTTTATTGACTTTGTTTTCTTTCTTTTTTTTTAAATAAATCTTTTTATTGACCGATCAATAAGAACATTTTCAAAACATTTTTGTGCACTGACATTTCCAATAGGTTCAGTAGCATCTCAGCATATATCTCTCGCATCTCTTCCACCCCCTCACTCAACACAGCTGGCATTTTGTTCCATACAGAGTGCCCAGATGTCCACCTCTTGAGATTGGTGGGGGTAATGTAATTACAGATAGTACCACAATAGCGATTCCAACGTCCCCAAATTTGTTTGGGGGAACGCCTCATATACCACTCTCTCAGCCAGCATACACGAGTCCATGTCCCTGTCTAATCCCCAGTTGCGGTGCCTGCTTCGTCCCCCACAATCTCGCAATGTTCCGGTTGACTACTGCCAGTCCTAGTGTTATCCATGTTCGCGCCATGCGATTGAGATCCGTTTCTCCCCAGATGTTTAGTAGGCACCATTTTGCAGAGATTGTCAGAGTATTGTTGCATAGCGCACACATACACTTCACAACCAACTCCCAAAAACTTTGTAATATTGAACATTTGGACACAGTATTATAGAATGTGCCGATTTACCCACAGCCCGCCTACAACACTCATTGATCACCCTACCCAGCTGGAATATTGTGTTTTAGCATAATAGGAACAATGAAGTACCTTAAGCTGAACTAAGCAGAACACCGCCTGTATGGACACATCCCTCTGGGAAGCCGAGGGCTCCGTCCACTTGTCGTCTTCTAGGCCATCTAAGTCCTGGACTACCGCACCCTTAAACGCAACAGGGCATCAGACTGATCAATATTATGAATGTCAGGGACGTGGCTCTCCGGGGCATATATTCGTCAAGCAGTCTGTCCTCTAGGAATGAAGAGTCCAGAAGCTTTGCCCACATTTGGCAATGCTGCCCTAAGTACATGTCATATCTGCAAGTATTGATAGGTCTTGAGGGGTCAAGTTCATAGTCACACTGTGAGTCTCATAAGGGAACAAACGCCCCCATGAGCCCATAGATTTCCAACTCTGGAGAGAACAATTAGGTTCCAATTGTTGAACCCTTGTTATGTCCCAATGGTATCCAACTCTGTCATATCCCAAAGTGGGGTAGCTTGAGTAATCTTGCCCCTCCAGCTCAAAGCCTTTGTAGCTTTGTGCCAGAGGTGTATCACCACTGCCATCGAACCATGAATGTTTTGAGTTCTAGATGTGCCATAAGGAGCCCTAAGGTGTCCCATGGCTGCCTCACCAGCTTGTCTATCCTGTATGCAGGCTTTTCTGGGGCAGGAAAATGCAGCTGTTTATGGTGTTCAATTGCGCCGCCCAGTAGTTCTTCTGGAAATCAGCCAGGGCTATCCCCTCATTGTACCACTCCCTCATGAGCCTAAGCTGCGCTATTCGGGCGTGGCCCCCATCCCAAAGCAGCATTCTAAGTTTAACATCAATTGCCTTAATATATGAATTGTGATCCGTATAGGGCATGTTTTGTAGAGCGTGTAGGACATTATTTTAAACAAAGCAGCTCTGCTAAGAAGCAACAATGGCATGGACCTCTAACGTTGGACATCACTCTGGCCAATGGCGCTGCAAGATTTTTGTCAGAATCAAAACCGGATCAATTGTGAGAATAGAATCAGAGGTATCAGAACTGTTCTGTAACTATTAGCCCCTCAAAGTCACGGGGCAGCCTTGGTGCTGGACTCTGCAGGATATTAATTATGGATTGTCACCGGTTGAATTATAAGCCGAGTAACAGTTGAATAAAGTAAGTATCTGCATCAATCTGTTGAGCGTGTCCATTGGGTCTGTCACATAAAGCAGCGCATTGTCCACATATAATGGTATTTTATCTCCCCGGGCCAATAAAGATCCTGTACCAACAGGTCTTGTCTGATTGAGGCTACAATGGGTTACAGTATCAAGGCAAACATCAGTGGCGAAAAAGGGCAGCCCTGCCGAATGCTGTGTTGAAGCCCAAACATAAGGGATTCCCCCACCCTCCCCCTGTTTACATTTACCTGTGCTAATGGGTCAAAGTATAGGAGTCACACCCATTTCACAAAGCACTGTTCAAAACCTAGTCTGGCCAACACCTCAAAAATATAATCCCACTCAACAGTATCAAACACCATCATGACGTCTAATGAGAGTGCCAGGGCACTTTCCTGGAAATTAACCCACCTGACTTAGCACGCCATAAAGGTGCCTCAAATTGAGAGTGGTACGTCTATTGGTTTGTGGACTTCGTTGAGCCACAGAAACCGTGAGAGGGCACCCATAAAACGTGATGCTGTGTTTCATTGCATAGGCCATCCTCTCTTCTCCTAGCCTTGGCCCTAAGACTATGTATCACTGCTTGTGACTGGAAAAAATAGGGGAACACTGATTGGTTTGGCGGTCTTTCTCGTTTGACCCTGTAGAGGAACACAATTTTAGCGCCCCTGCAAACTACTTTCTGCTGCAGTTTTGCTGTATCCATTCAGAGCGCCTTGCAACTTCCTAGTCCTGCGACCGGGCAGCTTTGGCAAAGCCAATAGGTCTGCCTTATAAACTAAAAGCAATCTAGACCCATAGGAATTGTCAATGTTTGTTATTTAAGGCATGGCACAGAAGAGAACTGACTTTGTGAAAGATTTGACAGAACGAATATCTTTTGTCCAAGTATTTATTTAAGAAGATAAATATATTTATGTGATTGCAAAATTGGGAATTTGTAAAGACCAATAAGCACAAACATTGTACATGAATCGATTCGTGTATCTGCTGAAAGGAATTTAAAGTGATTGGGAGGTTCAAGAAGGAATTCCAAGAATTAATGATTGAATGTTCTTGCTTTTATGGAATCCAGTGACATTATCCACCTTCACTTATTAACAGTTTATGAAATGTATCTGCTCGGGCAGGACACTGGTATACATTTCCGTGTACTCCAGTTGGAGATTATTTGCCAACCTATTCATAACGATAGAAACACCAAGTAATATTCATTACCTAGAGTAGTGTAGAACTATTTGATTGTGTTTTTTTACAGTATACAGTGCACATATGTCATACATGACATTTTCAACAAGCCACACATAGCCTTGTGTGCAGTTATATATTCAACATAAACGTTCTTAAAATACAATTAAATTACCAAATAAAAAAAAACGTAAGGAGGTAGTAACTCAAATTTTGAAACATCATAATATTGATTGCAGACTAACAGCACTTTTCCCCACCAGACACGGCGTCATGCTATGTTATGTTATGTTATGTTAAAATTTTATTTATATAGCGCACGGCTACTCAACAAGAGTGTCCCGGCGCTTTCAAAGAACCACTCAGCAGATAAAAAACATAACAGTCAACAAGCAGAAAGGAAGAAGTAAAACGGAAAAGAGCAGCCTACAAATTAAAAAGCCAAGTTTTCAGGTTTTTCCTGAACAGGAGCAAGCTAGGAATACTGCGTAAAGCAAAGGGGAGGGAATGCCACAGCTGGGGGGCCTTAAAGCTGAAGGAACGACCCCCGATACGCGCCTTCCTCACACGAGGCACCACGGCCATGCACAAAGATTCCGACCGCAAGGAGCGAGCCGGACGGTAAAAGGCCAATCTGCGCTGCAGATATTTGGCTCCGGAGCCAAAAAGTGCCTTATGCACCAGCGTGAGCGTTTGAAACATTATCCGCTTTCGGATAGGGAGCCAGTGAAGTGACTGAAGCACCCCAGATGTTCTTGCCCGCCTATGAAGGCCGTATATGGCGCGAGCCGCAGAGTTCTGCGCCACCTGCAGCCTTTGGATCAGATACTCCGGAAGTCCTAAGTACAGAGCATTCGCATAGTCCAGTCTAGATCCTATTAGCGCTTGGACAATGATCTTCCTATGCTCCTCTGTAAGCAGGGGTAAGAACTTCCGGAGCATCTTGAGGATTCCAAAACAGGTGCCCGTCAGACCAAGAATGTGCGGTCTGAACGAGAGGTCAGTATCGACCTTTACACCCAGATTTTTGGCAACCACAGATGGCTGGGCGGGGGGGCACATATCAGCCGGCCACCAGTCACGCCATTCCGGTTCCGAAGCACACCCAAATAACAGGACCTCAGATTTGCTAGAATTGGCCTTCAGACCATTCTGTTGAAGCCAGTCAAAGACCTTCTTCAAACATCGCTGGATGCTCTTTCCCGCAGGTGAAGAGAAGCTGCGTGTCGTCCGCATAGGACACGATCCGGGCCCCCGAAGTCTCCGCGAGTGCCGCCAGAGGGGTCATAAAGATGTTAAAAAGGGTCGGGCTCAGCACCGAGCCCTGTGGGACCCCGACTCCCAGTGGCGGCATCTCAGCGGAGCTCGAGGAGGCCCAGACCGTTTGTCGACGGCCCTCCAGAAACGATGTAAACCATTTGAGCACCGTCCCCCTCAGACCGATGTCGTAAAGCCTGGTGAGAAGAGCCTCGTGGGGGACGGTGTCGAAGGCCGCCGACAGGTCCAACATGACCAACACAGCCTTCCCCCCTGCATCCAGGGTCTCGCGGATGATCTCTGACACCTCAAGAAGTGCCGTCTCTGTACTCAGGTTGGGCCGAAAACCGGATTGCGAGGGATGCAGCAGGTCGTTTGACTCGAGGAAACCCGCGAGCACGCCATGAACGTGCTTCTCCGTAAGCTTCGCAAGAGCCGGCAGAAGAGAGATAGGACGGTAATTGGCCAGAACCCCGGGATCCAATCCTGGCTTTTTGAGGAGGGGGATCACCATCGCCCTTTTCCAGGACAGAGGGAGCCGACCCTCTCTCAAAGATAAATTCACAAGAGGATTCACCAAGGGGTTCATTAGCGGCGCCATCCTGGCCAGAAATTTGGCCGGGCAGGGATCGAGTGGCGACCCGGACTTAAGCGTGGCCAGAAGTGCAAGAGAGGCATCTGGGGAGACTGACGGAAACTCCACCAGAAGTGCCTCTGGCGTAGCCGATGGAACACGTCCCCCCCCCCCCCGGTGCCACCAGCCCCAGCCACAAGCTCAGCAGTGAAGGAGGCCTGGATCGTTCTGATTTTATCAGTAAAGAACCTAGCCAGGTCGCAGACCCAGGTCTCAGATGGAACTGCTTGCTGAAGATTGGACCTAGGGGCAGTGAACTCCCTAACTACGGTGAAAATCTCCTTGCAGGAGTTGGCCACCGCCTCGATCCTCCTGGCGAGATACTCTTTTTTAGCGCTCAGAATGTTACAGTGGTACGCTTTGACCGCCAACCTATAAGTGAGTCTGGCCTCCGTGTCATAGTGTGAGCGCCACGCCCTCTCCGCAACCTTACACAAGCTGCGTTCGATGCGCAACGCCCCCGTGAACCATGGCGCAGACTGCCGCTAACCCCCTGATCGAAAAGCTCTCACAGGGGCAAGGTCGTCCAATCTCTCTAACAGCCAAGCCTGTAGAGTCTCAGTGTCCAGGTCCAAGTCGCCCACTATGGGGCAGGGATGGTCCACAAATGCCTGCTCCAGCAAATCAGGCGTAACTCTATGTAGCCCCCTTGAGGCAGCACCAGAGTAAGTCGGGGCACTGCCAGAGAGCAAATCGCTCCCTTGAATGAAAAATCTGGCCAATCTTGTGATGTATTCTTATAGGTTCTGTATCGATCCCCCTATTCCTGACCCTGTTCTGGTTAACAAGTTAACTAGCAGCCATCCCATGATGCAGAAACCGTTATCTGATTAAGCCACACTACGGCACAGGAACGTGTTATCTGATTAGGTCATAACGCTTGCCATCTAATTAGACAAGCGATATTCCTCCAGCCCCTGATAAGGCATACGGAGTTCTCAAAACAAATCAAACCTATGACAACCTGGGAAAAACCCTGCGGCCATTGTTTTGATTTCATCGAGAACTTCAGCAAAAGAATGTGCTAACGACCAAGTCGTATGACATCCTTATTGACGTATCTATGTCCATCCTTACGTCAATCTCGGCACCTTACAGGTATAAATATTACCGGTATTGCCTTAAGCAAACACACGCGGTGGTGACGAGATCGGAGCAGCCAGATTTGCCGAAGCCCAGAGCAGAGCAGACCCCGCTGGCGCAGCCCCGCCTTCCTGACGCGCTGAGAACGAGACGCTGCTTTCTCCTGCCGAGAAATCCAGCTCCGGCGCTTCCGGGTAGCCCTCGCAGGCAGCCTGGAATATCGAGACCAGAGACGAGAGATACCATCCCTCATTCATCCTAGATTCCAGGTACAGAACTGAATAACCCCTTGCAGAGAATTCTTGAGTCAGTCACTTGGCAAAACAAACTTAACTTAAACTGCTACTTTCTATTCCCGCCCACGTATTAGGCTTAGGTCAGGTACACCGGGGTAGGCGTAGTTAGAAACACCAGTTGAGTACGATTAGTCAAATGTATATGTGTATGTATCTATTTTATCCATTTTAAACCACCTTATGGCTTAGAAACCATATAAATGTTTTTACAGTATTATTTTCTACTTCTGCTTTTATTGTATGCACTTTACTTAACCATAAGTATTGCGATAATATCGATCCATTTCTCTTGTATGAGAAAAGAGACTGATCAATAAATAACATCTTTTATTGAACACATCCGTCTCCTCCTTTTCTCTACAATCTGGTGAGACTAAGAATGCACGTACTGACTGAGTAAAATAAGTTGTCTTTTGTTTTCACACGACTCTAGAGATACACTCTTGATTAGGGGAGAGCAAAGTTGTCATGTTCTATGGTTGTCAGAAACTAAATCCCTTCTTGTCTATCCAGGGAGGTTCAACTCCTCCTTGCCTATTCGAGAAAGTTTCTAGTGAACTCTGAGCTAGCTGGCAAACCCAAAACTTTAAGTCTAATATCGACAATAGAAGACCTAGTTAACGTCTGGTCTAGGCCTATACTATTGAAGGTATTATTCCAATGCGCAGAGCCTATTGGGATAATAGGAACTACACTACATGGCGCCCAAACGTTTGGAAAGGCGATAAAACTAACGCAAGACATTAGAGTAACTCAGTCGTGCTTTTTCACTCAGACCCCTTTTTTCCCATAATACTCCAAAGACGTCTGGAGTGGGTGAAAGGTCATATCCGCCAAACCTCGCAGGAGGAAACTCCTATGTATGGTTCTTGGTTTAGTCAACGTTGAAGGATACACTGTTCCAAAATATTGTGCATCTAATCTTTGTTTCCATAAGAAACCTGATCTGCAAACAAACAAAATAACCTTCCTGACAGTAGAATGTCAGACACTGAAGAAGAAAGAGAGATAGCTAGAGTAGCAGCTGAACTCGTAGCAGCTGATAATACTATGCAAGAAGCAGACCCGGATTTAATACTCATCCCGGTCAACATAAGAAAATCTATAACTTTAAAACTTATAGAAAATGGACTGACACCTAGAGGTGGCACAGTCATATTCGTAATAGAGGCACACGAATATCGGCAGACAGAGGTATTCTATTCATGGATGAACTTTCCAGCAGCAAACGCTGTAACAAAGCACTTCCACCATTACAAAACAGAGGAACCTCCTGAAGAATACACTCCTTTCGAGGAGGTGGAAGTACCACTTAAATTTCAAGAGCACCTGCTCTTGTTTAATGGCGCCCTAAAACACAACAATCACATCACCAGGCTCGGTCCATTAGGTAGACCAGGAGCAACGTGGCCGGTCCTAGCCGGATACACACCACATCCAGACATTGAAAGAATGTCTGCAGCAGATCTTCTAATACAACTAAAACAATTAATAAAAGTACATAGACAATTAGTCCAATATGTAATGCGGACTTCAACAATCCAACCAGCAATTTAAATTCCACAGCTGACCCCTCATCAGGGGAACACAAATAAAATTACACCACAGAACATACAGTCCTGCCTAGGTAAAGTACCAGCTAAAAGGGAACAAATACCATTCTGGTTAGCACAAAAAATCACCCAAATAGAGGCGATGTTTCCAGACACCACCCCTGTGGATAAACACAGGATTCTGACTATCTGTCTTCCAATGGGAATCGCACCACACGTGGAGGACTGTGACACTTGGGGTACAGTCTTTGCTTCCATCTACACAAAAACGCATGGTGTTCCATCCATCTCGGTAATACCAGATGTGCTAAAACAAATTCAAGACGAATACGGTCCAGAACCAGCTTTAACTCTTGGTATGAAATTACTGAAAGACTTCAAGCAGGTCTCGGCTATATTACTAGCCAATATAGAGGGAGAAGCAGCAAACGTGGCGATCCGCCAAAGGTTAAAAGAAACAGATATAGCAGACCAACCAGCTGAAATTGCCAGAATTATAGAAAAATCCTATGAGGAACTAGGTAGAGATAGTTTAGGTGGAATACCAGTAAAACCCCAACTGATTGAAAGTCCTGAAAAAATATTTATTAAAAATCATCTAAACAGTCAAAAGAAGAACTGGGATGGAAACAAACAATCCAATCCAAAAGAAAAGAGATTCCAGTCCAGAGGAAGGTCTCCTCGGCGGAGAGAAAGATCTCCGGACCAAGGACCCAAGTCTCCCCAAAGTGAGCCCTCTGTGAAAAAATACAACCTTAGAAATAGGGATAATATAAAGAAACCGGATAGATATCAAGATTTTGATACACGTTCCTCTCAATCTTTTCAGACTTCCTCGCAGAAATCGGAAAGAAGAGGACGATCGGAACCCTGGGAAGGGCACGTCAAGTCCAAAGACAAGGAACCTGCTCATCCAAATAAGAAATTACAATTTCCAAAAAAGAAGGTAGCCAGTATTAAAGTAGTTAACAATGCCGAGAATACTGAGGACACAACTGAAAAACGGAGAATGGGCTCAGACAATGCTAGACAGCGCAGCAGAAGTGAGCATAGCTCGCAAAGTCCTTATAAATCATCTGGAGACAGTGGACACGAATGAATACCTTCAAGTGGAAACTGCAGACACCAGAGTTAGCAAACCTCACAAAATATATGAAATAACTTTACGTATAGAAGGGGATAAGACTAGAAAAATAAGGGGACTATTTTGGGATAATCTCTCCAAGGGCTATGACATCCTTCTAGCTGAAAAAGACTGGCCACCAGAGTTTGTCAGGGACTGCCCTCATGGCGAAGAAATAATTATGCCTGCCTTCTCAAATCATATCCCAATTCATAAAAAATACACACTTGCTAGAAAGTGGGCAGTAGCTCAAGCTCCTGCTTTATATAAAAATCACGTAGGATGGGATGAGGACTCTCCTCCTCACAAAATCCAGTTAAAATCACAACCTACTGCACAAAGACAGTACCCAATTAAGCAAGAAGCTAAAAAACAGGTAAAAGAAATCCTAGATCAACTAGAATACCAGGGGGTGATTGAAACTTGCACCTCACAAATGAACAACCCTTTGTTTCCTGTCTCCAAACCAGACAATTCATATCGTCTAGTTTTGGATTACAGACACCTTAACTCATGTTGCAAAACTTTTGCAGTGCAAAACTCGCATAGTGCAGCGCTAATGAATAACATAGTGCGCAAAAAATACAAAACAACATTAGACATCTCTAATGGATTCTTTTGTCAAAATATAGCACCAGAGAGCAGATATTTGTCTGCGTTCTCAATAAATGGCGCTCAAAAACAATTCTGTCGGTTACCCCAAGGGTTCAAGAACAGCCCAGGAGTATTCTCAGCGAGAGTAACAGAATTACTACAAACATATGATGACGAAGCATTATCTTATGTCGATGACATATACCTAACAGATGATGACTTGGATACTCACTTGAAGAGAGTGAACACCATAATACTTGGGTTCGCAGCAGAGGGTTACAAATTCAACTTTAAAAAATCTAGAATTGCCCATCTAACAGTCCTGTTCTTAGGATATGAATTATCAAGTGAAGGCAAAAGCCTGGCTGACAATTTCCTAGAGAAATGTGCCGTACTCCAAGCACCTAGAACACTAAAAAACCTACAGTCAATTCTAGGCTTCCTAAATTTCGGAAGAACATACATTGCAAATTACGCAGAAAGGGTCAAACCCCTTTATGATCTAATAAAACCAGATTTTAAAAGAATCAATTGGACTCAAACACACACAGAAATTTTGAGATCCTTACAAACAGACATGTTAATTAAAACAAAATTAGAAACACGTGATAACACACGCAATCTTGTGATTCGAGTCATCCCAGGAAGATGCGGATTCACATACCTGACCTCTAACGAGGGAGAAAAGGTACCAATTGCATTCAAATCACACTTGTACACAGAAGCTGAAAAGAAATTCAGCATTAAAGAAAACATTGTTCATGCAGTTCAAACCGCAATAGCTAGAGAAAAAGATAAAGCTGACGGTAGACACATCACAGTCAGAACAGCAGAATCAGCCTTTGAGGCATTAACAACACCGTGTAATTTACCAACAACAGCATTGAATCCGGAATGGATACAATGGGTGAATTCAATTACAACGGACAAAGTAAAATACTACTTTGATCCAGAATTAAAAGAATTGAAAAATCTAGAATATGAAAGAACATTCCCTCTGCCAATC
The DNA here is from genome assembly GCF_964261635.1 of Lissotriton helveticus. Lineage (NCBI taxonomy): Eukaryota > Metazoa > Chordata > Amphibia > Caudata > Salamandridae > Lissotriton > Lissotriton helveticus. The sequence continues at coordinate 819,498,766 of NC_136067.1, read as the reverse complement.
GACATTCTGCCCTTACGACAGTACGCTTGTGTAATCTATACAGACGGACATGCTCAACCCTCCGTTTGGGGAGAACAAGCATACAACCCCACATGTGAGATTACAAAAGAAGTGTGGCGCGGAGATAAACTAAGACCTCTATTAACAAAAACACACTCAGTAGAAACCAATTCAGAACAACAGACTGAAATAATAGCATTGAAAATGGCGCTAGATAATGCAGATCGCGAATTCCCGACACTTATAGTGTCCGATTCGTATTACTGCGTCAAATCATATAATAGCGATTTGCAGAAATGGATTCAAAACGGTTACAAAGATGACACAGGTGCAACAATAAAGCAAAAACTGCTTTGGGAACAAATAGTTCTTTTACAGAAAGAACTACCAAAGACTCACGTGACACACTCACTGAGTCATCAGCGTGATGGCGTTCACGTTGCAGGGAATTCATTGGCTAAGACAGCCACAGCGGTAGCAACTAAATCGGCTTCCGTAGCTAGAAAAAAGCGTACAATGAAATACATTGACGGTGAAACAGTGCTGGCGGTAAAAACGTCATCAAAAGGCGACTGCTCAGCGCTACCGATCAACTATCCACTCAATTATACATACATAATCGATGCAAACTCCGTCCCTTTTGCTCGAATCCCTGGAGTGGGGGATAGAGTAATTCCAAACATGGACAGGAGAACTTTGTTAATTGCAGACGCACATATGGGCGAGGGTCTCAGACACCTCAAACTAAAAGATTCTCTGGAAGAACTACAATCAGTGTACTGGTGGCCAGGCATGAGCCTGCAGCATCACATTTTTGTAAAAAAATGCCCGGACTGCAACAGAGATCGCAGTGGCGAGAGAAACGGTATACTACCTTGGCGTTTCACTCCAGAAAGGATCAACAGTAAAAAGCAAAGCGTCCTATTAACATATACAGGCTAGTTTCCACTTATAATGTAGATCCCCAGCACTCGGCTGACGTCTGCACTGTTATACAAAGATTTGCGAGTCTAAATGGCATATACGCTAGGAGCATGCTACGTTTGACCAATGTTTTCACTTTAGCCCTCAAGCTTGTGGGGAAGCACGGCCAAATGAGCATAGCGATGCGGGATTCTTCTCACTTCCTTCCTGAGGGATACGGGATGGTGTAAAGAAAAAACCAAGGCATAAAGCTATCTATAACAGAAAGGATATTAGGTTCGGGAGCTGGGTGGGTCAAACATCTAATAAGTGTCCAACGAAGTCTAAATAACCTGCCAAGAAATTCTCTGAAGGGATTCAGTCCGTACGAATTATTGTTTGGAACTAGGATGTTAGTCTTAGATCTTGACAGTCAGACTTCAGTGGTAAAGGAAAAAAGCTTTGATATCAAAGATCGTTTGGCTATTTTGCAGGACTTAAACAAAACAAGAAAAGACCTGAGCAACATAAAGTTGAAACAGCAGCCAACAACCACTGAAGAACCACCACCTGTCCCAGCAAGACCTGTCTGGATTCCAAAAGTCGGGGATCTAGTCAGAGAAAAGATCGCGGTAAAGAAGGAATTTGGGCCTTCTTACAGAAAAGCAGTTCCTGTCTTGTCTATCAACGGGACAAGATCAGTTGTACTACCGCCGCTTGCTGGTAAAAAGGAGAACCGAGTTGTATCCATCGACCTGGTAAAACCACAATCATGTGGCCGATAAGAAACAGTAGGCCAAGTGGACTCCCGATAAGTAGTAGAACACCAAGATTTGCTATCAATACAGAGGTCCAAACTAAGAGGCTAATCACATTCGAAACGCCTACAGAAGAACAACAAGGACTATGCAAAATGCATTGGAACTTAAACCTCTGAAAACCCAAATAAAAACATTTAGTAGAGACACACCAACCTACAATGAAGTAACAAACAAATATGCAAGAAACAGTAATCCTGAAGCAATTGGAACAATTGACAGAACTGCATCCGGCTACTTCATAAACTTCGATGATTCCTCTGAAGACCTAAGTGAATCAAAAACACAGCCATCAACAAAAACCTTTAAAGATAAAGCTAAAGAACTTTTGAAACAGCTGAAAGAAACATATCTGATTTCTCCATGGATTGAATTTTGGGTGGGCTTTGGTGCATTTATCCTCATACTTTGGCTTATCATGGTACTAACTTTGGGACGCTTCATTGAGGGAAAATATGCTAAAATGGACACAGCAAGTCAGAAAATCAACTTGATCCTCAAGCCACACACATCTTCACACGTCGAGAAAAGAGAACTTTCTTCAGTCAACTTCACAGCCAATCCTATACCGGGTGGGGTAGCATGGGACAATACTGGCTACGAAATTTATGGTCCGGTTGAGATCCTGAAATATCCACACCAAATTAAGATCTCGTTGAGTGACTTTGTAAAAACAAGCTCATTTGCTGATGATTGGGACTTTGAAAGTATAAATAATATGATGTCTGACTTAGTGATGTCTGCTAAATTTACCAAACATGATTATTTGCAGGGTTCGACTAATTATGATAGTATGTACTATTACAACCACTATGGTAACCATTTTCTACATAAATCTGCACAACCTAGAAATGTTTTAAATTATAATCAATGGGAACATTGTGCAACCCCTCCAAAAGGAAGCTCAAGAACCTTTTACGACAAATATTCATACTTTTCAGGGTTCAACACAAGTAATGCTGAAACATTTTATTTCAAATTGTCAAATAAGACAGGGACAAATACCATGCTAACAAACACGAAATTGATATATTCAGACTCATTTTTTGAACAAATGAATACTTTTGGTTTTGATTATTGGGACAAAAATGTTGAAGTTAAAAGTGTTTGGGGTACAAAAGAATGGCAAGTACAAGGTATAGAATCATTGTTTAGAGCCTGCATGATCCCAGAACAAATTATATTTTTAAATGACACTGTTCAACAAACCACCTGTCTTGGCTTAGCCAAAATCAAAGACTTAAATAAACCGTCTATTCCAAAGCCAACAATGGACAGCAATAGCTCTACAGATGAAGAGATAGACGTAAACTATATATTAAACCAAAACAGAACACATCCTGATTGGAAACAGTGGTTGATCTGGCCCACAGATACTAATAACTGTCAAGACAGATTCCTGAACAAAAAACAGGGGTTCAAATTGACCAGGCCAGACCCTAGATATTCCCAAAGACAACACCCAGGGATAATAACCACCTACAGTGTCGGCAAATTATGCCTTCAATGGCTACAAACTTCCACACTGACAGAAATTAAGCAACACCTAACTTTACTTACTGATGGTGCTGACTTGCGTGATTTCATTATGGGACCGCGCAAACAGCGTCAAAAACGCTTCATAGCAGCCTCTGTATATGCAGCTTACAATGAGGCCTGGAAGGTAACTCAAATTGAAACAGCAGAAAGTATACGGGAAATTGACCGTATTAATTTGGAAAAATCACTTTCTGTAGTGGACAATGGGTTAATGACTCTGTCCTCCAGAATTTTTTCTTTGGACATCATTGTGTCTTCAGCAATCGACATAATATCGCAAGACTTACTGTTGTTACAACACGGTCAGTCTCAATTGCGTTCTATTGTACAGCTTGGCTGGACGTTACAAAATCTGCGTTCAGGCTATGTGCCTTGGCGTTTAATCAGCACAACGTCACTATTCAATATCTTTAACCTTACTGATAAACAAATCAGTATGGCACAGAAGGGGGCTGATTATACAATCCTGAGCATTGAGAAACTCGAGAGATTACCAGTGACAATGTCAGAACGACCTGTCAGTGAATGGATAATACATGGGATAATTAATATTCCAATATCAACCTTCAGGTTTCAATACTGCCAAAAATATATACAGGCTGGCATGTACGAAAAATTGGGAAAAGGGTACATTAAGACAACATGGAACTTGCCCTATTCACATGCATGTGTCAGTAATAAAGGACAGAAAGTGTTTCTTAGTGGCAATAATTGTGCGATGTCACTAAGCGGTACACTTCTGTGTAATGAAATTAGTTTGCATGGAGCCTGTGAAGGGAACTCAAATAACCTTTCATGTCACCAGCTAGGCGCACCTGCAACAGAGATAGAACCATTCCTTAAAAGACTCTATAACGGGAGTTACATTCTAATTGTGGATCGCAGATGTTGTAGTCTTATGCCCGGGACTCCTTATCTCGTAACTACGACTGCGAAGGTCATGTGCTGTGGACACTCATTGTTCCCCAGCTCCTTTCCAGACAGGGAGGCAATGGCATGGCCTAACTTGAAAATTACTTCTATTCGAAAAGATACTTTAAGCAGAATGAAAACAGTGCTTCTTCAGACGCCGACCAGACTCACGTCATCAAAAGAAACGTATGATCTCCTAGTCGCAAGGACGACTGCAGAGATTCACTCATTGTTATCAACTAATTCCCCCATACATTTCGCAGAAATCCTGAATGAAATCTTAAATATTTCTGATACCAGTGGAGTCTCAAAAGTATTTAAGACAGTATTTTCGATGGCATTAACACCATTCAAAGTCATACTGGGTATTTTTCCAGATTTCGTCCATTCGATTTTTGGCGGACTTCCCCTCATTTTAGGACTAATTGCAGGAATCCTATTCTTGGTCCTAATATTTCGTTATGGCAAACCATGTCACAGACAAAACACCTGCGACAAGGGAAGAAACAATCCGAGCCATTGGATACCGGGACCGGATATCAAAAATCCTGGGACTATCCCGGCTTAGAGACCTGAACATGACTTGGTTTCTTTCATTTCGACCAATGTGGCATCGATGTGTTTTACCTGTATTAAGGTGCTTGCTGTGCGGAGAAGAATGCGTATTGGACACCTGTCTGACGCTACAATCGGATGCGCCTATGGATGCAGAAACATTGTTGGGTCCGATAAAGGCTCATGCTTTGTGCTGCCCTCAACGGCTGCCAATCCTGATTACGGCATTCGTGGAAACTTCACCACTACGATTAAGGGGTAGTGGAGTTCAAGATGAAAGCAGCATCGATCAGGTACGACCTTCTGTCAGCAATACTAATCAAAACGTCAATGGAGACAATCATGCGCACGAATGCATGGTTACACCTTTTTCCGAGTTAGTGGAACTCTCCCAAGAAGCTGTTGACAGCTTTTTCGACAGTCTAAATGATATGATGTTCTCACCAGAACAGAAATAGAGACTTTTAAGCAAGCTAGCACACGGCGTTCCCAACACCCTGAATTTGGCCTTCAACTTAATAGCAAAATAACATGAACAATTTTCCCTCCAGTTCACGGACAGCAATTTTTTCAGCAGCCCCAAAATATTTTTACGAATTTTCGGGACACTTATCTTCTGCTTAAAGTAAGAACTATTCTTAGAGAACTAACATTTCTATTTTTAGAAACTTTATAGACATTAGCTGCCCGCTGGTATGTTCATAAATATTTTTATTCTGTGATGAAATGGTCTCGAACCTTTTTTCTTCTGTATTAAGAACCAGTTCATGTGTAAATTCTCATATACCAATTAGCAATAATGTATACATATGCGTGATTACTTTAGCATTATTCTACAGCTTGAGTGCATATAGTACATGTGAATATTTTTTTCCGTATATTACATTATTCGAAATGCATTACATGTATTTTGGGGTGGTAAGGTATACACGATACTCTACAGTATGTTTTACTATGCCTAGATTCGTAAACATGGCCATAGTTAGCGTGGAGTGGGTGTGATGTATTCTTATAGGTTCTGTATCGATCCCCCTATTCCTGACCCTGTTCTGGTTAACAAGTTAACTAGCAGCCATCCCATGATGCAGAAACCGTTATCTGATTAAGCCACACTACGGCACAGGAACGTGTTATCTGATTAGGTCATAACGCTTGCCATCTAATTAGACAAGCGATATTCCTCCAGCCCCTGATAAGGCATACGGAGTTCTCAAAACAAATCAAACCTATGACAACCTGGGAAAAACCCTGCGGCCATTGTTTTGATTTCATCGAGAACTTCAGCAAAAGAATGTGCTAACGACCAAGTCGTATGACATCCTTATTGACGTATCTATGTCCATCCTTACGTCAATCTCGGCACCTTACAGGTATAAATATTACCGGTATTGCCTTAAGCAAACACACGCGGTGGTGACGAGATCGGAGCAGCCAGACTTGCCGAAGCCCAGAGCAGAGCAGACCCCGCTGGCGCAGCCCCGCCTTCCTGACGCGCTGAGAACGAGACGCTGCTTTCTCCTGCCGAGAAATCCAGCTCCGGCGCTTCCGGGTAGCCCTCGCAGGCAGCCTGGAATATCGAGACCAGAGACGAGAGATACCATCCCTCATTCATCCTAGATTCCAGGTACAGAACTGAATAACCCCTTTCAGAAAATTCTTGAGTCAGTCACTTGGCAAAACAAACTTAACTTAAACTGCTACTTTCTATTCCCGCCCACGTATTAGGCTTAGGTCAGGTACACCGGGGTAGGCGTAGTTAGAAACACCAGTTGAGTACGATTAGTCAAATGTATATGTGTATGTATCTATTTTATCCATTTTAAACCACCTTATGGCTTAGAAACCATATAAATGTTTTTACAGTATTATTTTCTACTTCTGCTTTTATTGTATGCACTTTACTTAACCATAAGTATTGCGATAATATCGATCCATTTCTCTTGTATGAGAAAAGAGACTGATCAATAAATAACATCTTTTATTGAACACGCCCGTCTCTTTCTTTTCTCTACAATCTGGTGAGACTAAGAATGCACGTACTGACTGAGTAAAATAAGTTGTCTTTTGTTTTCACACGACTCTAGAGATACACTCTTGATTAGGGGAGAGCAAAGTTGTCATGTTCTATGGTTGTCAGAAACTAAATCCCTTCTTGTCTATCCAGGGAGGTTCAACTCCTCCTTGCCTATTCGAGAAAGTTTCTAGTGAACTCTGAGCTAGCTGGCAAACCCAAAACTTTAAGTCTAATATCGACAATAGAAGACCTAGTTAACGTCTGGTCTAGGCCTATACTATTGAAGGTATTATTCCAATGCGCAGAGCCTATTGGGATAATAGGAACTACACTACAATCTATGGTCTGACCAAAGTACCGGAAGCAGTTCAATGTCCACCAGAGGGACAGAGGAGAACACCTGATCTAATGTATGCCCTCGCTCATGTGTGGGGCCCGACAAGGCGGGAGCGAGACCCAAAGGGGTGGTAATATCAAACAATTTATTTGAATTTGTGTCCCCCACAGTGTCCAGATGGAAATTAAAATCACCCGCTAGCAGACAATGCTGCGCAGACAGGGCCAGTCTGGATGGGACCTCCTGGAGGTCCTCACAGAAAGAGCCCACCGGCCCAGGGGACCTATACACCAACAGGCCCTTCAGGGCTTGATGGGGGGACAGCCTGATGGCAAAGGCAAGGGACTCAGAGCCCGCTATCGTCTCCATGGGGAGAATAGAACACGAGACGCTTTTCCTAACCACCACCGCCACTCCGCCACCCCTTCCCTTTGCTCTATCCTGTCGGAAGATGTTGTAATCCGGAGGGATAGCCGCCAGGATGTCCGGGTTGGTCGACTCCCCCAGCCAAGTTTCGGTCAGTAGTAGGCAAAGAGGTTTGTCCCTGACCAAGAGATCGAACACGTCAAGGGCATGCCTACCTAATGAACGCGTGTTCAACAGTAAACACAGATGGTTCAGCCGAGCCACGCCTTACCGTTGGACGAGGGAGGGACCAAAGGCAGGAGACTAGCCACAGGCAGGGCAGCGATGCTTACCCCTATACCGACCGGGAAACACAGATCGGCACGCGCAGGGCGTGGGTTGCAAGGAGCGGAGAATCGTAGAAGAATAGCGAATCATGCTGCTCGTCAGGCCAGAGTTCCGCACCGCTACGACGCTTCCGGGACGCTGACTGGCGCAGACGGGCAGGACTCTGGCAAGACTCAGGCACAGCGAGAGGCACGCCCGCTACGCGCTACCGCTGCGCGTAAAGTGTGAGCTTCAAATAGGTCTCCCCCAGGGCGTGAGGAGCGCTAGACCGCTCCCTCCTGAAGTTACTCGGCGTCCAGCCCACACCAAGATGGCGCCCGTACTCACCCCACCACCCGGGAACCGGACCCGCGAAAACGCGGTGCAAATTTCTTTAGCGTGCAGGTAAGGGGCCCAAAATAGAGCGATTAATATCAGGGGAAAATATCAACCAACTAAAGAAATAAAATAGGCCGCAATTGCCATATCGCTTCTAGTTGCAAGAATATAGTTCATCAGGGTTTGCGTCTAGAGTGACCTAGATCCCACCGTTCCGGCAACTCTTCACGTGTTCTATGTGAGTCGCCAGCTTGCTTCTTCTTTGACCTGCACCCACGTTTAGAGTTCAGACTTCCACAGTGATACAGGTCTGGGACATGTATGATTTCAGTTTGATGGCTATTACCCTTTTCGCAAAGACCATTGCCAAATCTATGACCTTGCAATAATATATATTTGTCTCTGTCTAGGTATGAGGTCTAGGTATGAGCTCCAATAGGCATGTTTTGGGTTTGGGGAGGTTCTAGTCCCCCATCAGTTTAGGAACCTGGTCTGAAGCCTTCCTTCAGTAAAGCCGAATCACTGGACATAGCCAGACAGACAACGTGGTAAAAGGTGGCCCTATCAGCCTTACACCAATATCCTCTTGTGAATAATACACAAAGGTCTATTCCGAGGGCTACATCATAAGATTGCCTTAGTTTGTTTTAGGATTTCTGTTTTTGATATTTTTAGCTATTCCTCCTCCGGCTAAAAAAATTATCTGTGCAGTCAATGTAAGAATGTATAATAAAAAAGGCTTTGGCACGTTAGTTAAGGTACTTTCATTTAGATGTTTTTTTTTTTTTTTGTTTTTTTTTATTGATTCAGTTCAAAGCCGCAAAAGCCAAACAGATTTATATAGCAATTACACAATCAGAAATAATCAAATATTAAAAAAACAATATTGAAACAAGCAGCTATATCATCATGGTTTAACCAAACATAGAGAGAGCAGTCATTTTTTCATGGATCCAAATGATCAATCATTGCCTGTCAAATTTGATACCCTTTTTGCATTTTCCTAACAGATTTAATCTGGTAAAGGTTAAATTCTAAATAAAAAACATTGTAAAACTTTGCTCGCCACATTTCATATATAGGAGCTTCTGGCTTCAACCACATTGAAGATATACATAGGCGAGCTACCGCCATAGCCATAAATAAAACATATCTGTTGTGTTGATACCCTGGAAACAAGTTATTGTCATTAGATAAACTAAAAATAATCATCTCTCTTGAGATTGTGACATCACACTTTGTGATATAAGCTAGAAATGTTTCTATAGCTATAAAGAAAGATTTTAACACTGGGCAATCTGAAAATATATGTACAATATCTGCTTGATCAGATTGGCATCTATAACATTTCCCATTGTTAGCATTACCCCATTTCATCATTTTAAATGGCATATGATAAATGTTAAATAAAGTTTTATAATGTTGTGAGTATAAGTTGGCAGACAAGATAATTTTATCAACTATATAAATTGACTCTTGAAAAGGCACAGCCAGTGTGCCCAGTCTATTACACCATTTGGATTCCTGCAATCCCAAATCATCCTGTTGTAAATTCACCAAATGATTGCATATAGTCCCAATACGTGAGGGTTTTTTGAGCATATCGATGAAGTCATTATGACAAAGCGGTAAAGCATTTGGGTGTTTAAAAATAAAATCCCGTATTTGTAAGTACCTAAAAAAGTCATGTTGGGAGAGACTATAGATATCTTTTAGCTCCTGAAAAGAGGCAATTGTGCCATCTTTAACCATTTTGCCTATAGTTAACATACCTTTTTGCCCCCATGTACCCATAGTATAATCCCAGAATATTAACGGAAGCAGTTCTATAGAGTTACATGGAGTATAGAAATGAATACGCCCAAGGGAGATAAGCTTCCGTATGGACCGCCATCCTTTAAATGCAGACACCACCAATTTAAATCTGGTTCTTTTATAATAACTGGGTTCTAAAAAACGAAGTAGCATTTGCTGAGATTGGGGCCAAGTAAAAGAGAAAAAATATCAGGGCTCTCAAATATAGGGGGAGTTCCACCAATCGCAAAATACTTAATATTCTGCATAAGACACGCCAAATAATATAATGCAAAATTTGGAACTCCCCAACCCCCATGTAATATTGGTAGTGTCATAAATTTAGACGCCCTGCGTGCCGATTTCCAACCCCATAAAAATCTATCAGCTATAGATTGTAGTTTCCTCTGTTGTAATACAGGTATCTCCAATGGTACTGATCGGAAATAATATAAAACTTTAGGCAAAATAGACATTTTTAGAACATTGCGTCTCCCAACCAATGACAAATGTAAGCACTCAATTTTCTCAAGTTGATTTCTAATTGATTGTAATATATCTGACCAATTCACCGTGACTAACTCTTGAAGCGACAATCTAATTTTAATGCCAAGATATTTAGCCTCTGTGGTAACCCGATTGTCATTAGGGCAAAGTCCTTGTGAGCATATAACCTGTGTTTTCTGGATATTGAGTTTATACCCCGACACATTACCAAATTCACGAGTCAGGTTTTCTATCTCGTGTAATGCAGGTTCCGGATCTGATGTTATGATCGCTACATCATCAGCGTAAGCTAACACACGTACATTGCCCCCGGGTAAAGCCATAGTTTGTATATGTGGAGATGTCACCAGCATTTTTCAACAGTGGTTCTATGTACATGGCAAATAGTAATGGTGAGCATGGGCACCCCTGCCGTGTGCCCCGAGTGATGTTAACTGCTGTTGATTCTTGACCTGACAAACAAATCTTGGCCCTAGGATGTCTATACATCACTTGTAAAGCATATATAAATTGTGGCCCATACCCCATTTTTCCCAAGATCGCCCATAAAAATACCCATGCAACGCGATCAAATGCTTTTTCAGCGTCTAAAAACACCAAACCAACGTTAGTACGATTTGCAGTTGCATAGTCTATAGTTGCAATGACACGATGTATGTGATTAATCGTACCACGACCGGGAAGGAAGCCATGTTGTTGATTGGAGACAAGTGCCGGAACAACTTGAATCAGCCGATTCGCAAGAATTTTAGAGTAGAGTTTCGCATCTACATTAATAAGAGAAATAGGTTGATATGACCCAGGAAGATGAGGAGGCTTATCTTTCTTTTTAAATACAATTATCCTAGCATTGTCCCATGATGGGGGGGATTTCCATTTTGGGCACCTAAGAACGTTGCCAACATATCGTCTTTAATAATGGGAAACAGCATATGGTATATCTCTAAAGGAAGTTTATCGGGTCCGGTAGCCTTCCCCAGCGCTAATTCTTTAAGGGCGCTTTCAAGTTCTTGCATTGTAATTGGCAGCTCTAGATCTTCTTTATTCACGGAGTCTAGTTGGATTAAGTCAAGTCTATCTATATATTGATGAATTAAATCAATAGAAAAATGTTCTTGGGTATATAGATCTGTATAATAGTCATGAAATACCTGAAGAATACCTTCTGATGACTCTACTAAAGTACCTTGGCTATCTTCTATAGAAGTTATACGCTGTGCTGTCTGGCGCCCCCGCATTCTTTGGGCTAGACATCTTCCCACGTTTTCCCCATATTCATATCTTTCAGCACGATGACATTTATATTGGCGTGCTATGTCCTGGCTCCACACCCCATTTATCTTAGCTTTACATTTAGCAACTTTGTCTTGTGCTGCACTACTATCTCGGTGTAGGCTTATTTCACGTGTTAAATCGCGCTCTGCATTTGTTAGATCCTTCAAAAGGTGTATCATTTTTTTTCCCTTCCTGTTGAAGACTCCAGCCATAGCTACAAGTTTCGCCGCGTAAGCCTGCCTTAAAGCAATCCCATACCATTGCATAGGAGTTAGAACCCCTATTAAGATCAAAAAACTGCTGAGCCCATACTAAAACTTGTTGCAAATAAGTTTCGTCTGAAAGCAGTTTCTTATTAAATGTAAAAGACCTTTTTGTACGCTGGATTTTAAGCAGGGGCATGTCTATAACAATAGGGGCATGATCAGATGTGATACGTGGCATTACAGACATTCTAGATCCTTCTGCCATATACCGAGGTAGAAAAATATAATCAAGACGCACAAATTTCTTATGAGGTGAAGAAAAAAAGGTAAATCCAGGATCTCTCGGATTAGCCAAAGGCCACCCATCAATCAAACCATGTTGATGTAGTAGTTGCCGTAATTCTTTAAATACTTTAGGCTTCCTACCTAAGTATCGGCTAAACCCCCAGTCCCATGTATTCAGCTCCCCATGGATATTAAAATCACCAAGTAGAAATAGTCGAGTGCCCCATAAACCCAATTCTACATTAAAAAATTCTATCACTGCAGTGTCATTGATGTTAGATCCATATACCGTACATATAGTAGCCACAACATTCCCTATGACACATTCAACGATTGCCCAGCGCCCCAGACTATCCACTTTGATTTTACCTGTTGCGACTATAGATTGTCGCCCCAATATAGCCACTCCTCGATTTATAGTAGATTGTTGAGAGGCCGCCAACTCTGTATACCCAAGATCATTCAAAACTTTTCTATTTGACCATAGTATATGCGTTTCTTGGAGACATATTATATCTGGTTGAATCAAACGTATCTCATGCATCACTCGTTTTTGCTTCTGAATGTTATTGAGGCCACATACATTAAATGAACATATGTGAAAATTACAGCTAGTCATGGCTATTGAATGGATTCCTTACGCAATTACACCCAAAAAGAAACAGTATATTTAGTCTAAACATTCTATGGCTTTGACTGAATTTTTCCCTTTTTCTCCCCAACACACCGCCTGTCCCCCCCGAACCCACCCCCCCCACCACAGCCCCCGCCCACCCCCAGTGACCCTCCCCAAAACAAAGGCAAAGGGGCCTATCGCCCCATTGATGCGTGTGAGATCGTCTCTCAAATTTGGGCGTATCCGTTAACCTATAAGAAAATAGCATGAGGAGTAAACCATATGAACAGATGAATATTCAAAGTTAACAATTTTTCCCTCATGCTAAAGAGTTTAGATATTCCTTCGCTGGAGCCTCAGTTGTGAAAAACCGATTCTGTCCTTAATATATTGTTTTTAATGTAGATGGTTGAAGGAGAAAAGCTTGAGCGCCCTTCTTTTGAAATGGAGCAATCAGCTGGCGCATTCTCCAGTGATTTTCTACGGTGGCATGACCGTAATCAGGGCGTACAAAAAATTCAATACCCTTCCCAAAACGCTTTTTATCTGGTCTTGCAAGGTCATATACTTTTTGTCTTGCCAGAAAGTTATTTAGACATATCAGAATTGCACGGGGGTATTGATGACTTTCATTGTCCCCTATTGTTTGCTTGCGAAATGGAAAGCGATGTGCCCTTTGAATCTCCTAAGACCACTGCCAGTCTTTAACCTCCGGGAAAGCTTCTTCAAAAAGTTCGACCACAAACTGTCGGATGTCCTGTCCCTTGCGTCCTTCGGGTACACCCAAAACTCGCAAGTTGTTGCGGCGTAGCCGATTCTCCAAATCCACCAATTTTATATTCACGTCGTCTTTCTGAGCCTTTATTCCATCAATGTCAGTTCTATTAAGAGTTACTTGATCTTCTAATGAAGAAATACGACCTTCCGCTTCTACCATTCTATCAGTAAAATCATTACATGATTTCGCCAGCCGTCGCACGGTGTTTTGAAGTTTTTTGCAGGCATGTTCAGCTTTAGCCTCCAGGTGTTGATCAGAGATGGCTTTCAGAATAATGTCTACTGGGGTTTGGCTTGGAGTTCCAGGGCTAAAGCAATTTTGTTCAGCGGCATTTGCTTGATCTTCGTGGTGGCATTGATCCAGATCTATTGCAGTCGTATCTCCATTAGATATTTCCTCACTCCAATTGCTGTCCACTTGTAGATTAGCTGTATTTTCCAAAGAAGAAGTCTCCACTTCGTCCTCTAAGTCGCCCTCCAAATCAGAGCCCTCAGAGTGTTCTGAAAGTGAATAAAATTTGCTATCCTTACTACTGATTGGATCGCCTTCCGCTCCTTCTGCCCCTTCGATCCTAGGGGGATCCACCTCAGGATCAGCATCAGTATCGGCACTGGCGGCAACATCAGTGATAGGATCATGAACCACAGTTTTTTGTAATATAGTAGATGAGGCAGCTGGAGAGATTACCGGTGAGACTACTAGTTGTTCAAGTGCCTCCACCAAAGTCTTATCTTGCTCATTTTCAACGTCTAAAACCACCAGATCAACAATGACTTTATTTTTCCCTATCCACCTCCAGCTGACAAAGTCTTTACCACTGGGGTTTTCGCTTTTGTATTGAACATTTGTGGTATTTTCGGAGTACCTATTTGACTAGCATCAACTTCATCATTGTTCCCACTGTTAAAATCTGGATTGTGGCGTAAACATTATCGGCGCCATCTCGTCCTTTTCAGATCCATGCGCGCGCTTAAGCAGCAACCATCTCTGCCCACTCCCGATAGCCAGCGTCTCTCTCTCTCTCTCCCTCACTCCCCAGCCTCGCAAGCATCCCCGACAACCCCCGGTCTCTCCTGCTTGGGTCGTAAACGCACCTCCAGCGCGACCCTGCCTCCGAACCACATCCCGTGCTGAACCCCCTCACTCTTTCATCTCATTCATAGAACAGGCCCTTTTGATAACCTCTTCCTCCCTGCCCGATTGTCCGGCCTGACCCCAGGCCATCACTTAGCTCAGCAGATGCAGTTTATTGCCCCCTACAGTAGGACCTCGCCCCACATCAAAGGAGCGGGGATTAATCAATGCCTTCACCCCCCCCTAGATCCGACCGATCGCCCACATTCCTGTTCCCAGCGGAATGTCCAGCTGCGCGATAGCCATCATGCTGTGATTTGGGTGGGGACCTCTACTGTAGATATGTGTGAGAACGGGCCTGAACCGGGGATCCAAAGATGCCTTTGTGAACTTCAAAGCAATACCACGGATGTCATAAATGTAATAAAGCCATAAACCTGTGTATAAGAGGCCAGGCCTCATAGATGCGGTTAGAGCACCTCGAGAAGATACCCTGTTGTCTGATTTGACGTGTTCTGCTCCGTCGGAATAAAACTTCTGTTTCCTGCCTTCCAGTCTCCAGCGCCTGCCTCTTTATTTGGTAACCGAGAGTAGGGTGAGAGGCGGCTAACGCCGGGCAAACCTTGAGAAGGGGTAATCGACCTGATCTGCCTGACCCTTTTTCCTCAATTGGCGCCCAACGTGGGGCCAATAGCGACACGTGGATCCAGTGGGAGAGGTCCTGACGACGGAGTGAACGACTGCAACGATCGGGAAGTGCACCTGCCCGATAGACCCTCGTCTGGCAGCCGATCATCCGAACTTCACTAGTTCCGAGCAGACCTCTCTCGAGTGATCTACGGTCCTGACTGGGAACCATCAGGAGTGCCACGACAGAAGATAGAGGACGATCGGGCGCTGGAATCGGAAGACAGGAAACTGTCCATACGGTCCGGGTAAGGTCGTGTAACACGACAAACTGTGAAATATTTGATTGATTGATTGGAAAATACTAGTATTACTCTCCGAATTGTTGGTTCTCTTGGAGATTCTCTGTCTGCAAACGGAGATAAATAGAAAGTATTCTCTCTTCCTTTGCAGGTAGTGAAGGGTAGGTAACGCAGGCTTTTGCCCCCGTTGTAATCCGTCGTGCCTATCTTTCTCCCCCACTGATTGATTGTTTGCCCGAACATTGTTTGTTCGAGGATTGTTTTCTCGAGAATTCTCTGTCTACAAACGGGGAAGGATAAAAGTATTCTGTCCTCCTTTGCAGATAGTGAAGAATAGGTAACGCAGGCCTTTGCCCCCGTTGTAACCCGTCGTGCCTATTTCTTTCTCGCCACTGATTGTTTGATTGAACGGACATTAATTGTTCGGCATTTGGTTTTTTGGAGGTATTCTCTGCTAACAAATAACGTGGAATAGAGATATTCTGTCTAGTCTTTGTAAGCAGTGAAAGGATAGGTAGTGCAGACTTTTGTCCCCATTGTAACCCGTCATGCCTATCTTCTCCCCATTGTCCAGTAGTTGGTTCAGCCCGGACCGCTTATTAAAGGTGGATCATCCAGCTCCTCTGGAGGGCACCCCTAATAAGGATATGTTTTTAAAGTATGGACTAGTCGCCGTAGCTTATAGTAAGTTATGGCATAAATATACTAAAAAGGATCAGGAAAGTCAGTAGCCACTGATAGGATCCTTCGATGACGCAAAAATAAGCGTGCTGCAAACAGCCCTTTGTAACAATAAAACAACGCCCACTATGCTTGATAGTTTCGGCATGTGGCGCAAGGAGACGGAACAACGAAAGAAAAGAAACGAAGTCAGACTAGAGAAAGAATTGCGGAAAGCAGCTCATTTAGCTGCGAGCAAATTGAAAGAAGAGAAAAAGGAAAGAGAGGGAGCTAGACTGAAGCAAGAATCCGAGACATCGAGCCAATGTCCCATCAGAACACCCTCTATGCTTTACCCTGAGCTACCTTCGAAGCAGCGAACGAACGATGATCTACTGCTAGGTCCCCCGATCATCTACATGCCCCCTCCATACGCCCCTTCCCAACCTCTAGTGCAACGCACGCAACCCCCTAGCACAGATGAGAGCAGTGCCAGAGCCTCGGTCCTCACAGCCTCCGCGCCGGCCGAGCCCCTTGTACTCAGCGCAGCGCAAGCAGCAACATTAGATGAGCCCAAAACTAAGAAGAAAGACTCTGCTAGGCTCCATCGATTGAATAAGGATGAACGAGCAGGGATTGATAAGATCGCAAAGACGCTAGTAGAACGGAAAGAAAGCGAAGATTACGTGACAGATATATGCAATACATATGCTGATAACCACAAACGACACTTTGTTGCACGTTTCTGTTACCACACCCTTAACGCCTATGAAGACCGGTATCGTAACAAAGGTCCCGAAAGCCTAACGACTCTGTATAGAAAAGTCGACATTGGAGAACAGGGCGAGGGTGATGTGACGGACCTCTTCTCGCGCACGCTTGAAGTCTTCCGCCACCTCACTGAACAGAGATTAGAGGCCGACACCACGACCCCTGCAGCAACTGAGCCTCAAACCGAGAGAACTGACACCATGATGCCAATAAGAGAAGCGCCACCTTATTGGGTCCCCTCACGAGGACAGGGAACACACGACGATATTAACCACCAAGATGCGAAAGGGAGGGTAGTGTACAACTGGGTCTACCAACCCTGGGATCGGCAAGACATCCTGACTTTCCGACAGTCCTTGCCCGACCTACGAAAGAACCCCACTGCCTTCTACACAGAATTAGGTACCGCCTTGGGTTCGACGATTATGACCCTAGCGGACATCGACTTGTTTTTCGGGCTATGTCTGCCAGCTGATGTGTGGAAGCAAATCCGGAAAGTCGACCACCTTGAGCTGTTCGGACATACCTGGTCACAACTCGATGGCATAGACAAACAGCGAGAGCCCGGACAGAAACCCTTGAAATCGATTCTAGACCTGCCAGACAAAATAGTACTAAAACTGAAAACCATAGTACCAGAAAAGAAGGTGGACTGGTCGGTAGTAACGGCCTGCTGCCAGAAACCACAGGAAGACGCCTCAGAATATTTCTCTCGGTTCGAAACGGTGTTCTCCGATTACAGTGGCCAGGACATGACCTCTGTGACCGGACATCACTTGTTCGTCCAGAACTTTGTAAAAGGCCTGACACCAGAAGTCTCGCAAAAACTGCAGACTAGTGAAAGTAGTTGGGCTGCCTCCAAACCCGCGGCTATCCTTCAGATGGCTCAATACTACGAACGGCAAAAGAACGAGAACGATAGGGCGACTGAGAAAAAGAAAAAGGATTTGAAAGAACGAGTGATGATTGCTCAGTTGCAAGGAGCGACGACAGGAAGGGAACAGTATAGAGGAAACTACCAGTCGAACGCTCATAGAAATCCACCCCCTAGAGACCGCACACCCGCACCCGGCGCTCCACGAACAGACCTCGATGAGAACCAGTGTGCGTTTTGCAAAGGATATGGGCATTGGAAGTCCCAGTGCCCGGTCCTGCTAGAAATGTACAAAAATAGGGACTCAAAAGACGTAGCGGGTGGGCCGAAAAATAAAGGACAGGGACGAGGGCACACAAACGACGCCAGAAATGACAGATCAGGCAGACCGAACACTTTTGACCACCCCCGACAGAACCAATGCCAGCAGACTGACTGTGACGATGCCCGCGACTTTGCATAGGACTGCCTAGGGCAAGGGAGGGATCCAGTCAAGCTCTATGTTGACCAGCAAGGTCCTTATGTCACAGCTAAAGTCCTAGGTACGAAATCTCCATTTCTGGTAGACACTGGCGCGACACGTAGTGCGTTATCTAAACGACTGATTCCAAGGGCACCCTTGTCTGGCTCACGCATAACATCAATAGGCTTTGATGGAACGCCCTCCACTAACCCCTTATCTGCACCGGTCTCCTTCGACTTGGACAGTAACCCCACTGACACGACGTTTCTGCTTTCCTCCAACACCCCCGATGCCATTATGGGACTTGACTTACTGAAGCATTTCCGAGCTACCATCAGGTGTTCACCGGGCGGAGTTCGAGTCATTCTGTACGATAACCCGACTTTGCTCAGACCTCATCCCGCACGACACATGTTCTCCATCTCTGACGCTGACGCAGCCTTACTTGACTCTCTGCCTCTGTATCTGTGGGCTAAAACTGACGCTGATGTAGGACGAATGATGATCAACCCCGTGCACATAACTGTTCGCCAAGATGCGATACTCCCGAAACTTCCACAGTATCGGATATCGCCCGAAGGTGAGAAGGCATTGGTAATGATAATCCAGTCCCTGGTAGAGGCAGGAGTGGTAGAGGAAGTAGTCAGCAATATTTGCAACAGCCCTATTCTACCCATTGTGAAGAAGCAGGGCGAGGGAGATGAGAAAGCGTACCGCTTCATCATCGACCTTCGAGAGGTCAACAAGGTAGTTGTACCTCAGTACCCCGTAGTCTCAGATTTCGCCACCATTCTGACCCTGATTCCTTCCACCGCCACTACCTTCACTGTAATAGACCTCAAGAACGCTTTCTTCTCCATCCCCATCCACCCAGACAGCCGCTACCTTTTCGGCTTCACGTTAAAATCCCGCTCATATAGATTTTGTAGAGCTCCCCAAGGTTACACAGAAAGTCCCAGCATCTATAGCCAGGCCCTCAAGGGACAGCTGGACGCCGTTCAGCTACCGGAGGGAGTGGTGTTGATACAGTACGTCGATGACATCCTTTTGGCGGCCGACACCACTCCACTTGCAGTCACAGCCACCATCCAACTCTTGCACTTCCTTGCGGAAAATGGCCACAAGGTCTCCAAGAAGAAGTTGCAATTCTGCCAACCCCAGGTCACCTACCTAGGCCACCTCTTGTCCAAAGATGGGAGAAAACTCACACCCGATCGAATTCAGGCCATTCTAGAAACCCCTGTCCCAAAGACCCAGAAACAAGTCCGCTCCCTGGTAGGCCTCACCTCCTTCTGCCGACAGTGGTTGCCAAATTTCAGCCTCATTGTAAAGCCATTACTTTCCCTACTAGCCAAAGATGTCCCCTTCCCACTCCCTTGGACCCCCGAATGCCAATCTTCCTTCAAAGAACTTCGAGACGCCCTTTGTTCTGCACCAGTCCTAGGAACCCCCGATTACACCAAGCCCTTCTCTCTCTACACTCACGAAAGGGAGGGGTGCGCTTTGTCTGTCCTGACTCAAACTATTGGCCCCAAGCAACGACCATGTGCCTATTACTCTGCCACCCTTGACCCCGTAGCGAGAGCCTTGCCTGCCTGCCTTCGAGCCGTAGCTGCCGCTGCTGTCTCTATCCGACAAAGTGAGGGGATCGTACTATCGAATTCCCTCACAGTATTAGTGCCCCATGCTGTTGACACCCTCCTGAACCAGACTAAGACGCAACACCTGACTAGCGCCCGACTGACTGGATACGAACTGACTCTGCTTGCATCCCACATCACGCTGAAAATATGTACCACACTGAACCCAGCCACCTTGTTGCCTCTGCCCGAAAACGACCCAAATGTCCCCCCTATACATGACTGTGTGACCCTCACAGACGAACAGACTAGGAGTAGAGTTGACCTCCAAGACACCGCTTTCACAGACTCTGACGGAGAGCTATGGGTAGACGGCTCTTGCATCAAACTCTCCGACGGCACCACCTCAGCTGCCTATGCAGTAACGACAGCCCGAACAGTAATTGAGACAGCCCGCATCACACAACGATCCGCACAGGCGGCAGAACTGATTGCCCTCACACAAGCATGTATTATAGCGACAGGGACCACGGCAAACATCTACACGGACAGTCAGTACGCCTTCGGAGTGGTTCACCATTTTGGACTCTTGTGGAGAGAAAGGGGATTCCTGACGTCCCACGGCACGCCCATCCTCCACGGAGATCTAGTCTCCGCCCTGATTGAAGCAGTTCTCCTCCCCAAACGATTAGCTATAATCAAATGCCAAGCACACAGAAAGGTGACGGACATCATAGGACAGGGAAACGCACTAGCCGACATCACTGCCCGAACCACAGCTGAGAATAGGACGACGACCCGCATGTATGTGACCAGGTCACAAGCAGAAAAATGGACTGACGCTAGGGAAACGATTAAGGACATCCAGATGGCCAGCTCACCACCCGAATTAACTGAATGGGCACGGGTGGGATTGAAATACGATGAAGGCTGCTGGCGGACAAAAGACACAAACAAATGTTTGCTGCCTGACTCGTACTTGATCCCCATACTGACTATGGCACACTCCCCCGCACACATAGGATCTGCCCCCATGATCGAACTCATCTCCAGGGTCTGGCACAACGACAAAATTCCCGAATCAGCCAGACGCCTGGTCCAGCAATGCCTTATCTGCCTGCAACACAACCCTGGGAAAGGAACTGTGGTACCCCGGGGAGAGTTTGGGGTCCCCGACCATCCCTTTGAGGTCCTCCAGATGGACTACATCCAACTAGAAAGATGCCAAAGCCTGAAGTATGTATTAGTCATTGTGTGTGCCTTCAGCAAATGGGTAGAAGCCTATCCAACCCGTGATAACACTGCCATGACCACTGCCAAAGTACTACTGAAAGAGTTTTTCCCTCGCTACGGCCTTTGTCGAATTCTATGGAGCGACAACGGCCCCCACTTCATAGCTGAAGTTATCCAACTAATCTTGAAAGGGTTGGGTGTAAAACAAAGGTTTCATGCAGTCTTTCACCCCCAATCTGCTGGCTTAGTTGAGCGACACAACGCCACACTGAAACTAAAACTGTCGAAGATAGTGGCCACCACAGGACTTAAATGGCCAGATGCCCTCCCACTGGCATTACTATTGATGCGCTCCACTCCCACTAAGCACCATTTGACCCCCTACGAGGTTGTATTTGGGCGACCGATGAACCTCTGGACTGCCCCTAAACCGACCTCCATTCACGACGTCCCGGATGTCCTACTGTCTGATTACTTGTGCAAATTGACTAAAACGTTGTCTGTCATTCATCAGCAGGTGCAGCAGGCCATCCCCGATGCTTCCAGGGGTCCGGGTCACGATATCCAACCGGGGGATTATGTGCTGATCCGAAATTTCCAACGGGCAAAGAGTCTGGAACCCCGGTGGACGGGCCCCTGGCAAGTACTGATCACCACCCGGACGGCTCTTTGAGTGGAGGGGAAACGACACTGGCTGCACGCACACCACTGTAAAAAGGTCTCCTCGACCCTGGCCACGACAGAAAACGTCAGCACCCAAGAAGAGCTCCTGAACAAAGACCGGCCATCACTGAACTGTTATCCTGATACCGAGGCACTCGAACTTGCAAAATTCTCAGATCCCACTGTGCCATCCAGGGAAGGGTATTTCCTGCGTCGAAAGGAGGGAGCTTCGGCTAAGTAGACCACAGACTAAGTTGAATCTCTGAACGGTAGCCTAAACACAACCAAGGGTTACCCGGAGAGAAGCTAAAACGAAGTCTGCGGTTCTGCCCACTACCGAGCACCTCGAAGATGATGGAAGCGCCAGATAAGAAGATGATGGAAGCGCCAGATAAGAAAATGACGGGAGCAGCCGGAAATACTCACTATAGGAACCCAAAGACTGACAGTATGCACAGATCAAAGACAATTGCCCTTTTCATTTTCCTCCTCTTTTGCCTCCTCCTCATGACTTCCTTCTGGATCGTGGAAGAGAGTGCACCCGCTCATCAGATATTGCTGACCACTGCACAGCCAACCACTATGAAAGAGCATCACCTGATCTCCCTTTCGCCTCAGCTCCGAGAAAGGCGTAAGGAGTTCTGGAACAATTCCTTCGTGCAACTGTTGCACCAACACAACCTTGCCGCCAACGCCACAAACTGCTGGATCTGCGGGTTACTCCCGCATGCCACCGGACACTCCATCCCTTTCATCCCCTCCCCTTTCTCAGTTCATGGCTCCTGCCTTGCCTGGTTGATCCTCTTGCAAGAGAGCTACAAGGACAACGCCACTTCTGGTCAAACAGTGTCACACTTCTACCATGGGTTCTGGCTGAACAAAACCGGGAGGACATCTGCTCCCTTTTGTCCTTTGACCTCTGGTTCCTCCTTTCATATGGACATCCCTGCAAAGAAACGAGTTGAAATGCAGGTGTTCCATAATCCAGCCAGACCCACCTTCTCCTACCTACGGAAACGAACTACTGCCACTCTGACTGTGGCTCTGTCTGTCATCAATGTCACGGGCCTCGTGTGCCTCGAAGGCCTGGGAACGCAGCTGGTGGGTCGCAGTTCCTGCCACATCACCAGAACATTGGACTCAATTGATCCCCCCTCCTTTGTTGCTTCTCCGAATATGTACTTTGTTTGTGGCACCAAAGCTTACACTTGGCTTCCAAAAGGTTGGGGGGGTACTTGCTACATTGCCTTCGTTCTCCCTCCAACGTACGTGGCACCAGCAAACCATCACCGGCAGAAGCGCGCAAGAGACATTGAACAAGCCGACTCCACCGGAGCACAGTTCCTGGATGCAGTGAAGGGACTTGTTCCTCTGTGGGGCCCAATGGCAAACAGCCGCGCCATCCGACACCTGACCCAGGCAGTAGAAACGACCATGAACATCACGGCTGGCATCCTCACTAACAATACGGCCGAGCTTCAGGCAGTCCGCCTGGTGGCTCTTCAGAACCGCCTTGTTCTAGATGTGGTTCTAGCTGACCGTGGAGGAGCATGCCGCATCATCGGATCCAGCTGTTGCACCTACGTGCCAGATAACTCGCCCTCAGTCTACAAAGCTATCGAGCACCTCCACAGACTTTCCTCAGAGGTTCACCAGGAGCAAGAAGGATGGTCGCTTGGGAGCTGGTTTTGGGGCACTTTGAAGGACTGGGGATGGAGGTTGTTTACATTTATATTGATACCGGTCGTGGTACTGTGTGGGTGTTGCCTAGGTATTCAATGCTTGCCACCTTTGTGCTTACTCATCGCTAACTGCATGTGCCCTAAGACTCCGAATTTCGACACTGAACGTATGAACGCTTTGTATGATATCGAAATACGTAATCTAATGGGGATAGACATAAATTGACAAGCTGGCTAGATATGTTGAAAAGGGAGGACTGTTAAAATCTGGATTGTGGCGTAAACATTATCGGCGCCATCTTGTCCTTTTCAGATCCATGCGTGCGCGTAAGCAGCAACCATTTTGATTGCCATGGCCTCTCTGCCCACTCCCGATAGCCAGCGTCTCTCTCTCTCTCTCCCTCACTCCCCAGCCTCGCAAGCATCCCCGACAACCCCCGGTCTCTCCTGCTTGGGTCGTAAACGCACCTCCAGCGCGACCCTGCCTCCGAGCCACATCCCGTGCTGAACCCCCTCACTCTTTCATCTCATTCATAGAACAGGCCCTTTTGATAACCTCTTCCTCCCTGCCCGATTGTCCGGCCTGACCCCAGGCCATCACTTAGCTCAGCAGAGGCAGTTTATTGCCCCCTACAGTAGGACCTCGCCCCACATCAAAGGAGCGGGGATTAATCAATGCCTTCATCCCCCCTAGCTCCGACCGATCGCCCACATTCCTGTTCCCAGCGGAATGTCTAGCTGCGCGATAGCCATCATGCTGTGATTTGGGTGGGGACCTCTACTGTAGATATGTGTGAGAACGGGCCTGAACCGGGGATTCCAAAGATGCCTTTGTGAACTTCAAAGCAATACCACGGATGTCATAAATGTAATAAAGCCATAAACCTGTGTATAAGAGGCCAGGCCTCAGAGATGCGGTTAGAGCACCTCGAGAAGATACCCTGTTGTCTGATTTGACGTGTTCTGCTCCGTCGGAATAAAACTTCTGTTTCCTGCCTTCCAGTCTCCAGCGCCTGCCTCTTTATTTGGTAACCGAGAGTTGGGTGAGAGGCGGCTAACGCCGGGCAAACCTTGAGAAGGGGTAATCGACCTGATCTGCCTGACCCTTTTTCCTCACCATTTTGTTTTGACTTTGCCGCCAGGGCAGCCCGAGTCCCAATCTGGTTCTCACCACTGGGTCTTGTTTTCCAGCCACGGGCTGTTTTAGGACCCATAATAGATAAATTACTAAACACACAGCAGGGTTCAAAAAAAGAAAGAGAGAATCTCTGTTTCTCAATCTTTCACTCTGTCAATTTAGAATTAATAGCCAGAAAACAGTGGGCAGCGTTATATCACTATACCCAATTCTGAAAAGTTTGTCAGCATTGGCAATATTACAGCAGGTTTATTTCAGCTATTTCAACTATTACACCAGCCCTTTTTTTCCTATTTTTAGCTCCCCTTCAATTGCCAGACTGAAGTTCACTAATGAGTGGTGGCAAATAGCTTCGTAATATCCTCCAGTCTATATAAGTTTTATTTGTTTGTTTTAGTTGTCTGTTGTTTGTTTGTTTGTTGTCTAACGCCAGCTCTATTTCAAATCACTTTCGCAAGTTCGTAAACCCCTTAATACCTTGACTCCGGCGTTTACTTAACAAGTTAACAGGTTGCTTCTAAACGCTGTTGCCGTGACCTCTGAATATTTCTGGGCACTGCCGTAGCCGTTGTAGCAACCGCCCGTCTCCCCCAACACGTTTCTTTCGTCTTAACAAGTTAACAGGTTGCTTCTAAACGCTGTTGCCGTGCCTAGATGGTTTTGTGTTGGACATTTGTTTGTTACTCTCAGAAGTAAATTGTTGACTGCACGTCTCTGTAACTGAGAGCTTCTGCATAGGGCATGTTAATACCATTAAACTGGAAAATCATGAAAAATTTTTATCCATAGTACTTAGATACTGCAAAAAATACTGAATTAAGTGCTATAAAAACAAGATATTGATTTAATTTTCCATTAATCAGTGTGGACTTTGTAGACTTGTGTCTTGTTAAATGAGATATTGTACAAATTCTTTTCTTCCCTTCAGCCAGTAGCAGGCTACAACCCGAAAAGCTAACTAGATATTCCTTTCAGGCAACAAATGAGCAACTCTAAGTGCAGTAATGTGGAAAGAATTTCCATGGATACGGAGAAAAATATGTACCACGTGTCTTTTTCTGTGTAGTTTCAGCCATCGTATGTCCCACTATGCTGTAAGAGGACAGATTATTGCATACTGCAATAGCTTGAAGGCTCTGCTGGAGGACTTCCCCACCATCAGAAACACCAATTTCATGATTGGGCAGCCCCAAGAGAAGAGAGGAGAAAAGGAATCCCAAGAAGGGCTCCAGGCAGATCCCAGGTGGGTGCTCATAAATGACTTCTTAATCGACAGGTATAATGACGTATATGGCAGCAAATCCCGCTACATTCACATCAAAGGAATGTGTTTGAATTGTATCATATGCTTGTGAATGACGACCTGTTTAGAAAACTGTCATTTAACAGCAGAACATGTACAACACGGGTAGTGACAATGCACATTTCCTCACAGTGTTCTATCAAAGTATCTCAGTTTTCTGCTTTGCAAAGCCATTTATTAAAAGTGACAGGGAGGACACTGATCATGTCTCGCCATACAGCGGTCTGGCTGTCGATACTACCATCAGTTATTCAGGGTTTGTAAAGCACAACTACTCACCAGTGAGGGTCTCAGGGCACTGGGGGGGATGTGGGGGTGTGTGGCGGGAGCTCCATTGACTGCTGGGGTCATCCAAAGAGCCAGGTCTTGAGCTCCTTCCTGAACTGGGGCAATGTGGGAGATTGCCAGAGGTAGCAGGGGAGGTTCTTCCAGGCTTTGGTTGCGAGGCAGGAGAAGGACTTTCCTCCTGTTCTGGTCTTGTTGATACGTGGAACAGTGGCCAGAGGGAGCTGGGCTCATCAGAGGTGTCTTTTGGGTGCGTGGAAGGAGAGGCAGTTGTTCAGGTATGAGAGTCTGGTGTTGGGAAAGGCCATAAACTGAGAAATGGTTTCAATAAAACAGGCAATCTGATATGTCAATACCATACAAACACTTAGGGCCAGATGTAGGAAGGCAAATACCGGTCGGTAACGGCCGATTTTGGCCGTTACTGACCGGTATTTGCAGATGGAGATGTAGGGGCCTGAAAATGTTACAAATCGGTATATTTACAGATTCTGTAAATTTACCGATTCGGTAAAATACCGAATTGGTATATTTACCGAATCGGTAAATCTACATGTAGGTGGCACTGTAATCAGTGCCACAGGCCCTTACCGAATCGTTATTTACCATGGAATACTGTAAATAACGAATTCCTGTGTACATGCACATCTGTGCATGTACACCTGTGCCATGTGGCCCTAAGGGCACGTATGTGTGTCACATGGCACACAAGCCAGAAACAGGGGTGCAACAGGGTGTCAAAGTGACACCCTGTCCCCCTTGGAAATTCAGTATTTTTACCGTTTCGGTAATTACCGAATCTGTATTTGCTATTGATTCCTATGGGCTTCAAGGCCCATAGGAATCAATGGCAAATACTGATTCGGGAATTACTGAATCGGTAATTACCGAATCTTACCGATTCGGTATTTTTACCGATTTTTTTTCCTACATAGCAATTACCGATTAGTAAATACCGAATCGGTAAAATTCGGTATTTACCATTCGGTAATTTGCTATTACCTACATCTAGCTCTTAGTTGGGTAAACAGAGAGTGGGGATCATGGCTTATTGTTGCAGCCCAATCTTCACCACAACTGCCCTTGAGGCAGGTTCTAGTGTTTCGTTGCTGAGCATCTACATGGTGTTGGACGTTGTAGAGCTGCTTTGTGTGATTCTTGGGTGTTTTCATGTTAGCCCAGGAGTGGTGGAGCTGGGACAGTCCTAAGGCCTGGCGGTGGTGGTGAGGATTTCATGACTACTTACATATGCAGAAATTTTTGTATGTCCCTAGCCACCATGATATTGTTTCTAATTCCTGTTATCCAATTTCAAGATGGGTGACCTACATTTCCTGGGTCGCATGTCACCTTACATTTTTAACACCGTAGCGCCTCTGTGTTGTAAGGATAGTGTTGTGATGCTTCATTCCTACTTTTGCTTATTATTTTTGTCCTTGTCCTTTTTACCCCCTTTTCACTCAAAAATGTTTGTCTCCTACTTCTGCATTAGAGTTGTCAGTACTGATACTACCTTTTTATGTGACTGCAAACCTAACTTAAATGTTTTATGGCTGTTTTGTTACACTGTTTTGTTGCGCCATTGGCATTTGTGTCCAGCTATGTGACTTCTGAGAACACTGTTTCGCGTTGCACCTTTTGCTTGCTAGCAAAGTGGCTTCAGATCAGTCACGCTTTTCTCAGATATTAGAAGACAATAGTAAAGGAGCTACCAGGATGAGGCTCAGCCACTGAACAAATTGTCAGAAATGGGGTTATTAATTTGGTTAAGGGTAACTGTACCAACTCAATAAATGTCTTCTGGTTACGTTGAAACACAGTTCTAAAAGAATTTCTGCTCAACCCCTGATAGCTATTGCACAAGCAGCAGACAGTTACCAGAGAAGTGTGCGCCAAGTTTAAGCAATACCAACAAATCTAAAATAAAGAGCACAACACACTAAAATTTCCAAACTCATTTTGAAACATGGGATAAACCATTAGTAAGTAAAAAGATGTTAAGATCCTAAACATATGATAAGGGAAGCAGATATACTATTCACAAATGACTGGGCTCTAGGAGCAATTTTAGGTTGACAATGAACAAGGAGAGGTCAGATACACCAAGCGGGTTATCCCTGTCAAAGTTTTTACCGTCTAACTTGGTCTTTTTTATGGAAGTTGAAATCTTCTAGTGGAGTAAGGTCCAAGGTTGAGGCCGGCGAGGGTCCCTCGAAGTCAAATACATTGTCATCAAGCTCCCACTGAAATGGTTGGTTTAGGCACCAAAAGCTCTGAATGGGACAAACCTGGATTTTATCATCTGCGAGGTAGCTCAGCAGATCAGATAAATGTACTGCCTCACTCCAGTCCAAAGATTAACCTTTGGGCTTAGTGATTTTTCTGGAAGTCAAAATCTTCCAGCACAGCACGCCTGTAAACTTTATGTGTTCTGTACTCAATGAGGTTATGTACTTTCGCCACGAGGTCCCACTGAAACAGTTTTCATAGCAGCAAAAAACTCCAAGCAGGACAAACTTTTTCCCACCTAGGGTGCAACTTTCCTGGGCACACTTCAGCAAGTTGTCCCGGTCTTCTGGAGAGTAAAAAAATGACTAATTCCAAACTTTTTCTTAGTTCTGAAAAAATTCCTCCTGGACAATCATATTTACCCAGATCCTTAGGGTAGGCTTCTAGGTACGTACCAGGTCTCTCTCAGGCCATTTCTTCTGCAAGATCTAGTTTCAGTGGTCTGCTGGGCCTTCTTGGTATTTGGTTTCTTTACACCGTTTGTGTCCCTGAAGAAGGAAAACTAGTGGTTACCACTCGACCATTTGAGGGCAGTTCCACTCTCTGGTTCTCTAGCAGTTAGGAGTCTGTGAGTCCCTTTGTGAGTCCTCTTCTTCCAGCAAGAGTCAGGAGTCGTCTTCCAGAAAGGCTTTCGATTTCAGGTGGAGTCTTCCCAGGTCTGAGAATGTTCTGAGGAGGTGGTGGTGGTAGAGGTAGATGTGCCAGATTTATCCTGTGCACTAGTCAGTGATTGTAGAAATTCTACCTCCAATCCTGATTATTTTCTCACAGTACCCCCCACCTCCTTTTCCAACATTTCCTCTGCTTACTGAAAAATTACACAGGAGCCTCTGTTACTAGATGGTAAAAAAAGCTGCCATCAGCCATTACTCTATTCAGATGAACTCTACTCCTACCTGACACGGTCAAGTATGATTTTCCCTCCTACTGTGACTGGGGTCTGGCTGTCTGGGAGGGCCCTGATAAAGAATAGGAAAAGCCTCCCTTGGCGGCTCCAAGTCAAAAGAGGTAGTGCTAAAATTGCTGTTTGGTCTGCCAACTTTTCCTGCCCACTCCCACAGAGCTAATCTCTGCTAATTGGCCAGCAGCTTATACCCATTTCCCCTTCCTGAGCTCCATTGTCCTATGAGCTAGGGTTGTTTACTCTCCCAGTCAAAGATTAGCTCTGAAGGCAGGATGAGTGGCACACCTGATTTTAAGACAGTCTGGTCAAGGAGCCTAAGGTACATTCTTAAAAAATTGCTTTTCTGCTTAAGTCATAAGCAGGAAATGATGTTCATACATTTTTGTAGCCTTTTCCTAAGTGGGGAGAGAAAAGTAGGATGTTAATCCCACATAAAAATATGTAGGGAAAGTCTACAGAGTCTACATAGTGAAATAGCTTTTGGCTTTTATTTCATTGTGAGGGCACACTCATCTCAATATATAATTCACTCTGTTTTTATTTATTAGCACTCTGGCCTATGGCCTTACTAAGCACATTTTATGGATGACTCGTGACTTTATAAAAAGAGGCTCTTCCTTTATAGCAAAGACATTTTTACCTGACATGTGTCACTGCAGTGCATTTAAACTGTACCCTAGCTGAAGAACAGTGGTGTTCCTGATAGAAATATATATTTGTCATATATGTGGATAGTGAAACTACAGCCCAAATATGACAGTTAACTTTCCAGTTAAAATGTGCACTTTAGGCACCATTGACAATGGAATTAAAAGGAAATTAATTATGCCAAATAGGGAGTTCCAAATTACCGAAAAGGTTAAAGAGGGAAAAAAGCACTTCTCTACTGCTTAGAAGTAGTAGAGTGTGCAGAGTTCTAAAGCAAGCAAAAATAGGGTGCAGAAACGTCTTGGGTGACCGTGTAGAACAGGTGTATTTGCTGAAGTATGATATGCTGAACAATAGAAAAGGATAACATTCCAGACATTTGTATTTTCTGAGAAAGAATCATGTTCCTTAAAAAAAGTTAGTAGAATACAATTCTAAATATTTAATCATCTAATATCACATTAGGTCATACAATGTCTGAGCTTTAGTTGAGAATGTGGGGAAGACATGTCAACAAGCTGCTATCCCTCAATTCTGACATTGGAATATAGGCATTAATCAAAATGTGCACATTGGTGGTTAAAGGACTTTTTTAAATATCCAAATGTGACATAATGAAAGAAAAGCACCATGTTTATGAAAGCTATGAGATGTGTAGATAGATGTGGAAGTGGGGTTAATGTTGATAATCTACAAAAAGATCATCTTTCTTTTAATGCCCATGTCTCCTACCGATGCTGATGTAATGTCGGAACGAGGCATTTAGTATCTTCCTTAGCCATAAACCAATCTATAGCTATGCAGCCTGTTACACAGAAACATTGATAGTTTAAAAAAACTTCAAACCATTTAAACACAATCAGAGTCTAAAGGTGTACTGGTCCCAGGCTCTCCTTCTGGATACTTGAACATTGTGCTCTGCTGACCAGATATGATAGAGCAAGCTGATAGAACTGAAACACCAGAGGCAGGGTGACAATTGATACTACACCAGAATGGCTCACACAGATTGACCCTCCCAGCAGTTTGTTTTGCCTGTGTGAAACTGTAAGCATTCTCTACTTGTAATTGCAATTGCCATTAGAAAGCATCCCTAAGAATTTCTTCCCATTCCAGTAAACATCTTTCTTTTCAATTTCATAAATATAAATGTAGGAAAATGAAAGTCTTGTGAAACTGTAGTTTTGTTCCAATAATTGTCATTGCATGTACATTTAGGCCACGTGTTGTTCTTTTCATACTCCTTTCAAGCACAGACAATGTTGGTAAGAGAGATCATAGGGTTATTACATCTGCGGCTACTTAAAAGTCAACCCCTTCTAAACTGAATTCATTAATATGGTATTATTAAACACTTAACATTCCCTTACTGAATGCATGACATTTTTGGACTTCACACTAGATGAAAAATCTGAGTTCACATGCTCACAAAAAGTCCTTAGCCAAGGGTGTCCAATTTTAACACCGTCTTTTTTGAGGATGTAACCCTTCATCCCTGAATTGTTTTTTTAAATGATGGTACAGTCTCTATGTAAGAAATTGAGTTACTAGTTGAGGGGGTTGAGAGCACCACTCAAATAATAAATACATTTTTTGTTAGAGTGAACCACAAAAGTCACTAGATAGACCTGTGCTTAACCCCCTGGTAAATTGTCACAACATAGAGGCAATGTGTTTAGTATTTTTTCAGCACTCAAACATTAATAAAGTGAAAATACAACACAAAAAAATACAAAACCAATTTAGGAAAATAGAGCACATTTTAGTAAATTAAATGACACTAAAACGATAACGGTTCAATTCATAGAACCAAAGCTATGAATTTTTTAAGTTTCAGGTAAAAATAGTACCAAAAATCTAAAAGCACAACAATTGAGGTTATTTGGTCACACAAAACCGAGGGAAATTCGCAAGTTCATGTGGACCACAATGGACCAAGGGTCGAATACAGGGACCAGGTTTGTCCCCGTGGAGAGTTTACCTTTTCATTCAGTCCAGTTCCACGCAAGGAACCTCAGTCGTGGCTTCACGTTGGTCGGGCCAAAAAGAGATTGTTGTTGATGGGAATTGCAGGTTGCGTTCAGAACTTCAGATTGGTGGGAGGCACAGGCAGTAATTGCTGACTGGAACAGCAGATCTCCATTGGAGATGCAGGTGGTAGTTGCTGGCACAAAGAGCACACAACGTCTATATGTTCACTTGGAGTCAAGGGCTTGCAGGTTGGAAGAGTACACTCTGGCAGCAGCAAATGGTCTAGGAACTGTGGATGCACTGCTTGGGGGTCAAGCTTACTCCAGCAGAGGCCAGTAGCAGGGTCCAGTCAGGTACAGTTGGTGCTGGTCAGCTGGGCAGTTGTAGGGAAGACCTCTGGAAGCCTGTTGTGTTGCTGTAGCTCAAAGAGGAGGTCAGTCAGCTGACTTGGGGAGTCATTTCTTGGATCCTGGGTTCAACGCAAGCAGGTCCAGTCTTCCTCCTTCTTATGAATCTTCAAAGGTCCATGAGTGTTATGATGAGAGATTCTGAAGGTGCCACTTGTATACCTAGTGGCAGTCTGTGTGTGTGTAGGGGGGAGGCACCACCTTTGTCTAACTCTAACTGGTTCTGTTCAGTTGTCTTCCCTTGATCTAGATCTGGTTTCAATCTATTTAGGGTAGTAAAGGGCAGGCATGCCCAGGTGTGGGCTGCAGTTGCCACTTGCAGAGCAGGCAGCTTTATAAGTCAGGAAGGGGAGGCACAGCACTCAGGCTACCCTTTGAAGCTCAGGAAGGGCTAAGTACAACCCCAGGCCATCCTACTCAGGAGCGACACCCGTCCCACACCCAAGGCAATTTGCCCCCTTTGTGAAAGGAACAGAGCTCACACCACAGATGAGCCATTAACAGTCATGTGACCTGGGACACTGGCTGAAAGGCACATTTGGTTTAGGCAGAAAATGTCAACTTTCTAAAAGTATAATTTTCAGAATAGTAATTTAAAATTAAACTTCATCACTAAAGATTATATTACAGTTCAAATAAGTAAAGACGTATTTATATATGCTCCCAAACTGGTGTTATCACTTATTAGGTGTAATAGGATTACCCAGTGTTATTCAATGGGAGAGTTAGCCTTGCTACAGTAAAAAACAACTTAAGTAGTTTTCACTGCCGGGACATGTAAAACTTAAGCACCCATGGACTACTTTTTAAACACCATGCATTCTGCTGTATATGTTTTAGGGCTTACCTTAGGGGAGACTAATAGGTATTAAAAAGGAAAGCTTAGGCCTGGCAAAAGATTTATTACCTCAGGTCAAAATGGCAGTTTAAAAGTCCATACAGGTTGTAGTGGCAGGCCTGGTACATGGTTTAAGGGGCTACTTTAGTGGGTGGCACAAGAGTGCTGAAGCCCACTTGTAGCATTTAATTTACAGGCCCTGGTCACATGTGGTACCATATACTAGAGATTTATATAAAAAATGTAAGTGTGTCTATTAAGTGTACACCAATTGTACCATGTTTGGAAGGCAGTGCATAAGCTGGTTAGCAGAGGTAAAGTGCTCAGAGTCCTAATTCCATCAACAATGGGTTCAACAGAAAATAGGATAGTGAAGGTAAAAATCTGTAGGAATACCACACAAAAGATGACAATTTCCATACCTTAGTTCTGTCAAGACTGGACTATGAAATCTTGCACTCACAGGTATACCGAAGATCCATCTTGACATTTAAGGCAGGTCTTCATCCTTCAGCTAGATTTGTATTGGGAGTAAAAAACTTCATGTGGTCACCCCTCTCCTAATCCAAGCAAGAGTTATCTTGAAAATGGTCTATATTATTTGCAAAGCCATCACACCAATGCCATGAAATAATTGCCCGAAACACTGATTATTGCAGGTGGGAGTAACTTACATTGGCATTCCTACCCCTTCTGATGGAACTTTCTATATTCAGTAAATATTTGGTTTAGGTGAAGGTCAGATGGATGAATTGGTTCAGTGAGAAGACTAAGCCTTTAAATGTCAACATTACTATCATTACATTGGGTAATGGTAACGTTTGGTATCCACAATTT
The DNA here is from genome assembly GCF_964261635.1 of Lissotriton helveticus. Taxonomy (NCBI): domain Eukaryota; kingdom Metazoa; phylum Chordata; class Amphibia; order Caudata; family Salamandridae; genus Lissotriton; species Lissotriton helveticus. The sequence continues at coordinate 819,464,667 of NC_136067.1, read as the reverse complement.
AGTTTGAAGTTTGCACTGTATAAATAACTGAGAATATTATTGCATGAGCAGTGATAGGTTTATGTTTGTCAAGCAATTGATCACATCTGACTATGATTAATGGTTTGTTTTTGTGATACCACCTGTGTAGGTTAGTACCTGTAAACATCTTTTATGCAAAATAACTAATAATATTTCACATTTTCGGTTATTCAGGATATTTCAGGAGCGCCCACGGTGCTTAATATCGACTGATGGACGTGCTGTTCTCAACTTGTGGTTCATCCCTCACCCCTCAGAGGTGCTGATCATGTTTAAAACACTGCCAGAAAGGGTATGTATTTTCCACCTGAAAAAATTGTTTTTTTCTGTTCTTGGAGTACACCTCAACATAGCTAATTGGTGTGCTCCGACGCCTTGAAACATAATTGCAAATCAAAAGAATACTGACTCAGGTCTTCATCCTCATAGATTGATAAAATGAGTAGATTAAATTAAATACAGAGACAGGCTACTCAAATATTCTGAGACAAATCAAAAGCAAAAAACGATTCACTTTGAAGAATTAGTGAATGCTTCCTTACAAAGTGAATGAAACTGGTATATAATTATGATAAGCATAAACAAAGCTCATTCACAATGAGTAAAGATTGGCTGTTATGCAAATTTTATATTTGTTTTCAAAGTAGGTGAGAACTGGAAAGACTCTTGATGCTGCAGAGGTGGTTGCTTTAACCTGTAGACGATCATCATTCTTGGTTTGAAGTCAAAGACGCCGAACACCTACTCTTATGGAATAAACATAAAAGACTAATATATTAATCAATGTCCTTCTTACATTGCCCTCATTGCTATCTTGCCTCACCTAGTCACTCATAACCTTTCATTATCGTCATCGCAGTTATTCATCAATTGTGATCACTTCGAATCAATACACAATGGTTATTAGACCTTTATTAATGATTATGCACCCGTGACCCCAGCCCATATTTTTGGTAAAACAAAAGTATTCCTCCATATTCACCTCCTTTAACAGTGTAGGGCTGCGATAAACTGTCTGGAATACACTGATACCTCGATATTGGCATCATGCATCAATGATAACATTTTCTCAAATATAAGAGTTGTACAAAATAAGCTATATCATGTACATATTGCCAAGTACAGAAGGCATTTATGATCTGCGGGGGGGGGGGGGCGGAGGCTAACTGGATTATCAAAAGTAGGATCACCACAGAGATCTTGAGTGAACCAAGGTGAGATTTATTTATATAAAGAGTTGAGGTATACAGACCATTGATTGTTCATCAGGTAGCTCCCAGTCCAACTATCCCTCTTGATGTGTTGGCACATAAGCAGGGTGACATCTCTTAGGTGCATAGTAGCAGGAGGTTGCTAAGGTAAGTGGTAATACATTACCCCCTTCCATAATTAATAGCAAATCAGTTGAATAATGCTCATAATAATCTTAAACCAGAGAAACAAGTACACAGGGTTATACAATGGGACCATGCATGCCAATGACACAGAAAACGCATAAAAAGTCTACACTCGGACAGAACAAACTAAAATCAGGCTATCACGTAGCCCCCCTACTACGGAGGTTTTATCATGGCTCTGTGGCAATGCCCCGTGCTCACTACGCCACTGGAGTCAAGCTATCCTGGCTGAAGACGGCTGATAGCCAGAAACCGGTCCTAGGATGCTTAATTCCGGTCCAGGGAAGACATGGCTTGGCAGTTCGGGCTGGACTGTTCCCATGAGGCACAGGGTCAAGGCTGATTTGCATACGGCCCTTTCTGAACTAGGGTGGTGTGGTGAGCAAAAAAACAATGAATTTAGGCCCATATCTCTGTACTGTGGTGAATGTATGACATTGTTCTGCATTCTGTCCATCAACTGTTGTTTTTGCATTTGTCACCCCGAGTGGGACGGGTATGCTCAGACGTGAGTCCCGTGCTCTCCACGCCACTGGAGTCAAGCTATCCTGGCTGAAGACGGCTGATAGCCAGAAACCGGTCCTAGGATGCTTGATTCCAGTCCAGGGAAGACATGGCTTGGCAGTTCGGGCTGGACTGTTCCCGTGAGGCACAGGGTCAAGGCTGATTTGCATATGGCCATGTCTGAACTGGGGTGGTGTGGTGAGCAAACAAACAATGGATTTAGGCCCAGATCTCTGTACTGGGGTGAATGTATGACATTATTCTGCATTCTGTCCATCAAATGTTGTTTTTGCCCTGGTCCACAGAAAGCAGAATGTTGAAAGAATCTCCTTTTTACATCTCCAGTAACTGTTGCAGGGAACATTGTCATCGGAATTGCCATGAAAGGGAGGATATATCAGCAGCCAACATACTCCATACATTCCCACAATCAAGCACTGCCACATGCATGTTCACTCGTTGAATAATGAAAAGCCTCATAAACTTAGACATTCCCTTTTTGACAATTCCATATTTCCTCACCAATACAGTCGCCCACCTTTCATGGCAAACACTTAGCCTAATTCTTACTATTACAACAGGACTTATAATTCTTCAGATATTTTTTTCATTTTTTTGAAATAACTTTTTTATTGCTTTCCTGGCATGCTTAAAGGCTAATATTATTTCCTAACCAAAGCATGATTGAGTTTTGTGTGAACAATTTTGTCAAAAAGGCCACTTATGTGTAATGCAATTAGAATTGTTGAGATGTGCCACCAGTTTACTTGAAGTCTTTTTATATAGTGAAGATCTTGAATAAATTGTCCTATTCATGCGTCCCGCCAAACCATTGGCTTGTGGAGAACAGAGAGCCATGGTTTGGTGACTTATAGGCAGGCCTTTAAAAAATTCACATATTAAAATGACTCAAACTGAACCCCATTGTCAGTTATCATGTGCCAAGGTACTATTTCTTGGGCAAACTCCTCTTTTAAGAACTTACTAACCGGTCAACTATTCACAAAATTGACACACTAAGTCACCACCCACTTTGAGGTGTAATCAACCAGCAACAACATATAGCGCTCACTTGGACACAACAACTCATATGGTTCCATAACATCTAAATACAGTTTAGCCCAGGGTTCATCTGGCATCTCCACCTGGGAAAGAGAAGCAAAGCATACCACTTCATTCTTATCATTCTGTGCACAAAAATAAATCCATTGGCCATCTATACAACCACATGATCCATACCTGACTATCATTACAATTCTCCAACTCTAGCTTTGGACAGATTCCTCCCAGGTGGAGTACATACTTTAGATTAACAATCTCCTATCTCAAGTATACAAGTGGTACTACCATGGACCATCTGAATAAGTTTCCATCCAATAGACTTAACTCACATTGTAAATACCAAACATTTCTCACCTATTCAGGTAGTTATGTACCTTCTGCCCAACCTCTTACAATAGACTCCTTAACCAAATATAAATAAATAACATTTCTCTTCTCCCTTATCTTCAAAAGCATCTCCCTATACCCAGTAAATGGGCATTACTGCTCTGCCACTTTCCACATCTTCAGTGGGAAGTTGAGACAAACAGTCTGCTACAAAATTGTTAATTCCTAGTAAATATTAAAAATTAAAATTATACTCACTCAAACCCTCCAGCTGTCGCATGATTTCCAAGAGTGAGATTTTCACTTCCTTTACATGGAAAAATCTGCACCTTGTGTCAATGTTCTGACTTGACAGTGAAAGTAAGACACCACAGGAAAAATTTGAAATGCTGCATAGCCTAAGAATAAGCAAATACCTCCCTTTCAATTACCTATTAATGATGTTCTGCACCCTTGAGTGAGCACGATTCAGATGTTTCTTCCTTCTCTTCCCCTTCAGTGTTCTGGGACAAGCAACCTCAAAACTGCAACGACTCGCATCACTGGTCAACAATATATTTTACTTACATCGAAGTGTCCAAGGGGAGGCATTTACCTACTATTTACTCTTACGAGAATACATGTCTTCTGGCACTCTTGTGACCCCAGAAAATAAGCACTTTTTTAAAGTAAAAATCTCAGCAGTTTTTGTACATTAGCAACATTTCAATTAGTTTTGAATAAAACACAGTGAAGCATAGAAAAGATCTCACTGGATCAATGTCTTCACTGACATGGATGTTCAACATTTTCTCTTCCAACTCAATTTAGGACTTGTACCCTCGCCCGAAATAGTATGACCTACGTATGTTACTGCATTTACCTGAAAACTCCCCTTCTCCCTTTTCAAAGGAAGACATGCATCTGTCAAGCTCTTCAATACCCTCCTAAGAGCAATGTCATGATCTTTCCTATCATTGCATGAAAACAAAAGTATTCCTGAATGAACAATACCTGAGGGACTCCTTAAAGGATGACCGTCCTCACTCTCTGGAAGTGGGTGCTAAACCAAATGACATGCAATCAAACCAGAGGGCTCCCAAAGGAGTGACACAGTAAGAAAGAAGACAGGAATCTTTATATGGCATGACTTGAAGGTACTTGGTGTAAGGTCCATCACACTGAATAATTTTACACCACCAAGCACAGCCAAATACTCTGAAACTTTCAATAGTTTCTGATGGTGCACCTTAATTCACCTGTTTAGGTCTCAGAACACATATCTTGAGGCTTCCTTACCTTATGTACAGTTAGAACAGGCAAACTCTTAAGCACAATGTTGTGCTAAAAATACTTTAATAACACTAAATCCTTCTTAAAAATCTCTGGAAATTTATCAAAAATATCCATATCACTAGAACTACCTGTTCTTGGTCATTGGGATTCAGAGAGAATGCCAATGTCAACTTTGTCTCCCTCCTAAAAACATTGCCCCCCCTTCCTGGTCATGTTAACTTTGCTAACTGTCTCTCTGTCACAATGTGTACCAGAGCATCCACTTTTGCTCCTCCGTAACCTATTGGGTTGATGTCCGGTGGTGATAGATCTACCTTACTTCTACCAAAAGTCCCAATTTCTGCCTCCTACCATGCTGTGTTGATCCCGAATCTGCCAACAACATGATCTTCCTGCCATCCAACGTTATCTCACACTCAAAATATTCTTTCTTGTTCTGCATCAGTCCCTCCATCCTTTTTCACACTAGGAATCACTTTCAGTTACATGGTCAACACTTTGGACTTTACCACTATTTCAAGCAAGATGGTCCTTTTTACCACAAAGTCTGCACCTAGATTTGTTTGCAAAACAATGTGGGCGGTCGAACATGTGCCGCTGACTGCCAAACCAGTAAAACATATTCTGTGTCTCTCGAAGTTCCTTCCCAAAAGGGAGAGCTTGCATTGTTGGAACCAAGCCTCTGTACCACATCCACACAACCAACTTGACAAGCACGCTCTTTAATTTCATTCACTGACAACCTCTATTTATCACTCTGATTAACTCTCATTTCATGAATCCAATTATCTATGTGTTCCATCCCCTCTACATTTACAAATACTTCTTGAGAATGAGATCTGGATTCTTAACTAGTAGTTTTTCCTGGTCTCTCTGGCTCTTGGTGCATCTCACCAGTTGTTCTCTTACCAGGGAGTCCCAAAGTCACGTTTGTGCTAAAGTCTTCAGGCATGCTACATAACTACCCACTTCCTCAGCCTTGGCTTGAGTCCTAGCAAAAAATGTATGTTGTTCCAAGACTACATTATTCCGTGTTTCAAAGTATACCATAAACACAGACACGTCAGACGCATTGCCGGGTTCACCTTCTGCACTGCCAATAGCCATCTCATCTAGGCTCGCATAAATATTTCTCCCTCCAGCACCAGAGTATGATAAAGAATGCCTGCTTCCATGCTTGGGAGACTATCTCCCCTCTTATAGCTTTGAGATAAGAATCAAAGTTTTTTCAGTTGCTTTGAGATCAAATGGCCTCCTTTCTCTGATAAGAAAAATAAGTGGTAGTGACATATTTGTACCTGTCATTAAGATGGTGTTGGAAAAGTAATAGAAAAGCACCAAAGCGTTCTTTAAATTAGGCATATATGCTACGGGAGAACACAGGTTAATGTAAACGTATATCTCCTGGTTCTAGATGCAAGAAGCTAAATTAGAAAAAGGCCCTAAGTTTCAATTTGTAAAATTAGGACATCTCCATAGCCTTCGCTGCCTTTCTGAAAATGGTGGCAATGATACTTTTATAATTCTTTTGAAGCGCAATTGCACCTCCTGTGTCCTACGCTGCACTACCCAAATTCAAGACTGCATTGTGTTGTGATTCCACATAATCTAATGATCTCACTTATTGAAACGAGATGTCTAGAGTAACTGACACAGCTTTATGCTGATCAGAGATGAATGTGTGGAGAGTGCACATGTGAGATTGAAGAACAGATACACATGCCGGAGGCATTTCTGGTGGTGCGATGTCACAATCACTAAAATTCACATGGATAACTTCAAAGCTCCTTTCCTATTACTTTTGTGTCGATGAAGGCACCTACCTTCCCCTCAGAGGTGACATTTTAATTCAATGGCTACAGACGTCAAATGATCGTGGGTTCGATGGCACCAAAAAATGGGAGAGTTGGTGGTCGTCACTTGTCCCCAAAATGCATACTTGTCTCCAGTTTTAAAGCCTCGTCGAAGGATCACCACAGAGATCTTGACAGCACCTTGGTGAGCTTCATTTAACAGAAGGGTAGAGGTGCACAGACCACCCACCATTGTTCCAGAAGCTTCTATTCCAACTGTCCCTCTTGGAACCTTGGCACATAAGCAGCGTGACATCCCGAGATTCCGGAAGTCCTAGGTGCCTAGTAGCAGAAGTTTGCCAAGGTAAGCGACCACAAAACATTTATATAAAGAAATATGATTTGCAATGTCTAGGCTATAGCCACTGGAAGGACAGTGCCCCCCTGGGATGAAATGACTGAAACCATTATCAGGGAGCGGCTAGTGACATTTGAAAGTGGTGAGGCGGATCAAGAGCAGCAGGTATGGGGGCTCACATACGGCTAATGGGAATAGCCTAATAATAGCCCTGTACCCCTGTCAAATCAGTGTAACTGGAAAGGCGGGATTTTACCTCTAGAGTCTGCTTACCATTCTCCAGAATCCCATCACAGGTCGACTAGACCTTTTTACCTGTCATAGAGTGAATTAGGCAATCTTGTCTATGGAATCAACAACAGTTTTAGAAATCCCAACAGCTTCCCCCAAGAACCACTGACCAAAACTAAGTTTGAAGATTTATTACATAACCAAAAACAACTGAAGATACAAGCACCTCAGCAAGAGGTTCAAAAGATACACTGGTACTAATACAAACATAATTCTACGGAAAAGTCTCAAGCGACTGATGAATAGTACAAGAATCAATTCCAGAATCATCAGACTAAACAAAATTGCTATAACCTGGGTTCTAGTACTCATTGGGATAATAGACATAAGTTCAGATTAGACTGTCCCTACTCTATATTAGGTGACATCCTACTTAACAACAGCCCATCCTAGCAAAAGGTGTCAGCCGTGGTGACTTCCAAAGAAGTTCACTCACGTTCTCTTGAATCAGGTGTAATTCTCAATCCTAGCTAAGCTCCTTGCCATCCAACCGCTCTCTCTAGCTCCTCAGCCCATCTGCTCTGTCTCCACCCTCGGGGTGCTGTCCCTAATACGAAACCCCAAAATGTGAACGACACGCCTTTCGGTACGCCCCTCTCGAAGGTGTTGGTTTCAGGAAGTTTTCCACTATGGCATTCTTCCATCCTTGTCCGTTAAAACGTCCTTGGGTCTCAGACTCTCTGTCGCTTCAAGTTGTATCTTCAAATTCCTGGTCTACTCCTCCATGTCTGAGTCTAGCATTTCTAACTCTCATACACAATGGGCCCTTCTACTCTGATGCCTACACAGTGGTGCACCTGCAAAGGAATACATACAATTCGGCTCACATTCCATAAATGTTGCAAAGTTTTCTAAAAGCATCTTTATAAAACATTTCCACAGCTAAATGCTAAGCAAGACTTTTTCAAACAGGCCTGCACGAGTTGCATAGACTAGGCCTCGACTTGATTTATAGGCCCAACATTTTATAATAGAAATCCCTTGTTTCACTAGGCCTCCAACCTTAACAGCAAATGCATTTTTCTATTGTTGCTAGTTATCGAGTATAAATGACACAGTTATACATTTCAATAAGCAAATCTGAAATCACGACAGTGCTTGTTTAAACACGCTTCTCATTAGTGAACGATTTCATTTCAACTACATCTCTATGTTAACAGCAAATGTGAATGTAATTCATAACCTTGGCTCTTCAGAATTCTAATACCAATTACTCTAGTTCTCCATCCCACATTGCATCTAAACATGATTAAAAGTCCTCTATATATACGGGTGCTGACTACTTGTACATATGATGCACCCCTACAAATTTCACTGTAAATGGCGCTCTCTCAGTTCCCCCCTTTGATGACCCGTGTCATCACCACCCTTACATCATCCTCAGGGTAAGAACCGCTCTAAACTGTACTCGTGGCCATTTTCCCTCGCTTGAGCATTTCCAACGCTCTCAAGCTACGGTATTGACTGTCCTGCAGCCTCTCCATTCGCATCTCTTGCGCTCTCCTTGATCTCGCCAATTTATTGGACTTGTACCACTTGTACAGTCTCACCAAACCCCACAATCCAATCACACATGCCACTGCTATGATGAGAGGTTTCAGTACAAACCCAAGGAAACTCTTCCCTAAATTGGCAAACCAGCTTCCAGCTTTCCCAAATCCCTTGCCAACAGTCACCCACGCATTCTCTTGTGTCAAATCCTCAATTTCATAATGGATTGCAGTAATATTGCTTATATATTTCTCCAGATCCTTAGAATTGTCTGGGATATAAGTGCAACATTCCTGGACCTTCAAACGTTTACAGACTCCTCCCTCTTTTGCTAGGATGACGTCGAGAGCAAGACGGTTCTGTAAAACCATTGTCCTGATCGACAACATCTCACCCTTAACCAACACTAATGACTTGGCTGTATTCATTGACAATTCATCCACTACAGTTGCCAACCGCCGTATCTTGATGTCATTCAAAATGACACCCAACATAGGTATCGCTGCTCCAAACACATCTCCCACAATTGCTCCAGCGCTTTCCCCTCCTTTGAGGCCCTCCCTCTAAGAGCGCAAAATCCTCTGTATGATAAATCTTGGGAAAAATAATTGCTAGATAGCATGTTCCATACCACTTCTCTGGCAATCTCACATACGCATTCCTTCCGCAAACGAAATATACAGTAGGAATCACCTGCACCACGCTCTTCAAGAAATCTTTTGTGTAATATTCCAATGTGAAAGTGTGTTCACATGTAGTATGACCCACATACACATTTTCATAATACGTCTGTGGTCGGTGTAGGCACAACTTCCCTTTCTGCACTTCATCTAGAGCTATTGGACCATAACTCCCTCTTGACTTATGCTGCTTCTCTTCTTCCGTCCAATCTACTTTGCCTTGCCCTGAATCTCGCAACTGTTTTTGCTTCGTGTACCTGTCTTCCACCTGTTCAATGAATTTCTTCTCCGTCTCAGATAATAAGCATGTCGAGTTGTGTCGGTGTGCATACGGGGTGTCTAGCTCTTGTGTGGGAATGAAAAAATATCCAAGTCTGTCCTCTGACTTATAATAATCCCATTTGTTCAGGTGCTTGTAATTCGGGACTTCCGGTAACACAGCATCATAATTCGAAAAGAAATATTCAAAATGATTTCGCCCATAAAGTATACTAATCAGCAAACTACAGGATATTCCATATGTCAAGGAAAGGTGATGGTATCTTATGCCCTCATCTACTGAAGCTGGCAGTTGCATACACACATAACAGTCCTTCGCATCCATCGCATCAATGTACTCATATAATAGCTTTGCATATGCATTCTGTCCAAAGTTTCCCTTAGACAGATCTGTATGTAGCCTGCAACTTTCTGCAGCCAGCAAAGCTTTCTCTCTTCTTGCTCTGTCTTCTTTCTGGCTAGGGGTGGTAGGTGCCGGTGTCTCAGCCTTCTCTACCTGTTCGTGTGGTGCAAAATAAGAAACTAAAACTACTATAGCTATAAGGAGTATCACTCCTCCTAAAAGAGTGCCTACTATGCACTTGGCTCTACGATTCGGGTTTCCAGGCGCCATGGTCTCAGCACAAAGTAGTTCGCTCTCGGAAAGCACCCAAAAGTATCTTTCTTTGTTATTTGAGTCTCTCAAACCACAGCTGGGAATCAGAAATCCGTTTCAGTTCTTCTTTTGCTTCAACAACAGACAACCCTAACCCTCCTCCGTCCTCTGTGGAAAGTCCCTAAATTTGTTTATTCTTCCACTTGGCTCTAGGTTAGGTTAAACAGCTATTTACAAAGTCTTTAATAGTCTATGATGATACTGGGTCCAATTGCCTGCAACACATAGTCTAAAAGTTCCATGCGGAGCACAACTGCGTCATAGGCTGGTATATCCGGACCAAATGTAGGAAAAATCAGTCTATCCAGGAGTAAATCACATATCTTGCTTAGGTAAGGGGGATTTGGAATTGTGAGTGTCAGTACGCCTTCAATTTCAAGTCCAGGTACCAACAGTATCACTTCCAACTTAACGTTTAGGATCGTACTGGTCACAGCCACTGACCTCACCCTCCCGGACCTCAGTACACCTGGCATTTGTAAACGGGTAGGTCCACTCAGGAGTGGCGTATCTTCGGCAAGGTACTCTCACCCTCCTTGACCTTCTCGGACCCCTTTGCTCTGATTCTTGTTCTCCCTCTTCCGGATCTGATTCTTCGGACACAGGAGCAAGATCTCTTTCGGAAGCCAATCTCACATTCATTCGCCTCCGTCTTTCGGGCCAATGAGCCTCTGCACTTCTGGCTCTTCTGCTTCTCGTTGGCACACCCTGTTCGTCCCCACTGTCAGCCTCTTCTGCGCTCAGATCACCTTTGTCGCCACTTCCCCTTTCTGAGGCAGACTCAGTGTCACTGTCGTCGTGGTCACTTTCAGCTTGATTAGGGGAGTACCCAACTTCCACTGGCACCCCCTCAGCTTGACTCGACCCCTCCTGTGGATCTTCTTCCTCGTCAGAATTTCTCTCTTCTAGAGGAGCTGTTCCTTCCAGGGGTGCTGGGACTCGTCGGGTATGAGAAGCATGGATCCAGTTTGGCAATCCGCCACACTTCACAGCAGTCGTTGTCACTAGGATGACTTGGAAGGGTCCTCTCCAACGCACGTCCAGGCAACTTTTCCGAACGTGTTTCCGCACCAGGACCCAGTCACCCGGGCACAGGTCGTGACAAAGGTCACTAGAAGCCGGGATTTCAGCAGCCTGCACCTGAAGGGACACAGAACGGATGACATCAGAAAGTCCCCTGCAGTAATCAAGAATCAGATCATCTGTGATATTCAGCAAGGCAGTTGTAGGAATAGATGGCAGTCACATAGCCCTCCCCATCAGTACTTCATGAGGTGAGAGCCCTGTCCTCCTGTCTGGGGTGCTACGCATACTCATTAGTACCAATGGCACTGCATCGGGCCACTTCAGGGATGTGGATGAGCACACTTTTGCCATTCGGGCCTTGAGAGTTCCGTTTATTTGCTCCACTATGCCAGAAGCCTCTGGGCGGTAGCTACAATGCAGTCTCTGGTCAATGTTCAGGGCAGAGCAGAGCATCTTCACAACTTCGCTATTAAAGTGCTTTCCTCTGTCCGATTCCAAAGAGGTCGGAACCCCGAATCGTGGCACCAATTCCCTCAACAATAGTTTCGCTACTGTGAGTGTATCGCACCTACGAGTGGGATATGCCTCAACCCATCTAGAGAACACACACACAATCACTAAGACGTATCTGAGGCGGTTACACCTCGGCATCTCAATGAAATCCAGTTGCATCCTATAGAAAGGTCCTCTGGACCTCCCAATGTGACTCAATGTAACTGGTAACAATATATTGAACAAGGGAACCCGTGTTAATGGCCAAGGACCTCGGGTAAATCGTATTTTAACAAGAACAAAGGTCCTGGGCTTATCAAATACTTTCAAAGCAATGTCAAACATAGACTTGAATCAGAACTATGGCGTGATTTCACATGTCCAGCCGGACAAGGATTTATTTTTGAATTTTTTTTTGAAAATAGAGTAATAAAACATGAATCAAGAAGACTGGGCACAAGCCTGTACTGAGTCAGGAGAAGAATAGAAAGAAGGAAGATTTTTGACAGGCAAAAGGTGGAGCAACTGGCAGCTTATAATACAATGCAATCTTGTATAAGCATGCACAAACAGTGACTGCACTTAATATATAGGTTAAAGACATGCAGTTCTGTTATTACAGTCGACGTAACGTTTCGATCCCTAGCTCCAATCGTGTATAGGGATCATCTTCAGGACTAATAAAATTGCTATTGCCTGAGTTGTTTTGAGCCTGCAAGAATAAACAGGGAAAGAAAGGGGAAAAAAACATTTTCAGATAGATATTGCACATGTCATCCGTGTACGCGTTCGTGCAACACTTAAGATTACTAGTGTTCCTGTGAACTGCGGCGAGTGATGGGACCGGACTTGGAAGTGGATGTGGTGGGCTGAAGTCAGCTGTGAGCAGTCAAGCAAGTTGCAGGCATGGCGTGATGGTACCCAGTGACGGGGTTCGGAAAATTATCATTAGTGGAGCCAGGAAGGATTGTGGTGGTGGGCAAATGGTGTGCCCCTACTGGGAGCCATATACATATAGCGAGGCGGGTCGATGTGAACCATGTGAGTGAGAATCGCGACCGTGGTCGGAAGTGGAGGCGTGCGGGGAACAACGACTGGTGGTGCCGAAAGTTTGACCAGACTCACCAAGCCTAATAGGTGAGTGAACTCCTGCTGGGTATGCAAGGAGAACGCGGTATTCAGAACTGTCTGGCACCTGTGGGTATAAACACGAAATTGAGCACAAGTGCTGAAGCGGGACCATGCTTCGGGCGTGGGGACGTGGGGAGGGCGGGTTACCTCAATGGGAGATGCAGCCAGTGGGACGGGACGGCAGATCGGTGTCAAAACGCCTCATCCGAGAGCGCGGCTGCCTGTAAAGTAAAGTAAGGACAGGCATTCAGCCCTGTCCTGTGGTGAATCATGCACATTAGGGGGTGGGTGAAATGGGAAGGTTTACCTTGGGTCGGACTCGAGGAAATTAAGCGGTCCTAAGGGATGGGGAGTTAGCGTCTGTCAAAATTGGACAGTCCGCTGGCTTCCGAACCTATTAAAACAGGAGGCGAAACACAATCAGAAACCAGAGAGAATGGGCAACCGTTGTATCATGACTGAGTGCAGGAAGGGTTACATGTGTTACAACATTCTCACCCGTTTCACACAAATTAAGAAAAACAATACTGAGACAATGGCCAATTATCAACTCCGGCATTCTTGAGATTGACAAACCTCTGTTTGCTTTTAAGAAAGGCAAGAATCTCAAAGACCATCTGGTTAGAGCAGCGTTACCCTGCACACCCCCAGCTTCCACCCTTGATGTTGTATGGGGTCTGTCCCCCATTGTTGGTCATTCTAAATGTGGGGGCTGTAATAACTGTAGCTCGACAATGGAGGGCAAAAGCTTTACATTTGATAACATTACTGTCCATAGACATGCTTTTTCAAATTGTAACACCCAAAACGTGATATATCTCATCCAATGTCCTTGTCCGAAAATATACATAGGACAGACCACCCAGAGAGTTCGCACCAGGATTGGCCAACACAAGAGCCGCATTCGATGCGGCACAATGAACGCCCCGTTGGTTGAACACTATGCCACTATGGGACACAATGAACACGACCTTAAATGGACAGTCCTCAAAGTACTGAAATTACCGCCGCGGGGTGGCAACATGACATTTCTGAACAAAGAAGAACTTAAGTCAATTATACAGTTCAATTCCATCCAAAATGGACTAAATAGATCTGAAGACTGGACTAATCTCCTATAGCACAACTTACGATGGTACTGCATGATGACCCAATGACCTCCTGAAACCAAACCACCAGCTTGGTCATTTTCAGTTACCAGGAACTATGTACTGTGTCTTTACTTATCCACACAGACAATGCAAAACCAACGTCTCTTGCAAATACGGTTGTTGTATATATTGTATATACAGTCTTATAAGGAATTGCCCTCACGTCCTGAACCTTGTACAAACAATGTAATTCTTTCTAGTAACCATAGTTGCTGTGTATATATATTGTATATATAATTCTGTATATATAGTTATGTTATTGATTGCCAACCAGGCATTTGCACTTTCACTTAGCATGCCACTGCGCAGTTCGTCCCTTCACTCAGTCACTCCCACTATACTGCTCCAAAATGGCACCTCCCTAGCCTGGACGCCCCCACTGTTCCAACATGGCGCCCATCCTGTGGTCCGTCGAACAGAACCAGTCCTACCCCCATTTCCATGAACGGCATAACTGACGCAACTATACAAGCGCCGGCGCCGTGCAGCCCTTCCTCCACCATCGTGTGTGACAGACGGGACTCGGCTTTTAACTGAACCCTTGCAAGGTAACCCTTCCCGCACTCAGTCATGATACAACGGTTGCCCATTCTCTCTGGTTTCTGATTGTGTTTCGCCTCCTGTTTTAATAGGTTCGGAAGCCAGCGGACTGTCCAATTTTGACAGACGCCAACTCCCCATCCCTTAGGACCGCTTAATTTCCTCGAGTCCGACCCAAGGTAAACCTTCCCATTTCACCCACCCCCTAACGTGCATGATTCACCACAGGACAGGGCTGAATGCCTGTCCTTACTTTACTTTACAGGCAGCCGCGCTCTCGGATGAGGCGTTTTGACACCGATCTGCCGTCCCGTCCCACTGGCTGCATCTCCCATTGAGGTAACCCGCCCTCCCCACGTCCCCACGTCCCCACGCCCGAAGCATGGTCCCGCTTCAGCACTTGTGCTCAATTTCGTGTTTATACCCACAGGTGCCAGACAGTTCTGAATACCGCGTTCTCCTTTCATACCCAGCAGGAGTTCACTCGCCTATTAGGCTTGGTGAGTCTGGTCAAACTTTCAGCACCACCAGTCGTTGTTCCCCGCACGCCTCCACTTCCGACCACGGTCGCGATTCTCACTCACATGGTTCACATCGACCCGCCTCGCTATATGTATATGGCTCCCAGTAGGGGCACACCATTTGCCCACCACCACAATCCTTCCTGGCTCCACTAATGATAATTTTCCGAACCCCGTCACTGAGTACCATCACGCCATGCCTGCAACTTGCTTGACTGCTCACAGCTGACTTCAGCCCACCACATCCACTTCCAAGTCCGGTCCCATCACTCGCCGCAGTTCACAGGAACACTAGTAATCTTAAGTGTTGCACGAACGCGTACACGGATGACATGTGCAATATCTATCTGAAAATGTTTTTTTCCCCTTTCTTTCCCTGTTTATTCTTGCAGGCTCAAAACAACTCAGGCAATAGCAATTTTATTAGTCCTGAAAATGATCCCAATACACGATTGGAGCTAGGGATCGAAACGTTACGTCGACTGTAATAACAGAACTGCATGTCTTTAACCTATATATTAAGTGCAGTCACTGTTTGTGCATGCTTATACAAGATTGCATTGTATTATAAGCTGCCAGTTGCTCCACCTTTTGCCTGTCAAAAAATCTTCATTCTTTCTATTCTTCTCCTGACTCGGTACAGGCTTGTGCCCAGTCTTCTTGATTCATGTTTTATTACTCTATTTTCAAAAAAAATTCAAAAATAAATCCTTGTCCGGCTGGACATGTGAAATCACGCCATAGTTCTTATTCAAGTCTATGTTTGACATTGCTTTGAAAGTATTTGATAAGCCCAGGACCTTTGTTCTTGTTAAAATCAATGTAACTGGTGTTCTTTTCCCAACATTCAGCTGCTGACAGGTTACACATCTCTGACATACTGCTTCCGCAGCCTGTCTAAATTTCGGATTGTACCACGTTTGCCTGAACACACGCATCATCGCATCCCTTCCCAGATGCACAGGACCATGTATCTGTCATGCCATTGCACTCACCAACTCATTCGGCAACACAGCTCTTCCGTCAGCCGAAACCCACATGTCCAACTCTCCTTTGACACAACCAGCCGATTCCCACACCCTTCTTTCGTAGTCGGACGCCTGTCCTTGCATGTCTCTCAACTCTTCCCATGTGTCTGCCATCTCAAGCATCATGCTTAGTTCGGTTCTTTCCTTTGGTCCCTCAATTGTTTGTTCAGTAAAGGAGTATCCCTGCTCCGCACAATATCGTGCAACTTCATCAGCATAACGATTCCCCATTGTCACAAAATCTGTACCTTTGGTATGGGCTGTGCATTTTACCACGGCTATCTCTGCAGGACCTTGCAAGGCCTCCAGCAATAACCTGATAAATTCGCCATTCCTGATTGGGGAGCCACCCCAAACCCATATTGGCTGTCAGTGAATATGGTGATCCGAATCCCGTTGGCTGCCAAACAGGCACGCGTCAACGCAATTATCTCAGCCACCTGCGCGGAGTGTACTCCTTCCAGGCAGGCAGCTTCAATTATTCCAGAAATGGTACAGACAGCAAACGCTGCTCTCAACTGACCAGTATTGTCTCTTACACATGAGCCATCTACAAAGTAAATTTCATCGGGTTCCGTCAATGGCTCATCAACAATATCCGGTCTAGGTTTGGTGCATAGTTCAGTCACATCAAGGCAATCATGGTCTTCCCAATCATCTTCTTTATCGTTTGGTAATGGCAACAAAGTAGCAGGATTCAAGACAGAGCACCTCCTGAGAGTCACATTTTCCGCAGCAAGTATAACCTGCTCGTAGCGTGTGAGCCTATTATTGGTCAAGTGCTGTGTCTTGGTCCTGGTCATCAACAATTCCACAGAATGGGGTACATGCACTGTCAGTTGATATCCCATCACAATACTTTCACATCTTTCAATGCTGACACCTGTTGCAGCAACGGATTTGAGACATCCGGGCAACGCTGCGGCTACTGGATCTAAAGTAGACGAGAAATATGCAACTGGTCTACGGACTCCTGCACTAGGACTGCCAAAGCACACCCCTCTCTCTCACTGCAGAACAATGCAAATGATTTGGTGTAATCAGGCATTCCCAGAGCCGGAGCGCGACACAAGTCCTCTCTCAGCTCGAGAAAGGCCATCATACACTCTGTGTCCCATGGTACCGGATCACTCACGTCCTTGTGCGTCAGTTTCTGCAATGGTTTCGCCTTCAGAGAAAAGTTAGCAATCCACTGTCGGCAGTAGCCAACCATGCCTAGGAACATCCTGACCTCTCTCTGGGTCGAAGGCACCGTCATTCTCATGATCGTCTCAATCCTGTCAGGCGACACTTTTCTCTTTCCCTTCTCTATTCTGTGACCCAGATACTGCACTTCAGATAGGCAGTACTGTAACTTGTTGGGGGATACCTTGTGTCCATTCTCTGCCAAATCGTTCAGCAAGGCAATGGTGTCAATCCTACAAGCATCTTCGGTGTCTGACGCAACAAGGAGGTCGTCTATGTACTGCACAAGAACAGAGTTCTGCAGCAGTACCAGACTCTCAAGATTCCTTTTCAGCAACTGATTAAAGATCGATGGACTCTCTGTATACCCTTGGGGGATACGACACCATGTTAAGACGCGACTCTCTATTTTGACCGCAAAAAGAAATTGGCTCTCCTCGTGCAATGGGATGGAAAAGAAAGCCTGACATAAATCAATCACAGAAAACCATTCAGCTTGGAACGGTATCTGAAACAGTATCACTGATGGATTCGGTACCACTGGACAGCACGGAACAACTATGTTGTTAACCTTTCGTAAATCCTGCACAATCCTGAACTTCCCACTTGGCTTCTGCAACCCCATTATCGGTGAGTTACAGGGACTGCCCATGACCTCCTTTAGAATTCCCTGTCTAATCATGGACTCAATCAAGGGTCTTATTCCTGCAAGTGTTTCCGGGGTCAACTTATACTGGGGTGTTCTCGGGAATTCTGCATTCGGTCTTACTTGAATTCTGACCGGCTCTACTCCTTTAATCAATCCGATTTCCTCTCCTGTAAAGTCCCAAACCTCCGGTGAGACTGAATCTCTCAAATCCCAAGGGAGTTCCTCCACCGTCAAAGCAGGGTACAATTCAATGCACACATGCGTATTTGCAACTTTAAAGTCAGCATCGTCATCGTTAGTCTGTAGCTCCACTCCCTTTGGGGTACAATAGATGGTACAATTGAGTTTACACAAAAGGTCTCTTCCTAACAGGCACACGGGACTGGAATCACACACTACGAACTGGTGTCTATCTCTGAAATTTCCGATCTTCACAGGGACTGGCTCGGTCAGGGGGTTTGTCATTCTCCTGTTTGCGACTCCTACAACTTGGATGGTCTGTCCTGAAAGGCGTAAGTTGGGGACTACCGCAGATCGCACAGTAGAGCGAGAAGCACCAGTATCAACCAAAAAGGTGGTGGGTTGTCCATCTACATCTGCCTCCACAAATGGTCCTCTCTGATATACCTCCAGCACCGCTCCAAGAGTACAGCCCTCCTCCCCGTCCAGGTACCGTCCTGTCACTGGGTCAAAGTAATAGCACTCGTCCCCTTCGACTATGAAAGGCATCTGCTTGTATACCTTGTTCCCTGCTGAAATCTTCGGTGGCTGGGGAACCGGAGCCCTAGGGGCTGAAGTCCCCCCTTTCGTCATCTGGAATTTTGTCACAGTTTATTTTTTTTTATTTTAAGGTTTTATAGAGCGCGTAGTAACCCTAGAGCATCCCAGCGCTAGAACCAGAACTCAGGAGAGGTCAGAATCGAAGGGGGGGGATTTAAGGAAAGAGAAAGGTTTTCAAGGCCTTCCTGAATTGGAGAAGATTAGGTTCAGTTCTCAGTCTCCGAGGAAGGTTGTTCCAGTGTTTGGCCGTGTGGACCGAGAAGCGACGTCCTCCGGACCGGGCCTTTTTGACTCTGGGAACAGTGATGAAGTTCTCTCCGCCTGAGCGGAGGACCCTACTCGCGTTGTAAGGGATGATGAAATCCTTGAGGATGGGTGGGCCTTTGTCATGGAGGGTCTTATGGGCCAGACAGAGGGCCTTGAAAGCCACCCTTTCTCTGACTGGGAGCCAATGCAGGAGCTTCAAGGCTGGCTTTGCCGAGGATCTGGCGGGGGTGTCGGTAAGTAGGCGGGCCGCGGCATTTTGGACTTTCTGCAGGGTATTGAGGGTGGCTTCGGGGGCACCCAGGTAGATTGTGTTACAGTTACTTTCCGTACTGGAGGGGCTTGGACTTCCTCCTCCTCCTCCTCCTGTACCTGATTGTCTGGGTTATGGGGACACTCGCGTCTCCAATGCCCGACCTCATTACATTGATGGCACTTGGTCGTCTTTTTCAGGGTCGCTATATCTATCCTTGGTCTCGGACCCTCCTCGTTGTCCCTCTTCTGTCCCCCGGATTTCCTCCTCAAGGTGCCATTTCCTGACCGACCCTGTCCTCCCGATTGCATCTGTACTAACATCAGTTTATCCTTAAGCTTTCTTGTCTTCGAGTCAATCTCGTCACTGCAATACCTCGCGTATCTCAGGATCTCATCCAGAGGCTTGTTTTGCCAACAAATTAAATGTTGCTGTATCATGAGACAAATATCAGGCCTCAGTCCCAAAACAAACTTGGACACAAACTGTCCCATGTCCTTTGGGTCCATCACATCTAACCCACTGTACTGTTTAAAAATCTGCAATAGCCTCTCATAATATTCATGCACTGTCTCCTTTGGTTCCTGCCTAGTCCGGTCTATTTTCACCCAGTCAATGTCCTGTGGTGGCACCTTGGTTTTTAACCACGTGATCGCCTGCTCATACTTTGCCATCACCCTAGGCGACGGTCCATTGGTGGCAGTATCTCGCTCTGGCTCCGCTGTGGGCCATTCCACACTGACCTTACATGCTATCCACAAATCACCTGGAACCACAATGTCAAACAGCGTGTTTAAATCAATCCACAGCACCTTTGAGATTTTAACGAACCTCTCTACCTGCTTGTACCATTCCACTGGACTCTCACGCAACTTTGGAAATGTGTTCGTAAAGGCAGCCAGATCTCCCCTACTCCAGGGTACATGTACATATCCCCCATGAGCCACCTCCCGCAAGGGGTACGCTTCTGTATGCATCAACCCTCCTCCCGGGGATGTCTCAATAACACTTCGTCTAACCGTCTTTTTCTTTGACCACCTTTCTTCCCACTTCTCCAAATTGGACCACGTTCGGATCCCCACAATCAGTTCCCTGATGTGGGTTTTTAATCCGATCACCCTCTTTTCTTCTAGATCTTGGTCCGAGTACTGCAACCTATGGCCACCCTGCAGTGCTTTTGTCTTTGTCAGATCCACGGTATACTTATTCGCTAATTCAGAGAGTTTCTCATGAGCTGTCCTAGCCCTCCGAGTAACATCTTTAGCCACAAACAACAGCTCGTCTGGTTCATAGAGTTCTATTCTTTCTAGTGGCAATGTACCTTCCACTATTTCCTCCACCTCTGATTTTAGTCTCAGCACATCTATCCTTCTTGCCTTAATTGCAGCCCTCAATGTACCTTGGTTAGAGGTCCCATTACAGTCCCTCCCGCCACAGTCTTCACTCTCTCGTCTGTTTTCTTCAGGTGTGTTAGGGGGAACCCTTCTGTTTTCCCAGCCTTCACGGTCCCACTCTTGTCTACTGTCGCCGGAGGTGTGGTGGGATGCCCCCCTATTCTCCACACTTCCGCGTTCCCATTCCTGCCTGCTTTCACTAGGTGCGCAGTGGGACACCCTCCTACTTTCCTGGCTTCCAGACCCAAATTCATTCGCTTATCTATTGCTCTGAGTGTCCACAATGGTCTCCCAAGTTCTCAAATCTGGCCTTAATTCTCTCATCGACCTCGGCCGCGGTCCCCTCAGATCCATTGGTCCTCTCCAACCCATTTGCTCTTCTGAGGAGTCTGCTGATGCTGCCAAAGGGGTGCTTCTTTCTACGGGCCTTGGCAACTGCCTCCACCCATCCGCCACGTTACTCCTGTCCTCACTGACACATCTCTCGCTCTCTCTTCGTGGCAGACTCTCGCATTGTTTCTGTTCTGGATTGTACACTGATACTATGGGACCTATGGTAACTGGTACCGTAAGAGCATCTGGCAGTTTCTGAGAGTTGACGCCCTCTTCTACCCAAACTTTTTGTACTGTAAACCTTCCCACTACTCTCACCACTGGGGAAGGTGGAGGTGCCTTTTCTCACTCTGCTTGGCAAAACTTGTCCCCTAAGGTACTCGACCCACTCACCATTTTATCCCCACCATCCCCGTCAGAGACTTCCTAGTTCTTCGCTGGTGTTTGCGTTCCTCCCAACTCAGGATTGTATGGAAGTGGTCTCTCTGACAACAGCCTCTCTATCAGGCTGTCGTCTGTCTCACTGTCCTCATCCTCTGTACTTTTCCTCTGTGCATCTCCCGTATTTACCAACAACGGGTACAACCTATCCCCTTCAATGGTCTGTACCCTCCATCTCTTGGCCAGGGCATCCCATCTCGCATCTTGGACCGCCCTAACTGATCGTTTCACTCTTTCTTGTCTCCTATCTCTGTTCCGTTCATGGGCTGCCCTGATCCATGCATTTAGTGCTTCAAACTGTGTTGGTCTGGGCAAAGGTCGCAACGCAGCCATAATCGCTTTCAGCTGATACAACACCTCTAGTCTAAACGTTCCATATTTAGGAAATGTCAATTCTTCGTTTCCGTCTGTCATCTTACACCAGGTACCAAGCCACACTATGGTATGTAACCCAACATTCGTTGCAATATAATAAGCTGGAGTATCCTCGGGTGGAGCCTCCTCCCCACCCCGAGGTTCTATCTTGTTGTCGCCCTTGAAACATTTCCGCAACACTTTAAAACATTTCATGATGAAAATTCACAAAGTTTTCTTGTTTACTGCACTCGTTAACTTCATGATGACAATCCACCAATCCCAGCGCGGCTTCTCACTAACCGCCCTATCCCAGCGCGGCTCCACGCTAGCCGGCCAATCCCAGCGTGGCTCTTTCTGACGTCACTCGCCTCCGTTTCGCAGCAGTTCCCCTCCTATCTCCGTTCGTCTCACGGTCTCGCATGCGTCCCAATCATACACTGAAAATGGTTACTTCCGCCCAAGCAACCACCTCCCTGACTGTACATCCACAGTCTAACTGTAATTGTCACCAAGCTGGCAAATGTCTGTCCGCGAACGACCGGACAATCGCCTCAACTGATAGGTTACAACTCACGGCAACTTCCGACCAGCGTCCGTTACCCACGCACTCACACATTCGTTCCCCCTATCTCGGTCCTGCGGGCGATCAATGGTACCTCATGACCCCCTTACAATGGTCGACAATTACTTTGAGTGTTCGATACACCCGAACCACTTAAACTCTCCTCGAGCTTAAGATTTTCTCCGGTTGCGCGCGCTCACAACCTGTTCTCTTTCACACTACAGGCACTCAACTTCGCAAGACAACACAACACAGCAACACAACATAACCGCTATCTAACAACGCATGACCCTTTTCATACTCACTCTCCTCCGACCTGCTGCTTTCTGCCACACTGTCACTCTCCGCCAGTTTCCATGGAACGCCAACCGTCTGCAGCTTTCTGGACACTCTTCATTGTTTCTCTATGGGCCTCGGGGAAATCTCAACCTACTTCTAGATTACCCACACTCCAGAAGATAAACCATCCTACTCTGCTACCAACTGGAAAGGCGGGATTTTACCTCTAGAGTCTGCTTACCATTCTCCAGCATCCCGTCACAGGTCGACTAGACCTTTTTACCTGTCATAGAGTGAATTAGGCAATCTTGTCTATGGAATCAACAACAGTTTTAGAAATCCCAACAGCTTCCCCCAAGAACCACTGACCAAAACTAAGTTTGAAGATTTATTACATAACCAAAAACAACTGAAGATACAAGCACCTCAGCAAGAGGTTCAAAAGATACACTGGTACTAATACAAACATAATTCTACGGAAAAGTCTCAAGCGACTGATGAATAGTACAAGAATCAATTCCAGAATCATCAGACTAAACAAAATTGCTATAACCTGGGTTCTAGTACTCATTGGGATAATAGACATAAGTTCAAATTAGACTGTCCCTACTCTATATTAGGTGACATCCCTACTTAACAACAGCCCATCCTAGCAAAAGGTGTCAGCCGTGGTGACTTCCAAAGAAGTTCACTCACGTTCTCTTGAATCAGGTGTAATTCTCAATCCTAGCTAAGCTCCTTGCCATCCAACCGCTCTCTCTAGCTCCTCAGCCCATCTGCTCTGTCTCCACCCTCGGGGTGCTGTCCCTAATACGAAACCCCAAAATGTGAACGACACGCCTTTCGGTACGCCCCTCTCGAAGGTGTTGGTTTCAAGAAGTTTTCCACTATGGCATTCTTCCATCCTTGTCCGTTAAAACGTCCTTGGGTCTCAGACTCTCTGTCGCTTTAAGTTGTATCTTCAAATTCCTGGTCTACTCCTCCATGTCTGAGTCTAGCATTTCTAACTCTCATACACAATGGGCCCTTCTACTCTGATGCCTACACAGTGGTGCACCTGCAAAGGAATACATACAATTCGGCTCATATTCCATAAATGTTGCAAAGTTTTCTAAAAGCATCTTTATAAAACATTTCCACAGCTAAATGCTAAGCAAGACTTTTTCAAACAGGCCTGCACGAGTTGCATAGACTAGGCCTCGACTTGATTTATAGGCCCAACATTTTATAATAGCAATCCCTTGTTTCACTAGGCCTCCAACCTTAACAGCAAATGCATTTTTCTATTGTTGCTAGTTATAGAGTATAAATGACACAGTTATACATTTCAATAAGCAAATCTGAAATCACGACAGTGCTTGTTTAAACACGCTTCTCATTAGTGAACGATTTCATTTCAACTACATCTCTATGTTAACAGCAAATGTGAATGTAATTCATAACCTTGGCTCTTCAGAATTCTAATACCAATTACTCTAGTTCTCCATCCCACATTGCATCTAAACATGATTAAAAGTCCTCTATATATACGGGTGCTGACTACTTGTACATATGATGCACCCCTACAAATTTCACTGTAAATGGCGCTCTCTCATAACTACCACTTTCAAATGTCACTAGCCATTTCTCTTAATGGGGGCACTTTGGCACTTATCAGGAGCAGAGAGCTACTCGTGCATTCACCCACCTAGCACTGCTGAACACTGATCTGCACATGCATAAGGGGTTTCCCCTTTTTAAAGGGCTTTCAAAGACTAATGTCACACCAGGTCGCAGGCTGTTTCACTTAAATCTAAACATTTCACGACTTTCTTTGCTAAGTGGCGTAAATCCTTATATGATCTGACCTTAATAAATAAAGTCAGCTTACCTGGGGAGAGCACAGCATGCATGGGGGCATTCTTCACTTGCGTAGCCCCTCTCGTTCCCTGGCCTATGGTAGTCACACATCTCTCAAGCACAGTGACACCATCATGCACAACGATTAGTGTCAGTGACAATTACCCGTTCTCTTCACTCCTCTTGGCCGAGGCCTGTAAACACCCTGATCCCATCCGCTGTCATCTTAAGGATAGCGAGCAAACAGCGCCCTTTCGAGTGGGATCATCAGGCCCCAGTGTATTACGCAACAATAATTAAATATAATCAAAGCACCAACATAGCAAAAAAAACAGGCATTGAGCTAAGGGAGCGGTACCACTGCATTGGGGGGGTTTGTGCCTGACACCATATTTAGTTTATTAAATTGGATATTCACAACAGAGGATTCACTAGCAAAGTTTCCAGCTTCTACTTTTCGGTATTAAAACAGGGCCCTAACCCACCTATATTGTAGGGCTTTAACCTTTAGGGACTGCAGGCCCTCTCCTGAGCTCTTCCCTCACAGGGCAGACAGTGAAGTGAAATGCAAGCGAACCTAACCAATCCTGAATCTTCTCTCCTGCTGTTTTCAACATGACAGTAACGCCATGATTGGTTGGAGCAGGCTAACACAGAGCTCCTTTTCAGACTAGGAGCCTGTACCTGCTGTCCCCCCTGTTGTTAAACAGTTAGGATTGAAGTGTGCAAATCGTGCTTGCCATCACAAGACACCCAGCCAATCCGAAATGCGCTCTTTAGGCAAGTCATTCCTGCTGCCAATCAGCAGGAGGATAGGCCACATCTGTGAGATAATAGGCAGAGCACTTGTAAAATGCTCTTGTCCATTGACCATTTTATCAATTTTACGTTTGCTGCAGCGGCTGCGCTCGCAGCAAGCTGGGCGACGCTCCTCCACCCTAAAGGAGGAACCTGCACTGTCCTTATCAGATACTGATGTGAACCCTGTTTGGATACTTCTGCTACAGATCACTGGCATCTATTTGATTTTATGGAAACTCAAAAACAACCTCATCTGTCAAAATGGGCAAAGGATTTTCTATAACTGGGGGGAGGGGTTGACTGAGAATGGAAAGATATGAAAAACTTAAAGGCTTCTGATTTGGGTAGGTTCTGCTTATGTTAATTATGGAATTTGTGGAAAAGATCTTATCGCACATTTCTTTTTCAGGCAAAAATACATGGCAAAAAAGTATCCCGTGGCAGCATCATTACATTTTCCAAGGAGACAAATGGTGTGAATAAATTGATATCACGCCCATGCTGTGATTGAAAGTTGTTTGCTAAAGCGATTTCTGCACAGGTGTCTATTTCAGTGTATTGAATAGGTAGATATAAATATCGTGTGCTTGGGCCACATCTGGTGAAACACAACATACATGAAAAGGAATACCATGATAGATGCGAAGAGCACGTGTGTACAACTTACCATGTTGATAGCAAACAGTTGTGCTGTCTGTTTTAAGTACAGTGTTTATAGCAATGTTAAAAGCTGTTAAAGTAATTCACAGTCAGCCATAAAGGTACACCGGAGTTTCATTTTCCCAGTTGCTTGTGGCATAAGACAAGGTGACTAATCTAGCCCTTTCATTTGTGGTCTATACTTGGAACGATTAGAATCTAATCAGGGGACTTCTGAAAGGCTGTATCTTTGAGTATGGCGTGACAAGTAGTTTTTTTTTTAATGCTGTTGATTTTCATACAAATGCTTCTACTATGGTAGATGCAAAAAGATACAAGTAAGGTGTCACTGGCGAATTTTATTCTTTATATAGACCAATGTAATCAAGAGAAGACACAGGTTATTATATATAAAATGAACATGCTTGAAACATATTTTAAATACTTAAAATTTAGTATATCACAGGAATTTTGAATCAAATCACCTGAAAGTATTGAAAGAGTTTGAAAGAGGATTTGGCTGGAATAAGAAACACACTTTAACAATAATCAGCAGAATTAATGTAGTAAAAATGAATGTGGTACATAACCCTTATATCGGTTCCAAAACATTATATTTTATGGCCCAAGTCAATATTTTAAATGCCTGGAAGCTTCACTTGACCGCCTTACATTGAACTTTAAGTGGGTAAAAAAATATCTTCCCAATGAATGAACCTGTTTAATGCATAAAGGATCAATATCATGATGAAATCAGGAAGTGTTCTTGAGTGGCAAGTATGACCTACAATCAATACTTGACCTGCCAATATCAGACAGTATCAGAATTTAGTGTATCAGTGTGCTTAATCTTCCTTTACCATGCCCGCAGGTTTGTATATAAATTCTTATAAGCAACATATTTATATTTTTACCCATTGTGATTGAACATTATCAATACTGACTTATTGCTTGGCTGGTTTCATACTTCTAGCACCTCACTTATTTTCTCTGAGGACTGTCGTTCGGCTCAGGCTACACTACTAAATAGGGTCAACATTTATCTTTAGTGAAAAGTGTTTGCCTCGCATGGGTTATTTCCCTTGGAGAGTGAGCATGGTCAAATATAGCACACATCGTGCTTGGGAATTCTTATTTCCAGAATATGCTGGAAAAAATGTCTACATTCCCATACTGTACATTGTTCGATCACAAATATGCCAAAATGGGGGTTACACAGATTTATATAAAAGTGATGAGTGTAAGCCAAGCAAGTAACATTTTGGCTAACTAGAACATTGGAATGTTGAGCGCTCTATATTGAAAACAATACTCCAGGTTTCCAATAGCTGGTAGAAGCCCAGAGCATCAACATTCCAATGTTTGTTCACAGCAATAGCTGTGAACAAAGGCCTAGGAGCACGTGGGAATTTTAACCTCCTTAGGCTCCTTGAGGCCTTTGTTTTATAAATTAGAATATTCTGCCCTCTATGGGGCGGAATGTTCTAATAGCCTTAAGGCCCTCTGCAGCTGGCTCTAACGGCCATTAAAGGCCTTTGGCTCTGGCTTTTAATGCTGGAGCGGGCCTTTAATGGGTGTTAGAGCCCACTGCGGCGGGCTCTAAGGCTATAATAATAGTTGTATCCAGTTTTCAAATATTAAGTTGAACGGTAAAGTGCCTTTATTTTCCACTTGGCTATGGTGTTTAAAAAACATATACTACTGAATATCTGTCAACTCATTGAATCTTAAATTATGTCAGTATGAGAGACTATTAAGGTGCGTTCGAGTAAACCATTTTAGTAGGGTAATGCAAGTTTAAGAACAAGGTAATTCCATGACCATATATGTTTTTCTTTCATGTCCACCATTCTTGTGTCACTTGCAGGCTGCATTTAAAGCCCTCTCCCAGATGTTGCAGATTGTTGCAGCTCTTCATGATATTGTATCCTACATTCTCAGTTTCGCCCAACTTGGAAACCCCCCTGGCAGCTCCGGTTCTCAGAAGGCGCAATCTCTGATGGCGGATTGGGGCGGACTGGAAGGAATAGGTGAGATACAGACACCCATTGTTTTGTCAGACAAATTATTCCTACCCTTTTGCAGTTCTTTGATGGAGCCTGTGAATGATGCCCTTGGAAATGCCCTGACAGCAGTGTATATGTGTAAAATATTTCAGACTAAGCATATTTTGGCAAAGTCTTGGATATGTCTGCACCCCAGGGGTGACTTCTCCTTCTATGAGAGCTTCATTTTTTCCCTACTTCCTGCGCTCGAAGCTGTATGGGCACATAAGGTTATTATTCACAATGTTTTGATCTAAGGTCTTTTGCTAGGCCAAGTAGAAAGGAAGTGTTTTAATTGCAAGGAAAAAGAGAAGTACACCAGCTGTGAAGGAAGTTATTACAAACATACCTAACTCTAATAACAATGTACTTAATGCAAACTAGGTATAACAAAAATCACAATATTTATAAAAAAAATGAAAACGTTTTATAGCACACAGAATCAGGGTTGCACAGTCGTATTGGGAGCGATGCCTAGTCAGAAGGAAGCGAGGTGAATTTATTTGAATTTGCAAAGAGCAACGCCCAAAGTGTACAAACAATGACACTTCAACATATGCTTTTGAATATATTGTCTTAACACAAAAGTCTTAAGACAGTATTGGAAAATGGTTGGAAAGGGTTGGAAAATAGATACGCATTCTGCTTTCAAAATATATTCTGTCTGTGGTAGTTTCCAATATGCCCATGCTATGTTGCAGCATGCAGTGGCAGCTGGTGACATTTGAAAGTGATGAGGCGTAAAATCTGGGTATGAATTCCAGCGACGCGAGCGAACTGTAAGGACAAACGTTGGTTTCGGAGGGTGCATTTTCAAGCTAATTTTAATAAAGAATTTAGTGAGAAAGCAAGAAGTTTTATGAAGTAATTGTGAACAGGGCCAGCTTTCACACTGATGGCGCACTCGGCGACAATGTTTGTTGGCACCCCCCAATGGCAACCTCTGCCACGGACTCCCTCACTAGCACCCTTTAACAGTGCCCCTCAAGTCTCTATAACCGCTGTCTCTCAGATTAATTTAGTTTTATAGCACCACTCATACCAGTGTAAGGTGTCAGAGTGCTTTACATCACACATATTACACAGAGACAATCGTGTGTAAATCAGTGTACAAGAAAAGTTACATCAGACAGGACTACAAGGTGTAGTGTAGGAGTGACATCGCACTGGCAGACAATATAGTTTAAGAGTCCTTATTCTGGAAAAGCTCAAATTCAGAATTTTAAATGTAACACCATTGTTAGGGGTTCTCTTTAATAATAAGAATTGTTTTCTATCCAAATGAACCGTTTTGGGAAAATTAGGATAATGAAAGACTCTGCAAAATAACATATAGCTCTAACATATATACCTTGCAGTTTGCATGCAACTCCTTGATGACAGTTAATAGCTCGATGTTATAAGGGTCTTGGAGAAGGGTTTTTGGTCAGGTTCAAGAAAAGGGCGCACGGCTAAGTGTTAGCGCAAGGATATTATGTGATTTATAGTAGAATGTGAAGTGCAAAGCGGTTGAGGGGATAAGCACTATAACCCCCCAGTGTAGTGTCAGCCCGGGCTGACACTGCGAATAGTACAAGACAAAAAGCTATGCACACTCTGGTGACCTTACTCGGCACACGGAAAGAGGAGCTGGTGATAGATGCACCCGTCTTATTACCCAAGGCAGTTTCCTCAGAAGGATCACCGTTTGACCTCCAATACCCAATTCTCAGTGACGACAAATTTCTAAATTCGTATAAAGTCGTTACAATCGCTGTTAGACCTGGCATCATTGGCATGAGTCTCTCCTCCATTTTTTCTGTTTGCCTCCTCTGTTTACGATGTTTTGCTGGTATATGCTTTGGGCACTGTGCCACTGCTGATCAGTGCCACAGTGCAAGTGCTCCCTATGTGAAATTGCTGTATTGATTGACTTCCATGTTTGGCTTATTTGGTTTACTATCAGTCCCTAGTAGAGTGCACCAGGAGTGCCAGGGCTTGTAAATACAAATGCTGCTAGTGGGCCTGCAGCACATGTTGTGCCACCCACAAGAGCGGCCTAGTAAAAGTATGTCTGAAGGTCTGCCATTGCCAGACCACGTGCAGTCTGACTGTCACGAGGACTGCGCAAGTACACCTACTTGCCAGTCCCTAAACCTTCCCTTAACTTCATGTTAGTCACCCCTATGGTAGGCCCACGGGCAGGGTGCATTGTAAGCATAAGGTAGGACAAGCCTGACAAGGTTGGCATGTCCTAATAGTGAATTACATCCATAGTCGTTTTTCACTATTGTAAGGTAGCCTGCTCTCCATCAGTTAGAATGGGCTGCCAGGATTATTAATGTTATAATCCTAGCGGGCTCGGGGAGCATGGTGCAATGTCGAGTTTGGTATCCCTGAACTCAGGGTTTAATAACGCATCCGTTTGTGTGGATGGTTTTTGGACTCTGTGTTTGAAAATAGCACTTTTAGAAAGTAGCTATTTTCTTGTCTAACTGTCTACCGGTCTCTGCTGGTTCTGGTGTGTGTGTGACAGGAGCTGGGTGGCTCCAGAGAGTCTGAATGAGTCAGTGTGGGATGAGTGGGGCATTTGCATTGAGAGTAGGGGAGAGTAGCTCTTGATAGCCTGCCCTGCCTGATACAATGTTGGCTCCGCCCCCCTGCCAGGCGACTGATGACTCTGTGCTTGCCTGGGACTTTCCTGGCCCGCCTCCTGCCGGGCAGCTGATGGCCCTGCCCCTGCCAGTGACAATGCTGGCTCCGCTCCTGCTGAGCGGCTGAGGACTCTGCCCTGCCCAGTGAATAGGCCAGGTGCTCTGGCCTGGCAACACCCACAACAAACCCAGGATGGGGGGAAATTCCCCTGCATGGACAAAGGGATCAAAGCCAAAAAGGGGTATAAGAGAAGGACCCCTGAACCAAGAAATCAGATCACTTCTGACAAGGAAACCTGAACCAAGGACAAGAAGCCTGCTGATCTAAGGACTGCCTACCCCTTCTGCCAGAGTGCTGTTTGTTGGGGGAATCCTGCATTGCTTCTTTATTTTTGCCAAGGAACCAGGAGAGAGGAACTTTGTGTGTACTCTCACTCTTTGCTGAGAAAATCTCCAAGGGCTGGAAGAGTGCCAGTCTCCTGTTGAAGTCACAGGGCTAAAGGACTTCATCTGCTTAAAGTGCTATTTGCTGGGATTTGTGAATCCAGCACCTTTGAAAGAATCCAGCAATCTCGACGCCGACGGACGCCGCCGAATCCAGCTCGACATCGTGAGTAACGGCTCCAGTGTCCCGCTTCCTCGACGCCGGCCGCCGGGCCCGATCGACGCCAGCAGCAACGCCAGTGAGTAGTGAGTTCGGCTCCAGCTCCAAGTGACCCCGTGTCTGCACCGCCGCTGATCGCATCGACTTCGAGCCCTCTCGACGCCGTGAGCGCTGCTCACTCTTGCAACATCGACATCGACGACGCCGTATCCTGCTTCATCCCGTGAGCGCTGCTCCCGCCTGACTTCGGTCGACGCCGCTGCAGATCGCCCCGACTCCGAGGCCCGATTGACGCCGAAGACGCGACGCCGGACATCTCGACGCCGCTGATCATCGAGTGCTTCACTTTTTCCAAGGTACTGTGTTGTTGGGGTCTGTGCGACTCCGGGCTCGACGTAGCGCTCCTCGCGGTCGACGCCGAACCTTTGGATTAACTTTGCCTCGACGTCGTGTGACTCCCGTGTGGGTTACATTGTTGCCAAGAACTGTGTTTTAGAGAAGAAGAGTTGCTTTTGATACTAAAGACTTTGTGCTAAGAAGAAACCGTGCTTGAACTATTATTTTTCCTTCCAAGAGTATTTATTAAGACTGTGGTATATTTTTGTCGTTATTTGGTCTTGTGCTAAACCTTATATAAAAATACTTATTTTTATAATACTACTGTGTCGTGTCCATTTGTAGTGTATTCACTTTATTACTGTATGTGGTCATAAATGCTTAACGCACTGCCTCTGAGATAAGCCTGTCTGCTTTGCCAAGCTACCAAGGGGGTGAGCAGGGGTTATCTAAGTGTGTGATCTCCTTGCCCTGACTAGAAAAGGTGGGTCCCTATTTGTCAGAAGTATATACCTCTGCCAACTAGAGACGGCCGCTTCTAACATTGGTGGGTCAGCGGTGGGATTTTGAACTTTGCATTTATGACCCATGTGCAGTGATTAGTGTGCGCTACATAGTGAAAGCAGACCATAGCGCAGCCACAATCTGTTTTGGTTGGATATTCTATTTTTGTTCTCCGCTTTTCCTGAAGCTTGATTTTTGAAACTGCCAGTTTTAACCATGAGTGATACCGGAGTCACTCCCCTTGTTGTTGTTGTGGAGGAATTTGATAGAGCCAAGATAGGGACATACGAAAAGAAGCAACTGCAATACTTTTGCAAGCAGTTTCAAGTTCCTACCAAAGGCATCTCCCGGAAAGGAGACTATTCCAAAGCATTGGAGGCCTGGTTAGAGGCCAGAGACCCCTCTGCCCCGGTGGTGGTACCGACAGAGGAAGGGGAGGAGGAAGTGCCCGTGACTGGGCCTGTATCCCCTCCTGGCAGCAGTGTTTCCTCCAAAGGTCTTTCCCCTGAAGAAAGAGAAGAAAGGGCGAAGGAGCGAGCCTACAACGTGGAAATGGCAAAACTTAAGATAAATGGGCAGTTGGAGATAGAGAATGCAAGAGGCAGGAGAGAAGCTGATTTGGAGATCAAAAGATTAGAGTTTGAAAGAGAGAAGTTAGCTTTTGAGCGTGAGAGAATGGTGAGGGACATGGAGCTCAAAGCTAAGGAGTTAGAATTGAATCCCTCTGGTGGCAGCGTCCCATCTGTGCCTGCAGAAAGTAGGTTTTATTTTCCCAAAGATGTGATCAAAGATTTTCAGAAGAATGAGGATATTGGTCAGTGGTTTAAAGCATATGAGTTAGCATTGTTGGCCCACCGGGTCCCTGAGAAGGATTGGGGAGCGGGGTTGTGGGGTCGCTTTGTGAATGAGGGAAGAGATACCCTGTTAGACATGCCTGTTGAGAATAGGACGTCTTATGCTCATATGAAAGATGCTTTAATGTTAAGGTATGGCCTAACCCCAGAAAAGTACAGACAGGCCTTTAGAGAATGTAAGAAGTTGCCTGGTACCACATGGGTGGAGTATGTGTCATATTTTTGCAGAGCCATGGATGGTTGGGTAAAGGGCAGCAAAGTGGAAAGTTATGATGCTCTTTATGATTTGTTTGCTTGGGAGCACTTGTCTAATAACTGTTTTCCAGAGCTGCGCCAGCACCTTATTGATAGCAAGATATCTAACCCTAGAAAACTTGCTGAAGAGGCGGACCGCTGGGTCAGTACCAGGGTCCACAAGGGTCCAGTGGGAGACTCAGCCAAGGGTGGGCAGGGTCCCCAGCAGAAGAGTGGGGGGGACAGGGGTAAACAGAAGGAGTCCCAGAAAGGGCCCCAAAGTAATCCCCAAGGGAACCAAGGGAAAGGTTCCCAGCCTCCCCCTGTGAAGAAATCAGAGGCCCCGCCAGGTAAACCTGGTCATAGGGGCCCACTGACCTGCTTCGTTTGTAAGCAGGTAGGACACCGTTTTTATGACCCTCAGTGTCCCTTGAAGAAGTCTGGTGCACTACCCAGTGCACCACCCCGTCAGTTGGCTAGTGTAGCTCTGGGAGGGGAGGAGATGGTTGCCCATGGTGGGGAGGGTCCCGCAGAGATGTCCCTGGTCTCTCTAGGAGACATGGAATTGGTCCCGCCACCCCCTCTGCCTAGTAACACTAAAAAATATAGGCAGTGGGTGACCATTAATGGCCATAGAGTTGAGGCTCTCAGAGACACCGGAGCGAGTGTGACAGCTGTCAAGTGTCACTTGGTGTCCAGAGAGCAGGTTGTTCCCCACGCATTCTACCCTGTGATAGCTGCTGACAACTCCCAGAAAGAGTGTGAGGTAGCTCAAGTTTCCTTTGAATGGGGGGGAGTTTCGGGTACTCTTCAGGTTGCTGTGAGGCCCGCCATGCCTGTTGATTGTCTCCTGGGCAATGATTTGGAAGACTCCCCTTGGGCTAAGGTGGAGAGGGAGACACATTTGAAAATGTTGGGTGTGCCAGAGTGGGTGTGTGCAACCACTCGATCCATGACAGCAAGTAAGGGTGTTGATGGGGTTCTGGAGCCTGAAAGTATGGCCCAGGACCCAGCTGTGAAGAGAAGAGGCAGGGGGCGCGGGAAACCGTCCCCCGTAGTTCCCGTGGTCCAGGAGGAGGCAGACCTCGAGGGGGATGCCCTGGAACCCACAGGTGAACAAGTTGCCGAACTGGGAGACCTACCCGAGCTGACCCATTGGCAGCAGGATGGTGGTCCCTCCAGGGAGGAATTCTGTGCAGAACAGAAAGTGTGCCCTTCTCTTGTGGGTATGAGGCAGCAGGCCTCAGCCCAAACCTCAGGTGATCAGTCAGGGTCACATTTTGTGTACTGGGAGAACGACCTCCTGTATAGCGAGCCTAAGGCTGCTGAGCCTGGGTCAGCCCGTGTGCTGGTGGTACCCCAGCGCTTCAGAGCCTTCCTACTGGGTTTGGCTCATGACGTTCCTTTAGCTGGACATCTGGGGCAGGACAAGACCTATGACAGGCTTGTCACCCATTTCTATTGGCCTCAGATGCGAAGGGATGTAGACATCCAGTGCAAGACCTGTCAGACTTGCCAGGCAAGTGGGAAAAGCGGGCGGAAGCAGAAGGCTCCCCTCCAACCTTTTCCCGTGGTCAGTACCCCCTTTGACCGGGTGGGGATTGACATTGTTGGGCCACTGGACCCCAAGACAGCCCTGGGCAACAGGTTCATCCTGGTCTTGGTGGACCATGCCACACGGTACCCGGAAGCCATCCCTCTCAGAACAGTGACTGCCCCCGTGGTGGGACGGGCACTAATGGGTGTTTTCTCCCGAATGGGGTTCCCCAGAGAGGTGGTGTCAGACCGGGGCACCAACTTCATTTCCAACTATATGAAGTCTCTGTGGAAGGAGTGTGGGGTAACTTATAAGTTCACCACTCCTTACCACCCTCAAGGTAATGGGTTGGTTGAAAGATTCAACCGTACCCTTAAAGGCATGATTATGGGTCTTGAAGAACCAATGAGGCGTAAATGGGACGTCCTCTTGCCATACCTGTTGTTTGCTTACCGTGAGGTGCCACAGAAGTCTCTAGGGTTCAGCCCCTTTGAGCTTTTGTATGGTCACCCGGTAAGAGGACCTTTAAGTCTGGTCAAAGAAGGCTGGGAGCAATCTCCCAGGAAACCTCCCCAGGATGTATACAGTTACATGCTGGCCTTTAGGAACCAGACTAGGCGCTTCAGGGATCTTGCTCAGGCAAATCTGGAGGCCAGCCAGGAGGAGATGAAGCGGTGGTACGACCAGAGGGCCACTCTGGTAGAGCTTCAGCCTGGACAGAAAGTTTGGGTCATGTCCCCTGTGGAACCTTGTGCGCTCAAGGACAGGTGGACTGGACCATTCGAGGTTGTGGAGAAGAAGAGCGATGTCACCTACCTGGTGGATTTAAAGTCTCCCAGGAACCCCTTGCGGGTCCTGCATGTCAACCGTTTGAAGCCCCACTTAGAAAGGTCCGAAGTGGGCATGCTCCTAGCTACAGATGCTGGAATGGAGGAGGAGAGTGAGCCTCTTCCTGACCTCCTGTATGCAAAAGAGCAAGATGGGTCAGGGGATGGTGTTGTCCTCTCTGACACACTGACCCCTGAACAGCAGCAGGATTGTCGCCATTTGTTGGGGCAATTCCCTGATCTGTTCTCCTTGATTCCTGGTGTTACTCAGTGGTGTGTCCATGATGTAGACACCGGGGACAGCACTCCTGTCAAGCACAAGGCTTACAGAGTGACTGACAAGGTCAGAGCATACATCAAGGAGGAGGTCTCCAAGATGTTTGCCCTAGGGGTGGTTGAGTCCTCTAGCAGTCCTTGGGCCAGCCCCGTGGTCTTGGTTCCAAAGGCTGCAGCGCCTGGTGCTTCACCGGAACGTCGGTTCTGTGTGGATTACCGAGGACTCAATTCAGTCACCAAGACTGACGCGCACCCCATCCCCAGAGCTGATGAGCTCATCGATCGGTTAGGGGCTGCCCAGTACCTTAGTACGTTTGATCTAACGTCTGGGTACTGGCAGATCGCCTTGACCGATGGGGCAAAAGAGAGGTCAGCATTCTCCACACCAGATGGGCACTACCAGTTCCGGGTTATGCCCTTTGGGATGAAGAATGCCCCTGCCACCTTCCAGAGGTTGGTCAACCAGGTCTTGGCTGGACTGGAGGATTTCAGTGCCGCCTACCTGGACGACATAGCAGTGTTCAGCGCCAGCTGGGAGGAACACTTGTGCCACCTCCAGGAAGTGTTGTTGGCCCTGCGCAGAGCAGGCCTCACAATCAAAGCCAGTAAGTGCCAGATTGGGCAGGGTTCAGTGGTGTACTTGGGGCACCAAGTAGGGGGCGGCAAGGTGGCCCCCCTGCAACCCAAGATTGATACCATCCTGGCATGGGCACCGCCCAAAACCCAGACTCAGGTGAGAGCCTTCTTGGGTCTCACGGGTTACTACAGGAGGTTTGTCAAGGATTATGGTAACATTGTGCACCCCTTGACTTCGCTGACTTCCAGGAAGCAGCCAAGACTTGTGAACTGGACTGACGCCTGTCAGACGGCCTTTGACACCCTGAAAACTGCAATGTGCACAGCACCCATACTCCAGGCACCCGACTTTTCGAAAGAATTTGTTGTCCAGACGGACGCTTCAGAGCATGGCGTGGGGGCTGTTCTAGCTCAGGTGAATGAAGAGGGCCGAGACTTACCTGTAGCCTTCATCAGCAGGAGGTTACTTCCCAGGGAACAGAGGTGGAGTGCGATAGAAAGAGAAGCATTTGCTGTGGTCTGGGCGCTGAAAAAGCTGAGACCCTACCTGTTTGGGACTCACTTCCGGGTGCAGACAGACCACAGGCCCCTCAGATGGTTGATGCAGATGAGGGGTGAGAATCCAAAGCTGTTGAGGTGGTCCATTTCCCTACAGGGGATGGACTTCACGGTGGAACACCGCCCTGGCACAGATCACGCCAATGCTGATGGTCTGTCCAGATTTTTCCGCCTTAGTGATGAGGACTCCCTAGGGTAAGGGTAGTTCTCCCCACATTTCAGCTGGAGGGGACACGTGTTAGACCTGGCATCATTGGCATGAGTCTCTCCTCCATTTTTTCTGTTTGCCTCCTCTGTTTACGATGTTTTGCTGGTATATGCTTTGGGCACTGTGCCACTGCTGATCAGTGCCACAGTGCAAGTGCTCCCTATGTGAAATTGCTGTATTGATTGACTTCCATGTTTGGCTTATTTGGTTTACTATCAGTCCCTAGTAGAGTGCACCAGGAGTGCCAGGGCTTGTAAATACAAATGCTGCTAGTGGGCCTGCAGCACATGTTGTGCCACCCACAAGAGCGGCCTAGTAAAAGTATGTCTGAAGGTCTGCCATTGCCAGACCACGTGCAGTCTGACTGTCACGAGGACTGCGCAAGTACACCTACTTGCCAGTCCCTAAACCTTCCCTTAACTTCATGTTAGTCACCCCTATGGTAGGCCCACGGGCAGGGTGCATTGTAAGCATAAGGTAGGACAAGCCTGACAAGGTTGGCATGTCCTAATAGTGAATTACATCCATAGTCGTTTTTCACTATTGTAAGGTAGCCTGCTCTCCATCAGTTAGAATGGGCTGCCAGGATTATTAATGTTATAATCCTAGCGGGCTCGGGGAGCATGGTGCAATGTCGAGTTTGGTATCCCTGAACTCAGGGTTTAATAACGCATCCGTTTGTGTGGATGGTTTTTGGACTCTGTGTTTGAAAATAGCACTTTTAGAAAGTAGCTATTTTCTTGTCTAACTGTCTACCGGTCTCTGCTGGTTCTGGTGTGTGTGTGACAGGAGCTGGGTGGCTCCAGAGAGTCTGAATGAGTCAGTGTGGGATGAGTGGGGCATTTGCATTGAGAGTAGGGGAGAGTAGCTCTTGATAGCCTGCCCTGCCTGATACAATGTTGGCTCCGCCCCCCTGCCAGGCGACTGATGACTCTGTGCTTGCCTGGGACTTTCCTGGCCCGCCTCCTGCCGGGCAGCTGATGGCCCTGCCCCTGCCAGTGACAATGCTGGCTCCGCTCCTGCTGAGCGGCTGAGGACTCTGCCCTGCCCAGTGAATAGGCCAGGTGCTCTGGCCTGGCAACACCCACAACAAACCCAGGATGGGGGGAAATTCCCCTGCATGGACAAAGGGATCAAAGCCAAAAAGGGGTATAAGAGAAGGACCCCTGAACCAAGAAATCAGATCACTTCTGACAAGGAAACCTGAACCAAGGACAAGAAGCCTGCTGATCTAAGGACTGCCTACCCCTTCTGCCAGAGTGCTGTTTGTTGGGGGAATCCTGCATTGCTTCTTTATTTTTGCCAAGGAACCAGGAGAGAGGAACTTTGTGTGTACTCTCACTCTTTGCTGAGAAAATCTCCAAGGGCTGGAAGAGTGCCAGTCTCCTGTTGAAGTCACAGGGCTAAAGGACTTCATCTGCTTAAAGTGCTATTTGCTGGGATTTGTGAATCCAGCACCTTTGAAAGAATCCAGCAATCTCGACGCCGACGGACGCCGCCGAATCCAGCTCGACATCGTGAGTAACGGCTCCAGTGTCCCGCTTCCTCGACGCCGGCCGCCGGGCCCGATCGACGCCAGCAGCAACGCCAGTGAGTAGTGAGTTCGGCTCCAGCTCCAAGTGACCCCGTGTCTGCACCGCCGCTGATCGCATCGACTTCGAGCCCTCTCGACGCCGTGAGCGCTGCTCACTCTTGCAACATCGACATCGACGACGCCGTATCCTGCTTCATCCCGTGAGCGCTGCTCCCGCCTGACTTCGGTCGACGCCGCTGCAGATCGCCCCGACTCCGAGGCCCGATCGACGCCGAAGACGCGACGCCGGACATCTCGACGCCGCTGATCATCGAGTGCTTCACTTTTTCCAAGGTACTGTGTTGTTGGGGTCTGTGCGACTCCGGGCTCGACGTAGCGCTCCTCGCGGTCGACGCCGAACCTTTGGATTAACTTTGCCTCGACGTCGTGTGACTCCCGTGTGGGTTACATTGTTGCCAAGAACTGTGTTTTAGAGAAGAAGAGTTGCTTTTGATACTAAAGACTTTGTGCTAAGAAGAAACCGTGCTTGAACTATTATTTTTCCTTCCAAGAGTATTTATTAAGACTGTGGTATATTTTTGTCGTTATTTGGTCTTGTGCTAAACCTTATATAAAAATACTTATTTTTATAATACTACTGTGTCGTGTCCATTTGTAGTGTATTCACTTTATTACTGTATGTGGTCATAAATGCTTAACGCACTGCCTCTGAGATAAGCCTGTCTGCTTTGCCAAGCTACCAAGGGGGTGAGCAGGGGTTATCTAAGTGTGTGATCTCCTTGCCCTGACTAGAAAAGGTGGGTCCCTATTTGTCAGAAGTATATACCTCTGCCAACTAGAGACGGCCGCTTCTAACAATCGCTTATTCAGCGCAACTTGGAGTGTCCCACGTGATCGATTCAACTTACTATTTCCCGCACCACGGATGTAAGTTGCAAAGAGAATTTCGACACACCACCATCAATTAACAGTCCTGGGCCCTGTCGGGTTGGAATTATCACCGACGGAGCGACTCTCCCAACGACACTGCTTTTCTTCTTAGCCCTGAGGAGTCACGGGAAGACTGTCCCTTACGCGACGAAACACGTGTCGGCTGGTTCTGTTGAATATTAAAGACACCTTTTCCAACGATCGATTCCAAGAAAAACAATTATTTGACCGATTTCAAGAAAACCAATTATTTAATTGTTTGATAATGATAGGCTTTGTCTCCATTGTCTCAAATGTCTACATTGATACCACTGTTTAATAATTAGAGTGTGCATAGGTTTTTGTCTTGTACTATTAGCTCGATGTTATTTTAGCATTTTGACTTATAAACTACAAATCACAAAAAGAGCTCTTTTACAGAAGCAGTAACCCACTGACCTAGTTATATTATATGAACTTTGTAATCTGCACGGTACACGTTCTTAGCAGCAGGTATTTTAGCCCTCTGCGCTGCCTTTCCAGGAGTCAAAACTTCCACTAGGCAAACCTCCGGTCTCTTTTCAGGAAGACGATTAATCTAATCATCGGCTTTATCTTGCCTTTTTAATTGATGCCTGAAAATTGCTGGAGGCCAGGAACGCAGCAGCAGGGTCTTTTAAAATGTTAATATCCTTGCAAAAATGACGCCCCCACCCCAAGTCAGCACCCAGTGTGGTGGCACCGATCGCACCGTCCTAGAGCTGGCCCTGATTGTGAATATGTAGTCTTGAAATATTTAAATACACTAAAAGCTGCCCATAACTTTCTTACAGCAATAATATGTTCAAAAGTTACAGTGGTGTTCAAATTTTGCTGTGCGACAACTTCAGGCTCCATAAAGTGTATTCGTGCCCAGTGTCTTGTTCTGCATGCATCATTGACTTTGGAAGAAAATACACCAACCAGGCTTGAAGAAGCACCCACAGCGGGTGGCTGCAACGAGTCATGTGGAAATATGTGCAGACAATTAGGATGAAAAAAGTGGGGGTTCTAAAAGGCGCGTGGCTTAAACATGTAAACTAAACATCTGTGATTCCCATTATGTGCCACCCTACCGGATTTTGGTTTATCTCACATCTTTCTTGTCCTGTAGCCAGATATATAACACCACAACTGACATATACCTAAAACCTGCCGGGAGTATTGGCTTTGTCAATGGTTGTTAGCTGTTACAGAAAAATTAGTAACAACAATGATTTTGCTGTAATTATTTAATATTGAAAATGTTTGAATTCTGAAATTGTGAGACTGTGAATTAAATATTATTGAAGCATGTGGAAAAGGAGTATTGTTCTTAATTTATGTACACTTTATGTTAGACATGTATGCATGCCCTTTTTCTGTCCACATCTTGTTCATCTGCATATCTTAAACTTCATCGCTTTCCCCTTCAGCACCCTCTTTTCACTCTCTCCTGAATGCACTTCCCTTCACCACCCCAAATATACAATGCCCTCACTCACATGTAAGCACTTTATTTTCTTTTACTTTCTCCTTGTCACCTGACAAGGTAGCAATCGGCTGCCAGGAGCGTGTTGCGCGCTCGCTTCTGTCTCCTTGTTGTGTTGTGTCGCCACCTTGTCGGTGCGCCGGGACGCTCCTTCGCTGGAGCAGCATTGCGCAGTACAAATAGCACTAACTAACCTGACAACTGTGTACCACACACACATTCACATAGAACTTCAATTGCAACAGGAATAAGTGACTATTTCTCTGTGTGCTCTGATGAGATGGCAACCCACTGAAATGCACTGTTAGAAACTCGCACTGCCTTCAGCCTCAGCGCCAGGTCTATCAAAAGTGGCCTGTCATAAACACCTGTCGCAACTCGGGTCCAAGTATGCACTATACAAGATATTGTTGACCTGCATAGTAAATGTTGTGTTGCCTTACTTATGGTAACGCTTTCATTCTTCCCTGTTTTATTTCATGCAGGCAGTGAACTTCAGGAGCTGCAGAGATTGATTGACAGCCTCCCAAGCCCGCAGGATCCAAAAGCTGTGGCTCAGTTGTTAACTGTTCGAAGAGATGTTATGTACATGCAGTTCGATGCGGCTGTGAGGCATTTAATCCGGTGAGAGAGGTAGTGGCGGAGAACGGGTTGAGCACATCAGCGGATCAGTCACTGAG
Organism: Lissotriton helveticus; assembly: GCF_964261635.1. Classification (NCBI taxonomy): domain Eukaryota; kingdom Metazoa; phylum Chordata; class Amphibia; order Caudata; family Salamandridae; genus Lissotriton; species Lissotriton helveticus. Next base: position 819,423,044 of record NC_136067.1, on the reverse strand, counting down.
CCTTCTGTTTGCTGAGGGCTTATCCCTTTATTGGTCAAAGACCAGGGAACCGTATCATGATGTTTTCTTGGCTGCTCTGCCCTGGCGCTGAAGGTGTCTGTGCACTTATAGTTGGCTTTGGAACACCTACATCAACTCAAAACATCTCCGAGCCAGTGTATGTTCTGTTGACAGCAGAGCTCGAAATCATAGGATGTTAAATGCAGCTGTGTTTTCGAGCTCTTCTGACATAGATGTGCAATAATTCAGCAATATGAGAGTTGAATGTATGCACTGAAGAATCCAAAAATAGGCGCACAGACGACGCCTGCGATGGTGCAGCAGAGAAAACTCTATCATGATATGGCCAAAGTGACCATGATATGGTCCCAGGGGCCAAATTACGTAAAGTGAACCAAAGGCATGATGAGCATGTGCGCTTTTTTAACCCCTTCGCTGCTAGGCCTTTTCCCCTCCTGTGCTGAGGCTTTTTTTGGCGTTTTGGAGTAGTGCGCGCTTAGGCCCTTGTAACTTTTTGACCACATAAGGTATCCACGCCAAATTTGCGTCCTTTTCTTCCAACATCATGTGGATTCTAAAGGCGCCCTGGGTTTGTGGATTCCCTTGGAGGGGGCCCAGAAATTTAGCAAAATATAGTGATTTTTTTGTTTTTTTCAGAAAAATGGGAAAAACGGGCTGCAAATGAAAGCCTCTGGGTGTTTCCCTGAAAATGGTATCACAAAAAGGTTTGTGGGGCTGAAATCTCCATTTTCTCAGCTTTCAGGGAATGACAGACTTTTGTCAGAGAACCGAAATTTTTCACTCAGTTTTGGCATTTTTCTGGGACATAGCCTATTTTTGCTATTTTTAGAGCTTTCCACCTCCTTCCAGTTAATGGTAGAAATGAGTTTGAAAGCAATAATGGATCCTGGAAAGCTTTACATTTTCGAAAAGTAGACATAATTCTGAATTCAGAAAGGGGTCATTTGTCTAAATCCATGAAGGTTTCGTTATAGAAACTAACAGTTAGATATTGGAATATTTGAAATTTTGTTGAAAAAAACAGCCTTTTGTCTCAACGTTTTCACCTATAACTTTTTCTAATTTTGACAGCTCTTGGAAAGCAATATACCGTTACATCCGTTAGACCTTCCTGGTTGTGGGGATATATAGGACTTGTAGTTTCACCAAGAACCCGACGAACCCAGATCCAAAAACTGAGCAGCAACTTGCAATGGTATTTTTTCATTTACTGGGTATAGTGCACTTTGTCTTGGAAAATGTATACATGGAATAATCTGTATGAAAGACACCTATGTATTTCTGAATTGGGTACAAATTATAGACTTCAGAAACAGTATATAATTGCACATTTTCAAAGTTGGGAATACTCATACTAGCATGAGAATTATTGGTCATTTTTCATAAAGATTTTTTTTTTACTCAATGTCTTTCATTCAAAGGGAGAAATGCATGAAAGCTCAATTGGTAATAACAGTTGATTTACAAATCTGAATTACCCCAAGTGTCCCGATAAAAACGGTACCTCACTTGTGTGGGTCGGCCTTGTGCCTGCGACAGGAAACGGCGGAAAATGCAACGTGGTCACACCTAAATTTAGCAGTTACAAATTGACCCTTTTTTGGCAAAGTGCCTACCTGTAGTTTTTGCACCCTAGCTCTGCCGGCACCTAGGGAAACCTTGCAAACCTATACATTTTTGAAAAGTAGACACCTAGGGGAATTCAGGATGGGGTGACTCGACTGCCTACCACCAGGTTTTGTTACCCAGAATCCCTTGCAAAGCTAAGTTTTTCACAAAATAAACACATTTTCCTCACATTTCTGTGGTGGAAAGTTCTGGAATCTGCGTGGATCAACAAATTTCCACCCACCCAGCGTGCCCCCAGGTCTCCCGAAAAAAACGGTACCTCACTTGCGTGGGTAGGCATAGTGGCTGCGACATGAAACAGCGCAAAACGCAGCATGGTCGCACCTCAATTTCCCAGTGAAATTTAGCACGATTCGGACAAAAAGACTACCTTTTGTTTTTGCGCCGTAGCTCTGCCAGCACCTAGGGAAACCTAGCAAACCTATACATTTTTGAAAACTAGACACCCAGGGAAATTCAGGATGGGGTGACTCGCCTGCCTATCCCCAGGTTTTGTTACCCAGAATCCCTTGCAAACATAAACATTTGACCAAAAAAACACATTTTCCTCACATTTCTGTGGTGGTAAGTTCTGGAATCTGCGTGGATCAACAAATTTCCACCCACCCAGCGTGCCCCCAGGTCTCCCGAAAAAAACGGTACCTCACTTGCGTGGGTAGGCATAGTGGCTGCGACATGAAACAGCGCAAAACGCAGCATGGTCGCACCTCAATTTCCCAGTGAAATTTAGCACGATTCGGACAAAAAGACTACCTTTTGTTTTTGCGCCGTAGCTCTGCCAGCACCTAGGGAAACCTAGCAAACCTATACATTTTTGAAAACTAGACACCCAGGGGAATTCAGGATGGGGTGACTCGCCTGCCTACCCCCAGGTTTTGTTACCCAGAATCCCTTGCAAACATAAAAATTTGACCAAAAAAACACATTTTCCTCACATTTCTGTGGTGGAAAGTTCTGGAATCTGCGTGGATCAACAAATTTCCACCCACCCAGCGTGCCCCCAGGTCTCCCGAAAAAAACGGTACCTCACTTGCGTGGGTAGGCATAGTGGCTGCGACATGAAACAGCGCAAAACGCAGCATGGTCGCACCTCAATTTCCCAGTGAAATTTAGCACGATTCGGACAAAAAGACTACCTTTTGTTTTTGCGCCGTAGCTCTGCCAGCATCTAGGGAAACCTAGCAAACCTATACATTTTTGAAAACTAGACACCCAGGGGAATTCAGGATGGGGTGACTCGCCTGCCTACCCCCAGGTTTTGTTACCCAGAATCCCTTGCAAACATAAAAATTTGACCAAAAAAACACATTTTCCTCACATTTCTGTGGTGGAAAGTTCTGGAATCTGCGTGGATCAACAAATTTCCACTCACCCAGCGTGCCCCCAGGTCTCCCGAAAAAAACGGTACCTCACTTGCGTGGGTAGGCATAGTGGCTGCGACATGAAACAGCGCAAAACGCAGCATGGTTGCACCTCAATTTCCCAGTGAAATTTAGCACGATTCGGACAAAAAGACTACCTTTTGTTTTTGCGCCGTAGCTCTGCCAGCACCTAGGGAAACCTAGCAAACCTATACATTTTTGAAAACTAGACACCCAGGGAAATTCAGGATGGGGTGACTCGCCTGCCTACCCCCAGGTTTTGTTACCCAGAATCCCTTGCAAACATAAAAATTTGACCAAAAAAACACATTTTCCTCACATTTCTGTGGTGGAAAGTTCTGGAATCTGCGTGGATCAACAAATTTCCACCCACCCAGCGTGCCCCCAGGTCTCCCGAAAAAAACGGTACCTCACTTGCGTGGGTAGGCATAGTGGCTGCGACATGAAACAGCGCAAAACGCAGCATGGTCGCACCTCAATTTCCCAGTGAAATTTAGCACGATTCGGACAAAAAGACTACCTTTTGTTTTTGCGCCGTAGCTCTGCCAGCACCTAGGGAAACCTAGCAAACCTATACATTTTTGAAAACTAGACACCCAGGGGAATCCAGGATGGGGTGACTCGCCTGCCTACCCCCAGGTTTTGTTACCCAGAATCCCTTGCAAACATAAAAATTTGACCAAAAAAACACATTTTCCTCACATTTCTGTGGTGGAAAGTTCTGGAATCTGCGTGGATCAACAAATTTCCACCCACCCAGCGTGCCCCCAGGTCTCCCGAAAAAAACGGTACCTCACTTGCGTGGGTAGGCATAGTGGCTGCGACATGAAACAGCGCAAAACGCAGCATGGTCGCACCTCAATTTCCCAGTGAAATTTAGCACGATTCGGACAAAAAGACTACCTTTTGTTTTTGCGCCGTAGCTCTGCCAGAACCTAGGGAAACCTACCAAACCTATACATTTTTGAAAACTAGACACCCAGGGAAATTCAGGATGGGGTGACTCGCCTGCCTACCCCCAGGTTTTGTTACCCAGAATCCCTTGCAAACATAAAAATTTGACCAAAAAAACACATTTTCCTCACATTTCTGTGGTGGAAAGTTCTGGAATCTGCGTGGATCAACAAATTTCCACCCACCCAGCGTGCCCCCAGGTCTCCCGAAAAAAACGGTACCTCACTTGCGTGGGTAGGCATAGTGGCTGCGACATGAAACAGCGCAAAACGCAGCATGGTCGCACCTCAATTTCCCAGTGAAATTTAGCACGATTCGGACAAAAAGACTACCTTTTGTTTTTGCGCCGTAGCTCTGCCAGCACCTAGGGAAACCTAGCAAACCTATACATTTTTGAAAACTAGACACCCAGGGGAATTCAGGATGTGGTGACTCGCCTGCCTACCCCCAGGTTTTGTTACCCAGAATCCCTTGCAAACATAAAAATTTGACCAAAAAAACACATTTTCCTCACATTTCTGTGGTGGAAAGTTCTGGAATCTGCGTGGATCAACAAATTTCCACCCACCCAGCGTGCCCCCAGGTCTCCCGAAAAAAACGGTACCTCACTTGCGTGGGTAGGCATAGTGGCTGCGACATGAAACAGCGCAAAACGCAGCATAGTCGCACCTCAATTTCCCAGTGAAATTTAGCACGATTCGGACAAAAAGACTACCTTTTGTTTTTGCGCCGTAGCTCTGCCAGCACCTAGGGAAACCTAGCAAACCTATACATTTTTGAAAACTAGACACCCAGGGGAATTCAGGATGGGGTGACTCGCCTGCCTACCCCCAGGTTTTGTTACCCAGAATCCCTTGCAAACATAAAAATTTGACCAAAAAAACACATTTTCCTCACATTTCTGTGGTGGAAAGTTCTGGAATCTGCGTGGATCAACAAATTTCCACCCACCCAGCGTGCCCCCAGGTCTCCCGAAAAAAACGGTACCTCACTTGCGTGGGTAGGCATAGTGGCTGCGACATGAAACAGCGCAAAACGCAGCATGGTCGCACCTCAATTTCCCAGTGAAATTTAGCACGATTCGGACAAAAAGACTACCTTTTGTTTTTGCGCCGTAGCTCTGCCAGCACCTAGGGAAACCTAGCAAACCTATACATTTTTGAAAACTAGACACCCAGGGGAATTCAGGATGGGGTGACTCGCCTGCCTACCCCCAGGTTTTGTTACCCAGAATCCCTTGCAAACATAAAAATTTGACCAAAAAAACACATTTTCCTCACATTTCTGTGGTGGAAAGTTCTGGAATCTGCGTGGATCAACAAATTTCCACCCACCCAGCGTGCCCCCAGGTCTCCCGAAAAAAACGGTACCTCACTTGCGTGGGTAGGCATAGTGGCTGCGACATGAAACAGCGCAAAACGCAGCATGGTCGCACCTCAATTTCCCAGTGAAATTTAGCACGATTCGGACAAAAAGACTACCTTTTGTTTTTGCGCCGTAGCTCTGCCAGCACCTAGGGAAACCTAGCAAACCTATACATTTTTGAAAACTAGACACCCAGGGGAATTCAGGATGGGGTGACTCGCCTGCCTACCCCCAGGTTTTGTTACCCAGAATCCCTTGCAAACATAAAAATTTGACCAAAAAAACACATTTTCCTCACATTTCTGTGGTGGAAAGTTCTGGAATCTGCGTGGATCAACAAATTTCCACCCACCCAGCGTGCCCCCAGGTCTCCCAAAAAAAACGGTACCTCACTTGCGTGGGTAGGCATAGTGGCTGCGACATGAAACAGCGCAAAACGCAGCATGGTCGCACCTCAATTTCCCAGTGAAATTTAGCACGATTCGGACAAAAAGACTACCTTTTGTTTTTGCGCCGTAGCACTGCCAGCACCTAGGGAAACCTAGCAAACCTATACATTTTTGAAAACTAGACACCCAGGGGAATTCAGGATGGGGTGACTCGCCTGCCTACCCCCAGGTTTTGTTACCCAGAATCCCTTGCAAACATAAAAATTTGACCAAAAAAACACATTTTCCTCACATTTCTGTGGTGGAAAGTTCTGGAATCTGCGTGGATCAACAAATTTCCACCCACCCAGCGTGCCCCCAGGTCTCCCGAAAAAAACGGTACCTCACTTGCGTGGGTAAACATAGTGGCTGCAACAGGAAACGGTTCAAATTGTACGGTGGTGAATTTACATTACCTTATTGCAAAACTACCTTGATTTTGGGGGGGGGGCATCTGAGTTTGTGGCCCGGGGCTCGGTGGTATTCTTTGCAAAGTAGCAAACCCAAACAGTTCTGAAAACTAGACACCCGGGGGACTCCAGGGAGGTATGGCATGCATGGGTCCCCCAATGTTTTCCTACCCAGAACTCTCTGCAAACCTTAAAATTAGGTAAAAATTGCACTTTTCCAAACTTTTTGGCGTGGGATCGCCGGGTCGGCAAAAAAGTCATACCACCCTGCGTTCCCCTTGTTCTCCCGAGTAAAAGGATACCTCACTTGTGTGGGTGCCCCAAAGCAGAATACGCCAAAAATGAATTTTGAAAAAAGTAGTTTTTACTCATATTTACGTTTTACAAATTAAGCACCCCAGCCTAAGTCACATGCCTTTGGCCCACCCACACAAGTGAGGTATCATTTTACTCGGGAGAACAAGGGAAACACTGGGTGGTAGGACATTTGTTCCGGCAGCGAGATCCCACCCAAAAAAGTATGGAAAAGTGGGTTTTTTGACCAAAATTTCAGGTTTGCAGGGGTTTCTGGGTAGGAAAACATTGGGGGACCCACGCATGCCATACCACCCTGGACTCCCCTGGGTGTCTAGTTCTCAGAACTGTTTGGGTTTGGTAGTTTCCAAAGATGCCTGCCAAGCCCCGGGCCAAAAGCTCAGGTGACCCCCTCAAAAAATAAGATTATTTGGCTAAAGGTAAAGTTTTTGTCTCCACAGTATGAATTGGGCCTTTTCCTAAAGCAGCCGCTATGCCTACCCATGCAAGTGAGGTACCATTTTTATCGGGAGACCTTGGGGAACGCTGGGTGGGAGGTAATTTGTGTGTGCCCAGTGATGCCACGCTTTCCCACACTAAAACGTGTGAAAAAACTGATTTTTTACCATGCAAAAAATGAGGTTTGCAAGGGATTCTGGGTAAAGGAACGTTGGAGGATCCACGCAAGCCATACCTCCTTGGAAGCCCCCGGTTGTCTACTTTTCAGAAATGTGTGGGATTGGTAGGTTTCCCTAGATGGCTGTCTCGCACGGGGCCAAAAACCCAGGTAACCCCTCTTGCAAAAGCTGGTGGACTTAGGGGTTACCTGGGTTTCTGGCCCCGTGCGAGACAGCCATCTATGGAAACCTACGAAACCCACACATTTCTGAAAAGTAGACACCCGGGCGCTTCCAAGGAGGTATGGCTTGCGTGGATCCGCCAACGTTCCTTTACCCAGAATCCCTTGCAAACCTCAATTTTAGCAGAAAAAAATCAATTTTTTCACACGTTGTAGTCTGGGAAAGCGTGGCATCACTGGGCTCACACAAATTACCTCCCACCCAGCATTCCCCCAGGTCTCCCGATAAAAACGGTACCTCACTTGCGTGGGTAGCCATAGTGGCTGCAACAGGAAAAGGTCCAAATCTAACAGTGGTGAATATAAAATACCCTGAAGCAATATAACTTTGATTTTTTGGGGGGGAGGCACCTCAGTTTTTGGCCCGGGATGGGTGGTATTCTTTGGAAAGTAGCAAACCCAAACAGTTCTGAAAACTAGACACCCGGGAGAGTCCAGGGAGGTATGGCATGTGTGGGTCCACCAATGTTTTCCTACCCAGAACTCCTTGCAAACCTTAAAAATAGGTAAAAATAGCACTTTTCCAAACATTTTGGCGTGGGATCGCCGTGCCGGCAAAAAAGTCCTACCACCCTGCGCTCCCCTTGTTCTCCCAAGTAAAAGGATACCACACCTTAACAGAGTTACTCAAAAGTCAAACATTCAAGCACGGCTATCTATTCCTCAAAGACACACACATACAGGTTGGATTTGGCACGAGGGCGAGTGATGGTTCAGTACATAAAATTTTATTAACAAGATATTTCAAAAAAATGAAATGCTCTGTCAATAAATAAATGCATAAAAACTGAACCAGTGACTCGCAACTCGTGAGCTGTAAAGCCACGACAAGGCACCAACCGTTTTACAGGCCATTCACGCACCTTTCATACCTGATACAAACCAGACCATTGACACCATCCGAATGGAAAAGCAACACATAACAACAATCACAATAAGGGGCAAGGTACACCCTACTGCAGAAATTAGAAAAAAAACAATTATTACTGCACACCCATCTAATCCGCAAGCACACACACATACTGGTTGGATTTGGCACGAGGGTGAGTGATGATTCAGTACATACAATTGGATACGCAAGTAATTTCATCAAAAATGAAATACACTGCGTATAATTGAAAGTATGATAAACTGAACCACTGACTCGCAGCTCGTGAGCTGTAAAGCCACGTCAAGGCACCAACCTCTTTACAGGCCATTCATACACCTTTCGTACGCGTGACACATACAAAACATTCACACCGCCAGCCGCGGACCCATCACATTTCAACACTCACACCAGCAAACAGCGCCATTCAAGGGCCCATCACTTTCACACGCCCACATTTCTGACACTGCAACTACACAAAATGATGGACTGTGTGGAGTGTCACTCAACTAGCAGTGTGTGTAGTGACCAACAGAAAGTAACTACTCACACACCGCCTGCCGAGCGCCAGTCCACCCACACCACCATCCAAGCACCAGACCATGCACACTGCCAGCCAAACACCACTCAGCGCACACCGACAGCCAACTACCACTCCACACACACCACCAGCCAAGCATCACTCCACGCACACCACCAGCCAAGCGCCACTCCACAAACACAACACCATCCAAGCACCACTCCACACACGCCGCCAGCCAAGCACCACTCCACACACACCGCCAGCCAAGCACCACTCCACTCACACCGCCAGCCAAGCACCTAACCATACACTCCGCCAGCCAAGCAAAAATCCACTAACCCCCCCAGCACAACTCCAATCCATGCACTATTCCAGCCAAGCACCAGACCACGCACACCACCAGCCAAGCGCCTGTCCACGCACACCAACAATCCAAGCACAATCCTGCACACACCACCATCAAAATTAGAATTTTTTAAAGAAATACCACAAATCAAATGTAGAAACCTACAAATCTGCTAACACAAATTCAAAACCTAAATGCTTTGCACTAATGCAAACCTAAAAGCAAACAAAAAAATATTACAGAAAACAAACCAGACAGTACACTTACAAGCTCAATGAAACTCCCAAAACTTCTTTTGTGTGTGGTACGATTTAAAACAAGCTGGCACACACAATCCAGGATTTGAAGGACAGTCAGGACAGTGCATACGAGACTCCCTCCGCACTTCTCTTCGCCAACAGACTCTACATCTTTTAGTGGGTTTGTCTTTTGCAGTTGTGGGAGGAATGTATTCTGGAAAGTGGCGATCTTTCAGTCTAGCCACTTCCTCCACCACTCCAAATCTTGGCACACTTGCCTGTTCCACTAGTACAAGGCTGCCTATTATAGTCTCCTGAAACTTAACAAAAGGCATCTTTGACTCAGGACAAGATTTCTGGAAAACAACAAAAGCATTAAAGGATGCCAAGTGGAAAAGATGGATAGCCAACTTCTTGTACCAAACGTAAGCCTTTCGAAGAGCAGCATAAGGTTCCAACCTCTGATCTACTCTGTCAACACCACCCATGTGCCTATTATAGTCTAAAATGCACACAGGTTTACGCACTTCAGCAGTCTCACCCCGAACTGGCAGAGCTTCAGTGCTTTCGTCATGGATAGTAGTCAGCATGTAAACATCTCTCCTGTCTGAAAACTTCACAGCTAGAAGCTTCCCACATCGCAATGCAGTAGACTGTCCCCGCACAAGCCTTTTGCAAACAAGTTCTATTGGAAAACCTTTCCGGTTACTGCGCATCGTGCCACATGCAACAGTGCCCACTTTGGCCAACTCCTTGAACAAACGCACACTAGTGTAGAAGTTATCTACATATAAATGGTGGCCTTTGTTAAATAATCGTCTACCTAGTTCCCACACAATTTTCTCAGTCACTCCAAAAGTGGACGGACAAGCAGAAGTGTTAATGCTGGAATCCTTACCGGTGTACACCCTGAAATTATAAACATATCCAGTCTCACTGTCACACAGCATATACAGTTTGATGCCATAGCGTGCCCTCTTACTAGGAATGTATTGCCTAAAAACCAAGCGGCCCTTGAACAACACCAAAGACTCGTCCACAGCTATTTCTCTTCCAGGTGCAAACATCTCAGGAAAACGATCAACAAAGTGATCAAGGACAGGCCGAATCTTAAAAAGACGGTCACAATCAGGGTGATCGCGTGGCAACGCTAAATCATTATCAACAAAATGCATCATGCGAAGAAGAAGCATATATCGATCACGAGTCATAAGTGCTGGAAATATAGATGTTGCCATCAAGGGACTAGTGGACCAATAAGAAGACATTGATGGCTTCCTTAGCAAGCCCATCAAAAAAGTTAATCCCAAAAACTTCTTCATCTCTTCAACATATGTGGGAGACCAATGGGTAGCTCTGGAATGGGGCTTAAGGCTGGCACTGTGGTCCCTCAAATACTGCTCTGCATACAAATTAGTTTGCTCCACAATCTCCTGCAAAAACTCATCGTCAAAAAACAATTGAAAATATTGAATTGGCAAAAAATTGTCAGTATCCACTCTACACCCTGGAACACCAGTGAAGTCTGGCAATTCCGGCTGCACCATGCCAGGGGCAACCCAGACGTCATCACTAACATGAGGAGAAGAAGCCACCCTAGCCTGCAGGCCAGATGCCTCTTGCTGCACTACATCAACGGGAACACTAGCATCCCCAGATGCCTCTTGCCTCACTACACCAACAGGAATACTAGCATCCCCAGATACATTTTGCATCTCTTCACCAACAGACGAACTCACATCCCCAGCTGCCTCTTGCATCTCAACATCAACAGAAGAACTCGCATCCCCAGATGCCACTTGCTGCTCAACAACAACAGAAAGACTAGCAGCACCAGATGCCTCATGCTGCTCAACAACAGGAAGACTAGCAGCACCAGATAACCTTTGGCGCACCACAGCAATGTGAAACCTTTTGGGCGCAGCCTTTACCACACTTGCCTGTTCCTGACGAGAAAAAAAGGGAAACCTTGAGGACCTAGGCTGCCGCTCACATGGCTCTTCCCTCTCTACCGGCACATCAATGTCCCTCTCTACCACAGGCACTTCATCAGCACTAGAAGAAGAATCATCATCCGATGATACCATGCGAAGAGAAAACTCACTGCCTGAATCTTCTGCACCTAACTCAAGCTCCGAATCGGAGTCAGTGTCTGGACCATGGTCAGAGGAAGACTCAAAAAGCAAACTAACAACCTGCTTAGCAGTAATCCTGCGAGCAGCCATTATCCTTACAAATCAAGAAGACTACACACACAAGTGAACAACAACCTACACTGTGCAAAGGAAGAAGTAAACAAGGTAGAGTCTTCACACAAAAATCAATACACTCAAAAACAATTCAAATCTAACCAAATATAAGAAGACTCACCAGCACCTACTCTGCTGAAACACAGCAAAAAGAAAGGAAATCCCACTGGAAAGAAAAAAAAACAAGTATAGATTAGACAAAGTACACATCAAGCAGCAATACAAAAAAAAAGTTAACAATCAAGAAACACAAAGCCACACAAACAGCAATAACTTCACTTTTCATAACAACACATTTATCTAGGAAAAATAGTACAAAAAACATTTACTTACCAAGCACATGCAACTACACAAGCTGCAAAACCAGCATTAACCGAACCACAACCTACACCAATACAAACAGCAAAAGCCTGGATCAAAAACAAAGAAGAAAAAAAATAATTTAATACTACATTTCACAAACAACATAACAAATGAATAAACAATACACAAATGTACCCCCAAAATCACATCCACACAGATGGGCCATCAAAAAGGGCAAAACGGACAAAAGTACGGGTTGATTTGCCCACCGGGGGGGGGGGGCCAGAACATCTAAATTTAAAATCCGACCCACCTGAAAGCGACCCTTGCACAATGGGTCACTTCCTACAATCTAAAATAAAATCCCTGGTGCTAGTGAGGGCATTTCCACCGCACAATCGCAATGCTGTGCGCGACCGTGAGCCAGAAATGCCCTGCAAAGAGACATCAGAAGAGAGGAAAATCACTTACCTCTCCCCTGAAGCCTCTTTGCAAACCCCCCCAAATATCTCAAAACCAACCTAACACCTCCAGGCGCAGGAAGCAAATGGCTTCCCGACCGCCTGGGAATCCCTGAAGATGTTGGCGCGTGCTGTGCGCGCTGACATCATCAGGGATTCTCATGGGGAGGGGGACAACAGAATTACTGTGGTTAACTGCGATGCTGGACAGAGGCACTTGCATCCTTGATTTTCACAAGCGCAATCCTAAAACAGTTCCTATGACCAGGAGCTTCTTTCTCCCCATCTGCTGCTCTCAACAGTCTCTGACCATTTATACACATAAGAGGCATGTGAACTCACACAGAAGATCCCCTATTGGCAACGCCCACCAACTAGCGGAGTGCACCATCTTTCCTAAATTTACCCACTATGATGGACAGCTCACTCAAGGGACCTGTGCACACATTGGTGCGATGGCATAGTAACACACACGGACACTGGAGACAAAGCAAGCGCTCGAGTTGCAGCACAAATTCAGAAAAACATTCATCAGCCCAAAAACATTTGTGACCTTCCCACTATGATTCACAGCTCACACAAGGGACCCCTGCGCACATCTGTGCAATTGCATAGTAACGCACACATGGACACTGGAGACAAAGATGGGGCTCGAGTTGCAGCACAAACTCAGGAAAGCAATCATCAGCCCAAAAACATTTGTGAACTTCCCACTATGATGAACAAATGGTCTCTGCTTCCAGATACCTAAGAGCGTTGCTAGTTTATTCAGATAACAACCAACACACACTGGGGTCGATTGTGAAAATATGGTATTGTGTACAAAAAAGGGGAGAAATGCTCCTCTTTTAGGTGTCCCCTCACTCACCAGGGTTGCCCCACGGTGACATGCTTCATCATTGGGGCCATCCCAGTCCTCTACGGGCTGGGGCGTGCTGCGACTTGCGAAAGTTACGTAGGAGCACTTTATTAGACTATGTGTGGTGCATGTGTATTTGAGGAGTGGACTATGTGATGTGTGAAATACCTGCCCAGTAGGTTTACAATAAACTTTATTCTTGCCTCTAGGTGGTAATAAACGGGGTGGAAAGATAGGCTGCCCTAAACGTAATGTGTCCAGATGTACCTATCAACTCCTATCGTCGACATGTTTCGTGCATACCCCAAACACTATGATGGACAGCTCACACAAGGGACCCCTGCGCACATCTGTGCAATTGCATAGTAACGCACACATGGACACTGGAGACAAAGATGGCGCTCGAGTTGCGGCACAAACTCAGGAAAACAATCATCAACACAAAAAAATTTGTGAGCTTCCCACTATGATGGACAGCCCACTCAAGGGACCCCTGCGCACATTTGTGCAGTTGCATAGTAACGCACCCATGGTCAATGGAGACAAAGATGGCGCTAGAGTTGCAGCACAAATTCAGGTAACAATCAACAGCCCAAAAACATTTGTGAGCTTCCCACTATGATGGACAGCTCACTCAAGGGACCCCTTCGCACATGGCATAGTAACACACACATGGTCACTGGAGACAAAGCATGTGTTTGAAAAGCAGCACACAAAAAAAAAACATTCATCAGGCCAAAAACACTAGTGAGCTTTGCCTAGGCAGCACAGGTGTGTTTTTTAGCCACTTCAGAAACACACATCAGTATAAGTAATGAAGGACAGAGGCACTTGCATCCTTCATTACAATGAGCACTATTATTTTACTTTATAAATGACCCCCATCGGCATTTTTGTAGAAAAAACGGCCTTTCAACAACATTGCAGCAAAGAGAAGACTTCATAGATAATGTTCCCCCAACAAGGGGAGCGACCCTTCCCCAAGGGGCCGCTCCCCGAACTACGAAATTGATCATCCATGAAAAAAAAAAAAAAATCCCTAACATTCCTGCTGCACGATCGCACGATCGTGCAGCAGGAAACCTCTAAATGCCACCGAGGGAAAGGAAAAGCCTTTCCTTTCCCTCCTTAGAACCAATACTGAAATCTCCCCCGCCCCAGCCGCAAAACTAACCTGTTTACCATCCGACGCGCAGGAAGCAAATGGCTTCCCTGCGCGTCGGTAAACAAATGGAGCCTCCGGTGACGTCAGCGCGCCTCGCGCGCTGACGTCATTGATGACGCGGGCGGGGAGGGCGTGGGGAGGCAGGGGAAGGTCTTCCCCTGCCATCCCCGCAGAAACTAAAAAAATCGGGCTGACTCGGGGGGAGCGCTGGCGCTTCCCCCGAGGGTGGGGCTCATGACGAGCTGGGCTCGTCATGAGCGTGCGAGGAGGCTACGCCATGACGAGCCCAGCTCGTCATCAGCCCCGAAGGGGTTAATGTGACCTGGGGCACTTTGGTATTATAGAAGGGGCCGCAGATGCTAACGCTTCTCATTCTGCTCACACAGATTGTGCGGCGCACATATAGCGCCAGCATGATTCTCAGGGAGCATTTCCTAATTGGCATGGGACTCTGACCCAATACCAATGTGAGGAACCCTTTGCTACTGCGCCTGTTCCATATAATGGATGTTGACATGGAGGCAAAGAGACCATTATTAGGCACACTAACTATGCAGCACAAATAGGAGATACACTGTTAGTGCACCGCTCGCAGACCCCCCCTCTGCAGTGCAGGTCAGGTGCCACAAGCACTGTGAAAGACTGAGTGGCTGTTTCATACAACTGTTCTGCCTTTCACTTATTTGCGGACCCCAGGCCAGCCGTGAGTCCACCTATGCCCGTAGGCAGCAGATTATCTGTAATAGGGTGCACTGTTCCTGTTTGCGCCATACGGGTGACCAGCAGTAGTGCTGCCGCTACATAATGCAGCCCGTGGAGTGTTAGAGGTGGGGCCGAGTAACGCAGTGGCTCATAATGTATTTTTGACAGATGTAGTGAGGTAATACCCAAGCCAGTTATATATGAGTATGACAATACGGACCAACTGAAGGTGTGAGTCTGCTAGAATCACCTACATGTAACTGTAAAAATGAAGCTACCTTTATTTTCAAAAGCAACAAAGAAACAAATGAAGTGATCCTTTGATGTATAACAGTTCCCAATTCATTGACTTCAGAAGGATAAAATATTATGGTAATGCAATTTCTGTGATCCATTTCCAAAGTATTTAGCTACTAATATACATGCATATACATACATACACATCTCAGTGGTGATCAGCACTTGGTAGCAATAGTTAGGACCACGTTTCATAGGAAAATATTATCTGAGTTGCCAATAAAGCTCAGTTTGACAAATCTTTACAACAGTTTCCAAAAATTGTCTCACCCACTATAGCTCCTTCCTGGAAAATTTTGCGGGCTGAGAAAAAGGAGAGGGGGGCCTCAAAGCATCTTTGTCCCCATGCAATTCTCCATAGGAAAATTAGGCACAGGTACAGCCAAATCAGCTGAACAGAATTACACCAAATTTCGGCAGAAAGCTAGATCTTAGTCCAGAAAGTGAGCATTTAGTGATTTGGTGTCAATCCATTTGGCGGTTTTTGAGGGATTAAGGTTTACAATGTATGTATCTATAGAGATGCAGAGCATCCGTGAATCCATGAAATTGAAAGATCAGATTTGATTGGCTGCCACCCCATCAACAAAGATGAGGTGGCAGCCATTTATTGGCTCGGGGACTCAGTCACCTGTCCTACAACAAGTATAAAAACATGTGACAGGAAGGGATTCCCTGACTCCATAGGCCTGGTGGGGGCACTGAGGGACCTACCTCCGCCCACAGATGGGTCAAACACATATTTTTTAACAGTACTGTGGATCCACAACGTGTTCCAAAAAAAAGGAGGCTCCTGCCTTTTAAAAAAAAAAGTCCTGCGGGCTCTGGCAGTCTTTTTCAAGGGAAAGGCCGGTGTGTGGGCCCCCTAGCCTCTTTGATTCCCATCCTCTGGGGCCAATTCATCGATTAATTTTTTAGAGGCAGCAGGGGTGTACATCTACCCTTTCTGCTCCTCTGAGAGGTGCAGGGGACCCCATCCATCAGGGCCAGTGTTTCCTTTTTTGGAGAGGAGGGTGTAATGTCCCCTCCTCCCCGAGCCGTAGACCGGTCCTGGAGTCTGAATGAATAAAGTAGTGTCCCAGGGACCATTGGCAATGTGTAAGGTATTTGTGTGCGCAGACACACTAACACAGTGAAAATAGCACAAACGTACTCCTCACCAGTTTAGAAAAATGGCCAATATTTATCTGAGCAAAACAAGACCAGAACGTCAAAATACAACATAGAAAAGTCAAGTTCTGAATTTTGCAAGATTAAATCGAAATGCAGTGCTTGGAAATCAATAGCTCCAAATGGGGCTACCTGATCGAGCTTGACCCGGGCAAATCCAAAGTTCAGTCTGACCGCAATGGAGCACAGGCCAGATACAGGAGTCACACAGACCCATTGACAGTACTTTGGATACATCGAAGCTCGGGTCAATGCATTGAAAAAGGGAAGGGATGTGTCGCTGTCGGAGGCGATGAGTCAGTTCCGAAGTCGGGCAAGTTGTTGATGCATCCATGTCACGAGTGCCTTTCATCACCTCTGAAATGTCAATGTTGAATCACTGGGCGGTAGGCGAAGAAATGGCATGAAGCGGTGCAGGGCTGGGAATGCCTCAGGGACGGTATGCCACAGACATAGGTGAAGCAGTGTCCAAGACTCATGTAGAAGCGGTGATTCAGAGGTGCTGTATCGGCAAAGTCGGGCTGCATTGTAAGTCGAGGTCGTTGCATCATGCAGTTGGCGAGCAGTGTTCATGGCTGCGGTGTAGGCAGTGGCGATGTATCGATCACAGGGAAATATGCCCATTCCGAATGATGCTTCAGTGTTAATGCATTGGTTTGCTGTGTTACAGCACCAATTACCAAGGGCCAAGGACTGGATTTGGCACAACTTGGCAGAGCAGGACTAACAGCAGAGGAGCCCAGGTGCTGGTAGCAAGATGAAATTGAAGTCTTTGATATCCCAGAGACTTCAAAAACAGGAGACAAGCCCAACAAGCCCTTGGAGAACCTTTAGAGATGCGGAATGTAGAGTCAAGTCCAGTCCTCTCTCTCCCGGGCAAGAAGCAGCAGGTCAACACAGTAAAGCATTGTGACCTTGTGCTCGGTTTAAAGCAAGGATCTACACAGGGAATCTTGGGGAGTCTTGATTCTTTTTACAAATGTGACGTTTCACAAAAGCCAGTCTGTAACAGGACGATAATTCTGCTTATCGTGCTGCTGTTAGCGCTGGGTCCCGCAGTTTGAGGTCCTCCTGTCTCCACCGGAGGTCTTCTCAGCGTTTTCTCGTAGAGAGAGAGAGAGAGAGAGAGAGAAGGGGAAGGAAAAATGCGGTGCTCTTGTTGGTCACGTAGGGAAAAGGGAGTGAAGGAACACCCAGGTGAGTCCAAACGGCTCGTAGTGATGTGAGAGGAAAATGTGAGGGAGGGGAAGTTTGCGAGGTAGGAGACACAAGTGTCGGCCTACTACTCCCCGGTTTTCTCCCTCCTCCCAGCCCACCCGCTGAAACTCTCACATACCTGGGTGAACCACGCTCCTCCAGGAGAGTGGCTGGGCATAGCAGGGGAATGTTGGCCTCCTGGCTCTGCAGGTGTCCTGACCTCTAGTCTGGTCCTCTTCAGTAGCGGTGTTTCTTCCACGGGAGTCGGCGACTCCAGAATGCACGCTGCCCTGGTGCTTCCCTCACAGTTTCTGGAGTCCGCTGCTGTAGGATCTGCATTTTGTTAGTCTCCTTCAGCGATTGGCTCCTGCTCTATAACGTGGCACCCGGGGGCGTGGTCCTCGGATCTCGGCTCCCAGTTAAAGGAGTATTGTCCTTGAAAAGAGAATTGGTCGAAAGGAACGTAGCTCGGGTATTCGGTCCTGTCTGTGGAGAAAGGAGAGGTTCTTCTCCATTAGGCACACTTCACCACCCTATATCACAGTCTGCCTTCAGGGGCGTAGGGGACCCATGACAAGCATGCATCAAAGTGGCAGTCCTTCCTGGCAGCACAACAGCTCTTCTTCCTGGTAGAATGTCCTCAGTTCCAAAAGTGCTCTGATTATATGTTGTCAGAAGTCCATTACGTATAACCATTTTAGCCTTTGAAATAGAGAGACTGCAAAGAAAGGTCTTTGCAGTGCACATGCCCCTGCCCTTCCATGCCCTGGCTCCAGACACACTACAGGGGAGTATGCAACTTTTTGACTGGGGACAGGCACAACCCTATTCAGGTGCAAGTGTCTGCTACTCTCTTTCACTCTAGCTCAGCAAGACCCATCAGCCTGGAGATGGGCCATCAGGATTTGCAGGGCACCCCTTAACTCCTTTTGAGTGTGCATGTCTAAAGGAATGCACAAATACAGCTGCCATCTAGCCCAGACATGTATTCTAGAGGCTAGCAAAGTCATAGCATAGTTAAAGTAAGAAAATAATAACTTTTTAAATGTGGCATTTTCAGACTGGCTAATTCCAAAACAACGTCACTAAAAGATGTGTTATAAAATTGTGAGTCCAGCCAACAGCCAAGCATGGTGGCTGCTTGATAACGGAGCTCCGGAACCGAGCCCACTACGATCCTGAAATATACTGACTATACCTGCTGTGTGGACGGCGGTAGCGGCTGGGGACCATCGAGGGGGCAGATCTGTGCCCTCCGAGCTGATCAGAGATTGCGGCGGGCCGTGTTTTCCATTAACACAGCCGAAGGAGAGCAGTTCAGCGGGGGGAGGGGCGCCTACCCTGACCGGCGGACGGAGACCACAGGTGCTAAGTCGAGCCAGATACAGCGACTCTGGACGGCGCACCTTGACACCCGCCAGCTGTGGACACACTGGAACCCCGCTCGCGGTTCCGCTGACGGGAGCTGTCGCGCTGAAGGAGGTGAGGCGCCTTGTGGCAGTGGGCCGGGGCACACTGCTACGCGAGCCCAGGGATGCGGTGAGGCCTGTCCTTCATTGGCGCTGTGCCCCGACTTCCGTGGTCCGCATTGAGGTAGTGCGCGTTCCTCTACATCGCCTGTGACTGCCTGAAGCTGACCGGAGGATCGGAGAGGTGCCTCAATGGCAGAATGTGACGGGAGAGGCCCAGGCACACGCAGGAACTGCAGCATACCGGGCGGACCTCCGGCGGCGGTGGCCATTTGCAATTAGGCCAACTGTGGACAGCTGTAGATAAGACCGGCTGCCCCCGCCTGATCTTTAGGAACTGCGTGGACAGGACGGCGAGTGCTCCCTACTGGAGGCCTAGTCCCTGATGCCTGGAAGATAGTATGTGGAGGTAGGGGGCAAACTGCGCAGGCCTTGACCGCAGACGCCGTGGAACAGGAAACTTAGGCGTAAGACACACAGGGGGACACGCTGTCCTGAGGTGAATGCCCCCCTGGGGTACACGGTGCAGGCACCACAGCCATATTGCTTACACTGTCCAGGGACGTGCAGAGGCGTATTTGGGACAGCTACTGGGGATCAACCTTTCTCCCCTGGGTATTATCGCCTGAACCTACGACATATTTTCCCCCCTGGTGCAGACCACACAAGGGATTGCTACATGTAGTGGTGCTGCACTCCACGAAACTGTGTAGCGGGAGCAGTGCGGGCCCCCCTCCCACGTCGCTGGGAGTGTGCTTGTCCGGGCTGGGCCACGCCCGGTGAGTGGCTTGACTGCAATACCATCTGCCTTTGCCGCCTGAGACCCAGTTGGTGCCCGAGTGCGACCTGGAGGTGTGCCGTCCTTTTACTAGACCTGTGACATCGCTGGACTACGGCGGGGTGCAGCACTGTTCTACCGAGATGGGGCGCAACAGGCTGAAGCAGTTGGGACAGGCGGTAATAGGCCCCGCACAGGATATGAATGACGAAGTGGATAATACGCAGGATTCGGACAGTATCCCCCCGACAGTGGTGCCTGCACAGGCAGACAAACTAGACCTTATTCTGCAGGAAGTACGTGACTCCAGGAAGGCCATTGAATCGCAGATAGGTACCCTAACTACTGGCTTAACCCTGCTGAGGGCGGATCACACAAAAGTGGCTGATAAAGTGAAAGAACATACCACGGCTTTGGCGGAAGTGCTCCCGCAGCAAAAACAAACAGCGGCCGATGTGAAACTCCTGCAGACGCAGATGGCGGCCTTAATAGACCGGGTGGAGGACGCAGAAGGGAGAGCAAGGCGCAATAACATTAGGGTGATCGGCCTGCTGGAGAGAAGTGAGGGGATAGACGTGACAAGGTACATGGAGCAGTGGTTTAGGGACCACGTCACGCTGGAAGGGCTCTCCTCGCAATATTGCATTGAAAGGGCGCATCGCAGACCTACTGGCAAACCGAGGCCGGGTGCCCCTCCAAGACCCCTCATTGTGAAACTACTCAATTTTAGAGATATGGATGCACTATTGAGGAAGGCCCGAGAGAAGGCGCCGATCACCTTCGAGAACGCGAGAGTCTCCCTATACCCGGACTACACAGTGATGGTACAGCGCCAGCGCTCCTTATTCCTAGACATGAAACGTCGGTTACGAGACTTGAATATCCAATATGCTCTGTTTTTTCCGGTGCGCCTGAAGATCCTACATGACAAAAAAAACTACTTCTTCGAGAGCCCCGGTGACGTGGAGGACTGGATTGAAGTGATGGAGCTGACTGCCGCTGCGAACGCCACTAACCGCCAGGACTTCCCCAAGAGAACTCTGAAGACTGCCTCGGCGGGCAGCAGGGGATGTCGCGGCAGACAGATCATTCTGGACAAGCGGGTCCCCTCGCAGCGGCTACACCAATCCAAACAACAGGCGATCGTCGCGACAGCGACCTTCACGAATGGCCCGCGAGCTGACAATGAAACTAAATCCTCCACGGAAGATGAGTCATCTCATGGATCGGACTCTGAGGGCAGCGTGGCCCTGTTCCCCTCGGCTACCCCTCAATTGATTACGGACTTATTTGGCTGATACACACACGCAAGTATACATTGTGCTGTACCTTTTCTGTGAAATGTACCTGACACACGCTGTTGACCTCTGTTATTTGCTGTTTATATGCTTACTGCAGGAAAGTAATGATTGGGCTTGGGTATCGTTGTAATTTTAAAGTGCTCTGTTCAAGTAATACACATACGCATGCGAGGTGTAGTAGCCGCCCCCACTTGGCGAAGGCCCTTGGATTGCGAATTTTGCTTTACTTGTTGCAATGTTCTGTTGTGGTCTGGAATGGTTCCGGTTCCAGACCGTGTATTGGGAACGTTGGGGGGATGGATGGTCACCTACATAACGCAGATGTCACTCTAGTCGCTTTCATAGGCGCTGCGGCTGCACACTTACTGCTGTACGAATTGACACCATGCATGTTCGGGACAGCTATAACATAGCCACAGGATACATGCGCTACTGCTTCGGCGCAAGGTACAGATAGCCTGCTTACAGGAATCGCACATGATAGCCAGCGAAATAGCCAAACTCAGGAAGAAATGGAGAGGGCAGGTTTTCTCCACCTCTTACTCAGGCTACGCTAGGGGATCTACGATTTGGGTACGTCATGGAGTGCCTTTCGTAGCTCATGATCAGAAAATTGATAAGGAGGGTAGGTATGTTTTTGTGCGTTGGAAACTGGACGGAAGACTAGTGGTGTTAGGTTCAATATATGCCCCTAATTTCGACCAAGACAAATACTGGGATACTATCAGTGGAGCACGGGATGGGATAACTGCCCTTGGATACTTGGTGGAGACTACAATACGGTAGTGGATGTCACCCTAGATAGATCTCACCCGCCACTGCGTGGCGCGGGGGTATATAAACAAACTGAGGCACTAGTGCGCTGGATGAATGGATGGAGGTTATGTGGCGTATGGAGGATGAGACACCAGGACCACCGAGAATACTCGTTTTATTCGGCAGTACACGCCCTACACACTAGAATAGACAGGGTCCTATGCTCGGATGACATTGCAGGGCAGGTCCTTAGTTCCACATACCTCCCCAAAACATTCTCCGACCACAACCCGCAAGAGATCAATATTACATGGGGTAGGATACCTACACCGGTCCCCACGTGGCGCCTTTGGCCACAGTTGCTGGAAGACACGGTGTTCCGTGCGGATATATCACACACAATAGAACGATACTTCACCGAGAATAGCGGCACAGCGACCAGTAGGTTGATAGAATGGGATGTATTCAAGGCGGTGTTGCAGGGTAGAGCGATTAGCGTGACAGTGGGTGCACGACAAGAATTACATAAGTCACTGATAGACACTGAAACACAAATGGGCAGATTAGAACAGTTGGTGGCGACTGACGACACACAGTCGGAGGTGCTCCAGGAAGCGCGGATTAAACATGCTGAACTGTTAGAGTCACTTACAACCATAGACTACCAGGAATACACCAAAAGGACGCATGTGGATGCGGATAAGGCAGGCACATTGTTAGCTAGGCTGCTCAGGGACGCTCCTCCCGCAATTGTGATCAATGAAATCAGAACGGTGGATGGCACAAGAGTTTATACACAGGGAGAGATTAATGAAGCCTTCAAAACATATTATGCTTCCTTATATGACAAACCAGTAGAGATACCCCCCGAACGTACAGACGCTTTCCTCTCCTCATTGACCTTCCGCACTCTATCGGACACGGCGCAAAAGGAACTCTCAGGGCCTGTAAACTCACAAGAAATCAAAACTGCCATGAAGGGACTTCCTCGCAACAAAACTCCTGGTATGGATGGCCTGCCCATAGAATTTTACACTACGTACGCAGAGACGCTTGTACCCAAACTGACGGAACAATCTGGGAGGAGGGTGTTTTGCCCCACACTACCGCACAGGCTCTGGTCATCTCGTTACCTAAACCAGGTAGAGATCATGCTGACATGGCTAATTATCGGTCGCTGTCGCTCTTACCCGCGGAATACAAAATATTAAGTAAGGTGTTAGCTAACAGACTACAGCCCTACTTATCCCAACTGATACATATAGACCAGACGGGGTTCATACCAGCACGAAGCACCTCCCTAAATATTAGGAAGCTACACCACTTAATGTCAGAAGCGCCGCAGCACTTTTCTCACGCGGGATGTCTTTCTTTAGACCTCAAACAGGTGTTTGATTCGATCCACTGGGATTATATGCTTCGTAGGCTGTCACGTTTCGGTATCCCTGATAGCTATCTCACGTGGCTACGTCTGCTTTACACAGAGCCAACAGCAAGAGCAAGGACGGGCAGACACATTTCGGGGGAATATAAGATATACAGGGAGACGCGCCAGGGATGCCCATTATCGCCTCTGATTTTTGTCCTAGCCCTAGAACCCCTGGCGATTGCAATGAGACAGAACTTAACAGATATGGGAATACCACTCACATGCACCACCCACCTTTTTTCGGCAAATGCGGATGACATACTTGTCTATCTCCGCGACCTTCGTCAGCCCTTAGCTCCGATCTGCGACTTATTTCGGAACTTTGAAACCATATCCGGTCTTACCGTGAATGCTGCCAAATCACACGCCTTCTTCTTTACGGACCACGCTGACGTCACGGAGGTGGACTTCGGGGACGCTCCACTATTGGTTGCCCCACTACATTCAAATAGTTGGGTATCCAAGTGTATAGAACATCTGCTGATCTGTTGGAGGGTAATCTCAGCAGAACGATACAGTCCCTGAGATTCAGTGTGGTTTTTTGGACTTCGCTGCCATTATCCGTTATGGGAAGGGCGGCTATAGCGAAGATGGTAGTTCTACCACGACTACTTTACTACTTCACGAATTTGCCTCTAATAGTGCCAATATCCACATTTCAGAAGCTAAAGACGTTGCTGATAGACCTATTCTGGGGTACAGGGAGACGGCGAATTAGCTCGAAGAAACTGCAGATAGGCACTAGTATGGGGGGGCTGGGAGTCCCGGACTTTAGGGCGTATTACTACGCCTGCCAACTACAGTGGCTGTCCTACTGGACGGCTGGCCGTAATCTCCATGAAATAGGATTCACAAAAACTGATTTGAAGAATGGCGCACTACACACCCTGATGCTACCAAGCTACAAAATGCATAGAGACTTACCTACACTGCTGACTACTGCATTGACATGCTGGAAGGCGGTGCTGAAATACGCCAAAACGCCCTCTGCATACGCTGGTAACATACCCCTACTGGGCATTCCGCTGACTGCTGGTACCCTCACTAACCGTACACTAACGCGCTGGGCAGAGTCTGGTGTCACCATAGTGGCGGACCTCTTTAGACAGGAGCTCCTAATGGATCACGACACGTTCGTGCACGAGAGAGGTGCTCCACAACATTTATTTTTAACCCATGCTGCTCTGATACGAAACATTAAAAAACACTGGGCACCACAAGGTCGCGAACCTGACCAAACGAGCTAGTAAAGATGGTACATTATATGGGGGGGGCTGCACCTGATCCGCTGGATTTATAATGGGATAAGCAACCACACCAGGATACGCCTGGATCCACTGAGAGTGTTATGGACGGAGGAGATAGGTAGGGTACTATCGGACACCGAATGGGGAAAGATTCTGGAGCACCCCAAAAAGGTATCCCGAAACTCGAGGTTCAAATTCATTCAAACCATGATACTGCACCGCGCTTATCTGGCTCCTGACCGATTGGATAAAATGTTCCCTCAGACACAACACTCATGCCCCAGATGTCACGCCCCTGGAGTGGGATTATTACACATGTTGTGGACATGCCCCGATCTGTTCAGCTACTGGGTTAAAGTTAGAGAGATCACAGGAACAGCGACGCACCTTCTGCTGCATGACACAGTGGAGGCATGCTTACTTGGATTACACAAACACAGGTCTAAACACAAAGTACAATTTAGATTCGTCGACCTGGCTTTACTTCTGGCCAGTAGGAACATTGCAATGCGGTGGAAATCAAGCAGGCCCCCTGAAATACGCAACTGGCACACAGAAATGGTGAAATGTAGTAGTGCGGAAGGTGCAGCGCTGCGTAGAGAAGAGGCAAGGGGATTACGAAAAACACAGATAGCCTTAGACTGGGAGACAATGTTAGAAGAGTTTTAGTCAAAGGAGCCTGATGTGTTCATATGATATTTTTCCTAAAATGTGCAATCAAACTACGAATTGCTCATACCCAGGCATCCACGGAAGTGTGCGGCTAGGCACTGTATATGTATGTAGATTGGGCGATGGACGGGATGCAACTGCAATGATACGGATGATGGGTTTGTAGGGTGACCACAGTTCTCTGGGGTGGGGGGTTTATTGAGGTTTGTTTCTTTAAGATTGCCTATTATGAATCACTGATATGTATACTCATGTTATATATGTAACACTGTTCACATTTATGACTTGTCATAAACTCTGTTCGAGCAATTTACAGGACTGTAAACGAACTTAAAATCAATAAAATATGTTTAAAAAAAATAAAAATTGTGAGTCCAGAGACACCAAACTCATTCTTCTTTTCATTTCCTAATTGGAAGTTACACTTTTAAAGTGTTACAAACCAGCTTCAATGCTAACCTATGGGAGAGATAGGTCCTCCTGTAGTGAAAAACGAATTTAGCTGGTCTTTCACTACCAGAACATGTAACACGTCTAAATACATGGCCTGCCTTTTAAATACACTGCACCTTGCCCATGGAGCTACCAAGGGCCTACCTGAGGGGTGACTTATATGTATTAAAAGAGAAGGTGTGGGCCTGGCAAGTAGGTGAACTTGCCAGGTCGAAATGGCAGTTTAAACCTGCATACACAAGCTCTGCAGAGGCAGGCCTGAGACGTGTTTAAAGGACTACTCATGTGGGTGGCACGATCAGTGCTGCATGCCCACTAGTAGCTTTTAATTTACAGCTCATAGGCACCTATAGTGCACTGTACTAGGGACTTATCAGTAAATCAAACATGCCAATCATGGAGAAACCAAATGCCATTACATTTTAGACACAGAGCACATGCACTTTAGCCCTGGTTAGCAGTGAAAAAGTGTCCAGAGTCCTAAAGCCAGCAAAAATTAAGTTCAGCACACAGTCAAAACAGGAGGTCAGAAGGCAAAATGTCAGGGGAACCACACCAAAAGATGCCAGGTCTAACACACACTCTAGCCTGCTAGGGAAAGGAACTAAGCTATATATTAGTGGAAACAGATTGGGATAGGCTAAACAGAGCCACACCTTTAATTGATAAAACCATCCACTTCTATTGCATTACCTATTCTGACTATATCACCACCTGAGAGTGCTCACTGTAAATACTTTTAAGGGCAGTTGTGACAGAAGAATAAGAGACAATGACGCTGTAGGACCTGGCAGAGTCTATAAGCTCTTGTATGTTTTAAACATGTTGTGATTGCCACTTTTTAGTCATGCTCTTCACCTCAGAGCAAGGGCAACTGTTATGACGTGCAGTGATGCTCAAATATATAACATCAGGACAGCTACAGGATGTGTTTGTTGTTATTATGACCTCAATGTTATTACTATATCCTTTTAGAGAGGCATTCCTTTCTGTTGGGAATCTTTCGGCCCACTCTGCTACTACAGAAAATATGTTCCATGGGCTGCCTCCACTGAGTAACTCTGTAGTCAAGAGTGCCTTTACTTCACAACTACCTCTGCCTCAGCCGCTGGATCCTCGGAAGCACAGGGTGAGTAGAGTTACCTTAATAATATACTGATATTGATGCCTATGGTATATCAATACACAGTATGTCAGAAATGTAAGGCAAGAGCACATCCTGAACATGCTATTCTGTTCGCAGTTTTCCTTCTAAAATGCATAATTTAGGACACCCAACAGCATGCATTGGTCTTAAAGGTCAAACGTTGATCAACAGCTACGTATATAGCTGTTGTGTTGTGATGACATTATGCCCTGCAGGGCAGAGCCACTACAATGGACAATTTGTCCTGCCCAGAGACGGGATTGGGGCAAGACGTAAAGGAGGAAGGTATTCTAGTTTAGAGGGCAGTAAGGACATCATAGACACCCTCCCCCAGAAGCAGAAAATACAATACCAGAAAGGGTTTGAATAACAAAGACTACAGCAGTAAGCCATCAGTGTCTGCTCAGTAAATTTCCTTTGAATCAGGACATACAGGATATGATAATAGCCACACCCCAAATCCGTGACCCACCATCAACATACAGTAGTGGTGCATGACTCTATTACTCACTAGCAATGTTCATTACACTAAGTCCATGTCCAAATTCTAACTATATGCTCAAGAACCCCGGAGCCTAGTAATGATGATTGCCTTATCAAAACAAGGTCTACCATTGCCAGTAGTTCTGTTGTACTGGCTGTAGGTTGGGGTATGATATGGTTGGATGCACAAATATCAAACATATAGGCACACAGGCAGTACCCTGATAAGAACACACATGTTAATGTTGATTATTTGCATGGATGGATCGATAACTGTTGCATTGTCTACAGCAATGACTAGATGTTTGGATGGCTGTGAGTGCACACAGAAAATTGATTGATGTGATTGGGTAGCTGGATGGATGCAAGTGTAGGTGGATGGACAAATGCTTGGTTGTGGGGGGATAGATATATACTTGAGTACTTGGGTGTGGGTTGGTGGTGGATGCTTAGTGGAAGATAGGATGTATGGTTGTGGGTAGATGTGCATTGAACAGGCGTGAGAAGATCTGGTTAGAAGCAAATACAGTTGAGGATCTGATTCAAGATCAGTCTTTTTGGAATTTGCATAGCTATTCATGATATCCAACTCGCAGGTTATTCTCACTACTCCTCATTTTAAGTGCTTATTGGATTACTTTTATGATAAGGAACCAGTTGCAGTTCCTTCTCTGAAAAACAGAACCAGCCACCCCTGGTTCTGTGCATATGTCTGGCTGCATTGAACTGATTCAAAAACAATCCTTTCAAAAGATGTAAATCAAGGCATGAGTTCCAACTTTCTTGGATTCCTAAATCTCCTGACTTCAAGGACTTCCAAAGACCAGTCCTGTTTCTTTTTCTTAAAAGAAAAAACCTGGGGAACCACAGGCCATGAATGTTCTCACACACACAAGTCGAACTATCATGACCTCTCAACTCTGGACAAAATGAGTACAGTGAGTCATGAATCCAAGATGTCTACTTCTTCACTCACCAACATCTAGAGGAACAGCAAAATAATTTAATATGCTCCGTTTTTGTTCAAATGGATTTACTAGAACTGGCCAAATGTAGATACATATACAATTTTAGAAGAGGTTGTAGTAAATGAAGAAGGTTCGGTTGAGGGGCATTAAGAGAATGAAATATCTTCTCTTTTTTCGTATTTACGAGTTGTCCATCCCAGAAACTGAAGGACTCCAGAGAAAAATAAAGTCAACATTTTATGAAGATGATGGGCTGGGTGGACTGGCATCCAGTTATTTGCCTATGATTACTGCCCCATGAGTTACAAAACTGGTAAATAAATCATTCAAGACAGGTGTGACCTGCAATAGAAAAATAAGGAGTGGATCTGCTAATTAAAAAGACTTTTAGATTCCAGTGTGTTTCAGAATGTCTACCCAATTGCTGGTGTTCACAGTGTCAAACATGTGGAGAGGGTCACTGCTTCTCAATTTCAGAAATTCCTAGACCATCAACTGCTGGTCCACCAGTGTGGCTTCTGGACACACCATGGTACTGAGACAGTGATTGTCCCACTACGGTATGTTTTAACTGAAGCTGGCAAAGGTGAATTGTCAGTGTTAATCCTTCTTAACTTGTTGACTGCATTCAATCAGGACTGTGAATTTCAGCCTTTACTTCATTGGCTCAGATTAGACAGCTGTATGCCAAAGACAGATTTAAAATGGTTTAATTATTTGTAACGGGTCAAACAAGTGTGGTGGCCTGAGTCCCTTTCAGTTTGCAGAATCTAGAGTGGAATATGAGAGGCACCAAATGTTCACATCTATCTCCACTATTAATATGTTCATTAAGCCATTATTTTCAATCATCAGCCCACCGTTATGCTTTTTCCTTTTTTTCACAGATGATGCATACATTTCTCTGTGTGTCAGGGGCCAGCAAGATGACTTCCCAGACCACAAAAGAGGTTTGGAGGAAGTCACCTCTGGACTGATACAAAATTAATCTAAATAGAACAAAAAAATGAGGTGCACATTAGAAACTCCATCCAGAAACACCAAGCAAGTGATGGGTTCAGTCATCCTCCCAAACTCTTTGGATTCCATCACCTTTTGCAAGAACACTCAGCATCATCTGAAATGTCAGTTTCATTCTTGAGGCACACATTAGGTCATTGGCGCAAATATCGCTGTACATTGATAAGAAGCTTAACAAATGCTGAGCGGTATCTCTAACATCACTGCAAATTGTATTATGCAAATGCATTGATGGGTGGCCTCCCGAAGTGCCAAACTGCACAACAACCCCAAATATAAATCCTGGAGCCAAGATTGAGACTTAATTTAGGGAAAACAATTGGCTTACACCAGCCTTAAATCTTCTCCGCTACTAGACATTGGCCAAGCGCATGGCATTTAAAATTGTATGAAGAGTTAGTAATTTCATAAGTAGTACCACTCCAGTTGATCTCCTGGAGAAAAGACTCCTATATATACTCAAATCTCAACTCTAGTGGAACGAAAATCGGAAATTCAAAGTGTTAGGACAAAGATCTGGAACTTTAGCAGTTTTTTTGGTGTGTGCATATAACTACTAAACCAGGTATACTGTCACTGGGTATGCCTTCTTTTAGGTTATTTAATATGTAGAGGTGCATTTTTATTGATTCTCAAAAAGCTAAGTGATTCCTGATGAGTAAGTGTGAGGGAACTGCATTCAATACCCAATATGTGTCACACATGAAAGGAACGTCCTCCTTGCCTGGTTAGAAGATAGACAGAAGAGAAAGATAACTCGTGAGCTGGTGTATTTATAACAATCTTGTCCTTAACAAATCCCAAACCCGGTCCATAGATAGCTTTGTGGCAAGTAGTAAGTACTTTGAGCTCTTTTCGACTGGCAGCCAGTGTAGACGGTCGAGGTGATGGGCAACAGAAATTTTCTGTGGTAAGTATAGCATGACTCTAACAGCCATATGTTGGCTAATCAGGAGTTTGTTTAGAATGTAGTTGGGGAGGGCACTTATAGGCAGGCAAATACACCAACTACCAGATATCACATTGGTAAAGTGAAAATGCTCCTGTTGATGGGTCCAATATATCAATGATATTATCATCAAGCAGTTACTGAAGGGTGCAGACCCAAAGCAACCAATGGATGAACAAGCTTAGTCAAAAACGCCCCCTTTATTTTTAAGAGCATCACAAGAGCTCCTGCAGGCAGCTAATGTTGCGTGTAGCTCCTGCACCCAGGGACTGATGCTCAGATATCAGTTCTCTTCTCTGAGAGTTATAGTTGTTCAGTGCCCGTTGCATTCTGTTACGTGGTTCAAGAGACAATCCATTTTCCTAGGGGAACTATTTCAATATATTTGTTTTTGAAATACGTGGTGTCCCTTTCTTACATGTCCCCTGTTTGACTGATCTGTTATCATCCTAAGAGACAGGTAATGGTGTCCTGCCTGTGCATACCACACATTAACTGTCTAGAGAATAATGAATAGTAGACATGTCGTCAAACTGTTTGACATTACAGAATAAAATTTGCTACTGGAATTTTGACTCTTTAATGTCTTCTCTATCTTTTTCAGACATTTATGATGTTTCCCTGGAGAACATTTCTATCAGACGGGGGACTATTCCCCGTTTTAATTAGCAACCCTTGCAACACAGAGTATAATATGCAGGTAAGTGGAGAGACACCAACTTTTATTCTGGATTTATTTTATGTTAATACTTACTTAGAAGTGTGATTTTAATTGAATCAATCGCCCCCTCCACCGTGCATTTTACTTAGTTTACTCAGGACTCTACCTAATGCTCTTTGTTCTTTGGAACTGATTTACTTAAAAAGCACCCCTGCATTAATTTGGGGAGACACAAAGTTGTGCTGCATTTGCTCTACTTTGCAAATAGAAAAGTAAAAGGAAATTTTTAGTATATCGAGATATGTCCTAAACCAGTAGAACAATTACATCATAAGTCACACTCAACAGAACATGTTCAATAGAACTCCATAACACTTGAAATACTCCAACTAAAGTACGGTTCAGGCACCCACTGATCAACATGCCGAACAATACCAATGCCACCTAACCCAGAGAACAACTGAATGCCTTTGCCAAGGCTTCAGCCACGCCCAATAAATTCGATAGCCTGCGGATATGGTCATTGTTCCAGCACACTCATTTTAAACAACATAGCCACAAATCAACTACTGATGCTACATCACATCAACTCACCCAGTCTCTCATCAGCCTTGGAATCCTCAAAATCAGGATGATAGGTTACCAAAATCTGATGGAGCTGCGACCGCATTCTTATGTCAGAATGAGGGCTGTATAGATATGTCTACCAAAACATATTTATATATATATATATATATATATATATATATATATATATATATATATATATATATATATATATATATGCGTCAACTTTAAACAAAAGACCTCATTTAAAATTTGGTGGACAGATTAATCTGTCACTAACAAGACAGGTAGCCTATCCACCGTATTAACAAGTGCATACCCTATGGCCCTTGTAATAAAGCAGATGAGATGTTTGCCATCTTTTGCGATGGACTACCCGTCCAACAAACTCTAAATTAGGCCCAAACACTAGTTTTGCTGCTGGTTTCATAATGGTGTATATTTACTTTATATGCTTATGGCATAAACCATACCACTCATCTCTCTGAAACCTGGTGGTGTTGCAGTGACTTGAGAAGGAGATTATGATGTCTCGATGCTATTTAGAAAGGAAAACCAGAACAACTCAATTAACCAGTGACACTGTTCAATCCTTTTAGTCCAAATCTTGTGTTCCGCCCGTCCTACAATCACAAGATGAAACACTCTAGTAAGTAACCTGCATTGGTAGCTCTGACTGGCCTGTCTGATGAAATGGGCGGACTAGAAGTTAGGGTTAAAGAGTATTTCTAATAACCTAGCTGAGATTTGTAACTTAGACCACCGGAGCATGGATACCTCACGGGTGACAAGAAGTACTCTACAAATCCACTGATTGATTGATGTTGACGTTTACAGCTGCATAGATGGCCTGATTTTTAACTAGTGCATGGTAACCATTTAGCTCTTTAATGTCAGCAAACTGAAAACATTTCTGAGAAGAGACCAAGGGCCTTATTATGACTTTGGCCGGCCTACAGCGGCAGCACCAAAACGCTATCCACTGTAGGATGGCCAAAGTTGTGGTGCACTCACACACCAGATTAGGAGTGCATTCCTGGTCTTTTGGGTGGTGCTGCTGCAGTCTGACGGCAGCGGTCTGTTAGGCTCATAGAAGAGCCTAACATGCAGACTGGCGCTGTCAGAACGCCGACTGCACCTTCCTGCATGGTGTGGCATGCACGCAACTATGTGCAGAAATTGGGGGTGCAAATCCAGGGGGAGCACTACATGTGCCCCTTGTATGCACCCCAAGGCCCAGAAGCAGCAAGGGGCCCTATTAGGGGCCCCTTTGTTGTCTCTCTGCCACCCTTTTCATGGCTGGCTCACTGCCATGAAAAGAGCTGTGGACAGCCAACTTGTAATATGCTTGGTGGTGCCTCAGCGGCACCGCCAACATATTGCAGCTACCTGACCGCTGCACGACAGCCGCTGGATCCTAGATCCCCAGCAGACGCAATGGTCTTGTGGCAGTTCGACCGCCACACTTGTAATACTGCGAGCGGGCCCTTGGTTGTCGGACCACCACCACGAGTACAGCGGTCCTATGGATGACTGTAATCGTAGTAAGGCCCATAGTGTGTCATACTTCATTAAATACCATTAAGTGTGCAAAATCAGAACCTGCATAGTTTTCCTGGTGTTAGTTCTGTGACAACTAGTGAGTTTTTTTAAACTGCTGCCTAGATTACATTTGTAAACCCAAAAAGTGAACAAGCCTTGGTCCATTAAAGAATGTTTGGGGAATGTTTTGCCCCCTGAAAATGTCAGAGGAAGTGTGTTTCAGAGAAAAGGTTTTCAAAGACCTTGACTAATTAACCAAAGACTGACCAAGTACTTCTGAAGAGGGAACTCATCAAATAGTTAATTTTTTTCCTGGCATACTTAGAAAAAAACTATGAAAATGGAGCTAAACGGTACATTTTTCAGCACTCCACCCAAAGAAATGTTCTTAAAATACATTGGATTCAGTTCACAAGTAGTACATATTTACCTATAAAAGCACTCCTACGAACAAGTGCAGATTTACTACTTTTTGGAATTCACAGAACATTTTCAGCATAATGGTTGGTTTTCAGAACATGCTACTGAGAAAGTAATGTAACATATTCACCGGTCACCCATTTGCCTTGCTTATAACTGTACATAGTGTACAAAGTCTAAAAGTGCATACAAGAAATGAAGCCCAAGGGGCAAATGCAAATTTCTTTCATTGTTTTTTAATCTGCTGGAAAAAGATTCATCTCCATTGAGAAATCCCTTTCCATACGCCTTTAACACTTCCCATACACCTGCACCAAATTAGGTAGTGATCAGTTCCCCATCCCATCCTGGAAGGGGAGTTACTCCAGCTCTTGGAGGGAAAGGGTTGGATTTCAATTTTTAAATGATCACTGTAAGAAATTGGGTTGTTGCTTGAGGGTGTGTGAGCCCTTCTTAAGCAACATTGTGCAAAGCAATGGGGTAACCCAGTACCCCTCAGAACCTGGGCATGTATACTATAAACAACAATCGGTTCTGTCAGGTAGACAGTAATTTCTTTGTAATTCTTTATATTTAAAAAGGTGATTGAAATGTACAAGAAACACACAGAAGGACTGATACAGTATATTATTATCCAAAAATGAGCAAAATATTTACTGTTTGTTTCTCAGTTATTCATACAATGGGTCAAAAATTGCCATGCCTAATCAAAATGAACAAAAGGCTGTCGGGTAATTAAATTGATAAAAATGGCGCAAGTGAGCGTGATCATAGTGTCCTAGTGAGTATGGTGCAAAAGTGACAACATCTGTGTATTTATACACAAAAGTGACATAATACTGTACATATATTTACAACAAAAACAGGTCCAGTTACAAATTCAAAAACAATCGCCCTTACCCTAATGATTCTATAGATTCTGTGCTAGAAGGGCATTCTCAGACATGGATGGAAAAGAAAACCGTCGACGTTTCAACCCTAACACACAGTCTAAGTTGAGGAGGTCAAAAGCGGGTCTTCATCAGGACAGGAATAGCATAGGACAGCCGGATATTGGAAAGTAGGCAAACTCCCAATTGACGAGTTCTGCCTAGAGGAAGGGCACTAGTGGGATCATCCATCTGGACATCCATAATCTAATTCTGAATGTCTAGGAGAATCACGACACTCAAAGCCAGATTAGCTGAGGTGGTTTGGATGAGAAGTTGAATGACAAATAATGTCGCACCTGTGGTCAGTGTAACTCTGACAGAGTCACTCCTGTACAGATTTGACAGGCTTCAGATACTTGGTTTAAAATGGTGGTAAGAGAGTATCTGATCTATGCAGATTTGAATGGCAGATCCCTAACACAGCTAAATTGCCAAGGAAATATGAGTGCTGCATTTTCAAGGTGAGAAAAGAGTGCTGCATTTTCAAGGTGAGTAAAGAGGCTGAAGCCAGGTGCCACCTACTAATGCAGCCCTGGCCTGGATTTTGGAAGTTAATGTTATTTTCTCGGGCTCCCGCTGTCCATTGGAGAACCAAGTAGCACTCGGGCGGGGTTTATATAAGCTAGTGGAACTCTATCTAGGGAGTGGCAGCAAGTGTGGATGTGTCGCCCAGGCTGTTGTGGAATACATGACTCCCGATTGCATGACAGTCAGTGCTCTTTCAGGTGGCCAAGCACCAGAGGTTGGGGCTCCTGTATGCAGAGTGTAGCGATCATAATGATACAAACCCAGGCCTTGCTTTTTCTTAACCTCGTTTATTTCGACCACTATCCTCTTGTGACGGGAGGGGTTTTGAATAAACGCAAAGTGTACACCCAGAGATGGATTGCGGTTTTGTCGCTGTGGGTCCTGTTCCCGCATCTGGCAAAGCTCGTTATTCTGTGTGTTGATTGAGTAACAGTTGCCAGCCGACACTGCTGGATTCTCAGAAGTGTAACATATTTAGAAGCTGGTGGCCTGCCCATTTGTGAGTTCACCCCTTCAGGAAAGTTTCCCACAATCACCAATGGTCCTAACAGATCTGTAGACAGACCTCCACAGGTTGAAGTGAACAGGAAACACTCTTTTTAGTTTTACCCTTCAATATTTCCCATCTGTTTTTATTTCATAGATCCAGTGTCACAATTCCAATATTCTTCGGTTTGCAAGCATTTACAATGTAATAGGTCTTGCATATAGGCGAGTTTGAGCTATTGACATTGCAAATAACAATGCCTTTTTTTTCGTTTCTAAAACATAAATAAAAGGCATGGTCATTTAGAATGCCAATAGCTTAAACTTGCGTACATGCGAGACCTATTACATTGCAAATACTTGTTATACCTGATGCCTACTTTGAAGTGGAAACAACATCAGGTGTTTTTCCTCTATAGAAGTGTCTGAAATGTCCAGCCTCCTTACTCTGATGCCAGTCTGTCTGGGGGCACAATATGCTACTGTGAAGTCCTTTGTGTGTGAGTTGGGCCAGTGCCTTTGAAGTGCAAGTGTGATAGACGGCCTATCCGAACAACACCCAGGCCCTCCATTGTGATAATATCTGGGAAGAATACACAAAAACCAAGTACACCTAGTTGTGTGACCCAGGAACAAGCTGCAGGCACAAAATGGTTAGCAAAAGAAAATGACAACTTTCTAAAATTGGTATTTTCAGAATCCTGACGTAAAATGCAACTTTATCATTAAAGAGAATTTTTACTTATAATTCATTATGCACCAAACATGATATTACCTCCTGCCACTCAACGTTTATCACTTATCAAATGTGATAAGGTAACCCTCTCTTATCCTATGGGAGAGGTGGCCTTGCAATAGTGAAATACTAATTTGAGAGTTTTTCACTACCAGGACATGTAAAACTGAAAATTACATGTCCAACTTTTTAAATAAAACACACCCTGCCCTGTGGGATGTTTATGGCCTACACCTATATGTAATAAAAAGGAAGGTTTAGGCCTGGCAAAAGATTTATTTTTGCCAGGTTAACATGGCAGTTTAAAAATGCACACACAGGCTGCAATGTTAAGAAAAGGCCCCCCTGCAACTGGGTGTACGTTCCTCTAGGAAGGGAAATCCAATAAGAGAACAGAAACCTAAGGCCACTCTCATATTTATATTCATCATGATTCAAAAATACAGTTATAACAAACGTGACAGGACAACACAAGAAATATCAACAAAAAACAATGATGTTTAGGAAAAATATGATAATGAAATCCAAAGAAACAGAATATATCTCAAAGTTTCACATCCACACTACATTTGCGGCCACAACTCACTAATTTAATCCAACATTTAAAAGCAAGGTACACAAAAAAACGCAATTATTTAAAGGTTGCACCATAAAATCTGTTACTTCTGGGCATTAGGTACAATAACATTCCTTGGAGGAAAATCACACGTGTATTAACAATTAGTTATCTTCAATCTGAAGGTAACTTCATTTTTAGTTACCAGATTTTATGGTGCAACCTTTAAATAATTGTGTCATTGTGTGTACCTTGCTTTTAGATGTTGGATGAAATTAGTGTGATTGTGGATGTGAATGTAGTGTGGATGTGAAACTATGAGATTGTATCATTATCATATTTCTCATTGATATTTTCATAAACATCATTGTTTTTTTATATTTCTTGTGTTGCTGTTTTACGTTTGTTATAACTGTATTTTTGAACCTTGGTTAATATAAATATATGAGAGTTGCCTTAGGCTTCTGTTCTCTTATCACACAGGACGCAGTGGCAGGCCTGATACATGTTTAAAAAGGCTAGTTAAGTGGCTGGCAAAATAAGTGCTGCAGCCTACTCGTATCATTTAATTTACAGGCCCTGGGTACCTGGAGTACCACTTTCTAGGGTCTTACAAGTGAATTAAATAGGCCAATTGGGTGTAAGCCAATTTTACCATGTGTAGAGGGGAGAGCACAAGCACTTTAGCACTGGTGAAGTGTGCAGAGTTGTAAAGCCAACAAAAACGAATTCAGCAAACCAAGATGTGAAGGCAAACTTAGGTCCTTATTATGATGCTGGGCGGAGGTCACAGCAGTCTTAAGACCGGTCTACATGCAGGTGGTCATTCCGACCACCAAATTATGATAGGACCGCCGGTGTGGCAGTCAGATTCTGTCCTTTTCCTTTGCGGCATGTGCTGCGTCTCAAGTAAAGGGCTGCAGCACAATTCCCAGTGGAAAAAGGCAATATGTGCACATCCACACAGTCCTTGAATATGTGTGTGGGCACCACATGTCCCCCCAGGCCCTCAATGGAGGGGCCCCTGTTTGGGGCCCCCAACTGCCATTTCTGCCAGCTTTTTCATGGCAGGGGGACCGCCATGAAAAGGCTGTGGGAAATAGTAATCATAATCCCGATGGCGGTTCCTGCTTGGCACCTCTGCCATTAAGGGAATATGATTGACCGCTGCCCCGTCTGGATAGTACATCTTGTCGGAGGTAGCGGTCTTTCCCCCCACAATTTCTGTTCCAACAGCTGGCATTGTAATGCGGCAGCTGGACCAAATCCCTGCCTGCCGGGTGGACCACCACCATAGGCCTGTCGGTGGTGATCCGCCCGGCATTGTAATGAGCCCCTTACTCATCAAGATCGTCTTCATAACAGTGTAGCATGTCTGGTCCTCCACCTCTAGTGTAAGAAGAGTGTCCCTCCCCATTGTAGGCATGTACCTCTGTAGATAACCACCCTAGTGCTCCTCTGGGACCGTGTGCACTCTTCGAGCCACTTCACAGGCAGCGAACCACTTGTCCACATCATCCCCCACCTCATAACTGGGTACCAAATGCTTAGGTACTCTGAAGCTTGACTCTTTTAAAGACACTCCAGTTATGCTGCCACCAATAATAATTGCTGGACCCCACTTGTGGGGCTTTAGGATCCAGTTCTCCAAGGCTGAGCTCATGGATAGGTTTCCTCTCTTTCAGAGCCATCCTCCATTTCTCTTGAGCTTGCTGTTTCTCCAAGTTTAACTCTGAAAGCTCCAGTTTTAGCTTTCTTTCCTCCCTCCAGTCTGCCAAATCTTCTGGTGACAGGTTCCTGGAGGAGACACTGCTCCCTGCTCTGGGAACCCCTTCTGTTCCTGGAAAGTTGAATGTCCCCCCTACAGGCATTTCTATTTTTGGGCTCCTCCTCCTCTAGGGCCCCATCTCCTGCAACCTGGTCCTCTGTCAATGCTGTCAAAGCCTGCTGAAGCTCCAACTTTCTCTTGATGCCTTTCTTGAACCCCTGAAATTGAGGCATAGAAATCGACAGAGGGGGCCAGTTCACCATGCAGAAGGAGGCGATAAAAAAAGAGATGGCACTGGCAGTGACGCTGAGGAACCTCAAATTGAAGCTGACAGGCCAGTTGCTGACACCTCTCCTCCAGTTAGCTCGATCACAAACTCTACTTATGGAAGCGAAGTCCTAAGAAGCAGAGATGCTAAGGCTCTAGACAATTTACAGGTTAAGGCTTCCATACTCATATTCAGCATTCCAAACTTCTCTTTGGCGGCACAGATTCAGTTCAAGTTTGGCCTAATGAAACAGTCCTTGGCAAGGCAAGGTGCATTCATTGTTTGCTGGCGCAAGATCAGGAATGCCTCTGCCAACACCCAGAATCACTTCTTATGGCATTGAGATGCAGCATCGAAGTTCGCCTGCCAAGACCTTTCTTCAAGAATCCCTCTCAAACAGTGGGCTGTCTCAGGCCTGGGACATTCCAACCAGTCATGCTTGTCGTGTTGCTTCTGAGGCGGGCGGCACAAAGAGAGTGGACACCAAAGCAGGTCAGTTATATTCTTTATTCTCGTTGTGGCACAGCGCAGCGCAGCACGTCTGTCCTCGTCCTCTGACCCCAGTCGACTGTCCACTTCCTGCTCTACCGGATGTAGTGTCCAGTGACCTGGTCACTGCCCTGTTACCCACAGGGTCCTAGTGCCCTACGTCAGTGGTCACCACATCTCCCCCTTTGTCACAACCAAACTTCTTTGTCACATGCAGAACTCTTGGTACGTTATCTATATAGTGGTGCAGTAGTAAAAGAGAGTGAGAGAGAGAGAGAGAGAGAGAGAGAGAGAGAGAGAGAGAGAGAGAGAGAGAGAGATAGAGAGAGAGAGAGAGAGAGAGATCTATTCTCTACATTTCTTCAATTAGTCTTCTTGGCTTCTTGCACACTCTGTTTGGTCTTTGTTCTCTGTTATGTTCTTGTCTTCCGTTCTCTCCTTTCAGCGATATTGTCTCTCTGCCAGTTCCTTGTTCGCCAGTTCCTTGTTCTTCTCCTTCTACCTTTGGTGATGTTGTTCCTGGTCTCTCTTCTTCTACTTTGAGCTCCTTAAAATGGGAACTATTTCTAGTTATTCTTTGGTTGTCCGATGCTGCCGTCACCATTGATCCTTTTATGTTTGTTACAACCAACGGATCTTTTGAAAATGGACTATCTGACTTCCGTTGTTGTTTCTGCCTCACGACCACCAGATCTCCTTCACTAAGCTGATGTTCCGATGCATTTCTCCTCCTGTCAGCATATTCTTTCATTTTCTTCTTTGCTTGGTAATCTCTTTCTGCAATATCTCTTCTGTTCGTGCTTATTTTCGCGTCTATTTGAGGCAGTCTTGTTTTGCTTGATCTTCCCAGCACCAGTTCCGCTGGACATCTACCAGTGGAGCTGTGAGGGGTGTTTCTATAGTCTCTTAGCACTTGACATAATGCTTGTCCGATTGATATCTGTGTCAGTTTTGCTCTCTGAATCGCTTTCTTTATGGTCCCCATGAACCGTTCTGCCATTCCATTGGCCTGTGGCCACAGAGGAGTTATTTTCCGGTGCTTGATCCCCAAGTATTCCATGAACCTACGAAATTCTTCTCCCGAAAATGGAGGGCCATTATCTGTTTTTAATGTTTGTGGTGAGCCCCAGGCGGCAAATATGTCATCTAGCGCTGGTAGTGTGACACTTGCCGATGTTGACGACACTTCTCTCACTATTGGAAATCTTGAAAATTCATCGATGACCACCAGCAGATACTTTCCAGTCTCTAACGGTCCATAGAAGTCTGCTGCCAATTCAGTCCATACTGCTGGTGGCAGCTCTGACATCTTCAATGGTGCGGGCTTGGCAGGTGGCCCTGTCACTTGGCACACATGGCAGTGTGATATTTCTTTTTCCACCACGTTGTCCAAACCTGGGAACCATACTTTTTCTCGCAACATCTTCTTTGTCGCTACAATGCCTCTATGCGATTCGTGAGCTAGTTCAATTGTTCTCTTTCTCAGGCGATGTGGTATCACAATTCTTGAGCCTCTCATCAGAATTCCATTTGCTGTTTCCGACAGTTCTTCGCTTATCTTTTTGAAGGCGAGCAGCTCTTCTTTCATGACCCACTCCCCTGCGTGGCTGTTATTGTTAACGTGTCTCCACCGCTGCTGCCGCACCACCGTCCCTATTGCCTGCATTGTCGGGTCTCTTTTTGTTTCCCGCTCCAGTTCTGCACTTGTTATTGACGCCGGAGTGTTCTGTTTCAGGATGAAGTTTAGATATTCTTCGGCCATGGTGGTGCCACCTTCTCGATGAGGGAGCGGGTGTCGTGACATATAATCCGCTGGGTTTTGATCTTTCCCAGGCTTGTGGACAATCTTGAAATTGTAATCCATCAGTCTTATTCCCCATCGTTCAATTCTTGGTGGTATTTTGGCGCTCGGATTTCCGTAGATGGTCACTAATGCCTGATGATCTGTTATTATCGTGAATGGCTTCCCGTATATGAACATGTGGTAGTGCTCACATGCCCATACTACCGCCAAGCTCTCCTTTTCTGGTTGAGAGTACGCTCTCTCGATATCCGACATACTCTTGCTTCCATATGCTACGATCTGTCGAGGTGAGTCTTTTCCAGGCTTGTGCTGCGCTAGTATTGCGCCAAGCCCACCGGGCTGGCGTCTACTGTCAATTCAGTGCATAGGGTCGGGTCAAAGTACGCCAGGTGGTCTACTGCCGTCACTGACGCCCTTATTTCTTCAAACGCCTTGCGGCATTCTGTGGTCCATTCAAATGTTTGACCCTGCTTTGTTAACTCCCGCAGTGGGGTGCTCACCGATGCAAAGTCCTTGATGTATCGCGCACAATAGCTGGCAAGGCCGAGGAACGAGCGCACTTCCGCAACATCCTTCGGTTCTTTTGCTTTTTCGAGGGTGTCTACCTTACTGCGATCTGGTCTCATTCCTTTCTTCGAGAAGATGTGTCCAAAAAACACAAGTTCTTCTCTTCCCAGTTCACATTTCTTCTCATTTACTGTTAGGCCTACTTCTTCTAACTGTGAACATACTTCCCTCAATGCTTTGTCATGTTCTTCATCCGACTTGCCAAATACTAGAATATCGTCACTGTAGTTTAGGCTGTTTTTGATTGGTCTGATGATCTGCCTGATTGTTTCCTGGAAGATCTCGGCTGCTGACGATATTCCAAAACGTAATCGTTTATAGCGAAATAGACCTAGGTGCGTTGAGAAGGTCGTTATGTATCTTGATTGCTGGTCCAGTTCCAGTTGGTGGTATCCCTTACATAGGTCTAGCTTGGAGAATTTTCTCATTCCCGTCAGGCAACTTATCATGTCATCTAGATGTGGCCCCGGATGCCGTTCTCGTTCAATGGCTGTGTTGGGTATTCTCATGTCCACACATATCGTGATCTGGGCATTGTCCTTTTTTGGCACAGCCACTATAGGAGACACCCAGGGTGTTGGTCCTTCGGCTGGCTCAATGATATCTTGTTCTAGGAGTGCCCTTATTTCTTCTTCCACCTTGGGTTGTAAATGTATGGGTACTCTTCGGTGATGCTGTGCGACCGGACTGACTGATTCATTGATGTGCAATGTGATCTGTCGCCCTTTCAGCTTTCCAAGTCCTTTCGTTAACTTCGGGTATTCTTGTAGAATGTTCTCTTTGTCTGCCACATGATACATCATCTTCAATAGGCCCATCATTTTCGCTGTTACGTTGCTTAGTAGACATGGTGCAGGAATGTCCCCTCGTAGCACATGTATTTCCTCAGTAACGGTCTTGCCCTTGTGTGTCATGGTGTCTGTGAATTTTCCCATGTTTGTTACTGGATTTTGTGCACCCCAAGTAAACACTCGTACACTTGATGGTTGTAATAGTGGTTTCCTCTTCATTTTGTCATATTCCGTGGCGCACATGATGTTACACGTGGCCCCACTGTCCAGCACGAATTCCGTTTGATGGGGTCCTACATCGATAGTCACCCAGTCTGTCTTCTTTATTGATTTCCTATCCACTAATCTGATGTGTTCTTCCTCCTGCCCTTCGTCCGTGGACATGAGGTATAGGCGTTCCACCTTCCCTGTTGTTTCTTCCTCTTCTTCTTCTTCTCCCGACTCCAACGACGAGCTCCTGGTGGTTGCTTCCATGTGTCGTACATGTCTGGTTGTTGTTGTTCTCGGTCTCCCTGGCCTTCCTCGTTCATTTTTGAATTGCATCCCTTGGCACATGGTGGCAAAATGGTTGCTTCTGTTACATTTCCTGCAGGTTTGGCCGAATGCTGGGCATGTTCCTCGGTGCGGAAACTCCAGCCCGCATCTATAGCATTGAGACCCTGGTTTCCTTGTCGCTTGTTCCTTTGATCCTCTCTTCCAATTCCCAGTTCTGTTTGCGTCTGTCATTTTGTGGAC
The DNA here is from genome assembly GCF_964261635.1 of Lissotriton helveticus. Classification (NCBI taxonomy): domain Eukaryota; kingdom Metazoa; phylum Chordata; class Amphibia; order Caudata; family Salamandridae; genus Lissotriton; species Lissotriton helveticus. Next base: position 819,379,801 of record NC_136067.1, on the reverse strand, counting down.
TTGCTCTTCTCTTCGGCCCATTTGTCTTGCGTGTACCGTTGCCCTTGCTTCCGCTCTCGCTAGATCTAGAATCTTTTCTAGAGTGATGGATTCTTTTAATAGTCTTGTGCGAAAGTCTGTGTCTCGGCAGCCTTCTATCAGTCTTAGGCGGATGGCCTGTTCATTGTCGTATTTCTCAAATTCGCAATGGGCTACCAGTTTCCTCAGCCTTGTCGCAAAGTCGTCCATTGACTCCTCCGGCTGTTGAAATGCTATGTTAAAACTGTATCGTTCGAAATCAACGTTTCTTTGAGGGTCGAATTTGGTTGTGAGGCATTTTATTAGTTTCTCGTACGTTTCTGTTTCGCTCTTTGGTAGTGTTATCAGGAGGTCGTCCACTTCATCCCCCACCAGATTTAGGAATAGTCCCAATTTCTTTCCATCAACTACATCCGTCGCCTCCATGTATCGCTCGAACTTCACAATCCATTTCTCCCATCTTATGCCCACTTGGGGCTCCGATACGCTAAAAGGCATTGGTGTGCGATACTGTGCAGTTTGCTTTGTTTCAGGCATGTTTCTTTCTTTTCTGTGTTGCCTGTGTTCTTATTTTCTTTTGTGTTGACTTTCCTATTGTTGTCTCTCCTTATTCTATCTGTTGTTGCTTATTCCTTTTACTTGTTCTTTGTACAGTTACTTGTAGGGGATCCCTCTGTTGTCTGTGCCCCTTTATTCCACTATTGGGAGACCTCACTGTGTTTTATGGTCTTTAATTCCTCAGTTTTCACTTCTTTCTTTCTTCTTTCTTTCTTTTGTGGCCTTGCCTGGCCTTGTAATGGCTGCCTTGTACTTTCCTTTATCTTTCCCTGTTGTTGTCCCAGGTGAGATGGCCTGTTCGTGTCCCCGCGAGATTTCGCGCTCGAAATCACGCTTTTCCTGACTCTAAGATGGCCGCCGCGTTGCCCTGACGTGTCTTATTGGCTCCACTGCCTGTCCTAAAGATTGCCGCCGAGAGTTCGCGCCTCTCGCGAGACTTCACTCATTGCTTTGAGCGCGAGAGCCTCTCTGCGCTCTCGCCTCTCGCGAGACTTCGCGCTTCAACTTTCTGGGCGCGAGAGCCTCGCTCTTCTTGTGGGGCACTGCAAATGCGGGCGCTTCTTACCGCGTCGCCTTTTTGTCTTCTTTACTGTTGGACGCTGATCGGGGTGGGCACCCGTGTAGCTCCTCGCGTCTCCGTTCCTTGGTCGGCGATCACACCCTGCACACGACGTGCTCTTCACGCCTGTGGTGTCTCGGCACCAACCTTCGTCGCCAGATGTCGTGTTGCTTCTGAGGCGGGCGGCACAAAGAGAGTGGACACCAAAGCAGGTCAGTTATATTCTTTATTCTCGTTGTGGCACAGCGCAGCGCAGCACGTCTGTCCTCGTCCTCTGACCCCAGTCGACTGTCCACTTCCTGCTCTACCGGATGTAGTGTCCAGTGACCTGGTCACTGCCCTGTGACCCATAGGGTCCTAGTGCCCTACGTCAGTGGTCACCACATCGCTATTTTCCAAAAACTCGTTTGGAAATCAATAAAAAGCCTCTTACTGGTAGAAGACAAGGCCACATTATCAGGCAGCAGCTACGCCTGGATGACATCAACAGCTATAAATCACTTACCCCATACAAATACTTCAGTCTAGGCTACCCAAGAAACGTAAAAAAAAAGTTCATAAAATGTCGTTTGGGCATTCTCCCTTCAACTCTGCATCTCCCACCATGCCAAAGGGTACAATTCTCTAACTGCGATCAACTAAGACCTCCCGCACCTACCCTGCATCTGTAGCGAAATGAAGGATGAATGGATCTCACTGCTCAAAACTCAGTTCAACTCAAGACTGATCCACACTCGGAGACAGGCAGTGTTGGTCTGCTTCAACGCAGAGGATCCACAGCTCAACTGCAGGCTGGTAAAATTCCTTGCGCTGGTAGAAAAGAAACTGCCAAGAGCAAGCAAATACACTCCACCAGCAGCCAGCGCAGCAGCGACAGAAGCAAGTGGCCTCTAATCTACAATCTACATCTGGGCTCGTATGGACCTCTAAATTTAAATCCCTCAAAGGACAGGACAAAAGGAAATCTTTAACTTGTTCTTATAAATGCACCACACTTTTGCACCTTCTATAATGCAAGGAAAAGTCAGAACACTGACAAATCGACACACTTGTAATGTAACTGCTGCTCAATACGTTTTATTTAATGTGTGGTTTCATGTATTTTATGTACTTTATGCTATTTTTTTACATTGATTGTATTGCACTGGTTTTAATTAACTATGCACAAATACAATTGGCTACTTACTGTAGGTGCAGTACCGTGACTATTTCCCCAGTGTCAAACATATTTGAGCACAAAAACTTAAAAGGCCAAAACAGGGAAAATTGAAAAACGAAATGCTCTTTGCAGAGTTCAAAGCAGCTCTCTGAAGTGCACAGTTTCCCCTTTCAGCCCAGTCCAGTCTGTCAGGCTACCTGGGGGGGGTGAGGCGAATCAGCCATTTGTGTGGGGACAGGGCACTACCTGTGTAACTGAACTGTTAGCCCCTCCCTTCCATCCTGCTCAGATGCACAGATGTATGCAGATGGGTACTCTGACAGACCTAGCTTTCCTGTGTTTGTGACTGTCTGAAGGGAATGCACAAAGTGTAGCTGTCGCCCAGACTTGCATTGCAGACAGGCTGCAAGGCACACAGAGCAGTAAGTGCAGAGAAATGTCCACTTTCTAAAAGTCTAGAGGACCGCCAAGGGTGGCAGGGCACGCTGCTCACTGTGCTTGTTGAGTCCTCGGGGACTCTGTACTTAAATATTCAATATCAGACAATGAGTCATACAAGTGTAATTATTGAATCAAATAATATCCCAGAAAGATATGAATGGACTTATGAATATACTTTTATATCTCTTCTTGTAATCAAAACAAATAGATGAATTTCTTCATAGAAATCAAATGTGACAAGTACAAATGAAAAAATATATACGTTCATTACAGCACGCTGAACATTCTAATACAGTTATAGTACAATTTTTCTGATAGAAGATCAGAGCATGACAATTTTTTGCATAACAATATTTTGCAATGTGTGATGCATTTCGGGACGTTCTTGTCCCTTCCTCAGGGGCAATCTGAAAAAACAAAATACGACTGATCAAGATCTCTAATAATATTGTTTATGATGAAGAAGTAAATGCTTAATAATTCAAACTCAATTGGCACCATGTGCGGGTCTGTACATTATATTGTTACAAATAGTGCCACGGCAAACGGTAGTTCCTCTCCCTCCTGATTGCATCCGACCCGTTTCCAACTAGACTTTCCGCTGCGTGCTGCGTGCAACAAGGTTTCTCAGGGAACATCCTGTTCCCGGCTTAGATTGACGCCGTAACCATCGACATAAAAACTGGACTAGTTTAAGGGCGTGTCGGGGTCTGCAAAGACCCGCCATCTTCAAACAGGGTGGTTTCAATGATATACCCTATATTCTCCAATTTTAAATGGAAAAAGGTAACTGAAACTACATCTACTGCCTAATAAAAAAATTGTATTTAAAGAATGAATGAATAAATAGAAATCTATTTAATCTGTTGGCTGGAAAAAGAACCAGGAAAAAAATACTCCTCCTATCTGCACACCAAAGCGTGTTGGTCATCCCATCAGGTAAATGTCGCATTTAACTGCTCATGATCTAGGTGTCCCTCATTCAAGCTCACTGTTGCAATAACACTAACGAGACAGGTTGTATGTAATATGCAAGTCCCAAACCATTGCATGTCGCGTTTGATAGCGATGGGACATTATCTTAACAGCTTTTCCCTACCCCTTTACTGCTTTTTGGAACTGGCCGTACACTCCACGCTGAACAGCTCATTGGGCGAGTTGAGTGGTTATCAGCTCGGTGTCAGTCGCGCCGGTAAGTGTTTTCCACAACATCATTGCACTAGGGTTGTATTTATCTTTTTGGCTTGAACTAGTGGTTTTGGCAGCAGGATTTTGTTTCATTTATGCAGTGGCAACACAGTATTTTTGACTGTCCACGAAGTATCCACTCTCACGGGAAGAACTTTTTTGAATATTGTTCAGGAAGTTAATTGATTCTAATCATCAGGTAGGGGACGAGTCTTGTTTGCTTCTCATGTAGAGTTTTCTCATTTTGAGTTTTTTAAGTGTTGGAAATTATTCCGTGATGGTTCACTAAGCTCTTTGTTTGTCATTGGTTGCAGTTGGTTTGTAGCAGAGCTCAGGCAGATATCATGAATTCTCTCATCTCTTTGTGATTCTTGCATGTTTTGCAATTCTCACTATTTTTTTAGTGTCTTGTTTCATTTTGAAAGCAGTCACATGAGGTGTACACCTTTTTACTTACCCTAAGGCACCCATCTCTTTATTCTTTATTAATTTATGGTGCATTGCTTTGGACTGGTTTATCACTATTAATCCACATTCAGTACTGTTTGGTCATCGCTCTATTGACACTACTATATCAGTACCACATGCAGTATCTTGTAAATGCAATCACACTATTTGTAACAATATAATGTACAGATCCGCACATTGAGTTTGAATTATTAAGCATTTACTTGTTCATCATGAACAATATTATTAGAGATCTTGATCAGTCGTATTTTGTTTTTTCAGATTGTCCCTGAGGAAGGGACATATTTTTTCATTTGTACTTGTCACATTTGATTTCTATGAAGAAATTCATCTATTTGTTTTGATTACAAGAAGAGATATAAAAGTATATTCATAAGTCCATTCATATCTTTCTGGGATATTATTTGATTCAATAATTACACTTGTATGACTCATTGTATGATATTGAATATTTAAATACAGAGTCCCCGAGGACTCAACAAGCACAGTGCGCAGCGTGCCCTGCCACCCATGGCGGTCCGTCTAGAGTTTATGTTTTTCAGCACTTGAGAGGCAGCAAGTTCGATGCTGCAGCACCTATGTAAGATTGATCTTAAAGTTGTTTTAACTTTTCAGCCAAGTAAGAATAGGGAGTGCGCTTTCCGCCCCCTCTGTATCTTGTAATAGACACTTTCTAAAAGTGGCATTTATAAAACAGTAACGTTAAATCCAACTTCGTCAGTAAGGAGGATTTCTCAAAACTATTCCAAACATATGAAACATTAAAAAGCTACTCCTTTCTAATCAGGAATTACACCTTAAATGTGTACCAAGGAATTCCCAATGTTAACCTCTGAGAGGAGTAGGCCTCCCAGTAGTGAAAAATGAAATAGGCTGTTAGTCACTACCAGATCATGCAACACATAAAAGTACATGACCTACCTTTTACTCGCATAGCACCCTGCCATTAGGGCTACCTGTGGCCTACCTTAGGGGTAACTTAAATGTAATGAAAGGGGAGTTTAAGACTTGGCAACTAGTTTTAAATGGCAAGTAGAAGTGGCAGTAAACTGCACACACAGGCATTGCAGTGGCAGGCCTCAGACAGGTTTTAAAGGCTACTTCTGTGGGCGGCACAATTAGTGCTGCAGCCCTCTAGCAGCATTTAACTTACATGCCCGGGGTATATGGTATACCTCTTTACAAGGGACTTACAGGTAAATTAAACATGTCAATCAGGTATCACCAATTACCAGCATGTTTAAGGAAGGAGCACATCCACATTAGCACTGGTTAGCAGTGGTAAAATGCTCGAAGTCCTAAAGCCAACAAAAGCAAGGTCAGAAAGAGAGGAGGAAGATGGCAAAATATTTGTAGTTCCCCCACAAAAAGAGCCATTTCCAGCAACATTTAAAACCATTTTACTTACAAAAGCTGTAACCAAAGGTCTCGTACCAGTTAAGTGTGCTCCAATTTGTATTACTCAATTAGAGAATGTTATTTATTATTAGCAGAATGAAAAACTGATCACCATACTAATCCTCTTTGTTGAGAAGAGCAATAAGGTTACAGGTTGTGCACGATTGAAAGGATACCCTAGATGTCAAGCGATGGAATGGGGTCTGTGTGTATGAAAGAGAAAAAAACAACTGTTGGCAAAGCTAATAGGTCTCTGCTTTAAATGGCTGAGCTATTGGCTCAATGGCTTTGCTAATGCTTGTTGCCACCGGCATGCAAACGCAAGAGTTGAGACACACCTTCAGGAAAGACATCAAGACCTGGCTCTTCGACTGATCCGAAGCTGCACCCCCCTCCCCCCCTCGCACCTTGAGACACTCACGGGTGAGTAGCGCGCTTTATAAACCTCCTGATTGATTGATTGACGTGTTTACATGGGCCACAATCCTGTAATGTGTTACTAGTTAAAGGAAACCCATTCCAAGATTGCTGTCATGATGCTTGCACTAGTCATGATGCACATGTACACCATGACACGTGTGCATGCCTGCCTCGTGACAAATAGCACTCAGTTTAAATTACTATTGTATCAAGGCAGATGCCATTGTTACAACAGTAAATAAAATATCAAAATAAAGAGCTAAGTGTAAATGGGGTGTGAGTTACCCATCAGCACTTGGCAGCCGCCTGTATTAAATTAAACATGAGCACAGTAGAAGCAGGATTGAAATAGGGATGGGAGGCATGGGGGAACAACTTGAAAAGATTATCCGCTTCAACAAATGTCACTGTTCCAGAAGTCAAATGTCTCGATGTGATTTATTGGTGCAAGACTGTTTTTTTTTGCATGCCAGCTGTAGGTTGAAGTATGTGGTCTTGGTAAGAGGAATATGTGAATAAGAAAACAGTATCTTTTATTTATTTGTAAGATGCTTATGCATGGGCATAGATCTCAAGACTGCAGCGGCTCCAGGGTGCAGCAATGCAAGAGACCCACCATTCTCTCTTTTAGTTGAATTGTATCACCTAGAGACAGGATAGATAACTTTATTTGTGGATTTGGCCTTAGGTAACACCTGACAGTGAGCTGCGTTCTGTACTCTTCACAGTATCTGCACAGATTTCCAATTTTTCACCATGGTACATCCCCATTACCTCTAGCATCACAACCTTGAAGAGCATTATTTGGCCTGATTGGCCATTCAAATTGCCCAAACCCATAGTATATTTCTATAAAGTTTCAAATGAGATCTGCATTGCCCAAGTTTCAAACGAGATCCACATTTAGTTTCAATATATTTATATTAAAGTTTACAGCGTATAGATGAACATTGTCATCTGTGGTAAGGGACAATATTACGTGTACTACCCTCCTTAGCCTCCCCCCCAACTCCTCCCCAGCTCAATTCCTCTTTATCTGCATTTCAGTAGGAGCCCGGCAAAGTCCCCCTAGAGCGGTAACTATGAGAATACTCTTTGCAGTTGTCATGGATAAAGCCTTTAGCATTTTAAAGAGTAACAGTCACATCCTACATGCAGCATAGAGCATTAACACAACTGTTCAATTTTTGAAGGGTTTATGCCTGCAACTACTCAATATGTGGAACCTACCCTAATTTTCCTTTGCAAATGTATGATCAATTCTGGTTTCAGTTGAAAGCCCGCATTCTTATGTTTTTTTGAGGCTCTTTAAAATACATGGGGCAGTATTAAGGATATGCAACCCACATGAAGTGTAGGAAAAAGAGCAATTAGAATCTCGCTTCAAGGGTTATTGCATTCGGTAGGTTTACTCTTTAATTAAAGGGCTCATTTGTTAGATTTCACAATGAAGCTGACCAGGTAAGGACAGGGTGAAGTTACTGGTCACTCAAAGTAGGATGAGTTGGGGGTATTGCCAAACATCCATCAACAAACCAGAACTGAACCTTGCTAATTTGTGTGTCCCTGTAGTTATGTCTGTGTGGCTTAAGTGACAAAGACCGAACTGTGGCTCATGGAGAAATGGTGGGAGCACAGCTGCTTATGGAAGATGTCCTTCAGTCTAACTATGAATCCACCAAATTGAACTCAGAAGTGTCAGAAGAAAAGGAAGCTCCTGATCTCAATGAGAAGCAGGTAGTATGTTTTTTTCATATTGAACAGTATTTCTACAGCTTCTGTTAGACACATGTAAACGATGTAATGAAATAAAAAATATTTGCCCCTGACTTTTCCTACGTCTGTACTTCCTGTGTTCCAGGAAAGGCAAATGCCTCCTTACCTTATTGCTGTTGGGGTGCAAGGATAGGGGGCAGCAGGAGAGGAAACAATTTCAAACTAACAGAATGTACCTGAACGGTTAGGTATGTCTTTCCATCACATTAATGGGCACTCAGTGCATATCCGCTGTCCATATGTACCTAGTCAAAAAACATTAAACCAAGATTTGTTTATCCGCTGTGATGATCAAAAAGTATTTAGAATACCAGAACATGTGGTCTGAATGATTTGAGTCTTGGTTGAAGTATCCTCTGTAACTATTCCAGATGAATATAGGCAAACACAAGAGAAACCATTCCTCCACACTCACAAGCAAGCTTTGAACTCACATGTTTGGCACATACATATACAGCATAGTGGCTTGCATTTATATGTAGAGCTTAGGGTGAAAAGTGATTTTCCCTACCACTGCAGTGATGAACAAACCGACCTGCTAGTCTACTGAGTTCAACTCCAGCCATTAGATCTAGGAGCAAGGTACAGAATGACATGAGTCAAGTGTTGGGGCCTGCTGAACCTGCCTGCAGCTGTGCGTCACTGTCCCTAACGCCTGCAAGGGATAGCTAGACTTTGTTATAATGTGGTCTTCATTGCGACTGACCAAAGCAAAAGGAGAGTTGGCATCCTTGTGCTTTGGTACCTTTACTCCTCCCTAGGGAGCCCGAAAGTAGGAGCTATTGCTAATCCCCTGCATGTTCACAAGTTTGCTATGCTTTGTGGTTGTCTTGATAAAGTATCCACTTATTGCTCAGGTGTCCTCCTTCATCAGTTTTGCTGTGGCAGCAGAAGCTCTGCAACTCAGTGGCTCTCATGCCAGAGGAGAATTTTGGTTTCAGAGTGCTTAACTGAAGTTGGCTAGCCTTCAGGGGTTCCAGGACTGCCACTTGCTACTCTGTCTATCGCTGGAGGGCACTCTTGAAGGTAATAAATGATACTAAACAGAAAACAGAAAATACCCCATGCATTGCCGCTCAGAAACTCCCGGGATGCTGTCCAGTGCCTCATAATCCCCTAACTCTCTTGCACAGAAGAATAACCTGTCTGCTACCACATAAAGCATCTACTCTTAACACTGTACTGAAGGTTAAGGAAGTGTGAGTTCTTATTGGCACTAAAGGTCGACCTGGAACAGCATGTGGGATGCACCCAACTAATATTTATAACAATTGTAAGATGAAGGTCTAACAAACGGTTTCCTGCAACATGGTAAGCAGTCTAATGCTGAATGCTATCTAAGACACAAGCGTCTTCATGAGACTTTAAGAGTTGAGAGGCATGAATATTCTCTTTCTACAGTTGCACTTCAGACAGCTTCAACTGTCTGTTGCATTTAGTATTGCACCCAATACTACATGGAGTGGTTTTTGGATGAGCCCCTCTTGTCTATCTCCTTATGCTTGTGTTTGTCCTGCACACGGGGCACATCTTCTTTATCTATAAATAGTGGAAGCAATAGAATATTTAAAAAGTCTGTCACACCTCTTTCCAGCTTAGTACTTATGCACAGACTAGTGTGAAGTTTTGAACAGTGTGCTCCAAAAGAGGAGGACACTTGCCCCTCAGCCACCAAGTGTCACAGGTTCCGGAAATATCCTTTCAATTACCCTTACTCTCATTTCCCCTTCTTTAACTTTGCTTTTGATTGGATAATGGGTGTCCATCCATTGCGGAAGTGGTGGAACTTTTTCTTTTTTTCCACTTTTATTTCCAATTAACCACTCCATGGGGGTGCACATCCATCTCCTTCCTCTACCCAAGAGTGTGGTCCCACTCTATCCCTACTCTCTGAATCCTGTCTCTCCTCAAAGTGCTCTTCCACCAGAAGGTGGGTGGATTATGTGATGCCCTATTTGTTGTCCCGAAGCCATGACCCAAGCTTACATTGCCTCCCTGCCGCTCTTCCTTTTATTAATTCTCCACAGGGCACCAAGCACCAGATAAACCAAATGAAATGATGGACAGAGCGTTGACAATACAAGCACTCACCCCCAGTCAACTGATCTGGGTTTAATCCATCACCGTTCTTTAGCCCGCTCTGCCACCCCAGTTCAGACATGGCCATAGGCAAATCACTCTGACCCTGTGCCTCATGGGAACAGTCCAGCCCGAACTGCCAAGCCATGCCTTCCCTGCACCGGAAACAAGCTACCGAGGACCGGTTTCTGGCATTTCAGCCGTCTTCAGCCCGGCTTGCTTGAATCCAGTGGCAAAGTGAGCAAGGGACTCAAGCACCAGATGCCAGGCTTAGTGATGCCTTGAATGTTGTCCTGCAGCAGTTTCCTGTGCCTCCTAGAGTCCCCGTTCTTCTTTTTTCTGTCACTCCACCACTTCCACTCTCCTGCTCCATTTTGGCTACACCTACTGGCTTTAGCCATGCCAGATGCTTTTACAATGTGCTGGCACTGCCAACGCCACTAGCAGTGACCAGCCATCTTAAAGTATAGAAACCAATGTTTTCTAAACTTGAATGTATAGAGAACAATGCTTTCATACTTTCAGTATGGCTCCGTAGGGCATCCTCAAGTTGCATCGCACAACATGGCAGCCATCGTGAAAGTATGAGAACATCTTTTTCTATACTTTCAGGATACCCATCTGCATTATGTTGCTGTTGCATCACACAACTTGCCAGCCATACTGAAAGTACAGAAAACAATGTTGGAGCACTTTAAAAACATCCAGCATTGGCAAAGTGTGACAAATTGGATTTGCCAGTGATTGTTTACTTTGCTCTAGGGATTTTTGCTGCTACGGATCAGAGCTTCCATATCCTCATCTTATTATTTCCCCAAGCATGGTGGGCCCGACTCACCAAGATAAACTTACACTTTTGTGTAAGTTTACTACTTTTTGGTATTCCCGAAAGTAAATTTAGATAAAAAGTCTAACTTTGTCACTTTTCGGTATTCTCAAAGGTAAGTTACTACTAGTAAAGTTAGACAGGCACAGGGGTCCAGGGCCACACATACAACACCACTAAAGAAGTGCGGGGTTGTCTTTTTCTGACCTGTGGTAGAGTACCCTGGGACACTTTTTTCACCTTTTAAAGAAAAATTGTATGATAAAAGATTAAGTTATACATGTGATCATACGTGAAAAGGCATGAGACCGAAGGAGACCTCCGAGCGTTGAGGAACAGAGCCGGGACATTTTTAGTATTATACATACTGACTAAAGTACTGCCAAATATTGTACAAAAAGGCATGAGACAGAAGGAGACCTCCGAGCGTTGAGGAACAGAGCCGGGACATTTTTAGTATTATACATACTGACTAAAGTACTGCCAAATATTGTACAAAAAAATCTATTTCAGACATCTGTTTATTTTTTTATAAACTGTGATCCTTCAAAAACCTTATTGTGATTGAATGAGAGCTCGACATTTTGTTTATTGTGGAAGTGTTTATGATAATATCTGAGAGTTCTCTTGCCCCTCTAATACCTAAAACCTTACATAAGGTCCAGAAAATGTTATCTAATCTACATATCCAAGGCTACATTGCAGCTTTTGACAATATGGGTCTCACAATAAGTGCCCAAGGTCCAAATACTGCATCCAATTTTGGCCAAAATCATATTTCAGGATGGTGGCCAGTCCCATATTGTTCATGTTTGTTTTCATATTCTTTGAGTTTCGTGTATTGACAATATTTGAGCTTATCAGCTTATTAATCAGTAACAGTTAGCAACTTACCTTTCAACAACATGTTCCAATTCTTGACCCGTTACAAAAATGAATACATTGCAAGTCAACAACACATACATATTTTATGATATTGTTTTTGCATTCAACCATCTGTTTCCACCTTTTTTGGCTCGGGAATACTGTTATTTCAAGCACTTTACTTCGACCATATAAGTTGTCTAACAATGCTCCAGTACCTAGATAGCTCTACTCTTCATTGTGTTTCAAAAACAAACTTGTCCTTTTCAGATTCAACAAACAGCAGCAGAGACAAATCAACTGAATGCCAACCAGCTCCAGACTGTTTGGAAGACCCCTGAAGAACTTCTAGATCTTCATAATCCCATCAATGCATATTCTTTGCTGAGATCCTTCCTAAAACTATGGAAGCAACTTGAATTATTTAAGGATATGTGGGGGCGGCTGAAGCTCAGAGTTGAGGAGATCAACAGTGTACCTCTTTACAAGCAATTTTCTGAGCTCTATAGGTAAGTTTAACTGAGAATACATGTGCGATATAAAGGGAGAAACACTGTTATGCTTGTCATGTCTATAGTATTTAAAGATGGCCCTCCCTCGCTTTGTTCTAAACTTTTTGTTTTTCAGTATATCTAAGTAAATTATAGATAAATGTTAGTAACTTACTACAAACAAGAAGGTACTTCTAGGCACAATCATGGCTCTCTCTGCTGGTTTAACAGTTCCCCTCCTCCTCTTGTGTGAAGTCACCTGTGGGAATTGGAAGCCATGTACAGCCTTTCTCGTGGAAAAGTGTTGATTGCACACAATGCTGTGTATGCAACACCACCTTCAGGCTTTCAGTGATAGGACAAGTGATGACATTAGGAGGGGCTAAGCATACTGAATCCTATGCCTCCACCCACAGACTTTTACAGATAGGAAAGCTGAAACAGGAGAGTCAGCGTAATAGGGCACCACCCCATGGAAAAAACAAAGCAGCCTTGTCATGCTCATAGAAACATGCCTAGCTGTTTCTCCCTGCTGTAAGTTAGCACAATGGCAAGGGAAGTAGACTGATCTTGACAGGAATACAAGATGATCTGCAGGTCATGATTTTGTATTTTAGCAAGACCTACTTATAATATCAGTAAATTGACTACTGTTAAATAGGAAAACATCTGTTGATTACAGCACTTCAAAACAGTGAAAGTACCACTATGTAAAAACAAACAATTATCATCATAAAAAGTACACCTGGCAAACAGGCAGATCATATCTCAAATGAATGGGTGGGAACCCACTTAATTTTCCCTTTTGTTTTATTTGTATCTATATTATATATCTATATTGACTTATTTATTTACTATGGCTGAGTAGTGGCATAATATTAACCAAGGAGTTCCATGACTTTATAGAGGTACCAGGCAGAATGTGACATTACTGCATATGGTCGTATAACTCCTTAGTGACATGCAATATTCTTGGAATGTACAGTTCAGATTACATCATTCAATAAATTGAATTTAGCTACATTTTGGCTAAAATATATGTAAGAGTGTATTAAGTGGGTCAGTGGCATGTGCAATACACATTGAATGACGCTCCTAGTTATAATCTAAAGCTGGTTGTAGTGGGCTTCTCATTATACCATTAAAGGTAATGGGGTGAGATAAGCTTATGAAGAATTAAGTCAATTGTATATTCCTGAAGAGATTCTTTCACGTTCCTGTGCAATACACACATGTAATAAATCAGCCCTCCAGGAGGACTCCAATCATATAAATTGTTTAGCAGATTCTTACATCACAAATGGATTAACAAATCCAGGATACCATTAAAAAATGCATTTGGAATTTGGTAAATATATATGTCCCTGGTTCTCCTCCAAGTGTCTCTAATCATTTTCTTCCCCTGGCGGAAAGGTATCCCAATGTACCCTTTGGTACCATAGCCTTAGACTGTGTTTAGGAGGAAACCTTGCGTCTTAAATGCTGTCATAGACAATGAATGAAATGTGGGTTTGAAGTGAAAGATATTTTATTTATTCCTTATTTTATTTAATTATTTATCTTTTGAATGTGTTATTAATATATAGAACAAAAACACAAATCACAGGATTCACCAGCCATTCCCTAAATAGGCAGTTGTCACCTGTGGTGACATTTTAGGATCACTGGCTCATTAGATACTCTTGCACAGTCATTTGGTAAAATACAGTGCAGCCTCCGGGGGGCGTGGCTAAGCCGCCTAAGATGGCGGACCGATCCCTCTGAGGCTCTTGCTTCCGGCCCACATCAAAGGCCTGCTACAAGATCCTCCATGAGGCAACAAGGGTATTGCGGGCGGATCTAGCCGTCGGTACCTCTGGAGAGGGCTCGGAGGTGCCCGCAACAACAAGAAACGACCCACAACGGACCGGCAGAGCTGCGCTGTGTCACCTGGGTGCGCCCGGCAAGATGGTGGCTGCGGAGTGAAGCGGCGCCGCTGTGAAGTCGCGTAATCCAACCCCGGCGCAACACCGATGTGACAGCGGCTGATAGCGCAGAGAATCGGCGGTGAGGAGGAGCGGTGCCGCATAGAGCCAGCAACGTAGGCGAAGGGAGCGAAAAGCGGACTGGCCCGACTCGAGGGCGGCCCATCCCCCATCGGGCGGGCGCCTCGCCGCAGGGGCCTTGCCCGCCAGAGACGCGACCGCAGGGGAGAAGCGGGCTGCTCGCCTCGGCAGCGATTCCAGTAATGCACTAGAGGCCGAGACCTGGGAAGATGCGGTGCTGGGCGACCCACTCGGCGGCATCTAAGGGCACTTCAGACCTGGAGGAGAGACGGGATGCTTCCCCGTGGGGTGGATGGTGGCGGACCCCCTGGCGAGACGCCACAACCGTTTGACAGGTGAGGAGGAGAAGCGGCTGGGGGGCAAACGCGTGCCTCGCGCCCCCCGCAATAGGAGAAGTCTGGAGAACTTAGACGGCTCAAGCGACTGGAGGCAACCCATCCCTCACAGGCAGTGCCCCTCGGCCCCCCTGCCACATCAGCAACCGGAGGCGCTGACGGAACGCAGCGGTGGTCGCCCCAAGCCCGGCACGGATTTCCCCCCTCGGTGAGCCCCCCACTTGAGGCACGGCCCCTGGCAAGTCATCCATAAGTCAGTGAGGCCAACAAGAGGGAGTGCCCAACAGAAGGCCGACAGCGACTCTGGGACTACTCCGTCGCTGCCACCACGGGCACATCTGCCGCGGCACCAGATCACCACCACCAAACCTCGGCCCCGCAGAACACATGACACCCCTGTCGCTGGGTGGCCCCCCCATCCACCACCTGCGAGGCCCATGCGGACTGACATCAGGAGAGGACCCGGGTGACGAAGGGGCCCGCCCGGAATCAAGCACTCTACCGGTCAGATCGCACCCGCCGCCCAGGGGACACCAAAACTACGGAGACCCCCTTGCCTCTCATGATGGGTCGCCGGACAGCGCCAACCACGCAAGGGGCAGACTCACAGAAACCGCAATGCCCAACACCGGCACAGACAGCACAACGGGATGACCAGGACAAGGTGGATTCCACGTCCAGAAAATTAGACCAAGTGCTAGCAGCGATAGAACACTCCAGAGTAGCCATGGAACAACAATTTGACTCTTTAGCCACGGACCTTAATCTTCTCCGAGACGACCATAGGAAATTGTCGGACAAAGTGTCTCAAGGGGAACAAGAATTACAGACGCTCTGCCCGCAGGTACAACAACACCACCGCGACATTGCAGACCTCCAATCAAGACTCAAAACCCTGGAGCATAAAGCGGACGACTTGGAAGGACGCTCCCTTAGGAGCAACATCCGCGTCATGAACTTGCTGGAGGGAGCGGAGGGGGCGGACCCCATTCAGTACATCACCGACTGGATCGCGTCCTTCACACCATCCACAGACCTGACCCCTTTCTTCTCGGTGGAATGGGCGCACCGAGTCACAACATGCAAGCCGAAGCCAAGCCTACCCCGAGGCCGTTCCTGCTGAAACTCCTCCACTTCAGAGACAGAGACGCAATCCTTCGAGCGGCCAGAACACATGGGCGACTGCAAGTGAAAGATAAACAAGTCATGCTCTTCCCCGACTACTCCCGGGCAGTACAGCAGCTCAGAGCCACCTTCCAAATGGTGAAGCGGACACTTCGACAAAAGAACATTCAATATGCCCTCTTATTCCCGGCCAAACTCAAGGTGATCCACGAGGGCTCCACACACTTCTTCACCCACCCGAAAGAAGCAGACACCTGGGCAGAACAACACACTCCACGCCACCCGGCGCCAGTGAGTTCACATAATAATCCACCTGGGCGGCGGCCGCGGGGCCAGAGACGCAAAATGGCCAGAGACGCAAAATCACCCTGATGCAACTCAGCACCCGCTCCACCCCGCCGGGGAAGGGCTCCCCTTGACCTCTCCCAGATCATAGCGGAACGTAGGAGAGGGCTCCAAGCTGTGACTGCTCTAGGCCCACCTGAGGAAGCATCAGACTTCGACAGCGAACTGCATCTGTTCAGCTCAGAGGAAGAAACCAGCGACACTCCGGTCTCCCGTGAAGGGTCCCAAACACCCCCAAGCGTGACACCCCAGACTTACTGATGTGACATTGGACACATACGCGAAGATCACCCACCACAGTAGCAGGGCCCGCGCTGCCCTACCTCTCGGATCCTGAGAGGTCCAGACCGGTGTAAAAATATTCGTGTCTGGGGGCTGGACCCTGGGCGCAGCTAGATGGACGTCACACCGCCCCGGACATACCTGGTGGCAAACAAGACACTTATGGAGCCACTTCCATAGTCACTAAACTTCTCTTTGATAGTGGAGCCGGCGGCGCCGAAAAGGAACCTAGCCACCACCCCTCAGCAACGAATTAACAAACTTACATGTTCTACAGTTTGGACGTATTGCCCCGAGCGATAGGTCCCCCTAGTTGGGAATGTTTCCCGAAGTTGCAGTTTCTTTCCCCTGTATGTTATTATATTCCTAGTCACAGAGCAGTCAACCGACATGATGGTGCGGGCGCGGGGCGGTGGTCGGTGGGTCAGCGGGGAACGGGGGGGGCTGGGGGGGGTGGGGGGGAGGAGATGGGTGGGTGGCCCACGATTACCTCACATGGCACAACCTCATCATGACACCCACGGCGCCACACTCGGATCTTAAAGTCATAACTTGAAATGTCAAGGGGATGCACATAGCCGCAAAACGATACTCCATCTACGCCTACATAAAACGACAACAGGCGCAAGTGGCCCTCCTACAGGAGACTCACCTAACAGACCTAGAGGTCGGCCCCCCTCACCGTAAATGGCAGGGAATCATATGTGCCACGAAATATTCTGCCTTCGCAAGAGGCGCGCTGGTGTGGATCAGACCCGGAGTGCCATTTAAAGAACAAACCAGACTAGTAGACAGAGACGGACAATACACCTTTATTAGCAGCCTAATAGAAGGCCAGCCTATACAGCTCGGCAGCATCTATGCCCCCAATACAGAGCAGGACCGATACTGGTATGAGCTAACAGGAATCCTGGCCCGCTACACTGCGATCCCTAGACTATTAGGCGGGGACTACAACTGTGTATTAGATTTACTCCTCGACAGGTCACACACCCCGCCGCAGAGTTCCCCAGCACGCAAACAAACTGAGAGCTTCCGCAACTGGGTGAGTCGCTGGGCACTGGTAGACACCTGGAGAGCCTGTCACCCAACAACCAGACTATACTCCTTCCACTCTATCCCACACGACCTTAGGGTGCGCCTGGACAGGTTCCTATGCTCCTCTACATTAATACCAACGATACAACACACTGACTACCTCGGACGCACAGTATCGGACCATGACGCACACTTTGTGACCCTGCGCTGGTGACCGCCCCACCCCCGGTCCCCACGTGGCGACTCCCCCAGGAATGCCTCACTGACCAAGCCTTTTGCCACACGCACGGGGACTTCATCAGTGCGCACTTCCAACGCAACGCGCGCTCTGCTTCCTCTGGAGGCATAGAATGGGACGAGTACAAGGTCACTGCGCGTGGACACTCCATCCAACAGATAGTGGGGGCAAGGAGAACACTAGAAAGGGCATTGAGTGAAGCGGAACTAACTTTGGCGAGTTTATCCCGTGATGCGGACCAAGGCAGGGCCTCCCCGGAACAAATAGGGGCAGCAAAGCTAACCTACGCGGAAACTCTCAGGGACCCACGGAAATACAACTTCCGTAAATACTCGACCCGCATGCACAGAGAGGGTAACAGGGCGGGAGCCCTTCTAGCATGCATGGCCAAACAGGACACAACCTCGCAGCCCATCACGGAACTGTTGAACGAAACGGGCCGACTCCACTACACCCAAGCTGATATCCTTAGCACATTCCGCACCTACTACACAGAAGTATACGGAAACCCTGTGCCGGCACCACACGACGCACTACAACAATTCCTAGGTGTTCACAGATTTCCTGCCATATCCCCAGAAGACCAAAGAGACTTAGACAGCAAAATCAAAGCAACAGAGATTAAGCATGCCATAGGGTCCCTTGCCCGAAATAAATCCCCCGGGATGGATGGACTCCCGCTGGAATATTATACCAAATTCAAAACACAGATAGTACCCCATCTCGCACTCACATACGAGGAGGCCAGGTCAACAGGGATCCTACCCGCATTGTTCCGGGAATCCATTATGGTAACGTTTTTGAAACCACATAGGGACCCCACACACCCTTCCTCATACAGACCCATTACACTCTTAAACGCGGACTGTAAAATCCTGGGAAAAATATTAGCTGACCGCTACTGTCCACTCATACCCACACTAATCCACCCAGACCAATGCGGTTTCGTGCCCGCACGCAACACCTCACACAACTTGAGGAGGCTATTCCACATCCAGGACGGTGTGTGTGAACGGTACCCCCGAGCAGCATGCCTCATATTCGATCTAGAGAAGGCGTTTGACACACTGTTGTGGTCACACCTGTTCGCGGTTCTCCAGTCATTAGATTATGGTCCGACCCTGCTTGCATACACGGGGCTCCTGTACAAGGGGCTCACCTCTAGGGTACGAATCGGTAAACTCATTTCACATCCCTTCCCGATCGAAAGAGGCACAAGGCAGGGGTGCCCACTCTCTCCCCTCCTGTTCGCTCTAGCGGTCGAACCCATGGCCATACGACTACGAAGGGAGGGCGAAGTCTGGGAGATACAGATCACGGAGACAGCGCACTGTATCTCCCTATACGCAGACGACCTGTTAATCTACGTCCGCGACGTGACCGGAGATCTCAACCCGATCTGGGACCCCCTGCAGGCCTTTGGCGCTATCTCAGGACTTAAGGTCAATTGGGAGAAGTCGACCGTCTACCCGCTCGGCCCCCATCTAGCGCCACACACAGTGACGCTAGGCACACAATCGCTTCACTGGAACGGAGCGGCCCCTCGATACCTGGGAGTGCGACTGTACCAATCCCCGGCGGACTTGTACGAAGGCAACCACTGCAAGGCGCTGTCTGGATTACGATCGGCAGTGGCCTTCTGGAAGACTCTACCCCTTGCACCCATCGGCCGGGTGGCACTGGCGAAGATGATAATGGTACCCAGACTACTCTATCACTTCGCCAACTTACCGGTAATCCCGCCCAAGTCCTTTTTCCTGGAGCTAGACACTCTACTAACAACACTCATATGGGGCGACGGCCGACATAGAGTAGCGCTCAGTAAACTACAGTTACCCACCACAGAGGGCGGCCTAGGTGCCCCGTCCTTCGAATCATATTTTCTGGCGGCGCAACTACAATGGCTATCCCACCGGATGGCAGAGCGCCATGTAATGGAAACTGCAACAGATACCGGCAAGATACCTCTACCGGTCATCAGACGCATGCTTCTGCCGGGCACCAAACCGTCCCGCACCCACCCACTCCAGGTATCTATAGCACTTAAATGCATGATGTGCATTCACCGACTCTCCAAGGGTACGCCGCTCTACTCCCCACTGTTGTCGCTAGTTTTTCTCCCTCGGAGGAACACCACTTCACCACCAGGAGTTTACAAACCTGGACCGATCATGGAGTAACAGAGGTAGCAGAGTTTGATCCAGGACGGACAACTGCTTACGTATGCCCAGATGGTGGAATGGTATGACCTCCCGATGGGCCAATTCCTCACGCATAGACAACTCCTAGAGAACACACGACCGCTCTGGGACTTGCGGGATGGGGAACCACCCACACACTCAGTGCTCCATACAATACTGCGAATGGGCTCCGGCAGACATCTAATAACATGGCACTAAAAAGCCATCAGGGAGCTGGTAAATGTTTCCCTAGACAGGAGGACGTGGGCAGGGTGTTCCACGACGCGGAATGGAAGCGTACCATAGAATACACCAAAAAAGTATCCAGAAACGCGAGATTTAAAAACATACAATTCAACATCCTCCACCGGGCCTACCTCACGCCAGATAAGCTCCAACGATACTACCCGGACACCCCATTTCTATGCCCGCGTTGTGGCCTCCCTGCAGCACATTTCAAACACATATTCTGGGATTGCCCCTCCCTAAGACAATACTGGACCAGGATACACCAAACGCTTCGCACGTTAGTCAACCTACTACAAATAGAATCCTGGGAAGTTCGCGCGTTAAGGACTTACGGCAGAAAGAAATCGGAGAAGCTGCAATGGAGGTTCGCCTCCTTTGCACTCTTACTGGCAAAAAGAGCTATTGCCATGCACTGGAGAGCCCCCTCGGGCCCCCCGGAAGCAGCCTGGATAGGAGCGGTACACAAATGAGGGGCGGCAGAAGAGGAGGAAGTGAAGGGAATGCGAAAGAACCCCATCTCTCTAGAATGGGCACAGCTGCTCATACAATTTAAACACGAAACAACCCCAGAAGTCATACCAGTTCCGTCTCCCCCTCACACCCGAACTTCCCCGCGGCACCCGTCGCAATCACCAGACCCCTGAGCCCCCCACGCGCGGGGTGGAAAAGATCGGCAGAGAGCTCCCCTGCGGCTCGGTTGCTCTGACCCTGGTGGCCACCCCCCTCCCTCCTTGGCGCCCTCCGCGCACCGCGCTCCCTGCCCCGGACCAATGAGCCGCACACGTCCAACACTGCATGTTACACTAGGAAAAGTTTCCCCCCACGGTTACAAGATCTCCCTTTAATTACAGACCGGTAGTTCCGAGACCGGTGCACTTTTTTCCACACCGTATTTATCACGAGATTACAGGCTAAAGACAGTACACATGGGAACGACACCCGCACACGCCTCTACGGACGTATAATCGTACGTATCATCGTGCGGCCCGTTTCTACACGTCTCTGCACGTTTTTAATAGAATCCTTTATCTGGACCTTTGGCAATCGAATAGTGGAATTTTTAAATAGAACGACTGTTGCTTATGCTAAAGAAGTAGTACATGAAATACGCACAGTGTGTCTATCATCTTTATCTGTCCGGCACATGGTGTTCATTTATTGCTAGCTTTATTAGGAAATCGGATCTCTCGTTACAAGTATCGATTGTGCTGTGTGAACTGCCCATTCCTAAAGCGAAATACATTTTGTGGCTCCTGAAGAAGGCGTCTTTTGTACGCTCAAACGTGCGTCGACTATATTAATGCCACCAATTGATTCGTTTCCGTTATATTAAATTTGCTTTGTGGTTGTTTTTTAACAACGGTTTTATATCAATTTTTATTTTTGTTGAATTTTATTTTCTATAACATGTCTTTTTAATGAATTTATATACTGCATATGATGAATACATTAAAAATTTGTGTTTTTATTAATCTTTTGATTCTTGAGTGTTTTCCCTGAGTTCCCTGTCATTGTTTGTTTATATCTCCTAAATGCCTAGGATGTTACACACATAATCCGATTCATATGCACACTTCACAGCATTGGCTGACGGTAAATAACCACATTAAATTCAAGGCATTATGCCTTACCTATAAAGGCTTGCATGATCCAGGTCCCAGATACCTTAAAAAACTCCTCTCATGGTACGTACCAAATAGAGATCTTCGATCTAAAAACACTCTGACAGTGTCCTGTCCCAGGTTTAAGAGACTTAAATGGGGAGGCAGTTGTTTTACCACTGAAGCCCCGGTCCTATGGAATAGTCTACCAATGAGCATTAAAGCAGCTCCCACATTGATGTTTAAGGAAGCTAACAAGAACCTGGCTTTTTAACCTCTAAGTACCCAGTACCCTCACCTTACTGCCAATCAACCAGCGTCAAGACACCCACGGGTATTCAAGCGCTCTATAACATTTTTAACATAAACTTTTTAACATAACATCATTCATACGCACACATGTCCATAGATACCCTAAGACCACACTCTCACTGACACACATGGTAGCCCTGTCATCTTGTCCCTAGTCAAGATATTCTAGCTCTATGGACATTAGGCTTAAAGTCAATGAAGCTGGGCATGGGGTTGTCTGTTAACAATGCGAGAGTTGCTTAGTCTTCAGTAGCTCACGATGATGTTCACCGATCAGAAGTAGCTCTAACTATAGAAAAGGTTAGAGATCCCTAGAGGTCCAGCCTTCTCATACATCGCTCCTAAAGCATGGAACTTCCTATCTTCCTGATAGTGTGATAGTGACCTATACAAATATGTATGGCATAAAATAAACTGAGGGGGAATACCAAAAGAAATTACTTCCTCTCCCATTGTGAGAATAGGCATTCTGTAAGGTGCAGGTACTGTAAAAGCCTACACAATAATTACAGCTCTATCTTGACAACTATATTCCATAATTGACTTTGAATAGCCTGAATGCCAAGTTGGAGAAGAAAAAACATAACTTCTCTGTGTTCCATTAAGCTGTAGCAAATTACTAACACCCTTAAAATAGAAAGGAGACACTTATTTCTGGACAATTAGTAAAGAACACAGGATGAGAAATTACCCACTGAGAAATGACTTTCTTGGCCATCTAATTGGTAGCTAATGTAACAGGAACTTTTCTTTAAAATCTCATGACCAGCTCCAGAGCTCTGCAGAACTGGAAGTCAAAAATGCTTTAATAACTTAAGCTAGTATCAGAAAATAACCTCAATCATTTTCCTAGATCGGAAATATGGATTAAAAACATTGACCTAAAAATTAATCTCTTTTTGCTGTCTCCATTCTGCTGCAAAATCCACATTGCTCTTAATTCTGCACAGTCCAAATTTTTCTCTAATTCCAAGACAACTACAAGTAAGTGGGGACTAATATCTGATTCGGGAAGAGCAGGAGATAGCTAATGTGGACCTCCTATGAGAGAATTTCAACAATTCGCAAAAATAGAGGACTTTGGTAGCACTTCCTCCTCACAGAAATTCACAAAATGATAGTTCCTACTCCATCCTAAGACACTATTTAAATTGGTTGCACTTCTTTGAGTCTTTAAGTAAGTAAACAATTAGGGCTTATTTAATACATGGTTGATGGTCCGTCAATATGCTGTGCGCTCTTCCTCCACCAGTCCTGGAGGAAAACTGTCCTCCATACTTAGAAATGCCAGGACTATTTGATTTTCCCATCGTGGCAGTCATGCTTTTGGTGACATTGTAATTCCGGGTTTCCCATCAAGTCATGACAAAATGGCTCACTTGACTTGTTTTCTTATTTCTCATAAATAAACACTCACGTCAGGGGCTCTTGAAGCTTTATAGCAATGGCCCAACACTTTGGTTATTCTTTGTTCCCACTTATGGTCATCGCTGATTTTGTTTCTGGTCAGGATCCCCAATCCTGTCACAGTGGGTGGAGCAAGAAAAATCTGCACCTGAAGAGCCACCTTTAATAAGGGAGGCGACTTTCTGACATTCTAAAGCAGGCGAGATGCAAAGGCAGTGTTTCCACTGCAGAGACAGCTGAGGGTTTGCCATAGGGCAGAACATCTGCCGATATACAGCAAATGTGTAGCTATTCCACACTGTAAATGATGCATCAGTCATCAAGGCATCTAGTTTGAATCCTCTTTTCTCCCATAAATATTGAATTTCTTGGCAGAAGCTACCAAAAATGTAAAATTAAGCATAGACAAAGCAAATTCTTTGCGCCTTAAAAAAAAAAGGATTTTGCCAGTTCAGTCAGACACACAAAAAAGATATAGTATGGGCTGCTGTAGTGCCTGTTATTTTCACACACAGAACAAGTGAAGCCTGTGCAGCAGTACTGCAAGCTTTTCTCACAAAAAAGAAAGTATGAGAAAAGCAGCAAATACTTCTTCACTTACTCAGCAGCGGGTCACCATAGGTATCAGCAGTGCAATCTACACACACACTCACATGCATATACACAACCACCTGCACCTCACTCCACGCCTCCACCACACCAGTGTCACATTATATATATATAGTAAACATCTGCAAGCTAACTGTGGAGAAGAAATTCATTCATAACCCCTCCTCTTTTTGCTCTCTGTCCATCTTTAGAGTGGATATTCTGTACCCTAGCCTCAAAGCACTAGCCAGGCAGATGGGGAAAGAAGACGCGTTTGAAGCACTGTTGACCAGCACACAGACAATACATCCGCCAAAAGGAGCATCGGAGGTTGCTATCAGAACCCGCCAGGTAAGAGAGTTTCTGTAGGTCTGCCAACCTAGGAATGCTTTCCACTATCTAATATATCCATGGAGGACAAGTGCTGATTAGAAGGTGTAACTTTAAAGAGAGGATTGTTTTTTGAAGAGAGAGCAGCTGCATGGCATAGGAAGGATACCTAACCATCTGCAGCAAAAACCACTTTTGGGCACTTTAACCGGATTATAGACGGCATGGGCTCTGGTAGTCCAGATTCTCTACAAACGAGCTGGAAACCTGACTATCTGCAAGTGACTCCAGTGCACTTTACTTTTCACCGTGTGAATACACTTCGTCATTGGGTGGGCCATATGTGACATGGACCAACACCATGTGAGTTGGTAGGTCTGTTCATTTGAAAGTTGAACATTTTAGATATGTTGGCATTGTATAACTGAGGTTGATTCCATGAAACATCTGTTCTGTGAATGTTCAATAATCTTTCATTCTTAGTATACACAGCTATATTTCATATAAACTCATTATTTGTACAACTAGTGCACTTTCTTGCTTGCTCTCTGTTTCCTCAAATGGAATATTTGATTTTCAAATTTTCGTATGTGGTGAAATAGATTACTTCTAATTGGAAAGATGCCAGGTTACTGTCTATCCATATTTAGTGAGCCTGGGGTACTTTCACAAGACAAAATGATAAACTTTCAATATGTAAACTTTCTAAACCACTGCTTTCTCATCAATTGGTTTGGGCACTTGTTGATGCTTATGTAGCTACTCTTCTATAGACTAGGAGGTAAAATGTATTAGAACATTGGAATGTTGGGAGTTCCATTGTAGACAATGGAGTTCTCACTGTTTCTATGGGCCCGAAAAGGCCCGCAGAGCAACATTCCAGAGTCTTACAAAGGCCTCTCGGAGCTCGAGGGGATTTAAATACCCTCGAGCTTCGAGAGGTCTTTGTTTTATTTGTTAGAACATTCTGCCCTCTACTGGCAGAATGTTCTAATAGCCTTATAGCCCTTCGTAGCAGGGCTATGTCGGCTATTAAAGTCCCGCTACCTTGTTAAAGTCCCTCACCTTCGGCTCGGGCCTTTAACGCGGTAGCGGGCCTTTAATAGCCGGTATAGCCCGCTACGGCGGGCTATAAGGCTATAATATAATCTTATATATACATTAGTTTGGTCGATGATTTATGTTGTTGCAGTTAATGTAATACAGTGCTAGCGAAGTTGTATTTTCTTTCATTACTTCCATTTTCTTTATCTCCTTCTATCCCAGAGAACATGTGGTATACATTTATATTTCACTTGGTTTAAGAGTGATAATTATTTGCTTTGTTTTGTATTTGTTTTTGGTTTGTGTCATCGTTCTTATAAATTTCAATTTTTTTAACACAGAATTAGATTATATATTTTGGTGGGAAGGTGAGCTATGTAAAATATCACCAGTGCATCAGATAAATACATTGAGATCATTTGTATGATATTGTGACCTTCACCTCAGTAACAGAGGCACATGGCACACATGATTTCAACGTATGTCTATGATGTACTGATGAATAGCTATGAGATATGGAAGTGTCAGCGCTCCCTCACAGCATTCTTCAGGGGGCCCATTGTTTTGCGTTTTGTCACCTCTCAGAAATCTGTGTTTTTCTGATTGTTGCAATAGTTTTTATTTCTCACTGCAGTTTAATTAACAGTTGTCTCTGTTAGGAGCCCATATTCAATCACTTCCAAAGCGCTGTGTGCTAATAAGGGAAAAGGCTGTAAACACTGTTTGGATCATCCTGTTTTTTGTTGGGGTGGACAAGTGGCGTAATTCTCTCTAGCTTACTTACTCCTAACTATCACAAAATTACATGGAATTATGCGTAATTATGTGAGAAGCGTAATCTAGCATTTAGTGCTATTTGCTTTGTGCAAAATGCACCCTTGTGTACAAAAAGGGCCCCAGTACGCATTAGGCTCCAAGAAAATAGTGCTAGATGCTACAGGATACAAACCGCTACATCCAGCCGCTGCTCACTCTTTCTTAGTTTTTTATACTTGTGCTCCTGCAGTAGGATTTGTGCCCGAAAATACTCTTAAATACTAAAGTTGGCATAATTTCTGTACTTTCGCATCACAAGAGTATGAATAATTACTAAAATGACTCCGGTGTAATTAAAATGTTGCCCAGGTTTAGTTTTTTGTATCACAAGTGATGATACAATAATCTTAATTCAAAAGCCTCCTGTTTCAGGAATCTGCCTTTGACGCAAAATCGATATCATGATTTCTCTCTGAAAGCGACTTTTGAAAAGGATGATTTCGCCTAAACAAAATTTTGCTGGATATTTTGCACAGCCCTAAACAAACCAAGAAACGATGCTAGTTGAGGTTATGTAATGCTGCATGTTCTAAAGGAATGTACTGTCTTAAGAAAGTATTTGCTAATTTTCAATTTCAGAGTAGTCCTGAAAACATAATGTTATTACTTGAGGGGAGTTTGCAATATAACACCCTGAGTAAGCAGACAATACCTCATGGAGTAACAGGTGGAGTAGAAAGCAGTGTCTATCATTAGTATTATCAGAGGATTATAAATGATGTAGTGGACCCACATGATGCTGCTCTAAATATATGGTTAAAAAAGTGGGTTGGAAGTGGACAGGACCAGGGAGGCATATGAGATGACATCCCTTTATGAAAAAGAATGGAGATCCGTTGAGATGGCCCTTACAGTTGGGTACCCACCAAAATAATGATTACATTTTCACAATGCAACAGCGATACTTCATTTTAGCTTTGTTATATTTAAATCCTCTTAGGTAAATATAGAGCGAGTGGTGGAGCATTACTAGTTAATAATGGGGGAGGGCAGCCAAACTTTTATAAAGTAAGTAGGTGGGTAGTTGCAAATCAACAGTATAAAAGAGTGGTGGTGTTGGAATGTTCATGCTTATTTAGCGCTTTCTGTTACGTTATTTGGTTTGATGTGAAAGCCATACAATACACGGTGTGGCAATGGTTAACAGGCATAGGAGGTTCGGTTTACTGTACTTATTTCTCCCCAACATAGACTCAGAGCACCATGGAATGTGATGTTGTAGATAATTAGGAATCTAGACAAATGTGAAACTGGCAAGTGTAGAGGAGGGTATGTGTCTAAACATCCTGACTTACTATGCAAGGAGTCTTGGAGATAAGAACAAAAGAGGAGTCATGTTACAATACTTCTGGAGGCAAAACCCATGTTTGATTCTTTTATAGGAAGCACTCCTTGTGAGCTCAGAGTTTAGATTTTGGAGCTAAAAAGATATATTACCCTGGCGCATGCTACATTTAGAAATGATTTTCAAAGTGTGGCTAAACTAGTGAAAAATATCCCTCCATTCACAGTATTGAGTACCTGGCTAGATCCAGGGGCAGCTATGCTAGTTTCTTTGAAAAATGGGGCAGAAAACCTGTACCATATTCAATTAAACCACTCTCCAGAAAATTACACTATAGAGATATGCCCCTTAAGCACCACTGTCCATACACATATAAGGAGACACCCTCAAAGATGTTATGTTGGAAGATTCACAGCAGCAACACGTGACACAGATAACACCACATAATTCCCACAAGCTATAGTACTCTCAGATTTATGACTGGAACATGCTAGTCCTACTTTTCGGGAGTACACAGGTCACTATTCAGACTAGATGAATTTTTTGTCCCAAATACTGTAATTTCCCATATCTTTCCATTAGAATACTTGGCAAGGATTATATTTGGCCACTGCCCCTCCTGCTGACAATCATACTACAGACAAAATAAGTAAGGGAGAAGTGATGCCTTATTGGGAGCTCAGGGAACAGAAAGTGGTTACTGTCCTCTTGGACCAAGAGCAAGGCTTACTTCAAAGACAACGCTGGGCTGGTATAACCCTCTGGGAAGCATACCAGAGGGTTCTGGATTTGAGCTCAGGAAAGGTACTTAGGACAAATTCATGCTTTATGCAGATAGTATTTTTCATATGCAGCATATCCATTTGCCATGATTCAAATTTGCTGGAATGTTCTTGGAATTTGGAAAGTTCTATGGGTATAAGATTAATTGGTCAAAATGTATTAATCTACAGATAAATGAGGGGCATGATACATTGAAAGCCAAGGTGCCCAGAGAAGGCTATCCCTGAGGCCAGCACTACTGTCTGAGGATTAATGCTATTGGGTCTGCGTGGCTCCCGGCACGGTCTTCTGTCGGAAATATGAGTTTATTCAGTTTGTAAACTGAGAGGTAGTCCTGCTGACTAAGCCTATTAGCACTTAGCACTCAGCAGCCTGAGGGATTGCAGTATGAAACCAGAGTCTGTGATAAGGGGAAAGAAATTCACAGCTCTGCTGCTGGTGGCATGACCTTTTAAAATCTTTTTAATTTTCTGGGTAACTTTGTGGTCTAAAACTGAAGACTGTAAGATGCTAAGGTTTATCATCTCTTCTTGCATTCCGGCTGTACTATCTATGTAAATCTAGGGATAGCACTGATTCCTAAATCTTCAAGATGTTGCCTTTGATGTCATTAATATGCTAATTGCTAACTTTGAAACCTGATAAAATCTACCTATTTGTGGTTCCTGAAAGGTGGGAGTATTTGTCAGATGCAGGTAAGGCAGTGTATGATTCTTATGTGGGCCTTCATGACCCACAGATGACCTCTGCCCTTAACATTTCCAAGAGACAGACCCCAGGAGCTCTAGGACTATTATCAGGATTAAGACTCCTTCAGACATTTTCCCATTTTTGCTCCTACTCACCCTACTTCTACTTTGCTGGATGCACAACTGCCTGCTACATTATTTTAATAGTAGTGAATGACTTTTTCGCAGGTTTAGTGTGGCACCACCTAGGGACCGTGTACCTTCTTAGACTGCACAGGCCTACGTCTTCTCATGGAGGACATGGGGAGGCCAGTGCAGCAGCACCTAACAATGTAAATGCAACTGGTTAGATGTGTGCCTCTTTTTCATGCCCATTATTGCCAATTGCTAATAAAGTTAGAAAAATCATTGTTTTATTACTGACCACTGTAGCAGGAGAAAGACCCTGCTTTTAACTCACACAGAAGAAGCAACATTTCAAGGGTTCTCTTAAAATTTACAATTGTGATCCCTTTGCATTTGAGTGCTCAAATAAATATAAATGTATTGATATTTATTTCTTTGTAAGGCAAATAATGTTTATTGAGAACATTAATGGTGTATTCATACTAATGCACAAAATTGCTGTAAACATTGGTGGGGGACAACATGGAGCAGTGCAAGTCCCTATGGATGCTGTGTAAATTGTAGGTTGTAAAGTTTTACTTACCGGTTATTTCTCCCCCTTCCACCAGCCTTCCTCAGGGTTACACTTCACTTGATTCCATAACATGTGATTTCATTTCATGTCAAAGTTCATGTGCTGCATTTTCCTGTGATGTCACATTATACTAATTACAACCGGTCTGTTACCAGAAGCAATAGTGTAAGCTGTATTAATCTACAAGCAGGAGAAAGTGCTGATTGCCACCTTCTCTCTTTTGACTGTAGCTTCAAAGAATTCTGGAAGGCCTTGAAATCCATATGATCCACGAAGTCCTAAAGAAAGTTAACAAAGAAATAACTATGGTTATATCCGAAAGAGCAAGAGAAGACCGAGGTCTGCCTACAGGTAGGAACCCAGGGCAGGGATGCATTTCACAGAAAGGTGCTAATGTTATCATTATTACTGGCCAGGCAAGTGCTTGCTACCCATGGTTGTTCTTTAACACTGTGAAGGTTGCATTTAGGATGCCACAGTCATCAACTCTCTTTTGGGCTTCTCAAACTCTTCGTGAGGTGGAATTTGTTTCAATAGAATTTGCTGCATTATTATGATATGACTGCCTTACTTTTATTTTATTTTCTAGCGCTGTTTCATTAGCATTCAGATCATGTCATCAGACTGATATCCCACTGTGCAAGTGGCCACGTTTGATCAATCTTATGTTGGTGCGCCCCTACTTTTCTAGCATCCCGCTGACAACTCAAATATAGTGGATTAATGACACTCCACCCTGATTACATTACATAACCACCATACTTGGAGAAATAATTCAACAGAAGTTGTTAATCGTCCCCATGTCATGTCATGTTACTTTTTGCCAATCTTGATTTCACTACCAATATCACCAGGTAGTCTAGAATTTGTAGTTTAATTTCCCTTCATGATTATCATTGTAGACCTATGACGTCTAGCATGCTTGGCAGGTCACAGCTATTTATTATACTCCTAATCTATAACTATGTACATTGGTTCACCGGTAGCTTTATGAAACCTGAGAAGGGCCCCCTGCCCAGAAAGATATTCAAGCAAAGATGCCTGGTCACTGTGAGCCCCTACCCTCCACAGCCAGGATCCCAAGTTCCCTGTGTACATTTGGGATCTTGTGTACGCCCCTGTGGCTCACTGCCCTCTCTGATTCTGTGGAACTGTAACAAAGGTTGCAAAATTGCCACTATTGAGTCTGCATTTGGTGATAGCTGCATGTAGAGGCTATGACAAAGAACAAGTTGTATTTTCTGTTAACAGTTTCAATTCCAACGCGGTTGTTGGATTGCTCCCTGTTGGCAGGCACCATGCTGTCAGTTACAATCTGTCTTTTTATTCTTATTGGTTGCAAACCAGGCAAAGCAAGACCAAGGCATGATTTTCTATTATGGTACATTAAAGAAATAGAACCTGTTAAGGTAAGTCGCAGTAGAAAACATGAATTATTACGAAATATTCTGGAAATAGGGTGGGCACAGGCCAGGGCCATGTATGATATGGATTCATTACAGCTTACAATGTTTGCATAAAGTATATATGAAGAGTGCGTTTGTGTGAGCCACTGTATTTATTGGTTGAGTGTTGTATGTGTACAAACCATGCTGAATTTGAGTCAACATGAAACAGTCATGCAATTGTGCAGGACACATGGTGACTGCATAGCACCCTACGAAACATCAACATACATGACTCAGATGTATACTACTCGGGTGTGACCACAAGCAGTCCATAGCAAATCAAATCAAATAAAATAAAATATTACTTTATTTGGTTTCCATAGCAAAAAAACATAAAAGTTAATATTTTTAAAAGCCACGTACATTGATAGATAGTTATACAAATTTAAAAGACAAGCATGCCTTCATAAAATATCTTGAAATACAAAAATAATGTTAAAACCATTAATATAATCAATGTGTGTAAAAATCAGTAGCAAGGTATAGTCTGGAGGAATATGAATAGCAATATTTCTGTTATAAATTAGTCCTACGGCTAATACCAAACTTTAAAAATGTAACAATATTTGTTGCCAGGCATTCTGTCTCCATGAGTTGCAGCACAATTAGTGCAGGACAACATTGGCGTAAGCCTCACATTTTTAAAATTGGGATTATCCAGTGCTTTCTCGGTTCTTCATAAAATTTACAAAAAAGGACCACATGGATTAGTGATTGGGTTGATACTTCGTCGCAGGGGCAAGGTGTTAACAGCTTCGACCAATCATTGATTCTAGGAAAGGTTACCAGGCGATGGAAAATATTCAGCCTAAAACGAGTCAAAAGAACCTTTCATAGCCACTCAAATTGCAAATTAAGTAAGGCTGCATGGCCATAGTGGATTGAATCAGCATGGAATGTTGAACCGAGCTTTTTTTAACCTCAATAACCAGATGCCTATCCTCCAGATGAGTCAGGCA
Source organism: Lissotriton helveticus (assembly GCF_964261635.1). Classification (NCBI taxonomy): domain Eukaryota; kingdom Metazoa; phylum Chordata; class Amphibia; order Caudata; family Salamandridae; genus Lissotriton; species Lissotriton helveticus. The sequence goes on along the minus strand of NC_136067.1, from coordinate 819,347,757 downwards.
TAGCTTTTTCAGCCCTTTTCTTGATAACTCTGCGATAAGTGAGGGGCGATGGTAATATCTTTCTAGTCCCAAATCATACAGAAACCTTTTGACATATAAAAACCAACCGATCCTATATCAGCTTTCAAGTGCAAGACAGTCGTTTAATAAGCGTTGGTTAAAAACTGTCTTTGGAGAGAACCAGAGGCGGTGCCACAATAGAATTGGCTGCATTTTTACGATATCAGTAATATATGGCAAACCTAGTTCTAGGTGGCAGCTAAAGGTCGTGGTACCTCGCGGAACAGCTAAGAGGTACCTCAAAAAACAGTTTTCCACTTTTTGAAGGGCTTCCACCTGACCGTAACCCCACACCCCTGCTCCATAAATGGCTGTACTGATGCATTTTGCCTGGTAAATCTGGATCATCTCTGCCGGGGGTCTTTTACCTAGCCTCTGCGCAAAACTTACTAGTGCAGAGGTAGACCGTATGAATAACAGCTTTCTGGCCCCAATAGCTTTTCTACATGTGCACTTATCATCAATTAAAATTCCTAAATAGGGATACGTATTCTTGTTCTCCACTTTGGTATTATTGATGAAAATATCTCTCCTTTTCTTATGCCTTGGCCCTGAATTCATAATAAAAGTTTTTTTTAATGTTAATTTTTAAATCTAAGTTAGACATATAGGTATTATACCTATTAGGCGAACGTTGGAGTTCCAGGGGGGTGCAAGCAATAATTACTGCGTCGTCTGCGTAGAGTAGAGCAGGTATCGGGCGTTTGTGAAGTAGGGGAAGGTCCTGGCACCTCTCCAACAGGGCTTGTTCAAGGCCATTTGTATAAATTGTAAGAAGGAAGGGTGCCAGGACACAACCCTGCCTGACACCCCTGTCAAACCTAAACGGCGCCGTCAGTTCCCCTCCCGCTCTAAACCTCACCCTGGCCGTGGCATTTGAATGCAATTCACAGAGAAAATGAACCAAGGAGAGCTCAACTCCCATCTCTATTAAAATGCCCCACAATTTCGAATGGCTTACGCAATCGAAGGCTGATGTTAAGTCTACGTTTGCCGTGTGCAAACTCCCACCCTTTACATTCACATATTTGCCCATTAACAATGTCAAATTTAGGACTTGCTCGGTGGTACCCATACCCTCCCTGAACCCGTATTGAAGGTCTGACAATACGTTATCATCAGCCCATTGTTGTAGGCGCTCTAGAATAATGCACCCCACAACTTTGCCCAAAGAATCTAATAATGAAATGGGGCGATAACAAAATGGACTTTGACGATCACCTTTTTTGAATACTGGGACCAGGATTGAGTCGGACCACGATTTCACCAGCCCACTGTGCAAGTGGCTTCCAATACCCTGACCAATATTGGCGTCCAGAGATCCATGTTATATTTAAAAAGGTCTACCGGGACCCCGTCAGGGATTGGTGCCATTCCCCCTTTGCTTGCCATTAAGATAAGTTCAATTTCTAACTGAGTAAAATCAAGTACGAGAGGGAAAATTGAGGGTTTTTGACAGGATCTCATCATCTCCATATCTTTATGATCAGTCACTTCTCCAGCAGTTGATCCGAATATCTGTGAAAAGTGTTCCACCCATGATAACTCATCAATAGCTGATTCAATTTTATCGTTAACCCTAGGTTCAGAAAAAAATGGAGATTTAATTATCTTCCAAAAGGCAGTACCATCTTTCATCAAGCATCTCTTATGAAGTTCTGCCCATAGTTCCTGCTTCAATTCTGCTTTTCTTGCTTTAACTGCATGGTTATAAATCTTTCTAAGTAGTATGATTTCTCATGTATCCCTTTCTTTTTTGTGGAGGGCAGATTTTAGGTTGGAGTATGCTTCAGTGCAAGCATTATTAAACCGACCCTTCATTTTCCTCTTGTTCCCTTTAGGATAAATATATAAGGCTTCCTTTACTACATTAGTTATAACCGAAAAGTTGTCTAAAATCTCTTGATGAGTAGAGGAAGGGTCCAAACATTTTTCTATGGCCTTAATGGAATTCTTCACTACTTCCGAAGTGATCTTAAGTGGGTCTGGGATCCCACTTGAGCGAGTATCCATTTATTCTGTCCAGTACCAGATATTCCGGACCGTATGTACTCACTTGCTTAGTCTTTTCTCGACAGATAGGAAGATAAAGGGTAACCTTTTGGGAAAATGGTCACTGGTAGCGTTATCGTGGGTTTTAAAATACAAAATACGGGATGCTGCAGTACTTAACACAAATATAAAATCTATGGAAGTAGAAGCTCCTCTGCCATTAAAGGTCGGCATAAGGGGGACTCAGGGGACCACCAATTCATTTGCCAGGCCAAGATCTAAAATGAATAGGGTCTCATTTAAACAATCCCCACTCAATGTATGTGGAAAATGGGTCAGGTTATTGACGTTCTCATCTTGCAAACCACAAGTTAAATTATCATTTAGCCCACATGGTGATAGATTAAAATCACCCCCCAGATAACGGAAACTCTTTTCTTTTTATTCTTGTTACTAATATCCATTAGGATGTAGTGGATCTCTTTTAGGGTAGCTATCAACTGAAGCTTTTGCAGATTATTATAAAAATTAACTAAGACAAAAATGTCGGATTTATTCAAATCAAGAGTAATTATTTGAAAGTTCGATTCCAATTTTAAGGGAGTGATTTCCCCAATTGCTAAAAGTTTAGAGACAAACACAGCCAGGCCTCCTTTTGCACGCCCTGATGGAGAGGGAATCGCGGATGGAAAATAAGTTTTAAATCCGTTAATATGGGTAGCTGATACGGCCCACGTTTCTTGGAGACAAAGAATATTAAAATTCTGCTTAAAACTAAGCCACTCATCATTGATAGCTTTGGAGCGCAGACCTGCAACGTTCCAGAAAACAATACTAAGTCCCGGTGCACTTGAAAAACTTGCCTGGGCGGTTCTTGGTGCTACAGGTCCTCCTGAATCGACTGGAGATAAATTGTTATCTGTACTAACCTGGTTCGTTAAAATTATCCAATCGGAGCCCAACCACTCTGTTTCAGTACTTTTTATCAACGTGGCTGTTGAGGGTTTTTGCTCTTCCTCCCTAGTAGCTGAATTTGGTTTGATATGTTATGTTCTAATGGGTCCCTCTGTCCCACCACTTGAGAAGGAGTAGAGGTGTCCCCTAAGTAAGTATTGATTGTACTTTTCTCCAACCTGGGCGTCACTCTAGCTATACAGGTTGGTTGTCATTCCACAGCATCTAGGGAGGATAGCGCCTCAAACATGTTTACCGTTAAAATAGGACAATTCCCTTTACCGCTCGTCTGAGGATCGGTTTGCAGAAAAAGCCCAGTGGGAGAGCGCTTATACAGGTGCTTTGAGGAGAGAATTCTTTCCTGATGCTTAGTAAAGATCGGACCAACTACGGATGGCGAAAGTTTATAACTATGCAATCGCCGTCAATATTCTTTGGGGAATCGCCAACCCACCCTACTCTTCGGTCCATCAAAATTTCGTTAATACTCTGGGGTCTAAATTTTTTATGTTTAATCAGCCTGTCAGCAGTTTTATTTCGGAGCGCCATCCAGGATTCGCTCTGTCCATTTTTTAGTACTGGCACCCCAGTTAAAATTATTATATATGGGCAAGAAGCTGGCGGTAAACCTATGGTATCAGAGCTAGGATTCAGAGGCCTATTGTAAGAGTAATTCAAACTAGCTGGCCCTGATCCACTCGTTGCACCCCCTCTGGAGTGCTCCATTTCTTTTGTGCCCTCAGCTTCCCGGGTTGTTAAATTGGGCACATGAGCTTCCCTTAACCTCCCACTTGCTCCTACAGAGCCCAGAGACCGGGGCTCCTCCATGTGAATTGGGCTTTTATCCCTTACTTCAATGCAAGGGTGGATTTTGTCTATTTTATCTCTTATAGTACCTACTGACTCGTTCAACAACTCAATCTTTTGCTCCATACAGCCAAATATATCATCAATAAGGTTACTTATCTGGTTCATCATTAAACCTAAAGTTGTTTCTAGGATCCCTCTAAGGGTGTTTTCAAAAACTACATCCTTTTTTAGATCATTCTCATCAATGAGGGGGATATCTTCTTCTGTCTGCAAACTACAAGTTTTTTGAATTACCACTGGTTGTTCCTCTATTTGCTGAATTACTTGAGCATTGGAGCTTAGGCCTCCTATTTTCCTACGTTCAGTACCCCCCTTAATGCACTTCTGCCTTGTTCTCGGTGCTTTCCCTTTGACCTTTTCTATTCATTTCCTGGTTTGTGGTCTAGTCCCTAAATTTGGGCTGTGATCATCGACCCGTGATTGACTCAGGGGAATCGGGATTGGGTTAGCCAAAGGAGAGTTATCCTTGCTACATTGAACAGTAATTCTGGGTGTCAGGGGAATATTAGGCTCTCCAGACAATGGGAACTTGGTAGGGTCGAGTGATAAGCGTCTCTCTGTTAGCTTTTCGTGGGTGAAAAGCTGTTCAGCTCTAATTAAAAAAGCATCTAATGTGCCTACCGCACTCTTGCGTTCCTCCATACTCCTAAGCTATTCACTTCTATTCTTTAAAAAAACTTACAGTAGCAACCTGAGTTACAATGTTATTTAAATGGAAATTAGTGAGCCAAAAATCTAGTGTAATCGTGTAATGCTTATAATAGAAGCTGACGCACTAGCTTATTGCTATTCCCCTAAAGGCCCTATAATTAGAGTGATCCTTGTTATGTTAAAATGTAATTACCATCCGCCCACGATTGATTTACACCTTAGAGTTCCTTTAAGGCTCCCCCAAGAACTGTTACAATTTATATCAGTGTAGATCGTCAGGCCCCGAGACCCCTAGAGTCTGGTGACCTACAAAATAGCAACACAGTCTTAGAGTCTCAGAGTCTTGCTGTGGGTAAATCTATCGTTGGTAGCACATCATAGTGATTGACAAGAGTTAGTCGATGGAAGTCTTACCCGCTCCTCGACGACACCTGAAAAGGCAGCAGCCAGGGGGAGTGGCCCTGCCCTGCCTCTTCCTGTCCCTGACGGGCACGGATTGGTCCGCCCTAGGCCTGGGAATGCCAGCGCGCGTCCCGCGCCGCGGGGGCCGCCGGAAAACTCATGGGCATGCTCCCCTCCTCCTCTCGTAAGACTGCTCTGCCTCTTGGGAGCAGTAGTTCCGGCAGCCGGCGGTCCACGATCAGGAGCGGGAGTAGAGGGCTGAGCAACACGTCTTCTCCCAACACAGGCCTCTGGAGCAGGGCAGTAGGCGATCAGGATGTCAATAATGTGTCATCACAAGGAACCCGAGGCAACAGGTAAGGGTGTCCAGCGCCGCGGGAGCCTGATGGAAAACATATGGGCCTGCTCCCCTCCTTCTCTTGCGAGACCACTCTGCCTCCTGGGAGCTGTAGTTCCGGCAGCCTGCGGTCCGCAATCAGGAGCAGGAGCAGAGGGCTGAGCAACACATCTTTGCCCAACACAGGGCTCTGGAGCAGGGCAGTAGGCGATCAGGATGTCAACAGCGTGGCAGCACAAGGAACCCGAGGCAACAGGTAAGGGCGTCCATAGCATATTTATATACACCCTTCATCAGAGCCCTGCCTCTGGGGTGCGTGCTGTGTGGCTACAAGCCATGTAGAGGCTGGGTGGCACTCTACATCCCTCCCCAAATCAGATTGCCCTCCTTCGAGTGGATGCACTGGTATTCCCCAGATAGCATACATAATCTCTTAGGACTCGGCTGGGTTCCGGGCTTGGTCAGGGTGTGTCTTAAACCACTTGGCGGGTAGGAGAACTTGGTACATTACTCACTCTCTCCTGGTTGTCTCTATCTGAGCCCTCCTCTTGTGGCAGGACGTTGAAGAAGTTATCACCTCATGCAATACCTGCTGCTCCGGCAGGTTTGGCATTTCAGGTTCCCTGTGCCTCTCGGCCCCTTGAACCAGGATACAATGGGGTCTCTGTTTTTCATGTGGAGGCTGCAGTGACTGGGGTCACTTGGATCTCATTGACCCACCAGGGCTCTCTCTCGAATGGAGTCCAGAATTTGCTGTGGGTTGTTGGTGCCTGATGAAGACTACGTCCCCCACACAAAGTGTTGGGCCATTTGCCGCTGGTTTCTACTGGCCCTGTTGTTGGTAGTTCTGCCCATTTCTTGCACGACCTCGGCGTCCAAGGCATTATGCTGCCATCGACACCTGGCTACAATGCAATCCCTGATGAGGAACTTCAGCAGGAGATCTACGGGGGCAGCACAGGGTATTTGCTGGTACGTGATCCGGAATCGATGGAGACTTTCCATGATGTCTTCTCCATAGTTGACCCCAATTCTCAGTGTTTTGTTGAGGGTCATCATGAATGGCTCGGCCTCCCCATTTGCTTGGGGCCATTGTGCACAATCTTTCTGTGTTCCACTCATATACTCTTGAGCTACTTCCCAACCCTGGAATGTGGGTCTCTTGTCAGTCTTGACTTCCTCCAGCAATCTGAAGAGGGCGACCATCTTTTCCATCACTGGTTGTAATGCTGTGGAGTGTACCACCTCCAACACCGGGTATTTAGAGTGGTCATCAATGATGACAACAGTAGAATTTACATCAGAGAAGCTGCCAAAGTCCATGCTCAGATTGAACCTCAGGTAGGGATGGAACTCTTTTGTCATAACTGGCGCTGGTGCCCTCCCTTCTCCAGTGATCTGGCAGGTAGGTGACTTGGATGTCATATATCTGCAGCTGGACAGTCCACCTCTCGAGCCTTGGTGGTGGGTTCTGGGAGTTGCCCATGAAAGCGGGACTAATGGCCTGTTGACCGTTACGACCATACACCGTCTTCCGCACAATATATATATATATATGTTAAGATGGTGACATTTATTGTCTTTGGATAGCATGTTCTCTGAGACCCATGCTCAGATTGCACTGCTAGACTCCATTGTTAAGCCAGGTTCCTATAGATGATGAAACTGCCGGGATTAAAGGGTAGAGAGGCAGTTGAGAAAAAGGAAGGTCTGTTGAATATTCTCAGTAATGGTGATTTATTGTGAGCTTTTCTTTTTTTCTTTTTTTTACTCACACCCCTCTTTATCTTTTCCCCCAATCCTTTTTATGCTTTTGCATCTTTCCTTCTTGTATTAGAATACTACCTTCCCCTTCGTTTTGTCCTTTTCCCTCCCAGCTTCCCTTAGGGCTATTGGTTTAGTAATTCTGCTATCTGGGGCATCATTATTGTAATTATGGTGGTTTCCTTTTGAAGTAAATTAGGTAGAGCTTATGGGTCAGCTAGACAACACATTGTTAGGTGTTTTTGTACATTTTCTAAATGGTATGTGCAGCTCTAATGGTCATAATCATTTACCATTCCTAATAAAATCAAGAATTGGTAAAGTCAGAAGGTATTGGCTGTAAAGGTGTATCAAAGAAAACCCAGTTCCAAGATAGCTGGTGAAGCACACGCATCTATTATGATGCATGGTCAATATTTGTATCTATCTTTCTAACATGACGAACAGTAAATAAAAATATAAAAAAGTAAGCCAGCTGTGCAGTAGCAATTTGCAGCTGCTGAGACTTTGTAAAAAAACAAAAAATAAAATAAGAAAAATGTAACACAGGGATTGAGGGGGAGCATCAAGAAGTGGTGAAAGGAAAAAGTGTAAAGAGAGGAGCACATGCACTACAATTAAGCTGTGCATACAAAATAAAAAAAGGTTTGCGAGAATGCAGTGGAAGGCGCTAAATGCTCCTGGGTAGGATAAACAAAAAAATAGGGAGGCAAGTTGATGAACATGGAAGAAGGCCATTGAATCAAAAGCATACAACTGAGTTAGACAACAAATCTAATAAAGCATTAGAATGGGGCTGACCAAACCCTGCTCTAAGTATATGTTATGCATTGGAAACTATAGGTCTGCCTCTAACAGCTAATCAAGCCGTAATGAGCTAACTCTGTAAAGGAGTCTTATCTATGCAGGTTCACAACAGTGTGTGGAGTAGCATGCGTATACAGCCCTTTGTATTTACTAATTTCCTTGCAGAGTGCTTTCATATTTCCATTTGCCTCATGTAACATATTTTGCTTGTATGATGGAACTTTTGTAATGGAAATTGTATCATATTTTGTAAGTAAGTGAATGTTGTTGTGCTAGTTTTATGTGTACTAATGGTAAACCTCTGTCACAATATGGCTGCAAACAAGTAGGTGCTCATTAAAGGGCCTAGGTCTCCCCTAAACATTGTTTAAAGTACAAAATGTGGGCCCTGATCATGCATGTACCACGCTGTTACGGCTAGCGCATGTGTGGATTAAGTGCAGTCACAGACGGGTCTACCACCACATGCCAAACTGACACAATCCTTCCTTTGGTAAACATCAAAGGTTTGAAAAGATGCAAATCATGTTCAAATGGCATGTTGATCTGTCTGAAAGTGGTGAAATCCTGGGAACATTACTGTGTATTGTTGTACCACTTCCAAACCAAAGGCCGTGGTGTGCAACTGTCTAGCAAACAACCCCATATATAAAGAAGGAACTCCATTGCAGAAAATCTTGCACATTTGCTCCACTGGAATAGTTTTTTTATTTATTTATTTATTGATTAAATTTCTTTATTGGCATTTCCATTAATAACAAACATTTCGAACAACAAGCCAGTTACTTACAGTGTATCAGTGTCTGACCATTCGTATGGTGTTATATTGCTTATAAACAAATATACAGTTCCATCCATTCTGAGGAAATAGAATATACATATTTGTCAACACAGGGAACACTCTACACAGAAGAACCATAGATCACAATAAATAGTGCATTTTTACCAACCAATCTCAGCCAGCCTCGACCCCCCCAGTCCTACAACTATGCAGGCATATCTAGTGTATATTATACATCACATTTTAGCAATTTCTGACAACAGAAGGCTGTCAAATGTCCGCTCGCGAGTCCCCTGGAGCTCCCGATGATCCCCCTCCCTCCTCCTGACGAGTGCGTGCCCACTCCACAAAAGGACTCCATATGTCCCTGGGCCTGAATGCCGTCGGCATGAGCTCCCAATAGGTGGTTAATTGTGTGTGGCTAAATGTGACATCTCAAACCCAGTCTTTCAAAGTTGGCAGCCCGCTTCGTCCCCAGTGCATGGCTATTCGGCGTTTGGCAGAAAGTAAGAGCATAGCGTGTAGTTTGCGAATTAAAATTGGCGTATCTTTAACACACCTCAGTAAACCGAATAAAGGGTCCGGGTCCAATGTCAGACCAATAATATCATGGATTGTGGTGAATATGGCTGTCCAATACAAGAACAACTGCGGACAATCCAAAGCCATGTGCAAAAATGTAGCCTGGGCAAACCCACACCTTCAGCCATTATGGATTTCCTTAATCCCCATTCGGTGTAATTGAAGGGGGGTCCTGTAGAATCTATGCAAAAATCTGAAATTAATTAAACTAGTTTGTAGTTAGGTGATAATGCAGTGAGTTGGGCACAGCAGTATGACCATTGGTCTTCTGTTAGTGGGGTATATAATTCCTCATTCCACGCCTGAAGTGCCTTAGGCTGTAGTATCGGGCCGTGTTTTACATGGTATTATAGATACATGTAATTAATCTGCATGGAGAGTCTGACTTTCAGTGTAGGTGGTGGGCTAGGGAATGTATCGTGTAGTAACCTACATGTAGCCCTAAGTTTATAATATAGGAATAACTCTGAGCATGTTACAGTCTGCTCTTCCGTAGAATCAGGGGCGGCCATAAATGATTCCTCCTGGTACAAATCTGCAAATGTTACCAACCCTATCTTCTATGCAAGTGTCCTGCTTGCTGCTTCTTCCATTGTGGGTATCATGGGGTTATATGCCAGAGGGATGGAGGAGGCATATGGGATTTTCAAGTTTGCTCTTTCCCATAGTTTGCCCCACGCCCGCCTCATGCTTTCCACAGTGTCTATGCCATCCCGGGGTCTTTTGTAGGACCAATATAGCGCTACCTGGAGGGGGATCAGCTTTGCCACATCCATCTCTAAAATATGTGCGGTTGGAAAGGGGTTGGGTGAACCCAGTACTGGAGAAATTGAGCTTGGGTGCTTAGTGCATACAGCTGTACATCTGGGGCTCCCAAACCACCCTGGTGTAAGGGGAGAGTCAAAAGTTCCCACAAGATCCGTGCCTGACGCCCCGCCCAGACCATGGAAATGAGCAGAGACTGCAGAGATTTAAAGAAGGCTTAGGTCAAGGGGATCGGAATATTCACAAATAAGAACAACAGCTTCAGCAAGACTACCATCTTTGCTACTGTAATTCTCCCAGCCAGAGACAGAGGGAGCCCAGCCCACGCCAAAACCTTTTCCTCCAGCCACGATACCGTGCGTCCGTAGTTCATGTCCCATATGTTCTGCATGTCCCTACTTACTTAACAACAGACCTAGATATTTTACCGGCCCATCAACCCAAATAAGCAGGAATTCAGTTTGAAAAGGGGTGATGGCATCCGTCAGGAGGAATATAGTAGATTTAGCCCAATTTATAGAGACTCCGGACAGGCCGAAAAATTTGATGAATTCCCAAAGGATGGGGCCATATTTGTCACCGGGTCCATTATATATAACGTCACGTCATCTGTATATATTGAGATGTGGAGGGCCCTGGTGCTAAAGCCTATCCCCTGAGTTGTATGATGCTGTCTTATGCGTGCCGCAAATAGTTCCATTGCAATCGCAAAGAGCAGGGGGAACAGCGGGCACCCCTGCTGCGTTCTGCTTGTGATAACGAATGGATCCGACAGCAAGCCATTCACTCTTATACTTGCAGAGGGCCTAGTGTATTATAATCTCACCAGACTGAGAAACAGAGGACTGAGCCCCATCCTCTACAGGACCGCAAATAAGTAGGACCACTCAAGCATATCAAACGCTTTGGTTGCATCAAGAAAAACTGCTATTGCATGGGAGTCGGGATGTAAATAGTGAACCACCGTAATGAAGGTCCTAAGACTGTGGGACTTGGAGCACCCAGGGGTGAAACCTGATTGCTCAGGGTGGGCTATCAATGGAAGCAAAGGCCGCAGACGATTGGCAACTAATTTAGCCAAAATGTTAACATCGACATTTATAAGTGATAGGGGCCAGTAAGACTCAAGTTAATTTTTGGGCTTCCCTGGATTCAGCAGAGTAATATTAATGGCTTCACACAACGATGGTGGCTGACATCCGGTGGTCTGAGCCTCCTCATACATTCAATTACAGAAGGGATCACCGATAAATTCACCAGTGGTCAGGGGGGTTTTGAGAGGAAGGAGACTGGAGTATATCCTTCCCATGAGACCTAAATCACAAAAAATACTCCAATTACACTCTTTTCAAGACCAGTTCTCGAATAGTGTGTTTTATCCTCATACATTGCCATCAAATGAGGCGCGAGTTCTTCAGTATACGTTTTATAGGAGGTCGTGGTTAAGCTGTAAGAGCCCGGGTCCTTCTGAAGCAGCAAACTCTTAGTCACCTGGGTGACATCATTTACCTGAAATGGAACACCTAGATATTCCCTGTGGCCATTGCTCAGCCATAGCAGCTCCACTGAATCTAAAAAGGGTCCAAGGCTCTCGTGATCTTTGCCATGAGTTGAAGTATATTGCATAGAGTAGAATTGTGTGAACGCATTTAGGATTTCCTTTGGGCCTCTAATCGCGACCGGGTTCTCAATCTTAATTTCAGTGATGTAGGCTGTTGAACGTGGGGTCTGCAGCATCGACGCCAATGTTCTGCCAGGTCGGTCCCCCTCCCCATATCTTCTGGCCTGCGCATGTTTTCCTAAAAATCTCACCTCCCATTGAGCCTCCTCCTCAAACTCCAACAATTTCTCTTTCAGTTTGGCTATTACAGTTTGATCGTCTGTGGTGTAAAATTTGGTTTCTAATTCTTTAATCTGTCTTTCAAGTTTGGCCCCCACCATCGTAATTGTGTGACAGTTTGTAGCTCTCTTAGCCCATATGGACTGGAAGAAACTAGGGGAATCCACAGCAGGGTCGTACACTGCAACTATTGCCACCTGGATCCCGCCCAGCGCTGCCAGCAGCAAAAGGAATCATCCTTCAGGGTCCACCTGAGCCTCTCTTTCTCTCCACCCTAGTCCCTGTCTAATTAACACTGCCACACCACGGGCGTAGTTAGAGTAGATAGAAGGGTAAACGTGCTATGTTTCAGCCTATTGGATGGTGTTGCATTCAAGTGTGTCTCTTGTAATAGGCACCCGGCAATTGGATGACGTACTAAGTAGGCGTTAACTAGTCTTGCCTTCCTATTGTTATTTAGAGCCCGGGTGTTCCATGTAAAAAAAATTAAAACTTGACATTTCAACCCTGACTGGAGCTTAAATCCCTGCACGGTATGAAACTCAGACATAACAGATGGCAATAGTACATATTCGTTATAGTGAAGACTGTAGCAGTATACTGGCTAGAAACAGAACATAAAACACACCCTGCCTCCCTTCACCCACTCCAACCCCCCAACTAGGTTGTATAAAATCCTTCCCTTAACCATTCAGTCCTAGAACAATTGCACCCTACCTAGCAGGGCATCTGTCGGGAGATCCCGATGAGAAAAAGACAACTATTGGGAACTCCCCCGGGGGGGCGCAGTACTGCCGGCATTCTAACCTACGTAGAGCAGGGCGACCAAGAGATCTGTGGAGGGTCAAGCCTAACAATGGAATAGTATTCATGGTGTCAGTTCGCACCGGCTGACCAATTAGGTGAATAGAGCTCAAAGGCAAAAGGGGAAATGGTTTTGTGGAGTGTAAGCTCCTAACATTATAGACCACAGGGACCCTGAGTTAAACTATACCATACTGATACATAAGCAAAAAATTGTACATAACACAGATAATTGTTAGCACTCAGCCTGTCTGCGGGTGTGTTCCGATCAGGAGAGTCTTTCTTATTCTTCGTCCCCCGACATGCTTTGCAAATTTTTATGCAGACTTTGCGTCTGAAAAAAACTGTGTCATGCCCTCATACGTGACCTTGAGCTTTGCAGGGTACAGCAGAGAATAGGGGATTTGGGCCTGAAGTAGGATCCGTTTTGCTAGCAGAAACTCCCTTTGTGCTGCCTGCACTGCCGAAGTGAAGTCGGGGTAAAAGGAGATGTTATTTCCTTTGTGTGTAATGGATCATTTTTCCCAAGCTAGGCGAAGGATAAGGTCGCGGTCCGGGTAGTTCAAAATCCTAGCTAGAATGGGGCTGGGCGGAGCCCCAAATGGAGGTTTAGGGCCCAATGCCCAGTGCGCATGCTCAACTGCAAACACATTGAACAGTTTAGGATCAAAGAGTTCCCGCAGCAGGTCAGTGATGTATACCTCTATCTTGGAGATGGCTGTTGTCTCTTGAATTCCGGTAATTCTCAGGTTGTAGCGGTGTCCATCTTTAGCAGTTGCTCCTTGGTTTCAACTTGAAACTCATGGTTGTCTAAGTGACGATTTTCTAATACATATAGTTGCGTTTCATGGGACCCCACCTGTTTTTTTACTGCATCTAACTAGGTGGTTATCGTGTCTAGTTTGGTATTCTATGTACGATGGCTGGACCGCACCTCGAGCATCAGGGTTCGTAAGTCCTCACCATGATCCTCCATCTGTGACTCGGTGGGTGTTCAGGTCCCGCCTTCGGGTCCGATTCAGTGAGCCTTGTGGTTCTTCTGTTTTCAAAGTTTATCTTAGGCTGTTTATGATAGGCGGACTACTCTGTGTGCTGCCACCATGTTGAATTATCCACTTTGACTCTACAGTGGTGCACACAATGGTAGACACCCCACCGTTGTTTTTCCCTACAGGATTCGCCAAACCATTTGCAATGTGGATGAGAGTGGACGCCCAGACTCCAGATGTCCCAGCCAACACAGAGCCTCTGGCTGTACCCCCAGCCTCTGCACAAATCTGGTATTGTGCCTTGGGCTCGCAGAACACACACCCTGGCTTCCTGGGCACCCAGCAGTAGAACTATAATAGGCTGCCGCAGTACACCTCTCTGTTTGAACCGCTGGCCCCGGCCCCACGACAAAGTTTCCCCGCTGATTGCACAGTCTCACCGTAGTTGCCGCTCTGCACCCAGAGATCCAGCCATGCCAGCGCTGGTCTGTAGAGCACTCTGTTACTGGGCTCTGGCTTGTCTGAAAATAGAGCAAATGTCTGGTGACTCAGCCAGCGTGCTTAGGACCACCAACTCATTGCAAGCGATCCCTAATGGGCAGCCAGATCTGTGAGTGGGGGGATGCCTGTAGTATTACACACGTTACAGATCCCAAGTCTTTCGGAGTTCTAGCCAGAACTCTTGGGGGACCAACTATTCATCCCCCAGGGCTCCCAGTTGGAGGTAGATCCAATAACTTATGCATGGCGCCTCCAGGGCAGTCTCCAAAATGGCCTGAGGCTGCTGGCAGATTCTGGCATCGGATCCACGCGGCATCCAGTCTCCAGTCCCCGGACTCGGGATGCCTGCCGTGAAATTGGCTGCGTGGCCTGACCCTGCCAATCACTTTCGGTACTCACTGGGGATGCGACGCGAGCGTCGCACCACTGTGCCGTGCAGCTCCACTCCGGCGGCACCAGCAGGCATCACACGGGCCTCCACCAAGCGAGCGGCCGCAACGGGACCACAACAGCGCCCACGCCACAAAGTTTCACGGCCTGGCCGGTCCCATCTCAGATCCGCTACACGGGTGAGCACCAATTAAGCAGCGGAGGGAATCATCCCGGTCGCAGCTACCCCACTGCACCACATCAATCGCCGGTCAGGTCAGTTTCGGCCTCCAAAGTGCATGTCGGGGTTCTACGCTAACTCAGGGCTTCACGCCGGGGACCCAGGCCGCAGCATGGCAGGGCTCATAAGTCCTTGTCGGAGTGTCGTACAGAAGGCGAACAGACCTTTGGATGCCGCACCCCATAGGCAATGCCCAGGTGCCCACCAGACTCAGCGATGACCCTCCAATTGTCCGGAATATTTCAGGATTTAGACTTGGCCGGCAGAGCGCACTTAGCAAGCGGCCATCTTCCAGCGCGGCCGACCACACTCCCCGCTCCACTGGAATAGTTGATGGTGACTGTATTTCATTTTTAAGACAGAAAGAGTTTTAAGAGATAAAGATCGAATATTCAATCTTATTTTCACTTAAATAGCTCTTAAAATAACCTGTCCAAACTGTAGTGCTGGACTGGCTACTTGGGAACTTTGGGATATTCCCCAGTGGACTACAAGGTAGCAGGCAGGCTGGCATGGTCTAGCCCTGAAATTGCTTTGCTAATATAACTGTGCTTCAATTTACACTGTTTGGGCAGATTTGTTTCTAAAAAGCTTCATTGGTGGAGAACACCCGCTGTACACACATACATCCACAATCCATTGACAAACTACAATACCCAAGGTACCCTTCTGCTGTTCCTTGCATTTATGTAAAACAACTTGTTGACAGAGAACAGGATAATAGGTGTAATTGTGCTTCCTGTATTTCTGTAAATCTTCAGTTGCCATGATTATATCTACTAGTGTGCGAATCGGGTGCGGCGAGCACTACATTCTCACTACACTTGTAAATTAAAGCTAATATTTGATAACCCCTGGACCTTTTGAGGTGTAAGTTGTACTGTTATGCTTTCTTTTGTTGTCGCAGAGCTCTGGAAACATCCCGTCATGAAAGAGAACTTCTCAGCCACAAGGCCGCACATTCTGGAGGATTTCGTTCAGAGGCTAATGGTTAGCTGCCAGGACACAGACGCCGAGGTAAGCGCGCCATTCATTTCACCACAGAGCTTGACCATGTTTACTTAGCTTAATCTCCTCTCATTTGCTCTTCGGAAGCCAGCACCACATGCAAAGCTGAAAAACAAACATGGCCGTTTGTCTAATATGCATACAGCATGACGCATGAAATCTGTTCTCTGTCAGCACGTTGTCAGTTGTACATGGAATCACACTGGGACACCTCGCAGAAACAGTTTCTCACTTTCTATTTTTTGAAGCACTTCTTTATCAGGAAATGGGATGACACCCCAATACAGTTCAAATCAAAGCAGCACGTTGACTGTACTTGGCAAATGTAGCTATGATCAAGAAAAGTCTATTCCCATGAAAAATATCAAGCAACCGGTGACTTTTTTTCTCTGAATAATTACGTCATCTTGGCAACCATTTTTTAGACAGTTCTCAGTGCCAGGACACCCTTGGGTAACAGTTGCGCTCTAGAAGCTTTATTAACATAACATTAATAACTGTCACTGTCGGTGACTATGATATCACAACGACTTCCTGGTTAGTATCCTATCATCCTATATCATTCCCCTGTATACAAACCCCTATCATCCTATATCATTCCCCTGTATACAAACCCCATTTTCTGTATTTCATCATAGATGGTAGGAAGGTCTCTCGAGGTGTGTCAAACCCGTGTCCGCTGAAGAAGAATGAAAGTTCAATTTAAGAGTGGCGTGGGGAAGAAGAGAAAATAATGAATGGGCGGGGGAAGTGGGGTCAGGGCGGATATAGGAAGAGGGAATAGCATTTGTGATGTTATCTAGGTACCGCTGGTACAAATGGTTTTATTTCGAATTTGGGTGGTGATACATACCCACCTGTCGGCCACGGTTTTTAGTGAAGAGTTTGTGAAGAGGCTGTGAGAGTCTGAAAATAGCTGTGTTAGAGATACTTTCAGAGTGCATTAAAAGAGTCGACATTGTGGGGAAGGTAATCGTATATCAAACGTGCAGAGGTGGCAGCGTCCCTTTAAGTAGTGAGTTTTGGATAAACGTAGGGTAGTATTGCCAACTAAAGATAGTCCCTAACATGAGTCCCTAAAAATATGGCATGAAATGGCAACACTTATATGGTAGCAGTACTATGGACGTAATTAAACCTGTACTTAAAAATAGATTTATACCCGAGCAATGGTTTCCTCAGCAAGAACACTGTAAAATTTAGAAACCTATCACAATTCATATGACATACCACAAATCTTTTTCAATTTGGCCTATACTTTAATATGACTGTTATATCAATTTACCAAACTTATTGCCTCTATTAATCAACTGTAATAAATGAAGATTATCTTCTTAGTAGTGGCAACAGACTTCCATTGTAGTGAGAGCCTCAGGTGTCCGAGAGATCATTCGGAGAGGAAACGTCCCCAGATTTGACACTGGACATTCGTCCATTTTGATTGTAGTTAGGAATGTCACAACAGCCTCCTCCACCCATGCTTCTTTGAACATCCACCGGGATGGAGATTGGAGTGAATCAGTGATTTTCAGGCAGTTTGCGTGGTTTGGGCAGCTTAAAAAGATGATGAGACTTGCGAGCAATGGATGTGGTATTGGGAGGGTAAAATAAACTGAATTGAGGTTTGGGGATACCCCAAACCTGTGGGATGCACAGATTGTGACCCTCAGGTCTTTTCTTGTGTTTAACCGTTCCTTAAAAAAGGCTATAAACAATATATTCACAACTCAAACAAAAGTACATTTGGTTATACTCCGTAACCTTGTAGTCACAATTGTAAAAATGAAACTTGTATGCTACTGCATTTTGCTAAGATATTTCATCATAAATTTGTGAAATCATTCCATTAAGTGCAATAACAAATTGTTACAAACAGTAAAAAATTACAGCTTCACAGTAATCCCAAAGCATTTCGAGTCATCGTGGACCCTTCTTCAGGGGTATTCAGTGAAAAGCATGTTTGAGAGAACATCAAAAACAGTAGGCGGAGATCCTCCGTGTGGAACTACAACAAAAGATAATGATGTGAACCATATTAACATTGGTAAACAATTTAAAGAGGATTTGCACTCAAAAATTACCATGACTCATGCCATATGTGCCGCATGCATAAAAAATGTGGGTGTGACATTCCTCCTCGACTACTAGTGGCAATGTGAGAATCAAAAATTATATTCTGCTGTAACTGTCAAACAAAGTGGTACAAAAGGAGGTGGTGATGGACGGAGTATCTGAACCAATCAAACACTCACACCCAGTCAACAGATCTGGGTTTACTCCATCACCGTTCTTTAGCCCACTCTGCCACCCCAGTTCAGACATGGCCATATGCAAATCAGTCTGACCCTGTGCCTCATGGGAACAGTCCAGCCCGAACTGCCAAGCCATGCCTTTCCTGGACCGGAAACAAGCTTCCGAGGACCGGTTTCTGGCATTTCAGCCGTCTTCAGCCCGGCCTGCTTGAATCCAGTGGCAAAGTGAGCAAGGGACTCACGTCTGAGCATACCCTGCCAACTTATGGCGAACAAAGTGGTACAATAGGGGGTGGTGATGGACAGAGTATCTGAACCAATCAAACACTCACACCCAGTCAACAGATCTGGGTTTACTCCATCACCGTTCTTTAGCCCACTCTGCCACCCCAGTTCAGACATGGCCATATGCAAATCAGTCTGACCCTGTGCCTCATGGGAACAGTCCAGCCCGAACTGCCAAGCCATGCCTTTCCTGGACCGGAAACAAGCTTCCGAGGACCGGTTTCTGGCATTTCAGCCGTCTTCTGCCCGGCCTGCTTGAATCCAGTGGCAAAGTGAGCAAGGGACTCACGTCTGAGCATACCCTGCTAACTTATGGCGAACAAAGTGGTACAAAAGGGGGTGGTGATGGACGGAGTATCTGAACCAATCAAACACTCACACCCAGTCAACAGATCTGGGTTTAATCCATCACCATTCTTTAGCCCACTCTGTTACCCCAGTTCAGACATGGCCATATGCAAATCAGTCTGACCCTGTGCCTCATGTCAAACAGCCATGTCCTTAACATCATCACCCCCTTCATGGAGTAATATCATATTTATCATCCCTCTATCATTATACAAACTCCTACAGTGAGATAGTGTCTAAAAGCAAAATATGATATAGTGACCTTTTAAAAAGAAACCTATTAAAAAATACTCGTGGTTTGTATCAAGAAGCTTACCCAACACGACACTTGCGTTCACCTCCCAAGTCTCTATAAAAAATAATTAGACGCAATGCATAACCATCAATTGAAGTACTTTACCCTTCTATGGAATCCCAATGTTTTAAAAAAATGAATGAGCTCTATACGCTCGCCTCCAGTTTCCATGGTTTCCACTGTTTCTTTTGATAATGTAGCGTGATTCCAAGTCTTAAAAGAACACCCAGAATTACCACTGTCTCCAAGAGCCTCGATACTACGGTAAAAATATTGTATAATAACATCAGTCAAGGGAGCTCAATATTGCTTAAGTCACCAAATGCCTCTACTCTCCCAAGTACCCTCTCGTCAATGCTCACCTGTGAGCTTGCCTCGAATCTCCTCTGTTTGCGGTTCCTCTGTAACCGCCGTAGCAGCTGACCCGATTAAAAAAACAGCGTGTTGAAACACCCGGAATTGCAAACATCCGACCACCTCAGTTCTATAATCAAGATACCACATAATAACATAAGTCAAAGAAACTCGATGTTCCATATGGACGCCACACGAACGACTATCTGAATGCCTCTGCCGTCAAAGCTCACCTCCAAACTTGCCTAGAATCTCTGACGACCTAACGTGATCACGGGGTGCATTCTACGTCTCAAAGTATCCTACTTAAAGAGCACATACCGCAGAAAAAACACTCTGTGAACTTTATTGACTATGCGTGCCGTAACAGCAGTCACAGTTGTATACCAGCCAAAAATACATCAAAAATAGAGTACGAAGTGCTAAGATGTTGGTGTGCACGCGAGAGGCAAATATATCTCAGTGCCTAGAATATTTATCAATGTCAGTACTCCAATAAAAAGGAAATACATAAATAAACCGAGCGTCGGTTGGAGGGCATTGTCTCTACAAAATAATAATTTCCTAAATATGGAATCAAAAGCCTACAAAAAAATGACGACCAGTGCAGTGCATTAAATAGTTGCTGTGATTTGTGAATCAAGTGCAAATCCTGTACAATGGTTGTATTAATTGATATACATGACAGTAATGGATATGCCACATAATCTTTGTGTCAACATAGAATGTACAACATAACATGATCATAAGAAACACAATAGCTCATAGTGATCATTCAACCCTCCTGGGATGGTCGTGCCCAAGACATTGATCCAAAAAGTCTCTCTGCGTGCTAGGGCTGTTTGGTGATCAATACCTGATTTTAACTCTACCTTTTCAAGTACAGTGAACCTCAACTGTGGGATGGTATGTGAAGTGTTCACCCAGTGTGTGGCCAAACATGAATGCAAGTTCTTGTTTCTAATCGTGCTTTTGTATTCTATGATTTATGTCTTTATCCTCCTTGATGTTCGACCAACATAAATCAGCCCGCACGGGCATCTAATAGCATTAATCACCCCCTAAGTGTTGCAACCTGAGGTATGACGTAAAGAAATTTGTTTGCCCGTGTGATAGTGTAAAAATTTATTTCCTGGGATGATATTACGGCACTGTACGCAGTTCCAACATTTCCTGATTCCTTTGAATTGTTGTCTAACTGGTGAAGGACGTGATTTTAACTATTCTCTCAAATTCTTGGATCTGTTGTGTGCGAACAGAGGTTTGTTCTGAAATAAGTTGATAAAGTCCACTTCTTGTTCAATCATCTCCTGTCTTTTAGTGATGACTGTTTTGATCTGTGTTGATTGTGCCGAATGTTTTAAAACAAACACTTCACGATTCGAAGATTTTTTTTGGTTTTAATTAACAGGTCCTCACATTGCTTTTTGCCACAATATTCATTACTTCAGTGAGTACTTCATCCGGATAGCCCCTCTCCTTGTATCGTATGCATTGTTCTTCAATCAATCACGTACTCTGTGCGGAGTCTGAAGTTATTCTTTTTATTCTAATGAGTTGCGACACCAGTAGATGTTTTTTGAGAGAATGTGGATGTGCACTTGTGAAATGTAGCACATTGTTTACATCCGGAGTTTGTAATCCTGTGGCTGTTTTCTCAATCTCTATGTCCAAAAGTGAATCTGACTGGCGTGAATTTCATGAGTGAACTTGATTCTCGGGTTACAAAGGTTCAATTGTTGAATGCATTCTTCCAGAGCTGTTCTAGTGCCCCTCCAAACAACCAATATATCGTCTATATATCGTAAGAAGATGATAGCATTGTCCTGCCAAATGTGATTATGAAAAATGTGTTGATCCTCGAAATGCGCCATAAACGTGTTTGCATATGACGGGGCCCCCGGGGAAATCCCATCGATGTACCTGTGTTTTGTAAATAAAATGTATCTTTCCAAACAAAATAACTGTGATACAGTGAAAAATGTAGTAACTCCAGTAGAAAAATGGGTGTATCTTGTGTTATAGAGGATTGTAACAGTCTCAAGACCTTCATTATGAGCAATCGCCATATATAATGCTGTGACGTCAATGGTACACAGAAGTATGTCTTCTTCAAAATGTTCTCTAATAGTTTCAAGTTTCAATAGGCAATCAGTGGTATCCTTGACATATGTTACCCATGACTGAACACGAGGTTGTAAATGATAATCAAGAAATTGACCAATGGGTTCGTGGATAGACGCACATCCTGCTACTATGGGTTGAAAAGGTGGATTGGTGGGGTTCTTATGTACTTTGGGCAACATGTACATGTGTGGTATCTTTGGATTCTCTGTCTGTAGGAATCTCCTGGTGCTTCCTATGATTAAATCATTGTCTTTTGCCTGTTGTAAGATGGACCCTAATAGATCCATAAATTCCCTGGTGGGATCTATTTCCAATTTAATGTAAGTTTCCTCATCATTCACATTCTTACTGACGCTATGGTCATAAAATGTTGTATCCAGAACGACCAGAGCTCCCCCTTTATCGGCCGGCTGAAATGTTATTTCCTTGTCTTGTTGTAAAGCATTGATGATGCGCAATTCCTTCTTGGTCAGATTCGTGTGCTTATGTCCTGTGTATTTGACTTTCTCTAAATCTTTCCTGACCAGTATCTCAAAACTGTCCAGAGTCTTATGAGACAAAGGTGACATAAATTTGCTCTTGGGACGAAAGGGATCCACTATGTTGTCTTGATCCTCCAGTGGCATGTTCATAGAGAAGAACCATTTGAGCCTAAGTTTACGCATGAATTTAAAGAGTGATATTTCCGTCTCTAATGCATTAGAAGAGTATGTCAGGACAAATGATGTGCCTTTATATAATATCCTTGTTTCTTCCTTGCTCAATTTTCTTTTAGAGATGTTCATGACTAAGGACCTCCCTTCTTGAGGTTTCTCTGTGGTCTCCCTGTTTCTGTTGTCTTTCTTGGTTTGTCCCCTGCGGATGTGTTTTCTTGTTGCACTGGAGTTTTGTCCGGTGATTGGTTTGAAGAGTGGCCCTCGGCCAAAAAAGACGGTTTGATGCCTGAGGTTGTAGCTGTGCCTTCCACGATTGACTCTGACACTATTGGAACTGGAGGTCGTTGTAAGGACAAGGAGATATCTTTGAACGACATGTTTGATGGGTGCTGGTCCAGTGGTGGCCTCAAAATATTACTACTCAATCTGTGGGTAGACCTGCACACCTAAAGAAGGGTGACACGCGAGGCAAGATGGCGTCTGCACTACAGACGTGTGTGTGAGCGGCTCCGCTCGGACCTGACAAACAAATCCACTTGAACGGCGAGCAGTGGTCTGCAACCTTTCTTTTTCATTGCGATTTGGCCACGTACCTGCTATTCAACCCTCCTCTGCAGGACGAAGCTTTTCCCCGCTCTGACGACCCCACTCTGACGACCCCGTTGGCTCCTCGTTTGCTGCGAGGCCGGCGCTGCCGACACCGCTCCTCCCTCGCGGGAGGGGGACGGCATCTGCCTGACGCTTCGACGCCTTACGATGCATGGATGTTGGATGTCGGACGGTAGACGCTGACAGCCTGGGGCTGACTCCGGAGTATGCGGTGCTGTGGGAATTGCTACAGCACCAACTGTGACATTGCTACGACCCTCATGTCAATTGCTTTTTGAAAGTCTGCTAGTTCCTGCACCAGAAAAACTGCGCAGCACTCGTAGAGGGGATTGCCGGCTCTGTGATTAAAGCGCTATTCAGTGGGAAAAAAAGCAGCGATATCACAACATTTCAATACTGCAGCGCTTGTGTTATCACGGCAGTAACACTATTTAGAACAATATAGTTGCGGGCTAACTGCTAAGAGCTGTTACAGTCTATATTCACTTCGCACTATTTGAAAGTAGTTTACTGGCTATATCCCTTTCTTCTCAGACTCTTTTCTTACATTATTGACTATGCCGCCAAAAACTGCGTGAGGGGGAAAAACCAGACCCACCGGGGAAAGCTCAGTCGGCACTCGAGCTGCCTTAGCCGCAAAATCGGCACAGGAACAAGACCTTCGCTCTAAAATCTCCAAAAGTGCGACACATTCCATCCCAAAAATACCGCAAATGTTTCAGCTCAATACTGGGAGGAAAGATGGTGATACAGGCAGTAGTGCATTTGACAATAACGACACGTGTAACATAGAGGCAGTTATATCTCCATTACCTCAGAGCCCTTTACTAAGTATGCAGCCCTCCTCTGTGCCTAATGTTGTGTTAATGGATAAAACTTCTGATCTGATTGACAAATTGAATGTGGCAGAGGATGCTTTTTCAGATGATCCAACGGATATTATTGACCCGGCAAGTAGTAAGGATGGGCACTTTTACTCTCTTTTGGAGCACTCAGAAGGTTCGGCTCTAGATGGGGAGTCTGAATTTGAGGAAGACCTTCCACTCGACGGTGGAGGGACTACTGGCAGTATTACATCTGATGTCGAGGGATCTATGGCCATAAGCAACAACACACCTATAGAGTTTGTTGAAACGATATCTGTAGATGAGTTTTCTACAGTCCGGAAGAGAAGGGTTGTGGAGGGCGAGGTGCCTACTTCTAGACTTCCTGATTGGGACCTCTCCGCTGAGGAACTATCACTGGATCAATTGAATTTATCTGACCAGGCCACCTCTGGTCTTGCTGTAAAACAAACGGGGCCTGTGTCGCTTGAAGCAATTTACAAAGCTATTACTGATCGTAGGCTGGAGGCACGCGCAGAACATTTAAAGACTCACACAGCTTGCCGCAAGTTACAAAATAATGTGCGCCGCCTGACTAAATCCTGTAATGAGTTCACTGATCGTATGACGGAGGTTGAAGGACGTATATCTGTGCTGGATGACCGAATGACCAGCCAGACAGAGGATGTTGCTAATATTAAGGCTGGCAATGAGGACGTCCATAATAAGCTTGCGGATTTAGAAAATCGCCTCCGTCGTCATAATCTGCGCGTGCTCGGAATTCCTGAAGGCCTAGAACATCAGGATGTTCGTAAATTTATAATTGAGCTGTTTGAGGAGGCTTTCTCAGACGTTAAGGATTGGAACTGGGCTCAAGAGGTTCAATGTGCACACCGATTTCCATTTTGCCAACGGCCGATACGGAACGTGCAAGCTGGCAAGGTGGCGTATCCTCGTGCCATACTTATTTCACTGAATAACTTTTTGGCAAGGCAGACCCTATATGATCTTGCGCGACCGGAAAAAAAGCGATCTGCTAAAGGGATTCAATTCTTTCTTCGCCCAGACTATTGCCATTCAACGGTTGAGAAGCGTTGGCAGCTTTGCCAGCTTATTGCACCATCTCAATCCAAGGGTCTGCAGGCTTTCCTTCTACAACCGGCGACACTCAAGATAGTGAATAAGGGACAGGCTCGCTACTTCACATCTGACGCTTCCGCTAAAGAATATTTGCAGTCTCTGCCTTAAAGGCTTGGTATTTTGTATTTGTGTTTTCGATGGATGGATCCATTTATAACACTGTTATAGTTTGATTGAGACTTGGACGGTCCGAGCCTTTAGTGAGGCGCTCACACTCATCAAGGGGCGCTTGGCCCTATTGCCTTAGTGATGGGGGAGGGTGTGCTGTGGGGTGGAGGGGTCTGGGGGCTTTCTGGGGGGGATCTGGGTATCTGGGGGTAAGGGGGTGGGGGAGCACGTGGTGTGGGTGAAAAGGATAAAAAAAACAGTTCAGAGCAAATGCTGTAGGGATTTTAGAACAATTTCATTTTCTGTACGATTTGACGACCATCAACGTGACTATGATGACAATGGTTATCCATCAAGTACGGATTTGTTCATTTAATGTTTGTGGCCTGAACAATGTGATGAAGCGCAGACGGGTGAGGGAGGAGATTCGATTAATTAATCCTGATATCATTTGTCTACAGGAAACTCATATATCTTGGGCCAATCGGATAGTATTAACTGAGTTTGGATATTCATTGCTAGCTGCATCCAGCCAAGCTATAACTAATCGAGGGGTGGCAATTCTGGGTCGTCATGCATTGGTCGTGGCTGGTAAAATTAAGGTTGATAATTTTGGCCGCTGGGCAATTGCCGAATGTATAATAGGTTGTCGCAAATTTACAGTGTGCACGCTTTATGGTTCCAATTTTGATGAAGCCCAGACCTTGGATTTTCTGAATGTTGAGCTTGCTCTATGGGACACTCCATTGGTATTATTAGGAGATTTTAATATACATGGTGAGCTATACACTTGGGACTATCATTTTACTAATTATAAAGGTTGGAAACCTAAAGTGTTCTCTGCGCTTCATCAATTATTGATTCAGCACGGCTTGGTTGATGCATGGCCGGTGGCCAAGCCGGGTGACCCGGGATACACCTTTTTTTCCTTCCCCCATAATAAGTTTGTCCGGCTAGATTATATTTTTGTACCTAGATTTTTACTGGTCCAGGTTAAGATGCAGGTCGCACCACGTATGACATCTGACCACGGTCCCTTAGTTATTGACCTTCCGTGTTTTAATCTGGTACGGCCACCACGCTCATTCACTTTTTCAAAAAAATTGTTATTAGAGAAAGAAAACATATGTCATATTTAAGTATGGGTCAAACAATTTTTGGAATTTAATCGTGGCACCGCTTCTTTAGTAATGATTTGGGACTCCCTTAAGGCCGGCATTTGGGGCGAAACGCTTAGCTATAGCTGGACTCAACAGCGCAAAAAGAAAGAGGTGATTGAGAATCGGATTCTAGATATAAAAACGGCTGAGCGTGAATTAATTACAATAATCCGTACTAATAATGACAGCCAGACAGCACAGACAAAGGTCGCCTGCTGTAAGGCTAAGATTAATGGTGTGTGGAGTGAGGACATAGCAATTCAGTATAAAATAAATAAAACTGAACGGTATGAGCTGTGGGCCGATGTCTTGCTCAAAGACTACGAGTATCTCAAAGAATTGAGGGCCTGTTGGACAACCAGGGCCATTTAGTGGCCTCTATAGAAGGCATTATGGAGATATTCCAACAATATTATGCAGAGTTATATACTCAAGATGTTGTACCTCAAGGTGTGATCGAACAATATTTATCTAATATAGATTTGCCCGTGCTGGACGGTATAATAAGAGAGGAGTTAGAGGCACCCATTACTATGGTGGAATTAAATGCTGCGCTTATGGATTTGGCATCTGGAAAAGCAGGCGGACCGGACAAATTACCTTTAGAGCTGTACCGCATTTTGTTTTCGGTAATACAAGATGAAATGCTAGCCATTTTCAATGCGGCACAGTCCAGTCACCCCCCTCCCCCTTCCTGGGACAATGCTAATATAGTTGTTTTTAAGAAAAAAGATAAGCCCAGTGAACTGGTTGGCTCTTATTGGCCCATATCTTTAATCAACACCGACGCCAAGATATATTCTAAAATCTTGGCAACACGGCTGTTGCAGATCGTCCCCTTTTTGGTGTCTCGCCATCAACATGGCTTTTTACCAGGCAGAAGTACTTCTAATCACTTGCATAGAATGGTGGCCGTGCTAGATTATGCTGCAGTATTTCAAAAAAACATCGGCTTAATCTTTTTTAGATGCCGAAAAGGCGTTCGATCGCGTCGCCTGGGCTTTTCTTTGGGCAGTTATGTCCAAAATGGGATTCGGACCTCGGTTCTTGCTCTCTCTCCAAATTATGTACAAACAACCCAGGGCGAAGATTTGTGCAATGGGCCAGGAATCTGCACATATGTATATCACATGTGGCACAAGGCAGGGCTGCCCATGATCACCGCTATTGTTTGCGATGTATATTGAGCCCTTGTTGCATATTCTGGAAACTTCACAGAATATACAATCAATGGCGGTATGGAATCATAGTGTGCGTGTCTTAGCCTATGCTGATGACATAGCAATCGTCACATCTGATCCGGAGCAAGCACTATTGGAAATTGAGCATGTGACCTCTGAGTTTGGAAAATCGTCTGGTTATAAGTTAAATCTTTTAAAGACCCAGGTCATTTGTACTTTAGGTCTATGCCCCGGCGCGACGCGAGTGACTCAAGAGGCTCGTTATTTGGGGATTAAGATTAGGCTGTCCCTTCAAGAAATTGTCACCGTCAATTAGGCGGATATAATAGGCTCGGTCAAAAGGCAACTTGAAAAGGTGGAATGCTTACATTTATCTCTGGTCAGGCGACGGAATGTATTGAAGATGTGCATTCTACCCCGTGTACTCTATTACTTCTGGAAAGTACCATTAAAATTGTCACATAAGCAATTAGCAACCCTTCAATCTATTACCGACAGGTTTATATGGGGATGGAAGAAAGCCCGTCGGGCTTCCAAATGCATGATGCTACCACTTTCCAGAGGGGAATGGGGGGTGCCTTATTTTGCCTTTTATTATTTAGCTTGCCTTCTACAAAATATTAATAGTTTGATCACTGGGGGCGAGACAAGGATGTTCGAAACTCCCAATATATATCTGATGTTACTCGGGGATCATTCACAACATTTACTGCTTAAATTTCTCGAGCAGAGTTATTACAAAAAGACTAGATTTAAGACCGTACTTGCTGCATTCAAAGGACTGAGATGGGTGCGCAAGCTTATGTCTTTTAATAGAATTAATTATTATACTCCACTTGACTCCACAGAACTATTTCCAATGATCTTTTGGGATGCCAAGATGAAAATATGGTATGAGAACGGGATTCGACGGGTTGGGGACATTTTTGAGCAAGGTATCATGTTGTCGTTTACTGAGTTAAGGGATAAATATGCAATACCGCAGAATGATTTTTTCAAATACTTGCAATTACGGGATTTTTTTCCCAAACATTCTGAAATAACTCCCATCGCTGCTAATGAGTTGTATGATTCTATGTTTAAACATGCGAGGATTGGGACCCTATACAATATTTTACTTGCAACACAACATGATGACCTAGCAGCACATGACACAAAATGGTGTATTAGGTTTAATAGTGCCAGCGCGTTTGTTCAAGAATCTATCGATCTTGCTTCTACAGTCATTTTGTCGGCTAATCTACGATCCCAGCACTATAAAACCGTATTTAACCTATACTACACACCCGCCCATATGATGAAGTGGGGAAATGCCCAAGCTAGGAATTGCTTTAGATGCTATACACCGCTGGCTGATATAGTTCATATATTTTATGATTGTAATAGGCTAGCATCTTTTTTTCTATCCATTGAACAGTTTCTTTCGCATCTTACTAATGTAAATGTTGCGATATCTAAAGAGATGTTGATGCTTGGGTTATGTCGCAATGCCCATTTATGCCAATTGTATTACCCTCATAGATTTTTTTTCTTTATGGCCATGGCAGTAGCTCGCCTATGTATCGCTTCAATGTGGCTTAAAACAGAGGCACCCTCATACGAAATGTGGCGAGCGAAGTTCTATAATGTTTTCTATACAGAATTTAATCTTTTTTGCCTCAAGTCATTGAAGAAAAAATTGTTAGGGATTCAGATTTGGCAGCCCATAATTCAGTACATGCCGGACTAATAACTTTATCTGTGTGGTGTTGCTCTGCTTATTCTTTTTCTACCATTGTCATCTTCTTGTTCTTGTTTTATTTTTTCCTACAGCATGATGAATATGTCGTTATCTATGCAAGTTGTGAAATCTTTTTGTGTTACCGCTCTGAACTGAACAATAAATACTTTAAAAAAAAAAGAAGCGGAACACGCTTCTTTAGGCGCATTTCTTTAGGCGCATTTCGAGGATCAACACATTTTACATATTCACATTTGGCAGGACAATGCTATCACCTTCTTACGATATATAGATGATACATTGGTTGTTTGAGGGGCACTAGAACAGCTCTGGAAGAATGCATTCAATAATTGCACTTTGTAACCCGAGAATCAAGTTCACTCATGAAATTCACGCCAATCGGATTCACTTTTTGGACATAGAAATTGAGAAAACTGACACATTATTACAAACATCCGTGTATAAGAAGCCCACGGATGTAAACAATGCACAACATTTCACAAGTGCACATCCGCATTCTCTCAAAAAACATCTACCGGTGTCGCAACTCATTAGAATAAAAATAATAACTTCAGACTCCGCACAGAGGACACGATTGATTGAAGAACAATGCATACGATACAAGGAGAGGGGCTATCTGGATGAAGTACTCACTGAAGCAGTGAATACTGTGGAAAAAAGCAACGTTAGGACTTGTTAATTAAAACCAAAAAAAATCTTTGAATCGTGAAGTGTTTGTTTTAAGACATTCAGCACAATCAACACAGATCAAAACAATCATTACCTGAAGATGGGAGATAATTGAACAAGAAATGGACTTTATCAACTTATTTCAGAACAAACCTCTGTTCGCACACAACAGATCCAAGAATTTGAGAGAATTGTTAAAATCACGTCCTTCACCAGTTAGACAACAATTCAAAGGAATGAGGAAATGTTGGAACTGAGAACAGTGCAGTAATATCATCCCAGGAAATACATTTTCACACCCTCACACGGGCAAACACATTTCTTTACATCATACCTCAGATTGCAACACTGAGGGGGTGATTTATGCTATTAGATGCCCGTGCGGGCTGGTTTATGTTGGTCGAACATCAAGGAGGATTAAGAAACGAATCATAAAACACAAAAGCACGATTAAAAACAAGAACTTGCATTCATGTTTGGCCACACACTGGGTGAACACTTCACATACCATCCCACAGTTGAGGTTCACTGTCCTTGAAAAGGTAGAGTTAAAATCAGGTATTGATCACCAAACAGCCCTAGCACGCAGAGAGACTTTTTGGATAAATTTTTTGGGCACGACCATCCCAGGAGGGTTGAATGATCACTATGAGCTATTGTGTTTCTTATGATCATGTTGTGTTGTACAGTCTATGTTGACACAAAGATTATGTGGTATATCCATTACTGTCATGTAAATCAATTAATACCACAATTTTACAGGATTTGCACTATGCATTGCGTCTCATTATTTTTTATAGAGACTCGGGAGGTGAGCGCAAGTGTTGTGTTGGGTAAGCTTCTTGATACAAACCGCGGGTATTTTTTAATAGGTTTCTTTTTGAAAGGTCACTACTTCATATTTCGCTTTTAGATGCTATCTCACAGTAGGAGTTTGTATAATGATAGAGGGATGATAAATGATATTACTCCCTGAAGGGGGTGATGATGTTAAGGACATGGCTGTTTGACAGTTACAGCAGAATATCATTTTTGATTCTCACATTGGCACTAGTAGTCGAGGAGGAATGTCACACGCACATTTTTAATGCATGCGGCACATATGGCACGATTCATGGTACTGTTTGAGTGCAAATCCTCTTTAAATTATTTACCATTGTTAATAAGGTTCACATCATTATCTTTTGTTGTAGTTCCACACGGAGGATCTCCGCCTACTGTTTTTGATGTTCTCTCAAACATGTTTTTCACGGATTACCCCTGAAGAAGGGTCCACAATGACCCGATATGTATTGAGATTGATGTGAAGCTGTCATTTTTTACTGTTGGTAACAATTTGTTATTGCACTTAATGGAATGATTTCACAAACATATGATGAAATATCTTAGCAAAATACAGTAGCATACAAGTTTCATTTTTATAATTGTGAATACAAGGTTACTAAGTATAACCAAATATACTTTTGTTTGAGTTTTGAATATATTGTTTATAGCCTTTTTTAGGAACCGTTAAACACAAGAAAAGACCGGAGGGTCACAAGCTGTGCATCCCGCAGGTTTGGGGTACCCACAAACCTCAATTCAGTCTAATAGTACACAGGGGTTAGGGCTTAACCTCGTAGCGAGATAGCACGCAGTTACACAGGTAGAAACTGTTTAACATTATTGAATTTCACTAAAACATGCTCCTTTAGGTGTGCAGGTCCACCCACAGATTGAGGGTAAAATAAACCACATATCCACCAAACTTGTACACACTAGCACCAGATGTACCAGAGCTGACTGTGATAATAACTGTTTAGTTTTCAAGATACAGCACATTATTATTTTAGTTTTCAAGTCATTGAGAATGCAAAAGCCATTTTGCATAGATGCTGCTTTTGTCGCAGTCTCACATTGTAGGTGAGTTGCAAAGAGTGTGATGCTAAAATCAATCAATTAATCGATCACTCGGATTTGTAGAGTGCAGCTAATCACCAGTGAGGGTATCTAGGTGCTAGGATTCTGCTGCGATCAAGCGAAAAGACAGGTCTTGAGCCCCTTTCTGAAGTCTGTGTGAGAGGATGTTGTTCGGAGGTGGAGGAGGAGGTTGTTCCAGGACTTGGCGGCAAGGTAGGAGAAGTAGTGTCCTCTGCATAGCTTCTGCGAATATGGGACATGTGAGCCAGGCCTAGGGAGGTGTCTGGAGGATTGGTGGTAGGTCAGGCGGTGGTTGATGTATGGTGGTTCTTGGTCGTGGAGGGCCTTGTAGGTGTGTATCACCAGCTTGAATTGCCATCTCTTATGGACGGGGAGCCTGGGGAGGTTCCTGAGGTGGGGGTGATGTGGGTCCCTTTGGGGAGGTTGAGAATGAATCTGGCGGCTGAGTTCTGTATGGTCTGAAACCTCTTCAGGAGTTGGGAGGTGATTCCTGAGTAGAGTATGTCGACTGGTGACTAAGGCTTCAGGGATTGCTTTCCTGGTGTAGAATTGAATCAATCTGAAGATCTTTCGGAGATTGCAAAGGGTGTGAAAGTAGGCCAATGCGACAGTGTTGATGTGGCCTTTCATGGTGATTTTGCTCTCCAGGAAGATACAGAGGTTGCAGGCATGGTCTGTCGGTGTGGGTGTGGGTCTGAGTTCGGTGGCCTCTAGGTGTTGTTCCACAAGGTGGTGTTGTTTCCAAAGATCAGCACTTCGGTCATCCAACCAAAACCCAATCAGTGGTGTGCAAAGCCCAGAGAATGTGCTGTGTTTCTCTATTTTGGACTGAAGAGTCTTTAAGAGGCCTACAGATGAATGAGTGCCCACATCACCACACCATCAATGGAGCGCCCGATACTGCCACTTTTGTAGAAATCAGTAACTATTAATTATCCAGCACCCCCTTCCGATCCTGATGCTCTTACCCCTAGTCTGCAAAGTCCTAGCCAAGATGTGGGTGGTCATAGCATCATTCGGAATAGTGGGTCTCTTACGTCCCATTGCTTGGATCTGCGCAGAACACCAATGCATTTTAACTACATATGACACTGCATCAATCCAAAATGAATGATATGAACAATCAACTGTGGGGACCCCTAACTTTGATAATACGTTTTTACATACTGTAGCAAACTGGAAGCAATTGCCCCTCCCTCCCCAATTGCCCCATATAGTTGTAATGCAGAGTCTTCAGTGGAAGCACTGACAACCTTTTTGGTTTACTGGGAATCCTTGGAAATGTGGTGTGCTCACCATGTGGACTGACAACTGTTAATATGTAGATCTTAGCATTCTGCCTAATAGGCTGTGTTCCTAAATGACTCTCTATGAGTTTGATCACTTGCGCAGAGTCCTGTGCTGAAGAGACTACTGATTTTGAATTGAAATCATGCTTCCATGTGTCAGGTTGGAAAGCAAGGTTGTCCTTCTGCTTGTTGGAAATGTGCAAATATAAACCCTTGAATCAAATGGCTTCTGGGCATACTTTAATCATACTCGGAGCTACTGGTGTTTTAAACCAATGAAAAATATAATCTATATATGATTATAAAATATCAATACATTCTTAGCAATATTTGAAAAAGTAACACTACGAGAATGCTTTGCAATACATGAGTATTTCTCAATTAGAAAATACATGTTTAAGTTTGCACAATAGGCACATATAATTTGGTACTACAGAGGTTCAGAATGATTAACCACGTGACAGTGACATTCAAACCCTTGATGACAACATACATCCCTTCTGATCTATCAAATATTCAGTTTTCTTCCCTCTGCAGTGGGTCTAGCAGTCGTTGTTTTACTGGCTTTTAAGTGTAGTTTGTCATCCAATTTAATATCACGTACTCCTCCAAAGTAGCAGAACCACTTCAGGAACTTCTTTCTCTGAAACGAACGAAGACAAAAAAGAAGCCAAGGGCAGAACTATTTATATATCACCAGGTTTCAAAATAGACATAAGGCACAGAAAAACATTATGGGCTGCAGTGGGCAGTGTAGCATGTTTATCCCTTAAAGTCCCAACGTTTAGCTTACATTCTTAAGTATCTAGCCATTATTTAATGGATACAATATTGCTTGTTGTAATATAACGGTAACTGCAAACACAACAATGATGGACAGAATGTGGATCAATGTCACACATTCACCCCAGTCCAAAGATCTGGGCCCAAATCCATCGTTTTTCCACTCCACACCACCCTGGGTTAGACAATGGCGATATGCAAATCAGCGCTGACCCTGTGCCCCACGGGAACAGTCCAGTCCGAACTACAAAAGCCATGTCCTTCCCAGAACGGAAACAAGCATCCGAGGACCGGCCCGGTTTCGAGGTAACACCTCTCTTCAGCCCGGCTAGCTTGATTCCAGTGGTGTGGAGTGCCTGGGACTCACGTCTGAGCATCCCCAGTACACTTAGAGCGGTAACTGCAAACACAACAATGATGGACAGAATGTGGATCAATGTCACACATTCACCCCAGTCCAAAGATCTGGGCCCAAATCCATCGTTTTTCCACTCCACACCACCCTGGGTTAGACAATGGCGATATGCAAATCAGCGCTGACCCTGTGCCCCATGGGAACAGTCCAGTCCGAACTACAAAAGCCATGTCCTTCCCAGAACGGAAACAAGCATCTGAGGACCGGCCCGGTTTCGAGGTAACACCTCTCTTCAGCCCAGCTAGCTTGATTCCAGTGGTGTGGAGTGCCTGGGACTCACGTCTGAGCATCCCCAGTACACTTAGAGCGGTAACTGCAAACACAACAATGATGGACAGAATGTGGATCAATGTCACACATTCACCCCAGTCCAAAGATCTGGGCACCTAATCTATCGTTTTTCCACTCCACACCACCCTGGGTTAGACAATGGCGATATGCAAATCAGCGCTGACCCTGTGCCCCATGGGAACAGTCCAGTCCGAACTACAAAAGCCATGTCCTTCCCAGAACGGAAACAAGCATCCGAGGACCGGCCCGGTTTCGAGGTAACACCTCTCTTCAGCCCGGCTAGCTTGATTCCAGTGGTGTGGAGTGCCTGGGACTCACGTCTGAGCATCCCCAGTACACTTAGAGCGGTAACTGCAAACACAACAATGATGGACAGAATGTGGATCAATGTCACACATTCACCCCAGTCCAAAGATCTGGGCCCAAATCCATCGTTTTTCCACTCCACACCACCCTGGGTTAGACAATGGCGATATGCAAATCAGCGCTGACCCTGTGCCCCATGGGAACAGTCCAGTCCGAACTACAAAAGCCGTGAGTCCCAGGCACTCCACACCACTGGAATCAAGCTAGCCGGGCTGATGAGAGGTGTTACCTCGAAACCGGGCCGGTCCTCGGATGCTTGTTTCCGTTCTGGGAAGGACATGGCTTTTGTAGTTCGGACTGGACTGTTCCCATGGGGCACAGGGTCAGCGCTGATTTGCATATCGCCATTGTCTAACCCAGGGTGGTGTGGAGTGGAAAAACGATGGATTTGGGCCCAGATCTTTGGACTGGGGTGAATGTGTGACATTGATCCACATTCTGTCCATCACTGTTGTGTTTGCAATTACCGCTCTAAGTGTACTGGGGATGCTCAGACGTGAGTCCCAGGCACTCCACACCACTGGAATCAAGCTAGCCGGGCTGATGAGAGGTGTTACCTCGAAACCGGGCCGGTCCTCGGATGCTTGTTTCCGTTCTGGGAAGGACATGGCTTTTGTAGTTCGGACTGGACTGTTCCCATGGGGCACAGGGTCAGCGCTGATTTGCATATCGCCATTGTCTAACCCAGGGTGGTGTGGAGTGGAAAAACGATGGATTTGGGCCCAGATCTTTGGACTGGGGTGAATGTGTGACATTGATCCACATTCTGTCCATCACTGTTGTGTTTGCAATTACCGCTCTAAGTGTACTGCGGATGCTCAGACGTGAGTCCCAGGCACTCCACACCACTGGAATCAAGCTAGCCGGGCTGATGAGAGGTGTTACCTCGAAACCGGGCCGGTCCTCGGATGCTTGTTTCCGTTCTGGGAAGGACATGGCTTTTGTAGTTCGGACTGGACTGTTCCCATGGGGCACAGGGTCAGCGCTGATTTGCATATCGCCATTGTCTAACCCAGGGTGGTGTGGAGTGGAAAAACGATGGATTTGGGCCCAGATCTTTGGACTGGGGTGAATGTGTGACATTGATCCACATTCTGTCCATCACTGTTGTGTTTGCAATTACTGTTGTAATATAACAGCACAGATGTACAAATATCCACATCATGCTCATTAGTTATAGCACCAATAAACCTTCCTGATACCGTAGTTAATTCCCAGATGCACAAATACTAATATTTTTATCAATCACCCAAAATGTAGGAGTTTTCACAATTAAACTAAACAGTCTATTGGTCATTTTAAAGTCATGCAACCAACAGAGTGGCTAAGAGTCCTGACCATGTATATGTTATGAATGATACATTACTAAATATAGCTCTTTGATCTGAAGCTATTTAATGGATCCCTCTGGGAAGCATTGAGCTATATTCTGATCTACTTTGAGAATAACTCTGGTCTTTCCATGGGAATCCTAGCTGATGTTGGAAGTTTTCTGTCATTGTAATGGCTCATCTTTTGTGATAAGTGATTGTATTATTTTCCTCTTCATGTCTTCTGTTTGGTGATAATGACTCTGGGGCTAACGGTTACCCACGCAAACCATCAAGAAGTGCAGGGGGAAAATGTAACATGAGACTTGTTGGACCTAGGGTTACCAGTCTACATAGGGTAGCTTGGCACAGAGTAGTAAGGCCTATCTCCAAAGGTACATATGTAAAATTTGCGTCACACCCTTCAGTAACTCAGCGCCCATCCACTAGAAAAGAAAGACACCACACCAATCTTAGGAAAATACGAGCTGTTTTATAAAATCTCTTTGTTGTTTTTCTTTCTGTTACTTGGCAGTGTTTAGTTTCAGTTCATAAAATTACTCTGCATTGGGTTACTAACATATGCACAATTTCATATTACATTGACAACACTTTTCTCCCTCCCAATTGAAAGGAGCTCAGTAGTATTCCTGCACCTTATGTAACCAGAGTATATTCCACAGTCTTAATTAGAATGATCAACAAAAAGACAGTTTCCTTACAGTTATGCCCGGTTGTACATTACCCTTGAGGACTCAATGTTATTTCTAGCAGGAGATTACAGGCTTTCCGCAAATATTCCACTAATGGCCCATTATCACCTTGGTTCAACAGTGGTAAATCTGAATAAAGACAGGCAAGATATTTTGTTATTGCACTAAGCCAGATAGTCTGCTCTAGATTCACAATGAATTGACAGATGGTCCTAGTGACCTTCTCAGGCTCTAATTAACCTAGCATAAAAGAAGCAAACCCCCCCCCCCCCAATGCTCTTCTCTTCCTGTAACAGTCCTATTCACTCGACTTCCATGAGCGGTAAAATGAGCTTTTATTCAGGAGTCTCTTTCCCACAAGCGTCTGTAACCCAGCAGGGGGAAGTATGGAAAACTCTGTGTCAAGTTATCATGGGGTAGTTTGATTGGTGCAGGATACCAGATGGGGGACCTTCCCCAAAGCTGTGGTGTTCGTTCAGAGTCACCGGTCACTGTCTGTTAACTGGAATAAGAGGGGCCGGGTAAACCTGACTCTCCCTTCCCGCCAAGGCTTCCAAGACCGAAGCGAGGCCCCCTCAGCCCGCACTTCCCTTTAGGCCTTACCGAGTTTTAGACCAATTGCCCCAGCCACCTCACTCGATCCCGCTGCTTACTCGATCCACGCTGCAGCCGTTTGGTGATGATCCCGGCCCCAGCGCTGTAGGCTCCTCGCAGCTGGCTGGAACTTCACCGCGTCTCCGCTTCTCTCGGCTCCGTCGTCAGCGAGGGAGGGTGCTAAGCGGACCAGCCTCTTCCGCTACCCGCCCCCTTTCTCAGTGCGCAACTGCGTCAGCTCTCACTGACCTCCGCGGCTCCGCCTCACACAGCCCTCTGCTCCGCTGCTGAAAAAACGGGCCTTCCCCACGGAAACTCCTCAGCAGGGATCCGCGATTTGGGGCCAGTAGTCCAGCGATAGGGACTTCAGCCGCCAGCCGCGACCAGGTAGGGTTCTTGTCACTAACTTTTGGCTCAGAGTACACTTGGGGACAGTAGCAGTGATGCTTCAGACCTTCCCTCTGCACTCTCAATGGGGCATTTCAGATGATGTCACGAAGGAGGGGGGGGAAGACCGGACAGTCTCTCTTATGGATCGTTGTTCTCCCTGAGGAATTCCCAGGCTAGAGTTATAACTTCTTCACGGGCAGTTCTGGGACCTCCTTCTCAGGGGGTTCTAACAGATTTTTAGAGCTATGATGACAAGACGATGGCAGGGCTTAGTCACTAGGTAGGGGGTCACATCAGCTAGGTGGAGTAGCCGGCCCGTGGGTCGCTCTAACCCCCTCTCAGAGTGTCTTCCTCCCCACACTACTGCTTCACTCCTCACCAGGTTCTGCTCAAGCCCTTCGGCCAGTCCTCATCAACAACTAACAACTAAAATGGCCACCCTGGGTCTGGCCTTTTATAGACTGGGCTCAGGTCACTAGAACCATCTAGAAGGTTCTAGAGGCCCCCTATGATTCCCTATGGGTCCCTTCTAATGAAGTGTCAGTTATGGCAGTTACTGACCACCATTTTGTGTGTTTTGTAAATTTCAGTCAGGAAGGCACCTAGGCCTCAGGAAAAAGACTATGAGGGCAAAGAGCTCCTAACCCCAAAGTCAACACGTGAAAAATTCCAGTGGACATCAAAAAAATAAAAGGTTCGAGGGGCAAAAAGGGGACAAAAATAAATAATAAAAGGAGGGACCACCCAAAAGGCTTACAGGTCTAACAAGACTCTTATCGGTAAAACAGTTAATTTTCTTTACCGGGTGATAAAACAAATGTAAATATTGACTGTAAGCACCAATTGCTTTCTTTCAGAAGTTTTCACGAGGAGGAAAAAGAGAAAGAGGAAAAAGGAAGAAAAAGGGGAGCATAGACTGAGAAAGCCTCTCAGAAGCACCAACAACCCATTTTAAAATTTACAGCCCCCTTATTTATCTCATCATTGGTGTTCCACAGTCTTTCAGTATGACAATACCCACATAGAACATTACTGCACTTAGACAGGAATCTAGTTCCATTGTCCTTTCCAACTATCTCCTGTCCCTGCCCTTGCCCGAATGATGGTGTTGATGTTGTCACCAAATACTTCTTTCCTAACTTTCAACTATGCCTCTCTCTAAGTAGCTGAGAATGGATAGAATGATGTAATTAGAAAACTTCCCACCTAGCTAGTTGACTACTCTTGCATTGCAGATTTTAATGATGAGTTTCAATTTCAAATTATTCTCTAGTGCCCATCAAAAGATGTTTCCTTTTAGTACAAGTCAAATTCAAGGCTAAATATCCTCTTTCAGTTTCGCTCAGACTCTGATAAGACATGATGTAAATGAAGTCAGGGTGTTCTTGTCCTTCACCCTCTTATCTTTGTAACCCATATACACTTCCCCAATTGCTCTTTCTGATGCATCTGTCGCTGCAGTCAACTTCTTAAAAGTATGAGGATCACATAGAAGTGATGCTTTAATAAACATCTCATGGAGTGCCTTAAACGTTATTTCAGTTTGATCATCTCAGCAAAAAACCCTTTGATAGTTGCGTTTTTCAAACCACAGGTGATGTCATTGGTTATTTCAACACAATTCTTAATCAACTAAGAAAATCAATTTGATAATACAAGGACACTTTGCGCCTCTTTAATATTAGTGTGTAAATGGCATCCCAGGTTAGCTGAGATCTTCTTTTGATTCATAGAAAGGCCTGCCGCATTCAACTGCATCCAAGATACTCAACATCTTCTCTAAATCACATTTTTCTGTTTTGTAAGACAAATGAGGTTGCTGAAGTTCTGTAACTAAACGCACATTTTCTTGATGTTCCATAAGAGTCTTAGAAAACATCGGGATATTATCTAAACAGAGCAATACAAACTGATTCAAAAAATCGGAAAGTAGTGAATCCTTGAGACGCAGAAAAATGGCAAGGGCATTGCTCTACCCAAGAGGCATTAAAAGATATTTGAAATCCGCATGGTGTGCGGAAAACCATTTTCCACTCCATTATAAAGATGATGAGCACTTCTCAAGACTAGTTTGTTGAAGGCTTGTGCTCCTTGAATTGGCTCCAAAGTATCCTTTGCAAGAGGCAAAGGATGTCAATCCTTAATCGTAATTTGATTTAAATCTGTAATCTTTACTATAAAAAAACAAAAGTCCTCAGCAGGTGGTTAAGTAGGTGCAATGTTTTGCAAATTCCTCTTCAAATAAGTCTCTAGAAGCTCCTTCTCCTTTTTGTAATAAGGATTAACTACACTCAAAAGGAACAATAGTGCCAACTTCACATGGTATGCTGAAGTCACATTCCTTAGGAGGAGAAACTGAGCAGATCTTGGACGTGGCAAACACTGGAGAGAAAGCATGATGCTGCTATACCATTCAACAAAAGAGTAGGTACATTTAAATTAGATTTGTAGGCCTTCATATCATAACTTGGTGGCCAGTATCTTTCTGAAGCATATCAAAGGTCATGCCATGAAAGTGATGCCAAATCTATTGTTCCAGTATACCAAATGACATAAGGATTGGGCCCGTTTAACCAAGGTATTCTAGAAATTACATCATAATCGGGTGCAGTGATAACATCAAAAGATGACACTTGAGTATGGCCTCCAAAAGAGACCTGCAACAAAAAGAGGCCCCCTAATTCAACCTGAAATTAATGGCGAGCCATCAGTAATTTAAATCTCTTCCGGAGTTTTCATAACACTTAGCAATATTATTCTTTGTTGCCTAGTCCTGATCAATTAACGTTCCACAGATGCTACAATCAAGCAATTCAGAAGCAGGATTCTTCCATTCTTCTGATCTCAATATGATTGGTAAGAGGAATCATTGATTATCAGTGTTATTCATATAAGAAAGCCAACGCACTTCAAGCATAGTTTCTGAGGCTGTTTAGCACAGGTCTGAATCATATGTCCAGCATCATAACAATATAGATACACCCCCTGCCTTTTGTGGCATTCCCCTTCCCATTTCCTGTGAAAGGATTCCTAACTTCCCCTACTTGTATAGATTATTCTTGATGCAACAGCTCCACTTGGAACTCGACCAAATGAAGAAACTCTGGCACAATTAGAATGACTTCTTTGGGACCACTGTAGTGTGGTATTTGGTAGTCCTTTCCCTACCATTACCATGGGTCCATGCCAGTGAGCTCATGA
The DNA here is from genome assembly GCF_964261635.1 of Lissotriton helveticus. NCBI lineage: Eukaryota > Metazoa > Chordata > Amphibia > Caudata > Salamandridae > Lissotriton > Lissotriton helveticus. Next base: position 819,307,019 of record NC_136067.1, on the reverse strand, counting down.
CACCTTACAACATGTTTGTGTTTATTCTGGGCCCATGGTTCTGAGTTTCTTCTCCATGGTTTCCAATGCCAGCTTCAACAGTTGAAGTTGAGAACTACTGGAGGAAGGATCTACAGAACGTGGGCTCCTTTGCTGTAATAAAGAAATGTTACTTCGCTCCAACTGCACTGCTCCAGTCTGTTCTGTTAATCAGCATCTTCCCACAACCACCTTCTTTCTTATTTTATTTTTTGTAATTTCTGTTCAATTAATAGCACTAAATCAATAAGATACAATGTCTGCAAGTGAAGCGGTAGATCTCGCTTCCTCGTACAACAATCGTATTACTGCCGCCTTCCAATCCAAAATCCAGGTGATCACTGGACAGGGAAGAGGACAGTCCCCTCAGAAATTCCCTAGACCCCCGGCCACCCTCATTGTCATCCCCACGGTCCCCTGAACGAAAAAACCCATAACAGAGACGTCCATCACCAACTGCATACTCATAAACTGCAGATCAGCCACCAAACATGCCACAGAGCTAGCTGCATCCATCCTCACCCACGACATAGACATAGCATTCATCACCGAGACATGGCTAAATGACTCCTCCCAACCACTCATGGATACTCTTGTCCCCCCTGGCTTTGTAATCACCAACAAAGATAGAAAAGACCAAAGAGATGGAGGCATAGCAATCATCCACAAAAACAATATTTCTGTGACGGAAATAGACTCCTGCAACTACAACACCCTTGAGTGCCTAACCGCTAACATCAACACTAACAACAACAAAACATTAATCTTCCACCTTATTTACCACCCCCCAGGCAACACCACCACATTCACTGAACACCTGTCCGACCTGATTGCCCACTGCTCTCTCCGAGACGCAAAAACTTAATTCTGGGCGACCTCAATCTACACTGGAATGAAGAAAACCTGCTAATCCAGAACGTGAATGAGCTGCTACACTGCAACAACCTTACCCAACACTGCTCAGAGGAGCCCCATAACAGATGAGCAATCCTAGATGCCATTATCGCCCAGCACGACACAGTCAGAATAGACCGCACCCTGCCCGTGGATTGGTCCGACCCCCACTTAATCCTATTCCATCTCACTCAGCCGATCATACTGAGACCCCCTAACCCAAGACCCTCCAAAATGGACTCAAAACCTTACTCAGATTAACATGACTGACATAGAGGAAAGGGTTAACTCTCTCTTCACTGCCGCCACGGATGATCTATCCACAACAGAACTCAACGCCCACTACAACACAGACATGACATCCATTCTAGATCAAGTAGCCCCCTTGAAACTAAAAAAAACCAGGAACGTCCCATCCATATCTTGTTTCAACACGGACATTAACAACGAAAGGAGACTACTAAGAGCTACAGAAAGACTATGGAGGAGCAACCCCTCCACATGCCTACACGAACAACTCAAAGCAACCCGTAGGACATACAAAAACCACATCAGCAGCGAAAAATCCGCCTTCTTCTGTGCCGCCCTGGACAACGCAAAAAACAGGCCCAACGAACTGTTCAAAATCATCAGGCAACAAACCTCCAAGCCCCCGGAATCCTCTCTACAGGCCTCGAAGGACTTGTGCAAGAACTACTCCAACTTTTTGAAGAAAAAATCACCAAGATTAAGCTCTCACTGGACATCAACATGGAACCCCTCACCAACTTACTCAAAAATGCTAACATCCCTTTCCACCTATATGCAGATGACACCCCGATCTATCTAGAAACCTCCTCCATAGATGACATTCACAGACTAAATGACACTCTAGAAGAAATCCAACATTGGCTGTCGCTTAACCACTTAAAACTCAACCAAGATAAAACTGAGATATTCCTCATATCCAACAAAGAAGAGAACCCTCAAATTTCAGAATGGCTAAAAGCTTTGGATGCTCTCAACGGCAATCACACTCTGACCAACTCTCTAAAATCATTAGGAATCAACCTGGACTCAAAACTTGACATGGCCAAGCACATCAAGAACTCCGCACAGAGTCCCTTCATCAACCTGAAGCTACTCAACAAAATAAAAGCATTCATCCCAACCAAAGACCTCAAACAAGCCATCCAGTCACTGGTGCTATCCAGACTTGAATATTGTATTGCCACTCTAACTGGTAAAACAAAATCTCACCTAGCTCCCCTCAAAACTACTCTCAACGCAGCAGCCAGAATGGTCACTGGAATTTGAAAATACAATCACATTTCACCAGCACTCAGAAAACTAGCATGGCTCCCAGTCAAATTGCGTGTCAGTTTCAGAACTGCCTGCCTCACGCACAAAGCCCTGCACACAGGAAAACCTGAGTATCTAGCTGCTAAACTCAAGAGGGCTGGTCAGACAAGGAACCTCAGGAGCTTCAGCACCTTACTACTCATCCCTATGAACACATGCAAACAAAAAACTGCTGCACGGTCTTTTGCCGGAAACGCACCCAAAATCTGGAACACGATCCCAGTCGGTATCAGGACTATGTCGTCCTTCACAAAATTAAAAAAACACCTAAAAGTCCTCTTCCCCAACCACTCCCTCCCGAATGGATATTCGCACACTAAATGCAAATTCCTGCTCGCCGTTGCTCCCAGACATTGTATCACTAAGACCTACCTCCTCCTTGCTTTTTGCCCCTACCTGCTCCCCCCACCAAAACGTTCAACCCAAGACAACGTGCACTCATTGAGGTTATCCCAGGACTCATGTACTACCTCAATGCTGCTCAGCACACTTGGACTTCCGAATCCAATATGTAGAATACTGCTCTATTGTATGACTCTTGCACAAAAACTGTTGTGAAACGCTCCAATACCCTCGGGTCAGGCCAGCGCTATATAAAACTCCTTAATAAAAATGAATAATAAATAAATAAAGTACGTTCAGAAAATGCATTGGGCCATTCCCAACTAAACAATTCAGCTTCTTTCTTCAAATAATGTTTAAAAATAGTTGTTTGGGTTCCTTCAACTCAAGTAGCTTCACCTGCCAATTGATGAAATTGAGTCACGTTAGTGAATACATCTATTCCACCTTGTTGAATTTCGACAAAGCTTCCACAACAGAATATTCCAAATCCGAAAGTTCAAAGATCTTAAATGAAAGTAGGAAGGCATCATATGTCTCCTAATAAACATTCAAAGTTCTTGCAATAGGAGTAGCTGAAAACAGCATCATGCTATATGCTGCCTGACTACACAGTAGGCACAATGAACACCTACATCCTGTTATGAATGTGACACTCCATTTTACCTCAGCCAGGTTTTCAGTCCAGTTAGTGATTTTGATGTTATATTTCATGTAGCAGTTCTGTTTTATTATGTGTTTTATATATTTCAACACATACAGTCACCTACAACCGTAGGCCAGTGAGAAAAGATGCGAAAAAAAGAAAAATACCTATCCCTGTGTCCTAACTCCACACATGCAAGCCATTCCTCTCTCAAGCCTCATGGGCTGTTGTGTCTATCGCTATGAGAGTTGGCTTCCCTTTCCCAATCTCTTGCCGTATCTCATTCTCGCACCTCTATTTCGCACTATGGGCCCGATGTAGGTAATTCAGATTTACTGACTCTTAAATACCGAATCATACCGATTCGGTATTTAAGAGTCGGTAAATCTGAAGCAGGCAGATGTAGGTAAAAAATTACCGAATCTGTACGAGTCGGTATTTACCGAATCGGTAAATACCGAATCGCTATTTCCCATTGATTCCTATGGGCCTTGCAGCCCATAGGAATCAATGGGAAATACCGAATCGGTATTTACCGATTCGGTAAATACCGAATCCTGCAAGGGTGCAGGGGGTGTCACTTTGACACCCTCTAGCACCCCAAGTACAGGCATGTGTGCCATGTGGCACACATACATGCCCTAAGGGCATGTCTGTGTGTCACATGGCACAGGTGTACATGCACAGATGTGCATGTACACCTGTATTCGGTATTTTATCACCCAATAGGATTGGGTGGTAAAATACCGAATTCTGAAGGCCTGTAGCACTGTAAACAGTGCTACCTACATCTGGAATTTACCGAATCGGTAAAATTACAGATTCGGTATTTTACAGAATCGGTAAATTTACCGATTCGGTAAATTTACCGATTGTGCAAAATATTGGCCCCTACATCTCAATCACCAAATACCAGTCGGTAACGGACAAATTCGGCCGTTACCGACCGGTATTTGGTGACCTACATCGGGCCCTAAGTGTCATATATCAAACTCTTTGATATTTTGGAAAAGTCAGCTACCTGAATTCATCAGACAGACCTCCTTTGTTTGTTGTGTACTAATGACATAATCATGGTTTATGCCCAGCTCATACAGTTTTTCTTTCTCTGCATGCCCTTAGAGCAGTGGTTCCCAATCTGTGCGCAGCGGTACCCTGGTGCGTCGTCAAAACCCGCCAGGGGCACCGCGCACCTTGCACACAGTTTGGGAATCACTGAGCAGTGAAAGACATGCCTCTCTTCCGAGGACCATGTTTGTGCGGTCCTCTTTTTATTTCTATGACCGCAAGCTGTTGCACAAGCTTACGGTCATTCCAAACTGAAGAAGTGTTAGAGGCAAGCTGGGCTCGATGCAGTACATGTGACTGCACTAAAAGTCACAGCACAGCATTTAAGGGAACTAGGCTGAAAGTTTCTTTCACAGATGATGGACGATATCTGTGGTGTGGTAGAGCAACGTGGGATATTGCTGTGGCAGTCAGCGTAGCACTGTCATAAGTTTGGTTGTTAGACAGGAACAAACAAGTTAAGTGAGAGCACGATATTCTTAATCAAAGAGATATCAAGTAGTTGGTGAGAATAGTGTTATTTACCTCTCAGGCTTGTAAACATATAACAGCCATGAAAACAAATATTGAAAACGTGAATTTTCCTACTTTCAAGTGAAATGAAGGCAGGTATAAACCGAGAACTGCTTTGAAACAGTTGTTTCAAGAGCAGAGGCAGAATTGGCAAGTAGCACTTATTGAGCAATGTATCAGGTTTGGCACACCCTACCAGCACAAGGATACTGCCATTGGAGATGCTACAAGAGGTAAATTGTCAAATATATGTGGGTTGGGGACAGTATGAGTAAGTTATAATACCTTCATTGGCATCATTCCAATTATTTTCAGGCAGACAAATGGAAGTACTCCTGAAGCCTGCTTACACCCCCCACCCTAAAAAATTTTTTAACATAGTGGGGCGCCTGGCCGACGGCTAATAGGTCAAGGGAGCCCTGGGTTGAAAAAGTTTGGGAACCACTGCCTTAGAGGACTGCAGGGGGTCAGCTTGGAATGTGAAGAGAATATTAGGCAAGGTATCAATTTTTAAGGCAGCTATTCTGCTCATCCACAAGAGGGTATATTGTTGCTAAGCATTAGGATCTTGGGCCATATGTATCAAAAAGAGTTATGCGATTCTCAAATAGCAATTTTTAGCGAATCGCAATTAGAGAATCGCAAAATGCAATTTATGTAGGATTTGCTAAACATTTTGCGAATCCTACATATTCCTTATTTGCGAATTGCAAATTGAGATTCACAATTAAGGAATACCTTCCAATTCATTCCTATTGGCTGGGAGACCCATAGGAATGAATGGGAAGACATTCTCAATTTGCAATTTTCCAATTAGAGAAACGCAAATTGAGAATGCAATTTCAAGGGTGCAAGGGTGCCAAAAGGACACCCTGTTGCACCCCTGAAATATGCATGTGTGCACATTTTGCACACATACATGCCCTTAGACATATGGCACTTTAAAAAAAATTTAAAAGTGCTTTTTTAAAGAAAATCCCAAATTATCACCAACTTGAAGTTGGTGGTAATTTGCAATTCCTTAAAACCAAATAGCATATTGCTGGTGCTTCCAGAATAATTGCATTTAAGGAATCGCAATTTGCGATTCCTTAATTGCATTTGCAAAATAGAGAATCGCTAATTAAGAAGTTCTCTATTTTGCGATGGCCTTTTGGGATGATACATCCCAAAAGGCTTTTTCCAATTCGCAACCGGGCCGAGTCTGAGAATCTGCCCATTTGCAAACGGGAAAAAGGCTTGATACATATGGCCCCTTGTCAGATATTCTTTAGTCGGTTTTGTAATTGATGACGGAATTTCAAATAACAAATTGGATATCTGTATAAATAGATAGGGGATGCTTTGACACACGCAGGCAATGTGAAATTTGTTTCTCAATAATGCCTGTAAATTAGGGGGAGTGCAAGATTTAAGTCTTCTGTAAATTTAGCTCAAAACCTGACCCAGCTCTGAAATTTTCCATCTCATTAAGCAATGCCACAAGAGAAACCCAGGGTTGAACAGAGCCTCTATTACGTGGTCTTTATAAAGACGATGAGTGTGTTCATCTTGCCCTATTTTAATCTGTGTAATTTCTTTGTTCACGCTGATACAGCCATCGGCTCCATATCCCATGCAACGAGTAAAGTTGAAAGTGATGTCTTTGCCTTGTTCTCCCCCTGTTCTTGAGGGGAGAAGAAACCACCTCCTTGACTCTCACCCTTGCCCTAGAAACTACATAGCCACTGAAATTCTACCTGCAAATTCTCTTCCTAAAGTGTTTGAACTTCTCCTAGGTAGGGCCAATAAATGCTATTAAATGCTTTATTAGCGTCAATAGAAAATAGTAGTGCCATGTTAGATTTGGCATCTTTTTGAGTGTTTCCCCTGAGTTTTTGCTTTCTGACCTCCCAGTTTTGACTCTGTTTTTGCTGGATTAGTGTCTCTGCGCACTTTCTAACTGCTGTTCAGTGTTAAAGTGCAAGTGCTCCTGTTGTAAATTGTGTTATAGATTGGTGTTTCCATGATTGGCATATTTGTTTTACTCGTCAGTCCCTAGTAAAGTGCACTGAGTGTGCCAGGGTCTATAAATCAAATGCTGCTAGTGGGCTGCAGCAGTGGATTGTGCCACCCACACAAGCAGACGGTATATGTAACTCTGGCCTGACATTTCAGAGCCTGTGTATAGTCTGGGACTGCCATGTCGATTTAGCAAGTGTACCGTCTTGGTAGGCCCTAACCTTCCCTTTTCTTACATGTCAGTCACCCCTAAGGTAAGCCCAAGGTACCCCTGTGGGCAGGGTGCAGTGTATGTGAAAGGTAGGACATACCCTGGTGTGTGTGGCATGTCCTGATAGTGAATTGCTACCAATTTAGTTTTTCACTATTGCAAGGCTACCTGCTCCTATAGGACAGAATGGGGAGTTTGTTTATAACAGCTTATAAACATAACTGGCCCTGGGAACTAGGTAGAAAAATAAAGTTGAGTATGCCTGAACTCAGAATTTAAAGATGCATCTTTCAGTGAAGGTGATTTTTACATTCTGTGTTTGTAAATGCCACTTTTCGAAAGTAGGTATTTTCTTGCTCAGCCATCCAGTAGGCCTCTGCTGGGGTTGTGGATTGACTGTCTAAGTTTTGGATGACAGGGGCTGGGGAGGAGCCATGGCTCCAGACAGTCTAGGTGGGTCAGGAAATGGCTGAATAGACCTGGGCTGCATTTAGAGTAGGGGGAGATTTACTTTCACTTGAAAGGGCCTGGTCTGCCTCTGACAATGCCGTCTCCACCTCCTGCCAGGATGCCACACCAGAGAGGGCAGAACTTGTTCTGGCTGGGCACAGACACTCTCTGCCTGAGAGGACAAAGGATTTTGGGCTATAAAAAGTGGGGCCCAAACGCCTAAACTTTAGAACTCTTTTGGACCAAGACTACCAAGAGTAGCTGGAGAAGCTGTGAGGAAGAACTACCACTTTGCTGTGTGCTTTGCCGTGTTGGCCTGCAGTGGCTGCTTCTGTCTTGGGTAGTGAAAGGACTGGAATTCAACTTTCTGCAATTTCTTTTCTTTGAGTATATCCAAGGGCTTGAGGTAGAGCTTGCCCCCTGTTCAGAAGTCTCAGGAACAACAAAGACTTCAAGTTCTTCTGCCCTCAGCACTGGGGACTGTGTGTTTTGTGCTGCAACAGAAGAAAATGCAACCTGACGCCGTCAACGATGCTGCTGCCGCCTACGTGTCCTGAAGGCACCCCAGAGGGCACAGCCACACCGTGACCCTGGTCTCACCAACGACGCTTGTTGACGCAGTCACAGAGCCGCTGCTAGCACCTCAACCCGTGGGCACCGCACTCCGCATCGCATTGCTTCATGACCCCACCCTGGTATTCCCGACGCCGCCGCTCCACGCTGAAATCAATGCCACTGCCTTCACTGTGGTTCAAGGGCACCGCTCATAAACTTACAGGACGCACCGCCCTCATCCCACACTGCAGGCTTGGCCTACCGATGCCAGCACCATTGGCTCCAGTTCGTCAGCCAACGACAGCGCTTCAGCAATGACGACGACACTGCTTATACCGTGACCTCCCAGCCCTGCAACAAGCACCGCATTACTTCGCACTGCGACCCTGGTCTCAGCAAAGACACCATCTGACAGTGCCATTGAGTCGCTGCTCGCACTGCGACCTGAGGGCATCGCACGCCGCATTGCTGCACTTCGCACCCCAGCACCCAACGCCCGTTGACGCCAGTGTTCCTGACTTCAACCGAGAGGAGTTCGATCTGCAACATGTGTGACTTCAAGGGCCCGACGACTCCTACATAAATCTCAGGAACAAACAGCGTGCTTTTGGATGCTCAACGAGAGGTCACCAACGCCCTGCATTTCTAAAGGTACTGTTTTGCGGGTCTTACCGACCGTAGCTGACCCTCGATGCCGCGGTCAGCCAGAACTGTTTGGATTAGTTTGTTCACGCCACCGTGATAGCCCCGGGCGGAGCTATCGACTTCAAGGAACTGTATTTCAAGGTTATTTAGATAACAGAAGATTTCTAAGTACTGTTTTGTGGATTTTTATCGTTTTTGGTCTTGCCCTAAGTATATAAAAATATTGGATATTTTTCTAAACTGGTGTGGTGTCCTTTTGTAGTGCTTACACTGTATTACTGTTGGGTATGTGCAAATGCTTTACACACTGCCTCTAAGCCTAGCCTGACTGCTTGTAACAAGTTACCAAGGGGGTCAGCAGGGGTTATTTTAGGAGTGTAACTGCCTTATCCTGACTAGGAAGACGGGGCGATTTGGACAAAGGTACCTACCTCTGCCAACTAGAGACACCCATTTCTAAAAGGCCAGTTTTTGTCTTCTCTCCATGTTGTCAATTAGATGTAAACCCTCTTTGTCATTCTGCTACATCTCCTGTCTTGTGAAATGCCTGCCTGGTCAGAGCCTACCAAGCCTGGTATTATAGGGTTGACTCAAGTTGCTAGGATACTCACAAAGAGCTTTGTGTCTACATTAATTAATGAGACAGGCCTGAATAAACCACATTGCATGGGTCTTTGCCCACAATTCCTGTCTCTATCATAGTATCCATGAAGCGACCGGGGCAAGAGGCCTGCAGAACACTTTGTAGAATTAGGAGGGGTATCCATCTGGACCTGCTGCAAGTCTTGTGTCAGTCTGACTATAGCGTACACATTGCCTTCTAAAGATATAGGCTCATTCAGAATCTCTGCCTGTTGCCATGTAAATTGTGTTACTTTAGCCTCCTGTAAGTATCCCTCTATGTTTAATCTGCCTTCTGCTTCTCTGTACACCTGATAAAACTCATCGAACCCTTGAGCTATCTCCATACATGCTGTCATTGTCTCTCTACTTTTTCATTTGATTTCTATGATTTTTTCCCTCTATGTAGTATTTTTGCATAGAGTGTCATATTACATACTCTGCTCTATCCATATCCAAACTGTAACCTCTCCTTTGTCATTGTCATGTGCCAACTGGGTGAGGAAATTCTGCAGCATACTTTTTGATGTATTACATTCCTTAGAATACTATTACATAGCCTTCAGGAGTTTGAAGGGGGCTTCCCTCTAAGGTGCATTTCAAGTATGATCAGTACATTCTCCGAGAGTGATATTACTCCCATGTCCACCCCCAGATCAAATAACACCTTGTGCAATGTCTAGAAAAGTAGTAAATAGTGATATTACTGGCCACATTTATTCAGTGCACATTATCAAGAAGGGGGTTTAGGGGTGGTTGCAATCATGGTATATTTTAAATTAAATTTTGCAAACCCAATAGTGGTCACTATATATTGGATAATATATAAAGTTTTATTTTATTTTTATTTCTGCATTTTTGTATGCTGTAACTCAACCCTCGAGTATGAGAGAACAATTAAAATGCAGATATTTATACAGTGATGACTGAGGAAAACAATAACATTCAAAAGCATGGCATAAAATGTATATCATTAATAAAAAGTGATAACACTGATCACTGTTTGTCATGACTGTAATAGCTCCAGCTAGCCCATTCCTCTATGTGATGTTAAGCAGGCACACCCATAAACGTTCACGGATAGCATCTCCCTAGTATGGGGTGCTCATACTGCCTTCTTCTGGGATCACACTGTAGCACAGAGTTCTTAGGGTTACCAAATTAATATCATACTCTGAGTGGTAGGAAGCTTGCAACTTATCAAATGTGTTTAATTATGGAAATGCATGAGAAAGCCACACATCGGTCTGGATCAAGACACGCCCATTCATTGAAAAATAAATTGTCAATTGGTCCTGTGCAGTAGTGGCTGGTGCTGTGGAAGAGTGGTAGGGCAGGGTGGAGAACACAATAAATAAAATAAAGTAAAAATGTACCTGCAGCCGGCCACGTTGCACTCTTCTACTCCCCTTCTCCCAGGCACAGGCTCCCAGACACCACTGTGGCCAATCCTGATGCTGCTTTCATGTCATAAGAGCAGTGTCAGGATTGGCCTGGGCACTGAGGATTTGCGCTCCCAGGGAGACTGGTGGGCCTGCACCTGCTGTCTCCAACCCAGCAACACAGTTGGGTTGGAGGGAGCTTCAGTGCGCATGAATGTTTTGCTGGCATGAGACGGTCGGTCAAACCATCATGCGCACTGAAGGCAGTGCACTACCACTCCTCCTGCACCTGTCATCCCCCATGGCCTCACCCCCAAAGACTCTGCAGGAAAGGAAAACTAAAACGTGTTTATTATTGTTTTATTTTTCCTTTCCTGACGTTTTGAGGCAATTGGCAGGGGAGTGATGCTCATCCACAATAGCGGAGGAGCCGCGGCTTGTCCTGTTGTATTTCAAATTAGTGTAACAATTAACCTCTTAGACCAGCCTCTTGCTTCTGTCCCTTATGAGTATTTTACCTGTCAATCACCGCACTGCTTTGTGCTAAAAGTTCACTTTTTTGTTTGTTCACAGGTTACTTTTGGCAAAGATCATTTGCAGAGGTGCCTCACCACCCTTGGATGTGACATAATGGCAAGAGAGCGCAGCAATTTTGAAACATACTCCATGTTTTATGAGAATGTGCTGCAGCAAGAACATCAGTTGCTGTATCAGAAGGAGCAGGTAATTGTGCCATCTTCACTTAAGCCAATAGACTGGAAGGGAATGAATACTAAGCACGTAGAGATTCTTAACCTTCTAACAGTAAGATCAAATGTGTTAAGGCAAGTAATGACTAGACTTCCCTCACACCTCCCCATCCACAATCTAGTAGCTTGTGCTTTGGCTCTTATGAAACAGGATAGTAAGTTGTTAATATTTTACAGAGATGAGGATCAAGTGCCCAATTTCCCAAACGACCGGTGTCTCAGTCACCTATGTCAAAAGTCCAGAATGTGAAGTGAATGGATAACAGTCTACTCTCTGGTCCTTTCCAGGAAGACTAGTGCACATTGCTGGCCAGTGTGAGAAACCATGTTGTGTTCATTCGGTCCTCTCTGTAATGTGGTGATAAGATGTTTCCATGTCTTTGCCGATGAAATAACTTTTATGGGGAGCATGAAACAATAGGAAAGTAAAAAAGTGAGTGCATTGTCTTTTCATATGTGTACCTTTAAAACTTAGTTTGAAAATGTGTTGAATTAACTGCTGAGCATTGTCTTTATGGGTGAAAGGAAAGGCCTAATTAACACTCCCCTAGAAGAGCATACCACCTTGTTTCAAAGATAATGTTGGGTAGGAAGAAGATTAATAAAACATTTTTGTGGGATGCAAATGCCTTAATATGCTTGCCCCCTGACTGATAATGAAACAAGAAACTTTGAGGGCCATTGTAGCATCATATACCACTTCTAAAACTTCATTAATTTTGAAACTGAAGTGTAACCCTGTCCTTCAAGCTCTACCATTTCTGAATAAAATAAATCCACACCTCATGCACAAATGTAGCACACTGTGAACACACTGAAAAACATTGGAGCTCATTGATGGTACAGTTTCTTGACAATAAGTATAGAAGGTTAGCTTCCCCTTCCACTAAAATCCCCCACTCCACCACCTGATACATGGGAACAGTTTATGGAAGGACTATGCTTTTAGCAGACTGGATGTGACCTTGAAAAAGGTCTAAATGATGGGTCCACTGTGTCACTCTCCAACTTCAGTAACTACTGTACTTGGTGTAACATTGTTACATCCATACACCTTCCTATTTTTCTCTAACTCCTACTTCCCTTTAACTTCCCAGTTCATTTGATTTACAATTCCAATCCTAGAGTATTCTAGTCTGTATCCAAGTTTATAATTCTATCCACTGCCACCTGCATTCCATAATGTCAATTCCATTATCTCTCTTCCAGTATTTCTGTATATGTCTTTTTGTTTCATTCACCCACAGTTTATGTTCCCATGTGGTGACCCCATCAGTCAGGAGACAGCCCAGCCAAGTTTCCCAGATCCAGCTCAGGTTTTTCTTTCCCTTTTTATACTCCCTTTTAGACTACAAATACAGGACTGCAAAGACAGAAACCTAAATTGAATCTGCTGGTCACAACTGAGAATATTTTAGAATTTGCAAAACAGCATCTAACCATTATGAGGAACCATCAACACATTATTCCGGCATATTGGAAAAATCCCTAGGAATTGAATAAGGCTAAAGGCACCAGGACGGTCATATGTGAACATTTCATGCAGGACAGACCTCATATAAAATCTTATATTAACAGCTAAGGCTACCCAAAATAACTTTGTGGTAACATGGGTGACTCACTTCATACAGGACAATGGATCCTGACTGTGTCATTTCGAGTAATTATCTTTACAAATCGTAAACTATAGTATATTAATCCAATGTGTACTATCAAGAAATATCAAGATAGTTGGACAAAGTTGTTTCTGTTATCCTAACAAAATCACTTTGTATAGTATGGTAGTAGTAAATAAATAGTTATTCTTGGTGCAGAATGTCTAACCAATATAGTTTTGCATAGCTATTAAATGCAGTAAGTATTCAGTGCTCCAGATGGCAACAAAGAGGTGTGCAAGTCAAAACAACATACAATTGTTTATACAGTAAAGTACAGGACATCAATAATTGCTTTGTGCAGCAGGGCTCCAACCGGGACACGCAGACAGTTAGCAGATTAAATCAGTCCATGGTCTCTCTGCACATGTTGATGCTTCAACCCTTCCACGAGAAATATTCCTAAATCTTGCTATAAAACCCTCGATGAGCTTTATAAACTCACGCTTACTTCCAACTATCATCATCAAATTGGCGGGTTATCAACAAAACAAAGGGCAATTTTCAAGTTGCTGATCCTGATCTTTATACCCATTAATGATCCATCTCCTAACTGATTATCTCAAACGCTTACTAGATAAGGGTTGTACCCCTACCTTAGTCAATCCAACTCTAACCTTCTCATCTTGGCCAAACCTTTACAGCAGCTTCATGACTCAGCTCTTTCAAGCTCATTTGTCTCTACCTCTAGAATCACCTCTTTGCTGTAACTCCTCTCTTCTTATATCAGAATTGCACTAAGGTCTACATATGCTTGAAAGTCCACACATATAATTCTCTTCTATGGACTCTCTTCCTCTTATACCCTACAAAGCAAACATGAATGTAAACTGTTTAACATGTTTACTGTAAGTATGGCAGGAGTGAATAGTATCTCTAATATGCATTTTGCGCACTATCATCTATCTGTTACCACCCAAACTGTTTATGACTTGATGTACAGTATTCTGTGTGTAGCATTTATTGTCACTCTTCACCTATTCAAAATGGCAGGGCTACTTAATTACAGTCAATCCATGGGATGGAACCTGCCAGTACCGCTTAGGTGCCAATGCAGGATTTAGACAGAGATTAACAACTTTTTCCTAAACTACATTTGTAGCATATTTAGTGACAATCCTTGTTCACTAATAAATTATATTTTGGGTAAATATTTCATTGTGCACATGTTGTTCTTTTAAACTTACAGTGATATGACTTTTATCGCTTTGCAGCCATTGAGAAACGGATACTGCAGCCTATACAGGGAGATAGTCGCTTGAATCCTGTCACTTTTGAAACTGGTTAATTCCATATTTAGTATGCCTCACTTTTGCATATTATGCACCCAGGCCTTGTAGTCTCCAAGCAGATATTGATAGGTAGCTTAGCTAATGTAAATGTAGGCTTTTTCTACAAGTAAAAAATAGTTTACTTTGACATGTGTTGGCTGCAGCATTTGATGACAGCAGTTGAGGCCACCAATGGCAGTTCAGAAGCCATTCTTTTAGAGTCACCCATCATGTGGTGTGAAGAGACACCACAGCCAACGTTTCACACCTGATTTTTATGCAACTGCTCCAAGTTGATCCATGTTACTGTGACTTTACCAAAGAATCAGATATGACAATTAGATTTAACCACTGTTATCCTTATTATAGAACAGGGCATATCCACTACAAGATGTTTGGCAACCTGCTGGTGTTCAGAGTCAAATATGCCAATTCATCCAATCAGGCACAAGCACAGTGACCAATTAAAAAAAATACTTCCCTACAAGCACTATCGTCAGATCTTTTGTTTGGAAATATAACAAACATCCTTGCTAGCTTGAATGAAAGGGGACTTCCTTGGAGCAGAAGACCCGATTCATGTCAAGCTATGGCAATGACCGCATACAACAGAGATTAACTATTTGCTCTTAAATTGCTCTTAAGCAGGCCGACCGCATGTGCCCACGTGTGTGCCCACTGCTGCATATTGACTGTGCATTATTCTTGGCTTTGCAGATTGTTTTGTTCTGACTTGGGCACTAACTGCAAAATTTCGGTGGGCTAAACTGTTTATGTATTCTGGGCAACCACCAATTCTAGGAGGCTGTTAAAATGCAGCCCAAGTTTAAGGATAAGCAGCTAAAGTAGGTTAAGGAGCATAGTAAAAAATGCTTCCCTAAATGATTACAATAAGAGATTCATAAAAAGAGCTGCAGAGCAAACATGGGTATACGTTACATGTTTAAGGGATCTAACAATTGAATTAAAATTACAAGGAACTGTGCAAGATTAAATGTTCCAGATACCAAATATTATGCATTTCTACAGCTGCCAAACATAGTTTCTCTTAATTTATTTTTTATGTACTGCTTTTGCAATAAATATTAACTGAGAATTTCTCAACTGCAATTTTCTGATAATGCACTTTTGATTGTAGGAACTGCAAGTAATTAAAAGTGGTCAGGAGCAGGTTGATTCAATCACTATTCAGGTTTGTTTTTGAAAATAATCTTTATTTTTTAATCTCCTGTGCTTTAGTTGTGCTGGCATTTACTGATGTTAAACCACCCATTGTCTTCCAGTTGACGCCACATACAACTGCTCTCAATGTCTTTTTAAAATTTGATAGCACAAAATACTACTAGATAATACATTGCAACATCACTCCAAGATGAATGATAAAACCATTTAAAACTACTGCAACCATAAACAGCTATACCTTTTGGTAATATCACGTGAAACATGATATTGCCTGGAAACCTCATATCATACTGTTGTGTATTAGTGCTAGCAACAATTCTGTTTGCTTTTACTGCATCTGAAAATAACATCGGGCCTATTCATACAGGTAAACGTACACATGTGTAAAATGTACTCCTTCACTTTATGTAGAGTTACGTCTCCACCCCTGAATTCAGGTGTAAGTTAATATTAGTAGCTTTTCACATGTTGGCACAGATCTTCACCAACAGGGCGGAGATCTCCCTATGGTAAAGCATAGGGAAAAGTAAGAAAAAGCTTATTAAACATAAAAAAAACAAATTGCTAAATTATTTTTATGTTTCGTATTAATGTAAATGATTTACATATATTTATTTAAAATTTAGACCAAAATAAAAAACTTATACTGAACTATTAACTTACTTTTGAATTAAATATTTAATTAATTTAACAATATAAAATTAAATTCAAATAATTTTTTTAATATATAGTGAAAATGAAGTAAAATAAAATGTTTAGATTGATCATGCAATAAAATTTACTGATAATTAAATATAGAAATAATTTCCTTTCATAATGTATTTTAATAAATATGTTACATTCAATTTTCAATAAAAAAGGTATTAAAATGTCTTATATTTTTTATATTTATCTACATATATATATATATATATATATATATATATATATATATATATATAAATATATATATATATATATATATAAATATTTTTTTTAACTTCTTTTACTATATATATATATATATATATATATATATATATATATATATATATTACCTACTGGCGGTCGCCAGTAGGTAGTTATAGTTAGGATCGTTTTCCATAGGAAATCTGCAACATTCTATTGGGAATAACTTTGGCGTTGATGGACGGAATTGGCTGCATTTCTCCAAGAAAATGGCCAGCTCCGCTCCGCTCCTTCCCTGATAGTTTGGGGGGGGATTCGTCAAGCGGGGGCCGAGATAAAAGGGGGGCCCAAAACGTGTTTTCCCCATGTTAATTTCCATAGGGCGGTTGGACTCACTTTTAGCCCGAACGGCTGAATGGATTTCCACCAAACTTGGCAAAATTGTAGGGACTGGTAGCCCGATGTGCCTTTGTTATGTCTCAAGATATGTGCTCCAGTGGATTTTGAGTAATTTAGGTTCAAAAAATATATATATCTATATGGGCGCCCCGGTACACGCACCGGGGCGCGCTCCAGCGCGCTACGCGAGTTCGCGAGTGGAAAGCTGATTGGCTCTCGGGTGTCTGTCAACATTCCAAACAGTCCGGAGCGGCCGCCATCTTGTGTCTCGGTAGGATCGAGACACAAGAGGTCGCAAAAACAAAGGGGGAAATGACCAAAAGGGGGCAGGGTAGACCCCCCCTGACCCCCTAGGTTTGATGTGGGGGCCAGGGGGGACTGATGTCAACAGTGATGTCATCAGTGATGTAATTTGAGATGTCATCAGTGATGTCACTGACCATGTCATGAATGATGTAATATGTGACATCATCAGCAGTGGATTGCGGGTGCGCGAAATATAGTTAGTACAACTAACAATATAGGAGCAATTTCAATGGTTTTGTATGAGTGAAATGTCCAGATAACTATAACACCCCTAAAACTTATAGTTTTTTGAGTGAATTTCAAAGGTTTTTTAAATGCTAATTCCTAACTATATAAGGCCTGAAACCTATGGGTTTTTCAGTGAATATATATATACACAAAACCAAAGGTGCCTGGGGTAGAGGGGGAGTCAGCAACAGGTACGTATCGCAAATACCAGCATGCCACGAGATTTGGCCACGCCCACGGAGGCGGAGCACTAAGTCTCAAGTGTCTGGAATGGTTGTGCCGCTCATTTCACGAAGCCATCGCCTCTGAAGAAGTGAATCTACACGAAACGCGTCAGGCGGCTTGGACATCATTCCTGTGCTGGCGAACCCTTTAACCTTGCTGTTCCCTCCAAATGAAGATTGTTTGGCGATACTTATCTGTTGTGGACTCCCTCTACCCCAGGCACCTTTGATTTTGGATTTATGGCGGCCCCGCCTGAGCCGCGGAGGGAGGACCGGTGCTTCACGGCACCCCTGTGGTGACGCCAACCGGCGCCACTGTTTAAGGAACAGGTGCCTTATTGTTTGGAGATACTCTGAGACAGCGAGAAAAAGATCAGCTGCACCCCCCCACTGTGGTTTTATGTTAACACTATGTGAATGAAGTGGCAACGATAGCTCACTTGAGAAAGAATGGGACACTGCAAATACCAGCATGCCACGAGATTTGGCCACGCCCATGGAGGGGGAGCACTAAGTCTCAAGTGTCTGAAATGGTCGTGCCGCTCATTTCACGAAGCCATCGCCTCTGAAGAAGTGAATCTACACGAAACGAGTCAGGCGGCTTGGACATCATTCCTGTACTGGCGAACCCTTTAACCTTGCTGTTCCCTCCAAATAAAGATTGTTTGGCGATACTTACCTGTTGTGGACTCCCTCTACCCAGGCACCTTTGGTTTTGGATATATATATATATATATATATGTATATATCACCATCTAGCACACTCATCTAGAACAGTGTTTGGACCCCAGCTATTCAGCTACTCTCCCTCTACTATGACAGCGGCTTCCTTTCTCCGGGAACTTACTTAGCTACTGTCAACTAACCACTGCAGTAATTGTAAGTTCTAGCAGCCATGCGTGTAATTGGGCAAGGCTGCACCTACACTTAGAAGGGATTGCACGACCGTTCACATAGGCCTGGTTCTTTATTGGGCACTAGTTCAGCTCACGTAGTAATTTAGGCAGGTCATGGCATAACATATGATTGTCATTTCATCTGCTATCGTAGGAAGAAGGGGCCTCACAGTATTAGACCTAGAGCGGCAGTCGATGGTAACAAGTGCCTAGCATTCCGGCTAATTTAATCAAAAATCATATGTATTGAGAAAATATATATATATTTTTTTTAAAATACACTACTTTTGAGTGCCATCTCTAAACTCAATTGTAGTGAAATATAGTTTGCAATTTATTGTAATTTGTTTTCTATTTTTATAATTGTTTCTCAAACAAACTGCATTGTCATTGAGTACAGCCATACATCACTCCTTTATGTCTATGGCTGACTTTTTGGTTGCTATGGCAACCAAGGGAGAATCTACATGTATATATTTCGAAGCTATACAGCAAAGTGTGTAATGCAGTGACCAAGGCGGTTGTACCGCCGAAACTCGTCTGACCTTGCTACTGGAATAAAAAGCTACCTGGGCCACGAAGAATCACGGTGTCGGTGCCTGTTTTGTATACGCTGTCATGATGGTGAAATATTGCAGATCCGCCAGGATCTTGACACCGACCCTCCTCGTTCAGGAGCTCTGAGTATACGAACACATTGGTAACAGTTTGGAGGAACAGGAAAACTCAGAGCCCCCCGGCAGCAGACAAACAAAAGAATTGGACTACAATCCCAACCTCAGAGGCCCCTTGGAAGTGGAGAGTAACTGATTGATGTGTGAGCTGGAGGGCGATCGCAGCATCTGGTAAGCTCCTCTGAGCGGACTGTCTGAGTGGGAGTAATCGTAGAGTGGTGGCTGCTGGGAGAGGTAGTCCCGTGAAGGATAATACGGGCAGTGAGTGACACAGAGGGCACACAATATTCCGCTGCAATGGCTGAGGACTGGGTCAGAGAGCGTGAAGAGGCAGCTCTCGATATATTCAACGATGAGGATAATGGATTGGAGCAAGTGGGAAATGTGCAATGGGGAATGGATAAAGAACCAACAAATAACAGTACTAAGCTAAATGAACTAGAGAAGCTACGTAAAAACGAAGTGGCGAAGTGGTGGGAATGTAAGTCCTTACAGAGGTACCTGGACATGGGTTGGATCCCGAGAGGCCTACGCATACTTGTAGCCCCGTCATATGAAAATCTGGATCCAGAAATGCTAAAAGACTGGCCAGCTAGCGTGGAATCGTCTAGGAGAATGCTTCAGATACTTATAAAATATGCTGACAGCGTTCGCAATAAAATGTTAAGTAGAATCGAAGAAGTAATGAAAGAGCTAGAAAAATGCGACAATCAAGAAGAAATCGCCACAAAAATGAATGAAATGAAACTAAGACTAAAAAAAATGAGGAATCCATCAAAGAAAGAAAAGCAACAAAATTTCAGAGAGATAAAAACGATTATACCCAGGGCAAAATATACACATTTTCAAAGAAATTCGACAACATAAGGAAACAACAATTATCAGCCCAAGCAGGAAGTTACTCTAAAACGAGTGCAGACCCGAGCGCCTCTGAATTAAGCTCGGAGGTGGAATCAGAAGTAGAAACAACAGATCCACTAGCACACAAACGAAATCCACCAACAGTAGTACAAGAACTGGATTTTTTACGTTTAGAAAGGCGAATGAACCTACGCCCTCGAACTCAGCGCCAAAACACCGACAAAGTACAAATAGGCAAAAAAGAAAAAACAGATGTTGGGGAAAACAAAACTCAAAAAACAAACAGACAACCATACAGAAGAAACAAACGCAGATAAATAACCACAAAGACTTTGAAAATACAGTTATAAACCTTACTTCCATGGCGTTAACAGGTATAGAAAAACAAACACTTGCCCTGGGTCTCTCATTTTGTGAAAAAACTAATTTTGAAAATGTACAAGCGCGAATAGACTTGTTTCAATTTGTGCGAAAACTGAAACTCAAAAAATATTTCTTCAATCTGAATAGTAGAAAGGACAGGAATGACACCATAGATGAGGAAAACTCAGTGGAGTTAACCAGATCAGATGAAAGACTACTGAATAACCTGATACAAATGCAACAAGAGAGCTAGGAGTATCACGAGGGAGGGTCCAGTGTGACAGAATTAAACGTAGGAAGCAAAACACGCTCTCCATTCAAACCTAAATCTACGTTCACCCCGCTTATGCACAAGGATGGCATTGATATCTTTGCGGAAAATGTCATTAGAGATTTGAAAACTCTGGCGACTGAAAACAGCAAAGAATTTGCTAAAACACACAATGCAAATAGAACCACCTACAACAATACCATAGAGAAAATCAAAAAACACCAGGATATCGTGGTCAGATGGTCCGACAAGGGGGGAAACATTGTCCTATGGCCCCTTAAAGATTACAATGTGGAAGCACAGACACAACTTGGGGATAGAGAATGCTACAGTCGCATAGCCCCAACCTGCCTAGTAGGCATTAAAGAAAAATACCATAAGACACTCTATGAATGGAGAAGAAATGGTCTGATTTCAAGAACAGAACTAGAATACCTGAAAACAGACTACCCGGTGACCCCCAACTATACCCGATCCCCAAAATCCACTAATCACCCACCCACCAGGAAGACCGATAATTGAAGCAATCGGTGGATTGTTTGAAAGCACTTCCCATTTTATTGACTTTTTTTCTACAACCACTAGTCTGTGAATTACCTTCCCACCTGAAAGACACTGGGGATTTCCTTACCAAAATCTATGACATAACCTGGCAAGAAGATTTTGTTCTTATGACATTGGATGTCAATGCATTGTACACGAGCATTAGACACGTGGATGGACTAAATGCTCTTAAACATTTTCTAGGAAAAAGACCAGTTGACCAACATGAACATTCTTTGATGCTACTCCAAATGGCAGAATGGTGCCTGGACAACAATGTGTTTATTTTTGATAAACTGTTTCACAAACAAATGAGGGGAACTGCCATGGGTACTTGCTTCGCCCCCAGCTATGCTAATTTGCATATGGGCTGGTAGGAGGAGCAAGTGCTCATGGTAGAACATGAGAGGGTGATGATGGAAAATGTGGTACGTTATGTGCGTTATATTGATGATATTTTTATGCTGTGGCAGAGAACTGTCGAAAGTGCAGAAATGTTTTGCATGGAACTTAAAAACAACAGCTTAAATCTGTCGTTCACTAGCCACACCAGTAAAACACCATACATTTCTTAGATATAGAACTGTATATTGAACACAATCACCTACAGTCAAGAACATACAGAAAACTCACGGCCTGGAATGCAATTCTGCATGCGGATAGTTTTCATTCGCACAGTGTCAAAGAAGGAATACCGTTTGCAGAATGCCACAGGATGAGGCGTAACTGCAGCACAGAGGGGGGTCTAGACAAATCCACAAAATAACTTTTTGACAGACTAAGAAAAAGAGGATATAAGTCTGAAACCTTGACTAAAGCCAGAATTCGGAGTGAGCTAAGATAAAGAAAAGATCTACTCTTCAAAAATAAAAAAGAGAAAAAAACAGAGGCAACTGACACACCGAGACTGATTACTGGGCTCCATGCATACCACACTAGATTCAGAAAAATAATCTACAAACACTGGAATTCAGTCAGACACGATCCGGTATTGGGCCCCACCTGTCCTAAAGTACAGTCGATCAGTTTCCGCAGAGCAAAGTCCATGCGCCAACAATTGGTGCAAAATGCGACAGCCGTAGTAAAACCAACTAATTGGTTACAAACACGGAAAGGATTTGCAAAATGTAGTAAGTGCAAAGCCTGTAAGCATGGTGTGAACACCAAATCAGTGAAATTGCCATTCAGACAAACACCTTTTGCTATCCGCAGGAGTTTCAGTTGCAAAACCGACTTTGCGGTATACATATTGCTATGTACATGCAACAAATTCTACGTAGGAAGCACCATACACCCTGTACACATACGCATACTGCAACATTTGAGGGCGATAACCCATGATGACCAGGCCTATCCTGTAGCACGACATATTAATTCCTGTCATGCAGGCAAGGCCCAAGACCTCACGTACTTTGTCATTGACAACGTACCAAAAAATCCAAGGGGAGGAGATAGACAACTGTCCTTGAGAAGGCTAGAGTCGAGATACAATATTCTGCTCAACTCCAGGATCCCACATGGGATGAATGCAGACGAAGCCCTTAATGTCCATTTATGAAAGACCGTAACATAGTCTCCTCCTTAGTACAGAACCAGTCCTCTGAGCATTTGAATACTTCCTTTTTAGGGCGAGCTGATGTTGCATTCATGTGAAGCATGAATGCATCAGCTCGCCAACTTATGCTGCCCGTATTTAGGAGAGTGGACAGCTACCAGACGCGCGCTTTGACGAGGTCGGATTTCACCTCGGGAGCGAGCGTCTAAGCTGCGCTTGCGCAGACTAACTCGCTTCCCTAACTCACTTCCCTCGCACGCATTAACGGCACAGATACAGCCATCCCCCACCCAACCCCGCTCACCGGGCACAAGCAGGGCTTCCATCATGGGGGGGGGGGGCTGGCACCGTCAAAGTGCCCCGACGCCCCCCCCCCCCCGGCTCCTCTCGTCCTGTCCCTCCGTGTCAGACCAGACTCCGCAGCCCGCTCCGTTGTTTCTCCGCCCCTTCAGTGCGTGTCACGCCTCTCCTTTCTCCCGGCCGGAAATCCCTTTTGCGTGTCAGGCCTCATTTTCGGAACTGAACTGCAATGCCGAGAGCTTGTTACTTTCATGACTTTTCTTTTACTAATTGCTGCGCGTCTTCCGTTTCCACCAACAACTGTACTTTGAGGTAAGCGCCGATAGCATGATTCAACTCCTGGTGTTTCTCACTCTGTGGGTCCAGTACTGCCTTCATACATCTTCGATATATTACCTGAATCGGTACTAAGTCACTCTTGGCACGTCGCACTGTGGAACATTGCTCAGACTCGCATGTGCCACGTTTGCGATCATATATTGAGCAAAAACACGTTTTAGATGTTTATTTTCATTCACTACCTCATTGTTTCCTTTAGGACGAACCTGGCATGTTTGCACATTGTATTTCCCCACTCGTCCTTACACCACATTTTTTCACATGAACTCGCCATTTTTCATCACAGTGAGACGCGTTCCTTAGCAATTTTGAGCACATCGGTGTGTTAAAAGCGCGGCCTCGCTTCAAGGACACCGCCCTCAGTTTCTTTATTTTTTTTTTAACTTTAACCCTGAGCGCGGCGCCCGCTTCAAGGACACCGTGCTCAGTGTTAAAGTTAAAAAAATAGAAGCTGAGAGTGGTGTCCTTGAAGCGGCGCTGTGCTTAGTTTTACACTTAAACATGCATTTGCAATGCAATAGGTCTCGCATTTACACAAGTTAAGCTATTGGCATTGTAAATTACATTGCCTTTTATTTATAAAAGGCATTGTCATTTACAATGCCAATAGCTTAAACTCGTGTAAATGCGAGACCTATTGCATTGCAAATGCTTGTTCTAATTGTTGTTAATTTTACTTTCTCCTTTTGTATTTTATGTTTTCCCTATCCCCTTACATTCAGCTACAATACTTAGCACATGGACCACTATATACTCTACATTTATGTATATACTTAGGATCTACACTTTCTATGCCCACTTGGGCACAATTACTCACCATCTAGCACACTCATCTAGAACAGTGTTCGGACCCCAGCTATTCAGAAACTCTCCCTCTACTATGACAGCGGCTTCCCTTCTGTGGGAACTTACTTAGCTATTGTCAACTAACCACTGCAATAATTGACACTTGTCATTGTATACCCAGTATTAGGCAGTGTAAAGACACTTAAGGGGAACCAGTACCCCACATGTACTCTTAGCTCTGAGACAAAGCATGTAAGTTCTAGCAGCCATGCGTGTAATTGGGCAAGGCTGCACCTACACTTAGAAGGGATTGCACGACCGTTCACATAGGCCTGGTTCTTCATTGGGCACTAGTTCAGCTCACGTAGTAATTTAGTCAGGTCATGGCATAACATATGATTGTCATTTCATCTGCTATCGTAGGGAGAAGGGGCCTCACAGTATTAGACCTAGAGCAGCAGTCGATGGTAACAAGTGCCTAGCATTCCGGCTAATTTAATCCAAAATTATATGTATTGGGAAAAACATTTGTTTCGTTTTTTTTTTTTTTAAACACTACTTTTGAGTGCCATCTCTAAACTCAATTGTAGTGAAATATAGTTTGCAATTTATTGTAATTTGTTTTCTATTTTTATTATTGTTTCTCAAAAAAACTGCATTGTCATTGAGTACAGCCATACATCACTCCTTTATGTCTATGGCTGACTTTTTGGTTGCTATGGCAACCAAGGGAGAATCTACATGTATATATTTCGAAGCTATACAGCAAAGTGTGTAATGCAGTGACCAAGGCGGTTGTACCGCCGAAACGCGTCTGACCTTGCTACTGGAATAAAAAGCTACCTGTGCCACGAAGAATCATGGTGTCGGTGCCTGTCTTGTATATGCTGTCAGGATGGTGATATATATATATATATACACACACACATCACAAACACTCCTCCAAGAAAGAGCAGAGGCCACGTTAGGGGAAACACCATGGAGACATCTTTATTCTGACAGGTTTACTCGGAAAATGCATTTCAGCTTCATTAAGCCTTCCTCAGTGCCCACAGTCATTACCAGTTGTTGACGCCAGCGTGGTTTAAATATCCTGCCCCTTGCTGTTACGCTGTGTTACGCTCCACCCCTAAGACTCAGTCCTTGCTCACCTGTTGTAGATTGCGTAATATGAGCAAACTGCAACTCCCAGAGTTCACCATTTCGTCCAGGTAAGTGATGCGGGGGGGTGGAAAGAATATGCGGAGTTCAGGGCACCACGTTATCATCAAGTCCAGTCTGGTATGTGCTATCTGAATTGTTATGCCCCCTTGGGTCCCCAGACCGCACAGCCACAAAAGCACCGGAAATATCATGGCGGGGGCAAGCATGCAATCACGATCGCCCAGCGTAGAGTCAATGACCCCATTACCGCCCTTTCTCCTCCTGTGTTCTGTAGCAGGCCATGGCTCGTCCAATACCTTGGAATGAAAACTGCAGAAACAGTCCGTTTCAGCAACTGCCAGTAATCGCCAGGCCATTTGAAATGCAGGGGCCTCTGTTGCGTGCCTCTGGCTGACACGCTGAAAATATCACAAACACTCCTTCAAGAAAGAGCAGAGGCCACGTTAGGGGCAACACCATGGAGACATCTTTATTCTGACAAGTTTATATACATACACACACACACACACACACACATATTTAATTAAATGTTTGCATATTTTTTAAGAAGTTTAAATAAATTACTTTAGTTTAACATTATTTCTCATGAAGTGTTGTCCAGGTGTGGTGCTGGAATTACTCCAGGTCTAAGCTACTACTGTTGTGGGTACTTTTGGGCTGTAGTAACTTTTGAAGGGCAGTTTATGAATATGAATGAGCTTACTCTTTTCTGGGTAGGTGCATGTCCCTCCATAAGCCTCTCCTAATCAAACTCTTAACAACCCCAAACTCTACTTTTAACCCTTCCCATTTAGAAGGCGATAACGAGTCTGGCGGTCCTCAGAATGCCAGACCGGTGGTGGAAGTCACTGCTCTGGGACTGCCGACACTGCCAGGGAACCGACATTCCCTGGCGGTGGCGGGGAGGTCCAGAGGCATCTATATACTTGGCGGGACCGGTGTGGTCTCGCCAAGCATGTTAGGAGCTTCCTCCCCGCCAGGGTTTTTATGGCGTTCCTCCTCCATGAATACCCTGGCAGATAGGAAACAAAGGAGGCCCTACAGGGCCCCCTTGTTGTTCACGCCCTGTGGATGGACACAGGGGGGCATAGTATGTGCCCACCTGTGTGCATTCACAGCAATTCCAGCACGGCATGGACTTTTCAGTCCATGACGTGGTAGAACTGTTTTTGATGTTCCCATTGCCATGGCTATTTTATAGGCATCGCCGTGGGAATGCCATCACCCACCAATGACTAAAAAAGTATATACGGGAGGCGTTCTCACGCAGGCATGGCGGTGAAGCAGTGGGGTGGTCTCGCCGCCAGACCGTTAAACCTGTAACCGGCCCCTTAGTAGCAAGTATTCCCCATTCTCCAGCCACTCTCCTATCCTGCTCAAATTCACTACTAAAACATAGGCGTACTTGTGCAGAGATGTTCACGCATAAAAGATAGGAGAAGCAGAGATCTCTACATATAGGTTTGTGAATAATTCCTTTTAGTAAGTGAGTAGTGCTATTTTGACGCTACAAAATTTATTACTAAATGCAGTTTGTGACTAGGCTCCTATGAATGTTTTTACTACACAATAAAACCATATAGAATTATCGCATGCTGTAATACCGCAAATGCAAGATAAAGCTTGTGGCTAGGGTGGTCAAGCTAAAATCTGGAGAACTGGGTTTGAGTCTCGGCAATGATGCTCAACCTCCAGTGCCTAATAAATTAATGTGTCCTTGTGTAACGCAACTGGTGCTCATGTAAAGCACTCTGATACCTGCTACCTTCATGTCAAGTTTGCGCTATATAAAAATAAATAACTCCGAAAGCTAGAATTCCCAATTGTACAATACACAGAACATGGAAAGGGTGCAAGAGCTTTAGGAGAGGTAACTAAAAAGAGGCAAACCAACAGACACCTCTGGGTATGCCTGGTTTGTGGTGTCCCAAAACCAGGACATCCAACTAAGCGGCTAATTTGAGCACTGCATGGTCCAAAATACTGAAATGTATCCAGTGCCATACTCTGCTCCAGATGCCCAGACAACAATTGGACCATCATTCCTGCTTTACAACCAACCAGGGCGGCCACATCCACCAGTAGACAAGGAGGTTAGAGCTTTCCTACTTCCAGTTACTGTGTTTCCAGCAGAGAAGGTGGTTAAGGAGCTCTCAGGGCTGTTCCGTCAACTCATGGCAAGACATCACACTGGTGAAATCCATGTACACTCACCCTCAGGGGATAGCCTGGCAAGAGATGGAGACTCCGTAGCCCAACTGACCTTTTATCCTGTTATGTTATGTTAAAGGTGATTTGTACAGTGCACGTTCACCAGACGGTTTCTTGGCGCTAAGTGAAGACGGCTGCAGTTGCAAGATAGTGGATGAGTTCTCAGTTGTACGCCTGGGTGAATAGCCAGGTCTTAAGTAGGTTCCTGAATTCGGTATAGGAATTGGCAGTGCGCAGATTAGGGGGGAGGGTGTTCCAGAACTGTTGGGCCAAGGTCGTGTATCTAAGACCTCCATGTTTTTTTCATTTGAAGGTGTGGGGGATCAACAAGTTCTTATTTGAGGAGCGTAGGTCGCAAGAGGGGATGTACTGCTGTATGTTTGAGGCAATAAAGGCGGGCCCACGTCCTGAAAGGGCTTTATAGATTGTACAGCCCAATTTGAACAGGCAGCGTTGAGGTAAAGGAAGAAAATGAAGGCTTTTTAGCAATGGTCTCACATGCCGGTGTTTAGGCTGTCCGAAAATAGGCCTAGCTGCCTGATTCTGGACTAGTTGCAGCCGGTGTAACTGGTAGGCCGGGTTGCCAGTATACAGGGAGTTTGCGTAATCAATACGCGAGATGACCAGGGCAAGAACCACTTGGGTCAGGGCTGCGGTGGAATGGAATATGCTGATTTTCCGAATTCTTGAGAGATGCAAAAAACATTGTTAGATCATTACTGATTACGATTCCCAGGGTTTTTACCGAGCTTGCTGGGAGAGGAGGGCTCCCTAATAGCGGTGGCCAGAAGTTCGAATTCCAGGAGTTGGCCAGACCACCAGTAAGGATCAGCTCCGTTTTGTCTGGATTTAACTTGAGTTGATTGGTATTCATCCAACCACTGATGAAATTCATAGTAGATTGGAAGCTGGACACGCATGATACGGAAGTGTCAATGTTAAATACCAGCTCGAGGTCATCAGCGTAATTAAAGACTATGACCTCACTTTTACACAGAGCTAGAACCAAAGGGAAAACATACAGATTAAAAAGTAAGGGTGAAAGGGAAGAGCCCTGCGGGACCACACAGGTCAATTTTATTTTCTCTGCCCTGAAGCTAGCAAGGCGCAACGATTGAGAGCGGTTGCTGAGAAAGGAAGTAGTCCATTTCAAAGACAAGCCCTGAATCCCAGCGTGGGCGACACGGTCAATCAGAAGATGGTGACCGACAGTGTCGAAGGCAGCCAACAGATCGAGAAGCACCAGGGCCTGGGTAGTACCCTGATTGGCCCCCCTTCTCAGTTCATCCAGAACTGCCAAAATAACGGACTTGGCGGAGTGTTCAGGTCTAAAACCTGCCTGGTGGGAGTCCAAATAGTGTGTCTGCTCTACAAAAGAGCTAAAGCAGGTGGCAACATGGGCTTCTAAAACGTTGCTCAGGTAGGTTAGCAGGGAGATGGGACAGTAGCTGCCGGGTGCTAATTGGTCTAGGCTGGGTTTCTTGAGAATGGGGACAACTTCCGCCATCTCAAATCAATCGGGGACAATCCCTTGGGCAAGAGAGGTGTTGAGAAGCAATAAAGGAGGGTCAGTGCAGCGCGTGAAGATTTCCCAAAGGATATTGGGAGGACAGCTATCCGTGGGAGAGCCAGATCCAACTTTTTTGAGTAGGGCGAGGAAGGCATCTTTAGTAATGGGGGAATGTGGTCCAAAAGCGCAGAATTCATGTGAGGAGAAGTAGATTTAGGGATGCTAGCTTTGATGGTGACAATTTTCTGGTGATGATAGTGTCATGTTCACTTTGCAACTCTCCTGACTCTTCAAAGTAACATGACGTCTAGGGCCAGCAGCTACAGTAAATAATGTGTATATTCCATTTGCATGATTATCTTATACTGTAGATGTCACAAGATAATGGCCTCATTGTGAATTTCATGGTGATGTTGAAATTGAGCCTACTTAAGGTTCCTGGAGAAATTCATATACCAAAAGATGCACAACTTGCATCTCTACCAGAGGTTTTGCCAAAGCATATACCTCTAGGTTTCACCTGCATGAATATCTGTAGCAAAAGCAGTATGGAAAGTGGTATACTGTAGAGTTTCACAAGTCAGTAAAAGCTATACCATACCCAATGGTGCCTAACAAAACACAGGAGGACACTTCTAACAGCACGAGGACTTCAGATGAAGGCACATGGACTCTCTCATGTGTGTCAGGCAGTAGCCAACAGCAAAGTCTGCCCTAGTGCAGCTGCAAATGGTCCACTGTGGTTCCTCAGCCTGTTAGGTTCCTGGTGCCACCAGGGGATCAGCCTTATGATCCTTGGAGAACATTCTGTCCTTGGATTTAATGTGAAGATGGCCCAGCCTTCTCGGGGTCAAGGATGTCAAGTGCAGCATGTTCAGTCTGCTTGGTAAACTTTCACAAGTCTAAATTTGGTTGGCAGTTACTCTGGCAGGTCAATATAGCATTTTACTAATTTGCCCTGAAGGAGTGCAATCTATACTACGTCTGTGAGGCCACAAGGCTAATTAGCCTACAGTGGCTCAGACAAGTAAATATATATTTTTCAATAGTTATATTTCCAAACGTGTTAGAAATCATTTGACTCTACTAACAAAAGAAGAGCTGAACCCAATACAGTACAATATATTTTGGGGGTTTATTGACTGTAGACAAATGCTAATATTAATTTTGTCTTGTACCACATCTAGGCACTATGCACCCTACATTATGATAATACGGTAATTTTAGGGGTGGCCTACTTTACTCTTAGAAAGGGGATTTTATGCCTGTAGGAGTTTATTTTGGCACGTCTGTCTGCCACCATATGAGCTTTGAGCAGAAGGAGTACCAGACCTCAGTGTAAGCCTGTGTCAAGTTTTTTAAGACTCACAGAATTGATGGCACAATATAGTGCTACAGCCCACATGTGACTTTTAATTCTACATGGCATAAGTGCAGTTTTTTACACCATATACAAAGGCCTTTTGGTAAAATGTAATGTGCCAAATGGGTTGTAAGTCAATTTGACTTTGTTTTAGGAATCAGACCCCATACACTGGGCACTGGATAGCAGTATCCCAGTGTTAAAGTTCAAACTTCCCAGCAGTTGAGTTCCCAAAAAAGTGAAAAACTAGGTGTGACCACCAAAAAGGGATCACTTTTCAACATGCATCATTTGACTCCACCGCTGCCATTACCATAGAAACTGACAACAACACTGCGACCATCACCAATGCTAAAAAAACACAGAATATGGGGACATTGATATTCATTAAAATATTATGAAATACCTGGGAATATATTCCCCATCACCCCTGAGGAGGATACACTGTCAACAGTAGTCCACTTTGAAGGGAGGGAGAGCCTCAATCATCCCAATGCTGACCACGCCGTCTACTGCACCAGGCAACATGCATGTGCCAACACATTACAGGTTGGGCTTCAGACAATTTCTGAGGGAACGATCACCATTGAGGCAGCCAGACTCCATTGGTGGCCTACTGACTTCAAAGTGGTATCTCCGTACCTGCGCAGGCATGCAGAAAGATATCTGAGAGATTCCCACAGAAGAGGCCATGCCTACTCAGCACCATATATTTGAACAAATGTGCAAGAAAAATAAGCGCTATTCTCTGTATTATCAGGCCCACGGCTACTATTTTGACCACCAACAGGCAAATTGAAGAGATGCAAATTTTGAGTGTCTGACAATGCTGCTGGAGAGGCAGGAGATGACCAGGGTTCTTTAAAAGAGACCCCATAACACCATTCCCTGTATTCTGCATCTTTTCCTCACTGTCTTTCCCAGATGTTGTCAATCCGACTGAGGAGGTGATCAGCACATTGTGCCCAACTCCTGAGCACAGAAGGCAGACCACCAACCAAGCGATTATAATTGTGTGCTATGGCATGGCTCCGAAGGGAATGTGGTTATTACTCTTTTTTAAATTATAGATGGTGGTGGATTGTTTATCAAGTAAGTAGCCCAGTAGAGATTAGAGAGGGCGTAGGGTAGTGTTGCCTTGGTGTTGGGGAAGGAAGGTGGTGTGTTTACTAGGCCTGGGCAGAGTTCGCGGAGTTCCAATATGCGGAACTCCACTAAGCAAAGTAACCAAAAAACTCCACTGCACTACGTGGAGTTCCGTAAGCGGCAGAGTGCGATACGTCATGCTGCTTGCGCTGATTTTTAGTGCCAGGTGTTTGTCCTGTGCTGCAAAATCAGCGCACATGGAAAAAAGTACAGCGCAAGATGGAGCTGCTTCCTTCTGCCGCTCGAGTAGAGGTTCTACCCGAGTGGCAGCTTCCTGAACTTGAGCTGAAGGTTTCAGTATTAAGAGATCTTGCCAGGAGGTGGTCTAGAGTACGATATTCCTCGCTCTCGCTTGCCATTTCACCTTTGGCGAGCTACGGGAGAAGAAAATCTCCCCTCCATGCTGCTACGCAGAGATTTTCGGAACTCCAAACTCTAGGCAGAGTGGGGAGTGGGAAAAACTCTGCAAACTCCGCAAGCAGAATGGAATTTCATCCCCCAGGCCTAGTGTTTACCCCAATTTAATTAATTCAAGATGCAAGAATCTCAGAGAATTAAATTAACATATCTCAAATATCAGAATAAGAAAATAACACAAACGGAACGGTTCGGTATAGTTCTGTGCAGCAGTGAAATGGGTCAGTTGGAATAATGATGAGTGTAGAATGGTACTGTCAGTCACAGAAGGAGCTGGGTTAAAGTTTGTTGGACTTGGCCTTTTCCCCCCGAAATTTTTCGCTTTTACCTCCCTAATTTAGAATGTCTCCCCCATGGTAATAAACCTGTATAGGCCATGTGTGGTAGGAGTTGTCCTGTGTTAAAATGTAATGTCATGTAATGGTGTGAGCACTTGTAAATTTCCCCCCATTTTAGAAATGCACCTGACTAAAATGACTGTGTTTAAAATGGATGCCATGGCCATGGCCATGGGTTTTGCCACTGGACAGCCATAGGTCAGCGGTCTAGTTATTATTACCCCTAGCTTTTGGAGGGAAAGCCTGGCACCCAGGGTGCTCAACCCTCCCCTTGAGCCAGTTTAGGCCAGCTTTGACAACATTCTAGAAGGTTCTGGCACTGCCTGGGAGGAGAGTATAAGTAAGGGGGATATGCCACCAGAGAGTCAGTCAGAGCTGGGACAAGAAAGAGAGGGGGCCTGCTGCGAGGAGCTACCGCCACATGGGCCTGTGAGCTGGGCCCTGCACCCCTAAAATCCCCCCCTCTGCTGTCCCCACGGGCCCCTAACAAGGGAGGGCCCCTACCCAGGTCACTGACGCTGTTTGGACCGGGTACCACGCCAGCCCTGCGTGAAGAAGCGCCCAGGAGGTGAGAAGTGTGCCCCTTAGGCTGGCTTTGGAACTGTTTGCCCCCCTGTGAGATGTGCTGCCAGGTGCTGTGCTGCAATAGCGCTGTTTTGGGGAGGTTGATGCCCCCAAGGAAGCTGTGGCCCCCTGTGGAAGCTCTGCCGCTGTAAGGCACTGCCTGTCAAGCGCTATAAATGGGAAGAAGCGCTGATCTGAACTGTACAGCTGGGGAAGCGCTATAATTTGGAAGCGCTGGAGAAGAGTTAATTTCCTGCCCCCTCTGCGTGGCCTGAGAAAGGAGCTGAGTTTGTGGGCAGAGGGAGGAGCAGTGCGCTGTGAATAGCGCCATTCTGCTGAGGAGAATCGCGCCGTGTGGCCTGAGGGCACTGTGAGGGGAATCGAGCTGGAGGAGCCTACCCTCGTTTTGGCGCGCTGTCCGCCATATAATTAATTAATTAAAAAGGGAGCCTACCCCTTGTGCCGCCGATCTCACCGCAGCGGCGCGGCGCCGCCTTGAAGGGACCCCCCACTGCTGTGGGCATCGTCGCGGCGGCCCCCGGTGCCAGGAGAGGGCCGCCGAAGTGAAGAGAGGGCCGCGCTAGGCCCTGAGGCAGTCAGGTCCCCCATCACGTGACGGGGGCCCGGCCGCGTCATCGGCCCGCCCCCGCCAACACCGCGCATGGATTAGCCTGCGCGGCCGTGCCCCTGGAAGGCCGCGCAGGGATTGGCTGCCGGCCGGCAGCCCGGGAAGAGGAGCGCCCCGAAGCCCTGGGTCCCCGTGAGGGAGGGGGACCCAGGTGAAGTGTCGGTTCGGGGCCCCCGTGGTCAAGGGGGAGCCCCGATTGCAAGCGACAGGAGCGGGAGGCCACCCCGCCGGTCTGGGCCCCGGAGTGAGGGCCGGTGGAAGAGGCGGGGCCGGGGCACACTGTCGGTGCCAGCCCCACCAGCACAGAAGAAGCGACCCGACTGGCCCCGAGAAGCGTCGCCGCTGTGAGGAGAGAGCGGAGGGAAGGAGCCTACCCCGCCTCCGCCTGGGAGAAGTGCCGCGAGTGTTGCGGTCAGAGCCTTGAGGGGAGGGGGGGCCTCGAGGCACATTGCCGGTGCCTGCCCCCTCCGCCTCGAAGCTGAAGAGAGCCCCGTTTGGGCCTGAAGCCTCGCGGAGGCTGCTGTTAAGTCCCGGGCCCCCGTGAGGAAGGAGGGGCCCGGCTGTCGTCGTGAGAGAGGAGGGGGCATCGAGGCACATTGTCGGGGCCTGCCCTTCCTCGGTGAAGCCCCGCGCCTGCTGAGGTCCGCGGGAGAAAAGAGTCTAGGAGCAGCCGGTGAGTGGGGCCCTATTCAGACTGTGTGAGGGGGTAGAGAGGGCAACGGGGCACAGGGTCGGTGTCCCCCCCATCCCCCATGACTTGGGATATTAGAGACCTTGGATGGTAAACTTACCCTGAACTGGACAACAGCCTGAAGAGTGAACTGGTGTAGGCTGGAGGTCAATGCTGTGCCCCTGAGTCCCCCAAGGAATTATTAAAGCTCCAAGAGTTAGGGCCAGGATTTAGGTTAATGCTGGGTTGAGGTTCAGGCCGATGGTTTCGCGCCCAGTGTGTTTATGGCCTAGGGTTAATGCCCCTGTTAAAGGTAGGCACCCCCCATGCGTTATTCGCCTGAGGAGACCTTTGGGTTGCCCTAATGAAATGTTTATTCCTGCACAGTGACCAGATTATAGGAAATGTTTGATTGGTTGGGACCAGCTACTACCGTTACTGATGCCAATGTATATTGATGTGTCACACCTGCTAGGTGATCCTACGCTGATTCCAGGCTGTTAGACAACTAAGGTTGTGGGCTGCCTAAGTGAGCCTAATGTACGCACTGGTGAGGTGCACAATGTGTTAGATGCCAGGGTATTGCTCAGGAATAATGCGCCCGTGTTGATATGCTTATGGTTAAATGCCTAATGTCACACCGTAATATGTATGCCTAAGGTTCAATTGCATCCAAGGTGCCTACTACCCTGATGAAATGGTCATCTCCCTGGCCTAAGGTGATGAGACCGATATCTAATATTGATGTGCCCTTTTACTGCAGGTGTCCTGCCCCGGTGCTGGCCTGACGTGTCATTCCAGGCGCCTGGTTATATCCCATTGCTGATTTATTACAGGTGTTCCTGTCTGTTGGGATTTACTGTGATGCCATGAAGTTTTCCTTTACAGGGGTTGGGTTGGAGTTAAACTGCTACGGATGAGAGCCCGAGTTGGCCCCACCATTGTGACCCCAGGTTTAATGACAATGTAAACATTCTTCTTTATTTTCAGCTATGGACTTATAGACTCAGCCCTTACTTCCCATGTAAATAATCCCCCTTGATACACTTGGCTCTGGTGCCAGTTGGTGCCGTGTTATGATACCACTGTTGATGCATTTTTGCCTTGCAGGTTAGAGATACTAAACTTCTTAATTTTCCAACTCAAACTGGTGTCCTGCCTCTTTTGCGGTGTGCCTGGTGTGTTGCCTGTGGGTACTGCGCGAGTGCTTCACATGTCCTCCGAAGTTTGGCCTGCCCGCTTGGTTCCGTGCTACCCCCCTGGAGATTTGGTAACCCCATTTCTTACAAAGTTGAAGATTGCTTGCACACCCCGAGGGTGGACCAGTTAAAGTTAGGGTGAAAGTCAGATGGCACTACCAGGCCACAGGTTAATTGTTCAATGTTTTAGATTTAAATTTGAAATCAACATCATTTCATAATGTGTTACTTTCAAGTAAGTTGTTTTATTGCTTTAGAAGAAGTTAGGAAATAATTTGCCATAGAGTGGTGCGACCGTGGCTTCAGAAACTTAACGATATAGAGTATGCCCCATACTGGTTCATCATCATCATCCTCCTCCTCTTGGTTTATCTTTAGGCTTCGGTGCACATGGCCTAACTGCAATGTTCTGTACCAAGCAACACATGAGTGTTATGCAACATACTTTATCTGGTTTTAACATTAGAACTCCCCCACCAACAGACATCTGAAAGAGGCCTTCAACACCTCAAACATAGTCAAGTTGCATGTCCTGATATGTGC
Source organism: Lissotriton helveticus (assembly GCF_964261635.1). Classification (NCBI taxonomy): domain Eukaryota; kingdom Metazoa; phylum Chordata; class Amphibia; order Caudata; family Salamandridae; genus Lissotriton; species Lissotriton helveticus. Next base: position 819,271,089 of record NC_136067.1, on the reverse strand, counting down.
CATTTTATGCTCATGCCCCTGAACATTTTCTGGTGCTTTTAGAAGGGTCGGTCCTGAAACATGACATCCAAGGGTATCCGAAGATGACTACATAGCAAACTCACATACATGGTGCATGTAAGCATTGATAATGGCAGTGCTTATCCACATGTGATGTTGTATGTGGGCACAGCCCTTAGTCCATGAGACGTGGATGCAGATATTTCACCCACATCATTCTAAGATGTTCATAACATCTTTGTGAAATTTTCAGCGGTGCTTTTGCTAAAAGGCTTGCATTGCATGATAATTAGCACAATAATTTCCTTTGAAAATGGTAAATTGAATATGCAGAGGGCATACAGAGCAAGCAGTCATGTCCTACCAGGTGAAGAATCTCCATGGAGTGCAGAATGCTTCTATTTCTAAAGATCACAAGGTCATGACTGGAACACAGGAATCTGAATAATGGACAGGTCACTGATAATCTGTATGTTCACTCTGTGCTGCATTTTCCATTTATGAGACACTACTCACTGGCCCTTGGCTGGACTAGGGCAATGTGCGCTACAACAGCTGGGACCAGAGGCTATAGTGGAGGAGTGTTGCCGCACTGAAATGCCCCCCCGGAGATGAAAAATAAAATGGTAATGAAGTTAATTCATGACCATTTCTTTTGTCATCCCATTCCAATTGGAGTGTCAGGACAGGACGGGGCCTGCTGAATGGTAGCAGCAGGGAGGAGGGTTGTCTGCCTTTGCACTTGTTTGAAGTGCATGTCTCTTTGATCAGCCGTCTTGTGACCGCCAGCCACACATGCTCACTTTAAACCTCTCTAACCCAACTGTCTTGAAAGCAAAAGCCTCCAGTGCTCTTGTAAGTGCTGATACAGGGCGCTACCACCAATCCTAGCGCTGCTCTAATGCTGTGAGGACAGTGCCAGGATTAGTGAAGAGAGAGGTAGATGGGGCCCTAGAGTCACAAGGAAAAAGACCGGAGCGAGGATGCAGCAGCAACCACGGTAAGTATATTATTTTATTTACTTAATTGTTTTTATTTTGTGAAACCACCCACCCACTAGCCAATTGCCCACCCCTCCACTCACCGAAGTTGGCAGACGCTACTCTTTGGACCACTGCAATACGTAAACAAAATACGAGGCTCATCAATTGTATTCATCAGCATGACATAGGGCAGTGGTTTTGAAGTTGTGGGCTTGTTAATTAATACACTATGCAACGAAAAAGCCAGTCACAAAAAACAAATACAGTCCTCTAAGTATTTTACTAAGGCAGTCTATATATCAATGTTTGCCTATATCTTATCTCTGATGGGAGGCAAGATATTACCCCTGTAAACTTCCAGCCCGTGTTCCTCACCTCTGTTCTATAGCGCCAGGAAACCCATGGTGTCAGCGCGCTTTACAAATTGCAAATAACATAACATAACATGCTGTATGATATACACATCGAGCTGGTTGGGAGGCAGGACTTGAGACTCTGCCATGTTCAAAAGATGTAGTCTAGTCCTGGGACTCCTTGATCATCTTCTCCTCAATCTAGTACTGGGTATAATCCATTAGTGCTGGGCCTCTTGGCACATTGGACCAGAATTGTATCCTGGACAAGGGTAACAGCGCCCTGTGAGACCTGCGTCCATATTGGTGCCTGAGAGTATTTGCGCGTGCTCGTCAAGACTAGGCTTTGTAGGCTTGTTTGGTTTACGGTGCCCACTTGTACTTATGTTGTGTGCTTCTTGGCGATCAAGTGTTGTTTATCGTGGTCATGTGGTGCTGTTGTTCCTTGATGGTGCTGTCATGTGATCTACTTTCTGCTTTTCCGCTTCTTGGGGTAGACTGCAGAACTTAGCCATGAACTGGTCCTGGAAGTCACAGCCTTGCGCAGCAAGCTTTCTGATGTGGAGGAAGAACATCTCCGCCTCAAAGAAAGAGTGAAGAAAGAAGTGCAAGACGAATATGAAACATTAGTGAGGACACTGTTTGGGATTTGCATAAATCTGAAAGTAAGTGTAAATCTGGTAACATTTAAATGTGTTATTAAAATCGATTAATTCTTTGGGGTCCCTTTCAGTTCACTAAAATTATGACTTAAAAAAAAAGTATTATTGTCATTGCTGGGGGAAAAATAAACACCATAGTTGAAAGTATAAAAAGTGATGCGAGGCCAGCTGCAGATAGCGTTTAAACTTTTATTGCTGTATTACGAGTTGTGGTATTGAACCCGCAGTTACAAGACCCTGGGCCCAGAGTTATCGGGTCCACAAACTCCTGATGTAATTATTTTGGGCCTGAAGACAAGGACATTTCTTTGCTGCTGCAGGATCAGAGGTTCCGAGCATCACTACCACCTGAACCCTTCTGCACCATAGAAGCTAACAATGTAATTGTTACACCGGTTAACACTGGTCAAAGGCTTCACCTCATCAGTACCAATTTCATTGCCTATATACAGCAATAAGCAACGGAAAGGGGGCCAATCAACCTTTGCAAAGGGCCTTTTACTGCTCTACAGCAGGTGGCACCGTGGTTTTGGTAAGTTTGAGCTAGAATGTTTTATTTTTTTCATAAAATCTGTAGATTATGCAGTTGAAGATAAGGGTGGGTGGACATTTCCGTTCCGCCCACGAAATTTCCACCCATTCCCTGGCCAGGAATGCGCATGCGCAGGCTCCCGCGCATCGGCAGTTTCCAAAGATGAAGCTGGGATTGGGAAGATGCGGCGCAATAAGGTAAGTTTGCTTGTAATAAGGCGGGCTGGAAGCGGGAGACGGGCGGCCTCGCGAAATGTAAATATTGCGGAGAGGCACGGAGATTGCTTCAATCTCCGTGCCTCTCCGCGATAGTCCCTTCTGCGACTTCCGCCCACCCCTAGTTGAAGATGGATTATGTGGCAAATCCATAATTATGTGAAAAATGCTGCAGCCGCAAAATCACTAAATTCCAGTGGCCCTGCATATATTGAACAACATATCCTCTACAAACCGGTCCCCTTTACAAAATGTAAAAAATTACCCAAGAAAGCATGGAAGATACTAACGCGGGATAACTGCAGTAATAGGTAAGTAATTTATTTAGTCTCTTCTAAACATCTGAATCGTTATTTTTCTACTTATTGCATCTTCTTTTTTGTCCTAACTACAACAGTCACATCTGTGCTTCAAATTTTCCCCTAGTTCATCACAATTAAATGAAGAACTATGTTGATCTCTGTTAGAAATGGGGGTCTCTAGTAGGCAAAGGTAGGTACCTTTGTCCAAATAGGGACCCTTGCTTCTTGTCATAGTAAGGGGATTCACTCTTTAGACCCTTGATCATGCCCTTCAGGGTTCGGTTGAATCTCTCAACCAACCGATTCCCTTGAGGATGGTAAGGAGTGGAGAACTTGTATGCCACACCTTACTCCTCCCACAAAGATGTCAGGTACTTCGAAATTAAGTTTGTACCGCGGTCAGAGGCTACTTCTTTGGGGATCCCCACACGGGAAAAGGTCCCCATCAATGCACAGCCCAACACAGGGGCTGTGATTGTCTGGGAGGGACAGCTTCTGGGTCGTGGGTGGCATGTCCTCATAAGACAAAGACAAAGGCTGTCTTGGGTTTCAGTTGCCCCACAATGTCAATGCCCACCCGCTCAAAAGGAGTGCTCAACACAGGAAAGGGCTGGAGGGGAGCCTTACACTTTCCTCCACTCTTGCCAAGTTGGGCAAGATCTACAGTGTGTGCCAATGTGCCTTCTCACTTGGTGCCAGTAAACGTGGGTTACAAGCCTCTGAAAGGTCTTGTCACAACCCAAATGTCCTGCTAGAGGCAGGTCATGAGCCAGACCCAATAGGAAGGCCCTGAAGCGCTCAACCTTCAAGGAACCTGAGACACCCCCCCCCCCACACTCAGAGGAAACTAGCGCTACCTTACATAAGCGCTCAAAGTTGTCTGCTGCAAACACAGGGTGAAGTACATTGGGAATAACCTGATCTCCAGACACCCATTGACACCTGACAGATGTCACACTGGCTCCTGTGTCTCTGAGGGCCTTCACCCTCCTCCCATTTATTGTCACCCACTGCCTGTATTTCTTAGTGTTCTCAGGCAGATAGCTACACTCACTAATCCCGGTCACGGTGCACCCGTGGGTGCTGGGGGTGCGTTGGGTCACTTGGGATCTCTTTCAATGTGACCCACCTGATTACATGAATAACACCTGGGGGGACCCCGGTTGTTGTGCCTGCCCTTAGAGGGCTGCGACAATTTAGGCTTGGGGGCTGGGGCTCCTTACCCTGGAAACTGTTGTGGGACCATTAGAGAATTCCATTTGGTTACCCTTGTCCCCCCTCACTCTTCTGCTGAGGACCCTGCTCACCCTTGGCTGGGTTACCCACAATCCCCTTGTTGACCCTGGTGCAGGTCCAGCGTTCGCCTCCTTAGCAAGCTCCTTGGGATCAGTTAGCTTATCCAATAGATGCTGGCACAGCTCTGGAACACACAGACTACTCAACTGCTCCCACTTAGTTAAGTTACACAACCCCTGGTAATCAGTTACCTAACTGCACTTTATCCAACCTTCCAGTGCAGTTATACACATTAACACATTCAACCCAAGTATGCGAATCAAGCTTCTTAAAGTTCCTGAACTTCTCTCTGTACTGCTCTGGAGTGAGCCGATACCTGAGGCATTAAGCCTCCTTCATATGGGCATAGTTTAGGGTACCCGCCTGCTCTAAAGGTGGTAGGATGTCCCTCCTAGAGGCCTCAAAGTGTTTTCATAGGCCCACCCCCCAATTCTTCTCAGGAACCTCATTCATTCTCAAGGCTATCTCATACTCCATAAACCATGCATAAATATCATCACCCCTCTGGCAACTTTGCAATAGGTCCTTGGGTGTGTAAACCTTACCTCCTTGCACTGGTTGTACGCTGCCACTATTTGAACTGGACTCCACTTGCTTGGCCTTAATGTCCAGTTCCCTCATGATCAGCTCATGAGCCAAAAGCAATTTCTTTTCCTCCAAAGCGAGAACGTTCTTTCTCTCCTCTGCCATCTTCTCTCTCTCTATGGCAGCCTTTTGGTTCTCCATTTCTAATTGCTTCATTTCTAAACTTAAGAGCTGAACCTCATGATCTCTGAGCCTTTAGTTTTCCTCCAGCTTCTCTGGGGAAAAGCTCCTAGCAGAATGGTGGCTGCCAGCCCTGAAGGCTGCTCTTGACACAGGCTCATCCTGTGACCTGAAAAAATTCCCTTGGGCATCCTCATCCACCTCTGCATCACCTGTGTCCCCAGCCTCTTTGGCCTCCCACCAGGCCCTTGAGCCCTTCTGTAGCTCCTCCTTCCTGGAGCTTCTCTTCATGGGACATCCAAAATCTTTGCAAAATTGCTTGAGCTGATCTACTTTGTAGGTATGCAAAACCTCAATATCAAACTCCAATTCTGCCATCTCACTTGCTGGTTTACTCTTCTGAGACAATGTGCATGGTTACTTTAAAGGTCACTCAAAAAATAGAACCAAAAACAAAACACAGTATGTGGTTGCATAGTGGTCTGCACTAAACGAGTGATGTACACCAATCACTGTGGGTCAAGAACAAATACAGGTTCAAATCCCCACCGCTGACCATCAATGTTTGAAATGGGGGTCTCTAGTTGTCAGAGGTAGGTACCTTTGTCCAAATATGGACCCTTGCTTCTAGTCCGGGTAAGGGGGATACACTCTTTAGATAGCCCCTGATCACCCCCTCAGTACCTTGGCACCAGCAGACAGGCTTATCCCAAAGTCAATGTGTAAAGTATTTGTACCAACACTCACAGTAACACAGTAAAAACACCACAAATGGATAGCACACCAGTTTAGAAAAATAAAGTATCTTTATCTAAACTAAACAAGACCAAAATGACAAAAATCCAACATACACAGTTAAAAATATGACTTTCAAAAGGTTTCAAGAATTTGTACCAATGAAAACTATGGATGCGTGACTTTTCACCAAAGTACCTGTAGATGCGTCCAAGTTCTAAAAGCCAAACAGCCGCAGAGTCGAAAAACGTGCCGCACATGTATGATGCTTGGAAATCCGGGATGCAGTGACGATCGATGCAGCGGCATCAAGAGGTGCTGCGTTGGTCCTCTTCAGCCACGATCCTTCGATGCATCGATTCTTGCAGCAGCGACAGGCTGCAATGGTTTTCGCAGCGGCACAGCGATGCATGGAAATTCTTCTCGTGCCGTGGAGATGCATCAAGAAAACACCGCAAGAAGAACTATGCTTCAATTTTAGCTGATCTTCATGTTTCTTCTTTCTTCCAGCTCTCAAACAGCAGCAACAACTTCCAGACGCCCAAAACTGGTAGAGGCACCTCTTGGGTGGCTTTAACTAACAAAAGCAGAGTTCAGTGGAGCTGGGACGAATGAAATCTTTATGTCCCTGAGACTTCTGAACAGGAGGCCAGATCACTTCAAGCCCTTGGAGATCTCCTTCAAGCAGGGGAGACAGCACACAGAAAAGTCCTTCTCCTTTCCTTGGTAGCCAACCCCTCACACACAGCAAGGGCAGTATTTCTCATCAGTCTCTCCAGCTCTTCTCCTTGGCAAAGGTTCCTCTTGAATTCCAGGAATGGTCTAAAGTCTGGGGTTTTGGGTCTGATACTTATACCCCAAAATGTCTTTGTTCTCTTTATGCAAGGGGCTCTGAGCCCAGTTCAAACCAGTTCTGGGGGCACTCTGCAAGTGCACAGCAACATTCATTGTCAGTGTGAACCTTGGCTCCAGACACACCACAGGGGGATGGAGCCAGTATTGTGGAAGCCATGCACAGGCCTATTAAGGTACAGGTGCTACTCCTCCCACCACTCCAAATGCAAATCAGGCCTGTTCAGCCTGGTGCTGACTCATCCAGACTCCTGGAGCCACTGCACTTCCCCAGCCCCTGTCACTCAAAAGCCAGACAGTCAATCCACAACCAGGCAGAGGCACACAGGATGGTTGAACAAGAACATAGCCACTTTCTAAAAAGTGGTATTTTCAAACACACAATTTAAAAACCATCTTTACTGAAAGGTGTGTTATTAAATCCTGACTTCAAGGATACTAAACTCTACGTTTCTATCTTATACTTATGGGAAGATATGCTTGTAAAACGTTACAAAGCATTCCCCCTTCTGTCCTATTGGGCAAGATAGCCTTTCAGTAGTGAAAAACGAAATTGGCAGTATTTCACAATCAGGACATGTTACACACACCAGTACATGTCCTACCTTTCACTTACGCTGCACCCTGCCCAGGGGGGTGCCTTAGGCGTACCATAGGTGTCCTATGTGTAAGAAAAGGGAATGGTAGGGCCTGGCAAGTGAGTGCACTTGCCAAGTCGACATGGCAGTTAACAAATTGCGCACAGGCACTGCGGTGGCAGGCCTGAGATCTCTTTTCCGGGCTACTCATGTGGGTGGCACAATCAGCGCTGCAAGCCCACTAGTAGCATTTCATTTTCCAGCCCTGGCACACTTTACGAGGGACCTACTCGTAAAACAAATATGCCAATCAGGGAGAGCCAATCACAATATCAATTTACACAGGGACCACTTGCACTTTGACACTGACCAGCAGTGGCAAAGTGCCCAATGCATCTAAGCCAGCAATAACGAAATCCAGCACAGCATCTAAAACACAGGAGGTAGAGGCAAAAAGTCAGGAAAAAACCACGCCAAGGATGCCAGGTCTAACAATCTCCTACTTACAACCCCTTTGGCTCCTTTCCTTTCTAAGAATGCCATCCCATGAGACCCAATAATATTGAAAAAGTCAGGACTTGTGATCGAAACAGCATGTATTTTCTCCTTTCTCCTATTTCATGGCATAGCTTGTTATATTTAATCAAATACTATGAGTGTATATACGTTTTTTTCTGCAAGTACACTCACATGGACACCACTAGAAAACTGCCTATTTGCCACACTTAATGCTCTCTTAAACCACTTTAAAGACATTATCTCAGTAGAACTGATTTACCTGTGGCTGGGGCTGTTAATCTTGGAGTCAACTCATATGAAGACCGATTCTCCTTCACATTCTGAAACTCAAACTAATTTTCTACTCTACTAAGGCAAAGATGTCCATTTGTAGGGGCAACGTTTAGCTTATAATGAATTATATTCTATTAATACTCATTGTCAGACCCAAAAGCTGCTTCCATATCAGAACTTGTGACAAACCCAAATTTGTTCTACCATTGCCTAGCAGGAAACTAAAGCTGGAGTACATTTTTCCTGCAAGATTCTCTTCACTTTCACTACATGGAAATATAACATACATATATGACGTCCATTAGATTACACACCCTGGATGGTCATATTATTTAAGGCCAGGCTGCCCCGTACTTGACACCTTAGTCCGGTTCTAGGATAGTGGGCAAACTGAAACTCACACCGCGTAAGTGCAACAAAAAAAAAACGCTTACTAGGGTAAGTAATCAAACAGGACCCCGCGGATATATGCTACATTTTCTAATGGGGGAACTACAGTTTAACAAGAAGCATATCATGGTGTATTGGCTGTACAAAATCAGAACACCCTGAAGAAGTTTAAAGTGGTGAATAAAAACACATTGGGTGTTGTTTTGCTGTAACACTTGTATCCATATGTCTACAGTACAAGCACAATAAAGAAGATATGGAACATTCTACATTTTGATTTGGACTCTTTCACATTATTATTTACTGTTGGTGCACCACTATATGTACTTTTCTCCATTGTGGCCTCGGGTCTCCTCCTTGAGCAGCGGGTGGTGATATCGAGTTCACAACACTTCTTTGGAAATTACTTACTGTGAGACAAAGGGGAAGTGCTGTTTTTGTTGTTGTTTTTTTTAAAATAATTTCTTTATTCAATTTTGCAAATAAATAAAACAATACAAAGAATATCGATTTAGAATAATGGAAAAAATCCTAAAAAACAATCACAGTAAACATACAAACATGATCCAAAGATCTTCCGTGCAGAGTGTACAGTGTCGAATGGGCTTTACAGTAAGAAGTGATGACCAATACTGGGATTCAATCACCATCATCATTAAGTACAGTGAACATATTTTGGGGAAACAATGAGAGTATTCTGGCCCACCTAGGGAGCTGCCATGACTGCCCTTTGTTGCAATACCCCAAGCCGTAACCCAGGAACTATGCCCACTAGGATAACCCGCAGCTCATCACCACGGCCATCCCACCAGGCACACACAGGAAGAGGGAGAAGAGAACCTCACAAAACCAACTATGTCTTATTAACCACGTATTCTTGATATAGACTCCAAAAATTCTTAGGGCGACTCCGGGGAGGGAGCAGTTTGCTGCACAATTCGGTTTGTGTATTGCAATATAACATATCACAAGACCATTGTGCAGTGGTGGGCCCTCTAGCCCAATGCAACACCACTACACGCTTGGTTAATAGTAGCCCCATGTCTATTAAACGCCTAATGTTTTTACGCAGTGGTTTAGAATAGCCAAGCAACGCCAGCAACGGATCCAGGTGTAAGGTCTCATCCGCAATCTCGCAAAGCTTCTGGAAGATCAATAACCAGTAACCGGCTACCTCAGGGCACAGCTAAGCCATGTGTACGACCCTGCATGGTCAATACCACATCTCTCACACCTCGCAGAGTTACGAAGGCTATATTTGTGGAGTTGGAGCGGTGTGTAATATACTCTATTGATAAATTAAAGTGTATAAGGTGGAGCCGGCCGGTTAGGGATATACACTGTGTGGCCTCACAACAGTAGTGCCACATGGCATCATCCAGCACTCGGTCCAAGTCAGTCTGCCAATCGTGTCTGGCCTTAGTGAAGTGGTGCCTCCGGTAGTCCTGTGTTAGAGAATAAATGTTTGATACCACTTTACGGGGAGAATCTCCTTTTAACATAAGACTAAATGGTGTCACTTTTGGGGGCTCTGACAGCTCGTCTCCCATGTACTGCGGAGAGCATGCCTCACCCTGTAATATTGGTATAGAGTCATAGGGGTGACCTCACGCCCATCTGAAACAATGTCATCCCATTCCCGCCTAGCGCCGTCGACAAACAAGTCGCTGATACATGAAATGTCAAGGACTGTAAGGATGCGTTGCGCCCCCAATTCAAGGAGGATCGTCATCCAAGCCCACAACTCGATAGGGGTTAATGGTGAATATAATATAGCTGAAGCCTGCTTCTTCAAGATGTTCGACCATGTATGTACAGTGGTATTGATAGAATCCAGTACACCCGAGTGCCTGCAAGGATCGCTGAACAGAAGCGAAGCCAAAGAAGAGGGTGCAGCCGCAACTTTCTTTATGTGCAAGTGAGGCGGAGGGACTCGTGGATGCAGCCAGTAAAAAGCGGCCATACATTGCGCTGCATAGTAGTCAAGTCAAAAAACTTTATTCGGTTGTGCGAATTGACAACCATAAAAGCATATGCACTTCAATTAAAAAGAACACATTTATACAATAAGAATAAAATACAGTTGTAATGTCAGCAAGGAGAAGACAAGTATGCAACAAACGTTCAAAGTATTTTGCGAAGTCATTTATAAAAAAAAGGTAATAGCAATTCATATCTTATTTTTATCCTTCCATACTATTTCTAAATTTTACTGCCAATTTTAAAAAACTACATATATACAAGGTGTAATCACAACTTAGTAGCTGTAAAAAGTGCAGTGCAGGACGATATTGTTTAAAATTTAGTTTTTTCAAACAGGGTTTTAAATATAGATTCCTCGGTACAGCATAAAAGGGACAAAAAAAAAAGAAAGTGTGCCAGGTCTTGCGGAGACATATCGTCGCAGCCGCAAGCCGGCAACACTTGTCCACGATGAGATCCCCTTGGGACAGCCAGCAAAAAATGAAACAGGTTAAACCTGAACCTGATCAGTAAAAAACGGTCATAACTGGGCAATTGCCAGGATAAATAGGGTTCCATGAGCAAGGTGCTTTTTACTAGTACATGATTACGAACACTTTCTTTTTTTAGCTCACGTAATTCCCTATCTTGGATTCTAAAATCGATAAAAGCTTTCTTGACCGTTATAACATCCTGTTTAGTGATCGATTCAGGGAATAAAAAGAGTTCAGGGCGACCTAAATCATCAAAGCACTTATAAAGATACTTTAACCAGGGAACCTTCATCCTGTTGTCCCATGTGAGTGATTCTCTTAAAATAAGCTGGGTGAGTGGAATGTTATCATTTAACCAACAATTCATCCAGCATAACATGGGATTAACAGCAATCTTGTCACTTACGAAGGAAACCCCCAGTTCCTCGTGCACAGAGAAGTTGGCCGTTCCCCTGGGAACCCTTAATACTAATTTCAAAAAATTATTTTCAACAGTCTGTAGGGGATCCGGAGGAACATAACCCCAAATTTCACTGCCGTAGCATGCTGTGGAAACACTTTTTGCTTGGTAGAGCTGGAGTAAGGCGGCAACTGGACTATTACTCACTTTCCTAGAAAAGTCCATTATTGCCGCGTTTACCCTAGTGACCTCTCCCTTCTTTTTTTCAATCACGGGTCCCCAATTTAGTTGTCTGTCAAAGAGGACCCCGAGATAGGAAAATGTATGTGTGGTAGGAATACGTACTCCATTTACATTTAGGCAGTTTACTTTTTTATTTCCCTGTCCGACCTTCATTAAGTAAGATTTGGAGTTATTAATACTTAACTCTCTTGAGGTCATAAAAGAATGGAAGGAGTCTATAGTAAAGCTGCATAGTAGTAAAGTTCCAAATCTGGTTCGCTCAGCTCTCCCATAGAGTATGGTAGCATTAAAATCTCCCATCAAACCCGCAGTTGCTTGCCAGCCCAAGCAAGCTGAATCAGGAGTGATTTAAGGTGCTTAAAAAATAGGGGAGGGAGCATCATCGGTATGTTGCAAAACAAGAATAAAAACTGAGGAAGGACCACCATTTTCATCAGAGAAACTCGGCCCATGAGAGATAATGGCAAGCTTATCCACCTGCAGACATACTCCTCTAGTCTGGCCACAGCTCTACCATACTTGTTGTTGAACACCACTTCTGAGTTAGTGTGTAACTGTATACCCAGATAACGCACGAGTCGGTAGCCCACTGCAGCGGAAAATCCAACTCGATAGGATCCAAAGCTGGTGTGAGAAGGAAAATAACGGTCTTCGCCCAGTTAATACGTAGACCAGAAAATTCACCATAGCCCACCACCTCCTTCAAGACTGGGGAAAGGTTAGACTCAGGGTCCCTAGTATATAGCAGGGTATTATCCGCATACACGTAAATAATTAGATTGTACTCAGAGAAACGAATCCTGCCACTATCACATAAAGGAGTGGCGACAATGGGCATCCTTGGCGAGTGCCCCTAGATATTTTGAAGGGGGTTGTAACTACATTGCCCACCCTGACCCTGGTGGTGGGAGAATTATACAATACAGCCACTAAGTTGGAGAAGAGGTCTCTGAAATATTCTCCTTAAATAAATCCAAGATTCAGAATGATGAGTTTGATGAAGTTTAATCCAGGAAATAAAGATCTCATCCACCAACAAACCCAGCAGACATCAACTGACTGTCTTAGAACATTCCTATGTACATGAAGTCACATTACTAATGACATAATAGGATTCTATTAAAGCTGCAGTGTTAAATAAGCTGCAGAGCTAATTATCACAGTCTCCCACCCCAATTTGCCTCAGGACCAGCATCCTGAAGTCCCACTCAACCAAGTCGAAAGCCTTCTCGGCATCTAAGAATACTGCAGCTGCTTTAACTTCGGGCTTGATATGTTGTATAGCCCCAAAGACTGTGCGCAGATTGAGAGTGAGAGTGCGACCGGACACAATGCCAGCCTGTTCAGGGCTGACTAGTGTTGGGACTAATGGGGACAATCTGTTCGCCAACACTTTAGCAAAAGGTTTTGCATCCATATTCAACAACGATAGCAGCCTATACGATGAGCACTCATCCAAAGGCTTGCCCGGTTTGGGAATGGCGACCAACATGGCCTCCCTCATCGATGACTGCATCGTCCCACTCTCTCCTATCTCTTCAAAAAGCGATATCAAACGAGGACTAAAAGCTCCCTAAACTCCTTGTAAAAGGCTATAGTGAGGCCATCTTGCCCAGGGGCACTCCACGCTCTCATAGATTTAAGCGCATCATGGATTTCCCAGGCCTCGAATGGTCTCATCAGGAATTCCCTGTGCCCATCTTCCAGCCAAGGAAGCTTGATGTATTCCAGATACTCTATTGCACCTTCCCCTTCACTCGGTCGACGGGATTGATATAAATCGAATCATAATTCCTAAACCTATCAGCGATGGCTTCAGGATCCTGCAGGAGCTCGCCAGTGGCAGCATGGAGTTCTGTGACTCCAGTTGTCTCCCTCCCTTCAGAATTGCCCAGGCGCTCCCCCCTCGCCATACGTTTTAGCAACAGCGTATTTGCCAAGAAACTTGACCTACCTATCTGCCATTTCGTGATACTCTGCCAACGTGCCCCGTAGTTCTGCTGTCGCCCGTTCAGTGCCTCCCTCCTGTACCTCATGCTCAAGGGTTGTGTGTCTCTGTTCCAAGGTTGCCAGCTGAGTCCTGATAGACCGGTGTACTCCGGAGTGTTTGGACATGGCTATCCCTCTTATATATAGTTTGAAAGCCTCCCATGTGGTGGTGAACAGCAGAACAGAGCCAATATTAGTGTCAAAGAAACCCTCAATGGTTTGTGCCAATTCCGCCCTGAACACCTGATCGAGCAAAGCGTAAGGCCGGAACCTCCATGTAAAGGGTGCTGGCCGCTTAGACGGCGTCTCCAGCCATAACTGAATTGGGGAATGATCAGAATATGAGCGCGGTGAAGGTCGCAGCTACAAACAACTGCAGAAAGAAGAGCAGAGACAAACCAGTAATCTATCCTGGCATACAGGTTATAGTAATGTGTGAATCCCCAGGACCTCTATTTCTCAAACGCTATATGTCAATCATATTAAGCTCCATCAGAGCGTCTTCAACGGTTCTGGCCGCACCCGACTGCCCTCGCACCGGTCCCCTGGAGCGATCTAGCTCCCGATTAAGGACACAGTTAAAATCCCCTCCCCAAATCAGTGGCAGGAATGCCCAGCCTCGTAGGTGTGTCAGCACGTCCCTGTAGAATTGCGGCTTATCAAAGTTCGGGCCATATACGGTGATAGTTATGAACTCCATCCCCCTTCCCTTGATCTTAGAAATAACAAACCGCCCCTCCCTGTCAGTTTCCAGGGCTTCCAGAGTTTCGCCACCCTTACATTGACCTATGTCAACACCCCACGGGGTAGAAAACCCAGCAGCGTGAAAGGCGCCATGCAGACGTCTATGAGTAAGCATCTGCAAGTCAATAGGCAGGTGAGTCTCTCGCAAGAGCTCGACATCAATATTATGTCGGTTGAGGTAAGCAATCACCTTTCTGGTTTTCCGGAATTCATTGAGACCCCTGATATTCCAAGTCAATAATTTCAAACCATCACCTGTAACAGCTTAAGCCCTCCCGCCCCAGAAAGGGAGAGAAAGACCATCGATTCACTGTTGTGAACAGAAACACTTGTGCTGCCCTTTGAAGGTACCATGCATATACTGCGTCGAAAACATAACAGCCCAAAAAAGAACAAGACTCAACAAACCCCACCCACGCCATGAAATCCCCAACTGAGCATTGACGAGATCCTCCAGCCCTCCTCCTCCCTACTAAAACCCATTTCCTGCAGAATTTAGAAAGTGAGTAACATGCGGGGGTGGATATTACCCTCTACACTATAAAGGACAAAGTGAAAAATTGCAGTGTATAAAACACCGTGCAACCATTAAACAATATTCAAATGCTTCCAGTGTGAACAGGAACCATATCAGCCAGACGGCCCCAGGAGTCCAGCCTCCCTCGGCCAACACACAGAGCAGCCCTTGTACAGTAGTTAAAGCAAATATGAAGGCAGGGCCCAGCACAGTTGAGCAACAGAAAAATGCAAAACAATACTTGCAGTACGCCGGGGCCTAAATTACATAGAATAGGAGCCATCACCCAGGACCGTAGTTTCAGACCGTGGGTAGCAAAGGAGGCAAGAATACATCTGGACAGGAGAGGATCAACCCAAGCAATAAGGCATGCACCAGAGGGGCGCAACGGGCCACATTAATCCTCATCACCTGCAGCCCCGCCAGCCGCCACTCCTAACCTTGTTCAGTCCTGACCACTTCCGTAGGTTTTAGAAGAGATTTCGGGTCAAGAAAAATCTTGGAGTGGCCATTGAGGTTGAGCCTCAGCCTGGCAGGGTATAGCATAGCGTAGTCTATATTTTGATCTCGCAGCCGCTGTTTCAAAGGAGCAAATTGGCGTCTAGCTTCTTGAACTTTCGCCACAAAATCTGGAAAGAGGAAGACGTGGAGCCCTCGTAGTGGAGTGCACCTTTAGCTCTTGCTTGTTTCAGGGCAGCGTCTCTATCCCTGTAATTGAGGAGCTTGGCGATACCCGGCCGTGGTGGTGCTCCCGGTGCAGGCCAAGGGCCCAGGGACTTATGCGCCCGCTCCACAACGAAGATTTGGGAGAATATCTTGCGGCCCAAGAACGTGAGCAGCAGCTTTTCAACGAATAATTCCAAGTTGCCAGTAGAAGTCGTTTCCGGCAGCCCCATGATGCGTAGGTTACTCCTCCTAGACCGCGCCTCCAAGTCCTCAGCCTTCTCCTGCAGGGCAGCCAACATTTTGTCAAATTGTTATTGCGCATTACTGACCTCCGTCTGCACCTCCTCTACTTCAGTGACTCTTCTTTCGGTCATGTTGATGCGCTTGTCATGCTTATCTAGGCATTCATAGTTACAAGAAAAGGGTAAACCCGGAATCACTGGGATCTGGGTACTAATTGGTATGCAAAAGGAGGATCCCAGTGTAATACAGGTATGAATTAAACATAAGGGAAAAAAATAGGATCACAATACTTTAGCAAAACTTCAAAGAGACAAGAAAGAAAATTAATTGCAACCAATGTTATTTAATCACATTGGAGAAAAATGCTTATTTACAAATATAACTCTGCATGAGAAACATTCATAATTATTCACATAAGCGGTGTCCGGGGAGGGGGAAGGTGCAAGGTAGTTAGTGATGGGTGGGATAATTTGGGAAATAGTGACAAAAAATGACAGCTAATTCTTGTATAGAAATGCTTATATACCAAGTGGGTAACTTCTAAACATAAGACACATAATGCCATTCAACACACATAACGGCACAGTTAACAAATCACTGTTGAACCGATGTTGGCAGGGTGATATAAAGTCGACGTTTCGACCCCTTGTCTGTAGGTGTTTGTACCCTTACTGTTGGGGTCTTCATCAGGACTAGTGTAATGTGAAGGGAGAAGTGGGCACCTGGAGAGAGAAAAGGGGGTATTAAAAACCATGCTTGGGGAGAGGTTTAAAGAAAGGGCAGTGTCAATTGTCTTTACCATGAGTGCTAACGGCGGGGAGGGGCAACTCTCACAGTCCAGCTGTTGGGAGAAGATGGGGCTCCACGGCTTTCCAAAGTTATCGGTGTGTGGAAAGGAGACGTCACCTACAGGATAAGGGTGACCGTTAACCCAGGGCAGATTCATTAAATAAATAAAAGCTATCGATTAGCCCTGGTGCACTTACTAATGATGTAACTGAAAGTAAGCAAAGCGTAATTGACGATGCAGTGGTCCTTCTTAGTTGGACCGTCTTATCTCAATCATTGGGATAGTCGGTGGGAGCCGGAATAAATCCAGGGATGTAGCCAGAATTAATCTGAAGAAGAGCATAAAACCAGTCGAGGATTAACCTATATAACAAAACCTCAAAAAAGCAAATGTCTAACCATCAAGTGAGACAGAATTCTTATAACCACACCATTGCATTTAACAATATGTCAATGTTTAAAAAAACCCTTATGCAATATGACATTGAAATATTGTTAAATGCAATGGTGTGGTTATAAGAATTCGTGTCTGTAACACTGACTACAAGTACGCAGTACACAGACAGATTTTTGCTTTGCCCTTTTGGCCATTCTTTTAGTTGTTTTGTCTTGAATGTTGTGGGTCACGGCTGTGCCCACTTGTTATTAACTTGTTCACACTTCTTGTTTTACCAACCATAATGCTAAAATAAATTCCTTGTCCGGCTGGACAAAAGACATAACACTTATCAGGTGTATGATTATTGGTTCTGCACATTATTTTGTCCACTAGTAGGGACCACTGTCTTGTATAATATAACAAAAGTTATATCAAGATGTCTAAACACGTCGCAAAATAACCAACAGGTCGTGACAGTCTCATTAAAAACAGACGATTAATTGGTATTTAGACAAACCTCAAAGTGCGGCTACATACTGGGTAAGAGTGGTGATCTTATTAGTTTAAAAAGGATTGACCACCCACGGGCTCAAGGATCGTAAAGAACAAACCCGGGACCACGGGAGAAACAGCTGCGCGATTAAAAGGAAAATTAAGACCAAGGCAAACATGCTATGCCGAACCCGAGCGGGCGTGGCAGGAATCAAAATACTTCGTACCATGCCTCCGGTAGGGTATAACTAAAATGAGGCCAGGGCGCCATCGTGTGTCAAAGCAATGAATGGAGAACCAAGCTACGGGGCTGGCTTACCTGGAGCTGTTCGAATCTGCAATCGCTGTGGCAGCCGTGGAAGCGAAAGGCGCCGGTATTATCAGGGAAAGGTTACGCGTCAAGCTTGCATGTTAGAGTAACAGCGTGACTGCATGACAACAAATACAGTGTTTGTCCATAATAAGTATGTGTCTAAATGAAGAATACACTGTATGACATGTAACAACTACCTAATTATGGTATTGTGGTCCCTTGGGATAGCATAGTTGGAGTGATGTAACGATAGTATGGGGATAAGGCAAATTAGAGCGTGCATCTGAATGACTCACATACACGTTTTAGGCGTACAGACATTCTGTTCATATGATATGAAGGGTGTCAATCTTGCTGTCAATGGTAGAGAGACTTTTCTGTAGGATTTTTTGCATTGCAGCAAGGATCTGTTTCAGGTCTCCTGTAGCTTCCCCAGACAGATCTTCATGGTCATCTGTGGAAGGGGCGCCCTCTGTGTCTCTAGATCGGGGCTTGCGTTGCTCAAAATGCAACTTCGATTGGGTTTTGTCTACCTTGCCCATTATCGTCCAAGAAATAGTGTGACCCACTCTCTATATCAACCAGTCGTACCACTCCTCAGATCTGGCAGGCTGAACATGCCACCATTCCCCCAGTGACCACAAGTGGGTGAACAGGCACCGCGATTCCCCTGGCATGCGATAGGCAAGAGAATGGGAGAGGCAGCACACCACAGTGCCCCAGCAGCACAGCACAGGCGCACAGCCTCACGAGAAGCAGATATCAAGGAAAGGCAGCAATCCAATCCACTGGCAGCCACGACTAGCCCAGCACAGCCGGCCTGTGCTCCTCAGAGATCAGGGGGCTGCACCACTCCCGGTGCAAGGGCAAGGCACTACGAATTCCAACAACGGGAGTTTCATCCGCTACTCAAAGCCGGGTCAGGCAATGAGAGACAACCACTTGAATGCAGGATCCAAGCATTCAATCGTCCATGCATGGGCCAGCCCCCAAACCCCTGCAACGATGTTAGAGGCCACACTGCTGCCAGCCACGGAGCGCAGCTCACAGTCTCTCAAGGCTCCCAACAGCCCCAGGGGGATAGCGCATGCCGCAAGGCTGTCTCCCGACCTCCAAGGTGTACCGGGTCAGAGCCTCAGGCGCGGCAGCGCAGCCGCATGCTTCCCGGCGGAGTCTTCTCATTCTACCCCCATGACACGGGTTAGTGGGGTCTCCGCTATTCAAATACAGGAGCAGGGTAATTCACATGCCTCCAGGGTCGAGCGTAAGCCGGGCGGTAAAGTCCAGGTTTCTATGCCCCCAAGAAGTCCACCTCGCACACCGGGGGGCCGCCGTGCAGCACAGCAGCAATGGCCTCAGCAGGCCCCTCCCCACTGCAGGGTTGCTACACTCCGTACCTTTTTCCCCGCCGCAGGTCACTCCAGGCGACGGGGACCGCTCTAAGGGGCCACCAATTCCGCAGTTACTCTGATGTCAGGGAGAGGGCCGCGCTGCACACCGGCGGCCGCTCACAAGCTCGTCCAGGTGGGGAAAGTGCCAAATCCAGGCAGTGCCCCAAACGTGATCCCAGGCTTCGACTCATTACTGCTGCATTGCTTCCTGCTGAGTACCAACCGGCTCAACCAGTGATGCGATCATCTGCCGCTGTAGCTCCGGAGTAAGCGAGGGGGTATGGAAGCCAGATACATTCAGGATAGTTACTGTGGCTGCACAGAGCTCGCTTAAAGCATGGCCATCTTAGGCTGTGGCAAGCTCCGCCCCCCCACTGGGAAGTTCTGTTCGTTGGGCTCACTGTTTATTTTGTATTTTTGTGAGGAGCTATGACATGTACCTGGAGTTAACATATGTGCGGTTTGGCCTATTGACCTTCATGACTGTTAATCCTTTTGTAATTCTTGCAGTGCTCGACTGGCATCATTGACCCTAGCGCCCCAACCATCCGCACATACATGCGCAACGGGCAGGACAATGTCATCTTCATACTCCATGGCATGTGTTTGTGAGGTAAAATCATCACCTGTGTAGCCCTGCCTTGATCTTGGACCGTGCCAGGTGTAGCCACCTTTCACATTCATCCAGACTGGAAAAAACAAAGAGGTGATGGATGGAATGGTTGAAATAATCCAAGCCTCTAATAAATATTCTCTACATCATTCCTATCCATCAATCGTTTTGCTCACTGTTCCACTATTCCAAAACTGTCATGCCTGAAACATGATGAGTGCACTCTGATTTAAATTTTATTTCACTTCATTTAGCACCTTTCCGACCTACAAAACTGAACCTGCATTGCCTAGGATTTCACCTATTCCCTTCTGCCACCATCCTCCTTCCAGTCTCATTTCCTCCTTGGAGCACCCACTCAGTATCTGATACGTGAACACTTCCTTAGATTCTTGCTTAAAGCTTCACTGGCTCCCAGATCACATTATTCAGTCCCACCACATCAGTCTCTCCTGCTCCATCTCGCTTCTACTACTCTCTTACTCCTGACCATGCTAGTACTATTGCAGGTCTTCAATATCTGATTGTCTGTCATGCCTCCTCTCCCAAACGACACCTCCTTTCAGTATTGCTTTATCTTCTTTTCTGAAACAATTGCTCTTTCCGTTCTGATTATCTATCATCAACCAGGGCTGCTTCGCTCCTTGTGCAATGATCCTGACTCTTTGTCCTCACTTGGCTCCTTATTTGTCATTAGTTATGGCTGCTTTTAAAAGCACAGAACAAATACCTGAAAAGGGACACTTGGTGATGCAAATAAGGATGGATTAAAGAGTCTATAGAAATAAAGTGCGCCTACTCACCTTTCTAACATGGTTCTTATGAATAAAACTATCTTTTAAGACCTTAGTAAAACTAGAATTCACTCAGTGCCTATGTTAATGGTTGAGAGAGATCGTTCCCTAATTTTACTAGTGGGACTTTAAAAGACCCACCATTCAGATTGTGTTATTTAATTTTGGGATCTTCAAGAGCAGTTTGGAAGATGAGCATTGATATCCCTGGGCACAGTGTTTTATAGATTTCACTTTCTAAAATAGGGACCCTGTTTTAAAAAAATATCATATATCATAAAGTATGCGCAAAAACCAGTGTACTTCTTTTAGTGTGGAAGTGACATAGTCAAACCTTTTGAGACAAAAGAAACCCCTTTCCTTACTTCTTAGGCACTTTAACCTCCACCTTCAGACCACTCTTACTTCATCATACTTTTTTATATTTTGTCACCTTGCTGTTTAACTCAAATTGATGCTTCGCACTCCTCTGGATTACACCATCACCGTACACATTAATCTTTTGACTCAGCCACCTCTGTTACCTTCACTACTTTTCCTAGAGCAAGTCAAAATACAGATGCAAGTCCACTCATTTACTGACGGATTTTGAAACTATTCCCTGTCTCCATTCTACCTCTGATAATAGTCTTAATTAGGCCAAACAGAAATACCCAAAAAATCTCATCATCTCCCTCTCTCCACATCCTCCCTCACTTCTCTAACTTCTAGACAAGCATCTCTCTCACTGGTTCTCCTGATCTGGTATCACTTTAAACTCTAGTTGCTTCTGACTTTGCTTCCTTCTTTTGTTGCCCAAAGCCTGATTCTCCCCTCCATTCCTCCCTCTCATTCCCATTCCTCACATCTTTCTTGTCAAGACTCTTAGTCCAGTGTCATGTTCTGTTTACCACCCTACTTATTTTTAAAAGGAATTATTCAAATTCAGCCTCTATTTTATGTCTGTTTTTTTCTTTTTAGTCTATCATCAACCAGCTCACAGACTAGCTTGATCATAATTCTCTTTTTTCCTAAGTCTACTCCAGGCTCAGTGCGGCATTCACTGCCAACAACAGCCCTTCGGTCTGTGATCAACTGCCCAACTTCTATCCATATTGCTAAGCTGTTTTTTCTCCTACTTTTTCTAAATCTTACTTCATCTTTGCCAGGGTGGGTCACCTGATAATTGTTTGTATTCCCTGCACTTTTGGTATGTTGGCTCAACACTCTGCTGGCGCTCTCCTTTTTTTCTGGCTGCTCTTCTCCTGCATCCTGGCATTGCCAACAATTTAATTGTTCATCTCTTCTCTTATTGATGAAGGGTTCTTTATTTTGGCCTCTTTTTTTTAACTCTCTACACAACTTCTCTACTGTTGCATAGTCCTGAGACTTGTCAGCATTTAAATGATAGTATTTGAAACAGAGAAATGTCTCTGTTCCAACTTACAACTCATCCATCAGTGACGCCATTTCTTGTGCTCTCTCTTCTATCCAGCCTTGGGTGTCGTCTCCCTCCCTACAATGAATCCCATCAATCCCATCAAAACAGGAGCTGTTTTTTCCATTCACTGCTCCTTTTTCTTATTTCAACCTTCTTCAGTCGTCTTCTTTGCTTCTGTCCTGGGAAAGAACAAACAACAGACTGAACTACCTCTCAAAAAAAGTAGAAATAAAGGAAGAATCTCTTCAAGAAGATTAGTGTTGTTTCCTTTACACCAGACACACCTAGCTTCATAGAATACAAAGACGATCCATTGAGAATATAGGAGGCCCAGTCCCAAGCACTTGTACAACCGATTCAGCACGGTCATTGTATCAAGAGCTGAAAGAATCTTCAAAATTAACAAGCAAGTCTCTCAAAGAAGACTGCTCAGACAAACTCCACTGCCCACAGTTCAAACACCTAACACTGGAAGCAAGCTCAGCCAACTCAGTTAAAAACTCACAGTTCAACCTAAAATCCTATCTACTTTTTTTGTTTTCTCTCCATAAACCCATGACTCCTAAAAATGCCACAGATGCAAATAATGAGCTTGGACTTGGTAAGCCCCTGAGGTCAGCAACTTTTAAGTAAACATCAATCTCCAACTGTCACCCCTCAACTGTTGTTTAGGAATATTATAAAACACAAAAATTTCCCTAATGGAATGATGTGAAGATGAGCCCACCTGCTATTGACTGCCCACAATATTATAATACTAACATTCACAAAGGTTTAAGACCCAAAGCCATGTGAAACACACAGGAAACAATGAACCAGGACGTATTCAAATAGGAGCCCTAAATGATGTCTATTTTCTAGAAAGAAATAATAGAACAATTTTCAACTGCTGTGAAATAAATCTTTCAGGAGCAAACCTAATGAATATAGGGCTATTTCAGAGTTTGATAGACAGGGTTCACCATCAAAATTGTGACAAGAACACTGCCCAACAAACTGCCAGTTCTTTCATTCTTTTTTTAGTAAAGAAAACCATCAGAGGAGCTGTGATGGTGGTAACTCTGAAAGTGGAAAGAGCTCCTGCCTTTCAGAGACCTCTATGGTGGTCAGTTTTCCTCAAGGGTAGTGGAGTAAATCCCTTCCCTGTCCTGGTGGACCAACAGATGTGCCGCCAAAATTTTAATAAGCCCTCTAGTTGTTTAAGTATATAGGAAATTGATTATAAATGAAAAAACTACGTTTTTCTCAGAGAAAATTCACTCCACCTGTAATTCTACGAGAGAACAGTTTAACATTGTTCCAGTTATTGTGATAGACAACCGGTCCTCTCTAGCCCAACTAGCAGCTGAATACTACCCTCTAGCCAATCACGCTGTGATAATGTTCTATTGGAAAAAAAAGGTCCAAAGATTCTCTTCCCGGGTAGTATTGCCGTTTTTCTTTTGTTGGGAGGATGGTATCTCGAGGTTTTGGACCTAGTTATGCCTCAATTGTAAGTAGTTCAGAATGTGTGAGTGCATCCTTCTCATCGTCATATATTAGTAAATAAAAAATGTTTCAAAATTTCTGATGATGATTTTTGATTTTGCTTTGATTCCTTGGTTTGGAGTTTTCATGATTTTTCCAAGGTGTTACAGGATTCAATTTGAAACATTTCAGCAGCCGACACATGTTTCGCCCTTACATGGTCATGTAGACCAGGGCTTTCTCAAGGCTTTCGAGCTTGTTAATGGCAGTTCTTAGTGCTTTGTTATTGTTTCAGATAAATCTGTTATTCCAAGCAATTTAATACATACGAGAGAAGAACTTCCCTTCTTGGGGATCCACTTCGCTAGCGTCAGCTGGGTAGTGACCCAGGGTTGGTAAAATGCCTGTCAGCTAGGCCCCTCATCCAACCATTTTTTCCCCTGCCTTCCCTCCCCACTCCGGCTCCTGACCAAAACTCTGTGATAATGTAGCAGATTTATTTAGAAAAAAAGTTGAGGAAATACTCCGAAAAGTGAGCTCCTGTATCCGGGCCACAAGTCAGGCCTTGAAAGCTAGTGGGAGAGTTCCCTATAGAGTCATTTTTGGCAATTTCTCCTCTCTCACCACAGAAGGAGTAGCAGATCTCATTAGACAAACCAAATCAGCTAAAATTGTACAAAGCATAGCTGGGACGGTAGGTCCACCTTTAACTATACTTCTGAATACCCATATTAATTCAGACCACTTTCCTCTTGAATGGAAAAAGGCCTCTATCCTTCCGTTTTTTAAAAAGCCTACTCTGGTCCCAAGTGAGGGAAAGAACTATTTGCCCATATCTTGCCTCCCTATTTTGGCAAAAATACTTGAGAAACACATGAACACTGCACTTTCTGACTTTTTGGAGGCAAATGAGGTGCAGAATGTTGCACAATTTGGCTTTAGGGCATACCATAGGACTGAGTCGGCTCTGGTAGGGGCAGCTGAAGAGCTGAGGAGCATCCTGGATAACGGGGGAAAGGCTACAATGATTGTGTTGTACCTATCTGCAGCCTTTGACTCAGAGGCTCAGCTTTAATTCTTCTATGCTCCTTTCTCTCCGACAGTGAGCAATCAGTTGCCCTGGGGATTTTGTGTCTAAACCCTTCACGTTGCCATGTGTCGTCCCTCAGGGTTCATCACTGTGCCCCGCGCTTCTTAATATATATGTGGGCCCCCCGACCATTCTAATCTGTACATTTGGCATTTACGCAGTTGCATACGTGGATAACTCTCAAATTGTCGTGTCAATGTCTAGCAATGTAACTGAAAATGCTCACAGCTTTAACATCTGTATGGGCGCAGTGATTGTGTGGATGAATAAAAACAAGCTCAAGTTCAGTTCTTCTTTTTGGCAGGGACACCGCCTTTTGGGACCAATTATGCTGGCCTCAGACTTTGAGCTTCCCTCCTACTCAAATATCCTCAGTTAGGAATTTGGGGGTGATTTTTTATTCTAATCTTTCTTTTAATGCCCAGATAAATAAACTCACCTAATCATGTTGTTTCCTACTAATCACCTTAAGAAAAGTTATCCACTTCTTACCATATGAATTAAAGAAATCAGTGGTTACAGCTTCGGTCCTGGCCAGGCTGGACTACTGTAATGCCTTATATTTAGGCATTCATCAAAGAGCGTTAAAGGGACCTCAAACTCTGCAGAATGCTGCAGCTCGTCTCCTTAGGACGGGGTCCCCAAGTTTGAGTCGGTTTCAAAGGTTCTGGTGGAGCTTCATTGGCTTCCTGTCAAGAATAGAATCGCTTTCAGGGCACTCTGTTCAGCACACAAGGCTCTGCATGGCAGAGGTCCTGACGATCTTAAGAGCAGCTTCTTCTGGTACTCTCCCAGGAGAACCCTGCCCTCTGTCACCTCAAGAACCATTAATGTTCCAAAAGTTAAGAAAATGTCAAACGTTTTGTCTACATCAAATGCCACCTTTTGAAAAATCTTTCGGCACATCTTAGAGTTCAAGCTAACCTGTTCCGTTTCAGGAACTACCTTAAGACTTTGCTGTTTTACTCTCTCCCAACGATATCCTCTTATATAAGCTCCTGCTTCAGTGTCTATGTTTTCTGGCTGATACCACCACCAAGACGCCCTTGTACATTTGCGCGCTGTATAAAACTATTCAATATCAATATAGATTTTGCCTCATTTTATGGTTGTCTGTATGTGCAGTGACTTCAGTTGCCTGGCAGCTCACAGTCTTTTCAGAAGGTTGTATGTATGAGTACTGAGTCTCAGTTGCATGTCATAGAAGACTGAAAATAAATCCACCCTTTAAATGAAAACAATTTATTGCCTAGTCAACCATACCAAAGACTACTAATAGCCCAGATCTGCAGAAATGTTAGTGAAAATCTTCAGAAATGTTTTTAAATTTCTACTGGGAAATGAAAAGTAAAATCAGATTACTGTTTGATGAAGCAGTGCCTAAAACATATTGAGAAAAGTACATTGAACTGAACTCTCTGTGTTTATTTTCAACATTCTTGAACGTTAATTGAAAAGCGTAGGCTCACCTCTGACACCCCCCCCCCCTCCTCTTTGTTCCTCTCTCCCCCGTGGCACATTCTCAATTCAGCTTTGCAATTCCTAATGTCAGTGTTTCTGTTTCCCTCACACTTGTCTTCCCTGCACATATATTATTAGCCTTTCCATGTCGGATACCATAGTTCCTATTTACTCATACAGCTTTCCCTTAACTCCCTCTTTTGTATGTTTGTACCAAACCTCACAAAGGTGCTTGCTGTAGGGGGCTATGAGTCACTTGGTGGCTGAGCAACCTGCAACATCCCTGCAAGGACTTACTTTGCCGCTGTCCACTGCACAGCCAACCTGCAATCAGCTGAGCTGCTGTTAAAATAATGGGTGCCTCAGTCAGCTCCTGTGGTGTTTCTAGTCTGTGTTAAAAGATAGCAATGCAGCTGTGCCTTCTCCCTTTCATTTTGATGTGTCTACACACTCTTGCTCTGCCTCAAAATGTTGACAGAAATTTTGTAAAATGTCCAAAAAGTGAAGGGAACTAAGAACTATGTGTATTTTGGTATCACAGATTTGAACCATCTCTTCTAATCCATTTGCAGCATAGAGATCATAACAACTGTTCATTTCATAAAGGGGAACAAAAGTCCTTAGTAACATGTGAAATATATCTCGCCAAGCGATAGGAGGATGTGACCAGGTTTGCAGCAGGAGTAGCCACTTACATTTTGTAGGTGCTGAATTCCTAGCAGTCCAGGTACTATGCATGAAATAGCTGGTTGAAGGTACGTACCCTTTCTTCTTGCATAGATAAATTAACTCATGTTTCTCTCTTTTCAGTCGGTTGTTCTCTAATTCTATCATCTTATTCACTAAAGGCCGTATGAGGAAATTGATTCTGTAATAAGTAAGAAATGTGTGAATCCTGCATTGTGCCAAGGTGAAGGGTTCTCCAGGCATCATTCTAACCACTCGGTGCTCACTCACTAGCTTGTGCTGCCACAGCAGCCTGCAAGAGCAAAAAGACTTTGGTCTTTCTGCAAGTCCTGTGTAAATTCCACTTTTTGTATTTTTCCTGCTTGGCCTGGGTCCTTCTTTTGTTGTGTTATCCATATCCTTATCTCACTCCTTGGACAACAGCAGCCTCAACCTAGGCTTTCCCACCCATCCAACCTTTCATTTGCTCTGTAGATCCTCAAACATAAACTGTTATATTCCTTTACCTCAAGATGAGGATGTGAGGCAACGGTAACAAGTCATATTTTGAGTACCTCTATGACCTGTTTTGTTTTCAAATTCTGGATCAAATTTGCAGAGTTTGGTTATGTCTAAGGGCAACATGCGAGCTCTTTTGTAATCCTCTGCAGGGCTCTTCCACTTCTAAGGGCATCCTGTCTTGAAATGTCAGTTGTTTGGCTTCAGAATCGGGTGAGCTGCCTGGTTCTGGGGTCACAGTGACCTGTGATTGTGATTTCTTATAACAATTCTATGAGATATATATCTAACATGGCCTTCTCTCTGGGATCCCTAGAACATATTTGCTTAAAACAGGTAAGAAAATATTGATAAATAGTTTTATTTGTTATTAATCAGTATATTTGGCTTCAAAATGTAAAATTAAGATCACTGCAGAAAGCCAGAATTGCGTTTAGTTTTAGTAATCAAATTCATATAATTAATTATATTCCCACACTGTTCATTAGAATTGTAGTTCTCATGTATTAAGTATTCAGTGGTACTTTTTGTTTTTTTCAGTCAAGATTGGATGAATATCACATCAACATGCACAAGCAGGTGTGTGAGCTCATCAGTGATGTGCGGAAAGAGAGTTTGGACAACATTATTGACTTAAAGAAGAAATTTGGTGCCACTAAAGATGACAACACATTGAAAGAAAATTTGGCCACTGTAAGTTATTTACCACTTTCAATAACTGCATATTTGTTGTTCCTTGACAAATGAGATCAAAATAAGAAGTACTTCAACCAGCATAATGAGCATAAAAGGTACACAACACATATATGAAAATCTTATGTTCACGGATGAATTGCGCCACAATAAAACATCAATACTAGGCAAAAAATGTCTGAAGTAATTTAAGTAATCACACACCTTTCTCCTAGCTAGACAGAATTGCATCATTTAAAATTACCATCCTCCCAAAATTCTCTATATATTCCAAAGTAGTCCACTTACTCTCAACAAACAAGAGGTCTGGGATAGCTTTAGATGGGAAGGGAAAAAAACGTGATTGCATAAGTACATCTGTCGAGCTAAGCCAGAGCAGGGAGACCTGGGTACACCAAACCTGGGTTGCTATTATGAAGCAGCTAAGATGTGATATGTAATAGAGAGGTTGAAGGGAAAGACAAATAAAGTTTGGTAAATATTGGACCATAGACTTACTTCAGGCCCTCTGGCAGATATCCTATGTATTTGAAAGCGAGAAAGATGCCGTAATCTGGGGGCGTGGCCAAGCCGGCAAACATGGCGGTCGTCTAGAGCCTGAGCCCCGACCAGCCTGACACAAAACTCGTAAATTATCCTGGCCCTGGGCTTCACTGAGGGTTTCCTGCCCTGGCATTCGGCGGCGGACGCATTGAGCAGCACTCGGTGGCGTTTCCAGCCCTGCAGCTGCCCGGGTGACGGAGCGACGGCCCGGTGGTGTGGCGAGATCCTACAGGGTCCGTTGAGGCCCAGGCAGCCGGGGCCTCGATTTTGGGGCTGCTGGGTCCGGGCGTGTCTGCTGCCGCCGCTGTAGTGGAGAGGAGGGCGGCGCCGGTGCCTGGAGCTGGGCGCCGATCTCCGCCAAGGGTGCTCCTGTGGTGGCCCCTGCGCAGACGACCCCCTTGGGAGGTGCAGCTGGCACGGGGGAGCTCGGTGGGGCCTGCGAAGCCGCGACCTCAATTTTGGCGCTGCCCGGCCTGGATGGGCTCGCTGACGCCGAGGTAGGAGAGACCTGGCACCCGGGGGCTCGGGTGGCCCGAGACCCTCCTGTGCCTCATTGCCTCCCTTGCCCTGGACTGCTGCGGGGGCACACGACCAGACAATTGGTGGGGGAGCGCTGGGGGCGCATGGCCAGAGACTCAGGGCGGAAGGCTGGGGACAATCGGCTGAGTTGGTGAGAACTGCCGACCCTCTAACAGGCCCAGAACGGGCGGCTCCGGCCGGCGCAAGACAGGAGAGACCCTCATTGTGGAGCAGGCTGAGCCCTGGTGGGGCTGACGACGTGGGCCGCTATCTTGAACCACGCACCCATCGCGGCGGCGGTGGAGAGCCCCGGTGGAGGGAAAGGTGCTTGGTGCAGCCCTGCCTGGAGTCGCTGGACAGCGGAGGCCAGTGGTGAGTGACGCACGCCCCATTTGGGTACTCGGGGGTCAGGTCGGGCCCCGGTGGGAGAGAGAGCCCGAGGCGGTGTACGGACAGAGGGACGGTGCGGAGGGTCAATCTGGGCGAGGGCCCCGGTGCGGATTGAATACGCTGTCAGTGAGCCATGACACGAGGAGGAGCCGGCGGGGGACAGGGTAAACAGGGGCTCATTGACAAGTTCACTGCGACGGTGGGACCTGGCGGGCCCTCGGCGCCAGCCCCAGACAATGCGGCGTTGCTTGCCGCGATCACGCAATCAAGGGATATGCTCGACGCGAAGATAGGGGCGGTCGGGGCTGATGTTACCCTCCTCCGGCAGGACCTGAGGAATGCAGTGGAGCGCATTACAGGCGCGGAGACTCGAATATCCGCAGTAGAAGACGATGTGTCCACCCTTAAACGGAAGGTAGCAGACATGGAGAAAGTGCAGAAGGGCCTGGTCCTGAGGGTGGAGGATGCGGTAGAACGGGCCCGACGCAACAACCTGCACTTTGTTGGCTTTCCGGAAGGGTGCGAGGGAGCCGGCGCGGAGGCCTTCATAGCGCAATGGCTGGAGAGCTGGATCCCGGTGGATGCCCTGTCTAGATGCTTCGTGGTGGAGAGAGCCCATCGGGCACTGGTGCAGAAGCCCCCGGTCGGTGGGCGCCCGAGACCGATCATAGCCAAATTCCTGAACTATGCAGATCGGGATGCTATCCTGCGGCAGGCAAGAATCAAAGGTACGCTTACGCACGGCAACGCCACCATTATGATCTTCCCGGACTACACGAGGCTCGTGCAGCAGCAGCGCCAATCATTCCTCGCCGCCAAAGCACGTCTCCGCGGTCTAAAGCTCCAGTATGCGCTACTCTACCCAGCGCGGCTGCGGGTTGTCTACAAATCCCGCACACTATTCTTTGACACCCCAGAAGAAGTGTTTCAGTGGACTGATGAGACGGTCAAAATTCGGCTTAACACCGCCAGGGAAGGAGAATCGGACTCTTCCTCGAGTGGCTTTGCCAGGGAGGGTCTACGGAGTCAGCGTCAGCGGGGCAGGGGATCGCGTTCTGGCAGGAGTTCGCACTCAGGTTCGGCCACGGGTCAGGCCGACCCGACACAGGATCAGCAGCCAGAAGTGCCTTGATGACAGAGAGACATGAACATTGGCTAATCTATGTGCTGTGGCTGGAAGCCCAGGTGCAATGATGATTTAGGCTGGGAGCCCGTCCTGTTCAGTATGGGAGGGTGGGAGTGACGGCCTAGTTCTTATGGGTTGTTACTGGGGGATCCATTGGAGGATGAGGCGTATGCTCCCCTGTTGGGAGCTTGGCCGCCATCTGTCCGTGACAGGTGCTTCCATGTTTGGGAGGTGCAGGTGGGGGGAGCGGTGTTTGTGGGATGTTGGGGGGGCCTTGCTTGCATGCGCTCTGTTGCCTGCTGTTTGCCATGTACCATGCTGGCTGGATGCTGGAACTTCTAGTACTGTACTCGTTATACTGCTCGACTGTCCACTGTTAGGGAGGGAGGGCGGGTAGGCCCCAGGTCACTACGAGTCATGAGCTGGAATGTGAGAGGGATGCTAGACAAAGTTAAGCGGGGTGCTGTGTTTCAATATGCCAAAAGGGTGGGCGTGGATGTTCTTCTGTTGCAGGAAACCCATTTGCTAGGCACCAAAGCACTATGCCTGCAGCGTTCAGGTTACACACAGACGTTTCACTCCGGCTTTACGAGAGGCTCACGGGGGTGGCGATCCTGATACACCGCAGGGTACCATACATTCATAAGCGCACCTGGACAGACACACAAGGTATATACGTGGTGGTGCAGGGGGAGATAGGCGGAGACGGAGTGACTTTTGGTAGCGTCTATGCCCCTCCGCCACTTCAGTGGCCACTGGTTGAAAAGATCATATCCCTGTGGGTTGAGGTGCCTGACTCCCTGTCTGTTGTGGAGGGGGACTGGAACGATGTTGTAGACAAAAGCTGTGAGAGGTGGATGGCGGGCCGGCACGGCGACAGCTGGTGCTAGCGCAACAACAACACGTGTCGGTTTTGATGGACGAGGCGAGGCAGGCCTGGTTGGCTACCCGCAGTCGGGTCTACCAGTGGGGCGACAAGTCCTGCAAAATGCTGCACCGTCTTTGCCAGGGAATCATGCATGCCCAGCCGTTACCACGGATGGTGACCCCTGAGGGGGAGCCCATGTTAGATCCAGTGGAGATTGCGGAGAGTTTCGCCGGGTATTATGAGTCTCTTTATGCCCCCCATGAGTGTTTGGAGACAGATCTTGTTCAGCGCTTTATTGACGATCTCCCGCCGAAAGCCATCTCAGATGAGGTTAGGGACCTGCTGGATCAGCCTCTGACTGACGAAGAGTTGGGTGCCGCCCTGGGCAAACTAAACCCGGGCAAGGCGCCGGGTCCCAATGGATTCCCCAGTGAATTCTTCCGGAGGTCTTCGGTTCAGCTGGGCCCGCTTCTTCGGCCAGTCGTTGAAGACTCATGCGAGAGTGGGTCACTCCCATGGGATTGGCGCCATGCCGAGGTAGTGGTGTTTCTGAAGCCTGGGAGACCCCCGGAGAGTCATGCGTCCTACCGCCCAATATCACTCCTAAATACCGAAGCCAAGATCTTGGCGAAGGCCCTTGCCACCAGGCTCAAGCCGCATATCACAGACTTGATACATCCGGATCAGGCCGGGTTTATGCCGCAGCGGGCCACCCGCCACAACATCAGACGGGCACAGGTGGCGGTATCAGCTTGGAGAGGATTGGGCGAGCCGGCCGCGCTGTTCCTGGCAGATATGGACAGGGCATTCGATTCCCTCAGCTGGACGTATCTCTTTGCCCTGCTGAGCAGCCTGAATCTCGGCCCACGCTTCCTGGCGTATGTCCACTTGCTTTATACTGGTCTTACGGCATCGGTGCGTGTCAGAGGCGCGGTATCTCACTCGTTCCCGGTCCAGAGGGGGACGCGACAGGGCTGTCCCCTCTCCCCATACCTGTTCGCGCTCGCCATGGAGCCTCTCGCGGCATGGGTTCGCATTGATGCTCAACTCAAAGGATTCCGATGGGCGCCAGGTCTTACCAACAAAATAGCGTTGTATGCTGACGATGTCCTGTTTTTTCTCACTGCCCTGGACCGTACCGGGCCGCGACTGCTGCGCATTTTGCAGATCTTTGGTGAGACCTCCGGCCTGTACATGAATCTGGGCAAATCCACGCTTTGGCTGCTGGGTGGACGGCAGAGCGTTGGGGACTGGACATCGGGCCTTCGGTTGGCGACGGATGGGGTGAAGTACCTGGGAGTCTTCTTATCTGAAGATGCTGCTATATCCCGGGAGCGCAATATCACTCCGATGTGGGATCGGGTACGCGAGGACCTGAAGGTCTGGGCGCGGATGTCGCTATCTATTCTCGGTCGGTCTGCAATTTTTAAAATTGTGTCGCTGCCACGCCTGGTGTACCAGCTACAGAACCATCCCCATGTGCTTCCCCCCCGCTGGTTCCGGCAGCTTAACTCAGCTCTGAGCGGATTTTTGTGGGAAGGGGGCGTGGCTCGGGTGGCTCTACGGACATGTTTTCTGTCAACCTACACCGGTGGCTTGGCCACATCGGACGTGCTTTCGTATTATCAGGCGGCGCATCTTCTGGTTTTAAATGACTGGTGGTATGGCGATCGGGGAGACCCGGCTTACGCCGTTGAGAGACACTTAATGGGCTCGGCGTCCGTGCATACGCTGTTGTATGCGGCACCCCTTCGGAGGTCCCTCCCGTCAGCTACGCAGGTGGTTTTCCACGTGTGGAGGCAAGCGTTGAGGCGGACGGGATGGTGGAATATCCTTACTCTGGAGACCCCCCTCTGGCGCAATGGAAGGTTCCCGCAGTTGGATGCCTTGATGGGCTTCGGGGGCTGGGACGCCATTGGCATTTCCACCCTGGGCGACGATTTGTCTGGTGATACTCTTAAATCCTTCGCAAACCTACAGGAGGACTTCGGGATGCCCCGCACCCAGTTCTATAAATATCTCCAATTCTGCCATGCCCTGGCACCCTCCCTGGTTGGCCTGGAGCAGATCCCTGAATTCAGTCCCATCGAAGCGAAAATCTTCATGGGCGAACTGCCAAATAAAAAACTTTCGCGTATCTATCAGACGTTGGTGCGGCACTGCTCCTCAGATTTGGGTGGCCTTAGGGCCCACTGGGAGCGGGACGTCAGGGACTTGGATGAGGAGGATTGGGTTGAGGCCCTCGAAAGCCCCAGAGGAGCGGCCATATCTACGCGCCTGCGACTAGTCCAGTTCAGATACCTGCACCGCACATATTACACCAGATAGCGGCTGTGGAAGGCGGGACTAGTGGCGTCCCCCGACTGCCTTCGCTGTGGGCTAGAGGTTGGTACGTTACTACACACGGTTTGGGACTGCACATCATTGCGAAGGTTCTGGGATGGGGTCCATCGTTGCCTAGATGAGGTCTTAGCCTGGAAGATACAGAGGGACCCCAAACTTGCACTGCTGCATGTCATGGCTGGGGTCTGGGGAAACAGGTATAAACGCCACTTACTGTTGTTAGGACTTACACTGGCCAAATGGGATATTGCGAGAGCATGGAAGGTCCCCCAGGCCCCGCCACTCACAGCTTGGAAGAATGGAATGGATTACTGCATGGGCCTGGAACAACCAGTAATCCTGGCGAGGGGCTGTCCCCGGAAGCATTTTAAAATCTGGAAACGGTGGGCGGACTACCGGGGTCTGGACCTAGACCCGCCACCTGAGGAGGACACCCTCCTGACGACATGAGGACACAGACTATGAACAGTGGCAGTTGGTATGGACCATACATGGCATGATAATGTTTTCCTATGCTATGCGACAGGTGGGTGAACTAAACTTGCACGCAGGGAGGGCGAGGGAGGGGGGAGAGGGTGGAGGGGTTGCATGTTTCATTACATCCTGTGGTACTATCTCTTTAAGAGGGGAGATGTTCATTGTTATAAATGTGACTATAGATACAGCTGATACAGTGATGTTGGCATTTGTCTTTGGGTGACAGAGATGTGCATACCATGTGAGTTCACACAATAAAATCTGTTTTTAAAAAAAAGATGCCGTAATCTATACAGTCACTTAAAAACCTGGGACTGCTTAACTTGACACAAGGTTTACACCGCACACCCCTCACTTATAAGCCTAGTGGTCGGCATAGCAGATTTCTCCCTGGGACTTGACAGGCAGCACTTCCCAGATTGGATAGCCGGGAATGCTGTTGGCTCTAACACAAGATAATATTATTTTCATTTGAGGAAATTAAAACCGCCACCTGGGTGCTGGATAAAGATATCATTACCCTCAACGGAGACACTGGGTCTCCCAATCACAAGTTAGAGAGTCAGCAATATGTCCACTCACTACTTTGGAGAAGTTTCTTCAAAGTCGTAACTCAACACTTTCATATCGAACTTGCTGAGAAAGAGATTTGGCTGCCCAACTAGATCAGAAACAACATATACAGGTTAGAGAAACACTTTATAAAATTGTGTATAGAGGGAACTACACTTCCACAAGTCTAAATACTATGGAAAAATGTGATTGGGATGCTACTAGAGACAATGCAGAGACCCAGGCACTATATTACATGTCCCTCCCAAATTTGAAGGCTTCTGGCCGTCAATACTAGCCATCATAACAGAAATAAAGAACATGGACCTTGACAAGAGCGCAGTTTCTGTTATTCAGGGATCCTCGATAGAGGGTGCATATCCCCTTCCCTCAACTAGGGGAAATTGAGCCTTTCACTTACTATTGGCAGCCAAACAAACAATCTTGGTACTATGGGGCACAGATATGATCCATACTGTGGAACTTTGGCTTCAGAGACTGTGACAATTGCTTGCTAATGAACAAATAGCATAGGACTTAAAACATGAAACACTCATATTTACAAAAATGTATAACCAGTCCTTTCATTCTTCAATATTGGTAGTGGAGGCCTAACGTTACCGAGCAGGCTACAGTATACGTGCTAATAGACCCGATACAGGCAGGAGACTCACGATTTTTAAAGTAAAAAAATGGGCCTTATTTTGGGTGTCTCCCGCCTAAAATTGCCTCTGCTTCAATAGAAGTCAATGAAGGAAATACTTTCTCCCAGTTATTATTTTGTTATTTCCCACTTTCTTCTTCTAAAATGTTGGAATGTATGCTACAGGCCCTCTGACTTTTTGATAAGATTAATCGCCATTGGACACAGACTAGAATCATGAGCTGTTGAGGAGTAAAATGCAATTGGCTCGAATAGAGTCCAAAACAGGAGATGACTCAAGGAGGTGTATAGGTGAGGGGGATTGTTTATTTCTACATATGTCTGGTGGGTTTGCCCACTTAAATTTTTGATGTTCAAATAATTCTAATAATAAACATTGAAACTAAACAAGAAAAATATGAGACACGCTACACATCACAAGCAATGAACTCATTTTATCTTTACTTTTCCATTATTAGTGTTGAGAAAATCAATGACAAAAAAAGACAAAGGTCAGTTACGGATCTACTAGTTCAGTTTCTGTCAACACGCTTTAACTAAAAATCATCTCGGACCTTTGTGCTTCACCTATTCTATAATGTGTAATAAAGGTGGCAGAGTTAGCCCAGTTGGCAGCCTTGCAGATCTCTGACATCATGGGACCTCACAATTCTTCTCAGAGTAGATCATGCCTGACTGGAACCTAGAAACTCAAAACCAGCCTTAGCATAAGCCAAATAAATTACTGTTTTCATCCAATGGCCCAAAGTAGAAATTGAGGACATGTTGTTGGTGTGCCAAAATGACCAAAAATGATTGCACATTTGTCCATATTCAAAAGACCTGTTGCAGTAAATCTTTACTGCTCTTGCTATATCTAGGGATTTTAATTGCTTTTCATGATCAAATCTTTGATTAGACACAAACCTTCGAGAATACCTTCATGTTCCCTCAGAAAAGAGAATTTATCTTTTCTGGCACCCAACTGCAAAACCTAACGGTCTTCTAAGGTTCTCAAGTAAGAAGGAGGACAGTTAATGGAGCCTAATTCTCCTTCCTGGTGAGCTGTCTTCATTACTGCTAAAAAAAATACCTTTAATGGTAGATATTTTTCTGATACCTTTTTTAAAACCTTAAAAGGTGAAGAAAGTCAAGTGGAAAATCCCAAGCTGGAACAAGATATTTTACTTTGGCCATTATATTGAAATTAAATTAAATTAGATTTTCTATTCTATTGATACTATGTAATTTCAAAGGAAATCCATCTAAACTGAAATCAAATCCCTCCTGCAAAGATTGTAAGTTTAACTCCGGAGCACAATGATCCACAACTAGTTCTCGTGGTGTGTACGATTTGGATAAAAATGCCCGAAGATGATCATAGATGTTTGTGGTACATTCTGTTCTGGAAGAATGAACTGACCGATTAATTGTAAATCTAAATTCAAAATCCCTCTCCTCTCAACATCCATACCAACACCTACAGATGTAGAGGGCAAGGGTTCATTGGAATCAACCAGTCCTCTGCTGCTGTCCAGCTCTGGAGAAAACGAAACTACACCCTCCTTGGGCAACAAAGAGGTCTGCTACCCCTTGAGCCCTGTCCCTCTAGATGTTTGCCAACATTTTTGGAGCAAAAGGAATCAGGGGAAATACATGCAGTTGTTCCTCTGGTCATGGACTGAGTAGAGCATCCATTCCAATCACCTGTAGCTCTAGAAACCTTGAGAAAAACCAAGGAATTAGATTGTTGTGATGATTGTCAAACAGTTCTACTGTTAGGAATCTGAACCTTTTGACACATTTCCTGGAATACCGGGAACACCAGAAGGACATTCTAAGATAAAGAAAACACTCAACTCAAGCTTCTTTCCTTTAAGTTATCTCCATGATATAAACTGCTCTGAAAGATGGTAGATGATGCTTTCTCGATGACAGGATCTAAAATGTTAACTGGACTGGAATCCCATCCTAAACTGAAACTTTAAATAAAGCTTGGTTGTTATAATTGTCTGTTTGTACTACCAAATAGACTTGCTGAATGCAAAGGTATAAAGCCCAAATAGCTTCCCAGGCTGCTCTCTTTTTCCTCCAATAGGAGGAATGTCTTATCAAAGCACATGATTACATTTCTAGAGCTGGGATTGTCTGTAGTGTGTCCTCCCATTCTATCCTGCTCTGGCATCCATACTTATTATCACTGGACCCTGAGATAAAAGTGAAATCCCTACTGCAATATTGTTCATGTTCAACCACTGCAGCAGAAAACAGTTAATTTTCTGAGTAACCAGAATCGTTTTGTTAATATTTTCTTATACTAGAACCCAAAACCGTAGGATATGCATTACCAGAGAGAAGTTCTGCCTAACCTACCACAAAGAAGCATGCTGCATAGAAAAGTACACAAATAAAACAAGTAAAATAGTTGTAATATCCTCAGTGCAAAAAATAAACGAATACTTGAACCTCCAGAATATTGCTCAAGATACCTTACTATACTTGAAGTCGTTCCTTTGCCTTAGCCAATTTGTTTTGGAGCAGCTGGAAGAATCTCTGGTGAAGTATGCACGCCCTGTCAGGACGAATGAACACCACTCCAACATCCATATAAAACCACACCTCCATCCAATGTAGATTCGGAGTAGATTATATATGAACTTTTTTTGTTGATCAAAAAACATGATTCTGGAGAAGTAGAACCGTCATTTAAAAATCCTTGAGAGCCTGATCACTAGAAGGCAAGTGAACCAACATATTGTCTAAGTATAGCTGTTCTTGAATTCCATCTGCATGTAAGATAGCCTTTGGGAAATCTCAAGGTGATGCTCACAGCCCAAATAGGAGAACCTGAAATTGCCAATGTTGATCTTCTGTACAAAACCTCAGGGATGTTTGTTGATTCTTTCTGATCGGAATGTGAAGTCATTTAAAGGAGCCTCATTTTCCTAACATGCAAGCAATTGTTATTGCGCCTGACGAGAATACCCACAATGAGGCTCTAACATTTTAAGTCAACTGGAAGATCAAAAGCGGGAGAAAGATCTTTTACTTTTGGCCTCAAAAATGACATTCCGTTCAATAGACAGGATTATGTATTCTATTGATAATTAATTGTTTCAAAGGATCTAAAACTGCTGTTGAGTGTAATTTCAAAGTAGAGGCAGCTAAACCAAAGTCACATCCCATCTGCAAAGATTGGAATGTGAAGATCTGCATCCTGAAGGTCTGTTGACATTAGGAATGATCTGTGTGATACAACAATGGCAGAATTTGAAGTTGGGTTTTCATTTTGAAGTAGATTGAAGTCACAAAATTATTGAAATGATTTACAACTTTTAACTCTATTTCCAGTATGAACATTCCCAAACTTTTGGTGAGCAAAAACACACTATTGAGGACCATCCTGATCTTCATTGTGATAGGGTACTGAATGTATGGGTTTCTTTCAAATCAGTGACTTTGTTTTTTCATAAGGTCAGAGAATTTCTCTTGTCTTATGGTCAACAAATTCTAATAGCACTTGAATCATGACTCATTCATGTACAATGTATTGTATACCCTTCTGACACTACATCTATAACTGAGTTGTAGATTACTGTATTTCTACAAATATCTTTAAAAAAAAAAGACAGGCTGCATCCTCCTGGATCTGACTTCTAGAGAATCCCAGCAGATTTAAGACAACTATCAATCATTATCATTAACTGTGGTAGCTGGCTTCCTCCGGCTTGAAAATAAATATGATTTGCCATTTGATCACATTGCTAGCGACTTGATCATTCATTTGTTTTCATAAAAATCAAAATATCTGGGATGATACTAGAATCATTGAGTATCCTTTTGATTCTTAAAGGATCTATATAGAACTGCTTTTAGTTCCTCATCAAAAAATGTGTTCCATGTCAAAGGCATCCTCAGCAAACATGCTTTATGTCTATATCCTCCTTCCAGCCTTTCAACCATAGATGTTTTGTTGAAATCACACCTCTTGACACCATCAAACATTATATCAGAAGAGCAGGAGAACAATCTTCACCCTCATGGATTGACTAAAATCCTTTACTAAGGATTGAGAAGCACACAGAGGGTATATCTCAGCCCTCATTAAAAGACTAAATATAGCACATGGTTTTCTAAGAGAGATCAGTTTTTATATCAGCTGGGTTAGATACCAATGCAGGCTCAATAATTGCTTTTTGACTCTTTTTGCCAGGTATAGATCAACAATTAAACTCTGTGGAAGACACTGAAAAAGGTGAATCCAAAGAGGAACTTGGAGAGTCAGGGTAAGAAGCAAGAGAGCCTGCTCAGTGTTCCAAGAATTAGAAATAGATTTGACCATCTCCTGAATGTATCTCTGAACACAGGTAGTAACTGCTGGCCTCTGGGACCATGTTTAATTTCTCCATGTCTCTGCTCTTCTCTAGAATAAGGAGACAAAGTATATTATTGCTTGTGTGTGTGCTTCCCAAGGAATGACAAAAACATTTGAGGTCTAGTTCCCTAAATACCTCGTAAAGTCTCTTAATAAGAGTCCCAGAAATATGCCTGAAAACAATTCCTATTGTCTTATTCTGTGTCCTTTGTAAGCATTCTAAAAAACACTGACACTTTCAAAATGCAAAGGAAAGATTCCTTATACAGTTTCCTTCTATTTATAACATACTACATACAATGTTTTTATTTACTAACATAGGCAATCTCTGCTCCACTAAATTCCACGACCACAAAGATAGCTGTTTAGTGTGCTTTGGCTCTTTAATAGGAAAGAAGTTCATCCCACTCTACTTCTTTCAGGGAAAATTAGACTGATAATGAAACTGTGTTCCTAATTGCAGTCCCATGCTCCAGCCATTTTATGTCCGCATAAGACAGACAAAAACCTTAATTTGTGGTCTCCATGAACTAAAGCCAATCTCTCCACACTTTTCAAACATTCTAATATGCGGGCCTTGTGCCTCAAAAATCGTTTATCAGATTATCAATTGCTTCAAAGGCCGCTGCACCACTAAAATAATCATAATAAACATGCATGCCTTCGCATTACAAAAGAGCTCAGAAAGACCATCTGAAATGATGTTGTATACATGAACACATGCACTGCACGGCTAAAAGATGAATTCCATATGTGGGCCCTTACACCACAAGTTACTAACAACAATTGTGTGGTACACATTTTTAATGGCCCACACGCCGGGAACTAAAAAAAAGAAGTAAAAGAAAATAAGTTTAATCCCCACATACTTCTGTGATACTCCTCTTGAACGAGTCACACCCTCTCAGCTTGAATTGAACAAACCAAAAGAAAAAAGTCAAGAACACCAAAACAACAGGATGTGAAAAGTGCATAGGAGCCCTTTCAGAAGGCAAAGTTGGTAGGATTCTATAAAAAGGGAAAAAAGCTTGAATAATGGGATGCCTATCTAAAGGGGATGGAACCTGTGTTTCAGTATCAAAGGTGCAGGAATGCCAAGGGATGATGAAGTAAGTGGTAGTTGACCATGTGATTATTCTCTTTTCTGAGAGTGGCCTAACTAGGGAATCTACTTTCTGGTGAAGTTGCAACCTGAGCTATAACCTTTGTCCAGTGAGATACAATCATGTTCCTTTGCCCATTCTTGGATTATTATTCTTTCTTCTTACAATTGTTAAACCTAGAAAATCATTTTTCTTTTATTGTGTTGATTTTATAGGAGGTGGTACCATTGTTTTATTTCCCAGGTTATATGCATGAGATTCCTTGTACGAAAGCCTCTTCTAGCTGGTATACAGTGTTTTCAAATTGATATGCTTGGTACAAAATAGAATAGAAATTATTGACAAAGTTGTGGCCTCACTGAGCAGTATTATGCTTAATCCACAGTGACTCGCTGTGAAATGCATATTCCTGTCATATTTTTTTTTTTTTTTCATTTCAAGGAGATTTTATTGAGAAAGAAAATTATGCACATAGTAAATCCAAATACATTATAAGTGATACATTCGGCCAAAAGCTGAAAGAAATACAAACATGCGCTCCACTTGGGAAGTGAGGAAACTATCCGGAAATCAGAGTAAAAAAAAGACAATCGATGAGAAATAGAGGATCGATCCCATATAGGTCTTCCACAAGCCAAGGCCAACCATATCACTTTCTGATTTGGGAATGGGGACAAGGGAGGACATAGAAAAAGAGAAAGAGAAGCAGAAAAGTAAAGAAGATAATAGCAGAAAAGATGAAAGGGAAGAGAGGACAGGAAAGCAGAAATAAGAAAGAGAAGGATTCCCACAGGACTAACCCAATCTAGAACACAAAACAGATAATAGCTAGACAGACACATCAACAGGGAACTGAGGAACTAACCCTTTCGAGGAGAGTGTCATATATTCATCCAAAGCCGTCCAAACCCCTTTTGAAATGGAAGGCGTAAGGTGTGCTAGATCAACTGAGGTGTGGGCACTTCGTAAAAAGGAGATCCACGCCCACCACGTATGGTACGAGACAGACGAAAAGGATTTCCATTCCATAAGAATGATTTTAACCGCTACAGTCAAGAGAAGATCTAGTAACTGTAATTCCAAAGGATCCAAGGGGAGAGGGGTCGGAGCAGCCAGGGGACCTAATACGACTAAGGGAAAGGAGAGCTGGAGGTCAATGCTAAAAATAAGAGATAAATGTTGCTGAATGAGTTCCCAAAAAGGTTTAAGTAAGGAGCAGTGATAAAACATATGGGGAAAATCACCGGCCTCCAGACCACAGCTCCAGCAGAGATCATCATCTTTAAGGTTGAGCGAATGAAGACGTACAGGCGTCCAATGGAGGAGATTAATCGAGAAAAACTTCGATTGCATAAGGGAGGGAGCTATTTTATTACGGAGAGCTAATTTACCAATGGATTGCCAAGCTTCGGATGAGATATGGTCCGTGATGTTATGGTCAAAATGACGTGACCATTTTTGTTGTGCAACCGTCTGATCAGGAAGCGAAGTAGAGGACAGAAATTTATATATTTTAGAGGCAACATGACCAGATTTGATCCAGATGTGGAAAAGCGAAATGGTGGAGGAGGATGGGTGAAGACGGGCTTTAGAGACGGCAACCTTGAGTTTAAGAAAGGTATAAAAGTCGAGATTTGTCAAAGAGTGTTTTTGAGCTAAGGAAGAAAACGGGAAGGGGTCTCCAGAGTCACTATACAGATGCTGAACAAGAGAGATACCCTTTGCTGCCCAATAATCCATGAGGGCGGGAGAAATAGTAAGTTTGATTTTGGAGTTTCTCCAAAGAGAAGACCATCTAGTTTTATGCAGTGGAATGGCCGCCCTCCTATCTAATTTCTTGACCGCAGCAATTGTATCAAGAATAATAGAACGGGAAAACAGGATATGCAAAGACGATGTAGTACAAAAAGAGGCAGTAGGTAAAGGCGAAGCCAAATGTTGTTCTATGAGCAACCAAGAGGGAACATGACGTGTTGGAGTAGCGAACCACAACGCACCCTGAGATGTCAAGAAAGCTGTTTGATATTTCTCCCAATCAGGAAAGTTGCACCCTCCCATATCGCAGGGTCGACGCAAATATTTGTATGCTATACGAGCACGTTTGCCATTCCAAAGGAATTTAGATGTTAGAGCATCAAGTTCCCGAAAGAAGGAGTCAGACAATTTAATCGGGAGCATGGAGGAAACAAAATTAATAATCGGCGTGATCATCATTTTTAGAGTTTGTAAGCGACCCCACCATGAGATATGTTTTGGAGACCATGTATCCAAGAGAGTACGCACTTTGAGGAGAGTCTGGGATTCATTATAAACCACATTGGCATGAAGAGTAGAGCAGAAATAGATTCCCAGGTACTTGAGATGTTGAGATTGCCACTTAAAACCAGCCAAACCCATATGAGCAGGAAAACAGTAAGCATTTAAAGGGAACATCTCCGTCTTATCTTTATTTAGGGTGTATCCCGAGACCGCAGAAAACAAGGAGATGGTGTCAGAGATAGCAGGGATGGCCAAGGCGATATCATCCGAGAAAATTAGCACGTCGTCCGCGTAAGCGGCAGTTTTAAGACAATGAGAGCCAAAAGAAAAACCTTTTATATCAGGGTGTAAGTCAATCAGTCGAAGAAGAGGATCAATAGACAATAAAAATAAGAGAGGGGACAAGGGACATCCCTGTCTCGTGCCCTGACGAAGATTAAAAAACGAAGACGTAGCACCATTAACTCTAATGTTAGCTTTAGGTTGGGAATATAGGGACATTACCATTTTAATGAAAGAGTCTCCGAGGTTATGCGCACATAAGACAGCTCGAAGGAATGGCCAAGAGACCTTGTCGAAGGCCTTTTCCGCATCGAGGGCCAAGGCCGCAGCAGGGAGAGGCGATCGCTTGGCAGCACCGATAATATGACAAAAAGTGCGTACATTATCCCTTGCAAGACGACCTTTTACAAAACCAGTTTGGGAAGGATGCACCAGATGGGGAATAAAAGATTCTAACCGTTTAGCTAGGATTTTAGCAAAAATCTTTGCTTCCATATTTAGGAGGGAAATAGGACGGAAGTTTTTAGGATCCGAATGATCTTTCCCCTCTTTCGGGATCACAACAATGGTGGCTTCAGCAGCCGAACCAGAAACAGAGCCATCCTTAACAAAAGAATTAAAGACCGATTGTAACCTAGGGACAAGTGAAGGAAGGAATGTTTTATAAAATAATATTGGATAGCCATCAGGGCCAGGGGCTTTGCCAGAACGGGTGGCCTTAATCGCAGTCACTATTTCTTCAGAAGAGATAGGGTCATTGAGAATAGAACGATCCTCCTCAGAGACTGACTGAATCGGAATTGTTTGTAAAAACTCTTGACATTGGTCAAAAGAGGATTGGTTAGAAGGAGTATA
The DNA here is from genome assembly GCF_964261635.1 of Lissotriton helveticus. Classification (NCBI taxonomy): domain Eukaryota; kingdom Metazoa; phylum Chordata; class Amphibia; order Caudata; family Salamandridae; genus Lissotriton; species Lissotriton helveticus. Next base: position 819,227,014 of record NC_136067.1, on the reverse strand, counting down.
TAATTTATCATAGAAGTCGCGAAACACTTCAAGGATGTCTTCTGTTTGGAATTTTTTAGATCCGGTGCGATCCGTAATAGAAGAGATTTGCGAGGACTTAAAAGAACAGTCTTGAAATTTTAAGGTAGCCGCCAAAAGTTTCCCAGCCCTATTCTTCAATAGTAGCTTCTTGGACTTTTGAGCTTGGACCCCAATATGGGCCCTTTTAGTAACAATTGTATTATATTTGTACTTTAGGCATTTCAATTGTTGTAAGTAAGACGGATCCCTAGAATGGCGGAAGGAGGCTTCAAGAGTTTTAATTTCAGAAGATAAATCTGTAAGTTCCTGTCTGATCGATGAGTTACGCTTGGACATACATTTGATAACTTGACCCCGAAACGTGCATTTAAAAGAGTCCCATAAAACTATGGGGGAAGAAACAGAGCCTTCATTTTCACGGAAAAACGTATCTATATCTGTAGAAAATTCAGCAACCTGGGAAGAGTCATATAGCACTTCAGTATTTAATCGCCATGAGCGAGAACGCGGTTTAGGGACAAAGGATGAGAGCGTGAAGCTGACCGCAGCATGATCAGAGATCACAATAGGGTGTATAATCGGATCAGAAGAAGAGGAGACAAGAGAAGAGTGAACGAGGAGATAATCAATACGAGAGAAGGAAGAATGAGGGGAAGAGAAGAAAGAGAAGTCACTACCAGTGGGATTGTGAAGACGCCAGATATCCTGAAGGTGCGAAATGGAACACATGTTAAGCATTTGTTTGTGGGATTTTGGAGGACGAAACTGAAATGAAGAATTCCTATCTAAGAGAGGGTCCATCGGCAAATTAAAGTCGCCACCAACAATGAGACTACCAGCATGGGGGGTGTTATTCAGAGTGGTGGTAATGGATTTCCAAAAAGTGGGATCATCAGCGTTTGGAGCATAGATATTCATAACATATAGATCGTGCTGACCATCCGACAATTTAGATAACAGCCACCGACCCTCCGAATCGTGAGTAGAAGAAATTATCAATAAACCAGAGGTCCTCGAGATTAGAGTAACAACCCCATTACGTTTGCCAGAGGCATCAGAGCAAGAAACATCCGAAACCCAATCTTTCTTCAGAAACAAGGCTTCTCTATTAGTGAGCTTGGACTCTTGAAAAAGAACCAAATCTGCAGAAAGAGACTTACAATAATCCAAAATTTTCGACCTCTTCACCGGATGGTTCAAACCCTTAACATTGAGGGATAACACATTCAAGCCTGGCATGTAGATAGAGATGGATAAGCAGAAGACGATACTGATAGTAGAAAGAGAAAATACGACCTACAAACAAGGGACCAACCATAAAACAAGAGAAAAACAGTAAGAGCGTGCCTGTGGGAGAACCAAGAGAAAAAAAGAGAGAAAAGAGATGACAGGAGAATAGAAATGAGAAAGAAAAGAGGTAGGAGGGAAGGTCTAAAAAAGACCAACATCATGCAAGGGGGAACGTGGAAAAAGCGAGCGAGGGACCCGTACAGGGAGCAACAGTGGGTAAAAACAGTAGCCCAATTTTAGATTATAACAGCTGATAGCATGAACAATAGAACTGGTAACCAGGAACAAGTATTATTGATCGACATTGTCACAATGTAAAGAAAAAAAAAATTGAGAAGGAAAGAGTGCTACATTGCAGTGTAGGGTAAAAAAAAAAAAAAAAAAACCTTAGCAAACAAGCTAGCTAGAATACGTACAATAATAGAGTATGTATCAATAAAAACTCATGTGAGAAAGAGTCTGAATAGTATATAAAATTGAAGTGAAGAGAATATATATCGTAAAGCAAACCACATATGTAAAGAACAACCTCTAACAGCATATGTCAGAACTATGAAGTGGAAATACAGAAGTAAGAAAAAAGAGATGCATGAGAAAGGAGCTGTCAAAAAAGAAAAAGGCAAACAGCACCGTAAATGAATAGCAGAGAGAGAGAAGAGAAAGAAAGGCATAAGAGAAATAAATAGCAACCCTAATATTGAAGAGAACCACTCCAAACATAAAATACCAATTGCATAGCAGTAGATAAATGTATAATGAATAAGATTAGTAAAATAAGTACTAACACAATAATTATAGAAGGTACAAACTAAACAGTAGATAAATGCAAGGCATATAATATACTCATTGTAAAAAATAACAAAATAAATGAGGAAAGGCAGAACTGTAGAGGAAAAGAATAAAAAAGTCAGAATATAGAAGGGAGAAAGTAGGAATGTAAGGGAGCAGACATGGAGACATGGCGACAGTGAAGAACGAACAAAGAAAATGGCGACAGTGAAGAAACGAACAAAGCGAGAATGTGGATATGAGTAGAGTACAAAAGAAACAACCAGTGGAGAAAGAAAAAGTGGTCACACATAAAAAGAGAAATAGACAGAAAACAGTTGAGAGCCAAAAAGTGTTCCCACCGAAAAAGAAACATACGAAGAAGAGAGAAAATCGAGATTAACTTGAAGAAAAAGAAGACCAGAGTAAGCACAAAGAAAGCAAGAAGGAGGGACCATCAAAGAAGTCAACAAGAAAGAGAACAGAAGCAGGCTTTCAGACAGAAACAACCAAAAACAAACAAGAAACAGTTCATGTTCCCGAAGAACCAGGAGATTGCGAGGTTGCTCTTTGGATTTCCATCTCTATCTCCAACTGGTTGTCCAGGAATGTAGCCAAGTCCGCAGGTTCATCGAAGATTCTAGTGCGACCTTTATACGTGATGCGAAATTTTGAAGGACCAGCAAAAGAAAAAGGAATTCCCATTTCAGACAGACGTTTCCGCAGATTTAGGAAGCCCCTCCGTCGTATAACTGTGTCTCTGGCAAAGTCTTGTGAAATGGTGATACGATGACCTTCCCAGCTGACTTGTTTAACTTTCCTCATATGAGAGAGAATCAGCTCCGTGTGCTGATGGCGGAGAGGCTTAAAAATAATTGCTCTTGGCTGGGTAGCTGCCTTAGGTCGAAACGTTGGAACACGGTGTGCTCTTTCAATCTCAAACTCTCTGTGAAAGGAGATTTGTAAAGTGTCCGGGATCCACTGAGATAAGAACTCTATCATAGAAGAAGCAGCCTTCTCCGAATCCTCCGGAACACCAAAAATGCGCAGATTAGATCTACGATTCCGGTCCTCCTGTTCAGTAAGATCTCTGCGCAATGCCGCCATAGAGCGCTCCAAGTGGGTGAGAGATCTGGACTGCTTGTGCATACCATCCTCGGCAGAACTAATTCGTGTTTCTGTGGCTGACACACGAAGAGAAAGGGCTTTAAATTCATTCCTGATAGCAGAGACCTCCACTTGTAACAAGTCTGTGTTAGTTTTAGTTGACTGCGCAATATCATGTACCTCGTTAAGGCGCGCCAAAATGGTATCCAGCGTTGAAGCAGTGTCTGCCTGAGGAGACTCGGGCGACGGAGAGAGTGATTTGAGTCTTTTCAGCGACGAGCCCACATCTTTTAAGTCTTTGGCGGTCATAGACCGATTCATAATTGCAGTTGTGAGGTGAAATACTGCAAGAATACCACTTGAGAAAAAAAGGTACCCAGGAAGTGCGCAGAATGACACAGAGAATACTAAGTGGACGTCCACGGTAGTGTGTGCCAGGATATGGTCGCAGCAGAGGAATGCACAAAGCAGGGAAATACAATAATAAAACAGCAGGAAAAAATATCAACTCTTTATATGGCAGAAGTGCACTGAGAAAAAAAGACAGTGCGTCAGCAGCTTAAAAAAAACCAGCCAAGCAGCAATGAAATACGGAAAAGAAGATACAAATGTTACCAGAAAGAAGCCTCATGACAGGAGCACCCTAGGAAGCCAGGCGACGCTGCAAGAGTGTATCCATAGCGGCGCCTCTGAGGGAAAAATGACAGGAACGTCAACAGCGAGAAAATGGCGGCCGCTCGTCAGGAATGCGAGCGCAGTTGAAAGGTGCGGTGGAATTCATATGTCCGGTGAGCCAAATCACAGGAAAATAGTCTCATGCAACTCCCCACATGCTCCGCTGGAGAGGTGTGCCTTTTCCGCGAAGAAGGGCAGCCAGAAGCGGAGAAAAGCTCTCAAAGGGCCGAACTCGCTACGGAGCTCAAGCGCGACCCGCCATGTAGAAGCGGCGCGCAAGCCACGCCCCTATTCCTGTCATATTGATCTAAGATATGCAAGATTTTTCATTTGCTTTTAAAACAAATTTCAGAAATGAGCAAATAAGATTTTTTGTTGGCGTTGTGAGTCCAATAAGATGCAAGCCAAATAGATAATGGACCTGTGGGTGTTTATAAGGTACACTTCTTTATCACCCACAACTGAAGTTTGTGTTCAATAGTAGGGGCTTAACTGAATAATGGGATATAAAATATTAGCTAAGGTTGTTCTGGAAAACTACAATAGAAATGGAGAATACTCTGGAGAATACACATCATAAGGAGGATGTTGACTAGAGTCTTGAATTGTGAGTATTGCTGCTCGTAAACACTGGATCCCAAACACAGCACTGTTCAGGTAATTGCAGCTGAGGATGGCAATATTCCCAAATGTCTCACACATTAGATGACACCTGTTGAAGGACTGGTATTGTGTTAAATGCAGGATCTCTAGCCATGGTATCAGGGATAGTCAGAAAGGACAAGGGGGTGATGTTAAACTGGCAAGGAGCAGGTTTTGACATTACAAACATCACAACTTGACACAAGCAGTGCCTCAATTACTTACCAGTTATCTTCATTACTCTAAGTCCCAGTCTTCCTCGTCAAAGTCCTACAAACCTGCCCCTACTATCCGGTTGGTTTTGACCACAGGGCCACTGCAGTGCTTGGTTTTTCAGGAAGTACGGTAGGAGGAGTCTCTCTTTATGACCCCCAGTGAGGTGGTGGTGACATAGGGCCCGATTAGGATTGCGGTGAATACGCATCCTCCGCGCCGGCGGAAGCCACCGCCGGCCCGGAGGATGCGGATTCACCGCTGCGGTGAGTGAAAAGACCCCCCCGCCAGATTAGGATGGCAGGGGGGTCATTTGCGGATGGTAAAACCGTCCGCCGCTTTTCCGCCAAGCTCTAATATGGTGGCTGTGTCTATCAGACACCGCCAGCCATATTAGGATATGCAGTGGGATATGCCTTTCCGTGGCGGCAATGCCACCACGAAAAGGCATACGGTCTTTTCTTTGGGGGCCCGTTGCGGGCCCCCAGGGTGAAGGGGGGTGGGGGTGCACATGGGGGGTACCTATGGTACCCCCCTGTATTTGCATGCACAAAGCGGCAGGCACCGCACGGTGCCTGCCGCTTTGTGCATGCAAATGCACTGCATGCAGTTTTAACAGTGCGGCGGGCGCTGCAATGTTAAAAATACAGGATGTGAACGCCAGGGTGGCGGTCACATCCTAATTAGCACGGAGGGACCGCCGCTGCCCCTGCGGACGGTCCCTCCACCTAATAGGGCCCTAAGTTAGGAAATGAGGTAAGTAAATCCTATCTGTATAAGGACGTCAATACCATGACATGTGGACTGGGAGAAGGAAGATAAGGAAGATGGGAGAGGAGACAATAGGAAGGGACACTTCCAAGATGTCTTTCTGTCCCTTGTGGCATGAATGTACCTGTGTTCTGACACCCATCTCTTCTTGCTAGCACAAAGAGCTCCAGACCCTGCGAGACGAGAACTGTAGGCTGGAGGAGCTGCTCTGCAAACTGAAAGCCCTTGGAACCTGGAGAGAAACCATCAAGCAGGGGAAACTCCGAGCCCAGCTGAGGAACGTGGAGGCGGTGAGCAGAATCTTGTTTCTTTTTTACATACAGTTTCGCAGGTGTGAACTAAAGAACTAAAGAAATACATTTTGGAACCACTTCATTCACCCACCTCCAAATACAGAAGTCTTCTATGTTCATTACTGCTGTGAACCCCCTGAATATCATTTAATGTCCTCTCGTTTTTGTCCTCACTTGTGCTACAAATACGTGAAAAACCAAATTTCATATATTTTACTGAATTTTAATAGTTTTTTTATACATCATGTGTGCTTTTATACGTGTAGTTGTACTGTATAAAGGAGGCTGAAATGCATATGTTTCATTAAATAGTATGAGTTGACAGCGCACAAGAACTTTCAGACCCATCTGAGGATACCCTGGGGCGTAGGAAGGGGGGTGCCATGGGTGCAGGCCGCCCCGGGTGTCATCACTGAGAGGGGGTGACAAAATGGCACAAATATGTGTTTTAAACACATATTTTTGCTTTTTTGTCACCCCCTCAGTGATCACACTTATCACCCCTGGCTTGACAAAATGGCAAAAATATGTGTTTTAAACACATATTTTGTACGTTTTGTCAAGCCGGGGGTGACAAGAAATTTTCTGCACTAGGTACCACCTGACCTTGCTACGCCACTGAGGATACCTAATGGGTGTATAGTTGCTCATGGTTTTTAGGTGCAAAGCCACAAGCGTTTACCTCTGTCCATGTTGAACATACAGAAAAAGGATTAATATAGAAGTGTATTCTAAGTTGCACTGTTATGAATTTGCATGAGCCTAATATGTGAGTATTCTTGCTGGATAATCCATACAGAATGACACACAAATATATATATATGTGTGTGTGTAAATATATATATATAACTATATATATACACACACACACACACACACACACATATATATATATATATATATATGTCACAGCTGAGTGACATTATCCTGTGGAAGCTTTAGGCGCTGAAGACGGCACTACAACAGCCAGAAATGCATCCGCCTTATACCTGCAATAAAGCTTCCAAACGTTTCCCCTGGGTCTCTGCTCTCTTTTCCAGGAAGGAGAATATACCGCACATTTCAAGCGTCAGCCTGAGACGCCACCGCAGAGTACCCCGCCTCACCTTGGGTTAGGACATCACAGGCATTGCTGTTCTCAGCTTCTCGTCGAACCAAAGATATTTGGATGGTCCGTCACCCGCCCCTGGATGCAGAAAGAATAACGGCAGTTGCGGGGTTATTCCAGCCTCGCTCTGGGCTTCAGGCACTGCCCTCGTCGCCCCTGTCTAATGGATTTCCGCATTTGGTGGCTGAGGCGTCATAGGGGAGCTGAGGAGGCTTCATTGTGGACATACAAGCTGCCTAACAAAACACCACATTTTCGTTTTGTTTCATGGACTCACTCTGCTTCCATCCGCACTCAAGCACAAGGGAACCCACGTTTTTTTTCCACCCCCACCGCACCAATCTCATCAGCCCACCAACAAGGGACTCTGGGACATGTAGTCTTTCCCACCACGCGGGATGCTGCACAGGTGTGCTGTTACCATCGCAATTGGGGGAGGTGCAGACTCGCAACTCCGGGTCTTAAGAGAGGCGGATTCCACAGCTGAGTGACATTATCCTGTGGAAGCTTTAGGCGCTGAAGACGGCACTACAACAGCCAGAAATGCATCCGCCTTATACCTGCAATAAAGCTTCCAAACGTTTCCCCTGGGTCTCTGCTCTCTTTTCCAGGAAGGAGAATATACCGCATATATATATATATATATATATATATATATATATATACATATATATCAATATAGTCCAAGTACACAGGGCAGATTTCCGAGGTGCAACCCAAGCACTGTTCGTAGAATGAGTCTGCCGAGCCCACGTTTCCAAAATAAGTTCTCCTCACTAATACATTCTCAGCAAAGACGTCAGCACTCTAGGAGTTCATGTGACAATTATTTTGATACATAGCACCAGTGCTTAATATGAGGTCGGGGTGCCGGTGGCACCCCTTGGAAGGAACTCATATTTGGTTATAAGCTCTTTTTGTTCATCAGACATTAACTTTGAACAAGAGCATGAAAAACAAATGCAGGAGAAGAGAAAGCTATTAATCAGTGACAAAGTGTTGGATTTGTCTTTGTCTTCATTGTCACCCCCAAACATTTTGCCTTCACACCTCCTGTTTTTTAAAATCTCAGGACTGTCTGCACTGTTCCACTGTTAACCAGTGCTAAAGCGCTTGTGCTCACTCCCTAAAACATGGTAAAATTGGCTTACACCTGATTGGTATATTTAATTTACTTATACATCCCTAGTAAAGTGGTATACCATATAGCCAGGGCTGGTAAATGCAATGCTGCTAGTGGGCCTGTAGCATTTATTGTGCGACCCACTTAGGTAGCCCCTTTAAACATGCCTCCGGCTTGTCATTACAGCCTGTGTCCAGTTTTAAACGTCAATTCGACCTGGCAAAATACACTTTTTGCCACGTCCAAAACTCCCTTTTTAATTCATATAAATCACCCCTCAGGTAGGCCCTAAACAGCCTGTAGGAAAGGGTGCATTGGATTTAAACATATGGACATGTACAATAATGTTTCATAGGTCCTGGTAGTAACAAATTAACACATTTGTTTTTCACCACTGTGAAGCCTATCTCTCTCTTAGGATAACATTGGGTTACCTTATTAAATTCAAGAATCATTCCTCAAATAGAGGATCCCTTTTCACACCCAACAACCCTTACGATGGAGATTCCAGGAAGCTCATGCATGCGTCCGGCATATGTACATAACCTGCCCTGAGGAAGGCCTTCGTAAAAAATTCTTTAGGCCCACTGAGAAGGTCAAAACACGTTCATGTATATACATAAGTTATGTTATGTTATGTTATGTTAGTTGTACCTATAAAGCGTACTGTTACCCTGGGGTATCCTGGCGCTGAGTACTGGCAGCCTGGGGAGAGACAGGGAGGGAGAAAAAACATGTTTTCAAACCCTTGCGAAAAGAAGCAAGGTTTGGCACATTTCTAAGATGGAAGGGAAGTTCGTTCCAGGCTTTGGAGGCACAGTAGAGAAAACGTCTACCTCCCCAATTCATTTTCTTAAAGGTGGAAGTTTGGACTAATTTGGATCGCGAGGAACGCAAGATTCTGCTTGGAGCATACCATGTGAGTCTGGTTTTAAGAAATTCCGGACCAACCCCGTTAACAGCCTTGAAAATGACACAAAGTGCCTTAAAGCAGATCTAAGTGGGATTGGGAGCCAATGCAGTTTCTTGAGTTCTTTAATCGAAACAAACCTAGAAGTTCCTGTCAGCATTCTCGCTGCCGCGTTCTGGGCCAATTGCAACTTGTTCATGTGTTGTTTCTGAACATTAATATAGAGACCGTTGCAATAGTCCAGACGGGAAATAATGAGTGCAGTGATGACCGTCCTTAGGTTATCTGCTGAAAGAAAAAATTTGATTTTTTAAATGATTCTGAGGACCATGAAGCATACTGAGGTTACCTGATTCACTTGGTCTCCCATGAAAAGTTTGTTGTCCACCATGATTCCCAAATTCTTAGCTTTCCTAGAGAGTGTAGGGCATGATCCCAGGTCCTCCGGCCACCAGTCTGGGGTCCAGACTCAGGGATTATTTCCAAATTGCAGCACCTCTGATTTAGCTGAGTTGAGCTTTAAACAGTAGGACGACATCCAGGTGGAAATCGAGCTCATGCAGTTGTGGAACCTCTCCCCGCCTCCCTCTCCGCTCCCTCCATCAGCAACAACACAATTTGTGTGTCATCAGCGTAGGAGGTGAGCTGGAAGCCAAACGACGGAATGACACTGGCCAGGGGTGCCACTTAGATGTTAAAAAGCGTGGGGCTCAACGCCGAGCCTTGTGGCACCCCACAGGGGAGTGAGAAGGGTTCTGAGATGTTTCCATCTAGATCCACCGTCTGAACTCTGTCTGACAGGAAGGAATGTAACAGTTTCCATGCTGAACCCCTCGCCCCGATATCCGAGAGCCTATTCAACAGAACCTTATGGTGCACCGTATCAAAGGCCGTGGATAGGTCCAGGAGGATTAAGATGGCATTTCCTCCCCTATCCACGGCTTCTCTGATTTCCTCGGTTGATTTATTTAGCGCCAGTTCCGTACTGTGAAACGCTCGGAAGGGATTTATTCCCAAAGACAAGTAGAGACATGGTCAAGTCCTGGAGAGTATTGGCACCTCCAAAAATCGATTTATTTCATCTCCGACCACCTAAGCCCATATGGTAATTTAGGACCTGAATGCTGAGGGTAACAAGAGGTCCCTATCAGTTTGAACTTATCATCCAGTGGTTTATGTTGGTCACTTTCTCACAAGGACCACTTCATGTGAATATATATGTTGACACTTGTATATGTTAAAAAACAAGTCATTCTGTTGTAGCATGTAGTACTGTTGCATTGAATGTATGTCATGTACTTCATGTGATGTTCATGTAAATGTACTCCTGCACGTTGTTTGTATTGACTCACATTGTACATTTGATTTGTGGTGTGTTCTGAAGTAAAGATACCCTTAGAAAGAGGCACGTTTAACTGTTACATTTGTGTGTTTGGGTTATGTACATACCTTTTTTCTTAAACATGCTGGATTATGAATCATTGTTTAATGTTACAAGTGTGTGAGGATAAGCAGGTAAAAGTACATGAAATATTAAGCAATCGTCATGGATGAATGAGACACGTAGTAATAACGTGGTCTCTTTTACCGTAAAGGAAGATTAATTTATGATGTAGGGGTATACATATTTTAATACATAAGGTTGATCCTCGGCCCCTATTACGGCAATGAGATCACTCCGCATCACAACAAAAACCTTTAGAAAGTCAGCATTTATTTCATCCTAACTATTTGGTGCCTGCAACATGTTCCTGTGTCACAAGACTACATATAGTTAACAGTTGGCCTTTGTGTATTCCTCACAGACAGCCAAACAATAGAGGAACTGGGTATTAGCAGCATGGGCCATCCTGGCAGGATGGGAGTGGAGCTGTGCACAGCCCCACTTGCACTTCAAAGCATCTACTTCAACCCACATGCAAAGAACATCACATTAGTCTTTTGTGGGCCCTGACATGCTGGGACCAGGACAGTGAGACAGTGTTAGAAATTGGGTTACTGGTTGACTGGGATATGAGCCTTGATCAAGCAGCAACCACAATCCTAGTCAGGGTAAGAGGCATGCAAGTGCAAAAAAATTGATGAACAGAATGCAAAACAAGGTCAAACATTCATCCCAGTACAGAGATCTGGTCCTAAATCCATAGTTTTTTGCTCCCCATGCCATTCCAGTTTGAACCAAGCCATATGCAAATCAGTCTTGGCCCTGCTCCCCAGGGGAACAGTCCAGCCCGAACTGCTAGGCCGGGTCCTCCCTGGACTGTAAACAAGCATCCTAGGACCAGTTTCGGGGTTTCACCCCTCATCAGCCAGGCTAGCTTGACTCCAGTGGCATGGAGAGCACAGGACCCACGTCTGCCAGGCCAGGTCCTCCCTCGTAAAAGAAAGATGGATTTAACCCAGTTCTCTTAACAGGGGGAGAATGTTTGAATCATTCAGCATTCCATCCATCATTTGTTGCAATTACACTTTTCACCTTAAGTGGGATAGGTATGTTCAGACGTGGGCCCCTTGCTCACTGTGCCAATGGATTCAACCTAGCCTGGCTGATGAGGGGTGAAATACCTCGAAAATGGTCCCAGGATGCTTGGTCAAGATTGATTTGCATATGGCTGGGTCCAAACTTAGGTGGCATTGTGGGCAAATCAATCAATCAATCAATACATTTGTAAAGCGCGTTACTTTCCCGTGAGTGTCTCAAAGGGCTGGGGGATGGGGGGGTTGGGTGCTGCTACTGCTCGAACAGCCAGGTCTTGAGTAGCCTCCTAAAGGTTATTAGGTCTTCGGTTTGCCATAGGAGGACGGGAAGGGTGTTCCAGGACTTGGCTGCGAGGTAGGAGAATGTTCTGCCACCGGTGGGTGCTCTCCTGATGCGGGGAACGGTGGCGAGCGCGAGGTTAGCGGAGCAGAGCTGGTGGTTTCGGGGTGTAGAAGCTGATCCGTTTGTTGAGGTATGCTGGTCCGGTGTTGTGGAGAGCTTTGTGTACATGGGTGAGGAACTTGAAGGTGATCCTCTTGTTGACAGGAAGCCAGTGCAGGTCTCTCAGGTGGGGTGTGATGTGTTTGCGGCGAGGGATGTCGAGGATCAGGCGGGCAGAGGCGTTCTGAATGCGTTGCAGTCATTTCAGCAGCTTGGCCGGGGCTCCCGCATAGAGGGCGTTTCCGTAGTCCAGTCTGCTGCTGACGAGGGCATGGGTGACCGTCTTCTGGTGTCGGTGGGGATCCACTTGTAGATCTTTTGGCACATGCGGAGGGTGTTGAAACAAGAGGATGAGATGGCGTTGACTTGCTTGGTCATGGAGAGTGTAGAGTCGAGGATGAATCCCAAGTTGTGTGCGTGGTCGGTGGGTGTTGGAGCTGCTCCTAGGGCGATCGGCCACCAGGAGTCGTCCCAGGCCGAAGGCGTGGAGCCGAGGATGAAGACCTCCATCTTGTCCGAGTTCACTTCAGACGGCTGTTCTTCTTCCATTCGGCGACGGCTTTCATACCTTCGTGAAGGTTGGTTTTGGCGGTGAGAGGGTCCTTGATGAGTGAGAGGATCAGTCGTCGGCGTAGGAGATGATGTTGAGGTCGTGCAGTCTGGCGACGTGGGCGAGTGGTGTCATGTAGATGTTGAACAGCGTCGGGCTGAGAGAGGATCCTTGGGGTACGCCGCAGATGATCTTGGTAGCTTTGGATTGGAAGGGAGGGAGGCGGATGCTCTGTGTTCTGCCAGAGAGGAAGGAGGTGGTCCAGTCCGGTGCTTTGCCTCGGATTCCTGCGTCGTAGAGGCGGGTGCGCTGGCAGACAATGTCGAAGGGGGCTGACAGGTCCAGGAGGATGAGGGGGGCGGTTTCGCCGTTGTCCAGCAGAGGCCTGATGTCATCGGTGGTGGCGATGAGGGCCGTTTCGGTGCTGTGGTTGCTGCGGAAACCGGACTAGGATGGGTCCAGGATGTTGTTCTCCTCTAGGTAGCGGGAACGGGAGCAGGGAGATGGGCAGGTCCTTGGGGTCTGCTTTGGGCTTCTTGAGCAGGGCGTTGATCTCGGCATGTTTCCTAATCTCCGGGAAGGTCGCAGTCTCGAAGGAGATGTTGATGGCTTTGCGGAGGTGGTGTACGATGGTGGCGCTGGCTTTGTTGAACATGTGGTGGGGGCACGGGTCTGATGGGGAGCTGGAGTGGATGGTGCTCATGATTTTAATAGTATCATCGTCGTTGATGTTGGTCCAAGTGAGAAGAGGGTTGCCGTGGGTGGAGGCCGTGGGGTCAGAGGTGTTGTTGGCTGTGGTGGACGCCTGGTTGTCGAAGCTGTCGTGGATGTCTGCGATTTTGTGGTGGTAGAAGGAGGCCAGGGAGTCGCACAGGTCTTGCGAGGGTGTGATGTCGTTTGTGCTGCCGCTGGGGTTGGAGAGTTCCTTCACAATGTTGAAGAGCTCTTTGCTGTTATGTGCGTTGTTGTCGAGGCGGTCCTTGAAGGAGGGCTTTTTGGCAGCTCTGATGAGGTGATGATGTTGGCTCATGGAGTTCTTGTGGGCTGCTTGGTTCTCTGGGGTCTGTTCGTGGCGCCATTTCTTCTCCAGCTCTCGGCAGTTTTGCTTGGAGGTCTGGAGGTCCGCGGTGAACCAGCAGGCAGTCTTGTTTGTGCGGCTGTTGGAGGGATTCTTGATCGGGGCGAGGGTGTTGGCGGAGTCTTCGATCCAGCATCTGAGGTTGCTGGCGGCGGCGGCGGGGTCGGTGGGGTCTGTGGGTGGGCTTCGGGAGGTGTGTAGTTGGTCTTCAGTGATTTTGCTCCAGCAGCGGCGGGGGATCTGTTGGGCGCGGTGGTGCGTGGTGGGCTTCATGAAGGTGAAGTGGACTCGGCGATGGTCGGTCCAGGGGAGTTCGGTGGTGTGGCTGAAGAAGATGTGGGAGCTTGCGGAGAAGATAGAATCGAGCCTGTGTCTGGTGGAGTGGGTGGGAGTCGTGACAAGCTGTTTGAGTATGAGGTTGGCGAGGTTGTAGAGTAGGATGGTGGAGTTGGTGTCGTTGTTTTTCTCGAGGTGGAAGTTCAGGTCCCCGAGGAGGATGTAGTCCGTGGACGTGCGTGCGTGCTGACAAAGTCGGCGATGGAGTCGCTGAACTCTGGTCCGGGGGGCTTGTAGATCAGAGTTCCTCGGATGGTGGTGTTGGGATCAGTGTGGATCTGAAAGTGAAGGTGTTCGGTGATGTTGAGGGTGTCGTCAGAGTTGGTTGAGGCCTTGAGGGTGGACTTGTGGATGATGGCGATTCCACCTCCTACTCCGTTGGTGCAGTCTCTGCTGGTGATCTTGTAGCCATCCGGGATGGCTAAGGCGATGTCGGGTGCCGAGGAGTCGTTCATCCAGGTCTCTGTCAGGAAGGCGTCATCCGGGTAGGACCTGTCGAGGAGGTCCCAGAGTTCGACGGCGTGTTTGCGTTCGGAGCGGGTGGTCGCGTCCTGTCCTGGTGGGTGGATTGGTGGGTCTGTAGCTGGTGAAGTTGCAGTTCCGGCAGGAGAAAGGTCCAGGGTGCACTTTGGGGCGACCTGGAAGCAGGAGTGTGCTCGTCCAGTGTTGAGTGCATGGAGGGTGTTGGCACCGTAGCAGAGTCGTGTGTCCTGGTGTTCGCGGGGGCCAGGGGTTTTGGAGCTGGGTGCGGTCCAGGCGCGGATGGGCGCAGACCGGCTTGCCTTAGGCGCGCCTTCGGTGTGCCAATGGCTCCTCCGCTGGCGGAAGGGGTGGTGGGAGGGAGGATCCGCTGGGAGGTGGTGAGCGGACGAATGGGAGCGGGGAGGCGGGAAGCGGAACCAGAGAAGGGACAGAAGGCAAAAAGGGCCCAAGAAGCAGGGGGAAATGAAGGGAGAAGGAGAAAACACACACAAAATAATACCGTTACAAAAATGGCAGCAACAGTAACGAGCAGGCAAAAAGCAAACCTAAGGCCTACCACTGGCCACCAGGGTTGAGGCGCAGGTGGTAGCCTGCGGGTGGAGGTGGGCCTCGAACGCACAGCAGCAGCTGGTCTCCAGACACAGGCACAGACAGGTGGAGCTGCGCGGCGTGGGGAGCTACCTGCCTGGAACAGGGTCAAGGGTCTCAAAAGAATAATGGATTTAACCCAGATCTCTTGACTGGGGGAGAATGTTTGAATCATTCAGCATTACGTCCATCATTTGTTGCAGTGACGCTTTTTGCCCCAAGTGGGATAGGTATGTTCAGGCGTGGGTCCCTTGCTCACTGTACCACTTTATTCAAGCTAGCCTGGCTAAAGAGGGGTGACATGCCCCGAAACCGGTTCCACGATGCTTGTGTCCGGTCCAGGGAGGACCTGGCTTGGCAGTTTAGGCTGAACTGTTCCCATGAGGAATAGGGTCAAGAATGATTTGCATATGGCTGGGTCCAACCTGGGTGGTGTAGTGGGCAAAAGAACTACGGATTTAACCCAGATATGTTATGTTATGTTATGTTAATTTCGATTTATATAGCGCCAAATCACCGACAGGTCTCTTAGCGCTTGCTTTGGGAACCCGTCCTGGCTTTCCCTGCGAGATAACCCCTACTGGGAATCCCCAAGGTGAAGATTAGCCATATCTTGACTGGGGTAGAATGTATGAATCATTCAGCATTCCGTCCATCATTTGTTGCAGTTACACTAAGAGGCAAGCAAACCGTAAATTATGTGCTCACCCTCTGGTAGCATGATACAGAGTAGTCAGGCTAAACTTACAGGCAATGTGTAAAGTGTTTGTGCAACATTTCAAACAGTAAAACAGTGAAAGCACCACACAAAATGACCCAACACCAGGTTTAGAAAAATAGAGTAGACTTTAATAAATAAAACAAGACCAAAACAACATATATCTAACAAGGGACACAGGGGATAATGCATTTTAAATTTCTAGGGTAAAATAGCGCAAAAAACACAAAGCGCCAACAATGGATATATGTTTGTTGCACACCAGGGCAAAGTCACAAGTTCAGGCAGAACGCAATGGAGTGCGGGCTGGCTACAGGGACCAAGTTAGGCTTGCTGAACAAAGTACCTTAAATCCTGGTTGCAAAGTGTTGCATGGATCTGAGGCTAAGAAGATTTGTGCAACTAAAGCAAGGTGTTGGTTCCACGGTACGTTGAAGCTGCGGTGCGAGGTCATGTGGTGTCATATAGGATCCAGCTAATGGGTCTTGTGATGCGAAGTGCTGGCGTCAAGTCAAGGATGCGGTGTGCAGCTGAGGCGATGCGTCAGTTTCGATGAGCTGTGAGGATGCGATGCAGACACCGTCATTAATCTGCTGTTGATGTGGGATGCGAGGACCTGGGTCGGAAATTAGATGAGTCCTCCCTATGTCCTTGAGGCTTCAGATCAGCAAGCCAGCCAACTAGCCCTCGGAGTCACTCTGGGTTTAAGAAATGCAGATGTAGTCTCACGCAGGCAAGGAGGGCAGCAGGCAGTAGTTAAGCACAGTAGCGTGGCAGAATGACAGTTCTTCCAGAGTAGCAGTCCAGCAGAGTAGCAGTCCGTCAGCAGCACAGCAATCCTTCATCCTGGCAGTGTATCCACTGGTCCCGAAGTGTACTGAAGTGGTGGTGTCTGAGGTCCAGTACGTATATGCAGTAGTGCCTTTGAAGTCTTAAAGACTTCAAAGACAAGCCTTAGAAGTGAACAGATGTCCTGCACTGTCAGCCATGGTTCCAGAATAACTAAAGGGGGTTAAGGAGCCCTTTGGGGACAGGGCACAGCCTATTCAGGTGTAAGTAAGGCTGGGTCCAACTTCTCCCTCCCATCCTGTCAGGATAGCCCACTCAGTTACACCTAAGCTCCCATTGTGTGTGGCTGTCTAGATGAAATACACAAATCCCAACTGCCAACTACACCCTCTCGTGTAACCAGAGACAGGCTGCAGACACCAAATGGCTAATGCAAGAAAAATCCCAACTTTCTAAAAATGGAATTTTCAGAATTGTAATTTAAAATCTGATTTCCCCTTAAATTAGGATTTTAAATTTCGGATTCCAGGAACACCAAACATGATGCAATCATATCTTCCAATTTGGGAATTACGCTTATAAAATGTAATAAGGTAATCCCAATGTTAACCTATAGTAGATATAGGCCTTGCAGTAAGGAAAAACGAATTTAAGAGTTTCTTACTAATAGGACATGTAAATCTTCAAAGACCATGTCCTGCTTTTTAAATCCATTCAACCCTGCCCTCTGGGCTGTCCAGGGCCTACCCTAGAGGCAACTTATATGCGTTAAAGACAAGGTTTGAACCTGGCAAGAAGTTTAACTTGCCAGATCGGTATGGCAGTTTGAAACTAAACACACAGGCTCTGCAATGTCAGGCTTGAAACATGTTTAGACGGCTACTTATGTTGTTGGCACAATCAGTGCTACAGGCCCACTAGTAATATTTAGTTGACAGGGACTAATAGATAAATTAAACATGCCAATTCTGGGTATGCCAATCAAACCATATTAAGGGGAGTAAGCTGAACCACTTTAGCTCTGTTCAGCAGTGGTAAAGTGTGCAGAGTCCTAAGGCCAACAGAAGTAAAATTGGAGGCGAGCAAGTAAAGCGTTTGAAGGGAAGGCGATATGGAAGACGACCCTATGGCTCTCAGATCTAACAGACAGGAAATTGAAGGCACTTCTGTGGGGGGAAACTCCAAACGTTTCTTCAACTTCAAAGCTGACACCAAGTATAAATAGTAGTAGACACTCAGATCCACTTCTGAACCTGTAGAGGATTCACTGAGGACTGCCCTGCTGTCAGTGGCCTACAGTGTACTTCAGTGCACAACCCTGCTGCATCAAGAGGACTTCTCTGCTGCCTAAAGCCTGCCTTGGTCCCTCAGAAGACTGCCCTGCTGCTTGTCTGCTTGAACCCAGAACTTCCAGAGTGACTCCAAGGGCGAATTGGCTGGCCTCCTGATCCAAGCTTCAGGGATAGAAAAGGCTTCAACTCTCTTGAACCCACATCTGGACATGCACCTGAGTGAGCCCAGACCCTCCAAGTGGTAACCAGATAGCCTAAATACAAAACTTGGGCAAACGTTCAACCAAAAAGTGCTTTGAGAACCAAGAGGAGACCGGGTCCAACCTGGTCGCTGATCTGCCCAAGGTGCATCGTCGGTCAGCATGACATTGCAGTTGCTCGTGCTAAGCTCTTCTCTGCAGTAGCAAACATCCTGTTCATC
The DNA here is from genome assembly GCF_964261635.1 of Lissotriton helveticus. Lineage (NCBI taxonomy): Eukaryota > Metazoa > Chordata > Amphibia > Caudata > Salamandridae > Lissotriton > Lissotriton helveticus. The sequence goes on along the minus strand of NC_136067.1, from coordinate 819,208,918 downwards.
GGCTTCTAGCAGAAGGGGTATCATCTGACTGCATGGAACCCTTGTCGGCTCCAACCTGTAGCTTTGTCTCGCTGGGGATTTTTGATTTCCATAAAAGAGGCTAAGTCTGAACTTAGAAATCTTTACCACAAATTTGTCCAGCAGCTAGCAGACGATGATGCCCCCTCTCGGACACTGCCATCTGTCTTGCCTTGGTTTTACCTTCACAGGCATTTTTCTTCAAAATGTCTTCAAAGTCCGAAGGTGAACAAAGGCTACTTTTTGTCTCCAAACCGCACTCCATTGCAGTCGCCATATCTTCCGATTTTGCCCCGGTCTTGCTCAATTCTGTATCCGTTGTTGGCGCTTTGATCTTTAGCCTCTATTTTTCACCTTAAACATTTATACAACCAATTCTACTAATTAGGTTTTTGACATTTTGGTGTCCAATAATTCATTAAAATTGACTCTTTTTTCTAAATTGGTGTGGAATTTTTCTTGTGTTGTGTTTTCGCGTTATTGCTGTCTGAGTGCTGCATTTATACTTTACATGTTACCTCTAAGTTAAGCCTGACTGCTTTTGCGCAAAGCTACCAGAGGGTTAAGCATAGATTTAATTTAGTGACTTTTTGTGGTTCACCCTGACAAGGATTTTGGCTATTGCTTGAAAAGGGCATTCTTAGATCGTCCAGGACCGACAGCAGGGCAGTTTCAGTGCTGTTGGCCAGTCGAAAGAGTACAGATGGTTAACTTATGTCTCTAGAATTTTATTTGTAAAAGGTAAAATAGGTATTTCCCAATAGTTTGAAAGAATATCATGATCAGTATTTTGTTTCTTCAGCAAAGGAACAATATGTAACTTTTTCCACTCAATGGGAACCCTTGCATTAATGAAGTAGCCACTACAAACCTCCAACTGAGACTGTAGGGGAGCCGATACAGCCTTGCTCAATAATTTTGGAGGAATCTGGCCCATTGGGCAGCCTGATCTAATAGATACAGAGATAGAAGAGAAATGCTCCAGAGTCAATGTCAGTGTGGGCTTTAGGTCACCCCTTTCAACCATTGGCTTTCTTCTACCAACGTTTTTCAGGTATTAGTTGAGACTTTGTCAATCACATCCTTGCTCAGACTCAGGGGGTATTCATCTCTTACCTGTTGGTATTGACTTGACGGGTGTATCTTTCCACCTCAACTCTATGGGGAGCTACATCTCTCCCTTCTGGCTCTCTCCACTGTCTCTCTGTAATGTGCTGGAGCTGCGTGTGTTAGCACTTTAAACCCAAACCTTTAGGCTTTGCCAGGGCTCCTAGTGTGCATGATGAACAGAGTAGTGCTGTTATCCTGTCACCTGCTGTTGTGCTTAAGCATGTAGCGGAGCCAAGAGGGCCTAGGGCTAGACGTATGTCTGCAGATACCACAACTTCTTTAGGGATTTGCCTTATCTCTGGGATATAATTGTGTATTTCATGATTTTACCAGTGCCTTATGTCAAAGTCCATTTTCCTGTTCTCATTTTGCATTCCAGGATATTGTTTAAATTGTCTATAAAGCATTGAATCAGTGGCACTGTTTGCAATATAGAGACATAAATAGATCATGCTCCCTCTCCCAAATACTTTTTCCAACCTGGAACTATGATCATCATTCTTTTACTGGGGATACTGGCAGTGCTTAATTTGTAATATGGTAAGTGCACAGTAATACTCAGGATGCCACTGCAGCTTACACCATCAATTGCCCTGCTTGCACTGCCAATGTCGGTACCAGCACAATTATAACCATCACACTCTTCAAGAGAGACAATTTAGAATACTACAAGCCACCCATAGCTATAAGAATGGCCTGTGTAGCAGGTATTTTTAAACTGTATTGCACATTGTGTCGTTTCTGTGTTCCTCTCAAAATTAGACAAACTGCACAATGTCGTGGACAGTCATTAATGTCAGCGTTCAGAATTAAGTGCCAGTACCGAGCACTGACAATCACCAGCTCAAATTAAGCACAGGACCCTGAGTTGACAGTAAACATGTTGACGGCAAAACAGACATAAAAGTGTGATTTATTGTGACTTTACATCATGAAATAGAAAAGAGTACTATTTTTATTCCTTCATGTATAACAGCTCAAATTAAGCACAGGACCCTGAGTTGACAGTAAACATGTTGACGGCAAAACAGACATAAAAGTGTGATTTATTGTGACTTTACATCATGAAATAGAAAAGTGTACAATTTTTAATTTTTCATGTATAACAGTGTGGTTATGACAGTGATACTTGCTCTTCCTCAGTTGATCAACATCTTTATAACTCACCCTGGTTTGCCTTTTTTTCACCTTTATACTGAACTGGAGCGCACAAGGAACGTCAACAGCTCTGCATGGGTAGAGACATGCAAGCTAAACACAAAAGAAAGCAACTCACAAAGAGAGTCGAAAAACACAAAAAACCACACTTGCACAGGGATGCACTAGAGTTTTTCGGCCATGTTCCTCTGGAAATAGCCAGATGTCTTTTCCATTTGGCGCAAGGAAGGTAAAGAGATATCAAAACAGCAACTGCTGATTAGTATAGCTCCCACTGACACAGTTGTACGTACCATGACCCTTGTGGGTGTTGTTGTTCTAGCATGCTTGCCTGAGGACCTCCTATTTATCATTAAATCGTGGATCAGAGCATGGCCCTTGTAGAGCGAAGACTTTGTAGCTTATGTAGCGTGTGGTGGACAGGGTACTCTCAGTGGCGGCTGGTGACATTTGAAAGTGGTGGGCGTAAAAATTCTGGATGAGTGGCTGGTGGCGAGTAAGCATAGCGAGCGCGCCTCAGGGTCATAAAGAGGGTTAGTTCAGGGGAGTTCTCCCCATGGGAATTTTATTTAAAAAAGAGTGGGCAAACAGTGCATTCTCAAGCAAATTTGAGAAAGCAAGAAGGTTACTGAAGCATTTTTGAAAGTGTAGTTATGCAGTGGTGTCAGTTTGTGAATGTGACATGAAGTACCACATAATCCATCTTATGATGCATAATCGGCAGATTTGAACAAAAAACGAATTTGTTTCTAGCTCAAACAGATCAAAAGTAACGAAAAACATGGCAGAATGTGTTAGTTCTTTTGAAAGGGGGAAGCCCATCTCAAATTTTGACTTGTCATCGTTCAGCTGCTTATTACTGTATGTGGGTGGTGGTAAACTGGTACTAATAAAGTGAAAGCTTTCCCCAGGCAGTTACCATATGTAAAGACCCTGAGTTCACACACACTGCACTTCAAAAATTAAATAAAAACACTGCCTGCTTTCCTGCACTGGGCAGATAAAACCAGTGACACTAGCACCTCTCACAGGGCCATGATCCTGCTATCCACCTGCAGCCCTTCACCCCCACTCTTGTGATATGTGTAAACCATATGTACACTACTCCATGATATGGCTACTGGGCCAGGCAGAGAGCGGCCCAGCCCCACGGCGGGTATGGAACACTGTGGGACAGTGGCAGCATGCCTGGCCTGTCTGCTGGTGTACATGGGTGGGTGCCATTAAACTATTTGAAACCGGCTCCATTGTGCGCCTGCCAAAATGTATGCATTACCTGCGACAATAAAAGCCAGGCCACAAGCCTCGGGTAATCCTTGCAAACACCCACTTTAAACATCACACAACACAACACCACAGGAGCTGACCCCTCTCTCATCTTGTTCACAGACCCTTTGGGCAGTTTTAGCCGCGGAGTGTGTCATGATCATCACTTGAAGAATTCACCAATAAGCACACACTGCTGGGCCCAGAAATAGCTTCATTGTTTTGCTCTGAATGGGGGTTGTTTAAAAAGTGACACCGTTGGGAAAAACAATTAGCAAAGCTATCAGAATCGTGACGGTCGATATATTCCCGCAGCAACAGATCTTGTAGTACAATTAACCATAACATGCTAGGCACACTGCGGCACTCTCCTCTGGGGGGCATTAATCAGCACAGTGGCACAGGCGCACCTTTTAAAGACCGTGAGATTAAATGACCCACAGCAAATGTCAGGGGTGCCCGAGCTATTTTACACCACAACATTGTGTTATCCCGAGTCCAGACAATCTTATTACTGAAATCTACTGGGCTTCCACGGTAGTAATTCATTGCTGGCAGGGGTCGTTGCGAAGGGTGCAGGTGCTCAGAGATAACTGACGTCTGGTGGCCAGCCGGGGAAAAAAAAGAGACGAATGTGATTTGAAATTCAATTTGCATTTTTTACACCTATGGGGCTTAGATGAAGAGACTGTGTTGGTCTACGCAGGGAAACAAGTACGTGTAAAGACATTTTCCACATATTTTGCTCCTGATTCTGATGTGACCCAAAGGCTCCTACCCGTTTCTCGCAAGATAAAGGTGGGTCTCCGAAAATGCCACGGTTTTTAAGATTTGAAGAGAAGACGTGTTTTTCATTGTGGGCAATCTTATCGCAGCAATAATACATTATAATTTGGCTGCTTACTTATGACCTTTTTTCCATAAACCATGGATGGATCTGTCGAGGGAAAGAATATCGACCGTCGCCGGACCCAGATTCTTCAAAGGCTAGAAGAGCCGCTGTGCTGCCAGGGCCTGCCAGCTATGAAGAACGATCCTGCGCCAGGTTCGAAATATAAATAACTGAATGTGTCACTGTTAAATGAAATTTAAAAACTTACGTTTTCTCATACTGTTGAGACCGCCATCCGTCAGCGCCGCATCCTGGGACCTTCGACCTTGGCGCCTTCGCGGAAACCGTTACCCCGCCCTCCGTCCTCAGCCAATCCTGGCGCTGGAGCAGCGCCAGGATTGACACAGGGCATGGTTGCTTTCTGCCCGCCTGCCCATTAGGAGAGCGAGGTTTCGCTCTTCTAATGGGCATGCGAGCAGGCTCAATTGCGCATGCGTGGGCAAGGCTGAAAAATGTGCCTTCGTCCCCACTCATGCGCACCTGTGTGCTGCTGCCTTATGCCTGTCAGTCAACATGACACAGGACAGCCCACCCCCTTCAGACTCTGAAGGGGGTGGGCGGTCCTGATTCATGCTGACTGACAGGAATTGTCCCTCGGGCCTCGGCGTTTTGAACTTGAGAGTTTACTTAAGTTCAGAGCAGTACCCGAGGGAGCTGCGGGTGCGGGCGGGGGGGCAACGCCCCAACGCCCCTAATGGACGCACCGCCACTGGGTACTCTTCCACAAACTCTGCACACCCCCTGCCAAACTCTACATGAGACCTTTTTTTACTTTCTGTAGGTAACGTAATACGAAGTACAAATTAGTGCCTTTCACTACTTTGTGTTATGTCGATTTGTATGGCATAACTTATCACGTGTGAGGATATCCGGGTGCTGGAGCAGGAACGTAGGTCCAGCGCCCGGATGATCCTAGTTGAACAGGCCAGGTCTTCAGTTTCTTGCAAAAATGGATAAGTGGAGTAGCAGTTCTGATATGTTCAGGAAGTTTGTTCCGGTTCTTGGGGGTGATGAAGGAGAAGGCGTGACCTCCTGACTTGCTTCTGAGGGTGCGGTGGACTTGTGCGAGGGTAAGATAGGTGGAGCATGGCTGTCTGAATGGTTGGTAGAGTTGAAGTCGATCATTGAGGTTTGCTGGTCCAGTGTTGTGGAGGGCTTTGTAGGCAAGGATTAGCAGTTTGAATTTGAAACTTTTCTGGATGGGTGGTGAGTGCAGTTCATTGAGACAGAGAGTGCTGTGAGCTCTTCTGGATACATCTAGGATGAGTCTGGTGGCAGTATTTTGTATGGTCTGGAGTCTTTGTGTGAGCTGGTTGGAGATGCTGATGTAGAGTCCTTTGCCGTATTGAGCCTACTGGATATGAGAGCATGGGTGGCCGTGCATTTTGTGTACGTGAGGTGCCAACTGAAAATCTTGTGAAGAATTCTGAGGATGAGGCAACAGGATGCAATCACAGCATTGGCCTGTTTGTTCAGCATGAATTCGTGGTCAAGCATGATGCAGAGGTTTCTGGCATAGTCTAGGAGTGTGCGGAGAACTTACGTCTGGTAGCCACCAGGGGGAGACCCAAGGGGAACTCTTGTTCTAAAATCAGGATCTCTGTTATGTCTGTGTTGAGTCTAAGGCAGTTCTCCTGCATCCAGGTGACGATGTTGGACATGAAGGATGTGAAATTGGTCCTGGTGGTGTTGTTCATGTCAGTGAGGGAGAGGATAAATTGAGTGTCATTGGTGTAAAATACAATACTGAGGCTTGGGCCCTTATGATATGGGCGAAGAGTGCCTTGCACAAAAGGCTGCAGAGTCCCTAGAGCAGTATATATGATAATTTCACATCTTTCATGTTTTCAGATACTTCAAGCCATTGAGGCAGTATAAGTCAGATGTAATACCATGTCAAAATATGTATCTTTTGATAAAAATAGAGCATTTCACACCAAGCCCTAGTCACTTCTTTCCTCTGCACAAAAAGTCAAATAATCTGCTGCAGCGCAAAGTGTTTTAAAATCAGTAGAGATTTATCACTTGAGACTATTTCGTTCTGAAAGCGTGGAAGGAGAGCTTTGCCATAACCTTACTAGCACTTCCATCTAGCTTGCTACCAAATTTTAACAAGGGTTGACTAGAAATACCTAAAGAACTTCAAATGTATCTTCTATCAGTATCAATAGAGTTTGTTCCTGGACACCAGAGGGTCAGGGATTTTATTTCTACTACGCCACTGTCCCTCACAAAGGTTAGGTATATTATGTACCTCTATGATTTGATTCAATTTCATATTCTGGAATTCTTCTATGTTGTAAATCAGATGCTAGTGGTAATTCAAAAATGAGAATGGATTTGCATCATTGACTTTCAAGAAGCATATGTCTTAGGAAGTGCCTCCGTCTTCCTGTAAGTGAACCCTTATCCTCACATATGCCTTCCTTTTGGTGAACTCAAACAGAATATTTACAAATGTTCTACTGACTATAGCAACTGAACTGCTTTTTTTCAAAATTATAATATTCGAATTGAATGCAATCAACACAAGTACAACTTGATGTCATCTGTAAAGCTCCGTACTCTTTGCTACATTAAGGATGATCAAACTTCATCTTTACTTTCCTGAGTACTGGGTTTAACATCTGATACAAAAAATAATAAACCTCTCTCCTCATAAATTTAGCAGACATCTCTTCTCAGATATGTAGTAGCCCCATCTTGGTGAACTCAGGAGAGTATTGCACTATCAGGGTTCCTTTTCCAGAATCTCTCATCCCAGCTTTCTGTTACCACAGATTTTATCTGGTATAAATGAGGTAACCACTACAAATAGGACACGTGTATTCTGAGCTCATGAATACAGTGGCTGCATATCAGTCATCAGTTGCGAAGAACTGCAGTCACTTTTAATTTGCCAGGAATTCTTTCCTCCCTCAATGAATAAAAAACATTTATAAAGTGCAGCGCCTGCTTCCAAAAAAAGTGTCCCGGCCCTAAAAACCAGCAGGCAGCCGGCAAACAGATATGGTTAGACCTCCCTAAAAAGAAAAGTTTTTAATTCTGATTTGTAGGAAGAAACGGCCAACATATCTTTCCTAACAATCTCTAGGGATACATAAGCAACGTTGAATGGAAGAGTTAAGTTCACTGCTTGGAGTGTATTCCCTAAATCTTCTCTGCAAGTATATTGTTACTCTTTTTGTGCAGTGCTCTAAAGTGATTAACCTAGCATTAAATGAAATCTTTTGATTCATGGGAAGCCAGTGCAACTGTTTCAGATAACCGTGTGTTGAGTGCCTATTGGGGCAGTTCAGGATCAGGCGAGCAGCAGTGTTCTGAACCAGATGTAAATTGTTTAAAAGCCCTGCCAAAAGCCCTAAATAGAGCATATTTGTGTAATCAAGTCTAGTGATTACAAGGCATGCACAACAACTTTCCTAGTGTAGCCGGGTAGAAATTTCAGTGTCTTTTTTAGCTACTTGAGAATCGCAAAATATGCAAGTAATTGCTCTTACTTGTAGTTTAAAGGAAAGATCGATATCAAATTTGATATATAGGATTCTTGCTTCAGATTTAGGAGTCTGAGATTTTCCAAGGTTTTTATTCCACAATGTTCTGTTATCCAAGGAGATGAAGTCACCAAAAATCAGAACTTTGGATGTGTCTAAATAAGTTTAAGACAACTGCGTTACATCCAAGTTGCAACAGACAGCTGCAGAATTGCTCCACAACCAAGTTTACTATCTGCTGAAATGCCACCACCAATTGGGTATCATCTGTGTAGGAGACTACATTAAAGTCCCATTGTTTCACTTCCCTTGCCAGAGGAACATTTGGATGTTAAATACAGAGATAAAGCAGAGCCCTGTGGGACACGATAGCTACGTTCCTTGAAACTTGATATGAACGGAGGGATATATACCGCCTGCTTCCTCTTGGATGGAAAAGACTAAAAATAGGGTTTGTCTGTACCTACTGTCCCTACCTCATCCAACCGCTCCAATAAGATCTCATAGGAGGCCATATTGAAAAACACCTGAGAGATCCAGGAGAATAACCACTTATTTTTTCCGATGTCTAGGTAGTTTTGATTAAGTTGGCTACCTCAAGAAGAGCAATGTCCGTACTGAAACCTTGTTGATATATATATTGGGTATGAAGCAGAATCCTTTCTATGAGTTTGGCAAACTGTTTATTTACCAGCAGCTTCAACATTTTCCCCAGGACTGAAAAAAGGAGATGGGCCTGAGGTTACTCAAACACCGAGGGTCTGCGTTGAGCTTTTTTAAACGTGGGAGCACTAAAGCTTTTTTTCCCAGTGGAAGGAAGTGTACCTAATTTCATAAAACACTTAAACGAGGAATTCATCTGTTTGTTTATGGATGAAATAGCACTTAAGAATACTAGGTGAGCAGGGGTGTAGCGGTGAACCTAAGCTAGCTTCTGGTCGCTTCTGAGTAGGCAAGAGAGATTTGCTTCAAAACTGCTAGTTCATCTCCCACTTTTTTTGGGGGGGCTCATTAGGACAAGGACAGATGGTAGAGGCTGCACTGTCCTTAACCTTGACCATACTGGAGTAGATACTCTCTATTTTGTCCTAAGAATAATTAGAGAGATTATCACGCAGAGCCTTTATATTTTTTTTTCCGCCTTCAGGGGTAAGAAGTTACTGTACTATCCGAAATATCACTTTAGCAGAATTATCTGAATTGTCCATTTGCTTAGAGAAAGCATCAGCTTGAGCCTTCCTGATCTTTTACCAGAAACCTCTAAGTACTGGTGTGTAGGTCACCTTGTCTTCAGAATCATACATATTTCTCTTTCTATTCTAAGTGTTCACATTGGTATTTTTCCACCTGTTGGTGCGATGGGAAGCAAGCTATGGAGGAACATTTTCATTTTGCTGGACCACTTTTTTATAGGCACTAGGTGGTCTAAGCCTGTAATAGAAAAGAGTTGAAAGCACCAACGGCATCATCCTAACGGTAACCCATAGTGTAGTCAGTAGGCTATAGGATGTTTGTCAGATAAGTGTCCGAAATTTTGTGCCAAGGTCCTATATCAATAACTGACCCAGGGAAGGAGAAGGAATATCCTGGATGTCCAGCGCAAAGGAACTAGCAGATGGTCTGACCAGGTCATTGGATAAGGGTTGTCTGTAAAAAGAGAGGGAAGATTGGGAAAAATAAATCAACAAAGAAGAAGTGGTTTAAAAATGTCCTTATAGTATCACAGCCATGTTCTCCCTCAACGGCATGGAAGAACCTAATTTTGTCATCTCCATCATCTTTTAGTGTGATTGTGTGATTATTCCATTGTGATTGATATAACCTTTGTGAAATCGGTCCAGAGAGTTAAAAACGCAGCCACCAACAAACTTATTAGGTTTTATCTTGGTCCATACAAATTGGAACTCCTTCATAAAAGGTAGTGATACCCCAATTAAACCCATTTCTAACATAGAATGGCTTCAAAGGCGGCCTTGGTTCTGGACCCCTCTGCAAACACCTATGCCTAAATTGGAATTCTGAGTTTTATGGAATGTACTGCACCTGGGAATTAGGGGAAGTGATAAAGTCCTTAGCCTTTTGTTAAATGTTGGCAGGTCAATACCGCTGGAATTCTAAAGGAGAAATGAGTACTGTATTTACTGTCACAAGCAGATTTTGGTGCAGTAAGTAGCAAAATCTGCATGTTATTCCCCCAAAACTCTGAATAAGTACAATTTATCACACCTGATAAACTCCGAACACTGGGGAGTCTGATTTTTTTGGGTGTATTACATTTCATCATTTGTTCAATCCACTAATAATCAGGGCTCTTGTTTTCTGTGTAGGCCTACCAAACAGGAAGATGTTAGGTCTCACTAGAGAATGCCTTCCACTTAGATTATTCAGGGAAGACAATTATGCCTTTCCTCCCGCATCAATCATTCAGAATACAGCATAGATGAAAATGGATAGAAGCAATGTATCTCGTATTCTCATATCACAAATGTAAATGTAAATGTACAGGAATTTATATAGCGCAAAATCACCAAGCGGTTTCTAAGCGCTTGCTTAGGGAACCCGTCCTGGTATTCCCCTGTGAGATAACCCCTGCAGGGTATCCGCAAGGTGAAAGCCAGGCATCCCGCCGCGAGGGGCCGTTTTGGAGATTAAGCAAGCTATTGCCCAGAGTCGCAGAGTGTGAACCCATGAATCGAGTAGGCACCGGAGCGAGAATTGTCAAGTCCATGGACATTTTAGGACTCAAGACCCCGCCGAGCTGGGAATTGAACCCTGGTCCCGGGCTGACCTCTGCTTCCAGGTCTGCCTCCTCTAACCAGTGAGCCACACTTCTCCACCTTCTCACAAGCATGGCCTCATCAATTTCGGTGCTTGTTCATTCTGTTTCTGTCGCAGAATATCTTACTTATCCTCCCTCAGGTGTTCAGTTGTAGGTGGCAGATCTCTACACATTTATTCTAAAAAAATGAATCGTTGAAAAACTACCTAGCACATTTTTTAACATCACTGAAGAAAATCTAGCTCTAGCAGTCATACATGCTTCTAGGAAGGAGACAACCAGGACACAATGTAAATTGAAATGCATACCCTGTTGTATCTGGGATCTGTAAAATAAGATAAATCATGTTTTGATTACAGTTAACAATATTCAGCTTAATATCTGTGGCCTTGAGGTCTTTCAAGGTTAATGTAATCACTTCCTTTCTTCAAATGTGACCTATTGCTCCATGATATATGCTATGTACAATATATTGTACAAATGCTACTTCAATGAGCTTGATACTGTCTGTAATCAGCATAGTACAGTATGAATTTCATTGTTCATTACATAGGGATGTGAGCACAAAGCACAGATCCAAGGGAATAACATCTGTAGCCTCTTCGGGCATTGATAGAAGTGCTGATATTGCATTTGCAATAGTTGAATGATATCACGAACAAAGGTAATTCCCCTTTTCTGTCTTTACACTTGCCACATGCGTCCATCAGGCAAACTGGTGTTGTCGTATGTAGTTTCATTGCCGAAAGGTTTTTGTAAAGTACATTTTGAGTGCAGAATCAACTAATATCTTCATATTGTTAATTAAGTGGATTTTGTGTCAGATTTATTGCCAATTCTTGGCACAAATATTGGTAGATTAGTATAGTTTGTACAAAGGATTTTCCACTTGCATCAGGAAATCCTAAATCAGCAGTGATTGCACTTCTGGTGCAAGCAGACATTTTACAACACAGCTAACTCAATTTCTCTGTGCACACTTCTGTAAATCAGTTCTTCAGTAATATATGTATATTTCTTTAATGAGAAACAGGCTGCCAATATGTCAACAATATTCATGCTTCTCAAAGAACGCCACTAGATTGGCTGGAGACATTTTACTAAGCAAAAAGGAGAAACATTTTGATGATGCATTTCTCCTTGCACACAGACTTTGAAACTCAGTTCAATAAAGAATCACAGGAGACCCAATTCTCCTGGCAAAATATTGAAAACCTATCTCTTTAATATCTGTCGTGTCGTCTGCCTGACCCTGTCTGAGTACAGGGCAGGCGGAAACGGACAGGGAGGGATCTGGGGGAACAGGAAGCAGTTCGGGGATAGCAGCCAAAGAATAAAAACGTGTTAAACCCAGCTCCTGCCACGAGCGTCATTGGGGGGGCCAGAACAGTACTCTGGCGACGAGAGTGGGATGCACTGACCCACCGCTTCGCCCCCTTCCCTATGAGGACAGTGTGTGCCTGCAGACGCCGAAATCGGCCTGGAAAGCGCGGAAAAAGTGCAAAAACGACGCGATCACGCTAAAAAACGGCGAGCCACAGGGGTGCCGGCAGCAACAGTCAGCCGCGCGCAATAGGGTGAGTCTGAACAGTGACTATCCTTGTTAAAATAACTGCTAGAAGTGAGAGCAGTCTGTGAGCAAAGAAGACCTGTGTCCCCATTGGAGGCCATTTTGAAGTCAGGCACCGGGCATAAGGTTACATTTGCTCCTGCTACGGCAGCCATCTTGAGGTCAGGCAAGTGCATAAAAAAACAAAAAACTCACAGAACCCTGGAAATTCACAGAAATAAGACGTAACAAGGCCAAGGGAACTCACATAGGCACTCAAGATGCCTGGTGAGCCAGATGCTTCGTGCTCAGAAGCCACAGGGTCCACCCCGCCAGCCCCGCAACCGCACCCGCACCCGATGATGATGGGAGTATCATATCTACGCCCGCCAGAGCCCCTAGAACTAACGTCTGGAAACAGCATGGGGCCGAAATGGAAGAGTTGGGCAGAAGATTTTGAGGACTTTATGACAGGGTCCCAGGTGCAAGACTCCAAGCTGAAGCTCATAGCATTACGAAACCTGATAGGAAAAGACATTGCGCAGGTTATCAAAGAATTACCCGCCACCACTGCCATTTCATATGAGGAGGTGAAAGGAGCCCTGGATCGGAAGTTCCTACACAAACGAAACCTAGACTACGAGCGGTACACGTTCAACCTTGCATCCCAAGAAAAGGACGAACCAATGTGCGACTTCATCGCTCGCATTCGGCGGCTAGCACGGTATTGCGAGTTTGACGCGTTCAACACGGAAGACGCCCTACGACTGCGTATTATTGAGGGATGCCAATCGGAATCACTGCGCTGCAGATTGCGGAAGAAACATTACACACTCGAAGAGATCGAAGAACTTAAGCGTATCAACGATCAGGCTGAAGACCACACCAAGAGAATGGAAGCTAGTAAGTCCGAGAAGAAAGAACAAGCCTTTTGGATGCAATCACACGTGGACTCAAAACGCTATTCTGACCGCTGCAAGTCGGAGAGACCGACGCAGAAGACCCGAGCGACTTCATCACGTCATGGAGCCCGAAGCTATCACACAGACAGGCCTGTTTCAAAATGCTATAGATGCGGTCAAGACTACCCACACTCGGGACAATGTCCTGCCCTAGGACAATGATGCCATCGATGTGGGAGAGAAAATCACTTTGAAGCATCCTGCCCAACGCGCCAGTCAGAAACAAGGACAGCCAAGTCTAGTTCAGAAACCCGCCACCACGCCAGAGCAGTAAGGGGGAGGGAAAGTCGCTCCTCCAGCTCGTCGAGGTCAAGCACTCAATCAACTATTTCACGTAAATCTCGGAGATCAACGTCTCGGAAATCGTCCTCTCCCACGCCTGTGTCACAAGACAGAGACGAATATGTCTGCATGGTGTCTGATCCCAGATTAAAGAAGTATACACGACTGAACATTCAAATAGGAAGTCACCCGGCCAAATTTGTCCTAGACTCAGGAGCATCGTTAAATTACATCTGTGCCATGGAATACAACAGCATGAAGCCCCAGCCAAAACTAGAACCAGCTACTGTTCGAGTCTACAGGTGGATGTCCAGAAAACCCCTACCCTGCCTAGGGCAGTTCCGCACGACTTTAACCTACAAAAACCGACAGATCCAAGCACATATTCACATGATTGAAGGTCCCGATGCAGCAGACTGCCTATCTTAGCTTGCCGACAGCGGTGCGCCTCAAACTTGTGGAACTCTTCTACACCGTAGATGATTCCCCGGATATCGTCAACAAATTCCCAAACCTATTCAAGGGCCTCGGAAAGCTCAACCAATTCAAGGTCAAACTACACATTAATGAACTGGTGTCCCCGGTAGCGCAACTCCACAGAAAGGTACCATTCCATTTACAACAGGCAGTGGATGAAGAACTCCAAGACCTACTGCGGACAGACATCATTGAAAAATCCACAGGGCCCACTCCATGGGTGTCCCCGATGGTTGTCGTACCCAAGAAAGGTCAAGATAATGAGGTACGCCTCTGCGTTGACATGCGCGCCCCGAACACAGCCATCGAGAGGGAGAGACACCCTGGGCCTCACATCAGTGACATGATTGCTCGTCTCAATGGAGCAACGGTGTTCTCAAAGCTGGACCTCAACAAGGGATACCACCAATTGGAACTGCAAGAACAATCCCGTTATATCACCACTTTCACCACCCATCAAGGTCTATTCCAATATAAACGCCTCAACTTCGGGATATCCTCCGCAGCAGAGATCTTTCAAGAGGCCATTTGGAGGGTCATTCAGGGCATCCCAAATGCTTTTAATTACAGTGACGATATCCTAGTGTTTGGGGAGAACCAAGTGGAGCACGACAAAGCTTTGGACAGAGTGTGCCACGCCCTACTTAACGCCAACCTCACGCTCAATCCGGACAAATGCGAATTCCACAAGTCCACGCTCAAATTCTACGGACACATTTTCTCCAAAGATGGCATGAAACCGGATCCTGAAAAAGTGTCTGCTCTCGCAGACACCTCCCAACCACAGGACGTCAGCGACCTTCGTTCCTTCTTGGGAATGGCAAGCTACTGTGCCCGCTACATTAAAGACTATGCCACCATCAGCTACCCTCTCCGGGAACTCACCCGCCAAGGCCAACAATTTCTGTGGTCATCAGCATGCGAACACGCATTTACCACAATCAAGGACGCCGAGAGCACTGCCATCAACCTTGCCTACTTTGACACTAAACGAAAAACCGAAATTACTGTGGATGCCAGCCCGGTGGGGCTTGGTGCCATCCTGGCTCCGTACGACAGCGACGCAGATCAACATCACGTGGTCGCCTACGCCAGCCGTAGTCTTACGGACACAGAGAAGGCATACTCTCAGCCAGAGAAAGATAGTCTTGCGGTTGTCTGGGCCTGTGAACACTTTCACCTGTTTGTATACGGAAAGCACTTCACACTCATCACGGACCACCAAGCGCTCATCACCATCTTGGACAACCCACGAGCAAAGATGCCTCCACGAATAGAGAGATGGGGCCTCCGATTACAAGACTACATCTACGCCATCATTCACAAGCCTGGGAAAGCTAAAAACCCGGCAGACTACATGTCCAGGCATCCGCAATCCCACACGCATGAACGAGGCTCAGTGGCAGAGAAATACATTGACTTTGTTATCGACAGTGCACGCCCTCCAGCTGTGCCCCTAGAAGCCATCCAAGCAGCCTTGGCCCAAGATCCTACTATCCAGACCATCATAGGTCATATACGTGTCAACTCCTGGAGACACCTTGACACCAGCCATCATACTGCATCTGAGGACGCTGTTAACATTCAAGCATGTTCAGGCAGAACTATCAATTAGCACGGACGGTCTACTGTTTAGAGGAGGGAGGATAGTCATTCCGCAACGGCTTCGCCAAGGAATCATCAACCTCGCTCATGAAGGACACAGGGGAGTTGTAGCCACCAAGAAAGCACTTCGAGAACGTGTATGGTTCCAGTCCCTCGATCACATGGTGGAAGCCACACTCAAAGACTGTGCCTCATGTCAGCTCGTTGGTCGAGAGGAACCACCGGCCCCTTTGCAGATGTCCAAACTACCAGGCGGGGTATGGCAACAAGTGGCTATTGACTTCTTCGGGCCATTAAAATCTGGCAAATACATCCTCGTCATCATGGACGAATACTCCCGTTTCCCTATAGCGCAGTAAGTGTCCTCCACGAAAGCGTCGGCTGTCATTCCCGTCATTGATGAGGCATTTGCGGCATGGGGAATACCGGTAGGAGTGAAGACAGACAATGGACCACCGTTCAACAGTCATGAGTTTACTGAATTTGCGAAACACCTCAACTTTAATCATCGGAAAATCACTCCCCTATGGCCCCAAGCCAATGGCATGGTTGAGCGGTTCATGGGAACTCTCAAAAAGACAGTTCAGCAAGCGGAACTTGCTCACCGTGACATTCAGCAAGCACTAAACGAAGTGTTGCGGGTGTACAGGACCACGCCACACAGCACTACGAATCAATGCCCTGCCACCCTAATGCTAGGGCGAATTCCCCGCACGAGACTGCCGACATCAAACACCGTCACGCAACCTCGACTTGTGACCACCGATCATGACACCCTGGTAAAACTGGACCATGCGAAGAAAGCTAAGATGAAAGATTACGCTGATCGGCGCAAGCATGCACGACGGAGCGGTATTCATGTAGGAGACTGGGTTCTGGTGAAGCAAGACCACAAGACCAAAGCAGACAGCCGATACCTCGCCCACCCAATGCGAGTCTCCAGTGAAAAGGGTACTATGGTCACCGCCGAATCAGAAGGAAGAAGGATAACTCGGAATATATCCCACTTCAAGAGATATCACTCATCGGCCCATACTCGCTCTCGAGACAGTGGGTCTAGCACGGATTCGTCGACCCCCAGAGAAAGCAGTGAGGGAGCACGTCCCAAGCCAGTGAGGCTGGAGGACGCACTTGACAGGCCCACTCCTGATCAAGCACGAAGCTGTCGCCCGAGAAGAATGATCAGACGACCAACCCGACTCATCGAAGTACTCTGAGAGACAGTAAGCACTATTGTATAAAGGGGGGAGGTGTTGTGTCATCTGCCTGACCCTGTCTGCGTACAGGGCAGGCGGAAACGGATAGGGAGGGATCCGGGGTAACAGGAAGCAGTTCGGGGATAGCAGCCAAGGAATAAAGACGTGTTAAACCCAGCTCCGGCCACGAGCGTCATTGGGGGGGCCAGAACAGTAAAATATCCATGTTTAGAACTAATACTGTGTCAAATGCATCATTGCCCTTTGATTTGTGCACCCATGCTCTTGATTGTTATGTTTCTCTTCTGGATTGTTGTAAAACTCCAAAACCACCAAATAACTATCTGCATAAGTATGTAGAATTACACAAACAAGGAAGGAAGGGTAACCAAATAAGGGAACCCTACCTGTTTAAAGATAGAAGCCTTCATTCATGCAATAGGTGGCATGCTTCATCATTAGGTCCCTCCTAGCACCACTCCAGTGGAGTAGAAGTAGATGCAAGCTACTACCCATAAAAAAATGTTGGAGTGTTTGGGGGATTGGCCTCCTGTCCTTAAACAGGGAGGGTTCCCTTATTTGGTTACCCCTCCTTCCTTTATTGTGTCATTCCCCGTACCCAGGCAGATAGTTCTTTGTGGTTTTGTAGTTATTAGGAGGCTCCTGGCCCTGTTGTGTTAGGTTATTGTAAAATTCTACACAGCCTTTGAGCTGGGTATGCACTGAATAAATGTCTGAAATAAATTCTCAGCTACAGTACAGAGCAAAAAAGTACTTGCCTTTTTTGAGGACTGGTATCTTATGAATATGATAATGCTTAAAAATATAATCATTCTTTTATGATTAGGTGATAAGATGAAGCAATATCAGCAATTTTAAGTTGTATTTGCAGGAGTCCATTCAGAACAAGAAGGACAGTTTGAAGGTGAAGATGGTTGTGGAACAGGAGGTGGCATTATTGCGCGAGCAGCTCCGAGCAGTCCAAAAAGCTCTAGTCAAGTCACAGGCTGAGAATGAGAAGGTGAAGAAACAGCTGGACAAACAGGTATTTTCCTTAAAGAAAGCTAAAGAGGTTAGACTTCTGAGTCAGAAATGCTTCTGGATAAAATGTCTGCCACTGAAGTGCTATCTTGATTGCAGTTGGAATGTATAACCAAGTGGCTTGTTCATGCCTGCCCAATATCAGGTAGTATTAAGTAGGAAGACCCATCCATTGTGTTTTATAGCACAAATAGAGATCAACAGTGGAATTATTTTTAAAGGAGTAAATGGGTTCACATGTATCCAATTTTCATTCATATGGAAGCCATGACTAAGGATGAAGTAGTATTTTAGTTTAAGTTGATTCAGGAGCTTAAGCAGGAGAACATAATTGATTAGTTAGAGTTTGAAGCTACTCTGACATATAACAGGGTCTGTCTGCATAGAGATGATACTGAATTTTTAATTCCTACATTTGTCTGAAGAGGTTCAACATAGATAAAGAATTGCAAAGACACCAATATTTACCGTACGGGTTAAACAACAGGTTCTTGGGAAGGGACTGGAGAGAGTGTCACCAATTTTTACTTAATGATACCTGGTATAGAGACAGGAATTCTGCCAGCAAAGTACACCTTTACTGAATATGAGCCTTTCTTTGAGGGTATAGCAGTAGATTGTATTGTCCCCTGATTCACTTGCTGAAAAAAGTATGAAAGGGGCAACACAGTTTTCCATGATTTTGCTAATGAAAGGCAGTCGTGTGTTAGGACAGAAACTCTCAAGGCAGTTTGAGTCGCCTTAAGGATTTTGAGCAAGGGTTGAGATGTCCAATATTAAGTGCTCCGGCACTCTACCAAGTTCCATGGATGAATGCTGATATCTCACCAATTTGGCATCACAGCATGCTTGATTTTGTTACTATGTTTTGAAGAAAAGGGTCTGCTGAAATCTATTATGTGTTTTGCTATGTCTTTGAGTAAATCCATCGAAAACCTGTTTGAAATGTGTTCATGTTGTGTTTCTTGTAGTAGTGATGGTTAATTATAAAAGAGGAGCAGCATTCCCGACTGACTAAACTTATTTTATTGCTCTGACTTGGTGAGAGCTTTGACAGCTCCCGTCAAGTCAGAGCAAACACAAAGTCCACTTCCAGCAAATGAGAGCTGTGAAACTGTTCCAGCTTGCTGAGAGTGGAGTTTTTTTGTCTGTTTCCCTGCCTGCTGTCATGTGCACAAGGAAACAGAGCTGCATGCGTGTAAGAGCAATGGTATCTCCCACAGGAAGCAGGGAGCCAGCAGGGACCGTGGGGGCATACAGGCTTCCCCCTTAGTGCCCAACGGTGGTGACTGGGTGCGCTGGGTGGGCTCCAGGGCACCCAACATTTGAAGGCTGGGGCCCGGGGGATGTGGTCTCTGGGGCAAAACTGACCCGAGGAGGGGGGGGTCATGTGGCCCACCTCCCCCACCCATTGGATTTACACTAAATAACAAAAAGGGTTCTTTCTGGACCAAGAGCTACCTTTCTGGTGTAATTCCATCCAGCTGTTTTGGCTGTAGTTGTGTCTAAAAATCTCTATGGAAATTAACATTGGAAAAACACTTTTTCTTACTCCCCCTTTTTAACCCTGGGCGTAGTTCGCGAAGTAGCGCTACGCGTAGCAATGCGAAGTGCACTTCGTGCTACGCGTGGCACTACACAAACTGCATAGTAGCATGTTCGCACTGTGCAAGATGCCGTTTTCAATGACTGCACAGTGCGGACAAGCATCCGGGACTGTGCAATCATTGAAAACGGCATATTGCACAGTGTGAGCTGTAGTTTTCTGCCGCTCAAGTAGATTTTTACTCGAGCGGCAGTTTTCTCAACGCGGACTGGTAGTTTCTCATCGCGAGCGGTCGCAAGCATCCGCGACCACTCACAATGAGAAACCTGACCTCCCCGCGTTCAGAATCTTGCCGGTAGGTTTTTTTTCCACGCTCGCGATCGGCAACTTGATGTTGCTGATCGCGAACGAGGAAAATGTCTCTCCAGGATGTCATTTTGCTGGCTCGCGGTCGCCAACTTGACGTTGAGGACCGCGAGCAAGCAAAAAATGACCGCTGCACTATGCTACGCTACGCGTGTTTGCACTGTGCTATGTGCAGTTCACGTAGTGGGAAGTTGTGCAAACTTCGCAAACTACGCGAGTGTAGCGTAGTGCTTTGCCCACAGTTACTTTATATAGGCCCCCGCTTGATGGAATCACCACACACTTTTGGGGGAAATATCGTGAAAATTCAACAAACGGCGCCAACCAGCATGAGAGAAACACCAGGATTGGATGGAGAGGGCTCTCTCTGCGCTCACAAAGGCACTGGAGGCCTGCACTTGCTATCTACACAGCTGGGCTGGAGAGGTTTGAAGTGTGCATGTCTGGATGGCCGTCGCAAGGCAGTCGGGCAAAGTGGCATGCGCAGTTTAAACTTAAGTGCCCAGCCCACCTCTCCTCCCTGCTGCTGCCAATCAGCAGCAAGGGCTCCACCCTACCCTGACACTTGGCTCTGAATGGAGTACTGATAAATAAAATTGTAGTAAGTTAACTTTATTACCATTTTATTTTTCATTTCTGGGGCATTTTTATTTAGTGGGGGCTCTCCTGTCCAACCGTGAACTCTGTGAAAAGCAGTTCTGTCAAACATCAGGTTACTGCCCCCTCCACCATAGAAAATGTCATCCTACACACCTTTTTATATAGCTTGGCTTTGGAGGAATTTAGACTGTTTTGATAAAGTTGAAAGGAAAGCAAATTATGCTCACCTGTGATTTACACTTGCACTTATCATCACCATGTTGTAAGAGAGAGTGCACAATTTAGAAAAATGAAAACACACAATGCATAAAAGGGGTAATGATACATTTGCGAGAGTTTTTATAAATGTTGTTCATTTGTCTTATATAATCACTTGAGGAATTCAAAATAACTTGTGCAAATCAAAATTCCACTTGGGAGGTTTTGCATCCGATTTGCTCATGTTTCTAAACGAGTGACACCACTAATGCAGAAACCGGCGCAAACAGTTTTTGAGCCCTGTGATACCATAAGGTTTTAAGTGAAATGGAAAAGATAGGGGAGGTCTGTAATTGGGCATGGCCATAGAAACGTAACTATGAAACCTTTACAAGTGATGTGAATTATGTAATTAAAGGCATTGCCTGAAACATATACAAAATAATACTGGGGTTAACACAGCATGCTACCTGACCAGTATTCGCATGCTTTTATAGGAGTTTTTGTTTGTTTTGCATTCAAACATATCTCACAACAACAAACATATATACCTAAAACAAGCTAGAACTATTGACTTTACCAATGCATATTAGCACTGATTAGATCGAGTTTACCAGGCAGCACAGCTTACCAAGAACATATACAGGCTTGGAGCCCACCCCTTGCTTACCACTGGTTGTGCTCCCTGTCACTCTAGTTTGTCTGTTTTTAGGTTGAGCCTGGGCAGAGCGCATGCGCTGTATGCCAGACCTGTTTTTATCTCCTCTATCTGCTTTTGGCATGCCCATGAATTGCCATGTGTTCATTGTTGTGCCATTTAGAAATACAGGGTTTTTATTGGTGCATTGGTCTGATTCTCCTGCCTTTGCGTGCTTGGGTGATGCCCAGGCGATTTCACTCATTGTTTGCTTGCGTTGGCCATCCCAATACATCCGCGGTTCCTCCTGGTCACCCTGATCTGCCTATATATTTTGTAGGCTATCTACATCGTTTTAGGCGTTCAGTCCATTTCACAGAGCAATGCTCTGTTCAGCACCTGCAAAGTTGCAATTTCTGTCCGGTAGCGGTTGAGCTATGCCAATAGCTTTAACTCAAAAAAATGCGAGACCTATTGCATTTCTAATGCTTGTTTAGTCTTGTCCCTGCTTGTCATGCTTGTGCTTGTCCCTCCCATGGAGCATAGCTTATTTACCATCTATTTTGCTTGGCTGGCTTCTATGATTTCACTGCTTTCTTTTCATGGACTACTTCTTTCTTTTTGGTTAAGCACTCCACAGGAGTGCATGTGTTGTCCAGCAGTTTCTCTTATGTGCTACTCTCCTCCTGCATTTCGTGTTGCTCTGTCACACTTATGTTGTTCCCATCTCCCCTCCATGTTGCACTCACTCTCTTTTGCTCCCCTGTTGCTACCTCACCTGTGTTCTTCTTCCTGGCCCGCTTTATGTTGCTCTCTCCCCGCTGCTTCTCTTCCCCATCCTCACCCTCCATGTTGCTTCCATCCCCCTGCCTCTGTGCTGCTTTACCCACCTGCACACTCCTTCTCTGTCGCCCAATGCTTTTTCTCCCCACTCCTTGCTACTTCTCCACTCGCACCCTCCTTGTTGCCCCACCGATGCCCTCCATCTTGCTCTTTTCCACAAGCAACTTCCGCGAATTAAATAAAAACGCTTTCACACATTGCTTTTTTATTTGCTGATCCAACTCAAATTGGCAAATATAGCGAAAACAAATGGCCAGATCAAAGGCTTTTCTTTCTTTCTTAAATAATGCTGCACCTCCTTGGGCATCCTGTAAAGACCTATTGACTGTACCAATGCTTGTATTTAATCAGTATCAAATTAATGACTTACAACCCCCATTCTTCCCTCCACATTACTTTCCTCTGCAGTATTTTCTGAGTTAGTTGCTTATACCCCCTTTCTCCAAATCACTCTTTAGTCCCTTCATTTGTTTGTCTTACACTTCATCTTCTTCCTCTCATCACTTTGTTTTCACTCTTTCCGCCTGCATTAACTTCCATTCATTTTGTACACATAGTCTCTCTCTACCTGTATTTTCTTTTCCTTTGGGGCTGTCATTGTTTGATAGCTGTGTACCCCCTCACACACCTTCCCATAGACTCGTATTTACAAGTGGCACTCATGTGACTGTTGCTCTTTGCACTCAGTAGAGAGGCCAAGGATTGCATGAGCATGCATCTGTATGGCACAGTGACAGGCACGGGGAAAAAAACATATTGATATCAGCCTCAACCCCAGAGCTCCCTATCATGTCCTGTCATTAACCCCCATCTAAATCCTGAACTCACCCAAACACCGAGAGGCAACTCGGTTTGCATTATGCATATGTTACATGAAAAAGAAACTACTGATACACATCTGGGAAAATAAAATACTCTTGGAAAAAAGGTACACTTATACCATGTAATATGAAGCAAAACGTGAAATGTAATGGGGACTGCGGGAAACATCATTAACAACGAAGGCAGTACTACGCGTAACGTTTACAACGAGGCACTTACCACGTAAACGTCTTTCCAACGCGTATGCCTTCAACGATCGTATTTACCACGAAAAAAAAAAACGAAGGATTAAATAGGGGGGTTGGGGGGGGTCTCCCCCCCCATAAAAAAACGATCCCGCCGTGCCGAAAAAAACAGTGTCATAAGAGAGGAAGCGGAATAAACTTCCGCTTCCTCTTTATGACGTAAGAACGACGTGGCAAAGAAGATGAGGGGAAAACGAATTCCGTGGTAACGCATGCGTGGAAAAGGCATGCGTTGCAACGGAATTCGTGGTAACGACATATAACCGGGGACTGCATCTGCTGACTGGCTAATAAGGGTTCATGAACACATTGTGGAGAAGGACATCCCTTTTTTTTGCTTGTAATGCTAAGGACCTGAAAATAGGGCCCTGTAAAATCGGTTTAAATTTCTTCTTTAAATTGGAGCCTGTGCTGACTACTTGCAGCACACACCCGCCTTGAAGACCTAAGACTTTCTCTAGTAATAACATACACTTAATAGGTGGAAAGAATGTTTATTGCAATTGTAATTGCATTCATGTAGCGCTTACTTCCCCTGACGAGGTGTCGAAGAGCATTTCAGCGACTAGCACGCTATTTGCAACCCAAAAAGAGTTAGTGGTGAATTAGTATGGGGAAATATGAAATTTATTTGAGCGGTGGGCATGTGAGTCTGTTAGTTGGATTGAAAAGGATAGTGGAAGGAGGGGCGTGGCCCACTGCCGGGCATGGAGGACGTGAGCTGAAAGAGCTCCGTCCCCTACCCTGAAACTTAACTAAATATCCTGCACATCCCTGGACCTGCGAAGCTGGGTCATCGCTCCTTGGGCTGTGGAACTCCTTGAGACCCTGTGGCTATAATTTGGGCACCCGATACCTGGCAGAAGCAGCTGAGCTGTGTGATACTTCTGGACGGCTGACGGCATGAGACGATGAGGGGCGGAGTTGCATATGCTGCATGGAGGCCTTATTGCAGCTAGCAACTTGAACAGTGTTTCTAGCGATTTGGGTGCTACCGGCGTGAAGACGGAGGTCGGGGCTCCGGGTTGGAGGTGCTGGACGTGGCGACAGAGGTGAGCGTTTGCATTTCCACTCTGCTGCGCCACAACTACGGCAGCCGCGGGCAAGATGGCGGATACGGCTGGCTGCGCCCGACTTCGGCGTCTGTGAGAACAAGCATTGGAGACTCCCCGGTAAGGGAACGAACACGGACAGACACTCTTGCCGCTGTGGTGCATGGAGGCTGCAGCCGCTTTGCCCCCCCATCTGCCCCTCTCCCGATTGGGACATGGCTGATACCGGGAGGAAGACACACTGAGTGTCATACTAGTGGAATCTGGGGAGGGGCGCCCCTGACACTGTGATGGACATTGCGGTTTCTCAACATGTGGGAAATTCGCCCTCTGCATGCAATTGAATCGAGGTGGTGTGCGCACGCTGCCTCCGCCTTGGGGAAATATGCCTCACCTGCCCTGTACTGGCTGGAGCGCTACTGGATGGTTTGCCTAAGACCGATTACACCCCTGTACACCATATTTAGTGCTTGCATGAGTTGAGCATGGTGACGCTCTCCACCTACGGCATACTCTGGTAATAGGAGGCGCCCACGTTGAGTTGAGGGTGCAGTGTAGTTCTTACCGCTGGGACTGCTCTGGTAAATGCTGGTGTGACGGCGACTGACATCCCTGCGCTGCCCCGCTTTGGAGGGATATCATTCATCCTTAATGAAGTGCTGCTGCATGGTAGGCCTACAAGCATCTGCATCCCTGCCCGCCCTATTCAGTGGCCACACGAACTGGGCGCAGTGACGCTCTCCGCCTGCAGCCTGCCCTGGGCATGGAGAGGGGCACACGATTACATGGGAAGTGCGATATAGCCTTACCGCTGGGACTGTCCTGATGGTTACTGGAGTTGCAGAGTCTGATATCCCTGTTGGTGTCCACCGGGAGTGTGCAGCCACAGACCAGAAGAGGCTGAATAATTGGGGCCTGTGGAACTTGTGCCGCTAGAGGTAATTTGAGCGCGCCAATGATCTGTGCTTCACTGGCTGAGTAAGTGATGTGAGATACTGCCCCTGAGACCACCCAAGATACCATCCTGGAGCAGAGATGGATGGGAGGATGCCGAGGCATGATGGGTCGCAACAGAAAAAAGCAAGCGGACGCCACTGCAGCTGGCGCAACGCAGCCCACATTTGGCAGTGGTCCCTCTAACATTTCAGACAATGATGTCATACCTCCTACTGGTACAGACCCCCACGATGCTAAGCTGGACTTAATATTGAAAGAAATCCGAACTCACGAACGCTGCTGGAGACACACATGGGCACTAACCTCAGCTTACTACAAGCGGATCACAAAAAGTTGGCCGACAAGTTCAAATCAAATAAACTGGCACTGGATGATCTTATACCCCCAGCAGACTATGCACTCCACTCAGCTTGAACAATTTCAGCGACGCGGAAGGGAGGTCCCGCTGCAATAACGTTTGCATACTTGGGATACCAGAATGCAGCGAGGGATACAACCCTAGAGAGTTTGTGGAGAACTTGATGAGAGACCATGTACTGAAGGATGGCCTAACACCTCTGTACAGAGTGGAGAGGGCGCACCGGGTGCCTTCTAGACCTCCTCAGACGGGCGCGCCGCCTCGCCCGTTGATAGCGCGCATTTTGCACTACAAGGACCGCAACACTATCCTACAGGCTGCCAGAGAGAACGCTCCTGTGCGTTTTGAGAACAGGACAATTTCACTTTACCCGGATTTTACCCCGGCAGTCCAGAAAGCTAGAGCTACGTTTTTGGGAATGAAGAAAAGCCTGCGCGACCACAATTTGAAATACGCACTGCTCTTCCCGGCTAGACTGAAAGTTGTCTATGGTCAGAAATCGTATTTTTTTGAGAATCTGGAGGAAGTGGCGGACTGGCTTGAAATTACTTTTACACCAGAGACTTCTCAGACTTCGCTGCCATCGGAACAACTGCGTAGAGCCTCCCCGATACGAACGACAGGACTACCCCGATCGGCTCATGGCAATACTATGTTTACTATGGACTCTGGCCCAACCTCGGAACAGATCACGACCAGCCAGAAGGATGCACTCCTTACAGCGGCGGCTCTGGCAGCTCATGATGCCCAATCTGCTGCGCCATCGGAACACTCGTCTGATGCCAACACGGTGCGCTCTGAATCCCTTTTGTACTGAATCTGACAATAGCATAACACTGTTTCCCTTGATTACGGCCCAGGTTGCAAGAGACTTCTGATATTGTGATCCGAGATGCACGGGAGTGGTAATGTATACAAGGGATATGCACTGTGTGTATTGCTGCTGATGGCTGCTTTGTGGGTCCAGGGTACATATGCTTTATAAGGAAGTGTGTTAATGTAACCAAGACATACTCGAATGTATATTATGTTGATTTCACGAACTGATGCAGTCCTGGCCTCTACCCCCAATTGATTGCGAGGACGCATTTCTTGTTTGTAGTCCATGTTGGACTATTGCTCTTTGTTTGGTCCTCTGTTGTTTTATGGGGGAACCTAGTATTGGGGTGTTTCTATGTGATGGCGTGCTCGGCTTTTCAGCAGCTTCTATCTACAGGGTTTTGGTCTCCACAGGTCACACTGCAATTACGCTTTCTGCACCGCGATGGCATTACATAATACATACACCTACTGCACATGGAACGTGAGGGGATTAGGTTCAATTTATAAAAGACACCGGGTTTTGGCACAACTTACTAGAAGGAAGGTTGCTATAGCCTATTTACAAGAAACTCATCTTAATGTTGGTGAGGCAGCCAAATTGCAGAGAAAATGGAGAGGGTAACTATTCCCTGCGACATATTCAGCTTTTTCCAGAGGGGCGGCGGTGTGGAGGCGGAGCACTGTCCCTTTCAAGCTCCTAGAGCAGAAGTTAGACGTCAACGGTAGATATGTACTGCTTCATGGATTATTGGATGGGACACATGTGATTATGGGCTGTATATACGCGCCAAACACTGACCAGGATAAATACCTGACTACACTAGGCGCAGCCTTGACAGAATGGGCTGCATATCCCTGGGTGATAGGGGGTGGCTTCAATGCCATGTTAGATGTTGACTTAGGCAGGTTTCATCCTCTGTTACATGCCACTGAAAGCAAGAACCAAGCGGGGGCGCTTAGGGGCTGGGCAGGGGGTTGGGGACTACATGACGCATTGAGGGCAAAACACTTCGGGCATAGAGAATACTCCTTTTATTCACCACCACACAGACTACACACTTGAATTGATCGGTTTCTATGTTCCGGCGCCCTATTAGGGTCCATTACTTCGGTGCTCCATATGGGGAAATCCCTTTCAGAACATACCCCAGTGGAATTAACTGCAGTGGGGCAAGGTTCCAACTCCGATACTGTCTTGGAAACTACATCCTGAGATGTTGGACGACCAGGTCTTTTGCAACGCCCTTTCGGAACCGATCGTCCATTATTTCTTGGAAAACGCGGGGTATGCTAGCTCCTGGCAAATAGAATGGGATGCCTTCAAAACGGTCATCAGGGGAGTGGCAATCAGCACTAAGACAGGATTGCGACTCGACCTTATTGAGCGACTTACGGAGGTGAAGGGTAGATTAGCTGCACTGGAGGGGGAGGCTGCAGGGACGAATGAACAACTGATACAATTGCGAGAGGCTAACATTCAATATGCGGAGCTCCTTGAGGAGCTACGTGTTGTGAATTATCGGTTATACACGCAAAAGCAACACACAGAAGCTGACAGGTCAGGGCCACTGCAGGCACGGTTGGTCCAAAACGCACCCTTGCCCACACCCATATTAGAAATTCAGAACAACGCGGATGTTGTGGTAAACACTCAATTAGACATTAATACAGCATTTAGAGACTATTATGAATGTTTTTACGGTCCACTGCCCAGAGTTATTGACACTGACTTTGAATCATTCTTTGATGGTCTATGTGTACCCCAACTTACACAACACCAACGTGATGACCTACTACGACCAATAACAGGGGCAGAAATACAGCTGCCGATTAAGGCTTTACCATGTAATAAAACTCCAGTAAGCGATGGCCTACCGTATGAATTTTACGCAATGTATGCTGACTTGCTAACTCCTCATTTGCTATGTCTTTATCACAAATCATTGGAGGGAGGTGGCCTCCCCACTACTACATTGCAAGCGTTAGTGGTTTCGCTATTAAAGCCTGGGAGGGATGCTTTGCTTATTTCGAACTATAGACCCTTATCACTTCCCAACACGGACTATAAGTTGTTGGTCACTCGCCTTAACCAGTTTATTCCCACGCTAATACATTCCGATCAGTGTGGATTTGTACCTGGTCGGAGCACAGCACTCAACATCAGACGGCTACACCAAGTTATGTTAGGCACACGCGGCACACGATATATGGAAGGCTGCATATCCCTTGATCTGGGCAGGCGTTTGACTACTTACGATGGGATTATATGTTCTATGTTCTCACACGCTTTGGCATACCTGAAGAATACATAGCATGGGTGCGCTTACTATACACGAACCCAACGGCGCGAGCACGCAAGGGTTGGCATATCTCGGAACAATATGTAGTGGCATCGGGGGACAAGACAGGGCTGCACCTTGTCACCGTTGTTGTTCATCCTGGTGTTGGAACCACTTCTACACAGACTCCGTACTTTCACAGTCTGTCAGGGTATAACGCGTGGTCGTACGTCCCACACTGTTTCGGCATATGCGGATGATCTCATACTGTACATTAGGGATATGGGCGCTAATCTGCATCCAATGCCCTCCATTTTTGTGTCATTCCAAGGTCTTTCTGGCATGGCCATCAATGCTGCCAAGTCGTACGCATATTTCTTTGTCAGCGCTGAGAGGAGCGGACACTTTCGGTTCGGTCCCTGGGCCTTCCAAATACCACCTGATACCTTTAAATATCTCGGTATACAAATTTATCGCAATGCCTCGGACCTGCTAGATGGCAACCTAAGGTGTGCGATTGCAGCTCTTAAATCCCAAATTCAGTTCTGGGTCTCACAGCCCCTATTGGTGGCGGACAGATTGGCCATCACAAAAATTGTGCTTTTGCTGCAGCTCCTTTACTTCTTCACCAACCTACTTTTACTTGTCCTCGTGAGATCCTTTAAAGTGTTGAATTCTCTTGTAACGTAACTATTATGGGGTACAGGGCGTAAACGTATTAGTCTGGTGAAATTGCAACTTCACGCAAAACAAGGAGGGATGGGGGTGCCGGATCCGCGTGCGTATGGCTTTGCTAGCCAGTTGCACTGGCTGGCGTACTGGCTTGCAGGACGCAATTTGCACAAGCTGGATATGACACCACGAGATAGGGATAAGGGGATCATCCACAGACGCTTACTACCACGAGCCCCCCTGCTGACGTTGAAACCCCACTTATTGAAATTAGCTATTACTTACTGGCGGAGTGTGGTGTGGTACACTGGACAGATGACACCATATGCCCCCACCATTCCTCTGCTGGGTATCCCCACACATTCAGGAACATCTAACCATGCCCTTCGGGCGTGGACTGCGGTGGGCATTACTACATTAGGAGACATTTTTACAGAGGGAGTGCTAATGTCACATGAGACGTTTGTACGCGTACATGGTGCCCCCGATCCGTTGTTCCTATTACACGCACATATTTCCAGATATATACGCATCACATGGTCGACCGAAGATACAGAACCACCCACAAATACACTGCTTACCTTGCAATACCTAATGGGTAATGGGGCTCGACTGACAAAATGGCTAACTCACGGGATTTGAGCGGAGAGAGCGATCTCATTACAGCCGCTACGCATCAAGTGGGAAGGGGACGTGGGCCGTGCATTCACAGACAAGGAATGGGACACTATATTGGGGTTTCCCAAAAAGGTCTCTCGTAATCCCAAATTTAAATGTATCCAATTGATGTTGCTACACAGGGTGTACTTAACTCCAAACAGGCTAAGCGCTATGTTTCCAGGGGCAAATGATGAATGCCCGCGCTGCCACATGCCTAACGCGGGGTTGGTACACATGATATGGCCTTGCCCTAGACTGGGACATTACTGGGCGACGGTATGCTAAATATTGTCGGCGGTTGCTCCGGTATGCCAGAATAATACCTTGGAATACTGCATACTAGGTTTGGGACCCCGTGAGAAGAAGGGCAGTTCTACCACATGATTTGCTAACCTTGCGCTCCTTCTAGCCAAAAGAGCCATAACCACATGATGGAAGGCCACTAGAGCCCCGTCCTTACAGGAATGGCACACAGAAATGCTAAGATGGGGTAAAGCGGAGGGGACGGAACTGAAAAGGGAGGAATATAGAGCCCTAAGGGCAACACGGATCTCGCTGAGCTGGTATGCAATGCTAGAAGAATACGCTACAATAGAAATTTTGTCCTACTAGGGTATGTTGGGTTTGTCACATGAGGGTCTGATCCTAGGATACAAGACACTTGGACACCTCACATTATCTGTGTGCCATGCTGGGTAAGTTAACAGCACTGTGCAGTTCACCTACAACAGACTTTGGAACCGAGAAACACACACCTAAGGATATGGTTGATATACAAATGCTACTGTTAGATATTGAGGGCCGAGCATGCAGGGGGTGGAGGGAGGTTGGGCAACAGTTTTTTGTTAAGATGTTTTAACTGCATTAAATCCTGATAGCTTTAACAAATTATTAACCGTTTCGCTAAACTTATGTTGTAAACAAGAATGCTGCGAACGATCTGTATTGGCATACCGTTAGAGACTTACTTTAATGATACTGGTCCACTATGTGATGCCAGTCGAGAACACTTATGAATGCCCGATACTTTTGATGTATATTAGCCTACAATGGTTGTAAACTTGTAATACTATACTGCGTGATTATATGTCCTTTGATTGCCTGACGCTGTTTGGCTCACTGTTCTGTAAAATCAATCAAAACAATTTAAAAAAAAGAAAAGGATAGTGGAAGGATAAATTAGGGAAGGGTATAGAAAGAGTTTATTTGAAGAGTATAGAATTAGGAAGCGGTTCGAGATTAGTAAAGGAGAGAGGGAGGGGGAAGAGTCTCTAGAAGGTGATTAGGCGGAAAGATAAGGCATCGGATGATACATGAGGGAAGGGTTTAGAAAGGCTTGTTTGAGAGGTCTGAATAGTAAAAGAGGTTTCAGATGATATAAGGAGCAGTAGAGGAGGGAAGAGTCTAGAAAGGTTTATTTTGAGGAACATAGTAGTAAAATGGGGTTTGGGATGAGTCAGAGAGTGGAGGTAAAGGATATATTGAGAGATGTATAGGGTGAGAAATAGGATAGTGCAGTGAAAAGAGTAGTAGAATGAGGTTTGGGATAGTGCAATTGAGATGCTGAATTTGGAGGAAAGTAATAAATATAAAGATACAGAAGAACATAGTAGGTATGTATGTATAAGGAAGGTAATATTTCTAGATTTAAGTTATATTTAATAAACTTAGACTGTTAAGGATTTTGCATATTACTTCCTATTCATTCCCCCCCTATCAGAAAAACTGTCTCGAAAAAATTGCGATCAACTGGTGGAAGTGTGTTTTAGACAGAATGTTTTGCTCCTAAAATTACGGATCACAGCAATATGCCACGTACTAATAAGCCTCTTAAGTGAAGAACTACCGTATTATATTTTCTGACCAAGAGTATGGCAGTATAAAACACTGATCACCTTTGCATGCTCATATGTGACCTAGCCCTTCCAATTAGTCACATGGTGAAAGCTCACCACGATCGAAAAATATAGGGAGAAAAAAACATAATGCAATTCAAAGGTCCAGTACGTAATCTACTTCATTTTTAATAAGAATGTCTATGCCTTTCTTCCTCTCCATTTTAGTTTGACAAATTCCGAGCCCGCTCCCTCGCCTGCTCCTTTTCGTCCTTGCGTTGCATCTTTACACAAGGAAGAGTGTTCATTTACTGTTAGCTCGTGAGTCATAGTTTAATTTAGAATCCGGCTCTTTACTTGCTCTGTGTTTAATCATTTGTGAATTTTACAGCTGCCACGTGGTGAGTCTCCCTTCAGTGGTGTGTTGCAAAACACCACTGCTTCCTTCTTGCAGTCTTGCAGCATAACCATAAAATTGTTAAATGTTCTAAGTAACCTCGGTGCGGATGACGTATTCAACATACACTTATTTCCCACTATTACTTCAATGTGACCAATGTACTCTATGAGATTATTCCAGCTGTAATAGATACACTTCTTTGAATATGTCAGGACGTTCTGAAGCATCACCTGTGCTGTAGGCTCCCATTATAACTATGTGCCCAGCTTCCTATTTTCTGTATTGTAATGATGACTTTCATAGTTTCTGTATTGTAATGATGACTTTCTCTGCCATCTTTGTTTACTGTCAGGCTTTCCCCCATCCTTTCAGTCTTATGCATAGCCAAGCTTATCCAAGGTGAGGGTGCTTGTGTCCTCATACAAATGATGACACTGGGCCTTCAATCTGCAAAAGTTGTAAAAATGCCAAATTTTCTCCACAACTTTCGTTACACATTTGCAAACATTGCAGTGTGCCACATCGTCTAACAGTTACTTTGTTAATAATATGGGAAGTTGCTGACATTCTGTTCTCCTAGGTCTATCCTCATTGCTAATGTGTTGGGTCAGGGGCGGTTTCTCTTGGCATCGACCCCCTGCCTGCCAGCAATTAAGTTGCACACATTATGCCGGCAGACAGGGGGTGTACTGCTGGGGCGTGTGTTACTGCTGTGACCATCTGTGGCTGTGTATCTGAACTGCACGTAGGGTTGGCCGGTATTTTGCTCATGGCCGGCCTGACATGCACAGTTCAGGCTTTCCCAGTCATTGGTGTCTGAGACATGGGAACCGACCACACAGCTCCATCGGCCTCGGATGGAGCACTGTGTTTGTATATCTCAGCCAATCCTCGCAGTGATTTTATGCTGTTAACTATTACAAATCGCAAGAGAGCACTGCTTTCATTGGCTGAAGTGTGTGGTGCTAGTTTCCCATCAGCAGGCAGAGCTCTTCAGTGCAGCAGACTAACAGCGGGTGGATTGGAAGGAGTCAGCCCATGGTGTGTAAAGAAGACATGGTAAATTGATTTTGTGTCCTGCATAATGTAAATGTAACTAGTACTCGTGTTAATATGTTAAGGAATAATATATAAACGTGTAAAATAAAACGAGGCTAAAATGTCATCCCCCAATGAGCTGCATTGCTCTGCCAAAATTGAAAAACATGGCTGTCTGTGTTGATTAATCATTATTGCTGAGTTGTTCCACAAAGGCTCGTTGGGCGAAGGCTTCAAAGTCTAGTGAGTGGCGCCCTGACGGAAATGGCAGACACACAAGGGGCCACAGCAAATGTTGAACCTTGAAGTGTCTTCTTAATCTTTCCATTCTTGCTGCCCCTCATACATACAAACTCCTGCCTAATAGTTCTTATCGGGCCTGCTTGCTGACTGGTATTAAGCCTACCCACAACCCTGACAGCGGCACTGTGCCCTAACGTCTGCTCAGCCTTTGCTCACACTCCGCACCATCGGCTTCTAGCAGCTCCAGCTGAAAGGAGGGATAACTGCCTACGCACCATGGTACTCTGACAAGCATTGTCTCATTGGCTGGCTCCATCCTCCTGCAGCTCTGTCACTAGGTGGATTTCGTTGTGTTCCATGCGATCGCAGGACAAATAAAGCAACTTTTATTCTGACAAATTCCCACTGTGTCATAGTAAATGCTAGCATGAATTTAGCATACTGCTGCCAACAGGCCTCTCTGTGTTATGCCTCAAAGAGGGTAAGTGAAATGTGATTATGTCCGATAGGTTGGCTGAGGACCATAGGCAAGAAATGTGCCAGTTGTGCGGCTGTTCTCGGGCAAAGAGGCCAAGGAACACGTTAGAACATACGTCCTGCAATTATTGGTTTACAGAGCGCTTACTGCCCTTATAATTATGATAGGCAGTAGTAATATCAGGCCAGTAACCTTTGCAGACTGAAACAATACCAACAGGGAGGGGATTAGAGGCAGCGCCATGATCACTAGGACACCCACTATAGCCAGAACCAGTATTGCCATGAATACTATAACAGATAGAACCAACACCACAAAGATGGCTATTAAAGACAGAAATGTTATAAGGCTCCCATACTGTGAGAGATTGAGTTTGTGCTATGTAAATACTGAGAGGAAACAATAGACATGTGTAGCAGCCGCATGCTGCTAATGGACTTGTGACATCAAAAATTTCCCATGTTTGATGTCACAAGGCCATTAGAAGCATCATGTGGCTGCTACACACCTATTGTTTTTCCGCCAGTATTTACATAGCACAAACTCTATTACTCACGGTAAGGGAGCGCGTAACATGAGCACTAGTTAGAACTAGTGCTCGCTCATGTTATGCACTCCTATACTGTGAGAGATCGAGTTCGCGCTATGCAAATACCAGGGGAAAATGTATCCTCTGTATGCCACACCATTTTGTTGGGTATGTTGGCCCCTTACAATGAGGATCTCTGGCGAAAAGATGCTCTGTTTTTATAGGTCTGGCCTCATTGCTAATGTTTTTGGTAGGGTTGGTCCCTTACAATGAGGATATCTGGCAACTAGGGTGCCCTGGAGCCTCTAAGCCGTGGCTCCACCATTAGGGACAGCAACAATGGCCTTGAAGAGGGAGTCATAGTCTGCTCACAAAGACACCAAAGTGTGTGCCCACCAGACCAGTGGACACACTCAAGAGTTCACTCAAGTGTTTCTAGATCCAGCATCCGTGCAGAACATCTGTGGTGGACCTCTGCACACTAAGAAAGTTCAAAGAGTGACAGAAACAACAACTGGTGGTGCAAAGAGAGAGTGTGGCCCGACACAGTGACAGCATTCAGTTCACCTCCGCTTGTAACAGTTGGTTCTTGAGGCAGCCCTGCTTCAACCTCTAGTGAGGAGTGGAGAGAGATTCTTGGTGTTGTGTCCTTGACTCTGGAATCCGTGGGCTAAGGAACAACCCTACACAGTAGATATTCAGCAGGGCAGTCAACAGGACTGTAGAGTGTATTCCCAGCCTAAAGCAAACAGACAGCACTCAGCAAATATTCTGGAAAGACCACAGCACCTGTGTCCAAGCTGGCATTAAGTTAGCTGCTATGGGGTTCTTGAATATAGCCGTGCAGCCTGTCGTTGAGGCTATACCGGCTATTAAAGGCCCGCTCCAGTGTTAAAGGCCCAAGGCAAAGGCAAGGGACTTTAACAAGGGAGCTGGACTTTAATAGCCGGTGTAGCCCAGCTACGAAGGGCTATAAGGCTATTAGAACACTCTGCCACTAGAGGGCAGAATCTTCCAACAAATAAAACAAAGGCCTCTCAGAGTTTAAATTTCCTCGGACTCCGAGAGGCCTTTGAAAACAACATTGGAATGTTGTTTGGGGGCCTTTACCGGCCCGTAAAAGCATGGAGCACTCCATTGTCATCAATGGAGCTCCCAACATTCCAATGTTCTAATACATTCTAAAGTCCTATTGTTGAATATTAATCCACTGCCAACAAGAGTATGTGCCTCCTTTACAGTTTTTAAATCCACCCTACCAGATGAGAGCAGAGATTTCCACCCCAGAGTTGTTTATGGGAAAGTTCCCCTTGCATTTTCCACAAATAAATTTCAGTGGCAATTGTCTGCTTGCTGCTGACCAGAACACCCTACAGGGCCCAGATCTACTTGTAAACCTTATGTTTTTGTCCAGTCCAGTCCTGGAGACAAAGGAACAATAGTGGAGATGTTCTCCCAAACATGAGGGTCTTCACAGTTCGCTAAAGGAAATCCTAATGATGAATGTACTCCTAGTACTCACATATGTCACGTCACGTGTGTCCACATTCGACTGCTCATGATAAATGACTGTTAAACATGTGTACATAATATTCATGCAAAACAGTACACATAAAGGAGTTCCCATCTACCTCAGGTCATTGGACTTATTTTACACAGAGAGACCAGTAGCAAATTTACTGGGAGTAGCTAAGACTCTCAAAACCCTATAAATGCCAAGCAAAGGCCTGTGCAGTGGGTGATAAAGGGTGCTACCTTCAAAACTACAGTGCTGGGTGACCAATGTATGGGCTCACCAATCTCAGGGCACATTGAAAGTGGCTCTGAGGCATTGTAGAATGGGAGTTGAGGCATCCTCCAAACTCAGGGGCTCCCACACTGTTGCCAAAAATCAAAATTGCAGGACAAGGATAATGAAGGGCAGAGGTAGTGCAGCTGCATTTTACACTGTTGTTAGCCCAGACACCCTTAGGGCGCTCATCCCTTGGACGTTTTGCATTTTGTCTCCATGTTTTGCTGATCTTTTGTGTTGGCCTTAATACTTTCAGCACTTTACCACTGATAACCAGTGCTCAAGTGCATGTGATTCTCCCCTAAACATGATGAAATATCATAGCTCGATTTCTAGTGATGGGATTTTTATCATTTTGGTCTCATTGTGCTCAGATACATATTCTCTAATTTTTTTGTAAACTTGTGTGAAGTCTGTTTGTGGTGTATTCATTGTGTTGCTATGAGTGTGTGTTGCAAAAATACTTTACACAGTGCCTTTGCAGATGAGCCTGACTGCTCTGTGCCAAGCTACCAGAGGATGAGAACAGGTTATCTAATTGTGTATCTAGCTTACTCTGCATAGAGTGGCGGTTCCCTACTTCAGCCAACCAGGATTCCCATTTCTAACAACTGTCCGAAGTCAAGCTGTTTCTTAACATTTCTCTATTATATGCCAAATACAGTTGAGTCAGTGGCTCTGCACCACAATACTTAAAACATTTTTCCACCTATGCAAACGAACCATCGCGCCACCTTTCAGAATTCCCACACATCATCTGCTTCTAAAAATACACTGCAGGAAATCAACTTCTCTACTGCCTAGCCCAGGTCACCTAGGACACACTTCCTGTGGAACTTGGCAAGCAATATAACCTGATAATCTTCCGAAAACTGTTTAAGAGCACATCAAGGCCTGGGTGAAACATTTAATTCCCCCAGTGGAATTGGAGGAATTTGGTAATTATACGGTACTCTTGTAATGCGGAATTACTGAGAAATTGTGCCGCTCCACCATCAGAAATATTCTGTAGTGGTTTGCTTTCTAAACAGTGCGGGAAGAGGGAACAGTCCCTCTATGTTTAAAAACCATTGCAGATTAAACACTAAGGGGCTACTCCCTTTTCCTACCCTTTTTGGAAACCACTGCGCAGCAGTGCATACCCCTTGACACTCTTACATACTCTGAAGTTATTACTGCAGAGTATGTAACCACGCTGAGGGATATGCACTGCAGTGATTTCCAAATAGAGTGGGAAGAGGGAGCAGTCCTTCTATGTTTATAAAACATTGCAGATCAACGTTTAATCATTAGCCAGCCATTCTTCGGTAAGTGCCAGTATCCTCCAGCTCAGGAACCTTCCTGCCATTGAAACCTGCCTCCAATACAAACCCCATGGTATTTTTGTGAATGTTCCTTGGGAGCATGTGCATCTCTCTCCCTGATATCAATTGTTGCTAGGGTGATTGATTACGGGCTCTGCCTGATACCATTCGCCGTAGATGGCATACTGTTGTTCAGGTGTAAAGATTCTACATGATCATTAATGGTACAACACTCCTCCTTGTGGTAGTTAAAACCAGTCACCACTTTGGGTGAGTAGGAAAATACGTCCCTTCCTTCTCCTCATTAAGAAACCACTTTTCCTTAAGCGTCATTCCTTGCCTAGACCCTTGTGAACCACTCCAACCTTTCTCTTCCAATGTGGAACCATTCTTCATCTCCTCCTTGAACTGGGATCCATGCTGGTTCAGACTCATGTTTGCCATATCAAGCTATCACTTTACCAAAACTGTAAGTTTCTATGGACTCCTCTCTGTCACATCAAACAAGTATTGCCTTACTGGGCAGAGTACTCTTTCCTGAGTCGCTAAGCCACCTTCAACTGGTTCATAGTTTGAAAATGCTTCACTTCCATCCTTTCACCCATGCAATTCTCAAATGGAACACTATCTACTTTCTTGTTCTCGTGAAACTCCTAAAGGTACTTAACTGGCTTCAGCCCAAACTGCCTGATCAGAGCTTCTATTAATCACTTATAATTCTGATTCTCACCCTCAGGCAATCTACCAGTGACTTTAACCCTCTCATTGGGAAGCCCGCTCAGTGGACTCTTCACTTTGAACTTCTCATTCAATCCAAGAGTTGTGCAGGCAACTTCATAACTCACAAACCAAACCAAAATATCAGAACTTCACACATCCATGTCTGCAAGCACATTTGTAACCTTGGCTGGTAGTTCTGTGGATGTTGAGGGAGAATCAGCTTTCCCAGTGCTAACCCTTTCTGATGTAATCCTGTGCTTTTCGATTGCGAGCACTATCCACTCTCTCTTCAATTCCCTATCCTTTTAATTTTTTGCCTTTCTCTGTCCTTATCCTTCTTTCCCTTTTCCTTATCCTGCCTTTCTTTTTTCCACTCCCTTTGTTCTTGTTCCTACTTTTGTTAGCCTCACTCTTCCTATCTGTCCATCCTTCTCTCCTCCTGTTGCCAATGAGTTGATTTTTATTTTATTTTAATTTAAATTTTTAAAAGACCTTTATTATTCAACATGAATTGTACACAGCATTCAGCTTACAACCCAGCCGGGCCAGCCGCGAGTAAAGAGTATTGCATAAAGCGTATCAGAGGAACACAGCCTTAAGGCCGACAACCCTGGGGTTCGGCAGCGTATATCAATTTGCAACAATATCGCACAATCACACTAACATTCGGTGCTGTAAAAAGTACCGGTCTGTGGGTTTTTTTCTTTTTTATTTCTCATATCGTATGTGAACTCACCGTCACAGCGCTAAGCTGGCACTCATCAGCGTTTTCAGGTGTGGCAGAGCCTCCTATGACACATGTGTTCCGCAAGAAAGAGTGTCTGTTGAAATCGTCCGTCTGCGGGCGTGGAGTAATATAGATTAAGGATGAGGCTGCTCAGTGTCCGAATGTGTTGGTGAGCGTGTATGCACGTAGCCCACCCACTCTGATGAGTGTGTCTGATATCTGTATCGGTCCTTAGGTGGAGACACCTAGGCCATTGTCATGTAGCTACTGAATATCTTTATACCGTGTTAAGTTAGCATAGGCTCATTAGAGGTTTAAACGCCATTTTTCCTTTTTGCAACTTCTGCACACGACACTTAATTGTTGATTTAGCTTTCACCCTAGTAGTTCGTTGTGGTTTACATGAGAATAATATGTTATTACTCTGATATCAGCTTTGCTTAATAAACTATGTCTGTACAGAGAGTGCTGAAGTTTCAGGAACAACACGATACAGATTTGTTATGAGGTCTGATCTTCACGGCTTCATAGACATAACATAAGTGCAGCTTCTGCCAACTTTGGGCTTGAGGCTGGTTTTATATTGCTTTGCTTGAGGCACAAATACACACTTGATGCGGTTCACATGAAGAGAGAGCTGGTGTATGCTGATGTGATTCCTTCATGCTAGGACACTAAGGTATGGGCCCGCCCTAATACAACCCAAAGAGACCTTCTTAGCTAATAAATATAATATGTGTGTTAGGGAGGGTGAGATATAAGTGTTGTTAACTCTTATTCATTTACAGCATGTTATCATGCTGTCACCGTTCGCTGTTTATGTACTAGTAACTATGCTGGTAACTTTGCTATTGATAATATGTTTACTTGTATTATCTAAGATACTGCGCCTGAGAAGACGGCATTAGTAAATAAACATTTCAAATTCACATGTGTTCTTCTTTACTCCATGTTCTGGTTTGTAATGATAGTATAACGAAAGAGTGTTCATGAGTTCCACGTATCCTGAGGTACTGTAAGTTCATGTTCTGGTTTGTCTAAACATTGGGAGTTTGTTATTACCAATGAGACACTGTAGCTAGCTCGGTAAGGGGTTTGTTGGGTACTTAGGTGAGTTTTGGGTCACCCTAATTCTCCGAGGTTCCAATCCTCTGTGCACAGTTCTGTGTGAGAACAGAAACCCTGCGACACCATGGCTGTTGTTTCCGAAGGCCTCATGGTGCAGTGAGTGCAATGATCAACTTACAAGGGCTTGATCCAATGGGAGATAGGATCGGAATGTCAACAAACTTCAAACATTAACACCAGAAATACAAAAGGGAGGCGGGGAGGGGATGGGGGTATATATCTGTTGCCAATGAGTTCATTTCCGATTCTTCTACTCATGCTCCTTTGTCTTCTATTTTTTCTAAGCCTTATGTTTCTGAAGGGCTAACTGAAGAGTCATCAGAGTCTCACTTAGACCCAACTCGCCTAATCGGGCAACCCACCTAATTGGGACAAGGCGACTGGGGTACCATCAAGATTGGGGGAGAGGGAGTTGCCTCTGGGAATATCTGGAAAGTAACCTGGTGTATACACTAGGTGTGTGTCTAGAGGAAGCCTGCATTAAAAGAGTCTGATACCCAGCGCTTCCTCTTGTGAGCTCTTCTTCAAGGTACCCAAACCATTCCTGTTTTTCTCTAACTGGCCAACATGAGAAGGATTTCCATATCATTTTATGGGATGGCACTCCACCACTTATCATCATCAACAAGGGGCTATCTTTTAACCCCAAAACCAGTGGCACAGCCAATGGTGCATTTGCAAATATTCTCAATTCTTCAACGTTTATACTTCTTTAAATTGCATGTTTCCTCTTCTTTTTCATTCTCACTGTAAACCTTTCAAATCCGCATGCAGGGAAAAGCAATTTTCTGAGTTTCTCATGTTTAAGTGGGTCATCCGTACCTCTTCTCCAAAAAACACGTACAAAGGCGAAATTCAGCAAAAGCAGTTTATTAACACCAATGCATTTCGGGCCTCTGGGGGCCCTTCGTCAGGGGGTAACTGAAAATGACAATAAAACGTACAATATATGTACAATCAATCTCATGTCACTGTGCTTATGGTACAAGTTACACTCTGCTAAATGTAACATCTGATGCCATCTGTAATGTTCTATACCAATCGATTTTTTTCATTAATCAGTATTGCTTCACTCTTCCTATTAGTGCGTTACTCCCACTTCCTTCAGCAATGACTCCCCTCCTCTAACCCCATCACTCAAATCAGCCCCCATCTCTATCCCCCCATGCTTCCATTTTAATGGTGCAAGACCCTTCCATTGCGCGATTCACTCATCTCCTCCTCCTACTTCCCCTTGCTTAACAACCATCGTTCAAATCTACTTTCTACCCCGCTATCTTTGTTTTTGCTTGTGCTTGTTGTTTGACACACTTCATTAAGATAACTTACTCCTCCGCCCTAACCGTGCTCTCTCAATCGCCCCTCTCGCGTTTCAGTCTATCCTATTTGCTTCTCGCGTACCTGCTATTAATTGTTCATCTTCCTCAATTCCTGCACCAAAAGGATTTAACTTTGCGTTACCCGTCTTTCAACTTTTAACCGCATGCGTGCGGGCGGAATTCCGCCCGTACGCTGAGATTTGATGTATCGCATGTATCATGACGAGCTGGGCTCGTCATCAGCGTAGCAGGAGGCTACCTCATGACGAGCCCAGCTCGTCATGAGCGTCGAAGGGGTTAAATTCGTTCATCCTCCCCTCCCCTTTCTACCACGTGACATTTTACACCCAAACCAATGATCATCATCAACACCTACCTAAAGCACTCCAACTCCCATAATGCTTTCAAATGCCTACTCAAAACATTACCCTATTAAGCAATTGAATATACAAATCCATATGTTGCTCCGTGCTAACTTTTGTTACGAAGCCCGAATATTTCCACGTATTATGAACACACAAGGTATCTGCAATTTAACTGATCTTTTCACTCTGGGTTACTTCTACGCTGTGAATCAGTCTCCGTTCTCATATTCCAATCATTAAAGTTACACATTAAATGCCACATACATTTTACATCGCAGTAGTGTTTATATTAACTGCAGCAACAGATGCCAGGAAAACATGCAGCATCAAACTACCTGTTATGATTAAAAATAGATGAGATATTGTTCCTTCATTGCCCATTTGGACTCGTAGCACCTCGGAAAACAAAGGCTGTCTACAAGGGGAATAGTTGTGCAATTTAGATAAAGGAAACGCCTATCTTTTAAACTCAGCATTTGGCTCAGTCAATTTTGCAATCTTCAGCCATGGTAGAGGTCAACTTACCAGATGGTTAGCAAAACTAAAAGATTGAAGATGCAGAATACATGGGATTCAGGCAAAACGTCTGACCTACAACAGGCAAATCATCTCATGCCTGTTTCTTTAAAGACTATACTGCACTCCTCGCAAGTAAAATTCAAGAGGTTGCTCCAATGCTGCATCAGATGTGCCACTGTATTAAGTTACAGGATCATTTTTAGGTCTCGCCTACGCACCACGCATGCGCTGCTTAGGAGGAGACCTTTAGGAATCGATATGCTTTTTCGCCCAAAAACATGCATGCTTTGCATTGCTTTCAGTGGCGACGTGTGCACCTTTAGCGATTCCCTTGCAGGAGCGAGCTTTAGCAACATCTGTTTGTAATTAACTTTCAAAGAGATGGTGCCCCTGCTCGATCCCGGAAGGGAAACGCTGTGAGTGCTCTCGCCGCACTACCCCCACCCCTCCCACTCACCATGTTGCAGCAAGTCGCGTCGTACTCTAAGTCTGCCTGAGATGGCTACTTAAAATTGATCCCTTTAACTTTCTTGAAAGACGCCAATTAATGGCAGTAATGCTAGTGCATGGGTATTATGTTTACAAACAACGCGCATATACACTATCAAAGAGTGAGCACACAGCTGCCCTTTAACTTTCTTGAAAGATGCCGATTGACGGCAGTAATGCTAGTGTGTCTCGCAGCCATCGGACATTGAATGTTTTCTATTGCACCGACGCCCTCCAGAGACCCTCAGAGCATCTATCAATGCAGAAACTGAAAGCACAGTAACAATACAACCGAGAGACTCGTGCGTCACAAGATATGCGCTCGGAGGTCACCAGGGGGCATCTACTTTGGGATGTTTCCAATTATGCCCTGCGCTCTCCCCGGCCCTTCACAGCCAGATTCTAGGTATTCCATTGCACCTGCATTTAGAAAGCGCTCCGACATCGAACTATGTGATGGTGTTTCCTTGGAACCCCATTGCTAAGCGATTTGTGAAGCGATTTGTACATGAGTTACTGAATGGTGCTCTTGTGTTGGGCAACCGTGCTTAGTGATGGAGTTATGTTAAGTTTGTGGTGATTACAGTAAACCTTCATTTCATTCTATCGAATGTATTCATCTGTCCAGCAGTTGCGTCAGCCACTCTGTCTTGTTGGCCTAAAAAACAGGAATGAGTGGTGAAGAGGATGGAGAGCTGCCTGCATGACACCTCTTACAGTCTTCCAATAGATCATGTGTATTTGCAAACTTTTCCCCAGAAGCCAAAAAGTATGCTCTGTGGTGTGCCTGAGACCCATATTAATGCCAGCACAGATGGTGCCCCTGCTCGCTCCAGCAAGGGACAGAGGCAGACGGATTGCATGTAGAGACAGAGGAGCAAGGGGCAGTGGGAGGGTGTGTGCCACCGGTAGAGCGGCGGAGGGCGTGCACATCTTTGCATGACAACAAACACTCTTGAAAAGACGGTCTTTTATACCATTTGCGAGAACACAGTTTGGTCGCTTAAACCCGGGGTGATAACAGGCTCTTT
The DNA here is from genome assembly GCF_964261635.1 of Lissotriton helveticus. NCBI lineage: Eukaryota > Metazoa > Chordata > Amphibia > Caudata > Salamandridae > Lissotriton > Lissotriton helveticus. Next base: position 819,165,115 of record NC_136067.1, on the reverse strand, counting down.
TTCGGATGATGTTCCCTCACCAGGGAGACCCACGCAATAAGCTTGAGTGCTGAAACCATTTTACGCAGATATCATCCTGCCACGACAGGCACTAGAAAATAACATATTCTCCTCAGCCTGGTACCACAAGCCTGCTTCAATTCAGCACTCAATGCCTCTTTGTTATCGCCCCATGCGGAAGCTGAGTGGTGTGGTGGAAAGTGGGGGAACCGATCACAACTGGGCCGTTTTATGTGCAGGTAACACGCACAGCTACGCAGCATGCGCCTTAACCGAGTGATTTACCCCCTTATGGGACTGGGGCCTGTCACATGTTAAGATAAACTTTGCAGCTGACATGTTAACCTCTTGAGCTATCAGACTAGAATTGAAGCATTTTGAGTTTAGGCACTTGGCTTCCTGCAGTAGGCGCCTTAAGCACCCTATTAGGCTCTTAAAATAAATCCAAAATGTATTAAACGCAGTGCCCTGAAGAACTGGAAAATTCAATAGTATGCTAAAATCAAGGCTAATCAGTGAATATTTCTGTCGGCCGTTTCACCTCGCGGATTTCCTGACTTGAGGGACACTGTGCAGCTAAATGCTCGGAAAACAATAGGGAAATTAAAGTGGGGAGAGGCTGGAGGGGGGGCAGAGTGCAAGCGTAGCTTTCATTGACTCTCACACAACTCATTTTTATGTTCTCGAAGAACACCCAGCTACCCTTCCAAGTGCCAAGAAACGTGTTGCCATGTTCCACAGTTGTATTTTTTGTTAGGTCTCGCCTACGCTTAGGAGGAGATGGTTAGGAATCGATTCACTTTTTCGGCCAAAAATGTGCACACTTTACATTGCTTTCAATGGCAACATGTGCATGTATGGCGATTCCCTTGCAGGAGCGAGCTTTGAAACCATCTGTTTGTAATTAACTTTCAAACAGATGGTGTGCCTGCTCGCTCCCTCAAGGGAAATGCTTTGTGGGTGTTGGAACTGGCCCTTTTTGCAGAGTCATCCCCAAACTTTTTGCTTCTTCCTCCCTTATTTTTCCTGACCCGTGGCTGTTGGCAATAGGACTCTGCGCACTTTACCACTGATGATCAGTGCTAAAGTGCATATGCTCTCTGTGTAAATTGTTATTGTGTTTGGCTATACATGATTGGCATATTTGTATCACCAGGAAGTCCCTAGTAAAGTGCACTGGGTGTGCCAGGGCTGTCTCGCCCTGGGAGTGGATTGGGCCACACCGTTGTGTTGGCCAGGTGGGTACTGTGTACCAGTGTGGGCATATCCGTGAGTGAAGTCCTGGTGCGCCAGGCAAGTGTTCCACCGCAGGGGTTGGTCCCTGGGTGGTGAAACCAGGTTCAGGTGTTGTCTGACCTGGAGGCTTTAGAGCCTAGGTTTGAGGTCCAGGTACGGGGAAACCCCCTGACCTGGAATACCTGTTGCAGGATAGAACCCCTGAACTGGTGGATGAATGGTGCAGGATACCTGCCACAGGTGCCCTGACTATTCTAGAAGGGGGTACCGCTCCAGATTGGAGGGTACAGAGCCCCAAGGAAGAGGAGGGCCGGGTGTGGGGTAGCCCACTCCAGCCTCCTGTCCAGCCGCCGGATACAGGTCCGGGACTGGTGGGTCAGTGACAGAGTGTCAGATCTGACCTGACAAGAGAGGGAGTGGACAAAGGGTGCCAAGCACCTGGGGCTACTGCACCCACCCTCTGACACCACAGGGGTTTAAGAGCCATGAGAGGCATGAGGCCTGGGTCTCATCCAAGATCACTGTTGGTGGTCACTATGGCTTGTTGTCTGTCTGTTGGGACACACCTGTGAGTAAATTAAGGTTAGGTGTTACACAGGTGGTGTCCACAGGTGAGGAGAAGGGTTCCACATGGATTGAAATGGTGGACCCTGAGAGTATGGATAGAGTGATCCAACTAGGTTCAGGTCGGCGTAGAATAGAAATTGTGCCCTGCTGTTTGGTCCAGTTTCCATGTTCTATCGCCTTAAGCAGGGAATCCCATCGAGGTATCGTTTGGTCTACGCTGGCTTTAGGCTGGAAGGGGGTTGTGTTGGAATTGGCCCTTTTTGCAGAGTCATCCCCAAACTTTTTGCTTCTTCCTCCCTTATTTTTCCTGACCCATGGCTGTTGGCAATAGGACTCTGCGCACTTTACCACTGCTGATCAGTGCTAAAGTGCATATGCCCTCTGTGTAAATTGTTATTGTGGTTGGATATACATGATTGGCATATTTGTATCACCAGGGCTGGGGATGACAAATGCTACTAGTGGGCCTACAGCACTGATTGTGCCACCCCCATGAGTAGCCCTAAAATGGTGTCTCAGGCCTGCCACCGCAGTGCCTGTGGCAGTCTGTGAATTGCCATGTCCTCCTGGTCAATGTCCCCACTGACCAGGCCCAACCCTTCCCTTTTTGTGCACATTGGTCACCCCTATGGAAGGCCCAAGGTACCCCCTTGGGCAGGGTGCTGTGTATGTGAAAGGTAGAGCATGTACTTGTGCAGGTGACATGCTCTGGTAGTGAATTACAGCCATTTTCGTTTTTCACTGCTGCAAGGCTATCTTGCTCCATAGGCTATCATGGGGGATGCTGGCTACAGTGGCTACTAGCATTTCTTCCCATAGGAACAAGATAGGACATACAAGTCTAGTATCCCTGAACTCAAAATGTAATAACACACTTTTTGGGAAAGGTTGTTTTTAAATCCTGTGTTTGAGAACAGCACTTTTAAAAAGTTGCTGTACTCTTGTCTGACCATTCTGTGTGCCTTGGCCTGTTTGTGTATTGACTGTCTGGTTTAAGAGTGACAGGGGCTGGGGATTCCCCGGGAGGCTGGCTGAGTCAGCCCTAAGCTGAATGACTGCATTTGCAACTTGAGTGGTGGGAGGAGATAGCACCTGGACCTGAATAGGGCTGTGCCTGCCTTCCACAATGCTGGCTCCCCCTCCTGCTGGGCGGCTGACGACCCTGCCCCTCACTCTGAAAGGAAAGGAGAAGCCAGGAAAACAAAGTGCTCAAGAAACACCCCGAACTGGTTCAGACCGAGCTCAGGGCCCACTTGCACAAAGAGAACAAAGACTTTTAGGGGTATAAGTACAGGACCCCTGATAACAGAAAATGAGATCATCCTGGAATCAAGAAGGAACCACTACCAAGGAGAAAGCTGAAACTGAAGAAGGAAGCTTGTCCAGCTGTTGCTCTGCTGCCAAGGAGAGGGGAAGGACTTTGCTTTGTGCTGTGTCCCCTTGCTTGAAGGAATCTCCACGGGTCTGAGAAGAGCTGGCTTCCTGTTCTGAAGTCCCAGGAACAAAAGGACTTCACCCCCAGCTTTCCCTGAGCTCTACTGAGAGAGTTCTGTCCTTCCTGGAGTGCTTGGCCCCTGTGTGGTGCCTCTGGAAGTTGTACTTGTGTTGGGAAGCTGGAAACTAAGCTTGGGAGACTTTGCTAAAGAAAAGTTATCGCATCGCTCGCTGCGGAGCGCATCCCTGACAGTGCGAGGAAATTCCCGCCGCTACGAAGGTAGAGATCATCGCAGCGCCTGTTGCCGCTGCCCGAGCCGTCACATCCTTCGTTTGCAGGATGCACCCGATCGGTGCGGGAAGTCTAACATCGCTGCGAGTGTCGTCGCAGAGCCTGTCGTCGCTGGGTGAGATCGCCGCACCGCCTGCTTGCGGACCGCATCACGTCGCTGCGTGAGACATCGCCGAAGCCATCGCATCGAGGAGCTGCGAGAGAGAAGTTCACTGCTGGTCCGCGCATCATCGCCCCGGAGATCATCGCAACTCCAAAGATTGTCACATCGTACCTTTGCGAGAACAAACTTTCTACGGAACCTACGCACCGGAATCCATACAAGTGGCTTTCCTCCCCTTACAGACCGGATTCGTCGCAACACGCCTGCTTCTGCAGCGGGGCTGTCGCATCGCCTCCCCAGGGTCTCAGGAGCAACGCATCACTTGTTTTCCACCGCACCAGCTTCTGCTTTTGGAACTTTGTCGCAACTAAAGGTACTGTGAGCTAAACGTGACGCAACTGTGAACTTTTCACGTAACTGTGGATTATTTTATCGCAACTTAAAGAATTTTATCGCAACCTAAAGAACTTTATCGCAACCTTCAGAACTCTTTTGAAACCATATTCTTGAACTGTGTATTTGGATTTTTGTCGTTTTGGTCTTGTGTAGTTTAGATTAAATACCTTTATTTTTCTAAACTGTTGTGGAGTCAGTTTGTGGTGTTTTCACTGTGTTACTGTGAGTGTTGGTACAAATACTTTACACATTGCCTCTGGTTAGCCTAGACTGCTCGTGCCAAGCTACCTAGAGGGAGAGCAGGGGTTATCTCAGAGGGTTTCCTCCTTACCCTGATTAGAAGCAAGGGTCCCTATTTGGACAGTGGTACCTACCCCTGCCAACTAGATGCCCCCATTTCTAACAGTGGGTCTTTTTTTTTTTTGCTCGTTAGTTTCTTTAGGCACACTTCCCCCACTTTAAAATAGTTTACCTTCCGCCACACTCACGGCCTCGGGTGCTCTTTGCTTTTTAGTTTTTGCTACAGTGCTTCCTAACATCTCACTGCTTTTATGGATTTTTGACATATAAAAAAAAGCCTGCCGCAGCTTACTTCTCTGCATTGCGCCTTCTTTGCGGGCTCAAGCACATTTCAAGTTGTGTTTTTAAAATATAATGATTACACCAGAAAAGCTGCAAGGATCAAGATTTATTCAGTTCCAGCCTGGAGTTTACGCTGGATTCTCAACATTTCTGAAAGAACATGAAATAATGTACCGCAACATGCCCATTATGTGAACACTCCACAGAGATGTGTTCATTGTCAGCATGCATATTCAGACACTCAGAGCACTCTAAAACCATGGAAACCTGAAAGTGTTTTGCTGTGCACTTTACTTTTGCTTCCCTTTTCCATTTCTTTTTCGCTGCCTCTCTCCCGTTCCCTTTCTTGTTCTGTCTTCCCCTATTTTCATTTCTTCTCCTTTCTCTTGTGTTACCTTCTTTTCCCTCTCTCTACTTTCTCTTTACCTCCACCCTCTCTTCTTTCTTTCTCCCTCTTTTTCTTACCTTCCCCCTTCTCTCTCTCTCTCTCTACTTTGCTCTGTTTCAGGCTCTCTCCTTTGCGAACACTTGCTCTCTCTTGCAATCTCTCTTGCTGTCTCTCCCTCTCATAGATTTCCTTGGGACCTCCAACCACCCGTAAACGTTTTGCAGATGTGTTTTGACTTGAGCTGCTGGTGGGGAGAAGGCGCTGCTCTGCCTCCGGAGCCCTGTTCTCCGACTCAACGCAGAATTAATTTAAGTTAATTAAAAAAAAAGTTTGTTTACCCAGGGTCATGTGCATCCAGTAGCAGCTGCCAACTGTATGCAATTAATGTCAACTTCAAATATAATCTTGATTGGGTAGAAGTTTTAAACAGGGCTGTTTTAACGCCAATTGGAAGCTTTTCCAAGGCGAGTAATTATTTGAAGCTGCGGCCTGTTAAGTCATGTTTGAAGCTCTTCTTAAGTCCTTCGTCTGACGCGATGATTGTTTCCTGACTGTTGGGTTCGTGGGCTCCCTGGTCTAATTTTAGCCAGACATCCACACCTGTGGCACTGAGTGATATTATGTGGATTGTATTGATGCTGTATTGAGTAGAGTATAATTATGTGAGTATTCTCTACTCTACTCTACTCAATACAGCATCGATAAAATCCACATAATATCACTCAGTGCCACATATTACCAAGCCATATAATTACAGTCTACTCAATACAATATAAATACACTCCACACAACAACACTCAAAACCACATAATTACACCACATAATTACATTCTACTGAATGCCACATACACCGCACATAATACCACTCAATACCACATAATTACATGCCACATACTTACACTCTACTCAATACAACATAAATACAAACCACATAATATCAATCAGTGTCACATAATAACAGACCACATAGTTACACTTTACGCAATACAATATAAATACACTCCATATAACACCACTCAAAATCACATAATCACACAACATAATGAAACACTACTAAATGCAACATACACTCCACATATTACCACTGAGTACCACATATAACACTTTTTATTAGAACTTTTCGACATTAAACACATCAGCCAAAAATACTCTACAACATAGCCAAAACTTAAAAATAAACACATAAGGTCCCAAAAGAGAGATCTATTGGCTGTGCCAATGCTTTTTTATAGTAGGCCAGGGCATGAAATTCTGCACTCTTCTTAGTGCACTGAGTTCTGAAAAACTTAGCGGAGCGGAGTTTTTTTCCTCGTTCACACTCACCAACGTTACGCTAACAAAATTTTCCTCCAGGCTGCCTCTCAGTGAGATTTCTCTATGTGGACGGTCGCGGATGGTCGCTAGCGCTCGGGTTGAGAAACCTTTTGTTCGCTTTGAGGAAACTGCCGCTCGAGTAGAACGTAGAACATCCACTCGAGCGGCAGACAGAAGCAACGGCCTGTTGACTGCGCGTGGTCCCATGTGCACTGATTTCACAGCGCGGGACAAACACCCAATGCTAAAAATCAGTGTGAATGGCGCAATGTAATACACTCCGCCGCTTGCGGAACTCTGTGCAGCAGCATTTTTTGGTAACTTCACAGAGTTCCGCATAGCGTTACCCCACGAACTCTGCCCAGGCCTACTTTATATGAACAAGGGGGGTTGACCCATATAAGTCACTGGGACCTGGGTTAGATAGATACTGAGAGGAGAGGGTCCCAGTGTATTTGAGGAAATGATTACATACACTTTATCAATGGAATTACTCAACAACAGATGATTTTATCCACACAGTTTAATTCACAGTGGGATAAAGTATATTTGATATACATCATTTCAAAAACAATCAACTGTATTATCGTCATACAGTGCCCCGAGGAGGGAAAGGGAGCGTGATGGTGAGGACTGGGACCCTCTCCTCTCAGGCCTACTTTATAGCAGTGATTGTATTTTTGTTAAAAGTGGTTGGTGTTAGAGCAAGGCAGTATTTGAACAACCTACACATTTATTGCCTGCCCATGATTTCCACCTTCTGCTCACAGTTCCCAAGATACTTTGCGGAGGCACACACACACACATCGGCACAACTATGTACAAAATCCCTTGGTGGTACAGGCATTACTTAACTGGTCAAGGTCAAACTCAGGATGCCTAACTCTCTTTGGACCATCACCTGCAGAGGAGATGACTGTGGAGAAAAGTTGACTCAAGTGCTCATCCGGAGTGCAACAAGCACCTGGTGCCTTAATCGTTTTGCTGTAAGAATGGAGTCAATGGCAACAGCGGGACAATATATTTACTGTCTCATAAATTGATCCTTAACAAACGTATGTTTTTCTTAAAGATGCGAACATGAATTGAATATGTTCCATGTTCCACTGAACCAGGCAATATCAATCGTCAGCAATCAATACAGACGCTGCTCCAATTCTGCTTTGATGGATTGTTGGGTGTTACACGATCTGTAAAAGTGTCTCGGTATTTGTTAGAAGAAGACTGGGTTAAGATAGGAAAATCTTTTTTTGAGTTTGCTGATTGTACCATTCCTGGTGTATTGCAGAAGCAGCTGCTGACAGAGACGGAACACAGGCTGTCTCAGGAGCATCGGAGCCGACAGCACTTGGACCACATGAAGGCAGCGAGCATGGAGAAGCTCCTGGAAGACATAGGTGATAAGGAACAGAGACTGCAGTCTCTGGCAGATGAGGCAGAGAAATCCTCCAAATTTAACCATCTCCAGCAAAATAAAGTTAAAAAGGAAATCAAGCAGGTCTGTTTCTTCAGCAGTTTTTTTTATCATCTATATGTATCAAATTACTTAAAATAATATTAGTACCAGACTGAACTCTACTCGTTGACCACTTCCTTTATTGTACAATCTAGCCTTTTTCCATCATTATGAATGTGGAATATTACAGCACAGGCTTTTGGATTCTTTTTCATGACATCCATATAGTGCATGGATGCATGCGAATGGCCGTGCATCGTTTTTGCAACTTTCGAATTGTTGCAGGATGTTTTTCCCTCTTCCCATACTATGTTTGATGAGATGCTTTGGAGTGCCAATTGCTGCTCCAAACATTCATGGTAGATCCAGGTATATGATCTACTCATGATTCCTCCACTTCACTGCTTTTCTGTATAGTTTTCATTAGTGCTGTGATAGCTTGGTTTTCCACTGTATTTTGACACCTTCAGAGAGTATGCATTTTCCTTTTGACATTGCCTCGTAATGTTTTTGCCAATATGGTGGCTTTTCTCAATTTATTTTCCTTGGTAACTGTTGCAAAACAAAGTCTGATACAATTTGTAGGTGGCTATACTTTATTCCTTGAACTGAACTTAGAGCGCATGATTTTGGTTTTAAAGGGTCAAGGGTAAAGATATTTGCCAATTAAAAATATATCTTCTGAGTCAAAAAGCATGCCCAATGCAGATGTAGATATGTGTGTGGTGTTTCTTGGGGGTTATTGCTACTGGGTAACTTGATATCTAACTTTGTAGCATATCTGTTGTATGTATGTATCTTTATTCTGCCCAATGTATTATCTTGGGTGCTGCTAGTCAGTGGCATTATACATTGGGTAAGTTGTTTTAAGCATATGATGCCAAACTTCATGGCATATCTTTGCCTTATTGTGTTCTGTGTGCTTTGTTCTGTTGACAGGTTGTGTGTGTTGTTTTTATTGTGAGCTATACCGAATTTCTGTGGACAGAAGACTCGATAAACAGCGCATACACAAATTGAAAAGTCCTTATCTTTATAAATGTAGCCATTAGAAGCATAACACAATTCCATTTGGTATTTGCGATCTGCCAAACAGGCTCTCGTGATTCAGAGTTATATAGTCCTTAAGGTGATCAGCATCCAGAGTGACCTTACATTTTTTTAGGTTGGCATGGCATTTATTTACTTGTATTTATTTTGTTCCCTTCAGGCATGCGTATGAGGAAATGTTTGGTTTTAATGCCGCACAGTGGGGTACAAGGCAAATGGGCGACTGCCTAGCTTCCACTGAATGTCTAATTCTTTGAAATGCAGTGTGTTGTTGTTGCATGATGTTTTGGCAAATGGAACAATAGTGAGTCTGCAAACAATTCTCATTGCCTTTCCATATAAAAGTATGTGTGTAACGTTACACATGTGTGCAATTTTTTTAATTGGGCAAAGGATAGGAATGCAGGATGGCCTAATATTATTTTGGATGTTAGCCGTTCCGTTGGAGTAGGTTTTTAAGTGTAAATGTGACTGGGTTTACTGGTGTGGTGTGTATTTGCAAATCCGAAGCTCAAGGTACACGAGTACGAAACACAATTAGGGCACATCATGGAATGATAACAGTTAGAGTATTGATCTAATATAGGTAGTTATGGTAAACAAGAAGATGGGATTTATTATTAAATACTTTGTAATCCTTTCATTCATGTATTATGTATTAATGTTTACAAAATAGTATTTACCCGAACTGAGAAGTAAATACGAATATAAGATACATTCAAATGAAACAGTATCTCATTGATCCAATCGACTGGTGGAATCCACTTGAAACACTGAAACACCAATAACATGTGTTGGACTCAAAAAACATTTATTTGATTACACAATGGATTTAATAGCATCATTAGGTTAGACGTCTGACAGCACCTCACACTGTGCTGGGTTTGTCCTTGAAATAAAAGATGTAACTCTCCTTACAGTATGTATGTGGAAGGGCGAGATTTTGATCGATACCTTAGCACTATTGATCCAAACCTCGATCTGGTCGACTGAACCTTTGTTGCCTGTCTTTAAGGTACAAGGTACATCTATTTCCAAGTCAGTTCACCCAATAAAGGACTCTGCTCCCAAAGATCACAAACAACTTCTAGCTTTCAAAAGTTTATTGTAAAGATATGATAAGCTGCAAATACAGGCATCTCAGAATGAGATTCACGAGGTACACAGGTCCAATTACATACATGTGCTCTCGGAAAGCCCTCAGACGAGCAACGGAAATCACTAACACAAGTTCTAAGAATAGTAAAGCTATCAGCATTGACGCATATCTCTCCTTCATTTAAGTTGGAGGAAAACGCACAGGTTAGGCTGTCCCTACCCTGCTCTAGATGGTATCCCTACTTAACCAAGTCCCAACCTAACAAAGGTGTCAGCAGTGGATGACCCCCAAGGGAAGTCACTCACTCTAAGTCTCTTGGTGAAAACCTATAGTTCTCCAGTCATGACCCCTCTCTGCCTACCCATCCGCTCTCTAAAGGGTCCTCAGGTATCTGCTCTAACTCCACCCAGGGGTGCTGTCCCTAATACAAAACAGTCAACAACATTTGAGACGCCCCTTTCGAGACGCCCCTCACGTGGTGTAGCTTCTGGCTTTTTCCATGATGCTTTGTATTGGGCCTCATACGTTAGAGTTGACCTTGCTTCTCAGACTCTTCTCCGGCCCGCTGATACCCCTTAAACATTCCAGAACCCTCCTCCATGTCTGGGCCGTCTACTGAACAGACCTCTATTCATTCATTTATAATTGGATCCCCCCTTTTCCTGTGCAGACAGATATCTGCAGCCAAGAACCCAACTCTCATAGACTTCCAAAAAGGCTTGCAACATTTCTCAGCCCAGACATGTACGTGTAAATCAATGTTAAAACGTTTCAGGCCTACAATATTTCTCATAATGATTATAGCATTCAACTTCTTCATTAATTAAAGCATGTTAATACTCTTATTCTATTATTCAGTAAACATTTTTATAAATCCTGGCCCATTAATGCAATGACCAAAACATTAATACAATCTGTGTCGTGAAAAGAAACACCTTCCCTTTCCCTCCAGCTCTGGCCCTGAGGCCTACCACATTCTGCGTTTAACCACAGACCATCTTACATTTTAACAGCTACACGACATAGATTCAGAAATAATCACATCTACTAAAATCATATAGTGTCACACATTTCTGTATTAGTTCCACTTCTACTTAAATCTCTATATTAGCTATACATTTAGAATATAATTGCAGATACTATTAGCACTCATGGCATTTCTCCTCATGATTTGTGCTTACTACAGGTAAGTGTGATGCACTCATACATTTAGGTCAGTTTGCGCTCTCTCAGTTCCCCCCTTTGATGACCTCTCGGGGTCATCACTAACATTTAAACTGCAGTTATTGGTAGCATAACTTGTCTCTGCGCTTCCAGAGCCCTCAGACTCCTGTACTGATTATCTTGTATGGCAGCCAATCTCTGCAGCTGCTCTCTTTGGGCCCTTTCTGACCTTCTTGCTCTGTACCATTTGAATACCCTCACCAATCCCCACAATATGATCCCACAGATCAATATTATGATGACAGGTTTTAGAATATACCACACAAAGCTTTTGCCTAAGGTGGAAATCCACCCACCAACTGCACTCATTCCGTGGCCCACCTTTTCCCAGACATTTTCTCTACTCAAGTCTTCGATCTCCTTGTGAATATCAGTTATGTTCCTAATAACCTTCTCAAGGGGTTTTGAATTGTCTGGAATGTAAGTGCAACATTCCTGGACCTTCAAAGCCTTACAGACTCCGCCCTCTTTTGCTAGTAGGACATCTAATGCAAGACGGTTCTGAAGAACCATAGCCCTTATCGATTGCATCTCTCCTTCTACCAGCATTAAGGACTGAGCAGTGCTGGCAGACAACCTGTCGACGACTGTTGCCAGCCGTCTAATTTTAACATCATTAAGGATTACTCCCAAAAGAGGGAACATAGCTCCGAAGACATCTCCAACCATTTCAGCATCTCCTACATCTCTCCTTCCCCTCGAAGATGTCTTGCCCTCAATGATCACTAAGTCTTGTGCATGATATATTTTGGGGAAGACAATTGCCAAGTAACATGATCCATACCAGTTGTCAGGTAGTCTCACGTAGGCATTTCTTCCACATACAAAATACACATTTGGAATCACTTGCATTCCCTTCAGGAAATCTTTAGTATAATACTCTATGTTGAAAGCATGTTCACAGTCGACTTCTCCAACGTATACATTTTCATAATACGTTTTGGCTCGGTGAAGACATAGCTTTCCTCTCTGCGTTTTATCTAAAGCTATTGGACCACTACTACCCTTTCTCTTGTGTGCCTTCTCTTCCTCGGTCCAATCTGTTTTCCATTGTCCTGATTTTTTCAAAATCTTTTGTCTCCTGTAACGATCATCCACCTGCCCTATGAACTTCTTCTCGACTTCTGACACCTTGCATGTCAGGTTATTTCTACGGGCATGTGAAGTGTCTAAGGTAATCCAAGGAATGAAGAACTTGGCCAATCTGTCTTCACTCTTCCAGTAATCCCATTTGTTCATCTGCTTATAATTTGGGACTTCTGGCAACACTGAATCATAATTGGAGAAATAGTATTCAAAACTATCTCTCTCATAAAATATACTAAGCAATAAGCTACATGTAATGCCATATGTCAGCGGGAGGTGATGATATCGAATTCCTTCATCTACAGATGCCGGCAACTGCATGCAGACATAACAATCCTTAACCTCCATGGCATCCACGTATTCATATAAGAGTTTAGCATAAGCATTTGACCTAAAGTCTCCTTGGGACTCATCTACGTGTAACCTGCGGGCTTCTGCAGCTAATAACGCTTTCTCTTGAGTGTTTTCCCCTTTTTCACCAGCAACAGTAGATGTAAGCGTTTCTACAGAATTCACATCAGTTACCTTTGCCTCTTCCTCATGTCCCTTTACATAAGAAATTGTTACCACTAAAGCTATTAATATTATCACTCCTACTATTAGTGTACCTATTATACATTTAGCTCTGCGGTTCGGGGTGCCGGCCTCCATTTCGTCAGACAATATGGCTCTCTCTTATCTTAGCAAAAAGTTCTTTTCCTCTCGTTCCTTTACAGTCTCTTTTTAATCCTTTTGTCTTTAGAATCCACACAACTGGAAGCTGACAACCTTCTCCGCAAAAGTCCTTTAACAGTTCAATAAAGACAACCCTAGCCCTTCTCCATCAACTCAAGGGAAGTTCCCTAAAATTTTCTGCTTCCTGGGCGCTAGGTAATCTTCTTTTTCTGCTTGCTTTATTTACAAAGTCCTTAACAGTCTACTATCAGATTTGTTGTTGCAGCTTCAATAGCATAGTTCAATATTTCCAAACGAAGATTGTGCTCTTCATGTGCTGTTATCGTTGTACCAAAGTCGGGGAATTGCAATTCTGAAAGAAACATGTGTTTTAACTTGCTGAGGCGGGGAGGTCTGGGGAGCATGAATGTTAGTGACCCTTCTTGTTCGACACCGGGTACCAACAGTCGTATTTCCACGGTGATAATGGGCTCAGAACTGGACACCACCACCGCTCGGATCCTCCCTGTCTCCGGTTTCACAGACATTTGTCGCCAGATATGTCCACTCAGGTGTGGAGTATCTTCTGTTAGGCACACGCACTCTTCTTGACCTTCTTCGGTCTGGTGCTTCAGCGCCCTGAGCACCTTCTTCCGGATCTGAGTCTTCTGATATCGGAGGAAGGGTTACTTCTGGAGTTGACCTCAGGCTAGAGCTCCTTCTTTGCGGCCAATTTGCTTCTCCACGTGCCCTTCTACTCCTTCTCCTTCTTGTCTGTTCTCTCTCTCTTTCAGACCTGTCGGGGTCTGACTCGTACTCCCAGCTACTTTCTCCTTCTGTAGCGTCGTCTGTTTCACTGTTGTACTGACCGTCCTCAGCTTGGTCAGACTCTTCCCCTGCTTCCGCTGGCACCTCTACAGCTTGGCTAGCCCCCTCTATGGCTTCTCGGTCCTCTGCTGGACGTCTATCCGAGAGAGGAGCTGTTTCTTCCAGAGGTGCTGGAACCCTTCGCGTATGTGACGCGTGGATCCAATTGGGCAGGCCTCCCACCTTCACAGCTGTGTTCGTGATCAGGATGATCTGGAAGGGCCCACGCCAACGAACATCCAGACAGCTTCTTCTCACGTGTTTTTTCACCAGGACCCAGTCCCCAGGATACAGGTCATGGCACGGGCCCTGGCACGCTGGAACCTCGGCAGCCTGCACCTGAAGGGACACAGAACGAATGGCGTCAGACAGCCCCTTACAATAGTCCAGGATCATATCATCTGTGATATTTAACAGTGCAGTAGCTGGGACAGATGGCAGCCTCATTGCTCTCCCCATTAACACCTCATGTGGTGACAACCCCGTTCTTCTGTCTGGGGTACTACGAAGGCTCATGAGGACCAATGGCAAGGCGTCAGGCCAACTCAGGGTCGTTGAGGAGCACACTTTCGCTATCCTGGCCTTGATCGTGCCATTGATCTGTTCCACAATCCCTGAGGCTTCTGGTCGGTAACTGCAATGCAACTTCTGATCAATATTTAGCGCTACACAAATCATCTTCACAAGCTCGCTGTTAAAATGCGTTCCCCTATCTGATTCCAAAAAGGCCGGCACCCCGAAGCGCGGAATGAGTTCTCTAAGCAGTATCTTGGCCACTGTGAGGGTGTCGCACCTACGTGTAGGGTATGCCTCAACCCATCTGGAGAACACACAAACAACCACCAGGACATAGCGGAGGCGGTTGCATCTTGGCATTTCAATGAAATCTATCTGCATTCTGTTGAATGGACCTCCAGACCTTCCTATGTGACTCAGTGTAACTGGTGTTCTTTTTCCTACGTTCAGCTGCTGGCAGGTCACACAACGCTGGCACACTGCTTCTGCGGCTATTCTAAACTTAGGATTGTACCAAGTCTGTCTAAACACTCTCAGCATAGCATCTCTCCCTAAGTGTACGGGACCATGTATGAGTCTGGCCATTGGACTCACCATCTCATTGGGCAACACTGCTCTGCCGTCTGCTGAGACCCAAAAATGGGACTCACCCATTACACATCCTGCCTTTTCCCATGTTTCCTTTTCAATATCAGGAGCATTTTCTTGCATGTTTGACAGTTCGTCCCAAGTATCAACAGTTTCCAGTATCATGGCTAATTCAGTTCTTACATTTATTCCGCCCACTTCCACCTCTGTGAAAGAGTACCCTTGCTCCGCGCAATACCGCGCAACTTCATCTGCATATCTATTGCCTTTTGAAACAAAGTCCTCATTTCTGGTATGTGCGGTGCACTTTACAACTGCGATACCTGCTGGGCATTGCAACGCCTCTAACAACAGGCGCACAAACTCTCCATTGCGAATGGGAGAGCCTGAAGAGGTCATGAACCCTCTTTGAGACCATAACTGCCCGTAATCATGAACTACCCCATAGCCATATTGGCTGTCGGTGTATATGGTGACTCGAATTTGATTGCTTGCCAAGCAAGCACGTGTCAGGGCAATAATCTCGGCTACCTGAGCGGAGTGTACTCCTTCCAGGCACCCAGCTTCCACAACTCCAGCAATTGTACAAACAGCGTAAGCCGCTCTCAACTGCCCAACTTCGTCTCTTACACATGAGCCATCGACAAAGAAAATTTCATCTGGGTCGGTCAGTGGCTCATCTACGATGTCGGGTCTGGGTTTGGTGCATAGTTCAGTCACATCGAGGCAGTCATGGTCTGTACATTCATCATCATCCTCGATATCATTTGGAAGTGGCATCAAGGTGGCAGGGTTCAAAACAGAGCATCTCTTGAGGGTCACATTCTCTGCAGCAAGAATAACTTGCTCATATCGCGTGAGCCTGCTGTTGGTCAGATGCTGTGTTTTGGTCCTGGTCATCAACAGTTCAACAGAATGGGGCACGCACACCTCTAACGGGTGCCCCATGACGATATTTTCACATCTTTCAATGCTGACACCCGTTGCAGCAACGGATTTGAGACATCCGGGCAACGCTGCGGCTACTGGGTCTAAAGTAGCCGAGAAATAAGCAACTGGTCTACGGGCATTCCCATGGATTTGGACTAACACAGACAACGCACAACCCTCTCTCTCACAACAGTAAAGAAAAAATTGTTTATTGTAATCAGGCATTCCCAATGCCGGAGCACGACACAGGTCCTCTCGCAGCTGTAAGAATGCCATCAAACAGTCTTTGTCCCATGGTACCGGATCGCTCACCTCCTTGTGCGTCAGTTTTTGCAAGGGTTTTGCTTTCAGTGAAAAGTTCGCGATCCACTGTCGGCAATAACCCACCATCCCTAGAAACATCCTGACCTCTCTCTGTGTCTTAGGTGCATTCATTTTCATGATCGCCTCTATCCTGTCTGGTGACACCTTTCGTTTGCCTTTCTCTATTCTGTGTCCTAAGTACTGCACTTCTGTCAGGCAGTACTGCAATTTTCCCGGGGACACCTTGTGCCCATTGGCAGCTAGGTGATTTAACAAAGCAATGGAGTCCTCCCTGCAAGCTTCTTCTGTTTCTGACGCCACGAGGAGGTCGTCTATGTACTGGACCAGAACTGACTTCTGGGGCAGCACTAGACTTTCAAGATTTTTCTTCAAAAGCTGGTTAAAGATCGATGGACTCTCTGTATACCCCTGAGGGATACGACACCATGTTAGGACGCGATTTTCCAGCTTAAATGCGAAAAGAAAATGGCTTTCTTCGTCCAGAGGGATCGAAAAGAAAGCCTGACAAAGATCGATCACTGTGAACCACTCTGCTTGAAATGGAATCTGAAACAGTATCACTGATGGATTCGGTACCACTGGACAACACGAAACGACTATGTTATTAATCTTTCGAAGGTCCTGCACTATCCGAAATTTCCCATTTGGTTTCTGCAGACCCATAATCGGGGAGTTGCATGGACTACCCACGATTTCTTTCAGTATTCCCTGTTTAATCATGGACTCGATCACGGGTTTTATGCCTGCAATCGTTTCTGGAGTCAATTTATATTGGGGTGTTCTTGGGAACTCAGCATGCGGTTTCACTACAATTTTCACTGGGTCCACCCCTTTGACCAAACCTATCTCTTCCCCAGTGAAATCCCATACTTCTGGTGCCACTGTCTCTCTCAAGTCCCAGGGGAGCTCATCTACTGTCAAAGTAGGGTACAGCTCCACGCATATTCTTGAGTTTGCAACTTTGAAATCTGCGTCATCATCATTGGTCAATACCTCCACTCCCTGAGGTGTACAGTATATTGTACAATTCAATTTACACAACAGGTCTCTCCCTAGCAGACACACAGGGCTTGAATCGCAAACCACAAATTGGTGCTCATCGCTGTACTTCCCTATTTTCACCTGTACTGGTTCTGTCAATTGGCTGGTTATTCTCCTATTTGCGACCCCTACCACTTGTATGGTCTCTCCAGACATGGGCAGGTCTGGAACTGCAGCTGATCTGATCGTGGACCTAGTGGCTCCTGTGTCCACCAGAAATGTCGTAGGGCACCCTGCTACTTCTGCTTCGACATAGGGTCCCCTCTGATCCACCTCTAAGGCTGCCCCAAGGGTGCAGTCTTCTCTTTCCACCCTCTGTCCGGTTAATGGGTCCACATAATAGCACTCTTCACCTTCCACAAACAGGGGCATTTGTCTATAGGTCTTACCCATAGTCCCTACTCGAGGAGGTTGCGGGAACTGGGCTCGGGGAGGAGCCCCCCCCCCTTTGAGCACCTTTCCTTGATATGGCGTCGCCCCTCTTGTAGGTGCGCTCTGGATCTCTTCCTCCTCTATCTCTTGTTCTCCTATCTCTACATTGTAGGGACACTCGCGTTTCCAATGCCCCACCTCGTTACACTGGTGGCACCTAGTCGTTTTCTTCAAGGCAGCTATGTCTATTCTGGGTCTAAAGGTAGAACTCTCCTCATTGCCCTTGTTCTGACTGTACTGCTTCTTTCCTCCTGTACCTGTTCCTTGCTGCTGTTGCTGCGGTCCCCCCTTTCCTGCTGCCTGCATCTGTACCACCATCAACTTTTCTTTTAGTTTCTTAGCCTTGGAGTCTATCTCATCACAGCAGTACCTGGCATATCTCAGTATTTCATCTAGGGGTTTACTTTGCCAACAAATCGAGTGTTGCTGAATCATTAAACTAATATCCGGTCTCAGTCCCAGGACGAACTTGGACACAAATTGCCCTATGTCCTTTGGATCCATTACATCCAAGCCGCTATACTGTTTAAACGCCTTCAGCAATCTCTCGTAATATTCGTGGACTGTCTCTTTGGGTTCCTGTCTGGTTCGGTCTATTCTGACCCAATCTATGTCTTGCATTGGCACTTTCTCTTTCAGCCAAGTCATCACTCTCTCGAATTTTGCCATCACAATCTCGGACGGCCCATTAGTCTTAGCATCTCTCTCTGGCTCCGTTGTGGGCCACTCAGCGCTAACCTTGCATGCTGTCCACAGATCTCCTGGTACTACAATGTCAAACAGCGTGTTCAGATCTATCCATAGGACCTTTGAGATTTTTACAAACCTCTCGACTTGCTTGTACCACTCCACAGGGTTTTCACGCAATTTGGGGAAGGAGGTGGTAAAAGCAGCTAAATCTCCCCTACTCCAAGGGACATGCACATAGTTCCCATTTGCGACTTCCCGCAAAGGGTATGCCTCTATTCCCTGCAGTCCTGGTGTCATACCAAGCGTGCTTCTCCTGCCGGTCCCTTTCTTGGACCACCTCTCTTCCCACTTATCTAGTGCCCTCCATGTCCTTATTCCAGCGATCAGTTCCCTTATGTGCGTTTTCAGCCCAATCGTTCTCCTCTCATCTAGGTCTCGATCTGTGTAATGTAGCCTGTGGTTACCCTGTAATGCTTTGGTTCTTGACAGATCCACCATATATTTGCCTGCTAGTTCGACTAACTTCTCATGGACTGCTCTCGCCTTTCGAGTGATGTCCTTTGCCATATACAGTATTTCATCCTGTTCATACATTTCCATTCTTTCTAAAGGCAGGGTACCATCTACCATGTCATCCAGATCTGACCTTAAGCTGGCGACATCAAGTCTCTTGGCTTTTATTTCAGCTCGCAATGTGTCTTTTGAAGGGGGCTCACTGGTCTCCCTACCATCCCAACTTCGAGCTCTGCGTTTGGGCTCGGGAGAATTAATGGGTGCCCTCCCTTGCTCCCATCTCTCCAGGTCCCATGCTTGGCCATCCGATCTTGGAAGGTGATGGAACACGGGCCTGTTACCCCTACTCTTGCTCTGCCCACTCTCTTCTTCTTCTCTCCTCTCACCGTACACCTCTCTGTTATTTTCCCTCTGGTCGCTACTCTCCCTTTGCCTCGTATCGCTCAGTATCCGATACGATCCTTCCTGGTTCCCCATATTCCCTGGGCTGCGCTCATTTCCGTCATCACAGGGTCTATGGTGCGATCTCTCACAACTCCCATTCCGTTCTCTGGTGCCAGGCACACAGTGTGGACACTTAAAGCTGTTTCTGTACTCTTGTGCTCTCCTCTCCCCTTCACTGAGTATTGGGCGCGCCACCCCTTCACTCCCGGGGCCCCCGTTTTCCAGGTCTGTTCTATCTCCACTCCGGGCCCAATGGGTGACTCCCCTACTCTCTCTCTCTCTACAGTCCCACTCCGGGCTACTCTCCCCAGCCCCGCAGTGAGTCCGAGCTCGGCTGTCCTGACTTTCCCTTTCAGCTTCCGCAGCTATGATGCACTTTTGAGCCTTCACTGCCTCATCCCACTGCTTCATGTACTCATTTAGCTCTTGAAAGGATTTTCGTCCAGATCCCCTCAGATCCACTGGCCATCTAGGGCCCCCAGGATCTCCTCCTGGGTCCCCTGCTGTGTGCATCGGGGTGCTCCACTCTCTGGGTATCGGCATCTGACTTGGGGAATTGATCGTATCGTTCCTTCTTGCCTTCTCTGCTCTTTCTCTGTCTTTCCGTACCCGTTCTTCCCCTCTTGCTCTCTCTTGGTCATATATCGATATTATAGGACCTATGGTAACAGGTACCTGTAGTGCATCTGGTAATGTGTAGGATGTGGCTCTCTCCGTTTCTGGCGCTCTTTGCACCACAAACCTACCGACTACCTGCTGCACCTGACTAGGCTGGGACAGCTCTTTCTTTGGCTCAGGATCCCACTCTGAACTGGGAAGCGGTCTATGCTCTCCTGCATTGCCCCCCTTTTCTCCTTCTGTATGCTCGACCTCTCCCCCTGCTCTATTATACGGGGGTGGCCTGTCTGTCAATAATCTGTTTATCAGGCTGTCCTCTGTTTCGCTCTCATCATCTTCTTCTAGGGGGCTTTTATTTACGGGCACCTCTAACACTGGGTACAGTTTATTTACTTCCAGGTTATGCACTCTCCATCTTTTAGCATCCGCATCCCACCTGGCATCCTGCACTGCCCTTACCGAGCGTTTCACCCTTTCTTGTCGTCTGTTCATATTCTTTTCATGCGCTGCCCTAATCCATGCTTCAAGGGCTTCAAACTGGGTCGGTCTAGGCAAGGGTCTAATTGAGGTCATGACTGATTTTAATCGATGTAACACCTCTAATCTGAACGTCCCGTACTTCGGGAACGTCAGTTCCTCATTTCCTTCCGTAATCTTACTCCATTCTGATATCCAGAGGATCGTATGCAACCCAACATTCACTGCCATGTAACGAGCTGGCGTACCCTCCGGCGGGGCTTCTTCCCCTTCATACGATCCCCGCTTCTCTTTTTTAAACACCGCTTTCAACCATTTAAAACACTTCATAATTATGCGCACAATATCCAGCCTCGCTACTCTGCTTACTTCCTGATGACAATCCACCAATCCTGTCGCGGCTTTGCTAACTTGGCCTATCGCAGCGCGGTCTTTCTCCGGTCGGCCAATCACGTCGCGACCCTGTCTGACGTCTTTGCTAGCTGGCCTATCACAGCGCGGTCTTTCTCCGGTCGGCCAATCACGTCGCGACACTTTCTGACGTCACTTTTCTCCGCTTCGCAGCAGCACCCCTCCTTTCTCAACTCGTCTCCCGGTTATGCATGCGTCCCATTCATACACCGAAAAATGACTACTTCCGACCAAGCGGTCACTTCTCTCGACTGTACGTCCACAGTCTATATGTAATTGTCAACACAACTGACGAAATGTCTATCGTCTCTCTGATAGGTTGCTTACACACACAGTAACTTCCGACCAGCGTCCGTTACTCACGCACTCACTCTTACGTTCCCCCTATCTCGGTCTTTCGGGTGATCAATGGTACCTCATGACCCCCTTCACACTAGTTGACAATTACTCTGGGTGTCCGATACACCCGAACCACTTAAGCTCTCCTTGAACTTAAGATTTCCACCGGTTGCGCGCGCTCACAACCTGTTCCACAGTCACTCTACAGACATTCAACTCCGCCAGACATTACAACATAGATACAATACAAAACACCGCAATCTAACACGCATAACCCTTTATACTCACTCTCGACCGATACTGCTGCTTTTTCTGTCTCACGTCATCCGGATCTTCTTCGGCGGGCTGTTCTTCCGATCATCGATCTCTAGGGGCCTTGGGGTAAGCTAACCTGGCCTAGGTTACCGTCCTCAAGAAGGCAACCATCCTCTATAGCTACCAACTGGAAGGGCGAGATTTTGATCGATACCTTAGCACTATTGATCCAAACCTCGATCTGGTCGACTGAACCTTTGTTGCCTGTCTTTAAGGTACAAGGTACATCTATTTCCAAGTCAGTTCACCCAATAAAGGACTCTGCTCCCAAAGATCACAAACAACTTCTAGCTTTCAAAAGTTTATTGTAAAGATATGATAAGCTGCAAATACAGGCATCTCAGAATGAGATTCACGAGGTACACAGGTCCAATTACATACATGTGCTCTCGGAAAGCCCTCAGACGAGCAACGGAAATCACTAACACAAGTTCTAAGAATAGTAAAGCTATCAGCATTGACGCATATCTCTCCTTCATTTAAGTTGGAGGAAAACGCACAGGTTAGGCTGTCCCTACCCTGCTCTAGATGGTATCCCTACTTAACCAAGTCCCAACCTAACAAAGGTGTCAGCAGTGGATGACCCCCAAGGGAAGTCACTCACTCTAAGTCTCTTGGTGAAAACCTATAGTTCTCCAGTCATGACCCCTCTCTGCCTACCCATCCGCTCTCTAAAGGGTCCTCAGGTATCTGCTCTAACTCCACCCAGGGGTGCTGTCCCTAATACAAAACAGTCAACAACATTTGAGACGCCCCTTTCGAGACGCCCCTCACGTGGTGTAGCTTCTGGCTTTTTCCATGATGCTTTGTATTGGGCCTCATACGTTAGAGTTGACCTTGCTTCTCAGACTCTTCTCCGGCCCGCTGATACCCCTTAAACATTCCAGAACCCTCCTCCATGTCTGGGCCGTCTACTGAACAGACCTCTATTCATTCATTTATAATTGGATCCCCCCTTTTCCTGTGCAGACAGATATCTGCAGCCAAGAACCCAACTCTCATAGACTTCCAAAAAGGCTTGCAACATTTCTCAGCCCAGACATGTACGTGTAAATCAATGTTAAAACGTTTCAGGCCTACAATATTTCTCATAATGATTATAGCATTCAACTTCTTCATTAATTAAAGCATGTTAATACTCTTATTCTATTATTCAGTAAACATTTTTATAAATCCTGGCCCATTAATGCAATGACCAAAACATTAATACAATCTGTGTCGTGAAAAGAAACACCTTCCCTTTCCCTCCAGCTCTGGCCCTGAGGCCTACCACATTCTGCGTTTAACCACAGACCATCTTACATTTTAACAGCTACACGACATAGATTCAGAAATAATCACATCTACTAAAATCATATAGTGTCACACATTTCTGTATTAGTTCCACTTCTACTTAAATCTCTATATTAGCTATACATTTAGAATATAATTGCAGATACTATTAGCACTCATGGCATTTCTCCTCATGATTTGTGCTTACTACAGGTAAGTGTGATGCACTCATACATTTAGGTCAGTTTGCGCTCTCTCATATGCATGAAGACAAAAACAGCATCCCAAATTACTTTTGTCAACACATATATAATAAGGGGCAACTCAGTAAAGGGTGTTGGGTGGTTCCAAATTAATGATAACACAAACAAAATAGGGTCTCAAAGAAATTCCGGAGGACACTAAAATTCCTCTAATTTCTAGGGGGGGAAACTAAATTGGAGTACAATACATGGGCTAACTTTCTTACTTCATAGAAAATTCAGCTGATGATTTCTACACGGTATTTAGAGATTCTTCCACAAATTGGAGGCTTCTCAGTGCACCGTAAACTCTAAATGAGTCCCATAACCTTTTATTCCTTTTAATATTTTGTCTGGTCATTTTGTATTTCAAAAAAGATCTTGTTGTGGCTTGATGTTTTGCTGCATTCTGTGTTTAGAATTTTACACTCGTAGCTTAGGAAACTAGAACCATGCTTAGATCAGTGATGACATCACAATGATCTGTAGTCCAACACTAAGCAGGGGTTTGATTGTTGTTAGTTGGATACAGCTGCCTTAATGGGTTGGTGGTCAATGTCTTGTACTCTGAATAAAACTACTTGAGAAGTTACCAGAAAAGTGGTGGATTTATTTGGACAGAGAGAACTTAACATTGGTGACGAGCACCTGCTGGAGACAGGCATATGACCACCAGCTTCCTGAAGAACCCATGTGGATTGGTAGTTTACTGTTTATAATGGAATTTATTGAAGAATTGTGCAGACATATTAGGGATTACTCTACAGTGTCGAGGAGGTCACTTACCACTGTAACTACTGGATTGAGGGTAAAAGGACAGGAGCATCAACGGCGGCAAGACTTAAGGCTGAAGGGTGATGTCATCCAAGAGGTATAGTAATTTTCCTCTATGACAAAATTCTGTGAGGCAGTGTTTGCACCGTGCAATACTGTGATATGCATCAGTGTATGTGTTTCACAAGAAGAGCGTGTGGATTTCGACGACAGTACACTACATACTTAGCGTTAAGCTTTTGATGGCCATTTTGGAACAGTTTGGCATTTGATGGTTGTGACGTCATACCTTACACTATGGGCGGGCATCTTTGAACAGCATAAGGAACACCGAAGTACAGTTTACGGAAAACTTTTTGCTTCATTCACGCACCCAATTGTTTTTAATGAAATGGTTGACGCATCTGATGTAGATGTCTCGCATTCTCTGATTGGCACTAAATTGTGACCCTATGCGTTGTGCACAATTCGACAAGCACAGTCAACCCCAGGACAACGTAAAAGGATTGTGGATTGTGTGGAACTGTGCAGCTTTCTTTGTGTGGGATCGCATTTAGAGAAAATGCACTATATGTGGAGAGTATTAGCACATCAACATTTCAGGATTACAGTAAATCTTAATAGACAACATTATAGCAAGTATTCATAGAGTTGCTTAACCTATTTTAATTTTCAGGTGATGTATAGTATTGGATTCAGATATCGTTTCTCTTGTATACCTGTTTATTTTCTTTATGTCTGTGTTTGGACAACGTTAAACAGTATTCATGGCTGTTGTGAATATGTCCCCACCACCACCGTTTCTGTCTGATAAGGGGAAGAGGTGGAAACAACTTTTTGATTCTTATTTAGTTGCAATGGGTGGGAAGAAATGCTCTGCTGTTAGGAAACAGGTTACATTATTGTATCATTTTGGCATTGAGGGCAGAAATGTTTATGAGAGCTTGGTTGAGATTACTATTAAGGATGGAGAAGGTGAACCAGATAATCTTTAGGACATAACAGTATTGCTGCTAGAGAACTATTTTGGTTTTCAAATCAACATTGTACTTGAGAGACATATGTTATATGTGTACAAGGAAAACAAGAAAAGATTGGTAACTATGTGGCATCTCTGAAGATGTTGGGAATACTAAGCTACAGGAGAATCTTCTAACAAAGAATCCTGACCTTAGAGTGGCCATTGCTATGGTGGAAAGGAAGGAAAATACTAGTGTTTGGGTATGTGAGATGAGGGAGGCTAAAGGTAAATGGTCATGTGGCAGAATATGTTGCTCGTGAGATGAAGAATGGGTTGGGCAAGAATGAGGATTTAAAGGGTCAGCAGCAGGGAAAATCACAAGCAGTATCCCAGTAAAGATAATGTGAATATCTACAGGAATAGTAGTGAAATGAGGTGTTTCAGGTGCCGCAGTGAAGGACATGTCTGTACTAGCCTTGGATGTTTTGCAAGGTTTGTCACATGTACAAAATGCGGGAAGAAGGGACATTGTGCTAGATCGTGTCTGGAAAAAAAGACACAAGGAGTATACTGGGTAGAAGATGAAGAGAAGAATGTTTTGAGTGTGAGGAATGACTTGGTAGACCTGTTGGAGATGCTGGAGTGTGAGATTACAGTGGAGGGAAAGAAATTGACTGTGTTGGCTGTTTCAGGGTTACCGCACACCATGGTGTCATGGCACATGGTGTCATGGCACATGGTGTCATGGCACATGGCATGGTTTCTAGGACCAAATTATGGAATTCCCTCCCCTTTAACTTACGTACAGAAACAAGCTATGTTCAGTTTCGCAGAGCCATAAAGACCTGGCTGTTCAATCAATAATTTGGATCCTGCTTCTCTTCAGAGCATTATTACCTGCTCAACAGCTTTCTATTTTGTTAGCGCCGGGAAACCCTATTTGGGTAGCTGTCGCGCTTTAAAAACGCAACAAATAAATAAAATAAATAAATAAATGGTGGGTGACTAAAACTGGGAAGTGCTGTTTTTTATGGATAATATTAAGCTGTTTCCGTCTGACATCAACCCTGTGGGATAGGATGGAGTAAGAATTGATGTCCTGGCATATGCAGTCATGACAATTCAATTTGAAGATCATGAAACTGTTAAAAAGGTGTATGTGGCCAGAAGGGGTAACACTCTTTTAGGGTGGAGGCAACAGGGGGACATGGGGAGAACTTTAAATCCAATACTCCAGAGAAAGTGGTGACTCTCTCTATGGATGCGCTGCCTGAGGATGTGTGTAATTCGTTTCCTAAAGTCTTTGGTAGTGACTTGGGGCAGTTGAGAAAATTTAAGCATGAAATTATTCTGAAAGATGGAGCTATACCCTCTGTGAGCAAAGTGAAGAAAGTCCCACTTTTAATGATGAATTCCTTTCAGCGTGAATTGAAATAAATATTGGAGTTGGGGTGATAGAATGCTCAGAATGGCTAGCCCCAGTGGTTTTGGCCCCAAGGGATAGAGCAAAAGAAATTAGGATGTGTGTGGACTTGCGAGGGCTGAATAAACATATATGAGTGGACAGGCAACCCTTGCCCAACATTTTAGAAACAGTAGCTCTGATAAAGGATGCCACAATTTTTAGAGTTATGTACTTGTCCTCTGCTTACCACCAGATAATGCTCCATCCTGAGTGCAAACACCTAACATCATTTGGTCTGTTCGGACTAATGTCTGCAGCTGCATTTTTTCAAAGAGTAAGGAAGAAAATCCTGGAGGGCCTTTAAAAGGTGTTATTTTTCCAACACAATATTTTAGTCTATGGTGAAGATAAAAATGAGCATGATAGGCAGTTATGGCAATTGTTAGAGTGCTTACAAGAGGCTAGAGTGGTAATAAAGAAAGAGAAGGGTATATTCTGGGACTTCGGTAACCTATTTAGGTCACACTATTTTGGGAGAAGGGATGAGTTCCAAACTGGCTAACAGTATTGTGGTAGCAGCAACACCAGAGAGCAAGGATCAGGTGTGTTCATTCATGGGGTTAGCAGACTTTGCTAGCTTTTCACAGCCTATGAAATAGGGGTGGGAAGTCAACTTCGCTCCTCGGGTGGAGCTCATAGAGTTTTGCCCACTCCGCGCTCCACTTAGAGAGCAGACTTCAGCGAAAACTCCACTACTGCAGCATAGCGGAGTTTACTGCTCCCCAATATCCAAAAACAAATGTCTCCATACACTGTATCTTGCATACTAGATAATATAAATGTGGTCACCCAAGCACCGTCTTCTTTAATGCGTAGACCGGCACATGCACTTGACTTTACCCAACAAATTGTGCACGAGTCTAGAGGCATGACATGGATATGTGCCACAGCACTCCACCAACGAGGCACGATTTTTTAATGAGGCCGGTCTTAGTAGAAGGAGTTGCGAGAATGATGCCAGTACAGACTATGTGGTTCTTGGGGGCGAATGGTGCAGCAGAAGCTGCTGAGGAGCGGGGTTTAGTCACCTCTGGTCAACCAATACACCAGTCTGGCTTGGACAGGCGGTCGGAGTATAGCCGGGTGACCCACCAGATCCTATCTTCTCAGAGAAGTGTACAAGTTCCCTGCCTCATAAATTATGGTGAGCAAGGCCAGAGTCTGGTGCACCCAGGACCAGGAGCCAGGACCTTATAACCTATCAGGTAAGCCTATTTTATTCCCTTCAATTCATTCTGTGACCCTGACCTCATCTTACTTGCCCCGCTCAAGAAGTGCTCGCCCCCTTTTATTGTTTATGTGTATACCAAATCGGCTGATGTTCCCTGTCTGATAGTTGTTAGCCCACAATGAGCCCCTTCCCAATTCAGTCATCTCTCTTTGCGGCCGAGTTCCTGTCCACGGGCGCAGCAAGCCCCCTTTTCCAACTCGGGGACAACATGAGGCTGGACTGCTGGTGTCACGGGGTGAGAAGTGCCTCAGCAGACGTCACCAGATAGGAGAGTATTGCTCAGTCCCTTCTGATCTGGACATTAATGTAACCATATATTTGAGGTTTGGGCAACTAGTTGTGGCACTGTTCGGACTGTCAGGCATAAGCAGAGTAAAGCAAATTCTACTCTGCCCACTTACAGAACTCAGCGGAATTCAGCTGTCTTTTTCAATATCTCCGCCAAATCACTCCATGAACTCCGTCCAGGCCTACTATGAAATTGTTATTGAAAAAGAATTATCAATTTGAGTGTATGAAGGCATGTTGGGTAGTGTTTACTGAGATGAAGAAAAGTATTGGGAAGCTAAAGGTACTAGAAGCGCTCCCTCATGGCCTATCCATTAATTCCATTAAGGATTTAATCACCAATGGGCTCAATACCACATTAAATCATATCATTGACATTCAACAATTGAAATTCAATTCTCATTTCTTTTATTATTTAATTTCTTTATACACTTTATAAAATGTAATATTTGTTCCCTTTCTTTTTTCAATGTAATTTTTTTTCTCCAAAAATAAATACATAACAGAAAGCAACATCATTCCTGTTAGTACATCACATATATGTAGTACATATTTACATGTATAAAATTACTTGACAAAACAGAACCCAGGAAAACACATAAATGCATCAGTTTCACACAAACCAATCAAACACATTCAGACTCACACAGACTCCATACAAATTGCATCTGAATAAGGGGGTGATTATAGATGGTGAAAGGATCTCCACGACCAGATTGACTCTTATGTTCAAAAAAGGGGAAAGCTAATATGAACAAATTGTCAAATATTGGGAAGCTATTTCGATGCTTGTAGGAGAACAACAGTATCTACCAATGCTAGTATCAAAGGATTGGGTACAGTGTTGTCACAAGTGGTGGATGGCGAGGTGAATGTGGTGGCAAGTGCTTCTCACTTGTTGAAAGTTGCTGAGTAAAAGGTACTCAGTGATAGAACAGAAAGCGTTGGCTGTGTACTGGGCTATTCTTCATTTTAAATTTTACTTATGTGGGATACCATTTGTAAATAGATCCTACCTTCGACCACTGTCTCAGATATTCACTTGCAGAGAAGTGGAAAATGTATCCCACAGAATAAACCAATGGACGGATGGTTCGTCAGAGTTCAATTTGTTCAGGGATCTAAGAATAGTTTGACAGATTGTTTGTCAAGGTTGCCGATCAAACAAGATGATTCAGGTGGTGACAATTCATTGGTTAGTTGGATTTATGAATCCGCTGTTGAAGATAAGGAATGTTCTGATGCGAATTCCAAGGACGCAAAGTTTGTGACTGTAACAGAGTGCATTGTCAATGGATGCTCAGATAGTAAAGACATGCCTGATGCACTGAAAGGTTTTGTAAATGTGAAGAATGAGTTGTTCATTGTGGAGGGGAAAATCCTTGGGGGAAACTGAGTTTTCTACCCTGTGAATTGGAGAACAAATTAATAAATCTGGCACACAAGGGACACTTGGGGAGAAATTTGACTAAGGTCAGATTAAGCGAATGGTATTGGTGGCCAGGAATGGATCGCCAAGTGAAGGAGTTAGTGAAAGATTGTTGGCAGGGCACTAACAATGGCAAATTCAGAAAGACGAGATCAGTTCCATTGACTCCCATTGAAATTGCGATAAAGCCTTGGACCAAGCTTGGACTAGATATTGCAGGGCCTTTTGAACTTTTAGCTAGTGATGAATGTTATGTGCTGTTGTTAGTTGACTAGACTTTCAAATGGGTTGTCACAAAGTGTGTAACTTCTGTTAACATTAGAATGGTGATTGAGTTTCTCACTGAGGAAATCTCTTCTGAAGGGGTACATAAGTGTTTGATAACGGACAATGGTGTACAATTTGTATTGCAGAAAATGTGTGTGTTCATCAAAGAATTATCTATAATACACTTAAAGACGGTTCTGTACTCTCAGCCAGCCAATGGTTTAGCATAGAATATGAACAAGATAGTGAAAGGTTATGCACAAAGAGCTTTACTAACTAAAGATTCTTTAAAAAATGTGTTAAGAGAAACTTGGTGGGCTCATCGCAACACATCAAATGGTCTTACTTCAGTGTCTCCCTTTGCTGCATTGAGAGACAGGAAGCCTCACAATAAACTAAAAGTTTAATTTAAATGCTGGAAAAAGGGATGCATTTAATTCTGAGGAAGATCTCAGACAAATACATTACACCAAAAAAGTATAAAGCTCAGTTTGATAAAAAAGAATTCAGGGTGTGGGCAAACATGGAATGTTGGGAAAAAAGTGTTAATCAGGAAGCCTGGGATTTTAAGAAAAGGGCATTTAAAGTTCGTGAGACAATTCATTATCTCTGAAGTGAGGCGAAATGTGGTTGTGTTGGACTCAGGTGATGTGTGGAATATGTCCCGGCTGACATCATATTGTGATGACAAATATGGAACATCTGAATAATCATTTATGAGTAAGAACTCAGGTGTTGCACAGGCAGGAGCAAATGACAAGTCTGCTGAGGTTAATCCTGCTCAAAGAGCAAGGATCAGACCAGCTTGGCTCAATGAATATGTGACCAATTAAATAGATACTGGTTTGTTTTTATCACAATTGTGCATGACTAACCAATATACATCATCCTTTTTTAATTATTCTAGTTTTATATTTTTGTATATATTGTAAGGGGAGAACATGTGTTGTGACTTGGGGCCAGATGTAGGTAGGATTGATTTACCGATTCTTAATTACCGAATGTTACCGATTCGGTAATTAAGAATCGGTAAATCTGAGGGGTGGGTATGTAGGTATTCCAGATGTGCTGGAATACCGAATCGGAGAAAAATCGGTATTTACCGAATCAGTAAATACCGAATTTCACAAGGGTGCAGGGGGTGTCACTTTGACACCCTCTGGCCCCCCCCCAAAAGAGGCTCGGGTGCCATGTGGCAGGCATACATGCCCCAAGGGCAGGTCTGCCTGTCATATGGCAGAGGTGTGCATGCACACATGTGCATGCACACTGGAATCGGTATTTTACCATCAAATTGGATTTGATGGTAAACTACCGATTCGGTAAGGCTTGTGGGACTCAGAAGAGTCCCACCTACATCTCAAATTTACCGAATCAGTAAAAAATACCGATTCGGTATTTTACAGAATCGGTAAATTTACCGATCAGTAAATTTACAGATTCTGTAAAAATAAGCCCCTACATACCAATTCTTCAATACCGGTCGGTAACGGCCGAAAATACAGATTTTCGGCCGTTACCGACCGACCTACATCTGGCCCTTGGTGTTTTGTGGTATTCTGTGTTTAGAACTGTACTAGATAATGTATAGCTTAGGAAACTTGAACCATGCCTAGGTCAGTGATGACAATACAATGATCTGTATGCCAACAGCAAGCAGGGGTTTAAATGTCGTCAGTTGGATCCAGCTGCCTTAGTGGGGTGGTGGTCAATGTATTGTACTCTGAATAAAACTACTTGAGAAGTTACCAGAAAAGTTGTGGATTTATTTGGACAGAAGCAACTTAACACTACTCCTTACAGATTTCTTTTGGACAGAGGTACAATTGACTGATTGTCAAACTGTAATGAAACCAATGACACATATTTGATACCATTTCGAAATCGGAACGAAATGTTATAATGGTAGATTTTTGAGACACCTCCCTCTTGAACCCAAGTTTCTTTATGTGACTGTAGTCTTACAATATAGCAAATGTAGTTGCTAAATCATTAAGCATGGGTGGATTGCTCTCTCTTTGAATCCCTAGAGTGTTTGTGGGGTGAATTAAGCTGTGTTACCAAAAAATATAAATATTTACAACATATAACATTTATGATACTCATGTAAGTGCCCCTTTCTAAGTGCTATGGCACCCTTTTTTTTATTTTTTAGAATTTTAGATAGCTCCAAATAGACCCGCGCCATTGGGTATCAGAGCACTTTACATGAGCACCAGTTTTGTTACAGATGGAAACATTCCTTTTTGTTAGGCAAAGGTGAGATTAAGTGATTTGCCCAGAATCACAGAATGTTGAGCGTTGCCGAGACTCGAACCCGGTTCCCCAGCTTCAAGGTTGACCGCTCTAGCCTTAAGGCTACATCCTCTCCCCACCTTAATACCAACACCTTACTACTGACAGCAGGATTTCAACCACCATTCTGATTAATAAATGTGAGAGCTCCCTAGAAAGCTCGAAAGACTCTTTAGTCAACAAGGGACAAATACAGTTTCAAACTTTAAATGGATGGCACAGAAGGCTTCATGTACTGATTTATAATTCTAAACTTAGAGTAACAAAAAAAGCATTTCTTAAGCAACGTCCATGAGTAAGAAGATATCTTAAGCTGTCTCTACCACAAAGTCAATATGATGCGTCCTCTGCAGCCTGTCCATCCCGTAGGTCTACTTTAACTATCAATCTTCGATATTGTTATGTAACTATTTGGTCTTGTAAATTATGGAAATAATATATAAATTATTTTTTTCTGTGCCTAGAAGCTAAACCTAGGGTATTTTTGCTTATTACGAGTAGTATACAATATAAATTTAAACAAACTAGTTGCACATATTTCTAGGTGCAAAGCTCCAAAGATAGCTAAGTACTTCATAACGTAAAGTCAAATTCAACCCAATTACAGTTTTATATTGTACTAGCAGCCCGTCCCGACCTTGTCCGGGTGCAACAGGCTTCCCCGCCCCCCGCCCGCCCCGACATTGTGCAGTAGCCCGGGCCCCCGCCCGGCCCGTCCCCCACCTGCCTGCCCCGACATGGGTCCCCTTACCTGAGCCGCCGCTCCTCCCGCCTGTCCGCTGCTCGCACCGCCGCTGGCCTGTCCCTGTGTCCGCTGCTCGCACCGCCGCTGGCCTGTCTACTGCTCCTCACGTCACCGCTCCTCCCCCGCGCCATGTCCGCCGCTCCTCGTCGCGCTCCTGGACGCCGCTCCTCCCCGCGTTCCTGACGTGAGCACGCACGTCGCGGCCGGCGCTACTTCGGAGGGACTACTTTTTTTTTACTGTAAATTTTTTAAATAACGTTTTTTTTTAATTTATATAGCCTATACCCATCTACACACCCTGACGATTCCAACGGTGTATCGGGTGTGTGGATTGGCGCAGTGGTTCCCGAGTTTACTCGCCTCAAAGGCGGAAAGTTCTTCCTTTATTATAGTAGTATAGATAAAAGGCAACACATTTCAAAAGCCCAAAAAAAGGCAGAATACAAATTTCTTTTGATTTCAAAAGATTTTATTATAAGAGATTTAAAAAACATTAGTCAGTGAAGAAATTAAAGCAAATATTCTCAGACCACAAAGGAAAATGATTGAAAATGATGAGGACATGTCACTTAAAGTATTTTTTTGTTGTTTTGATAATGTATTTTAATGCACAACAAAGGCAATTTCTATTAAATAAGCCAAACATTATGAAGCTGTTGTAACTCAGTTGGTGTATGGTACTTTATTTATTGAATTATGGATTTATTTAGCAATTTTATATTGCACAGATTAGATCCGCTTTGTGTATGAACAATTTCATACTTAGTAAGTTTGATTTGTTTCTTCACTGTTTACAGAGGACAAGTTATAGGTTACATTAAAGCAAGATCCGTTTTGTTACAACAGTTTATCTGAAATTTCATAGGCTGTTTTCTCTCAATCCTCAAACAAGATGGCCACCGCCTGTGAGCAGAGTAGAATGGTTTATTGTCCTCATCCATGCTGCTCTTCTTTCTCTGCCTCTTTTCCCAACCCAGGTTGTGGTCAGCTCCTGCCATAGGTCACCCTGTTAGCTATGAAACAACAGTATGGTCTTGAAATGTCCAAAATCGTCTTGAACTCAGCCCGATAATTCAGTGCCTTGTTTTACTTTAACGTTTTTTTATTCCACTGCTAAAACATTTCTGACTAATTGGAAGAATCCGGAGGGACAGCACCTCATTTCATTCTTGTGAAATATACTGAATTTAAATGCAAATTAAATTCCTGATAATCTAGGTAAGATGCAAAATTAAGAATACCTGACTTGTGTTTTTGTGGTGCTTTTTCAGGGCAACATGCATAAACCAGCTTGCATTATTAATCCTGGTGTTTGTGGGCAGGTACATTAAAATAAACCCACCATCTCAGCACTCCGAGGAACACACTTTCTTTAGGCTGCCAAATAAACTGTGACCTTAATATAGCTCTCTGTGGATTAAAGTAATGGCCACAATTATGCAGCAGATATATCCTCATCTAAGCATCTCTATCTGGAAATCATCACCACAAACTGGGACTTGGGAAGTGATGGGAGAAAGAAGTTAGTACACACTTCAGAACAGAAGAGCTATTGGGACGTAAAAGAGCTTTGTAAATATATTCCAGAGGGTTGGCATTAACACCTCTGTGTTAACATTCAGCAACTATGTTGCCTTTAATCTTCCATGCTGCTCTCGGCTACTCTGGTAACTTATTTAAACATGTCAACGTTATGGCTCACTCTGCAAGTGCCTGTTCACCGAAGAATGCCAGTTCCACAGGCGAGAGAGAGCAGAGCAAACATTGGTCATAGCAAGACGACTATCCTTGAATAATATTCATAGCTTTAGTAGAACTGAAGACTCTCATTTCAGGTCAAGCTTGCTATCTGCTAGAATTTACCTGAGTTGCTGAGGAATTCTGTGGTAATTATTTGGGAGTCGTATAGCAATGTACCTGAAAAACTGAATGGAAAGATACTAACTCTACAACATTTCTGGAAAACAAATAGACTGAATATAAAAGCTAGTACTTACTAATTCTTTACATATATGGAAATTCTTACTTAAGCCTCGATTGGAAGTTATCTGTGATGACCCGCAACTGTGTAAACCCCTGTTCGGAGTGGGTCCGAATTTTCTGACCGATTGGCCTCATCCTCAACTAAATATCAGCAGGTCAAACCTGAGGATGTTTACCAGGTCCAAAGACCCCAGTACATTTCAGAACATGCGGATTTAGATGTGGAAAACAACAAATAAAACCCCTGCAAATTATTCCCCATTAGAAAGGGGAAATACTGCAATAGTGCGGTTTCTCACGCCTGTTAAATTCCAAAACCCAAGATATTGGTACTTAAGGTGTGCTATACATTTCTCGTTAGTTGAGGCACCCATAATCCAGGACTATGTAGCTGCCATTAATTCCTAAAACCATCTGATATATTTTTCAACAAGGGCCTCAATTACAAGAGCCTCTTATTATTCCAACACCTATGCAAACTACTGTTTGCAAGAGTATGGGAGTTTTCACCCAATCAGTTTCGACAAGCCAAACCTGGAAACATGCAAATGTTGGTGCTGTATGCACACACATCCTCGTGTAACCCTATTTAGACTGTTTCAAATTCATGGCATGCTTCAAACACATAGATAGTCCTGAGGGCAATAGGTGGAATGAGTATACTTGTAAAAAAGGGACCACGAGTGTTGTATGTCTTCCATAAAGTGTGTTTTAGACTTTGAAATTTATCAGCTAGAAAACACCTATTCTGCTCTCTATTTAGCTGAACTCGTTTGTTTTCTGCTCAAAACGAATAACTGACACTTAGTAAACCCCTACTTGAGGGAGTTGGCTTATTTATTTGAATTTATAGAGCTCTATACAGAAGACTGTTTTTTTGTTTTGTTATGTTTTTATGGGCTCGGTTTACTAAGAGACAGATCACCAAAAAGTGGTCAGTCATAATTTGCTCATCATCTTTTTACCACCTCTATACAAATAGGTTGCATCACAAAATCTCCTGTGGCTGGGGGTCACCAAAAGACCTGTCTAATGAATATTAATCAGGCAGGCAACTATTTGTGACCCCACCTCTCCTCACCCCCGGTGTTCGGGGCACGAAGAGATGGTGGACTATAGGGAGTTACAAACCACCAACCTTGTGTATGTAACCCCAGACAAGAAAGGGAAAGAGGTATGTCTTCCTTATAGGAGTCAGTGCTGCTTTTACCAAAGAAGAAATACGCAGCAGGGAAGTATTCTAACTTTTATTGCTTTCAATGAAGATACAGTCATGCAAATGCATTGGGTTTTAGACTGCTTATGGGTACACTTTTTAAAAAGTCCTCTAAGGATCTTATGAAAAAACCTATGGCCCCCTGCCGCTATTGGTTACTGCATATTTACATATTCATCTCTATTTCCAAACTGTTAAATACTAGAGCAGGCTTCAGACCTAAGAATTTGTATCCCCAATTGCAAAACCTGGATCCTCTCTTTCATTGGCACTATACATTTTTTAACATATGGCAATATTATTGCTTTAACTAATTTAAAGGCAGGAGGAAAAATTAAAGGGTTTTTAGATAGGATTGTTTTAAAGCAAATGCCGTGTTTGCCGCAGCAAGAAAAAATAAAATGATAATAACAAGTTATCATTATATTTTAATTTTATTTACACTGCTTTAAATCAGTGGGGCGACGCTACTCCGCCTTGGCGTAGGTGCCGCCACTGATTGGGGAAAGCCTCCTCAATCAAGTTTAAACACATCAGAGGATAGGGTGCTGGACACATATAAATGGTAGTTCAGGCTGCTCTTTAGACACTTGCCTGAAAGAAGAGTGAAGTCACAAATCTGAACGCTGGTGGCTAAGCCAGAGTTACGAAACACGTTCTGCTTTTTGGGCCTTTGGTTTTAAACATTATGCTTTCTTCAGTCAAATAAATAAAACAAATTGTTTCCATTACAGCCTTAAAGACCCCCGTGGCAGGCTCTACTGGCCCACTCAAGCGTTGTCGAGGGCATTTAACAAGGGAGAGGGCCTTTAATGGCCTGAAGGGTCCACTTCGTAGGACTCTAAGGCTATCAGAAAATTCCACCCGTAGAGGGCAGAATGTTCTAAATTGTAAAGCAAAGGCCTCACGGTGCCCCTCGGATCCGTGAGGCGTTTTGTTCACAGCGACAGAATGTTCTAATAATATTTAGCATTCAAATGTTTTTTAAATTTTCTTCAAGTTTAATACACTTTTTTATTTTCCCCCTGTACTTTACTGTACATAGATCACCACCACCGGGGCTCCATCCATGTTCTCTCTCATCCTCTCACCCTTTGACTAATTCTCACATTCACCTACTACTCAATCTACACAACTAGTTGGCCAAGAAAGTCAGTGCTACTGGCTTTGCCAAGTCCTGGTATGTATTTTGCCTGGCTACAATTCTGTGGTTTGTGCTAGAGGTGTTATGGTCTTACATTGTTGCATAAAGTTCTGCTTACTCCTTGTAAATGCTCTGGGTATTTTGACTTACTGCTTGTCTTTGGGTCATCTGGCAGTCCAATCCCTATGAGAATTGCATGTTGTAATACATCATATATGCCCCTGCGCAGACCTGCAAAACCTGAAATTGTTCCTTAAAGTAGGGAAATTTCTGAACTAATTGTAATTTCGATTTAAGCACAAACTCCTATTTTTGCCCAATTACTCATTAGCGGTCCTCTTGGAAAGAAGACCAGTGTGTGTTTTGTAAGGAGGAACTATGAACTTGTTTAGAGGAAAATCTTTGGTGTTCTACAACTGTTCCTCAGTTTTTTGCATATTGTGGAGCTTCGTTCTAGAAAAAGTTCACTGTTAAACCTAACATCTTTCGTGTGGTATTCCCTCAAACGTTTTGCCTTCACTCCTCCTGTTTTGCTGAGGTTTTTTTGTTGGCATTAGCAAGCTGTGCACTTTACCACTACTAAACAGTGCTGATAGCTTGTGCTCTCTCCCTCAAAAATTATAACATTGGACTATGCATAATTGTCACGTTTAGTTTACTTGTAAGTCACTAGTAAAGTGGTACTTAGTACATGTATCAGGGGGTCTGTAGATTAAATGCTACTAGTGGGATTGCAGCCCCTGTGCCACCCACTACAGTAGTTCTTTAAAGCATGTCTCGGGGGTCAAAGTGCAAGCCTACAGAGCAGTTTTAAACTGCCTTTTCGATCTGGCAAAATAAGCTTTTGCCAGGACTACACTTTTCTTATCAGTACTTATAAGTGCCCACTAAACTAGGCCCTACAGGCTCACAGGATGGGGTGCATTGTATTTAAAAAGTAGGACATGTGTATTTAAGTTTTAAAGGTTCTGAAAGTGAAAAACTTACTGCTGTATGGTCTATGTCTCCCACTGACTAGGATTGGATTACCTTATTAGTTTTAATAAGTGCTAACTTTGGATTAATATCAGATAGAGATATGCTGTTTAGACTCTAATTGTAATTTAAAATCATCTTTAAAGGAACATTTGCATTATAAGTCACTAAGTTGGCATCTTCTTGTCCTAACCATTTGTGCCTTTTGGGAGTGTCTTGGGTCACATGACTGTGAATTACTCTGCTGTTGGAGTTTGCGTATTCCTTCCTGACAGTGACAAAAAGGGGATAGGTGTGGCCAGGATGGGACATCCTGCTAGGATAGCTGGGTCCTGCACCACTTACACTTCAAAGGAGTTGCCTCCAACACACACACAAAGGACCCTGACACCAGCCTATTGTCTCCCCAGGCAGTTTGGAGCCTAGATGGGGAAGGGAAGAACTTTCCAGAACTAGATGTGAGTGTAGGGTAGGGTGTTCCCCCAGCACAAAGACAGTCCACAGGATAAATATTGGACCTTGTGATCCACTCATCAGAACACCCCTGGGACTGTGGATGTTACAGAAGAAGACCTGCTCTGTTACCGGATGACTGCTCTCCTGCCAGATGGTTACCTTCCTGCTGAAGACTGCCTTGCTATCTCAGAAGGGAGACTGGACCTACTTACCTTCATTCCAGGCTAATCTGAGTTACTCCAACGGTCCTGCATCCATCTCAGATCTCCCGAGGCGTCTCCGGGAGCAATGTTGATTTTAGAGACTTCATTTGGAAAGTTTTAAAGCCGCCTACCTGCACAGCTCTTTGCGCTCCGGACCTAGCGCTCTGATCTTTCCTGGCTGCCCCCTGTCCTGCACGCGACCCAGACCGCCTCCGCTGATCGCCCCCTCCTTGCCTGACTCTTGGAGTGGGACGGGCGGCTCCACCATCTTGGGCGGGTCTGGGCTCGGCGCTGCAGTTCTTTGGCCCCTCCCCCCTCGACAAAGTACTTTAGGCGGTCAGCTGCTCACGCGCATATCCTGCATCCATCTCAGATCTCCCGAGGCGTCTCCGGGAGCAACGTTGATTTTAGAGACTTCATTTGGAAAGTTTTAAAGCCGCCTACCTGCACAGCTCTTTGCGCTCCGGACCTAGCGCTCTGATCCTTCCTGGCTGCCCCCTGTCCTGCACGCGACCCAGACCGCCTCCGCTGATGGCCCCCTCCTTGCCTGACTCTTGGAGTGGGACGGGCGGCTCCACCATCTTGGGCGGGTCTGGGCTCGGCGCTGCAGTTCTTTGGCCCCTCCACCCTCGACAAAGTACTTTAGGCGGTCAGCTGCTCGCGCGCCTATCATGCATCCATCTCAGATCTCCCGAGGCGTCTCCGGGAGCAACGTTGATTTTAGAGACTTCATTTGGAAAGTTTTAAAGCCGCCTACCTGCACAGCTCTTTGCGCTCCGGACCTAGCGCTCTGATCCTTCCTGGCTGCCCCTTGTCCTGCACGCGACCCAGACCGCCTCCGCTAATCGCCCCCTCCTTGCCTGACTCTTGGAGTGGGACGGGCGGCTCCACCATCTTGGGCGGGTCTGGGCTCGGCGCTGCAGTTCTTTGGCCCCTCCCCCTTCGACAAAGTACTTTAGGCGGTCAGCTGCTCGCGCGCCTATCCTGCATCCATCTCAGATCTCCCGAGGCGTCTCCGGGAGCAACGTTGATTTTAGAGACTTCATTTGGAAAGTTTTAAAGCCGCCTACCTGCACAGCTCTTTGCGCTCCGGACCTAGCGCTCTGATCCTTCCTGGCTGCCCCCTGTCCTGCACGCGACCCAGACCGCCTCCGCTGATCGCCCCCTCCTTGCCTGACTCTTGGAGTGGGACGGGCGGCTCCACCTTCTTGGGCGGGTCTGGGCTCGGCGCTGCAGTTCTTTGGCCCCTCCCCCCTCGCCACGCCCCCTGATCCTCCTCCCCATGTGTCCCTACTTTATGGTTACTCAATCCCGGCCGCGCAGCGGGCGCGCCGAAGGCGCGCCGAAGTTGCGCCTAAGTTAAGCCCGTCTGCGCCCGTCCGCGACGGGCCGGGACCAGGGGCCACGCACTCTGCCCCCTCTTTGGTGTATACCTCAGTTCAACTCATGGCTCTTACTGCTGTCTCCTCACCTTCACCCTCACTTCTGCGACATCTTGACACATTTGGTATTCTTGTTTCTTCCCCTTCTCACCCGACCCTGGTCTCTCCCAGTCCCACTCCTTCCTTTGTCGACCCCTGTCTTGTCCCCTGTCCCCCCCTCGCCCCTGTCCCTACTGTAGCTTCCGCTTATCTGCTTAATACCCGCTCTGCTGTCAAACATCAGACGGCACTCTTCAACCTTTTGACCACTGACTCCCCTGATTTCCTTTTCCTGACTGAAACTTGGTTCACCACCGATTCCCTCCCCGACCTTCTAGCTATTCTCCCCGATACCCATTATGCCCTCCGAGCTGATCGTCCGGACGGTAAGGTGGGGGGAGGTGTGGCGATGATCATTCGGTCGACCCTCAAATTTCAACTTCTTAATCACCCCCCCATACCCAACGTGGACTACCTGGTGGCCCGCTCTCTCAGCCTTTCTGCCCCCCTCGCTGTTGTCCTTGTGTACCGTCCCCCTCAATCCATGCCTTCCTTTGTAGCCTCCCTTCAGGACCTTTTGGCCACTCTTGTGGTCAACAATTCCTCCGTCCTTCTGCTCGGCGACTTTAATTATTGGCCGGGCGACCCTAGGGAAGACCTTCCCTCGAAAGATTTTTCTGACACTCTCCAATGTTTAAACCTCACATCTTATGTCTCAGTCCCCACTCACGCCCAGGGTCACATCCTGGACCAAATCTGGTCCTCACGTCCTATTGTTTCGCCTCCTTTCATATCCCCATGTGTCTGGTCGGATCATTTTATTATTTCATTCTCTATCCACCTGGGAGCGGTCGACAAGCCCCCCCTTCCGAAAAACATCCTAG
Source organism: Lissotriton helveticus (assembly GCF_964261635.1). NCBI lineage: Eukaryota > Metazoa > Chordata > Amphibia > Caudata > Salamandridae > Lissotriton > Lissotriton helveticus. Next base: position 819,124,478 of record NC_136067.1, on the reverse strand, counting down.
CCCGCAATTGGAACTGGACCGACCTCGACTCCCTCTCGCTCACGTTGGCTTCCTCTGCTCCTTACCTCACTAATCTTCCTCTTGAATCCCAGGTTAATGCCATTGGCACATGGCTTTCCTCCTCGTGCGATCTAGTCGCCCCGCTCAGAAAGATCAAGGCGGTCCGCCCTTATGACGAGCACAAATGGTTCTCTCCAGAGCTTAAAACACTCAAACTCGACCTCAGGCGGTCGGAACGCCATTGGAGACGGAACTACTGTCCCTTTCTGCGCGCCAAATATAAATTACTCCTCATTGAATATAAAAAAGCGATCTTAGTGGCTAAAACCGCATACTTCACTGAGAGAGTAGCTCTCTCGGCCAACAAATCCCGTGAAATCTTTTCTTTGGTTCACAACCTTGCCACCTCTGATCGCTCCACTCCTAGCTTGGTCCCCTCACAGTCCCAAGATCGTGAAGATTAAGGCCAACATCCCTACTGTGCTTCAACCCCGTCCCACTTGTCCCTCCACTTGTCCCTTCCCCCCTCCCTCTTCCTCTTTCGCTCTTTTCCCCCCCATCTCCACCGATCTATTTCTAAAACTTCTGGTCAAGGTCAAATCTGGCTCTCCCGCGGATTGCGCGCCGGCACGCATTCTTAAAACTCTTTTCACCAACTGTCCTGCCCCCCCTCTTGCTCTTCTTAATTCCTCTTTGGCTCTTGGTTCTGTCCCCTCTTCCTTTAAATCCGCTATAGTCCTCCCTATTCTAAAAAAAAACGGTCTGGATCCCTCTCTTCCTTCTAATTTCCGACCCATTTCTCTTCTTCCCTATCTCGGCAAGATCCTTGAAGCCCATGTCACCTCCTGCCTCTCCACTTACATAGAGGAGAACGGCCTCCTCGCATCCCATCAGGCAGGATTCCGCCCGGGCCACTCCACGGAGATGGTGGTCCTCGCAGTCCTGGACGAGCTCAAGGGGAAGGCCGACTCTAACCTCCCCCAAGCCTTGGTCCTTCTCGATCTGTCCGCTGCGTTTGACACGGTTGACCATTCCATCCTTCTCGACCGTGTCAGCGCAGCGGGCATTCGGGGCACGGCCTTTGCCTGGCTTGCGTCCTTCCTTCGGGATAGGTCCCAGGCAGTTCATCTCCCCGGTTTCTCTGCCCCTCCCCGCCCAGTCACTTGTGGTGTTCCCCAAGGTTCCTCTCTCTCCCCCCTTCTTTTCAATCTTTATATCCATCCCCTCATCACTTCTCTCCTTGAGCTCGGGGTCTCTGTGTACAATTACGCAGATGACCTCCAGCTCGTTTTCGATCTTTCTTCTACCCCTGATTCTCTCCCCAAGTTTTGTTCCACCTTAGTTTTTATCTCTGACTGGATGAGCGCAAACCACTTGAAGCTCAATCCAGACAAGACGGAACTTGTCCTCACTGGTGGTCCCTCGAACCCTTGGTCTCCTGCACATTGGCCCCTTTCTTTTGGTCCCCCCCCTGTGCCCGCTCCCTCTGTTCGCACCCTTGGTATTAAAGTCAGTCATGACTTATCCATGCACAGTCAGATCAGCTCCGTCGTGTCTTCCTGTTTTCTGTCCCTTCGTTTAATTCGGAAAATCTCACGGTTCTTTTCCCCCGATGCACTCAAAACCATAGTCATGGCCCTTGTTACCTCCCGCCTTGACTATGGGAATGGCCTGTACGTGGGCATACTTGCCTACGAATCCCGTCGTCTACAGGCCATTCAAAACCAAGCTGCCTGCCTTATCCTTTCCCTTCCTAAATCTTCTCATATCACCCCGGCTCTCAAGTCCCTTCATTGGCTTCCTGTCCGTCTCAGATCCTTCTTCAAATTGGCCTGCCTTGCTTTTCGGGCTCATTCCCGCTCTGCTCCCCTGTTCATCACTTCTCTCGTTTCCTCTCATGCCCCTAGTCGCACTCTTCGTTCCTCCTCTCTTTCTTTTCTTCATATCCCTCTCTTCCGTAAATCCAGAACGGGGGGCACCCGGTTTTCAGTCCAGGCCCCCAGTTCTGGAACAGTCTGCCTCTCTCCATCCGTTCCATCCCCATCTACACTCATTTCCGCAAAGCCCTCAAAACCTTCCTTTTTTCTCAGGCATTCCCTTCCTAGTCTCCCTGGGTCTCCTTTGTTGAGTTCTGATCAGGTTCCCAGCGCCAGGAAGCCGCTTGGCCGCAGTGCGCTTTATTAAATACTTTATTCATTCATTCATTCATTCATTCAGTCCATTGACTGCCCTTTTGTGTGTAATAAGCTCCAGAGGCTTTCCTGCAACTTCCCAGCTCACCTGCTGCACTGGACCTGCCTCGACCTGCAACTGGACGTGTCTGAGCTTGCTGGCCTCTACTGGAGTGAGTTCCTGGTACTCAAGAGGTGCTTCCCCAGCTCCTTCACCCTTGCCTGGCATTAGTTTCAGCTCCTCCTAAGAAGGAAAGTTGAAATCATAACGTTTGGGCCCTTCACTACTGCAAACAGGCACATTCGTGCCAAGACACTCCCATCTGTGACGACTGCCAATGCAAAGCTCCTGTGAACCCTACTCTTTGCTCTCAGATATGCATTCTGTGCTACAGTGTGACAGCCAACATGAAGCTCCAGCAACGACGATCCACAACATCTGACTAGCTCTTAACACTAGAGCGTGACAGCCTGCGCCTCTTGACTTGCTTGTTGCGCTATAGCGACGACCATCCTCAACGCTCTCCCTGCTCCTTGCGGCTTCTTTCACTGTTTTATGTTATGTTATGTTATTTGCTTTTATAACACACACAACTACTCCAAGAAGTGTCCTGGCACGATCAGGAAAGAGTCATAAATCTTAAAAAAATTGACACTAGAAAAGAAAGGTTTTCAGCTTTCTCTTAACGTCCACAGAATCGACGATACTGCGTAACGCCTGCGGCAGGGCATTTCCAGCCTGTACAGCCTTCAAGGCCAGGGAACACCCTCCCAGCCTCTGGCGAGTGAACCGTGAGATCCGGGCAAGAAGTTGTGAGGAAGACCGCAATGGCGATCCGGGACATAGAAGGAAAATCTCTTATATAGATAAATAGGCCCGCGGCCATAGAGGCACTGTGAGCAATAGTGAGAATTTTAAATTTGATCCGTGCCTCAACAGGAAGCCAGTGCAATGTTCGCAGATGTAAACCCACGCTGCTCCTGCTGGAAAGATCCGGCAGAAACCTGTCGGCTGAATTTTGCATGACTTGAAGCTTAATTAGAAGATAGCCCTGAGTACCAACGTACAACGCATTGGCGTAATCAAGGCGAGAAAGTATCAAGGCGCAGAAAACCGTTTCCTTCGCCGAACTAGGAAGGAGAGGAAGAAACTTCAACATTTTCAGCGTTGCAAAGCAGGTACCTGCCAGCCTCTAGATCTGGGTGGGGAATAGTAGGTTGTCCTCGAACCACATCCCCAAATTCTTGGCAGAGTTGCATTTAGAAGTAGGTAGGGGAAAACCAGAAGGCCACAGCAACTCTCTAAAGTTATCCGGGAATTTGCCATACAAAACAATCTCTGATTTTTCCTCATTACACTTAAGCTGCACTGCAGCAAGCCAGTGAAACACTGAGGACAAACAATGTTGAACAGAACAGACCGCTGCATCTTCCCTGCCATAAGTGAATAGGAGTAGGGTGTCATCTGCATAAGTCGTCACCCTAGCCCCTCAGCCAAATAAACCAGAGGGGTGACATAGATGTTAAAAAGGAGAGGGCTAAGGGAAGACCACTGTGGAACACCAGTAGTCACTGGAAGAGGTGTCGATGAGAATGGCGACAGCCAGACCTGTTGTGTCCTGCCCTCCAGGAAGGATGGGAGTCAGCCCTAGGCGGTGCCGGAAATGCCGATCGCAGAGAGCCAAGCAAGAAGCAGGGCATGGGGCACCGTGTTGAATGCCGCCGAGAGGTCCAGCATAATCAATGCTGCCCTCCCACCGGCATCTAGACACACTCGAATCAGCTCGGAGACCTCTGCCAACACCGACTCTGTGCTGTAAGATGCACTAAACCCTGACTGGGCAGGGTGCAATAAGCCAGCGCCCTGCCTGGTCACAACCTTCTCACTCACCTTAGTCAGACTGGGCAAAAGGGAAATAGGACGATAGTTACTAAGAATCGAATGATCCAGTGAGGGCTTTTTCAGCAGAGGGAGAATTTTTGCCTGCTTCCAACCCTCTGGGACAAGGGCTTCCCGGAGAGACGTGTTAATGATCATATTAACCTCCGGGTTGATGATCTCAGCAGCTGAAGCCAACAATCTGGCCCCACAGGGGTCAGAAGGCAAGCCCGATTTCAGACCTCTGAGAATTTTAAGAGTGCAGGACAAATCCACTGGGGAAAACGCGATCAGAGCATGGGAAGGCTCAGATGGCAGCAGAGAAGAAGACACAGAGGCCATGGGGCCGCTTAGACAGGAAGAGAAAGCCACCTGGATCTTACAGATCTTATCCCCAAAAAACCTGGAGAGGGCATTACACCAAGCCTCTGAGGCTGGCTGCGCGCAAGTCTCAGTTCTGGGAGACAAAAAACTCTGGACTATCGAAAAGATTTCTTTCTAATTGTTTTTTGCCTGATTGATCCGAAGTGAGTAGTATTGCCTTTTGGCCAGAGTAATGGCAGCGTAATAACTTTTTTGTTTGCTCCTAAGTGCATGCTTCGCCAGAGGACAATAGTGTGAACAGGTCTCTTTGAGAAGGTCACTTTTTCAGTGGGACACACCTGGTCCCTTTATACAACCCACGCTCCATCGCATTGGGCCTAAACTTGTGCTTTCCCCCTGGTTAGCATGACCAGATGAATGCGAGATGCACTTTATGCTTTGAGGTGCTATGTCTACCTAAAACCTTGAAATTACATAGCTCTGATTTTACTGATTGAATTTTGTTGTTCCGGTATCATTTTATTAATTAAGATGTACTCTATTTTTCTAAATTGGTTTAGATTTTACTTGTGTTGTGTTTTCACTTTATTACTGTTTGTGTACAGGATAAATACTTTATACATTGCTTTTAAGTTGAACCTGACTGCTTTTGTGCCAATCTACCAGATGGTTAAGCACAGGTTAATTTAGTGAAATGTGTGGTTCACCATGAGAATAATTGTGGGACTCCCAACCCCCTCTGTCAATAACCCAATTGCTTACAGTCCCCTTACAAACACAACTTGAAACAGGGTTGAAGTACATATTGAGGAGAATCTCGAGTGAGAGCAGTTGTTGGATGTGGGGATGTTACAAACAGAATGGAAGATTGTGTAGATACTGTGGCATTTGTGGTGAAACTGTACATCATATTTTATTAGGCAATGTATTTTTAAAGCGTCTACTTATTTATTTAACGACATAACATTTCAAACAGAACTAGTTTAATATAGATCAGTACATAGCAACAGAAGCAGTTGGGAGATTAACTGAAGCCTAGGTTTATAGTATGTGCCTGGAGCTGTAAATACTGTTTGTGAATATGAGCAGAGGAGACACGAAGGTGGGAAAAAGTACTGCAGTGTTCAATACAAGTGTTACCAAAGAATTAGCTAGCTTGGTTACAATACTGCAATAAAGGAATTGTGATGTTGATATATGAAATAGTCAGCTGCTAATCCTTAAATAATGTAGGAATTGAGTCAAGACAGTTGTTTTAAAGTTTGATGGGATCTGTGTGAAATTAAAAATTACCATTGTAAACCATACCATAATAACTAATCCATAATAAGAAAATCATCACTACTAATTTTGATTTTGCATTGGGTGAAACATCATAAAAAACGTAGTCAAGAATACCATAATCTCGAAAATATGCATCAACCCTAACCCTTTTCCTATCCCTAATCCTGAGATTTTTGTAGAACAACAATTTTGAATGCATATTTTATGTGGTATTAGTTATTACATTTGTATTTTGTGTCTGTAATATACAATACATTTAATTGATTGACGTAACCAAATGTAAAACTAAAGGGCACCACGCAGAGCTTGTGCTTCATGACTAGACAGGAAAGTAGACTGGAAAGGGCAGGCTGTGAGGTGCTTTGTGTTATTGTCACAATCAGATTACATTTTTCTGTAATCCCTCTTTATAGTCCTATTTCACACACACACACAGTGGCCTTTTGATGGTGTGATAATGCGAGTAGTCATCTAAATTGTCACAGAATTGGATTTCTGAGGATCACTAGGATGGAGTGATGTGTGCATTGCCAGACTGACCATTCTGTGAACTCCAACTTTTTCCGCATGGGCTGTATTCAGAGCTGGATGGGTGCAAGGCCCAGGCATGAAAGACCCAATGGTGCGATTCTAGCCGAGGCAGGACCATACTGGAATGTTATTCCCCCAGGCATTTCCCCGGTGGGCTGGAGCACTTGAACGCTGGTTCTGAAATGCCAGGGCTGCTGCCGCAGTGACCTTCCATAGCTCCATAGCAAAGGGGGCTTCAAGAAAGAGAGGGGCAGAGTAGGATTGAGAGAGTGAGAGATCAGAGAAAGATAAGGAGGGAGAACCAATGGATGGAAAGGGAGAGTGGAAGGGCGAGATTTTGATCGATACCTTATCACTATTGATCCAAACCCCGATCTGGTCGACTGAACCTTTGTTGCCTGTCATTGAAGGAAGAAAGTGCCTCTCTCCCCAAGTTAGTTCACCCAATAAAGGACCCCGCTCCAAAAGATCACAAACAACTTCTAGCTTTCAAAAGTTTATTGTAAGGATAGGATAAGCTGCAAATACAGACATCTCAGAATGAGATTCACGAGATACACAGGTCCAACTACATACATGTGCTCTCTGAAAGCCCTCAGACGAGCAACGGAAATTACTAACACAAGTTCTAAGAATAATAAAGCTATCAGCATTGACGCATATCTCTCCTTCATTTAAGTTGGAGGAAAACACACAGGTTAGGCTGTCCCTACCCTGCTCTAGATGGTATCCCTACTTAACCAAATCCCACTCTTACAAAGGTGTCAGCAGTGAATGACCCCCAAGGGAAGTCACTCACTCTAAGTCTCTTGGTGAAAACCTATAGTTCTCCAGTCATGACCCCTCTCTGCCTACCCATCCGCTCTCTTTAGGGTCCTCAGGTATCTGCTCTAACTCCACCCAGGGGTGCTGTCCCTAATACAAAACAGTCAACAACATTTGAGACGCCCCTCATGAGACGCCCCTCACGTGGTGTAGCTTCTGGCTTTTTCCATGCTGCTTTGTATTGGGCCTCATACGTTGGAGTTGACCTTGCTTCTCAGACTCTTCTCCGGCCCGCTGATACCCCTTAAAACATTCCAGAACCCTCCTCCATGTCTGGGCCGTCTACTGAACAGACCTCTATTCATTCATTTATAATTGGATTCCCCCTTTTCTCTTGCAGACAGACATCTGCAGCCAAGAACCCAACTCTCATAGACTTCCAAAAAGGTTTCGCAACATTTCTCGGCCCAGACATGTACGTGTAAATCAATGTTAAAACATTACAGGCCTACAGCATTTCTCATAATGATTATAGCATTCAACTTCTTCATTAATTAAAGCATGTTAATACTCTTATTCTATTATTCAGTAAACACATCTATAAATCATGGCCCATTAATGCAATAGCCAAAACATTAGTTCAATCTATGTCGTGAAAAGAAACACCTTCCCCTTCCCTTCTAGCTCTGGCCCTGAGGCCTACCACATTCTGCGTTTAACCACATACCATCTTACATTTTAGCAGTTACACGACATGGATTCAGGAATAATCACATCTAATAAAATCATATAGTGTCACACATTTCTGTATTAGTTCCACTTCTACTTAAATCTCTACATTAGCTATACATTCAGAATATAATTGCAGATACTACTAGCACTCATGGCATTTCTCCTCATGATTTGTGCTTACTACAGGTAAGTGTGATGCACTCATACATTTAGGTCAGTTTGCGCTCTCTCAAGAGCTAGAGCGAGGACAGGAAAGGAACGCGGCTGGTTTCAGCATTTTTGCCAGGCAGCCCCCAGTTTCCCAGTCCTGCCCTTAGTCGAGGCATCCTGCAGTGGGGGCAGTTCTGAACACTTTTGCCATGGCTGATTTTGTTTTCTAGTCTAGGGCTGGATCTGTGATATGTTAGTGTCCCTAGCATGCACTGCACTGGTTGTGTTTGCGCCTCCAGTACGTAGTGCAGTAAGTTATTCTCATTCTCAAGTAGTCTAGATGCATTGCAGTGTAGTGGGTTAGTGTCCCTAGCAGTTTCCTTTAACTAGATTTCTTTCTGTGCTGCAGTGACGTTTGTGTGCACACTTTCCTGAGTTGTATGCACAACCTTTTAGTACATTTATAGAGACGCCCCTATGTTATTTAAAGAGCAAGAAATGGAAATACCAACAATTTAGGGTTAATGTGCTAACAGATGCAAACACAGGCATGCCCAAAGGAGGACAGACTGTGTTTTACATCTGTGAAGCTTACCTCTTTCTGTGCCATGTGTTTTATTCACAAGTGATAGGTTACTTCTTCTAGAGTGCATTTCAGCGTGGGAGTGGGTGGTGGTGTCCATAGGATGCAGTGTTGCTGCAGCATGCCTGGTTGGTGTCCTTTAGTTGCAGTGCAGTGTTGGGATTTTGTATCATGCTGATGCAGTGTAACTTTATAGGTTTACCACCTTGTTGTGGGGTGAAGTGTTGTGTGTTATTGTGACTAGGATGAAATGCCGTGCCTTGGTGGATATTGCTATTTGATGTGGTGGTAATAAATCACTACTCTGAGTAATTTAGAAACCAAAGTTTAGCTTTTTAGATATTAACATTAAAACAACCCGAGAGCCAGTCTTGGAACTGTGTCTCGAGAAAGAACTTTGCTTTTATTACTAGTATTCCTGAATTATTTTGCTATTTTCTGACGACAGGTGTATGAGAGTCCTCGAGTGATAAAACTGGTGTTGCCTAGCTGCATGGTGATAAGCCAGTTAGGATTCTTATTGCACAGTCCTAGGATCCATGCCAATAACAAGGTAGACTTTCTTGCTAGTAATATTAGAGCAGGCCAGGACAGGTGGTATCCAGGAAAGCCACTGACAACCTGCCCTTTGGAATAATATGAAATAAGATATTAACACACAAATATATTTTGGGTTTCTTATAAGATTTTTTGCATTTCTCCTTAGGAAACCTATAAGATTATTTCATACAGATAGCTAGCTATTTAAATGTCATTTGAGTCCAGTTCCCCAAAATCTATGCACTCATTTTTTAAAATTGTTTTCAGATCTGTCTGAGATCCCAAATTCAGTGTACCTATGGGGCCACTTGTAAATGAGAAAAAACGACCTGTGACCAGTACGCATTCAGTGAAAACATCTTTATTTCCTCTACTGTGCATGCACCTCAGATCCTTTCAGTGCTTTGCCAATTATCTACATTTTCTACATTTTAACTGTATTGAGTAATATTGGGCAAAGTTGCAAACAAGAAAAACATTAATGAAACTTAGTGAAAGGCTAAACAAATCACAATAGTTTTGCGCTAATGAAACATCAACAATAAGTATCTCCAACCACACAAAAGCATGGTTTTGGTAAAAAACACAAGGTAAGTAAATAGATTATAGATGTCTATCAAACAGTGGTCTGCAACCCAGTGCTTAATTTGATCTGGTGGTTTCCAGTGCTCTGCACTAGTACTTATTTGTCAACTCTGGCACTTATTAAAGTCTGCAACATGGTGGGGATGTTTGTCTAATTTAGAGAGGAGCACAACAACAGTAGTTTATGAATTTGATATACGTTAAAAAAGACTAACACTTGCCCCCTATCATTCTTATACATTTGGGGGCCTGGGATACTCTGAATTTTCACACTTGAAGGAGTGTAATGGTTAGTACTTGTGTTGGTGCTGTCATTGGCAGCGCTGGCAGGGGCAATGGGTTGTGCAAGCTGCAGTGGCCTCTTTACGAAGGCCCTGGTGCCATATTTTCTGATTTTACAAACTAAGCACTGCTGCAACCCCCTCAAGATTTAACAGACTATTAAATCTGTACTGAAGGATTGCCTTTGATCTGCAGTGTAATTTACTGGCCCAACCAGCTTCCACTGATGGTTAAATTGATCTTGTGCATCTGCGGCAAACTGGCACCTGTTGTCAAATGAACTGAAGTACCTTTTCTGTGTCTTTAATTGAAGAGCCCTTGTTTTATATTAAATGTACACGGACAATTGAAATCTAATGGTCACTAACAGAATTGCAGAGATCTATTGATTTTTTGTGTGTGATGTCATCACTAATGGAATATTAAAGATTGTTTCTACCATAATTGTAACTAATTTTTTTGAGAGTTTGTAATGAAACACTGATATTACATTAATACTTTTTGGAATTGACTAACTTTTCTGGATTTGTGCTTTGGCGTTACAATGGGCAGCAGGGTCAAGACTAATTTGCATATGGCTGGGTCCAAACTGGAATGGTGTGGTGAGCAAAAACAAATGGATTTAGGGCCAGATCTCTGTACTGGGGTGAGAGTTTGACATTGTTCACCATTCCGTTCATCATTTGTTCTTTTTGCATTTGTTGACCTAAGTGGGACGGGTATCCCCAGATGTGGGTCCTGTGCACACCATACCACTGGCATCCAGCTATCATGGCTGATAAGGGGTTATACCCTGAAGCCGGTCCTAGGATGCTTGTTTCTGGTCTAGGGAGGGCCTGGCAGTTCGGGCTGGACTGTTCCCATGGTAGCAGGGTCAATGATTTGCATATGGTTGGGTCTAAACTGGAATGGCACATTGAGCAAAAAAATATTGGATTTAGGCCCAGATCTCAATGCAAGGGTGAGTGTTTGACATTGTTTAGCATTCCGTCCATCATTTGTTCTCTGTGCATTTGTCGCCCTAAGTGGGTAGGGCATGCCCAGACGTGTGTCCCATGCTCACCATACCACCAGAGTCAAGTTATCCTGGTTGATATGGGGTGAGACCCCAAAGGGAGGACCTGGCCTGGCAGTTTGGACTGGACTGTTTCCATTTGGAGTCAAGAATGATTTGCATACGGCTGTGTCCAAACTGGAACAGTGTAGTGAGCAAAAAACCAATGGAGTTCGGCCCGATCTCTGTAGTGGGGGTGAGTGTTTGACATTGTTCAACATTCTTGCCATTATTTGTTCTTTTTGCGTTTGATGTTCATTAAGAGCCTCCGACCACAAAATTACATTTATTGAAGTATTTTATTTAATGTATACATATACACGTTGTCAGTGCTTTAGTCGATTGCTTAAACACAGAAGTGCATATATGATAAACATAATTTGAATGTCACGTCATCCGTGAACTGATTTTGCCTATTTCCTTAGATAAGAAGCCAGCTGTCTCAGGAGCGCAGTTTGAAGCTGGATGCTTTCCATCGTGTGGATGAGCTGCAGACTCAGGTGTATGATTTAGAAACAACAACATCTCAGAGGAACTCTTCCGCAGGTAAGTACGGGTTGATGGGTTCCAGAGTGGTACCTATAGGGTGAGTCTCAGTGCCTTCGTTACAGTGGCTTGCAACTCATCGCCTCTCATCGAGGCAACATAGGTGCCGAAGTGCTGACAATGTAGGACCTAAGTTTCAACAGAAAAATATATAAATATATTTATTTTCATTAATGTCCAGGGCTTTAAGTATATAACTCTTGTTATTATCTTTGTGTGAATTTAACTATGTAATTGCCACAATTTATCTTTCAGTATATTTGTATTCTGTTGTTTCCATCTGAGTTGTATAGCGTTTATGATGTCCGAAGAATATTATTGTGAACTTTCGTTGCTCTTTTATGATAGCCCATCGACTGCTTTCAATTTACTTAATGATTTTGCCCCTCTATTAAGGTGTTGAGCACTTATTTTATAATATCCATTGAGCTCAACTCTTTACTTTTCCCACCATCTGAGTGTTGAAACAGATAAAACAGGCACTTTCTAAAATCCAAAGTAGTCTCAAAGTGGAGAGAAATTAAATATTTCCTATGTCCAGGATTAGGGTTGATTGTGTTTGGCGTTAGAGTTCCCTCTGTGTAGGGTGCTGCTGGTCGGATGCTTAGATCACTATCTTGACTTTACAGAATCAGACAGGTGCCTCCATTAGGCCATCAGAGCCTGTTTCACACATGCATAAGAGAACTGGGTGTGGGTAGAACATGCAGAGTTTTACTCCACAGAATGTCATGGAGTTACATAAAAACACTGTGAGATTCCTCGGAGTTCTATCAACTGGCAGAAAATATACATGTGGCACTTCTCATACTACAATTTATTTCCCTTAGCACGAGCAGTGCTGAAAAATCAGTGTAAATGGCACAATGCTTTGCACAAGAGCATTGCTGCCTCTCAAGTAGAGAAGTCTACTCAAGCAGCAGCAAATCTGCTCGAGAAACAGCCCTCTGACCGTGAACCCCTGCGACCATCTGTGATAGAAATTCATGCTAATCGAAGCCAAATCTCGCTCACACTTGCCTGCATTTCTAGAGCCTCACAGGAAAAAGGTTCTGCCACACGGGGATTGGTGGAATTTGGGCAAAACACTGCATTACAAGAGCAAAGTGGAGTTGCAAAATTCCACAAATTAAACATTCCACCCACTCCTGGAGAGAGCATACATTTGTTTTCTTTTTTCATTTTTTTTTTCAAATTGTTGTTATAAATTTGAAATGTTTGTGCTCAGAGGTTTCAAAGTAAAGGATATCTCATCAGGAGTTTTGTTACAACAGAGTAAGACAAAGAAATTATATCACCCAGTAATATCTGTCATCTAAATACCACACAATGGGCCATATGTATCATAGTTCCGTTTTGCGAATTCTAAATAGCGATTTTTAAGGAATCCCTATTTAGAATTCGCAAAACGGTATGTATGTAAAAAATCGCTTCTTTTTAGCGATTCCTTAACATTCCTAATTTGCGATTAGCAAATTGCTAATCGCAAATTACCCATTCATTTCTATGGACCAGGAGGCCCATAGGAATGAAGGGGAAATTTGAGATTAGCAATTTGCTAATCGCAAATTAGGTATATTTTCAAGGGTGCAGAGGTGTCTCAAGAACACCCTGCTGCACCCCTGAAAATGACATGTGGGGGCATATGGCGCACATACATGCCCTAGGGCATGTATGAGCGTCATATGGCACCTTTGGTTTTTTTGAAAATTGCTTTGTTAAAAGAATTCGCAACTTACCACCAACTAGAAGTTGGTGGTAATTTGCGAATCCTTATGAGCATTTTTGCATTGTTTTTCCTTTGATACATTGCATTTAAGGAATCGCAAAACTCCCCTGAACTTTCTACACCAACAGGATCATTCGATTTGGTCACCTGATGTAATTTACCATTTTAATCTGTCTGTGATGGATAATGTATTATGTGTTACTTTCTGATTTTATAATGTTGCAGTGTTTTTTTACTTTTGGATATACTATGCCAACCTTGAAGCCTTCTATTAATGCTCTATTCAGGTCTTCTAAATTGCTCTGATACCCTTGGGTCTAGCCAACATTATATAACACACTAAAATAAATAAATACATTCTGGTACTCTCCATACTGTTTTATTTGTGAGACCCAAAGGATCCAATGTCTGCTGCTGCCTTTGATTAGCAGGGCTGAAGGACAGTACAGGACATTCAGCCTCCTTTGCGGAAGTTACTGGAGAAATCTGAGACTCCGCGAAATCTAGACTGACTAGTGGGGGGTTGAAATAGCCCAAACACCTCAACTCTTAACAATTTGTAAAGGTTTACAAATTTCCAGAGGGAGACCAGTGTGAACTATACTACAGTAACCACATACTAAAGACTTTCAATTAAAGAGAGTGTTTTTGTGCACTGGATTAACCACAATTCATCAGGGCTAATTGTGGGCTGGTATGCCAGACAATGTTCTTCCTCCTCTTTTTACAGTAGTCACACGTAGAGGTAACTGTAGGACAGGTCTTGTTGTGCCTGGCATGAATTAGTATAGAAATGCATACAGACATGTCAGCCCTAAAGAGGTATTTTTCATAACGCAAAAAAACTGGGGGTTAAAATATGACTCTTAGTCTAAGGCCTTTTATGGGTTATTTAACTGTGCTCTATAATGGAAGGTAAAACAAACAGGATAGGGATCAGGACACAAGGCCCAGCAGGCTCTCCTTGCACACAATCCTCAGTTTAACCAGTTAGGGTCTAGCACATATGTGCACATTCACGCTTCAACCCTTGTACCAGCAGTTGCCAGGCTCATGCGATTCCCACTTTCAGCATGATGCTTGAGGAAAAGATGCCTATCAAAAGCATATATTTTCTTTTTAAAGTATACAAGTAACACTACATTTGGTGATCTGTGAACGTCGACAATCATAACACCATATACATGTTAATATTAGACACGTGGGCCTCCGGATGTACCTCCACCTGGGTATAGCTTGTATGGCATGTGTTTGGAAGACATTTCGACATGTCTTTGTTTTCACCAATCGGGCACCTATGGCCGTTACAATTGTATTACGCCCTGGCTCCCGCCCTAATGACTTGTTGTCAGTTCAGACACCTCCTGCGGTGGTTCACATAGATTTCCCCGGTATTCATTCCATTTGCCCCAAATAGTGGACCATTTTTTGGGACACCCCCTATGTATAAATACCGCCTTTTCTGCCACCATCGCCGCATCCATGTCTTCCCCCCCCAGTGTGTTCTCGAGGGTATGGTGCCGGATCCCCATTTTCTAGCTATGTTCCGCTTATGTGGTGTGTTTTTAAGTGCAGAAAGAAGGTAATCTGTTCTCCTTCACTGTTTGGTGACGGAAGGACAAGAAATTTACAATCATCTTCCGGATCTCCCCACTTCAGAAGCTGATAGTTTAATTAAATTGAAGTGTGCATAAAGAAATTGAATATACATTTCCTTCCTAAAGTCAGTACATTACTTGAGAGATATAATTTTACAAAAAGAAGGCAAAAGGAGGGTGAGTCTGTTGAAATGTATGTTACTCAGTTGAGGAAACTTGCTTCTTCCTGCAAATTTGCAGATTTTGTGGACGAACGTATAAGAGATCAGTTCATGCTAGGTTTTGATATGGAAAGAGTGAGAGAAGAGTTGTAGATGAGGGATGAACCCTCACTGGTTGAGGTCATTCAGGTAGCAAAAAGGGTAGAACACTCTCTTAAATGTGTTGCCATGATAAAAATGGATGATGAACAAATGGTACAAGTGGTCAAAGAAAAGTTAAAAAGAGCTCCTATCAAAGCTGAAGAAAATGTCGGTAGTTCGCAGGTGTTTTAGGTGCGATAAAACTGATCACTTGGCAAATGACAACATGTGTCCAGCTCTTAAAGTCGTTTGATTAAAGTGTAAAAAAAAGGGGTCACTTTGCTAGTGTTTGTGAAGCAAAAGTGCGACCCTCTAATGTCAAATCTTTGGATGCTGAGGTTGAACCAGTAGATGAAGATTTTGAGTGCGGTCAACTCCTCTTGCAGGTATCTGACACTACTAATAAGGGTAGCACCTCTTTCCCTATTGACAAAATATTGATTGAGGATGAAACTACCAAGGTGTTGTTTGATTCTGTGGCTAAGATCACAATCATATCTAATACATTCTTTGAGGACAAATTGAAATACAGTATTGTTTTGTCTAAAGTCTTAGGTAATATAGGTCTTCTAACTTCTGAAGCCCAAGTATGCTCTTCCTTCCTTCAGATGTGCTCTGGTTAAGGGGATCGGTTGGGTTTTAGTGCCCTCAAGTCTTAAGGATATAAGGGAGGCCTTTAGGTTTGCTGCCCACTTGATTTTCCTACCCATGTTGAAATCTACAATTTACTTAAAAGAACATAAATAGTTTTCCAGTGCTGGAGTATTCCTCAGACTCCACCAAAATAGGATGGGGTGTAGCATGGCCTTACTCATAATATGGTTCAAGCCCATATCCCACAGCAAAGGCAGCAGCATGGGTGTACTCAGGGGTAACTTGACTAAAGATCATAAACATGTATTTTTTAGCAGTTGCATGGTGCTGGCCCAGCATGACCCCACAGCTTGGCTCCTTATAAGGCACTTGTTACTGCCTTTATCTGGTAAATATTAAGGGCCAGGGCTATCTGTCTTGTATTTAAGGAGTTAAACAACCTTTACACACAAGATGCATAACTGGATAGATTTAGGCCACTCTTCCTGATTTGGGGGTACCAGGACATATTAGAGGTCAGCTTGATGCTCAGATAATCAAAGTCATACAGGCTCTCCAAACAATGGCGACTAAGTTTGACGGATCCTCTAACTGTTTTATGTGGTTTGTGCACATACATTTTGTTTGCCCCAAAGGTATTTCCAGACCCCAGTCAAAGTTATCCATCAGGGTCTGAGGGCCTGACGCAGTTCTGGACACCAGCAGGGAGTCATCTGCAAAGAGGAGTATCAGTAATTTATGACCCGTGATCATTGGAGCATCACCCCTACAATGTTCCATCTAAGTCACTACGTCATTTAAAAACAGGGAGAAGAGGGTATAGCTAGCACACACCCCTCTCTCAACTCAAATGTGATCTCTGAGCACGCCTTGCTGCCCCAACCCACTTATGCATATGCGCCAGAATGTAAACAAATTAAACAATCAAGTAATGGAAAGGTTATCGCCATCTGCCTTAGAGTCTCCCAAAGCTTGTGATGTGGAACTAAGTGGAAAGCAATTTTGAAGTCCACACAAATTAAATATAAATGTACTTTCTTGATGACCACTGTTTTCCAAACCATAGTCAGAAATCTGAACATTCCATCTATGGTGCTGACACGTTCTAAATACAGTTTGCAGGTCTGACACAGTGGCTGCATCTTCGATCCAGGACTCAAGGGAGCTCAGGATCTGCCTGTAAAACATATTTTGGGATAAATCTATTAGACTGTTTGGTATGTAGTTCAGTGGTAAATCCTAAGGGCCCTTTTTGTGGATAGGTACAATCTCTGCTGCTTTCTATGAGGGTGGTCAGAGCTCCTACTACAATTGCATTTGCAAGTTTATTAAAATATAATGTCCAGTTCACCATATCAGCTTTGTGAAGATCCCCTAGTATCCCATGGGTCCTGCTGCCATGCCTGGCATGATAATATTAATAGCACTCCTAGTGGCTTCGAGCACTATGAATAGTTCAGGTTTGGTTGTAGAGCAACCTGTCTCAGATCAGTCATAGATAACTGGATAATCCTCTCCTGCTGTGTAATATAAGTCAGAGAAGTGCTTCCACCATACCCGGGGCTGAATAAAGTTATTTAAAGTTAAGCTTCTCCACTGGCCCCTGTTGGCCATTAACTCCCAGAATTGTTTCCCATCCTTAAACTTTGCGGCTTCAAATATATGATGCCAGAGTTTGGTATCCCTGGCTCGATGAGCCTGCACTTAGATTTTTATTATACTGTGCCTTCTTGATCCTTATGAGATCACCTTTCAGTGTATGTAGCAGTTCAGTTTTTGCAACCCTGAAATCTTTATTGAACCAGGAGGAGCCTTGTTTAGAATGAGCATATTCCTTCCAGTCATCTTGGCAAAAACAATAGCCCACTTTACAAAAACGATCCCTGTGAATATCAGGTATGACTAGTTTCCTGGCCTCAGTAGTGTCTAATCTGTCTATATCCTCTAGGGCAATGTTAAGCCCCATTTTGCTAAAATCCAGGGTCTCAGGCTTAGCAGACACTCTAGCCCATTTCAAAGAACACTTGTTATTAGCTGACCATATATCCATTGATGATGAATTCAGGGCATCCTCCAAGCCCACTATGAAGTCTGCCATTATACAATGTAAGGCATTATGGGTCACAGGCATCAAGCATTTTTGTCTTTGAAAATGGGCCGATTTGCAGAATCTGCCCATTTGCGAACGCAAAAAAGGCTTTTCAGATGCAGCAAACCCTAATTTGCGATTCGGTAACCTGTTACCGAATCGTAAAATGGGTTTGCGATTCTCTATCAGGAGGGGGCGTCTCTTCCTAATACCGAATCACATACGTGTGTAGGAATGTTTTGTGACTGAAATGCTGTTGCAAAACATTTGCATTTTACCACCTACTTCAAGTAGGTGGTAACCCATTCGCAAATGGGAAGGGGTCCCTAAGGGATCCCATCCCCTTTGTGAATGTTTGTAAAAGCATTATTTAAGGGTTGGGAGAGGTGCCAGGAACCACTGCCTGCTCTTAAAAAATGAAAGGAAAACTTTTCATTCTTATTTTCGTAAAGCATCCTGTTTTCCTTTAAGACAAACAATAAGATTGCTTTAGTTAAAAGGTAATCACAGACATGGTGGTCTGCTGACTCCAGCAGACCACCATCCCTGTGATTTTTGCGATTCCTAGGGGGTCCCAAATTGTGACCTACCTCATTAATATTCATGAGGTAGGCCATTTGCGATCCCCTAGGAATCACAGAAAGTGTTCAACACACACATGCCGTTTTGCGATTTCCTAATTGAGAATCAGAATGATTCGTAATTAGGGAATCACAAAACGGTGTATTGATGCATCTGGCCCATAGATCTCTATCTTGCCTGTCAACCACTGTCAAATATTTTACAAACCTCAATAGGGTCTGGGAAACAAGGACAATCAATTTTACTGGAGTGGTCTAGGTGGTCAAATGTATGCATGGCATGAGGGTCAGATTTCGTGCACCTGTTACAAGCCTGGGGGCCATAAAGCAAAGCCAAGGACATCAGTTGATAATTGGTGTCTGTATGCCACTTCACCAGAGGGATTGCTAAAGTGGGGAGACCCCATTCTTCATCCTTGACCTTGGTAGCGGACTCACCATCGATGTGTAATGTTTCAAATATTGCATTAAAATCCCAGGCAACAATCAGGGCCTCATGTGTATCAAAGTCCCCCGTGTGACGTAAACTGCTTCAAATTAGGAGTTTCCTTGGTGCCTCTAATCACTCTATTGTAAATATTATACAAGTAGGTGGACTGACCGTCCTTGCTCATGAGGGTGATGCCCAAAATATCATGAGATTTTGTGTTAAGTAGACCTATATCAAAAAGCATTGCTGATCTGACGCATATAGTAAGGTAACAGTATAAAAGCAGAGGTTCTGCAACCGAAAGATAATTGATTTTGATCAGTGCGATATATCCACATAAATAAAGGACTATCAATTGACACCCTTTAAAACAAACATTTAGAAAAGACTATGACACTGTTTGTTTGATAAGAGTTAGAGATGACCAATATATTTAAATTCATATATCGTCTGTGCTTAGTACATAGAAAGGTGGCCATAGTGGCAGCCAGTTCCTTAGCGGCGAGCAAGGATGCACAAATTTAAGTAGCCTGACCTATGCACAGGATCCACGCACAATGTCTCCTGAAATAAAAAAATAATCTGCAAATATACACCAGTCTGGGTCACCGGCTTGTATTTTAAGCCCGCTACATTCCAGGATACAATATTCATGTATTTTTTATCTTTAACTTGATCCTTCAACTGGGACTAGGGAGAGCGCCTCTGCTCTAGGATAAGCCCTCTCTCAGGCTGTATAGCACAGGCCCTTCCAGGTGGATCAGAAGAGGGCTTGGGGCTATGTCAAACGACCATTGATGTCTCAAGTTCATCTCCAGGGCAGGGCTTGGCATGGTGAAAATGCAGAGCATGAGGATTTAGGCATGGTGGCTTAGGCTTAAACTGGATCAGAGTTTAGAGGTTTTTTCCCCCGCAAACCAAGTCCTATCAGTCCCTCAGCTAGATATTTAGGCCTCAATTTCAATTCATTGTACTCGCCATTTATTTGACCCTGATAGAGCATGGAAACTATTTGCATGGATACTTTCAGAGCAAATTAGTGGATAGCAGTTATAAATAGATCTTTGCAGGTGTGTGCATTTGTTTTTAAATGACTCTTCAAACTCTCTTGCCCCAAACACCTAGTTTGGGCACATTTGTCAAATAGACACTGCCTAAGTTCCTTACTTCTTCACTTTGGCCTTTTCGATTTGAAGTCCTCCTACTTGCAGTCTGTGTGAGCTGCTCCGATGTGGGCTGTGTGACCGAGCCCATTGTGTCATATGATCTTTCACTCTGGCAGGGTCATCCTTCATGAGCATAGTTTCTACAGGTAAATACACTTAGGTTTTTGAGGCTAAAGGTGAGTGGGTGTAAGGCATTTGTTCTCGGCTCTAGGTCAACGTGTCTCTAACAGCTTTACTCTTATTGCTGTCATTAACTAAGGTGGTGTACATGTTATTGGGGAAGTCGGTGAGATCCCTGCCCCTCCCTGAGTTTTAGAAGGGTTACATTGTTTTAATCTCTCAACTTCTGCTGACAATGCTACCACTTGCTCGTTGAGATTAGAGATTCCATTCTGAAGGTTCCTGACAAAAGCCATTATGTGAACAGTTTCTGGGTTGCCCACTACCCTAGCCCCCAGTTCCTCAGCAGATTTGGCCATTATATTGCCGTCAGCTACAGGACACTCTAAAGTCACCCCTGAGCCACTCTTTGGCTGGGGATCAGCTAAAACTGAAAATGTATTAGAACATAATATCACAGGTTCAAGCAATATAGAAACACGTTCTTCTGACAAAGCAGTTTCACAGTATGTTGCATTGTCCCCCAGAGGATCAATAGACTGGGGGGATTCTGGCCCAGTTGGCTTCGGTTTGGATTTGGCTGCTTTGTTTTGTGATTTGCTGCCAAATATGGGAGCAATCCTACTCGCCAATTCTTTCTTGTTATAGACTTTGGCTTTATCGCCCTCCAAAAGAGACTCATCCTCCTCGATCAGTGTCATTGTCGTTGAGTGTCATGTCGCCTCACACAGACCAGCTTCCGTGGAGCCTCCAACGTCACCAGTTGACGACACTCGACAGACGTGCAAATCGACGTTGGGGAAGTAACAAATGGCCTTTAAGAAGACGTTAGTGCAAGCACACACCAGCTTCCAGAACACGCACCAGTTTCCGCGGACCCGTCGATATCACCAGAGAGGAATGTCACAAAGATGCAGGGAGGCTCAGGAGCAGCTTGGGGAATACTGGTGAATGGTGCAGGGAGCGAGGACAGCCAGTGAGAGGAGGTTACCTTGTGCTGACGCTGCAGGCCGCTTGCGCCGGTACCACTGAAGGGGCCGGTGGTTGCGTGCTGCTGATGCCAGTACACACTGCCTCTGAAAAGACCAGTAATAGTGTGCTGATCCCGGCACACATACCCTGAAAAAATATCAGCCCTGGGGTGAAATCGCCCAGAGAGGAACACACTGGTGAACCCTGGTAGCAGATTGGCCCAAGAAGTATAATAGTCCAGCAAGACACGCAATGAAAAGTATCTAGTCCACATTATTAACTGCCTAGTACACACAAAGGTCAAAACACGCTGATAGGAAAGTGAGCAGGAAAACAGCCAGGGCAAAAATCAAAGGGGTGACGCTCCGCACACAAGTGGATTGCTGGTTGGCACTAACCTTTTGATTATCTTATGCTCAGGGTTGGAAGAGGTTCTTCAGCACAATGGTTTGTTGGGATCTTCCAGCTGCCGACTACGCCAGTGTGGTAATCGCGGCAGGGAATAGGCAGGAGTCAGAGTAGGTAGAAGTGCAGATTGTAGTTTATTCTCTGGAGAAGGTCCCATCCACAGCCCAGCCTAGTCCTGTACCAACTGTCTCTCTTCATACTCATACATTCCAAGTGCATTGTTGACATATAAAGGTTCTGGATGACCACATTTCATTACAAGCAATAAAGCTGTGCAATAGAGAAGAACCAGATACCACACAATAGTTATGTGTATATTACACATCATTGTTTGAAAGGACAAAATAGCACTGTCAAAAACTTTAATAATTCAACAATCCTCCTAACCTTGTACAAAAGTGATGGAAGCATTGTGTACATTACTGACTTTTAGAGTTAGGCAAATAGGTCTGGCCGCCAATTAATATGAATATCATTATTATAAATGTTTATTTTACAGTTTCTGTACAATATGTCCCAGCCGTACGGAAATGCAGGCGAATTGATGCGGTTAGGGAGTAAATTAACACAAATATTTAGACGGAAATTAATTTTTACCAACAAACACACGGAGGTGTTTGACCTGAAGCACATTATATGTAATTATTCAACATTCAAATGTGCGCTGCCTTCAACTCATATGCTAGCTAGCCTGGTTACGTGCTTATGAATGGAAATCTGAAAAACCTTCCTTACCAAAATTATAAACTGCACAATCCAACTTGAGAAACTTTCATACTTGTATGTATGTATTATGTGGTGCTTGTATAGAGCGTGCCTAGCCAAAAAGGCAGGGGAGCGCTGTACAGGGTTAACAAAAAAAAGATCTGGTGGCTACCGAGGGGATCGTTTGCACACTTCATTTTATCAAATACTTAGAATAAATCATTTTGGAAGAACATGGAAACAATCTCGCCATATTAGTATAATAACAGGCATACAGGTAAAAATAAATTAATTAAATTAAGAATATGTCATACTTCCAGTCATGAAGGGTTCAATTGTAGCAAAACCACATATATGTCAATAGTTAAAGAAGTCTTTCAATATGCAGTATGGAAATGTACATATGTGCTAAGCCATTCTTACATGTCTTGCAGTCCTTATGAATTATCCAACATTTTACCTGCATTTTTGGTGATTTTGGCATTTAATTTTGAGATTGCGTTCACATTTCGGTCTCTTGGGTAATGAATAAGAAAGACCATCCTCAGGAGCATATGCTGTCATACAAAATGGCCGACCCCACTTTTTAAACAAAATAAAATAAACAAGTGTATGCCTAGAAGCATCTCAAATAACTGTGTAAACCTTTGTAACGATGTAACCTGTATCTATGGTCTAATACTCATGTAAAGCGCTCTGATACCACCGGGTCTAGCCAGCGCTATATAAAACCTTTCAAATAAAAAATAAATAAAATGAAATATAATTCACATCTGTGACCTCACACTCCAAAGTGCAACACTGGTATATGCCCCACATGAAGAGTGTCCTGACAGCAACAGTGAGTCCAAAGTGAATAAATCCATTGATGAGCAGTAAATATTACAAATAGAAGTGCCCAAAGCACAGCACTCACGATTGAAGACAACTTTAAAACAACTTATAAATAAGATCCTTTGTAAGTAAGCGGCAACAGTGTCCATCTAAGGAATGAAGTAATATTAAAGAACCCCAGTCTAATATAAGCACAATAATATATACAACCAGAACTGATATAACACACTCATCAATCTGGAATAATCCCCCCGAAAATGATACCTTGGTAGCCACATACTACTCTTTAACAACAAATGCAGAGGACACACGGAGCCTAAAAACATGGAGCAGAGGGGCAAAGTGCGGTGGCCATGGTACATGTAGAATGAAGCTCCCATATAATTATCGAAGAGAAATAACAGAAAAACAAAACACATAAATATAAGATATATGAAGGACTACGCAGGAAAACGTGTGTGGCTATTTTTTTAGATGAGATGAATCTAAGCAATAGGGATACTATTAAGTGAATATATGTCACTACGAGAAGATAATTACGCAAATTATAGAGGCGTTTATGTACTGCTATTATTACATTGAATGCGTACAGCAGCTATAAATGCATTCCGTGTGCTCATAAATCTTAGTATGCCATAGGCCAAAAGAACCAGGAACTGAAGAGACTTGTTAAGTCTATCTGTCAGTCTATGTGCGTTATGTATTTTAATAAACAAAATGAATGCCGAAGCACTGTAACATAAACTTGTAACAAATGGTCAATGCAATAGCTATATAAGTGTAACAGGCTATATTGAACCCGGAATGTGTTGAAACGAAAAGTATGGCAACAGAGAAGCAATAGTCAGCATTGATATTCACATGGTAAACAAGGCATTGTTTTCAGATATGCTCAGGAAGAAACAATAACCAAGACCAATAATTACCCAGGCAGGTAAGCATTTCTCTGAAAAGGTCCCAAAACTATTTCCTAGAATATTTAGGGCTACATCGCTCGCATGGACAACAACCAATGAAGGCTTTTATTGTTTTATGTGATCGTGCTTTTACTAATAGATTGGTTATATGTGGGTATGTTATTTAAATGTTGCATTTATCTGCTGACTCAAGTTCTGTGGTTAGCCCATCTGGAAAGACTAAGCAGCAAAGGGAGCAGAACCATCTGGAACCCTTCCAAGAAATGTGCCTGTAGAATCCACATACTCTGTCTAGAAACATATTTAAGTACAAAATGGGGCTTCAAGCCCAAGTAAATTGTTCTAGGCCTTCTCACTGACTTGTGCCTAGGCATCAACTTTACATAGGGGGACCAGAATTTTAAAGCCAAAAACCGGGAAATTTCCCAAAAATAGAGGAAGGACTACAATTTTACTTCAACCCAGCGCACAGAACGACAGTGCTTCTTAGCAGAAAATTACAGAAGAGGCAGTAAGAACATACATAAAATGCCCTTTTTAGAGCCAGTAGCTTGCCTGTTCATTAAATTGCTTTCTTATAACAGCTGGTAACTATCTCTGCTTGGCAAAACATAAAAATATACCTCCCACCGATTTCAGCCGACCCTCTCTAAAAACCGGGACATGAGCTTCATTTCCTTAAATCTGCCGGGACAGCTGGCGATAATCCGAGACGCCTGGTCACCCTACCTTTACAGGGTGTTCCAAAACGTCTGTGATACAAGGTATATAATAGACAGAGTCCTGCTGGAAGTGCTGCTGATCTCTCCTGAAAAGAGGAGCCTGCACTTGATGCTGAGAGAAAAAGACTGGAGGTTTTCTGCATTAAGAGACTGACTAAGAGAGAGTGTAGCACAACTATGTAGTAAAAGAGGATCTTACCAGAGAATAGTCGGGAGACTTTCAACAAGCTACACCTGCACTGCAAGGCACTGCGAGAGATTGGTGCTTCAAGGAACCGTAGTGCACCCCTGTGCTCCTGCTCGCTGCATGCTTGTCCCTGAATGCCCCTGTCTGGCCAAGGAGATCAAGAGTAAAGTACTTTTGTCTGGACAAACATTTTATAACAAGTATTTTTTTAGTTTATATTGCGCAAACTAAACCTAAAGGTATCAGAGAACTTTGCATGAGCACCAGTTGCATTACAGACGGACACATTATTTTTTTGTTAGGCGCGTGGACATTAGGTGATTTGCCCAGAATCACAGGATGTTGAGTGTCGTTGCCGAGACTCGAAACCAGTTCCCCAGCTTCGAGGTCCAGCACTCTAGCTGTTAGTATCTAACCCACACATCCTGCATGCGTAAGTCTTGGACTGCTCGCCTCACTACCCTGAGAATTAAGTGGCAAAAGGTTACAAGTGGTGCTCAGGTTTGGGTACCTTCATCGGTCAACACCAGGACATCAAACGTAGGCAGAGTGAACAATTTCCAACAGGGATAGTTTGTTGCCCTAATTATTTGTGATGTCTCTTCTATTCAGCAACAGTCCTAAGGAACATAGTATTCTTTTATATTTAGGCAGATCCAGTCCCTCTTCTGGACTGATGGAGACTAAGGGCCAAGGGAATTTCTATTTACCGATTCTTAAATACCGAATTTTACCGATTCGGTATTTAAGAATTGGTAAATAGTATGTAGGTAAAAATTCGGTAGGTTTTACCGATGTGGTAATATTCGGTATTACCGATTCGGTATTTACCTATTCGGTAATTCCCATTCATTCCTATGAGCCTGGAGGCCCATAGGAATGAATGGGAAGCCATTCACTATTACCGATTCGGTAAATACCGAATCGGTAATAGGGGAGCATATTCAAGGGTGGCAGGGTGTCACATTGACACCCTGTTGCACCCCTGAATAATGCATTTTTGCACATGTGGCGCACATACATGCCCTAAGGGCATGTATGTCTGCCACATGGCACTTTAAAAAAAATCACAGAATTGCTTTTTTAAAGGTATTCGATATTTACTACCAAATTGTAGTTGGTGGTAAATAACGAATCCTTAAATCAAAAATACACTCACTTGAGTGCTCCCTACATAGGATTTAAGGATTCGGGCTTTTTACCGATTCGGTATTTTAAGAATTCGGTAATTTACCGATTCCTTAAATTACCGATTCAGTGAATTACCGAATCCTTAAATCCAACCAATTACATTAGAAAAAGCTAAATACCGGTCGGTAACGGGAAATTTACAGATTTTTGGCCATTACCGACCGGTATTAGGCTACCTACATATGGCCCTATGCATTTTATTCCATTAATTTGTGCTGTGTGTTACATTGTTAGAAATATGGTTTTAAGCACTAGAATGTATTACTCATTACCACACAGAGTCCAACTTCAAAACAGAGGAAAAAACTAAAAGTCTTAACCCTAACAAATAAGTGATCTTTAAATTTAAATTTAACACCATAGCTCAGCTGAATCAGCATTAGGGAACGGTGGTGAGGTACATGTCACCCATTTGCAGAAAGGTATGGCAAAGACATTGTTGCTGAAACTGTGTCTTTGGCTCAGCTCTACAACCTTTGCTTTCCCACCCACTGGTGACACAAGAGTACTTAGTTCAGTGCACCAGTACTGAATGTGATAAACAGGTTATTGCAACCCCGCAGAATCCCACCCAGTACATAAATGAGGGGGAGTCAATGCTTTTGGGTTACTAACAAGGAGCAGTGGTAATCCAAACCATCATTCATTAATGATTTACTTACTCAAGATCACTAGAAACGCAATATGTATTTTGACATATTTATTTAAAAATAGTTCTTTTAAAATGACGAGAGCTACTGCACATGGTATTAGTTACATCACAGAAGATAATAAAAAAGTAGCTAAGCTTTTCAATAACATTGAAAACAGAACCACAATTGTAACATCTTGATTTATAGCCCTTACACCCTCGCTGTGCTATCTCTAAGCACTATGCTAGTTCTAGCATATGGATAAATAATAAGCCTGAGTTTCAGAGGAGGTATGCATACCTGAACATCAGGGGTTGTTGTCTGTTTGGAATAGCTTGACAGCTATTTCAAGCAAATGGCCAAGAGTTAGGAGATTGCATCTGTGCGAGAACACAATCTTGGCATCAGTCCATTAAGGCAGAATGGAATTCTTCACAGAACATCAGGGAGTCTTGCTGGAGGCTTCTTCTGTCGAGATGGACTGTGGTGCTGTGCTCATCTGGACCTTCGTCATTGACCTGGGTGACCTTTCTCTCCACCTAAGTAGGAACATTATTTTTAGGGATGAAAACCTCTGACATAGTTTTAGGTATGTTGTATACAGATTACACACACTAGAAGAAGTGTTTTAGACATACATTTAAGAAAATGGGAGATGAAGGGATGTCAATTTAGACTACACCCTTTTGATGATTTATCTATGGATGTTCTTTTGATGGTCTTGACATTATGATAAGTGAGCACTTGTCCCATACTGGTTGTTGCAGGTCTAGGTCGTTATCTGAATGACTTGACATTCTCTCGGTTCTAGGAGTAATTAGAGTGATGAGGCGATGATGTCGTGTGTATACCAGAGGTATAAACAAGTTCCACAGGCTAACTAAAATGAAACCTGTTCTGTATGTGTGTAAGAACCTACAACTAAAAGAAATAGGCCTGAAAGCAAGTGGTTAAAACAGATAAAATAATAGAATTATGAGAAAAACAGTCATAAGATTTATGACTTTCCGTGAATAATTTCTAAGCTAAATAGTCACTGAATTATCATGAATGCGTTTTGATTGCTCATGTGTTCCAGAGATATTCATTACATTTACAGAATAAAAGCACATTCTTGCCTTTGATGAAACCACATTTCATCACTTGTTAGATGTTTAATAACAAGTCTTCAGACTGAAATCAAAAAGGGGTCCCTGCACTGAAAGACATGATCATTACATCAATATATTCAAAAGAGGGTAGAAATGCTCTAATACCCAAATAAATATTGACAATATTAAATATGATGTGATCTTCCTCAGCAAATGCCTTCTGTGAGCAAATGTTGGAGCTGTGCTGAGCAGACCCTGACAGCTTACTTTCAACACCAACTCCCAGAATAGTCGAAGAGGAAAGGGGAGTCCTCATGAAAGTGATAGATTAAATAGCAGGAAGGTCATTTTTTGGTTGTTCGCTAATGCATGCGATTTCATGGTAGATATTTTGGACTTTGCCAAATATCTAATGGACTTCTGGGGCCACATTACACAATATGCGCATTTTCATTGTTTGTGCCGCCGCACCTTTAAAAAGGTGCGTGCGTCACAAACAACGGAAGTGTGCCCTATTATGATGAATGCGCTGCCCCCAGGGCTGCCGCAAACTCGCACTGCCCCCACGGCAAGACATTCAGGTGAAAAACGGAATGACTGCTTTGCCGCCATTCTGTGTTTTCACAGTGCAGGCGGCAGCACGCCTGCACTTTTGAAGGGGATTAGAGATCCCCTTCGCTGGTGGGTGCAGTCAGTGACTGCATCCGCCGGCATGGGAATGCCTAAGGGGTCCATGGAACCCCCTTTCTCCCTGCCAGAGGGCTGCCATCAGGGGACGCATTGAAAGTGCGCCACCTTTTAGATGGCGCTCTGTCAGTGCGCCTCCTGAGACCCTTTTTGCCTCTGCGCCCTTGTCTATATTATGGCGCGGGCACAGAGGCAAAGTGATTGCCTCATTGGTATGGGGCATGGCCCCATGCAAATGAGGGAACACCCCCTGCAGATAGCGCTGGCACTTCATGTGTGCCAGCGCTATCTGTATTACAGAAGTGTCTGTGGCCCCTTCTGTAATACCAAAGTGCCCCGGGGGTGCGCAAAGCGGGGGCAAACGCCCATTGCACCCCCAGGGCACTTTCCATAATGCAGCCCCTGTAGAGCACTGAATGTTTACTATTGATTATTTAAGAGTGCATTTTATTGTTCTATTCAGAAATCAAGCGTTGGTCAATTGGGCGAGTTTGGAAGTGTAATGTTCTCGGTGTCAGCATCTGTGTTGCAATAATTAAATCTAAACTACATATTTTGATACTTTTGTTATGTATGGTTCCTTTTGGAAGTCTCTATCCTGAATTCCAGATTCTAAATCTGGTGATTCACTGTAATGACGTAGCAAAGGTAAGACACACACGTTGTTTCCCACTGTTGCTAACTCATAAACCAATTTCAGGCTGCTCTGACTGGACTTTCTGAGAGCCTATCAGAGCATTGCTGGCTCTTGAATGGCTTTAGTTGAGGTTAATTGGCAGGTGGCCAGTTTTGTTTACATTTGGGACTTGGAAGAGTGGCCATGCAATATGTGGTTCTCCCATTACTCTTCTACCCCTTTGTAGCAGTTGAAAGCAGGAACAAGTGATTTTTTTATCACCTCAGTATTTTTAGTGACATAATATAGATCTTGAACTTTTCTTTTTTCTATTTGTTGTCACTCAGAACCCTTTGGTGAAAAAACATCCCAGTTCAGATCGACATATTTATATATCCCCAATATACTAAAATGTGATTTGTCTGTTTAGAATGCTTTTTTGTTTCAGTCATTTCCCAAATGTCAGGGTTGAGGTCCCCAAATCTTCAAAGGCGGTTTGAGTTTAAATGGTTGTTGAAGCCAGCACAGGCCAGCTAGCAGAACATTAACACTAGACTTGTTGTCTTACCGACTTCCCTTTTCTGTTTGCATTTGAAGGCATGAGAAGAAAGTCACCCTCAATGCTGACGTACAGCGCTGGGACCTCCCGGACTCACTCAGCAGGTAAGGCTATTAAAAGCAGCAATTTTCTCCAGCACCTAATACTCAAGTATTGCTCCCCATGGTCCTACGTACCGCTGCATCACAGCACTGGTGAGAGGCATTATGAAATAGTATACTATTTCTGGAAAGATAACAGAAAGCTGCTATACCACTGCACACCTGCAGGGATTTATGCCCACATTCATCATTGAGCATTGCATTCGCAAACGGTGCGAATCGCAATTTTTGGCCGTTTGCCAATGCAATTCTCAAATTTTGGATGCATTATGCTTTTCGCAATTTTAGGAATCGCAACCATGTTGCGATTTCTAAAATTGCGTTTGCATTTAAGAAATTGCAATTTGAGATTTCTTAAATGCAATGCATGATAATTTTTAAATTGTGAATTCGCAAATTGGAAGGGGTAAATTAGCATGAAGTTGAACTTCATGCTAATTTACCGAAAACGTTCAAACATGCACAAGTTACATATTTGAAAGTTTTCATTTACACACACACATGTCCTTGAGGCATATGTGTGTGTAAATTGCATTTAAAGTTACATTTCAGGGGTGCAGGGAGGGGTTCTTTGGACCCCCCCCTGCACCCTTGAAACTGCATTCACATTTTGCGAATTCGCAAATTGAAAATCGCAAAATGTGCATGCCTTCCCATTCATTAGGAATCAATGGGAAGGTTTTCCTTAATTGCGATTCGCAAATTGTGAATCACAATTAAGGAAAAATAAGGAATCGCAAAAAAAGTTGCGATTTTTTCATGCATTGCCGTTTGCGATTTCTAAATTGCGATTCCTTAATTTTCGCAATTTAGGAATCGCAAACGGCAACAATGATGCATGTGGCCGTTAGAGTTTGGCGGATTAGTTACTAGGTAAAATGGTGGCAGATACCCAGTCCGCTGTACGGGCAATAATGTGATTTCAGTGAGGCGAATGGGACAGCTGCCAAGCTTGTGACAGACGGCCACATGCATCATTGTTGGTATTTGCGATTCCTAAATTACGAAAATGAAGGAATCACAATTTAGAAATCGCAAATACCTATGCATTAAAAATTCGCAATTTATTTTGCGATTTCTTATTTTTCCTTATTTGCGATTTCCAATTTTGCGAATCGCAAATAAGGAATCCCTTTACATTGATTCCTATGGGCCTAGAGGCCCATAGGAATCAATGGGAAGGCATTCTCATTTTGCGAACGGCCGAATTTTGCGATTCGCACGTTTGCGAATGCAATTCTGTTTGATGCATGTGGGCCAGAGTATCTCATCTGCCAAACTTTAACTAAGGTCCTTAGGCCCACAGGCATCAAACAGAATTGCATTCGCAAACGGTGCGAATCGCAAAATTCGGCCGTTTGCGAATGCAATTCTTTGTTTTGGGATGCATTAACCTTTTTGGCTTTTTCGCAATTTAAGAAATCGCAATTTATTTGCGATTTCTTAAATTGCGATTGCATTTAAGAAATCGCAATTTTTCGATTTCTTAAATGCAATGCATCATCTAAAAAAATTTGCGAATTCGCAGATTAGAAGTGTTAAATTAACATGAAGTCAACCTTCATGGTAATTTAAGAAAAGTTTCAAAAATGCACATAAGTGCATTTTTTACACTTTCATTTTACACTCACACATGCCCTTGGGCATGTATGTGTGAAAAATGGACTGTAAGTCACATTTCAGGGGTGCAGGGGACCCCCCTGCACCCTAGAAATTACATTCTCATTTTGCGATTCCTTAATTGCGTATCGCAAAATGAGAATGTCTTCCCATTGATTCCTATGGGCCTTTAGGCCCATTGGAATCAATGTAAAGGGATTCCTTATTTGCGATTCGCAAAATTGGGAATCGCAAATGAGAAAAATAAGAAATCGCAAAACAATTGTGAATTTTTATTGCATAGGTATTTGCAATTTCTAAATTGCGATTCCTTAATTTTCGCAATTTAGGAATCGCAAATTCCAACAATGACGCATGTGGCCGCTAGTCCTGATGTATAAAGATGTAGTTCATCCCCATGGAAATCTACTTAGTTTGTCAAGTGGGGATGAGACAGAAAATGTTGCGGAGTGATTGTCAATAATGCCAGTTCTGTACCTCTATTTCGATGCATCTAACTTTTCTTTGACACAAAAGCTTACCATTGACATTTATCAGACAGCAACGACAATTGATTAGTGATACATTACTACAATGGATATGCTGTTAAATAAATCAATAACATTGGCAGATACAAGTCTTACAATACTAATATACACAGCATATCAAAAATTCATTATGAGAAAAGGGGTTTGTCTGTCCACCCTCCACCTGCTAATAGACAGCAGATCACCTATACACTTGAACAACACAGCGCAGATGCATGGAAATAATAACCAATCAGTTTACAGTAGGGATCGTTTTATACATTGAAGGTCACACGTTAGCTGGTCACGACAGAACACTCGTGTGATGTTGTCAAGTTCCAGAATGTTAAAGCCTTATCAAATACATTATCTCTACTATACTAACTATTGATCTATCTCTCTCTCTCTCTCTCTCTCTCTCGATACATATATATATATATATATATATATATATATATATATATATATATATTTATATCAATTTATTTATTTGTTTATGTATATTTATTTGTTTAACGGCAATGTGAGTGAATGCATTTAAAAACTGTTTGTGTTCCAGATTAGCATTCTGGGGCCTCACTATGAGCACCGCCCATAAAGGCACATCATGGTTTTTTATTTGGATATGGCTGTGCTTTGTGGAAGGAAACTCATGAATTTTAACACTGGTTTGTCTCCCTGAAAATCCTTTCTGATATTTGCTGCATCGAGTTTACAATCTTACAGCACTATGTCTGTCCATGAGCACAGTCACAGTCCAAATGCAGGTAGAAACCTTTAAAACTAGCATATATAAAACTCCACCCAAAACACAGCAAGTTAACCCGAGAACCTCCCTCTGTGAATTTGAGGTTAAGAGGTACAGTATACCTTTGCTGTCTGGAAAAATGCTGAAATAAAATTGGGTCATCTCCTTTGAAGGGGGCATGATTGGAAAATGAAAAGTTACACACATTTCACACTGTCAGGTCTGAGACAGTAGAGCTATTCCGTCAAATTCCTTGGTTGGATTTAGGGGAAGAGTTAATTTCTCCCCTCATGAAATTCATAAAATATAATGGGGCAACATCTGGTGGTTTAGCAGCTCCCCATATGCTTTACCAAAATGGCAGCAGATTTGTTATGAGAATGTAACTGGATGTAAAAAAAAACTTAATGCTACAAAGAAAAAGAAAAAGGTTCATGTGTCACAGAGGTGCAGCACCTAGCTCTACAATACATCTTGTAAAATGATTAAGTAAATTGCTAGTACGTCACTCCATTTATCCTGGCACAACTCAACCAATAAATATATTAAATGAACTGACTGGAGTAAATCTCCCTTGCGTGGATCAAAGTGTCCGAGCATGTGAAATCAGAGAGATAGCTCCCATGGGGTGCCTTGGAAAACAGACAATTGTACCCCCATGACCCCATGTGAGAAATTGCACTCAAGTAATGTAAATAAAGCAGAAGATTCAGGGTGCATACATTGTTTTTTCAATTGCTTCCAGGATTCAGATACTGAATTCAAACTTGTTAGTTTCAAAAAATGTTTTAGCTGTGTCTAGGGCAGGATCATTTTAAATCTGAGGGCATAAAAGACACACTTCTAGTGGTTGAGCTTTGCATTGCAGGGATTGTGAAGGTTTCAAGCTATGATGTTTCTGAAGTAAGAATTCTAGCTGCACCACTTCTATTTTTTCCATAATTTTGGAGATAAAGGTAAGATATCCACCAGTTAGGAGTGGCATGGACTGTGAAGCTGTAGAAAAAAGATGAATTTGATATGTATCTGACAGTGTATATGGCAAAGCTATACTGCCAATGGTAAAATATAGAAGGCATTTCAATAGGTTAAAAATGAACTGCCTGTTTAATATTTATTGTTTAGCCAGTTAAACGTGGTTACTGAATTTTAAGAAACCTGAACGTTGTTGCTACTAAACTTCATTTTATTTGTCATAGGTCCAGCTATGTATGCTGCGCTGTCTGCTTATTCAGCTCCAAGCGTGTTAAGAGAGTACCAACAATACTCCGCATCGATAGACTTAAGAGGGAGTGGACTAACAGAGGGTGGGACAGAAGGAAGGATTCAGAGGCCAAAAACGGTGAGAAACATGGCATTTCGGTCAAACAGAAGATATTAAGTGGAGCCGAGGTGGGGTTTATATGTGTGTGGAGTGGGATTGAGTCATGACATTCTCAGTGTGAGTAATACTCCTTGCAGACAATTAGTCACACAAGAAGTACCTGCTGCTCCAAAATATTCCTCACTCTGCTTTCTGCCGCTAAGTACTCACAGTGAAGCACATTATTGAGGATTGGGAATGATAACCAAGGAAAGAGTGTGGCATCAGACCCTTATAAAGATACTTTAAAATGCCATCTTTCGACATAGACTGGGCAGGGTTGAAGAGAGGATAATTTGTGCCAGGGTGTATTCAACTGTGGGCTTTCAGTAACCTTTTAGCTACGATCTGCTACTATTTCATCGGAAGGAGTGATATGAGGACATGGAAATTATGGGTGGCTAACGACCAGAGTGTATCATTGAATAGTACCATTGAAGTGTGGGAAGAAAAGCCATGCCCCAGATGTCTGTAACTCAAGAACATATGATGAGTGACAGAATTGTATCCTGTGCATTGCTCCTATTTAACCTCCCGCTCTCTCAGGGGAAGCAAAGAAAGGGGGATGTCATATATAGTATAATAGTTTTTAATCTGTGTATCCAAGTTGGATTTTGTTTTAGCATGCAGACAATCAGTGCCTAATTTGTGCCGGTGGGGGCCACCGGCATTCAAATTTGGGGACCGGCATATTTTTTTTTTGCATCAGGCAATTATAGAGTGCAAGAGAGGTAAAACACACAAAATGAAAAGACGGAAGAAGAAAAAAACTGAAAAACTATCATAAAGGAAGAACGCAGGAACCTGCAAGAGTGTGATAATGGGGCAGGGAGTGTCTGGTGGTGGATCAAAGAGACCTGAGGTATATTTAAGACTAGCTGCCTTGGTATTCAGTGCACTAATATTTAGTCACACCAGCCACAGGCTTCTGAGCAGAGCTTTGGGCACCGGCACTCATTCTTTTTACAAATTAACCACGGCACCCAATGATTGTAAAAGTCTCATTCCTAAACCAAACAATGACAAGGTAATGTTCTGCATAAGAGGTAGCATGGCATTAGAGTCTTTTAAGGACCCTATGCCACATGCCTATTTTCTAGCCTCCTGGCAGTTGTGACTTCAGTATTTAATGTCCAATTGCTGTCATAGAGTGATCAACATTCACAATGTACTAACATCGCAGAAATGAACTAACATCGCAGCAGAAAAGTTATTGATTTCAAGGGTACTGTTGTGAGGTCAAGAGTTCGTAGTGGGCACCTTTTTATATTGGATATGATGTGCCAGTGTTTTTGACTTGCTGAAATATGGTCTGGATCTTAAACAGCAGTTCCCCCATTATGAAGGCACTCAGCTCAGAGTGAAGGCATTATTCGTCTCTTTTATGTGGCCTGGTCTCTTCAGGATAATGTGAGTTTGTGCCTGTTGTTGCACTGTATTTAAAAAGTTAGACATTTACTTTCAAGTTTTACATGTCCTGGTATTGGAGTTGCCTTATTACATTTTATATGTGTAATTTCCAAATGGGAAGAGATAACTGGTTAATGTTTGATGTCTCTGGTCTCTTGGTGTTATGGTGAAGTCGGGATTTAAATCACAATTCTGAAAATGCAATTTACAGAAAGTTGGCTTTTTATTGCATTAGCCTTTTGGTGCCCCCAGATTGTCTCTGGTCATATGACTGGGTGTTGTTGACAGTTGGGCTTTGTGTATTTCTCCTAGACATCCACACACATTAGGAGCTTAGGTGTGACTGGATGAGCCATCACCGGCTGGATAGGAGGGAGGAGCTGAGTTCAGCCTCACTTCCATCTGAATAGGCTCTGGCCTGTCTCCACACAATGGGATGCATACTCTGTGTAGTTATTGTGGAGCCAGCATATGGGAGGCAGGGCATCTGTGCACTTCAAAGCATGCTTCCCTCAGTTTCTCCCCACTTTAAACACACAACTGTGTATAAAAGACAGACCACAGACACCACCGCTTCAGTGCACTTCTGGACATATTGATACTCTGCCTTGAAGAAGGACTTCTGTGCTGCTGAAGGATTGCTTCTCTCCTGGACAGCACTCTCCTGGACTCCCACTTTGCTGTGCTGACCTGCTGTCCTCTTGCCTGGGTGAGAAGGATTGGACCTGCATCTCTGGAACCAGTACCCAGAGTGACGGTATTTAGACAAAATATTGGAAACAAAAATATTGTGGGGCAAAATATTATGTCTAGAATATTGAGCACAAAAATGTCATGAAGTGAAGTTTCTATAGGTAAGCAAAGTTTTACTATATATAGCTTTACAGATATGTACCTTGACGATCGATGTATATATATATATATATATATATATATATATATATATATATATATATCTTTAAGAGACGTAGATGTAGAGTTCAGAATAATACATGTATACTTACCTATTTGCACTTACGTTCTCGATATTTTGGTACTCAATATTTTTGATGAGATATTCAGTCCACACAATAGTTTTGTTTCCGATATTCTGTCAGTTATCCCAGAGTGACCCCAAGGGCTTATGGCTGGCCTCATGATATGAAGCCTCAGGGACATAACAGTCTTCCAAAAATCTTGCATCTGCATATGGACTCTGCCATCTGTGAGTTTACCCTGCTAAGTGGTGTCACACTAGTCCTGGACCCTTAGAGTATAGCTTCAGGTGCTTTACCAGCCTCTGTGGATCCAGCCGAACCGAAACAAATTTCATTGCGCGCGGTGAAATGCATTTGGCATTTCAGCGTTCGTAATGACATTTGTTTTATTTATTTATTTACTTACATTACTCCGGTAGGCCGTGAGTCAGAGTTTACTACACCCCACCCTGCCCCTCCCCGCCGCCACGCAGCCCCGCAGTTCTCCCTCCACGGGCCGCTACCGCATACAAAGCAGTACACAACAGCGGCCCAGCCTACCTGAACGACCACGTGCATTTCAGTAACGCTCAAAGCAGCTCACCTTAGCCGGATTCTCACTGGTGCATGTACCACACATACTTAAGAATAGATCAGCAGGCTGTGCATTCTCATATATTGTTCCTATAGCATGGAACAACCTCCTGCACTATATTGCTTCACGAATTCCATAAGCAGTGGAAGACCTGGCTATTCCAGTAAGGCCTCTCAAGACAAGCTGCACAGACCCGTATAGTGCCAGGATACTCTTATGAGTGATAGGGTGCTATAAAAATCAACATATCATAACAAACTATGCAGATTGTTATGACAAATGGCAAATGTACTAGAGTCCAAACCATTCCAGATGGGTAGGTGTGCCACAAAAAAATAGAAAGAAAATAAGACTTAGATAATTGCCCAAACGTGTGTTGTCCCTCTCAGTGTGTTCAATAGTCATGCAAAAAAAGCAATGGGGGTTATATTCCCTGAGAAAGTGTGCAATGCCTGGCAAATGCATGTCTTTGATTAAGTTGAAGAGGAGAGAGTTCCTTTATAAAGTTGACGAGATCTCTTGGGTATGGTAGAAACATTTGTTTTGAATTCCTAATTGATCCTGATATGCCAGAGAGTGAGATCTCTCCCTGAAAGAATACAAATTGGAGAAGCCTTTGTGTAGAGTGCTGTGTTTTAGGACACTGCTTTTGGAAACATGCTGAAACCCTAAACAATACCCATTCAAACAATTCAGGTGGCATCTGGCTGTGCGCAAAGGACTGATTCTTTTCATGCAGAGATTCAAACTCCATCTTTCCCAAGTTCCTCTCTCTTGGGTCTTTCCTCCCTTACGATCAGGGGGTTCTGTGGCAGGTCATTTATGGGGCCTCAAAGGATCAAATCACCTGAATGAAGCCTGAGGCTGCCTCACACACATTGACTGCAAATACTGGAAGTCCCATATAGTCACTGCTCTTCTTGCGGCCTGACCACAGGTACTACGATGTCTTTCATAGAATTCCATATCCATCTTAATTTCCTAGACAGAAGTCAGGTGCATGACTTGTAGAAAGGTTTATTTAATCCTACGTGCAAATAAATAATGCTGGCATTGTCGCTGAACATAACACTTCATGTATTTGCATTTAGTCTGGAGACTGTTTACACTGTTCACCAGTGTGCACCTCATTTGGCATGCACATATGATGTTAGTCATTGTCTGCACATGCTTTCTACCATGGCAATTATTTCATTTTGAAATTCTAGTTTGAACAGTTAGGCTCCTGTAGAAATTTCAGTTCATGCCTATTTAATATGCGGCAGTGATTAATTTGAAAATTGTTGCGGACTGAGGGCAAATTATCCTGACTACTGCCTGAATAACAGTCCTTTGAGCCAACAAGGGAATTGACCAAAGAATCTTTTTCAGCCATTTAACAGGTGGAAGTAACCTTAGCCAACTGTGGTTTCAAGGAGAGTTTATCGTCGAAAATAAATCCCAGATTTTTAACATTAGTAGCCGGTGTGGGCAGTGGCCCTATGAATTCCGGCCAGTTTCTTGGGCCCCAAAGAGAAGCGTTTTTTTTAGTTCAGAATAATTTTTATTGAATTTTCAAGAAGTGACATAAATAGACATTACAAAAAATACATGAAGTAGCGATAAAATCTAATCAATTGAGAAATACAAATTATTACCAAATTATAACAGATCAATAGATTAAGATAAAATAATAGTCAATGAAGGGAAAAATAAAATCATGGTAAGGAGAAGGTACAGGGGGGAGGGATAGTACATAATTTATCATTTGATATGAAACATAGAGTTACTATTGACATTTAAAATTGAGTATATATAAAATGTGAAGTTACAACAGAATAATAGAAAAAATTATGGTTATAACAACAAATATGAATCTATAGGTAACCAAAAGGATTGATAAGAAAGCAAGATAATTGGGTACCTCTTCTTGTAAAGATGATCCATGACCACCATGCATGAACAGATAGAGAAGAAGCGTCTTTCCAGCAAAAAGTAATTGATTTTAAAGCAGCTGAAATTAAGAAAGTAACCAACTTTGCTTCAGAATCAGTAAGGGAATGTATAAGCACAACTGATTTACAAATTAACAGTTTATAAGTAAGAGCATCTTGAATAGGTAATATTTTCAATATAGTGTCCCAAACTTCAGACCAAAATTTCCTAATTATGGGACAATCAAATAACATGTGACGTAAGGACCCAGGATGTGAATTACAGTGCCAACAAATATCTGATGGAAGTAATTTAGCACGATGCAACCGTATTGGTGTCAATAAGGAATTAAACAGAATATATGCATTTGTTTGATAGAGAGACACTGGTAACCAACCAGAAATGCTAGTGAGCCAAATAACTTTCCAAGAGTCATTAGATAAAGAAATGGAAAGTTCAGTGTTCCAAAATGTAGAAATTACACTGAGATTGGTACCTATGTGGCAATTTTTTTGTATAAAAGAGAAACAGCGTTTGAAGATTTAGAAACAGCATTAAGATAAATTATCAAATCAGTCGTGACCGTAGAAGGAATACCATTAGGAAATGAGTCTAAAATTGAGTTACATAAAAATTGATATTTAACCAAATCAGTATTAGGTAACTTGAATTTCGATTGTAATTTGTCAAAAGGAATAAAAGCACTATAACAAAATATATCTTTAAGATAAAATATGCCGGCCTTAATCAATGAATTCCAGAATTTTAAATTTCTATTTAATTTAATAATAGCACTATGGCATATTGATAAATACATTGTAGAGCTTAAGGGAATAGCAAAATTTAAATCTAAATCATTGAATATTAATCTTGAAGATTTGATTATGGACGAATGGTGTACAACAGTAGATTTATGAGACATTGTAAGCAAGGATGGCAATGGAAAAGGATCAACAAGTGATTTTTCTATATCATACCAAATAGGTGGTTTAACTAAAGGGGAAGCAGTAAACCATAAGGAGCTTTGTTTCAATATGAATGCTTTATGATAAAGCAAAAAGTCAGGAAGACCAAATCCTGCATGACATTTAGGTATTTTCAATTTTTTGTAGGCAATTCGAGGAGGTTTGTTGTTCCAGAGAAATTTGAATAATAATTTATCAATTTCTTTATAGAAAGTCAGTGGAAATTGAGTAGGAATCATAGCAAGGGAG
This sequence comes from Lissotriton helveticus, assembly GCF_964261635.1. Classification (NCBI taxonomy): domain Eukaryota; kingdom Metazoa; phylum Chordata; class Amphibia; order Caudata; family Salamandridae; genus Lissotriton; species Lissotriton helveticus. The sequence goes on along the minus strand of NC_136067.1, from coordinate 819,084,495 downwards.
TAAACAATTTTAGGAGCTATATTCATTTTTATAGATTCCATTCTCCCCCACCAAGTAAGATGAAGGGACAACCATCTAACAATTTTATTTTTAACGTAATCAAATATAAAATTACTATTCAATTTCAGCGTTGAAGGTACGGATGATGAAAATAAAATACTCAGATATTTCAGTTTGTTTTGTTGCCAAATAATATCTCTGTAGATAAGCTTTATTCGATAAAAAAATTATCATAAAAGCATGACGAAAAAGCATCCATTATATATCCATAGTAACATTGTCATTTAAAACCAGCATATGTACAATTGTTTCTCAACCATTAAAAACTACAGTATATACAGATTAAAAATAGAAATTATATACACTCAATAATAAAAAGGCACTGTGCAAACAAGCAATCAGAATGGGATAGCAGCTATAAATCAGTAATCATGGGCGACATTCAATTTTCAATTTGCAGGACTTTCACCCACTAATCCATCGAGTGTTGGGACCTGCTGGATTCTTGCCTGGTACTTTATTCACACCAGCCAGGCCCAGCCCAGAAATTTTGACACTCCACATATTAACGTCAAGGATGAGGTGTCAGTTTTCAGGATGCGTAATGCAACACGACAATCTGTGGCGCCCAACATTTTACATACTGGTTTAAGCCACTTAGCTCTGGCCCTCTCGTAAGTCGGGCATGCCAGAAAGAAGTGGGCAATTGACTCGGTTTGGTGTGCACAGCATGGGCAGGATGCAGGCACTAAATTAGACCCCTTCCATGATGCTATCACGTCATTGAGTGGGAGGGTCCCTAATCTCATCTTCATGTATAGGGCCCTGTCCCTGGGGACCTGTATGAAATCAAGGTAGGGTTCCAATCTAGGGTTACTTTTATGTTCAAAGAACCCTTCAGTGAGTTTCCCAATTTTTGGGTTGGAAAGATCACGCATCTGTACCCAATCCCAATAGGCACGCTTTAGTGCCTGCTTGGGAGGTGGCGTCTGACGTGCCCATGTCTCTCCAAGACCAATTTCGACCAAGAGCTGTCTAATACCCACTATCCAGTTTACTCTATTCCCTACATCAATAGCTATCAACTCATCAAGTGCGGCAGCATAATTGGACAGCTCAATGGATCTTCTTAAGTGTGCCCAGAAAAGCAAGGGGCGTAGGCGTGCAATATCTTGGATGGAACGTCTCCCCAGATAGTAGAATAAGGGCTTCAGGGGAGTAGAGATGGGAAGCGAGGTAAGGTCTCTTGGAAATTTATTCTCAGACTTAGCCAAATCGCTGATGTTTTCCATCCCCCAGATTTCTGCCCCATATAGGGCAGAAGGTAGTGCTTTACCATCATAAATAGCTAGTCCCGGGGTGATTGGTCTGCTAACATACCGATGATGTTCTCTCGCAATCGCCCCGGAAACCCACTTATGGTTTAAAAGCATCTTGGCCAGGTGGAAAGACCATTTCATTGTTTTCGAGACCCTGATTCCCAGGTAGTCAAATGAATCCACCACATCCAGGGGGACACTGTTCAGAGTGATGGTATTTCTGAAGCATTTCGAAGGGTTGATAGTCATTAGTTTGGTTTCTGCTGGTATTCACTATCAGCCCTTGCTCATTACAGAATGTGCTAAATCTGTTTAGTAGCTTGTGAAGGCCACCAGGTGACTTGGAGATCAAGAGAGTATCATCTGCAAATAGGAGGGAAGGTGTTTTCTCCTCAGCCAGGGATGGAACATCTGCCGGCTCCCCATTAAGGTAGTCCACCACTCCGTTGATGTAAAGTGAGAACAGAGTGGGGGCCAGCCCACAACCCTGGCGTACCCCCCTGCTTACCGCGACCCTCTCTGTTAACTCCCCTTGGGAACCCCACCTTACTCTTGCATAGTTACCATTGTGCATCCTCTTCAGGAAATCAAGAATCTGGGCGGGGGATACCCAGTTGCTGGACTACATCCCAGACAGTGGCGTCACTAGGAGGGTGCGGGGGGTGCGGACCGCACTGGGTGACACCAGCACATGGGGTGACACCAATGAGCGGCGACCAGCGCAGATGCCATGTGAAGCTCTAATTATTGTATTCACCGATGCAGACTGTCACGCATTAGTTTACTTTAAATAATTCCTGCTGGCAATCATTATAGTTAAGAAAGGTTTGTGTCATTGCCCCTTGTGAACCCTGGAGTCTCGCCTTGAGTGCCTGTGGCCATGCATGGTCTGATTGGTCAGAGGCACAGGCGGGGGTTTCTCCTTGTCACGCACACATGCGTCACAGCGGTGCCATTCTTCCAGCTCTCATCTTGTGCGCGCCGGGGCCTGTGGCTGTCCCTGTTTGGAGCCAGTGCTTGCCCGGCCTCCTCCTTCCACGCACGGGTCACCAGGTCACTAGGCATGGGAAGATTCATGCTGTGTGGGTGTGCTGCTAACACATCCCTGATCCAAGGCAGTGTTTCATCACGGAACGTGCTGTTTGGTAAGTACAGTGCTGTTCATATTATCAGAAACAATTGCGTGATTGAATCAGGTGTTTGCATTTTGTTCGTGGTGGGGTACGCACCAAAATGTAAAACAAGTGTTGCTACTAGTAAAATGAAAGTTTCCTGTGCTGATAAAACGAGCACAAGTACGAGTTAATTTTTGTGAGAATCAATCTTCTGAACGTGCACCTCTTTTGGAAGCACTAATCTGTTAACAACACTTCTCCCGAAGTAACATGAATTGTGAAGTCTCGCTAATTAGTTTTTTCAAGACAAATGAACAAGTTATGCAAACTATGTGTAGTTCCTTTTAATATTCCCACAGATGGAGTCTGTACTGAAAAAACACTATTTTATTCTATATGGTGTCAACATTACAGTTTGGGCCAGTGATATTTTCTCCCAGTTAGTAGCTTATTTTAGTATCTACATGCAAATCTGTTTTTAAGGGTGGGACTCCTGAGCCTTTAAACGTTCACTTTAACTACAAATATATTTATTATTGAGGTGCATTCTCAGAGTCTGTGTGACCCTCAAGGCCCTATGAGGTAGTCCCCTGCAAGACCGTGGAGTATTAACAAAATGTGAGTGTGCAAGAAACGTTAATAAAGATCTTGGACTGAGTTCAGCAGTGGACTGTAACTGAAGCTGTTTACTCTATGAAATATTGTTTTGCCCATAAAGCTTAGATTACTTTCAGATTAGTAAATTGAGTTGGTGTCAATAGTCTGTGCAGCTGGATTGCAAGCAGAAGTCTCCTGTTAGCGCCCTTCAATTTCTGGGCCTTTGTTGCAGTTTTAAGATCTCCTTTGAGTTTTTCATTGCTCATATGGGTGCAATTTCTGATATCTATATGTTTCCCTTGTCTTCACTGCTAGATTTTGCTTGCGATAAAGTGTTACTCATAGTCATTGAAATGTCACTCATAACTACCCTGAAATTATGAACATGTCACACATAGCATTCTGAAACCTTGGCAGCTATGATCTGGTTACGCTGTGTTGGCTGCTGGCCAAACTTTGCAGCCTCGCCTCTGCCATTATATGGGCCCTCCAGTCCTTTCAGTATTACCTTCTGGGTCGCTCCTTACGGTGGACTCTTGGCCCAATCGGCCAAGACTGGTAGGGGAGTACTGTAAGGAAAAAACCTTAGGGGCTTGTGGCTGGAGCCCCGGGGGCACCAAGGAGTCCTGCTTCCTGGTCTCTTCCTCTGTTGCCGGTGTAATACTTCCAGTGCAAGGGGGAGGAGGGACTTTATATTCCGATGACCCGGAACTGCAGAGGGGAACTCGGATGCAAGGAGGTGAAAGCAGGAGAGCAGAGAAGGACAACACGAAGGAGGACGCGGTAGCGGACGCTACGGAGGAGAAAGCGGTGGGAGAACAACCATTCCGACCAGAGGCCGGCGGATCCAGAAGGGACACCCTGACCAAGGACGTGAACGATAGAATAGATCATGAAGAATCTAAACACCTGGTCCATAGTTCCCACCTTCTGCCTGAAGCCTGCTTGGAAATGGGATAAGATGTTCTCGTCCTCTATCCAGGTTCTAATCCTCATAAGGAGGACCCTGCCAACCACCTTTTGGATCACGTCAATCAAACTGATCGGTCTGTAGTTGGCTGGGTCCTCCCTATTCCCTTTCTTGAATATTGGCACCACCTCCGCGCCTTTCCAGGAGTCCGGAACAGGAAATCCTCTTGCTATCAGGTTCATGATCAAGAGGATGAATTGGCCCATGGCTTGGGATCATATAAAAGTAAATCCCCGGGAAGGCCATCGGGACCAGCTGCCTTACCCGGTGCAATACTGCTTATGGCTAGCTCCACCTCATGGAGCTCAAAGCTGTCCACTATCTCAGAGGTATCTATTTTATCCAGGGCAGTCTCAGCAATAGAAGGTATAGAGCATTCGTCCTCTGAATATAAATTAGAGAAATGCTCTTGCCATTGCTGGCCCGTTATATAGGTAAGGATTGGGTCAGATATTTTCCCATCCCTAGTATTAATGAGATCCCAGAATAAAGTGGCGCCCCTCTGTACTGAGGCCTGCTTTAATTCCTGCCAATGGTCCTCCTCCCATTTGCGTTTTGCCTCCACCAGCGCCTTGGAATAATCTTTCCTGGCTATTTTAATTGCAGGTGGACCTTTCATCCTGATTGCAAGAGTCAATGCCACCCTTTTTTCCCTGCAGCTGTTAGAGTACCATGGGTTCATGGATCTTTGGCGATCATGCTTCAGGGCCGATTTCATTTCTACAATAAAAAAAAGAACTTAGCTTATCAATTGTATTTCGATAAAAAAGAGTAAAATTGGGTTGCTCCCCCGTTCCGCTATAGAGTGACATTAACTCGCTGTTCTTAGCTTCAAACGTCTCCCTGATACTTCGGAGCTTAACTTCCTATTGGGAGACTTTGCACCATTTCAGTCGACGCTTACAATTAGTGGGGGTTACCTCTCTTGATGTCAACAATGGGGTGTTGCAAACCTTAGGTCCACACGGTAACCGTCTATTATTTAATTGAAGGCAAAGTGGGTTGTGATCACTATCTTTTGATGGCACAACTTCCATGTCTTCTAGATCCTCCCAAAGACGAACATCAATAAGAATATAATCTATTCTGGATGGGGAGCTTATCCTATTAAAAGTGTTAGCACCATGTGGATCAGAGCGCGTCCTGCCATTCGCTGCTCTTAAGCCATATTCCATATTGAGGGCATTAATTTGAATGGCTCTCTGGGACCACTTTTTAATGGGAACCAAACTAAGAGGCGGGATTGCCCATTTTACATCTTCTTCAGCAGTTCCCAATAAGTCATCCATGCTCAAGGGTTCAAATGTAACGTTGAAGTCCCCAGCTAGTATGACATTAGACTCCGGTGAAATTGATGATAGCATATTTTCTAAAGAGGATATGATGGGTGATGACTGAGCACCCGGGGAGCCCCTTGCATAGATATTGAATACTTCTAGGACTGGGCCATTATGTGGACTTTTCATAGTCAAGTGCAGAATATCTCGCGATAGGCAAGGAGGGATAAGAATGGTCCAATTGAGTGCAATACTTATCCAAATTTGCAACCCCCCGGATGGGCGCCCTCTACTTGAGTGTATTGCAGGAATGCAATACACTCACAGGTAACATATATGGGGTACATAGAATATTGAGAGGGAAAACAATCTGTTTTACTAAGAGACTACAGAATATTTGGTAATAATGTCTAATAATGACGGGACTGAGGAAATTGAGTTACTAGGAAACAATAACACATCATCTGCATAAGCTAAAGTTTTGATAGTAACATTTTTAATTGAAATACCTTGAATTAAAAGTGGTGAAAGGGGACAACCCTGCCTTGTTCCTCGAAATAGGGAAAATTGAGTGGAAATTTGGCCATTGATAAATAAACGAGCAGTGGGAGCATAATATAAGGCAGAAATCATACGAATAAAATAGGGACCAAAATTAAAGGAAAGCAACGTTTTTAATAGAAATTGCCAATGAATTTTATCAAAGGCATTTTCTGCATCTAAAGCCATAACTCCTGCAGGAAAAAGAAGGGTAGAACTCTGTTCGATAACATGTAATAGTGTTCTTGTGTTATTAGCAGGATATCTATATTTCATGAATCCTGATTGATCAGGATGGACAATAGAATGAAGTACAGGAGCTAATCTGGAGGCAAGGATGTTAGCGTATAATTTACAGTCTTGATTTATCAAGGATATAGGACGATAATTAGACACTAGGGTAGGATCTTTATCAGGCTTGGGAAGCACAATAATTAAAGCATCGGCAAAAGAGCCTGAAATAGTTCCAGAAGAGCCAAAATATGAAAAAAGTTGAAATAAATAAGGTAAAAGATGAGATTGGAATTATAAAATTCGACAGGAATACCATCAGGGCCTGGAGATTTATTTTGCTTAAGTGACTTAATGGCTTTCAGAATTTCCTCATTAGTAATGGGCAAATCTAATCCAAGTCTGTCTGAAGGAGAAATTTGGGGTAAATCACAATTATTTAAAAAGGCATCAATTAATGAACTGTCACAAAAATCTGGTTTGTTATAGAGGTTTGAATAAAAATCTAAAAATTCATTAACAATATCATTGTGAGACAATGCAATCTTGCCTGAAGGACTACGAATAGAGGTAATCTGTGTTTTATCTCGTTTAATGCGTAAATAATTAGCAAGGAGTTTCCCCGACCTGTTGGCATTGAACCTGATATGGCATTTGATTTAGCTAATTGAACTCCAGCTCTTTTACTGAGGATTGAATTAAAATTATATCGGAGTTTTTCTAGTTTAATTTTGTATTGAGGATTATTGGATGATATAAATAGTCTTTCGAATTTTGCTATTTGTTTCTCTAGGTGTTTAATATTAGTGTTGAACAGTTTATTCTCATGAGCCATAATAGAGATTGTAGTACCTCTAATATAAGCTTTAAATGCGTCCCAGCTATTAACTATAGAAGTAGAATTTTCTGGATTGAACAGAAAGTAGTCCTGAATAGCTTGTAATAATTTAGGTTTTTTGCGTTCATTGAGGGCAATACCAGTATTCATACGCCATCTGGTTTGTTTAGTGAAAGTGGAAGAAATATTTAGAACAAAAGAGATTAAAGCGTGATCTGAAATGTCAATATTACCAATGACCGGAGTGGTTGTAGCTTGAATAAGAGAGGGGGAGATTAAAAAATAGTCAAACCTAGAATGTGAATTATGGGGATTGGAGAAAAAGGTAAAGCACCTATCAGTAGGGAAATGTAGCCGCCAAATATCAGCTAATTTGGTAATTTGAATAAAGGATTTAAGGGCATGAAACACTTTAGGGGGAAGAAATCTAGTGGTAGAAAGCCTATCTAACAGTGGGTCAGCAATAACATTAAAATCACCCCCAACAATCAATGGAACATTACTTAACTTTAAAACTTCAGTAGTGATAGTAGACCAGAAAGTGGGATCATCTGCCATAGGCCATAAATATTGAGTAAAAATAAAGTAGAGTCGTGAATTTTAATTTTAGCTAATATATACCTGCCCTCTGAATCTGAAATTTTATTTAAGACTTGACAATGTAACCTTTTCGCAAAGAAAATGGCAACCCCATTTTTCTTTCCATTAGCAGGAGAAGATACAATAGTGTCAACCCAAATACTTTAAGAAGGTCAAACTTAAGGTATTGCAGAGCCTAGCAAGAACCTGGTTTAATATCAGATCTTCTATAAAATTGGGATACTATTCTAGCAGATCACCCATATGGGATCTCCCCGCCGCTCCAGGTTGGGTGAGGGATACACTAGCAATTCCATTAATGGAGGCTGGAATATCCACATGGGGAGACTTATTTGTGGAAGGGTCTTTGCTTCCATGGGAATATCTTGTGAGTAAAGTAGGTCCCAATTTTTCAAAATTTAAATATCTCCAAATATCGAGTTGGGCTCAAGCCTTTTCTGCCCAAACCCCTCCTCGTAATAAATCGCCGCTAGGGGGAGGCAGCCAACTGGAATCTCTCTTACTGGATAAACCATCTGTAACAAAAGAAGTTTCTCTATGGTATAATTTAATCCTGGAAGAGATTGATGGGGAATTCCACCTTCCCAAGCTGCTGTGGGGTTCCCTGATGCCAGCCTGAATGTGAACGACTAATGGCTAGCATCTTGTAATGTTTTGTGGGACCTAGTTAAACCAGCTTGGCTCCACAGGAACCATCTATTCACCCTGCACAGGGCATACTACTCTCCACAGAGGTTGTCTAAGTTCTCCACAGGCGGCCCGATGGCCTGCGCTCGATCTGGTTTAGTATCTGCCTCTGATGCGCACATGTTTTTTGAGTGTCCTCACTTGTCGTCTTTTTTTGGGACTCCATAAGCAGTAAACTTACATCCTCCCTGGGCTTTGCAGTCGTCATTGACCTTCGCCTTGTAATCTTCGGTGTAGTGGATCAGAACCGAAGCCCAGCGAAAAATCTTTTGTTCTACTCCATTCTGGTGGCGCGCAGAGAAATCTGTAAACGATAGAAGGAAGCCGCCTCTCCATCTCTACACGACTGGTGTGTTTCAATACTTCAAATATCGAAACTAGACCTCGCCAGGGCTGGTAAACCAGAAAAGAGAGCTTTCTGGCATCTGCTCGACTGGTCCAACTAGTTGTATTGGGTTGTTTTTTTTCCCCCAGGTCCGATGATTACCTAGCCTTTGTACAATCTCCCTGCTAAGCCACTTTGCCTCTCCCTCGGCACGATGGTGGCCAAAGCATTGGTGTAACCGGCTAATGGCTAGTATCTGCCAATTGGATAACAAGGCGCTAAGATTGGTATGGTATAAGTCGTAGCTGATGGGTTGGGGTCGCTCCATAAACCTTACTACCCACACCAGTTTTTGACTGAGGCAGCACAGCTATACCACTATATGCCTTTCTTCCTTGTTCAATAATACAGCAGCTAGCAGCCATGGTAGAGATGAGGACAAAAAAATAACCCTTTTTATTCATATACTGTAGTATCTTATCAATATGAGTTTCTTGAACAAAACAAATATCAGCTTTACAACTGCCTAAGTAATCCAAAATTTGTGTACGTTTGACTGGATGCTGCAAACTTTAACATTAATAGAAATATCTTTAATATTATGAATAGTAGCCATTATAAAGAAGAAAAGAAGGAGAAAAAGATATTAAAACAAAAAGAGATGAAGAAAAGTATAATTGAGTATAGATTAGAATAGCAACTCTATAGTTAAGAACAGAATAGGAGAAAAAGAAAATATGGAGATAAAAACAAACAAAATACATAAATAGGATGAAGTGTGAAACGCACACACGCTCTACAAGCATGACCGAAACCGCTGGAGCCCAATATAGAGAAATGTCATTAATGAGTCCGAAAAAAGACCAGATACAAAAAAAGAAAACCAAAATCAAGTAGCAGAGTCATTTGTATCCAGGTTATGACTGTTGATCCAAAAAATGACGCAAATTTTCTGGACTTTGAAAAATTATCCTTCCAAATTCGCACCGTTGGAGGATCAAAGAGGCCATATTTGTATCCAAGGCTGCGCAGCTGTGGGGGAAGAGCGGAAAAATCTTTGCGAATTGCGACAGTTTCTTTGGCGAAATCTTGGTGGATAACTATTTTGTGACCATTCACCATCAATGAAGTTATTTCTCTAGCAGCTTTTCTGATGAGAACCAAATGATGATGTGGAAGGACTTTAAAAATCATTTGTCGCGGTTTGGTATTGCGAGGGTTCCTATGGGAAGGGATTCTATGAGCTTTATCAATTTCAAAATGTTCTGAAAATTTTATTTGCAAAAGTCCCGGCAATACATTTTCCAGGTATAATCTGCAGTTATTCCCCTCAACATCTTCAGGCAAATAAAAAATGCGGAGATTATATTGCCTATTACGATTTTACTAGTCCAATAAAGTTGAACACATAGGTGATATTTTGGTCATAAGAGGAGAAAATGACTAAATTTTAACTTTATTATCTTGTATTTTGATGGAGTTGTCTGATATTTTCATTGACAAGCTGACCATTTCTCTAAGTACATTTTTCACCTCAGATGCAATAGTGTCTGTGTTGACACGAAGTGCCTGAATTTCTTCCAATATTAAAGACAATGAAGGTTCAGAAGACTCCACTACTTTGGATTTAGTAGGAGGAGGAGAGATTTGTTGTTGCCTCTTTTTATTATTAATAACACTTTTAGTTTCCATTTTCCAAGAAGAAGAGGCAAAATTGTAAATATAAGAGTAAAATCAAGCAGAAGCAATATACTGCTGTGGAAATATAAAGAAAACCACTGGTGCAGCAGCTAAAATGGACTGGGGGAGTGGCTAGGCCCAAGCCAGGCCCTTTCCTGAATGTTCACTCCGCCCCCTTTGACAGAAACCTGACTGTACCTCAATGCAGTGCAGGGAGCTGGAACCAGGCGATGAAATTATCCACTTCTGCTGCTCGAAATCGGCCAGAAACGCTCCACAATGAACGTAAGAGCGAAGGACAAGCAGCGACCTCCTTAAAATGAAGTTCCTGACAGAAATTTGTCGTTAAAACGATGAAAAGGGCTATATATTCGCGCTGAGCCCCTCACGCGGTGGCCATCTTGGATCTCTCGCGCGTCTCCCAAAGAGAAGCGTTTTTACCCCGGACCATGACCTCAGTCTTTTCACCATTAAGCCCGAGTGCATTTTTATTAACCCACAAGGAAATTTTCCTCAGGCCCAGGTTCAGCAAGGACGGGTCATGGTTCTGAGCCGATGACTAAGAGAAAAAAATCTGTGCGTCATCGGCATGATAAAAAAGGGTAAGCCCACAATTCTCTATTAAATCCTCCAATGGGCAGACATAGATGCTAAAAAGCAAGGGGATCAAAATGGAACCCTGTGAAACACCAGAAGTCAGTGCGAGAGGCTTGGATCTCACATTAGCCAAAAAGATCTGAAGGGTACGGTCTTTTAGGAAAGAGACAAGACACCTAAAGGCTGAACTTTCGAGGCCTACAGACTCTAGTCTGCCAGCCAGGTTAGTATGAGACACTGTGTCGAAAGCTGCGCTCAAATCAAGCAAAATGAGCGCAGCAGTGCCTCCTGTATTCAGGTGCTATCTGAGGTGTTCTGTTATGCCAAGAAGGGCAGACTCACTGCTGTGTGCAGCCCTAAAGCCAGACTACGAGGAATGAAGAAAAAGATGGGTCCCCACGAATGCAGAGAGTTGGGCATTAACACACTCTCCTGCCTCCTCCTCACCGTCCTTCTTCACTAATAACCCTTACGTTTTTCTTCTTGCGCATGCGCACGCGCAAGACGTACAACGTAGGGGTTATCAACTTATCAGTGAGGAGGAGGCAGGAGAGCGGCCATGTCAAGGAGGAGGCAGCCAAGGGGCAAGTAAGTGCCTTTTTAATTACTTTGGGAGGGTGGAGGGACCGGCTAACTACGCTCTGCGACAGAGTCATACAGCTAGATTCATCATGCCGAAAACGGCTCGCAAAGGGCCAGATTCTGAGAATCTGGCCCTTTGCGAGTGCAATTTTTGCATTTGGGATTCATCATCCCAAATGCAAAAATCGCTAATTGCGAAATCGCATATTTGCAAGGAATTGCATTTAAGGAATCTCTATTTGAGATTCCTTAAATGCAATTCATTAACCATTTTCTATTTGCGAATTCGCTATTTCTGGCGGCTATTTACCACGAAGTCAGACTTCGTGGTAAATAGCGAAAACTCCGAAAAATGCACTGAGTGGTATGTTACACACACACATGTCCTTTGGACTTGTTTGTGCGCAACATCTGGCTACATTTGCTTTTCAGGGGTGCTACAGGGTGACCCTTGGACACCCCTGGCACCCTTGAAATCGCATCCTTATTTGCGATTAGCAAATTGCTAATCGCAAATAAAGAATAACTCCCCATTCATTCCTATGGGCCTCTAGGCCCATAAGAATGAATGGGGAGTTATTCCTTATTTGCGATTAGCAATTTGCTAATCGCAAATAAGGAAGATGTAGGAATCGCAATATTTTTTGCAATTCCTACATGAATCCCGATTTGCAAGTCCTTAATAGCGATTCCTTAATAATCGCTATTAAGGACTCGCAAAACGGGACAATGATGAATCTAGCTGATAGTTTTGCATGAACTCCGCGTTCGTAACGGAACGCAGAGTAGGCAAAACTATGTAAACTCCACTGGCGGAGCATAGTTACCCACCCGGGCTTAGTGAATAGACCCTGAAACACACAACTTTCTTAGTAAAATTGCAGAGAGGGCCCTATCCTTCTATTTGTACTAATTATACATGAATATTTCCTGAGTATTCCCATTTTAGTAATTTTGGGATCAATTCAGGAAGACTTGTAGGAATACATAAAATAGTGCTTCAAAAGTACTACTCACCTACTCCAGAATTCCTTTGTGATTATGCCTCCTAGGTGATTTCACTTTCAGGGCTGGAGTCTGGAACCAAAGCACCCTGGAAAAATGGCTGAAACTATCCCTGCTCTTTTCAACTCTTCCCGCCATCTCTCTCCTTTCTTCCATCCATTCTCACTTTCTCCTTCTCTCCTCTCTCTCTTTGGGTGTATCTCTCTAACTTCCCCCTCACTCTTTCTCTCTCTCTTGAAGCCTCCCGAGGAGCTGGGAAAGGTGACAGACGCCCCAGGAGCAGCCCCTGCCATAAAAGTGATACAAAAGGGAATGATGGACGGAGCGTTTGAACAAATCAAACACTCACCCCCAGTCAACTGATCTGGGTTTAATCCATCACCATTTTTTAGTTCACTCAGCCACCCCAGTTCAGACATGGCTATATGCAAATCAGTCTGACCCTGTGCCTCATGGGAACAGTGCAGCCCGAACTGCCAAGCCATGTCTTCCCTGGACCGGAAACAAGCATCCTAGGACCGGTTTCGGATTCATAATCCTCATCAGCCAAGCTATTGTAGTGTAGTTCCTATTATCCCAATAGGCTCTGCGCATTGGAATAATATCTTCAATAGTATAGACGTAGGACAGAGGTTAACTAGGTCTTCTACTGTCGATATTAGACTTAAAGTTATGTGGGTTTGCCAGCTAGCTCAGAGTTCACTAGAAACTTTCTCGAATAGACAAGGAGGAGTTTAACCTCCCTGGATAGACAAGAAGGGATTTAGTTTCTGACAACCATAGAACATGACAACTTTGCTCTCCCCTAATCAAGAGTGTATCTCTAGAGTCGTGTGAAAACAAAAGACAACTTATTTTACTCAGTCAGTTCAGTGCATTCTTAGTTTCACCAGATTGTAGAGAAAAGGAAGAGACGGGCGTGTTCAATAAAAGATGTTATTTATTGATCAGTCTCTTTTCTCATACAAGAGAAATGAATCGCTATTATTGCAATACTTATTGTTAAGTAAAGTGCATACAGTAATAACAGAATTATAAAATAATACTGTAAAAGCATTGATATGGTTTCTTAGCCATATGATACTTAAAATGGATAAAATAGATACATACATATATACATTGACTAATCGTACTCAACTGGTGCTTCTAACTACGCCTACCCCAATGTACCTGACCTAAGCCTAATACGTGGCGGGAGTAGATAAGTAGCAGTTTAAGTTAAGTTTGCTTTGCCAAGGGTCTGCTTCAAGAATTCTCTACAAAGGATGATTCAGTTCAGTACCTGGGATTTAGAAGGCTGGAGGGCTGGTATCTCTATCTCAGGTCTTGATATTCCAGCTGCCTGCGAGGGCGGCTTGGAAGCGCCGGAGCTGGATTTCTCGGCAGGAGAAAAGGCAGCGTCTCTCTCTCAGCGCATCAGAAGGGAGGGGCAGCGTCTGTGGGCTTCGCTGTCAGCTGGGCTCCTCGGCAAGTCTCGCTGCTCCAATCTTGTCACCACCTCGTGTGTTTGCTTAAGGCAATGTCGGTATTATTTATACCTGAAAGGTGCCGGGATTGACGTAAGGATGGACATAAATACGTCAATAAGGATGTCATACGAACTGGTCGTTCGCACATTCTTGACTGAAGTTCTCGGCTAAATCAAAACAATGGCTGTGGGGATTTCCCAGGTCGTGGTAGGTTTTGATTTGTTTTGAGAACACTGTATGCCTATTAGGGGGCTGGAGAAATAGTGCTTGCCTAATGAGATGGCATGCGCTATGACCTAATCAGATAACGGGCTTCTGTGCCGTTGTTTGGCTAATCAGATAACGGGTTTCTGTGCAGTTGAATGGCTGCTAGTTAATTATTAACCAGACAAGGGTCAGAAATAGGGGGATCGATACAGTATCCATAGTAAATACAGCACACCCACTCCACGTAATCTATGTCCATATTTACAAGTCTAGGCATAGTAAACAAAACTAGTAGTGCATGTGTATACCGAACCACCCCAAAATACAATCATTTGCATATTGAAATTTGGAAATGCGAAACACACGAAAAGATGAGTATAGTTACTATATGCACTTCAAGCAGTATAATAATGCCAAATCTAAACGCATATTTTGAAATCAGCATGAACGAAATGCGGAAATTACACATGAAATGGCTCTTAATACAGAATAAAAGGTCGAGACCATCTCATCACAAAAATCATAAATACTTGTGAACATGCTAGAGGGTAGCTAATGTCTCTAGAGTAGCTAAATATAGAAATTTTGTTCTCTAAGAATAGTTTTACTTTAAGCAGAAGATAAGTGTCCCAAAAAATCGTAACTATTTTTGGAAATGGAAGGGGAGAAAAAATTGTCTCGCTCTCCGAAAAAACTGGTGAGAAAATTTCTTATTGCTTTATTTTCAAAGTTGAAGGCCAAATTCAGGGTGTAGGGAACGCCGTGTGCTAGTTTGTTCAAAGTCATTCTTTCTGGTCTGGTGAAAACATCATATTGTTGAGACTTTCGAAAAAACTGTCAACTGCTTCCTGCGAGAGTTCCACTAACTAACTGATTGCCTTCATTGATGTTTCGATCAGCATAGCTGACAGAAGGTCGTATCTGATCGATGCTGCTTTCATCTTGTACTTCACAACTCTTCAATCGTAGTGGTGAAGTCTCCACGAATGCCGTCATCAGGATTGGTAGCCGCTGGGGACAGCACAATGCATGAGCCGTTACCGGACACAACAAAGTCTCTGCGTCCATTGGCAAATCCGATTGTAGTGTCAGACAGGTGTCCAACACGCATTCTTCGCCGCATAGCAAGCACCTTAATACAGGCATAACACAACTTTGCCACATCGGTCTGAATGAAAGAAACCAAGTCATGTTCAAATCTCGTAGCCGTGCTAGTCCAAGGACTTTAGTTATGCGGTCCCGGTAGCCAATAGCTCGGATTGTTTCTTCCATTATCGCTGGTGTCTTGTCTGTGACGGTGTGTGCCATAGCGAAGTAACAGGATCAAAAATAGGATGCCTGCCACTAGTCCAAAAAGGAGAGGAATTCCGCCAAAGATGGAATGGACAAAATCAGGCTTTGAATGGGGTTAAAGCTCCCGAAAACACTGTCTTAAATACACTCGCGATTCCGCTTGTATCAGAAATATTTAAGATTTTGCTCAGTATTTCTGCGAAATGTATGGGGGAATTGGTTGATAACAGTGAATGAATCTCAGCAGTTGTCCTTGCAACTTGGAGATCATACGTTTCTTTTGATGACGTTAACATGGTTGGCGTCTGTAAGAGCACTGTCTTCATTCTGCTTAAAGTATCAATTCGAATAGAAGAAATTTTCAAACTGGGCCACAACCTTGCCTCCCTGTCTCGGCCATCGTTCGGGAACAATACTCGTTCACAGCACATGACCTTCGTAGTCACGGTTATGAGATAAGGTTTTCCGGGCAGCAGACTGCAACATCTGCGATCTACAATTAGAATGTAACTCCCGTTCGAGAGTCTCTTAAAGAATGGTTCTATTTGTGTTGCAGGTGTGCCTAGCTGGTGACATGAAAGGTTATTTGAGTTCCCTTCACATGCTCCATGCAAACTAATACCCTGACACGGAAGTGTACCGCTTAGTGACCTTTCACAATTATTGCCACTAAGGAACACACTTTGTCCTTTATTACTAACACATGCGTGTGTATAGGGCAAGTTCCATGTTGACTTAATGTATCCTTTACCCAACCTTTCATACTGGCCTGCCTGTATATATTTTTGGCAGTATTGAAACTGGAAAGTTGTTATCGGAATATTTATTATCCCATGTATTATCCATTCAATGACAGGTCGTTCTGACATTGTCAATGGTAATCTCTCAAGTTTTTCAATGCTCAGAATTGTATAGTCAGCACCCTTCTGTGCCAAACTGATTTGTTTATCAGTAAGGTTAAAGATATTAAATAGTGACGTTGTGTTGATTAAACGCCCAGGCACATAGCCTGAACGCAGATTTTGTAACGTCCAGCCAAGTTGTACAATAGAACGCAATTGGGACTGACCGTGTTGTAACATCAGTAAGTCTTGCGATATTATATCGATTGCTGAAGACACAATACTGTCCAGTGAATATATTCTGGAGGACAGAGTCATTAACCCATTGTCCACGACAGAAAGTGATTTTTTCCAAATTAATACGGTCAATTTCCCGTATTTTTTCTGCTGTCTCAATTTGGGTTACTTTCCAAACTTCATTGTAAGCTGCATATATAGAGGCCGCTATGAAACGTTTTTGACGCTGTTTGCGTGGTCCCATAATGAAATCACGCAAGTCAGCACCCTCTTGAAGTAAAGTTAGGTGTTGCTTAATTTCTGCCAGTGTGGATGTTTGTAGCCATTGAAGGCAGAGCTTTCCCACACTGTAAGTAGTTACTATCCCTGGATGTTGTCTTTGGGAATATCTAGGGTCTGGCCTGGTCAATTTGAACCCCTGTATTTTGTTCAGGAATCTGTCTTGACAGTTATTAGTGTCTGAGGGCCAGATCAACCATTGTTTCCAATCAGGATGTGTTCTGTTTTGGTTTAAAATATGGTTCACGTCTATCTCAACATCTATAGAGCTATTACTGTTCGTTGTTGGCTTTGGAATAGACGGTTTGTTTAAGTCTTTGATTTTGGCTAAGCCAAGACAGGTAGTTTGTTGAATGGGGTCATTCAAAAATATAATTTGTTCTGGGATCATGCAGGCTCTGAACAATGATTCTATACCTTGTACTTGCCAATCTTTTGTACCCCAAACAGTTTTTGTTTCAATGTTACTGTTCCAGAAATCAAAACCAAATTTATTCATTTGCTCAAAAAACGAATCTGAATATATCAATTTTGTGTTTGTAAGCATGGTCTTCATACCTGTCTTATTTGACAATTTGAAATAAAATGTTTCTGCATTACTTGTGTTAAACCCTGAAAAGTATGAATATTTATCAAAAAATGTTTTGGAACTACCCTTTGGTGGAGTAGCACAATGTTCCCATTGGTTATAATTTAAAACATTTCTAGGTTGTGCAGATTTATGGAGATAATGGTTACCATAGTGGTTATAGCAGAACATTTGATCATAATTAGACGAACCCTGCAAATAATCATGTTCTGTAAATTTAGCAGACATTTAGGTCAGACATCATATCATTAATACTTTCAAAGTCCCAATCATCAGCAAATGTGCTTGGTTTTACAAAGTCACTTAACGAGATCTTAAATTGGTGTGGATACTTCAGGATTTCAACCGGGCCATAGATTTCATAATCAGTATTGTCCCATGCTACACCGCCTGGTATAGGGTTGGCTGTGAAGTTCACTGAAGAAAGTTCTCTTTTCTTGACGTGTGAAGATGTGTGTGGTTTAAGGACCAAGTTGATTTTCTGGCTTGCTGTGTCCATTTTAGCATATTTTCCCTCAATGAAATGTCCCAAGCATAGTACCATGATGAGCCAAAGTATGAGGATAAATGCACCTAATGTCACCCAAATTTCAATCCATGGAGAAGTCAGATAGGTTCCCTTTAGTTGATGAAAAAGTTCTTTTGCTTTGTCTTTAAAAGTTTTTGTTGATGGCTGTACTTCTGGTTCGCTTTGTTCTTCTGAAGAATCATCGAAATTGATGAAGTAGCCGGATGCCGTTCTGTCAATTGTTCCAATTGTTTCTGGATTACTTTTTGCTGTTGGATTTTGCTTTGTTTCATTAGTAACGTCTGTAGTTACATCATCGTAGGTTGTTGTTTCTTGATGAAAAGCTTTTATTTGGGTTTTAAGAGGTTCAAGTTCCATTGCTTTGTTGCATAGTCCTTGTTGTTTCACTGTAGATTTTCCAAATGTGATCAGTCTTTCAGTTTGAACCTCTGTGGATGTAGCAAACTTTGGTGTTCTGCTACTTCTTGGGAGTCCACTTGGCCTACTATTTGTTATCGGCCACATGATTGTGGTTTAACCAGGTCGATGGATATGACTCGGTTCTCCTTTTTACCAGCAAGGGGCGGTAGTACTACTGATCTTGTCCCGTTGATAGACAAGACAGGAACTGCTTTTCTGTAAGAAGGCCCAAATTCCTTCTTTACCGCGATCTTTTCTCTGACCGGATCCCCGACTTTTGGAATCCAGACAGGCCTTGCTGGGACAGGTGGTTTTTCTTCAGTGGTTGTTGGCTGCTGTTTCAACTTTATGTTGCTCAGGTCTTTTCTTGTTTCATTTAAGTCCTGTAAAATAGCCAAGCGATCTTTGA
Source organism: Lissotriton helveticus (assembly GCF_964261635.1). Classification (NCBI taxonomy): domain Eukaryota; kingdom Metazoa; phylum Chordata; class Amphibia; order Caudata; family Salamandridae; genus Lissotriton; species Lissotriton helveticus. The sequence continues at coordinate 819,065,879 of NC_136067.1, read as the reverse complement.
TATCAAAGCATTTTTCTTTAACCACTGAAGTCTGACTATCTAAGTCCTGGATTAACATTCTAGTCCCAAACAATAGTTTGTACGGACTGAGTCCTTTCCGAGAATTTCTTGGCAGGTTATTTAGACTACGTTGGACACTTATTAGATGTTTGACCCACCCAACTCCTGAACCTAATATCTTTGCTGTTATAGATTGCTTTATGCCTTGGGTTTTTCTTTACACCATCCCGTTTCCCTCAGGAAGGAAGTGAGAAGAGTCCCGCAATGCAATGTTCATTCTGGCCAGTCACCCCCATAAGCTGTTTTAGAGCTAAAGGAAAGATTTTGGTCAGAACGTAACATGCTTCTAGCGTATATGCCATTCTAGACTCGCAAATCTTTGTATAACAGTTCCGACGTCAGCCGAAAGTTGGGGTCTACATTATAAGTGAAGATAGTCTCTACATGTTAATACGACGCATTATTCATACTGTGTATTTATTATTTTTTTGTTGATTTCATACATTCTGGAGTGAAACGCCATGGTAGTAAACCGTTTCTCTCGCCACTGCGATCTCTGTTGCAGTCTGGGCAGTTTTTTACAAAAATGTGATGATGCAGGCTCATGCCTGGCCACCAGTACACTGATTGTAATTCTTCCAGAGAATCTTTTAGCTTAAGGTGTCTGAGACCCTCACCCATATGTGCGTCTGCTATTAACAAGCCTCTCCTGTCCGTGTTTGGAATTACTCTATCCCCCACTCCAGGGATTCGAGCAAAAGGGACTGAGTTTGCATCGATTATGTATGTATAATTGAGTGGGTAATTGATCGGTAGCGCTGAGCAGTCGCCTTTTGATGACGTTTTTACTGCCAGCACAGTTTCACCGTCAATGTATTTTACTGCACGCTTTTTTGTAGCTACGGAAGCCGATTTAGTTGCTACCGCTGTGGCTGTCTCAGCCAATGAATTCCCCGCAACGTGAACGCCATCACGCTGATGACTCAGTGAATGTATCACGTGAGTTTTTGGTAGTTCTTTCTGTAAAAGAACTACTTGTTCCCAAAGCACTTTTTGCTTTATTGTTGCACCTGTGTCATCTTTGTAACCGTTTTGAATCCATTTCTGTAAATCGTTATTGTATGATTTGACGCAGTAATACGAATCGCACACTATAAGTGTCGGGAATTCGCGATCGGCATTATCTAGCGCCATTTTTAACGCTATTATTTCAGTTTGTTGTTCTGAATTATTTTCTACTGAGTGTGTTTTTGTAAGTAGAGGTCTTAATTTACCTCCGCGCCACACTTCTTTCACAATTTCGCATGTGGCGTTGTAAGCCAGCTCTCCCCAAACTGAGGGTTGAGCATGACCGTCTGTATATATTATACAGGCGTACTGTCGTAAAGGCAGAATGTCGATTGGCAGAGGGTATTCTCTCTCATATTCTAGATATTTTAATTCTTTCATTTCCGGGTCAAAATAGTATTTTACTTTGTCTGTAGCAACAGAATTTACCCATTGTATCCATTCTGGATTCAGTGCTGTTGTCGGTAAATTACATGGTGTTGTTAATGCCTCAAAAGCTAATTCTGCTGTTCTGACTGTAACCTGTCTACCGTCGGCTTGGTATATTTCTTTTGCTACGGCTGTTTGAACCGCATGAACAATGTTTTCCTTAACGCTGAACCTTTTTTCAGCTTCTGTGTACAAATGTGATTTGTATGCAATTGATACCTTCTCTCCCTCATTAGAGGTCAGGTATGTGAATCCGCATCTTCCTGGGATGACTCGAATCACAAGGTTGCATGTGTTGTCACGTGTTTGTAATTTTGTTTTAACTAACATATCTGTTTGTAAAGATCTCAAAATTTCTGTGTGTTTTTGAGTCCAATTGATTCTTTTAAAATCTGGTTTTATAAGATCATAGAGAGGTTTAACTCTCTCTGCATAATTTATAATGTAAGTTCTTCCGAAATTTAGGAAACCTAGAATTGATTGTAAGTTTTTTATTGTTCTAGGTGCTTGGATTACAGCACATTTCTCTAGGAAATTGTCAGCCAGGCTTTTGACTTCACTTGATAGTTCATATCCTAAAAACAGGACTGTTAGATGGGCAATTCTTGACTTTTTAAAGTTGAATTTGTAACCCTCTGCTATGAACCCAAGTTTTATGGTGTTCACTCTCTTCAAGTGAGTATCCAAGTCATCATCTGTTAGATAGATGTCAGCGACATAAGATCATGCCTCATCATCATATATTTGTAGTAACTCTGTTACTCTTGCTGAGAATAATCCTGGGCTGTTTTTAAACCCCTGGGGCAAACGACAGAAATTTTTTTGCGCGCCATTTATTGACAACGCGGTCAAATATCTGCTCTCTGGTGCTATATTTTGACAGAAGAATCCATTAGAGATGTCTAATGTTGTTTTGTATTTTTTGCGCACTATGTTATTCATTAGTGCAGCAATATGCGAGTTTTGTACTGCGAAGGTTTTGCAATATGAGTTAAGGTGTCTGTAGTCCAAAACAAGACGATATGAATTGTCTGGTTTGGAGACAGGAAACAAAGGATTATTCATTTGTGAGGTGCAAGTTTCAATCACCCCCTGGTATTCAAGTTGATCTAGGATCTCTTTTACCCGTTTCCTAGCTTCTTGCTTAATTGGGTACTGCCTCTGTGCAGTAGGTTGTGATTTTAACTGGATTTTGTGGGGAGGAGAGTCCTCATCCCATCCCACATGGTTTTTATATAATGCAGGAGCTTGGGCTACTGCCCACTTTCTTGCAAGTGTATATTTTTTATGAATTGGAATATTATTTGAGAAGGCAGGCATAATTATTTCTTCGCCATGAGGGCACTCCCTGACAAACTCTGGTGGCCAGTCTCTTTCAGCTAGAAGGATGTCATAGCCCTTGGAGAGATTATCCCAAAAGAGACCCCTTATTTTCCTAGTCTTATCCCCCTCTATACACAATGTTATTTCATATATTTTATGAGGTTTGCTAACTCTGGTGTCTGCAGTTTCCACCTGAATGTATTCATTCGTGTCCACTGTCTCCAGATGATTCATAAGGATCTTGCGAGCTATGCTCACTTCTGCTGCGCTGTCTAGCATTGTCTGAGCCCATTCTCCGTTTTTCAGCTGTGTCCTCAGTATTCTCGGCATGGTTGATTACTTTAATACTGGCTACCTTCTTTTTTGGAAACTGTAATTTTTTATTTTGATGAGCAGGTTCCTTGTCTTTGGACTTGACGTGCTCTTCCCTGTGTTCTGATCGTCCTCTTCTTTCCGATTTCTGCGAGGAAGTCTGAAAAGATTGAGAGGGACGTGTATCAATATCTTGATATCTATCAGGTTTCTTCAGATTATCCCTATTTCTAAGGTTGTATTTTTTCTCAGAGGGCTCCCTCTGGGGAGACTTGTGCCCTTGGTCCGGAGATCTTTCTCTCCGCCGAGGAGACCTTCCTCTGGACTGGAATCTTTTTTCTTTAGGAGTGGATTGTTTATTTCCATCCCAGCTCTTTTTTGAAGTGTTTAGATTATTCTTAATAAATATTTTTTCAGGTTTTTCAATAAGTTGGGGTTTCACCGGTTTTCCACCGAAACTATCTCTTCCTAGTTCTTCCTAGGATTTTTCTATGATTCTGGCAATCTCGAATGGTTGGTCTGCTATATCTGTCTCTTTTAACCTCTGGCGGATCGCCACATTTGCTGCTTCTCCCTTTATATTGGCTAATAATATTGCCGAGACCTGCTTGAAGTCTTTTAGTAATTTCATACCAAGAGTTAAAGCAGGTTCTGGACCGTATTCATCTTGAATTTGTTTTAGCACATCTGGTATTACTGACATGGATGGAACACCATGTGTTTTTGTGTAAATGGAAGCAAAGACTGTACCCCAAGTGTCACAGTCCTCCACATGTGGTGCGATTCCCATTGGAAGACAGATAGTCAGAATCCTGTGTTTCTCAACCGGGGTGGTATCTGGAAATACCGCCTCTATTTGAGTGATTTTTTGTGCTAACCAGAATGGAATTTGTTTCCGTTTTGTGGGTACTTTACCTAGACAGGACTGTATGTTCTGTGGTGTAATTTTATTTGTGTTCCCTTGGTGCGGGATCAGCTGTGGAATTTTAATAGCTGGTTGGACTGTTGAAGTCCACATTACATATTGAACTAATTGTCTGTGTATTTTAATTAGCTGTTTTAGCTGTGCTAAAAGATCTGGTGCAGACATTTCTTCAATGTCTGGATGTGGTGTGTATCCGGATAGGACCGGCCACGTTGCTCCTGGTCTACCTAGTGGACCGAGCCTGGTGATGTGATTGTTATGTTTTAGGGCGCCATTAAACCAGAGCAGGTGCTCTTGGTATTTGAGTGGTATTTCCACCTCCTCGAAAGGAGTGTACTCATTAGGAGGTTCCTCTATTTTGTAATAGTGGAAGTCCTTTGTTACAGCGTTTGCTGCTGGAAAGTTTATCCATGAATAGAATACCTCTGTCTGCCGATATTCGTGTGCCTCAATTACGAATATGATTGTACCACCTCTCGGTGTCAGCCCATTTTCTATAAGTTTTAAAGTTATAGATTTCCTTATGTTGACCGGGATGAGTATTGCCTCCGGGTCAGTTTGCAGCAGAGTATTGTCAGCTGCTATGAGTTCAGCTGCTATTCTAGCTGTCTCCCTTTCTTCTTCAGTTTCTGACATTCTACTGTCAAGAAGGTTATTTTGTTTATTTGCAGATCAGGTTTCTATGGAAACAAAGATTAGATGCACAATATTTTGGAACAGTGTATCCTTCAACGTTGAATAAACCAAGAACCATACATAGGAGTCTCCTCCTACTAAGTTTGGCGGATTTAACCTTTTACCCACTCCAGACGTCTTTGGAGTATTATGGGGAAAAAGGGGTCTGTGTGAAAAAGCACGACTGAGTTACTCTAATGTCTCACGTTAGATTTATCGCCTATCCAAACCGTTGGGCGCCATGTAGTGTAGTTCCTATTATCCCAATAGGCTCTGCGCATTGGAATAATATCTTCAATAGTATAGACGTAGGACAGAGGTTAACTAGGTCTTCTACTGTCGATATTAGACTTAAAGTTATGTGTGTTTGCCAGCTAGCTCAGAGTTCACTAGAAACTTTCTCGAATAGACAAGGAGGAGTTTAACCTCCCTGGATAGACAAGAAGGGATTTAGTTTCTGACAACCATAGAACATGACAACTTTGCTCTCCCCTAATCAAGAGTGTATCTCTAGAGTCGTGTGAAAACAAAAGACAACTTATTTTACTCAGTCAGTTCAGTGCATTCTTAGTTTCACCAGATTGTAGAGAAAAGGAAGAGACGGGCGTGTTCAATAAAAGATGTTATTTATTGATCAGTCTCTTTTCTCATACAAGAGAAATGAATCGCTATTATTGCAATACTTATTGTTAAGTAAAGTGCATACAGTAATAACAGAATTATAAAATAATACTGTAAAAGCATTGATATGGTTTCTTAGCCATATGATACTTAAAATGGATAAAATAGATACATACATATATACATTGACTAATCGTACTCAACTGGTGCTTCTAACTATGCCTACCCCCAATGTACCTGACCTAAGCCTAATACGTGGCGGGAGTAGATAAGTAGCAGTTTAAGTTAAGTTTGCTTTGCCAAGGGTCTGCTTCAAGAATTCTCTACAAAGGATGATTCAGTTCAGTACCTGGGATTTAGAAGGCTGGAGGGCTGGTATCTCTATCTCAGGTCTTGATATTCCAGCTGCCTGCGAGGGCGGCTTGGAAGCGCCGGAGCTGGATTTCTCGGCAGGAGAAAAGACAGCGTCTCTCTCTCAGCGCGTCAGAAGGGAGGGGCAGCGTCTGTGGGCTTCGCTGTCAGCTGGGCTCCTCAGCAAGTCTCGCTGCTCCAATCTTGTCACCACCTCGTGTGTTTGCTTAAGGCAATGTCGGTATTATTTATACCTGAAAGGTGCCGGGATTGACGTAAGGATGGACATAAATACGTCAATAAGGATGTCATACGAACTGGTCGTTCGCACATTCTTGACTGAAGTTCTCGGCTAAATCAAAACAATGGCTGTGGGGATTTCCCAGGTCGTGGTAGGTTTTGATTTGTTTTGAGAACACCGTATGCCTATTAGGGGGCTGGAGAAATAGTGCTTGCCTAATGAGATGGCATGCGCTATGACCTAATCAGATAACGGGCTTCTGTGCCGTTGTTTGGCTAATCAGATAACAGGTTTCTGTGCAGTTGAATGGCTGCTAGTTAATTATTAACCAGACAAGGGTCAGAAATAGGGGGATCGATACAGTATCCATAGTAAATACACCACACTATCTTGAATCCAGTGGCCAAGTGAACAAGGAACTCACGTCTGAGCATACCCTGCCACACTTAGGGCGAACAAAGCGATACAAAAGGGGATATTGGACGGAGCGTTTGAACAAATCAAACACTCACCCCCAGTCAACTGATCTGGGTTTAATCCATCACCATTCTTTAGTTCACTCAGCCACCCCAGTTCAGACATGGCTATATGCAAATCAGTCTGACCCTGTGCCTCATGGGAACAGTGCAGCCCGAACTGCCAAGCCATGTCTTCCCTGGACCGGAAACAAGCATCCTGGGACCGGTTTCGGATTCATAATCCTCATCAGCCAGACTATCTTGAATCCAGTGGCCAAGTGAACAAGGGACTCACGTCTGAGCATACCCTGCCACACTTAGGGCGAACAAAGCGATACAAAAGGGGATGATGGACGGAGCGTTTGAACAAATCAAACACTCACCCCCAGTCAACTGATCTGGGTTTAATCCATCACCATTCTTTAGTTCACTCAGCCACCCCAGTTCAGACATGGCTATATGCAAATCAGTCTGACCCTGTGCCTCATGGGAACAGTGCAGCCCGAACTGCCAAGCCATGTCTTCCCTGGACCGGAAACAAGCATCCTGGGACCAGTTTCGGATTCATAATCCTCATCAGCCAGGCTATCTTGAATCCAGTGGCCAAGTGAACAAGGGACTCACGTCTGAGCATACCCTGCCACACTTAGGGCGAACAAAGCGATACAAAAGGGGATGATGGACGGAGCATTTGAACAAATAAAATACTCACCACCAGTCAACTGATCTGGGTTTAATCCATCACCATTCTTTAGTTCACTCAGCCACCCCAGTTCAGACATGGCTATATGCAAATCAGTCTGACCCTGTGCCTCATGGGAACAGTGCAGCCCGAACTGCCAAGCCATGTCTTCCCTGGACCGGAAACAAGCATCCTGGGACCGGTTTCGGATTCATAATCCTCATCAGCCAGGCTATCTTGAATCCAGTGGCCAAGTGAACAAGGGACTCACGTCTGAGCATACCCTGCCACACTTAGGGCGAACAAAGCGATACAAAAGGGGATGATGGACGGAGCGTTTGAACAAATCAAACACTCACCCCCAGTCAACTGATCTGGGTTTAATCCATCACCATTCTTTAGTTCACTCAGCCACCCCAGTTCAGACATGGCTATATGCAAATCAGTCTGACCCTGTGCCTCATGGGAACAGTGCAGCCCGAACTGCCAAGCCATGTCTTCCCTGGACCGGAAACAAGCATCCTGGGACCGGTTTCGGATTCATAATCCTCATCAGCCAGGCTATCTTGAATCCAGTGGCCAAGTGAACAAGGGACTCACGTCTGAGCATACCCTGCCACACTTAGGGCGAACAAAGCGATACAAAAGGGGATGATGGACGGAGCGTTTGAACAAATCAAACACTCACCCCCAGTCAACGAATCTGGGTTTAATCCATCACCATTCTTTAGTTCACTCAGCCACCCCAGTTCAGACATGGCTATATGCAAATCAGTCTGACCCTGTGCCTCATGGGAACAGTGCAGCCCGAACTGCCAAGCCATGTCTTCCCTGGACCGGAAACAAGCATCCTGGGACCGGTTTCGGATTCATAATCCTCATCAGCCAGGCTATCTTGAATCCAGTGGCAAAGTGAACAAGGGACTCACGTCTGAGCATACCCTGCCACACTTAGGGCGAACAAAGCGATACAAAAGTGGATGATGGACGGAGCGTTTGAACAAATCAAACACTCACCCCCAGTCAACTGATCTGGGTTTAATCCATCACCATTCTTTAGTTCACTCAGCCACCCCAGTTCAGACATGGCTATATGCAAATCAGTCTGACCCTGTGCCTCATGGGAACAGTGCAGCCCGAACTGCCAAGCCATGTCTTCCCTGGACCGGAAACAAGCATCCTGGGACCGGTTTCGGATTCATAATCCTCATCAGCCAGGCTATCTTGAATCCAGTGGCCAAGTAAACAAGGGACTCACGTCTGAGCATACCCTGCCACACTTAGGGCGTACAAAGCGATACATAAAAGTAGCATCCAGGCCCACCGGTAAAATGCCTGGTGGAATAAAGACCCGTCCTGCCTTGTTCAGTTTGTCTGCTGGAGTAAGATAATTCCTATCTGTTAATGTAGCAAGAGACAGTCAGTAAGAACTATGACTCACTTTAATTCGGATTAGCCCAGTTAATATTTATCCACTTTTGGATCATCTGAAAGACAGGCAGAACGAAGAAAATGCCTCTCAATAAGCTTACTTATGCATGCTAACCCACTAGGAAAACTAAATGCCCCACCCAGTAAAGAACAACCAGACCACAAACTAGAAGAAATGCTATTGCTAAAAAATGATCGAATATTTGTTTTTTAACACTAGTCCACTTTCACAAAGGGGGTGACCCGACCCCCCATTCATCTTTTAGACCATCAATTTACAACAAATTACTTAATTTAAAAAGTTACAAATCCTTTAGCGCACATTGATTGTATTTAAGGACAGTTGGTATATAACTGAAAGCCAGTCCAGCAGGTCTTATGATATTGTGAGCAAACAGTCTTCAATGCTGAGCAAACGAACAATGCATGCATTCAATCTTGTAGTCTATTTCCAAAAAGCTCTCAGTGCCGATTTGTTTTGTTAGACCCAGATGGTGGTGATTTTAGCCAAGGCATGTGACCTCAACTACAATCACTACTCTCTTCCCTCCCCCGCCCCCACCACGGATTTCAACTTCATGTAAAAACACTACAAATCAGTATATGGCAGAAATAAAAAGGTAAGGAATCTGGAGATACTGAGTCACAGATTGGTTTAAATCTTTTGATATGGCGCCAGTGTTGAAAAATCACCAGAAAAATGCACTTCACTCACTATTAGTTTCATGTTTTGCCCACTGCAGTTCATTCTGATTGTAGTATTGTTTGGGGAATGGGGCATGCAGGACCAACACCCCATCTTCAGTCGTCCTGACCCCCGCTTGTGCCCACCACCCTTGGTTGCAGTAACACCAGCAGCAATGGGCCCCAAGTCCAGTCAGCAACTCAAGTGAAGAGACTTATGGGCAGACAACAAGCTGTGGGGGCAGTATGTTTCACAGCGCAGAATATTGTAACCTGCTGTGTAAAACATGGCACACTCCTGGTTGACTATGTGTGGGTGCATGCTGACATTGGAAATCCAGGAATAGTTTTCCCAGAATTCTCTTGGATGACCTTGGGCCCTCCACGCACCACCAAAGTCAAAGGATGTTCCTCCCCCTTCCCCAAGTGCCCACGGGTCAATAACCTGCCTCCGATTGCAATAGAGTTCCGTCTGTGCCATGGAGGCAAAAGAGTAAGCACATCACACAACAGTGGCGAGAACAGTAAGAAGGACCCGTTGTTCTGTTGCTGCTGTTTCCGCCTGACAGAGGTAGGAGCGTCTGGCCAAAAAACAGCAGCCCTGAACTCAGCTGGACCTCCTACCCCAAGAAAGAGCCTACTGACAGTGATCCAGACCTTTCATTGATGTACTGTTGGTGTGCATTTTTTCTTTATTTTGCAGTAATTCTATGAAAGACCCTTTGCACTTATCCAACTCAATGTGACTGTGATTTTGGTGGAGTGTAGAGGGGGGCAAGACAGGAAATTCCAAGGGAGAGATGAGCCGGAGCCAAATTATTGGTATGAGTTGTCTCCAAAAGCAAATGCTGAAGCCGACCCATCAAAAGATGTGGGGCCTGATTTATATCTTAGTGGTATGTATATTCCTTCACTATGGAGGTTTAATCTGTCTCCACAATGATTAAACCCCTCCACAGACTTGCGGAGTAAGGGCCATAGTAGGCAGACTTCCATTTCCACCCATCTAATTTAGTTGGGTGGAATTAGAGGTTGGTTTTCACTGCCCATAACCGCCAGGAAAACCCTGGCGGTAAAGTGCAGTGGGAGAGGGCTCCCATGGCGAAGGGAGCATTTTATTTTTTATTTTCAAAATCCAACTGTGGGATTTTTCTTTTTTAATATAAAAAAAGTAAACAGTTTGGCTCAGGGCTCCGTCAATATGCATCAGACTGTAACCAGAATTGACAGTGCTTTAGAAATTACTACCATCTTGGTGGTCATTTCTAAATTAGGCAGACGCCACGTCCGTTAGGACTATGGAGTAATTTAATGGCCCACCCTCTAATATATAAATTTGTCCCATGGTTTGTAAATGCTGCCGTAAATGTTATATAAACTTATGATAAAGACTCTTTCTGTTTAAAAATAGGTTAATAGCTGGACACTTGTTTCACTTTAGTATACTAGATAATATCACTGCATTGCGTCTGCCAAAGACATAGGGGCCGATTACGATGGCGCCAGCCATCGCTGCTACAAAAGGGACCGCCCGCCATAGGTGCGGCGGTCCCTCAAAACGAATTAGGATGCGCCCGCCACACTGGCAGGCGCATCCTGTATGTTTACATTGCGGCGGATGGCAGCCCGGCGGTGGCGGACTTCCCGCCATCGTAATTGGCCCCATAGTCTTTAAACATGAACTTTTGCCCACCTTCCGTGCCCTTACAAAGCTGCCATGAGTAAAGAGATGGTGAAAAGGAATTGAGTAATTTCCCCTGAGCACTACAAAAAAACGGTCGGAGTCATTATTTATTTGGTTTTTATTTTTTTACTATTCAATTTTTCAGTTCTTCTTTGTCGTACTATGTGCTAGTTGCACTTTTTTGACCAAACAATACACTTTAAATGTATAACAATCATCATAATGGAACCAATGTGCTATAACATGATCAGTGCAGTGAAGCAATCAAACAGCATAACCCAAATAAATAAATACTCTGACCATTGTTTTTGTAACATACTGAGGACGTTAATCTCAATTCCTTTTCACCAAGTTACCCACAAGAGATTAAGTAGGTCCAAACCTCAAGGAGTGAACTGCCTACCCACTCATTGGGTATTTCCTTTCAGAAAGGGAGTGCTGAACCTGACACATATTGAAATGAGTAAAGACATGTCAGTTTGTCATGTGCACTGTAAATATAAATAGTAGTATTGTTTATAAAACAATAATATTGTCTGGGGAATGACATGCAAGGGAGGCGTTCATACAGGGCCCATCATGAACTACATTTTTTCAAGATGGCACTGGATTGGATGCAAAGTTAAAAAGAGAAGCAGTGAAGTAAAGAGATTTGCAAAGAACTACACAATTCGTTAGTGTTTAGAAGCTGGGATTTGGATCAAGGTTTCCTGGATACACATTGTGAAATTCAGAAACTGGAAAAATGTCTCCTTTAATTTCCCTTTGACCACCAAAGAACAATATATTGTGTTCAATTATTTCATGACCTAAATTAGTACACTACATTCAATAAAGGGTCAGCACCTTAATGATAGTGTGGTTACACCAAAAAGGATTTTGACTTTCTGAAGGTCTTCAGTGAGACTGATGCAATTTGCATCTCAGCAAGACTTTGTGTGCTCAGCTGTCATACATGTAGGGGGTATTGTATTTTCAAAACGCAATAGGGAGGGGAAAAGGTGGTGCTTTGGCTACTTGGCTTACCAGTCTCTTTGGGACAAGGGTTGAGCCAGGATCGGGGGATTTCTTTTCTTGTCCCCCTCTAAGGGAGGAGTCTGAAGTAGATGCTTTGCTTTTAGTACTTAATTTCTCATGGTTGACTTAAGACATTTGTGTAGTTTAATGGCCTGTCAGTGCCACTAAAATAAACCTATCAAGTACATTAGGTGCCGTGTGTGTGTGTGTGTGTGTTCAGTAAGAAGCACTCTGGCTCAAAGCAACAAATGGTATTACTTTATGGCAAAGTTTATACTTTTCGGCAGTGTCTATAGCCTCAATCACAACCTACTGGGTGTAATATTTATGCATTTCGGCTTTCTAAGGATCGCTGATCACAATCGAAGATATATGTAGTTTGTCTCTTTGGGTAGCTTTGATCATTAACTATCTGGGGCGTCTGATGCTGAAACCGTTCTATGAAAAGAGTGTTTCTAATTTTGCAAATAACTTTGCACCATTTGACAAATCTTTACAAAACTTTGCAAAAAAAATATATATATCCTCCTCAACTCAGTCCTGGAAAGTTTCAAGGTGATCTGTCAAGTGGGGGAACATTTGACAATGATACATCAAAAATAGCTGAACAGAATTACTCCAAATATGGCAGCAAGCTAGATCTTTACCCATAAAGCATGCTTTTTATGATTTATTGTTCATCTGTTCAGTAGTTTTTGAGAAATTAAGGTTCAAGATTTATAGATATGTGGCGCTGGGGGACCAAGAGATCAAAAGATAAGAACTGATTGGCTGCTGTCAACATCAACAGAGATGTTGAGTAGCCATTTTAGGATTAGAGAAGGGTAGGGATGCCTTGACCGTTTTGCCCTTGTGGAGGGTTCCAGAGGCTTTCACCCCCCTACACCCCAGATCAAAATTTAATGAAGATGTCATTGTTGTCCTGCTAGAGTACGCAGGACTAGCACAAATTTTTTTTTTTTAAATGGCAGCTCAACATACTTTATTTTATTTCCCTGGTGTGGGTCAGGAGTCAACAACAGCGGCAGCCGCTCCATTAGGTCGGGGGAGCGCTGCCTGCCCCGCCACTACCAGTACATAAAACAATAATAATAAAAGGGTTTTAAACTCATTTTTTTATTGTTTCATTTCAATCCCCTGGAACCGCCCCAGGGCTGTTATGAGTCTTAGAGGTGGATCCAGGAGATGACACTGCTAGTGTGGGAGTGGTGGGCAATCTGTTCACTGGGTATGAGATGTTTGGCCAGCCGTCTCAGGCCCGCCAGACCCCTCATGCGCATTGAAGCTCTCACCAGCCTCAACTTCGTTGCTGGAACTGGAAAGAGCAAGCACAGGCTCCCAGTCTGCCTGGGAGCACAAGTTGCTGATGCTCAAGCCAATCCTGAAGCTGCTCTCATACAAGAGGAGCTTAAGGATTGGCAATAGGGCAGGCTGGGAGCCTGTGCCCAGCTTCAGAGTCAGACGCAGCAAGATCCATGCCCTCCGTACTGCTCTTCTCCGGCCTACCCGCACCACTTTGGCAGGGGACAGGCTGCTACTTGTCAACAAGTATTTTATTATTTAATGGGGAGAGGAGCATGGGCCCCCAAGCCAGCTTTCATTTTTCCTCGGTTTCCCATTACTTGGGGCTTGATGGAATGATGTCCTGGGAGCTCATCCCCTGGGACACCAAAAGGCGCCTCTAGAATTGCGTGCAGGGTGGCCAGAAGCCTAGGAGCACTGTTACACACCTCTGCCATATCTGGGGGTGCCAATGGTAAAGATAGAAGAGACTGAATTTGCTCCACTGCCTTCATCAACAGGACTAGCGGCCGGAGAAGAGCAGGAAAGCCATGCACTACACAGTGTGAGAGGGGGCTCCCTACACTACCACTAAATTAAAAAAAGGAAGACCGTGTGTGCTCGACGTGGGGCAAGGGCACCCAAAATTGCAAAAGCAAAGTTTGAAAATCAGAGCAGGAGTGGGTTCTCCACGATGATAGTTACAAAAAACCAAAAGAAAGGCTGTGGTGCCCTTGTGGGACCGGGGCACCCCAAATTAAAATTTAAAAACAAACTGTGTGGGAGTGGGCTCGCTGTGCTGCTAGTTAAAAAAAATATGTAAAGGTTTGTGGGTGCCCTGGGTGGAACTGGGGGAACCGAAATTGAAAATCAAAAGGAGTACAGGAGTTGGCTCTCCACTCTGCTATATAAAAAAAAATATGTGAAAGGCTGTAGGTGTGGGACACCTGAAATTGGAATAATAAACAATAAACAAAGTTGCAGAGCGAGGCTGCTAAAGTAAAAAAAAGTGGTAGGAGCCACCCAGTACTCTGTGGAGTAGTGTGGCTCACTTGTTAGAGGCGGCAGACCCGAGAGCAGAAGTCGGCCCGGGACCAGGGTTCAATTCCCGACGCGGCTGGGTCGTGGACCTGGGTCAGCGGACTCGATAATTCTCGCTTTGGTGCTTACTCTAATCAGGGGTTCCACTCAGCAACTCTGGACATTAGCTTGCCTAATCTCCAAAACAGCCCCATCAATTTCGGGGATGCCTGGCTCCACCTTGGGGACTCCCAGCAGGGTCCATCCCACAGGGAAAGTCAGGACAGGTTCCCCAGAGTTATACAGCACCAGGAGACCTATGGACCGGTAGCAGCGCGCTTTACAAGCTCAAATACATTTACATACATTTACATACAGTATTCACTGCTCTCAGTGATGGCACCCGCATAACACCCTGCATGGGCTGATTCAACTCATTCTTTTATTCGTGGTGTCCCAAACCTATATTCTGTGCATTGTGTGGGGGATTTACAGGAGGAGCAGCACTCGCCCAGACATGTTTTCAAAAGTTGAGGTGTTTTGGGAGGCATTCTGACAACAACGTAACTCTTCAATGCCTACATAAGTACTCAAAACCAACATGTTAAGTAGCATAAATACTCTCCTTCAGTATTGTGCTATATTATATTCAAAATACATCGCATAGCATTGAAGCTCAGACTATTTTTTCATTACAGTTCAAATAATACACATAAAAAAAAACAAATTCTTGGCCCGATTCACTGAACAAACTTAAGACAAAATCTTAAACTTACTACCATTTTGATATTCACATAAGGCACTTACTCATTTTGGTATTCACAGAAGGCACTTACTCATTTTGGTATTCACAGAAGGCCCTTACTCATCAAGGAGTAAGTGCCCTCTGTGAATACCAAAATGAGTAAGTTACTCAAAATGAGTAAGTTACTCATTTTGGTATTCACAGAAGGCACTTACTCATCAATGAGTAAGTTCCTTCTGTGCATACCAAAATGAGTAAGTGCCTTCTGTGAATACCAAAATGAGTAAGTGCCTTCTGTGAATACCAAAATGTTAAGTTTAGGATTTTGTCTTAAGTTAGTTCTGTGAATCTGGCCCACTGTTTCAGCGAAGCACATTAACAGTGACTTCACCCCAAAAAGTTCCTGCAGTCCAATCAGTCTAAGTAGATTAAAACCAAGATCCCCGGTGCATGGCAAAAGCTCTACCAAATAGATAATTAAACAAATATAATTCCACTTTCCTAGGCCCACAACAGTGGACAATTAAAACCCGTTGAAGCGCTTTTCGGTGGACAAAATGTTGGCTACAGTCCACCTTCCTCAGGACTTTGAATTAAATAAAAGCATTCTCATGGCTAGAGCTCTTGCTCATGGACTCTAGAGTGCAGGGGCCTCTGGTAGTGGCTCCAATGCCTGCACTATACAGTCTGAATGTGTAACAGAATGACTGACACCTAAAATATGAAAATGCTTTCCAGACAATGGTTATGTTCGTAACACATGCATTTGAATATGATTATTGAACCCATTGGTTTTGAAGGCAAATACTAAATCTTATTACTGTTTTATGAATGTGGTCACCTCTTGGCAAAGCCAATATGCCTGCCCCATTGAAAATGACACACCCTTATATAGTGATATTGCATTTGATATATGTTGGGAACATTGTGATCATGGGATTCAGGACCCACAAGGGGTGAAATGTAATATAAGGGTGTCACCAAAGTTATTTCCACGTACCTTGTGTGTCTATATATATATAGTGTGTCTGTAATAAATGTACTTTTAAGGAAAAGCACTAGTTGCACAATAATGTATTGACTGTTATTGTTGCGTGCCAGCAAATTGGAATTGCTAGTCCACACCACCTACCCTTAGTAGATATTGGTCTACTCCGCTTTACTACCCTGTGAGAGTCAAGTCTTACAATAGGGTAATTGGTTCCCAGTAAGGAAACAATTGTAAAGCTATAACTTGTAATAAGATCCAACTTTACATTAAAAAACTCTACACATTCATTTGAATGAACATAGATTACAGTGACGTTACAGTTAGGTAAGAACAAATGCCTTAACTTAGGGGAAAAAACTGAAATTAACAGGAAAAAACAATGGTTAAAGTACATTCTTGTTAGGTATGGAAAAAACGTACCTAAAGAAAATAGCCTCAGTAATTTACAGAAAAAAACAAACGTTAAAGTGATAATATAGGTAGGCATGGACGATTTAAAACAAAAGGAAAGTGTGGGGTGGGTGTCCTTTAGGGGTTGTGCGATGGGGGTTGGCAAGCAATGGGGAATTGGGCACCGGTGGTGGATTGGGCACAGGTCTGGCTGCAGGCCAGGCCATGCGTCCAACCCCTTACCGCACACAGTCAAAAGCTATGCTCAATAAGGTAGCTGGGTGAAAATGGTCAACAAACTACAGAACTTCACTGCAACAACCAAAGATTCAAGTGACGTTATAGTTAGTATGGTAATAATATCTTACCTTACTTTAAAAAAAAACTCAGAAATTAACTGAAACAAACATAGTTAAAATAACGTTATAGTTAGGTATGGATAAAAAACACCTTAACCTACATAGCAAAAACCTCAGAAATTCACTGATAAAACAAAGGGAAAAGTGACATTATATTTAGGTGACAAAGTCATATATAACGTACTGTTTAAGAACAGAAAAAGCCACTGAACTTTGCCAGTTATAGTTCAGTGAGCTAACTATAATTTGACCCTCACCATGCACTGCTTATGACCTCACATATTACCTTACTGATGACATGTTAAATTGCATTGTCAGTATATTAATCATACCCAGTTCCAGGTGCACAACCTTTTCCATAATCAGGGACATTGTGAAAAAAAACAATTCCCACTATGGGATTGCAGGCTATGACTCTAGCTGAAATAGTAAGAGCCGATATCTCTGAATATTAGATTTATTTTAAAGCATCTATGTTTTGTTTTCCGACACTGGCAAAGAGTGACCAAACACCCTTCCCAATTTACATGGCAGATTTCACCTAACTTGTGTAGTGAGCAGACCACGAAAGTGATTAAGTAAATTGAGCTCAGAGGTAGAAGTCTTTTAGGACATCTATTTTCTTAGAACAAGTTCCTTATGGGCCTTATATATCCTTTAAAAAAATCATTATTTTGCTAGTAATTGCACTTTCTTAAAGTGCATTTTCTGACACAAATGTATTAAGAATATTTAGCTTCCACCTGATTGGTGTCAAATTTAGGACTACAAATGTTGTCAACATACATGAGCAGCCAAAGCTCTTGAGTACCTAACATTATTGAAAAAAAATGATAAGTTAAAAATAATTGTGGGAGTTGTGAAAAAGTGTTTTGTCGGTTGGGGTGAATGGTAGTCTCCTATTGTTGTAAGGTCCAGTAAAGGTTTGAGTAATTTAAACCTGATCTCGACCTCTAGTAGCTATAGCGCAGAGCCAACAGGCTTAATTTAAGAAAATGTGTAAATCGTTTAGAAGTGCCAAAACACAACACAATAAAACTCCCACTCCAAGTTATAAAACATTGGAAAAATGTAATGAACAAAATGACACCAAATGACAGAAATCCAATAATGGGAACTGAAAATATGGAACATTAAAATATTAAAATAAAAATAGCACCAAAAAGCATTAAGCAAAACCAGTCATCTGGTTATGCTTGACGGGTACCTATGCATGATTTAAGGCCAACCAAAATAGTAGCACGGGACATATATACAAATCAGGTTTGTCCTGGTCAGAGGTTTTACCTTCTGGCTTAGTATCTGAAATGGTAGTCCAAAATCTTCAGTGGGGCAGGGAAGCAGGTTGTGGCCAAGAAGATTTCCACAAGGCCGGACAGCCATCAGGTGAGGTCTCAGTGAAGCCATTGACGTTTGGCAGGAAAGCTCTGAGCAGGAGAAATTATACATTCACCTAGAAAGGTCCTTACACTGGCTGGATGCTTTTGGTGTCTTCACGAGTTGACATTTTTTACCTTCGGGCTTTGTCATTTTTTGGGACGTTGGATTCTTCCAGTGTGGCAAGGATGAAAGCTGTAGCCGAACATGCTTCCAGTAGGCCAGATAGCCTCTCCTCGACATCCTACTGAAACAGATTTGCTGCTATGGAAAAGCTCAGAGCTGAAACACCCTGAATCTTTGGTCCAGCAGCAATGCACCTTCTTCAGCTTGACTTGGCAGGTGTGTCCCTGTGCTACGGTGGTCTTGGAGCCAAAAATGTTTCTAAGTCCCAGGTTTCTCAGGATATTAGAAGAGGGGCACTTTGATACAGCCAAGGGTCCCGGGACCTCAGGAACAGCACTTGAGGGTCAAGACTCACTCTAGCACAAGGCACCACATGGGTCCAGGGCCTGTCCAATTGGACTGGTCAGTTAGGCTCTTCAGGAAAAGGTGCTTCATGCAGCTTGTTGTGCCCTGTAGCTTAACAGGAGGCCAGCCAACTGACCCTTGAAGTCCACTTGTTTGCCCTAACTACAAGTGGGAGCAGGAACAGCCTATCAGGTCTCCTCACAGGTCTCAACAGCAAGTGCAGTCCTCCTTCTGTCGTCCACTGGTCCAGTTGTGTTCTGCAGAGGGAGCTCAGTGGTGCCACATTTATGCCAGTCACTAGCCTGTGAGTGGGATGCCTCCTGCCCCTCTCTAACCAACAGAGAAATAGTTTCCTGGGGTAATCCATGCAACTTTTTCAGCAGTTCTTGTGTGCAATACTACAAACAATCCCAGAATGCCCCTTTCTACCTTAATTCAATAAGGCAGAACCCTTCATCCCCTGTGCAGAACCCCTGTGCCCACCCTAAAGGCATGGACAGGTAAATATGCAACCCATTCTCTGCAGTGACTCAAAACCGGTTCTGGTGGCAGTTCCTCTCCAATTGGGATTGTTGCCTCACTGACTGGAGGAAAAAAGGAGGGGGCAGGCCCAGGTGTTAACTACATCTGCATGTGACAGGGTAGGCCTTATTCTAGTTAATTAAGTTCCCGGCACTGCCCAGATGGTCATTCTGTCAGAGGACAAGAACACCTCCCCACACCCAAGCCCTTTGTCTCAGCTGTGGAAGCAAGTTAACACCAAAGGGTCTCTTCAGCTCCTGTGTGACAGTTGGAAGCTAATGCAAATGGGCTTCTAGAGGTGTGAGGCAGGTAAAAGGTGGCATTTTTAAAAGTACCCTATGTAAAATATTTAGCCCAAATTCGACTTTACCTATGAAGCGGGCTTGTAATAAATATGTTTTAAAATCCAAAGATGAACTTTGTGTTTATTTCCTAAGCAGAGATAACATTATTTCATTTTAACTTTACATACCAATGCTTTCATATAGAACAGTTAACCCTGCTACAGTAAAAATAGCTTTTGGGGCCTTGTCACTTTAAGGACGTGTTTACATTAACCTTTTACATGTCCTACTTTTAAATACCATACAGCCTTTCTTATTGTGCATTAAGGCCTACTTGGAGGTAACATGAATATTTAAAAGGAGCGTTTAGGCCTGTCAAAAGGGATCATTTTGAGAGGTTGAATTAGCAGTTTTCAAACTACAGTACAGTACAGTAGTGGGCCTGCAGTTATGTTTTACACTGTAACTCTGGTGTTGGCACAATGAGAGCTGCAATCCGCTAGTGACATTAAATTTAGAGGCCCTAGGTACACTTTGTACAATATATTATGGACTTACAGGTAATTTAAATATGCCAATTAGGAGTAATGCCAATTTGGAAATGTTTTATGGGTCAAATTACATGCACTGGGTGCTTGTCAGCAGTATCCCAGTGTATAGAGTCCAGAATCCAACAATATAATCTAGCAAAAAATGGTTGTGACCACGCAAAAAGGGACATTTTAATAGAGAAAGTCAGAGGTGCATTGAAAAAAACAGGAGTGCAGTGAGCATGCTTCCTTTCTTCTGTGGATTTTTAAAAATGTAATTGTTATTGTTATTGTTACCAGGTCTTGTATAGCGCACAGCTGCCGCAGCAAAGGGGCGTCCCGGCGCTTTCAGCATCAGTAAGACGGGACAAACACCACAGCAGAACAGTACTAAAAGTAGACCACAGAGGCTAAATTAAAAGAAAGAGAAAGGTTTTGATGGCTTTCCTAAAAACAAGCAGACTTTCCATACTGCGTATCTGCACAGGCATGGAGTTCCACAGCTTTGCCGCCAGGCAGCGAAAGGAATGCCCCCCGCATGACAGCGCTTCACCCGGTGAACACTGACCAGGTGCTGCCCCGCGGAGCGCAACTAGCGAGGAGACACATAGGGGGAAAGCAGATTACCCAACAGGCTAGGCCTAGCGAGCTTCAGAATCTTAAAAGAAAGACACAAAGTCTTAAATTGGATGCGCTTTTCCATAGGAAGCCAGTGAAGTCTCCGAATAACGCCAGCCACAGGGCAGAACCATGGGAGCTCCACCAAGGTTCTGGCAGCAGCATTTTGAACACGCTGCAGCCGGACTATTTCAGCCCTATTTGCACCAAACAGGAGGGAACTGGCGAAATCTAGACGAGACAAAATAGTCGACTGAACAATCAACTGGTGTGTCGGAGGTTCAAAGAACTTCGAAAGGGGCTTAAGACCCCACAGAAGGCAGAAACACATACCAGTGACTTTTCTGGTAGGGACCTGGAAACTGACAGAGGAGTCCATCCATACCCCCACATTTTTTACCACTTCCTTAGAATTAGGAGCCATACCCAGTGCACTCGGCCACCAGTGCTCGCTCCACAAGCTCACGTTCTTCCTGACCAGCAAAACCTCGGTTTTGTTAGCATTCAGTTGTAAACAGTTGGCAGCCATCCATTCCGCCACGGCCGCCAGCCCATCTCTAAACCATGGAGGCATTCAGAGAGGAGCCTTCAGCCAAGGTCACCACAAGCTGCGTGTCGTCCGCATACGAGACCATAGTAAGGTCCCACTGCCTGGCGACTGCTGCCAGAGGCTGAACATACAGATTAAATAATGAGGGACTCAATGCCGAGCCCTGGGGCACCCCCTGGTCGATGGAAAGGGCCTGAGAAAGAAACGGGGGCAGACACTCAAAGATCTTTCGGTCAGAAAAGATCTGAACCATTCCAGAGCCAAACCAGTCACCCTGCCTCCTCCAGCCGCTGTAGCAGGATACCATTCGAAACCGTGTCAAAGGCGGCACTAAGATCCAGCAGGATCAGTGCCGCCGTCTAACCGGAATCGAGAATGGTCCGCAGATATTCAGTCGTGGCCAGGAGAGCAGTCTCAGTTCTGTGCCCGGACGGAAACCGTTTTGCGATGGATCCAAGATGTTATTGGAGTTCAAAAACAGTGTAAGTGCGTTATTAACATGCGCCTCTGCTATCTTGGCCACTCAGGGGAGAAGAGAAATAGGTCTAAAATGTTCAAGCTTGGCCGGGTCATGAGAATTCATCTTAGTGTTTTCCTTGGCACTGCCTATGTGAGGTCGGTCACAGGTGCTGTTGTGTATTTCCATAAGTAGAGCTAAAAGATGATATAGGATCCCCACTGTCCATCATAATATGGGTCGTGCCTCATGATCAAAATCATTTGAGGGTTCAATAAAGGCGGTGAACATGGATTGTTTTTTTAAAAAAACAGTACTTTCAAGGTATTTTTTGAGTCAGTGAATATTCCAGTGTAGATGATTGTAACTGGAAGCCTGTTTGCTCCAGAGGTAATGTGATTGTCCACCATCCACAGTCATAAATGACATAGAATGCACTTGGTGGAAAGACTACCTTTTACATCTAAGATGATCATCCCATAGGAAGTAGGATCTTGTGGCGAGCCTTACTGATGAATTAGAGCTATCAATCTCCAAGGCAGTGTGGTCTTATGGCAGGCCTTATTGTTGTATTGGACAATCAATCTCCCAAGACTTTGCTTCTTGTGGCAGGCCATATTGGTGAATTGAGATAGATAATCTCCATTGCCAGTAGGATCTTGTGTCAGACTTATTGGTGTACTGGGACAGTCTCTCCCATGCCAGTTGAGTCTTGTGGGGGGCCTTACGGGTGTATTTGGAAAATGAATCCACCATGTTGTTAGGGTGCTTACATGGGCCTTCATAAGCTATTGGTAAACTAGGTCTCCCATGCCAAGACAGTGGTATCTTAATTGAGTTGATGCATAGTTCAAATAGGCTCTGCAGCAGTTCTGCCCAATGTAGCTGATTAATTTTGAAGATCATAATCTACATACCCTTGGGCCGCTGTACCTTCAGCGATGTGCTTTCTGGCATGGTTAAGGCCCGGAGTTCCAAACTTAGAATCTATTTCTTCATTGTTTTCCTCTTTCGAGGCTTTTGCAATATACCCCCATAAAGCTATGTAATCATTTCTAAGGTTTTCCGAATTTGATTGCACTTTTGAGTGAAAGGCATCATTGCACCATTTCTTTGATTCATTTTTTTATTGTTACAATGTTTTTGCATACTTATTGTTGTGAAACAGCTAGTTATTTTGTTGGTGATCAAGTGATTGTTTTGTTTTTTGCAACAACTTTACTTTCCTGTTGACATCCCCCTAAAAAGTCCATAGTGCTGGAATGATATGACTTGACAGGGGCATTACTGCATCCAAAACATGTTAAAATATCTCTAAACCTACAGTTGGTACTATCTCCATTCATGAGCAACTTTGGCCCAGTAGCATGTTAATGTTTCTAAACATTTTAACTTTATGGGGTGGTTCTATTTTTCAGTCAAGACACAAGCTATCCAATTCACTAAACGTTTGATGAAGTGATCACTGCAGGGTTGGACTAGGACAGAAAATTGACTCGGGGACCAAAATAAAAGTGCCATCAATTTCTGAATCAGATAGCTAAGAAAGTAGTGGCCCAGATTCTGCAAATAGACTTTAACTTGTAAAGACACAATGTATAGGTGTTGTCAGTGGTGGCACCTCTTCAATGGCGGAGGAGCATTGCCTCACTGCCTGGCGCAGAGCCAGCAAACGAAAAATAAAACTATGCCCTAGCGTTGTTTTATTTTTCGTTTCCCAGCTCTAACTCAGCTTTTGCATGGAGGGGCAGGGCATGGAGGGGAGAGAAGGAGTGTTTGGCCAGCTGCCACAGGCCGACCAAAACGCACATACGCACTTAGGTTTCTCTAGCCCGGCTGCATTTAGCAACCGGACTTTAAAAATCCACAGACTCCATGACCTGAGCAGAGCATCGCCCCTGCCCGCTCAGGCCGATCCCCGCGCTGCGCTGCAGCACAGGGATTGGATGGGACTTTGTCCCAGGGGCTCCTGGGACCAGGAAGAGGCCAGCAGGAGCAATGCGGGGGCGGTGTCAGGTAAATGTTTAAAATTATTTTAATTTACAAGTCCTGCCTTGTCCCCGTGCGCTCCCCCACCGCTTTTTGTTTGTGGCAGCCACCACTAGGTGTTCTGCAAGGCATGGGAGACTACAAAGATTTGAACTTGCTGCAGGCAATATTTGTGTTGATATCAGGGAAATCAACAGTAAAATCCAGCACAGTAGACCATAAAACAGGGCTACAAACAGCCCAAAAAGCAGCCCATCTACTGACCTGTCAAACCAACCCTTCGAACACTGCCAGATTGCCCTGTCACTGTGTTTAATTTGTGACATCATCATATGCTAAAACTGCCCAAATATGTCAACTAGGGAGTTGATGATAATACATGGTGGAATCAATGCTACCTGAAGAGTCCCCTAAAATACCACAATTCACAAGTGTTAACTTCGGGCAGTTTTCCCAGTAGACAATGACCTTGCCTCGTTTGTCCGAGGTTCTGTTGGGTAAATAAATGGTAACCAAAATAAAGTCAGTCCACTTGATTGATAATTGTATCGAATTCAATAACATAATTTCCCTAGAGACTACAAAGAAAGCAATATAGCTAGGGCTGCTGCAATTATGCAACAGGGGAGGATCAAATTATGCAGAATGTTTAACTAAATTATGCGTCAAGAAAAGGCAAAACGCACATACTGCGGCTCATTTTGTGGCAGTATTAATACACAGTTTTGTAGTTTTTACATTGTTAACACTCACTGCACAGACGTTTTACCTATTTGTATCAGTTTGACACCCAGATGCATTAATCAGCAAAAGAAAGATGACACGTTGAAGCACAATAAAGGGCATGCCAATGCGTAATAACCCGTGTGGCAGTGTTTTTGTTACCTTTCGGTCCCTGAGTCCTAGAAACAATATTTTTTGTGAAAATCTACAAATCATGCAGAAGATGGTGCAACGTATGACAAATACACAACGTTTTGGAAAACGCCAGGATTGCAGAATTGCAATATTCCATTGGGCTATCAAGGACCTACCTTAGGGGTGACATATGTGTAATAACAGGGGATTGTAGGGCTTCTTAAAGGGTTTTAAATGTCAAGTCGAAGTGGCAGTAAATCTTCACACACAGTCTCTGCAGTGGCAGGCCTGAGACATGTTTACAGGGCCACTGGTGTGTGTAGTTCAATCAGTGCTGCTGGCCCACTAGTGGCATTTAATATACAGGCCCTGGGTATGTGTTATACCACTTTTACAAGGGACTTCCAAATACTTTATATATGCCAATTGTGTATACACCAATATTACCATGTTCAGGGCAGAAGCACATGCACTTTAGCACTGGTCAGCAGGGGTAAAGTGTTCAGAGTCCTACGGTCAACACAATGATAAAGCAAAAAGAGGAGGTACGCAGGCAAAATATTTGAGGGAGGACCTCCCTAAGGATGACAAGTCTATCAGTGAGGTAACTGAAAGGAGAAAGTATCAGTGATTTCTGGGAAGGCAGATGGTTGCCTAACTGGAGCCAGATGGTCCTGCAGTGCTCCAATTGCTATATTGTACTTTGGGTCTACAATAAATAAGCTTATCCCTCAAGAAGCCTACTTTTACCTGCTCCTAGAGAAATGCCTTCATTGAGTAAATCAACTAAATAATTAATCCAATAAAAAAAGATTACATTTTTACGAAAATGCACAAGTCTTGCAGTGATGAAAGCATGCCTAATTTTATAAATATAAAAAAGTCAACTGTTGATGAATCTGCTTTTTAACAGATGGTATTTCTTAAATGCCCTTTGTGCTGTAAGTATATCTTGCACATATCACCATTATCTTGTAGATGTTAAAATAAGGTATCCTAAGCATTGCAAAATTGCAATTGCCTCAAACAGTTGTAAAGAGATTATTTTGGGGAAATGGAAAGTTTATTGAATATCTCCTCAGACATGGGCCGTATAGCTTTGATGGGTTTTGCGGGCATGTAACATTGTACAAAAATAGAATTGAATGCAGTTTGTATAGACAACATTTGATAGACTGGAACAGTTGTGCTTCTGTACAGCTGGAATCAAATTCATGTTGTTGTAATGATATACGTGGTAAAGACACATTGGTTGTAAAGACTGTGGAGTAACAGCATGCATGGTAAAGAAATGCTTTGTTCTGACATACAACCACGTGTAGCAGAACCGGCACATCAACCCTGTTGCGGGAGTAGAATCGGCATATCGCACTCTAAACCACTGCATTGCATCCGGAACAGCCACTTCAGACTCAATGCAACGCCACCACTGCGTGGAGGAGATCAATGCTTCGCCCCTACAGTGTTGATTAACCCAGTGCATTGCCATTGGAACTGCCGCAAACGTAACTGGTGCTTTGCTCAATGGACCCTACGCATCGGTGCGACTGTGTGAAGAAAATCAATGCATCACCTTGACTGCGAACTCGACACGACATATCGCTCATCTGCACCCTGCATCTCGCTGTTGTGACCTGGATCAAGGTACTCTGTTCACCGGGCCAGCATGGCTCCTGTCCCCAGCCTGTGCTCCATCATGGTCAGCTTGCACTATTGACTTTGCCCCGGTCCAGAATGATAAGATAACCGCCATAGGCGCTTATTCAAGTTCAAGTTTCAATCTTTATTTCGGTCAAATAGACCATCAAAGATATACAAATAAACACAATCATGTAAAACATTGGTTAAAAATTAGGGCTGACAATATAAAAAGGTCCATCAGCAATATTTGGGAAAGATAAATGAAATAAAATAAAATGTAATGAAGTTGTTATGGGCCCAGCTCCGCTTTCAAGCTGCGGGTGCGGATAAACCACATGATTGTGAGGTATTTCGCCAGTGCAAAGACAGTTGGAGGTGAAACATCAGTTTTTAAAATTCTGTACATGGGGGAGAACGGTCTGTAACCAAAGTTTCTGATGAGGGAGACAAGCCAGTGTTTTCTGATAGCTCGATAGGCCTTGCAAAATAGAACCGCATGTAAATCACTTTCCACGGCGAGAGCACATGCCGGGCATTGATTTGTAGTTAGTGGCGTTGTCCAGGAGCTGGTGAAAGACCTAAGGGGCAATGTGCCATATCTCCACTGGAGAAATAGCTTCCTAGTCAACACAGGGGTCATCCCATCCAGAACCTTCTCCAGGTCGTAGGAGTCTTTGCTCTGGATGAATAGAAACGTCAGTGAGCCTTCACGGTTACTGTCTAAAGCAATAGTAAGTTTTAGGTCATAGTAAGCCTTCAACAGAACTTTGCGTGGTATCCTGGCAGATGCGTTGGCTGGGTCAGTCCATAGTTCTGGGAGCCCTAGACTCTCACACGATGATTTTATGTATTTTAGCCAAGGAATCTGCATAGCTTTTGGTTGGGTTTGAAACTCCTTAAGCTCAGACCTGTACTTGCTAAGTTCCTCGCTACTCCATATCTTTCGCCAAAATGTTAAAGGTTTAAGACCCAGATCCTCTGTAATTGATCTAAGTCCTAGGTCTAGCCTCAAAGGTAGCAGCGGCGTGCTTGATGGAAGTGCAACCAATTGTCTGATGAAATTGTTTTCGGTAGTCATCAGATTTCGGGCTGAAGTGTGACCCCAGAGTTCAGCCCATAGGTTACAGCACCCTGGGTCTGGGCTTTGTAGATCTGGATGACTGGGCCCAGTGGGCGATATGTTGATTTGGTCATCATCCTTGATATGCCTCCCGCGATCTGCACCAATTTCAAGTTGGCCTTGGTCTGATGTGCCCCCCATGTCATGTTCTCATTTAGGGTTACACCTAGATATTCAAAAGTGCAGACCCTCTCTAATCGTGATGGGCCAAGCAATGGATTTGGACGTGTCCTCGGGGTGGGATTTAGGATCATGAATTTGGTTTTTAGCACATTGATCTCTAAGCCCCTCTTCGTACAGAATACTAAGAAAGAGTCAAGAATTCGCTGAATCCCCATTGGGGTTTTGGACAGCAGCAGGGTGTCATCCGCAAACATGATTGCGGGCACCCTGCTGCCATCCAATTTGGGGGCGTCGGTGTGTTCAATCCCATTCAGGTGGGCGATTACCCCATTGACAAAGAGGCAGAACAGGGTCGGTGCGAGCACACAGCCCTGTCTCACCCCTCTGTCAACGGGGAATCTGTCTGTTAATTCGCCATTTCTTCCACACCTGACACGTGCAAAGTTGTTCCGATGGAGTCTCTGTAAAATTTCAAGGATATCAGGTGGGACCCCCATCTCAGCAAGTACACTCCACAGTTTCGTTCTGGGCATCAAATCGAAGGCGGCTCGCAAGTCCACGAAAACCGTGTACAAGCTGCCCCCCTCGAGTAGCGCCGTCCTCCAATAGATGACGTTTAGGCAGAAGATCTGATCTACTGTGGACACCCCCTTTCTAAATCCTGCCTGGTAGGGACTAAGAGTGTCAGTTTCGTCCAACCAGGCCTGAAGGCGATCCAGCACAATCCTACCAAAAAGCTTCTGGGACACGTCTATTAAGCTAATGGGCCTGTAGTTGGCTGGGAGCAGAGGCGAGCCCTTCTTGAATATGGGAACCACCTCTGCCCCCATCCAAGTACTAGGAATCTCCATGCCCAACAGGACAGCATTGAATATTGTGACAAGATAGGGGGCCCAGACATCAGGCTCCTGTTTAAACAGGTCACCTGGGAGACCATCCAATCCAGGGGCCTTACCAGATGCCAGTCCCACAATGGCTGCTCGCACCTCCTTTAGTGTAAACAAGTCGCCCCTACAGTGGGTGGGCGTACTTGGGGGTGGATTGCAAGTGTCCCCAACAGCCAAAGTGTAGAGCGACTGAAAGTGCGCCTGCCACACCCCTGCTGCAATATTTGGTTCAATTGCTGAAAGTAAGTTCCCAGAGCCCCCATTGACAATCCGCCAAAACTTGCGATAGTCCCTGGTAGCTAGGGAACTAGAGAGTTCTTCCCCCTGGCCCTCCTCCCATTCAGTCTTTGCCTGGGCGACCAGTTTCTTATACGCCTGTCTGCAAGCCTGAGTCTCCCCTCTGCCTTTGCCCTCCTTATTACACAAGAGGAGTTCTCCCTTTGCCTTGCGGCATTGTACCATGTGGACTTGCAATTTGGTCCCCCCCTTTTGCATTGGGCTTTGGTAAAGAGATCATCCGCCATGGTCCTAATAAGATCCTCATGAGCCAAATATATTAGTTTGTGCGTGTCCTCATTACAAATTTCGTCAGTTAGGACGCCCACTTTTTCCAAGATTGGGATTATTCCAGCATAGAGCTTTGGGAGCTTCTCACGGCTAGCAGCAAGTTTTTCCCACCTAATTCTCCTTCTGTTGTTTTCAAGGAGAAGCTCAGGTTTGGTCACCGCCATGCTTTGATCACTGACCTCCATACCAGGGTGGACAAAATCTAGTACTAGAGCATTGTGATCGCTGTCAGCTCTTTCTGCTACCTTAAAGTCAATGATATGCGACCATTCGGAAAGTTGTACAAGAACATAGTCCAAGCGGGACTCCCTTCCCACTCTGTTGTAAGTGTATCTGCTCGGTATATCAGATTTGATACGCCCATTGCAGGCTCTAACTCCATGGTTAAGGGTCAGAGCAGTAATCTGTATGGCTAGAGGTGTCCAAGCTTTGGGAGGAGGTGCCACTACTGGGGGAACTGCCCACCTACTATCCTCTTCCATGGAAAAACCCTCCAAGAGGCCTACTAGGGGCTCAAAATGTGA
Organism: Lissotriton helveticus; assembly: GCF_964261635.1. Taxonomy (NCBI): domain Eukaryota; kingdom Metazoa; phylum Chordata; class Amphibia; order Caudata; family Salamandridae; genus Lissotriton; species Lissotriton helveticus. The sequence continues at coordinate 819,036,674 of NC_136067.1, read as the reverse complement.
ATTCAAGTCCCCTCCAACCAAAAATGGGGTGCCCCTTGGAATTTCACGGAGGTAAGCCGATAATTCCTCAATGGTAGGTGATTCAGGTGTGATGTTGACTGGCCTTGAATAAACATTTATTACGGCAAGTCTTGCTGAGTTAGGCCATACCAACAAAACCACTAGTATGTCCTCGGATGCCAATGGGAGACGTACTGCCTGACAGCCCAAATGGGTCGCCACCCAAGTTGTAAGTCCGCCAGAGGGACGGTCCCTTCCCGCCCATTTTGCGGGAATGGAAAATGCCAGGTAACCCCGTCGGGAATATTCTTCCCTCGCCCAGGTCTCCTGGAACATACATACTTCCCCGGTATCCACAAAAGCAGTCCTTTCCTGTAGATCTAGCTTGTTACCTAGGCCAGCCACATTCCATGAAATTAACTTCAAGAGTGGTGGTTTAGAAGTCGGGACCAGTTTTGGGGACATAACGTTGTTTCTTGAGTTAGCCACAAGTGTTACCGCGGGAGTCCGATCACCGCTAGGGGACCGAGAATCCCTAGGAACCCTTATCTCTGAGTTTATGGGGAGGGTGTCTGCATTAGTTTGACTTTTCTCGACAGACTGGCCCAAATCTAGCATTGTGACAGATATGTGTCCAGGGAGAATAAGATCTGCCTCCACACCTTCCCTTAGATACGAGCTATCCCCGGAGGCAATCTGCTTGGGCTGTCAATCTATCATGTCCAAGTAGCTGTACCTATTAGACAGGGGGGGGATATGTGTGATGTTGTAATCTGGGGTGGCGAAAGTCAATTCTCTCTCTTCTCTTCCAACCGCCTCCCCCTCTTTGGCAAATTTCCCATCCCTCTTCTTCGGTGTTTGGAGGATAATACACCTGTTGATGGTAACTAGGATAGTAAAAGTCTCCTCTTCCACCTGCCTCAGGGGGACTCCCCCATCCCTCTTCCTCATAGGTGTGCGGCAGCCAGGGGTAGAAAAAGGATAGGGGAAGGGACTGGATATTGGTTCCTTGATCCTCATAGTGCCAGCCACAAATATGAGAAACGGTCATGGGGTCTCTGAAGCTAACCAGGACACAATCTCCTTTGATAGTCTTTCTAGTAGTGCCCACCCATGGTACCCTTCTTACCATAAGGACATCACTAGTTATACCCTGCAGTAGAGGTCTGTACTTGGATAGCCAGTCCAGCGCCTTGTTCTTAAGAGAGACGGTGGATTCTATCAGCGTTGTTTTTAACTCTGGCACCCCCGCTAAAATTACTGTGTACTGGCTGGCCTCTGGCGGCAAGTGCACTACTCTTGGCTTTTTGTTTTTCACCAGAGCCTTGTCTGTCAGTGTAGCTGCTTTTTGGGTTGGGCTAGAGGCAGGAATGTTAGCCTTAGGCTGATTAGAAGGGGTTTTGGGGATGGGCACCTGTGGGTGGTTGGGAGTTGCTATGCTAATACTAGGTTGCATGATCTTTTTTGAGGGGGCAGTTGATTTACCCTGGTGTACTAAAGGACCTGTGCTTTTCCCCGTCTTGCTGTTGGCTGGGGCACCGCTCTTAGTATTAGTCTTAGTCACTGTCACTACTCTGCCACCCTTGTCCTCTATTTTACTGTCATTTTTGGGATAATCGGCTATTAAGGCCGTAAATTTCTCAATGTTCACTAGCCTGGCTTCCATTTTGATAAGCCGTGCTTCTAAAGGGCACAATAAGGTTCTCAAAAGTGCTCCTATGTCGGCCAGAGTAACATCTTCGCCCGAGGTGTCATGGGGATTAGTAGTGATATGATCTAGAGACACAGCGATATGAGTCTCTGATAGGATTGCCTCAGCTCCCTAAGTAGGTGTAATCCTCGTTATGCTCGGTCCAGGACTATTTATCTTCGGGGTGGGATTTTTCTTTGATGTTTTTGTCTTCCTCCCACCACTTTTCTGGGCCCTATTTTTCACTTTGGGTACTGCTCCCTCCCTTAGCCCCTGCAGTGTAGCTCTATCATTTGTGTTTACCACGACTAAGTCGTGTTTGAGATTGGAAGTTTGGGCTGGCTGGAGTTGGACTATTGGGAGGTTTAACAGACTCAGGTCGTCAAAATCACTTGCTTCCTTAGAACTGGTGTGGGAGCTAGAAATTGACAAGTCTAGATCCCTGTTGTGCTCGCCACTCCAAGTTGCCCCGTTGGTAATGCCAGTTTGCTTAGTGCAAGTGGGTATGTTAGTTGGAGTCTTGGCTTGTGCAAGGGGGCCCAAAGATGACTTTCTTACCCAGTCAATTTCTTGGGAAATGCGCCTCTCAAGTATTGTAATTTCGTCAATCAATAGTGACCCCGCTTTGACAAAATAATTGTCCAAAGTACCTTTATTGGCTCCGGTAGCCGCCTGCGTACTTTTACTCCTTGTTTCCATCGTAGTCATCCTTGGACACGATAAGAAGCAACAAAATCCAGGAAAGGTTGAAAGGGAGGTGGCCCGGTCCGGTCTCTACCGACCTCTAACGGCCTCAAACGGCCCGCCCTTTGCCCGGGCATAGCCCCGGGCTCAGTCCCGCGCGTGTCCCGCGTGCGCGGGGTTATTAGTGCCTTATAAGAGGGGGTTGGGGGAGGGAAGAGCCACCAGGTGCGCTATGATGGCGGAGCGCTGTGCACCCTGGGTCTCGCAGTCCCGTCCCCATCAGCAGCGGTCAATTCCCGATGTGTGTGTGGTCCTCCGTCGTCAGGCACGGCAAACCAGGGAAGGGAAAAGAAACAGGAACCCAGCAACAGCTTCCTCAGTCCAAGGCTGCGAGCGGCTCCCGCGGAGCGGGGGCCGCGAGCCTTATCAGCTGGTCACACTGATTGGGAGCTGGGAGCGGGAAGAGACACCAGGTGCGCTATGATGGCGGAGCGATGTGCACCCTGGGTCTCGCAGTCCCGTCCCCGTCAGCAGCGGTCAATTCCCGATGTGTGTGTGGTCCTCCGTCGTCAGGCACGGCAAACCAGGGAAGGGAAAAGAAACAGGAACCCAGCAACAGCTTCCTCAGTCAAAGGCTGCGAGCGGCGCCCGCGTAGCGGGGGCCGCGAGCCTTATCAGCTGGTCACACTGATTGGGAGCTGGGGGCGGGAAGAGACACCAGGTGCGCTATGATGGCGGAGCGCTGTGCACCCTGGGTCTCGCAGTCCCGTCCCCGTCAGCAGCGGTCAATTCCCGATATGTGTGTGGTCCTCCGTCGTCAGGCACGGCAAACCAGGGAAGGGAAAAGAAACAGGAACCCAGCAACAGCTTCCTCAGTCCAAGGCTGCGAGCTTATTACTTCTAAGCGCTAGAATGCTTTATATTCTTTAAAAATCATAATTCAACTTCTACTTATTGGGTTTTTGTAATTTTGGTCTTGATTTATTTATAAAATTATTGTCAATTTTTCTAAACCTGTGGGAGTCTTTTTGTGGTGTTTTCATTATGTTACTGTGTGAGCGCGTGTGGGCCTGACTGCTCTGTGCTAATCTACCAGGGGGTGAGCACATTTAATCTTTTGATGTGTATCTAGGATACCTTAACTAGCGTGGTGGTTCCTGCTGGACACAGTGTATACCTTTGCCAACCAGAAACTCCATTTCTAACCCTCACTCATTCCACATTCTGGTGCAAGCACACCTCATATCTTCACCATTCTACATTTCACATGCACTGCATCGCTACCCCCACCACTCATTTTTTTTTTTTAAAGACCTTTATTGCACATGTTGCATATAACACAGCACATAGCCTACAACCTCTTTGGGCCGGCTGCAATAAGCGCAAGTTGCACGTATAGTTGGTAGGATAACACACCCGTTGTAGCCGACAACCCTGGGGTCCGGCGGCGTGGTAGGATAAAACATGTGCACATCATACTTTGGGTAGCTCAAGGAATAGTCAGGCCTATGATTTTTATGTTTTTTTATGTGGTAATGAATCTCCGGTGTCGTGGACATGCCATCAGCAGTCCGTGAACATCTATGGTTAGTATCCATGGCAACATTAAACAGTGGGATCAGAAATATAAAAAGCACAGGTCAGTCGCATGTGATACTGCAGTATAACAAGTAGTTAGAGCAATGGTGTGCTGTATCAGGGCAAAGGGGTAGTCACATTTAGTGGCGTTAAGAGGAAGCGACCGTCATAGCCGTGTCCGGCGCGTCTGGTGCCTCAACGCGTGTGCCATTCTCCAACAATGGAAATGTTTCTATGGTGGTCAGAGATAGAATTTGTAGCGTAGGACCATCGGTGTGTGATCGGAGAACGTGTTCCTCAGTCACACCTCTCGGGTTGTTTGTAACGTGCCTCTCGTCATGTGAGTGAGGAGGAATTAGTAAATGTCAGTGGAGATGTAGGTATCAACATCACATGTGCATAATACACAATGTCTAACCAGCTATGAAAAAGGTCCTGTTTTGTAAAATGGAACTAACGTATAAACTGGAAACGTGAACTGTGACAGGGGGAGGTGGGAGGAGAAGGGCTATTAAGGGATAAGGCGCCTGTCTGTGTGGGAACAGGGGGGGAGTTGCAGCAATAGGTAGGATCTGATAATATGAGGTCAGGGCGAGGCGAGAGAGCAGCGGGGGCGCGAAGGGGGGCCACCACAAGGGCGTTTATGCAGCGTCTCTGGGGTGGGACAGTCGTGCCAGCCACACCCAAGGAGCGGGATGGGGTTCCGTCACCTGGGAGATGGAAGGGTTGTGAAACATCATAATTGAGTTTGGTGAGCAGTGTAGCACTAGTGGTTCTGAGCGTAAGGGGCTACAAGTGTGGTATGATACACGTGCACGGGGCGCAATCACTCTACAGTTATGGGAGGTTTGGCATGGGCCATATCGTAGAAGGAAAAAAAGGGGGGGGCAACTGGTACCAGAGTCTTTTCAGTGTCTCATGTCAGTGAGTTGGTTCGGGTGTGGGCTACCTCAGGTGATCCCTCTGTCCAAGCCCGCCTGCTGTAAGGACTTCAGTACGTCATCCCAGAGCTGGGCAATGGGGAATTTCCTAAGTCCCGCTGTTTCCTCCCGGTGCAATACTGTGCTTTCCGCACGCGCCCAGTTGGTAAAAGACGTGTACCAGTGTTGGACATGTGGGGGGGCGCTGGCCTTCCAGTGTTTAGTGAGTAGGCATTTGGCTGTGGTAAGTCCCAGGTCCCAAAACCTGGCCGGTACCTTATTCAGTTTGGTGCGTTTGTAAAGGCCTAGGATTCAGGCTTCCCACGTGCGCGGCACATTTTCGTTAGTGCAGAGCGTTAGCAGCACCACGATCTCGTCCCAGTATGGCTGGATACCTGGGCATAGCCAGAGCATATGTCAGAAGTCTGCCCCAACCAGGGAGCAGCGCTGGCATGCGGTGTCGGTGACTGAAAAATATCTGTTTATTTTGTCGGGTGATAAATAAGCGCGATGTAGTATGTAAAATTGTATGACCTTGAAACGTACCCCCACCACTTATGCATTACCACACCACTCCACTCTTTACAAGTCAAGAAAGTAATAAAACATAACCCAAAGATCCCTACGTTGTAACCCATTATCCTAAAACAAAATCCTTGGACTCTAAGGAACTCTGTAACCTACTTGCCCAGCTCAGTACCTTTAATAAGCTAAGTATAACATTTGCAAGGGCTACATTAGTGATGCTTGAGAGTAGCCAAAAATGGTAGTCCTGGGACACCGAATAACACTCATCAACTTTCAAGTAAAAAAACCACAGCAATATTTGTTCGACAAGCTCTCAGCCTTGTCAACAATTTACTCACTATTTTCGAACTCAGACCTTCTGCAACACCCCATCACCTTATTCAAATTCAAAATCCTTTCATCCTCTACCCTGACTGCACACATAAATACTTCTGCCACTTGTATATGCTCTCTGACTACCGGTCATTTAAATAACAAATAAAAAAAGTCTTGTTTGTTGACTTTCCTTTGCATTTTCTCTTCGTAACTCCAAATTTACCCCTCAGCTCTGCATCACCTGGTGTATTAGTGAGCCCACTCTGCCTGTTGATCAACCACAAAGGTGTTGCTTTTGTTGCTGCCTTGGTGTTCCTTCTCACCAGTAATTGGTTCTGCATTGGGTGTAGTCCTACATGATAACAATATAACTTATAAAACCTTACTCCTGCAAATTCTCAAATTGACGGCTAACTGTATAGGCTTCTTCAGTACTCTGTTGAATTTCTCTAGTTAGCTTCAGGATGGTACCAAACAACACATGTTTGATACCTGTAGTTTTTGAAGAACAGCTGCACCTTAAATAGAGGTCAACTACACCTCATTGTCATACTGAATCTCCTCAGGAATGTCCTAATGACAAAATGTATTTTCTAAGTTTATGAACGCATCTGTACTAATGTTCCCAATTATATACACTTCTGGCCAATTAGTAAAACAACCAATTGCTACTTTTGTAGAAGATTCCTGCTTAGGGAAAACAGGAAAAGCTACCATTCTATGTATTGCTAACTTCCTCTATGGATCTTTAGGTAATTCAACAGAGCATGCACATTACAGTCCTCGGTCATTGTATCACTTCTGCAACACATATCCCAATTCCTCAATCGACGATCAATCATGGTATCAATAGGACTATGATAAATATTCCCTGGCTTTCCTTAAGGTTCATGACACAGATCACTAAAGTCCTTACAACTCCTTTCCAAGGGCTCCAATCATGGTGGTTGAGTTAATTTGCCACTGGTACCCTCATCTCCATTCATCTATGACTTACAAACTAGGAAAAGTACAACCTTTTTCCAGACTTGAATTTCAGGCTAGTTAGGCCCAGTAGTCAAAGGTTTCTAGGGAGTTAGTGTGGGAGACAAGAGCTAATAACTCAAAAGTTAGCAAGTGACATTGTCCAGATCAGTGCTTATCTTTTAGATTAAAGCAAGTGCTATCTTGTCCCAGCAAAGGGAAACATCCATTATAACGCAACTTTTACGACGCACTACCATCACAACGCAACTTTGACAACGCAACATCCATTACAACGCATGTTATTACAACGAATTTATTGGAAATTTTTTTTTTCAATATATTTTTTTATTAATTTAATTTAATTATAGTTAATTTAAATTTTTTTTATTACTTTTAATAATCGAGTAATTTTTTTTAATACTACAGTATTAATCCTTTTTAATGAATAAAATAAAATAAATATTGTATTCGAGTTTATTTTAGAATACCCTAATATTAATTATTTTTGGTGTTTCAGTAATTAAATTTGAAAATTTATTAAACAAAGATTTGTTGTTAAGTTTAATGTATTATTATTATAAAAAATGTTTTACTTTTAATACTTCAGTACTTTTTTTAATACTCTAGTATTAATCCTTTTTAAAGAATAAATAATTTAAATTAAAATAAGTATTGTATTCAAGTTTATTTTAGAATAATAGTCTAGTGTTATTATTTTTAATGAAAAAATTGTTTAAAATAAAATAAATATTGTATTCGAGTTTATTTTAGAATACCCTAATATTAATTATTTTTGGTGTTTCAGTAATTAAATTTTAAATTTTATTAAACAAAGATTTGTTGTTAAGTTTAATGTATTATTATTTCAAAAAAAATTATTACTTTTAATACTCAGGTATTTTTTTAATACTCTAGTATTAATCCTTTTTCATGAATAAATAATTTAAATTTAAATATGTATTGTATTAGAGTTTATTTTAGAATACCCTAATATTAAGTACTTTTGATGTTTCAAAAGTTAATTTTACAAATTTATTAAACAGATAAACTTATATAACAAATATTTAGAAATTAATAATAAAAAATTAGAATAAAAAAACTTAAAGAAAATGTATTTATATGCAAAAAGTGTGTCATAAAAAAAATGTATTAGTAAAATTTAATAAAGTTCACACGCTTTAACATTGAATTCAATGTAAAGGTATGTCCTACTTTTACTTCTATTGCTCTCTATGTGAATCCCGCGGAAAGGAAAGAAGAAGCTTGTTGGTATCTAAGGGGCTTATAAAACATGTAAATGGGATTTTGCTCAAGGTAAGAGTAATATTTAATAATTTTACACATTTTAAAATCATTAGTCAGTCATGGTTATATAAAACTATATTTTGATAAAAAAGTAACACGACACAGTTTTAATAATTTTTAAATACAATATATTATTTCACACTAAAAATAATATTTGACCCACCTGTTTATTACCCCACCATGATTTCAAACTTACCTTACTTTTATATCCAATCAGGATTAAGAACAGTAATTAAAAATTTAAATGTATTACACTGTTAAACTTCTTTATAAAATATATATATTTTTTTTTATTTTTTTTTTTTATTAAAGCAAGACTTTATTAACCTCAGTAGGTCACATTACATTCAAGTGGTTCCAAATGGAAAAGCCAGATACATTAATCATTACAGCGAGAAAAGCAGCAATAAACGGAAAACCAAACTGACCATTTGTTACGCATAGTATTCGATGCATTAAGAACATTCCGAAACCATTTGGTATCACATACAACTTCCGCTTGCATTTTGTATTTTTTGAAATAACAGAACTACGAACTAAACATACGGCTCAACATCTATCAGCACATCCACAATCATGGAATACCGGAGTAAGTGGCTGGTGGCAAACGCCAAGTCCGTGCGCAATCCACCCCACCACCCCGTAGTGTGTCCACCCTCCTACAGTTGCCCGCACCACACTGCAACCTGAGCGGTGCCCCCGCTTATAGCTGGATTCTCACCTCTCAATTAGTCCGTATCAGTGTCATCATCAGAGCTCTCACTATCATCCTCTGGCAACGGATCACAAATGTCCCCTCTGTATGAGTTCCATGGTAACCATATTCCATTCCACTTACGAGGATTATCTCTCATCTTATATACTGCCCTCTCCGTTACCATGAGCGTGTCCATTTTCCTGAGCCACTGGGCCAGCGTGGGGAGCTCAGACGCACCCCAATTTTGTGCAATGTCGCGTTTTGCCACCATGCAGCCTACCGTAACCCACAGTTTGCCATAGTGTGTTAAATCAGTAGGACCCCAGACATTCAACAGACACACCCTGGGATCTTGAGGTATGGTGGAATTCAGTGTTTGTGCGATGGTACGGAGCACCCGCTGCCAATAGCTCAATATGTACGTACAGCCCCAGAGTGTATGCAGGAGTGTGCCCTCCCCCCCACACCCTCGCAGACAGAGCGGGTCATCGGCCCTCTGCAATTTGTGCAATGTCACTCGAGTGTAGTAGATCCTGTGGAGGACCTTCAGCTGTATGAGGCGGAACCTAGCCGAGATTATAAAATATTTTTTAATTAATAATATTATTTTAAAATACAAATAAATTTAAGAAAAATGTATTTATATACAAAAAGTGTGTTATTAAAAAATATCTTAGTAAACTTTAATAAAGTTCCCATGCTTTAACATTGATTTCAATGTAAAGGTATGTCCTACATTTATTTCTATTGCTCTCTATGTGAATCCCGCGGAAAGGAAAGAAGAAGCTTGTTGGTGTCTAAGGGGCTTATAAAACATGGAAACGAGATTTTGCTCAAGGTGAGAGTAATATTTAATAATTTTACACATTTTAAAATCATTAATTAGTCATGGTTATATAAAAATACATTTTGATTAAAAAAGTAACACGACACAGTTTATAACATTTTTGAATAAAATATATTTATTAATAAAGCAAATAATTTTTATTATTTTTCAGACAATTCAAAACATTTATTGAAACTTGTTTTATATTATAATAAATAAATAAGAATATATATTTTACATCCATAATGTAAAAAAAGTAATAGTCCTTTTTCTTTTTTTGCAGCCTTTGATCACGTATACGCGTCAACGTCAAATGCGTAAGCAGCCATATTGAGGAACTTCGCTGGAAAGATCAGAAGCATGGAGACCTGCGCTCAGGTAGGAAAATTATAAAACTTATTTTTAAATCATAAACAATGTTTAGCTAGTTATTTATTGCAAGGAAAGAAAAGGGAGTTTTAGAATGGTAAAATTAAATGTTTCATATTATATTTAGAATGTCTCCGAACACTTTGTTAGTGTATGTCCTCGTCGGGTCACCTGTTTGTTAAACATTATAGCAATGTTTACAGTAAGTAAGTTAAATAACACTAAAATATTGATTTATGTATGTATTTATGTGAAATCGTTAAATATGGAATACATCGGAAGAAAAAGAAGATCGATTTACGAACATGAGTTTTGGTGAGGAGAAAATGCATCGTTTTTTTGGGGGGGGGTTTGGAATCGTGGAATACATCTTTTGGATTGCTTTTTGTTTTTTATTTTTGGATGGATCTTTCTATTTGGAGATGCATTTTGATGGACTGATTATAACGAGTAATTGAAGAAGATGGAATAGAATCCTCTATTTCTTCAAATTTCTGATTTTGAAAGCAGGATGAAGAAGGAATCAATTTTTTGGGGGGATTTGAAGATTGTTTCGAATTGGAGAAGAATTTTTTTTAGACATTTTTAAGGTTGTAAATCGATCATTAAAAAGGAATATTTTATTTTGGAAATGTTTTTTGTATGGCAACGGATTTTAAAAATTGGATTACAAAACAAGCATGGTTTTCCGTTGGTTTAAAGAAGAAAAAGATTGAAAAAAGAAGACTCCAAAGGTAAGGTGACCCGACTTTAAATTTAGTTAAAAAATGTTTTGGAAAATGCCAATTGTAATTAGATAATGTAATTTAGGGCAAAACAGGAAAGTAATACTGTATGGGGAGTTAGTAGTGTAGTATGTGTGCAACATTATCTAGGTAGTCAGAAGCCACACACAACGAAAACTGTTGGAAGATAGCCAATAGTCGTTCAGACATTTCCTTAGATCTTTTAGAGATGCGTGGGTTCAGACTACCTGTTAATGCTTGTGACATTCTCATTTCTTGAAAACTTTGCTCCTTCCTCAAAGTTTCCAAGAAACGATAGAAATTAGGGTGAGGTTTTCCAATTGTGTGGCTGAAGGAGTTGTGCCATCCCTCTATGGCATTGTTTGTCTTTGCCTCTCCTTCTAAGCAGGTCGTGTAGCAGTTCCACCACTCCACATGGAAACGTGGCTTCCTCCTGCGACCCGACCTGCTTAGATGTCCAATCCATGTGTCTTCGAAATAATTTAACAGAGGTGCCAATTTTTCTTCATTGGTAGTAAAAAAGTCAGATTCAGTAATTGCAGTGTAGTACTCGTCTACACTTTCAGGAGGTACAAAGCAAAGCGCTGTTAGTTTTTTTAGTTCAAATTGCAGTTTGCTGTCTGATATGTAATCCGCAACTAGGGATGTTTTTTGTATCTTACACCAAAATGCCTGGGAAAAATGGAAAAAACATCCCTGAAATGTGGGTATCCGTGTACGTTTTGGTTATAACATTAATCATTGCGAATTCAAAATCAATAATTATCTTCCCAGGACTTTTGTTGGATGTTTTTGATTTAACCACTTTTAAAAGTTCAGTGTACGTTGTGGATTGTTTATCAGGCAGCAAACTGTATACTAGGGGGACTACTGTTTGGTTAATTTTAGCATGGATAGTGTATATTTGGGTGAAAGGATGGGGCGTACTTTTAAACGTACCATCCATCATCCAAATATCACTACTTTCTAACTTTGCAAGGTTACGGGGTGTGCTAAAGATAATTATTCTTTTCAGAGGGTTTTGGTTGTCATGCATGATAAATGGTTCATTAGACATAGTAAGAGAGAGTTCAGGAGGAATGACAATGTCAGAGAATGTGTGTGGAGTGAGTGTTTGTGGGTTACTTGCCTGTTTTTGACGTTGAATAATTTGTCTGAGATTTGGAATTATGGGCATACTGCTAGCAATGTGGTCAGGGACATGTTGTGCTACCTCCCTTAAAATTGAACCAGTGGAGTCATTGGAGGTGCTTGCAATATCTTTCATTTCGTTGATGGTTTCTCTCACTTCAATCTCCATTGCTGAAGCAGAGTGGTTATGCTCAGATGTTTTCACAACTGTGTCACCGAGAGTAACCGCTCTGCCTAAGCAATGGGATGAGTGATATTGCACGCACCTCTAATGTCTCCTTGGTTCGGAAATTCTTTCCTTGCAATAAATGTAGCCATTTCTAGCTTAGCAGACGGTTTCCTTTGCTGCTTTTAATATATTTTGCTGCTTTGTCACTGGACGTGTTCTGAAATGATAAAAAAAAATTGTTCAAATCATATTGTTTTTTAAATAAAAATTAAAATGTCATATTCTGTACACATTTCTAATACTGTACCTTCCTGGAGTAAGAATAGTATATTACACCCTTACACTATCCATCATTTTCCCTACTGTTGCACCTTCCTGGAGTTAGAATAGTAAATTACACTCTTACACTGTCCTTCACTTTCCCTACTGTTGCACCCTCTAGGAGTTAGAATAGTAAATTACACAGTTACACTATCCATCACTTTCCCTACTGTTGCACCTTCCCGGAGTTAGAATAGTAAATTACACCCTTACACTATCCATTAGTTTCCGTACTGTTGCACCTTCCTGGAGTAAGAATAGTAAATTACACCCTTACACTATCCATCATTTTCCCTACTGCTGCACCTTACTGGAGTTGGAATATTAAATTACACCCTTACACTATCCTTCACTTTCCCTACTGTTGCACCTTCCTGGAGTAAGAATAGTAAATTACACCCTTACACTATCCATCACTTTCCCTACTGCTGCACCTTCCTAGAGTTAGAATAATAAATTACACCCTTACACTATCCATCACTTTCCCTACTGTTGCACCTTCCTGGAGTTAGAATAGTAATTTACACTCTTACACTATCCATCATTTTTCCTACTGCTGCACCTTACTGGAGTTGGAATATTAAATTACACCCTTACACTATCCTTCACTTTCCCTACTGTTGCACCTTCCTAGAGTAAGAATAGTAAATTACACCCTTACACTATCCATCACTTTCCCTACTGCTGCACCTTCCTGGAGTTAGAATAGTAAATTACACCCTTACACTATCCATCAGTTTGACTACTGTTGCACCTTCCTGGAGCTAGAATAGTAAATTGGTGCCTGCAAGGGTAGGAGGTAGACGCTGTGATAAAGGGCTGCGCGATTTTGCGCTAACGCGCTTATTTTTAAAAGTAGCATAACGTTTCATTTTTTGTGTGTATAATTTGTGATTTTATAACAAATACTTCCCATTTGCCTTAGCGCTTGTTCTGGCCCCTCACCTGCATTTAAAACATTATTTTGCACCGCCGTTTGGTGGGCCCGGTTCTGGGGTGGTGAGGGAGCGCCATGTTGGTGTAGCCTGCGAAGCCTGACGCCGCCATCTTGGTGCGGGTCGTGGCGCCTGGGTTGCTCTACTTCCGCCGGCCTACTTAAGGCGGAACCTTCGGACGATCCTTCTTGGCAAATTGGTGCCTGCAAGGGTAGGAGGTAGACGCTGTGATAAAGGGCTGCGCGATTTTGCGCTAACGCGCTTATTTTTAAAAGTAGCATAACGTTTCATTTTTTGTGTGTATAATTTGTGATTTTATAACAAATACTTCCCATTTGCCTTAGCGCTTGTTCTGGCCCCTCACCTGCATTTAAAACATTATTTTGCACCGCCGTTTGGTGGGCCCGGTTCTGGGGTGGTGAGGGAGCGCCATGTTGGTGTAGCCTGCGAAGCCTGACGCCGCCATCTTGGTGCGGGTCGTGGCGCCTGGGTTGCTCTACTTCCGCCGGCCTACTTAAAGCTCCACCTTATTCAACGCGCAGCGGTGACGCGCAAGGTGGCGCCTTCCCTGCGCCTGAGTCGTGCCAGAGTCCTGCCCGTCTGCGCCCGTCAGCGTTCCGGCAGCAGACGGTGCAGGACGGCTGGCAGGCTCTTTTTAAGTTGCTGGTTCGGTACGTTTTAAACTCTTATTATGTGCTATTTTTATTCTTCAGAGACTCTTTCTGATCTCCGTCCGCCGCTAGGGCGCTGCCACTCGGTCTTTCCGGGACATCGGACCTTAAGGAAAGGGTGTCAGGTTTGTGGTTGGCGAGCCCCTCCATGTAATAGACCAAAACATATTTCTTCGGAAACTACTATTACTTGCTTACTCCTTAATACACGTTCATTAGGCTGTCATGCCTTAGATATATGGAATTTACTTGATAACTCCGACATATCTTGTCTTTTTCTCACGGAGACATGGTTGAGTGATACCTCGGCCCCAGACTTAGCCAACGCCATCCCACCTAATTATTCCATCTTTAGGAGAGATAGAACATCTGGGCGTGGGGGCGGTGTAGCAATTATAGTCAACAATAAGCTGCACTGCACCACTTTTACGGTAGATAACATCCAGAACACCGAGGCGCTGGGCTTCACTCTCCATTTGTCTCCTCATTATGCTTGTACTGGTATTTTGGTATATCGTGCCCCTGGTCCTTTAGGCTCTTTTCTGGACGAGCTACAGGTTGCTCTTTCAGTTCCATGTCTCAAATCTAAACATTGTTTATTTTTGGGTGATTTGAATATACATATGGACGAGGCTGTAAACCCCGACACGATGAAACTTCTGGAGGTTACGGCTACATTAGGACTTACTCCTTTCATTCATGATCCCACTCACAATAAGGGTCATACTTTGGACCAAGTATTTTCCACTGTTTTGATCAATGTACTCGCTCCCCAACCCGTATTATGGTCAGACCATTCCCTAATCACTTTTAGTCTTTCAAGTGTCTCTTCTTCCAGATTGAACCCCGTTAGTTCTGCCAAACGTTTGTTTAGGCCGTTTCATCTGCTAACTAGTGATACGTTACTCCAGGTTTTGGCTCGCTCACCTTGCACTTTGTCCGGTGAGGTGGAAGTTGACCTACCCCGTTATACGGAGTGGCTCACGGCCATACTGGCGGATCTCGTGCCTGAGAAAGTTGTCAAACCTGGAATGAAACGTTCTTCTGCTCCTTGGTTTTCATCTAAGCTTAGAGAATTACGTCAAAATTGCAAGAGAGCCGAAAGAACTTGGAGGAAAGACTATAACCCTCGTGAGAGAGAAAAATTTAAAGATCTGACCAAATCCTATCATAGGATGATCTGGAGTGAAAAAAAATCCTTTCTTGAACGGCGGATAGATGAATCGGATAATTCCTGTAAGGAAATTTTTAAAATTGTTAGAGACTTCACTTCCCCATCCTTAGCCACTTCTGTGCAGTGTCATTCAGAATCTTGGCTGAATGAACTTGCACATTATTTTGTTGAGAAAATAACCACTATTCAAGCCGACCTTGCCATTCACTCCATTCAGCCTCGGGCTGTGGATCCTGATGCTATTTCTCTTGCTATTCCCACTCTTTGGGAATTTCCGCAGCTAAGCCTTACTGCTTCATTGGATCATTTGACAAGCTTGAAATCGGGCTCTCCCCTTGATCCTTGCCCGGTCTCGTGTCTTAACAAAATAGCCTCTGTGCTAAATAGTCCCATTAATTCCATTCTAAATTCCTCATTGTCTTCTGGCATTGTGCCACAGGCCTGGAAGAGCGCCTGTATTATTCCTTTAATAAAAAAACCAACTTTGGATCCCATCATACATGCCAACTATAGGCCTATTTCCCTGCTCCCTGCTTTGGCAAAGGTGGCGGAAAGACATGTGCACCGATCCATCTCCGATTTTATCGAGACTAACAACTTATTGCACAGTACTCAATCTGGGTTTCGTGCGAATTATAGCACAGAGACCACATTACTGGAAGTCACCACCGCCATTAGGGAGGTTTTAGACTCAGGAGGAAAGGCCATGTTGGTTATGTTAGACTTGTCGGCGGCGTTCGACACCGTTCCCCATGACACTCTCCTAATTCGACTCTGGGATTGTGGTCTAAGGGGGACGGTGTGGAAATGGCTTAAATCATTTCTAGCCAACCGTCGACAAACGATCTGGGCGCCACCTCACTCCGCAGCTATGTCAGCCCTGGAAGTGGGGGTCCCTCAGGGGTCTATTCTTAGCCCCCTGCTTTTTAACATCTTTATGGCCCCCCTTGCAGAGGTTGCGGAGTTGTTTGGCGCCCAGATCGTGTCTTATGCTGATGACACCCAGCTCTTGTTCACTCAGAATAAGAACGAGGTGTTTGATGGGACCCGCATCAGAGGCTGCTTAGAAGCAGTCTTTGATTGGTTCAGGAGGCATGGCCTGAAATGCAACTCCGATAAATCGGAGCTGCTTTTTTTCGGGTGTGTCTCCGAACCAAACTGGAAGAACTGGTGGCCTCAGGATCTTTTTCCCCCTGCCAATGCCAGTACCAAGGCTAAAAACCTTGGTATTATTGTTGACAATGAGTTGACTTTTGGACCTCAAATAGCCTGTCTTGCAGGGAAGTGCTTTGGTATCCTACGGATGCTCAGGAAATTCCTCCCTTTGATTTCTGTGAATCATCGAAGGGTTATTGTCCAGGCATTGGTAGGGTCGCGCCTGGACTATGTTAATGTCCTTTATTTAGGTCTTCCTAAGTATCTTGTAAGAAGACTCCAGGTTGTGCAAAACTCAGCTGCTCGGGCCATTTATGGTCTACCTAGACGAGCTAGTGCTTCCAATTTGCTGAAGGAATTGCATTGGCTTCCTATAGCCAAAAGGGTGCTGTTCAAAAGCCTGACGCTTACCTATAAGGCCCTCCATGATTTGGGCCCTAGGTATATTAGAAAGCGCCTTGCTTTGTACCAACCGAGCAGAGCTCTTCGCTCCGCCTCCTTGTCTACAATGCGCGTTCCATCCATCAAACGAGCCAGACAAGGGGGGCGTTCGTTTCATTACCTGGCCCCACGTGCTTGGAATGAACTTCCAATTGCTCTTAGACAGGCCCCTAGTCTGTTGTCTTTTAGAAAGGCATTAAAAACATGGCTTTTTATTTAGGAATTGTGTTGTCTTTTATTCTCAGTTATGTTTCCTTTCCATTAAAGGTCCTCTTCGCCAAAGCGCCGGGACACTCCATTGTGAGTAGCCGTTGCGCTATAGAAGAGCCAATTAACATAACATAACATAACACCCTTACACTATCTTTCACTTTCCCTACTGTTGCACCTTACTGGAGTTGGAATATTAAATTACACCCTTACACTATCCTTCACTTTCCCTACTGTTGCACCTTCCTGGAGTTAGAATAGTAAATTACACCCTTACACTATCTATCACTTTCCCTACTGCTGCACCTTCCTGGAGTTGGAATAGTAAGTTACACCCTTACACTATCCATCACTTTCCCTACTGCTGCACCTTACTGGAGTTAGAATAGTAAATTACACCTTTACACTATCCTTCACTTTCCCTACTGTTGCACCTTCCTGGAGTAAGAATAGTAAATTACACCCTTACACTATCCATCATTTTCCCTACTGCTGCAATTTACTGGAGTTGGAATATTAAATTACACCCTTACACTATCCTTCACTTTCCCTACTGTTGCACCTTCCTGGAGTTAGAATAGTAAATTACACCCTTACACTATCCATCACTTTCCCTACTGCTGCACCTTCCTGGAGTTAGAATAGTAAATTACACCCTTACACTATCCATCACTTCCCCTACTGTTGCACCTTCCTGGAGTTAGAATAGTACATTACACCCTTACACTATCCAGCATTTTTCCTACTGCTGCACCTTACTGGAGTTGGAATATTAAATTACACCCTTACACTATCCTTCACTTTCCCTACTGTTGCACCTTCCTGGAGTTAGAATAGTAAATTACACCCTTACACTATCCATCACTTTCCCTACTGCTGCACCTTCCTGGATTTAGAATAGTAAATTACACCCTTACACTATCCATCAGATGTTTGACTACTGTTGCACCTTCCTGGAGTTAGAATAGTAAATTACACCCTTACACTATCCTTCATTTTTCCCTACTGTTGCACCTTCCTGGAGTTAGAATAGTAAATTACACCCTTACACTATCCATCACTTTCCCTACTACTGCACCTTACTGGAGTTAGAATAGTAAATTACACTATCCTTACACTATCCCTACTGTTGCACCTTCCTGGAGTTAGAATAGTAAATTACACCCTTACACTATCCATCACTTTCCCTACTGCTGCACCTTCTTGGAGTTAGAATAGTAAATTACACCCTTACACTATTCTTCACTTTCCCTACTGCTGCACCTTCCTGGAGTTGGAATAGTAAATTACATCCTTACACTATCCATCACTTTCACCACTGCTGCACCTTCCTGGAGTTGGAATATATTCACTTACACTGCTGTTGTAGTTGACTGCATTTTTATTACTTTCATTTTCACATATTACTTTACATGATATATTTTTACCTTATGTTTTTCTTTCGGTTTGCTCTGTGGTATATGATGTTTTTCGTTTGATGTTCTTTGCTGTTTTTGGCTTTTCAAATGTTGGTCTGTATGAGATGAAAAACAAAAAATAATTTATTATTCTGCTTTTTTTTAAAACATTTTTTAATTGATGTCTTCATAAAACTGTTTCTTAAAGTTACTTCATGTTCTTCTTCTTCATTATTAGACTTTTCGGTTTTCTTAACGTATACTTCCATTGTTTTCTTTCTAACTTTATTTGGCATTTTTTAGAAAAATTTGCATTTGTTTGGTTACAGATGTGTACGGTTTACTTGGTTTTTACAAATACTGATTATTATTTACCTTTGGAAATGATTTTCTGCTTCGATGTGTTTGGCTGCTGGTTAGATTTCAGTGGATGTTTTCATGGGTTCTATATGTTGGCCTGTGATTTACAGTCTGGAAAACAAAAAGTAGTGAACATTTGTTAAAGTTTTTAATTCTTTTTGCATGTTTTGATACTGTTTGTGGGTTTAAAAACGGTTCCTTGAAATAAGGTTACTTTTCCATTTAAAATTTTAATTACCTTAGCTTTATCTCTTGTTTGATCTTCGCTTTTTTTCAGTTACTTGACGCTTGATTTCTGATGGTTTAGTTGTTTGGTTCTTTATTTGTGATACAACTTTTATCTGTAGAGGTTTTGAAAGAAAATTTTCATGTTATTTACTATTTCAAAAAACCCTATTATTTATTTGGGGAATAAAGTTGCTGTTAATTTCATAACTTTGAAGTTTTTTACCCTGTGTTTCTTAAAAAGAAAAATATGTCGTCAAATTTATTTTATTTACAAAGATGGCTTTGCACTTTTGAAAGTTAAGCAAGACTATCACTTTTTAAAAACATAAAAGTAATTGTACTTTGTTTAATTTACCTTATGTTATTTGGTTATTTATTCTGCTGGTCGTTCTTTCGAAATGTTGTAATGGTATGATGTTTTCAAATATTTAGTATGCTGAAAAAATAATATTAAAAATATGTTTACCTTACTGCTTTCATTTATTTAAATATTATTCATTACACCCTCTTTTTCAATGATAGACTTTAAATTTGCATTGTAAAAATTTGAGAGAACACGTTATTAAATGTACATGTTATACATGATTTTATTTAATTAAAACATATGTGTCTTAAAATCTTACTTACATATTTTTGCACTCTTAAAATACTTGAAACGTTTTTCATAAGTGATGAAAATTTAGGTTGCAAACTGAAATATAATAATGTTTGGCAAAAGTTACTAAATGATTTGTTTGTTTCTTTAAAAGCTATATTAACATTTTCTTTAATTTAAACTTACTTGTTTTTATGTTAGGTCTTGTGTCTGTTTGGCATCAGTACTCAAGAAGCAAAAGAGGTCAGAGGGTTAATCGGTAGCGACTGCTCTCTCTGGTAGTAGAATAACTACTGAGTTCAAAATGGTGTCTTACTGCTATTTATAGTATTTTGTGAATTTCATCTTAATTTTGAGTAAAAGTATCGTTTGAATGTGTTTTTTTAATCGTTTTATTTGCTGTGAAAACATGTAATTTAAATTACGTCTTTGAATGTGTGTGTTTTTCGTAACTAAGAATTGCGTTTCGCCCTCCATTTTTTTCTGTGTTCCTTGGTGTTTGTTTCAATGAAAGAGTTGTTGGACTCAGTTTTGCATTTGTTTCTAAAATGGCGTGTCTGTGCTTGTTTCGCAGTTTCATTAATAATACTTACGTTACCGCATTTATTACAATTTCATCTTTTATAATTTTATGCTTAAAATCTTTTCAAGTGCTTTTTCTGTTACTTTTTACTACGTTTATTTATTATGCGAGTACTTATTTTAATACCCGAGTATTTATATTAATACTCGAGTAATAATTTTGATAAATAACATGCTAAATCTTTACTTTTACGTTTAGTTTTTTTCTACATTTTTAATACACTTCCCCACCCAAAACCCCTTTTTTCCCTGCATCCCGTGCCAGGAGTTATTTTACTTTTTTATATAAATATATAGGGAATTCGTAATATATGCGTTGTGATGGTATGTGTTGTATTTGTTTTTGTTGTAATAGCACTTTTCCATTACTAATATTATAATGCGTTGTAATGGTATTCGTTGTAAAAACATGCGTTGTAATGGTACTTGCGTTGTAAAAATTGCGTTGTAAAAGCATGCGTTGTATCATCATACACCCCCCAGCAAAACATAATACTTCACAGTTCAAAAGAATGCAATTGCGTGGTTTTAACCTAAGTTACATTTCTTAGGTGCTACATTCCCCCCACTCGTTTCACTCTCTCTGCTATAGACAAAATCCCATGACTAGAGTCTCCAGTATTCCATGAGCCTAGGCAATGAGTAGGCATAGGTTATGTTATGTTATGTTAAAATGTATTTATTAAGCTCACGTACGCCCGTAGGCTTCATGGCGCTATCGGAAGAGAACATAACACAAAAATAATACTCTAGAAGTAAGCCTGTTTAAAAAGTCAGGTCTTAAGAGAGTGTCTGAAGGTAAGGAGATCTGGGCTCTGCCTAACAGACAGTGGTAGTGAATTCCAAAAGGTGGCTGCAAGATGGTCGAAGCAGCTACCACCCCAGTGTTTTTTCTTAAAAGTCGGAACAACTAAAAGAGATTTGTGCGCAGAACGAAGATTTAGTGAGGGATTATACCTAGAGACGAGTTTCTTAATACATTTTGGGCCTGTGTTCTGTAAAGCTTTAAAGGTGATGCATCCAGTTTTAAACGCAACCCTTTGCATTACAGGTAGCCAATGTAATCTTTCCAGACCAGGTCTAATAGGCTGCCATTTAGGTTGTTTACAAATCAGCCTAGCTGCTTGGTTTTGAACAAGTTGAAGTCTTTTCAACTGGCCTGCTGGAAGTCCCAAATAGAGACTGTTGGAAAAGTCCAATCGGGAAAGAACAAGGGCAATAATTACCTGAATAAGCGCAGATTGCGTCAAGAACTGGGCTATTTTCTTTAATTTCTTAAGTTGAAAGAAACTAGCAGAGACTACTGCTCCAACTTGTCCTTTTAACGAAAGATCTGCACAAAGCGTGACCCCCAAACTTTTTACAGAGAGGGATTTAGTAGGTGGGACCCCCATATCAGCTGGCCAGAAACATGGGCCCCAACTTAATTCGCTTTTCCCAGGCAAGATCAACTCTGTCTTGCCTGCGTTAAGTTTTAGATGGTTAAAGTTCATCCACCTGTATGTGTGTCATAGTATTCTGGAATTCTGTCACAGAATCTGCAGTATTAAGGGGGAAGACAAGTTGGAGATCATCCGCATAGTTATAAATAACAACTTTAGAGTTCCTTAAAGAATATAATAATGGGCGAAGGTAAAGATTAAATAATAAAGGTGATAATGAGGATCCTAGGTGCGGTTTACTTCTGATCAATTGCATAACTGGGTTCAAAATCTTCCATTCTTTGCATTAACTCAGGCAAAATGTCTCATGTCCAATCAGCATATCCTCTGCATGATTTAGTAACTTGTTTGGTTGCAGACTGGGCAACACTTTTAACTGCTAGCTGGCATTGTATTTCTAGCAATGTGACGGGTGAGATTCATGTACCCAACCTTGCATCAAAAAAGGCTTTAACATTTTTTGGCACCACGGTTATGGCCTTATATTGGAACTAGGACCTGACCGTGAGCATGGCAGACCTGTGCATTGGCAATCTTCTCCAGAAATGGTAGCCTCCCCAGTCAGGTGCAGACAGGTTTTCAGGTTTAGCAGTTTACGCCTCTTGACTGCCTCATCTAGGATGGCATGTCCTTAGCAGTTGCAGCATCCAGGCTTTCCACTTCGGGGGCGACATAGCTCTTCTTCCTGACACAGGCAACACTAGTCTTTCGTGCTCACTGCAGATTGCCAGACAATTTGGTTTCTGGCTCTTCCTCTGACACAGCTTTGTACAAAGTGATGCCAATCCAAGCAGGTTACTACTCCTCACCAAACGCAGGATTGCAATGTGCTGGGGTGGCACCATGCCGCCCAAACTGAAAGACTTGATAAGGGACATTGTTTATTGTCATCAACAGTTATCAAGCTATTGGGAGTTAATGCCTCCGAGATCTCGACCTCGGGATATTTAGGATCCTTTTCTTAGTTATATGCGCTAGCAAGACACGACCCCCGATTCACAAAACAATTCCTAGCTATGTGCTCATGAAAAATGTTTTGTGTCACTGCACCCATGATTTATGATGTTGTATAAGCATGTAATGCCAGGTGTGAAATGTCATTACTATATACTCACCGAACAATAATGTATGTAAACGCCAACTATATAAATAAAGTTAAAAAAAATAAAAAATCACAGCAGGTTGCAATGGGGCTGGTTCCAAAGAGGTGTACCAAAAGTATGGCCACAAGGAAGTGTGAGATCTCTGCACTTGGCTGTCATCAGCCTTCCTGAAGCACCAATCACAGACATACAAAAGTGCTGGCACTGCCTACAAACTTCTTCACCTTGAGCAATAGAGACTGCGGTCCCATTCCTCACCCCCAACATCTATCAAATGGCAGTGCACAGGAAGAACTAATCTGCAGTTGTTTGCTAACAAGGCCTGCATTGAATTCCTAAGCGAAGCCCTATCTATATCCTCTTCACTTCAATGTCTAGGCTTTCAACCACAGGAATGCAGGCAACACCCTTCCACTTTCTGAAGAAGCTGTACTCCTCCTCCATTTGTGCCTTGATAGATCAGGAGCATCCAAAATGGTTTGCCCTGGTAACATAGTGCTGACTCTTAACAAACATGCTGCTGCACAAACATGCACTCTACATTCATACATGATGTCAGCGCAAGGTTCTGGGGATTCACAGCTAAATTTCACACCAGAAGGGTCAGTAGATGGCACTTTTGGATACAGTGAAAAGGGTCTAGCCACACTAAAGATTCATAAATATGGTATCCAGGAACCACCCCTTTATGTGTCTCACCACAGGCATAGGACAAAAGTCTGTACACACTATGAGGACATGCTTGGTGTGCCACTACAGATCACAGAACAGGTTCTGAACCTCAGATTACCATGATTACTAAGAACAGGCCTCAGCCTCTGTGCACACTCTAGATAAGCATGATCCTATCGCCATACAAAAAGTCAGACTACCAGTTCCCATGCAGTCAGACCCACAGGACAGGAGTGCATGGCCTTTTCTTTTCATGTAACATAATTTTATTCCTAATTTTACTATTGGCCTGACAATTGTCTTCCTAATATCTTTCCTCAGACTGTCCTCTAACCAATTAACTTCTAACATCACCCAGCGTCTGCAACCCACAGATCGATCCATTCACTCTCTGCTGGCATCTTTGGGCCCATATTCTTCACTCCATCAAATGCATCCTCATATGTGACAGCAGCTTTACACTCTTCTTCAGTAAACTACTCATTGGATGCTTCCAAACTTAATGGTTAGCTTGATAACTCAACAACTTGCCCATTCAGTTTTCTAGGCATGTGATCAATACTATAGTAAAAATGTGTGCAAATTTGAAGCTAACTGGACAGACCGATCTGTTAACGTACCCCCCACTTCTTGGTGGTAATTTGTTTGCAAGCAGTTTATAATCTGTTTTTAGGTTCCCATAAGATAAGTGCAATATACCAGTCAGCTCCCCAGGTACTGGCCAAAAGATCCTGCTCAGACACATAATAATTCCTTTCAGCAAAATCCATGACACAGGAGACATAACATACCATCCAGTAAACTCTGCATCCTTCTGCATTAAGGTTACCCCACTCCATATCCACTTGCATCTACGGTGGTCACACTTTTGTTTTCTTCAAAGAGAAAGTGCTTCAAATAAGGAGCACAAACAATGCATTTCTTGATCATACTTAAACATTCCTCTTGCTTTTGATCCTTGCTTTTGATCCTAATATTAACTTGTATTTTTCCTTAACAATCTGTGTAGAGGTTCCATTTTAGATACGTAGGGTAAATTCACAATTGTGAATATACTTGTATATTTACTACTACACTTAGGTATAACTTTAAACTTTTTGGATATTACCTATTTTATGAGTTTCGAGTTACACCTAGGTGTAGAATTAAACTGCTCCACTGCCTGAAATCAGGGGATGGAGCCTCCTATATCAGGATGTACAAGTGTAAAGTAACTTCTAGTACTATTGCACATGTAGGTGGAGATCTCCCTATGGGAAGGTGTAGGAGAAATTGTTTTACTTTATTGTTCTTTGAAGAAATTAAACAAATATATTTTAAGGTTTAATATGAATGTAAATAAATATAAAATATGTATTATTAGCCCAACCCAGTACAAAAAAAAGTTACAGAGCATTAGCTCATCAATTAAGTGTGTATTAAATAACTCATGCATTTAAATATATTAGCTTATTTATACATAATCGTTAAACATTTTAAACACATCCCACCTTCACAACCTTTTTTCATTTAATGTCGTAACTTTTGTTCAAAGTTATCTTCAATTAATTGAATTTAAATAGATTTTTTATCAAAGGTTTTTTAATTTTCCAATTATGCTTAGCATTCAAATTTAAAATAAGTAATAATTATATATACTTTTTACATAAAAATATGTATAATTTAAATGTCGAAATATTTTCATTCATTAAATTTTTGTTCACGTGGGGTGTAATTTTATTTTAATGTCCCATTGCTTTCCATGAGAATGTGTTTCAATACCAGTGAGAGGCCATTGGTGGTGATTGATTTACTCCAAGGCTGGGCTGAAGTACATTTACACCTGTTGTAGTTACCTTGGAAGTGTAATTTGTGGCTAGGAATGGTCTTATTCTTTTGTATGTTTGTGTGCACATTAGCATGTCCCATTCTAAACTTCTTCTTAAATGTAACATAACCACCTCCCAATTGGTAGTAAGCATTCCCTATCTTCCAGTGTTTCTCCCTTCTCCCTCCCACAGTTTTGACAAAAACATATACCTACATGTGCAGAGAATTCCCCAACCTTGGCGTAGAGCTCCGCACAGAAACGTTAGGAGAGACAGAGGTCTCAAGCCAAAGGTTTGTGAATTGGATTTTGTAGTATTCGAGTAGTACTGCTGTACAGACTTGGGCCCATTGTTCTCAATGAACTCTGCACAAAATGAGTGAGCCCTAAAAACGATAACAAGTGCTCCTTAGACTTTGGTTTTGGTGTTTTACTAATGGGCATAATATGATTTTCTTTAGGTTGAAAGTTAGCATCATGCTCTGTTTTTTCCGTGCCAATCACCACAATGTCCTCTTGAAAGGCCTATGCTGCCTTCAGCCCCCACTAGGACAAATGAAACACAGCAGCAACACTGGTAATGTGTCGCACAGTGGGGATTCCCTTGAGGCTACAGACCGCAACGTTAATACAAAGTCTTTTGCGATGTGATGGGAAAGTCCACGCAGCAGAGACAATGCGGCGGTTCTGCTTGGGGTTGCATCATGCAGCAAAGGAGAGGCGTCAGTTCTGCTGGGTCCACAGTGGGGCTGGCAGAGCCTCCCCTTCGGCTCGTGAACCCGCCGTGAGGTACCGACGGACAGAGCGGGGCCTTATCTTTCCGAGCAGTTGCCGGGTGAGGTGAGGCTTACTTCCCACATATTGATGGGGAAGACCAATCGCATCCACTGAGCAACTCGAGAAGATGCGGTAGGATGGTCGTGTTCGACCACTCTTAGTTTACCTATAATTTGGTTTTTTCGATCTAATTTCTCACTTTTTCATTTCTACACATTTGGTAGTGTAATCTGCAGTAGCATTTTGAAAGCTTGGCCCTGATGAATGCCAGTGAATTTACACAGTACGGCAGAAACATGTTGGCCTTATTATTATTTTTGTTTTCTACCAAGCAAGCTGGACAGTGATTATTTTACACTGTCATTACACTATTTTTAATCTGACGTCCAGGCAAGCACTAATAAAGGTCTTTGTTTGCCTTGATAGCCATTTTAGCCACTGCACTATTTGTATATTTTTTGCACTGCACCTATCAGTACCACCTTGCATTAGCATTTGCGGTATCCAGACCATGACTCAGTCATGCATTGCCAATATACACCTGGGCGTTTGCAGACTAACCATGGCCTGAGTGTCCTACATGATGAGGCTCTGCCATTTGGGTGGTCTGATAGGACTTAAACCAGCAATTGTTGATAGTCAATGTGTCCTTTGATCTATCTGGTTGTTGTGTGTATTTTTCTGTGTTTTCCAGCGCGATTTCTGAGCACCTCGGCGTTACCCGACTGACAGGTACTTTTGTTCTTTGGGCTGGCAGAGCACCTTCAGTTCCCCTTCCAATGGTCCAGGACTGGGGTGGTAACACTTGGCAGGGTAGGACTGGGAGTTGCAGAGTCTAGGTGTTGGTTACAGGAGACTAGCTCTTGGAGTCACTATGGTGGTTCTGGGTACAGGTATGCAGGTCTAATCCTTCTCACCCAGAAAAGAGAGCAGCAGGTCAGTATTACTTCAAATACAGAGTACCCTACCCCATGGGCTGTTCAGGGCCTAAGTTTAGGGCCTATCCTAGAGGTGACTTATATGTATTAAAAGGAAAGGTTTAGGTCTGGCAAAAGGTTTATTTTGCCAGATCGAAATGGCAGTTTAAAACTGCCCACACAGGCTGCAATGATAGGCCCAAGACATGTTCTGAGGCCTACTTAAGGGAGCGGCACAATAAGTGCTGAAGGCCCACTAGTAGCATTTAATTTACAGCACCTGTCTACATGCAGTGCCACTTTACTACGGTCTTACAAGTAAATTAAATAGGCCAGTTGGGTGTATGCCAATTTTACAATGTTTAAAGGAAAGAGCACAATCAATTTAGCACGGATTAGCAGTGGTAAAGTATGCAGAGTCCTAAAGACCCACAAAAACAGGTCCAGAAAACAGGAGAGTTAAGGCAAAAATGTTTGGGGATGATCCTGCAGAAAGGGCCAAGTGCACACAACCCCCCACCCCCCAGCCAAAATCCAGGGTAGACTAATCAGTAACTTGATGGGCTTCCCTGCTTAAGCGGTAGAACATGGGTAAAGGCCCTGTCATGCAGGGGCACTTGTCAGTTCTACATCTTCTGAACTCAGTTGGATCCCTCTTTTACACTTCAGAGATTCCAGGACCTTGGGGTGGAAAAGTCCGGCCCCTGAGCCTGGGTTACCCTATACACCTGGCCAGCGAATTGCTCTGGAAAAACTATCCTTTCCACTATCATGGTCTGGCTAGCCTACGTGTCGCTCAGAGCAGTGACAGAGATCCCATTCACTTTCACCTGGTGGAAGTGACGACTCCCACTCTCAAGGATCACAAGCTTACCCTCTGATTCTATCTCCCTGCTGAGAGAGGTGGTTTCTTTGGACAGACAGTCCCCCTACTTTTCTCCTAACTGGGTGCACTGAAAGCAACGTGTAGGAAATAGGGTGCCTACGGCCACAAGCCACCCAAACCACCTCCTGTTGCTCAGGAGGGACTTGGAATCCTTTCCCTCACCTTACTCTGGGACTTGTCTGGGCCATCTTCTACTTCCCCCCATGCTCTGCTGGGAGTGGCCTGAACCGCCCTTCTTGTGGTCGATCCAAAGTACTTTCTTGGACTACCTGGTACTGACCCCAAGGGCCCGCCTCCTCAGCAAGCTTCCTGAGGTCAGTCAACTTGCTGTCTACTAGGTGCTGGCACAGCTCTGTAAAACAAAGTTTGAGCATGTGCTCCCTTAGAATCAAGTTAGAATCAAGTTGTACAGCCCATTAAAATAATTAACTCCCCTGACCCTTGCCCAGCCATTCAGTGCCTTACTTGAGTAATCCAAGATATCTGCCTCAGCACCTTTTGACTATCCCTGAACCTGATGCAGCATTTCTCTAGGGTGAATCCAAATTTGGGACAAGGATGACTTTCATGGGAGCAATTCTTGTTTGGTTTTCTACCTTCAGTGCTAGTAAGGTGTCCCTCCCAACTGTGGGCATATGTTTCCACAAGCTACCCCCCAGTACTCCTCTGAAATCTTTTGTACCTTTAGAACTATCTCATAAACGGCAAATCACTTATCTGCGTCATCCTTTACCACATAGTTGTGCACCAGGTCGTCAGTGATGCGGACCTTCTTGACTCCTCCAGACACTGTAAGTATGCTGCCACCATTGCTGCTGGACTCTACTTGTTAGGTCCAGCTCTCTGAGGCTCCTCTCAAGAGCCATTCTTTTCTCCTCAATCAATCAATGAACTTGTAAAGTGCGGTACTTACCCGTGAGCGTCTCAAGGCGCTGTGGGGGGGGGGGGGTGCTGCTACTGTTCGAAGAGCCAGGTCTTGAGGAGCCTTCTGAAGGTGAGCAGGTCTTGGGTCTGCCGTAGATGGGTCGGGAGGGTGTTCCAGGTTTTGGCGGCAAGGAAGGAGAAGGATCTGCCACCGAAGGTGGTTCGTTGGATGCGCGCGACAGCGGCAAGGGCGAGGCTGGCGGAGCGGAGCTGGCGGGCGGGGGTGTAGAAGTTGAGTCTGTCGTTCAGGTAGGCTGGACCGGTGTTGTGGAGTGCTTTGTGTGCGTGGGTGAGGAGTTTGAAGGTGATCCTCTTGTTGACGGGGAGCCAGTGTAGGTCTCTTAGGTGGGAGGTGATGTGGCTGCGGCGGGGGACGTTGAGGATCAGTCAGGCTGAGGCATTTTGGATGCATTGTAGTCATCGCAGGTGTTTGGCCGGGATTCCTGCGTAGAGTGCATTGCCGTAGTCCAGGCTGCTGCTGACGATGGCTTGGGTCACTGTTCTTCTTGTTTCGGTCGGGATCAACTTGTAGATCCTGAGAAGCATGCGGAGGGTGTTGTAGCAGGAGGAGGAGATGGCATTGACCTGCTTCGACATGGAGAGGGAGGAGTCGAGGATGAATCCTAGGTTGCGTGCTTGGTCCGTGGGTGTTGGAGCTGCTCCCAGTGTGGTTGGCCACCAGGAGTCGTCCCACGCAGAGGGGGTGGGACCTAGGATGAGGACCTCCGTCTTGTCCAAGTTCAGTTTCAGACGGCTGCTCCTCATCCACTCGACGATGGCCTTCATTCCCTCGTGGAGGTTGATTTTGGCGGTGTGCGGGGCCTTGGCGAGGGAGAGGATGAGCTGCGTGTCGTCAGCGTAGGAGATGATGTTCAGGGCGTGCTGGCGGGCTACTTGCGCGAGGGGGGCCATGTAGATGTTGAACAGGGTCGGGCTGAGGGATGAGCCCTGGGGTACGCCGTAGATGATGTTGGTGGCTTCGGATCGGAAGGGCGGGAGGCGGACTCTCTGGGTTCTGCCGGAGAGGAAGGATGTGGTCCAGTTCAGGGCCTTCTTCTGGATTCCTGCTTCTTGGAGGCATGTCCTTAGTGTGTGGTAGAAACAGATGGTATCCCAACTGGTATTATTCGAAGGCAATTAGTGAGGATATGAGTACAACATTATCCACAAGGAAGCAAGGAGACTCTATATGATTATAGCATGTGCTCAAGGCATCATTTATATAAGCATTTTGGGATAAAGCAAAGCAAAGAAAAGGCAATTAGCAGTTGTGACAGCAGTGCAATATACAAATAATATAATTGAAAACAACCCAAATTGCACGTGGTGCTCAAGGTGTGTGAGTGAAAACCAAGGTAGCGACGCAGGTGACAATGTGAACAGCGTGGGCGGCGCAAAGTGACTGGTGCAAAAATATACAGTGGATCATTTGGCACAGAGTGGTTCCAGGTAACTTCAGGAGTTTGTATCTGCTTCGGTTCAATGTAGTGTTCGTGAACCACTTTGTGTATCGCGCCTATGATCACGCTGGATGGTCGACGGCTTTTCGATCCACACAAATCAGGATCTTCATCAGGACTGGGTTGGGTCGAAGGCAGTGCTGGATGGGAGGTAACCGGTATGAATCGCCGCGGTTCGGGACGTCAAGCGTGGTAGCATATGAAACTTGGAATCAATATAAACATCAGCGTGGGATCTGCTGACATGGGGGAGCAGAGTCCATGGAGGTCAAGGTCGTCAGGGCTTGCGGATAAGTCGCGCTTTACGTGGGGGCCCAAAAAGGCGGAAATCCTTGTCACCGATCGGGCAGTGATTGGTGGGGAGAGACTGGATCTCTGTCAGTCGTGCAGCTTGAGTGAAGTTCGAGCGAAGCTGGCGTTTCCCTTTTTGGGCCCCACGTGTAGCGCGACTTATCCACAAGCCCTGACGACCTTGACCTCCATGAACTCTGCTCCCCCATATCAGCAGATCCCACGCTGACGTTTATATTGATTCCAAGTTTCATATGCTACCACGCTTGACATCGCGAACCGCAGCGATTCATACCGTTTACCTCCCATCCAGCACTGCCTTCGACCCAACCCAGTCCTGATGAAGATCCTGATTTGTGTGGATCGAAACGCCGTCGACCATCCAGCACAATCATAGGCGCGATACACAAAGTGGTTCACGAACACTACATTGAACCGAAGCAGATACAAACTCCTGAAGTTACCTGGAACCACTCTGTGCCAAATGATTCACTGTATATTTTTGCACCAGTCACTTTGCGCCGCCCACGCTGTTCACATTGTCACCTGCGTCGCTACCTTGGTTTTCACTCACACACCTTGAGCACCTCGTGCAATTTGGGTTGTTTTCAATTATATTATTTGTATATTGCAGTGCTGTCACAACTGCTAATTGCCTTTTCTTTGCCTTTATCCCAAAATCCTTATATAAATGATGCCTTCAGCACATGCTATAATCATATAGAGTCTCCTTGCTTCCTTGTGGATAATGCTGTACTCATATCCTCACTAATCGCCTTCGAATAATACCAGTTGGGATACCATATGTTTCTACTATACTATACCCCAATCCCAACACGGTTGACGGGTTATTGCTCCTGTTGTTGATACAAAACTTAGTGTGTGGTGGCAGACCGTGTCGAAAGCAGCCGACAGGTCCAGGAGGATGAGGGCTGAAGTTTTGCCGTTGTCTAGCTGGCATCTGATGTCGTCTGTGGCGGCGATAAGGGCAGTCTTGGTGCTGTGGTTGCGTCTGAAGCTGGACTGGGACTGGTCTAGGATGTTGTTGTCCTCAAAGTGGTGGGTCAGTTGCATGTTGGCGATTTTCTCGATGACCTTCGCCGGGAAGGGGAGCAGGGAGATGGACTGGAAGTTCTTGAGGTCTTTGGGGTCCGCCTAGGGCTTCTTGAGGAGGGCGTTGATTTCGGCGTGCTTCCAGCTTTCTGGGAATGTCGCTGTGTTGAAGGAGATGTTGATGATCTTCTGCAGTTGGGGTGAGATGGTTGCATCAGCTTTGTTGAAAATGTGGTGTGGGCAGGGGTCTGACGGAGATCCTGAGTGGATGGAGTTCATGACCTTGCGTGTCTCTTCGTCGTTGACGTGGGACCAGGAGGTCAGCTGGTTGGTGCAGGTGGCGTTCGGGGTGTGGTCTGTTGGGGTCGGGCGGATGAGGAGTTGAAGCTGTCGTGGATGTCGGCAATCTTGCGATGGAAGAAGGTGGCCAGTGAGTCGCACAGATCTTGCGAGGGCGGGATGTCAGTGGTGTTGGCGCTGGGGTTGGAGAGTTCCTTCACTATGTTGAAAAGTTCTTTGCTGTCGTGTGCTTTGTTGTCCAGTCGGACTTTGAAGGAGGATCGCTTGGCTGTTCTGATGAGGTGGTGATGTCTGCGGATGGCGCCCTTGTGGGCTGCGTGGCTGTCTGGTGTGCGGTCGTGGAGCCATTTCTTCTCCAGCTTCCGGCATGTTTGTTTGGCGATCTGGAGTTCTTCGGTGAATCAGGTGGCTTTCTTGCTGGGGTGGTTGATGGAGGGTTTCTTAATCGGGGCGAGGGTGTTGGCGCAGTCGTTGATCCACTGTCTGAAGTTTCGGGAGGCAGCGTCTGTGTCGGTGGGTGGGTTCTGGGCGAGGGTGGAGGTCAGCTGGTCTTCGGTAACTTTGCTCCAGCAGTGGCGAGGCAGCTGTTGGGTGCGGTGGTGCGTGGTTGGTTTCTTGAAGGTGAAGTGGATGCATCGGTGGTCAGTCCAGTGGAGCTCGGTAGTGTGGTTGAAGGTGACGTGGGTGCTTGTGCAGAAGACTGGGTCGAGCGTGTGGCCGGCGGCGTGGGTGGGTTCGGTGACGAGTTGTCGGAGGCCGAGGTTGGTGAGGTTGTCAATCAGGGCGGTGGAGTGGGCGGTGGAGTCCAGGTCCCCGAGGAGGATGTAGTCCGTGGAGGCAAGTGCGTGGGTGCTGGCGAGGTCAACGACTGAGTCGCTGAAGAGGGCCCGGGGTCGGGGAGGTCTGTAGATGAGTGTTCCTCTGAGGGTGGTGTTGGGGTCGGTGTGGATGCGGAAGTGAAGGTGTTTGGTGGATTTGAGGGAGTTGGCTGCAAGGGTGTAGATCTGGAGGGTGGACTTGTGGACGATGGCTATTCCTCCTCCCATCCCATTGGTGCGGTCTCTGCGGGAGATCTTGTAGCCGTCCGGGATGGCTATGGCGATGTCAGATGCCAAGGAGTCGTTCCACCAGGTCTCGGTCAGGAAGGCAATGTCTGGAGCGGTGGTGTCGAGCAGGTCCCAGAGCTCGACGGCGTGTTTGCTTGCGGAGCGGGTGTTGAGGAGTATGCAGCGGAGGTGGTTGGGTCCATTCCTTGAGGTTTTGGTGGTTCTGTCGCATGTGAAGTTGCAGGTGTGGCAGGAGAAGGGTCCGTGGGTGCATTTCGGGACAGCCTGGAAGCAGCGGTGGCCTCGGCCGGAGTTGACGGCGTGGAGAGTGTTGGTGTCGTATCGGATTTTGGCGTTGTGGCGTGTGCGAGGTCCAGGGGTTCTGGCGCTGGCCGTGGTCAAGGCACGGACGGGCACAGACGAGCTTGCCTTTGGTGCTCCTTCGGTGCGCAAGCGGCGGGCCCGCTGCGCGCGGCTGCTGCGCGTCCGGGCAGTGATTGGCATTAAAGGCGGGGCGGGGTGGGAGGGAGGAGCAGCTGGGAGGTGGGAGCGGGGCGGCGAGGGGGCATGGCCGCGGGGTCAGCGGCAGGAAAAAGAGTGGTCACAGATAACAAAAAGGGGGGTGGGGGAAACAAAACTGGTCTACAGCGGAAGAAAATTACAAGCAAAGGATACAGAGATATAAAATACGCAAGTGTGAAAAACAGAAAAGGCAAACCGAAATTCAGCACAATGGTCCTGGGGCATAGAAGACTTGAACACACACAGAGTGTCAGCAGGGGGGCAGCGCACACAGGTGATGCTGCTCGGCAGTAGGGGGTGCGACCTAGCCTGCAAGCAGGGTCAGGGGTCCTCCAGTGCCAGCTTCTTTTCCAACATCTTGAGCTGGACCATTTTCAACTGAAACTTCCTCTCTACCTTGCTGTCCACCAGCTCCTCTGGGGACGGGCTAAGCAAAGAGACACTGCTTTCTGCACTGGCAGAGAGTTCCAACTCAGGTGATAAGTCATATTCCTCCCCTGATGGCTGCATCCCTGGGCTAGTATCCAGGCCCTGTTCTGGCTCCTCCACATCATCCTTCTCATTCCTATCCTATGTTGCTGGCAGCAACTTTACTATGGACTTACAAGCAAATTAAATTGGCTCTATGGGAGTAAGCATATTTAAAGGAGATAGCAGAAGCACTTTAACACTGATTAACAGTGTTAAAGTTTGCAGAGTCCTAAAGGCCAACACCAACGGGTTCAGAAAACAGGAGGGTGAAGGGAAAAAAGTTTTACGATGACCCTGCAGAAAGGGCCAAGTCCAAAAAATACAGTATAGTAAATACAATGAGATGGTTAGACTCATCAGGAAATTCAAGTTGGAGATATGCCCTGGTTAAAACTGTGATCGAAAATATGGGTGCCCTCAACATAGTGTCAAGCATATTTGCAGATTAGACAAACAAACATTTTCAATACCAATTGTCTCATTCAAATGGTGTAAATCAGTACTCCGTTTCTCAAAGTCTCAAAGTCTCAAGGGGAATTCGCCAAGGATGCGTATTGGCTCCCCTTTTATTTTCCCTTTTTATTAATTGTATTGATCGCAAATTGGCCGATATTCCAGCAGATGCTCCCCTGATAGGAGGTAAACCTGTCCCAATCTTATTATATGCGGATGACGCTGTTCTCCTATCCCGCACTCAGCTTGGGTTACAGCGATTAATTGACAGTTTCCTGCTGTTCATCCAAAAGAGGAGGCTCCGGGTGAACAAATCCAAGACTTATGTAATGTCGTGCGGGCAGGCTGTAAATAAACCTAAGCATAACTTTTATTTGGATAGCAATAAAATGACACATGTTAAATCTTTTTGTTATTTGGGAATCACATACAATTATGACGGGTCATGGTCTTCCGAGTTTGACAACATCAGATTGAAGATGCTGCGGACTACCAATAGTATATTCCGTTTTGCATCCAAGCTCGGTTCAAGAAGTATCCCAGATATGATCAATATATATAACATCCGCTGTGTTTCCTCAGCATTGTACGGGGCGGGCGTGTGGGGTCATACCGAAGGCCCTTCGCTCCAAAAAGATGAAAACAAGTTTTTAAAGAGACTGTTATGTGCCCCCCCTTCTGCTTGTGTACAACTAATCCATGATGAGGTAGGGATCGTGTACATCTCTGACTTAGCAGCCGTTCGGCCACTCTTATTGTGGCGTTCTATTTGGGCTAAGCCTGAGACACGATTCACTCAAGAAATTATTCTTGATTGTATAGGTCTGGATTACTCATCACGAATTCATTGGTTGAAATACATTCATTTCTGGTATAAAACCTTATTTGAAATTGATGTCCTTTTAGACCCTGATCTGGCAGTAGTAATCCCTAAAAAGGAAATCAAACGAACATTTATCAACTTTAAAAAGAATGAGCGAGATAAGGTGTACGTAAAGTTAGCCACCGTGAGGTTCTATAAGGAACTGAACTTACCTCCGGGACTTCAAACCTATCTTGCGACTGTGTCCCGTCCTTCCCATCAATTTGTGCTAACCCGAGTTAGATTGGGTATTGTACACCACCTTGTTGCTTTTCCAAACCAGAAAATTAGATCAGAAACGCCTTGTCCGTGCGATAACACTTCACGTCAGAGCTGCTGTCATTTTCTACTTTTTTGTAAATTTTATCACTTTTTAAGGGTTAAGTACCTTAAACCCATCTTTTTAAAACATAATATTAGATCTACAAAGAGTGCTCTAGTACTATTATCTTCTCTAGAGAATGTGGATATTTGTTGTTTTGTTGCTACTTTTATCTTGAAATGTACAGCTGCCAGGAAGAGCATAGTGCTACTATAATTTTATATATTCCTGTCTGTACACTAATGTCCTTGTTCATGTTGTATTATGCCCATTGTATATAAATGTCTGGTCCTTTTTACATTTACTTATTTAACTATTTTTCCCGTGCCTGCCCGAGCCATATTAGATCCTTAGTTTTAATGTACAGCTGCCAGGAAAAGCACTTGTGCGATAAATATATTTATTCCTGTCTGTACCTAAATGACCTTCTTTTTATAAGTCTTTTAGCCATGCTTCACATTTTTTATATATACTGTTGTCCAGCGTATGTTAATAGGTTTCGGTATGTGTTATTTTTGTATATATTTTGAGTCATTTTTAGAATTGTCACTACATATGCAATGAATTGTTTTTAGCTATTTTTGCTTGTATGATTTGTATTTTTCAAATCGAATAAAAGCTTATGACTTGACTTCAATACTCAATAAGCCTGAGCTTGGCAGAACTTTTCAGAAATGTAACAATCGGAAAAAATTAATTAAAACTTTCAGTGAGCTAAAAACCCACTCATACCGTTTTCTGTACGTTCTTGCATTTGTTGTCCTTTAATGTTTGATCATGAAGCTCTTGTTCATAAGTTATGTGTTTAAAGTCACACGTTACTACTATTGCTGTTAATGATGTAAGCCTAATGTCTTTCCTTCTCTAAGAGTCCTGGAACAAGACCTATATTTTTTCAGTACTGTGTTAACTTTCTTGTTGGTTATAGTTGTTTGACTAATTCAAAAACATCCAAATTTTCTCTGTCTTCCAAAGGTACACATTTGTATGTTGTTTCAAACCAAATGCCCACAGGCAATGTTTTATTAAAGAGTGCTGTCTTTGTGTCGTACACTCCCCCTCTTCTTCCAAAAACTCTACATGGTCTTTGACCAAGCCCAACCGCAGCTTCCCTTCCACTAGTGGATTCCCTTGTTCTGAAAGAAATAGTGACGGTGGATGGAGCTAAACATTTTAAATAAATGCAATAAACGATAAAGCATAATCTGTAAAACAATTAGTTAAAATAGACAGTAGTCACTGTAGTCTGTATGCACAAACATTCATAGATGCATCTTCCAAATAATTTTGGCAACTGTTTGAAAAGATAAGTAACAAAGTTCTGCAAGTTGACATTCATCTTTGAGGATTAGAATTATCACATGGATTCTAGGTTATGTTGATTATCTCCCATAGCAAAACCAAAGGGGATGATGGACGGAGTGTTGAACGTTGCAAGCACTCACCCCGACTCAACTGATCTGGCTTTAATCCATCATCATTCTTTAGCTCACTCCGCCACCCCAGTTCAGACATGGCCATATGCAAATCAGTCTGACCCTGTGCCTCATGGGAACAGTCCTGCCCGAACTGCCAAGCCATGTCTTCCCTGGAACGGAAACAAGCATCTTGGGACCGGTTCCTGGCTAATCAGCCGTCATCAGCCAGGCTAGCTTGAATCCAGTGGCAAAGTGAGCAAGGGACCCACGTCTGGGCATACCCTGCCAACTTAGGGTCGTACAAAGCAAACCAAAGGGGATGATGGACGGAGTGTTGAACATTGCAAGCACTCACCCCAGTCAACTGATCTGGGTTTAATCCATCATCATTCTTTAGCTCACTCCGCCACCCCAGTTCAGACATGGCCATATGCAAATCATTCGGACCCTGTGCCTCATGGGAACAGTCCAGCCCGAACTGCCAAGCCATGTCTTCCCGAGACTGGAATCAAGTATCCTGGGACTGGTTTCTGGCAAATCAGCTGTCATCAGCCAGGCTAGCTTGAATCCAGTGGCAAATTAAGCAAGGGACCCACGTCTGGGCATACCCTGCCAACTTAGGGCATTGTAAGCACTCACCCCCAGCCAAATGATCTGGCAGCTCAGGCTGGACTGTTCCACATTCACGGCTGGACTGGGGAACCAAGGCAGTTTTAGCAAAAATGATAAAACCAGATTGCTTCTTTTAACCTGACTAGAAGGAAGGGTCCCCACTTTGACAGGGTGCATACCACTGTTAACTGGAGACCCCCATTTCTAACAGCTCCCTTCATCTACTCGCTCCATATCTCTTTCCATCTATCCATTCTCTCTCTTCTACCTGGCTGATCTCTTTCTCTCTACCTTCGCCCTTCGTCCCTCCCTTTTTTCTTTGTCTCTCTTGAAGGCTCCCCTGCCTGCTGCAATTAACATTCAGGAGCCGGGGAAAGTGACATAGGCACCAGGAGCAGCCCCTGCCCTAAAAACTGGATTCCATTGTGTCCACCCCACTGTGGAATTGCCCAGTGGAGTAACAGTCCTTTCCGGCCCTGCCCACATTCTGTGCACTGTTCTATTGCGTTTTGCCGGGTGGTTTTGAACTTCCATCTTGTTAAACCACATGTAGCAAAGATTTATTGTTAGAGCAGCTATTAACTGATTTGACTTCTGTCCACAGGTCCCCAGCAGATGCCGCAACAGAGCAGGAGATTTGCCCGGAACCGCTCATCACACGATCCTCCGGCAGTTGCAAGAACTCAGGCTGAACATAAAATAAGACTCAAGATTTACCCAGCTAGAAATGGCCTTACTGTCGAAGATGGCAGCTTCATCCGCTCAGACCCTGTTTCAGACACCAATCAATGAAAGGGTTAACTGCTTCGATCTTATTCTGCCATTGTAGGAATAATCATTATTTACAGATTGCCAAAGAACTACATTGAGAATATTCCTGAGATAAGTATATGAGGCAGCACCCAAGACTGGTATCTTTTGCTTGCCAGTGTTTGCTTAGATGGGTGGTTTTGTTTTTAGGACGAGCCCTGGGCCAGCGCGCAAGCGCTTCTCTGGGGTTGATCTGTGGTAGTTCAGTACAGTAGAGAAGCCTTGAGAAGCCCTGCCCATATTTTCAATTGGCTTGTATGTTTGTCCTCCATAAATGCTACCTTCTAATTGATTATGAGGCGTGCTAGTCACTCCTTATTATGGCCATGTCGTCATCTGTACCCTCCCATGGCTACTGGACCCTTTACTTCGAGTGTTACACCATAAGCACAATCTTTTTTCTGTGCCGCCCCCCCTCCCGTTGTCCGTGATGCAAAGCAATAGGTCTTGCGTAAATGCGAGTCCTATTGTATTGCAAATGGTTGTTTTTTGTGTGGTTACTGTACTTTGCACTTTATGATAGGAAGCTATTATCATTAAAAGAAGAAATATTCCTCTTGGGGCAGTCATAGACTGCTGGTTGATATGGCCTCTTGGAAGGGTTTGCTGTGTATTTCCTTCTCTAAATGGAATTAAGTGCTTC
The DNA here is from genome assembly GCF_964261635.1 of Lissotriton helveticus. Taxonomy (NCBI): domain Eukaryota; kingdom Metazoa; phylum Chordata; class Amphibia; order Caudata; family Salamandridae; genus Lissotriton; species Lissotriton helveticus. Next base: position 818,997,890 of record NC_136067.1, on the reverse strand, counting down.
GAATCAGTGATAATACTGCACTACAATCTTTTGATTCACTTGAAAGATGAAGAAAACCAGCACAAGCACAGGTGGTGGATTTAAAGTTTTAGTCTGGAAGCAAACTGACTGAGCACTCAAATAAACTCTAAATATGTCAGATGGCTGCCTCTGTCTTTTCATTGTTTACTGTACACCCTATCATGATTTGCAGTTTATTTCCTTGTATTATGTTTACAAGCAGGTTTTGACTAGGCGGACAGGACAGTCAATTCAGCTCTTGCAAACTGGGCATGTCACTTGCTAACATTCCAGCCATTATCATCAATGGGTAAAGGTTGATAAAAAAGAGATAACCAGTAATAAATGCAGACCAATGTGGTTGTAAGTACGTTTATTATGCATGTTTAATAAAATGTGGTAACAGCTCACTTAACATACGCTGCTTCTCTCAGATCATGGACGCTGTCTCCCCCTGGACCTACAACAAGCTGTTTGCAAGCTAGGGTGAGATTTTATGTTCACTGCCCTCGCAAGGTTCAACATCCACCCCATCTACATACACTGAGTTAAACTGTTATACACTACCCCCACCGCTCGTGCCAAGACGGGGTTGCATATTTCCTCGCAATACCCAGTGTCCCATGGCACCAGACAGGGTGCCCACTCTCACCACTATTATTTGTATTGGCATTGAAGCCCCTGGCACAACGCACCAGACTATCTGCACTGAAGGGGGGATCCCACAGCGCCCCACTATCTTCTAGATCCACAATCTTCTAACGGACCTGTGTCCAGGGTGCTTCATTTGTTTGGCAACTTGTCTGGCCTTCAAATAAATTATGTTAAGTCTCATGCCTTTTCATTCGCAGATTCCACCGTAGAGACCACTCTTCCTTTCAGTCCTGACAATATACAGCTGGCCCACCAAACGTTTTTTTACTTAGGCATACAGCTATATCGAGACACTAAGGATTTGTTGGACGGTAACCTCATGAAAACTATCACCTCGCAGAATTCTCAAATTGACTTCTGGGTCATCCTGCCCCATCAGTCACAGGACGGCTAACTATTGTCAAAAAGGTCATGTTGCCCTGCCTGTTGTATCATTTTGTCAGTTTCCCTATGGTTGTTCCCACACAAGTCTTCAAGCAACTAACTCCTTACTAATTGACCTGATGTGGGGCTCCGGGAGGCATAGAGTTGGCCTAGCCAAGATGCAGTTACCACTTGGTGATGGCTGTAATAACACCCTGAACATCAATGCAGTGGCTGTACTATTGGCTAGTAGGCCTTAACCTGGCTGAAATTGACTATACACCACACATGCTTACAATAGGTAAACTACACTGCTTGATCTTCCCAGGGATAAGGTGACCCTCTCCACAACCCCTTCTGTGCCACATAGCTCTTACATATTGGAAGAATGCTCTACGTCACACTGACTGACTCCCACACTATGCCCGAGTATCCCCCTCAGAGGTCTACCCACCTCCCTAGGTACGTTAACAGCGAATAGATTATTGCTCTGGGAGCAGGCCGGGGTCATGCCGGTAGGAGTTCTCTTTGCAGACCAAAACCTAATGAATCACCAGGAATGTATTTAGACTGATGATCTACAGGAGATGCTCTTTTTGATGTATGCTAGTATCCTTTGATATGTCGGCGAGCACTGGGCGCCACTCGGCTCCTACCTGCTACTCACAAACTTATACAAGCACTACATATTATGGACCATGGTCAGTGCCTAGTTAAATGATTATACTAGGGTTTAAGCTTGCATCTTGATGCTCCTCTGGCCTCCCTGCGCACCAAGTGAGAAGAGGACCTCTTTTGCGTTCTACATGACAAAGAATGGAACTTAATCATTGAATTCCCCATTAGGATTTCCCGCAACTCCAGTTTTAAATTTATACAATTCTCAATTCTACATAGAGCTTGCCTCACACTACAAAAAATCCATTCCATGTTTCCCACTGCCTACTCAAATTGCCCGTTGCCAAACACAAGACGTGGATTTATTACACTTGGTATGGGCCTGTCACTCACTGTCTTCTTATTGGGCAGTCATTCAATGTGCCTCAGTGGACCTCACTGGGTCTGGCCACTGGGGCACCACTGAACACTGTCTACTACGGATATACCCTAGGCCTAAAGGCTCCAAGGTTATGGCACATTGTGTAGATCAAGCACTTTTATTAGCAAAACGCCTATTGAAGAAACAGTGGCAGTCCCCCTTGGCACCCTGTGTCTTTCAATGGAGGGAGGATGTGGTGCGACGGAGCATGGCAGAGAGTTATGCCCTGTGTAGGGAAGAACACTATGGTCTGCGTAATTCCGCCATTGCTATTGTGTGGGATTATATCCTTGAATCCTTTAAGTCTCAGAAGGAGAGTGCTGTATAGACTCCTCTATTTCACTGCAAGTGCTAATCAACCTGTTCTACTTGCACAACACCCTGGGACTTCTTTTTCCATGCTTGTTAGAAATGGGGGTCTCTAGTTGGCAGAGGTAGGTACCTTTGTCCAAATAGTGACCCTTGCTTCTAGTCAGGGTAAGGGGGACACACACTTTAGATAACCCTGTTCACCCCCTTGGTAGCTTGGCACGAGCAGACAGGCTTATCCCAAAGGCAATGTGTAAAGTATTTGTACCAACACTCACAGTAACACAGTGATAACACCAAAAATTGACACCACACCAGTTTAGAGAGCAAACTGATCGGCCGCACCCCCAACCCCGCCTGGGGACCGGCCGAGCACTTTGCCAGGGCCAGTTTTGATTCCCAGTTTGGTCCTGGGCGGTCCTCTTCAGCCGCAATCCCTCGATGCGTTAATTTTATCAATTCTTCACGTTTCTTCTTTCTTCCAGCTCCGAAACAGCAGCAACAACCTCCAGAGACCCATAACTGGCACAGGCACCTATTGGCAGGCTAGAATTCACAGCAGCAGAGTTCAAGGGAGCTGGGGGTGAAGTCTTTGTTTCCCTGAGTCTTCAGAACAAGAATCCAGCACACTTCAGGCCCTTGGAGATCTCCTTCAAGCAGGGGACACAGCACACAGCAAAGTCCTTCTCCTTTCCTTGGCAGAAACAGCAACTGCCACCAACCCCAGACACACAGTAGGGGCAGTACTTCTCCTCAGTCTCTCTAGCTATTCTCCTTGGCAAATATTCCTCTTGAATTCCAGGAATGATCTAAAGTCTGAGGTTTTGGGTCTGATACTTATACCCCAAAATGTCTTTGTTCTCTATGTGCGAGCGGCTCTGAGACCAGCCCCACCAGTTCTGGGGGGCACTCTGCAAGTACACAGCAACATCCATTGTTAGTGTGAGCCTTGGCTCCAGACACACCACAGGGGGGCGGAGCCAGCATTGTGGAAATAAAATGAAATGAAATACCAGCATTTGTAAAGTGCACAGCTACCTCCGGAGAGGTGTCCCGGCGTTGTGGCCCGTCGGGAAGATTAAGCAAGCTATTGCCCAGAGTCAAATGGTGCTCGGCTAACCTTCCACCAGGGATCGAACCATGAACCCCGTGGTCCGGAGTCAGGACCCTGGCTGCTGCGCCACACCTCTTCCACAGGCAGGCCCAGCCCTATTCAGGTAAAGATGCTACTCCTTCCACCACTCCAAATGTAGAGCAGGCCTATTCAGCCTAGTGCTGACTCATCTAGACCTCGTGCCACTGCACCTCCCTAGCCCCTGTCTCTCCCAAGCCAGACAGTCAATCCACAAACAGACAGAGGCACCCCAGACGGTTGAACAAGAAAATAGCCACTTTCTAAAAGTGGTATTTTCAAACACACAATTTAAAAACCATCTCTACTAAAAGATGTGTTATTAAATCCTGAGTTCAGGGATACCAAACTCCATTTTTCTTTTTATCCCTATTCTGTCCTATGGAACAAGATAGCCTTTTAGCAGTGAAAAACAAAATTGGCAGTATTTCACAATCAGGACATGTTACTCACACCAGTACATGTCCTACCTTTCACCTACACTGCACCCTGCCCAGGGTGTTCCTTGGGCCTACCATAGGGGTGCCCTTTATGTAAGAAAAGGGAAGGTTAGGGCCTGGCAAGTGGCTTCACTTGCCAAGTCAACATGGCAGTAAATAAACTGCGTGCAGGCACCGCAGTGGCAGGCCTGAGACATCTTTTCAGGGCTACTCATGTGGGTGGCACAATCAGTGCTTAAGGCCCACTAGTAGCATTTGATTTACCAGCCCTGGCACACTCAGTGCACTTTACTGAGAACCTACTGGTAAAACCAATGTGCTAATCATGAGTAACCAATCACAATAACAATTTACACAGAGAGCATATGCACTTTAGCACTGATCAGCAGTGGTAAAGTGACCAGAGTCCTATAGTCAACAAACACAGGTCAGGGAAAAATAGGAGAAAGAAGCAAAAGGTTTGGGGAGAAACCTGCAAAAAGGGCCATTTCCAACAATGCTGTTATGTAGTTCTTGCCCATTAGCAGGCACGAGTAGTGACTGATGTTCTCTGCTTTACTCTGTTACTCCCCTTTGGTTCATTGCATTCTAGTACAATGTCACGATATCCAAACTATATTCCTTGTGTTGTTTGATAGTATATGTTCAACTCCCACATAAGTGTCTTTATTCAGTTACACAAACACCTGCATGGCATAGTGTTATGATGACAGCTTGGGGAGGGTGGTGGGTTTCATGTTACATTTGCTTGATTGCGTGTCATCCATGTGGTAAGATGGTCCTATTGTCCCCTACAGGAGACTGCCCTACTTTCAACTGTTCTACATGCCATTACCCAAACATGTTGGTAAACAGTGTTTACCTTTCTCCACTCTGGGGTGTATGCAGCACTAAAGAAGGCATAATATTTCTATCAAATGTATGGCTTTTAGCCCCGAAGATGCACACCTTATCATAACATGTATGCTTTGCTTGTACCTCAACAAAATGCAATAAAGTTCATGTTAAAAAAAAACAGAGATAATGATGAATTATCAAAGAACACAAAAAAGAGGGCTTGAAGTGTTTCGATATAGAGTTGAGCTTCTCCTGTCTGTCTTGCATCCTCTTGGGAGCTTTGTGGGTTTTTAAGCTCTCTGGTGCACCTATGCCATTGGGCTTGAAGTGAATGTAAGCATATCATTCACTGAGAATACCATATAAAGGGCCCCATGTACAAAAGGTTTTAGCGGTCGAAAAGGAGAATCAGGCCATTTGCGACCACTAAATAGCCTTTTGACATGTACTAACCCTATTTTGCGAGTCGGTAACCTATTACCGAATTGCAAAATAGGGTTTGTGAGTCGATATTAGGAAAGAGCGTGTTAAGGTCATCCATTCCTAATAGCAAGTCGCAGTGGGATGTATTAATGTTTTGCGACCGGAATGTGATCACAAAACAATTGCAGTTTACCATGAACTTCAAGTTGGCAGTAACCCCATTGCAAATGAGAAAGGCTTCCCTAGGGATCCCTACCCCTTTGCATATGTGGACACAAACATTTTTTGGGCAGGCAGTGGTCCCAAGGACCACTGCCTGCTCTTAAAAAATGAAAAGAAATTGTTTAATTTTTTATTTTAAAATGCAACCTGTTTTTCTTTAGAGAAAATGGGCTACATTTCCCAAAAGTAAATTGCTTTATTGAAAAAGGAACCACAGACATGGTGGTCTGCTGACCCCAGCAGGCCACCATCCCAGTTAATTTGACCATTTACAATGGGTCGCGAATTGTGCCTTGCCTCATGAATATTAATGAGCCAGGTCCATCTGCGACACACTGGGAATCGCAAACAGTGTCAAACACACTGTTGCACATCGCATTTTCGGCCAGATTCATGAAACGAAAATCAGCTCGCAAAGGAGCGCAATTATTGCATTTGGGATTCATCATCCCAAATGCAATGATCACTATTATAGAATTTGCTATTGTGCGAGGAATTGCATTTAAGGAATATCTATTTGAGATTCCTTAAATGCAATTCATCAACCAATTTTAAATTGCGAATTCGCAATATTTGGCCGCTCTTTACCACGAAGTCTGACTTCGTGGTAAATAGCGAAAAAATAGATTAAAGCACTTTAGTGCATTTTTTTCTTTTGCATGTTACACACACACACATGTCCTTTGGACATGTGTATGCGCAACACCTGTGTAATGTTGCATTTCAGGGGTGCTACAGGGTGTCCTTTGGACACCCCTGGCACCCTTGAAATCGCATCCTTATTTGCGATTAGGCCCATAGGAATGAATGGGGAGTTATTCCTTATTTGCGATTAGCAATTTGCTAATCGCAAATAAGGAATGTGTAGGAATCACAATTTATTTAGCAATTCCTACATGAATCCCGTTTTGCAAGTCCTTAATAGCGATTCCTTATGAATCGCTATTAAAGACTCGCAAAACGGCCCTTTCATGAATCTAGCTGTTTGTGACTTCCTAATTGCGAGTCGCAAAAAGTCACAATTAGGAACTTCCAAAAGGATGGCGATCATAAGTGGTCCTTAGTTCATTTTAAACACAGAACAAAAATGTCACGCTTAACCTGAGATATTCTATTCACATATTTGTTAGTTTTCCATTTATTTCAAGTTATTGAAAATCATGAATTAACTGTTGCTTCTCTGATTTCTTTTGAGTGTGGTCTTATCTCTTATCACAAACTCTGGTCCAAGGTACTCGGTCAACAACACATTCAGCAGCTTGCCATGGCTAGATAAAACTGTGATGAAGACCCCATTGGGGAGTGGGTGATGTTCTATCTCATTGATTCAGAATAATTGTTTGCAGACCCAGGAATTCAACAGCTCATGCTTTAGTTGACCATCTCCTTTAGTTTATAAGCTTAAAACACATTATTCAGGAGGCCTCACATGCGAAAAATTGCTTCCTTTCTTGAATTAAAATTCTTGACTTTCTAAACCAGAGACGATCGCTCTAAATGCACGTCAGTTAAAGTTACCAGCAGGAGTATCTGCAGTAAGGGTGCTGGATGTAAACACATGGGTTTTGCTGCTTACCACACCAAAATCTGCATGTCTTGTTAGTTATCTGGCATTTTTTCACTGGTAAACTTTGGTACCCTTGACCGGGGGAGAATACAGGGTAGTGAGGGCGAGATGCTTATCACACTCTTGTAATTGCGTAATGTCATGTAAAGTAATGCAAATATGTGTGATGGCAGGTGTTACCACATAAGGTCGATTAGGATGGCGGACGGAAACGGGTACTGTCCGCCATGGTCGCGGCAAATTCACTCCCGCCCGCACCGCGGAGAATCCACGGTTGCAATTAGGATAGTTATATCAAGAAACTCCGACCGCGGCGGACGGGTCACATCAAACACCGTCCGCGGCGGACGGAACACATCCAACACCGTCCGCGGTGGACATAACCAAATGAACACCCACCGCCGCGGACGGACGTAACCAAATGAACACCCACCGCCGCGGACGGACATGACCGCGGAAACAGCCACATCTACCGCCATATCTGCGAAGACTCCGTGTCCGCGATTAGGATAACGCCGCCTGTACCACGATACGCACAGCCATCCACGTCCGCGGCGGAAAGAATGCAACGAGAAACAGTGCATCACTGCGGAAGGCCAACACGAACAACATCCCTAACGTCAAACCAATGACAAAAAGTCTCTCCGAAAGTAAATTGCAAACACACCAAAAAGGACAACCCCCCACCTGAAACACCAACACCAATCACAAGCCACAATGACACCCCCCCAAGTACCCAATAATGCACACTAGTCAACACACCCACCTACCACCTGACTGCCAACAACCATTGAGACACGACTATAAAATGACACCCACCCACTACCACAATCCTTTGCATCACAGCATAGCTGCCAGCAAGAGGCCCAATACGACCGACAGCATACTCCAATTGAAGACACACAACCACCACCCTACCACACCCACCACACAAACACCCACCACACCATTCCCACACACCACACACCCCAACTCACTCAACCCATACACTGAGCACAACACACCATGGCACCCAAAAAAAACCTAAATTCACAGACACCGAGTTGAAGGTAATGGTCGATGAAATAGTCTGTGTTGAGCCCCACATATTCGGGGCCAACGTTCAGCAGACCACTGTGGCGCAAAAAAATCACATGTGGGACAGAATCGTCAGTCGGGTGAATGCGTCAGGGACCGTGCCAAGGACAAAGCACGAAATACAGAGGCGGTGGCATGACCTGAAAACCAGGGTGAAAGGCATCCGTGCCAAAAACCATGCGAGAGCCAATCACACTGGCGGCGGCACACCCCTGGAGCCCATACCCTACACCGATTGGGAGGAGAAGGTGCTGGTTATATTTCACCCAGAGAGCCTAGACGGACTTGAGGAAGGAGAAGAGGCTGGTAAGTACAAACCAAGCACCACAAACAGAACGACATGGTCAGCCTCAGACAACTGAGAAGACACATCTCCCAGGCCCCAACCCATGCACGTCGGACACATACTCACCAAAATGTAAATGGCTACCAACAGGCCCCCATGTCCACAGGGAGGGCGGTGGTGGTGGGTGGGGTGTGTGTGAGAGGTGGGTGGGGTGTGTGAGAGACCAGCACTACAACTCCCAACAGGCCCCCATGTCCACAGGGAGGGCGGTGGTGGTCGGTGGGGTGTGTGTGAGAGGTGGGTGGGGTGTGTGAGAGACCAGCACTACAACTCCCAACAGGCCCCCATGTCCACAGGGAGGGTGGTGTAGGGTGGGGTGTGTGTGAGAGACCAGCACTACAACTCCCAACAGGCCCCCATGTCCACAGGGAGGGTCGTGGAGGGTGGGGTGTGTGTGAGAGACCAGCACTACAACTACCAACAGGCCCCCATGTCCACAGGGAGGGTGGTGGAGGGTGGGGTGTGTGTGAGAGGTCATCACTACAACTCCCAACAGGCCCCCATGTCCACAGGGAGGGTGGTGGAGGGTGGGGTGTGTGTGAGAGACCAGCACTACAACTCCCAACAGGCCCCCATGTCCACAGGGAGGGCGGTGGTGGTGGGTAGGATGTGTGTGAGAGGTGGGTGGGATGTGTGAGAGACCAGCACTACAACTCCCAACAGGCTCCCATGTCCACAGGGAGGGTGGTGTAGGGTGGGGTGTGTGTGAGAGACCAGCACTACAACTCCCAACAGGCCCCCATGTCCACAGGGAGGGTGGTGGAGGGTGGGGTGTGTGTGAGAGGTCACCACTACAACTCCCAACAGGCCCCCATGTCCACAGGGAGGGTGGGGTGTGTGTGAGAGACCAGCACTACAACTCCCAACAGGCCCCCATGTCCACAGGGAGGGCGGTGGTGGTGGGTGGGGTGTGTGTGAGAGGTGGGTGGGGTGTGTGAGAGACCAGCACTACAACTCCCAACAGGCCCCCATGTCCACAGGGAGGGTGGTGTAGGGTGGGGTGTGTGTGAGAGACCAGCACTACAACTCCCAACAGGCCCCCATGTCCACAGGGAGGGTGGTGGAGGGTGGGGTGTGTGTGAGAGGTCACCACTACAACTCCCAACAGGCCCCCATGTCCACAGGGAGGGTGGTGGAGGGTGGGGTGTGTGTGAGAGACCAGCACTACAACTCCCAACAGGCCCCCATGTCCACATGGAGGGCGGTGGTGGTGGGTGGGGTGTGTGTGAGAGGTGGGTGGCGTGTGTGAGAGACCAGCACTACAACTCCCAACAGGCCCCCATGTCCACATGGAGGGTGGTGTAGGGTGGGGTGTGTGTGAGAGACCAGCACTACAACTCCCAACAGGCCCCCTTTTCCACAGGGAGGGTGGTGGAGGGTGGGGTGTGTGTGAGAGGTCACCACTACAACTCCCAACAGGCCCCTGGAGGGTGGGGTGTGTGTGAGAGGTCACCACTACAACTCCCAACAGGCCCCCATGTCCACAGGGAGGGCGGTGGTGGTGGGTGGGGTGTGTGTGAGAGGACACTGTAATGTAATCAAATGGATATGAACATGTAATGTCCACAGTACTGATCAGCACAATCTTGTCCCTCAGGTGATCGTACACTGACTGGTGAAACCAGCACCCAGCCGCAAGACTCGCCGCACACCCATACCGGACTCTCTGGGGACGATGACACCGGCAGCTCTGGTGCGGAGGATGGTGCGGGCCCAAGCAGACAGCCAGGGCCATCTGGCTCACAGAAAATCCCGGCCCCAACAACCGTCGCCCGTGTAACTCCAGCAACACCGGCCACAGTGATCTGCAGACTCCCCACCACCACCACCACCAGTACCACCACTCCTGCCTGTGCCACCCTGCCTAACCCACCGCACGACACTGGGCCATCGGCCTCCCACCCAGGCAGGGAGAGTGGGCCACAAAGGAGCGAGGCCAGGCCACATCAGCCAATCAGGAGATCCACACTCCGCCGCGCTGAGGAAGGACACCCACCCCATCATGTGGCAGAGTCACTTGAAGCCCTAGACAGGTGCCAGGCTTCGTACGACCGTAGCCAGGAACAGGCAGATCGTGCCCACCAGGACTCGGTGGACAACACAAACATGTTGCGGAATATTTCGGGCTACCTTGGCCAGATAGTGGACATCATGGGCCAGCAGACAACAATGTGGAGGGAATGGATAGCCTGCAACAACCCCCCCCTCAACCAAGTGTCCAGAGCCCACGGCCAGCAACACCACCGCCACAGCCACCGCCACCGCCACCACCACCTGTGCCCCTGGTGACGGATGTGGCCCCTGAACAACCTGCACCCCCAGCTGACTCCGATCCACCTCAAAGACGGAGGGGCCGTCCGAGGCTGGAAGTGGGTGAGAGCAGTGTGGGTGCTCCATCCACACGGTCCAAGAGGGGCCGCCAATGACTCTGACACTGCCTGAGCCAGCCATTCACCCTGCCAACTATCCTGTCCCACATAGCCAATCATTGCCACCGGTCTGCTGGACTAGCCTGACACCACCCAATGTGGTGTCAGCACGGACATCTCATCTGCCATTACCTTCAACTCCCACTCCTCCACCCCACACTTACTTGTAAATATTCACCAGCACCAATGCACAACCTGTAAATAAATACCACTTACACACTTAATGATGTGTTGCCTCCATGTTTAATCACATGATTGCCTCAGAAACAGACGTAACCAGGTGCAGGGATCCAAGTCGTACATAATCATGCCGATGCAGGAGTGACCTAGGGAACATCAGAGACAGCAAACACACGCCAGGAAACATATTCACACCCATCACAACACACTGCACAGCAACATCCCACAAACCACACTCATCACTAAAGCATTGGATGAGAGGACACACATCATGGAGACTTGCATGTCCAAATAAATGAACACACACACATGCAAACATCACACAGCAGAACACACAGCTAATACACACCACATCCAAACAACACCAGCATACATACATAAGGCATTGTCAACCGGCACAAGAGGTAGTTACTCACATTCAAGGGAAGTAGCGATCAATGAGCTGAAGCCTCTGGTCCAGACCGTCCTCCTCACCACTATCCTCATCAGTCGACATGGGTGGGATGGGAGGCCGAGGAACTTCTTCATCTTCAGGGTCCAAGAGCAGTTCAATGTCATTGCGCACGGCCAGGTTGTGGAGCATGCAGCAGGCAATCACGATCCTGCATACTTTGCCTGGTGAGTAAGGCAGGGCCCCTCCGGTCTTATCCAGGCACCGAAACCTAGACTTTAGCAGTCCAAAAGTACGTTCAACCACTCTACGTGTCCTTCCATGTGCATCATTGTAGCGCATTTCACCCGCTGTAGTAGGATTACGTATGGGACTGAGGAGCCAGGGCCGGTTTGGGTACGCCGAGTCACCTATGTAGGGGGATGACAGACACAAATATCACTACCATATTTGGTGGGTACCCCATGCCACACAGAAATCACAATAGTCCCCACTGCATACTCACCAACAAGCCAGGCATGACCGGGACGCAGATTTGCCATCATTTGGGGGACAGTGCTGCTCCGCATGATGTGGGCGTCATGTGCGGAGCCTGGAAATCTTGCACACACATAGGAGATGATGTTGTTGGCCAGGCACACCACCTGCACGTTCAGCGAATGGAAGTGCTTCTGATTCCTGTAAACCTGCTCACGTGCCCGTGGTGGAATGAGAGCGATATGTGTGCCATCAATGGAACCCACTACGTGTGGTATCTGGCCCAGTGCATAGAAGTCTGCTTTGACTGCTGGCAACTCTTCCGGCCGTGGAAAATGGATGTAGTCATCCTTGTACAGCATCATAGCTTTTAGAACATCCCGAAGTACCGTGCCGAACATGGCCTGTGACATCCCCCCGGCATGTCCAACTGTGTACTGAAAGGTGCCAGTAGCAAAAAAGTGTAGTGCCGCCATCACCTTTGCTGTGGGTGTAATGGAACCAGGATACGTCCTTCGTGGCTGCAGATGAGGAGACAATTGGGCAACAAGCTCCATCAATCGACGGCGATCTAGCCTGAATTTCCTGATCACCTCTAGGTCAACCATATCCTCCAGCACAGTGTATGGCCAATGCACATTTGGAGCCCTGCTGTGTGGGAGAGAGATGTAACTTTAGTCAACTTACAAACGACGCATAGGTGTGCAACTCCATCACATGTAAGCCAACATTAGCAAGAAGAAAAATGTTTTAGACAATGGTTATATGTGTGACATCTCTGAAAGCTACTGCAATACGGAGTGGCCCATTAACAATGTGCAGCCACTTACAACAGGAAGTGTGTCAACACGTACAACGCTACTTAGTCTCATGTCAACATTACTGACAAGACGTGTGTCATGACCCTAATGTGTAGAAGCAACATCACAGACACACATGCAAGTGCATTCACACAAACGATAATGATACACACACACCATGTCATCATGCACCAATGCCAACAGCAATAATGGTGAGCATACGGTCATTACATGCATGTTGACACAACAGGCAACACACATACACTGAATGCATGTGTACCCCCACCATTGTAGTGATCACGCATGAACCACACACTGACAACAGATTCAGAATGTGGCGATACAGCCGTGATGTACTGTGTAGATGTGAAGATGTAAAAACGTCTGTAGGGTCACACCCGACGTCAACACGTCGACATGCACACCTGTTGCACATTGTGTGCCCACCGATGGGCATAGTATGGACACACATGGATTAGTGCATGACATATGAAGTTTCCCTATCACGCTCACAACCCTCATGACGCAACTGCAGACAACACACCACCACGGTGCAGCGTCTGACAATATAAAATCATCGTCGCCGCCATGGCGGTGCACTGCTTCCGCTATTTCCGAATGGGCATACGCGGCCAGCGTTCCCTCTCCCCATTGGCTGCATGTGCAGGGACCGTCACGGTCACACATCGGCAACCGCATGTGCAAGCTTCCGGCACGGATGCTTCAGTTGCAACAATGTTCTATCACTGGCGCCACCATGGAGGTGCACGTATTCTGCGGGGGAGGTGCAGGCCTACACACCCTTTAGATGTAGTCAATGGACATGGCAGTTCATGACCCCCCTTACAGTCACATTGCATCATCCACCGTACACCGGCCGGACCAGCCCGGCCTGGGACCGCCGTGCCGGCCATGTCCACAACAGCCGTGCCAGGCCCGGCCTGGGACCGCCGTGCCGGCCATGTCCACAACAGCCGTGCCAGGCCCGGCGGTTGTGGACGTGGCCGGCACGGCTGTTGAGGACATGGCCGGCACGGCGGTCCCAGGCCGGGCCTGGTACGGCTGTTGTGGACATGGCCGGCACGGCTGTTGTGGACATGGCCGGCACGGCTGTTGTGGACATGGCCGGCACGGCTGTTGTGGACATGGCCGGCACGGCGGTCCCAGGTCGGGCCTGGCCAGGCTGTTGTGGACATGGCCGGCACGGCGGTCCCAGGCCGGGCCTGGCACGGCTGTTGTGGACATGGCCGGCACGGCGGTCCCAGGCCGGGCTGGTCCGGCAGGTGTACGGTGGATGATGCAATGTGACTGTAAGGGGGGTCATGAACTGCCATGTCCATTGACTACATCTAAAGGGTGTGTAGGCCTGCACCTCCCCCGCAGAATACGTGCACCTCCATGGTGGCGCCAGTGATAGAACATTGTTGCAACTGAAGCATCCGTGCCGGAAGCTTGCACATGCGGTTGCCGATGTGTGACCGTGACGGTCCCTGCACATGCAGCCAATGGGGAGAGGGAACGCTGGCCGCGTATGGCCAATCGAAAGTAGCGGAAGCAGTGCACCCCGCAACACCAGGGCCAGTCATTGGCCCTTTTACGAACACGCATTCAGGGCTGACCAATTGCTTGCGATGTATGCCACTGACATGTGCTGAAGGCCCTATATATGTGTGATGTCAAAAAGCACACATCCTACCCTGGGTACCAGTGCTGCCTGTTCACCTCTACCTGCTGCTGCTGAGCTGACCGCCGACTGCTGCCTGTGACCATCACCTCTACCTGCTGCTGCTGAGCTGACCGCCGACTGCTGCCTGTGACCATCACCTCTACCTTCTGCTGCTGAGCTGACCGCCGACTGCTGCCTGTGGCCATCACCTCGACCTGCTGCTGCTGAGCTGACCGCGACTGCTGCCTGTGACCATCACCTCGACCTGCTGCTGCTGAGCTGACCGCCGACTGCTGCCTGTGACCATCACCTCGACCTGCTGCTGCTGAGCTGACCGCCGACTGCTGCTCTACTGCCATACTCCGTGATCTTGCATGTCGAGAGTCAAAGAGATCCGGTCTCGTCCCTTCACCGCGGCGGAGCTTGATGTCCTCGTGGACGGTGTGCTCCGCAACTATGGACGGCTCTACGGCGCACCCGGACAGGTGGTAAGTGCAGTGTGGGACATGTTGGTGTGCATGAGGTGGTCAATGACTCCTGGCTTCTGCAATCTTAGCTGTGTACTGTGGGCTCGACATATTATTAGGAATGTGCATGGCTGCTGACAGATACATATTGCCCCTATCTGTGTGACAGGCCAACTGTCCACTGACTTGCACCCTTTTGTCTCCCATCATGGTAGGTCAAGCTGCACCTTCGCAAGGACGTGTGGAGGAGCATAGCACGTGATGTACGGGCATTGGAGGTGTGCAACAGACGACATACACACTGCCACAAACGCTGGGACGACATTTCCAGGCTGAGCAAGAATGTAGCGGAAGTGACACTGGGGATGATCCCAAGGACGCCACGTCTGGCCCGACGCTCCATGACCCCTCTCATGCACCGTATCATTGCTGTGACGCATCCTGACCTGTCCGAACTGCTGAGTGTGGATCAACAGCAAACTAGCGGTGAGCAGACTGTCTGTGTATGTTACGTGGGAGTGCAATGCATGTATTGGTGCCCAGACACAGTATTGACTTCCGTGGTGCGTATGTATCGCTGCGATGCCATGTTGGTGCCATTGGGTGAGTGTGATTTGACGTTCAGGTCCGGCATGTTGACACGCCACTTGCTTAGTAGTTGAGTATGTAAGCACATGCCGTAGTGGTCCGTGGCCCCATGGCAAGACATGTGTGCAGATGTACGTGCTCCTGCCCTGTCCGCATGCTGTACATGTGTCACGACCACCAACGCTTATGTAATGTGAGGATGACTGGTAGAGGTGGGCCGTGTGCAGGATGGGGGCTAGAAGAACTTTGTCAGCAATGGAATTAGGGATTCCTTGTCCTTCTGTACGTGAGTGTGCCCATGACTTACACCTTTCAGCATTTCAGCTTTGGCAGAGGGCACTCAGCCACAGACGGCGGAGATGAGTGGAGGCAATGCATCCGGATCAGACTTCGCGCACACGCAGACTGACACAGAGGAGGGCAGCGCCGGAGAGGGGGACAGGACCGTCCCTGAGGACTCGCATGTGGAGACACCATCGTCCTCATCTTCCGACAGTGTTGGTGAGCCAGCACTGTTGTCACAGACTGGGAGTGGGCAATCAACACCTTCGGTCGGGACACAGCACACAGGGCCGACAATGCCGCCAACTGCACCATGTACTGTTCGTGCACGCAGGAGTAGGGGGAGCAGAGTGGCGTTCGGTGCAGGCACCGCTGCCCCTGCGACGGTGACCCAAAATGCCCTTTGTGCTGAGGCTGTTGATCTGCTGCGACAGCTGTGTGTGGGGCAGACCAATATGACAAATGCTTTCCAAGACCATGATAGGAAGTTGGGGCAGGTGGTGGCATTCATGGAAGGGATGCATGGCGATCTTGCTGGTCTACACAGGACAGTTCAGTCATTGGCAAGCAGTGTGTCGTCTGCCATTGTACAGTCGCATGGACAGGGTGCTACTTCTGTTTCCCCATCTACACCACTGGATGTCTCAGGGGGGAGTGAATATTCTGACCAGGACTCTAATACAGGTTATTGCACTAGAAGCAGCGTCAGACAGCACGTCAGGGCACGGAGGGCACAGACACCATCCCCTAGGTCTGCAAAATCTGTTAACAAAGACAACGTCAGATACACTGGAGTACACACACAGGATCCACAAGTGGTGTTGGGGGACATGCCTTCACATGCTACACGGGCATTCCACACAAAAGGTACTCCCAAGGCAAGGGATACTCCCAAGTCCATGGACACTCCCTTGGACAAGGACAGTCAGAGGACAAAGGCACCTCCTAAGAGCAGGGAGAGTCCCAAGGACAAGGTCAATACCAAGGAAGGGGCCACTCCCAAGGACAGGGACAAGGACAGTCATCTCCTAAGAGCAGGGAGAGTCCCAAGGACAAGGTCAATACCAAGGAAGGGGCCACTCCCAAGGACAGGGACAAGGACAGTCATCTCCTAAGAGCAGGGAGAGTCCCAAGGACAAGGTCAATACCAAGGAAGGGGCCACTCCCAAGGACAGGGACAAGGACAGTCAGAAGACAAAGGCACCTCCTAAGAGCAGGGAGAGTCCCAAGGACAAGGTCAATACCAAGGAAGGGGCCACTCCCAAGGACAGGGACAAGGACAGTCAGAAGACAAAGGCACCTCCTAAGAGCAGGGAGAGTCCCAAGGACAAGGTAAATACCAAGGAAGGGGCCACTCCCAAGGACAGGGACATGGACAGTCAGAAGACAAAGGCACCTCCTAAGAGCAGGGTGAGTCCCAAGGACAGGCACACAACAGAGCAAGGGCCATCACCCAAGGGCAGTGACACACACAGAGAGAAGTTGTCTTCTGGAGACAGGTACACCACAGACGACAAGTCTGCTGCCAGGAACAGGGCACCGTCCAGGGCACAGGGAAAGTCCAGAGTCAACACTGCTCCTACGGATAAGACACATCCTAGGGACAAGGCTTCTCCCATGGACACTGGCGCAATCAAGGACAGGCATATATCACCCCTGGCTGCACTGAGGCTGATGTTGTTGAAGGAACGGAAAACAGATGTCACCGCGGCGGAGTCCCCCCATACCTCCACTCCCATCCAGGCCAGTCAGAAGCAGAGGAGGGAGTCCCTTGTTGTTGCATCCCCCATTACACATGATTCTGAGTCCAGGCGGCAGGCACACAGCAAATGACAAGCAGGCTCAGCATGTCCCCAGAAAGCCGATCCCCGGAAGCAGATGCTCCACCTATGGTGGGTGATATTTCTTTTGAGTCCACATCACTTGCCAGTCCTGTCCTGTCCAGGGTGCACTCACATATCCCTAAGAAACGCAGACACACACCATTGACACCTGCTCACCCCTGCTCACCCCGATGTCGCTCAAGTACAGCTATCCCCAGCTCCCAGGGCCACCATGCCTCCTGGCCCATACAGCCCTGTGGGTCATCATATCAGTGGTCCCAGTGGCGCAGGTGCAGTTGACTCTCATGTATCAGATAGTGGCACTGTGTCTGTTGTTTGCTGTCATGCATCATGTAGTAGCACAGTCTCAGTTGTGCCCTCTCCTGTTTCTGGTGCTGGCAGTGTGTCTGGGTCTGTGGCCCATGTGTGTGTCACTCGGGCTGTGGCTGTGTCTCACACTCCTGTTTCTGGTGCTGACAGTGTGTCTGGGTCTGTGGCCCATGTGTGTGTCACTCGGGCTGTGGCTGTGTCTCACACTCCTGTTTCTGGTGCTGGCAGTGTGTCCGAGGCAGGTAGTTCACGCAGTCCACCTGATTCTGTGATGTGAGGTGCTGTTCACTTCACTCACATGTTATTGCACATGGTGTGTACATTATCCATTGATAACAGCCTTGCACTGTTGTGGTCCTTGGGACGGGTTGCTTGGAACCCGTGCTGCCTCTGATGTACCTGCTCTGTTGTCCACAATGCCCTGTTGCTGTTCTGATACTGCATTCTGTCCTCTCACGTGCTGCCTCTGATGGACCTGCTCTGTTGGGCACAATGCCCTGTTGCTGTTCTGATACTGCATTCTGCCCTCTCACGTGCTGCCTCTGATGGGCACAATGCCCTGTTGCTGTTCTGATACTGCATTCTGCCCTCTCACGTGCTGCCTCTGATGGACCTGTCCAGTGCAATGGACTGTTGATGCACTTAGCCCCTCTCACGTGCTGCCTCTGATGGACCTGTCCAGTGCAATGGACTGTTGATGCACTTAGCCCCTCTCACGTGCTGCCTCTGATGGACCTGTCCAGTGCAATGGACTGTTGATGCACTTAGCCCCTCTCACGTGCTGCCTCTGATGGACCTGTCCAGTGCAATGGACTGTTGATGCACTTAGCCCCTCTCACGTGCTGCCTCTGATTGCCCTGTTGGTGCTGTGATACTGCATTCTGCCCTCTCATGTGCTGCCAATGATGTACCTGCTCTGTTGTCCACAATGCCCTGTTGCTGTTCTGATACTGCATTCTGTCCTCTCGTTTACTGCCAATGATGTACCTGCTCTGTTAAGCACAATGCCCTGTTGCTGTTCTGATACTGCATTCTGCCCTCTGATGTGCTGCCTCTGATGTACCTGCTCTGTTATCCACCATGCCCTGTTGCTGTTCTGATACTGCATTCTGCCCTCTCACGTGCTGCCAATGACATACCTGCTCTGTTATCCACAATGCCCTGTTGCTGTTCTGATACTGCATTCTGCCCTCTGATGTGCTGCCTCTGATGTACCTGCTCTGTTGTCCACAATGCCCTGTTGATGCTCTGATACTGCATTCTGCCCTCTCACGTGCTGCCTCTGATGTACCTGCTGTGTTGTCCACAATGCCCTGTTGATGCTCTGATACTGCATTCTGCCCTCTGATGTGCTGCCTCTGATGTTCATGCTCTGGTGCCCACTTTGCCCATGCTCACACATACACTGTGATTGCACCCCTATTATGTGTAATAAAGGTAGTAAATCATGTGTCGTGGTTTGTCGTAGTCATTCCTGCTTGCGCACTACAAATGTGTATTTCTATTTGCTTCGAATCAGTGGTTTCGGTAACATGACACTCCCCCTTCCAACGTCACGACCCTTGCAGGTATTCCCCTCCAGACAGCCAATGGTGTGTGCCTTACCTGCGTCGTCGTCGATAGTGGGCCAAGACTAGGACGTGGTGGATCGCGAAGAGCATCGGGAAAGCGTGTAGCGCTGGGTCCATGGTGGCGAACAGCTTGCGGTGGGTATCTCTGCTATGTATGTTATCTTTGCTGTGGGGAATCCGCCGTGTTCAGACAGGTTGTTTTTCCGCAGCGGTTTTATGTGTATTTTCCGCCATCTTGATTTGGGGGACGGTCGTAGACGTCAGTACGTTCGGCGGAGGCTCTGGATTGGTTCCGTCCGCCGCGTGGTCGGGTGTAGTTGGGCGGCGGTGCGTGCTCTTCCGTCGCGGACGGAATTTTGACACTCTTTCCTATCCTGATATGGGGGACGGAGTGTCCGCGGCAGGCGGACACGGAAAAGGCATTTTCCGCGTACTCCAGGGCTGCGGTAGCTCTTCCGTCCGCCATCCTAATGAGCCCCATAGTGCAAATAATTGGGCCAACCACAATGGAGGCCCAATTCAGCATTTCTGAATGCTCATTAATAGCACTTGTATGGCAGTTGCCATTGGGAAGCAGCCCCTTTGGCATGGTGGTACTTGCACCTATTACCTTTGGATTCCAAGCACTGCTGCTGATGTAATTCCAAGGTTTTGAGGTTTTCATGATATTACATGGGGGAGGAGAGAACTATTGTGCCCCATTTTCTTGCACTTTGCAACCCTTCTGTTTTATTCTCATTCTAGTATTTAACAGATTTTCACAGAGACTTCTGGAACAAAACATACATTGCCTGCATGTTTATGAGTTAATGGTTTATAATATATAATTGATCTGTGAGCGCAGTGGCCGTTTGCACCAGTATTTGGGACTTTCTGCGCACTTAGGTACTGATGAATGGGCTGGAGACATTTGTGCAGCCCCTTCTGTTACGCAAGGGTAAATTTAGCACTGAATGTAGATGTACTTTAATAATGTTTAGATTGCATATTGAAGCCTTTGCATTTGTAGTAAGACTGGTGGAGTGAGTAAAGTAGGTTTTTCTTCATTTGCATTGCAGCGTGGCCCTAAGCGGCTGAGGGGATGCTTTCTCCAGTATACCTGCCATGTTAGAGGATAGTAATGCCCTGGGGGGATACAATAACTTGCATCCTCAAAGTTGGTGGCCCACATTTAGTATGCCCCCAAAGATCCTTTTCGAAAGAGTAGGAAATTACCATCTTTTGAGTGTTGTTCCACCAAATTTTTGCCCTACCTGTTCTTGCTGGCTGTAGAACTCTGTGTACCCCTGCTAACCAGTACTAAAGTGCCACTTTGGAGAAAGTTCTTAGTGCTGTCAAGAGTGCATAGCACCTACTCTTAGTGTTGAAATGTTAAATTCTGAACAGTGCATTAGAAGATTGTGCAGTGCTGGGGTATAGCTCTAACAGTCAAAGCTGGAGGGCTGCATTAACATGAATGGTGGGGAATTCAGAAAAATACAACAGCTTGTGCGACTGGATCTCTAGAGTAAGTGGCAATCATGTACTCCGTTATGAACAGGGTGCTGCAGGCATGTACATATGATTTCAAGCCTGAATACATTACACATCAGTTTGTCTCACTTTTTTGTGACACTGCACCAACGCAAAGCTTGAAAAATCATAGCCATTCAGTGCTTTATAGAACTATAATGAACCTTGATTTGCACATTTGAGAATCAGGATGGCGTGATCCGGTTTGTGACAGAATGGGTGAACTTTTGGTTTAAGAGAAGGAGAAGAACTTGAACATAAAGGCACTAGGAGAATAGGCAACACGACCAGGTGGTTATTTATTAAGATGCTCAAGGCAGTGAGAAGGAAGCCATTATGGCTGAGGACGTGTGAGATATGAAACCCTAGCATACGGCTCAGTGATAGAAGTCTTCATGAATCCACTGCAAGAAGGTACTTGCTTTGGTATACCCTGAGAGGTTAAGGAACTGAAAAGGGTACAAGTGGAAATGTGGAAGTAGGCCATAGATAGAAGAAAATAATTTTGAAGAATTAATGTGTGCCGACATTTTGAAGTCAAGTACTTGTAAGGGTGTGCCCTTCTTTTTTCTTTATCCCTCTTGGCCAATGTAGCTCCACACAATAACCATACCTTTGGAATCAGAGTGCGTTCCAAACACCAGTACTGTTTAAGATAGTCTGCATCTACTCCCCCAAAACTGTTATTGGAGCAATAACAGAGGGCATGAAAGAAAGGCCTTAGGGCCCCACACATTCGGGATAATGTTGTGCAAGATTACGGAGAACATATAAGTGTAATGTAGAATATTAAATCGAGTCAGCCTGCATAATGGTGGTTGTCTGCAGGGTCTGGTCTATGGCCCGACCAACTCATTGTTTTTGTAAATGTTTTATTGGACTGCAATACCAATAGTGTGGTACTAGAATGGGATGCTATTCTGAGTACTGCAGTACCCATGACTCGAATATGTTTGTTTTTTACATTTTGATTTAGGAAGTGTCCACATGGTCCCCTTATGTGGCCTATCATAATTTTTTTTCAAGACTCACAATGGCTGCCACAACATATTCTTTATGTTGGGGCCAGCCAATCAGGATCTGCCCATCCACTTTGAATGAGCCAATCACAGCGAATCTGGACACCAATCCATATATCTCAACTTCTTACCAGCATTAAACCCTTCATGTCCCCCTGAATACCTTTTTAAATGCTACTGTCTCAAAAATGGCAGAACAGATTTACATCAAATAACAAAAAGCTTGCTTTCTGAGTAAAGGTCTAACTTTTTCCCAAAGTGGATGTAATTCCATTTAGTTGTTTTGTCTGGATCGGAGCACAAACTCTCATGTAGAAGGTAACGTGGGAAATCACACTTTTGCAACCCCCCCTTTTTCTTGGCCCCGCTTGAGGGATCAGTGCGAAACCTCCCATGACTAAACCAAAGTGAGTGATTTGCTTTGGGGAAAGATTCATGCAGGTTCGTCAAATTGTGGCAAAGTTATTAAAGAAAAAAGCAATGTCTTTCTTATGGAATGTCTAATCATATAAATAACTACAAAGCTGTGACCACCATAGTGTGAGATATATGTGTGTGTGTATATATATATATATATATATATATATATATATCACCTACTGGCGGTCGCCAGTAGGTAGTTATAGTTAGGATCGTTTTCCATAGGAAATCCGCAACATTCTATTGGGAATAACTTTGGCGCCGAATGAGGGATCTGCCTGTAATTTTCCTTATCTTTGCCTCGCTGCGCTCCGCTCCTTCCCTGAAAGTTTCGGGGGGATCCGTCAAGCTGGGGTCGAGATAAAAGGGGGGTCCCAAAACGTGTTTTCCCCATGTTAATTTCCATAGGGCGGTTGGACTCACTTTTAGCCCGAACGGCTGAATGGATTTCCACCAAACTTGGCAAAATTGTAGGGACTGGTACCCCGATGTGCCTTTGCTATGTCTCAAGATATATGCTCCAGTGGTTTTTACGAAAATTTACTTTGAAAAAATATATATTGGGCTACATTGGGCTATATATATGTTAGAGCCCAAATGTAGCCCAATGTAGCCCAATGTAGCCCAAAGATGGCCACCAGAGACAAAAAAAACAAATGTCATGGTAATGTCATGAGTGATGTCACTGACCATGTCATGAGTGATGTAATATGTGACGTCATCAGCAGTGCATTGCACGCGCAAGTTATAGTGAGTACAACTAACTATAACGTGGGAATTTCAATGGTTTTATGCGAGTAAAATTTCCAGCTGACTATAACTGGTGTGAAACCTATAGTTTTTTCAGTGAATATATATATATATATATATATATATATATATATATATATATATATATATATATACATATATATATATATATAATTTTTTTGCATAGGCAAATTGTATCCTTGATTGGTGTTAGCAGCACCTGAGGAAGGCGGACAAGCCGAAATGCATTGTGCACTGCTGTACCGGTGAATAAAGAGCTTCCAAAGTATTCCCCGCTGTGTCCTTGTGGTTTACTTTGAGGAGTGGCCTGTTGGAGGTGTATATATATATATATATATATATATATATATATATATATATATAAAAGCTCCTGAGTCTCCCTCCCATCCAGGAAAGAGAGTTAAAGCACTCCAGGTTTAGGCAAACGATGTTTTATTCAACACACAGCGCAGATGACAGACGCGTTTCGAACAGTGGTCCTTCTTCAGTGTCGCCGACATAAAGTCTGTGACGCTTATTTGTAACATATTCACAAAAACAGAAAGCGGACTTAACGAATTGCGTGAATGCATATTTGGACGTAAACAGCTTGCAAATTTGGGTTAGTTGTGGCAGCCATATTACACAAAGGAAAACATGATTTGACAAAGAGCATGTGTGCAGATAATACACACTGATTCTCTCATATATACATTTTTTATATCTCCATGATTTATATAGAGAATGCTCCTTTATGCACAAATTATTCGCCTTTGTGCCCATACTAGCTTATACCACTGCCAGAAAACATATGATGTCGCCGTAGGTAGTTATAGTTAGGATTGTTTTCCATAGGGAAATCGCAACATTCTATTGGGAATAACTTTGGCGCCGGTTGAGGAATCTGCCTGAAATGTTCCTCAAATTTGCCGCGTGGCGCTCCGGTCCTTCCCTGAAACTTTGGGGGGGATTCGTCAAACGGGGGCCGAGATAAAAGGGGGGTCCCAAAACTTGTTTTCCCCATGTTAATTTCCATAGGGCGGTTGGACTCACTTTTAGCCCGAACGGCTAAATGGATTCCCACCAAACTTGGCAAAGTTGTAGGGACTGGTAGCCCGATGTGCCTTTGCTATGTCTCAAGATATGCGCTCCAGTGGATTTTGAGTAATTTAGGTTAAAAAAATATATATATCTATAGGCGCGCCCCGGTACGCGCACCGGGGCTCGTACCAGCACGTAATGCGAGTTCGCGCGCGGAAAGGTGATTGGCTCTCGGGTGTCTGTCAACATTCGAAACAGTCCGGAGCGGCCGCCATCTTGTGTCTCGGTAGGATCGAGACACAAGAGGTGGCAAAAACAAAGGGGAAAATGACCATAAGGGGGCAGGGTAGACCCCTCCTGACCCCCTAGGTTTGATGTGGGGGCCATAAAAGGGCCCCGCGGGGCAAAAAAAAAAAAAAACGATTTTCGCGGGGGGAGCGCCCGGTACGCGCATCGGGGAGCGTACTTTGGTGAAAAATAGTGAAAAAAGTTAGTGTAAAATAATTATTTTGAGTGATCAGAGGTAGGGTGGCTGAAAAAAGAGCTTTTGGGTTCTGTGGCTGATTTAGGTACCTATAAGTACATCCCACACACATCCACATGCACACACACCCACACACACCTCACACACCCACACCTACACCCACACCCAAACACCCCACACACCCATACCCACACACACACCTTATACACCCACACCCCCACACACACCCCACACACCCACACCCACACACACACCTCCACCCCCACACACACACACCTCACAGACACACCCCACACATCTCCTACACACACCTCCCCCCCACACATGGGGAAAACTCAGTGAAACAGTACAATATTTAATTTAAAGTGCTTAGAGGTAGGGTAGCTCTGAATAGAGTTGTTGTGTTGTGTGGATGATTTAAGTACCAGCATGTAGGTACCAATTCAGAGTCTTAAATTCAATGTACACCGTCTCCTCTGTAGATATCTTGCATGTTGTTACAGAAGTTATTGTGGTATATGGAATGTATACCATAGTCTGTCAGGAAAGCAGAAACAACATGGAGGCAGGAGATGAAAAAGAGATGTCAAATACACATTGGAGATAATATAGTGGGCGAAAGGAAGTAACTATGAGCAAAATTATTATGTAACACAAAAAAGTTGCACAGTATAATATAATTCTCACTTTATGTTATATTCATTTTGGTAGTATTCCATGAATTACATATAAAAAGAATAATGTCTAGAGCAATTTTTAATTATTAAATACAAATTTATTGCTGATTTTTCAAAATTTTATAACACTTCCAACATTATATCGTCAGGAATGTCCTCATTTTCAGTCCATGATTCCATTTCTTCCACACAATTAACTAACTCTTCGTCTAGAGACTGATCCATAAAGTCCAAGTCTTCCTCAGGATTCTTTTGAAGAACCATTTCTAAAGAAATATTTGCTTCTCCTTCCATTTTCTTGCTGTAAATTGCATTAAAAATAAATATATCAGTAGAGTTAGGGCAGTGTTGGGTTTAAGTTGAGACAGGTACTTCTGACTTTTTAACAGTGAAGTTATCTTTGGGCAGTGTATGGTATCAAGCAGGAAGTAGAAATATCAAAAAAGTGTATGTGAAGAAGCCTAAGTAATTTCATAATTATGCCAGAGAAGCCTAACTCAATCCATAACTATAACAGAGAAGCCTATCTCAATCTATAACTATAACAGAGGGACAGTAAATAACTATCAGAAAACGTTTTTACAAATTAACTTAAAGTGCCCCTTTCAAATTAACAACTTACCTTATTAAAAGGTGATGAAGATAAATGGAGGAAATTGTTTCAAGATGTACCTCAGGTAGGTGTAGTCAAAATGGCCGTGTTTCCCTCTCATTTTTCATTTATATTCATGTACATAACCAATCAAATGTCAGGAAAAAATAGTAGAAAATGAAAGTAACATTTTAATTGGTTGTAAATCCTATCTCTTCATATGTGTTTTTGTCATGTAATTTACCTCAGGATATTTAGAGAGGGCTACAGGGCAAATGGCTCAATGGAATTCCACCAAATTTGGGAAAATGGTAGGGACTGGTATGTAGTATGGCCTATTCTATATTTGGTGAACATCTCTACAGATGTTTTTATGTAAATTAAGTTTTAACATTTTTGGGAGCGCTTACCGGTGAGCGCCCCGGTACGCGTACCGGTAAGCGCAACGGGAGTCCTCCATTTTGTGTTTCGGTAGATTTGAGACAGAAGATGGAGGACAAACAACGTTGGGAATGGGTATAAGGGGGCACGGTAGGCACCCCCTGACCCCCTAGGTTTTCTGAGGGGGGCTTAGGAGGCCCATATAGGCCCAAAAAAAAATAATTACATTTTCTTGGGGGGAGCGCCCGGTACGCGCACCGGGAAGCGTACCGGGGAGCGTACTTTGGTGAAAATTAGTGAAAAAAGTTAGAGTAAAATAATCATTTTGAGTGATTAGATGTAGGGTAGACCTGAAAAGAGCTTTTGGGTTCTGGGGCTGATTTAGGTACCTACAAGTAGGTTCCAATGCACAATCTTAAATTCAGGAGGAATATTCTATTCCCCTCATCTGAGAAGTGCACACCATCTCCTCTGTAGATATCTTGCATGTTGTAACGCAAGTTGTTGTTGTATATTGAACCCATTCCATAGTCTCTCATGTAAGCAGAAACAGATTTATTCACATGTTTCCGTGCTTTCTCAAATTGTGGACAAAATTGGTTGGACCACTTCCATTTCTGTCTTTGGCATATATTGGAATATACCAAGGCAGTTTGTGGAAAAGTGTCATCAATTGCCCAAAGGTGTCCTTTAAAACCATTTCCAGACCTACCCCAGTCAAAGTGCCTAGGTCATTTCCACCACAGTGCAAAATTATGAGGTCAGGGTGTGGCAGATGGTAAAAGGTTTTCACCAATGGTATCAATTGATGACATCTCAATCCTCTTTGGCCAATCCACTTTATGTGCACATTTGGTAAATCAAGGTTGTGAAAATTTCTGATAGCTGCATACCTTTGAGCCCAGTGAATGTATCTATGTCCAATAATCCAGACAGAGTACAGGGTGAGAGGAGGTTCTGGTGCAGTCAGATGAAGTGTAGGAATGAAATGGCAGTTGGAACAGTAGGAGTTTGCAAAAAAAAAAACTGTGGAGTATCAGTGCTCTTGAATCACAAGCAATGATTGGTGGATTCAGATAGTTGAAAACTGAAAGTTAGGGTGCATGGTTCTGTTCTGTGAAACAAGTCATTTGAATGGTCAAGAAAAAGTCATTAAAAGAAAGATTGTACCTGATAAGCTGGTGTATTGAGAGGTCAAACACCCTTTCTGAGTTCATTTGCAACATTGTAGAATAAACTTTTAACCCTGAGAGCTCAGTGAGGAGAGAGTTGATATGGTAACAGGTAGAAAGGGCTGAGGGGGGGAAGGGTGTTGATTTGTAAATAGAGAGGGAAGAGTTTTGATTGGTTACCATGAGCAATATGTGTGTAGAATTAGAGGTTTTCTGTGCCATTCGTGGTTGCAGTGCCTGGAGTACATACCTTTTGCTCTGCTAAAGAAATATTGGTGTGTGTATCTGACACTGTTCTCAATCTCCAAAAGCATTTGTAAAGGTGAGTTATGATTCATTCAATATAGATAGAGAGTTTAGATTAAGAAGCACATTGAGCTTCTTTGCTGTTGGTTTGTGTGATGCTTTTTGAAAATGCATGGTATCAATATTTGCAATAGAGAGGAAATGTATTTTGTAAAATAGTGAGTTTTCAGTACTGAAATGGAATGCTTGTACATAGGACCTGCGCTCTGTTTCTAAAATGTTATTCAAAAAACGATTTTGGGGCAAATGAATGGCTTTTACATTTTTGAGAAGGAATAAATAGTGTGTGCATAATTACATACAAATATTTGAACCTTTCACAATCATGTCACCTGTGTTACCTCAGATTAGGAAGCAGACTGAGCTTCTTTGCTGTTGGTTTGTGTCATTTTTTTGGTAATGCTTGGTAGGAATATTTGCAAGAGAGAGGAAATGTATTTTGTAAAATAGTGAGTTTTCAGTACTGAAATGGAATGCTTGTACATAGGACCTGCACTCTATTTCTAAAATGTTATTCAAAAAACGATTTTGGGGCAAATCAATGGCTTTTACATTTTTGAGAAGGAATAAATAGTGTGTGCATGATTACATAAAAATATTTGAACCTTTCACGATCATGTCACCTGTGTTACCTCAGATTAGGAAAGACACTGAGCTTCTTTGCTGTTGGTTTGTGTCATTTTTTTGGTAATGCTTGGTAGGAATGTTTGCAAGAGAGAGGAAATGTATTTTGTAAAATAGTGAGTTTTCAGTAATGAAATGGAATGCTTGTACATAGGACCTGCGCTCTGTTTCTAAAATGTTATTGAAAAAACGATTTTAGGGCAAATCAATGGGTTTCAGTAGTGAAATTGAATGCTTGTACATAGGACCTGCGCTCTGTTTCTAAAATGTTATTTAAAAAACGATTTTAGGGCAAATCAATGGGTTTCAGTAGTGACATTGAATGCTTGTACATAGGACCTGTGCTCTGTTTCTAAAATGTTATTCAAAAAACGATTTTGGGGCAAATCAATGGCTTTTACATTTTTGAGAAGGAATAAATAGTGTGTGCGTGATTACATAAAAATATTTGAAACTTTCACAATCATGTCACCTGTGTTACTTCAGATTAGGAAGCAAACTGAGCTTCTTTGCTGTTGGTTTGTGTAATTTTTTTGGGAATGCTTGGTAGGAATGTTTGCCAGAGAGAGGAAATGTATTTTGTAAAATAGTGAGTTTTCAGTACTGAAATGGAATGATTGTACATAGGACCTGCGCTCTGTTTGTAAAATGTTATTCAAAAATCGATTTTGGGGCAAATCAATGGCTTTTACATTTTCGAGAAGGAATAAATAGTGTGTGCATGATTACATAAAAATACTTTTACCTTTCACAATCATGTCACCTGTGTTACCTCAGATTAGGAAGCACACTGAGAGCTTTATTTATGAAAACAGTGATGCGTCACTTTTCACTGCGCACTCCTTGTGACATCAATGATGTGTTATATTTAATGTATGACACATCATAGGGGAGAGGAGTTAGTCTAACGGCTAAGGCGCTCGACATCGGACCTGGGGATCTGGGTTCGAGTCTCCGTAACGACGCCAAAACCTCCTGTGATTCTGGGCAAATCACTTAATCTCCCCGTGCCTAAAAATGAAAGTGTGTGTCCTCATGTTAAAAAAAAGTAACTTGTGCTATGTAAAGCGCTCTGATACCTGATTCAGTTTGGGTCTAGTGTGCGCTATATAAAAAAACTCTACAAATCATGTCGCAAGGACTTACAGATAAGTCAGTATTTCTGACGTATCTGTAAGTGCAAAAGTGACGCACTGCTGGAGTGTGTCACAAAAGTGACGCAACTGCAGAAATGCGTCCTTTCACATGGGGAAAGCCCCATGTGAAAGGGCTTGCGTCAGTCTTACGCCTGCTGTGAGGCAGTCGTAAGATTTTGACGTAACAGCGTCCTAAAAGTGACGCAGTGAAATCTCATAGATTTTACTGCGTCACTATTACGAGGCTTTTTGCAGGGGAGCTCCCCCTCTGCATACATTATACCTGACGCAGGTATAATATAGCGCAGGGGTTTACAAAGTGACGCATCTGCTTAGATGCGTCACTTTGTAAATAGTGCGCAACAGGAGGCATGTTTTACGCTGTCGATGCGTCACAAAAAGTGACGCACTGGCGGCGTAAAAGTGACGCACGGCCTCATAAATGTATATAGGACCTGCGCTCTGTTTCTAAATTGTTATTACAAAAACGATTTTGGGGTAAATTAATGGTTTTAACATTTTTGAGAACGAATAAATAGTGTGTGCATGAATACATAAAAATATTTGAACCTTTCACAATCATGTCACCTGTGTTTCCTCAAATTAGGAAGTGGATTGTGCAGATGAGGTGAGGCATGTCCAGGGGTGCAAAGGAGTTGAGGCCTGTGTCCATGAGTGCAATGGAGAGGACTTACCTCCTCTGAACTTTAGACAAGCATTATCTAATCTGTGCCCCTTGGACAGACCTCAATACGTTGAGTATAATTGATGGTAACAGGATGCAGATGAGATGAGGCGTGTCCAGGGGTGTAGATGAACTGAAGCCTGTTTCATGGTGCAGATGTGTTAAGGTCTATTCAGGGTTGCATATGAGGTGAGGATTGTCTAGGGGTGCATAGGAAGTGATGCATGTGTTGAAGAGTGTAGTGGAAGAGAGGTCTGTCCAGGGGTGGAAAGAAGGTGAGGGCTGTATCTAAGAGTGTAGTGGGGGATAGGCTTCATAAAGTCCAGTCCAGTGCACTCTTAGACACCGGTCTGGCCACCTATGCTCCCCAGGACAGGCCTTACCTCATGTGCACAATTTGCTTACTAATCTGAGGAAACACAGGTGATATGATTGTGAAATGTGCAAATCATGCAGATACTATCTAATCCTTGTCAATAATGTAAAACCAATTCATGTGCCCGAAATATTTTTTTAGAATTATATTTAAAAAAACAGAGATAAGGTCATATGTATAAGCATTATAGTGTTTATATTGTTTGCTTATTGTCATTGTTTTGTTGTTTGGTAATAGTGGTCTATAATGAGTTTTTTTTTTGTTTACCACAGATTAAAATCAAGATTTCAATAGTAAGGAAATATGCCCTCAAGGGAAAGGAGACCAAAAGATGCTAAGCGGAAAAAATCAAAACCAGCAACAGAATTAAAGCAGTCTCCTACAATAAATACTTCAAAAAACAGGAAAAAATACTTAAGTATCGAGCCCATTGTAAACAGAACTTCTGCCCAGAACACCTTAATTGGGGGACAATCCATAAACATGTGAACATCTGATGCGCCCTGGAGATTACACTTGTTACAACAACTAACATTGGTAATCTCTGGGATGGATGACAATGTTTCTGGCCCAGCAAGGCAATTGTTGTTCTATGCAATCTTACTCGCGCGGTGACAGATATGTACACATTGGATCGACTCCAAGGCACCAACACACGCCAGTTGGCTATCATCCCTTATCGAAACATCAAAGGTCGATCTGGCCAGATCTTGTGGCAGTAACAACCTCACCTTTTGGAATCTTTTGATTTCTTGGAGTTAGTGGTAATAAGCTTTATACCGGGGTTTTTTTTTTCTTTTCTTTTTTCCCCCCGGGTCCTATGATTAGGCCTCCAACTCCAGGGTCCTTTGTGGTGGTTCCGTTAGACATGAGCTGGGCCTGGTGGTAACCTCTACCTTGACGGAGTTTGGGATGGGTTTGGCAGTCTGTCACTCGCCATCAATACCTCAGTAAACCCAGATTAAGTCTCCTGCCAGGATGGTACACAAGGTTATGGTGGTGGAATGTGCGCTTCAATCTGGGGCGCATGGATAGGTGGTTGGCTACATAATTTCTGGTTATGAGGTTCAGGCAAATGAGGAAAAGATTTTAAAAAAAAGAAAAAAAAAACAGGAAAAAAGCTCCTGGTAAGACAACTAAGTCTTTCTTACGGAACATATGTAGATCAAAAAAAAATGTTGGATAGAATGTAGAAAAAGAGAAGGAGAGAGCAAAATTGAAGAGGAAGGAGAGATCCCTAAAAAATGTTACTACTGCAGCAGGAGACAATAATATGTATTGAAATAGAAGGCAAAATCAATTTAGGGACATTCGTAAACGAATGTTTTGCAATAGTGTGGTTTTAAATTTGTTAAAAAATATTAAAAAAGGTAAACAGAGATCTGCTTTTTATAAGAACAAGAAAAATGTAGAGAAGATTGTTGATCAGGCTTTTGAAGTTAAGAAAAAATTATTTATTTTAATAATCAATAGAATTAGGACACTTAACAAGACAATTGATGTTTTCAAATCAAACAGTAAATGGAAAAGAGTAATTAATCGAACTAATTTTTGTAAAGTTTTTTCCGGAGAATGGATGCACAGTTCAAGTTGTGAGCCATTTTTTAATGAAGAGAGTTACTTCCAGGAGAATGATTTAGTGCATGCAGTTGACACCAGTGGTCGAGCATATGGGGTGAAAGGCGGTTGTCCGATTGAAAAAGAGAAACTTGTGCCTAGAGAACCAGAAAAGGTGTTAACTGATGAAGTTTTAGGGAGACGTACTAAGGGTCCAGTGTACACTTGGAAGTGTAGTAGTATTTGTAGTGCGCGACAGGAATCAATCGATTTGTTTTGTAATTTCTTACATACATATAGTAAGAAAACTCTAAAACAGAAAATAAAGATGTTGCAAGACTTAGATCCTTGCAGAGTGAGAGAGAACACAGGTTTGCAAGGGCATTCACTGGCTTGTCTTTCTAGAAAAGTCTGTCAGTGTTTTTCATCATTTTAGGATGTTAGCAGTGCATCATAACAAAATGAGGAAATTAGTGAGAAGGTTGTATTATGCAAAAAGTCCAGCACTTAAGCTTAAACAATTAAACAGTGCTCTTTTGCATGGAACTGAATTAGATGTGAAGAAGATTTGTGAAGAAATTGAGATTTGTTATTTTGGTGAAAAAGAGGACAGTGTAGAAATTGACACAGGAATTCAAGGTAATGTGGAAGACAATGTACAGATTTCAAGTACAGAAAAGTTTGACCAGGAAATTACCAGGTTTAAGGTGAAATCAAGTGAAAGGCCGAATTTTACTTGTGTGTGTTGTCGACGAACTCATTATAAGCATCAAACTAGATTAGTTGATTTATACGTAAAAAGTGAAAAGATAAATAATTATGAGTGGAAGGATTTTGCAACTTATTTGTGGGTGGAGAATTCTTTTGATTTGAGTTCTGATCAGCATATTTGTAAATATTGTTATGATAAATTAAATCAAAACAGAATGCCTGCTAGAGCTGTTCATAATAATCTGGAGTTGGTAGACATTCCTCCTGAATTGATGGATTTAAATACATATGAGTCTATTTTGATTCAATGTGTCCATTCTTTTCAGGCAATTGTTCGCATGGAGCCTAAGATAGGGAAATTGCCTCCTTCAGATTTACAGAGAGGATTAAAGGGAAGAGTTGTTTATTTGCCTCTAGATTTCAAGAAAAATATTGATACAATTGGTGTAGAGAAAGTGGAAGAGGAACCTCTGGTTATTCTAGTTAATGGGGTTCCGACAAAGAGTAAGAAAATCTGGCAAGATTTAGTGGATGTTAGGAAAGTCAAAAAGGCAACGTTGTATTTGGTCAAAAACAATGAGTACTACAAACATGTATGTGTTGCAGCAGAGGAAACAGCTGCAGAAGAAGACAGTGATTGTTCAGCCGGCCAAATGGAAAAAGTTGATGTGTCTAGAAGTGAAGAAATATATGAACATTATACTGTTCATCCTTTGCATTCCAAAGAAGTAATGGGGAATGCAATTGAATTGTTTCAAATAAAAGCAGCAAAAGGAAGTCCCATTAGTGTATGGGAAGAAAGTTTGGAAGCTCGTTCTTTTCCACAGCTATTTCCAACAGGTCGAGGTGGACGATATGACGATCGACCACTTCAAATTCCTGCATCTGAATACCGGACTTTAAGATTATATGCTGAAGATCCAAGGTTTCGTCAATGCATTCCATATTTGTTTCATCTACTGTATGAAAGTGACTTGTCTGGCCTTTCTTGTGCAGTAAATCATATACTGAAAAGTGGAGCACATCTGCAAAATGTTTCAGCGAGGGACTTTATGGAGAAAGTCAATCTGCAAGATAATATTTTGGAATCTCATCTAATCAATCTCATGGCATGTCAGCGTGGTACAAACGAGTATTGGTACCGTCGTCATGGGGAATTGAAGTGTATGCTAAGAAACTTAGGAACTCCTACATGGTTCCTCACTCTTAGCTGTGCCGAGTATGCATGGGACGACTTACTTCAATTTATACGCGAGGCAAATGCAAATATACAAAATATAGAATTCAAAACACCTGGAGAACTGTGTTCTTTGGATCCAGTGAATGTGTGCAGATATTTTAATCATAGATTTGAAGCTATGATGTATTTTATTACCAACAAAAAAAATCCTCCCCTTGGAGAGGTTTTGGATTTCTTTTGGAGAAAGGAGTATCAAGCGAGAGGTGCTCCTCACATACATATGTTGTTGTTGATTAAAGATGCACCCAAATTTGGAACAGATTCGGATGAAACAGTGATGAGTTTCATTGAAGAGTATTCAACATGTGCTGTTCCAAAAACTACCGAGGAATACAGTTTAAGGCAACAAGTTTTACACTTTCAATCCCATCGTTGTGGGAAGTATTGTCGTCGAAAATTCAAAAACAAGGAAAAGTTCTACACAAAATGTCGTTTCGGCTTTTCACGACCAGTGATTTCTAAAGGAAGAGTAAATAATTTGGTCTTCTATACGACATACTGTGACGAGGAAATCACCCAAAAATACATACAATTTAAAAAGAAACGAAGAATCCAAGTACATCAACGACTACAACCCAGTGATTTTGTCCATGTGGAATGCTAACATGGATATTCAAATAAGTTGCTGACAACTCTATTGCTGTGGCTCGATATGTGACGTCTTACATCACAAAAAAAGAAAAAACAGAACTGAAGGAAATGTGGGAGGACATTTCACATGAAAAGAGTCTAAGCAAGAAATTATACAGTTACAGTCTGAAGATGTTGTCGCATCGAGAAATTGGAGCATATGAATGTTCTGATAGATTGTCATCAGCAAGTCTCTATGCCAAATCTAGAACCATCATTTGGGTGAGTCTAGGTCTTGCTGCAACACGAAACCGAGTTTTGAAATCTGTACAAGAAATTGAGTATTTGGCGGAGAAAGAACCAGAAAGTACAGATATTTTGAAGACAAACATGTTGGATATATACTATCCAAATAGAAGTCCTCACCTTGAGAACGCTTGTCTCTATGAAGTTCTGAAAAGCTATATTTATAAGAGGAACATCAGAGAAGATATCAATAATGGAATATATGCTGTCATTGGATGTGAATGATGTCTAGTGAACCAGAGAAAAGGTCATTTGATTAATCATCGAAAATTGAGTTGCGAAAATCCAGACAAAAGGGAATTTTACTATTTGGCTCTTTTGCAACTCTTAAACCATGGCGTACAGAAGAGGAACTACTTGGAGATTTTCTCTGTTACGAAGACTCTTTTAATGCAACGAAGGATACCATAGAATGTCCTGTTTTTCCAAATTATCTGCAAATGTTGAACGAAGAAATAGAGCAAGAAGCCACAATTGCTGCAGAGATTGCTAGAGACAGTTCTCAAGGCAGTCAGAGTTCTACTTCATTGAGTCAGGATCCACTAGGAGGACCAATTATTCAAAATGAGGCTGCCACTGCCATGGATGAGGTGGAAAGAGCTATGGAACAAGCTGAAGAGGATGTAATTAACTTAGAAGATTTGGTGAAACAACTAAACATTGAGCAGAAACAGATAGATGACGAAGTCACAGAACAGATTGAACATGGATTCAGTCATGAGAAAAAAGAGTGCTCATGTACATCATTTAAGCCTGTCCGACTGTACGTGAGTGGAGAAGCGGGAACTGGAAAAAGTTTTCTGATTAAAGCAATTGCAACTTCTTTGCAGAAAAGGACTGAATCACCGCTGTCTTGTGTTGTAACCGCTCCAACTGGGCTGGCAGCACATAACATTAAAGGGATTACATTACATCGTTTACTGATGCTACCAGTTGAGCATGATAATAAATTGCAATACCACAAGTTATCTGGAGATGCGTGTTCTGAAGTTTCGAGAATCCTGAAGAAAATGAAACTTCTTATCATTGATGAAGTAAGCATGGTCTCAAATCTAATGCTTGCTTTTGTGCATTTGAGAATGCAAGAAATTCTTAGAACAGACTATGATGTCTTATTCGGAGGAAAACACATTATTGTTTTTGGAGATCTACTGCAGTTGACTCCAGTGAAAGGACAACCTGTGTTTAAAATGCTCACGCATGAAGATACCAGGAAGTGCCTAGGAAGCATTGGAAACATTAATATATGGTTAAACTTCAAATATGCAGAACTGCTTCAAAATATGCGACAGGCAAAGGATGAAGATTATAAAAATATTCTACAAGATGTAAGAATCGGAAAACTAAGTGAGCATGGGAAGGAAGCTTTACATGCACGATTAATTTCAAACTTGTATCCAGATGAAAATATTCTTCCAGAGGATATTTTTAAGAAAATTACTGACAACAAATCTGGGATATGTTTGATGCCAACTGTGAAAGAATGTTCCATGTTCAACAACAAAATGTTAAAGTTAGAAAATGAAGAGATTGTGAAACTGGAAGCTGTAGATAAAATAGAGCATATGGGAGCAACAATTATTTTGTCTGAAAATTTAAAATCAAAATTGGATTCATTAGAGAAGAGTATATCTAAAACTGCTGGTTTTGAAAAGACTCTGAATGTGTGTTTAAATTGTCGTATCATTTTGAGAAGGAATTTACATGTTGAAAGAGGTCTGGTAAATGGAGCAATGGGTCATGTTGTTGATTTTGTGAATTACAGAAATAGAGATGGAATTGAATTTCTAAAAATTAAATTTGATGGCATTGAGGAAGTACAACAAATCAGTTGTTGTTCTGCTACATTTTTGCTTGTGAAAGACTTATATGTTCGCCGAAAACAGTTCCCTATTTGCCTGGCATATGCGGTGACAATTCATAAATCTCAAGGTTTAAGTGTAGATACTGTTCCCTATTTGCCTGGCATATGCGGTGACAATTCATAAATCTCAAGGTTTAAGTGTAGATAGTGCTCTGGTGAACATTGGAACTTCTGTGTTTAAAGAAGGTATGGCATATGTGGCATTATCACGAGTCAGAACTTTATCAGGATTGTACTTGGTTGAGTGTGATGAGACAAAGATTTGTGCAGATCTAGATTGTGTTAAAGAATACAATAGGTTAAGAAGAGAATATGCTCCACATTTGCCCCAATATCCTCTGTTTGAAAAACGTGTGGTAGGCCGAAAAAGAAGAAATGAGAATAATTGCAGTGAGGTACTAGCAAAAAGACAAAAAGTAGATGAAACTGTAATTGTAAGCAGAAAGAAAAAGGATTCTGTTGAAGATGTTGTTGGATTTCAGTTTGAAAACAGTTCTGGTGTCAACTGCTATGCTAATGTAGTGCTTAATGTTGGTTTTTTTCTTCAAAATTTACAAGAACAGATTGCTGAAAATCGGGATGAAGCAGTCTGCTGTTTATTGAATTCTGTGTTTCAGAAATGTAGCAGTGATAGAGCAAAAATAGAAAGTGTTTCAGAAATTCAAAATCTTCTAGACATATGTTCTGGTCAAAATCAATTTTCACAGAATATTCAGCAGGATTGTCAGGAATTTTTTATGTATATGTTTGATGTATTGCAAGATGAAGGAGTAGATATAAAAAATATTTTTAGTCTTTCTTATCAATGGCAGCATGACTGCAACAATTGTAGTTTATCAAGTAGTACTAGAATAGACACTGAAAGATTTATATATTTGATTTTACCAGACTGCAAATCAGTGTCTTTTAATAATCTAGTTAAAGCAGCTGATCACAATATGCTGTGTACTCAATGTAAGTCTGCAATGCTGTCTACATTATTTTTACAAAATTTTGGTCAGTATGTCATTTTAATGTTCCAACGATGTAGACCTGATGGAAGTAAATTGACAACTTCTATTAAAAATTTCGTGGCTTCTTAGTTATCAATTTCAGGAAGAACTTTTACAACTGTAGCTATTATTTATCATGACGGTCCTTCAACAACATCAGGGCATTACACATGCTATTTAAAATGTCGTAAAGGTTGGACCCACTGTAATGACACTCATTTGACTTTCAAACAACGTTTGCCTTTTGACTTAAAAAATTCTTACCTAGTGTTTTTAGAACCAAAATTTAAGTAAAGGTAATTGGCCTATGAAGACGGGAGCAGTTAATAAAAGTTAGTTTACTGTTTAAAATTATATTCTGAGTAAAAGTGATCCAGATAATATAAATAATTGAGTTGTCATATAGGTACTGTAAGTGGATGTCATAGTAAGTGATATCAGTATCATACAAAATGATGAACATGAGTGAGTCGGAGATGAAATTACGAATACTTAAATATTGTGAAAATGTTGTATGAGCCTTTCTTTCAGAACGTCGGAAAAACGGTAATTTCAGAGTTTCTTATAATTAATTTGAAAATATACTCATACATCTGACACTATTTGGCCTAAAGGAAAAGTAAAGGAATGAGTAAAGAGTCATGACTGAAAAAAAGGAGTATATGAAAATAATGAAAATATTTCAGATATTCTTGGAGCTTTTCTTCTAGAAAGTCGATGAAATGGATTTTTTAGTGAACAGCAGAGTACTTTCCAACGAAAAAAGGACCTTCATGATATACTATTTGGCCTAAAGGAAAAGTAAGTGAATCAAAGATTAGTGTACATTTGTCATTTGTAAGTATCTAAGGTTTTTTTTAAAACACAATCTTTT
Organism: Lissotriton helveticus; assembly: GCF_964261635.1. Lineage (NCBI taxonomy): Eukaryota > Metazoa > Chordata > Amphibia > Caudata > Salamandridae > Lissotriton > Lissotriton helveticus. The sequence goes on along the minus strand of NC_136067.1, from coordinate 818,959,188 downwards.
AGATTGTGTTTTTTTTTCCCGCTGTCATATGATGAGTAATTTGAACTCACTGTTTTAAGTGAAATTCAATATATTCTGAGAACAGCAAAAATAAACTATGTAACGTGTTGTACAAGTTATTCTATACTTTGTATTGTGTAATTTAAATTGTATTCCCATTGTCTGACACTCACTTTCCTTTTTCCACCCTCTTTCAGTTCTTTTTACTCACTTATTTTGTCTTTCTCTCACTCTCTCTCACCCCGTTCCTTTACTCCACTTCTTTCACAACCCCTCAGTCTCATTTCAACTGTCTGCATCCCCTCTCTCCCTTGCATAACTTTTCAGCTTTCAGTCTCTCTGATTTACTTCCCTTTTCCGTATTTTCCTCCTTTGCTCTTTTAGTAATTCCTCTTTACTCACTCAGCAATATTGTCGCACTCTATCACTATAATCACCCACTGTCCTTCGCTTATCTTTGTTTGCTCCTTTCTTTTGACCTCTTCTCTCTGTTTTTCGTTCACTACCTCTATGTCCTCAGTGCCCCACTCTCCTTGTGTTATGTTCACTTGTGTTTATCTACCTTCTATCATTTCTTTTACAACAACTTCACTGCTCCTCTCTCATCGTTCTTCATCCCATTTCTTTTACTCTGGTTCCATTACTATCCCTCATTTCCTTTCTTTCAGTGTCCTTCTCTTTACTTTCATCACCAAATCATTTTCTCTCAGTACCACTGTTTTAGTCTTCTTCTCCTCTCTTTCCTTTTTTTGCTCCCTTACTCATTTCCTTTGCTCACTTATTGTACTCCACTTCACTCAGTTTTTCTCTTAGTCTGTCTGTCTACTAACTTCCTCACTCCTTTTCCCTCAATCCTTCTATATTATCCTCTCTCCCTTCATCCCTTCACTCTATGACTGTTCTTTACTTACTCTCAGTTATCTTCCATTCCTCATTCTTCTAAATGCATCCTTAATTAGACTCTTTTCCGTCTCAGTCATTATCTTTTTACTTACTACTGTTTCCTGATTTAGTTTTGCTAACTCACATTGTTTTAGTATCTTTCTTACCTTCAGTTCTTTTCTCTGTTCTTCTCTTCCTCTCTGTCAGTGAATCTATATGCCTTACTCTTAGTAATTTGCTCTCCTGCTATTTCTTTTTCTCTCTTATTGCCCTTCTACCTTACTTTATTTCCCTTTCTGTGTCCTTCACTCTTACTTCATTTCTAAATACACTGTTATGATTTTTAACCTCTTCGTTTGTATCTTTTAATTTAAAATACATATTTTACTAATTATAACTTATTTTTTCTTCTCTCTTTCACAGATACAAAGTGTAGTAAAAAAATGTAATTAAAGTTACATTTATTATATGGTAAGTGTGAGTAAAAAAATGTAGTTTGTCATCACCCTTTGCTTTAACCCCACTAATATTTTCTCAACCAACCTCACTCCTGTTTCTTTACTCTGCTTCCCTCACTTATTCTTATTCTCCACGTTTACTCCCCTTTCCCTATTTCCCCTCTCATATTCAACTTATTTCAGTCCCCATTCTTTACTTCACTTACCCTCTGTTCCCTTCCTTTGCTTCCTCACTCATTCTCTTTTTCTTAATTATTTACTTCACTCCTACACACACACCTCATCCCCCTCCCAACACATACACACACCTCTGACATACACCCCACACACACCACAAACACACCTCACACACACCCCCCACACCCTCACACACTCCTCACACACACACACACACATTCCACACACACACACATCCCACACACATACCCCCCACACCCACACACCCCTCACACATATCTCACACACCCACACCTCCACCCACACAGAAACACCCCACACACCCACAGACACACCTTACACACCCACACCCCCACCTACACCCACTGACTCCCTATAAGTCACCCACACTGCTTTAATTACCTTTCTTTGCTGTTTCACTCAGACCCTTTCAGGCACTGTTTCCTTTACTCTCTCTGTCCTTTCACTCTATCACTCCCCATGTCTTATCCTCTTTCACCCCTCTTTACTTACACTCACTGCTCTTTTCTCACCCTCCCTCACCGTTGTTCATTTATCCCGGTTCCGTCACTACCCTTCATTCCCCATTTTTTACTGTCCTTTGTTTTTCTTTCAACACCCACTCACATTCTCCCACTACCTCTACTTTAGTCTTCTTCCTCTCTCTTCCCTTCTTTCGCTCCCTTATTCATTTTACTTTTCTCACTTTCACCCTATTACACCTTCTCTGTTTTTTACTATATAATAAACAATCCCTCTGTGTTGCTCCCTCTAGCTCTCTTTCTCTTAACATTACTCTCTCTGTGTTCTTCCCTCATGCTAACTCCTTCATTAATTTGTTTTTCTTTTTTTTGGGTGCGCGCCCCGGTGCATGTACCCTAAGGAAAAAAGATTGACAGAGATTCTTTAAAAATATAGGTTTATTTTTTATAAATTAAAGGTAGTTCTAAAAAGAACTGTTTTTTTATTCTTTTTGTTGTTTTATATTTTTTATTGTTTTTTTGAACATTTTTTACTTTTTTGGGCTTTTCTGAACAGTTTTATATATTTTTTTGTATTTTTTATGGGGAGAAACAAAAAACAGGGAATTGTAAATGGCTCAACTGGAGCAAAAAAAAAATCAGGAAAAAATTAGGTGTTTTTCGGGCACATGTGGTTATCACTAGCACAGAGGATAAGTTTTAGACTTTGCTCACCATAGCAAAGTGTCTTCCCACAAAATTTGCACACGATTTTAAAATTTGCAAACTTGGGTTGAATTACAGACATTGTCTCTCTTGCCTCTGGATCCGATGGAGTGGGTTGCTTTCTTTGGGAGGTGCTTGGAGAAGATCGAGAAGGGTTCCTGGCCATTTCTCGGACCTCTGCCCTAGCATAGTTGTTGGGATGCTTCCGCTCCATATGCCGAATCATGGTGTAATTACCAAATGAATATTTTCTATTAGGGTTCCCCCTTGAAAGTTCCATGCCACAGATTAGGCAAGTCACCTTTGGTGCATTGACTTTCTTTTTGCCCTCTGGAATGGAAAAAAACTCCCATACTATGTGCTCCTTTGGTCTATATGGGGTATTGTCTTCTGGGAGGAATGTCCTTCTCCCCTCCTCATCCTCTTCCTCCTATTCTTCTTCTTGACCACCAATGTGATGTTGTGGTGGTCCTCTTGGTGGTGGTGGTGGTGGTGGTGCAGATGCTCCAGCTGCTGCTGCTACTGTAGCCATTTTAAAGTAGAAAAGATTAGAGACAGATCTCCAAACAGGTCTTCCTCAGTCAAAGGACAAAGTCAGAATAAGGAAAAAAGGTGGGGGCTTTCATCATTTGGAAAACAAAACTGTTCTGGACCAATGAAAAGTGTTATTTTCAAGTCACATGATCCAGGCTTTCATCATTTGGAAACCAAAACTGATCTGCACCAAAGAAAAGTGTTATTTTCAGATCACATGACCCGGCGCGCTTACGCTACGCGCCCCGGGGCGCGCCCGTAGTCGCGCCCCGGGGCGCGTAGCGTAAGCACATCAGGACGTTGCGTGATCGTATGCGCTCGCGTGCTTCCGGGTGCGCTTACGCAGTGTGTGATATGACGCATCACGCGCATACGCGATACGTCACGATGTTGTTTTCGTTCGCGGCAATAGCGCTAACGGGACGCTCACCGGTACGCGCCCCGGGGCGCGCCGTAACATTGTGCTTACTGGTGAGCGCATCGGTACGCGCCCCGGGAGCGCTCCGGGCAAAAAATAAATAAAAATAAAAAAACTATTACATAATTATACAATATAAAATTCGTTATAAAAAATATTACTTTTCATACCTATATTGATTTGCTATTAAAAAACCATTGAAATTCACTGAAAAAAACATAGGTTTCACACCAGTTATAGTGAGGAATTACCATTTAAAAAACCTATTAAATTCACTGAAAAAACCATAGGTTTCACACCAGTTATAGTTAGCTGGAAGTTTTATTCGCATAAAACCATTGAAATTCCCACGTTATAGTTAGTTGGACTCACTATAACTTGCGCGTGCAATGCACTGCTGATGACGTCACATATTACATCGCTCATGACATGGTCAGTGACATCACTCATGACATCACTGATGACACCATCCTTGTGACAGAGTGACAGACCTCCTTTCACTGTAATGTAACCCTTGAAACACATATTTAAAAATAGAAACTAAAATTTTCAAAAAAATGGAGATACCCATACCAGTTACAACAACCAATTCAATAATTCCACCATCTATATACACATCCACTCATTCATCAACAGTTCTATATAGTCACTCATACATATACTCACTCATCATATGTAGTGATACACCTATACATCCTGTTACACACCAACAGTCATCCAAAAGATACTCTCACATATACTCACACATGCAAATAAACTATTAAACATCCATTTATTTGTATATACAGCTATACACACACTACCACTTTACTTCTAAGGATACTTACACATACTTATTCTCTTAAACAATCACTTATAGAAACAAATACTGATTTAAACAGGAACTCTTACAATCCCTCACTCTCACATATACTCACTTATATACATCAATATTCACATATACTAGATTAAAACATATGTAGTTACTGATAAAGATACTAGTGAGACAGTCATTCACTCACTAACACACACATATACACACTCATCCACCCATACAGTCCTGCACATATGCTGTCTTCAAAACACATACAAAGAGAGAGTCAGTCATTCATGCATCTATGTGCTAAGTAATACCCCCACTAACCCATACAAACACTCATACTGATACTAAGAAAAACATCTAATAACCCATATACATACACATGTAGCTACTCACCAACCCATGCAGCCACGTATACACAAAGTGAAACACTAATACATATATTTAAATATTTAAACATTACTCACTAATATATGTAATCACTAAGATACACTTAATAAGCCAGTTAACCAATTAAAAAAAATCCATGTAAACACTTATTTTAACATTTATTCTTCCATCAACTTTTACATATACATATATAACACATATTTATTTTTCAGAAAGACAGACATTCACTGGATGGTGTCATCAGTGATGTCATGAGTGATGTCACTGACCATGTCATGAGTGATGTAATATGTGACGTCATCAGCAGTGCATTGCACGCGCAAGTTATAGTGAGTCCAACTAACTATAGCGTGGGAATTTCAATGGTTTTATGCGAGTAAAACTTCCAGCTAACTATAACTGGTGTGAAACCTATGGTTTTTTCAGTGAATATATATATATATATATATATATATATATATATATATATATATATATATATATATATATATATATATATATATATATATAGTGGTGAATCAACTAACAATATTTAGCTCACTTGGAATTAACAGTATTAACAGTACCAAGTTTGGTATAGATCTAATGGACCTTTAAACTGCAACTATTGCTTTGATTTGATCATCTTTGCCCTTTGATAACATGAGCAGGGTGCTTTGTTATCGATGCCATAGTTTATTTAGCCCACTTGGGCGTGATCTTGTATTTCTATGTTCACTGCTGTTTCATCAACAGACTGCAGGGCAAACCCTTTATTTGCATTATTCAAAGGTTCAAATATATTGAATGTGAGTGTTTATGCACTAAAAGCACATCTTTGATATTATTTATTATACTTTCACACGCTGTTCCGACAACATGAATGAATTGTCATTGAATCTTTATTTATTGTTTGTCAGTCATGCATTTCACCAGACCGTAATATGCAGCCACAAATCTGTCTTTCAGCTCCTTTTAGCTGGTGAGAGTCTGTTGTTCATTTCATTTTTATGGTGATGTGTCACATGATTTTGTTTATTTAAAACTTCACTGAGCCTGTTACCCGTACCCGTGATCAAGGAGACTTGGGCTCCGAAACGCGTCGGGGAGGTTGCTGCTAATAAACATCGTTTTGCGAAAGAGAGTTGGCCTGGAGCTCGTTTTTGTGACGGCAGTGGTGCTTAAAAACGAGAATCGTGTGGATATATATATATATATATATATGTATATATATATATATATATATATATATGTATATATATATATATATATATATATATATATATATATATATTACCTACTGGCGGTCGCCAGTAGGTATATATAGTTAGGATTTTTTCTCTATGGGTTTTTTGAAAATTCTATGTCTAATAACTTTGGCGTTTGTGGACGGAATTGGCTGAAATTTTCAGGAAAATGGCACATTTTGTTTCTGAGCAGCCCTTGAAAATTTGGGGGGGGTTCGTCCAGTGGGGGCCGAGAAAAAAGGGGGGTCCCAAAACGTGTTTTTAACATTGAGTTTTCCATAGGGCGGTTGGCCTCACTTTTAGCCCGAACGGCTGAATGGATTTGCACGAAACTTGGCAAAATTGTAGGGACTGGTAGCCCGATGTGCCTTTTGTAGGTCTCAATATATGTGCTCCAGTGGATTTTGAGAAATTAACGTTTAAAAAAAGATATATATCTGTAACAGCGGACCGGGCAGCGCTCTGGTTCGCGGACTTTTCGCGCAACGGAGCTTTGTGAAGCGAAGCTGATTGGTTCTCCGGCGTCTGTCAACATTCCAAACAGTCCGTAGCGGCCGCCATCTTGTCTCTCGGTAGGATCGAGAGACAAGAGGAGGCCGAAGCGAAGGGGCAAATGACCATAAGGGGGCATAGTACATTGTCGCTCACCCCCTAGGTTTGATGTGGAGGTTTTAAAAGGGCCCCGCGGGGCAAAAAAAAATAAAAATAATAATAATCGAACAGCTGAATGGATTTGCACGAAACTTGGCAAAATTGTAGGGACTGGTAGCCCGATGTGCCTTTGCTAGATCTCAATATATGTGCTCCAGTGGATTTTGAGAAATTAACGTTCAAAAAAAGGTATATATCTGTAACAGCGCACCGCTTCGCGTACTTTTCGCGTTACGGAGCTTTGCGAAGCGAAGCTGATTGGCTCTCCGGTGTCTGTAAACATTCCAAACAGTCCGTAGCGGCCGCCATCTTGTCTCTCGGTAGGATCGAACAGCTGAATGGATTTGCACGAAACTTGGCAAAATTGTAGGGACTGGTAGCCCGATGTGCCTTTGCTAGGTCTCAATATATGTGCTTCAGTGCATTTTGAGAAATTAACGTTCAGAAACAAGATATATATCTGTAACAGCGCTCCGCTTCGCGGAGATAAAATTATATGTGTATTACCTAGCTGTTGCTAACACCAGTTAGCGACGGCTAGTAGAAGATAGCGACCATCTTGGGCCCCACTTTGCATGTGAGTGATATTTATCACTAATGACATGCAAAGTGGGCATGCCAAGATGTTAGCGACTGGAAACAGTCGCTAACATCGCTATCTCCTATTATCAACTTTTGGAAATATTCGAGATAAGGGCGAATATCTCCAAAAGCTACCACCTGCCCTGAGCAGTTCTTAGCCATGTTATCCAATGGGAGGTGGATAACATGGCTAAGAGCATTAGCTCGGTAATGCATGAATATCGCTGAGTTTTCAGCGATATTAATGCATTGCGGTCGTTTTTTATCGTATTTCCGATAAACCTTGATAATAGCAAGGTTTATCTGCGATAATTTCTGACGGTAAAAAAATCGTTGCTAAGCATCGTTAGGGATAAATATCGCTTAACTTTGGTAATATGCCCCAACGTCTGTTAACGTTCGATTCGAAGGAAATCAGGAAGTGTTGAAAAACATTGTCTGCGCCATCTTGTCTTTTTTCAAATGCCACACTTTTGTCGTGCACGGCAGCCATTTTAGATGCCTTGACCAGACCCACTCTGTGCACGCTGTCGATCCTTAGCATGGCTCCCCACCCTCGCAAACATCTCCCCCAGGCAGTGGTCACCCCCGCTCTCTGTCTTATGCATGGGTAATAAACCTCCCCCATCTGCGCTGCTGTTCCCTGAGAATCACACCCTGTGCCCGCCCGACACCTCCCTTTCGCCCTATTCACTACCGCACCCTCTGACACTCCTTTTCCTCTGTGTCCGATTGTCCAGGCTGGTCCTAGGGTATCAGCTAGCCCTGCAGATGTAGTTTATGGCCACAGCTGTAAAGAATCACCCCTCTTCAAAGGAGTTATAGTAGATCAAGGCCCACACTCGATGAGATTCGTCACAGCAGAAGCGTTGCTATTATCTGAAAACCATCCTGTATTGTGATTGGGGAGGGGACCGAGCCTGAAGCGGAAGATTCCAGGGATGACTGTTTGTACATCAAAGTTTTTACAATTATGTGTCACATTAAAAATATATAGCACTCCGACAAAGTAGTAAGATTATAAAACTTTAATAATTTATAAATATATACAAGAAAACAAAAATAGTAATAACATATAAACATTTTTAGGGAAAAACAACGAAGTAGCGGGGTCGGCTGTGCGAATAGTCCCAACGCAGCACAACGTCCAGATTTCCGGCGTGGGGCGTCGCGGGGGGTGGGTCATCAGTAGCAAACTGTTGTGCGAATAGTTCCAAGGCAGCAGAACGCGTTGAAATCTAGATGACACGAAAGTGATGTCTAGTAAGTTGCCACCCAGCAAATAACGGCATGGGGCGTCGCGGGGGGTGGGTCATCAGTAGCAAACTGTTGTGCGAATAGTTCCAAGGCAGCAGAACGATGGCACCAAGGTGATGTCCAGTAAGTTGCCGCACTGGTTTTGGTATCCTACAATGCTGCTCCGAATAACGGCGTGGGGCGCCCCGGGGGAGGCGGCGTGAATGGGCCTCTCCAGGTGGAGTGTCATCTGTTGTAGTGGGGCGCCCCTTTACCGTTTCAGTTGCCATTCCGTCCGTTTTTGGTCCACTGTGTCAAAAGCCGCAATTCAGCTGAGTTGCGCCCACTCTTGCGGTGCAGCGATAGGCGGCTGTCACAGGACTCTCAAAATGGCGGCAGGCTGTTTCCTTTTTGGGCCTGGTCCACTGAAATGGCCCTGGGACACCTTGGAAATCGGACGCTTGTCTGCTAGGTCTTGGACCTCATTCTCGAAAGCGTCCCCTCCGCCTTGAGAATTCATCAAAAGTTTTGGGGGCTCCGACTCCTGCAGGCTTCTGGTGGGGAGCGGCTGCCATGATTGCTCGCGGAATGACAACGACTGAGCTATGAGATGGTGGTGCTTTCATGCTGACGCCAGCTTCAGTCTGAAACATCCAGAAACAAGGTGGGGCTTTCATCGTTTGGGGAAAAAAAAAAGTTTTCATCCTATGAAAAGTGTTGTTTTTAGGTCACATGATCAAGCCTTCCATCATTAGGAAACCAAAAGTAAAATGAACCAATGAAAAGTTTTATAAACAAGTCACATGACCTGTTATGCGGCATAGGGTGTAAAATTAGGAGAAAATACGTTGGCACGTGAGGCGGCGTCAGTAGCGGACCGATGTGCGAATAGGCCGAAGGCAACACAACGCGCCAAGATCTGGATGGCACCGAGGTGGTGTCCAGCAAGTTGCAGCACTGGTGTGGCCATCCTACAATGCTGAAAGTCGGCGTGGGGCGCCCCGTTGGCCTGTGAGTTTGCGTCAGTAGCGGACCGATGTGCGAATAGGCCGAAGGCAGCACAACGCGCCAAGATCCGGATGGCACCGAGGTGGTGTCTAGTAAGTTGTCGCACTGGTGTGGCCATCCAACAATGCTGAAAGTCGGCGTGGGGCGCCCCGTTGGCCTGTGAGTTTGCGTCAGTAGCGGACCGATGTGCGAATAGGCCGAAGGCAGCACAACGCGCCAAGATCCGGATGGCACCGAGGTGGTGTCTAGTAAGTTGCCGCACTGGTGTGGCCATCCTACAATGCTGAAAGTCGGCGTGGGGCGCCCCGTTGGCCTGTGAGTTTGCGTCAGTAGTGGACCGATGTGCGAATAGGTCGAAGGCAGCACAACGCGCCAAGATCCGGATGGCACCGAGGTGGTGTCTAGTAAGTTGTCGCACTTCTGTGGCCATCCTACAATGTTGAAAGTCGGCGTGGGGCGCCCCGTTGGCCTGTGAGATGGCGTCAGTAGCGGACCGATGTGCGAATGGGGCCAAAGGCAGCGCAACAATATTTTCTGATTTGAAGACACCACAAGGCGCTGAGATGCCAAGATCCGGATGGCACCGAGGTGGTGTCTAGCAAGTTGTGGCACTGGTGTGGCCATCGTACAATGGTAAAAGTCGGCGTGGGGCGCCCTGTTGGCCTGTGAGATGGTGTCAGTAGCGGACTGATGTGTGAATGGGGCCAAAGGCAGCGCAACAATATTTTCTACTATATTTTCGGAGTAGAAGACACCACAAGGCGCTGAGATGCCAAGATCCGGATGGCACCGAGGTGATGTGTAAGTTGCGGACGGATGTGCGAATGGGGCCAAAGGCAGCTCAACAATATTTTCTGAAGAGAATACACCACAAGGCGCTGAGATGCCAAGATCCGGATGGCACCGAGGTGATGTCTAAGTTGCGGACCGATGTGCGAATGGGGCCAAAGGTAGCGTAACAAGATTTTCTGTATGGAAGATACCACTAGGCGTTGAGATGCCAAGATTCGGATGGCACCGAGGTGATGTCTAGGAAGTTGTGCCACTGGTGTGGCCATCGTACAATGGTAAAAGTCGGCGTGGGGCGCCCTATTGGCCTGTGAGATGGTGTCAGTAGCGGACTGATGTGCGAATGGGGCCAAAGGCAGCGCAACAATATTTTCTGACTGACACCACAAGGCGCTGAGATGCCAAGATCCGGATGGCATCGAGGTGATGTCTAAGTTGCGGACTGATGTGCGAATGGGGCCAAAGGCAGCGTAACAATATTTTCTGTATGGAAGATACCACTAGGCGTTGAGATGCCAAGATTCGGATGGCACCGAGGTGATGTCTAGCAAGTTGGTGTGGTCATCCTACAATGCTGAAACTCGGCGTGGGTCACCCCATTAGCCTGTGAGATGGCGTCAGTAGCGGACCGATGTGCGAATAGGCCGAAGGCAGCACCACGCGCCAAGATCCGGATGTCACCGTGGTGGTTTCATAGTTGAGAGGCACTTCATCTGCAGTGGGGCGCCGAGATCCGGATGGCACCGAGGTGATGTCTAGCAAGTTGCTGTACTTGTGTGGTCATCCTACAATGCTGAAACTCGGCGTGGGTCGCCCCATTAGCCTGTGAGATAGCTGTTCTTTGGATTTGGGCCTGGTCCACTAAAATGGCCCTGGGACACCTAAGAACTCGAACGCTCGATTTTTTTTTCCTTTCCTGTACATGCAAAAAAAGGTAAATGCCCGGTATGTTACACGCTTCATCTGCCACGATGAACTCTCCAGAGGAACCGAAAAAATATATAGTTGTGGTAACTATACCATGCATCGTCATATGGAGAGGTGGCACCAATTAATTATAGTGCTGCATAAAAGAGAGATTTAGAGGAGAACCCCTGACCTGCTAGTACATTCATCAAAGAAGTGGCACTGAGAGCTTCAGAGGCAAGGGAAACGGTCCCAAATATTTAGAAGAACTTTGGAAAGATTAAAATGACATGTTTAGATTGTGGTAAATTAATTTCATGTGGGCAGATGAGTGTTACTCTAATAAATACAGCATATGAACATCATCATAGTCGATGGTTGGTAGAGACATTTTGACTATATCCTGGACCTGCCCGTCCTCGCCCAAAATGGCGCCGGAATAAATGGGACTCGTAACTCCTTGTTGTGTACTGGTTGCAGAACCTTGAAATCACGAGATACGTATGCAGTTTTGAAGCACATGGCGGGCGGGGACGAGAATTGATTGAATATTTCGACATCCCTATTGATATTAAGTTCTGATGTGTTATTGATTACTGTACTGTTGAAAATTCGAATTAACGTCACCCATGGTACTTGCCCGCAAATGTATATCTAGATAATTTTATTGTAACTGGCCCTGTCGTATTTTAATTATAAAATGTACGTCCACCGATTCCGTAACTGTTAGACACCTTAGTTTTTGCAACCTAATGGCCCGCCCGTTACGTTCCTCTACAGTGTAAATGTCTATTCATCATATACGATTACAGTTTGCTCCGTGGCAGGCCCACGTGGTTATAGGCTCGTATTTGTATAATGAAATTTTCACAATAAAGGTTTTTAAAAGAAAACATGGTAGTAGTGTATACATTGGTAAAGTTTTTAATAATAGTCACTGTTTTAGAATCATTAAAAGGCAAGTGAAATAAAGCAGACCAATTACATGAAGGGTAAAAGGTATAATACGAAGGAACGCAGTAAAGATAAATGGTCAAGGGCTGTTGTGTTTTCTATTCCTGCAACATAAAGTGATCGATAAGAATCTCATATTCAGGCGTATCGGCGACTAAGACAGCAGGTCGACCCTCTTTTGCTCAACGGCTCCGTCATGGGACGAAGAAACGCTCTTTTTCTCGAAAAAAGAATATATTTTACTTGCAGGACAGTTGTAAAATTTCCGGGAAAGTACATTAGCCTGGAACATTATAACATATATTTAAGAGAAAATAATGTTCGGAAGTAATTAAAAGCGTAATTTTTAGGTGATATGACCAAGGCTTTCATCATTAGAATAAGAAAAGTAAAATGAACCAATGAAAAGTTTTATTAACAAGTCACATGACTTGTTATGCTTACGTTACGCGCTGCGCGCCCCGGATGACTTCCGGATGCGCTAACGCGGCGCGTCATATGACGCATTACGCGACAACGCAGGTCCAGAATATAGTCAAAATGTCTCCACCAACCAGCGGTCGAAACACAACCCCTTTCAGCAGGCTAAATAGTTCTGTTAAATGACAACAGAAAGGACAGGCAACAAGAACCATCAGTCAAAGAGGGGAGGGCTAGTTCTTCTCTACCGGGTTACATTGGGGCGCTACCGGAACTGATCGAATTGGTAGTCTACAGTGTTTCTGGATGTTTCAGACCGAAGCTGGGGTTAGCATGAGAGCAGCACCATTTCGTAGCTCCGTTGTGGCCATTCCGCAACCAATCATGGCAGCCGCTCTTTATCGTTATTTTGGGCAGGGTGGGTGGCGGAGCCGAGCTGTTTTGCAGCCATCATTGTGTGGAGTTCAGTTCATCTCACTAGTTTTGTATTTGTCATGAGGGGTTGTTCCTAATGTTTCTATTTTAGCGAGGTCAAAAAGAGATCCCATTAGTGGCCTACTGATTTTGCTCGATTCCTTTTCTTTTTTTTTACACGATTTTTCGTTATCTGCAAAGACTAAACAGAGTATTGCGACTCTGTGTTTGTTTGTAAATAGAGAATGAACCAAAGAGAACTAATTCTAAAACAGTAAATACTTGGATAACAATCAATCAAATGGAGAGAGAAGCAGGCACGACGGATTACAACGGGGGCAAAGGCCTGCGTTAACTACCTTTCACTATCTGCAAAGAGAGAGTACTCCTAATAGAAATGAGGGGGGGGGGCACCATTCAAAGCAGATCAGTGTGCATAAACACGAAAATGTTTTCACTTACCACGTACTTGACATTCGACAGCTTATGATATTTGCTATTAAAAAACCATTGAAATTCACTGAAAAAACCATAGGTTATAGACCATATATAGTTAGGAATTAGCATTTACAAAACCTTGAAAATTCACTGAAAAAACCATAGGTTATACACCATATATAGTTAGGAATTAGCATTTAAAAAACCTTATTTTACTCACACAAAACCATTGAAATTCCATATATAGTTAGTTGCACTAACTATATATCGCGCACCCGCAATCCACTGCTGATCATGTCACATATTACATCATTCATGACATGGTCAGTGACATCACTGATGACATCACTGATGACATCTCAAATGACATCACTGATGAGATCACTGATGACATCTCATTTGACATCAATGACCACATCACTGATGATATCATTCATGTGACAATACAATGCATCTCCTCACGTTTTAATATAACCTCTGTTTCACCCAGTGTTAAATACAGAGTATAATTTTTGAAACCATTGACACACCAATACTAGTTACTACATACGTACTCACTGATTCCTACGTCTACACACACATTCACTCATTCACCCATACAATCATTCATACATACAATCACTCATCTTTACAACACTATCATATGCACTCATACACCTATACAGACACTTACACTCTGCCACTCATCCATGGAGTTACTCACACACCTAGTCAGTCCTGTAAAGAATCAATCACACTTCCATTTTCTTGTCTATACAGTTAAACATAGAGCACCTTACATTTTCAAACATATACTAACACATACTTACTTTCTTATACAATCATTGATACAAGTACACATTGATCTGCACAGAGTCACACACCTCCCAGCCAGCCACACACACACTCAGTCTCCTATACAAATACTTGGACAATCAATCAATAACCCATATAGTTAATCATATAGCTACTGATCAACACATGCAGCAGTTTACAGAACAACAGACATAATGATGCACAAATTAAGACAGTTTACTCACTAACCCATGCACTCAGTGAGACACATTTAATCACTCACTCATACATTCAGTCATGCACCTACTAAATCCTTCGTCCAGACACTTATACATCTACTCATTCTTCAATATGTAAAACATATTTAAACTTTACAGAAACACACAGTCACTGGATGATGTCATCAGTGATCTCATCAGTGATGTCATCAGTGATGTCATCAGTGATGTCATCAGTGATGTCATTTGAGATGTCATCAGTGATGTCATTTGAGATGTCATCAGTGATGTCATCAGTGATGTCACTGACCATGTCATGAATGATGTAATATGTGACATGATCAGCAGTGGATTGCGGGTGCGCGATATATAGTTAGTGCAACTAACTATATATGGAATTTCAATGGTTTTGTGTGAGTAAAATAAGGTTTTTTAAATGCTAATTCCTAACTATATATGGTGTATAACCTATGGTTTTTTCAGTGAATATATATATATATATATATATATATATATATATATATATATATATATATATATATATATATATATATATATATATATATATATATATATATATATATATATATATATATATATATATATATATATATATATATATATATATATATATATATATATATATATATATATATATATATATATATATATATATATATATATATATATATATATATATATATATATATATATATATATATATATATATATATTAGTATTCCAGGAAGGGTCCTTCCGGGATCCTGCTCCCATCGTCAGGTGGCGCGTTCTTCAGGGAACCCCAATGCCGAACGATTGAATTCAATCCACAGTTTGCTCAGAAGCACCACGCGCCCTCAGAAGTATGGATGCTAAGGTTTATTCTCAGAAAACGTTACGCGTTTCGACAAGGAGTGTGTCTTGATCACACGATAACCAACATGACATTTCTGGTGTGTTTAAGTAAAGTAAAGTGACACCAACATAAACAGTGATGAGGTACACAAGAATGGTTTCATGGTAGTACAAGTAAATGGGTCGGCCATTTTGTAGTGGTGCAACATGAATGTATGAGCGTATATTTTGAACACATATACTTTCTATACATCATTCCAATTCTTATAATAACGGAATTGTGTTGTAAAGGCAGCTGGGATTTAAGGTGCCATTAATCATAATAAGATCAAAAGCAAGTGCTCTTAAGGTGAAAAAAAACAGAAAAAACGAAAAAACGACAATATCTTCGGTCTAGTGCCAGATATAACAAAATGGTGTACTGCCCAGGTTTAGGGCTACACCTCGTTTCTTAATTCTCACGGTCCTACAAGCGGTCTAGTGCCCATAAACAAGTTTGTCAATTATGTATAGGTAGTCTATCTATATCACAGTTAATTCCCTTTGGTAATTTTCATTTCATGAGTGATGTCACTGACCATGTCATGAGTGATGTAATATGTGACATCATCAGTAGTGCATTGCGGGCGCGCGAGTTATAGTTAGCTGAACTAACTATAACGGAGGAATTTCAATGGTTTTGTATGAGAGAAATGTCCAGCTAACTATAACATGGGTGAAACCTATGGTTTTTTCAGTGAATTTCTAAGGTTTTTTAAATGCTAATTCCTAACTATAACGTGCCTGAAACCTATGGTTTTTTCAGTGAATATATATATATATATATATATATATATATATATATATATATATATATATATAATTTTTTTGCATAGGCAAATTGTATGCTTGATAGGCTCTATGCTGTGTAGGTTCTTGCCTTGCTTAATCTTTAATGTTTCTATGAGGAAGGGCACACTTAGTGACTGCACCCACAATAATAGTGTTCAACAGGACACCTTGAAAGGGTCAGAGAGACCGTCAGAGAGCAGCAGATGAACTACCTTATTGTGTTTTTTCGCTGCAATCTCTCAGTGATATTCGCCAACTACTTGACTTGAAGCATACTCTTTTTTTAAAATAAATTTTATTGATTTTCTGGTCATTACAATTTCTCTGAGCTTATCGTTACATGTAAACGCCTTTGGTAGTATGCCACATATATAGGACACTCGTTAATGTAAAGAGATAGATATGAGAGTATAACCTTATTTACACAATTGTATACATTTACATATGCAAACCAAAACATTACAATAACTTCCGGGCCATCTCTGTTTGTATAGATAACTTACTATAAACGGTTTACTGTATTTCACAGCTCTGTCCTGCCCGTGAATCTGACCCTATTCTAAACATAACTCCCCCCTCCCTCACGTACTCAGATCTACTTCTGGACAATGGTAGATATCTCTTCTTTCTTTATCCAGGGCAATTAGGAACACATCACCAACAGTAAATAACAAAGTCATTATATAACACTATCACATCCTGGACTTCCCGCACAACTTGTGTTGCAGTGACAAATGACAGTAACAGGTTATTGTTACCCTTATTATACTGTTGGTACCTCCGTTGCTATAAATTCCTCCAGCATCACATTCCATTCTAACGATATTGTTTTTTTACGCAAACCTCTGTACTCTCAGCTCTGCCCATCTGACCATCTCAGTATACCAGACCAACACCGCAGGTGCTTTTTTTGCTTTCCATCTCATGGTTATTGTTTGTTTCGCTAATATTAACGCCAGGTTGACAAATCTATATGTGGGATTTCCACTTTTGGATTTAGGACCGAGACCCAGTATATAGTGTTCTAGTGAAACTCCCCTGTGCCCCGGGGCTATTGCATTTAATATTGTATGGATCGTAGACCAGTAAGGTATCAGTCTCGGACAGGTCCACAGCATGTGCAATAAATTAGCATCGGATTCTTGGCACCGTCTGCATGTATCTGCTGTGTCTGGAAACGTAGCACTTTGTCTGTGGGGGGTAAGATAAGCACGGTGTACTATCATAAGTTGAATGAATTTAAACTTCAGGTTACGTGACACCTTCCTCGGGTTCCCCTAGGATTGTAACCTATTCCTTATCTGTGATTACTCTTCCCATGTCGGTATGCCACTACTCTCCTAGAACCTGCAATGTTTCTGCCGTGTGACCTCGTATCCCATATGATAACCATGGTTAAGTGACTTCCGTTCCCCATTAGATATTGCATGCGTACCAATTCATGTGTGGGGGGGTTCAAAGCCCGCAGGTGCCCATGTATTTCTAACATATCTCACAATGTTCGCGTGTAGTAGGAATAATGTATTTGGTACTCCCTGTTCCCTCACAAAGGCATTGTAATTCATCAGTGTGCTAGCTGCAAATAACCTTTCCACTGTGAGAAACATAAATCCCTGTGTGGGCTCGTGCTGTGGGATTAGTGTAGAGGAGGGCAATCCACTTCGTAAAGTTATCGGGTATCCAAATTTTAGAAGAGTGTGAAACATATACCTCCACTTTAAGGAGTAAAAGGCCTGGCGCAGATAGAGTGATATACATCCCTGTGTTTGCTTCTTTGAATGTGATTGTGTCATTAATTGGTGTAGCCTGAGAATGTTTAAGCTGTGGTCCTACCCGGTACAAACCCACATTGATCTATATGTATTAACTGTGGTATGAGGTGCTGACTTCTGTTTGCTAAGAGTTTTCTTAAAATGTTATAGTCTGTATTTCATGTTGATAGGGGACGATATCCCGTCAAGTCCTTACTATCTGTACATGGTTTTGGCAGTGAAACCACTAGTACCCAAAGTGTAGTATGTCCATTGATGCCTGGTACATCTTTTTTAAATGAAGGGTCGGTAATGACGCATATGTAGCATAAAATTCAACTGGCAGTCCATCCGTCCCCCGTGGTTTGTTTCTGGGCAGTGCCTTAATCGCTGCTTTCATTTCTACTTCCGTTATTGTTTTTTCTAACTTCTCTTTATGCTTCCCCAGTAATTGTTGAAGCTGCAGTTCCTCAAAAAATGCCTCAAAATCAGATTCACTAAGTTCTGGTGGCACTGCATATAGTGCCTCGTTGTATGTTTTAGAGGCCATATTTATTTCTGATTGGGTATTAACTGTAGTGCCCTCCGGGGAGGTAATTTCTAGGGTCGGGGTCATCACCTGTACATTTCTAATAATCCTGGCAAGGAATGGGCCTGCTCTATCACCTCTGTATGCTGTTTGTGTGTGTATAAACGATAATCCAGCACTCTAATTTTCCAATAGTTATGCATGTCTTATATGTGTTTCTTGTAAGTTTTCAGTATGTGTGTCCCCGGACACTGCCTCCCTTTTCAGCCTGCCTAGTTTGTTCTCAACTTCTGTGAGACTCTCAATTAAAGCTGTGTGAGCCCCGACTCTCGTGCTAATAGCAACCCCTCACACTACAGTCTTGAAAGCGTCCCATTCCACCTGACGTGAGCTTGCAGTATTTGTATTTTCTGTGAAGTAATTGATAATTGCTGTAGATAGGGTGCTGTGAAATACTGAGTCTTCCAGTAATAAAGGCTGCATTTTCCACATCTGGATCGATGTGGGCGTTTTTCCCCATATGAGTGTAGCTTCCAGAGGATTGTGATCAGATAGGGTTTTACCCAAGTATGTGGTGTCTATTACACTGGCAACTAGCCCTATTGAGCAAAAGATCCTGTCTATGCGTGTATGTAATCCATGTGGTGGCGTGTAGAAGGAGTACTCTCTGCTATCAGGGTGGATCATACACCATGCATCACCTATGTTCCAGCCCGCCGCCCAACCCTTCATGCCTCTGCCTGTTTTTTGCAGCTTTTGCTTTGCAACGGTGGATGGGATCTATCAAGTTCAATATCTAACACTGCATTAAGGTCGCCCTGATGACCCAAGGGTAGTCCTCCCAGCCAACCAGTGACGTAGAGATTACATCTAAAAACGTATCCTGCTCAGAATTTGGAGCGTAAACAGGCCCTATCACCATGTGTTTCCCATCGAGCATACCGAGTAGGAACACATACCTACCGTGTACATCTACTTTTTGATCTAATAGTGTGAAAGGGGTGCCGGTGCATAGCCATATCGCCCCCCTCTAGCGAATGCGGAGTAACATGTTTAAAACAACTGTCCCCTCCATTTCCTTTGCAGTTTAATGGTTTCTGTATGCATAAGGTGAGATTCCTTCAGTAAAGTGATGTATACTTTTCTGCGATCGAGTTGTGCAAGAATTCTATGTCTCTTATGGATGGAGCCCAATCCCCTCACATTCCAGGATGTGAATACATACTTACTTGGTTGTGTCATTCTTCGCTGAATAATGTAACATTTCTCGAGTCAGTGCCCTACCCTGCTGTTTTGACAAAGAAGAGTCTGCATCTGAGTACGTGTCTAAATACCCATAAGAACTCCCAATACTAGGTTCCCCCGCAGAACATTAGAGGACCAAACAATGAACAAGAAAACTATATAAGCTATGACATAGTGCAGCCGCCACTGGGGGGTGGTAACCGCCTTGCTCCCACTGCACATCTATGGATGCACCACAAAAAATCTTCAGAAAGCACCGGCCTAACCCATTACTTTACCAATATTGGGGGCAGGAGAATTCTCCCATAGCACATTTGAGGCAATCATATTTATCTGGCACATCAAAAAGTCTTTTGTGCAAGGATCGTATCGCCCAACCTCAGAAATCATTCGCAGTCTGTGGGGTCACCACCGGAAACAGCGCTAGGCTGCCTTCAGAGTTCGAGTGGGCATCAGGGTCTTCAGAGGAGTCCACTGTTTCGGCAATGGAGGTCGTGTCATGCTCCGCCGGCGCCATCACAGCGTCCTTTTGACTTTCTGAAATGTTTTCCTTTGTTGGACTGTGCTCCTGTCTATTTCCAGCTCTTTGGTGTCCGCCTTTTTTAGGTTCCCCAGGTTTGCGTAGTTGTCGTTGGCTTTCCTGTTAGACTTGAAGCATACTCTTGAAGCCTGCTATCAGGAGCACAACCCTGGTCAATGCCAGCTAAAGGCAATGAAAATCCTCAGGGTAGCAAATCCTGGGCAATGTGGCTGTACCATAATTCATCTCCAGAGTATGCACTCACCTTTCATGCCCCCTGGAGTTTTCTGTATTGCATTTTGACACACCTTTCAAGTTTTTAGAGTGCTGATTACAGTGGTTAGGTAGCTGTGGTTGTTATACATAAAATGCAGTACACATGACAAATGCAATTGTTGCTTGAACTTTGTATACTGCACATTTACCACTTCTGTGCTGTCCATTCATGCTCATCTTGTGCCTGGTTACAAGGTGAAATATACATTTGAGACTGAATGGCTAGTGTGGCTGACCAGTTTTTGTAACCTCACATGCAACAGCAGAGCTTTGTATATAGGTGCTGCGCTTATGCCTTGGAAGATTATGAGGGATATAGAAACCATATCACATGTACATCCACTGGCCATCAATTACATTTTTCTAAGAGCAGCTCTTAAAACTCTAGTTAGTCTAACACTTAGTCTCAAAGGGTCATGAGTTCAACTGAAAGCTAGATGAGGTAATGCTTTAAAGATGGCCATGAATCCAATCATATGGGCGTATGTAGGTTTCTTCTCTCATACACAGATTGGATTGAGCAGATCAGATTATGTTTAAAGTAGACATTAGTCTTTGGGTCCAGCCAATGACACTAAGGTCTAAACCGTGAAAGGGAAGGAAAGGTTCATGTAGTTTTAATCCCTCTTAGACTATATACAAGAGACTGGTCCAGGGAGGGACGAGAAGTATATAGCTATTAAATAATTCTCCACCCAGGACAGAAGATAGTTCAGGACTGAAGACTGGGCGCCAATACAACTAGGGCACCTGGGACCGTAGTACACATGTAGCTCACTTTCCTTCATTGTGCCTGGCACACCTTTAAAAAGGTGCACCCGGCGCAATGAAGGAAAGTGCACCGCATTAAGGGGAATGCGCAGACCCCAGGGCAGCAGCGAACTTGTGCTGCTCTTGAGGCAATGCATTCATGTGAAATACAGAGCGACTGCTTTACAGCCGCTCCGTCTTTCACTCTGCCAGCGGCAACCCGCTTGCACTTTTAAAGGAGAATAGAGATCACCTCGAAGGGGATGCCTGGGGTTCAATGGGGACCCCTTTACCCCCTGCAGAGGGCTGCTCTCAGAAGGCGCACTGACAGTGCGCCACCTGTTAGGTGGGGCAATGTCAGTGTGTCTCGTGAGGGATTCTTTGCCTCTTGTCGGTAATACGACGCAGGTGCAGAGGCAAAGGGATTCTATCATTTGCATGGGGCACACCCCCACATTCACATACTTTAATGATATATAGGTCATTGAGGCATCTATGTGTCGTCAAGTGAAGGAAACCTACACTGACCTAAATACACTTTTGATTTCTGTGTAGTCGATATTCCGGCTATCATGTATTTGTAGCAAGATATTTAAAACTAGCTATTCTTATAGCATTCTTCCCTGGCATTAGATTACAACAGAAAGGATCCTAGAACACTTAATCCATCCACGAGGCGAGAGTTTACATCGAGTAACTTTCTAGTGTGTTCATCAGACTCTGAGGCGTATTTGCAAGACCCTATTGTCACAGGAACTTCACTTTTAGTGACGTTCCTGTGGCAATATGGGCTTTCCCTTATTTACAAGGCAGCATTAAGCCACTTAAAATGCCTTAACACTACCATGTAAATAATGCCCCCTTTCAAGCTATACTTAGCGTGAAAGGGGAGGGCAATGGGGGTTGCAGTGGGCATTTCACTGCAACACCCATTGATTTTTAAGGTGCCCCATATTTACAAGGGTAGCGCCAACATTAAGACAAGGGAAAACCTGGTTCAATGAGGAGAAATGTGTAATTTCTCCTCGTTTTTGCTGTTTCTATGTGCGCTGCATTCTGCAGCACACATAGAAACAGCACAAGGCCATGGATTGTTTATGTGCAGGAAGGTAACCCTTTCTGCATATAAACAATACATTTTAAAAAAGTACGTTTTGCAACTCCTATGTGTGCTGCATTAAGCAGCACGCATAGAAGTTAGATAAACCATTAAAAGATTGTTTATGTGCAGGAAGGAACCCCTTCCTGCACATAAACAATCTACCCCTTCAACGCAGGCACCCTTGCACTATGGTGCAAGGGTGTCTGCGTTGGCGCTAGGCAGCTAAGGATGAAATGCCAGGTTGCACTGTATCCTTGTAAATACAGTGCAGCCCTATGTTTTGGACGTGGTGGAGCCAAGCCAAGGTGTCTAATTGCTGCACTCTGCCAATTCCTAGTAAATAGGCCCCTCTGTTACTATTTGCTCCTGCACAGTTGGAACCCTGAGCCCTTGTTAGTAATTTAATTTCAGTCTCAGGATGGTGGTGGAAAGCTACTAATTGAAATGATAAATATATGTTGATTTAGAGGGCAGATTTATGTTCAATAAGAGTATGGCTATATGCTAATTTGGAGGACACCTGTATGCAAATCTATGACAAAATATCAACAGACAGAATATAGACATACAAAAATATCGACACAATAATATCGACATTGTTAGATCTGGGGGTCTCTAGTTGGCAGAGGTAGGTACCACTGTCCAAATAGGGACCCTTGCTTCTAGTCAGGGCAAGGAGATAACCCTCTGAGATAACCCCTGCTCACCCTCTAGGTAGCTTGGCACGAGCAGTCTAGGCTAACCAGAGGCAATGCGTAAAGTATTTGTACCAACACTCACAGTAACACAGTAAAAACACCACAAACTGACTCCACAACAGTTTAGAGAAATAAAGGTATTTAATCTAAACTACACAAGACCAAAACGACAAAAAGTCCAACATACACAGTTCAAGAATATAGTTTCAAAAGAGTTCTTAAGGTTTGCGATAGAATTCTCTACGTTGCGATAGAATTCTCTACAGATGCGTGAAAAGTTCACAGTTGCGTCACATTTACTCACAGTACCTTTTAGTTGCAACAAAGATCCAAAAGCAGAAGCTGGTGCGGTAGAAAACAAGCGATGCGTTGCTCCTGAGACCCTGGGGATGCGTTTGCGACAGCCCCGCTGCAGCAGCAGGCGTGTTGCGACGAATCCGGTCTGTATGGGGAGGAAAGCCACTTGTATGGATTCCGGTGCGTAGGTTCCGTAGGAAGTTTGTTCTCGCAAAGGCACGATACGACGATCTCGTAGGGGCTGCGACGATCTCCGGGGCGACGATGCGCGGTCCTGCGGTGATCCTCTCTCTCGCAGCTCCTCGATGCAATGGTTCTGCGACGATGCTCGCAGCGACGTGATGTGCTCCGCAAGAGAGCGATGCAACACTTTTCAATGGCAAAAGTCTCTCAAGCTTAGTTTCAAGCTTCCCAGCACAGGTACAACTTCCAGAGGCCCCACAACTGGATCAAGCACTCTAGGAAGGACAGAACTCTCTCAGCAGAGTTCAGGGAAGCTGGGGGTGAAGTCCTTTTGTTCCTGGGACTTCAGAACAGGGAGCCAGCTCTTCTCAGGCCCTTGGAGATTCCTTCAAGACAGGGGACACAGCACACTAGCAAAGTCCTTCCCCTCTCCTTGGCAGCAAAGCAACAGCAGGTCAGTCCAGCAGAGCAACAGCAGGACAGTCTTCCTTCTTCAGAGTCAGCTTCCTCCTTGGCAGAGGTTCCTTCTTGATTCCAGGATGATCTAATTTTCTGTTGTCAGGGGTCCTGTACTTATACCCCTAAAGTCTTAGTTCTCTTTGTGCATGTGGGCCCTGAGCCCGGTCTGAACCAGTTCTGGGTGTTTCGTGAGTACTTTGTTTTGCTGGCTTCTTCTTTCCTTTCAGAGTGAGGGGCAGGGTCGTCAGCCACCCAGCAGGAGGTGGAGCCAGCATTGTGGAACTCAGGCACAGCCCTATTCAGGCCCAGGTGCTAACTCCTCCCACCACTCCAGTTGCAAATGCAGTCATTCAACCTAGGGCTGACTCAGCCAGCCTCCTGGGGAATCCCCAGGCCCTGTAACTCTCAAACCAGACAGTCAATACACAAGCAGACCAAGGCACACAGAAGGGTCAGACAAGAGAACAGCAACTTTCTAAAAGTGCTGTTCTCAAACACAGGATTTAAAAACAACCTTTCCTAAAAGATGTGTTATTAAATTCTGAGTTCAGGGATACTAGATACTTATGGTCTATCTTGTTCCTCTGGGAAGAAATGCTGTTAACCACTGTAGCCAGCATCCCCCATGTTACTCTATGGAGCAAGATAGCCTTACATTTGTGAAAAACGAAAATGGTTGCCATTCACTATCAGAGCATGTTACCTGCACTAGTACATGCTCTACCTTTTACATGCACTGCACCCTGCCCAGGGGGGTACCTTGGGCCTTCCATAAGGGTGACTGATGTGCACAAAAAGGGAAGGGTTAGGCCTGGTCAGTGGGGACACTGACCAGGAGGAAATGGCAGTTCTAAACTGCACACAGGCACTGCAGTGTCAGGCCTGAGACATCATTTTAGGGCTACTCCTGTGGGTGGCACAATCAGTGCTGCAGGCCCACCAGTAGCATTTGTCATCACCAGCCCAGGCACACCCATTACACTTTACTAGGGACTTCATGGTGATACAAATATGCCAAACATGTATATCCAATCAGAATAACAATTTACATAGGGAGCACTTACACTCTGGCCCTGATCAGCAGTGGCAGAGTGTCCAAAGCATCTAAACCAGCAAAAACGAAATCCAGCACAGCATCAAAAATACAGGAGGTAGAGGCAAAAAGATAGCGGAAAACCACGCCAAAGATGCCAGTTCTAACACGTGTCCCCTCCAGCTGAAAGTGGGAGAACTGCCCAACCTCTTGGGAGTTCTCTTCACTAAGGAGGAAAAACCTGGACAGACCATCAGCATTGGCGTGTTCTGTGCCAGGGCGGTGTTCCACCGTGAAGTCCATTCCCTATAGGGAGATGGACCACCTCAACAGTTTTGGGTTCTCACCCCTCATTTGCATTAACCATCTGAGGGGCCTGTGGTCGGTCTGAACACGGAAGTGAGTCCCAAACAGGTAGGGCCTCAACTTTTTCAGAGCCCAGA
Source organism: Lissotriton helveticus (assembly GCF_964261635.1). Classification (NCBI taxonomy): domain Eukaryota; kingdom Metazoa; phylum Chordata; class Amphibia; order Caudata; family Salamandridae; genus Lissotriton; species Lissotriton helveticus. The sequence goes on along the minus strand of NC_136067.1, from coordinate 818,933,755 downwards.
CCACAGCAAATGCTTATCTCTCAATCGCACTCCACTCTGTTCCCTGGGGAGTAGCCTCCTACTAATGAAAGCTACCGGCTGGTCTCCATTCACCTCAGTGACTTGTGAGAGTACTGCTCCCACACCATGCTCTGAAGCGTCTGTCTGTACTACAAACTCACTGGAAAAGTCAGGTGCCTTGAGCACCGGTGCTGTGCACATTGCAGTTTTCAGGGCATCAAAAGCAGTTTGTAATACCTGGTGAGTCCTACAAAGGCTCTCACCTCTGTCTGGGTCTTGGGGGGCTCCCAAGCCAGAATGGTATCAATCTTTGCCTGTAGGGGCGCCACCTGGCCGCTCCCCACCTGGTGTCCCAAATACACCACAGATCCCTGCCCTATCTGGCACTTGCTGGCCTTGATAGTGAGGCCTGCCCATTGCAGAGCCTTCAACACTTTGCAGAGGTGTTGCAGGTGTTCCTCCCACGTGGAGCTGAACACAGCAATGTCATCCAGGTATGCGGCGCTGAATTCCTCCAGCCCGGACAGTACCTGGTTAACCAGTCTCTGGAACGTGGCGGGGGCATTCTTCAACCCAAAGGGCATGACTCGGAACTGGAAGTGCCCCTCTGGCGTTGAAAATGCTGACCTCTCTTTGGCCCCTTCAGTTAAGGCAATCTGCCAGTACCCAGAAGTCAAATCAAATGTACTGAGGTATTGGGAAGCTCCCAACCAATCCACAAGCTCATCAGCTCTAGGGATGGGGTGTGCGTCAGTCTTCGTGACCGCATTGAGCCCACGGTAGTCCACGCAAAACCGGAGTTCTGGAGGGCCACCGGGCGTAGCAGCTTTCTTGGGCACCAAGACCACTGGGCTAGCCCAGGGGCTGCTGGAGGGCTCAATCACCCCTAGCGCCAACATCTAAGAAACCTCTTCCTTGATGCTGGCCCTGACCTTGTCAGCTACCCTGTAAAATGTGTGTTTCACAGGCAGACTGTCTCCAGTGTCCACATCATGGACGCACCAGTTGGTGACACCTGGGGTCAGGGAGAACAGGGAGGAGAACTGACCCAACACTTGGCGACAGTCCCTCTGCTGCTCTGGGGTCAGGGTGGGCGAGAGGACCACACCCTCCGCTGACCCATCTTGCTCCTTAACTGCCAGGATGTCAGGGAGAGGATCACTATCCTCTTCCATTCCTGCATCTGTAGCCATGAGCATAGTCACTTCAGACCTCTCAAAGTGTGGTTTGAGGCGGTTCACATGCAAGACTCTCAGGGGCTGCCTGGGAGTCCTCAGGTTAACCAGGTAGGTTACCTCACTCTTCCTTTCCACCACCTCATATGGCCCAGTCCACTTGTCTTGGAGCGCACAAGGCTCCACTGGCGCCATCACCTACACTTTCCGCCCAGGTTGAAATTCAACCAGAGTGGTATTCTGGTCGTACCATCTTTTCATTTCTTCCTGGCTTGCTTCCAGGTTCGCCTGAGCGAGCTTCCTGAAACGTTGTGTCCGGTTGCGGATGGCCAGCACATAGCTGAACACATCCTGGGGGGATTTCCCACTGGACTTTTCCCAACCCTCCTTCACCAGTGAGAGAGGTCCTCTAACAGGGTGGCCATACAGGAGTTCAAAGAGACTGAACCCTAAGGACTTCTGCGGCACCTCCCTGTAGGCAAACAACAGGCATGGTAACAAGACGTCCCACTTCCGTCTCATGGGCTCCGCTAGGCCCATAATCATACCTTTCAGGGTCCGGTTGAACCTTTCAACCAACCCATTTCCTTGAGGGTGGTAAGGAGTGGTGAACTTATAAGTTACCCCACACTCCTCCCACAGAGACTTCATGTACTTAGAGATGAAGTTGGTACCCCGTCGGAGACCACCTCTCTGGGGAACCCCACACGGAAAAAGATCCCCATCAATGCACGGGCCACCACGGGTACTGTGATTGTCCTGAGAGGGACTGCTTCCGGGTACCGGGTGGCATGGTCCACCAAGACCAGGATGAACCTGTTGCCTAAGGCTGTCTTGGGGTCCAGGGGCCCTACAATGTCTATGCCAACCCGCTCAAAAGGGGTGCTCACCACTGGGAAGGGCTGAAGGGGTGCCTTCAACTTCATTCCAGTCTTGCCACTGGCTTGACAGGTTTGGCAAGATCTGCAAAAGGAACCAACGTGCTTTCTCATCTGGGGCCAGTGGAAGTGGGTGACAAGCTGGTTCAGGGTCTTGTCTTGCCCCAGATGTCCTGCAAGAGGCACGTCATGAGCCAGACCAATTAGGAAGTTTCTGAAGCGCTCGGGAACCACCAGCACACGGGCTGCACCGGGCTCAGCAAACTTAGGCTCGCTATATAGTAGGTCATCTTCCCAGTAGATAAAGTGATCTCTGGCTGCTCCACCTGCTGCCTGATCTACAGCCTGTTGCCGCAGACCAATGAGGGAAGGGCATTCTTTCTGCGCCTGGCAGAATTCCTCCCTGGAGGGACCACCTTCCTGCTGCCAATGGGTCAGCTCAGGTAGGTCTCCCAGTTCGGCCACTTGTTCCCCTGTAGGTTCCAGGGCATCCCCCTCAGGTTCTGCTTCCTTCTGGACCGTGGGAACGGCTGGTGCTGGTTTCCCGCGCCCTCTGCCTCTTCCTCTCCTGGCAGGTCTCTGGGCCACTGTTTCAGGCTCCAGTTCTGCTGAATCCCCCCTACTGGTTGTCATAGCACGCGTGGACACACAGATCCACGCAGGCAAACCCAACATCTCCAAGTGAGTTCTGTGTTCTACATCCTTCCATGGAGAACTCTCCAGGTCGTTACCTAACAGACAGTCTACAGACAAGGCATCACTGACAACTACTTCCAAAAGACCAGAGACTACCCCCCATGCAAAGGGAACACGGGCCAACTTGCAGAGGCGCACTGAGCTGTCAGCGGCCACTACAGGGCAGAGTACATCAGAGAAGATTTGCTCTTCAGACACCCACTGACACCTCACGGATGTCACGCTGGCTCCTGTGTCTCTCAGAGCCTCAACCTCCCTTCCATTGATGGTCACCTTCTGCCCATATTTCTTAGTGTTAGAGGGCAGTAATGTTTCCTGGACCACCTCGTGGTCTCCTAGAGAGACAAGGGTCATAACTGCTAGCTCCCCCCAGTCACTAGAAACCAAATCCCCTCCAAAAGCTACACTAGCTAACGCTGGGGCGGGGGCACCAGTGGGTGCTAGCTTCTTCTTGGGACAGCTTGGAGCAATGTGGCCCACCTCATTGCAGTGATAGCAGGTAGGGGGACCTTGGTTATCCCTTCTGTCTCTATGGTCCCGCCTGCCCTTAGGGGGCCATGGCTGTCTAGGTTTGGGGGGTTGGGATTCCTTTCCCTGGGAACTATTTTGGGGCCCTTGTGAGAACTCCTTTTGGTTACCCTTGTCCCCCCCACTCTTCTGCTGGGGACCCTACCCACCTTTGGCTGTGGTACCCACAATTCCTCAGTGGACCCTGGTACTGGTCCAGCGGTCCGCCTCCTTAGCAAGCTCAAAGGGGTCTGTCAGCTTGCTGTCTAAAAGATGCTGGCGCAGCTCTGGAACAAAAAGACTACTAAAGTGCTCCCAACTGATTAAATGCAACAACCCCTTAAAATCAGTTATTTTACTGCCCTTCATCCAACCTTCCAGTGCACGCGAGTACAAATTCACACACTCCATCCAAGTCTCAGACTCTCTCTTCTTGGAGTTTCTAAACTGCAGTCTATACTGCTCTGGAGTAAGGCCATACCTGAGACATAAGGCCTCCTTCATATTGGGGTAGGTCATGGCACCTGCTAATTCTAAGGGCTCTAGAGCACTCCTCGCAGAAGCCTCAAAATGTTTCCACAGGCCCGCCCCCCAATGCTGATCAGGCACACCATTCATCTTCAATGCAATTTCATACGAAGTGAACCAGGCATAAATATCCTCACTCCTATGGTAATTCTGTACCAGGTCTTTGGGAATATATACTTTACCCCCATGCACTGGCTGCGCGCTGCCACCATTAGAACTGGCATCCACCTCCTTGGATTTAAGATCCAGTTCTCTCATGCTCAACTCATGAGCCAAAAGCAATTTCTTCTCTTCTAAGGCATGGGCATTTTTGCTCTCCTCCGCCGCCTTTTCTACTTCCAATTTCTTCATTTTCATTTTCATGACTTCCAACTCATACTCTCTTACTCTCTGATTGTCTTGTAACTCTTCTGGGGAGAGGCCCCTGCTGGAATGGTTGCTGCCAGCTCCTGCACCTACTCTGCCCACTGGCAGATCTGTGACTTGAAAAGCATTCCCTGCATCCACATCATCATTTCCCTCTTGTGCCTCCCAATGGGCCTTCAAGATTCTTTGCAGCTCATCCTTCCTGTAGCCGCTCTTTATGGGGCACTTAAACTGGTTGCAAAATTGCTGAAGCTGTGTAACTTTGTAAGAATACAGATCCTCAATGAGAAACTCTAATTCTGCTTCCTTACTAGGTGCCTTCCCATTCAAAGACATGATGCTTTTAGAAGAGTTACTCAAAAATCGAATCAAAAATCAAAAACCAGTAGTATGTGGTGGCGTAGTGGTCTGCACTCACTAGTGATGTACACCAATTACTGTGGGTCAAGTACAAATACAAAGTTCAAATCCCACCGCCTGACCACCAATGTTAGATCTGGGGGTCTCTAGTTGGCAGAGGTAGGTACCACTGTCCGAATAGGGACCCTTGCTTCTAGTCAGGGCAAGGAGATAACCCCTGCTCACCCTCTAGGTAGCTTGGCACGTGCAGTCTAGGCTAACCAGAGGCAATGCGTAAAGTATTTGTACCAACACTCACAGTAACACAGTGAAAACACCACAAACTGACTCCACAACAGTTTAGAGAAATAAAGGTATTTAATCTAAACTACACAAGACCAAAACGACAAAAAGTCCAACATACACAGTTCAGAATATGGTTTCAAAAGAGTTCTTAAGGTTCGCGATAGAATTCTCTACGTTGCGATAGAATTCTCTACAGATGCGTGAAAAGTTCACAGTTGCATCACGTTTACTCACAGTACCTTTTAGTTGCAACAAAGATCCAAACGCAGAAGCTGGTGCGGTGAAAAACAAGCGATGCGTTGCTCCTGAGACCCTGGGGAGGCGTTTGCGACAGCCCCGCTGCAGCAGCAGGGGTGTTGCGACGAATCCGGTCTGTATGGGGAGGAAGGCCACTTGTATGGATTCCGGTGCGTAGGTTCCGTAGGAAGTTTGTTCTCGCAAAGGCACGATGCGACGATCTCGTAGGGGCTGCGACGATCTCCGGGGCGACGATGCGCGGTCCAGCGGTGATCCTCTCTCTTGCAGCTCCTCGATGCGATGGTTCTGCGACGATGCTCGCAGCGACGTGCTGCGTTCCGCAAGAGAGCGATGCAACACTTTTCAATGGCAAAAGTCTCTCAAGCTTAGTTTCAAGCTTCCCAGCACAGGTTCAACTTCCAGAGGCCCCACAACTGGATCAAGCACTCTAGGAAGGACAGAACCCTCTCAGCAGAGTTCAGGGAAGCTGGGGGTGAAGTCCTTTTGTTCCTGGGACTTCAGAACAGGGAGCCAGCTCTTCTCAGGCCCTGGGAGATTCCTTCAAGACAGGGGACACAGCACACTAGCAAAGTCCTTCCCCTCTCCTTGGCAGCAAAGCAACAGCAGGTCAGTCCAGCAGAGCAACAGCAGGACAGTCTTCCTTCTTCAGAGTCAGCTTTCTCCTTGGCAGAGGTTCCTTCTTGATTCCAGGAGGATCTAATTTTCTGTTGTCAGGGGTCCTGTACTTATACCCCTAAAGTCTTTGTTCTCTCTGTGCATGTGGGCCCTGAGCCCGGTCTGAACCAGTTCTAGGTGTTTCCTGAGTACTTTGTTTTGCTGGCTTCTTCTTTCCTTTCAGAGTGAGGGGCGGGGTCGTCAGCCGCCCAGCAGGAGGTGGAGCCAGCATTGTGGAAGGCAGGCACAGCCCTATTCAGGCCCATGTGCTAACTCCTCCCACCACTCCAGTTGCAAATGCAGTCATTCAGCCTAGGGCTGACTCAGCCAGCCTCCTGGGGCATCCCCAGCCCCTGTCACTCTCAAACCAGACAGTCAATACACAAGCAGACCAAGGGACACAGACGGGTCAGACAAGAGAACAGCAACTTTCTAAAACACAGGATTTAAAAACAACCTTTCCTAAAAGATGTGTTATTAAATTCTGAGTTCAGAAATATTAGATACTTATGTCCTATCTTGTTCCTATGGGAAGAAATGCTGTTAACCACTGTAGCCAGCATCCCCCATGTTACTCTATAGAGCAAGCTAGCCTTACAATAGTGAAAAACGAAAATGGCTGCCATTCACTATCAGAGAATGTTACCTGCACTAGAACATGCTCTACCTTTTACATGCACTACACCCTGCCAGGAGAGCTACCTTGGGCCTTCCATAGGGGTGACTGATGTGCACAAAAAGGGAAGGGTTAGGCCTGGTCAGTGGGGACACTGACCAGGAGGACATGGCAGTTCTAAACTGCACACAGGCACTGCAGTGTCAGGCCTGAGACATCATTTTAGGGCTACTCCTGTGGGTGGCACAATCAGTGCTGCAGGCCCACCAGTAGCATTTGTCATCACCAGCCCAGGCACACCCATTGCACTTTACTAGGGACTTCATGGTGATACAAATATGCCAAACAAGTATATCCAATTAGAATAACAATTTACATAGGGAGCACTTACACTCTGGCACTGATCAGCAGTGGCAGAGGGCTACGATTGGAATTCATAGAGCATATTATCAAGCCCATTATCGCCGCTTTATCGGCAGTTTCCTGCCGATAAAAGCGGCGATAATGTAACGCCCTTACTTGATAATATGCCCCACTATTCCCACTCCAGAGAGTGCAACAGTAGGGAAAGCGTTGGATAGCGTAGGGGTAAAAATTACTATTCCCACTCCAGAGAGTGCAACAGTAGGGAAAGCGTTCAATAGCATTGGGGTAAAAATTACTATTCCCACTCCAAAGGGTGCAACAGTAGGGACAGCGTTGGATAGCGTAGGGGTAAAAATTACTATTCACACTCCAGATGGTGCAACAGTAGGGAAAGCGTTGGATAGCGTAGGGGTAAACATTACTATTCCCACTCCAGAGAGTGCAACAGTAGGGAAAGCGTTGGATAGCGTAGGGGTAAAAATTACTATTCCCACTCCAAAGGGTGCAACAGTAGGGAAAGCGTTGGATAGCGTAGGGGTAAAAATTACTATTCCCACTTCAGAGGGTGCAACAGTAGGGAAAGCGTTGGATAGCGTAGGGGTAAACATTACTATTCCCACTCCAGAGTGTGCAACAGTAGAGAAAGCGTTGGATAGCGTAGGGGTAAAAATGACTATTCCCACTCCAGAGGGTGCAACAGTAGGGAAAGCGTTGGATAGCATGGGGGTAAAAATTACTTCCCACACTACTCCCCCTTTAACACACTACACATACAAATAAACACAATTAATATAAATATAAATTAATCAATTAATAACAATTAATATTATTACATTGATGTAATTATAAATTAACTAATTAACACATATTATTTACCAAGTAATAATTAATTACCAATTAATAATTAATTAACAAGTTATTTACAAGAATAAACAATATTTATTAATACATTATTTATAATTAATATTATGAAATAATTAAAAAACGAATTAGCAATTAATTAATTCACAATTGATTAACAATAAATACCAATAAATAAATACAATCTCTTAATTTAATTTGATTGAATTATGTCACACCCTATTCCCCTATAAACACAGAACCCACTACACATAAATACATCACATAAAAAATGTAATTGTCATTTAATCACTTAATAATAATTATTTACCAATTAATTATTAATTAACAATAACAAAAAAATAATAAATATTACTACATTAACTATAATTAATTGAATTAACTAATTCATAATAATTAATTACTAATTAATTAATAATTATTTATTAATCAAAAATATAAAAAATATATATTAATTAATTATAATTAAATTACTTCCCACCCTATTCCCCTATAAACCCACAACCCGCTCTTATACCAAAACGCAAAATGTAAACAAAATTACTAATTTCTAAACATACATTAAAAAACATGATTAACAAACATATAAACAACATAATAAAATATATAACACTAAACAAAATTTCGATATTAGTAAAATACATGCCTTAATATCGGTATTCTGTCTATCGATATTATTGCACATCGATATTCTATGCCATCGAAATTAAAACATCGATATTAGCGTATATCGATATTTTCTACCCCTGTATGCAGATTTGGAGGAGTCGTTTATGCTCATTTGGAAGACACTTGTAAGCAGAGTTAGAAGGCATTTGCATGCAGACTAGAGCGACAGCTGTGTGCATTTTTGGAGGCACATTCATTGCAATTTCAAGGACAGCTTTTTGGAGAACACCTGTATGCAGATTTGTTGGATAGCTGTATGATGCACTCGGTTTTGGGGGACACTTGTAACTGAACTTAGAAGACATGCGGATTTAGAGCATAGCTGTTTAAAGGTTTGGAAGGAACTTGTATTTGTGTTTTTTAGATGCTTCTATGATAATTTGATGACACTTGTACACAAATGGGAAACAATAGTCTGCTGATTTAGGGCCTGAATTAGTGTTTGGCAGACCGGTTACTCCATCAAAACTTTAAGGAAGTACCGCTATTACAAGTGCTACATATGATTTCCTAATGCACTTCTAAAAAGGGGGACAGATTTAACGTCATGTTGTGCTGGAGTAACCAGTCTCCCAAACTCAATATCATGTCCTTCGTCTCAACTCTTGCTCCAGTAGGGGATAGGGCACTGGCTGTGCCCTTACATGTGCACAGCCTCACATTGATTCGGGATTCAAATCATTTCTTACAGCCTTGTGGCACATATTGCAAAGACATTTCGGGGCATATTTACAACAAAGTGACGGAGTGTGGCGTTAGCCTTCTTGACTTAACTCCGCACTCCACCACTTCAGAAACACAGGGCTGTACCATATTTAAAACATTATGGTGCAGCCCTGCATTTCCCCTGGCGCTAAACTTAGCAGCCTAGCGCCAACGCAGTTGAAAACGTCATTTCTTTTTTTAATTGTCTATGTGCAGGGAGGGTCACCTTCCTGCACATAAACAATCAATAGGAATTTGCTGTTTCTATGTGTGCTGAACAACCGGTACACATAGAAAGCAAAAACGAGGAGTAATAAGGCATTTTTCCTCGTTTTGCCTGTTTAAGACCAGGTTTTCCCTGGTCTTAATTTTGGTGCTGCCTCCTATTTACGCCACCCTTGTAAACCGGGGACAGCGTCAAAATCAAGGAGTGTTGCGGTGGAATGCCCAGCACAACACCCATTGTTCTCCCCTTTCACGCTAAGTACACCATAAAAGGGTGTCTTATTTACAAGGCAGTGTGGCTTAACGCTGCCTTGTAAATAAGGCAAAGCCCCTATCATCACCACAATATCACTAAAAGTGACGTTGTGGTGACAATAGGGGCTTGTAAATATGCCCCATCATCTCTGCTGCATTGCACAAAATATTTTTTTTGTTTATTCTAACAGGATAATCAGTTAATACTTGCAACTTTGTTCAGTCATTTTAGTTTGCGGGTGGATATGTGTTCCCATTTTCGCAACTAATTTTAATCTGTGGTTTGAATGTATTTTTTTTAATCTATTTTTAAAGTTATATTCGTTTTTCAAAGGTAGATCCCGGTTTGGCAACATTGTCTCTCCATCAAATTCTATTCTTAAATAACATTTCTTTAGAAAGCCGTGCAGATAAACTCCTAAAATAAGACAGCACACCTTTTTTACACTCCCGTAACAAAATGTACTGTAAAATACTAAAGTATAGAGGGCACATTTTGGAACTACAAAGGAAGCAGAACGATGAACATTACGTGGACTTAAATGTTATATTAAATTGGGCTTTATTTCCTTTTCTGGTGTTGGCACCTTCAGTACTACCCACAGTACTGTTTCATAGAAGCTCCTCAATGGTCCACTCTGCATCTTGACCTGCATTGGATGCGGCGCTCGCGCTTCCCACAGAGGACGTCAAAATAGTTTTCTTTGAGGTCTCTTCCTTTGTTGTGAGCTGTTTACTGATAAGGGCCTCAAGACGTTTACCGTACATTTTCATGCGTTTTTGACTTTTCCTTATGTGTCGGTTTTGACGATGTATTTTCTGTTGTAGGGTATACTGGTCGCGAGCCAGGGTGTTCAGCAACCTGCTTTCCTCCTCCATTTGTTGAACCACACCCTTTAAATTGTTGCTGATGAGGTTGACCTCCTTCTGCAGTTCTTTTAGCCTTTTGGCCTGCTCTGTTTGTTGATGAACAAGTTCCAATTCCACAAACACTCTATTGAGTTCGTTCTCTTCAGTAGCCCACCCATCAATTGTAAATTGCACAATATGAGTGATCTCAGTGGTAGCGCCTGTGCTGCTCATCGAAGACACAAACCGCATTATGACAACTCCACGACTCGCTGTCAACTTGACATGTTCTCCAGTAGAAGACATGAGTTCCTTCTCCGTGGAGGGTGAAGACTCTATGGCTATGCTGGCAGACGGTTCTCTGAAATCTATGGTAAAACAATGATATAATCTGTGAATCTTTGCAAGGATAACAGATGTAGTGCATCCTATGGACATTTCACTTAAACCCTCATAATCCCAGTTTCAACTGAGGATTTTTTACCATTGTTTGGCTACATCCAGGGGGCATGGGTACATCAAAATATTATTTCCACATTGATTTACCTTCCTCTCGTGAAAATTCTAATCTATGCTAAAACTTTGGAGCACATTTTAATTAAGTGACCTACTTCACTCGGTGTTTAGAATCGTCAGTGATCTTGCCAGACAGTTTTTCCTGCCATCAGATGTCACATGGGTGGGTAATCTGGTGCGAGAAAACATGGGTTATTGGCAGAAAGCTCCTTTCCTCCTTGTGCGGGTAAGACGTAAGGGATGGCAGGCAGAAAAATAATGCATGCAGCCGGAGAGTGCTTACAAAGTTTAAGTGTAAGGGGCATCATGAGATGTAGGAAACTGGACTGAACGAGGATGGAAAATCCTCAGTCTTGATATGAGCCGTGGCCGAGCTCCCACAAAGTTTAACAGTCTGGTACCTAAATGGTGAAACCAGGGGGCTAACTTCCCATAATAAAAGTGACGCACCAGCGGCACAGGGGGCTTGTAAATAAGCCCTCAAATTTCTGTGAGGAGTCTGGAGCTTTTCCTTGGTAGGCTTCCCTGAGAGAAGATGGATATGACTTGTATGCCTAGCACCTTACAGCATTAGGAGTTAAAAATGTAAATTCTCATACTATATTAGGTTCGAATTGTTTTCATTGTAATTAGTTACATTTTTAATTCTTGATTAGATAATTTTTTGTATTTTGTAATTCTGATTAATGTTTACCTTTTTTTTGGTGGGGTGGTTGAGGGAGGGAAGAAGTCATGAAGACTGAACTGTTTTCCCTGAAAGACATGCATGTGATAGGCATGAAGACCGTGGGGCATATTTACTAAGATTTAGCGCTATTTTTGCATCAGAAAAGTGATGCAAATCACCGCAAAATCTTTTTTTACAAATCTGCTTCCCAGTACTGGAAAATCACTTGAAAGTAGTGCAATGCAGCGCATATCGCTCCTTTGTATTACTTAGTACCAAGGGGGCATTCCCTTTCGACAACCCAAGGTTTCTGACACAAAACCCTATTTACTAAAAAATGTAGACATGGTTTTGCTTAAAAAAATAGCACCCACTTCAACCAAGCACTATCATGGAAAGATGCTTTTATTTCGCCTGTCTTTTGCAACTTTGTATGTGTGCTGCACTGTCAAGCACACGTACAGGGTGGGAAAAGTTTTAAAGTTAATCTAAGCACAGTGGGGCAGATTTACAAGCCCCTTGCTCCACTTTTGCGTCACTTTCCCTATGTTAAAAATGACTCAAAAGTGGCGCAAGGGCCTTGTAAATAAGCCCCGGTGTCTTTTACTGGAAGGGTATCCTTCCAGTACAAAACCTATGATAGCCTCACACAGAAACCCTTGCACTCTGATGCAAAGGTGTGTGAGTGGCGCACAGATTCACATTTCTGCACCACCGCAAGGGAGACGGGAGAAGATTGCCACATTTTTGAAAATATGGCGCTCTCCTGCTCTCTCCTTTTCACGCAGTGCAGCATTTGCAGTTGCTGGACTGTGTGATAATTTAGTACATCTGGGCCCTTGTGCATAGAGAAAGAGCGCTTTTCCTGGGCAAGAGTCCCAGAAGTCCAGAGCTAATGAAAGCCCACAGGGCATGGAAGTATGCAATAAAGTCAAGATCACTTCAGTGTAGGGAGAACAGGTGTAACAGCGTGGAGAGGAGGAAGGAGCGTGTCCTCCTGCTCCTTATGGTGCAGAGAACAGTGTTGCAGGCCTTCGTATGCCAACTAGTGAGCTGGAACCTGGTAAATCTTGACCTGGAGGACAAGAAGGCTAACCAACTTTCAGCTGCAGATGACCCGAGAAGCCATCAAAGATTAAAGGAGGCTCACTTTACAGGAAAGGAAGATGGCTTTCGAAGAACGCAAAGCAGCACTGGATCACAATCAGAGCAGGCACAAGATGGACCATGAAGTAGCATGTGCTAGTCACAAAGTAGAAGAGGAACTTGGGTGGGGAGGAAGGCAGGTATTGGGGGTAACTGCTTGCTCATGGGAACGATATTATACTTACACTTGATACCTCTGGTGCTCAAACAACAATATGAAGGAGATTCTGTGATTGAGGAGATTCTCCATATTGGTATATTCAGAACACAAACAATGAGTCCAGTTGGCTCTGGGAGTACGTTATGGATGCTTTTAAGATTACCAGAGTGCTGGATGAAGGAAAGGCAGTAACAATTTATGAGGAGCTTTAGAATTTGATTTTGCAATAGCACTTTTTGAGTGGTTGCTTTGCTACCTTATGCCACCTTTTAGTTGACTGTAGGCTTTCTGAGAGAATAGGTCAGCATGAGGGTGTCTAAGGACATACCAGTGGTGGTGGGTGGATTTTAAAAGTGGTGAGGCGTGAATATTAGGCTTGAGTATAAGGAGCAAATGAGGGGTCACAAGAACAGTTTGGAAAAAAACAGATTTTAATGGTGGATTTAAAAGCATATATTTATAGCAAATTTCTGAAAATAAGGGACTAAATGAAGCATTCTACAGCAGAAATGTCAGGAAAACATAACAAGCAAGTCAAAACTTACCGCAAACATAAACTTTGTCAGCTTGCCTAATGAACTACAATTTGCAAGACAGGCACATCCATACATGAAAATTGGCACCCCAAGTTGTTCTTACCTGTAACGCATCTCTGCATCTTTACTCTATTGGTTGTTCAAGCGATCTAGGCCAAGACAGAAGATGACAGCGGACATGCCAAATACTGAAAATAAGATGGGGATCAACCGATCCATCAAAAGCATTTCATCCTTCAGCTTCTGGTGTTAGCCAGACAAATAAAACAAATATTTCAGCAAAGAGTATTTAGTTTGTAAAATATAAAATGTAGGTAGCATGCATTTACAGACAGAGAAGAACCATAAAACAACACAAGGTGAGGTGCGGATCAATGCAAACCTGACCAGCTTTTTGCAAAAAACACAAGATTTGATAAAAATTACTCGAAGGTTTCTTTCCAAGGGTTGCAAAGTATCCTGTTTGTTGAGATGTGTCAGACTCTCGGTTGTTCCCTCCATCAAGTGAGTGGGCTGAGCATGGCTGAAGGAAGTCATCAAGTCTGTAACAGTAAATTTGTGATGTGTTCTGTGCCATGATCATTTTGGATATTCGCATCAGTATACAGAACCAGGTATATACCTATACTTTGGACGATGGTTTTTGGATTGAATGCAGAATCTTTTTTCCCAGTATTTATTTGCTTTTTATGCAGAAGGATCAGATTCACATACAACTGATGTCGCAAGGTGGCATTGCGTGGCTTGGTAAATCTGACTTCAGTTTTGCGTTGTCCTTGCGCAAGGGCCACACAACACTTTGATAAATCAGGCCCATCTACTCTGCACGGTGCCTGAGCACAGACACATCACTCAATGTTCTACCCATTTAAAGTAAGTTCAGTTTTATATAGAGCAACAGGATTCATCTCTTCTCTGTCTCAGCAACAAATGTATTCCTCCGAGAGTCATTTTAGAGAATAGATGCAAGTTTAATCTGAGCAAGAAAGGGAAGGTGGAAAACTGTTCGTCCTTCACGGGTCCTGTGTGCCTGCCCAAGTTTGTGTGGAGAAATAAAATAATCTTCGGAAGCGGAACACTTCCTTAGAGAGCAGCGGAATTGAACAATCGAGGGACAAAAGTTGTCACATGACCGAGATAGAGGAAATGTGTACTATGACGGCAGCTCAAATTTGTATTTCCAGGGCTGGAAGTTGATAAAATGAGTGAAGAGGACAATGGACAGTCCTACAGAAGCATCATGATGAGAGTGGTGTGACAGTACACCCCCTTCCTTAACCAATAGAATGAAGAGGAATTGTGTCTTATGATACATTGTGGGTTGGTCTTTTTTGGGTTTTAGGGTATATTATTAGGTACCCGGTGAGAGGGGTTAGGGGGTTGCGTGTTTTCCTTATTTGTGAGAGGAGAGAGCTGCATTGCTGTCTCTTATTTTGGCTGGCTGTTCCTGTTTGCTGAATCCTGACTTAGTCTTTGCCTGCAACCTCTTCTTGAAGGGGCCTTGTTGCTCTCATGACCAGAGAGTAGTTTCCCTAATTTTCTTTGTGGGTTAGTATAATATCTGAATTTGTGTAATCATTTTGCAAAGGTCTTTTATCTCTAATCTTTTGTCTCTCTGCCTATCCACTCATACATTGTATTGATGTTGAGATGTACTTCCGTCATTTTCATTTATTGTTTCTTGTGTGGTAATCGATGGTTCGAGCTGTGTTGTATACGATGAGCAATTAAATTATTTAGATAAAAGCATTATAAATATACAAGTGAGTTTGTCTTTATTAGAGTTATTGAATTTAGTTTATAATGAGTTTTACTAGTTCCAGGTATTTATTTTGCCAAACCGTGATTTCATAAATAAAGATCGCATCACCACATAGTATATGCGAGGATGATATACTAATTGAAATTTGGTAAGTTTGGTACTTCACTCACCCAGCGTGAAGGGGCTTGTTCGGTAATGAACTGGGCCCAGGTAATGGAAATTTGTTAGTCCATGATAAATGTGGCCCATCTACTCTGAACGGTGCCAGAGCACAGGTACATCACTTAATGTTCAACCCATTTTAAGTAAGTTCAGTTTTATCCGGGGCAACAGGATTCATCTCTTTTCTGCCTCAGCAACAAATGTATTCCTCCGAGATACAAGGCCTTATTTATGAGGCCCTACTGGCACTTTTGCGCCGCTGGAACGTCACTTTATTTACATTCCAGTGGCGCAATCTGCCACTGGCATATTTATAAGGCCACGTAAAGCCACATTACTTGGATTTCATGGCCTTATAAATATGTGCCCGTTTCCTGCAGAAAACTGTTTAAAAGGGGAATTCCATGAGGGTTGCTTTATGAGAAATCGTAAGTCTGAGGCAGTACCAAAAACATACGCCTCCCCAGGGGAGGCGTAAGGGAGGCACGCATAGAAAGCGGAAAAAGCCTCTTGTGATTGTTTTTGTGCAGGAAGGCTTCCTTCCTGCACAAAAATAATCCTCCCGCAACGCACGCACCCTTGTACCATGGTGCAAAGGTGCCTGCATTGGTGCACTGCAGCTGATTGTGCGCCGGCGTAGGGTAAAAGGACAGGAATGCGCTGAATCTAATAGATATGGTGCATTCCTGCCCTTTTCCTTTGTCGTACGGCTGTCGCTGTCCTACGGGAAAAAACCTATAAATGAGGCCCAAAATTATGTTGTGCTGCATGGAGAGGAAAGCTTGTTCGTGTCCCAAATAGGACATGGCCATGCAGTATTTGTGCAGCTTTAGTGCTGCAAAGAGTCTTTGGCGTAATAGACGTTAAACCCTCCGAATATTGCAACATTTCCACAAATACAAGAAAGAAAAACAGAAACAAAACGTAGGGGCACAGGGTGCATGGCCCTATTAAAAGCAAGATGATTCACATTGAGCGTGAGTCGACATTTCCAATCTTTTCCAGTCTGTGCCCCTATGTGCCAGGGGGGCACGCCCCAGTGCCACAGAACATTGTGCCATCTCGGAGTTCCCCACATTGTGAACACGTCTCAGTGGATAAAGGAAAGGAGCGAGTCAGTGGAGTAGCAGTGTGACAGACTCAACTGGTGCAGCTTGCCGTGTGTAGATACTCCGTCGAGTCAGAGTGCCTTGCTTTTATTTTCAACTCTAGCCTGTGAGGTCATGCAAAAAGTGCGGCCCTGAAAATCTACCTGAAGCGTTCCATATATACATTTTGTTCCTATGGGTCTTTCCGTGATCTACAATTGTACTTGTTATATTTTCTTTTTCAGTTTAACAAACTAAAGTCATGAATGTCAGTAAATTGGTATGTATCTATAGCGCCTAGCCATTTTATATATGTAACTGACGTCACGATGACTTCAGAGGCTGTGCAAATATTTAAGCATAAGGAAGAAAACTCACTGAAACAAGCCTCTTCCCAGCAGTGGTGCCATTAGTTCTCCTAATTCACAGTAAAAATCAAATTAGAATAACAAATAGCACGTAATTAACTTCAGCGAAAATATTATTTTGCATGTAAATCAATTTAAAATTGATATTGCATTTTCTGTGATTAGATTAGTTTGTCAAACAAATAATCTCAAGGTACCAACGCGTCTATGAACAGATGCATTATAATATGGTGCTCTTGGAATCAGGGAGAGAAATTACAAGTGTACTGCAAATTAAATGAAAGTATAGGCAAAGTATAGTGAAAAAGGCCTTACACAAAAGATGTCAAACAAGTATTCTAAAGACATATGTGCTGTTTGAACCTACATTAGGCTCAGTGCAACCTATACACTGTCGCTCAAGCAAAGGGTTTCCCCCAAAACACAATATTACACTCTTCTTAATCCCTCTTCCTCAACCAAGTTATCATCTTTGAGATGGACTCCCTTACAAGTCAGGAAATAAATCAGCACAGAATGATAACAAATAAAACTCCCCAACACCAGAACCGAGCATTCCTAGCATCTTCCTTGTTTCTCAGCATCTTGAGTGAGGCACAGAGCTTCCATCTAGGGTCTTTGCAGGATTTTGAACCCCACAGTTGCCCCATTGACAAGCCAGTCGGAGTTGATCTGGGTGAGTGACTTCACAGTAACTGCATAGCTGGCAAGTTATTATTATGCATATGTGTAACATTTCTATGTTTAAAATGTGCCCATGGGTGACATTTGCATGCCTGTTGTGTGACACTTTCAGGTGATATTTTATTGCAACCAGTGGGAAAAGAAAACTGATACAGAGTAGAAAACATCACTCTTGTTTTATTCTGTGCTTTTTCATATCTACAATTCTGTGTTTATATGTAATGAGAACTAAAAGTAAAATTGTTGGGGAAAACAAGATTACATTAACTACTCACGCTTGACAAAGCTTAACCTGAAATATCTGAAGTTGTTCCTGCTTTCTTTACTCATTGTGGGTTAGGTGAGATATCATGAGTTTTGAAAATTCCTTTCTTTTTTAAAAAACATTTTTGTTGACTTTTAAACAAAATAAAAAAACAACTTCTTCAAGGTACACAAGTATGATTATTAACATTTTTGCAATTGCCTTTTAGCGGCAGATATTGAAGTACATTTTAAATACCGTTTGTGAACTCACACTCAGTCTGACCACCACCCCCACATCAGTTGGGATGCCATTTCATCATAATCAAATTCACTGGTTGGCTGTGTCCTTCCCCCTTCCTGCTCTGGAGTGCCTCTAGTACATGGCGGCCAAATGTTGCAGGCAGCCCCACAGTATGTGAACCAGCATGCATGCTTGATTACATCCTTAAGAAGGCATTTATACATTTCTGGCCTTCTTATTTTTGAGAATTAAGTCCTTTTATAATATAAGTGGTGGAATATTTTAAGAGTGAAACCCCTCTCCAAATAGCAGTTCTTTTGGATATTTAAACGCCTCATCCCAATCTTCCTCCTCTAAAGTTCTGTCCTGTTCCCTCTTGTTTTTGAGGGCCTCTAAAAGTGTTTTGACTGTTATATTATAAGTATCCTGTGGATTTGTAAGATAGCATGTTTATATATGGGTGCTTTCAAGGATCTGTACTCCAGTGGCAACTCGTCCTGGACATCCTGGAGTTGGTCTTTGTATTTAATCAGTGCCTGTTTGACATGCATGTACTTGTGTATGAGATTGTCCACCAACTCAAACTGTTAATGTAATTCCTCAAATGATAAGAACCCCTGTGTTTTATATATAGTCCCTCATTTGGAGATTCCCAAATCCTGCCATTTCTTGAAGCTTCCCTATTTCACTCTAGTCGGTGAGTATGCTAAAGTCCACAGGGATGTTTCTAGGATTAACTTTCCACCTGTTCCTGTCTTTTATTCGGCTCCCTGTAATATCATAATCACTGTTGCTGTCGCACTGGCCTTCAAACCTGATCTTCTGCCATACAGTGGATATGGGTATCACCTTGTCTATCCATTCACTACCAATAGCCGGGTCATCTCATCCAGTAGTATAGTTTCAAGTCAGGCACAGTGATTCCACCCTTGTACAGGGCCCTTCTCAAGATCATCATTACAATCCTGCAGATCTCACCATCACACAGTAAAAGTCATGTCACACTATCCGGAACCACATACAGAGTATTTTGAAGCATCTATAAGTATTTAGCAAATGTGATTTTTATTTTTTCAGGGCAGCTCTCCATATTAGAGTAATCAGGAGTTTTCTTCTGTGTCCCACATCTCTTTTATATTCCTCCAGGATTCTTACCAGGTGTTGTCAAATGAATTCAACTGGATCTAGAATTATGTACACCACTAGGTACCTGAAACCTTCTTTTACCACTTTCAGTAGATATTCCCAGTCTGCTGGGGACCACCAAATCGTTTGGGGAAATGTTGCAGTAATATTATTAATGATTTCATAGAAGATGTTATGAGGGAATATGTGGGGTGATTAGCAGTGCATTGCAAGGGCATGATCTATAGTTACCTTAAGGCACGAGTTATAATTACCAAAGCTAACTATAACTGGTGAAGTTCAGTGGTTTTGAATGTTTACAATCTCAAATGACATCACAGATGACATCATCCAGTGACTGAGTGTTTCTAAAAAGTTTAAGAATTATATATATATATACACAAACGAAGGTTGCCCTCTGTGGAAAGGCCGCACCCGGGGAGCTTAAACCTCCTTCTTGAGGACAGCCGTTGAGCCTGCCTCCCCCTTCAAACAAGCGCCAAACATGTTTCGGACAGCGAAGTCCTTGATTACTGGGGGACGGACAACAGCCTGTATAGGGACAAGCCTCTTTATTTAAATGAAGTCCCGCCCCAGTGGCGTTGAGGTCTCGCCTAGTAGGCGTGTGCAATGTTGCACGCTGGTTAATGTAGTCCCGCTACAAGTATCAATCCAAGTGGGTGCTGCTGGACGCCCTTCATTAAAAACAATGTTCACCCCAGTGGGTTTGATGAAGGTTAAAAACATGGCTCTTTCGCCTGTAACAAAGTCACTCACAGTTGTGTACTCCTTGGCCCAGCCGGGTCTCCATGTGTGAAATCCCTGGATCCGCTGTATCAGCGCTGGGGCCTCTCCGCGACCGAGCAGGCCGCTAAACATATACAAACGAAGGTTGCCCTCTGTGGATAGGCCGCACCTGGGGAGCTTAAACCTCCTTCGTGAGGACAGCCGTTGAGCCAGCCTCCCCCTTCAAACAAGCACCAAACATGTTTCGGACAGCGAAGTCCTTGATCACTGGCAAATGAGGGACGGACAACAGCCTGTATTGGGACAAGCCTCTTTATTTAAATGAAGTCCCGCCCCAGTGGGCGTTGAGGTCTCGGCTAGTAGGCGTGTGCAATGTTGCACGCTGGTTAATGTAGTCCCGCTACAAGTATCAATTCAAGTGGGTGCTGCTGGACGCCCTTCATTAAAAACAATGTTCACCCCAGTGGGTTTGATGAAGGTTTATTTTTTTTATTTTTTATTTTTGGCAATTTTTAAAGCGCGCAAATACCCTTGGGTGTCTCGGCGCTGTAGATACAGAACTCTCATGGGGGGTGAGGGGTATGGAGGTTTAGGTAGGGAACAACCAGGTCTTTAGTTTCTTTCTAAAATTCAGAAGAGTCGGAGCACACTTGATGTGTAGAGGGAGCGTATTCCACAAAATGGCTGTTGCCACTGAGAAGCGTTTGTCGCCCCAGTTGGCCCTTCTTGTACGGGGGACCATGAGTAAATGTGCTGAGGATGACCGCAAGGTTCTTGTGTGTTCAAGCGGTCGGAAGGCTCTTCTTAAAAATAGGGGTCCATGATCATGGATAGCCTTGTATGCTATGCATAGAGCTTTAAATTTGATACGGCTCCTCACCGGTAGCCAGTGCAGCTGTCGGATGTAGGGGGAGACCGATGCAAACCTAGGGATGGATAGCAGTGTCCTTGCTGCTGCATTCTGCACTGTTTGCAGTTTATTGAGGACCTTTTGTTGTGCATTGAGAAACAGTGCGTTGCAGTAGTCAGTCTTGGAGAATACCAAAGTGCTGACCAGGGTTTTGCCTGCATGAGGAGGAAGGTATGGGATTAGTTTTTTTATCCTTTTTAGTGTGTGGAAGGAAGAGGAAACCACTGCATTAGCATGTTGCTGAAATGACAGCTTGTTGTCGAAGATAACGCCCAGGTTGCGTACCTTCGTTACAGGTTCTGGGGGTAGTCCCATCTGGTGGGGCCACCATTGTGGGGACCAGGTAGGTTGAAGCCTCCCGAATGTCATCACTTCTGTCTTATCAGAATTGAGTTTAAGACAGTTGGATGACATCCAGGAGCTTATTGCCATCATTCCCATTTGGAAGTTGGCTGCCACCGAGATTCCGTCATTATGTATTGACAGCACCAATTGGGTGTCGTCAGCATAAGTAGTCAGGGAGATTCCGCAGGATTTTATGACCCTCGCCAGGTCCGACACATAGATGTTGAATAGTGTCGGACTTAGCGAGGATCCCTGCGGTACTCCACATGGCAGGGAGAAAGTCTGGGATGTAAAATTGCCCAGCCTTACAGTTTGCGGACGGTTTGCCAGAAATGAAGCCAAGAGGTTTTTGGCTTTGTCTGTGATTCCTATGGCCTCGACACGGTCGATCAAGGTGGCATGGTCGACCGTGTCAAAGGCCGCGGATAGATCGAGGAGTATCAGTACTGCGGCTCCTCCGTTATCCATCGTAGCCCTGATCTCATCTGCAGCTTTTAATAAAGCCGTCTCCGTTCCGTGGCCTTGTCGAAACCCAAATTGGGTGTCATCTAGTAGATTGTTATGATGAATATAGTGTGACAGCTGGGTATTCATAATCTTTTCGAAGATTTTTGCAGGGAATGGGAGGCAGGCAATGGGCCTGTAGCTGGCAGGCAGGAGAGGGTCTAGGCTGGGCTTTTTGAGTAGGGGCTTGATTATTGCTTTTTTCCATACTGAAGGGTAGACACCTGATGCAAACATTGCATTGCATATGATGGTAAGTGGTGGGGCAATGACTTCAGGGATGAGGTTAAAGATACTTGGAGGGCAAGGGTCCAAAGGTGAACCAGATTTGGTTCGAGCGATCAGAGGAAGAGTGTTTTCGCAGGTGGTAGGTTCAAAAGCTGCAAATGTGGGGCCAGTATCGACGATCGATTGAGGGGGAGAGTGCACTACGTCAGGTGTAAACGTATTGAAAATGGCTCTGACCTTGTCCTCAAAGAATTTTGCCAATGAATCAGAGAGGGCTTGGGATCCCTCTGACTGGGGGGCAGGTGGGCTAGACAGGTAAGTTACTACTTGGAATAGTTTTCCTGAGGAGTTTTTAGCCTGATTAATTTGGTTTGTGTAGTACGTGGTTTTCTCTGTTTTAATGATTTTTTTATAATTAGAGAGAGCGCTTTTGTAGGTGATCTTATCAGCCGTATTAAAGTTACGGCGCCACTGCCGTTCGAGGTTTCTGCAGTGCTGGCGCTGGAGTCTGAGTGATTCAGAGAACCAAGGGGCTGAAGGAAGTTTTCTACTCCGATGGGAAGATTTGAAAGGTGCTAATTTATCGCAGGCTTCAATCAGATTGTCCATGTAAGTATCTGATGCTGCTATGGGATCATGCTCATTAAGTAATGGGCTGTCCTGTATCCTCTGAGTAAGATGTTCAAGATTTAGGTTTTTCCAGTCTCTGAATTTGGTGGGAACGGGAGGAGGCAAACACGGGGAAATGGGTTTAGTGGGAATAGAGAAGCATATTGCTGAGTGGTCTGTCCAGATTAAAGGGAAGACCTCGGTGATGGAGATTTCAGGGTGGTTGGTGAATAATCCATCCAACGTATGTCCTGCTTTGTGCGTGGGTTTTTTAACAATTTGTGTGAGTCCGGCTGTCTCTAAATCTCCCAGGAGCATTGTGGTGTCTGGGTCATCTAAAACTTCGAGATGAAAGTTTAGATCTCCTAAGATGGTAAACTGCGGTGATCCAATTGATGTTTCGATTATATGATCCAAGCGTGCTAGGAATTTGGCTCTGGGTCCTGGGGGACGGTAGATCAACATGCCTTTGAAAGTGGCTTTACTGGATAAGCCTATTGAGAAGAGAAGGGCCTCGCATTCAGGGTATGTTGTCTCTGCTGTAGTTGTCGTGAGGTGATGGCTCTTCCACCTGTAACAAAGTCACTCACAGTTGTGTACTCCTCGGCCCAGCCGGGTCTCCATGTGTGAAAACCCTGGATCCGCTGTATCAGCGCCGGGGCCTCTCCGTGACCGAGCAGGCCGCTAAACATATACAAATGAAGGTTGCCCTCTGTGGAGAGGCTTGTCCCAATACAGGCTGTTGTCCGTCCCTCATTTGCCAGTGATCAAGGACTTCGCTGTCCGAAACATGTTTGGCGCTTGTTTGAAGGGGGAGGCTGGCTTAACGGCTGTCCTCACGAAGGAGGTTTAAGCTCCCCGGGTACGGCCTTTCCACAGAGGGCAACCTTCATTTATATTTATATATATATATACCTATATATATATACATTTATATATATATATATATATATATATATAAATGTATATATATATATATATATTTCGTCACACCAACTTTTTTCAAATCAAAAGAAGGAAACTCGAGCCTCTAATTCCATAAGCGTGATGATTTTAATTAATTAAGCAAAATGGTCACAAACGCCCGATGCGTTTCGGTGCAGCCGCACCTTGGTCACGGGTCATGTTTGGCGCTTGTTTGAAGGGGGAGGCTGGCTTAACGGCTGTCCTCACGAAGGAGGTTTAAGCTCCCCGGGTACGACCTTTCCACAGAGGGCAACCTTCATTTATATTTATATATATATATATACCTATATATATATACATTTATATATATATATATATATAGATATATATATATATATATATATATATATATATATATATATATATATATATATATATTCACAGAAAAAACCATAGGTTATAGACCATATATAGTTAGGAATTAGCATTTACAAAACCTTGAAAATTCACTGAAAAAACCATAGGTTATAGACCATATATAGTTAGGAATTAGCATTTAGAAAACCTTATTTTACTCACACAAAACCATTGAAATTCCATATATAGTTAGTTGCACTAACTATATATCGCGCACCCGCAATCCACTGCTGATGATGTCACATATTACATCATTCATGACATGGTCAGTGACATCACTGATGACATCACTGATGACATCTCAAATGACATCACTGATGACATCACTGATGACATCACTGATGACAACATCCAGTGACTGTATGTTTCTGTAAAGTTAAAATGTGTCTTACATATTGAAGAATGAGTGGAAGTATAAGTGTCTGGACAAAGGATTTAGTAGGTGCATGACTGAATGTATGAGTGAGTGATTAAATGTGTCTCACTGAGTGCATGGGTTAGTGACTAAACTGTCTTAATTTGTGCATCATTATGTCTGTTGTTCTGTAAACTGCTGCATGTGTTGATCAGTAGCTATATGATTAACTATATGGGTTACTGATTGATTGTCCAAGTATTTGTATGGGAGATTGAGTTTGTGTGGGGGTGGCTAGAAGGTGTGTGACTCTGTGCATAGATGTGTGAGCAGTTTATTCACTAGGTGTATGAGTTCAAGAGTGCATGTGGAAACAGCTACATGGGCAGTTGACTGTGTGCATGAGTGTATTGATGAGTGAATGGATATCTCAATGCTACATGTCATAGTAAGTACATATGTAAAACACAGTACATGTGAGAGTTGGCATATATAAATAACTGTGCATGAGAGCCACTGAGTGAGTGGTTGTATCGATCATTGTGAACTTGTATCAGGGATTGTATAAGAGAGTAAATATGTGTTAGTATATGTTTCAATAAGTAAGGTGTGTATAACTGTATAGTTGAAGAAATGGAGGTGAGATTGTTTCTTTGCATGACTGACTGGGTGTGTGAGTAACTCCATGGATGAGTGGCAGTGTGTGAGTGTCTGTATACACTGAGTGTATCTAAGGTTATATTAGAGTCTGAAGAGGTTTATCGTATTAGCACAAGAATGATGCCAAATGAGACGTCATCAGTGATGTCATCAGTGATGTCATTTGAGATGTCATCAGTGATGTCATCAGTGATGTCACTGACCATGTCATGAATGATGTAATATGTGACATCATCAGCAGTGGATTGCGGGTGCGCAATATATAGTTAGTGCAACTAACTATATATGGAATTTCAATGGTTTTGTGTGAGTAAAATAAGGTTTTCTAAATGCTAATTCCTAACTATATATGGTCTATAACCTATGGTTTTTTCAGTGAATTTTCAAGGTTTTGTAAATGCTAATTCCTAACTATATATGGTCTATAACCTATGGTTTTTTCTGTGAATTTCTTTGGTTTTTTAACAGCTAATATCTGTAGCTGTAAAATGTATTCTTCTTTAAATCCAAAAATATATTTTATATGTTTATGAATAATTTTTTTTTAAAATATTTGTTTTTCTTCGTTCCCGCTTCGCGAATCGGGAAGCTTCCCGTTAGCTGACCTTGATGCCGCGAAATAGACCGCGAGCCGGTAAACGTTTCTTTACCGCAAGTGCCGCGTTAGAAAACAACATCGTGACGCCTCCCGTCCGCATGACGTTTCACGTTGTCGCGTGATACGTCATATGACGTGCTACGTTAGCGAACTGGTACGCGAAGCGAGTCGCAAAGCGCAGGTTTCTGGAAGCAAACCGGGAGGCCCTGCAAAGCGCTTAACGTAAACACAGCAAGTCATGTGACTTGGTAATAACACTTTTCATTGGTTCATTTCACTTTTGGTTTCCTAATGATGTAAGACTAGGTCATATAATCTAAAATGAACACTTTTGATTGGTTGAGAACTCTTGTTTTTCCCAAATGATGAAAATCCCTCCTTCTTTCCTCACTCTGACTTTCATCATTGTGAGAGAAAGACCCTTTGTGATCACTGAGCAATGGCTTCTTTAGTAGCTTCAGCTGGTGCTTCCCCACCACCTCCACCACATCCAAGGAAGAGTGGACCACCTGCTCAAGTTCTAATTCAACAAGAAGAAGAAGAAGAGGAACAGGAGGACGAGCACGAAGAGAGGCAGTTTTTGCCTGAGCAGCCCAGGACGTCTCACCGGAAAGAAAACTTCATTTGGCAATTTTTTAAAATTCCCAAAGGTCAGAAAAAAGTAAATGCAAGATACGTAACTTGCCTTATATGTCAAGATAGACTGTCCAGAGGGACCGACAAAAAATACAGTTTCGGAAACTACACAATGCATCGCCATATGACTAGGTGGCATCCTAACAACTACAGTGCTGCACAGTTTCGGAACGACCTAGATAATCTCCCTATTATGGCCAGAAGATCTGTTGTACCGGAAGTAACGGGACCAGAGGGCAGGGAGATGGTGCCAAATATACAAATGAGATTTGGTGATGTAAAACACATCTGCGCATTTTGCGATGGATTCATTTCCTACGGAGAAAAAAGCATCACTCTGATCAACAGAGCTATTGACTATCATATGCAAGTTTGTCCGAAACGCCCAAAATAATAAATACTTCTTTTTTTTGTTTTGTTGCTCCTGTTGAGCCCTTTACAATGAATCGTTTTCATTGCCCCCTCCAAGAAAAACCCAAAAAAATATAAAACTGTTCCGAAAAATTCAAAAACAGTAAAAAAATGTTCAGAAAAATAAAAAAAAAAGTTCTTTTCAGAACTACCTCCCCGTTATTAAAAAATTGGTACAATATTTGGAATTGTGCCAACCTCTATTTCTCTTAGTTCGCTTCCTAGTTCGCTCGCTGGTACGCGAACCGGAAGCGAACCAAAAACAGTAAGTATAAGGGAAGGAAACAGACACTTATGTTAAAAGAAACACAGCTATAAGGGAGTAAACTAGAGATACCATTACCCGTAATCCACTGCTGATGATGTCACATATTACATCATTCATGACATGCTCAGTGACATCATCAGCAGAGGATTGCGGGTTTTTTGGCAACATGCCTTATCCACGGTTTAATAACGCTGCCTTTTGCTTTATATAAGTTTTCAAATTGTATGAAATATATACCAATAGGTCGTTATGAACCTTTAGGTAGTGCTTTTCTTCATGAGGTCTGGTCGCTTCCATACACATACAGATGTTTCAAAGATGATCAAGAAGTTTATCTGAATGGAGAGGAATGCACTGAGACGCCAGATCATTCACTAATGTGTAGGCACATACAGTTACACGGTTCATGCAACAAACACCGACCAAATATGGCTTGCGTGTTGCAAGGCACGCCAGTTCCTGCTATCATCCCCACGTTCAAGTTGTTGGAAAATGGTAGTTATTTGATGCTCAATAATGAAGATTGTTCTGAGTTAATTAAAAGTATTCCTTTTATCGTAACAGTAAGTGAACGGGTTATTTGCTGCAGAAATGTTCTATTTCCTCCCACACATGAACATAGGGAGTTTTCAATCTGGCCACAAATACCAACCTTGGGACACGTTTCAACGGCATGGCAAGAATAAGAGCTCTTTTGTCTCAGAGAGAGGTGGCTTTGAGTTCGGCCCGTGAAACTTTCGTACTTCACATAGCGAACACCCATACAGAGGTGCACACCCTTTTCAATTAAGATTTGCCTTTCAATTTCAGCAACATGTTTCCGACTATCTTTAACGCATCCTCCACAAAGTCCCTGGCACACTTTTTTAAAGTTGTTACCAGTGGTCTCGTGACTTCATTTGAGAAAATCTTTGGAGTCATCCCTGCTTCCTTTCATTGTATTTTCTGCACTCTGGTTCGTAGATTGGCATTTTTACTTGCATTACCAGCGGACGCTCTTGTGCTTTTTTACATTTTTAAATATGGATGTCCCTCCTATGCAACCTCCGACCCTGCAGCTGCTGACACTGTTCCGCAATCGCATGCTAGAATATTATGGCACAATGCCGTTGGCGATATTAAGCACGGCATATGGATTATCTTTTCGGTTCTCCTACTTCACCTGTGTCCAGCCTGTATTTCACTGCCTGACCTGTGATTTCGATTGGGCCATTGATTTGTGTCTCT
Source organism: Lissotriton helveticus (assembly GCF_964261635.1). Lineage (NCBI taxonomy): Eukaryota > Metazoa > Chordata > Amphibia > Caudata > Salamandridae > Lissotriton > Lissotriton helveticus. The sequence continues at coordinate 818,905,980 of NC_136067.1, read as the reverse complement.
GCGGACCGGTTTCTCCTGACGTCGACTTTAATCAGCTGATGACTCCTATCATTACTCACGAGTTGGTTTGTCCTGGCGAAAGGATTATGGCTGTGGCATTGATGCATTGACTACTTGGTCCCTGGAATTTACTGGCGGCAGCACAGTCTTTCTTGGAACAGAGCTTTCTTGAAAACCCACCGAGCTGTCCTCTGATGGTGATAGAGGATCCGGTGCTGGGAGAGCACGTATGTTCTTTTCCGCTTTTAAATTGGATGGCTGAACTGTTTTCGGATGAAGACGGTGACTTCCTATTGGAGGCTGTTGCAGCTTATTTTGCATACACAGTTATGTCATAGACCTTTTTCATGTTTGATATGCTGAGTACTAGCATTTCATTGACAATTCATTGACTTATTTGTCAAGTTTTTATTATTTACCTTGCCTATTGGCTTAAGACTCGATAAATTACTTGGCTGTTTTATTTTTCTTTAGCATTAAATTTTCCTAGTTTTTAATGCTTTACCTTGCGGACCGTCCACATATAAACTTGCAATCTGCTCTCATGAGATGGCACTTCTATTATCTTATTCAGTTCGTTTCCGGATCATGAGGAGGTGTCATCTATGTCCTGGATATCTTTACACCGTGTTAAGTTAGCATGGGCTCATTACCGGTTTAAACGCCATTTTTCCTTTTTTGCAACTTCTGCACACGACACTTAGTTGTTGCTTTAGCTTTCCACCTAGTAGTTCATCGTGGTTTACATGAGAATAATATGTTATTGGTCTACTATCTGCTTTACTTGTTAAACTATATCTGTACAGCGAGTGCTAAAGTTTCAAGAACAACACGATACAGAATTGTTATGAGGTCTGATCTCCACGACTTCATACTCATAACATAAGTGCAACTTCTGCCAATTCTGGGCATGAGGCGGGTTTTATATTGCTTTGCCGAACACACATACACAACAGTTGATGCGGTTCACATGAAGAGAGAGCTGGTGTATGCTGATGTGATTCCTTCAAATCTAAGACACTAAAGTATGGGCACGCCCTAAACCAACACAAAGAGACCTTCTTAGCAAATAATATAATATGTGTATTAGGGAGGGTGAGATATAAGCAGCCGCGGGCCGTGGAGGGAGTTACGATGGGGCAGGGAGGCGGGGAGGGGGAGAAGCAGGGTGGAGCCCTCTCTACCTTGCCCCTCCCCCTCCCCGCCTCCCTGCCCCACCGTAACTCCCTCCACGGCCCGCGGCTGCTTATAAGTGTTGCTAACTCTTATTCATTTACAGCATGTTAACATACTGTCACCATTCGCTTTTTATGTACTAGTAACTATGCTGGTAATTTTGCTACTGATAATATGTGTACTTGTATTCTCCACCCTGCTTCTCCCCCTCCCCGCCTCCCTGCCTCACCGTAACTCCCTCCACGGCCCGCGGCTGCTTATAAGTGTTGCTAACTCTTATTCATTTACAGCATGTTAACATACTATCACCATTCACTTTTTATGTACTAGTAACTATGCTGGTAATTTTGCTACTGATAATATGTGTACTTTTATTATCTAAGGTACTACGCCTGAGAAGACGGCATTAGTAAATAAACATTTCAAATACACATCTGTTCTTCTTAACTCCATGTTCTGGTTTCTAAGAAATCTATAACGACCGACTGTTCATGAGTTCCACGTATCCTGAGGTACTATAAGTTCATATTCTGGATTGTCTAAACATTGAGAGTTTGTTATATCCAATGTGACACTGTACCTAGCTTGCTAAGGAGTTTTTGATTACTAACGTGAGTTTTGGGACACCCTAATTCGCCGAGGTTCCAATCCTCTGTCCACAGTTCTGTGTGAGAACAGAAACCCTGCGACAGGGGCACCCCCGACCCTTGCTGGAGCTTCATCACACTTGCGATACAACTCCAGCAATGCGCCACCTTTACGGCACAGATACATCACGCATCTGTGCTGTTTTTGCCCCATGATGCGCCGCATTGTAAATGCAGCACACCATAGGTGACGGAACAGCGGCACAAAATGACTAACACATCCCTGGTGATGCGCCAGTCATCATAAATGTATCCCTATGCTTCTTATCTTGTTAGAGATGAACCGCCATATGTATCATCAAAGTTATTTGCATTTCCTAAATAGCGAACTTTAAGGAATAAATAGCGATTCTTTACCATTCCTAGTTTGCGATGAGCTATTTGCTAATTAGCCGAATGTAGCCCAATGAAGCCCAATGTAGCCCAATGTAGCCCAAAGATGGCCGCCAGACACACAAAAAAACAAATGTAGCCCAAATATCAGCCAGATGTAGCCCAACTATAGCCCAGTGACAGAATGACCAATCAGCTTCGCAAACCTCCGTTACGCGAAGCGGAGCGCTGTTACAGATATATATCTTTTTTTGAACGTTAATTTCTCAAAATCCACTGGAGCACATATATTGAGACCTAGCAAAGGCACATCGGGCTACCAGTCCCTAATATTTTGCCAAGTTTCGTGCAAATCCATTCAGCCGTTCAATTATTATTATTATTTATTTTTTTTGCCCCGCGGGGCCCTTTTAAAACCTCCACATCAAACCTAGCGGGTCAGCGAGGATCTACTATGCCCCCTTATAGTTATTTCCCCCTTTGTTTTGACCTCCTCTTGTCTCTCGATCCTACCGAGAGACAAGATGGCGGCCGCTACGGACTGTTTGGAATGTTGACAGACGCCGGAGAACCAATCAGCTTCGCTTCACAAAGCTCCGTTGCGCGAAAAGTCCGCGAACCAGTGCGCTGCCCGGTCCGCTGTTACAGATATATATCTTTTTTTAAACGTTAATTTCTCAAAATCCACTGGAGCACATATATTGAGACCTACAAAAGGCACATCGGGCTACCAGTCCCTACAATTTTGCCAAGTTTCGTGCAAATCCATTCAGCCGTTCGGGCTAAAAGTGAGGCCAACCGCCCTATGGAAAACTCAATGTTAAAAACACGTTTTGGGACCCCCCTTTTTTCTCGGCCCCCACTGGACGAACCCCCCCCAAATTTTCAAGGGCTGCTCAGAAACAAAATGTGCCATTTTCCTGAAAATTTCAGCCAATTCCGTCCACAAACGCCAAAGTTATTAGACATAGAATTTTCAAAAAACCCATAGAGAAAAAATCCTAACTATATATACCTACTGGCGACCGCCAGTAGGTAATATATAGGTATATATAGTTAGGACCTAGCTACCATAGGAAATCCGCAACATTCTATTGGGAATAACTTTGGCGCCTGTTGAGGAATTTGCGTATAATTTTCCAAAATTTAGGCCAGCTCCGCTCCGCTTCTTCCCTGGAAGTTTCGGGGGGATTCGTCATGCGAGGGCCGAGAAAAAAGGGGGGTCCCAAAACGTGTTTTCCCCATGTTAATTTCCATAGGACGAATAGACAAGGCTACAGCCCGAACCAGTAATGGAATTACACCAAACTTTGCAAAATTGTAGGGACTGGTACGCACAAGTTATGTTATGTTATGTTATTATTCTTTTATAAAGCGCTTTATCACCCGAGGTATCTAAGCGCCTTTTCTATATTTGGTGAAAATTGCTCCAGTGGTTTTTATGAAAATTAACTTCAAAAACACATATATATCTATATAAGCTTACTGTAAGCTTACTGTAAGCTTACTGTACTCTGTACCTTCCCGAGTACGAGCTGCATTCTGATTGGCTGCCAATGTCTGTCAACACTCCAAAACAGAAATTGTTGGCAGCCATCTTGTACCTCGATAGACTGAGGCACAGGAAAGCTGAAAAACAAACGTGTAGAACTCAAAAAGGGGGCAGGGTGGAAGCACCCTGACCCCCTAGGCCTGCTCAGGGGGTCCCACAAGGACCCCCAAGGCAAAACATTTTTTTTTTTTCAAAATTCAAATTCTTCATCCAAGAAGTGTTGGCAGTCATCTTGGGGCCAATATACATGATAGCACCTCATTAAAAAGCATTGCAGTTAATAGAAGGTTTTAGGACTTTAGTTACATTATAAATAATTTGTTGATGGTACTATACTCATTTTAGGAATTGTGGTGTGTTCTAAGGTGATTTTACCATGTGAAAAAGCCTTCTGCTGGGATATCATGAATCATGTTTGAAAAAAAACTATTATCTCATGCTTTTCCCACAGTGGTTTGGAAGGAGATCTATAAGCTAAACTGAACGCATATTTTCTGTAAATTCACATTATCTTTCTCAGTCATGTGAGAATGAAGTCTGACATTCTCAGTAAAACATGTACATCCAACAAGGACAGAGACTGTCAGGTGATTCCTTTGTGTTCTACTGCAGCTTCCCAGAGTGTTCTAAAGAACAACTAGAGTGCTAACAGTCCTACTTATTACAAAGGTATGGCACACCTGAAGCCATCTTGATTGGAATAAAGTGGTAACTCTTAAAACATTTAATTTAAAAAGGAACAAAATGAGGCGGTTCATTTTGCCATAGAAAGTATGATTAGTGCTTCAGAAAGAAAAATTAGGGCACATTTTGAGTGACTTCTCAAATCCTCTTCTATTTCATTAAAAAATTCGGACATGCAGTCTCCCAAGATGGCCACCAGAGACAAAAGAGCCCCAATGTAGCCCAAATAGCACCCAGATGTAGCCCAAGTATAGCCCAATGACAGAATGTCCCAGAGTGTTCTAAAGAACAACTAGAGCGCTAACAGTCTTACTTATGACAAAAGTATGGCACACCAGAAGCCATCTAGATTGGAATGAAGTGGTAACTCTTAAAACATTTAATTTAAAAAGGAACAAAATGAGGGGGTATATTTTGCCATAGAAAATATGATTAGTGCTGCAGAAAGAAAAATTAGGGCACATTTTGAGTGACTTCTCAAAACCTCTTCTTTTTCATTAAAAAATTCTGACATGCAGTCTCCCAAGATGGCCACCAGAGACAAAAGAGCCCAAATGTAGCCCAAATAGCACCCAGATGTAGCTCAAGTATAGTCCAATGACAGAATGTCCCAGAGTGTTCTAAAGAACAACTAGAGCGCTAACAGTCTTACTTATGACAAAAGTATGGCACACCAGAAGCCATCTTGATTGGTATAAAGTGGTAACTCTTAAAACATTTAATTTAAAAAGGAACAAAATGAGGGGGTATATTTTGCCATAGAAAGTATGATTAGTGCTGCAGAAAGAAAAATTAGGGCACATTTTGAGTGACTTCTCAAATCCTCTTCTATTTCATTAAAAAATTCTGACATGCAGTCTCCCAAGATGGCCACCAGAGACAAAAGAGCCCAAATGTAGCCCAAATATCACCCAGATGTAGCCCAAGTATAGCCCAATGACAGAATGTCCCAGAGTGTTCTAAAGAACAACTAGAGCGCTAACAGCCTTACTTATGACAAACGTATGGCACAACAGAAGCCATCTTGATTGGAATGAAGTGGTAAGTCTGAAAACATTTAATATAAAAAGGAACAAAATAAGGGGGTTCATTTTGCCATAGAAAGTATGATTAGTGCTTCAGAAAGAAAAATTAGGGCACATTTTGAGTGACTTCTCAAATCCTCTTCTATTTCATTAAAAAATTCTGACATGCAGTCTCCCAAGATGGCCACCAGAGACAAAAGAGCCCAAATGTAGCCCAAATAGCACCCAGATGTAGCCCAAGTATAGCCCAATGACAGAATGTCCCAGAGTGTTCTAAAGAACAACTAGAGCGCTAACAGTCTTACTTATGACAAAAGTATGGCACACCAGAAGCCATCTTGATTGGTATAAAGTGGTAACTCTTAAAACATTTAATTTAAAAAGGAACAAAATGAGGGGATATATTTTGCCATAGAAAGTATGATTAGTGCTGCAGAAAGAAAAATTAGGGCACATTTTGAGTGACTTCTCAAATCCTCTTCTATTTCATTAAAAAATTCTGACATGCAGTCTCCCAAGATGGCCACCAGAGGCAAACGACCCCAAATGTAGCCCAAATAGCACCCAGATGTAGCCCAAGTATAGCCCAATGACAGAATGTCCCAGAGTGTTCTAAAGAACAACTAGAGCGCTAACAGTCTTACTTATGACAAAAGTATGGCACACCAGAAGCCATCTTGATTGGAATGAAGTGGTAAGTCTGAAAACATTTAATTTAAAAAGGAACAAAATGAGGGGGTTCATTTTGCCATAGAGAGTATGATTAGTGCTTCGGAAAGAAAAATTAGGGCACATTTTGAGTGACTTCTCAAATCCTCTTCTATTTCATTAAAAAAATTCTGACATGCAGACTGAAACATGCACTTTGAATACCAGCAGCAGACTTCCCTGGTGAGCAGTAGCTTTACTACAGTGATATAATGAGCAACTAGAGTGCTAACATTCAGAATTTATGGCAAATGTGTGACACATCTGAATGTCTTCTTGATGGAACCAAAGTAAACAAGCATTGAAAATGCAATAGATCTCGCCCTCGTTTAAGTTAGAGCCATTGTGTTTGTAATGAGGTGGCTTTTTAGCTTTGCTTTTAATAGTGTTTTTCAAACTTTCATGTAAATAACATGCATATGTATGCATATATGTATATGTATGCATGCATTTATATTTGTATTTATATAGATATGCAGATTATATATGTTTATATATGTATGTATATATATATATATACACAGGTACAAAAGGGGGTGGTGATGGACGGAGCATCTGACCCAATCAAACACTCACACCCAGTCAAAAGATCTGGGTTTAATCCATCACCGTTCTTTAGCCCACTCTGCCACCCCAGTTCAGACATGGCTATATGCAAATCAGTCTGACCCTGTACTCATGGGAACAGTCCAGCCCGAACTGCCAAGCCTTGCCTTCCCTGGACCGGAAACAAGCTTCCCAGGACCAGTTTCTGGCATTACAGCCGTCTTCAGCACGGCTTGCTTGAATCCAGTGGCAAAGTGAGCAAGGGACTCATGTCTGAGCATACCCTGCCACACTTATGGCGGCCAAAAGCGGTACAAAAGGGGGTGGTGATGGACGAAGCATCTGAAACAATCAAACACTCACACCCAGTCAAAAGATCTTGGTTTAATCCATCACCGTTCTTTAGCCCACTCTGCCACCCCAGTTCAGACATGGCTATATGCAAATCAGTCTGACCCTGTACTCATGGGAACAGTCCAGCCCGAACTGCCAAGCCTTGCCTTCCCTGGACCGGAAACAAGCTTCCGAGGACCGGTTTCTGGCATGTACCGCTTTGGCCGCCATAAGTGTGGCAGGGTATGCTCAGACGTGAGTCCCTTGCTCACTTTGCCACTGGATTCAAGCAAGCCGGGCTGAAGACGGCTGGAATGCCAGAAACCGGTCCTCGGAAGCTTGTTTCCGGTCCAGGGAAGACATGGCTTGGCAGTTCGGGCTGGACTGTTCCAAAGAGGCACAGGGTCAGACTGATTTGCATATAGCCATGTCTGAACTGGGGTGGCAGAGTGGGCTAAAGAACGGTGATGGATCAAACCCAGATCTTTTGACTGGGTGTGAGTGTTTGATTGGCTCAGATGCTCCGTCCATCACCACCCCCTTTTGTACCGCTTTGGCCGCCATAAGTGTGGCAGGGTATGCTCAGACGTGAGTCCCTTGCTCACTTTGCCACTGGATTCAAGCAAGCCGGGCTGAAGACGGCTGGAATGCCAGAAACCGGTCCTCGGAAGCTTGTTTCTGGTCTAGGGAAGACATGGCTTGGCAGTTCGGGCTGGACTGTTCCCATGAGGCACAGGGTGAGACTGATTTGCATATAGCCATGTCTGAACTGGGGTGGCAGAGTGGGCTAAAGAACGGTGATGGATCAAACCCAGATCTTTTGACTGGGTGTGAGTGTTTGATTGGCTCAGATGCTCCGTCCATCACCACCCCCTTTTGTACTGCTTTGGCCGCCATAAGTGTGGCAGGGTATGCGCAGACGTGAGTCCCTTGCTCACTTTGCCACTGGATTCAAGCAAGCCGGGCTGAAGACGGCTGGAATGCCAGAAACTGGTCCTCGGAAGCTTGTTTCCGGTCCAGGGAAGACATGGCTTGCCAGTTCGGGCTGGACTGTTCCCATGAGGCACAGGGTCAGACTGATTTGCATATAGCCATGTCTGAACTGGGGTGGCAGAGTGGGCTAAAGAACGGTGATGGATCAAACCCAGATCTTTTGACTGGGTGTGAGTGTTTGATTGGCTCAGATGCTCCGTCCATCACCACCCCCTTTTGTACCGCTTTGGCCGCCATAAGTGTGGCAGGGTATGCTCAGACGTGAGTCCCTTGCTCACTTTGCCACTGGATTCAAGCAAGCCGGCTGAAGACGGCTGGATTGCCAGAAACTGGTCCTCGGAAGCTTGTTTCCGGTCCAGGGAAGACATGGCTTGCCAGTTCGGGCTGGACTGTTCCCATGAGGCACAGGGTCAGACTGATTTGCATATAGCCATGTCTGAACTGGGGTGGCAGAGCGGGCTAAAGAACGGTGATGGATCAAACCCAGATCTTTTGACTGGGTGTGAGTGTTTGATTGGCTCAGATGCTCCGTCCATCACCACCCCCTTTTGTACCTATATATATACACATACATATATATAAATGCATATATATATATATGTGTAAATGTGTGCGTGTAGATAGACCGAGGCACAAGAAAGCAGAAAAACAAACGTGAAGAACACAAAAAGGGGGCAGGGTAGATACACCCTGACCCCCTAGGCCTGCCCAGGTGGTCCCACAAGGACAAAAAAAGCCCACATTTTTTTTTACAAAAAACCTGGTCTGTTTTTTTAAAAATTACCCCCCCAGGGGGGACCAAATCGCGGCCGCATAGTGATAAAGAAATGTGGGGGGTCCGCAATCCCCCCCCACACTGCCCCGGGGACAGCGCCCCCGTGGCAAAGCAACGCAGCCCCTTGGCGCATACTGGAGGCTCCTTGTGGGCTACTTGGCCCCCAGGGACCCCCAGTATGCAAGGGGAATTAGTTCCTATTCTGCAAACACGCCAGGGGTTGCACTGCAGAGAGGTGTAAAAAAGGCTGTGGCCTCATTACACCTCTCTGCAATGCAGCCCCCTGGCGCATACTGCAGGTTCCAGGTGGGCTAGTTGGCCCCCAGGGACCCGCAGTATGCAAGGGGAATTAGTTCCCCCCCTCAAACACGCCCGGGGGATGCGTTGCAGAGAGGTGTAAAAAAGGGTGTGGCCTCATTACACCTCTCTGTAATGCAGCTCCCTGGCTTATACTGGAGGCTCCTGGTGGGCTAGTTGCCCCCCTGGGACCCCCTGTATGCAAGAGGAATTAGTTCCTCCTCTGCAAACGCGCCAGGGGTTGCGCTGCAGAACGTTGTAAAAAGGGGGCGTGCCCTTTGAACACCTGCCTGCAAAAATTTAGTAAACCAGTATAAAAAAATAACAATTAATACATTTAAAAATTGTTATTTAAAAAAACCTTCGAAATTCAATGAAAAAACCATAGGTTTCAGGCCTTATATAGTTAGGAATTAGCATTTAAAAAACCTTGCAAATTCACTTAAAAAACCATAAGTTTCAGGCCTTATATAGTTAGGAATTAGCATTTAAAAAACCTTGCAAATTCACTGAAAAAACCATAAGTTCCAGGCCTTAATAAGTTAGAAATTAGCATTTAAAAACCTTGCAAATTCACTGAAAAAATCATAGGTTTCAGGCCTTATATAGTTAGGAATTAGCATTTAAAAAACCTTGCAAATTCACTGAAAAAACATAGGTTTCAGGTCTTATATAGTTAGGAATTAGCATTTAAAAAACCTTTGAAATTCACTCAAAAAACTAAGTTTTAGGGGTGTTATAGTTAGCTGGACATTTCACTCATACAAAACCATTGAAATTGCTCCTATATTGTTAGTTGTACTAACTATATTTCGCGCACCCGCAGTTCACTGCTGATGATGTCACATATTAGATCATTCATGACATGGTCAGTGACATCACTAATGACATCTCAAATGACATCACTGATGACGTCATCCACGTGATAATCACATACACATTTTCATACACTATTAAAAATTTTCATCACTCTTTGTAAAATACAGAGTATTATATTTGAATCCATTGTCACAGCAATACAAGTATCTAAAAATCCACTCAGTGATTCATAGATGTATACACACATCTAATCACTTACCTGTAGATTCACTCATACATGCTATCAATGAACAATATAACAATATCAAAAATACTTATACACCTATATCGACATTAAACAACAGCACACATCCTATTCACATATGAAGTCATCCTACTCACTTATGCAAACAATGGATCATACTTACATATTTACTTAGCAAAACACTTATACAAACACCACTTCATCTATTCATTTAGATAGTAAGTCATACTTAGTGAATTATAAAATCATTATTACAAGTATACAGTTATCCATACAGTCACTCACACAATCATTGAGTCTTATGTATACTTATTTATATACAACAACTGACACATACACTGCCTTTTATTTTTCTAGTTTGTTGGACATGTACCATTGAGAAATATATTTGCTCATCACCACACCCATAAAGAGATTCACTCACCCAAACTGTTAGAACATGTAGTTTTAACTTGATATATCTACTGAATCAACTATTCACACATCTTTGGACAGTCACACACCCCCCACCGAACCACACACACTTTCACACTCCCATACAAATACTCAGTTAACTAATCAATAACTAATATAGACTTTCACATAGCTAGTAACCAACTGTAGAATCAGTTTACACAACTGACAAAGTGATACAGATATTCACACAGTTTAGTCACTATCCACTATATTTAGTGAGACATTATAAATTGGTCAAGTAAACAGTCAATTACACTGCTACTAAATCCTCCATCCAAATATTTATTTATATATATCCACTCATTATTCAATGCAAATTGCTATATATATATAATGCATATTTAAATAACGAAGCAAACCACATTCACTGGATGATGTCATCAGTGATGTCATTTGAGATGTCATCAGTGATGTCACTGACCATGTCATGAATGATCTAATATGTGACATCATCAGCAGTGGATTGTGGGTGCGCGAAATATAGTTAGTACAACTAACTATATAGGAGCAATTTCAATGGTTTTGTATGAGTGAAATGTCCAGCTAACTATAACACCCCTAAAACTTATACAGCCAGATGCATCAACCAAAATAGCGATCGCAACTGGTGCGAATTACCAATTGCGATCGCAAAAGAAAGAAAAGCCATTCATGAAGTGAAAACCTAGCAAAATGCGAATTCGCAAATGCAAAATTGCGAAATCGCAAAAGAATTCGCAGAATCAAGGTAGAACCCCCTTAGCAATTCGCAATTAGCGAGAACCCAAGGATACTGCGAAATATTTTGCGAAATCGCAATATCAATTTAGCGAATTCGCAAGAAAATCGCTAATCCGATGCATGAAAACTCGCTAATTGCGATTACATCAAAATTCGCTATTTAGCAATAGCAGTTTAAAGGGAATCACAATCAGGTGGTAAAAAAAAAATATTACACACTCACCTGCTTTATATCAGAGGTGTATTTAAACAGACCCATGAGGCCATAGTGGCCTCCCACAATGGCAGGACTCTACATTCTTGCGAGGAGGAGGAGGATGCTTGCAGCAAGCCAGGCCAGAAGGAGTATCCAGGAGAGAAACTTCCGGCTGCGCATCACATTGTTGGGACAGACTCGTGAGCAAATTTATGACAAGTACAGGATGAATGCAGCAATGATACTAGACTTAATAGATGAATTGGACCCACTATTGCAGCGCCAAACACGTAGGACCCAGGCAATCCCAACTCATGTCCATGTGCTATGTAGCCTGCACCTGCTTGCGTCAGGTAGCTTCCAGGATATAGTGGCAGAAGCTGGAGGGGTATCACAGAGTTCCCTCTCGCGGTTCTTCAAATCCTTCCTGGCTGCCATGATGTCTTTGATCAACAACCACATCACCTTCCCCATAACTCAACAGGAATTGAGCCAAACGAAACAGGACTTCTACCAAGTAGCACAGTTCCCACACGTGATCGGATGCATAGATTGCACCCACGTAGCCATATGTCCCCCTGCCGTAAATGAGTATATATTTCGCAACCGGAAAGCATATCACTCAATTAATGTCCAAGCAGTGTGCAATGCTGATAACATCATCACCGACCTCGTTGCACAATACCCTGGAAGCACTCACGATTCCTACATCTTCCGCCATAGTGGCTTGCACACACGTCTGCTCAGGGGTGATTTTGGCAATGGACACCAGCTAGGTAAGTTGAATACAATACTCATCACTGACTTAGGTAATGGCAATGCATACCTGACACTAACATATTGTTCGTAACTCTGTAGGTGCCAGTGCATACGCGGTGAGGCATTACATCTTGACTCCATACCTGAACCCAGCCAGCCCACAACAACAGAGGTACCATGCAGCCCACATCAGGACACGTAATGTAATAGAACGGACATTTGGATTGCTCAAGAGTCGCTTCCGCATCCTGCATAAAACTGGAGGAGCGATGCTGTACCAACCGGAAACATGCTGCAGGATAATTGCGGCATGTGCAATGTTGCACAACATAGCAACAAGGAGAGGTATCCCTATTGAGAAATCCGACACAGAGGGCAACCAGCCCCCAGCACAACCACGCCGGGCACATCTTGGGAGTTCAGCGGAGGGACAAAGCAAAAATGTACAGACATCACCCAGCATTATTTCTAAGGTATGTAATAATGACACACAACACTCATTTGCATTTGAAGATGAACTATTTATTACCACGTCAGGCAGTACAGGTGTGAAATTGAACAGAGCTGGTGTCCATTTGCACATTAACTGCATGCACTGAAGGACACAAGAGACACACAAAGGACTTGTAATGCAGTCACAAAGATTGTCTTGGACATGGTTACGTCACCATGATGTATTACACCCCTCTGATTGGGTTTAGCGTCTCCTCCCTCTCACACCCAAATGTCTTTCTCCTGCATCTGCATCTGCATTCCCGGATGCAGCGGGAGGTGCTTGTCTACGGCTACTGCTCCTCCTGACAGTGGTGGGTGGCGCAGTGATGCTGCTGAGGCTGGATGCCTCACTACCCTCTTCCCCTGTAACATTGCCCTGACAACCAGTGCTAGACTGCATCAGTTCAACTGCAGTGGTAATTTGGCAGAGTGCCTTGGACACATCCCCACAACAATGGCCCATATCTATCTGCATTTCCACAGACCGACGTGACAGCTGTGCCATGCTTGCGCATATCTTGTTGTTGGACCTGGTATAGCCGCCCATGCAGGTCACGAGCTGGTGATGCCTCCTCCTCTGTGTGGTGTGTCCCTCCTGGATCACATGCGCCACCTCCAGCAGAGTGTTGTTGGATTCTCTGTGTGCTTTCACTAATGCAGTAGTGAGCTCCCTCACACTCTCAGCCATTACAGATATGTTTGTGTTCATTTTCGTCATCTGCAGGTTGATGGCTCCCATGTGCCTCGCTTGCACGCGCTGAACCCGCACCATCTGTGACTCCACCCCACTCATTGGGAGTTCCTGCATCCTGTGCCCAAGTATGGGTCCTTGGCCTGCGTCTTGTTCCTGGACGGACATGTGCCTGCGGTGTGGTTGTGTGTCTCGCACTTGGACGGCTTGTACTAGGAGCGGTAACTGATTCCTGTTCTGACTCCATTGGCTGCAGTGGTGTGACTGTGGCCCTGCGTTTTGCTGGTGCCTTGGATTTGGGTGGTGGTGTCACAGGTTTTGACACGGCAGCCTCTTGGATGACCTGTGTGCTGTCTCCAATATCACTGTCATCAGTGTTTACTTCTGCTGCATCTGTGATGTGAAACAGTGCAATGTTATTTTATGTTGTTGCATTAGTTGAGCAACATTAATAAATCTATACATTAATGTTCTCACTGTCTCTCATCAATGACTGTACTGCATTTTGGTAGCATTTGGGCTTACTATGTTGGATTCTGACAGGCAATTGGGTGATACTGACTACAAGTCCCATGATGCATTAGTGTCCCTATGTAAAATGTGTGCTTGACTATTTCTAATGTGAATTTGCAGGTTGATTTACATTTGGGCACTATCAGTATGTACATTGTTCTGTTGATTGTAATGCATCTTACCTTGTGTGCTACTGGCCGCCCCAGATGTGTCCAGCTGTGTTACTCCCACCACTGCTTCTGGCTCAATTGTGCCCTCAACCATGTCCTCCTGGGCTGTGTTGTCTGGGACTGTTGGGCCTCCTCCTCCAGTCCCCTTCGCCTCCTTTAGCCTTTCCGCTACCCGCTCCTTGGCACGACTGCGCAGGTCGTACCAGCGTTTCTTCATGTCATCTATGCTGCGGTGTGTGACCCCCACAGCATTCACCTTGTTTTTAATCCGGTTCCATATCCTTCTTTTATCTGCCTCTGGCACTTTAAGGGAGAGCTTCCCAAATAGCGTTTCATGGTTGTTTGCAACCTCCTCAATGAGGAGGTCAAGTTCACTCTCACTGAACTTGATTTTTCGCTTCCTGGCCACTGCACCCTCCTCTGTAGCTGTTTGGGACATGGCTGTCTCCACCTGTGAGCAAACTGCAGTTTGTGTTCTTCTGCTCTCTCTCCCTGCACTCAGCTTCTGCCTCTGTGTTCAACTGTGCACAGGTGGCAGCATGGGCTGATTGACTTCCTGGTTGTGATGTCATCAGCCTGCTCCCAATGCAACTCTGTAGTTTTCACGATCCTGCTATTTGCGATATCGCTATTTGCGATATCGCTATTTGCGAAATCGCAAATAGCGGGATCGCTAAATGCGAGTTTGGAATTTTTTGACAATAGCGATTCCTTAACATGGAATCGCTATTTTATTTTGCGATTTATTGCGATTCCTTATTTTTTCGCTATCCTCATCATGCATAGCCAACAGCGAGTCCTTATTTGCGATTCCTTAATAATCGCAAATAAGGAATCGCTATTTCTTTGCATGATGCATCTGGCCCATAGTTTTTTGAGTGAATTTCAAAGGTTTTTTAAAAGCTAATTCCTAACTATATAAGGCCTGAAACCTATGTTTTTTCCAGTGAATATATATATATCTGTACTACTATTATAAAGGAAGAACTTTGAGGCTTTGAGGCGGGTAAACTCGGGAAGCACAGCGCCAATCCACACACCCGATACATCGTTGGAATCCTCAGGGTGTGCAGATGGACATAGGCTATATAAAGTAAAAAAATACGTTATATTTAAAAAATTTACATTATAAAAAAAGTAGTCCCCTCGAAGTAGCGCCCGCCGCGACCTGCGTGCTGACGTCAGGAGCACAGGGAGGAGCGGCATCCAGGAGCGGCGGACATGGCACGGGGAGGAGCGGCGAGGAGCGGTGGACTGAGGAGCGGCGGCTGATGTAAGGCAGCGGGGGTTGGGGCAGGCGGGGGACGGGGTGATGTAAGGCTCCAAACTACCACGATCACGCTCATAACAGCTCGGGAAGTTTAACTGCAGAGCGCCAGCGTTTCAGCTTTAAGGGTCATTAGGTTGACACGCGGGCATTATGTTACCATGCTGGAATCTCGGCACGCCGAGCTCCGTCAAGGGTAAACCCCGCTCAAAGAGACCCCACAGGCGAAAGTGATCTGTCAACCTCGGAGCCGTGTTTAAATGTGCACTCTTTTCGTGGTACTTTTCATGTGGACGGGGAAAGCAAACAGCCCGAAGCGCACTGCTGTGACTATCATATGTCGCATTTTTAAGGCTCCGGGGGACAATGTCGGTGCAGGCGGGGGTCGGGGCAGGTGGGGGACGGGGCGGGCGGGGACGGGGAAAGCAAGCAGCCCGAAGGAAAGCCAGGAAATCTGGTTCGGTTTATCCCCACTCTAAACACATGGAAATGGTAATTTCCAAGCGAAGGCTGGAGTAATAGCTGCAATACAGTGAGACGGTTTTACATTATAGTGCACTGCTGTGACTATCATATGTCGCCTTTTTAAGGCTCCGGGGGACAATGTCGGGGCGGGCGGGGGACGGGGCGGGCGGGGGGCCCGAAATGCTGGACAATGTCGGGGCAGGCGGGGGTCGGGGAAGCCTGATTGCTCCCGGACAAGGTTGGGACGGGCTGCTAGTATATACATACATACATACACACCAAGGTGTATTGAAGAATGAGTGGGTGTATGAGCGTCTCAATGATGATCTAGTGGGTGCTTGACTGACTGTATAAGTGAGTGATTAAACCTGTCATAGTGAATGCATGGGTGAATAACTAATCTGTGTGAATGTCTGTATCAGTCTGTCAGTTGGTGTATAAGTAGTTGCATGGGTTCGTAAGTAGCCACATGAGTGTCTATATGGGTTAATGATTGGTTGTCTGAGTACCTGTATGGGTGCCTGAGTGTCTGTATGGGTGGGTGGGGGGGTATGACTCCCTGAATGGATGTGTGAGTGAGTGATTCACTGTGTGTATGGGTTCATGAGTGTGTCTGTGAGGGGATGTATGGTTGAGTGAGTGCGTATGGCTGTGTTGGTGAGTGAATGGATGTCTCAGTGGTACTTGTGTGAGTAACTACTAATGTTAAAGGCAGTATATGTGAGTGTTTGAGTATATAAATGACTATATGTGAGAGTGAGTGATTGTGAGAGTGGCTGTATGGATGAGTGTGTGCTTGTGTAAGTGATTGTAAGAAGAGAGTAAGTGAGTGTTTCTATCTGTATGACTAAGTGAGGTGGTGTGTGTATAAATGTATAGGTGAGTAAATGGCAGTGTGACTGATTCTTTTTTTAATTGCTTTTATTATCATTTTAACTTTATGGGTGAGTGGCGGTGTGTGAGTGTCTGTATGAGTGTATGAGTTCATATATCAGTGGCTGTATTGATGAATGACTGTGTGTATGAGTGACTGTATGGGTGAGTGAGTGGATGTCTGTGTAGACCTATGAATCAGTGAGCGGGTATGTACTAACTGGTATTGGTGTGTCTATGGTTTCGACAATGGTAGTCTGCATTTTAGAGTGTGTGTTTGAAAGGTTATATTAGGGTGTGAGGGACTGCATCCGTGATTACATGGATGATGTCATCTGTGATGTTATCAGTGATGTCATTTGAAATTTCATCAGTGATGTCACTGACCATGTCATGAGTGATGTAATATGTGAAGTCATCAGGAGTGCAGTGCGGGCGTGAGTTATAGGTAGCTAAGCTAACTATAACAGCTGAATTTCCCTGGTTTTGTACAGGTGAAATGTCAGCCTAACTATAACTTCCCTGAAACCTGTGGTTTTGTCAGTGAATATCTAAGGTTTTCTAAATGCTAATTCCTAACTATAACACCCCTGTAATCTGTGTTTTTTTCATTGAATTTCTAAGGTTTTTTAAATGCTAATTTCGAACTATAACGTCCTTGATACAAGTGTTTTTTCCTTCAATTTCTAAGGTTTTTTAAATGCTAATACTAACTATAATGTCCCTGAAACTGTGTTTTTTTCGGTGAAGTTCTAACTATGCCTACATAGGTAGGACATGTATAGAAAGAGGAAGAAAGGCATAGAAAGAAGCACAAGAAGTGCAGAAAGATGCAAGAGAGGTGCAGAAAGAGGAAGAAAGGTGCAGAAATAAGCAAGAAATATGCAGAAAGAGGCTAGCGAAGTCCAGAAAGAGGAAGAAAGGTGCAGAAAGAAGCAAGAGAAGTGCAAAAAGAAGCAACAGAGGTGCAGAAAGAGCCCTACTTCGACTGTACCTTTCCACAGACTCATACAAAGTAGCCTAATCACTAATCCTTCTCCCAAGATGCCTTAAACCTCACTTTTCTCTTAAAGGTTCACTACTCATCGACTGCTCAAAATGTTAGGACTACCAAATGTAAAACAGCAATCCTAACCATATCACTGTTGTAAGGTTCACCAAGTTTGTGAATGTATGCATGCGTGTCTCTGCTTTTACCTAGTGACATGTTACATAAAAATACTTGAAAACCTGTGTTTCAAACAGCATAATCTGTAAATTTGTGTACTAAAAGATGTATGCATTTCTTTCTGCTCATAATACAGGGCACATGGGTATTCAATAGTATATTTGAAGGGCTCTATCACACCAATATACAAAAGACATGTCTGCCTGTGCAACTGAATGACAGAGCAGAACTGAGGAGATTTGACCACCTATAGGAGAAGCTACCCGCTTTTGAAGCTACCTTCAGATGCATAACACATGTGAGAATAAATGTACAGCTAGACATATACCTCAGTCACAAGAGCACGCAGACCTTTAAACTTGACAGCTTACACTTCCCATTTGAATACAGAAAGAGGCGAGAGAAGTACAGAGAGAAGCAATGTAGGTGCAGAAAAAAAAGAAAGGTGCAGAAATAGTAAGAAATGTGCAGAAACAGGCAAGAGAAGTGCAGAAAGAGGCAATAGAGGTACAGGAAGAGGCAAGAGGGGTACAGAAAGAAGCAAGAGCGGTACAGAAAGAAGCAAGAGAAGTCCAGAAAAGAGCAACAGGCAGGCAGAAAGAGGCTACAGGGATGCAGAAAGAGGCAAGAGAAGTGCAGAAAGAGGCAACAGTGGTGAAGAAAGAAGCAAGAGAGGTGCAGAAGGAGGCAAGAGTGTGGAAATCGCAGAAATTGCCGTTAGCATAAGCTGAAGCCATTTTGTTGTGACACCCATTTTGTTAAGACGTGTGATTCTGCCGTCTTCACTGTTGCCTGCCTTTCTATTCTGCTTGAGTCATCAACTGTAGTTAACTCCTTCAGTACTGAGCCAGAGCAATGTATGTAGTTGCTAGAATGCACCTGTCTTAGAATGTAACCGTCAGGCTGTTTCAACTGACGTAAGCATTTGTCTCCCCTCCCACTGACCAAGAAATATTTGTCTGACCATGTTAGTCGATAGCTTTTCCTGTGTATGCCTGTACCTTCTATTTGAGTCTCATGTCTACTCAGCTACAAAGTGTGTATAAAAAGTCCCTGATTTCTGTATTCCATGTACTACCTCCCACAGTGCCCGAGGGTGTTGTATTGATGTAGTCCCACTCATGAGTGATTAATAAACTTGTTATTTGATATTCCTGCTTCCGTGCCAATCTCTGTTTTGTTGGTTTAAGGACCAGTGGACAGATAAGGGTGAATCCCTGCACCGGTGGGCCCCTATGTTGTGTTATGTAATTTTATAGAGCGCGCAGCTGCTCCAGCAAAGGGGCGTCCCGGCGCTAAAAGCGGAGTCAGAAAGGCAGCAGGACTAGTCTGCAGGGAACAAATGGGTTTTATTGGCCTTGCGGAACGAAAGTAGGCCATCCAAGCAACGGGTCTGAGCGGGAAGAGAATTCCACAGCTTAGCGGCCAAGTAGCAGAAAGACCGGCCCCCGGCTCTAGTACGTTTTACCCGGGGGACCACAGCCAACAGATGCTCAGCAGAGCGTTACTGACGCTTGGGGACGTAAAGGATTAATAGGTTAGATAGAATCTCGGGGGACGAGAGTTTAAGGATTTTAAAGGCAAGACAAAGTGCTTTGAGTTCAATCCTTTTAGGAACAGGTAGCCAGTGGAGGCGCCTCACGGCGCCCGACGTAGAGCAGGTGATAGGGAGCCTGAGCAGGACACGTGCAGCAGCATTTTGGACTCGCTGCAAGCAGTTCACCTCCGCCTTATTGGCGCCTAAATCAGTGAGTTGGTATAGTCTATTCACGACAAAATAGTCGCCTGAATGATCAGTTGGCATGTGGCTGGATCGAAGAACCCCAAAATGGGCCTCAGACCCCGTAAGAGTCCGAAACAGGTGCCCGCCACCTTTTGGGTATGCTCCTGGAACCCAAGAGTAGAGTCGAGCCAGATCCCTAGGTTCTTTACCTCTGACTTAGGGGTTGGGACGCTGCCAATGGATGTAGGCCACCACTGAGTGCTCCAGTACTTTTTCTTTTTTCCCACCAGCAGCACTTCTGATTTGCTAGCATTAAGTTGAAGGCAATTGGCAGTCATCCAACGTGCGATCACCTCAAGCCCAGTTCAAAACAGCGTGGGGCCCAGATCAAGGCCATCTGAGAGCACCACCACCAGTTGCGTGTCATCCGGGTAAGAAACCAGGGTCAAGCCATGGTCGTGTGCTACTCTCGCCAGGGGCTGAACGTAGAGGTTGAACAAGCAAGGACTTAATGCTGAACCCTGAGGAACCCCCTGCTTGCTAGAATGGACATGGGAGAGGAAGGGGGAGCTGTGACCTGAAATGCCCTGTCAGAAAGGAAAGAACGGAACGAATCCAGGGCCAGACCAACTACCCCCGCCTCCTCTAGGCGGCGCAAGAGGATCTGATGAGAGACAGTATCAAACGCTCATTTCCACAAATTGGCGCCTGACTCATGGGGCTCATCGGAGACGCGGCCATCCGAAGGAGTGGTCTTGACGGAAGACAGGAATCTACTGAGGAGGTACCCTGCACAAGGAGACCCTTTGTCTTTTTGTAGACCAACGTGTTTTTCCAGTTTTCCTGATCTGACCCTCCGGGTGGTGGCCGGTTCTCGACTGAGATCTCTTTTGGCGTAAGTATTGCAGTAACCATTAGGTCAACCCATAGCTTGGCAGGTGGAGGTTGGAGACTTTGGTTTGGTAAGGTCGCTGTAGTGACACTCTTGATTTTGGATTTGCTTGGCCAAGATTCTGGTTTTGCTTGTTTGTTTGTTGCAATAAACAAAGGCAGGTAATGAGGAGATTTTTGTCTCTACTTTTTATACTTGGGATAAATACTATTTGATTATAATATCATATTTTATTATAATACTTTTGGCATGCCTGCTCCAAGCACACTTCGTAGAATGTGTTGCTGTCTTAGGTACCAATATAGATCTAGAAAGTAGTCAGCCGGCTCCCCTAGAGGGGACACTTAATAGATTTATTTATATTAAATACGGTACTTCTTCCATAATGTATAGTACACTATGGAACAAATTTACGAAAAAGGATCCTGATCTACGATGGCCAGTAAATGGGTCATTTGATTTTAAGAAGATTCAGTATGTTGAGCAGTGTCTGTTTCAGAGAAAGAGTTGACAAGATATGTTTGATTGTGTATTTACAATTGGTTTGGTTTGAGTACAGTCTGTGGGCTGCCTCTTGTTTTTGTCCTAGTATTGATTTGTGGGTTGATTGTGTGTTTAAGTGTCTATGAGGTTTGTGGACAGACACCGGTGGTAATGCTTGTGAAGTACTTGTTTGAGCGAGGTGCAACTGTGCTCTTTGTGTAATGATGGCTTGCCTTAGCAAGCTGTGTTGTGTGTTATGCATGTTAGAACTGTCCTTACGTTTCCTGAGGCTCAGCCGGAATATAGGTTTCTTGTTATTGTGTTTTTAAAAACCTGTTTTTAACCTTGCGAGTTGCATACTACTTTTTAACTGCTTACACTTCGAATCCCCGCAGTGTCAGCTTGCTTTGAAATAGGCTTTTTACCTGTGTTTATGATTCTGCACTTTAGACCTGTCTCCGCCTTGTGACCCTGTGCCCTCGCAGCCGATTTGGCGCTGCCGCGGGACTGAGTCAGGGCCAAGACGCCATTGGGGGAGGATCTCTCGGGTGACGACGAATTGGTCGGAAGCCCCACCCCCTCTTGGTTAAATTGCGCGTTGGAACTCCCGCGTTTTAGTTAGAACTGTCCTTATGTTTCCTGAGGCTCAGCCGGGAAATAGGTTTCTGGTTATTGTGTTTTTTAAAAACCTGTTTTTAACCTTGCGAGTTGCATACTACTTTTTAACTGCTTACACTTTGAATCCCCGCAGTGTCAGCTTGCTTTGAAATAGGCTTTTTACCTGTGTTTACAATTCTGCACTTTAGACCTGTCTCCGCCTTGTGACCCTATGCCCTCGCAGCCGATTTGGCGCTGCCGGGGGACTGAGGTAGGGCCAAGACGCCATTGAGGGAGGATCTCTCGGGTGACGACGAGTTGGTCGGAAGCCCCACCCCCTTCCTGCCTTATAAATGACAAGCACAATTCGCCCGCACAGCGGGCGGGCGCGCCGACGGCGAGCCCGTCTGCGTCCGTCCGCGTCAGGATGTCGCCACTCGCCAAAACCGCTGGCTCGAAACCTACTGATCCGCTCTACTATCGGAGGGATGCTTTGCTGTCACTGAATCCTGGTGCTGGAGACTGCAGTAAATGCACATCTCAGCTGGGGGTGACTGAACTAGCATGCTCTGTATGCAAGTTCCGCACACTAGCCACAGAGTTGGCGCAAGGGGCAACAAAGACAACCCACTTAGCTCAACTTAAAATATTCCACCTTAACGTGAGATCTCTTGTGAAGCATCATATGGAAATTCATGACTTAATCGTAGAAGAGACTCCTGATATTCTATTTGTTTGTGAAACATGGCTTAAAGATGACATGATAGCGATGCCTAATCTCACTCTCCCCAGGGGATATTAAATCAGTGCTATTAACAGAGATTCCAGGGGTGGGGTATTGCCATAATCCATAAATCACAGTACCTATGCACATTCATTAAGGAGAATATTAGGGACTGTGAAAGCGCTCGCTTTATGGTTAATATCAGTGCGCACTTTGCTCTGTCTGGATTGCTTATTTATCGCCCCCCTGGGCCGGCTGTTAAGTTTATTGAATCACTACTGGACGTGGTGAGTGATTTAGTTGTAGGGTCCGCCAATTTTACGATCTTAGGCGATCTTAACCTCCATTTTGATATACTGCAGGATAATGCTATGTGCACTCTAGTGGAGGATCTAGGCGCACTGCAGCTGGAACAATTGGTGTCTGGCGCTACTCATATTGCTGGTCACACGCTAGACCCGGTCTTTTCCAATATCCCTGACTTGAGCATAGTAATTCCTAAGCCTGTGGGATGGACCGACCACTTCCTGATTGAGATTAGGTTATCTATTGAGGAGCCGCACAAACGCAACAGCGAGAATAGGGTTTTGAGACGCCCTTGGCATAAGCTTAGACTTGACGAGTTCCATGCCCTCCTTATGTCTAACCCCTTGATAGAAATGACTGATCCTGACTCGGCTTACTCTGCTTTCCGCGACTGGTTATTAAAGGGCTTAGACTCCTTGATCCCTGCCAAATGGACCAAAGGGCGCATCTCCAACTCTAGCCCATGGTACAATGAATCCCTGCGAGTACTGAGAAAAGTGTGCAAAAAAGCGGAATGGGAGTGGAGAAGGGACTATGCAGAAGAAGGCAAAATAATATATATGTCCAAGATCAAGCTCTATCACAAAGCGATTAGTGCTGCCCGAGCGGCTTTTTACGCAAAGGAAATACCGCTGAGCTCTAATCCGACCAAATGTATTTTTAAAATCTTTGAAGAGCCCAGGAGTAGCAAAGACACTTCTCCTAGTGTCACATCTGCACAACAATGTGAAGAGCTCGCTACCTATTTTGTAGAAAAAGTCCACAAAATTTACCAATCCTTTCCATGTGTGGACCCTGACATCATGCCCATAATGATGAGAGATGAGTCTTGTCCTATGTTATCTGATATTCCGGCTATCTCTTAGAAGGACCTGATGAGACTAAGTGGTAAAATAAAATCCGGCTCCCCGGCTGACCCTATGAGGCCACCCCAATTCATTGAATCTCTGATGCTGCTTCAGCAGCCAATTTGCCAAATACTTAACCTATCCTTTACTAGGGCTATTGTCCCAGCCGCTTGGAAAGAGGCATGGGTGTCTCCTATCATTAAGAAGGCTACGCTAGACCCCTTAAAACCGGAGAATTTTAGACCCATCTCCCTCCTCCCTTGGATAGCCAAGATCGCCAAAGCCCATGTCAATTACACCCTATCTCAATTCTTGAGCTCCCATAACATTCTGGACTCATCCCAAAACGGTTTTCGGCCAGGCCACAGCACAGAAACCGCCCTGCTTGCCACCGCAGAACATCTGCAGACGGTGTTGGATGCCGGTCAAAGTGCAGCGCTGATCTTGTTAGATCTCAGCGCTGCCTTTGATACGGTATCACATACCATCCTTCTTTACCGTCTGGAGGCAGCAGGGGTGACCGGGACGGCGCTGGAGTGGTGTCGGCCCCTCCGTTCCTGTCAAAATCCCATTCCATCGGACAGGGGGTCCCACAGGTCTCAGCTTTGAGCCCCTCTCTGTTTAATCTGTATGTACAGCCTTTGGCTGCGGTTGCTAAAAGATGAGACCTAACGATGGTGTCCTATGCGGACGATACCCAGCTGGTTATCACCTTAGCTGAGGGACCATTGGTAGCAGCCTCCAGATTCAGAGAGGGGATGACAGCAGTGGCACAATGGATGACAGATAACTGTCTACAGCTCAACGCAAGTAAGACCGAGGATTTGTTAGTGGGAACGAAAGCTACTCTTTGGAATGAGCATTGGTGGCCAGCATCCCTTGGTCCTACGCCGCCACCTAAATCAGTGGTTAAAAACCTTGGTGTCTGGATGGATTCCACCCTTAGCTTCCAGACCCATACTAAGAGAGTCGTGGCCACCTGCATTGGGCTACTTAGGGGCCTTAAACCTCTCCTGAAATTTTTCAATCCGGCGGTGCGTCAGCTTATTGTGCAGTCCACATTATTATCCCGCTTAGATTATGCCAGCTCGCTACTCCTAGGAGCCAACAAAGCGGAGATACGGCATCTTCAACAAATTCAGAACTCCGCTGCTAGAGCACTGGTGGGCCTCCCTCGCCACTGCTCAATTGGGGCCACTATTCAAGGACTACATTGGCTTCAGATCGACAAGCGGATTCAGAGCTCTCTGCTTGTCGTTCAAAATCTTAAAGGCCAATAGCCCTAAACTCCTTTGTGGTTACGTGCCACACCGACAGCTGCGCTCCTGCGGACAGCATATAGCGAATGTGCCACGTTCTAGACGCTCTAGGGCTGGAGGGTCCTCGTTCCGGTATTTAGCTGCTAAGCTATGGAACTCCTTACCATTATGCATTCAAGCCTTGGATGACCTGCTTGTTTTTCGGAAAGCTATTAAAACTTTCCTGTTCTCATCTGTATAGCACTTGACCTAGACATTCGTGTGGTTCTCTCTGGAAATCTTTTTGGTCTCAGTCTCGACAGCGCCGGGACGCCCCGTTGCTGGGGCAGCTGTTGCGCTCTAGAAATCCTATAACATAACATAACATGTGTGGCCCCTTCTTGAAAATGTCTGGAATTAGCTCAATTTGTTTTTTTGTCGTCATTGTGTTCTGCAGGTGCCATTGGAAGAATTACACTTTAAATTTCAAAGAATGAATTATATAAAATATGTTAAGTAACTGCACGCTACTATGGAAAGTAATAGCAGTAACACAGTATAGATGTGTGAACATTCAATTATTATATTGCCACAATGGTAAAAAATTTGAATTAAATCTCAAAGCAGAATTGCCTAGCATTCCATATAAAAAAAGAAAATGTTATCTCACAACAAATAAAGTGCTTTGAAACCTTTGGTTATAGCAAGAGTTATATAATGTTAATACTAACTTTACCTAGAAAAAGGCACTCAATAGGAAAAAGTAGGCCTCGTTGAGAAAAACGAATTTGTGTGTTTTTTACAACTAGGATTTAACATCATTAAAAATAGATGTCCAGTATTTTGTTAGTACTGCCTATCAGCTGTGCAAAATGTTAAAGCACTATCCTTAGATACATCATATTAAATATTAAAAGGCTTTCACATCATATGAGTCATTGGTTGCTGCTAAAATAAAAGCGTCCTTCTTTTACCACACTGCAAACGATAGATTTTGACTGGCTTGGAATGCCTGGTTTTTAATAGAATGACCTGAGCCTCATTCCCAGCACCAGAAAGAGAGCTTTTTTTTTTTTTTTTAAACAAATTCTATTCATCAAAATAACACAAATATTGCAGACCTCTGAATCCCAGAGACAACTGCCGCGTGTACCATACAAAAGATATGAACTTTGACCATTTTACTCATTTAAAACAGGAGAATCTGAAAAGCGATACATATTAAAATGAACCCGTGCAAACCCCCAACATCCCTATCCTCCCCACCCCCATGCACCATCTCCTCATTTCTGGAAAGCATATCTCTAAACCAAACTGCCACTGCTCTACTCAAAAGTCCAATGATAAATATCGGCTCTTGTCATGGAGATAAGGGCAACCCATGAAAGACAACAAAAAAGGCCCACAGGAACAGTCCAGCCCAAACTGCCTAGCCATGCCTTCCCTGGACCAGAAACAAGCTTCCGAGGAAGCCAGAAACCGGTCCTCGGAAGCTTGTTTCCGGTCCAGGGAAAGCATGGCTTGGCAGTTCGGGCTGGGCTGTTCCCATGAGGCACAGGGTCAGACTGATTTGCATATAGCCATGTCTGAACTGGTGTGGCAGAGTGGGCTAAAGAACGGTGATGGATCAAACCCAGATCTTTTGACTGGGTGTGAGTGTTTGATTGGTTCAGATGCTCCGTCCATCACCACCCCCTTTTGTACCGCTTTGGCCGCCATAAGTGTGGCAGGGTATGCTCAGACGTGAGTCCCTTGCTCACTTTGCCACTGGATTCAAGCAAGCCGGGCTGAAGACGGCTGGAATGCCAGAAACCGGTCCTCGGAACTTGTTTCCGGTCCAGGGAAAGCATGGCTTGGCAGATCGGGCTGGACTGTTCCCATGAGGCACAGGGTCAGACTGATTTGCATATAGCCATGTCTGAACTGGGGTGGCAGAGTGGGCTAAAGAACGGTGATGGATCAAACCCAGATCTTTTGACTGGGTGTGAGTGTTTGATTGGTTCAGATGCTCCGTCCATCACCACCCCCTTTTGTACCGAATAAATAACACAGGGTCTACCCAGGCACAATCTACAAATAAACGCTGTGGCAACTAGGTTTTAAGTTAGTACAAAATGGCATAAAAGCACATGCATTAAAGACTACTAATTTTGAAAGTTAGAAATACAGCTTAATAATTTTGGATAAAAGAGAAAGGGTAAAAGTAAAGACTTTCTTTCTTGTTGCTTTCCTAAGAAGCACATCTGTGGATCTGATGATAAATAATTACTACTTTTTAAAGGGTAGAACAAACTTTCTATGTTTCAGTAAAGCTTCTGTGCTTAGTTTCAAAAGAAGTTTTGTAAGTGTTATAAATAAATGCATTTAAAGACAAAAGGAAAGGAATGGGGCTTGCTTTTCATATGTAGAAACAACAAAAGAGTTAGTGATCATTATTCAAAAAATGACTACATGAAAAAAAATATTAAAAGTCATTGCACTAAAATCTTTTTTGCATTATTATGATCTTTATAATGTCTAATAACGCCACTGTGAAAATTCAATAATATTTAGCACTGTAGAAAATTACCCTGTGCAAAGTGTGCCTTAAAATTTTAATGTCTAAATGGTTAAATATATTATGCATCAAAATTAAAAAGGTGAGTATTTGTTTCTCTAGCAATGACAATATTACTGTATCTTAGTGACAAACTTAAAAATGATTTCTAGTTTGGCCTAATGGCTTCAGTCTCAAATACAATAACAGTTATATTAAAAGAGTAGCTCTAGTGACATGTGAATTACATCACACGCCTTAATGCACAATAGTTCTGGGCGCATTATGGCGTTCTGAAAACTACAATTTTGAGCTAGTTCTTTAGGTGCTAGAACGCACAGTGCACGAGAATAAAAAAAAATAAAAAGCAAAAGTTACATCCTACCTTTAAAATATCGGCACACAGGCACGGAGCAGGGATGCCTTTAGTCATGCTTCTGGAAGAGTTATTTTGAATAGTAAAGGTAAAAAAAAATGTAAATCCGTATTTGTAAAGTGCGAACTACTGACCCTTACGGGTCTCAAGGCGCTGGGGCCGTTGTGGAAATTATATGAGCTATTGCCCAGAGTCACATGGTGCTGAGCTGAGCTGCCGCCAGAGCCGGGGATCGAACCATGAGCCCTGTGCCCCGAAGTCAGCTGCCCTGGCCACTGCCCTACACCTCTCCACTCTGCACCGGGTGGCCAGAGGCCACCTGAGGGTCAGAGGCCAAGTTCTGTATTTAGAAAACTAGCACGGCTGAAAGCAAAATAAACACACAGGAGGGATTATTTCTGACATGCTTGCAATGGTACTTCGACCTTGGAAGACATTCTTAAGGAGGGGGTGAGAGCATAGAGAGAGAGGGGAAGCTTTGCTTAATATTTTTGGCAAAAGACCAGACAGGTTATATAAAATCATAAGAGAGAAGGAGGGGCAGCAGCGTCTGTGGGCCATGTGCAGAGAGCAGCTCTGCCATGCATACAGAATAATGTTTTTTTAAAGTGGTACAGTCCAATAGTAATGGACATGGCCTCCTTGGTATGGATTCCCCTAGCTATTTACCTCCTTCAAGTCTGTTTGTGCCCAGCTGCCAAAGGAGGTAAATATTGTCGACAGGAGGTCACCTGCTTAGGTTACCTACTGTCGAAGGGGGGTTGCTCTTGGGCAAATTAAGAGTAAGCAAAATTAAGTAACACACTGTATTTTTGGGGTTTTTGTTCGTTGTTGTGTTCTCTCTCTGTCTCTCTCTCTCTGTCTCTCTCTCTCTCTCTCTCTCTCTCTCTCTCCTGTCTAAGCTGTCTAGGAACGGCCATGAGACAATTGGTTGGGCTCGCTTTAGTCATTCATTTCACAGGATGCTGTGAATATGTTCTTGAATAAAAAGAGATAAAGCACCTCACCAGTTCACGTCTAATTGGCTAATAAGTAATACTGTTTGAACAAATTGTTAGAATTAACAAAATAAATAAATACGCCATGTTACTGCCCATCCTGTCTGTAAACTAATGAAATTGGATAAGGATGAAAGGATGGGTAGAATAGACTGATGTTCCCTTATTTGACCTTTAAGGGGAACTATATGTTGGGGGTTTGTGTTCCAAATTCCCAAGTGGCAACACCATTATTGTTTATGTTCTTACACCTCATTAGTTAGTCTATGTAATCAAGCTCACAGCCCTTGCTGGAGCTGGTGAATAGGTTTCTCCCCTGAATATGATATTACATGGCCCAGATCGTGAAAAGCTTGATGCATATGGTACACAATGCTAGAAAAGATGCCCATATGCCCTTAGCACACATTTTTAAGAACAAAATGTTCTTTTGCTTGTTTTCTTGTCTGCCACAAACAAGTTCTGCTGAAAAATTCATGTACCTACTAGGTTATGTTTAATTTAGCAGTTATTCATGTAATATGGATCTCTGTTACATTCATAGTTTTAGAGTTTCCCGCTACACCTATAATATGGGAGCATGGTCATAAAGGGCAAAACATGGTTGTTCTTATGCAAGGAAAATAATTTTGGAGGTTTCTACAGTTTTGCACAATAGTGAAGGTTCACAAAGTAGAAGCTGTATTGTGATTTCTATGACTTATTAAGTACAAGTTTGTTATAAAGAATAGTTGTTTTGAAATTCCTTTTTTTGAGGTTCTTCAGAAGAAGAATATTGGGGTGTTTCTAAAATAGAATATCCTCTTTTGATTGATTATCTGTATGTTGTGTCTAAAGATTTCTGTTCTGTTCACTAACAGATATCTGCTGCCCTACAACTATTGCCAGAGGGGCCCGGATACTAGATCCAGCCTGGGGATTCAGCGCAAATCCAGCTTGGAGCCGGGGTGAAGGGAAGTAGCAGAGGTGTTGCTGGCAACTAGGACAGCGGTGAAGGTGGAAGGCCGGAAGAAACGTGTACCCCTACCACTGTCGGATAAATCTTGGGTGATAGAGGGGGTCATGAATCAGGACGGAGAGCTGATCCTTCTCTTTGCTCTAGTTTTTGGATGCCTAGCTGAGAGAGGCACAGACCGATAACAAGAGCAAGGAGGTTTTGCGTGAGGTGACCCCCTCTGAAACAAGGGTTGCTTCGGCTACACCAGGTTCTGTTCATCAGGCCTCTGAGTTCTGGTCCCAAGTGAAAGCAAGTCTGCACCTTTGTTTTTTGATAAGGAGGTGCCTGGGCACGCTAGGTACAATCTGCGGCCCGAAGAAAGAGCAGTGCACCCGCAGGGCAACACAGGAGTTAGGGAAAGACTTGACTTCAGGGTAAAGATGCTGTGCCTCTGGTGCCTGTTAGATTAGAGTGAAGAATACTGGTACACTGCCTGAGACACTGGACAGGATCGTTGAGGGTATTTGCCCTGGAGGGTGATTGCCCTATTCCTGAAAGAAAGACTTTTCCCTTAGCCTGGGCCGTGATTGTTTTTCTGGGTAGCAAGTTGTGCAGCTCCACCGTGGGAGAAGTGAACACTTGATGAACGATAAGAGCCTGCCTGTGAGGCTCAGGTGGACACAGGGAGAAGACTCCCCTCTGGTTGGTTGTACAGAAGCTTTAATTATTACCCAAGTACTTTTTTGTTAGCAATGTACCCCTTTGGTCATCCCATTTTTGAGGAGGAGCAGCCCTTTGTGGCTCCTCGTTCTAATTCCCTTGGTCCTCCTGGTCGCCCAAAACAAAGATTGTTTTTGTAACAATTATTGTATTAGTTTTAATATTAGTATATGGAATACTGTTTTCTTTGCAAAACAAATATTTTGTGCACATTTTGATAAATACTACTCCGCTCCCCCCGAACGTATCATTGATATCCTAGCCCTCATAAAGAAGAACACTGGAAGGTCTATCAAGATAATGTTTTTATTTAGACATTGCATCAGACATGTGCTGTTGGCTATGTCTAAAACTGCATAAAATAGCCACTGAAATCCACCAGAACTCAGGGACATGGACTTGGACTGGATGGCTATGGACACTGTTTTGTGTCTGGGGCTGGAAGTTATTATCAGCCCTATGTGTATTTCTTGCAATCCTTTTTTCCTGCTGCCTCTATATACAATGTGGCCCAATGCTCTGTTCCCTTTGTGCTTCTACCTGTACCTCATGTATACCAACCAAACAAAATGCTAAGAATGTAAATTACGAACTAGTAACTGACCAAGAAATAAGAGAACTTGATATAGGTAATAACTTTCATGTTTCTTCTATTGCATAGGCAATGTCTTCAGCTAATGCTAAAAGAGCTATCTGTGGACATTGCAGAAATTGCCGTTAGCATAAGCTGAAGCCATTTTGTTGAGGCACCCATTTTGTTAAGCCATGTGATTCTGCCGTCTTCACTGTTGCCTGCCTTTCTATTTTGCTTGAGTCATCAACTGTAGTTAACTCCTTCAGTACTGAGCCACAGCAATGTATGAGCTCAGAAAGGCCTGTAGTTGCTAGAATGCACCTGTCTTTGTTTGTAACTGCCAGGCTGTTTCAACTGATGTAAGTAGTTCTGTCGCCCCTCCCACTTTGCTGACCAAGAGATATTTGTTTGACCATGTTAGTCGATAGCTATTCCTGCGTATGCCTGTACCTTCTATTTGAGCCTCCATGCTTACTCAGCTACATAGTGTGTATAAAAGGCCCCTGGTTTCTGTATTCCATGTACTACCTCCTACAGTGCCCGAGGGTGCTGTATTGATGTAGGCCCACTCATGAGTGATTATTAAACTTGTTATTTGATATTCCAGCTTCCGTGCCAATCTCTATTTTGTTGGTTTAAGGACCAGTGGACAGATAAGAATGAACGCCTGCGTCGGTGGGCCCCGAAAAAGGCTAATTTCCACAAGAGAACTGCAGAAAGAGGCAAGAGAGTTGCAGAAACAGTGAAAAGAGGTGTATAAAGAGGGAACAGGGGTGCAGACAAAGGCAAGAGAGGTACACAAAGGGAAGAGGGGTACAAAAAGAGGCACAAGGGGTGCAGAAAGAGGGAAGAGCGGTGTAGAAAGAGGCAAGAGGGGTGCAGAAAGAGGGAAGAGGGTTGCAGAAAGAGGCAAGAAGGTACAGAAAGAAGCAACAGAGGTGAAGCAAGAGACAAAAGAGATGTAGAAACAGGCAAAAGAAGTACAGAAAGAGGCAAGAGAGGTGTGTGCTAAAAGAAGCAACAGAGCTGCAGAAAGAAGCAAGAGAAGTGATGAAAGAGACAAAGAGAGTTGCTACAAGAGAAGTGCAGAAAAAAGGAAGAAGGGTATAGAAAGAGGCAGAAAGTGTGCTGAAAGAAGCAAGAGAGGTGCAGAAAGAAGCAGGAGAAGTGCAGAAAGAAGTAACAGAGGTGATGAAAGAGACAAGAGGGTTGCAGAAAGAGGGAAAACGAATACAGAAAGAGGCAACAGGGGTGCAGAAAGAAGCGAGAGGTGCAGAAAGAAGCAACAGAAGTGCAGAAAGAAGCAACAGAGGTGAAGAAAGAGGCAAGAGAAGTGTAGAAAAAGGGAAGAATGGTGCAGAAGAGGCAAGAGAGGTACAGAAAGAAGCAACACAAGTGTGGAAAGAAGTAACAGAGGTGCAGAAAGAGGCAAGAGGGGTACAGAAATAAGCAAGAGAAGTGAAAAAAGTAATAGACGTGCAGAAAGAGGTAAGAGAGGTGCATAAAAAGGAATGATGGGTGCAGAAAGAGGCAAGAAGGGTACAGAAAGAAGCAAGAGAGGTACAGAAAGAAGCAAGAGAAGTGCAGAAAAAAGTAACAGAGGTGCAGAAAGAGGCTATAGGGGTGCGGAAAGAGGCAAGAGAGGTGCAGAAAGGGGGGACATGAGTGCAGAAAGAGGCAACAGGGGTGTAGAAAGTACCAAGAGAGATGCAGAAAGAGGCAAGGGAGGTACAGAAAGAGGAAGAGGGTGCAGAAAGAGGAAGAGGGTGCAGAAAGAGGCAAGAGGGGTGCAGAAAGAAACAAGAGAGGTGCAGAAGGAGGCAAGAGAGTTGCAGAAAAAGGCAAATGAGGTGCAGTAAGTGGGAACAGGGGTGCAGACAGAGGCAAGAGGGGTGCAGCAAAAGGCAAGAGAGGTACAGAAACTGGGAAGACTAATGCAGAAAGAGGCAACAGGGGTGCAGAAAGGTACAGAAAGAAGCAAAAGAGGTACAGAAAGAAGCAAGAGAGGTACAGGAAAAGGGAAGAAGGGTACAGAAAGAGGGAAGAAGGGTACAGAAAGAGGCAAGAGAGGTACAGAAAGAAGCAAGAGAAGTCCAGAAAAAAGCAACAGACGTGCAGAAGGAGACTAGAGGGATGCAGAAAGAGACAAGGAAAATGCAGAAAGAGGGAAGACAAGTGCAGAAAGAGGCAGCAGTGGTGCAGAAAGAAGCAAGAGAGGTGCATAACGAGGCTAGATAAATTCAGAAAGAGGCAAGCAAGTTTCAGTAACTGGCAAAAGAAGTACAGAAAGATGGAACAGGGGTGCAGACAGAGGCAAGAGAGATACAGAATAAGGCAAGAGGGGTGCAGAAAGAGGGAAGAGAGGTGTAGAAACAGGCAAGAGAGGTGCAGAAAGAGGAAACGGGTACAGAAAGAAGCAAGAGAGGTGCATAAATAGGCTAGAGAGGTGCAGAAACAGACAAGATAAGTGCAGAAAGAGGGAAGACGAGTGCAGAAAGAGGCAACAGGGGTGCAGAAAGAAGCAAGAGAAGTGATGAAAGAGACAAAGAGAGTTGCAGAAAGAAACAAGTGAGGTGCAGAAAAAAGCAAGAGAAGTGCAGAAAAAGGGAGGAAGGGTACAGAAATTGGCAAGAGGGGTACAGAAAGAAGCAAGAGAGGTGTAGAAAGAAGCAAGAGAAGTACAGAAAGAAGCAATAGACGTACAGAAAGAGGGAAGAGGGGTGCAGAAAGAAGCAAAAGATGTACAGAAATAGGCAAAAGAGATGCAGAAAAAGGGAAGAAGGGTGCAGAAAGAGGCAGGAAGGGTGCAAAAAAAAGCAAGAGGTACAAAAAGAAGCAAGAGAAGTGCAGAAAGACAAAGTAACAGAGGTACAGAAAGAGGGACGATGAGTGCAGAAAGAGGCAGCAGGGGTGCAGAAAGAAGCAAGAGAGTTGCAGAAAGAAGCAAGAGGAGTGCAGAAAGATGCAAGAGAGGAGCAGAAAGAGGCAAGAGAAGTGCAGAACGAGGAAAGAAAGTTGCAGAAAGAAGCAATAGCGATACAGAAAGAGTGAAGAGGGGTTCAGAAAGAGGCAAGGGGGCAGCAGAAAGAGGCAAGAGAAGTACAGAAAGAGGGAAGACGAGTGCAGAAAGAGGCAGCAGGGTTGCTTAAATAAGCAAGAGTGGTACAGAAGGAGGCAAGAGAACTGCAGAAAGAGGCAAGAGAGTTGCAGAAACAAGCAATAGAAGTACAGAAAGAGGGAACAGGGGTGCAGACAGAGGCAAGAGAGGTGCACAAAGAAGGGAAGAGGGGTGCAAAAAGAGGCAGGAAGGGTGCAGAAAGGAGCAAGGGAGGCGAAGAAAGAAGCAAGACAAGTGCAGAAACAAACAGAGGTGCAGAAAGATGCAAGAGGGGTACTACATTCAGTGGGTTTATGCCAAATATGTGTGCCTATTCAAGGCTGGCATAATGAGAAGAAATAGCTCTATTTCTCCTCATTGTTTCCTCTATGCATGTGTGCTGCTGTGTTCTACAGGACAGATACAAAGAGGAATATGCCTCTAAGGAAAGCTTTTAAACAGAAGTGTATCCCTTTCTGCACAACAAGCATTCTTTCCACAAAGCAGGCACCCTTACATAGTTTGCACTAGGCACTCAGAAGTACACCAGTGCTATAAGAGAGCATAAATACGCCATATCTTAGTCATTATTGACGTGACGCAGACCAACAACTTCCCTATCTGTGTTGTATTGAGCCAAAGTTTATTAAATTTGCCCCTAAGTTCTTAACTCTGCTGCAGGGGTTGTAGGTGAGCCCAGTTAAATGTTGCTTTAGTTTTTCCCAAGCCTGCTATTATTTCTTTCATTTCTTCACTGACTGCCGAGAAGTCTCATTTTCCTGCTCCTATTTCTAATTAATGAGGGCCAGCCCATGTGTGTCCACGAGACAGATAAAAGGCAAGCCTGTTAGTGAAACAGCCAGACAACCAGCACAGCACTCCGTCCAAATTGACTGCAATAACTCCACTTCCTACCACTACCCCACTGAAGAACTAAATTTAAATTCTCCTGACCTGCCCATGCCTCAGGGTATTCCTCTGGAGCTATGTTCCACTATTAACTAATTCTTTCCTAACTGCACACTCTAAGTGGTTCCTAAAGTCATCATACCTCTAGACTTCATAAAGTTAAACGTGTTTGTTTTAACACGTGCTCTTTGCCTAAGCATGCTTATGAAATTCACAGCCTCATCTTGGAACACAAACTGGATTTTCTGACCTGGTTAAAGGATGATGCAGGCCTGATATTGAAAGCGTGATGCCCAAATCTTTCCCTATTTTAAGCTATGACCAGTCTTAGTGTCACGGTTATCATTAAAAACAACACCAAGATCAGGCAAGCCCCTCAGATGTATTTTACTCTGTCAAAATCCTTCATATTACTATTATCCTGTTTCCTACTTACAAATACAAGTACCTGCTACTTCACCAACTGCATGCTCCTGTCACTCTTTTTGATCAAAACGTGGACGAACAAATTTCATTCCTGTCCTTCCATAATGATAATGACTTCATTTTAAACAATCAGATGCCCAAAGTGTGCTAGATATAATTCAGGCACAGAGTCTCACCCAGCTTGTTTCTGTCACACTCTGTCTGGCACACTCTGGATTGGATTCTTAGCTCATATGGAATTATTTTGAATGTATCTTGTTTATAGGTAACTTGGTCCGTTCATATATTGGTATTCTTTGATTTGGCTTGCGCTTTGGAGGTCTGCTCTCAATGTTACCCAAAATCAATACATTAAGAGGAACTAAGCAAACTTAATTTGAATAATGTAGCTGTCATTTAACATGATTCTTTTCCTGGATCCAAGAGAAGCCTCAGCAAGTTTTAATTATTGGATCAGCAATGCCCTAGTTGTTACTAGCCCTATAAAGTCCACTTCCTCCTGCCAGTGCAAACCCCTCTTCCCCGTCGGAAATGGAAGAATTCATAGAGGCTAAGTGCCGCTGTAAGAAGCTATAACGCCTTCAGCGCAAAGATTATAATCCAATCACAAGGTATGCCTACATGCTGGATCCTTAATACTTCCAAAAGATCATTAGGCACATTGTCAATTGTCAAGATTATATCACAAAATCATGTAACCAAACAGATCGTCTCTATTTAACACTTCTTGCCCCCCACCTCATCACAAAAAGCACTTGTGTTTTTTGCCATCCCAGATACTTTGCAATTAACTTTTGATCTTCTGTGAACCTAAAATCATTGACATTCTTAAAAGACTCAAGTCTAAATACCTAGGGCCTAGCCACTCTGACGCCATGTGTGAATCCACTCAGATCTTCTCTTTCAATTCACCATGCTTGCCTACTTTTAACACAGTCTATATAAATAAATCCCTTATGAAACTGACTCAGGTTTCCTTAGGTTCCACACTGGGCCATTTCATGCCAAAAGTCCCAAGGGGAGTAGCTGATACAATCGCACGAGCTTCCCAGCAAGTTACTGAAAGTATACTGAACAAATAACTTTAATCGTTCATGAAAACAATATCATACCTGACTTTCTTGAGTCTGGATTCCATCCATCCCACAGCAGACATGTGACTATGGGGAGTGGGAGTGGAACTGTCCCCATTCTTTTAGACCTCTCCACACCATCTCTGAGTCCATTTTTCTCAACAGATTACTTTCCATAGAAGTGAAAGACTGTGTATGGTTAGGCTGGCCTCTTTTGATGAACACTATTCACAGATAGTTTGGCTTTGCCGCTTTCAGTCAGAATTTAAAAAAATCTCATCTGAAATCCAACAGCAATCTGCACCGATCCCAACACTTTTCGACATATGTCAACCGATTGGATGCATTCATTTTGTCCCCTGACTACAAATTGTTCGCATATGCAGACAATACCCGGCTCAATCTACGGCTCAAGGGGACACCACCAGCATCAGCATCAAGTGTTCTATTTCTCTGTAATTGTGACCTGAGTGGATCAGAATTCTCTGTCCCTGAACA
Organism: Lissotriton helveticus; assembly: GCF_964261635.1. Taxonomy (NCBI): domain Eukaryota; kingdom Metazoa; phylum Chordata; class Amphibia; order Caudata; family Salamandridae; genus Lissotriton; species Lissotriton helveticus. The sequence continues at coordinate 818,869,120 of NC_136067.1, read as the reverse complement.
CTCTTCAATCAATCAATCAATCAGGGATTTGCATAGAGCGGCTACTCACCAATGAGGGTCTCAACGTTCTGGGGGAGGGGGCTGCTGGTCGGACTGGGTGGAGGATCATTCAAAGAGCCAGGTCTTGAGGTCCTTCCTGAATTGGGTCAGCGACGTGGATAGCCTGAGGTGGAGGGGCAGGGTGTTCCAGGACTTGTTGGTGAGGTAGGAGAACAACCTTCCTCTCATTCTGGTTTGTGGATCCTGGGAACCGAGGCAAGGGCGAGTTGGGAGAATCAGACTTGGCTGGTGGGTATGTGGACCGTGAGGAGGTAGTTCAGGTATGCTGGTCCTTTGTCGTATAGAGCTTTGTAGGCATGAGTGAGAAGCCTGTTATGATTCTCTTGTTGACTGGGAGCCAGTGGAGTTGTTGGCGGTGTTGCGTATTGTAGCTGCAGCAGGGGATGTTGAGTACCAGTCTGGCTGCGGTGTTTTGGTTGTTCTGTAGTATCTTGAGCTGTTTCTGGGTGACGCCAGCATAGAGTGTGTTGGACTTGGCCCTTTTGGCAGGTTCACCCCGAAACTTTTTGCATGTTCCTAGCCTGTTTCGGTAACCTGGTGTGGGTGATTTTAGGCCTCTGCGCACTTGTTCACTGTGGCCCAGTGTAAAGTGCGTGCGCTCTCTGTATATGTGTGGTGAGAGTGGCCTGCCCTCCCATAGGAATGCATGGGGAATATGTGTGTCCATGATAGTTCCTGATGTGTGGGGAGTGCAGAGGCGAGTTTGGTATGTACAAGCTTGTGAGATTAAATGCTGTGCGATGATGTGTGTGGATTTATTGTGCCTAGTGGAGAAGTGCCACTTCTAGAAGTTGGCCTGTCTGTGCAGTAAATGTGAATTGACTGTCTGGCTTGTGATTGGCTGGAGCTGGCTGGGGTGCTTTTGGACCCAGAAGCCAGGATGGGTCTGCCCGGTGGTGAATGGAGAGATCTGCATGTTGATGGGAAGGAGGAGTGCACCTGGAACCTGAATAGGGCTGGGCCTTCCCTCCACAATGCTGGCTCCACCCCCTGTGGCGTGTCTGATGTCCCTGACCCACCCTGTGAATAGGCAGAGGGGCTGAGCAAAACAAAGTGCTCCAGAACCAGTTGTATCTGGTTCGCCCCTTGCCTGCACCTTTGGAGACAAAGTATTTGGTGTATAAAAGAGGAGCTGTGACCGCATGATTTGGTTCTTGTGCTTAACTTGAAACAACCAGGGGCGTGCTGCTGCTGGGGCCCAGGGTAAGACTTGCCTCCCTGGGCCCTTCCCAGCCCCTGGACGCCCTGGAGAACTTCTTTAGGACCCTCCTGCCCTCTTCACCTAGGAGGACTTTGTTGCTGGGGTCCTGTTTGCTTAAGTGGCTATTTCTGGGGCCTTTGGGGTTGTTGTGCCTCCCAGCGCCTCTGGAGCCCTTTATTTTCATTTATGGGCAGAGCGCTGTTGTTTTCCCAGAAGGAAGCGCTCCTGCCCCTTTTTGTTCCCAGCGCGGGTGCCCACCCCGCTTTTTGCGATATGTTTATTGGCAGGAGCCTACCCTGCATTATGCCCGCATTTATATTTTCATATTCCGGTTGCCACACTGCTGCGCAATTTAAATTGGAGGGAGCCTACCCCTCTTTGTTGCCTCTGAGAGTTTCACCGCTGCGGCCCGAGCCGACAAAGGATTTTCCCCCGGGCCGCGCTCAGCGCGACCCGGAAGTCAGGCAAGCCCTGGTTGGGACACGGGTGGGGCTTCTCTGACGGAAAGGAAGCCTAGCAAGAGAGGAAGCTGCCCGGGATTTGAAGCGGTGGTGGTGCGGGCTCCCGTGAGCTGGGAGAGCCCCGCAGGTATGCTGACGCTGGCGGAGGGGGCCCGAGGCACATTGCCGGTGCCTGCCCCCACCAAACACGAAGAGCAGTGAGGAGGCTGCAGCGTGGAGCCTCGAGAGCTCCTCCCTTGAAGCCCCGGTCCCGAGATGGGGGACCTGGTGAAAACATTACATCCAGAAGTGAGGAGACCGGCAGCGTCGAGAGCCCGGTGAGTGTGGTTCACGAGGGGAGAGTCAGAGCGGCCCCGTCTAGCAGTGGGTCGCTCCAACGTTGTTAAATCTACCATATGGGAGCCACCGTGGGCCCCACAGTGCTTGGGGGCATCGTTGCTTGCAGCTCCTAGAGGGCTCCACCGTGGGGGCACAGAGGTGCCCAGGCCTAAAGCCACCTTTCTTCCACTGCCCCACTACAGAGGGCAGCTGCCTCTCGTGGGCATCTTTATTTTTATCGCCAGTACTCGCTCTTAGGGCATATCTGTTTCAGAGCCTAGGTGGCTCCAGCGCTATGGGGGCATTCTTTAATTACCGAGCCCCGAGTGGCTCCAAGCCTCCAACAATGGGACAAAGTAATTTCAGAGTCCAGATGGCTCCAACGCTCCCCATTATTTTTCAGAGCCTACGTGGCTCCACCATGAGGCGCAGTTCTGGAGAAGATTCCCTGAGAGGGACAGAAGAGGGCTCCAAGGTGCACATTATTTATTTACAGAGCCAGAGGGCTCCCAACCTGTGGCGCAGTTGTCCCTGAGGGCCAGTGAGAGCCCATGCCGGCGTTTTGCTTCTACAGCTGCCCAGCAAGTAGTGGGCAGCTCCACTGTTTAGGTATTTCTTTCTAGGGGAAATGTTCTTGGTGAACCCAGGAGTGAGACACACTCCCTTCACCCCTACTTTGGCCTTCACAGCGGCACAACACTTAATGCCAGCTGCAGCGTTTAGGCCCTGTTCTTGTTCTCAGCTGGCCAGCAAGTAGTGGGCAGCTGCAACGTTTAGGTCTGCGCAGATGGCGCACCCCTGACTGGCGCTCCGCTGGCAGCGCGCCCTGACATTCTGCACACAGGGCATTTGAGCCCCTTCTTGGAGATGGCCAGTTGGCCATGGGGCTGGTATGTTGGTAGGGCGCAAGGCCCTAATGTGATTGATGTGCTTTAAATGTGGTGCTTGATACCTCTAGATATGGTTTAGACTTATGAGGTTGTTTTACCTATTTAGGTTTGTGTTAGTGAGATTGTACTTCACTCTGTGCTTTACCCCCCTAATGTGAGTTACACGTAGGAGGTAGGGTCTAATGTGTTTAGACTAGTGAGGAGATTGCATAATGTGTTTATGCTGGGGAGGTTGGCGCAGGATGTAATTTGCGCCTGATGTGACTGTGCATAATGTAGTTTATGTTACAGGTTGAGGTGGAGTACAGTGATTACCAGTGGCTACTGGTTGTTTGTTTATGATCTATTTTCACTTGTACCAATTTCTGCTAAGTGTTGATCCTGACAGTGGCCCACGTGGCCCTGTCCTGTGTAAATAATCCCTTGTGAATATTGCCCGTGCCAGTTGGCACAATGTATATTGTGTGATTACTATCTGACGTGTTTTGAGAATACAACAGTTACTTTTTTATAACCTTGTGTGGAGTTCCTTTTGTAGTGTGCCTGGGATGTTGTTGCTGTGTGCAGGCACAAATGCTTTACACATTGCCTCCCGGATAAGCCCGACTGCTCGTGCCATGCTACCAAGGGGGTGAGCAGGGGTTATCTTTGGCGTGTAACTCCCTTGCCCTGACTAGAGTGGTGGTTTCTGCCTGGCTTTGGGGCAAGCCTTAGCCAACCAGAAATCCTAGTTTTAACAGAGTGCGTTGATGGGTGTGTTGGTGATCATCTTTCTGGAATCTGTGGGTATCCATCTGAATGTCTTTTGAAGCAGGCGGAGTGTGTTGAAGCAGGCTGAGGCATTGGTTTGGTGGTTAAAACATACGTTTTCTTCCATTTCTTGGGGACCCAAATGGTGGCCTTCATATAATGGTACCACTCCTTTAGTTTCTATGTCCACCTACAACTAAGTGGTAATCTTTGATCCTTCACTTTCTTTCTTACTTCATATGTCTACTGTTTCCTGTATCTGCTCTCTCCTAATGGAATTTGTAAGAAACTTCTACCCTTCCTATCTACTCATTACCACAAAACATTAGTAAAGTCCATTATTCTGGCCTAGCTGAACTTCTGCCACACTCTGTTCCTTGGCTTCTGGAATACTTGGATGTCTGTCTTCAGATCATTCACAACACTGCAGCTCACATCATTCTTGGGATCAGTATTCGTTCTAGTATCTCCTCTCATCTTCACTTACTTCCTATAAAAAAATGATGTATTTCTAAATTCTTATATCCGTGCTATAAGTCGCTTCATGGTTCTACGCCACCGTAACTTCAAAATCTTTTTAAAAGATACTGACCCGTAAAGACTCTCTTTTGAATAGTTGCCTTTTTACTTCTCGTCCATATGTTCAAGCTTGCAAACCTCGGCAGTCACGCCTTCTCTCTTGTGGTCTTAGCCAAAGCATAGAACTACATCTCCATCTCCATTCATACAGATCGGCTGCTTATAGACTTCTGTAGGCAACTGAAAATCTTCCTTTTTGACAAAACTAGGGCACTTTCGGCTCATTCTCATAGTACTACTTAGGATCAGGGTTCCTAGCTACTGGGAAATTCCTGGATAGTAACCACATTCTACAAATTCCAAAATCAATCAATCCACCCACAGTCATATCTCTCAAACATAGCCTTGTCCCTGCTCTGACAAAAGGTGTAGCTATCAAAGACACTTGTTTCAGCTATCTATTCACCTTCCCTCCATATGGAGGAGGACACAAAGTCTACCTTAGGGGGTTGGACAAGGCAGAATGCAGTATTATTGGGGGCCTTATATTGTTTGTACATACTGGGAACCTCTGAGGCTAACATTGTAGTGGCATGCATGATCTTCTAAACTTGTTGCAATAAGTGGTCAATTGCCAGGATTGTTTTCACTGATTTTCTTCAGGAATCCTGCAAGTCATACAAGAAGCAATTTATTTTCTTGCTAGCAACCAACATTATATTGTTTTCAACATTCTTTCCATCAAGTAATGAAATCCTGCACTATAATACGGAACTTGTCTGCTGAATGGGGACTTGATGGCTTAGTAGTCAGACAGATATAGTGATCCTGTTTCCCTCCAGCTCTGGTATGAGGTATGGGAGGGTCATCCTGTACTTCACCCTCCTTCTCTTCCTTGCTGTCATCATCTCCAGCAGACTCTGGATCTGCTACACTTGGGTGGGGGATGAGTGTGGTGGAGGTTGTAGAGGCGGCATCTGAGGTCTCTGATGGAAGCAGTAACTACAGATATTGTGCGGTATGCAATTGAGGAGGGTTCTGATGGGGCTGATTTGGAGTCCTTGTGGTAACTGACTTTGAAATCTTCTTTAGTGTTCTGATATCATGTGCTGGTGATGTTTTACAAGATCAATTTGTATATGAAGTATTGGTAGTTTGTAGCATTCATCCTCATCGTAATATGGGTCTGAATGACTGTGGTAATGTGGTTACACTAAAGGTGGCTAGTGACATGCCAAAAACCATTTAGATAAAGGGGCTGGTTTAAAAATCAAACTGGCAAAACAGTTGCTGAAACCTGATCAAGAAAAGCTGTACAACTCCGTTATCTCCCTGAGAGTATACAAAGTTGAGTGTTTCACATGAATGCTAATTGGTATTCTTGGCACTTTAAAGGCTAAACAGAAGCAAAAATGGAGTCCCTATGTGGTAGATCTTCAAACATGTTGCGCTCGTCACAAAAGTGACGCTAACCAGCACAAAATGTTTTTTTACCAATTTACTGGAAAGTACCCTGAAAGTAACGCAAAGCAGCGTGAAGCATTGCTTTGCTTTACTTAGCGTCAAGGGGGCGTTCCATGGGTGGTACATGGGCCATGCTATGCTGCCACCCATGCCTTTTGATGCAAAGCCCTATCTACAAACAATTGTGCACAGTGTTAAGCACCAAAAGGTGGCGTTATCATGAGAAAATTTCGATTTCTCCTTTCTTTTCCATCTCTGCATGCGTGCTGCACTGTGCAGCAGACATACAAAGTGGGAAATGTGTTTAAACTTTTCTAGGCATAATATTTTGCACAGGAAGGGTATCCTTCCTGTACAAAACCTTTGTTAGAATCGGACACACACCTTAGCGATACAGCGCTAAGGTGTGTACCTGCCACACAGCAGCTGAAATCAGAGCCAGCACTAGGGAAAGGGGAGTAGAGAGCCATATCTCTGTAGATATGGTGCTTTTCTGCTCCATCCCTGTCACGCAACACAGCGCAGCCTCTTTGGGAGCTGCACTGCATTACGTGACTTTTTTTTAAAAATCTGGCCCTATGTGTCTATGTTGGTCCATAAGTACAAATGCACCAAGAATGAAATAAGGATATTCGCTGTACTATTTTATACTTGGTTTAGGTACTGGGATAGTAACCGGATAAATTACCAACTGCATCAGCTGACAAAAATGTCTGCCAAAATAAGGTAAGATTTGACCAGCTGATGAGGCAACATAGCTTACAAATTAGAGGCAAAGACCTACTTTGCTGTTCAGGGCACTGACAAAGGAAAAGAAAACTAGGAGACAAGTGGAACTCTGAACCACATTTTGTGGCTATGCAAAATGCGAGATATACCAGTCTACAAAGTAAGTCAAGAAGATAACAAAGGCAACACAAATTCTCCCCACAAATTAAATACTAACAACGTAAGAAGTACAGTTTTCAAGACCAGAATCATCCTTATGAAAAAATAAAGCACATTGATTTCAAATGATGTAGTTTATCCTCTGATACCATAAGCTTGTGAAGGTTATATGGCTCCACAACAATCTATCCATCCCAACGTACTGTGCACTTTGGCTCATTTGCAAACAATTTTAAACAATCATATTGTCATTAAGACAACTATATTAGATGTTAAATGACTTGTCCCACTTTATACTTGTTCATGTTATATGGCACTATAATGAACTAACCATTCTTTTCCAGATACCTGTATACCATGGTTTTACTTTTCTTTCCAAATGTTCTAGATTGTGATGGTTTTAATATACCATACAATAAAATGGTATACTATACAAAGCACATTGATTCTGTCCAGAATAATAAAGCTAAAATAAGGAAAAGTATCTCAGAAAATAAAATGTCATTTTAAAACTGAAGATCAAAGGGCCATTGTCTTGGTCCTAGAATGTTTCACATGAATGTTCAACAAGTGCCTGGCAAATAACCATCACCAGAACTGCTGCTACCTATTGACATAGAACGTTAAATAGCTAAATTGGTATAAGATCCAGAGACATCCAGCTTGTCTGATGAGGCTAATACAAATTCCACTAATTCCAAAAAATAAAGCATTGTTGTTACTTAGATAGAGGTAATAAAGGAGCCTTGGGCAACACAAGAAAATTACTCAGGAACCCCATTAAGCAGATACTAGACCTCAAAAGCTGGTGGCACCTTATACAGTCCCTACAAATCTAGTAAGGCTGTATATATGGCTCAACAAAACTTTATAATAAAGAGACTGAGGGGTACATTCACAAGGAGCTATCGCTGAATTAACGGCACTTTAACGCAGCCAAAGTTGTGATAAATTTACCTCCCCATTCACAAGCTGGTGTTGACAGCCAACAGCACCAGTTTACCCGCGACAGCAGTCGCATAAAACATCAACACAGAGAACCCCCGCAACTATGGCTAATGAGATGCAGAGAAGGCATTCCCGTGCCCCCCGGGCCCACCACCAACCCCGGACCACGAAACTGCACACCAACACCACGAGTCCCAAAACAAATATTTTGCCTGATGTCGCACAAGCAGGAAAATCAACACATACATGCGTGGCCAGAAAATGGAGAATCAGTCATACAGCAATGCAATAACCAACATAAAACAACATAGAAACAAAAGCCAAAACAACCATTCGGATGAGTCCTAGCGGGTCCTCACTGGACAATCCGTAGGACACAGCCTGGAAGACTAAATTCAAGAGAAGAAAGTGTGCCATGCACCCAACAAAGGAAAGAGAGAGAGAGAGCGAGGGAGAGAGATGGAGTGAGATTGCACAAGCAGCGCAAGGCCTTGCACGGCACCTGGATCCACATGCCAACATGTGTGTGTGTATCGTCATCCGTACACCATGAGCCCAAGGCCGTGTCCCAATCTCAGCGCCAAAGCCACATCACATTCCAAAAGAGCAAGTACTAGTCAGACAAACAACAGGGATGAAAGCTCCATTGTTCCTATGCAGAAGGCGGGAGGACACTTGCACCTCTGACCTTGGTCCATAACGCGCTTGGAACACATTGAGAGAGATGCCGTGGCATATGTGGACGACTCCCACAACATGCTTTGCACAAATGAACTATCTGACTTATCCACACCCCACACACAGAGGCCCCTGCTTGAGGGACCCCTCGCATGGGATGACCTTGACACTCACAGAAACAGCAATCCATTCAGCCCAACGTTGCACACACATTCGAATCATTGCCCAAAGCTGTGGCATATCCTCCACACAACTGCCGCAGTTCAGAAGAGTGCCGGTTCCACGAGACCCACCAAGGCAATGGCAGGCCATACCGGGCACATGCACAACCCCCATCACATGGAACACTACCGTGCATGTATGCTGCATTTACTGGCAGTGCTGCGGATCAGTTACCGGCTCAGCTTCCGCATTGTGTGCATCCAGCCCTGGTTTTACTGCTGAACATGCACATTCGAGTGTCCCATGGAATTCTGTCTATCCAACACAACCGTAGATGAATTAGACTATGACTTGTGTCTGGCCCCCTGTGTGATCACGAACAGGAGTGTAACCGAGACAGCTGTGCATGGGATGCCTTGACATACTGCGTATGTATTGGTAGTTGTGCATGGGAGATTGCACAGTTCATCGTGTGCAGTGACCACACCGAGGAGCTCCCCTATTGGGCTGTGTTGCAGATTGGTGAAACGGCGTGGGCTGAGCACACCTGCCCGGACCAGTAAATGGATTGGCTCACCCTGATGTTCCTTGAACACGACAACAAGGTACTATTGGAACACATTGCACATGAAGCTGCGCGGGCATTCATGGACGAGTAACTACGTTCCTGCAGCCACATTCGATTGTTACCCACAGCACAGGTCCCAACAACTTGCTGCATCATGGGGATTGCTCACATATCCCACCACAACAGTGGACACGTCTGCCATCGTCCGGACACAGCGTAGTTTTGCAACGTTTCCAATTCAGGGACACTACTGGGGGAGAGCATACACATGGAAATCTAGCACAACATGTGAACTTGGCGGACCCTTTCACCTGATCACTGTCAGCAGAGCAGATAATCGGCGCACTCCAGTGGCAGAGCACTATGCAGATACCATGGGCAGTGAGTCGTGCCCCCTCACACGGGGCAATGGGCAGACGCCAAACAGCACATGACTCATCCAGCAAGGCAGGGTGAGGTGTTGCCATCCGTGATGATTGTTGTCCATTTTCGCACCAACATTTTCTGAACCTCAACATGTACCCATGCTTCGTGTAAGTGTCTTAAGCATGTCCCTGCCTGTTGTGGCCGTTGCCTCGTCCGTACTGATACGCACATGCCAATAAAGTCTATGCCACTCCACTGGTGTCTAACTGTGAGGTGTGCTGATTAGATTTCCACTTGTGTGCCACAATGAGCATCGTCCCTACACAGGGAGGAACTGACGGACGCATGTGGAATGGGGGTGTGTCCCTTTTGCAAGCTCAACCTCTGTGAGCCAGACATTGTTTTGAGATAGGTGCTGGCTGACATGTGCACTTATATGACTTCGGCAATGTGAGTATGGTGTCCAACCTCTGACGATGTGGAGCAATGTCATATATCATAACAGAATGTGTCCACACAGATGTATGTAAGTAGGTATGCGTTGTGAAGTTCTGTTGTCACGTGATGTAGGACACCACTCCTGGCCTGCTACCGATTTGATCACTCCTACACACAACCCTATTCAACACATAGACGTGGGCCTACGTTGGGGGGTCGTAAGATTGTTATTGATGTGCAATGGGGACACAGCAAGTACTCACCTTCACAGTCATCCAATTCTCCATGTGTCTCAGGGATACTCATGCGCATAGATGTTAGTTACCATGGTGTACCGTCATGTGCAATCATTGTCCCTACATCCAGCCATACTACTATACATGAGTGAACATAGCAATGACACATCTGTGTGATTTAGAATGTTTTATTCACATTCAGGTGATTGACGGAACTGGAGCTGTACATGGCCATCCAAGCCCACATCACATGGAAGCCCAGTGGAGGGCCAACCAGAGACCTTTGCGAATTGTGAAGTGATTAGGAAGTGGGAGAGTGTAGTCCGCAGCAGGATTGCTGTGTAATTGGCCAGCAGTGATGAAATGGGAGTCCGTTTCAGGGTCCGGGTGAATGTCGCAGAGTGTTCCGGGGGTCAGTAGGAGGTATTTCCCAGGGCATGATGCATAGATCATAACCAGGCAGGGACATAGCATACGGCGGTGATGGATGCTGCTGCCTCCCTCCTCACACAGTAATTTCCCATCCCCTTCTTACTCCCCTGATACGGGTTCTGTGTCCGGTGTGTGTGGGGGGTGATGGCTGCATCACTGTGTGCCACTGACACAACAGACTGCAAGGGTGATGGGGCAGCATCACTGTGTGCCACGGACCCATCAGGGGTCATAGCTGTGTGTGTCGATGTTCCCGCTGCTGTCACTTGGGAATGGCTCAGTGGCAGCAATGGCAAGATGAAGTACTGCAGGGCATTGAAGTTCCCAGATACAACTCACTGGTGTCCAGCCGTGGCAGACATACTTCCAGCCTGCATCTGCTCCATGGTCTCCATTGATCTCCGCATATGTGCCAACTCTGTGCTGTAATCGCTGGTGCCTGTCTGACCAGACAGTTGTTGTATTGAATTAATTGCCCCAGCAAGGTCAGCCAAGGTCTGTGGCGGAGTATGGTGCGTACAGGGGTGTCCGATAGGGACTGTACGTGGTCCCTGATGGGACTCAGACACCCATGTATGTCATCGAGTTTGGCTGCCACGAGTTCGAAACCCACCCGCAGCTGTTCAGCCAACTCCACCTGGCAACCCCACATATGTTGTTGGAACTCCATGTATTGGTCGGGGGTGCTAGGAGACAGCCGTGGTGGTGTGTGATTCTCGCTGTGTGGTCTGTGCAGGTGGTGGGCTCACCTCGGGACAGCTGGCCTGCCCTGCTCCTGGGGTTGGGTTGCAGAGGCTGTCCATTATCCGATGGAGGGTGTCTTGACATATGTGCAGGTTGTCCTCTGCATCATCAATGATGTGAAGTATGGTGTGCCCTGCAGGAGGTGTTGTTTGTCCCTCTGCAATGTGAAACGGGAGATGCAGGTTAACAGAGTTACACATGTATGTTGAGGATTTGCAGATGTTTACATTCAGACTGCGTGCCAATGTACATTGTTACTATTTTGGTGGAGCTGGCCATTTGATGGCAGTCAGTGTGTTTTTCGACTATATGACGAATGTGTGGTAGTACCCGTGCATTATCATCACACAGTGTCAGGCAATGCCAGATGTGAGTGGACAGTTACTACGCACGTGCGGGACCTGTTGTGAGCCGTGTCCTATGGTGTTGGTGTTGAACTTTGTACCTCATTGCCGTCATTGCTGATGTTCTGTTATTGCTATATGTGTGTGCTACATTGTTGGGGAGTTGCCCCTGCAGCTCTGATTTCGTATAGCCTTCTCCCTTTGAGGCAGAGTGCTTTTGAATTGTGTGCTTTTCAGGGCCTGATTTGTTTTTGACTTGGGTCATATGTGCTCTCGGACAGATTTTGTGGCCTGGTGCATTGTTCATCTGCTGCGTGTATGGTACGGCATGGGTCGTGTGTGCATGTGGACATTTCAGAGTGTGACCAGCTCCTTTGCGGATGTGATCCGCACTGGGCTACCTCCATGTTGAATTATGGGCCATCTCATGTTTTTGGGCTGCTGCCATACTATCGGGCATGCAGTGTTACTTGCATAGTCAGTGTGGGTCACAGAGCCGCAGCTTTGCTGGATTCAGCACATGTGCTTGGGTCGGTTGTGATATTGGTGATATGGAGGGGAGCCCCTTTGTGCACATTGTGGATGGCGGCCTACTTGGAGTTTCTATGTGTGCTGCAATGTGCCAAGGGTATCAGGGACATGTTCCACAATCATTATGGGTGTGCAGTGTGCTACAAATTATTGTGCATGTGTGCCATTGTGCCCATCTCCCCCACCCCCGTCCCTGGTCGTTAGTCACCCTTTTGCTGTTAGGTCCGGTCGTATCGTGCTGTGTCCAGGCCCCCAATTCCTGCCACCGTCTCCACACTGCTGACTGTGGCCACCATTTCCTCCAGCTCATCAATCTCCTCCTGTGTCGCAGCACTCCCACCTCCAGTCGCCCTTGCTGCCTTCCTGGTGGCAGGGAGCTTCTCCTTGGTTTGGCTGTGCACTTCATGCCAGCACCTCTTGACCTCCTCCAGTGACCTCCTTGACACTCCAACTGCATTAAACGTAGGTGACAATGGCCTGCCATATTTCCGTTTGGGTTGCCAGTGCCGCAGTGGAGGTGCCAAACAGTTGTTGATGGTGTTGTCTCACCTCCTTGACGATGATACGGTCTTCTTGCGGACTGAACCCCGTCTTCCTCTTCCTCTTGTCCTTGCCCTACCCCGAACACGGGGTTCCTTGCAGTATCTTGTGGAGTTCGGCTTGTCCTCTGCACTCGGTCCGGGTGCATCCATGTTGCAGCAAAGTTTGTATTTTTTTTTTTCATAGTGCATTTCCCGCCAGACGCGTGTGATTTGCAGGCCTGTGGCTGGTTTTCTCTGATTTTTCAACCGCGATTGACCTCATCGGTTTTTTTTTTTTGCGTTCGCGATTCGCATTTTTGAGGCACGGTGTTGATTTTCACGCTGACATCTGACGCGTTATCTGGTGACTATCGCATGCTTCCGCCTTGTTGTGAATTCCTCGTTGACACAGGGCTACTTTCCCGCGATAGGCTGCGATGTTGAAAGTTGCGTTACGCTACTCTTGCGGTAGTTATCACAAGTTCTTGTGAATATACCACTGAGTCTTCTTATATGATCAGTAAATGTTGGTGTGGTTGGCTAGCTCACAGTACCATATCTAAACCCCTAACCTTATAGAGTTATAAATGCATTTTGGTAACCTCGAACATAATCTACCACTTTTTTTTGTTACTTTTGCATGCCCAAGGTGTTTACAAAGATAAGAAACAATATTGCTCTAATCCTTGTAGTCAATAAAACATGAACTGAGGTTATTAGAAAGATAAGACACATCATTTTTAAATATCTTTATTATTATTTTTTTTTTCATATAACAAGCAACAATAACGGAGCGATCACACACCTGAAACAATTGTACAACAAATGAGGAGGCACAGGCAGCCCTCCACACAGGGTCAGTATATGATAACCACACAATATTGAAATTGGATAAGAGACATTGACATGTATAACGACAACACATGCACAAAAGGATCAGGAAGAGGCATGTGTCCCACTGGCAGAGAAAAGCATATCATAGTGTTTAACCAATTCCCCCAGACCCTGAAAAACTTGAGGGGGCAACCTCTATTTCTGGAAGTTACCTTTTCCATCGCCATGTAGAAGTCCATTCCAACCTCCATTCTTCCAAAGTCAGAGATGCAGGGTCGTCCCAGTGGCACGCTATATCGTGTTTGGCTACTACAGCTCCAAATTGCACAAGAGGAGCTTTCCCCTAGGGTTGCCTACATCTCCAAGAACCCCCAGTAGGACATGTTTGGGCTCAAGAGGGATTTGTTCCCACAATACCTTGCTGATCTCTTTTGTAGTGTAGTTCCTATATTCCCAATAGGCTCTGCGCATTGGAATAACATAAACGATAGTTTAGACGTCGGACTTAGGTCGACTAGGTCTCTATTGAATATGTTAGACTTAATTATGAATGCCAGCTAGCTCAGAGGTCACTAGAAACTTTCTTGAATTCACAAGAAGGGATTAGTTTCTGAAAACCGCATAAACATGACAACTTTGCTCCGTCAAGAATAAGGAGTATATCTCCAGAGTCGCGGAAACAATAGATAGCTATTTTACCACAGTAAATCGTGCATGCTTAGTTTCACCAGGAGTGCAGAGAAACAGAGATACGGGCGTTTTCAATAAAAAAGGTTATTTATTGAACAGTCTTCTTTCTCATGCAAGAGAAGTGAATTGCTACAATCGCAATACTTGTCATAAAGTAAAGTGCGTACAGTAAAAGGAGTACTATAAAATAATACTCTAAAAGCATGGTATGGTTTCTAAGCCATACGGTGTTTAAAATGGATAAAATACATACAATGATAAAATAATGACTAAACGTACTCAACTGGTGCTTCTGAGATACGCCTACCCCGGTGTACCTAACCTAAGCCTAGTACATGGGAAGGAGTAAGTGATATGTAGTTTGAGTTAAGATAGTTTCTGCCAAGAATCTAAATCAAGAATTCTCTAAGGGTCTAATTAGCTCTGTACCTTGGTTATAGAATGAAGGAGGTCTTGTATCTCTCTCTCAGGACTCGATCTCCCAGTAACCCACAAGGGTGACAGGGAAACACTGGAGCTGGATTTCTCGGCAGGAGAAAAGGCAGCGTCTTTCTCAGTGCGTCAGCGGGAGGGTCGGCTTCCTTCGGCACTTGCTACAGCAGGGCGTTGGGCAAGTAGATAGTCGATCTGCTCCAAACCACCGTGTGTTTTGCTAGGGCAGATGCTGGTATATTTATACCTGGAAGGTGCTGAGTTTGACGTAAGATTGGACATAAGACGCCACTAAGAACTCGCAGTTCTTTCGGACTCCGGGAGTTCTAGGACAAATCAATACAGAAGCAGGGGGAATTCCCGGGCTTCTGGAGGCTTGGTTTATCTAGGAACACGTTGTGCTTTCTAGGAGTCTATGGGAGTAGCCTTGCCGTATTTGGACTGCATTGGCTATGTCTTAATATGGGTATGATTCTTATGCCTATATAAGGATATGATTTGATATAACCATATAAGGGCATAAATTGGGAATACTTAACTAGAGTCCTGGATTCGTCTACAACACTTTCACCACTGGTGACCAGTATACTTGGATGGTTGGGCAGCTCCATATTGTGTGGACAAAAGTACCCCGAGTCACCCCAAAGCGCAGGCAGTCCGGGGATGCTACCTTTCCCATGCAGTGTAGGATGTTTCAGTCATAGTAAGCTCGATGCAGTATTTTAAGTAGTATCAAGTGCAGCCAGGACTTTTTGGCCACCTCTGTTGGGTGCTTCAGGGTCACTTACCAATCCACATCTTCGAATTCCCCCTCTAAATCCTCCCCCCAGCAGGCCCTAAAGTTAACCAGGGTGTCCGGCATATTGTTCTTAAGTGTTTAGTAGGTGACAGATATGGCCTTCGATTGCAACTCTTCTAGGATTAGTCTGCCTTCAAGAGGGGCGTACTCGGGCATATCCAACTACCCTAGCCTTTCCGCTTGCCGAGCATGGCACAGTATTGTGTATATTAGAGATATTGGTTGGAGCTCATGTGATAATGCCTTTGAAGGGAGGAGAGGGTCATCAGATTACCATCTTCCAGGAGAGTCCCCTATTCCAGAGATTCCCAGCAGGCCCCAGGACCCAAACCTCTTAAATTCCCTTATTTCACACATCCATGCCCTCTCCCAAAGCAGAGTCTTTCACATTATTTTCCCTTCATATCCTATAGTTCAAATGTTTGAGTAGCTTTCCTCAAGGCTTCTAGTGCCACCCAAGTCGCTGGGAGCAGCTTTGGAATACTTTTTCCACCTTACAAGTAGTGGAAGTATGACCAGAAGGCAAATTGTGTGGGCTCTAGTCTGTAAGGTGGGGTGGTCCTGTGGCGCAAAGGACTAGTCATTAATAGTCACCATATGGGAGGCCCAGTGGTAGGCGCTTACAGCCAGGAAAGCGATCCAGCCATTATATGGGTTGTGTTGCAGATCTTTAGCGCTATTCAAGGATGGCCGCATCCCATAATAGAGCCCACAGGTCTCCCTCTATCTTAGCAAATATAGCCTCTGGGACTTGGTAATATGTGTTTTGGAGGGTGTAGAGCAAATTGTGGAGCATTAGCAATTTAAAGACAGCTGCTCTCCACATCAGAGTACAGACAGCATGCGCCATCTCTCCCCTTCCCACATTTTTTAAGAGGCACGTCACCCTACAAGGAGTCAGAAATACACCCAAGTATTGAAATCCGTCAGTCTCCACCTGGAGCGTCCGAGGGAGAGTGGCTGGAACCAAGGGACCAAATGGGTGACAAAGTTTAGATTTACTCCAGTTAATATGGTAACCAGAGTAAGTGCCATATGATTCAAACACTTGGAGGATAGCCAGAATTGTGGTTGCCAAGTCAATGAATGTTGTCCGCATATAATGAGACTCTCTTGTTGTCCCTGTCAGCATCGGAAATATAAAACCCTGGAATATCGGGAAAGGTGTGAATTAGGGCAGCCAATGGTGAGAGCAAAGAGCAATTGGGACAGGGGGCAAACTTGCCGGGTACCCCGCCCTATCAGAAAGGTTGAGGAGAGCACCCCATTCACCCTCACTGCTGAAGAAGGGGCCTGGTATAGTAAGTCTACCCATCGACGGGACTAGGGGCCTAACGTCTGGTGGAGGTAGGGCCATTTCGGCATCTAACATTAGGAAAACATGGGGTTGTTGCCTTTGTTTTGTCTCTGACATCCAATTGTGGAGTCCAATAGTGGATCTACCAGGCGTGAAGCCCAACTGCTCGCAGTGTATAAGGAGAACTATCACCGTCAAAAGCCTAGTGACTAGAATCATGATCAAAATCTTTGATTCAATGTTTAACATAGAGATAGGGTGATAGGAGCTGCAGTTAGTCTTTGGTTTGTCCTTCTTATGTAGCACAGCGATATATTGCTACACTGCAGGTACAATGGGAGTTCGCCCTTGTCCCAGGCCTCCCTGAAGAGGTCTAAGAGATATGGGCTCAACAGCCCGGAGTAGCGCTTGAAGAATTAAGCTAGAAGGTCATTGGGCTGCAGCATCTTCCCGGCTTTCAAGTTGCTGATAGCTGTCTGGACCTCCTCAAGCATGATACCCTCCTCCAAGGTCTGTCGGTCCTCAGCTAGAAACATCCACAAATCTACTGTATCCAATGCTGTGTCTGCCAGTTGTCTGGCACTATAGAATGAGGCATAAAACCATGCAAAAGCCTCCAGGATATCTTTATCCACAGAGTAGGAAGTCCCATTCTCATCTACCACACATTTAACCCAACGTGACTCGCCTACTGAGCCAAGCAAGTAGGTTGCCCGCTTTGTCTCCGGAGTCATATAGTCGATGTTGCAAGGCTAACAATTGCCTACGGGCCTCCCCTTGTGCAAGGTCTCAATACTCTCTCCGCAACACCTCCAATGTACAGAGGACATTCGGATCCATCCGGGCCCCAGGAGACCCCTCATGGTCTTTGAGGTCAGCTCAATCTCCTCCGATGCTTTACAATTTTTTATGCACCAGTATGTTCTGCGCCCTGTTGTGCAAGACAGTTTTATAGGCTTCCCAAAGTATAATTGCCGATCCCACTGACTCCTTATTCTCTTTTAAGTAAAGGCAATCTCTATGTCTCTTAGGGCCCATGCTTTAAGTTTCCACCCCATGTGCTGTCGAGAGTCTCCCCCACGCAGCATTACAGAGAGAGCCGAATGGTCTGAGAGGCCTTGTGCTAGATATTCTGCCCTATCCACTTCGGCCACCTCGCCCACTGAGCTAAAAATGTAGTCTATTCTGGAGAAGACCCTGTACTTCCCAGAGAAAACAGAATAATCTCTGGTCCCCAGTTGTTACCTCCGCCACAGGTCAGAAACACCAAGGGACTCTCAAAACCACGCCAATGGGGAACCCCCGGGGTGTCCACAAGCACACCCGAGTGGCCCGTTACTGGATCCATAAAGTCATTAAAAACACTGCTCACAGCGTCTAGGGTGGAGTTGGCCTCCAAAAATATGGTTGCTACCTCAACCATTAAGGGCCCCTGGAGATGAGGGGGGTGCTTAAATATTGACCAGCATGACCGGTGTCCGTGCCCACAATCCCTGAACTCGGAAATACCGCCCATACCAATCGGTCAATGTCTTTACAACCTGAAATAGTGGTGTCTTTCTTATCAATACGCCCCCGTGAGCCAGTGGTAAACCCAGCGTGCGCTAAGGTAGTGTATGGTTCCTTACCCAGAAAGTGTCAGTGGGTCCCCAATAAATGTGTCTCCTAAAGGAAAACTATGTCTGGCTTGAGACGTTTAATGTTACGCAACCAGGCCCTGCTTCACCTTAATCCCCAGCCTGTTAACATTCCAGGGCATAATTGAGCAATGTGTGCCATCCAGTAGCCTATCCTTCGTCATCAGATGGTATTATGGCTGTGGATAGGTCATCTACTACTCGTGTGCCAGGGATCTTATGCCTGTGTCCCTCCTCATAAAACTGAACAAAATCAACGAAGCAACCAAAGGATAACACCCACGCAGCAGACCCATTCACCCCCTTCCCACCTCTCACTCCCCTAGCAAGTGTATAACAATATGTCAACTGGACAACTACCGACAGTGACGCCAGAGAGGTCTGTCGCCCTCCCACCAGCAAATATAACACTTAACTTTTATTCCAACGCCAAATTAGGCATTGCAAAGAAAAACATCTTAACACACCAGAAAAGGCCAAGAAGAAAATAAGAAATCAAAGGACACAAGAGAAGAAAAAGGTGAAGAAACACATTAAATAAAAGGCAAAGAAAGAAAGGAGGGGGAGTGGCAATCAGGGCATCCATCACCCTGTACTGTATGCCGCTATGCCTGCTTTTGTACAGTCTGATGTCATCTGGAAGCAGTATAGCAAGGCCCGCAGGGCGTTCATCAGACACCACATTGTATCACCCACAGGGATGAAGTAACAGTTTCCCACAATTCAGCTGCCATATTGCCAGTTCCATAATCTGTTCTATGGCTCACGGGTCTTCGCCGGATCTCCCCTTCAGACTCAGAATTTGATGTCTCCATGGCTCCCCTGGAGTTACCAGTAAGACAGGTTGGTTGTACCCTTGATCACCTCAAAGCCACTGTTTACTGACGTTGCCAATGTTACCGCCTCCACCTGTGCTCTCACTTCCACTGTCTCCAGTCGTTGTGATTCCACATCGAGTGTCTATCCTGTCTGACCACTACATGGGAATTTGAGCACGTCCTCCTTCTGCAGCTGCTGCAGCGCCTCCCTGCCTCACCACTCGGGATCCTGCTATCCCCGGATATCCAGCCTGTCCCACACTTCTTCCAGGGTCACAAAGATATGAGACCATACCTCATGGAGGACCTTCAACTTTACTTCATATATTTCATCCCCATGGCTCTCAGGTTTTGACTACCCCAAATGTTTTTGCCATTTGCTTATGTGTTGGGTATAGTCCTGACAGATCCTTATGACATGATACTCAAAGGAGGGGTCCCCCTGCTGATGAACCATCTGTAGTATTATATCCCTGTCGCTATAGTAGAGGATTTTGGCAATCATAGTTCTTGGAGGCCCCCCAGGCGGCAGGTGTCAAGGCCCTAGGCGCACACTCCACCACGAAGATCATCGACAAAGCTGCACCCAGGAGCATCTTTTGGAGCCATTGTTCTAAAAAGAAAACCCCACAAGTCATAGGTTATAGCACCAGGAGTGACCCTTTGCATCCTCTGCTCAGATCCTGAGCCGCTGTGTTTGGGTTGTCAGGGTGGCAACTGTGGACTGGAGGGCGGTTCTGTTTCTAACAATCTCTCTGCCACTTTACGCAGGTCGGCATGCAGCAAATTTGCATCAATAGATACTGAGTCTACCTTGGCCTGGACGTTGGCGCTGGAAGCTTCGAGTGCAGCCAGAATTTGTGACCCTGTGCGTTATCCATACCTTCTGTGTCAGCCGGTTGTTCAATCTTTGTCTGCTGGGCTCCCCATGATATTTTATCCTTAACCATCGTACGTCCAGTCTGGGGTCCCGGTGTACCTCATCCAGTAAAGCACTCCCACCAGGTAACATATTTCTGCGTCATATGGACACCAGCTGTATCCTTTACCTGCCCCAAGTACCACCTGTGTCTCCAACTGTGGGGGTCGGGCAAGGGCCAGAACGTCTGCCCCAGGGACGGGACACCCACCTCTCTTAACCCCCACAAGCTTGCATTGGCCCGCAACACAGTCAAAGTCAGGAAGAGTCAGAAGCCCAAACAGCTCACCTCACGGGGAGAGCCATGGCCATGACAAGCATACACTGTCCAAGCAACCAAAGCATAAGCCCACACCAGGGATCACAGACTAGGGTGTTGTCCCACCACAAACACCTAAGGTGTTGCAGGATGTTCGACTCTGTAAATTGTTCATGGTGGGACAAAACCTCGGGGTTCACCCTCAGTTATTTGTTTGACTGCTTCTCCAAGCAGGACCCCACAGCACCTCCTGGAGAGGGGCTTAGTGATGCTGCCCTGCAGGCATGGGGTCCTGACCGGACACTTATGGCAGCGAATGAGTGCACTCTGTGATGGTGGCCCCCAAGTGGTGTCTCCTGCCTGCAGCCATCTCCCCCTTGCTGCTTTGCTTCAGGCCCGCTGGAGGCACTCACCGACACCTGGGCCTCAGTCCCGATTGTCCACCTCCTCCATATAGGCCCCTTTGCTCAGCCACCAAAGAACAGAACCACTTTCTCCTTGGACTACGAGAGTTAGGACACGTATCAGGGAAGATGGAAGGGGGGAGGCAAGGCAAGCAGCTTGACTCCAGGCCACTGCTCTCGTCACCACTCTCTGCACATCACACCTGGCCCACAGCTCCGCTTGCAGCATTCTACCAGTCCCGCAAAGGGACACCAGGTGAGGGGAAAAATGTTTTCTTCCAGGCACACAAGGCAGACGCAACACAGGGCTGCCTCTTCTGGACCTCTGGGGAGCAGCACTGCAGTCGGCAGGTCTCCGATTCACCTGGTCGTCACAGTTTTGCCTCTGGCAAGCCCGATCGTCCCCGGACAATGAAGGTGGACCAGGCTCCTAGGATTGGGGGGAACCCAGGCCAAGCCATGCAACCCAACTCAATGCCATCGCTCTCTGTATTCGCCACTACACTCAGCATGCGGCTTCCCCAGCGCCTTCAGGACTGTACAGGGAGACATCAGATGTTGGGGATGTAGATGTCTGCATAAGTGTGATCACCCCGATAACAGCGGGATACCACTTTCAGAGCCACAGGAAGCAGCGACTCACTCCGTTGGTTCTCTGTGTGTTTCTCTGCAGTCGATTGCACCTCAGGTCCTACCCAGCAAGTACCGCCTGCGTGCTGCAGTGCGGGAGGCACAATCATCTCACAGGGTCTCAGAGCTGTTGTCCAGTGTGTGTGGCAGCATCTCCCAAGAGCAGGCAGACCGGCAAGATGATATAGGAGAGATCATGGCTGCCTGTTGGCCATCTTGCCGGCCATGCCCCCCTCAGACACATCACTTGTTATAAGCTTTTTTAGAATGGTGAAAAACACAAACATTCAACCATGTTAATTGTTCATAATATTACTAAGGTTGCTCCTATCTACTTCTAGTTCCTCTATGCTAAAGAGAGCATGTCTGGAGTACCCATCTGCCAGGCATATTGGAATGACCTAACCCCATACCTTGGTTCTGTATGTCAGGAAGTTGGGCACAGTGCATTAACTAATGCACTTCTGTTTGATTGTGCAAGCCTGCACACCCCTCTCACACAACTATCTTCCTTCTCAGGAGGCAGCGGAACTGCATCCCAGTCACACATGACCTGCATTTAGCGCTACAGCAACAACAGGCAGCGATGACCGCTAATGCGAAGCTACAGCAATGACTGTCCGCAATGCTTGATCAGCTCTTTGCACAATAGTGACTGTCCGTGAAAATTGACCTGCTCTTCACACTATAGCGACATCTGTATGCAACTCTCATCCTGCTCCTCGCAGCCTGCAATGCGAAGGAACTCTTTGTGCCAGACTTTAAAGGTTACTCTTCAACTGAATTAACCTGGTCCCTATATCTGACCCGTGCTCCATTGCAATCGGCCTGAGTGTGTACCTTTGCCCTGATTTAGGGCGACCAGGTGACAATGAGTGGCCCTTTGTGCTTTTAGGCGCTATTTTCCATAAAAACCTTAAAACTGAATATCTCTGGTTCTATTGTGATTTAATTTCTGTCATTCTGGTATTATTAATTCACTAGCAGCCCGTCCCGACGTTGTCCGGGAGCAATTAGGCTTCAGGGCCCCCGCCAGCCCCAACGTTGTCCGTGGGTCCCACGGAGCCTTCCTCCATATATTGCAGTATTATACCTCTATGTTTACTTTGTACGCTTTTGTAACCTGCACACGTCACTTTTTCCCCCTGTAATGCAGTGTTATACCTCTATGTTTACTTTGTACGCTTTTGTAACCTGCACACGTAACTTTTGCCTCCTGTAATGCACCGTTTGGCTCACTTTTGTAATGCTCCGTTTGCTTCCTCTTGCTCACGATGTACGCTTTTGTAACCTGCACACGTAACTTTTTCTTCCTGTAATGCACCGTTTGGCTCACTTTTGTAATGCTCCGTTTGCTTCCTCTTGCTCACGATTGTCATTTTTGCTTCATTTTTCCACCGCTCACCGCTCCTATCTAAAGAAATAAATAACCTACCTGATCCGCCGCTCACCGCTCCTCCCCGCCTGTCCGCCGCTCCTCACCGCCCGCCCGCCGCTCCTCACCGCCTGTCCGCCGCTCCTCACCGCCTGTCCGCTGCTCCTCCCCGCGCCATGTCCGCCGGTGCTCCTCGCACTCCTGGACACCGCTCCTCCCCGCGCTCCTCACGTCAGCACGCACGTCACTTCTTCCAAGGGCCTACTTTTTTTTGTTCGGTAAATTTTTTAAATAACGTATATTTATTACGTTTATATAGCCTATGTCCATCTGCACACCCTGACGATTACAACAATGTATCGGGTGTGTGGATTGGCGCTGTGGTTCCCGAGTTTACCCGCCTCAAAGTTCTGCCTTTATAATAGTAGTATAGATTAAAATATATTCTATATTTCTAAATTGGTGTGGGATTGTTCTTGTGTTGTTTTTTCACTTTATTACTGGTTGTGTGCTGCATAAATACTTTACACATTGCCTCTAGGGTAAGTCTGGCTGTTTTTGTGCCAAGCTACCAGAGAGCTAAGCACAGGTTAGCGACTTTTGTTGCTCACCCTGACAAGGGTGTGGTTGTTGACTGAGTTGGGCTTCCAGCCCAATAAACCAATAAATCAATTTCTTACGCCTCTGTAGTTTAAAATAGTGATCCTCAACTTAGAGATGACAGATATTTCCTCCATGTATTTTCAACACGGCCAATTACATGTTTCAAGGGAATACCATGAAGCTCTGTCGGATTAAGTGAGTAGTGGTAACGCCTGTGATGAAAGACCTGATTAAGATGTTTTGCCCAGAAAAAATCTCATTGCATTGCGGGTCATTATTCTTGTCTAAGCAACCTATTAAGCAGAATGCCATTATATAGTTGGGTTATGTTAAAACGTTGTGTAAAACCCATGACATAAAGCATAGGGATTGTGTTCTCCCTCTAGTCACAAATTAGCATTCCTGGGAATTATGAGGTTCAGATGTACACAGTTCCTATAGAATCTAGTATTCTACTTTTTCCTGAAGGGTATTAGAATAGCAGTGGAAGAGGAGTCAAATTGATAGAGGAAATAAAAGATTCACAGCCGGAGATGGGTTTGAGATATTTACAAGATAAAGTGACACATGCTAATTGTAAATGGGAGCAACCTCACCACCTCTCCCTTGTAGCCTATTCGGGGGAAGGAAAAAGTTCCCTACTGCATTAGAACTTTAAACATCATCAGCTGCTGAGGAAAGTCTTTTTGGCTGCATATATGGGATGCTGGGGAAAAACCTTGAATACCACACTTTTATTCAACTGAAAGACCTTTGGCACTTGTGATATAAATGTGGGATTAGTCCGAACAATCACTATCGAAGTGAAATTTTAAGTAAGACTTGGTAATCATGAAAGCTTGAATTTAATTCACCCATTTGGCTGACATCAAGGCTAATACTACTGCAGTTTCCCAAAATACGTACGCAAAGTTTGCCTTTTGTATTAGCTCAAAAGGTACTTTCATATGTTGTTTAAGGACAGTGGCCCAGATTTACTAAGAGCCTGCCAGGCTAACCACCTTGTGTAGCTGAGCTTGTCATAGTAAAGCTGGAGTAACGCAAGGCAGCGCTTGTTGCTCCTTGCATTACTCTGCTCTGGGAAGGCGTTCATTGGGTGGGGCGTGGGTGTTTCCACACATCCAACAATCGATTTTGGTGTATTCCCAAATTTACTAACAATAACAAACCTGGGAACGCGTTAAAATGCTATGTCTTTCAAGGGGAGGCGTAACAAGGAGAAATATGTCCATTTCTCCTTGTTTTTCCTCTTTCTACATGTGCAGCATTCTGTAGCACAAACAGAAAGAGGAAAATACTTCTAAGGATTGTTTTTGTGCAGCAAGATGTTCCTTCTTGCACAAAACAACATGGTGGCCGTAACTCAGGCACCCTTGTACTGTGGTGCAAGAATGCCTGCATTGGCGCTTGGCAGTCGCTGGGGCGCCAGTGCAGAGAGAGCAGGAATGTATCATATCATTGTATGTATGACGCATTCCTGCCCTCTCCATTTAACGCAGAGCAGCAAGTTGCCTTGCTGCGCTGCACTAAGTCAAATGTTAAGAAATCTGCCCCAGTGTTTTTTACACCTGCCGCACTGGAGGATACGACATATTAGACAAACTGTTTAATGATTCTGATAAACAAAGGAGAAACTGAATCTAAAGAGCACTTGCATCTTTATATCATTGCTTAATTAACCTTAATTGAAGCATGTTTGATGCCCGAACAGGCAGTGTCAAAAAGGTAATGGGGAAGCCGATGTGGCTCAGAAGTAACAGGGCGCGGATCTGTAGACAAAGAACCATTCATTTTGAATGACATGGTTTCCCCGTTGAAGCAGCCCAGGCTTCATTGAGAATGGACCAGCATTCTGAAGGAATATTTGAACATGAGACATCCAAGTATTCAGGAACCATACTTACAAATTGAGGGATCCCGTCAAGATCCCAGTGACTGTTCAGAAGAGTATGCGAGGCTCCTGGCACAGAGAGAAGATCAGTGAACCAAATGTGGCAAGGCTATGCCGAAGCTATGAGAACTAGCCTGCGCAAGGCCCTACTGATCTTGCTGATCACAAGCAGAACAAGGGAGAGTTGTGGAAAGAATGCAAAAAAAGCTCTTGGACAATGAGACCGAAAATGCATTGCCCCTGGATGCCATGTACCGCTATCTGCTCGCCAAGTATGGCCATTTCTTGTCATGCAGTGCTGGGAAGAGAGCTAGCGCTGGTTGTTCCCATTTCTAGGATAAACAGATCGGACCCGGGATACCGAAAGGCTTGCATCATAGCAGCATCTAAATACCCCAGGGAGATTAATGGTCCCCCGTAAGGAGCTATTTGAAAATCCACTCATGAGGAGGGAGAACACAAACAAGTTTACTTGGAAGTGCTGTGATACAATTAAATAGAACATACACAATGTTATTTACCGATTGAGACTTTGGGATAATAACAATAATCGGAGGACCCACTCCACTGCGAGGATTATACACACTCTTAGGACACCCATTACAGTAGTCTGGGTATATGTCTGAAGATTGTCAAAGGGGTGCACATTAAATCTGTCTTGATAAAGGTGGCTACTATTCTGTGAACACCACCGAAACGCGTTGACGCGTGGGATAAACTAAATCCAGTGCACAGGCCAGCATGTTTGACAGGGAAATTTGGACTGTTTACATGTCTGGCATTGTACTTCACGATTTGGATTAGTTCAGAAATCACTAATAAGTGCATTGTTGTACTTGTTGTTTCTCTCTCTTTTTCGGTTTTATTTTCCCCTTGGAAAACATTTTTATTCGATTGTTTTTCAATAAAAATTGGGATATGGTTTATAGACTCATTTTCAGAAGTATTTATGTATTGCACCATTTGCACTGAAATTTGATGAATTTCAGAATCTTCTTTTTTCCAATTTGGATTTGGTGTTTGCGTACTACATGATATTGATCAAAGATGTATGGTTTTTAATGGTGTGTATATTTATGAATCCTGTATAATGCACAATTTGTAATGTTTTAAATAAAAGACAATCAGTCTTTCACTATCAACTAGTGGTTATTTTGTGGCATTGTAAGTGTATACATGTGAAATAAACTCTTTAGGACATTGGTTATGAATGGTTGACAGTGTTATTTAATTAGTGAGGGGAACTTCCTTTTTCCTTGACTGTTCCCATTTCTAGAACATCGTGATGTGACAGTGATCCTGATGATGCTTAAACTTGGACTGACACTGGACATTCTGACTGAGACTGACCTTGTATTTTTAATTCCTGGGAGATATTCTGCAGTTAGTGAAGGGTAATAGTATATTGCCGAGTTCCACAGATGTTGCACCTTCAAAATTGCCTGTGACCTCATTTCTCTCTACTTTTTTATATCAACTACTGCCTTATTGTCTGTACTAAGAAACACAGCAGAACTGGCCAACCTTGAGAGGAACTACTGGAAACACTTACTGAAAACCTTCTGCTAATGGACACTGATAAGGAATTGCTTCTCTACTTGTGAACAGTGTTCCTAAGCTACCAAGTCCTACAGCTGGGCATTCCATTCCTTCAGAGAAACATCTGTTGTCAATAAGAATTAAACTAGACATGCCTGAAAAGGCCAGCATTGGTCTATGTTGGATTATATTTCCCATCCTGCCATGTCTGTTTCATTCTGGTTATTACCTGAATATGGTCTTTCAGGGAACCAGATATCTGAAGCCACTGCACATTTGACTCCTCTTGGATCTTGCAAGGAGCGCATTTTCAATCTGCAGTTCGGAATCGGGTGATTACATGTGGAGAGTATAGTTGTAGAAGAGTACTAAAGCCGTCTTTAGATCTTGAACATGGAATGTCAGGATTTGCAGAATCTGCATCCTTGCTTGTGTGTATTTGTTACTCTCATCAGAATAGCTCTAAGAAATTGATGCAACTTTAAGGATGTAACTCCGATTTAGTTACATCCAAAGGAAGACTCATAGACATGTCTTGTTGATAATTCGGCCATGTAAAATGTTTGCCCTTAAACAACCAGGCAACTAGGAAGGGAAGACTTGATGCCCCTGTCTCATTAGGAATGCTGCTACATACACCATGCATTTCATGAACATCCTTGCTGCTGTCTAGATAAGTAATGGTAGCACCCAGAACTGACATTAACTTCCAGCTACTTCAAAGCACAGCTATCCAACATGTTTGGGATCAACAGGAATGTGTAACTACACACTTGTAGTTCCAATGAGGTTATGTATTTACCATGATTGAGGTGCAACACTTACTAAAGATTCAGGCTCAGATTTGCTGTAAGGGTATGTATTTACCATGATTGAGGTGCAACACTAACTAAAGATTCAGGCTCAGATTTACTAACATTTGACAACAATACACCAAGACAACTTTGTTGCACTGCACTAAATGGAGAGTGCAAGTATGCACCGTATTTGCTAAGATATGGTAATTCCTGCTATCTGTCTGTGCTTGCACACTGTGCGCAGCCTACAGCCAACTAAGACACTTGCGCTAAGTTGTAAGGATGCCTGTGTTACAGGCAGGACTTTTTGTGCAGAAAATACACCTTCATGCATAAACACAGTCCCCTGAGGCATTTTCCTCTTTCCACCTGTGCTACAGAATACAGCACATGCAGAAAGAGGACTTAACAAAGAGAGATAAACTTATATCTCCAAATTATGCCTCAGTTGGGAGGACATAGGGGCATATTACCAAGCAATAGCGATAATTATCGCTATTGCTTGGTTAGAGACAAAAAAATTACCGCTGACCTGCGGCGATTTTTATCGCATATAAACCTTGGTATTACCAAGGTTTATCGCAAATGCGATAAAAAACGGCCGCAATGCATGAATATCGCTGAAAAGTCAGCGATATTCATGCATTACCGAGCTAATGCTCTTAGCCATGTTATCCACCTCCCATTGGATAACATGGCTAAGAACTGCTCAGGGCAGGTGTTAGCTTTTGGAGATATTCACACTTAGCGCGAATATCTCCAAAAGTTGGTAATAGGAGATAGCGATGTTAGCGACTGTTTCCAGTTGCTAACATCTTGGCACGCCCACTTTGCATGTCATTAGTGATAAATATCACTGACATGCAAAGCGGGGCCCAAGATGGTCGCTATCTCCTACTAGCTGTCGCTAACTGGTGTTAGCGACAGCTAGGTAATAGGGAGATAATTTTATCTCCGCTTTCTTGGCCTTTAAAGCCAAAAAAGCGGAGATAAACCCCCTTGATAATATGCCCCACAGTATTTTAAGGCGTTCACAAGTTTACTACCATTGGTAAGTCTGGGAATGCACTCAAAACCATGGATATATGTGTAGGAATGTCCACACTCCACTCCAGGCATGCCTTCGCAATGCAGAGTAACGCAAGTCGGAGAATTGTAATTCTTTGCATTACTCTAGATTTAATAAGCCATGCAAGGTGGCTTAGTAAATCTTACTTAGGGGCTTGTGTTGCCTTGCATGATGCAAGGGCAATGGGAACCCTTAATAAATCTGGGCCTAACTGTTGACCTGTCTCAATTCCAAAATGAGGTGCCATGCTCCTGATTTCTTTCACAGTAGACAAAAATGAAGAATGAAAGCCTGACTTTTGCTAACATTTGAGGAAGGGCTCCACAGCTGCTTTTGTGAACTTGGAAAGGTTTTCTGCTTGCAACAATGGCAGATGTTGATGTGCAATCTGTAGGAAATATGCATTTTCTGCATGGGTTCCCCATATTTTGCTGGACCCTATATATTTTGCAAGTGTTAAGAGCTTTGTGCGCTCTAACTCTGCTACCCAGTGGTAAAGTGCATGTGCTCCACCTTTAAACATGGTCAAAATAGCATATTCCTTATGAGTTTATTTAACTAGTATGCAGGTCTCTACAATATGCAGCAAAATGTACCCAGGGATTGCAAGTTAAATAGCACTAATTGAAAGCAGCCCCTATTGTGCCGTCCACTACAGTGACAGTGTTGTAGCCTGACCGTGGCAGTTAAAACACTGCAAGTCAACATTTACAAATAAACCCTCTTGACATGTCAAAACCTCAATTTTAAATATTGATAAGCCACCCTTATGTAGGCCTTACAAGGCCACAAGACAGTGTGCATTATATGTAAAAGTAGGACATGTTGAAATGCAATGTTAACATGTCTTTAAAGTGACTAGCACAAAAGAAGCTATTTTCACTGTCGCCTGCCCATCTCTCCTATGTATGTAGAAATCCAAGTGTTTTTTATGAGAGCCTTGTGTCACTTTTGGACCACATAAAATGGTACATGCATGATGCAGGGTTCTGAATCAGATTTATTAAGCTACGTAAAGCCACCCTGCGTGGCTTTGAGTGACCTCATAAATCTTGAGTAAGGCGACACAGCACACACTGCTGCGTTGCCTTTATCTGCGCTCAGGAGGCGCTCCATGGGCATTGTGATGGGTGTTCTCACGCAACACCCATGGATTTTGACGCTGCCCCAGATTTACACAACTGATGTAAACCTGGGGAAGCACCAAATCCTTATGCCTCCTGAGGTGTAACAAGGAGAAATATCTTTATTCCTTCTCTTTTTTCCCTCTTTCTATGTGTGCTGCATTCTGCAGGTGCCCCTTCCTGAGAAAAACAATCCTGCATGCAACAAAGGCAGCCTTGCATCATGGTGCAAGTGTGCCTACGTCAATGCTAGGATGACAAAACGGCACCAGAGAGAAAGGGCAGAAATCGTATTGCATAAATAATGTGCATTCCTGCCCTTTCACTTTGGCACAGCAAGGGGACTTTCTGCGCTGCCTGTGCCAAAATCCCATAAATGAGGGCCCCCAGATTACAGAATAAAACCCCAATTAAGCATATTAGGCATGGTACTGTCTACTACAATAATGAAACAACTATTTTAATAGTTTTTAAAAATCCACTTCAATGGAGAAAACAAATCCTGCATGCAATGAAGGCAGCCTTGCATCATGGTGCAAGTGTGCCTACATCAATGCTAGGATGCCAAAAATGGCACCAGAGAGAAAGGGCAGGAATCGTATTGCATAAATAATGTGCATTCCTGCCCTTTCACTTTGGCATAGAGCAGCACCACAAGGGGACTTTCTGCACTAAATCCCATAAATGAGGTCGCCTAGAGTACAGAATAAAACCCTAATTCAGCATAGTAGGCATGGTACTGTCTACTACAATAATGAAACAACTATTTAAATAGTTTTTATAAAAATCCACTTCAATGGAGAAGTCAGAGTTTTAGTAAATATTAAGAAAAAGTAACTTATAGAAAGTTAGCTCTTCCCTGCCCAAAGTTCCTGGAAGCTTATTTGCATTTGTGCTCCAGATTCTCCCTGTCAGTATGTAGCAATTAAATAGGCGTGAATGGGGTGTGAAATTCCTTCCAGGAGGTACACAATGTGTTACTGTGATTGACAGGTAGACCTGAAAGCGAAGGGATGACTCCTTTGACCGCAGCAGAAGGGTGGCGACTGTTCAACCCATTTTTGACAGTGCAGGGTTAAATCGTGCTTGAAATGTCTGTTTGGTTTCAATACAACATTGGGGGTGCATTTGGAAGGAAGGAAACAGTCTGACAAGACAATTCTTGGGTATCCACTGTATGGTTGCAGGAAATGTCTTCTTTTGTCCTTACAGACTTCTGTCTCTGGACTTCACATATAACACTGTGTGTGCACCTGAAAGGTAGAAATCAGGATACCAAGACAATTCTTGTGAATCCATTGTCTGGTTGCTGTATAACCCAGCCTTCTGTCTCTGGATGCATTGTCAGTCTAGAGCCTATTTTAAACTGGATTTTAGTGTTGAATGTGGAAGGACACTACGATTGTGATAGTACATTCCCCTCACATACCACCAACAATTAAAGCTCAAGTTCAGTGAGGCAAAACATGTTTCCAATCTTGAAAATGCCCCCAGTGGGTAGGTTTGGCCCCTGGAAATTTTAACACATTGGTTAGGGTGGGCTGAGGAGTCATTCCCATCCAATAGCAAGTGTGGCACCCCCATTCCCTCACTTCAGAACACTGCTGGAACTGAGGCAGAACATAAGAGGTACTGGATCTGCTGTCTGTGACCCGGACGAACCCTGAAGGACTCAGCCTGCTGCCTCTTCCACAAGAACAAAGAAGGTGATTCAAAGGGTCATAAGGCTGAGTAACTGTTCAATCTACAGGGATACAACAAGCTACATGAGGCCTTTCCTGCATTTGTCCCTCCGACCAGTAGCAACGGGATTTCGACTGGAACCTGTTGTTGGCCTATACTTACAATCCTGTGAGTTTCTAACTGTGCCTCCCCTGAGATCCTGGCGGGGTCGCAGAAATTTACTCCTGGGGTGTATTGGAACTTAAAGGACTAAGTGAGAAGGTAAATTCTTTGACAAGGTTAAACCAGAATTGTGCATCCGGCCCACACTCCACTACTGTCAACATCAAATTGCACCTAGGTCTACCAGGAACACTGACTCTCATCGATTCTTTGTGCTATTTCTACTTAAAACTTTAAAAATGTGTTGGATATTTGTCATTTTGATCTCATGTTTTTAAATAAAATTTTACTTTTCTAATTCAGTTAGATTTTTATTGTTTTGAAACCGCATAAATACATAGCACCCCACATTGGCTTAAGTTAGGGGCATCTGCTCTGTGCCACAGCAACCAGGTGTTGA
Organism: Lissotriton helveticus; assembly: GCF_964261635.1. Classification (NCBI taxonomy): domain Eukaryota; kingdom Metazoa; phylum Chordata; class Amphibia; order Caudata; family Salamandridae; genus Lissotriton; species Lissotriton helveticus. The sequence goes on along the minus strand of NC_136067.1, from coordinate 818,837,239 downwards.
ACTCAGCTTAATTTGGTAACTTATATGGCTCACCCTGACAAAGGTTGTGATTATTCGTTGAGATGAGTAGTCACTCACACCAAATAATGATCCCATTTCTTACACTGTTTTTGTAGATAGGACAAACAGTGGTTTTTACACAGATTCAGGGGTTTTGCAATAGAGAACTATATCCACTAGTCTTTAGTAATGTCTGTCTATTTCAAAAACAATTATGGACAAAATTGGTTGCCGCACCTGCCTAAACATTAGTTTTGGAAAAGGTGTCTTGGTTGAGATACTCTAATGTTATGAATACACGCCACACAAATCAAAGGTAGTCTCTAAGCGTGAGCTATATGCTATGTTAAACAACAATTATAAACAACATGGGTATTCTACACATTAAAAGAAAAAGTGCAGCTACGCAGTGCTTGTGAAAAGTGAGTAGGTGATAATTAATAGAGATGGGATGATGATCAGTTGGATTCGACAAAAACCATCACAGTGACCCATATAATAATATGAAGTGTCAAGCATTTAATCATATACAGCATTGACATTCGACATGTTAAATGAAGGTTTGGAGTAAAATGGGTCTTCATCAGGGAAAAACTATGGAAACAAACATTGTGGAAACATTAAAATGTCAGACCTGTGTGCAAAAAGTTGTATGTAAAATTTTCTCATGTGGGTGCCATACAATCATACCTCTAAGTCATTAAAGTAGAAGCATGTGTGTTGGCTAGAATTCAAATGAGTATTTTATAGGGATGATGCATAAGGCTACACTGAACTATTATAGAAAATGGATATGTATGACAGGCCATTGTTGTTACACACACATATATCACAACCTGGGTATTCAGAATCAATGCTGGCTATAATTCTAATAGATGACCAGATGCTGAGGAACACATAAAGACACCCCATTTATTATAACTCCTTTTTTTCAATACAAAACTGAAATTGTTTTCCCTACTATGCGTGCAAAGGAGGTTATAGAAATAAAGTAAACGGGACCTGCAGCATGTCAGTGCTGTATGGAAAGATCATATTGCCTAAATGTTCTGGCACCTTTCTTGTGGAGCTGCTGCTTGGAGTAAGCCTGGCACGGGTGAAATACTACAGAGGCAGATAATAGGATTGGGAAAAATAGGACATCTGGCTATTGTTGGTTAAGTGGTTAACAATACTACCTCTGCAGATGGAAAAACATTTGCTTCCTTGGGGGAAAAAGGTTGACTTCTATTTGGCAGGTTTCCAAGTGACTGGGTGGTATGTGTCTGACTTGATAAGCTATAAGCATAAAATACAGCATGTGGTGTAACAAGTTATAATATCCACAGTAACTCTCAACATCAGCTGTCCTTGGTATTATGGCTCCGCAGAATTTTATTCATTACACAGGTCATAGTGAAAATTGCAAAGCCCCAGTGCACACCTTCCTCTTCATTGTCTCTATAGTCATCATTAAAGTGGTATGGTTGATCTGGCACACCATCATATTTATAATCCCCTCTTGGTATTGAACATGAAGCTGAACTTGATTAATAGCTGTGCCCAAGGATGCTTCATCTTCAGTTTCTAGGAGTTTCTTAGAAGGGAAAAGTAAAACTTGGTTGAAGCTGTAGTAACAATAGACTGGAAAGCTTCACAGACAGTAGTGTTGTTGACAAAGTTCTCCTCAAGAGAAATGTGGAAAGGTGTTAACTGTGTTGTCCCTGCTGGATCATTGAGATGACCAGTCGATGGTGCAGCTTTTGACAGTAAATATGCTGGAGATGAGAAGGCAGCAGCCACAGGCCAGGTAGATGGTAGCCTTCTTAGGTGGTTATCCTTGCACTGATACACCAGACTCCAGTCTTTTGGGAGTGTTAACCCCCCCCCCCCCCCCCCTCCCCCAATTCCTTTTGATGGCTCAGATAGCAGTAAATCTAACAATTATTGTTGGTGCTTAATGGCAACTTTAGAGTTAATTCAAGAACACTTACAAATATGCTGCAAGAAAGAGGTAACTGATGAAGGAAAATTCAGTTTGGGGCAAGGTCTGTGATTTGTGATGAAGTAGATTCAGAGACTTCATTGCGATAACAGCGTGTTATCTTGATAAACTTATTTGAATGGACACCACTACACAATTACATCAAAATAATTCACAACATAATTTGAGTTTCTATGTAATAAGCATTTGCAAAATTAATTTGCCCACTATCATTCCACAGATTTTTAAACCTTGTTTTCTTTGCCCAGTCCCCCCATTTACAGGTGAGGGTTTCAAAGGATGCTGGGCGGTTTCAAAAGCAAACACATGTTTCAGCCCTTGTTGTTGTGCAGCCCTGGGGTATTTTCTGGGCTGCAATCATATAATAAACATTTATTCAGAAGAGCCAGGTAATAATATGCAATCTATTGACTGATTAAAACATGCTAGTGTAGCACTACACTTTTGCAAATTTACACATTAAGGGGTGAATGAAGAGGTCATTCACATGTTCCTAGACATTTTATTTTGTACATTTATTGTTGCACATTGCAGAAAAAGAAAATGAGAAATTAGGACAACAAGGCTAACATTGTGAAGCACAAGCCAGGAGGTGAATATGGCAACCTCAGGGCATTAGACGGATGGGGAGTAGTAGTGATGGTCTTTATTGGAATGAAGAAAGACAGAAGCGTATGTTTTTTCTTCTTGGTTAGTGAGGGAATATACACTTGATTAGTGGATTTATATAAGATGTTGTTCAAATTGTAAGGGTAATGTAGGGAGCAATGACCACTTTCCGCTTCGGGATAAAGAATACTAGGATGAAGTCAGTGTGGGGAGAATACAGCTATTTGTGAATGAACTACTGTAGGTGAAATCCCATAACACTGAGCCGTAGTATACCTGTGCTGCCAGGCCTGTCCAAGTAGTTTCTAAAGATTAAAATGTAGTTTAATGTCACTAGCCCTATGAGATCTGATAGCCACAATGCTAGAGGGCAGGACAAACCAACGGCATTTTGAAAAGAGCAGGCTGCAACCACCTGCACATGGCAGCTAATGGCTCAACTTCATTAGCTGTTGTAATCTCCTGCACAGATGAAGTGGCATGCCTGATGCAGGTGTTTCAAGTGCATTTGCCTAACCAATAAAAGAAATATGTATCCATTATTCGGGAAGGGAATGTCTGCATGCCTGAGTGAGCAAAGTGGTCCGGAGCTGCCAGTATTTACTTCCTCCAGTTCTCGGATATAGTCATTTTCACATAGACAGCAGTGCTCACAAGAACATGTGCCCTTGGAACTCTGTTCTCAGTAAAAAGCATCAGGTCAATTTAAAGGTGCAAATGAGCAGGGTCACAGCTTGCTGAACTAAACAACTGAGCCAGCGGTGAAGCCTACTGAAATAAAGGTTTCATATGGATCTCCATAGCCAGAAATTTGGGGTTTCCCTAATTGTGCATGTATTTATTTATCTATGAATCTTAAAAGCTACAAATTTCTTCTAACCTTCCCACTATTGATATGCTGGTCAATTACAGGGAAGAACTGAGAAACCTGAATACAGCAGTGATGGCAGGAGTTGGCCTAAAACAAATGAGCCATGGAATTTGGGTGAACTCAAAACAGAACTATACAAGCCCTTTCAACAGGGTTAACCTTGTCAAGGAGCATTTACCTGCAAGCTTCATTGAGGCTATTCCAAACCAAAGCTCCTGGGTGGAGTAAAAGCATCCATAGACTTTATGGGTGAGGCCAACACACTACATGAAGTATGCGTGTGAATCCTTGCTTTAGTAATATACACATAGGATGAAAAAAGAACGCAAGTAAAAAGGAATGCAAACTTTTTTTATTTTGCCTAGCCTACAAAATGCTGGTAATTTACTTTGTAAAACCATTGTTTGAAGAAAAAAGAAATAGGGTAAAAGTGGCAGTTACTTTTGCTTATCACTGGCCAAATTAAAGTACAAATGTACTTCCCCACTTTCCCTTAGAAAGACTATAAAGTCTGTGATGAGATGGTTAAAAAGAATTGATATCAAAAACATTTCTATACCTTAATTAGCAACACATAGCTCACAGAACTAGCTGGAGTACCGCCATACGAGCAACTGAACTTCGCATCGTGTAACGTTTCCCCTCCATGGAAACATTGCCTGGCCCATGGAAATAACACGGCTAAAAGACTGAATAGATGACCTTCTAGAAACGGAGACTCCATATATAAACAGCATTAGTCTCTCCATTTTCCGACGTCTATTGTATAGACTCCGTAAAGTGTGATTCATCATACCGGCAGAATTAATTTCTCCACCGCCTAGGAATCACAGTTGAGAAACTTCCTTAAGGAAGCTCACGTCCTGATGATGATCTAAAATACTTTAGATCGAAACGCCGTCGACAAACACAAGGAAAACTCCCCTATTTTTCATTGTATATAATTTTTGTGGGAATAACCTTGTGGTGACATCTTTGTATATAAATGTATATAAATGTTTTTTTAATATATTCACTAAAGTCACTTTGAGCACTTTTTTGTCACATATGTGAGCACCTGATAAGGAAGTAATTATCGTTATTATTATTTTTTGTATAATATTGTAATAAAATTGACCTATATGGTATTCTGCCAAGACTTTCTCCCTGAATTAATTTTATGAATTAATTTCATAACCAAAAGTATTCTCCTTAGGACCTCGTGGAGGCCACCAAAAACCATTGTAACTTTTGCAAAAGGAGTAAAAACAAGGGCCTTATGCGAGACACAATATTGGTGTGCACTGTATATGGCATATGTGAGAAATTTGATTGTTGGTTGACTGGGGTGTGAGCCTGGTCAAGAAATAGTCATAATCCCCTGCAGGGTGAACCACAAAATGTCACTAAATTAACCTGTACTTAACCCTGGGTAGCTTGGCACAAAAAGCATTCTGGCTTAACTTAGAGGCAATGTGTAAAAGTATTTATGCAGCACACAAACTAATGAATTGAAAACACAACAGAAGCAAAATCCCACCCAAATTTAGAAGAATATAAAGTACATTTTAATAAATTATCTAACATCAAACGTTAAAAATCTAATCAGCAGAACTGGAGTTATGAAATGTTACAGTTTTTAGTGAAGACTAACACCTAAAAGATCAAAGTACCACCGCAGACAACTAGTTGCAGGAGACTGGGTCAACGTAGTAAAATATGGGAGACCACCATGGGGTTCAGTTTGGATACATGAAGTGGATTGGACCTGGTCAGTGCTTACTTTCGAACTTATAAGACATTTTGAGAAAATGTTCTGAGCAGGCAAGGTTCTGCAAGATGTGTCCGGGTAGGAGGGTCATCGTCGGGCAGAAGCCGATTTGAAGCTTTCTACATTCGGACAAAGTCGCTTTTCTAGAAGTTGAAAATCTCCAGCTTGGCGAGGCAGAGAGCTGTAGCCAAAGACAGTTCGACAAAGCCGGATACCACTTTGGCCTAGAACCGCTGAACAGGATATCCTGCTGCAGAGAAGAACTTAGGGGAGAAGCCGCAAAGTCAATCTGATCAGCAATGCCCCTTCAGGTAGTTAGGCCAGCGGGTTGTTCTTGGTCTCCTCCTGGTTCTCAGAGCAGTTTTTGGCAAAAAGAATTCCAAGTCCTCAGTTTCGAGATTTGGCCATTTAGGCAACCGTAGCACCACAAACAAAGGTCCAGGACTGGTGGGACACCACTTGGGAGTTTAAGACTCACTGAGTTTTGGCCCAAGTGGAGGTTCAAGATGGTGGGAGCATTTTGTGTGCTCATTGCTATGAACAGGAGGCCAGCAAACTAGCCCTTGGAGTCACTTAGGTAGTCCTGGGTTCAGGTGAAGACACAGGGCTGGCCTCTGAGAGTTCAAGACTGACTCAAGTCAGCAAAACAGTCCTTCCAGGCGGGGCAAAGGAATGTTGAAGAGTACATAGCAGGTAATCCTCTGAGAGTCCCGACGCAAGTCCTGGAGTGAACTAAAGAGTGGGTGTAAAATTCATATGTTTATACCCGGTTACCCTTCTTCTGGAAGGTGGGAGAAGCTTTTAGAAATGTTCTATGAAGTACATTGAATTTTCTGACGCTCCTGCCCTGGCTTCAAGCTGGCTGCAGAGACAATGTGGAGATGATAGGTCCTTTGCGCAAAGGCAGAGTACACCCTATTTAGTTGCAAGTAGGGCTGTGCTCAGTTCCGACCCTCTTGCTGCCAGCAGGTGTCCCATTCAGGCACGCCTAATCCCTGTATTTTGTGACTGTCTCTCCGACTTTACCATTGAAGAAAATTTTTCATTACAACTTCACAGATACCAAACCTGGTCCCAATCAAATGTTAGCACTTCTTAAATGTAATAAGGCAACATAATGTTTTCCTAAGGGAGAGGTAGGCCTCACAGTAGTGAAAAAAGAATTTAGGACTTTTTAACAACCAGGATATTTCAGTTCAATAATCTTTATTTCGGTAATCAGACCATAAAAGTGCCAAGTGCATGTATACAATCTAGTAACATTTACATATACAAAAATGCATTATTTTCACTTTTAAAGAATAGTAATTAAAATGCGAGCCATCCTGAAACTGTACCAATAAAAAGTTCACATTTAGTTAATGAAATAAAACATCAGCTGTCACTAGGGACCTAACATTCAGATCTAAAGGGACTACTCTATTTGCAACTCTTCATAAAGGCATAAACAAGTTTCCCCACTAATAATGCCTAGTAAGGCGCATACTATTGGCCTGTTGGAAAGGATAATACATTTGACTTTTGAGCCTTCCTTCTGATTCCCCACATATGGCCCAAAAATTGTGCAAGTGCGCAAACAAACGAGGGTCTTGTATCCGATTTTAAAATGTCCAAGGCTACAACATGACCTCTTGTTCCCAGCTGTTTGCAGATTGGGATTAACCATGTTCTTCTATGCCCAGTGTATGCTTGGCAACCAAAAAGAGCATGGCTAATAAATTCAATTGGAGCAGAAAAACAAGGACAGCCCTTGTTCTGCGCAGCATTCCATGGCCATAAGTTTGAAAATGAGTTCAAGGGTAGTGAGCCGTGCCTAAATTGAATATAAAGCTTTCTATCAGCCAGCAACTGAATGTGATCGAGGTAGGCTTCCAGGGAACACAACAGTTTAAAATCCATAAATTCCTAGGTTAATCTGCCCAGTTTACTACCCCCGATTTTGTTCTGGGCTACCGAATCCCAGTACATAACATTTAGTTGCTTTTTTGTGGGCGGTTCTGGCAATTAATGCCACCCTATTGACTCTTTACTCTGATACTATGGAGTAGGTTTTCGATGTTCCTAATCCAGCTATCTTCTTTGATGTATCTAGGGAAAAAGACTAATCTCTGCCAGAAGAGAAGCGGGTGGAGTTTTACTAAATCTTTAACAGATTTGACACCCACATCCAATTTAAGAGGATGAAATGGTGTACTTAAGGGAACTGACACTAGGTTCCTGGAGAACTTGTTCTCCGTCACTGTTACATCAATCACTTTATCGAAACCCCACAACATTGCCCCATAAAGGGCACAGCTTACAGCCTTGCTTAAGGAAATCTCTAGAACTAGTGCGACCGGTTTTGTCTATGAGCAACAGTGTTCCTTCCTTAGGGCCCCAGTTACCTGCAAAAAATGTAGGTTTGCGTTAGTTAGATGCTGCTTCTAGGACATACCTTCTGACAATTGAATGCCCAAATATTGAAAACTAGTCATCCTCTCCAAGGGAATATTATTCAGAGTTAGACGCCCTTTGAATGATTTGTGGGGATTCAGCATCATAAGCTTTTTTTAGTAGTATTTATTTCTAGGCCTCTCTCATCACAGAAAGTCTTGAATTGGTTAAGTAACATCTGAAGCCACCTAGGTGGTTTGGAAACAAGGAGCGTGTAATCTGCAAAGAGAAGTGTTGCAATGTTCTCATTCCCTAGTGACGAGGCGTCTGCTGGGATTCTGGTTAACACCTTGCGTGCGGCGCAGATTTCCCCCCCCCCCCCCGGTGCTGGACATTCCATAACTGGGTGTGGTCGTGACGGAACCATTCCGTCATCCGCACAGCTCAACCGTGAGGCATGACGGAATGGTTCCGTCACAAGCATCGAAGGGGTTAAAAGATCAACAACTTCATTAATATATAAGGAAAACACAGCCTTTCTGGACCCCTGCTGATTTTGATGGGATCAGTGACTTGGCCGTGGTCTTCCCACCGCACCCTGGCATGATTATCCACATGAAGGCGAACGACTAATGACAGGGTTTCTAGGGGCATCCCCATATCCTTCAACGCCAGCCAGAGCTTGTTTCGAGGTACACCGCCAAAAGCTGACTTCAGGTCTATAAAAGATACATATAGACTCCCTTTGCCCAGAACCATCACCTTCCAGTAAATGAGGAAAAAACGAAAAACCTGATCAATTGTTCCTGTTTTCTGATGGATTCCTGCTTGTTGAGGGGACAGTATGTTATCCTCAGCCATCCAATCCAGAATCCTCACCAGAAGGGTATGGCAAAATACCTTCTGAATACAATCTATAAAGCTAATGGGCCTATAGTTAATCGGATTATTCCTATCGCCTTTTTTAAAGACGGGAATAACTTCAGCTCCCTTCCATAAGTCAGATTTTGGATCACCCCCAGCAATAGCATTTGAAAGGGCCAGTATACAAGCTGACCAGTTATCTTAATCATGGCAAAATAGATCTCTTGGGTTTCCATCAGGTGCAGGAGCTTTTGTGGTACAACGGCCTCGATTGAAGCCACTATTTCCTTCTTAGAAAATAGAATCCTTGCAGTAATAATAATAAATCTATATTGCTTGACTAATAAAACTCATTGCAATCAAAACATCTTTACATCACTTAATATTTAAAAACTGTACATGAAATATTTAAGAATTTACCAATACATTTATAATTATATCACAAAACCAGACCAATTCATCATACATTGTGCATACAAAGAAAGGATATAAAATCAATCAAACATGGGCTTAATCATGCATAGCTAATTACATGCATAACACACATATAGTAATTATTGATGTATTTCTAACAGTATATTGCACATATTGCATTTTAAAGTGCCAACGTGCAATGATTACTAATTCCAATTTATAAAGACAAGAATAAAATGCAATAAAAATACATCAATAGTTACTATAACAGGATATCGCACATATTGCATTTTAAAGTGCCGAAGTGCAATAATTTACTAATTCCATTGTATAAAGACAATAATAAAGTGCATCAATAATTACTGTAACAGGGAAGCTTATATTATTACATTTCTAATTATCACCCTTGCAGCATGAACACTAAGTTATACGAAATATCAAAATATATATATATATATATATATATATATATATATATATATATCTTGTACCAAAATGCCCAAAGCATTAGGAGGGAACGCGACTGTGCTTTGGCCATCCGGCAATGAGAAATGCAGGCTGCAGTTTGGCTCCGTATGTTTCCTGTTGCCGACGCGTTTCAAGGTACTGAGCCTCTTCTTCATGGGCTGCTTGGGAAGACAGGCTGGGGCCGCGCACTTAAATCCATTTCCGCCGTTTTTTCTCCTCATGTTCGCCCCCAGAGGGCGTGTGCATATCAGCAGTTCATTAATGCATGATGGGTATTAGAGTTCTTAAGTGCGAGTGCACCCAGCACGTGATTTCCAATTTTAAAAGCATTGTTTTTAAACCTATAGTAGGTGTCAGAGTCTCGCTGCAGCCTTAATTAGCATATAAAGCGCAGTGCTGTTCAGGTCTCGAAAAGTTCGTTACCATAAGCCTCTGTCAACTGGGTTTTGCTTATTTCCAGCTAACGATGGTTCTCCTCCTCACGGCAGGGCGGCCGTGTGTGAAATCTTGTACCAAAATGCCCAAAGCATTAGGAGGGAACGCGACTGTGCTTTGGCCATCCGGCAATGAGAAATGCAGGCTGCAGTTTGGCTCCGTATGTTTCCTGTTGCCGACGCGTTTCAAGGTACTGAGCCTCTTCTTCATGGGCTGCTTGGGAAGACAGGCTGGGGCGGCTTTGGGCATTTTGGTACAAGATATATATATATATATATATATATATATATATATATATATATATATATATATATATATATATATATAAATATATATATATATAAAAGCTATTAGGTTCCAGGGACATGAATATAATACATCTCCATCTTGTTATATCAAACATTTTTCGGCTGTATTTAATTCGTTTATCAGTTGGCATAACAACTGGATTGATTCACCAGATAATGACCCAATTAGTGCCAGGCAAGCTGATCTAACCCCGATCTTCATGAATAATGGTTTCAAAAAGGTAAGTCGAATGTTAATCAGTTTAGGACACATGCACACTATATGTACTTATGTTTCTTGTGGCCATCCGCATAGTCTACAATTAGAATCTGGCCACTGCTGAATCGATGACTGCAGGCCCTCTTTTGTTGGATTTATTCCCATTCGTAATTTAAAAAACGAAGATTTTTATTTTTGCTGAGAAATAAGCAGTAAAATGTGGCTGAATGCGTATAAATTGGTATGAGTTAATCACATACCATGCACAATTTTTCCTTGCTAGTGCATTTTTATCCAACTTGAGGGATTCAGCTTTGATCAGCTTTTTTTAAATTAACTTATAGTTGGCCATTTTCAAGTCTTGGAGAGCTATTTGCAGACCAATATCCCTTAGGGAGGTTAAGATACTGGCTCTCCATTTGACAGCATAAGCTGATCTAACTATTTATAACCAGCAATTGTTCCGTAGGGATGCAAGAGCTGATGAAAACAGAGAACATACATTTAGAAAATGCTCCTTCAGATATCAGGCAGTCTCTGGAGACCAAACTCTAATCTCATGCCTGCTTAGCCTACTCATCTGGGAATTCCAAAGGTTGCTTTGAATGCGTTAACTACCAATTGATCTAGGAGCTTCGCATCTTGCCCTCTGGTAATGGGTGAGCCATATTGACGAGTTGGCTGTAACTTGGCTTTCATGACTAAGAATATAGTCATATGATTGACAATTAAACAATTGTTTTAAGCATTTAAAAGCAGAGCCCGCATATGCCATCTGGCATGTTGCACTAGCAGGATGCAGGAGGCCTTCAGGCCCAGGAGCCGGAGGGTCATCCTGACTGAAACCCGGGATAGAGGCTGAAAGATCAGAATCATAGACCGAATATCCCGGACTCACTGCTCGGGGGGATACACCCGAAACTGCATTGAATCTAGAACCGCTCCGATGAAGGGGAGCTTCTGAAAGGGACTCAGGTGTGACTTCAGCACATTGATGTAGAACCCCAGCAAGTGCAGGAGGTCGGCCGTAGTCTGAAGGTGGGTGACGACTGCCTGGGGAAAGCCCGCCTTCAACAACCAGTCGTTGAGGTAGGGGAAGACTAACACCCCTGACCTGCGCAGGTGAGCTGCAACCACCGACATCACTTTCGTGAACACCCGAGGGCCGCTGGTAAGGCCAAAGGGGAGTACGGCAAACTCAAAATGCTCCTGGCCTACCGTGAACTGCAGGTAACGCCGGTGGGCCAGAGTCAACCCCCTTTGTCCTTCTTGGGGACCAGAAAGAAGTGGGAATAACAACCACGTCCTACTTCCGGCAAAGGAACGCGTTTGATGGCCCCCTTGGCCAAGAGGGCCTTAACTTCCTGTCTGTTGGAGAAGCGCAAAGTGATCCCCCGACATGCAGTGGAACTGAGGTGGCATGGCGGGGGGGTAGACTTTTAGGGGAGGGAGTAACCCCTCCGGACGAGTTGCAGCACCCACTTGTCGGAAGGGACAGAACGCCAGTGGGTAAGGTGAAGACGAATCCAGCCACCCACCAGCGTGGTGTGCGCCCGGAAGCTCAGGATAGGAAGGTTTCGAGGTGGACGTCGGGGGGCAGAGGTGGGCTGACCCTCACGCCGTCCCTGGAGCCACACCGGCGGCCTTCACCGGAGCACTGAGATTGGTTCTGAGCAGGCTTTTGGCTGAACGAACGAGCAGGGGCACCTCTGCCATGGCCACGAAAGGAATGAAAGGGAGACGTGGCTGGGTGCGTGGTGGAAAGGTCCAAGGACTTGGCCGTAGCTCGAGAGTCCTTAAAACGCTCCAGTGCAGTGTCAACCTGATCAACAAATAGGCGAGTGCCGTCAAAAGGCATGTCCATGAGCGAGCTTTGGACGTCCAGAGTTAACCCGGTGGACCTCAACAAGGCCTGGCGACGTAGCACCACGGTCGTGGAGATTGCCCTATCGAGGGAGTTTGCAGTGTCCAAGCCACAACAAATGGCGAACTTAGCTGTGTCCTTACCCTCAGCCACAGCCTGAGACAGCACAGCCTGGACATCCTCCGGGCACTAAGGCAACACTTCAGCAACGGCATCCCACACTGCGTGGGAATAGTGGCCCAGAAGGCAGGTGGTGTTCACCGACAACAGCCCTAAGCTGGTAGAGGAGAACAACCGCTTGCCAAACTGCTCCAATTTCTTAGAGTCTTTATCCGGCGCAGCCGTGGGAAAGGCACTTTGAGATGTAGAAGCGTGAAAGACCAGACTTTCGGGTGTAGGATGAGTGGTCAGAAAGGCAGGGTCACCTGGCCCGGGCGATGAAGCCTGGCGACGTTCTTATCCACGGGGGCCCCCGTGGTGGGCCGTGACCAAGTGCCCAACAAGACTTCAGTGAGTGCATCATTAAAGGCCAGCAGCGCCTCAGATGAAGTGGACGCTGGCTAGAGCACCTCAGTGAGGAGGTTTGTCTTCATGGTCAACGTGGGGAGATCGAGGTGAAGGACCTCAGCAGCCGACAGAGCACCACCGTATACCAGGCGCCTTCCTCCATAGTAGACGGGGAGAGGCAAGCCCCGGATCAGAGGAGACGTTGAGGCCACCTGCCTCCTCCAAATCGTCCACCCAGTCGAGCTCAGAACCAAACTGACGAGCAAGCGGGTCCTCAAAACCTTCCCAGTCATCCTCTTCCGCCGCGCCGGAGGCAGAGGCCTTGGCGGGACGGCAGGGAGCGGTGAGGGAATAAAATGTGCCGGGAACAGCGCTGGTTCCCAATTCGGATCCCAGGAACCAGGGCAGAGGTGGAACCAGTGGAATCCACTGCGGCGCCGGGGCCGAAGCATGGGACCTTTTGGCGCCGAGGCCGGAGCCAGGGGCGCAGGATGCTGCAGCGCCGGGGCTGGATCCGCCGAAGGAGTTGGCGGACCAGCAGGATTTGGACACGGGACCTGAAGGCGCACAGGCCGGAGCCCTAGGCCTAAACAGGTGGTCCATGGCAGCAAGGAACTCTTAATTTGTGTGGTAGTCACCGGCGGACCCGGGTAAGGCGGGTAGGCAGTGATGTCCTGTATACAGTGGGGGCTTAGGATAAAGAACGACATCCTGAGCCTCTTCCTCTTGAGAAGGTGTTTGACTGCAGATGGTATTTACTATAGTTTGGGTATGAGCTTCCTCTCCTAAATAAGACTGTATAGAGAGGTTTATTGACTTCAAGCCAACGCTATAAGTTGCTGATGTCAGTAAATGATGGTAAACCTGTATTTGAAGCAGGGCTAGGGGCACTGGCTACAGTAAGTGTAGGTACATGACTGGGTTGTAGTCAGTCATGTTCCGCTAAGGGAGATGGTGAGGATGACCTTATGGATAACAGATTGGGAATGTTCTCAGAGACGTAGTTTACCATCTGTCGCTTGAATTGAATATTCGACTTTGCTGGGGCCACATCCTAACTATTAGAGCAATTAAATTGTGCGCTATGTTTTCATTGGCCATGGTTAGTTCTATTGCATCTACTGAAGTATTGGCTAAGACAGCTAGCTCTCAAAATGTCATCCCTAATCATAGATCTACACTCTTACGTGCCTAATCCAATGGATGGATTTGTTCTTAGGGGATTCTTCATTCTCATATCTTACAGCATAACTACATTGTGGATACATTGATCATGTAGATTTTATGTTGTTGGAAGGTAGACTGTTTTAGCAGATCCGCTCGATAAGCGACTCTTCATTGTCTTGCTGGTGCATCTCTCCCCAGAACTTCTCTAGAAGGAAATGGGCAGTTTGCAGGTACGCTCTCATATACTATGGGACCTACTTCGGCGCCCTCTGCATGCTCTGCCCTTGATTCTGTTGTACTGCAGTGACTTGTTCTATTGGCTGTTGTCGTGGGGGTGTCCTGAAAAGCTTTGTTATAGAGGTTGCTTCCAGCTGTCAGCTGCACTCAAAGGCAAAATAGCAGGTGATGTACCTAGGTCACTCGTCCTTCCAACTCTATCGAGCAGCCTATGAATGAGCCCAGTAAGTACCCCATTGTAGATTTAAGAGCTGTAATTTCGTATTTAGATCTAATATGGAGCTGGGAGCTTCCTGACCGTCTGGCGCTCCTCCGGCAGACTGTGGAATGTTATCCTCCCGAACCTCTTTCCTGCCATTTTGCTCTCCTAGGGTGTTGGCAGTTTCTGATAGATCTGAAAGGGGAAGGAATCTAACACTACATAGGAAATCGGCAGTAGACATGGATAGGTCACTATCTTGGCTTGGCAAATTTTTAGAGGGCATAACTGTAGCCTCTAGGGACTAATTTCCTCTATTCACCTTCCTGAATATACTGGGAATTCGTTCAATTTATAGGGGACTTACACATGCAGGTGTGGCCTTTAGTTTGGATGCACTATCTATAGCAGGTGGATCTAAAAGTTCCTCACACTGATCAATAAATCATCAATGCAATCGAGCACGCAATTCCCCCCTTCAGGACTGAGCTTTTTTTGTTTGAGATGTTTTATGGGCTCCTTCCACACCCCTCCACCACTTTGTTTTCTCCCCATTCTGCCCCAGCAACTCCTGGTTTGGGAGGAGGGTAATAAGAGAGGGGACCCACAGTCCAAGTCAGAGTAAAAAAGTTCCCTTTGACGCTACAGTGTACACAGTACCTTGGGTTTGCAGTCTGTATGGGCAAACCTTAGGGGGGTGGCCACCCAGCCTCTTCCGGGCACAGATGGGCATGGCCCACGATGTGGAGATGACCAGACGCATATGAGCGCAAGAGAACAGTCATTCGCCCCTCTTTCCAGAGAAGGGAATCCTGGCACAGGGAGACCACTTCAGCAGCAACAAACAGCTTGTCTCGCGATGTGGAGATGACCCGGCACTCATGAGCGCAAGAGAATTGTCACTGGCCACTCCTTCCAGAGCAGGAAATCCTGGGACAGGGAGTCTCATTCATCAGCAACCAACAGCGTGTCCACTACTAGGATATGTAACACTTAAAACAACATGCCCTACCCTTTAATTACAATGCACTCTGCCCATATGGGATACCCAGGGACCTACCTCATAAGTGACGTATATGCAATAAAAGGGGAATTTTAGGGGTTTATTTTGCCAAGTTGAATTTGTAGTTTAAAACTGCATTCAAGCTGCAGTGGCAGGCCTGGGACATGTTTAAATGAGCTACTTAAGTAGGTGGCACAATAAGTGCTGCAACCCACTAGTAGCATTTAATTTACAGGCCCTGAGTATATGGTATACCACACTACAAGGTTCTTAAGTAAAAATTAAATATGTCAATCTGGTGTAAACCAATTTAACTTGGTTTAGGAGAGCAAGCACAAGCACTGGTTAGCAGTGGTAAAGTGCACAGACTCCTAAGGCCAACAAAAATGAATCCAGCAAAAATCTTAAGGGTAAAAGGTAAAGGGTTTGGATATGACCTTGCAGAGAGGGCGATCTCTAGACAATTACAACTAGAAACAACATTGTATAATTGTATAAATTATATGGAAGATGTATCTCTGCTTTGTACATAATAGGTTGCCCACCAACAAGATCTCTGGGGTTTGATGTATTCAATATATATATATATATATATATATAAAGCCTTTTTATTAAAATTCTAGTAGCAAAACTTAGATTGGCAAGGCTTGACTGGAGCAGCAGGAGACTCCAACAACACCTTAACTTAATGAAAATGTGACTTTCTATCTAGAAAACGGACAGATTTTACAGCCATCACCCACAGCATCATCACTCAATTTATCAAAGCTAAATGTACACCCGTTGCCATGTATGGAGCAGGCATTTGGTGTTATGCTAATGTCGAGTGCCTGCAGCTAGTAGAAAATAGGTTTTTAAGATATCTCCTAGCGGTCCCTAACAGTACAGCCGTATCCATATGCCATGCTGAGCTGGGTTTGCCCTATCTCTTGGATTTGATCAAACTGCAGCCTATCCTGGACCGGTACTTCTACTGGCCTGAACAGGGACTTGATCATTCCCTGGTTGATCTTTGTTAAAAACTTCCTAGAGCATTTAGGACACCCCGAGTATTTTTCCAACCCTGACAGCTTGAACAATGTTACTAGAAATAATTTAAAATCATTATGTCTAGATCACCTGGAGTCTATTAAATACCATAGGAGCTTATGATAGGTCGTTATTGACCCATTTACGCCTTGGTATTTTTCACATCAGGGTCACTTTTCCAAAGCTTAACGATTGGTCTCGCTCTTTACCTTTATGTCCGTGTAATAACATCGCCGCTTAGTCGACAATTCACGTTATGTTTTTTATTTTACTCTATGCCCAGGAAAAAAATGGATTTTACCTATTTTAAAGAGGTATGGCCTGAGACAATGCCGACCTGCCCTCCTAAAGCTGCAACATTTGACTAATGGACCTGTGACTGATCATATTGCCAAACATCTAAAAGGGGTGGTTAAGACACCTGATGACAATGGATGGTCCCCCTCTTTCTTAAACTATCTGAGTCCGTTTTTAATCTATTTTATTCAAATTATCTTGATGTAATGTATGTCTTTTTAACATGTATTGTGCTTTTATGTTTTAATATTTTTCGAAATCGAATAAAACGTATTCTGTTCTCACAACTATGCATATTCTCACATACAATACATGGACTGAACATAACTTAATCCTTAAACAAAGGACACAAGATAGTAGACAGAGTAGCCCTACCAGCTTCATGGCTAATGTGGAGCCCTTAAATAAGCTTTTACTGCCATGACGAGTATAACGCAGAAACACCATTCAACCCAGTTTGAACCAAGGTGACAATTTGATCTACATGTTTGTTAACCCCTTCCCCGCTCATGACGAGCTGAGCTCGTCATCAGTTGTGCCGCTCGCACGCTGATGACGAGCTGAGCTCATCATGCAACGTGGCTTTTTAAAAAAAGCCGCGCAGCGCGAAAAAAGCCGCCGCACGCATGCGGTTAAGTATGGCTCTCAGTGACAGCCATTAGTGTGAATGCCTGATTCTGAATCAGGCAGTTCACCGTCATGACATAAAAGTGGAAAAACCGCACCACTGTTTTGTAATCACAGGAAGCACTTGCCTCAATGGTGTTCCTCCTACCTCGCCTGGGTCTCCAGAGACCAGAGCAAAGCAGCAGAATGCAGACTGTCTCTCAAGCATTCTCATGCTTTACTCTTGTCTGTTAAAGATTCAGGAAGGTCAGAGAATGCAGGAAGCACTCTGCCTCCACGGACCACCACTTCCACTGGATATTGTGGTTCTGTGCAAAAGTATGCAGACAGGGAATTCAAAGCCACTTTAACAAACCAGTCTAAAGCCTGTCGTAAAGGCACAATTTCTCTGCTCCGACGGAGCGCTGATGTGGGCATGAATGGGGAGGCCAGCTGAAGAAGGTGGAAGGAAAGTTAGTAGGATGTCAGGTCTTACTTTTCTGAAATAACACAGCAGGTGGAGGAGGGAAATACCAACAGTGGTGGGCGAGTGAGTCTAGAGGTCTAGAATTTTATTAATACTGAATCAATATTAACACAATTAAGTCTGAAAACAACTCATTGTCTCTAAAGCCTGCCCAGTAAATCTTAAAACTCTAGACCAAAGTGCCTCAGAATTAATGTTTGTATTATACAAACATGTATACATTTTTGCCTCATGCTTTGCTGTATTTTTATGTGAAACATTTTTGAGAAATTTCTCAGATTACAATTTAAAATGAAGAACTCAATGACTACATGGTAGGGATCAAGAGTATTCACTTTCCATTTGACCCTGTACATCTGAAAAACCAACATGTGAGAAATTAGGTTATTGGTTGAGGGGAATCTTAACTCTTCTCAAATAACCACAACACTTGTCAGAGTGAAACACAAAAGTTACTAAATTAAGCTGTGCTTAACCATCTGGTAGCGTGGCACAAAAGCAGTCAGGCTTACCTTAGAGGCAAGGTGTTAAGTATGTATGCAGCACATAAACAGTATTAAAGTGAAAACACAACACAAAAACAATTGCACACCAATTTAGACAAAGAGACTATTTTAATAAATAGTTTGAGACCAAAGGAACAAAAACCAATCAGCAACCTGGAGTTAGAAATTATTTACATTTTCAGTGAAATCTAGCGCCTAAAAATCGAAGTGGTAACAGTACATCTAGGGGAGCAAGATTAAATTTATGGATGATTGCAATCGAGCGCAGTTCGGATAGACAAAGTGGATAGGGCTCGTCATCCGCATACCTTCAGACTTAGAAGAATTTTTGAAGAAAAATGTCTCAGAAGGTAACGTTGAGTAGGGCAAGGCAGCCATCAGTGTCTAAGGAGGAGGTGTCACAGGGTGTCGCTGGATGAAATCACGGAGAAGATTTCCATATTGGGACTTAGGGCCTAATTACGACTTTGGTGGTGTGGGGCTGGCCGCCACACCATGGCCCACTGCCACACCGCCAAAGCCGTACATACACTGCCCGTCTGATTTGGAGTACTCTCCTGGCCTGGCGGGCGGTGCTTTGGCAGTCCAAGGCGGTGAGCCTTAGAAAGGCACCGCAACGGGAATGCCAAAGCAAGTTCCTTCATGCTGTGCAGAAACTGGGTGTGCATGCGTCCCTATGACCCTCAGGCACCAGGGGACCCTATAGGGGCCCCTTAATTTCCTCACTGCCAATGTTTTCATGGCGGGCTCACCGCCAAGAAAACTGTGGTGGTGAGAAGTCTTGTAATATGCGTGGCAGTGCCACGTCCAGCATATTGTAGTTATCAGACCACTGAAAGACCACCAGGGATCACAGGTTCCTGTCAGAAGCAGCGGTCCCATGGCAGTCCGACCATCCAACTCTTAATAGGGCGTTCGGACCGCCGATGCCCGGACCACTGGTGGCGCCAAAGTCATAATCAGGCACTTAGTGTTTTAATTGGGATTTGAAAATCTTCAGCAAGACGATGGTGCAGGTTGTAGCAGACGAGGGCTTTAGGAGGCCGGATACCCTTCCGAAGAGAAGCCACTGAATAGGATTTGCTTGCTGCAGGGAAGAACGTAGCAGGGGCTACCACTAAGTCAGGCTGACTGGCGATAGACATAGGGCGGATCGGCAAGCAGGTATGTTCTAGTACTCTGACGGTTCTCAGAGCATTTTGGTGGAAAGTTTTCCAAATCCCAAGTTTTGGACTTTGGTTCATTTGAGCACCTTTAGAACTAGTTTCCAGGGCCCAGGACTAGGTGGGCACTACTTTAGGGGCACAACTAACTTCAGGTAGGGTCCTGGTGCAAATTAAAAGTGGTTGGAGCTTTTTGTGTCCCTGTAGCTCAAAACAAGAGGCTAGCCAACTAGCCCTTTGAGTAACTCTGGTAGTTCTGAGTTCAAGCAGCAAATCAGACAGCAGGGCAGTCCTCCGAGGGTACAAAGCTAGCTTCAAGCAGCCGGGCAGTCCTCTGCGGTACAAAGCAAACCTTGAGCTGCAGGACAGTCATCTGAAATACAAGGTAGGCCTTCTGGGAGCCCTGCACAGGTCCAGAAGTGTACTAAAGAGTGGAACTGAAGGTGCGATTTTATGCCTGGTACTATCTGTGAAGTGAAATAAACTTCAAAAGCTTTGCCCGCACCGCCAGATGATTCTGGAATTTCCTTCCACCTCCCCTCCTCTCAAGCTTCAAGGGGGTCTGGGGTGACAAAAGCCTGGTGTCATTCTTTGTGAGTGTGCTGTGTCAGCAACTGTGAAGTTAAAGTGGGGCAGAGAGCAGCTGCACCACTCCCATTCTGGCAGTATGGCCCATCCTTCCAATACCTAGTTCCCCCTTTTCGTCACTATCAGGAAGAAATACACAATTGCCATACTAACCACAGCATTGTGACTCAGCCACCAAACGGTTAGGTCGAGAAAACTCCTACTTCATAAAAGTGGCATTTTCAGAATTGTGACAAATCTGACTCCGTCATTAAAGAGGACTTTAAATTACATTCATTAGAGACCAAATTTGACATTTTTACCTGTTACCAAACAAACATCACTTATTAAACACAATAAAGTAATCCAATGTTATCCTATGGGAAAGGCAGGCCTTTCAGTAGTGAAAAACACAATTTAGGCGTTTTTCACTACCAGAACATATAAAAATTAAAAGTGCATGTCCAACTTTTTTAATACACTGAACACTCCCCTAATAATTGTTAGGGCCTACCTTTGGGGTGAGATATGTATTAAAAAGAAAGGTTTAAGCCTGCCAAAAAGTTTATTTAGCCAGGTCGAATGGCAGACCTGAGACCGGTTATAGAAGGCTACTTCTGTAGGTGGCACAAGAGCTGAAGGTCCATTAATAGCATGGGATTTTCAGGCCGTGGGTACATCTTGTACCGCTTTACTAGGGACTTCTAAAGTAAATTAAATGTGCCAATTTGGTAAAAGTCAGTTTTCCACACTGAAAGGAGTGAGCACAAGCATTTTAGCACTGGTTAGGAGTGTAAAGTGCACAGTCATAGGACCAACAAAATCATTGCAGTATACAGGAGGGGAGAAGGCAAAATGTTTGGGGGAAGACCACACAAGGCAGCCAAGACTAACAACTTGATTGCCCAATTTTGTTCCAATTACCAAAACACCATATGTGAGATTTTAAGGGAAACATTAAGTGACATCCTAGAAGGAAATAGGCTGACTGCAGCACTTTTTTTAGGGATTGGATAATGGTTTTCATGTGAAGGAATCAGACTTTAGAGTCAGCCTTTTAAGAGATTGCATTTACAGGTACAATACTTCAGAGTGTATGGATAGGCAATGCACAATTTATGCAGTAGAATGCATTAGAGGTATCCAACATTACCACGTGCATACCATCAGATAACCCAGTCACTACCCTAGCAGCTCCAGTCACATATAGGCAGTGCAGGTTTACATTCTTTAGCTTGCACGTCATACTCCTCCATTAGCTTCAGGGCAGCAAACATGTGGCTGCTGAGGGGTAAATGTGAGGGCTCATTCCTGCGACCTCATCTGGCATTAAGGGGTGCATGTTGCTACTTCTGCTGCATCTGGCACTTTGGTGAATTGACACCCCCTTGTCATATTCCAAAAGATCACTTTCCTCATTACCAGCTTTGAGGAGAAGTGACGGTCTTATCCTATTTAAATTTTGGGGAGTGCTTTGTCAGAAGAATTAACAACTACTCAATGCAGCAAGAGGTCTCATACAAATCCACTTTGAATTGATAGGGGTAAATCAGAAAGAGTGACCCCATTTAAATGTTATCTTTTTAGAATGCTCAGAGCTCACATGCCCTAGATGAATCGTAACTTACAAAAACATAATTTTTGCCAATGGAAACTTCTTGCTGGAATCACTTGTAAAAAAAGAAAAAAAATGCTTACCTGTAGTTGCAGTTTTCCAAAATGTTATCTTTCATACATTCATGTTTGAATCATCCCCTTTGTTGAGCTGGAAGCCCCACTCTAACCTTTCAATGTAATGTTAATGTGAACGTAGGTCTAAAACACAGACTATTAGTTGCCTGATCACATCATTTAAAAAGAACCAAACTTCAGCCAGTCAGAGATAATCACCCTAGTTATCACACCCTGAGAGACCATCATCATTCAGATTTCATTTAGCACTAGTGTGAATTAATATCAGTATTAGGGGAGCCTCTGATAGGGAGGTGGGTGGGTCGCATGTGAATATATGAAAGATACCAATTCTGGAGACCTACAATTACACGTAGTTAACTTTTTTGTTCTCCAGAGCTGGATCTTGAAACAGATTAGAAAGCAGTAATATTAAATAAAGGTCATACATGTAGGAGATGGGAATTTAAAAAAGGGCTCAGCTTAATAAAATTGATGGTGCAAAACCGCCTATCCAACTGCATCATCTCTTTGCTTGGTCTACTAAAGGCAATAATGGATGTGTGCATGTGAGAATAGTGAGTGTGTGCATGTTCTTCCAGGTTGCTCCACAACAAATGTCCCTCAATGACACTCCAGTGAACAAAGCTGTTGAAGAGGACAATTCTCCTTGAGTGAGCAGACATTCCTGCTTGTATATGATAATCAACTCTTATTGTGACAGTGCACCCATAGAACAGTTTGTTTTAATATCGATTCTAGGGGCAAACTAGGTTATAAGAAATTGATCAGACTTTCTTAAGTTACTTGTTCAGAGAATATAAAATTTCACATTGTTTAAAATCCAGTCTTTGAACCGCCGTATCTGCTGCAGAGTTGGAGTTTTTAAAGAAGGTTTTAAGGGTTATAGCTTTATTCAAATGAAAATCTAAGTGTACTTTAGGTATAAAGCAGAGATTAGTTTTTAATTACTTGTCACAGTATTATTGGTAATGTTATTTTTACTGTAAAGGCCTACATTTTACGTAGTCCTGTAGAGGTTAATGCTACTAGAAGTATGAGTTTCCAAGACAAAAGGTTTATGTCTGCGTTGTGTTGGTTTAAATTTACTTATCTTAAGTTGAGAAAGCACTGTATAAAGTTGCCAAGGAATTGGTGGTTGGATGACCAGTGGGAAAACTCTGAAGAAACCTTGAAGGATTTGTTTTAGAATTCTGGTGGACCAAAGAGAAGATTGATTTTTGCAACCCTCTGAATCGTGAGCTAGCTGCCAAGTAGTCCTGCACCGATTAATGAGTAAAACCTGCACAAGGCAAGAGTAGAAGGTTTGGTGATACCTAGCGTAACCGAGGAGGCTGTGTATAGATTTTGATGGGTATACCAAATATAGAAACGTTTTTATTTGGCTCCATGGACTTACTGCTGGTGATGGCGCTAGGAGAAGCTGCACTGTGAACTAATACTATCTTGGCCACCTGGGATCTATAAATATCATCCAACACAGCTCCTTTATTTGGTGCAGGACCTTTGCAATTAGGGGAAGAGGGGAAAAGCACAAGCAAAGGTCCCTGATGAGGATATCGAAAACACATTTCCCCATGATCCCTGTAGAGGATGCCTGCAGCCTTATAATGAGGAAAAGAAGAGGACCCGGTCACAAGTTTTTGTTCTGCTATCTTTTTTATTTAGAGCAGAGGCATATACTGAGATATTTAATCCTTAGATATGCGTTTTTATTTTAAATAGATGAAGAAAAAATATTATATCAATTTGTACATAATTCTGACAGTCCGAAGAATTACTCACTGTCCTACACATAGACACATATTTACAGATGACTACAAACATACATTACTATACATGACAGAAAAAATGAAACATTCGTAACGATTTCAACCAAAGAATTCAACAAATAAGTTACTTTTTTTTGTGGAAGTACCCTGTCCACAATTTCTATATCAGGCCACTAAGATACTTATTTTTCAATGTTTTGGCCTGATGGCGCAAAGGCGAGTATTACAATACACATTCAATTTATGTTTGGTTATATACAAAGCAAAGCCTTATGCGCAACCACAAGACATTCGAATTTAAAACGAATGAGAAGCCTGTAAGCCGACGCGTTTCTGAGCCTGTCTCTCTACTTGTTCAGGCTCTTCCTCAGGGCTTCGGGGCTGGGTACCTATGTAAATATAAGCAGAGGGCTTATTAGACTTGGGACCCCTAATTATGTTGTCACTAGCTTGGTTAAGCGTCACTTGTTATTACCTTGTTGCTCAATTTGAAACTTCGTGTGTTCAATCTCTTGGAGGACTCCTTGTATTCTGCAACAAAAGCAGTGATATAATATCTGTTTCTTACTAATGTTTTGCGATGCTGTTTATTGACAATAATGGGAGCTTCACTCACGTGATTTCCAGGCAGGGCGTTTTCAACTAAATTGTGGATTTCAGTGTGTGTTGTTGACTGTCGCCAGGGCTGAAATGTCAACAAACGTGTGTTTTCAATTTTAACCGGAAAGTGAAAGGCAAGGGCTTCACAGTACTCTACAGGCAAATGAATGTGTCAGCACTTACTTATTAATGCTCAGTTGGGCGCGGAGCGCCTGGCTTGTCAGGGCCTGGGGCGCCACCTCTTGACTTTTAATTTATTCTCGGCGCTGAAAAATGTAAGTAGCGTGGCGTTTTAGTGGGACAAATATTTAAACGTCCTATTATGTTTTGTAATTCTTGGTATTAAAGTTGGCACCTACTTGCGCTCTGTTTCTGGATATGCCGGACGCCAGGCCTCTGCTGAACGGGGCGTTACTCGTTTCTTTGTTTGTTCCGAGTGAGCAGTTAATGCTGGAAACAATAAAAGGAACAGGAGTCTCAAATCCTAAGACTCCTGTTCCGTTTATTGTTTCCAGCATTAACTGCTCACTCGGAACAAACAAAGAAACGAGTAACGCCCCGTTCAGCAGAGGCCTGGCGTCCGGCATATCCAGAAACAGAGCGCAAGTAGGTGCCTACTTTAATACCAAGAATTACAAAACATAATAGGACGTTTAAATATTTGTCCCACTAAAACGCCACGCTACTTACATTTTTCAGCGCCGAGAATAAATTAAAAGTCAAGAGGTGGCGCCCCAGGCCCTGACAAGCCAGGCGCTCCGCGCCCAACTGAGCATTAATAAGTAAGTGCTGACACATTCATTTGCCTGTAGAGTACTGTGAAGCCCTTGCCTTTCACTTTCCGGGTAAAATTAAAAACACACGTTTGTTGACATTTCAGCCCTGGCGACAGTCAACAACACACACTGAAATCCACAATTTAGTTGAAAACGCCCTGCCTGGAAATCACGTGAGTGAAGCTCCCATTATTGTCAATAAACAGCATCGCAAAACATTAGTAAGAAACAGATATTATATCACTGCTTTTGTTGCAGAATACAAGGAGTCCTCCAAGAGATTGAACACAGGAAGTTTCAAATTGAGCAACAAGGTAATAACAAGTGACGCTTAACCAAGCTAGTGACAACATAAGTAAGGGTCCCAAGTCTAATAAGCCCTCTGCGTATATTTACATAGGTACCCAGCCCCGAAGCCCTGAGGAAGAGCCTGAACAAGTAGAGAGACAGGCTCAGAAACGCGTCGGCTTACAGGCTTCTCATTCGTTTTAAATTCGAATGTCTTGTGGTTGCGCATAAGGCTTTGCTTTGTATATAACCAAACATAAATTGAATGTGTATTGTAATACTCGCCTTTGCGCCATCAGGCCAAAACATTGAAAAATAAGTATCTTAGTGGCCTGATATAGAAATTGTGGACAGGGTACTTCCACAAAAAAAAAGTAACTTATTTGTTGAATTCTTTGGTTGAAATCGTTACGAATGTTTCATTTTTTCTGTCATGTATAGTAATGTATGTTTGTAGTCATCTGTAAATATGTGTCTATGCGTAGGACAGTGAGTAATTCTTCGGACTGTCAGAATTATGTACAAATTGATATAATCTTTTTTCTTCATCTATTTAAAATAAAAACGCATATCTAAGGATTAAATATCTCAGTATATGCCTCTGCTCTAAATAAAAAAGATAGCAGAACAAAAACTTGTGACCGGGTCCTCTTCTTTTCCTCATTTGAATATTGTCCTACCCGGCCACATTATCGGACATAACCCCCCATATACAAGAGTTGCAGCCTTATAATGGCATTTCCTCTTCCAATCTGTTGCAAAGAGGCTCAAGTTCGGTTTTCCCCAGTGATTGAAGATTTTGTTCCACTGAATCTGAAGTAGTTCCCTTTCATGGCATTCTTTGTATGTTCTGCTTAGGATACCTGCCCATGTATTGGGTACTCTTGAAACAATTTTGGCTGTTATTTGGATTGGGCTTTTGATGGCCTATGATTCAATATGCTTTGGGCTTATTTTGATAGGGAACAAGCTCAAGTCCCACCTTGTTCAGTTAATACACTGATATATTGAATGCGCGGATCAATACAGAGCTTCCTTTTAGTCTTTGGAGGAAAACTTGCACACTTAGGGCCATAGCTCTTAACTCCATTGGGGGCAGAGTTTACCTGGCTCAAATATGGCCGCCTTTTAGGTGTTCTCTTTCAGCTCTCTAGGCCCATAGGAATCAATGTAATGCCATTCCTTAATTGCGATTCGCAATTAAGGAATCGCAAATACAGAAAATTAAGAAAATCGCAAAAACTTTAGATTTCTTGATGCATAGGATTTTGCAATTCCTAAATTGGGATTCCTTAATTTTCGCAATTTAGGAATCGCAAAATCCTACAATGATGCATGTGGCCGTTAGTTTCTGGAAATGGCTGCAAGTGTTAAATACTTCATGGCAGGCTGTTTTAGGATGTGGAAACCAGGTACTAGATGGTGCATGACGCGAGGTGTGCAGCGACAGGTCCTACGGCCGACTACTGCTCTGTTTCCGTACATGGAATGTCAGGAGATGAACGTCTGAGGAAAGTTGTGGCTCATCTCAAAAGGCATAAAATAGATGGTGCTATTTTGAAAGTAACTCACTTAGCACCTGGTACAGGAGTGCTGAAGAAGCACAGAATGCAGCGCATGTGTTACGTGGCAGGCTTTACTGCACATGCTCGTGGCATTCTAATCTGGGTGCTTAGGGGGTCAGGAGACCACCTACTGGAGACATGCATAGAGACCCAGGTGGCAGATTTGTGGTAGCGCGATGTTATAAGGACAATTTGGCAGTCTTGCTGGTTGGGGTGTATGGGTCAAACTAGGACAACCCACAATTCTATCATTCCGTGAGTGCACGCCATCTGCGGTGTAGCAATCTACCGCAGCTTTGGGGTGGAGATTTTAATTGCACCTTAGACCCTACACGTATTAACTCCAGGGGCGCACCCGGGAGACACTCGGCGGCTGCTCGGGCTCTTGAATATAGTTGCTCAAGAAGGTTTAATAGAGTTCTGGTGACAAGTTCCCCTAGGCATCGGGATATACTCATTCACCAGTGCACGATATTCATACCCGCTTAGACTATTGGCTTAAGTTGAAGGGATCGATACCCTGGGTACATCGCTGTTAACAGTTGCGCAGATCTTGCGGAGTGTGGATCACTCACCGGTATTGCTAGAAGTTACACTATGTGATCCGAAATAAGAGTGCATTCTCCTGGCGCTTTCCCCCATTTTCCCTGTTGGATACTGTATTTTGTGAAGAACTGGTAAAGGCAATAGTGTTCTTCCACATCAAGGGAGGGTCAGTCGATAAATTTGCTGCAGCATGGGAGGCATTTAAGGTCTACATACAGGGGTCATGTTATCCAAACACGCAGGGGTCGTTGCGCTGAAAATTGACCCAGTTAGAGACTGAGAATGCTGAATTGGAGTGGAGACACCAGGAGTCAGCTGACAGCCATATCCTAGGTGACATGAAGACCAAGATTGATGAATTCCAAGAGACTGCTCAGGTGGACCACTCAGGGAAATACGCCATAGCAGGGAGGGGGAATTTCCTGGTGTAACACTTGCTGCACTGTTAAGCCCCTGCTGAGAGGCAGTTGTTGAGGTGGAGTACAAACCGGGACTAGCACTGAGCAACTCTGAACAGGTGACAAAGCGCTTGCGTAAATATTATGCAGATTTATATATATGTTGCTGCTCGCACAAGAGGACAATACTACCGCAGGCTACTTAGCACAAAGAGCTATGACCTGGCTCCCCACTGAGCCTAGGGAACACCTTATGGCTGCTCTCAAAGACATGCCTTCAGGTAAGGCACCTGGCTCCGATGTGCTAACCATGGTTTTCTGTAAAACCTATCAGGAAAAGCTAATTCCTCATTTTGTCACACCATGAGATAATGGTTAAAGCGGGAACCATGATTGCCTCAATGCGCAAAGTTCAAATAGTCACCCCTCCTCAAGCTAGGCAAGCCATCAGATTGCAGCTCATCCTATAGACCATTGTTGCTACTAAATGTCGACACTAAACTCTACGCAAATGTCTTGAATAATCGTTTGGCCCCACTACTCCTGGGTGTGGTAGGATTAAAGCAAGCAAGCTTTGTTCCAGGACAGAGTCGGACAATCTCAGAACGCTATTTGGTGCCATTCAAAGCAATGACCCAGAGACAAGTGCGGTGGCAGTCTTCCTCCATGTGGAAAAAACGTTCAATTATGTCAAGTGGGGAATCAAGTTTGCCGTCTTGAAACTAATAGGGGTGGGGAGGTGTTCTTGTGACTTGTGCCGGTCTTATACACTCCACCAAATGCACGGACACGAGTCAATGTTATATTGACTGCTCCTATGAGGGGCCCCAGACAGGGTTGCCTCCTATCTTCCCACTGGTATACCCAGGTAGCTGAGCCACTTGCCTGTGCGCTCCAGGAAGACCATGGTCACCGGGGCTTATGCTTCCCAGGCTAGAACATGGTCATATCGGCATACGCTGATGACACACTGCTCTAAGTCCACAATCCGGAATATAACCAGGCCCGTATGCTGGGAGAAATTGTGTGGTTCGGAAGATCCATTGGAAAAATCCATTACAGTGGTCAACTGGCTCAGACCCCTATCTAGGGATAAAGGTACATATGGACACGGCGATGGCTATGCTTGATAACTTCGATAGGGCAGTACAGAGACTTTGAGGCAGTAGAGCGCTGAATTAAAATGCCACTCTCCCTTACCAGCAGTATAGCCATAATGAAAATGGTGGTGTTACCTATGTTTCTATCCCCGTTTCAGAATATCCCGATGCTACTGTCTCGTGCAGTGTTTGAAAATCTTTGGATCCTTATGTTCCGGCTGGCATGGGTGGGAAAATAGCAGAGGGTAAGGTGGGAGACTCTTACCCTGCCTTACGATATGGGAGGACTCAACGCACCAAATCTGGAGACCTATTATAGAGCAGCACAGGGCATGATTGCACATTATTGGATCCATGGCACTAATGACTTACCACATTTGCAACTCTAGCGAGATGCTGCAGACCCACACGTTATCTCAAAAGTTATTTAGTGATCCAATGTGGAGGCAGGGTGTCTGACTCACTGAATACTACGGTTCACTCCTTTTCATGGTTTCCAATGGGTCGGGTGCGACAATCGCACTAAAGGAGATTGCTATTGGTACAGTGGGGGACTTCTTTCAGGATGGCACAATGTGCTCATGGGAGGAGGCCCGGGAACAAGGTGCTAAGCCCACTGCTCTTATTCAATTTCATTACTGTAGAGCGAGACTCACATTGCAGTAGCTATTGGGGGATGACATACTAGAATCCCCAAAGATGCCGGCATTGTCTTTTTTCCTAGAGGTCGCTACCACTAACAGATTAGTGTTACAGCAAACAAATGATGGACCGAATGCTGACAATGCAAACATTCTCCCCCAGTCAAAAGATCTGGGTTAAATCCATCGTTCTTTTGCCCACTACGTCACCCTAGTTTGGACCCAGCCATATGCAAATCAGTCTTGACCTTGTGCCACATGGGAACAGTCCACACCGAACTGCCAGGCCAGGTCCTCCCTGGACCGGAAACAAGCATCCTGGGACCTGTTTCAGGGTATGCCACCCTTCTTCAGCCAGGCTAGCTTGAATCCAGTGGCACAGTGAGCAAGGGACCCACGACTGGGCATACCCATTCCACTTAGGGCGAAAAGTGTTAGAGCAAACAAATGGACGGATTACTGACAATGCAAACATTTTCCCAAGTCAAAAGATCTGGGTTAAATCCATCGTTCTTTTGACCACTGCGCCACCCCAGTTTGGACCCAGCCATATGCAAATCAGTCTTGACCCTGTGCCTCATGGGAACAGTCCAGACGGAACTGCCAGGCCAGGTCCTCCCTGGATCGGAAAGAAGCATCCTGGGACAGGTTTCATGGTATGTCACCCTTCTTCAGCCAGGCTAGTTACAATCCAGTGGCACAGTGAGCAAGGGACCCACGTCTGGGCAGGATGCTGGTTTCCGGTCCAGGGAAGACATGACTGAGCAGTACGGGCTGGGCTGTTCCCATGAGTCACAGGGTCAGACTGATTAGCATATGGCCATGTCTGAACTGGGGTGGCGGAGTGAGCTAAAGAATGATGATGGATTAAACCCAGATCAGTTGACTGGGGGTGAGTGCTTACAATGTTCAACACTCCTTCCATCATCCCCTTTGGTTTTGCCTAACAGATTATTGGCACAGCTTCACACATTTGCGCTTGAGGTGCATAGCCCTGGAATGACTAACGCCTGGCTTGAATGGCAAAGAGACATGGGAGTAGTCAGTGCCAAACCATGGCAATACTGCTGCTCTGTAGCCTACACTTTCTCACTGAAAAGTAGACGCAGCCTCCTGCATTCCAAGTACAATAGGGTATACTACACTCTGGTGTGGGTTCAATGATACAGGCGCCATGACAATGCAGATTTGTCAGCGATGTAGGGAGGAAGAGATCCGATTCGCACATCTTACCTGGTTCTGTCCCGGGGTACATGACTTCTGGCGTGCAGTGTTTTCCGTGAACTGGAAACCCTTACCGGCAACACCCTGGTGCTTGCTCCAATCCTAGCGATGCTGGTATATGACAGGGAAGTTCGGGTGAGGTTAGGCGATTGGTGGCCATTGATCTGTTACTGGAGAAATGTTGCGTGGCTATGCTTTGGACTCGTGGCCCTTTCCAGACTTTGTGTGTTACAGTAGGTCATATCGGCATGCAAATCTTTCAGACACATAGTGAGTGCCTACTGCCCCAGAGCCATCCTAAAAGTGACTGGGGACCATATCAGGCTTACCTGACCGGTGTTGAGGCCAGGTTCTCGGCTGAAGCCAGTACAGGAGATGTGTGATGGATGTTGTGGATCTCTCCACTGTATCCAGCACAAAATTGTGTCTCATTGTACGAAAACCACAAGAAATGTATCACTCCATTGTCAATTTCTTTTATTGTACGCCTGTGATTCTGTAGATGCCTGTATTGCCCGTTTATTTAAGCCACTTCCTTGTGTTTTATAACTGACTGTACTGCGACAATTGTGATGGGCCTAACAGCCCGACTGCTAATCTTGTATCGCCTTGCCGCCACTTATTGTATGAGAGTACATTTACAGCCATGCACATGATGCTGTGCCAAGTTTTAAGTTACTGAAAAAATACAAATAAAAAAAATAAAATTGCACTTAATTCCGAATGTAGCTAGAGATGTAATACGTCCACTGACCACATGCCAACACAAATTCTGGCTGGTTACTCCAAAACTGCAGGGGTGGTGTATCAGACCCACAGTGCAAGGACTCAGGTCAGTGCATATGCTGAGTCAGATCAGCTCAGTGGACAGGAGCACTAACAAACCCACAAAGCTATTATTTGCACAGATAGATAGAGCTTTTGAGTTACTCAGCAGCTCCATTATGCAAGTTCAGGGACATTGTGGAAATTAAAACAATTAGTACATCTTGCACAAAATGCACTCAAAATTCACATTAAGAAATGGGGACTTTGTAGCTTTAAAGAACAAGTTACTTACCTTCGGTAACGCTTTTTCTGGTAGATACAATATCCGCTTCTCACTTGTTCGCACTTGCTCTCCTCGTCGAGCGTCAGGGCGTTCAGCATCCAGCGTCGCGTCGCGTCACGTTTCCACGTCAGCCACAGCACTGCACAGAAAGGAAGTCGATTGACTTATCTGCACAAGGTTAAGCCTTTTAAAATAAACTTTCTGATAGATGCATCTGCCGTGTGGATTCCTCACCTTGTGAATATCCCCTTGCGTCAGCAACATTCTGAAATTCTTTTTCGTAGCTTCGCGCCGAAGTGGATGCGGACGTCACAGAGGCACGGCATCGCTCGCGACTCCGCTGACGTCACCGACGCCTATAATAGGCCCACGCCGGCGTGATGACATCAGTTCCGCTCTTTTTTCCGTGCCTTCGAGGCACACGGACAGACCAATGACAGTAGATATATACACAGTATAAGCAGTACAAATATCAAGGTAACACACACACAGGGTGAAGCAAATGCAACAAAACATTTGAAATAAACAAATACATAATAGAAACTCTGGCATAGAAGAGTGGACAACGGGGAGGCGGGTGGGTCAGTGAGGAATCCACAAGCAGATATTGTATCTACCAGAAAAAGCGTTACTGAAGGTAAGTAACTTGTTCTTCTGATAGATACATCTGCCGTGTGGATTCCTCACCTTGTGAATAGAGTCCCACAGCAGTCCCCACTCCCGGAGGAGGGTGTCCACTCTTCTAGACCAGGAAATCCTGGAGGACAGAGCGTGCAAAGGGACCGTCCCTCCTCACTTCGGAATCCAAGCAGTAATGCTTCGCGAATGTGTGGAGGGAAGACCAAGTTGCCGCTCTACAAATATCCTCTACAGGCACACCTCTAGCCAATGCAGAGGTCGAAGACTTAGCTCTAGTGGTTCCTTACCGGCCAAAGAGTAGCAGATCTTAATACAGAGGACGATCCATCTTGACAAAGTCCTCTTATGGACCGCTCTTCCTCTCTTGCAGCCAGCAAAGAGCTGGTCGTCCAATCGACAGTCTTTAGTTCTGTCCAGGTAAAAATACACCGCCTTCTTGGGGTCCAGACGGTGTAATCTCTCCTCCTCCTTGGAAGCGTATGGGGGAGGATAAAAGGTAGGCAGGGTAATGGATTGACCAAGGTGGAAAGGAGTCACCACCTTAGGCAGAAAAGCAGCCCTGGTCCTAAGAACCATTCGATCAGCATGAATGGTCAAGAAAGGGGGCTTGTGACTAAGAGCTTGAAGCTCACTTACCCTCCTTGCCGAGGTTATAGCAACGAGGAAGACTGTTTTGAGAGTCAGAAGCCTCATAGGACATTTGTGAAGAGGCTCAAAGGGAGCACCCATCAAAAAGGTCAATACAAGATTTAGGTCTCACTGAGGCACAATAAAAGGAGTAGGAGGGAACTTATTTGTGAGGCCCCTCAAAAACCTCAAAACTACAGGAGATTTAAAAAGAGAGGGCTGGTCAGGCAAACAGATAAAAGCCGACAACGCTGAAAGATATCCCTTCACCGTGGCAACAGCAAGCCCATGCTGTGCCAGAGAAAGGGCAAACTGGAGAACATCAGATAAATGGGCCCTCAAAGGGTCTATAGACTTCTCCCTGCACCAAGTAACAAATTTTGACCACCTATAAGAATAGATGGACTTAGTGGAGTCACGCCTGGCTGACAAAATGATATCCACTACATCAGGCGGGAGAGAAAAAGAACTCCGGTTGCCCCGTTCAATCTCCAGGCATGAAGGTGTAAGGTCTGGAGGTGGGGGTGTAGAACCTGCCCCTCCATCTGGGAGAGGAGATCTGCCCTGTGAGGGAGACGGAGCGGCGGGTGAGAGGAGAGGTGGAGAAGGTCTGAGTACCACACCCTTCTTGGCCAATCCGGGGCGATCAATATAACTTGGGCCCGGTCTTGGCGAATTTTCCTCAGAACCCGAGGAATCAAAGGTATGGGAGGAAAAGCGTAAAGGAGTTGCGAGTTCCAACTCAACTGAAACGCGTCCCCCAAGGCTCCTTGCATCGGATACTGGAGACTGCAGAATGACAGGCAGTGAGCATTCTCGCGAGTGGCGAACAGGTCTACCCGAGGAGTCCCCCACATCAGAAAGATGTCGCAAACCACCTCCGGGTGAAGCCTCCACTCGTGATCGACAGAACTGCCGACTGAGACTGTCTGCACGAACGTTCTGAACACCGGCCAGATTTGCCATCAGACAAATCTGATGGTCCTGAACCCAGAACCAGAGGCGCAGAGCCTCTCTGCAGAGACACTGCGACCCCACTCCTCCCTGCTTGTTGATGTACCAGATCGCGGTCGTGTTGTCCGTCAGGACCTGCACTGACACACCGAGTAAGGGAAGGGAGGAAGGCCTTTAGTGCCAGACGTATCGCCCGCAACTCTAGAAGGTTGATGTGAAGCAACCTTTCCTCTGGAGACCAAAGACCCTCGACCTCCAGGTCTCCCAGATGAGCACCCCACCCGAGAGTGGATGCATCCGTTATCACTGTGGCCACCGATGGAGGAAGTTGAAAAGGCTTTCCTTGTGACAGATTGTCTTCCACGCTCCACCAAGACAGATCCGCTGCAGCTTCTCTGGAGATCCTCACTGACTCCCTGAGATCTCCGTTGTGCTGATACCACTGCCTGCGGAGGCACCACTGGAGTGCCCTCATGTGCCAGCGTGCATGATTGACCAACAGAATGCAAGAAACCATCAGACCGAGCAGGCGAAGAACCTTCAGGACTGGAACTACCGCTCCATTGTAGAACAAAGGAATCATTTCCTGTATGTCACGAATCCTTTGAGGAGGAGGGAATGCACGACACACAGTAGTGTCCAGTACCGCACCTATGAACAGGTTGCGCTGGGAGGGCACCATGTGAGACTTGGGTACATTTATCGAAAAACCCAACCTGTGCAACAACTGAGTTGTCTCCTGCAGATGATGGAGCACCTTCTCTGGCGACACCGCTTTGATCAGCCAGTCGTCCAGATACGGGAATACAGGTATCCCCGACCTCCTGAGATGAGCTGCCACCACTGCCATCACCTTGGTGAAGACTCGAGGCGCAGTAGTAAGGCCAAAAGGAAGGACCGCAAACTGGTAGTGTTGCGACCCAACCGTAAAACGGAGATACTTTCTGTGCGACTTCAAGATGGGAATATGAAAATACGCATCCTGCAAGTTGATTGACACCATCCAGTCTTCTTCCAGCAGCGCTTGAAGAACCTGTGCAAGAGTGAGCATCTTGAACTTTTCCTGTTTCAGGTAAAGGTTCAAGATCCTGAGATCCAGAATTGGCTGAAGTCTGCCATCCTTTTTGG
This sequence comes from Lissotriton helveticus, assembly GCF_964261635.1. NCBI lineage: Eukaryota > Metazoa > Chordata > Amphibia > Caudata > Salamandridae > Lissotriton > Lissotriton helveticus. The sequence goes on along the minus strand of NC_136067.1, from coordinate 818,802,331 downwards.
GGATCAGGAAATACCGGGAGTAGCACCCCTGACCCCTCTCCTGCTCCGGAACCACCTCTATCGCACCTTTTCGAAACAGTGCCAGGACTTCTTCCTGATAAGAAGCAGATGGTCCTCCGAACAATAACCCTGGCAAGGAGGGTAATTTGGGGGAAACTCCTGAAAAGGAAGAGCATACCCATTCTCCACAAGATTGAGAACCCAAAGATCCGATGTAATCAATCCCCAATCTTGTAGAAAATGGGTAAGCCGACCCCCCACTGGGACCACATGATCCGGAATGGCGGATCTAGGGCTGCTTTGCTGCGTTGGCAGGGGGCTGGGAAGGGGAAGAAGAGGAGGAGGAGGAGGAAGCTTGACAGGCTCTTTGCCTGCCCCTGTACGATTTGTACAGCGTATTTTGCTGTTGCTGTGGCTGCTGCTGAGATGGTCTGTAGGAACGAAAGGAAGATCTGCCAAATCCTCTGAAACGCCTTCCAGTAGTACCCCTGGACTGAAGGCCCAAAGATTTCGCAGTGGCCCTACTGTCTTTAAAACGTTCTAAGGCAGCATCAGACTTCTTGCCAAACAATCCTGAACCATCAAAAGGCAAGTCCATGAAAACAGACTGAACATCTGTAGAGAACTGATGTTTTAAGCCATGCGGCCCTCCTAGTGGCCACGGAAGAGCCCATGACCCTCGCTACCGAATCAGCAGTGTCCAGTCCACTCTGAATCACCTGCCTCGCAGCCGCCTGAGGGTCCGATATCACCTCCTGAAAATCCTTTCTATCCTCCTCGGGGATTTTCGGAACCAACTGTTTGACAGAATCCATTAAGGCATGGACATACCGTCCCATCAGACAAGTTGCGTTGGTTGACTTTAACGCCATACTGGCTGAGGAGAAGACCTTCTTGGCAGCTTGATCCTGCTTTCTGGACTCTTTAAACCCAGGAACCTTCGGAAAAGCACCAGCAGACCTCTTCGAGCAGGTAGCCTGCACAACTAAACTCTCAGGTAGGGGGTGTGTTGACAAAAATTCAGGGTCACCATGTGCAACCCTGTACCTCCTTGCCACTGTCCTAGAAACTGCAGGAGCAGACAAAGGCTTCTTCCAAACCTCATAGATGGGTTCAGCTAACGCATCATTAAAGGGCAACATTGGCTCAATGATAGAGGAGGGTGAATGAAGAACTTCAGTCAGAAGATTTGGCTTATAATCAGCAGTGGGCAGAGTAATGTTCAACAAATTTGCCGCTTTTTTGATAACAGTGTGATAAGGTACCACATCCTTTAAAGGCACATTAGACACTGAAGCCAAATCCCACTCAGGGGACAGTTCAAGCCCACTGGCCTCATTCAGGTCCTCAAAAGGATCTTCAGAATCCTGTAACTCTCCTTCGTCCATATCTGCATATCGATATTGTTCTTCCTCCAGAAGTCTCTGGGCTTCTCTCCGTGACCTTTCCTTCACGATAGAAGTCGAAGGATCCGGAATCGACTCCGACGGGGCCGGCGTCGAACCCGAAGTCGGATGAGGTCGTTTCACACGAGGTCGAACAGAATCCTGCTTCGGAGTCATAGGCACCGGCATCGTACACTTCGGCGTCGACGACACAGGCGGTGTCGGAAAATGCCAATGCGGTGGTAGAGCCGGCATAAAAGGCATGAAGGGCGCAGGAGCATAAGCTTGGGGAACACCCAAGTTAAAAGACATAGGACCCGTGGGACCAACAGGTGCACCAGACGGGTACATCGCCCTAGAATAAACACCAAACATGGCGTTCAGGAAATGGGATGGATCCTGACCTGGAGGCGGAAAATCAGGATACGGTCCTCCGGGCTGTTCCAGAGGAGGCGGAGTCGACACAACGTCGACCTCTTCCTCGAGTCCTGGAACCGGGGTCGACGAACCCGCAGGCACCGGAACCTCGGCCTCACCAGCCCTCTGCACCTCACCTTCATCCTCCTGACCAGAAGGATTGGATGGATCTGGAGAATGGACCTGCTTCGGTGACTCGGGCGAATTCGGATGTGAAGCTTCACCAACAGAGTCCTGATCCTCCGACGCCGAAACCTACACTTCCCTATTAAGAAGTTTGACCTGCGACTTCGGCCTCGAACCAGAGTCCTTTCCTGAGTGATGACGTGATTCATGACTCCTCTTCTTATGTTTTTTCCTTGAGGATCTTGAAACATGAGCTGAAGACGACTCCGAGCGCGACTTTGATCGAGACCTCGACCTCTAACACGAGATCGAGACTTCGATGTTTTTTTAACTTTCTTACTTTTCAGTTTTGCCACGAGGAGTTTAGTTTCCCTTTCTCGTAGGGCCTTTGGGGTCATCTTCTTACAACAAGGACAATCCTCGACGTCATGGTCGGAACTCAGGCACCAGACGCAGCATTCATGCGGGTCAGTAATAGACATTGTCTTGCCACATTCTCCGCAAGCCTTAAAGCCAGTCTTCTTCGACAACATCTCGAAGAAAATAGAAACAGTAATAATAGAACAAGAGTAACTAAGTTACTAGAAAGCTACAGTACGATCCCAGAAAACTGTTAGCGTCGACGACGCGGAAAAAAGGGAACTGATGTCATCACGCCGGCGTGGGCCTATTATAGGCGTCGGTGACGTCAGCGGAGTCGCGAGCGATGCCGTGCCTCTGTGACGTCCGGATCCACGTCGGCGCGAAGCTACAAAAAAGAATTTCCAAATGTTGCGGACGCAAGGGGATATTCACAAGGTGAGGAATCCACACGGCAGATGCATCTATCAGAAAGTTTATTTTAAAAGGCTTAACCTTGTGCAGATAAGTCAATCGACTTCCTTTCTGTGCAGTGCTGTAGCTGACGTGGAAACGTGACGCGACGCTGGATGCTGAACGCCCTGACGCTTGACGAGGAGAGCAAGTGCGAACAAGTGAGAAGCGGAGCTGCGAATTGCTGAGAACGCGGCCCGCGTTTAAGTAAATTCCCCCCCCCCCCCCGGAATCTCCGAGGAAGACTCAGAACGTCCCGTGTGCACGGACAGAGGGCGCAGAGTGTATTTGGACCTCGGCTGCATTGAGAAAGAAGACCACTGCTGCAGCCGAGGGTCCCCGCCCCCTGCCCTGAGTCCTTTGATTTTGTGCTAACGGGCCAGGTGGGGGTGCCGGAGCTGGGGAGTAAAATCGAACTTTAAAACGGGCAAAGGAAGCCTAAATCCCTGGGGTGACGCCCGTGCTTGGGGCCCCTGTGAGGTCTGGGCAGTCACAAGCTAAACCTGCCATAGTAAATCGGAACAGCCAGCCAGAGAATAAGGTAGTGACAAATGCAGTCGAAAGAAATAACCACGCTCAGCCGGGCAGCACAAAAGGAAGGTAAGTGGCAACAGATTTTATACTAAAACTGTTAACTCATTTTTGGACTTGTACTTGAGCCGTAAAGACATAGGAAGTATAAGAAGAAGAAGGGTGGGAGGAAAGTCAAAGTGGGCTGGTAAATTTGTAGTCGAGCATGGTATGAGGATATAATAGTACAGGCAGTGCAGTGCCTTAGAGTGTATTTAAAAGATAAGAATCAGGCCAAGGTAAAAACTCAGCCTAGCAAAGGAAAGCCCAGATGGTTCAACCCAGAATGTCAGAACAGAAAAAGCGATATCCGGAAAATAGAGCGACACCAGAGGAATAGCTATGATCCTGGGAATTTGGAGCTCCTACTCAGTTTGAAGAAAGAATATAAGTGTTTAGTAAGGAAGCAGAAAAGGATTTTTAAACAAGAATGTTGGGCAAATCTTTGAGACAATTGAAAATAAAAATATAAAGGGGTTCTGGAGGCTGATACAGGATACCGCGGGAAGGACACCGGGAACTATGAGCTGTGTTGTGGAAGAAGCGGCTTGGGTAGGTTACTTAAGTAATTTATATAAAGCAAGAAGGACCTCGGAAATAGAGAATAATAAATCAACTTGGACAGGGTGTGCAGAAGGGTTAAAATCAGATTTCACCGTAGAGAAAGTAAAAGGAACGATTAAGAAGTTGAATTTATCACGTGCAGCAGGTCCAGATAATCTTCCCGCCGTCTTAATCAAAACTCAGATAGATTGGTGGGCAGAATTTTTTATCTCATATGTTTGTAGCAATTCTGGACTCAGGCCACTTCCCTAAATCCTGGAGATGGGCCATAATTAGACCCGTGCACAAAAAGGGGGAAAAGAAGGACCCAAAGAATTATAGGTTGATCAACCTACTGGACATTGGAGAAAAGGTCTTCTCAAAAATAATCCTTGGTAGATTAAAGGAGTGGGCGGAGCGGCAGTCAATAGTTCCAATAGAGCAGGGTGGCTTTAAGGAAGGACACTCTACTGTTGATCACTGCTTCGCATTGTGGGCCGTTGCAAGGAAGTCCGTGGAGCAGCAGGGCAAATTGTTTTGCTGCTTCGTGGACTTTCGCGCAGCTTTTGATTTGGTGGATAGGGACTGTCTGTGGGAGACATTGAGAAATTATGAGGCCCCTGCCGATCTTTTGTTGGTAATCCAGGAAATGCACAGCCAAAATTGGGCACAGGTAATCAAAGATACCTCTGGCGGTCTTACTCTGGAGATAGCGATAAACAATGGACTGAGGCAAGGCTGCGTTCTGGCCCCGCTTCTATTTGTCATATTTTTGACAGACTTGCCTCTGCGCTTGGGTATAGCCAGAGGCGCAAGCCCAAAAATAAATGGTAGGCACCTGTCTTGTTTGCTGTATGCGGACGACCTTGTAATAATGGATCAAACAGAGGTGGGTCTTCAGAGGAAGTTAAATGTATTTAATGAATATTGCATAGCAAAACGACTTACAGTAAACATGGACAAAACAAAAATGTTGTGCTTCGGGAACAAGAGTACGAAGTTTAGTTGGTACTTGGGCCAAACCAAACTGGATATTGTAAGTGAATATAAATACCTTGGAATATGGTTTACAAGGTCCCTGAAGTGGGGCACCCATTTGGAGGCACAGAAATTAAAAGCACATTTAGCGGTATGTGGGCTGAAAAGATTCAATCATAGTTATGGCGATATGTCTCATAAACCTCTATTGGCAGCCTTTAAGGCTATGATCCCCCCGCAACTCCAATATGGTGCGGAAGTACTCTGCATTGATGGGAAAAGCTCCTGGGATAAAGAGGAGGGGAAATGTTTAAAATCCTTACTGTCCCTCCCTAGTTCGGCAATGATCCAGGCTGTTAGATTGGAATTAGGCCTAACTGCATGGAATGTCCAGGTTCAGTTGAGTCTCCTCAGATTCTGGATTCGATTGGGGCTGGGGGAACTTACAAAGGTGTCACAATGGTGCATGAAAGAAATTCAGACCAGTGAATTAAAATGGGCCAAGGCAACAAGAAGTAAACTCCTAGCCATTTGTGACCACTTGAAGGTGAACATTGACCCAATGACACTCCAAATCAATGTAATAAAGAGTCTACCTAAAGTGCAGGGTACAGACATTTCTAGGGATACAGACCAAGAGTATCTGAGAAAGAAAGACTTCGTAAAATTCATAAGTACAGGCTGGGAGAAAGACTTAAGCTTTCCATACTTAGATTTATTACCAAACCGTTGGTTAAGAATGGAAGTGCTTAAGTAAAGAATAGGTATTAACCCGATCATTATAAATAGTGCAATAAAAGCAGTTGTAATGTATCCAGATGGTAAATGTGTTTGTAAGTTAGGAATGAAATGTAATATTTTGCACATTTTATTGGATTGTTTTCTATTTTTAAATTTACGTAAAGTTTCTTCGCCCTATATTTTTAAAATACGATGTCAAGGAGCGCTCACAAGCACGGGAGCTCTTAGTCGATATGGAAAATTTAGATATTGCGATAGCCATCGGAAAATCTATGCAGGGCATTAATAAGTTTCCTGACTGGCTGGAGGCTTAAAAGTAGCAAATAGCTCTATAATGCAAATGAATTGTGTTTTAAACTGTTATAAATGTGGTTTTTAGGATAATATGACTTTTTTATTGTTAGGAATATGAATTTGTGATATGTAGATTTTATTTGATAAAGTATGAACAGTGGTTTATAGATCAAATGGTCTAAATAAACTTTATTTTTGACCTGACTTGTGCAGATAAACTGTATGGTAATGACACAGAAGGAGATTAAAATTTCACTTAAAACAGTTATTAGTGAAAACCATACGAACATTTCAAACATTATTTTGTGTGGTAAAAGGCATTCTAGAACCTAAGGCGATTTCTAGCCCCTGTGCTAATTAGTAGGCTAAATGATCATATATTATTCCTTTCAAGTATTTGGAATGGAGTGCACAGTATACCTTTTTAAACAGTAAGCCTGGCTGTTTGTTATCAGAGTTCAGCCATGGCATAACAGGCTTGTGCTTCAGCCAAGGACAAGAGTCCCCGTACAGCTGCCCCCGCCTCCTACATCTAGCTCTCCCCATATATCTCTCCAATCGAGAGAAGTCTGGATCGGGAGCCTGCAAATCAGCGTAGCCTCTGGCGGTGATCTCTTGGGCACAGACCCCTCTTAATTAATGTTAAAAAAAAAAAACAGGTTTTATAGGGTTTTGGTTAATTTTTTCAATACAAATCTGTAATCTAAACAATCACAGCCTCATTTGGGTAATATTAGCCCCATGCATTTACATTAATGGACAGCACCAGGTTAGCCTTGCACTTTATGACAGCTGCGTAACTATGTGTGTAATCAAGCACAATGTCAGCCAACAGTGGCGAAATCCATTATGAAAAATAAGAACACTAATCCAAGATGTTAGCCTACACAAGAGGCATCCATGTTTTATCGGTAGTTGAAACAGAAAAAGAATCTCACACTTCCTAATACAGATTCTATTTGAATTGAGAACAAAGCAAATTTCAGAAATAAATGACAAGGCGAAAACAATTGTAGTGTTTACAACAACGCTGCTCATTGCCAGGTCTTGTCGATTTGTCCTTTAATCGCACAGGGATGTATCTGTAGTTGTGATATTTAGAATTTTGTTGAAGGAAAGTTAATTCAACTGAGGTGTTTGTGTGTCAATACCACCATAGCAGACCTAGTTTTACTCGGGTCTCAGAATGACGAAAGCGTCAAACAACCCCAGAGTTTGAGCCCATTGTTTGTCTAGCTCTTCCAGGAATGGCACACATGCAGGAGTCAGTTTGAAATAAAATGAATGTAGCACAACATCATTCATAAGACTTGTACACTCTCAAAGTGATTTTGCGTATATCTGTAATTCTTGTGCAAGCTCATTTATTTACGCTATTCTCTCCTCGGATGGGAAGGCTCTGTATGCATCTGTATCAACAATAACTCCTAGAAATTTAATTCTTTTGCAGAGCATTAATATTGATTTCTCTATGTTGAGCATTAGGGCCAATTCCAGCTGTTGTAGTTCTGGGAGCTCAGTGTTGCCTTATCGATTTTCCTTGGACTAACCAATCGTCAAGGTAGGGAAACACTATGTCCTCGTTTCCTTAGCAGTGCTGCAACTGGAGCCAAACACTTTTTGAAGATTCTTGTAGCAGATTTGAGGCCCAATTGGACGTTTTTGAAACTATATTGCCAGCCTACCACTCTGAACTGGAGATTCTTTACGTGCTTGGGATGGATAGGAATATGAAGGTAAGCATCCTGTAGGTATAAGGTTGAAATAAAATCTCCCTCTGGTATCATCTGGAGTATTTCTTGTAGCGTAATCATGCAAAAGGTCCCACAAGATCTGAAGAGACTTTTTTTTTTTTTTTTACTAGCATTAGGCATTTTCTGTCCTTAGATTGTCATCTCAACAAAATGAGAAGAAATCTAAACAGAATATCAAAGGTTGAAGTTGAAGGAAACTCCGTTATCTGTGGGGAAAAAGTTTTGAGGACTTCCTCACAAACGGCATGCAGTAGAAATCTGAAGGATGATTGTCTCTCAGGGGGTAGTCACGAAGCTGATTTTCTCTGAAACTAGAAATTAATAAGCTACTTAACCGTGTATGTCCATTAACATAGAATCGCTATTGAGAGGATACCATGGGACACCCAGCTCCACAATGGCAATGATTCAATGATAGTATGTGAATTTATGAAAAGAGTCAATTCTGGAGATCGGAAGCAGTACACAAGATGAAAAAAAAATGGAAGTGGTACTACACATGATGAACCATCAAACAGCAGTGAGAAAGGTACAACACTAGAGAACAGATACTCTGGTAACTACTGGATTTTCTGGCTTCATGTTATCATGCTCATTACTTGATTGTGGAGTGATACTTCTTTAATGCAAACTCGGGTCTTGAGGAAACAGATGGAGAGACAACACCCCCCCCCCCACACACAAGGATATTCGCCGATTTGCTAGCCAAATGATTCATATTTAACCTTGTGACTTGCTAAATAACATTTTAATGCACACTTTAAAGGCAAGTAGATACATACTGTTCCTGGAAAGTATGCAGCCTAACTTAAATATATACCTTAAAAAATGTACATATGAATAGTAATGTTTAAAATTATGTTTAAAGTGAAGTTTCAGATTTCCTTTGAGTGTGTAAAAATAAAATATGTTTCTAAAAACTGTGGGTTCATTCAAGTAAAGGTTTTAGGGACCTGTGGAAGGTCCTTACATTGGCACCGTTTGCTATTCGCTGCTAAAAGTTCAAAGTGTTCATGCAAATTTGATTCTTCAATAGCAGTGAAGTAATAAACTCCTGAAGACAAATTCATGTTTTGCGTTTGGAGGTCTGTTCATGAAAGCTGAAGCATTTCTACACATAATATGCTAATGAAAATACAGCATTTATGTGACATTCTGCACTAACCACCCCGTATAGTATAACTCACAGAATTAGGCTGAACAAGTTATAATGCTGAGGTCACAAAGAAAAAAAGAGACACTGTTCAGGGAGCAGAAAATGTAACATTTCTCCGATCGGACAACCATCTTACTGCATCGATAGATTGTTCTTCAATGTACCAAGGGGCTCGAAATATCCTTGCCATGGCTTATTCACTTGGGGTGGGGTGAGAAACACGGAAGTTAATTTATGTTGTTGTGGAATGTAACTGGCTCGCCTTTCCCACAGTAGGTCATTACTTTCCTAATCCTTTGGCTGAGCCAAAACAACAAATAAGCCAAATATGACCTTTGATAGTCCCTGCTGGGAACCAGATGGACAAGTGGCACAAATAGTAGCATGGTTGTCACCCTGAGGCTGAAAAACTGCCTACACACGGTGAAAGCTAAACCATTTCAATACTATCGTTGCAAGTGCTAAGTAAGCATGACACAAATACATCAGACACCACAATACAGCCACCTTTACCACTACAAAAAGGCACTGCAACATTAAAGAATAGTTTACTAAATTCAGTCAGAGTCGAGAAGTTCCGAACTCTCACAGAAGAGGCAAACAAATCTTGTGACAAAGTTCACAGCAAAAATAAGTCAGATAGCAAGAGCGAGGTTTCAAATTGCATCAACGCAAAGTGTTAAATTCTGCTGCACACAGAGTAGGGAGATGTTGGCAACATAATTTTTTTCATGGATACGTTCCGTCTGATGTTTAATACATAAAACAGTTTGGCTCCTGTGTGAAGCATAAATCCATGTCTAATTCCCAACCCATATGCAGCCACATAAAATTAATAAAACACTTTAGTCTTTGGGAATCCAACTTGAAAGCCAGCAAACTACCTAGGGTATGCCGCAAACATATCAGTATTCCAAAAGAACTCAATGTTAAACTAGGTTTCCATTTTCTACAGTAACTTAGTTACACTCCGGGACACTGGAATTATGCGGCAGGGGAGGACCCAATTATGCAGCAAAGTTAACTACATTATGAAGATAGAAAAGGCAAATTATGAGTGAATTGACCAAATTATGCATCAAGAAAAGGCAAAATGTGTGACTTAATGAGGAACATTTTGTGATCGTATTATTCCTAATGTTGCCATGTTTTCACATGTTAACACTGTCTGGCCAAAGGTTTCACCACATTGGTACAAGTTTAAAATCCAAATGCAGTAACAAGACACAAAAGATAGATGACAAATCAAGCTTTGCATAGGGCCTTCCACTGTGGGGCAGCAAAGATTACTGCAATTTTAGTTACATTTGATTAGTTTGAGCAACAAAAAACATTTTTTGTTTATACCTGCATATTAAGCATCATGTGGCAAATCCGTAATCTGTTATGCCCTGCATAGTTTACTCTTATCTTGTAGTTTACCAATCTTCCTGCTGCTCAGCCAGTGTGTGTGTTTAGTGTACAATGTTGGGAATTCAGTGATGCACTGAATGTTGGATGCCTGTGAGTGAGGAATGACAGTTAGCGATGGGATGAGCAGCATGTAGGCTGCTCCTGGTGGGGTTGCTGTTACATGGGACTAAGGGCTGACTACATCACCTGTCTACCTGGTCTACCTATCTGATGTACTTGTGTACCACCTGGTTGTACTTGAACCAGTTACTGAATAAAAGGTACATTTGAACTCGACTTGGCTACCAGCATCTACTTGTGTCACAGGACACAACATAATCACACTGAAAACGCTGCAGCCACAAGATTGCATAATTATACTTCCACAGCTTATGGAGATACATCATACTGCGGACAAAAACGCCTGAAACTCATTTTGGTGGTAGTAACACAAGATTTTATTTTTCAATAAATTGGCAATGCTGTATCGCAACTGCTAAAAATGTATAATAATGATTTAAAACATCTATCATTTTGCTAAATTGGGTACTGGAAATAAAATGAACATACCAAAGCTAAACAAGAATGCAAATATGGCAAAACACCAGTGAGTGTGCAAATTTCAAGATATTTTTTAAAGCATCCTTGCTTCACAATTTGTCAGCATTTGCAAAGAATGTGTGGCTCAAATAGACAGTGCAAAAGGTTGATGAGCAACACTTCAAATTAACCTTTATTTTCCCAGTAGCCCTTACATCTACTTTTCACCCAGAGGCCTGCTCCGAATCCTGGTCAACTTTCAGACATTGCACACTAAATTACAGAAAAGCACTCCTTCAAAATTTAAAGCTATATTATTCACATTGTTAGAGACTTTTGCCGGCATTTAAAGAAACAGCTCATTTGGGATTACGCAGGACATCAGAAAGGATTTCAACATTGTGTAATTTAACAGCTTCATTGCAACTGCTTAACGTTATTTAAATATGGCAAGAACGATTCAGAGATGCTTTCTAGTGTTATTAGTTTTTAAGGCACTCTTTAGCTCGGGCAGAATAGATAGTGCAGCATTTTAACTCGCTGACAAATACAGACCTTGAACAAATACTTTATTAACATTCACCTTTCCCCAACGGTACCGCAAACCCCATAAGACATCATTTATTTCTAATGTAGAAAAAATTGACTTTGCCTAATGTGTTACAGTCCAAGCAGTTTTACAAACATATCTGGTAGTTTTCTAGTGTATGAAAAACCACAAGCTGTCCCAAATCACACACCTCATCCCCACCCAATTTCTAACACGTCATTGATTTAGTACTTTCGAAAGGTACGCTCTAAATAGGATTGCAAGATACTGCCCTTTTAAGAATAATAACAAAGTACACTAGCAGTACTACTGTTTTGTCATAGGCCTGTCAATTTTTGACACAGTTTAAGGGTATCGAAATTAACCATAAAATGCACCTTTGGCATAGGAAGAAAAAAAATATCTATAGTTGCATTAACTAACACATGTAAAACAGCCACCACAAGGTTGCATGCAGCATGTGCGCGCATAGAAGTATGCACATTTCTTTTCCCCATATGTTCCGGGAAAGTATCCTGCGGTCTTCCTAATTAAGGGTATTTGGAAACACTGTCAGAAATGAGAAAATCTCAAGAAGAGAACGGGTTTTGGTTTGAACAATATGCAATATTATTGGCGAGATGTCAGCAGTAGCAGAATGGCACATCTTAGAGAGTATGGTAATTTCTGTCCTTGGACTTGCAAAATTTATAAAGGAAGAAGATCACAGCCTGCACTCCCAAAACGAGAACAATGCCACCAATGAAACTTGCTGCGTCAAAGGTGGCTTGATTTGGAGAAAATTTGGTTGGAGTCACCGTGGTGTTAGCCGCACCTGCCAAACAAAAAGCATCAACAGGCTGAAAACATTTCCAACTTCAGCAGCGAATGATTTTAAACAATCTCACACTTAACTATTTAAAACAAATCATACATTGTCTTTTAAATAGTGTTTCAGAACACGCAATATTTTATTTTTAATTATTTTATTTGTGTTGGTCTTCAAGCTCCTTCAGAGAGATTTGACTAATCAGAGCTAAATAACTGGGCAGATGACATTAGTTAATAGTAGTTTACTTCCTACTCCATACACGAGGTAATGTTTCTTGAAAAAGTCAGAGGTATAACACTAATAATGGTTTCAAAAGTCCTACACCAAAATGTTTATCATCAATCTGGTGATCTTTGGTGTGATCAATACAAAAGGAGAGCTCTTTTTGGGTCCAAGTGATGGAGTCTCTCCTCTTCCTTAGAAGGATGAGGTGGAGCGGGGGAAAAAAGAGGGCAGCCTGACATTATGGCCTATATGAAAAGAATTGATCCCTTCTGATAGAAAAGAGGCATGTGTACAGAGGACCACTTTGTCTGGGTAGAAGCTGGTGTACTGAGGGTTAACAAACAAAACTTGAAGCTTGCTGACAGTCCTGGCTGATGTAATGGCCAAAAGAAAGACAGTTGTTAGAGTCAACAGCCACAAAGGGCAACTGTGCAAGGGCTTAAATGGGGCAAGGGCTCAAATGGGGCACACATCAAGAATGTAAAGACTAGATTGAGATCCCATTGTGACATATCAAAGAAGGTGGGCGGACACAGATGCTGTAAACCTTTCAGAAACCTTCTCACAACCAGTGACTTGAACAAAGAAAGTTGGTCCAGCAGTCACAGGAAAGCTGACTTGGCCAAAACATAACATAACTGAGCCCAACGCAAGGTTTTGCTGGGCTAACAAAAGAACAAACAAGAACACATACAACAAGGTAGCAGAAAGGGGGTCCACCCGACGCATGGAGCACCAAGCCACAACTGTATCCCAACAGCAGGCGAATATTGTTTGAGGTCACAGGAACTAGGAGGGACATTGAACACACAACTGTTGCTGCTCAATCTCCAGGCATGGGGCGGAGAGAGGTCAGGTTTGGATGCAGGACCCTGTGACAGAAGGGCCTTCCTGATTGGAATACTCCTGTTCAGGAGTTTAGGAAACCATACTCTCAGTGCGCAATCCAGAGCAATAAGAATAACTTAAGCCCAGGATATCCTGATCTTAAAGGCTCAGGGCAGGAATGGTATAGGTGGAAAGGCGTCCAGGAGTCCAGAGGTCCACTTACGGTGGAATGCATCTCCGGCCTTGGGCCACATATAAGGTGTAACTGCCATTCTTGATCCGTAAGGCATATACGTCTAAACTAGTCTGCCCTGGTGTGCAGAGATACTGCCATGGGCTGTACAACTTAGAAAAATTCCTGGTACACCAGCCAAGTCCAAAGACGCTGAGTCTCCTAGCATATGACCCACAACCTTAACCCACCCAGTTGGTTGCACTAGTACACGGCATGGGTGTTGTCCGTGAAACGCTGAACCAGCCTTCCCTTGATGTATGGAAAGAAAGCTTTCGTTGTCAAGAGGATGTCCCTCAGCTCCAAGAAATTGATGTGGAGTTGAGAATCTCAAGGCGACCAGAGTCCTTGGATTAACACCTCTCCGATATGGCCGCACCAATCCAGGAGTGACACATCTGTCACTACTGTAAGCTTTGGGGAGGGGGGGGGGGGGGAGACGGGACTGGGGCTCCCATTGACCTAATCGCGGGAGGTCAACCCCCATTGCTAGTCTTGTGCAGTCTTCTACAAGATCTGGACAAGGTTGGAGAGATTTCCCTGATGATGTGCCAACAGGGACTTCAGATCCCACTACAAAGTCAGCCAGCATGTGCTATCTGGCATGATTCACCAGCAGAATGCAGAAGCCATGAGGTCCTGCAACTTTCAGAGTCAGTCTCACCCAAATTTCGGATAGAAGCAAAATGTCAGAATCAGCCTGAATATCCTGGACTCGCCGCCCTGGGGGATAGGCACGATATCGCACTGAGTCCAGAATTGCTCTGATGAAAGTAAGCATCTGAGTGGAGGTTCAAGTGTGGCTTCAGCACATTTATAGTGAACCTCAGGAAATGCAGAACATGCACTGTAGTGTGGTGGTGGGTGACAACTGATTGGGGCGAGCCAGTCTACAACAGCCACTAGAACCCCCGGCCTTTGCAAATAGGATGGAACAAACTCCATCACTTTCATGAATAAACTGGTAAGGCCGAAAGGGAGAACAGCAAATTGCAAATGCTCGTGGCCTTAAGACAACGCCTGTGGGCCACTAAGACGGAGGTACAGGCCCAGCTCTACCATGCAGTCTCCAGGGCAGACAGAACCCAAACCAACGTGAGCATTCCGAAGGACACAGGTCTAATATAGGGTGGAGAGCTTTTGGTGGGTACTAAAAAAATAGCGGGTTTAAGAACCATGCCCTTCATCTTGTGCGAACACTCTATCGATGGCTCCTTTGTCCTGAAGAGCCTGTACTTCCTGATGGAACATGAATACGTGGTCCTCCGTCATCCCTTCTGTGAAGAGTGGCAAGAATATAGTAAGTATAGCTTATACTCACTAATTAAATGCACGAAGTCCCGGTCGCGTGTCAAACACCGTTATGCCCGAGTGCAGGCAAACAACTGCGTCTTCCGGGTTCGCGGTAAAGAAGTAAGCCGCGACCGGGGGGGCGGCTAACTATATATGCAACAGGTGGCAGAGGCTATCAATTTATGTAGCGAAACTGACCTATACTCAGACTGCGGAGATTCTGGTCTGATATAGACGAATTGGGCACTGAGACAAGAGATTTATTTTGGGATTATTGACCACATTGTCTTTTCTGGAGACTGAACTCGTCATTTGGATTTACTGGACTCAATATTAATGCGGTCCGTGATAATTTATGACTAGAAACTGAATATTGAATTGCTCATTTTGAGGAACTCTGTGGACGTAGTGGACAACGCTTAATAAATCCAGCGAGGAATCAATACCTGAGAAAAACGTAAGCCCTGACGAAGTCGTAGGTAAACCCTACCACGGCGAAATGTGTTGGCACAAAGGGACTGGAGTGTGGTGAAAACAAAGAAAAGAACAAAAGCCCACTGATATTTTTTGCTGAATTCTTCCTATATTTACGAATTAAGACTGACTGTACATGTGTGCTCCAAGAGGCATTGTTTAACAGCATGGTTTCAGGGAGCCATCACTGTCATTTTTTCGAAGCTCTGTCAACCCTTTTTGAGCATTTGCTCCCAGAGTGCTTAGGGACATCACTCCTCAATACCTACAGGATATAAGCTTTTGGACAAATGTCGTGTCGGATCCTCACATGGTGCGTCTCCGGCGCTTGGGGTCGGGAAACGACCCAAAGGCCTGTGCTCAGGGCAAGTCCACGCACTCCAAAGTAATCCACAAGCTGGCGATGAAGCTCCTACCGGCGCTGCAGAAGTTGCCCTGGCCCCATTCCTGAGGGAGATCTCGGATCTGTTTCTGGAACCGTTCCCGTGGAAGATAGTCTTCCCACTTCAAGATCCTCTTCGAAGCCTGGTAACTAAGGAAGCACAAAAAGAAGGCGAAGTGTACTTGGGCTTTCCCCTCATGACATTGTGCTTCAAGGCCCCGTTCTGACACTCCACAGGCATAGCCAGCATTGGTTCCCACTCCACAGTATCCAGAGTTTCCTAGATCCGCAGCAATTCCTGTTCAGTTGAAGTTTTACGATGTAATGCAGGCCATCTTTGGGCAACCAACTCCCACTCAGCATGGAACCGTGAGGTGCCCCGACTGGGTTAGGGCTGACAGGCCCCCCCCTCCCCCATGCCAGCTAGGTCCTCTATATCAGCCCCCAGATCAAGACTGTTGCTGCCATGGGTGCCTTCTTAAACCCAGGCTCCATTTCATCTGGTGCGGACGCTCACACCACCAGCAGTGATAGAAGGGTCAATTATCCATACCTCCGAGCTGTTGCCACCCCAACAACCTTTGATGCAGTCACCATGCAGGCCCTACCAACCCCTGAGCTTACCACCTCTAGATAGACCATTCCTTCGTGGAGCAGGAGATAAGGAACAAGAGTAGGATCACGAGCCAGAAAAAAACTGGCACGAGTGGTTGGTGATGCCAGAGGCTTGTGCACTGCTCCAGACTATGGCATGCTTTCCCCTCTGGGAAACAATAGTTGCATAGCTCCAGCAGGTTAATGTGGAGCTGGCTCTCTGTGGAGACTAGAGGCATATAATCTACCCTAGATGACCGGCCCCATCCCAGAACCGATGCATCCATCACCACAGTGAGCCCGAGGTGGGGAAGAGAGAACTGGCACCAATGAATGGAAGTCTGCGTGGGAGTCAAGTGGTATTTGGCTTATTTATACTGAAACCCAATGTTAAAAGTTCTGCAGTTGTCCAGAGGTGGTCTATAGGGGACTGCGACGAGTCCGCCTTCAGCAGCCAGTCGTTGATATACAGAAATACATGTACACCCAACCTTAAAAAATGGCCAGCGACCACAGCTATCACTTTTGTGAATAACGGAGGGAAAGCGGATGGGGGGGGGGGGGGGGGGGGCACAGCAAATTGAAGGTTCTGCTGGTCTACCATGAACTGCTAGTACTGGCAGGACTAGTACATGCCAATGTGTGCTGCAAGTCCAAGGACACCATCCAGTCTCTTGGGTCCTGGGAAGAGAGAATGTGAGCCAATGTTAGCTTTTTACATTTGTCCTTCCGCAGGTTGAGAAGCCAGAATAGGCCGAAGGCCTCCATCCTTTTCCAGTGCAAGGAAGAAATGTGAATAAAAGGCCTTGCCTCAGAGTATGGTACCCATTCAGTGGCACCCTTAGAGAGTAATAGATGCACCTCCTGCAGCAGGATAGACGGATGCTCGCATGAAATTCATTCCAGAGCAGGAGGCCGGCAAGGAGGATGGGGGGTCCTAAAAGGCCCAGTGTATCCACTTTTAACAATCTGTAAGACCCATCTGTCGGACATGAGGTATTGTCAACCTGGGAGGAAATAATGAATCCTGCCTCACAAAAGCAGTGGGGTTAAGTTGGAAAACTGGAGTCCCTGCTGTCCAGCCTGAGAGCACTGAATGGTCTGCTGCATCACTGGTGGTGAAGGCAGTTGTCTATTGGACAGCCTCTTAGAAAAGCCCCTCCATTGATAGGGCTGACTGGCAAATTGTTTTGCACAAGTCAACAGTCCCAAGGAATGTGCCGTGGTCTTCTGTTCTTTGGCCCTCTGTCCTTCAGCGCAGAGTCTGCCTTCTTACCAAAGAGTACAGACCTTTCAAAGGGTATGTCCAACAGCAAAGCTTCCACATTGTCAGAAAATCCAGTCGATCTCATCCTGATGAGCCTTTGAAGCATGTCATTGGTGCCAACAGCTCTGCCAGTGCAGTTTGTGGTGTCCAGGACTGCACCATAAATGTATTTCACTGCATCCTGCTCATCATGAATGGCTCGAGTCAGGGAGGCCGCAATGTCTTCTGGGGCCACCATCAGGGTATCGCTGGCCATGTCCCATAAGGCGTATGTGTAGCAGCATAAAAGGCAGACTGCGTTTATGCGCCTCATGGTCACGCTAGCTGAAGGGAGTATTTGTTTGCCAAAAGTATCAATCTGTTTGGTTTTTGACCAGTCCCCTGGATGGAAAATCCAATCAGGATTAACCTTCGTGGTCCATCCTACACAATGAGACTTTCAAGGTATGGTGCTTAATAAGGAAAGTGTGAATCACCGGACGGAAGCTTGTGGCATCTGGTTTCTTGCTTACAAACAGGCACTCATGGCTTCGGCCACGAGCCATCAAGGCATCCAGGAGAGTGTCACTGAATGGGAATAATGGCTCTGATGTTGCTGCCCAAACTGAAGAATCTCAGTTAGAACGTTTGTCTTAGTCTCAATGGAGGTAAACTGCAATTCTAGTACCTCAGCTGCCTTCAGACACTGCAAATGAGTACCTTTCATCCGTTGGTGGTCAATATGGAGAGTAAAGCTCTGTTTCAGGGGAGTTTTCAAGCCCACTGGCATGTTTTGAGGCAAGGTGTAAGGCATAATCAGTATAACGAGGGGGAAGCGAACTATGATGATCTCCATCATCAGCATGATGGTGGAGGGTGCTCCTTGGACTGGCACAGGACCAGTGTCAGAACCAAAAATAGACTGCATCCTCTGCTGATAGTTGTGTGTAGAGGAACAGGGGAAGATAAGAATCAGGGAACATGACAACTCATGGCACTTTATTTCATGGCAAGAAATCGGGCAAGCTTTGACTGACGTGTATGAGCACATCGATCACTCCAGCAGGCCAATATGCAAGCTTATACCAGTGTCGGTATGGGTCCAGTAATGAGTCTGAATGGGGCAGATGTCAGGGGAGGACCTGCCAGTGGTAACCTGACTGAAGGGGTCTGTGGCTTTAAGGGGATGAAGACGCACCAATGGGAGTCTGAAGCAAACTAAAGATTGGTAGCATGACCTCCTTAAATATCTTCGTTTGTTGCAAGGTAGATCATAGCATGGGAAACTTGGGGCGTGTCAGGACCAGCTGAGGTATCTGTTCCATTGCTGGTGATACTGATGCCCCAGACATTCTCTTTGGACCCAAAGTGGTGGAATGGTGTTGAGTCCCACATCTCTCTTGTGCTTGGGATTGGACTTACCTGAAGATTTTGAAAATGAAGTGGATCGGTCAGAGGAACATCCTTATGACAGGGCCGGCAACATTAACAGGGAGCAGGCAGGACCTGTGCGATGTCTGCTACTATTTCTTATACTCATCAATGTACAGCTTTACTTCGAGGTCAAAGATTCCCTTCAGGTGCATTAGAGGACATTGGCCAGACACCTTGGAGACATGACCAGAGACCAGTCACCAAAAACCTACATTTATTTGCAGCAGTCTTGGCATAGCAATTCATTTTCAAAGATTGAAGATGAGCTTTGTATCCTTGAAAGAAAGGATCCAGTTTCAGCTAGCAAGGGTGGTGACAGCAAGCAAGGTATATGAGGCTCTGCTCCATCATTTCTAGGGTTGTAGGGACCTAGCCAGGAGCCACAGAAATCCAACTTCCAGTGGGCACCAGCACTGCTGTTAAACACAAATCCACCATGGCACCTGGAGGATATTGTAAAGGTTAGGAATATACAGCTAGAAGTAAATATCAACATAATCTAATCAGTAGTGACCAAATGTGTTGAAAAAGGCCTGACTAGATGGTATGGGGATATTAATATATTCTAATATTTGTTTAATGGTAAAATGAATGATAGGGAAGATGGTAGCATTGCAATTGTCAACAGCGTAAGAGATGCTGTTGTCAAAGAAGAGGAAGTAGTTGTCTGTAACCACTGACACTACAACTGTAAATTCTCAGTTTCCTCATAAACGATGATTACTGTTGATGGTGCTTTTGCCAAAGTTATCATATTTGATAAGCCTGACGATGATGGTGTCATCATAGGCAAGCCTTTGGTGAGACACTAGTCAGTTTTTTTTGCTTCAGCATTAGTGGTTCAGAAACTGGTTTTAGTCTACATTTGCCAATGAGAATCCAAAAAGAGGAACTGAGCTCCTGGCTTCCTCTGAACCGAATTTGGAAATTCTTTTGAGGTAGATGGGTCATGCTTTTAAGGTTCATGGGGTCTCTCTGAATGAACCCGGTTTAGATTTTATTGTAGGCTTTTTTTGAAGATCCATCTGAAACTTCTTCGCAAGATAGATTTTTTTTAGATGGGACCTTTTGTAGCCAAATAGAGTCTTTCTTCTTTATCTTTTAAGGTCTTAGTTAAGAAGGTGCAGCATATTTTGCATTCCTTATCTTTATGGTTAGGGTACAGACAAATACTTTCCTAATGAGATGAAAATCTTAAAAGTGTAAACCTTTCTTGCCTCTAGTCCCACAAAGTCTGAAAAGGAGATGCCTGACATTTTCTGTTTTTAGATGGTAGTCAAAGAAATATGAAGCCATCTTCACTGATTATCAAAGATTTACATTGAAATAAAAAGTCACTGATCTGTGAGGAAAAGAGCAGAGCTTAGGACTCCCTTCACACATGAAGTGCAGTAGAAAGCTGAAGGATGATGGTTTTTTAGGGTGTTTCCATATGACTGATTATTTCAAACTGGTTAAAGTTTATTTCTTTTGGAATGATGAAGTTAGGCTACTAAACAGTCTGTATTAGACATGGGGTTAAATTAACAGAGAATGCAACTAAGAGGTTACAGTGGGACTCAGCTCAATAACAGATGATTCAAGCATGCAAATCTATGAAAGATCCATTTCTGGAGAAATCTATCAGTTTTGGTAAAATGATTATTTTAGTATGGGCCACATGTCCTGCAATAGACAGAGGCAGTAAAATGCAATAGTCCACAACATTTTAAATCCTATTCTGCACAGGACAATAAGATAACATATTTGTAAAGCATCTATTCACCCAAGTCTCCGGTTTCTTGGCGCTCAAATAACAATATTTATTGCAACCCAACTCAATGATTCAGAGAAATGTCTGGGGCATGACGTAGAATAGCACTATCCGTCCTATAATTCCTACATGCAAGACTAGACTAGCAGTCTTAAACAGTCGCAGATTTCGGTTCAGAGCACAGATATTACTTTAGAGTAAGTATGGTGCAGAGATTGTGTGGGCTGCAGCCGAGAATGAATCCTGCCTGTTCGGGCAGGATTAGGTTAGACACAAAAACACAACCTTCTTGTAATATTTTAATGAGTATTTTAGTGTCCAGGTTTATCAGAGTAAGATGCCATCATTTCAACTTTCTTATTGCTATAGTATAATGCATAACAATGTTCTGAGCAATTAAATCACTTTAAGTGAACAGCCAGAAAATCAAAATATTACACACATTCGTCTGTGCAACTACTTTTCTGAGAGAGAGAGATTCAGATGATCAAAGAAAACTAAATAAGGACTAAGTTATGAACCAAGACAAATCTGCAAAAATATTTTTAGAAACGATATATGGAAGACAAAAAGATTAGTTCAATTAAAACAGATAAATGCTTCCAACATACAGGGATGAATTCAAATTCACCCTTAATTGGCTTCTACTACTCTTAACAGTCTACTTTCAAACATACAATTTTTAAGCATTACTAGCTTAAAAGGGTAGTGAAAACTATTGACCAAGCAAAATCGTGCAGATATCCATAGTGTCAAGATTGCTTTCCCTCTTTTAACCAGTTCTGCTTTAAGAATAAATTCCATGTGATTCCATTCCCAATGGAGGAAAATAAATCACATCATAACACTATTCAATCTGTTGATCTTATTAGACTAAACGAGCTACCCATAAACCCAAGAGGCCAAGGTATAAATAGTTAAACCAAACAATGGCACTCGTAGGTATCACTTAGAAAAATCAATAAACTGTTTAAATGGCTAGATAGCCATCTGCAGTTAATGCGGTCACCATTCATACCAGCATAAAGATTTCTGAAAACATTTGTCGTATTCATTAATATCCAAAACAGAAAATCATTAAAAAGTTACATTCACTGATCTTAATGAAATCATGTGCAATATACCTCCAGTGAAAAAGTACTGCAGAAAATAGAAATTTAACAAGTTCCGTTACAAAAGTGCATGTGTGTTTCTAATAACAAACCAAATTAAATTGTCAATAGTAGTCCATTTGCCTTTGTTGTTTAAAATGAACATCTTATCAGGACATAAATGATATGAGGAACATCTGAAACAACGAATGAATATGAATCAGCAAAATAAGAAATCAGGTGGTCTGGTGTAAAGCGAATTAGAGAAGCATAGTGAATATTACTGGACAACAAATTGGTGAAGGCTGCAACAAACTGCCAAATGTTATATGATCACCCTTGTGAAATGCCCAAACAATTGGTACTTACCTAGGGGCAAAAGATTTAACATGCAAAAATCTATACCAGCATTAAGCATCATTTACATAACTAAGCTGTTTATAAACAGCGGATGTGCAAGAAGGCACTTAATGCTTTTATATGCCAGTCTAAATACGGATAGACAGATTCCCATTCTTCAGAGGTGTGCAGGGTCACAACGGATTTGCATATGGCTGGGTCCAAACAGGGCTGGCATAGTGAGGAAAAGAAGGATGGATTAAACCCAGATCTTCTGACTGGGGGTGAGTGGTTGAAAAGTGTCAGCACACTGTTCATCATCTTTTTGTGTTTGCTATGTTCGCCCTAAGTGGCCATGGGTATGCCCAGACGTGGGTCCCTTGCTCACTGTGCCACTGGATTCAAGCTAACCTGCCTTATTTATTGGGGAGACGGGGGAGGGGTTCAGGGGGGTGAAACTCTGAAACCGGTCCCAGGATGCATGTTTCTGGTCCAGGGAGAACCTGACCTGGCAGTTCGGGTTGGACTGTTCACATGAGGAGCAGGGTCAAGTCTGATTTGCATATGGCTAGGTCCAAACTTGGGAGGCATAGTGAGCAAAAAACACATTAAAACCAGATCTCTTGCCTGGGGGTGAGTGTTTGAAATGTGTCTGCACTCTGTCCATCATCTTGTGGTGTTTGCCACAACCACTGCCATGCTCTTGAAAATCAATTTTGGGGCATACTTCTCAAGACAAAAAAGGTATTACTTTGTATTGGTAATGGTAATGGGAATGCCCACCAAAAATCAAGAATTCCCAGTGTTTCCGAATGATGTAGCTATGAATGTAAGGCTGTTGGGTATTAAGTGCACATACCCACTCCACCTGATGGGAGTTGGGGAATATACCTGGTGAAGCACCACCATCTGAAACTTATTTCTCAATATATCTGTTGTCCTGAGGTATAGGATTGGACAGTATTACCATGTTGGCCCTTTCTTTACACCGCAAAGGAAAGAAGAAATGTGTTACTTACCTGTAACTGCAGTTATCCATTATTGGTGCCTTTTATAGATTCACATGCCTGAATCATTCCCAGTCGTCGAGATGGGAGTCCCCGGTACATAAATTAGTAATGTCCCATAGACATATGGAGAACAGTAGGACATAGGGCCTCACTTTTGTAAGATATCTAGGTCCTTTTGTAAAAAGGACCAAACTCTAGAAAAGAGCCAATCAGCTGTCACCTCCCTCTAGAACCTTCCTGGCAGGAGCCTCAGTCCCTCAGATTTTCGTACGCACTAAGCTAAGTAGGTGTGTTACTGAGAGAATTAGGTGAGTCCTTCCAGGGGAGGCGGGAGGGTTGCATGTGAATCTATGAAAGACACAAATACTGGATAACTGCAGTTACAGGTAAGTAACCCATTTCATATCCAGTATTATAGGTGTCTTTCATAGATTCACATGCCTGAATCAGAGTAGCAAGCAATGCAGAAAGCACATTTCGCATAGCACAGTATATGCAAGTTATTAGACAATAACATATCCTGCAACTAGTAACAGCCTATAGATTCAATCAATACCATCAGCAAAGAACTGTGCGTATAACAGAAGGATGGAGGGATGAAAGAAGGCTCACCTCAATGAAATAGATGGCGAAGCACTGCTTGTCCCACTGCTGCATCCTTCATCAGCTCTGTGTCCAGGCAATAATGCCTAGTGAAGGTATGAGGCGACTTCTATGTTGCCGCCCTGCAGATGTCAATCACTGGCACCCCCGCAAAGAGTGCCATAGAAGTGGATATAGCCCTTGTGGAGTGGGCTCGCACCTTAGAGCGCAGAGGCAGTCCTGCTTTTTCATAACAGAAGGAGATGGCTGCCGAAATCCAGCGTGAGATGCTTTGTTTTGTAAGTGGGAGACCCTTTCTAGGTCTGCTGTAGGCCACAAAAAAGCTGATTCGATTTCCTAAACTCCCTTGTCTTGTCGATGTAAAATTTCAAGCATCGCTTGAGATCCAGAGAATGTAATGCCCTCTCCACTGCTGTACTGGGATTTGGGAAGAAGGAACGCAAAATCACAGGTTCATTCAGGCGGAAATCCGACAGAACCTTTGGGATGAACTTCGGATTGGTTCGAAGGATCACCCTGTCATTTTTAAATTGCATAAAGGGATCCTGAATTGAAAGTGCCTGCAACTTACTCACCCTCCTTCCGGAAGTGAGCGCAAGAAGTAGCGCTGTTTTCCAAGAGATGTATTTCAAGTCAGCTCTGTGCACCGGCTAGAATGGATGCTTCATAAGTTGATTAAGGGCTACATTCAGATGCCATGTAGGTGGCAACATCCTCACTGGAGGGAAAGATCTGTATAGTCCCTTCAAGAATTGTTTGATTAATCTGCTTGACCAAAGGGAAGGCCCCGCTGCAGTCCTTTTATAACAGGATATCGCAGCCAAGTGTACTTTAATTGAAGAGTGGGCTAGGCCTGCCTTCGCCAGATGTAACAGGTAAGGCAGGATTTGTTCCGGCGAAGAAGAGAAGGGATGTATCCCTTGATCTGCACACCAAACACGAAACCTCTTCCACTTCAGAGAGTACGTTTTGGTGGTGCTATCTGCTCGTGCTTTGGCTAGGATGTCTCTACAATCCTGCGGAATGTTTAAATCCCGAAACTCTCGGAACTCAGGAGCCAGGCGGCTAACTTGAGAGACTTCAGATCCGGGTGTTGAATTGGCAGGCTGTGCATAGTGAGTAGAGATGGACTCTGCCTCAGACGGACGGGCGGTTCCAGGGATAGACGGTGTAGCTCTGTGAACCAATGCTCTCTTGGCCAAGTTGGGGCTATTAAAATGAGAGTACACGGCTCCACCTTCATCTTCCTGAGGACTCTGGGAAGCATCGGAAATGGCGGAAAGGCGTACGCAAAGACGTTGCGCCATGCGATGGAAAATGCATTCCCTAGAGACCCTGATTGGGGATGCCAACTTGCGAAGTGTGGGCATTTGGCGTTGATCCTCGTAGCGAAGAGATCTATCTGTGGTGTGCCCCATCTCGAGAAGATTTGGTTGAGAATCTTCTGGTTTAACTCCCACTGGTGAGACGATGATTTTTGCCTGCTCAACGAGTCTGCGAGCACATTGTCCATACCTGGGACGTATTCCGCCTTTAGGGCTACATTGTTAATTTTCAACCAGTTCGAGATTTTGTTTTAAAAAAAATTTTTTGCGACTCGCGCGAGAGTGTCAGCGAGCGCGTCCCCTCCCTGCTTGTTGAGATAGTGCATTGTCGTGGTGTTGTCCGTCCTGACAAGCGCTAGGGAGTTTTTGATTCTTGGTAGGAACGACTGTAGAGCCAAGAATATCGCTCTCAACTCAAGCAGATTGATGTGGAGCGCTCTCTCTCTGTGGTTGACCACTTTCCGCTTATTTGCAGTTCTTGCAGGAAAGCTCCCCAACCGTCTTTGGAAGCGTCCGTCGTTATTACATGAGGAGCCGCTGGAAGTAGGAATGTCAAACCTCGGGACAGGTTCCGTGAAGACATCCACCATCTTAGGGCCTTGACCATCTGAGAAGTCACTCTTACGTGGTCGTCGAACGACCCCGTGCACTGGACCCACTGTCTCGTGCCTCCTGCAGAGGACGCATCCGTAGGAGACAGTGAGGGATCAACAGGATGCACAATGACATCATCCCTAAAAGGGACTTGAAGAGTCGGACCTTCAACACTCTTTTTGAGGCTACTGTAGACGCTAGCCCGAGAAGCTTGTTTTGCCTCTCCTGAGACGGGAACGCTCTTGCGGAGGTCGTGTTTAAGGTTGCTCCCAAAAAGTTGATCGTTTGAGATGGTCGCAGGATTGATTTTTCCTGATTGATCGTGAGACCCAGGCAATTGAAGAGATTCAGACAGGTGTTGGAAGACCTGGACGCGTCTTCGAAGGATGGTGCCTTGATTAGCCAGTCGCCCAGATAGGAAAAGACTTGATGACCGCATTGCCCGAGATATGCCGCCACTGGGGAGAGACATGACCGCATTGCCTGAGATATGCCGCCACTGGGGAGAGACATTTGGTGAAGATGCGGGGCGCAGACTTCAGTCCAAAGGGCAGGACACAGAATTGGAAATGCCTGCCCGCTACTGCAAATCTCAAGTAATTTTTGTGAACTGGTATATGGAAGTAAGCGTCTTGTAAGTCCAATGACGCCATAAAATCCCCCTCCTCCAGAAGATGCAAAACTTCCTGAATCGTTACCATGCGAAACGACTGTTTCTTCAGAAACTTGGTGAGAGCCCTGAGATCTAGGATTGGTCTCCATTTATTTTCCTTCTTTTGGATTAAAAAGAAACGGGAATAAAATCCTTTCCCTCTTGGGGATGGTGGAACTCTATCCCTCCTTTCTGCAACATACCAGAGATTTCTTGCAGAAGCAGTCGTAGGTTTTTGTGATGCATTGGGCGAGGCGGGGTTCGTGGAGGGATGCTCATGAATTCCATGGAGTGGCCGAATTGTATTAATTGAAGGACCCGCCGGTACGTAGTAATCTTTTTCCAATTCTGTAGGAAATAGGTAATTTTTCCTCCAATTTTTAATAAGGGATATGAAGTGTGGACTGGCCGAAGTGAGAGGTCATTGTCTTCGGCCGTTGTTTCTTCTCTGTCCTCTGCCTCGAAAGGACGACTTTCCGTATGAGGACTGTTGGCCTTGTTGTTGCTGGCGCTGCTGGTATTGCGGCCTATTCTGGTTGGACGAATACGAGGATCTGTACTGGAAACCTCCTTTGTAGGAAGATAGTCCTCTTCCTCTATTTCCTCGAAAGGACTGTTTTTATACTGAAGTGTGCCTAAGGCCCTTGCAGTGTCCGTATCCTTTTTAATGCTTTGTAACGCCTCATCAAGTTTGGGGCCAAATAGTACCTGGCCATCAGATGGCATGTCCAAGATCTTGGACTGCACTTCTGGACAGAATGAGGCCGCTTTTAACCATCCTTGACGTCTTAAAACTGCTGCACCAGCCAGCTGTCGAAATCCTGTCATTGCAACATCCATAGCACAGTCTATAATCGCTGATGTTTCCCCTTCTATGAGTATTTTCTTCACCTCTTCTTTGGATGTGTCAGTTAACTCAGACAGGTATGGAGCTATGTCTGCTAACAGCTGTCTATTATAGCGCCCGAGAAGCGCTAAGGCATTTGCAGCCTTGACAGTCATTGCCGACATTGTTGACAAACGCTTTCCTATGTTGTCCAGCTTTCTTCCGTCCTTATCCGGAGGAGCCGATACAGGAGAAGAAGGATTTCTAGAATTTTTCTGGGCTGCCTGCGTCACCACAGAATCCGGTTTAGGATGACCTGTCAGACAGGCCGGTGCCGAATTTGGAGCCTTGTATTTTTTGTCCAATCTAGGGATTACAGGTGAAACTGAGGCGGGATTCTGCATGATCTGCTCCCCCTGTTTCCAGAGATAATCATAGGAATTGTTCTCGTTGACTTCTTTAATGGCTCCTTAAAATCATACAGGAACCATTCCTGTTCCTGAGACTCCATTGTAATCTGGAACCGCTTAGCGGCCCCCTCCACCACATTCTGGAAACCACCTATAACAAATGGTGGTGAATTTGATGAAGCAGGTTCCGGAGATGCTGGTGAGTCTGCGACATAATCCTCCCAGTCATTATTGATGGATTGATCATCCTGCAGCTCCCCTTCTTGCTGTTCGTCCTGCTCTTCTTCCTCTTCTTTGCCCTCCGAAGATTGAGGACCAGGTATATCCACCCGTTCCTTCTGAATGATTAGGGGCGGGGGTCTTGGTCTCGGCGATGGAGCCGTTGCGGGAGCCTGAGGTGCCGGAGATTCTGGGAACCTCTGCTTGTAGTCTTCTATAAGGTATCTTAGATCTGTAACCAGGGAAGCTGGCAGGCAGACCATAGGTGTAGGTGGCGGACAGATCATCTGCTCCACAACTTCCTCCTCATCCGAGCTTTGGCATTTGACATTTAGCTCTGATGGGCTAGTCGCCAATTGGAACATATCACCATCGTCAGAATCTTCATCCTGAAGTAGACGTGCTGGTGGTAATAGCTGCACACGGCTAGGGGAAGTTAGCTCTGGCGTCAGCGTCTTTCTGGTAATCTTCAGACACACCGATGCCGACAAAGCCAGAATCAATCACCTTCGACGGTGAGATCGTCGACGGAGTAGCAACGACAGCCATCGTCATCTATGATGTTGCCGTCGACGGTATAGACGTTTCCGACGTCGACGAAATCAACTGAGATGGTCTCGTCGTCGACGAGGCTATTGACGGAATCTTGGTCGTCGACGACGATCTTTCAATTACAATCGTAGACGATACAGCCTTACCCGCCGTCGACGATGGAGTTGTCGATGATAATGACGATGACATCGTCGAGACTGTCGTCGTCGACGTAGATACATAAACAGGAGATACTGCTTTCTTTATCCCTGATGATGTCGTCGTCGACGGTGCCGGCTTCTTAAAGGTGTGAAGTTCCTTTTTTGAAGCTGTTTTTGCCTTGACCTCTGAAGACTTTTTAGCTGCCTTCTTTTGAGGAGTATCCAAGGGGTCAGGGGAAGCAACCCTAGGTCTTTTGAGAGACAATTTTGAGGAGATTGAAGAACCCTCACTTCCCTCAGAGGAATCCAGATTGTCTCTATCCTTAAGCCTTTGGAGCCAGATCAAAAGGCGTCCCTCTCTGTCTTTTATAATCTTAGTAGAAAAGGTTCGACATACCTTGCAGTCCTTAGTCACGTGATCTGGGTATAGACAGTACAGGCAGTCCTTATGTTAGTCATCAATGTGTAACCTCTTTTATCCACAAGAGCTACAAGCTCTGAAGAGACCCTTCTTTGGAGCATCAGCCATATTCATTTTCTTTGAAGAGAAAAACAGGAAACAATATCCTAAACTGCTGAAAATGCTGTAAAGCAACAAACCTGAGCAGAGCTCAGGGGAGACTCCCTTAGCACAACGTGCGGTCGAAAATCTGAGGGACTGAGGCTCCTGCCAGGAAGGTTCTAGAGGGAGATGACAGCTGATTGGCTCTTTTCTAGAGTTTGGTCCTTTTTACAAAAGGACCTAGATATCTTACAAAAGTGAGGCCCTATGGCCTACTGTTCTCTATATGTCTATGGGACATTACTTATTTATGTACCAGGGACTCCCATCTCGACGACGGGGAATGATTCAGGCATGTGAATCTATGAAAGACACCTATAATACTGGATAATATACTTATGTAACTTTCTGGTTCCAGAGGGACCAGTTCCACTGCTTCTTTGATCAGGAGGGTGCGGACTTCCAAACAAAGCAACTTTAGATGGTACAAAGTTGTTAACACCCATTTGCCATGTTGTCCCCCTCCACTCACAGATGACTGCTGATATTTTTCTTCCTCCCTGCCCCATTGAGAAGGCAAATGGAAGAGGGGGGCAGTTGGGGAAGAGGAGTCACTATATGAATGGTTTTCCAGCAGGAGCTGATGTTGGTTAGCTGCCTTTGCTATTCTCGGTATTCCAAGACTCAAAGGGCTTCTGATGCTCTTTTTGCTGGTGGCACTGTTGCGAAGCCTGAGATAATTGAGCTCTCTGATGGTAACCCCACGTGTACGTTTTTTTTTCTGTGCTCCTTAAGCTTCTCTAGGACAACTGCTTAAGTGTCTTCAATTCAGATTTTATGTGCTACATTTCGTGGTCAAGTTGAACCTAAAACAGTGTTACCTGAAAATGGTAGGTTTAAAAATTCTTTGTTGAGCCTCTTGTTTTAATCCTCTCAGGCAAAGCCATTCAGATCCACACAGGGCTAATCTATGACAGTAGCAAACGCAGCAAAATCAATAGAATCAAAAAGCAGTACTAATCACTTAATTGGAGACCATCATATCCTGCTGAAGAACCATTCAGAAGTCTGGTCTTACTTGTTGAGGCAGCTTTTCTTGAAAATGCTGAGGAGCCTCCCAGAGATAAATACCTCTTACAAGCAGAGTAAGGCAGTTGCACAAAACATTCTTCTGCCAGAGTCCGTTTTCTCACATTCCTTCAAAGAAGGCACAATAGAGGGTGGTGCAGTGGGAATGGTGTTTTCTTGGCATTGCCTGACAGAATCAGGCAGACTGGTTGCATGCAAGAAGAGGGTCCTGCTTGGAGCCTTGTTAATTTGTAAGCGTGCTGGAGCAGATTTAATTGAATCTGGAACCAGAAACAAGTGCACCTCTAAATCAAGATGACTTTGAACCAAAGGCAGTAAGGGCCGAGCTGAGGAATGATGGTTAAAAAAAAGACTGAAGTCTTTGGTTCTACCATTGGTATGCTGAGATTATCTCCATCTCTCACCTAGACCTCAGTAAAGGTGGTAATTTCATCCATGGGAGAGCCCCTCGTCGGAGGGGAATTCAAAATGGTTGGGGAGTACTGGCGAAGAATGAAGAACAAGTAGGTGAATGAGAAGATCTGGTGTGTCTTATTTCCCCTTTAACAAGTTAATCTAGAACACACTGGTCAAGAGTAATATTGTGAAGCAGACTATACATTTGTATGGCACGCCTAATCAGGCTTCTAGAGCGCCTTCTTCGTCTCAGAATCATAACTGGTGTCACCGAGTATCCATAGGAAGCTGAGGCACAGACAGTGGAAGTATAGTCAGTGGAGTAAACACCAGAAGAGTAACTTACAGCACTGTTAGAGTAGTAGATTAAGGAGACATCTAATGCACACAAGACACCAGTGTGACAGAATGCAAAACTAGAGAGCCACATGCTCCGATGTTTGCCCGGAGATTGAGAAAAGGGTTACTGCTGGTGAATTTTCCCTGGATGGTGAATAAGCCCGAGAGAAATCATAATCGGACATACCTTCTCTTCTTTAACCTATGGATGAACTTAAAAGGAAGATGGAAAAATTAACTTTGTGAGGAATCCAAACATTGGGCCGATTCACAGAACTAACTTAAGACAAAATCCTAAACTTACTACCATTTTGATACTCACAGAAGACACTTACTCATTTCGGTATTCACAGAAATTAGGAGTCCTAACTTTAGGACTCCTAAATGCTTACTGTGAATACCGAAAGTCTTAAAGTTAGGATTTTTCTCAGTTTAGGAGTAGTAAAGTTAGGATTCCTAACTTTAGGACTCCTAAACTGAGAAAAATCCTAACTTTAAGACTTTCGGTATTCACAGTAAGCATTTAGGAGTCCTAAAGTTAGGACTCCTAACTTCTGTGAGTACCGAAATGAGTAAGTGCCTTCTGTGAATACCAAAATGGGTAAGTGCCTTCTGTGAATACCAAAATGGTATTAAGTTAAGGATTTTGTCTTGTTAGTTCTGTGAATCTGGCCCATTGAATGTCTTTTCTTTCGATGTCAAGACAGCCTTCGACATAGACAGTCTTGTTCTCAACATCGACCTACCCCTCCATGATATCAAGCTAGCCTTCTACAGCAAGCAAGCTGTGACTGACATCAAGTGGTCCAAGTTAGCTGCGTCTTGCAGGATATCTCCCTGGACCTACCCCGCATGTGGTCCAAGGGACGGTTAAAAGTATGGAGGTAGAGAAGTTGCCTATACACATCCCTCCGCTCTTCCAGACTCCTCTCAACATCTGCACAGTTCCCTCCTGAAGATCATGTTTCCAAGTTCTTCTTGACAACTTTTTAGAAAAGTCACAAGTCTAGATGATGATTGAAAAATAGGTAGGCAGAAAATACAGACAGGATGAGGGCGCGGTTTGCGCCTTTTTCTTCCCACATTTAGGACACTTCACAAAAGGATGGCTTTTTGTGAAGTATAAGATTTCTTTTTCAGAATTAGAAAAGTTGTAAAGACTTAACATGAAGTTGTGTTTATAAGTTTTGGAAAGGTTTTAATAAAGAAATCAGTACTCTGGGATCCCGACAGCAGTAACTGGATAAAAGAACGTGCTCATCAGCCTGCAGGGCATGATGAGATGGTGGATGTATGCCAGGCCATAAAGGAGAAGCAGGCCTCACAGGCTACATTAGTCACATTTTCTCAATTTCCTTAAAAAACAAATATATATATATATATATATAAAAGTTTGTGAACGTGTTTTCAAGTCACGATCAATCAATCAATCATAGCATTTGTATAGCGCACTACTCACCCGGAGGGGTCTCAAGGCGCTGGGGAGGGGGGGGGGGAATTCTGCTACTGCTCGAAGAGCCAGGTCTTGAGTTGCTTCCTGAAGGAAAGGTGGTCCCGGGTCAGCCGGAGGTGGATGGGGAGGGAGTTCCATGTCTTGGCTGCCAGGTAGGAGAAGGATCTTCCTCCGGTGGTGGCTCTGCGGATGCGTGGAACGGCGGCGAGGGCGAGGCTGGTGGAGCGTAGCTGGCGGGTGGGAGTGTAGAAGGTCAGGCGGTTTTTGAGGTACTTGGGTCCCAGGTCGTGGAGAGCCTTGTGTGCGTGGGTGAGGAGTCTGAACATGATCCTCTTGCTGACGGGGAGCCAGTGCAGGTCTCTCAGGTGTCCGGAGATGTGGCTGTGTCGGGGGATGTCCAGGATGAGTCGTGCGGAGGCGATATGAATGCGTTGGGAGTCTTTTCTGAAGTTTGGCTGTGGTTCCGGCGTAGAGGGTGTTTCCGTAGTCCAGTCGGCTGGTGACGAGTGCCTGGGTGACCGTCTTCCTAGTTTCGGTGGGGATCCATCGGAAGATCTTTCGGAGCATATGCAGGGTGTTGAAGCACGACGACGAGACGGCATTGACTTGTCTGGTCATCGTGAGGGAGGAGTCCAGGATGAAGCCCAGGTTACGTGCGTGGTCCGTTGGCTTGGGAGCGGTGCCCAGGGCAGGGGGCCACCAGGAGTCGTCCCAGGCGGAGGGCGATGATCCCAGGATGAGGACTTACGTCTTGTCAGAGTTCAGTAACAGGCGGCTGTTCTTCATCCACTCAGCGACGTCTTTCATCCCTTCGTGTAGGCTGGTTCTGGGGGTGGCGGGGTCGTTTGTGAGGGAGAGGATCAGCTGGGTGTCGTCGGCGTAGGAGATGATGTTGAGGTTGTGTTGGTGTGCGATGGCTGCGAGGGGGCTCATGTAGACGTTGAGTCTAGGGTGGGGCTGAGTTATGATCCCTGTGGTATGCCGCAGATGACTTCGGAAGCCTTGGATCTGAACGGGGGAGGGACACTCTGCGTTCTTCCGGAGAGGTACGAGACGATCCATTCCAGTACCTACTCTTGGATTCCGATGTTGCTGAGGCGATGTACTAGGGTGCGGTGGCAGACAGTGTCGAACGCTGCGGAGAGGTCCAGGAGGATGAGGGCCGCAGTTTCCCCGTTGTCGAGCAGGGATCTGATGTCGTCTGTGGCTGCGATGAGGGCGGTCTCGGTGCTGTGGTTGGCTCGGAAGCCGGACTGAGAGTGGTCAAGGGATCCGTTCGTCTCGAGGAAGGCGGCAAGCTGTCTGTTGACGGTCTTCTCGATAACCTTGGCCGGAAAAGGGAGGAGCGAGATGGGACTGTAGTTCTTGAGGTCGGTGGGGTCCGCCGTTGGTTTCTTCAGGAGGGCGCTGAGTTCGGCGTGCTTCCAGCTCTATGGGAAGGTGGCGGTGTTGAAGGAGGTCTTGATGATGTCCTGGAGTTGGGGTGCGATGATGGAGTCGGCTTTGTTGAAGACGTGGTGGGGGCAGGGCTCGGTTGGTGATCCGGAGTGGAGGGTATTCATCACGCGGGTGGTGTCTTCGGTGCTGACCGGTGTCCAGGCGCGGAGGGTGGTGGTGGTGGGGAGCGTTGGTTCAGCAGTTGGGTGCGTGGTCTGTGCGCCGAAGCTGTTGTGTATGTCGGTGATCTTGCTGTGAAAGAACGAGGCGAGGAAGTCGCAGAGGTCCTGCGAGGGGGTGATGTCGTTGTTTCCGGTGCTGGGGTTGGAGAGCTCTTTGACGATGCTGAAGAGTTCCTTGCTGTTGTGGGCATTGTTGTCCAGTCATTCCTTGAATGCTGTCTTCTTGGTGGTGCGGATCAGCTGGTGGTGTTTGCGGGTGGCGTGCTTGAGGGCAGTCATGTTGTCTGTGGTCTGGTTGTTGCTCCAGGCTCTCTCGAGGGTACGGCAGTTCTTCTTGGAGTTCTTGAGTTAGTCGGTGAACCAGGAGGCTTTCTTGCTGCCGGGTCTGCTGGGAGAGGTCTTCAGTGGTGCGAGGTTGTCTGCGCAGATGGCGATCCACTGTGTGAGGTTGCTGGCTGCTTCGTTGGGGTCTGTTGTGCTGGCGGGAGGGTTCTGGCTGAGGGAGGTGGTGAGCTGGTTGGCGGTGATCTTGCTCCAGTTCCTGCGGGGCACCTGTTGCGGGTGGTGGTGGGTCGTGGTTCTTCTGAAGCTGAAGTGGACGCAGCTGTGGTCCGTCCAATGAAGTCCGGTAGAGTGACTGAAGGAGATGTGCTTGCTGGAGGAGAAGACTGGGTCAAGCGTGTGGCCGGCGTAATGGGTGGGTGTGTTCACCAGTTGCTTGAGTCCGAGGTTGTCCAGCAGGGTGGTGGTGTTGGGTGTCGTCGTTGTTCTCCAGGTGGAAGTCGAAGTCCCCTAGGAGGATGTAGTCAGCGGAGGGGAGGGCGTGCGGGCTGATGAAGTCTGCGATGTCTTCACTGAATCGTGTGCGTGGTCCCGGGGGTCTGTAGATGAGGGTGCCTCCGAGGGTCGTCTTGGGGTCGGTGTGTATCTGGAAGTGGAGGTGTTCGGCGGCGGAGAGGGTGTCGTCGGAGTTGGTCGTGATGCGGATGGTGGTCTTGTGTACGATGGCGACGCCTCCTCCGGTCTGGTTGACGCGGTCCCTCCTGGTGATCTTGTACCCGTCCGGGATGGCGATGTCGGGGGCCGAGGAGGCGTTCATCCAGGTTTCCGTGAGGAAGGCGACGTCTGGTGAAGTAGTGTCGAGGAGGTTCCAGAGTTCCACGGCGTGTCTGGACGGAGTGGGTGTTGAGCAGGATGCACTTGAGGTGGTTGTGGTCGGTGCTCGGCTTGGTAGGTGTGGTGCAGGTTCGGAGGCAGGTGGACTTGCAGGTTTTGCAGGTGAAGGGTCCGTGGGTGCGTTTCGGGGTGGCTCGGTAGCAGGCAGGGTTCCTGCTGGCGTGGAGGGCGTGGAGGCTGGCGGCATCGTAGGTCCGGCGGGCGGTCTTACATCGGCGGGGGCACGGACGGGCTTGCCTTTGGCGCACAATCGGGGCGCCCGCTGCGCGTACGTGAGGACTCCGCCATAAGTGGTGCGGTGGGAGGGAGGAGCAGCTGGGAGGCGGGGCGGCGCGGGGATCGGGGTACAGAGGAAGAAGGGGGCGGCCCGCAGGGGAGCAGCGGCAGGGAGCGGGTACTGGCGGGAAGCGGTCAAGGCAAGGAGCGAGGAGCACAGAACAGGGGCACAGGAAGCGAAAACGGCACAACAATCACAGGAAACAACAGATTAATCAAGAACACAGATCAGGGCACATGGCAGAGAAGGCAGGGGCGATCGAGCGGGGCTGGCAGGGAGACCGGGCGCACTTAGGGGGAGCCGCCGGCGGGTGGAGCGACCTTCACAGACCAGGATCAGGTCAGGTCACCTATGTTTACTCTAGTGACTGCTTTTAGGTAAATTGGTAATTATTTTCAAATTAAAGTAGGTGGTCAAAATTTGACAAATATAACCTTTAGTATGCAGTTTTAGAATCTTATTATTCTTTGAAAACAAAGGATTTCTTTTTAATAAAAGCATTATATATTTCTTTTAAACGCTCCAGGACCTACACACTGGTAGGATCATTCTGTGCTTATCTCTAATAGCGAAGATCCAAAGGAGGAGAACAACCCTTGTCCAGGATTACAAAAGCTTTAATGTCAAGTAATTAGAATGTGTTACCTGTAGTTGTTGTAGTATTAGTGGTGATTGTTGGTGCAGCAGTAGGAGCAGCCGTAGTTACATTTGTAGTCTGGTTTGCTGTAAAAACAATCATATTAAAATAAACATGAAATCCGCTTAAATTTAATACAGACATGACCATATATTGAGCATAAATATAAATGAGTCTTATTTACATGATTTGTTTTATAATAAGAGGAAGACCTAACGCACATTTATCTTCATGTATAGCGAAATCTCTTAGAAGGTGCGCATAGAAAAAATACAAAGTACACACCAGGAGTATAATTTCTAAGTGAAATGGGCCCTTTCTAAACTTTTGTTACTGAAAGATAAAGTAATTATTAAGGCTGTCGTGGTTTACCTCCAATGATTAAAACGAGACTGCACACGGAGCAAATAGGTTCACAATTTGTATTTACAGTTCATTATAAGATGCTCACGAATCGCTGCTTTTGCGCCTATTTACATCCACACAAGAACACGAAGCTGCAAAAAAATAGTACCCTGGAAACATTCGATACTTGCAGTGTCAAGTTCTTGTTTTTATATTTCAGATTACCATTATTTTTCACACTTAATTGCTTAGGCAGCGTTGCTTCCATAGTTCTGGTTCTATATTGAACAGTAACTTATCCTGGTGTGTAGACAAAGTCAGCACTGAAACAAGCCTGATCTTAACCTCGATCTTCGTACTTTATGAAATACACATCCAGTTGAGAACGGGGTCCTTTTGTATGGCCTCTTTCAAAACGAAACTGCCACCACTACACAACTCTATTTTTCCCTAAACCTAAAGAAATCCCTTCAAATATTGTTATTCAAACAAAGACCCATTTGAAAGAGAAAAAAACAAAGAAAAGCAAGCAGCTCAGCTAAAGTAATTCATCCTCCTTTATACGGTCAATTGCAGACTAAAATATTACAATTTGTACGTAGCGAAGCACTCGCTAAAACTTCGAACCAAAACTTTTCTACACCTACCTGTCAGGATCCGAAGGAGCACAAGTCATCGATAAATCAGTGGTCTACATCAAAGATAGACTAGTTACGGCTACGGGCAATAAATATAAACTAATCAATACTAGAGCTTTCAGATATGCTTGCTAGAAATCATTAATCAGTTCTTTTACAGGAAATCAAAATGTTCTGCAGGATTAAGATGACATTTTAAAATTAGAATAAGAAAAATACCTTATTTTGAGTTTGACGCAACCTTTTGTAAGAAACTATGATATTTTAATGATCCAGGAAACCTGGGTTCACAGACTACGGGACTTGACGAGCTCCTGTGTCTCGATCCTTCCAAGCATCTAGAGGCCTATCCACCTGCTTAAACCTGCTTATTGGTGGCCGTGCTACGGCCATGGGAACTTTTAGTAGGGATTTTGTAGGGGATTTGAGATTGTATTTGGTTAATTTTTATAACACGCATTTTATCAACATTCCCAATACGAAGTTTTCAGTTTTATTTAATTACATTGAATCACTGCTAGCCACAACCACTGATAAGGGGCGCCAGGCGCATCTTTGTTTAGCAGGATATTTGAACGCAAAACTGATCCAGCGATCTGAACTATCCTTTGATAATAGCATTCTAGAGTGTGCTGATTAGAGAGGTAGCGAGTTAATGAGTCATACCTAGAGTTATTTGATTTGAATAATGTGATGTAAGTGGCGGGTATTAATGATTCTGGAGTCCCTACCTTCAGGCGAATAGATTTAATTGTTATCACCAGCAACTTTACTGACATTATTCAATATGGGGCAACCATTACCTCAAATTTTTGTGACCACAACCTGATTGAAATAGTCTGGACAGTAACCTCTAGGGTACAACTAAGGTAGATAAAAGGGTTAGAAAATTGCAGCCATGTACAGATCTTAGACTAACGTGGTATCTCAAAGATCCAGCCAAGTTCCTAGGAACAATAAAGCAGAACCAGGTGCTAGTCATTAATTGCTTGATGGAAGAGGCAGCTTAAGATCGGGTAGCTAAATCCTTTAATGCCCTTTGTTCAAATACAAAAAAAACCTAATGAAACCCCCTAGATCTGCACATATGCCAATAGGAGGGTTAAACAAGGACTGTTCGGCAGCTAACCGTTCTCTATATAGGGCGCTTGTCACAAAACCAAGGGTCCCTTCAGCACTAGCTGCATCACGCAACTAGTACAAAATAGTCAACGCAAAGCAATGGAGAGAGGTCATCACACAGCAATGGGACTCACTCGCCCAAGCAGCATCCAAGAAGACAGCAAGTCATTTTGGTCCATTGTAACTGCTATGAGAAACCCAAAGCAAACTGCGTCCTCAATTGGTTGTCATATTACTAGTGAGGTATGGGAGGCTCATTTCTTCAAAATATACTCTGCTACAACATCGACCACTCAGCACTGGGTGAATGTTAGTAACTGCCATGGAATTCACGTTATCCTGTGTGAATCTGAGACCTCCATCCAACAGAGTGTTAGCGGCAAGGCTTCGAACGGAGTGTCAATTGACCTAATAAAGTGTAACGTTGAATTTTGGGCTCTGCTATTTAGAAATGTTTTCACTAATTTTGCACATGCCCTGGCACCTAATTTGTAGAAAACCTCAAACATCGTGCCAATATTTAAAAAAGGTGACCAGTCACAGCCTAGCTGCCATTGACCTATTTCACTCATCAATGCCACAATCAAAATCTTAGAGTCCTTTATAATAGGATTAAGGAGTGGGCCAGAGAAAAGGCAATCTTACATCTGTGCCAATATGGATTCAGAAACCGCATAGGCACAAACAAGCGATACCTGAATTTAAATTTAATGTTAGGCAAATACACAACAGCCAAGTATACATTGCTATATTTAGCATATATGGACTTGTCTTTGGCGTTTGATTGTGTAAATCGTTCTAAGTTTTGGAAGTTTTACTATGTAAACTTTACGAGTCTCCAACCGGTCGATCGCGAGCTACTGGTAGCTCGTCGGCACTTTGGGAGTAGCTCACGACTGCTCTAATTATTAAAACGTAATTTAAGCATTTTATTTTGTATTTCTTCATTGTTTTTGATAGCTTTCAGACCTTGCCCGCCCTCACTCAAACCAGCTGCTCAGATTGGCTAAAGTGAGCCTAACTATGGTAGGGCGGCCTGATTCACGGGCCACCTGTCATTTCAGGCTGGCACCACACCTCACATTTATTTTCCATTTGGTCCTCCTGGAGCAGCTGTGAGGTAAGGGGGCCCCTGGCCGAGCATTAGCTGATTCAGTAAAATTGACTCCGTGCATGCAAGGCCCTTTGATTTTAACACTGGTTGCCACTGTGCTTTAGTTTGGTCTTCAATGATAGAGCGCAGTGGCAGACAACGTTAAAAGTAAAAATCCTTTCAGGCACTGGGCTGCTACCGCGGTGGCAGCCCAAAGGTAAAATATAAGGTACTTGCCTTGCCTGCAATAATCCGCTTTCACTGACTTCACCACGCTTTCGTTTACCTTCACGTAGTAGTCAGTGAAAGCGGCTCAGTGTATGCAAGTACCTTTGATTTTAACATTGGTTACCACTGCACTTTACATCTGCATTAAGGTATAAAGCGTGGTAGCAGCTACGTTCCCTCTAGGGCGCGCGCGCACCTGCCCGGACATCACCGTGCACCGCCTCGCGTGGAGCGCGCACATAGGACGTCGCGGGAGAGAGTAGCGCAGCTGTCCGCTTTAAAGAAGCGAGCGGCGCGAACATGAGGCACGTGAGGAGTGCAGGTAAGGAGGCGGGGGGGGCTGGTGGGGCTTGTGGGAGCACGGGGCAGACTGTGGCCTTTTGTTTAAGAATTGCTGTTCATCAGAGCCCCTTCACAGGCTCAGATTAACAGCAATACTTGAATAACAAAAGCGTAGAGACAGTTTCTAAACCCAGCGTGTACTGTCTCTACGCTTTTGTTAGTAAAGCGCGGTGCAGACTGGGGCCTTTTGTATTGATGTTAATCGGAGCCCGTGAAGGGGCTCTGATTAACAGCAATACTTAAACAAAAGGCCACAGTGAGCAGTCAGGGGGATGGGGCAGCAGGGGGCACAGCGGCTGGGGAAACGAGCGGAACAGAAGGCAAAAGGAGCACAAAAACAGGGAAAATGAAGTGGGACAGAGGGCAGAAGGGCACCAAAAACGAGTGGGACAGAGGGCAGAAGAACGAGTGGGACAGAGGGCAGAAGGGCACCAAAAACGAGTAAGAACGAGTGGGACAGAGGGGCAGAGGGCAGAAAGGCAAAATAACCAGTAGGACAGAGGGCAGAAGGGCACGAAAAACGAGTGGGACAGAGGGCAGAAAGGCACAAAAAACGAGTGGGACAGAGGGCAGAAAGGCACAAAAAACGAGTGGCATTTGGCGCTGCAGACACGTGCGATTTGGTTCCTGGCGCACTTAGCCATGGTTGCAGCGCACAGAGACCCTCCACTGCCGCACACAGAGGAAAAAAATTAGAGGAAACATTGGGTGGCAGCCAACGTTAAAATAAAAGGTCTTTGCATGGGAGGCACTGACCGTAACCACAGTGGCAGCAAATGTTAAATCCAAGGTGCTTGCCTACACTGAACTGTTTTCACAGTCATGCAAAGGCAAATATATAGCGCAGTGTAGTAATCAGTGAAAGCCTTTCGTGGACTACTACACTGAGCTATACATTTGCCTTTGCATGACTGTGAAAGCAGTTCAGTGCAGAGAAGGCCCTTTGATTTTAACATTGGCTGCCACCACACTTTAAATCTGCCTTAACAGTAATAAAGCACAGTGGCAGCCGACGTTCAAAATCTGCCTTAACAGTAATAAAGCACAGTGGCAGCCGACGTTCAAAATTAAAGTCCTTGCGTAAACTGGGCTGCTACCATCAGGGCCAGCTCTAGGGCAGCGCGACCAGTGCCACCGGGTGATGACTTCGTGTGGGGGTGCCAATATTATGGAAAATCACCTGCTGTTGCGGTCCTGGCCAACAGCAAATTTAAGCCAATAATAAAAATGTCAAATGAACTGCAGGTCTCCAACCTTTTCTGTAGTGAGAGCTACTTCTGATCAGTGAAAATCGTGAGCTACTAAAGCCCAAGCAACTCGCACATTTTTCTGAGATACCCCCACACCCAGGTTCATTGACCTTAAGCCTTATTTCTTCAGAGCCCATACAGTGGTGTGAACAAAATACTTAGAGTTCTCTCAAAACACTGATAGAAGTGACTTTGGATTTGTGTTGGCACCACGCTCCAAGACCTTTCAGTCAATAGCAGTCACTGATATAATCATTGTAATGCAGCTCAATTAACAAATATACAAGGAAGTCAATCTTACCTTCAATGTGGAGCTGTGTGATGTCTTCTAATACTGTGTAATCTGGAAGCCAACTCTGAAGAAGTCATTATGTATGGAAGTATATTTAATGAAATGCTATGTGTCTTTTTGTTATTAGATTGTTTGCTACTGCATTTTTTGTTGCAGCCAACAACTTCTTATTGCTGTGTGTACTTTTATGGATGCTACTGGCACCTGAATAAAGTTATTGATTCTGAATATGATTCGCATTCTTGGAGTTTGGCACATTACTAACAAGTAAGCCTTCACTACATTCTTACAAGAAACTCCCAAAGCATTAGGATGATCAAATAATTCTGGAATATTCGGGCTACGGCCGAGTATCTCAATATATGCTAGCCATACGATCTTCATGACTGATATAATCTTTCAATAAAAGCCATGTAAAAGAAATTTTGACATCTGGTCCAGATGGACAGTCAAAAAAAATAAAAGCAGGACTTCGCCTAATATAATTGTTAATGTAGAGTAGCCCTATTTCTGAATGAAACAAAAAGGGTAGATGTGCTCTGAGGGACTGCAAGCAACCTTTTCAGAAACTGGTTATCCACTTTCTGAAAGTCATCATAGTATTGTATTCTCTATTGGCCTACACTAAGTTGCAATTGAGAGGCACTTTGATATGTAGACCATAAGCGATTCTCTGATGGGTTCACTACCCCGCTTTGAGGCAATTTAAACAGTGCCTCTATACTTCTCCCCAAAGCGCTCACATGATGTGAACCAAGCAGGGACCACCCCCAGGTATCATGATGAAATAGCGACTCGCCACCCCCCCCCCCCTTCCAAATAACAAGAAGCGGAAACTGGACAACCCATTGTTTTGATTTACAACACAGGATCTAGGTTTATATTTCAGGTCAAATACCATAATATTTGTCTTTGACTGTATTATGGTAAGATCAAGGTCCACCATAAAGAGTGAAAATTTAGCCAAAAGTCTCTGCAGCCCAAGCAGGGTTTGAGTCCCAAGTACCACGTTGTCCGCATAAAGAACAGGAATGAGAAGGGTGCCAACACATGAAGTTCATTAAAGATTTTTCTAATTCATTGATATACAGGAGTAAAAATAGGTAGGCAGGGCACAAACCGGCCTTACTCCACTTGAGAGGTGAAAAGGTTTACACTGGCACTGTGCTCCTTTTAAGTCACAGGGCTGCAACACAGGACGGATGCACGATGGCGTCGGAGTAAACATCTCACCCGCAATGCTCCGCCGGTTGCGCCCATAGGAATCGGGCTAGAACTTCAATATGCCCTAAATGAAAATAACTATATCTAATGGAGCAGTCCCAGTACCTGCACATCGTTGTCGCACTCGTCTGCCAGTGCGAGCCATCCTGGAAGCGGCAAAGTGTTCAGACGATCGCTTCGGCTGTTGGCACTGCTATCGTCTACTGTAGCTCAACCCAATCCATCATCGTCAACGCGGTCAACTGCCGTCCTGCGGACAGATTCCCTCTCTGAGCAGCTGGGAGGAATCCTCGCGGCAATCACCAGAGCCCTGCCAAGCGGAATACCTTTTGTTTCACACCCAGCTGAGCTACGTGGAAAGCGTGGGGGTGTCTTCTGACTCCCGAAATCAAGCGATTGGAGCACCTTGCGGCTTCGACAGAACAAAAGGGGGCCAGCCTACAGACAAGTAAGAATGACGAGGCGGGGAGGTAAAA
The DNA here is from genome assembly GCF_964261635.1 of Lissotriton helveticus. Taxonomy (NCBI): domain Eukaryota; kingdom Metazoa; phylum Chordata; class Amphibia; order Caudata; family Salamandridae; genus Lissotriton; species Lissotriton helveticus. The sequence goes on along the minus strand of NC_136067.1, from coordinate 818,759,541 downwards.
CAGTAAAATCCAAGAGCTCTCATCCCTCTCTCCCGTCAATAACTCCTACAGGTCTGTCCTCCACATTGACAGCTGAAAACCGGGCTAAGTACACTGGCACACGTGGGGCCAAAGTGAAAGTGGGAGAGAAAACGGAAAACATTGAGAGGTTGCAAAAAAACTGACGCTGCAAAAAAACTCAGCTTAGAAACCCCAGGGACCAGGGCAACTCGCAAACCTTAATTTCAAATATTTTGGTCCAAGTAAAGGGAAAGCTCATAAGGCGTCTCTCCAAAGAAATGAAGACCAAGAGGGTGAGCTCGACTTAAGTACTGCTGACAGTTTGAATACTGGAGCTGACCCTATCCTCGCTCCAGTCCCATTGGCAGGCACGCATGGTCAAACAATGTCTATCCCTACCCCGGACCGTGAGGAGGCATTGGTAAGTAATCTCAACACGGAGCCACAAGCTGTCACTCCTGACGTTCCTATCGCTCTAGGTTGTAAAAAAGCTTTATAAAGAAAATCAGATCTAAATGGCAGTGAATTATGCTCAACCTGCAAGGCCTTTGAATTTGATATGGCGAATACACCTCACCCCCGGCCTATGACACCCGATACCCTCGAGAAATTCAATTCTTCAACAGGTGAATCGGATATTTCAGATCTGAGAATATAAGTCTCCAGCGAAGGAGAGGGGCAGAATTAGATAAGCAGCTCAGGTTCAGACATAGAACTACCAGCCAAAATGCATGGACATAGCAAAAATCGGCATAAAAAGGAAGCCAAAGAAGAGGGGCCTGGGCCACCGACTATGGTAGCACTGGGGACCTCAGAAGGGATTACTCAGCCTCACATCTCACGAGCATGACAGACCTAACAGTGTGCTCAGGAGGTAATCGTACAGTCACTGCCAGCAGAGAGAATAGAAATCCAGAACAATCCTGCTCTAGCTGTGGTCTTACAATCTATTAAGAGCTTCCGGGAAGAGGCCAAACAAGACAACCGGAGATCTCGCTTAGCCACCCAAAAATTACAAGGGGCCATTCGGAGAGTTGGCAGGACCTGTGCTGATATAGCGGACAGGATGGCATCTGTTGAAACTCGCACTGAAAATCTCGAGAAGGACCTGGTCATTCTAAAAGCGCAAGGAAATTAGCACGACGGCATTGTGAAGGACCTGATGTGGAAAATGGAGGAATACGAAAACAAGCAACGCCACAATAATCTTAGTGTTCTTGGCATTCCAAAGGGGGCCGAAGAGGGAGATCCTAGGAAATATATGATAACGTTGTTGAAGGGTGCCTGCCCCGAACTGCATACCTGGGATTGGGACAAAGAGATCCAACAAGCCCATAGGTTCCCTCTAATACCATCTAAACGTCCCTCAGCTACTCAACACCCACGCGAAATGCTCCTATACTTCAGCAACTTCCTCTTACGCCAAAATCTTTATGACCTTGCTAGACCACATGCCAAGAAAGAATTCAATGGAGTAACGTTCTTCACAAGACCCGATTTTGCTCACGCCACGGTTGAGCGTAGATGGAGGCTTAGACAACTCTTTACTACCTTCCAACAACTTGGAGCAGAAGTTTACTTACAGAACCCAGCCCGTCAATGTCGTCCACAAGGGCTCCACGCGCAGATTCATTTCGGAAGTTCAGGCCCAGGCGTATCTACAGGAAATCATCAGCCAAAATGCAAATCATACCAACAAGACCTAGGGGATAATGGACTATAAACCGGTCTACCAGGAATCGAACTACAAAATCACTATCTATTCAACTGTTATCTTCTCCCCTCTCTTACACTCCATTATTCGCATGGTAATCGAGAAAATTCTGAAAGTGATAACTGAGGGTGGATTTTTTATTGCTTGTGAGGTTTTAAAGTCAAATCCATAAAACTTTTTTTCTCTTTTGTCTTTTTTTTCTCTTTTCTTGCTACACTGAGGTCACAAAGGTCACTGTGGGGTGCGATTGTGGGGCAGGGGCCCCGAATGGACGACCAGCTCGGCAGAGACACGGGGCTATGATTGCTCAGATGCCATAATCCTGGCCCGGGCAGGACCAGGCAAACTCAGCAATAGGTGGGGGGTGGGTATTGCTACGATTAATACTGGTGGCCTATATGACCCCAAAAGGATGCGTAACACTACAGTTGGTCTACGCCTATTGAAGGCCGACATAATTTGTATACAAGAGGCTTCTTAGAGGCCACGCCCCCCGCCGCCGCATATAAATTGACGCTGAATACAAGCGCCATACTAGATTGCACGAACCTCCTGAGGCGGAAGCCGGGAGCTGGATTTGTCATTTTTTTAAAACTTTGTGTGTCACTGAATAAATTGCCTTTTTAAACAATACTCACTATTTGCCTTGTGCTCTCCGCTCAGCCGATCTAACGCTGCCGCGGTCTGAGCCCTGAAATCTCCCCTTGACGCCATTCCGGCGAGCCACGAGACCACGCCCCTTCTTAGAGGCCACGCCCCCCGCCGCATTACTTACTATTAATTATGTGCCTATTCCGGTAGCGCAGCGGACGAGCTTAGCGGGCGCGACGAATGCGCGCCTAAGGCAAGCCAGTCTGCGCCCGTCCGCGACCAGCCGGGCCTAGGGCCCCCTCACCCGGCCCAGACTGCACAATATACCCGTGCACAACTCTACAACCTCCAAGGCCAATGGCCTTTGAACAACACTGTAAAGGAGCACATCGATAGTTTGGAACTGACTGCCCCACCCTCTTCTCCACCCCTCTCGGTCATGCCCTGCCTTACCCCTCCCCCCCATCACCCTTCTCCCGATCTTCCGGCTCCCTCTGAACCTACCACTCTATCAATCTATTATCTTAACACTCGGTCAGCAGTCAAGCACAGCCATGAACTCTTTGTCTTACTTGAGTCACATAAACCAGATCTCATTTCTCACAGAGACCTGGTTCTGTGACAGTTCCCTCCCCTCCCTGCTAGCTGCTCTCCCCGCCACTTATTATGCGCTGCGCGCCGATCGACCCTCTGGTAAATCGGGCGGTGGCGTCGCCTTGATCGCCCGCAAAGAATTCCCTTTTCAGCCTCTAACCTTCTCTTCTATTGGCACATCAGACTTTTTAGTCATCCGCTCTTTATCATTTAAATTTCCACTCACCTGCCTGCTTATATATCGTCCCCCTCAATCGTCTCAACTCTTCCTCACTGGGTTTCAAGACCTTGTGGCAACCTTAGCAATCAATAATTCTTCCATCATGGTATTAGGTGACTTTAACTTTTGGCCCTCTGATCCCGCAGAATGTTCTTCCTCCAAAGAATTTTCGGACACTCTCCGCTCCCTCAACTTCGACCCGCACGTACATTCCCCTACCCATATTCAGGGCCACATCCTCGACCAGATCTGGTCCCTTAACTGTCCCATAGTTTCTGTGTCCATCTCCCCCTGCCCCTGGTCCGATCACTTCCTGATTTCTTTTTCCCTATGCCTTAGGACAGTCACCAAACCCTCTTTCCCTAAAAACACCTGGGCTCGATCTTGGAGCAAGGTGCATATGGCCTCTCTGACCGCCACACTCTCCTCTTCCAGCCCGAATTTATCTGGGCTGCCAGCCTCTGCGCAGCCAATTCTATCAATTCCTGGCTTCTGTCTGGCTGCGACTCGGTAGCCCCCCTCAGGCGAGTGTCCTCCAAATGGGCAAAAGATGCCAATCGCTGGTTCAATGACGAACTGAAGGTCTTAAAACTATCGGTCCGTCACGCCGAGCGAGTCTGGAGACGAGATTACTGCTCCAACCTTAAATCTCAGTTTACCCTCCTTCTGTCGCAATATAAAAAAAGCTATCCTGACTACTAAAACAGCCTATTTTTCTTCCAAAATCTTGGCTGCCGAAAACCAGCCCAGAGAAATCTTCTCCATCGTCCATGACCTCGCCTACTCCGATCGAGCTTCCCTCAAACCCTCCCCTTCCCAGGACTTATGTGACTCCCTCAACACTTACTTCCTGGATAAAATTTCAAAGATTAAAGCCAATATTCCCCCCTCCCCTTCTTTTTTTGAACCCCGACGTCCATCAGTTGAAACACGCCTTGACTCACTCCCCCCTCTAACGGAAGAGTCTTTCCTCTCCCTCCTTCCCTTGGTTAAATCAGGTTCCCCTTTAGACCCTTGTCCTGCTCGCATCCTCAGACACATTTATTCGACCTGTGTGCAACCACCTCTCACTTTTCTTAACAGCTCTCTGTCTCAAGGCATTGTTACACCATCTTTAAAATCAGCCATCATTGTCCCCATACTCAAAAAACCAGGTGCCGATCCATCCGCTCTTGTCAACTATCGCCCCATCTCTTTACTACCCTTCTTGGGGAAGGTATTGGAGCGACATGTGACCAGAGCACTTACTACCTTCATGGAAGAAAACAGGGCGTTAGCCCCCCGTCAGGCCGGTTTCCGCCCTGCTCACTCCACGGAGTCCGTGGTTTTATCGGTCCTTGACAACCTTAGAGAGGGCATGGATACCAACTCCCCCCAGGCACTGGTCCTCCTCGACCTCTCCGCCGCCTTTGACACGGTTGACCATTCCATCTTACTCTCCCGTGTCAGGGTGGCCGGGGTTGGAGGGTCTGCCTTGGTCTGGCTATCCTCCTTTCTCAGGGATCGCACCCAGGCAGTGCGCCTGGGTGATTTCTCGGCTGAGCCACGGAGAGTACAATGCGGGGTTCCTCAGGGTTCCTCCCTCTCCCCACTCCTTTTTAATCTGTACATCGCCCCTCTGATCTTTGCCCTCCAGCAAATGGAGGTCTCCGTTTATAATTATGCGGACGACCTCCAGCTCCTTTTTTCACTAACATCACCCCTTGAGTCCATGGTCAACTTCCAATCCACTATGACCTTCATCCGGGACTGGATGAACCACAACCACCTGAAACTAAACCCTGACAAAACCGAGCTGGTTTTGACAGGTGGTTGCTCCAGCCCCTGGACCCCGCTCTTCTGGCCCCCCTCTCTAGGTCCCTCCCCCTCTCCATCTTCCTCTGTGAAAACCCTTGGGATCAAGCTTAATGACCAACTCACCCTGCACTCCCAGGTTAGTTCAGTGGTGTCCTCTTCTTTCCTCTCACTTCGCACTAGTCGGAGGGTTTCCCGCTTCTTTTCTTTTTCTGCCCTCAAGCTTATTGTCCTGGCAATGGTTGTTTCCCGCCTAGACTACGGCAATGCCCTCTACTGTGGTCTGCCCGTATACAGTATGCGGCGACTTCATTTGGTCCAAAATCAGGCTGCCCGCCTAGTCTACAACCTTGCCAAATCCCACCACGTCACTCCGCTCCTTAAGTCCTTACACTGGCTCCCCATTCGTGAACGAGCCCAGTTTAAGATGGGATGTATCATTTTTCAGACCCAGGTTGGATCCACCCCTGCTTTCATCTCCGCGGAATTAAAAACCTATGCCCACGCTAGGGAACTGCGCTCATCCTCTCAACACCTACTAACAGTCCCCCGCTTCAGACGCAAAAAATGGGGAGGCTCGAAATTTTCCACACTGGCCCCTTCCTTCTGGAACTCGCTACCAGCCCACCTCAGACTTTCCACCCATTACTCTCACTTCCGTAAGGCACTCAAAACCTTCCTCTTTCTCCAAGCCTTGCCACAATAATTCACTCCTTCCCTCTCACCTATCTGCCCTATGAGGTTCTGCACACCATAGCACCATGAAACCGCCAGGTGAACGTGCGCTTTAGAAATAACTCAAACGCACATATTAAGAGGTCACAGCAGCATCTACTCAAAAAACTTGGATACACACCGGTGGGGGGGGGGGGGGGGGGGGGGTGTAGGACTACACAAAGTTCACACACACATGCGTTCCTGACAGCAAACACTTCTAAACAATTCAGGCACACTTTGGCTGATCAACTAGGGAGATGGTTAATTATGGAATATTACAGGGAGAATGGAGCCCTGCTCACCATTTGCTCAATCTCAGCATATTAGACGACCCAGAAGTTTTTAATTATATAAATAATGAATTAGCCACCTGGCCAATCACAAAAATGGTAACCAGGTCAAATATCCGGCGCACAGCTGGATGTAAAAACAATATGTTGTGAAATGTAATTACCGTGAACTCCAAGGGAAAAGGGATAGGTTACCACTCTATCCCAAAGAAACCCTGGATGAGAAATTCAGGGTTTGTCAAGACACATCACTAGTTACTCCCTGAGCTCTACAACAATTCAAATCCACAATACGTATATTCATGTATTAGGTAATTATTAAGTTAGTGCAGAAGTAATGTCTTTAAAGTTCTCTTTAGTAGATAGTCAAAAGAATATCAAAGATGGTAGATCCACTGTTGTATAGGAATCCACAAATCCAACTTGATAAGTCGTCCAAAGTATTTTAATGGTCGTTCTCCAACACAAATTCTTTCGCAGCCAACACGTGTTTCGTCATATGCTTAGTACATGCATCAAATGATTACATCAGGGCTGCAACCCAGAAAGTTAAAAAACACAATATCAATAATTCTGTCATATATTCAACTCTTGATACACCATCACCAAAAGAAAGAAAGATTTAAACAAATCAGAGACGCATGAGATACTTTGTCATCCTCTGTGCAAATCAATAAGTAGAAGTCAGTAAAAACAGGAATGAGTTTAAATTAATCTCTACTCAAGCCACACCGAGAGATTGAAAGGTGTACTGTGATAAAAAGTCCAAAAAGATCCCAGTACCAGAACATAACATATCTATATATAAAATAGTTACCTCAAATAATATCAAGTCCATCCTTGGACGTATAATAAATAAGTTAAAAAACAAAATACGAATCTGAAACAGTCTGAAACAAAGGTATACCGGCCTGATCAAAACTAGTACATTAAGTCATAGTACATGTCCAAATTATACACAGATGTATAACCGCAACATCTCTTATTTAATTAATGCCACTGTACCTCCTAAAAGTAAAAACAACATATCTACGAAATCATCATTTTATTAACCACAGCTTTAACGCAACCAAAGTTCAGAATTCATCAATTTATCATATGTGTTGCATCCCGATTACCTTAAGTGATTTTAATACTATAATTCCCCTCAAATCAAAACAGGTCAAGAGAGTGGCCTCACCTCATCTGTATAATAGGCAAATCGCTACTATCCAATCTCCAATGTTACCATAATATTAGTAACTTGTGCATACGATTTATTCAGATACACGAGTACATGTAGCTGCAGGGAAAACAATATAATCACAAACCAAATCTATATCTGTAAGTCAATCCTCCCCGTCGATGTCCATACTTGCCTATCTCGAAGCACAAACAGTCCTGCGATAACGGGCTTGCGTTGTCCTCAAGCGCCATCTTTTTATTACAACCGCTTCTACTCGAAAAACGGAAGGCGCCATTTTGCACATTGTCCACAGTATATATTACGTACAAAAGACCTTCTCTTTGTCGGTAATGTGAATTAATAAGATCCAGCAACTAAATCAAAAATAGTATAGGAGCTAAAAGGCTCATCTAACATCTTTTTACTATCTCAAATCCAAAATTTATATCAGGTTCAAATTCACCCAATTATTCCCGTATACAAGTAACATGTATATTATCAGTTTCTTTAATCGAAGAACTTACAAATACGCCAACATTTCTTTGCATGTCGGACAACCTCGGGATGGATACATAGTCCTCTCTCTAGTCTCAATCGAACAACAGCCACCAGGACTTAAAATATATTCGATAAAAGTAGTGGATTATCTGCTCACTAGTACGTGAATCACTGATTCATAAGTAAAGTTGCCATAATTTCAACAATTCTCAAAATTAAAAGAGTATAAAACTACATAAATAAAAATGTGAGGTCAAACTAAAAAGAGAATATAAAAAAAAATGTTGTTGCTCATAGCGCACTCAACCGGCAGCCTCAAGATTCCCAACCTAATACTAAACCACTCACCCACAACTTATTACTCCTTAGTATCAATTTACTAATAAAGTCAGTGCCAAGTATACCAATGTCCAAGATTCTCTTAAAATCGTTCATTAGTACAAATTTCTTCATTAATGTGAGAGGATGAAAACACCAAGGTGAGGGGCATAAAAGGAATTGTAAAGTAGACAATATTACTTATTATCACAATGTCTATGGGGTATTACCCCATCTCACAAAAAGGCAAATGTGTGATGCTTATGGCCAATTAAATAAATTAAACATATATCCATGAAATATCAAGACATCAAGCATTATAATGCAACAAAATATTATCCTGACAACTAGTGTAGTGCAACAGTAATACACAGAATAAAGTTTCCCTTAGTTAAGCGATCTAAAAACAATGGTTAAAACAAGATCCGCAGTACATATGTAAATACAATTTGATGATTCTAGTGGGGGGGTCTCCTCATTCCCCTAAGAAATATTGAAGCTCAGAGTCCAAATTAAGGCCATCTTCAACTGCCCTGAGTTTCATAATCCATCTTGCCTCAACACGTCTCAATTTGAGTACCCTGTTGCCGCCTCTACTATCCATAACAACATGTTCTATTCCATGGTACAGAAATCTATGCTTCTCTCGTTCTTGACTATTCTGGACTAGATGGGCTGCAATAGGATACCTCGTGTCCCCATTCTTAAGTGCACGAAAATGTTCCATCATTCTGTCTCCCAGTCTTCTCACAGTACTTCCCACATAAATCTTATTACAAGTACACACTATGACGTAAACAAGCATAGTGTCACAAGTAATAAATGATTTGATACTATGTTCACCTGTGTTATTATATTCAAAATATTTAATCTTTTTAATAGCCCATCTGCATGAGCTGCATTTTTCACAATAGTAGAACCCTGTTAACCTGTTGGCTAACCAGTTATCTTTGGATAACGGTCTCGGGTAACTGGGGCTAACTATATTTGCCAAAGTTATGCCCTTCCTGAATGTTAAAGATGGTCTGTCTGTAAGAAAAGGTAGAATATCCTTGTCATTCTTAAGCAAATGCCAGTATTTATCCATAATTGAATACAATTTGTGACTGCCTATACCAAAGCTAGTAACAAGCCTAATCTTCTGTGATTGTAATTCTCTGGTCTTCACTTTCCTTAGTTTCAATGTGTCTTCTCTCTTTATTTTCTTAGCCTTTAATATGGCCCGAGTGATGATTTTCTTGTTATAACCCCCGTTTGTAAATCTGTTAGCCATATCCTTCAGATTATGTTCAAAGTCAGAATCTTGTGAACAATTCCTCTGAGCTCTAAGCATCTCTCCGAAAGGAATTGAATTAATTTGGCTCCTCGGGTGGCAACTGTCAGCATGTGGAGAAGTGTGGCTCAATGGTTAGAGTGGCAGACCTTGATGCAGAGGTCTGGCCCGGGACCAGGGTTCAATTCCTGCCTTGGCTGGTCTCGGCAGATCTTGGGCTCATAATTCCTCGGACCTGATTTCTCGCCTCGGTGCCTACTCTAAGCATGGGTCCCACGCTGCAATTCTGGGCAATAGCTTGCTTAGTCTCCACAACGGCCCCCTACAGCGCTAGGGATGCCTGGTTGCACCCTGGGGATGCCCAGGAGTGGACATTTCACGGGGAAAAACCAGGAAGGGTTCACTAGCGGTATGAGTACAGCGCCAGGACACTCGAGTATCAGTGCGCTTTACAAGTATGTCTACATTTACATGTAGGAGTGCATTACAGCTAGTCTCTTTATGAAACATACGACTACACAGTCTGTCCCCTTCTACAAATAACTCTATATCCAAAAAGGTCAGATGTTGTGTATTATAAAATGTTGTAAACAACATGTTAACATCATTAGTGTTCAGATGATCAAAGAAAGCTTGAAGTTCCAATGTGGTCCCTCTCCAAATCAGGAGACAGTCATCAATGAATCGTCCCCAATAACAAATATGATCATTCCATCTTTCACCTCTAGGGCCCCAGATCCACTCCGCCTCAAACCATCCCATAAAGAGATTGGCAATGGACGGAGCAAATCTGGAGCCCATCGCTGTCCCAAGCTTCTGTCTGTACCACTTATTATCAAATAGGAAGATATTATTCTCAAGTACAATATTGGTCATTTCCATAATCATATTTGTATGATCAAAGTATTCAGCAGGTCTCTTGTTAAAAAAACTCCATAGCTCTCATCCCCAACATATGATCAATATTAGAATACAGTGAAACTACATCCAATGTTGCCATTATCATATCGGATTCCCTCGCAACATCACTCATTAAGTTAAGCACATGCTTAGTGTCCTCAATATGTGAAGGAAGATTCTTAACATATGGTCTTATAAACATCTATAAATTAAGAAAGTTTCTCTGTAGGACCACCGATGCCTGAAATAATGGGTCTACCCGGTGGTTTCTCCCGATTCTTACGTATCTTAGGTAAGCTGTATAAACAAGGGGCCCTAGGGAACTCCACACGTAAATATACATATTCATCATGATCTAGTAAACAAAAGTCATACCAATCCTTGAGTCTGGAGTTAATCATCCCAGTAACTCGTGATAGGGGACTAACTGGTTGCTGTTCATAGTATTTGTTATTATTAAGTTGAGACAAGATTTCTTCATTATAATCTTTCTTATTCATTAGAACAATATTGCCTCCCTTGTCCGCCATACGTATAATCAGTTCTGAGTTAGATGATAAAGTTTTTAGAGCCAACCTTTATTCCTTATCAAGATTACATGGTAAGGGTTTCTTAGAATCCCGATACTCTCTTGCAATAAGTCCATCGATATCAAGGTTGACAGCTTTATAAAAAGCATCAACCATATTACCTGCAGATAATTGCGGTATCCATTTTGATTTAGTTTTCAGGCCACTACTAACCGAGGAACTCTGTCTGATCTCAAGATCTTCTAATAAAGAGCTCATGGTAACTGGATCTTCTTCACTCTCCGTAAGTGAAAGAAGAAGTTTAGTATCATGTACCTCTTGTATGGTGATATTACTTAATAGTGCTGTTGTAGTCAAACTTTGTTTCCTCCCAATATCTTGATTTGAAAAAAACTTTTTGAGTTTAAGTAACCTCGAAAATTTGTATACATCAATCTTGGCAGTGTACCAATCAATACTCAGACGGACAGAATCCCAAGCCTTTTTTTAATAGTGAAGTCATGCTATCTGGCAATACAAATGAAGAAAGATTGATAATCTCTATCTCATTTGCCACATCTTGATTTATTTCCAAGAGCGTGTTCTCATCCCTACTCTTGTTTTTTCGTCTCCTTTTCCCTCTTGTCCCTCTCCTTGGCTTTCCCCTCCTGCATCTCTTAATCTCCCAACTGGTTCTCGATTCCCCATCCTGAACCGACGGACCTCCTGAAAAAAAGAATGGTCAAGAATCTTGCCAGTGGTCGATTCCACAGTCTCCTCATTCTCACTTGTCGTCACACTGCTAGAGGAAGACGGGATCTCTGAACTCGGTCTTCTTAGAGTCACGGTCTTCTTAGAGAACTGCTCCTTACTAACCAAATAATCAAATCTGCGTGCGAAAGTAAAAAAACGACCGGTCTTATAGTAGTGTTCGTCCCGTTTGAGTTTCCTCGCCTTTCTACGTTTTATATCTGCCTGTAAATTCATCAAAATGTCATCCAATACAGTATAATTTTTGACTGTTGCTTCTGGTAAATTCAATTCTTTAATTTCATCCTCACAGGTTTGAATATCAGTCAATAATTTGGCAATTTTCCTTTCGGCATTTTCAATCAAAATCTGAATCAGGTTATTAGAACTATGAGTCAATGCTTTATCCCATCGGTCCAGAAGGTCAGGATCTAAATCCTCATATGTCGAAACTATTTGTGATCCAAGACCACGTGGAATACGTTTTAAGGTGAGAGGCAGACCTGTAAGCAGAGAACGGCCTGGGACCAGGGTTCAACTCCAGACGCGGCAGGGTCTTGGACCAGGGTCAACGGACTCGATAATTCTCGCCTCAGTGCCTACTCTAACCAGGGATCACACTCAGTAACTCTGGGCATTAAGCTTGCTTCATCTCTACAACGGCCCCCCACAGACGCCGGGGATGCCTGGTTTCACCCTGGAGATACCCAGAAAGGGACCATCTCACAGGGAAAACCAGGACGGGTTCCCCAGCGGTCTACAGCGCCAGGACACTCGGGTAGAGTAACAGTGCGCTTTACAAGTATCCCACATTTACATTTATACTGCTTAAGAGTAACTGCGTCCCACCATTTGTTAAGTTCCAATCTCTTAAATCTCTCTATTCCTATACAACAGTGGATCTACCATCTTTGATATTCTTTTGACTATCTACTAAAGAGAACTTTAAAGACACTACTTCTGCACTTACTTAATAATTACCTAATACAGGAATATACGTATTGTGGATTTGAATTGTTGTAGAGCTCAGGGAGTAACTAGCCACCTGGCCACTTCCCATAATTATCTTGTGGGAGCTTAACATCAATATGCCCGCAGATAAAAAATTAAACGCAGAAACTGATTGGGTATATAGTGGTCGGAACCCTAAGGTGTTCCGGGCACTAAGAACATTATGCCTGGGGCATTCTCTCTTTGGTCTCTGGAACTGGCAGAATCCCTCGGACCATGGCTTCACTTACTTCTCCTATCCCCATAATAAACAGGCCAGATTAGATTATATATTAGTATTACACTCTTCTCCACGATTGTTTTATTAAAAAAGCACCTTGCATTCTCGCTGACCCCAACCCCCTAACTGTAGAGCTAAAGGGGAAACTGCGAAGGTTGGGAGATTTGAATGACCCTCGGATTTTCTTCATCATTGATTAAAAATAAATGCTCCTTGACAAATTACACACTAGCCAGATTAGCTGCCGCCGAAGAGGAATTGATCTCCGTGATTCAAACCGGGGGCGACCACGCTGAAGCACAGACTAAGGTAGCAGTCGCTAATCAGTGGTTATGGAGATTATAGCAAACACGGCTGCTGATAAACTTATAACATAGCTGGAGGAGATATACGAGTGTAGCGAACACGTGGGCCACCATCTGTAAATTAAAGCAAGACAAAAACCACCCGGAATACAATAAAATAAATAAATGACCCTGAGCGAGGGATGATAACAGACCCAGATGGAATTAGAGAGGTATTTCACATATACTATCAGAAATTACATAGTGAAGACTCCTTTGGGAATCCGGGAGACATGGCGGCATATCTAAACCCAATCCTTTCGGAACAATTCTCCCAGGAAGACTGGCTATGGCTCGATGAACTTCCGCAATGGGTGGAGATATTCTGCATCAACAGTCTTCCCAGTGGTAAGGTCACTGGATTAGATAGTATACCTCTCGAATTCTATAAAAAATTCTTGCCACAGCTCAAAGACTGTATGACTCAACTATTCATACAAGTGTTCAAGGGTGGCAGATCACCTGAATCCTGGTCACAGGCCAAGATTGTGGTTTTTCTAAAAAATAAAAAAATAAAAACACCATACAAACCCAGTTCATACCGCCCTACAACCTTAATCAACAGCGATAGTAAGATTTACTCTAAAATCCTTGCCACTCGATTGGCCTCTGTCATCCATAAGGTTGTTTCAAGCAGGCAACATGGGTTTATACCAGGGCGAGAGACGACGATCCACATAAGACTGGTACCAGGGCGAGGGACGACGACCCACATAAGACGGGCTATCTCACTCTTTGATGCTGCAAATATCTCTAGTCACCCAGTGGCATTAATTTTGCTAGATGCAGAAAAAGCCTTCCACAGGGTCTCTTGTTTTTTTAATGGGAGACCCTGTCAAGGGTTGGAGTCGGAAAGGGCTTCTTCAAGCCTTTAAAATGCTGTATTTTCACCCTACAGCACGCCTCTTTGTTAACGGTGCCCTCACCGTTAGCTTTAACATAACGAGAGGTACCTGCCAGGGATGCCCAAGCTCGCCGCTTCTGTTTGCTATTTACATGGACCCGTCCTTATGCCAATTGGAAACTAATGAAACAATCAGACCCATAGTTACCCAAGGATGGGAAACTAAAGTACTGGCTTATGCGGACGACATCGCCCTTGTGACTCTGGACCCCGTAACTGCTATGGTCAAAATAGAGACAGAAGCGGCGAGATTTGGGACACTCTGGGTACTCTCTAAACTGTACTAAAACGCAAATTGTTGTTAATGAGAACGTTACCATTAATGACTCTCGCGTAAACACGCAATATATCTTGGCGTAGATATCTCAGCTATCCGATAAAATAGTCAAAGATAACATAGACCCACTAATTACTAAAACTAAACCTGATCTGCTGAGACTTCATAACTTACATCTGTCTATTAGCGGCAGATGTAATATCATTAAAATGCTATTTTCCCCCAAATTTCTATAGCTTATGCTTGCAATTCCACATGAATTCTCCACAGATTGTCTTAAAGAAATTGAAATTTTATTTTCCAGTTTTAAATGGCATATGCCAAACCAAGAAGAGCATACAAATATCTCTCTTTTCCTAGAGAGAGGTGGTTTGGCTCTTCCTAATATACAACTTTACTATTGGGCTACAACACTATTATATAATCTAGTTGCAATACAAGAAAAGCCAAGAGATAGTATGATTGAGAAGATATCTACCCACCTCGAATTTATAATGGGAGTCGAAGAGTGGGGCTGGGCCTGGCGATTTCTAGGCGACAGTTACTAGAAGGAGGTTCGCCTTAAAACCCTGCAAGCAGGACTCCAAATCTAGAAACTTGTATGTAAATTGATCGGTTTGGGTCGGTATGTAAATTGATCGGTTTGGGTCGGTACAATCACTATACACCTCTTTTCAATAATCCAAATTTACCCGAGATCTTTAAAGGCCCAGTCATTCAAAAATGGTGCTATGCCGGACTGACCAATTTGGGAGTATTCTTTTCTTTATCCAGTCTGACTTCCTTTGATAGTCTTAAAGAACGGTGTGCATTAGATTGGAGGGATTCTTACAAATACTTTCAAATAAGAGACTTTTTACATAATCGGAGAAGGAATACAAATCTATCCATAGGTACAGTCTATAATTTTTTTAACACACTAATGATAGATGATATGGGTGCTCGAGCGGCAAAGTGGAAAGTTGAAACTGGGGCCACAGAAAACATTCTTTCACTTAGTCAAATTAGCACAGAACATCTGGATTCCAGCCCGACTTCAGACCCAATATTACAAAACTTGCTTCTCGCTCTACTACACACCTAAAAGAATTGCGAAGTGGGGGACGGGGAGAGGAAACCTCGGCCGACGGTCTGCACTAGTCCAGGCAGATCTATTGCATATCTTTGCCTCTTGTGCTGCCCTCCATAAACTTAGGGAAGACATTACCAATTTTTCCAGGCGGTCACTGGGCATCGAATGGGTCCTTTCCCCTACCTTGATCGGACTGTGTAGCACAGAGCACTCAGGGGAAGTTTGGAGAAGAACTACTGTTCACTGGAATGGCGATACTATGGTTATGTCTGGCATCCACATGGTTCGACCCTAACCCTCCTACATCTCAGCAATGGTTATCTCGCTTTTTAGCAAACTATAATCTTGAAAAAGCTATATGCTCAGAAAGGGGTCTACACTCTCGAATAAAGGCCCTAAAAATGTGGGCACCTCTGACTAGGTGGATCAAAGAAAGGGGGGCGGATTGTTAAAAGGGAAAACAAGACAGAACTTAAATAAATCTAAATAAGTTACTAGTTGTCAACCTCGGGGAAGGTGTGGGTGGGTTTGGGGAGGGATTTGTATAAAAAAAAAAAGTAATGCATAATTTTGATTATCTTGGTTCTCTTTTTTCTTTCTCCACTTCCCGCACACTGTGAACAACAACTGTTTTTCCTTGTTCTATATATCAACGTCCAACATGCATTAATAATTTTTTTTTTAAAAGGAGGTGAAAAGGTTTAGTCGTCTCACCGTTTGGGTCATCACCTCACCATGCAGTTTTCTAACAAAGTTTTTAATATTGGCCACCACCCCACGGTGTTTCATAATGTCCCATAACTTGTTACCTGTTGACAAGGTCAAAGGCCGCAATGAGGTCCATAAATGCTGTGTAAACACCCCCTCAGAAAGCTAGTTAGGAGAGTTTCCCACATTTCAATTTTTCCCCAAATAATTCTACAGGAGCCTGGAGCCTTGAGCCTTTCCCGTAGGGCATCTGCTAATGGCTTTGGGCACATCATTGTAGTCTATGGCATAGGCGCAAGACTTGCTCCACTGCTAGTAGGTGTGGCAGATTGAATACCACCATCACTATGAGTAAACTAGTGGTCAGTGGAGGTAACAGAGCCTCAGGTGAGAGCAAACCTAAAACCAATACAAGAAATTAATCACCTGAATGCTCCGCTATCCTTTCCTGAGCAGGCCACTAAAAGGAATTTGTCAGCCTCCTTTATTTTTCGTGGTAACAGCCCCTCTGCATGCTGAACTATTAGAACAGACATACTACCTGTTTCAGGACATTAATTGAATTGCTTTAACCAGATGATTCCTAGTAGTTTCTGAACAGTTGGCATCAGAACATACAGTATGTTTAGACCTCTGGGGCCGACAAGGGACAAGCTGCAGGTCCTTGACAGATTCACACAACATAGAACCACTGTTAGTAATGTCTTTAGCAGTAGCCTTCTCATCTCAGCATGTTACTACCGCTGTCTTATTGTGCACCCGTCACATTTTTTGTATCAGTTCACAGGACAACCATTCGACACCTGGAGTGTCTGCTAATTTGAAGAATCACATTTTATCAGGTTATGTCTAAGGCCTTCATTAAAAGTCACTCAAAAAATAGCTTGGACTTTCCCCACCCTCTGGGTTATCGATTCCAGGGGTGTCCGTAACTCCGGGGTGAAGAAAATCTTACTGATTACAAGCTGGATTACAAGGGTACCTTTAGAAACGGTGAATTACAAAAATCCAGCAACTGCTCCTTTCAATTACTCATTTCCCCCATACTTTCACATGGGGGAATTCCAAAGGTTTTTCAATAGTTGAAATCTATGGGTGAAACAAAACTTATCCCATAGTGTTCATGTGGACCTCAATTTCAATTGGCAGTTTGGGCTGGACTGTTCCCATGAGTCACAAGACTGATTTGCATATAGCTGGGTCTGAACCGAGGTGGCGAAGTGAGCTAAAGAATGATGATGATGGATTCAACCCAGATCTGTGACTGGGGGTGAGTGTCAAGTTTCAGCGCTCCGTCCATCATCTCCTTGTGTTTGCTCAATTTCAATGGACAGGTAACTGATACCTGCCCCATAAGAATGGAGAGACCACTCATAAGGACCTAAAGAACAAGTTACTTACCTTCGGTAACGCTTTTTCTAGTCGATACAGTATCTGCCTGTGGTTTCCTCACCTTGTGAATATCCCCTCGAGTCAGAAACATTCGGAAATTCTTTTTGTAGCTTTGCGCCGACGTGGACGACGTCACAGTAGCACGGCATCGAGCCCTGCTCCGCTGACGACACCGACTCCATAATAGCCCCACGTCGGCGTGATGACATCAGTTATGTCCTTTTTTCCGTGCCTTCGAGGCACATGGACGGACAGATCACAGTAGAAATATATACACAGTATACACAGTACACAATAGTCAAGATAACACACAGTGTGAAGACAATGAAGCTAATCAAGTAGAATAACACACTACTTTTGAAAGCAACACATATGCATTAAAACATTGCCAATAACTTCGTAAGAAGAGTGGACAACGGGGAGGCAAGTGGGCCAGTGAGGAATCCACAGACAGATACTGCATCGACCAGAAAAAGTGTTAACGAAGGTAAGTAACTAGTTCTTCCGATGGATACATCTGCCAGTGGATTCCTCACCTTGTGAATAGAGTCCCACAGCAGTCCCCTCACCTGGAGGAGGGTGTCCACTCTCCTAAACCAGAAACTCCTGGAGGACAGAACGCGCAAAGAGGCCGTCCCTCCTCACTTCGGAATCCAAGCAGTAATGCTCCGCGAAAGTGTGGAGGGAGGCAGAAGTCGCCGCTCTACAAATGTCCTCTACAGGTACACCCCTAGACAAAGCAGATGTAGCAGGCCTTGCTCTTGTGGAATGAGCTCTTAAACCTTCAGGAGGTTCCTTACCCGCCAGAGAGTAGCAAATCTTGATACACAAGACAATCCATCTTGACAGCGTGTGTTTGTGCACTGCCTTGCCTCTTCTGGCTCCAACAAAACCAACAAAGAGCTGGTCATCCGCTCTCAAGTCTCTGGTTCTGTCCAGGTAGAAGCTCACCGCCCTCTAGGGTCCAAGCGGGGGAAGTCTCTCCTCCTCCGTGGAAGGGTGAGGGGGAGGATAGAAGGTAGGAAGGGTAACGGACTGCCCCAGATGAAAGGGAGTTACCACCTTAGGCAGAAAAGCAGCCTTAGTCCTGAGAACCATTCGTTCAGCATGAATGGTCAAGAATGAGGGGTTTAGAACTAAGAGCTTGAAGCTCACTTACCCTCCTTGCCGAGGTAATTGCAACCAGGAAGACCATTTTATAGACAACAGTCTCAGAGGACACTTGTGTAAAGGTTCAAAGGGTGAACCCATCAAGAAAGTAAGTACAAGGTTCGAAGTCCCATTGAGACACAATAAAGGGAGTAGGAGGAAATGTATTCTTAAGGCCTTTTAGAAAACTCAAAACAACAGGAGATTTAAATAAAGAAGGCTGATCCGGCAAACAGAGAAATGCAGACAATGCCGATAAATAACCTTTGACTGTAGCTACAGCAAACCCTTGCTGAGCCGGAGAAAGCGCAAACTGAAGTACATCAGATAAGCTAGCCCTCAAAGGATCGATGTTTTTCTCTCCACACCAAGAAACAAACTTAGACCACCTATAAGAGTAAATAGACTTGGTGGAGTCATGCCTGGCCGATAAAATGACATCCACCACATCATGTGGGAGAGAAAAGGAATTCAGGTTGCCCCGTTCAATCTCCAGGCACGAAGATGTAAGGTCTCAAGGTGGGGGTGTAGAACCTGCCCCTCCATCTGAGAGAGGAGATCTGCCCTGAGAGGGGGACGGAGCGGCAGGAACGAGGAGAGGTGGAGAAGATACAGGGCCGGACTGGCCGTAGCGGGCTCTGGGCAATCCCCCGGTGCATCGCACGGATGGGGGCCGATTTGGAGTCCCTGGGGGCAGTTTTTGTTACGGGGCCGTTTTTGCAGCAGAGCTGCAAAATCTGCCGTGTAACAAAATCCGTGAAAACCGGCCCTGACAAAGATCTCGGCGGCACCCACAAACCCCCAGGGAGGGTGGGGGGGCCGGCCGAGCACTTTGCCAGGGCCGGCTTTGGTACCCAGTCCGGCCCTGAGAAGACCTGTGTACCACACCCTTCTTGGCCAATCCGGGGCGATCAATATGACTTGGGCCCGGTCTTGGCGAATCTACCTCAGAACCCGAGGAATCAAGGGTATGGGAAGGAAACGCGTAAAGGAGTTTTGAGTCCCAACTCAACTGAAACACGTCCCCCAAAGCTCCCTGCATCGGATACTGCAGACTGCAGAATGACGGACAGTGAGCATTCTCGTGAGTGGCAAACAGGTCCACCCGAGGAGTTCCCCATGTCCGGAAGACGTGACGAACTACCTCTGGATGAAGCCTCCACTCGTGGTCAACTGCGACTGAGATTGTCTGCACGTACGTTCAGAACTCCGGACAGATTATTTGCCATCAGACAAATCTGATGGTCCTGAACCCAGGACCAGAGCCTCTCTGAAGAGACACTGCGACCCCACTCCTCCCTGCTTGTTGACATACCACATCGCAGTAGTGTTGTCCGTCGGGACTTCAACCGATTGACCGCGAAGGGAAGGGAGGAAGGCCTTTAGCGCCAGACGTATCGCCCGCAACTCTAGAAGGTTGATGTGAAGCAACCTTTCCTCTGGAGACCAAAGACCCTTGATCTCCAGATCCCCCAGATGAGCACCCCACCCTAGAGTGGATGCATCCGTTATTAACGTGGCCACCGATGGAGGTAGGTGGAAGGGCTTCCCCCAAGTCAGATTGCCCTCCATACTCCACCAAGACAGATCCGCTGCAGTTTCTCTGGAGATCCTGATCGACTCCCTGAGATCTCCATTGTGTTGATACCACTGCCTGCGGAGGCACCACTGGAGCGCCCTCATGTGCCAGCGCCCATGGTTGACCAGCAGAATGCAGGAAGTCATCAGACCGAGCAGACGAAGGACCTTCAGGACTGGAACGACCGCTCCATTATAAAATAAAGGAATCATTTCCTGTATGTCGAGAATCCTTTGAGGAGGAGGGAATGCACAACATACAGTTGTGTCCAGTACAGCACCTATGAACAGGTTGCGTTGGGAGGGCACCAGGTGAGATATTGGCACATTTATCGAAAAACCCAACCTGTACAACAACTGAGTTGTGACTTGCAGATGATGGAGCACTATCTCTGGAGATTCTGCTTTGATCAGCCTATCGTCCAGATAAGGGAACACTGGTATCCCTGACCTTCTGAGATGTGCCGCCACCACAGCCATCACCTTGGTGAAGACTCGAGGCGCAGTAGTAAGACCAAACGGAAGGACCGCAAACTGGTAATGTTGTGAACCCACTGTGAAACTGAGATACTTCCTGTGCGACTTCAGGATAGGGATGTGAAAATACGCATCCTGCAAGTCTATTGACACCATCCAGTCTTTCTTCCATCAGCGCTTGAAGAACCTGCGCAAGGGTGGGCATCTTGAACTTCTCCTGCTTCAGAAAAAGGTTCAAGATTCTGAGATCCAGGATTGGACGAAGTCTGCCATCCTACTTGGGGATCAGGAAATAACGGGAGTAGCATCCCTGACCCCTTTCCTGCTCTGGAACCACCTCTATCGCACCTTTTTTCAGTAGTGTTAGGACTTCCTCTTGCAAGAGAAGCAGGTGGTTCTCTGAGCAAATACCCTGGCAAGGAGGATAATTCGGAGGGAACTCCCGGACGGGAAGTGCATACCCATTCTCCACAAGATTGAGCACCCAAAGGTCCGATGTGACAGATTCCCAATCCTGTAGAAAATAGGTAAGCCGACCCCCTACAGGACCCGCATGATCCGGAATGGCGGATCTAGGGCTGCTTTGCTGATGGAGGGGGGTGGGAAGAGGAAGAGGAGGAAGAGGAGGAGACTTGGCGTCCTCGAGGACGAGCTCTTTGCTTGCCCCTGTAGGATTTATACAACAGATTTTGCTGTTGCTGCTGCTGTTGAGTTTGATGAAAGGGTCGAAGGGAGAAACGTCCAAAACCCCTGTATCTTTTACTCGCAGTGCCCCTGGACTGCAACCCAAAAGATCTGGCAGTAGCCTTACTGTCCTTAAATCTTTCTAAAGCTGCATCAGCCTTTTTGCCAAAAAGACCAGAACCATCGAAGGGCAAATCCAATAAGGCTGCTTGAACGTCCGCAGAAAAGTCAGATGACTTTAACCAGGCTGCTCTTCTAGAAGTCCCCATAACGCTAGCTACGGAGTCAGCAGTGTCAAGTCCGCTTTGTATAACTTGACGCGCAGCAGCTTGTGTGTCAGCTAACACCTCATTAAAATCCTTTCTCTGCTCCTCCGGAATCTTAGGAGACAACTGCTTTACAGAGTCAATTAATGCATGTATGTATCTCCCCAAAAGGCATGTGGCATGTGGCATTAGTTGACTTAAGAGCCATACTCGCCGATGAGAATATTTTCTTTGCAGTTTGACCTTGTTTCTTAGAGTCCTTGTCTCCAGGCACTTGAGGGAAAGCACCAACAGACATCTTTGAACAGGCTGCCCTTATCACCAAACTTTCCGGCAAAGGGTGTGATGATAAAAAATCTGGGTCACCAGGCGCCACTCTATACCTCCTCGCAACCCCCTTAGCAACTGCAGGAGCTGTGAGAGGCCTGTTCCAAACCTCCAATATAGGTTCTGTCAAAGCCTCATTAAAAGGAAGTAATGTTTCCACAACGGAAGATGGGGAATGGAGGACTTCTGTCAAAAGGTTAGATTTGAATTCATCAGTATGCAGGCTTAAATTCAAAAGATCTGCAGCCTTCTTAATGACCACATGGTATGGTGCAACGTCTTTTGAAGGGGCATCTGAAACAGAAGATAGCTCCCAATCAGGCGAAAGCTCCAAACCGCTAGCCTCCCTTAAGTCATCAAAATAATCCTCTTGAAGCTCAGCCTCGTCTACTTCAGCTTCAGCCTCAGCCTCTCTATACCTCTGCTCTTCGTTAAGGCGCTGAGCTTCACGCCTCGATCTCTCCTTCAAGAGCGGCGTCGTCAGATCCGCGATCGACTCAGACGGAGCCGGCGGCGAGATCGGATCCGGGAGCACAGGCCGATGTTCCCGAGGTCGGACCGGCGCCGGTGACGACGGTA
The DNA here is from genome assembly GCF_964261635.1 of Lissotriton helveticus. Lineage (NCBI taxonomy): Eukaryota > Metazoa > Chordata > Amphibia > Caudata > Salamandridae > Lissotriton > Lissotriton helveticus. The sequence goes on along the minus strand of NC_136067.1, from coordinate 818,737,220 downwards.
TCGGCGTTGCCGAGAAATGCCAAGGCGGAGTCGGCGCCGGCATAAATGGAGCTGGAGCATAAGAAGGGGGAACTCCCAGATTATATGCCAATGGACCCATGGAACCTGACGGTGCACCAGAGTGGTACAAAGCGCTTGAGTAGACGTCATACATCGCGTTCAAAAACTGTGAGCTGGAGCTGGTAAGGACCCACAGGATGCTCATGTGGAAGCTCCGGATTCGCCTCCTCTTCTACAGGTGGATGAACCGGAGCCATCGAACCCTCAGGTAAAGGAGCATCTTCTTCCTCTCGAGCCGGAGAGGGATTCAATACCGAAGCCGGTGAATGCTCTGGCGACTCCAAGGGCGTGGCCTCACCTTCCGGATTCAGAATCTCTGGTGAAGGAGATACTTCATCTTTTCATCTTTTCTATGTCTCCTCCTAGGCGACTTCGGTCTCGAATCCGAGTCTTTTCCAGAATGATGACGAGATCCATGTATTTTCTTCTTATGCTTCTTTTTTGCTGATCTAGAAACATGTCCCGATGACTACTTCGAAGGCGACGCCGTGCGGGACCTCAGTCTCGACTTCGACCTCGTCCGAGAACTCCAAGTCTTCTTTTCCTTTTTACCTTTTAATTTGGCCACCAGACGTTTCCCCTCTCTCTCACGAAGGGTTTTCGGGTTCATCTTCTTGCAGGAAGAACACCCCTGCACATCATGGTTCGAACTCAGGCACCAAATACAGTCTTCGTGCGGGTCCGTAATCGACATCATCATTCCGCACTCTCCGCACAGATTGAAACCGGTCTTCTTTGTAGACATCTTCGACAAGAGACAAAGAAGCAAGAAGACACCAGACAGATAACAAAGTAACAAAGTTACCAACAGCTACAGAGGATCCCTCGAAAACAGTTAGCGTCGACGACGTGGAAAAAAGGGAACTGATGTCATCACGCCGACGTGGGCCTATTATGGAGCCTGTGACGTCAGTGGAGCCGCGCTTGATGCTGTGCTACTGTGACGTAGTCCACGTCGGCGCGGTGCTACAAAAAGAATTTCCGAAGGTTGCTGACGCAAGGGGATATTCACAAGGTGAGGAATCCACTGGCAGATGTATCCATCAGAATTCACATGCGGAAAAGGAGTACCAGTGGCTTAATAGTCTGTGCACTAGGTCGCCTCACCCGCTACACACCACCTTCCATTGAGCCTCCAATGAGCGGATAAAGTCCATAGAGGACGACACGCAAAGGGCCTTGAAGCCACCAACTCAACAGCCCCTGCAAACACCTTTTGAATACGGTGCTGCATACAGAAATCAAAGAGAAGCATGTCCAGAGTTGTGCGCCTCTAAGCAAAAACCTTCAGCAAATTGCAAAGCTCAGAAATCAGTGTGCAAGACTGAAACCGCAATGTTAAGTGAATGGCACAGTAACAGCGCGAAGACAAAATCATTATACAAGGCAGTTGAACACTGCAGGGGGCACAGCAACAATACAAGACATCACATTAACCATGATACAATTTAACAGGTACATTTCCAATTAGTGAGAGCATTAACAATTCCAAAGCACACATCTACTACAGCACTCTTTCTTCAGACTTGAAAAGAACATAAGCATTGGCATAGCCAACGGGTCTTGTCTTGGAGAACTTTTAAGTGTTTAGCCATGTGCACATAACCTGGTCTCGGATCTATTTTCGTTAACAGTGAAAGAAGATCTGTTGAAGAAGCTGCAAACTCTCAAATGTCTATTTAATGGAGACTTGGCCATGCTCTTGAGAACGGTGCATCATGAAGCATTATGGGTGTTCATGGCGCAGGATTCTTTAAGAGCTTTTGGCATGGAGGAAGATCCAGACAGACCATGTTTATATGATTTACTCCGCACAGTAAGATGGGTGAATAATGTAAAGATAGCCTGTGACAACACATAGGGTTTCTGTCCATTCAATACATGTTACAATCGAACAAATGCACCCTGTCCGCGGTAAAATGAAGCTCTGGTCAACTTTATATTTCTGCCTCTGCGCATGACATATCGCTGTTAAAGTGCGAGTTACTTACCTTCGGTAACTATGTATCTGGTAGAGACGATTCTAGCCACAGATTTGTTAACGTAGAATTATCCCCAGGCGTGAGACTGGATCCGGAATTTGTTTTGCCACAGCATTCCTGCGCGCCGGGGGGATGGCATTACACAACTCCGCCCAGGCGTCGTCTGCGTTCGTGACGTCAGCGAGGTCACATAAGTCCCACCCCAGTGCGCCTATGTACGTTTTCTTCGGAGAACTTTTCCTTGCCACAACGCGGAGCCATCAGACAAAACTGTGGGAGTATGGGAACAGTGTGCGAAAGAGCAGAAAAATTGGAAAAAGGAATGGTGACGAACACCACCATAAGAAGCAGTGTCAACACTGCAGTCCCCAAAGGCAGGGAAAAGAAGAAACAGAGCACAGCCCTGAGCAGCCACCCTGCCAGTACGTAGACAGCCCCTCCCCTGGAGACACGGAACATATGTAAAGATGTCATGACAACATGTAGCCGGACTACAACCCCGACCAAGAACAATGGAGGGGAACCAGTCCCAGACAAACAAGGAACGACAAACCCCCAAGACAACCCCATCACAGAGTGACAACCCCCCCAAAGGAACAAGGGCAGAGGCACAGCAAGATGACCCCAACCTAGAGGATAGAAGAGGGCCCAGAACCCTTAATAACAAAGGGGAGAGGTAGGGGAGGGAAGAAAATGAAGGTAAGCCCCAATCCTGGAGCAACCAGAGCAGAAAGGCACAGAAGTACCTATAAACCCATCCTCCAATGTGCCAAAAGAGGAGGAAAGGAACAAGAAACAGGATGAATAGTCCCATCAAAAAGAGCAAAAGAATGCACTCACAGAAGACATTGGCACCCCCGGGAGGTGAGCGCAGAAGACCAAGACAAAGGTCCTCGCAGAACTGGGAGGAAGGGCGGGCCGTGAAGGAATCTGCAGCTAGAATCGTCTCTACGAGATATATCGTTACCAAAAGGTAAGTAACTCGTACATCTGATGGAGACTACTAGCCGCAGATTCCTTAACGTAGAATAGATACCCTAGCCATACCCAAAGGGAAGGAGGGTCTGCGAGAGGACCCCACCAGCCTGGACATAACAGAGGGTCCCACTAGGTCTAGTCATACCGACAGGGCGAGGAGCCCTATCCCCCCAGGGCAAGGGGAAACCCTACGATCAGAACACCACCGGGATGTGGGAAGAATAAAGGAAGAGGAAGCCCGTTCACACTCAGCAGAGGAAACAAAGGCAAGAGGAGGCCGAAGCACCCCACGCCCATACAAGGCACAGAACCTCCACCGAAGGCCAAGGCAAGGAAGAGGATGAAGAGCAACCTAGAGACTCCAAAGAGACGAGGTAGAAAGAAGTCAAGCCCCTCCACTGGGAACACACCCCGCGATGAGGGCAGCTGAGCCTACCACAACCAGAAGTCAATAGACCAGACAGAACTGCACTGACAGCAATAAAGCAGGAGGAAGCAGAAAGAATAGCCCGGGGCACCCAGGAAGACCAGGCAGGCTGTGCCTGAAAGGGGGGAGGAACACAAAATCCATCTCAGCCCCCAGGACAAAGAGCAGGAAGGTGAAGAAGGGCCCGGACACACCTCAGGGAGGAGTCCGCACACGACTCAAAAAGAAGTGGAACCAGAGCCATGACGCCAGGCCGCAGACAGCAGGTCAGACCAGATGAACAGCGCAGCGACCCCGGAGAAGGGGACCCCGGGGCGCCACCCAAGGCATTCTAAACGAACAATAAGGGAATTGCACCTGCAACGTACTTAAACGCCCTGGAGAGCAGAAGCCTGAAAGCGACCTCAACTCCCAAGCACAGAAAAAGCGATCTAACAGCTACCACCCCACATAGGGTATGTTAAGTCCCAAGACATGGGAACCCTCTTAGGAAGAGAGTTCTGCAGCAGAGGACAACAAAGATCTGCGAGAAAACCCCCCCACAGACGGCTTGTCAAGCAGCTAAAGAGAAAAAACAGGTGGTCTAATCTCGGGGCCAACCTGGGGAGATAACCCAAGGCAAAAAACACACAGTCAAGAAGGGCCGACCAGCAGCCAACAGAACCACAGTCACAACAAGAAGACTAATGCACATGAAGCACACAGATCACACAACTGGGGCGACCTGCCCCAACGAACAAACAGCTCCCTAAAACCAGATCAACTCACAGGCACTGAGGGAGAAGAAGAAAAAAGGAGGAGGAGGAGGAGGATGAGGATGAGGATGAGGAGAAGGAGAAGTCTGCCAGGGCGTGGAACAAAAAAAAGAGTGCCATCGAAGGGAAGATCTACCAGCCGTTCCCGAACGTTTCTGGGAACACACGGTCCCGAAGCCAAGCAAGGCGGCAAAGGGCAACCGAAGAAGCCATGGCACGACCAAGCCCCTTCGAGACGCTGGAAGGTGACGGTGCAGAAGGTGTTGGGGCACAGGATCCCCCGTGGTGGGATGCCCCCAAGCCCTAGTCAGAGAAGAATGGAGTGAACCCTCAAAGCCCCAGTCAGAGAAGAATGGAGTGAACCCCCAAAGAGAAGGAGCAGCTCCCTACCACCAGAGCCCTGGTGGAGGACTTCCAGAAGATGATCCCCGGGGAAATAGGCAGCTGGATCACCCATGTGCAAAATTCCCACAGCTGATGAAACAGCGCGAGTGAAGGTTGCACCCGCCTCCGTAGGGGCCCACGGTGGGGAAAGCAGCTCCTCCGTAGGCAACAGCTGCAAGCTAAGGCGGTCGTCCATAAGCCAACTGGAGTGGGGAAGGGCCAGGCCCGGAAAGGAGGAAGCAGAGGGTCCGAGGAGTGGGGGACCCGTGGCTCCTCCGGCGAAGGCAACGGCGAGGAGCAGTCCCTCGATGACATCGGCGAAAAAGCCACGATGCGGCAGCTAGTCTTCGGCGAACCTCCGGTGAAGAGGAGACGTCCGAAGAAGAGTCCACGAACCCACGCCTGTCAGCTGCCGTAGAGTCAGCAACCTGAGGCAGGACGTCGTCGGCGAGTGCCAGAGGAGACGCTGGACAGGCCTCCGCCACATCACACAGTGCAGGAGACCGGGGCTGGGCCGGAGCAGCTAACGGACGGTGTAAACTACCTCCGACGAGGCAGCTGCCTGCGTGGAGGGACAAGAGGGACCCGGGGAGTGACAAGGAGTCCCCCCCCCCCCCAGCCTCGCCCCATGAGGGGACGAGAGGGGCCCGCCCAACCCTGTAGCTCCACCAGGGCCCACTCAACCTCCGATGAGGCAGCCGCCTGCATGGACGGGCGAGAGGGACGAGGGGTCCCCCGCCAGCCTCGACCCATGATGGGACGAGGGGGGGTCCGCCTACCCCTGTGGCGCCGCCAGGGCCAGCAGCTACAGGTGCCGAAGCGGTGTAACCACGGGCTCAGACAAGATCGCCGCCTGTCCAAAGGGGCGAGAGGGGCTCAGTGATGCGACCCGAGCCCAGACGACCTCCCGCGATACCACATGGACTCCCGCAGGAGTTTGCGGCGAAGCAGAGGTGCCGTGGTCCGAAGGAGGGACCCCAAAAAGGGCCGCACCCCAACGGCACCACATCCTCCAAGCCTGGAACCGAACCAGTCGCGCCGGGGCCATAGCCGGCGGCGATGCCACGAAGGGCCCCGCACAGCGCGAGAGATCCGCTGGCTTCCCGGGGAAGGGGGAGGAGAAGCCAGCGAAGCCTGCTAAGCCGCCGCTTTTGTCTCCATCTGGGCTCTCGGCACCCCTGCACCGGTAAACTGTGGATAGGGGGACGATACGTGGGGCCGCATCACCCACGGAGAACCCACGCCCCCAACAGGCCGGAAACCAGCCCTCGGGGACAAACTGCGACACTTACCGACAGGTGAGCGAGGCTCTTTTGCGGCTTAGGAGAGGAACGAGGACGACGAAGGCGGCTTCGAAAACCTTCCGCAGAAGTTGATTGAGGAGAGTAAGCCTATCTGGACATGCGAGCTGAGAGAAGTTTCATCCGGCACTCCCGCTGCGACTTCGGCTTCAACTGCTGGCACGCCTCGCAATCAGTGGAGTTGTGATGTTCCCCCAAGCACCAGATGCAAATGAGGTGAGGGTCCGTCGCCGACATCAGGCGTCCACAAGACGAGCACGTCTTAAAGCCCGAAGGCATCCGCACACTGTTCCCACAAACACACGCAATAGCGAAAGGGAAAGGCCTAAACAGGCCCGGAGCACAAACCGGATCCGCGTTGCACGCGGAAAAGTAAAAAAACTGACATGGGCATGCCAGGGTGGGACTTATGTGACCTCTCTGACGTCACGTACGTGGATGATGCCTGGACAGGGATGCTGTGGCAAAAAAAAAATCCGGATCCAGTCTCACGCCTGGGGATAATTCTACGCTAAGGAATCTGCGGCTAGTAGTCTTTATCAGATATGTTTCGTAGAGTGGGAGGTTAGCGCCTAGTGAGCCTTTTAAAGAAAATATTACTGAAGGGCTACTAAGGAACAAGTTACTTACCTTCGGTAAAGCATTATCTGGTAGAGATTATATGTAGCTGCCGAATCCTTACCTTAGAATGTCCTAGGGGTCAGACTGGATCCAGAAACTTTTGCATGAGCAGTACCCCTGCGTGCAGTCAGGTGGCTCAGTTCAGGTCCGCGTGGCGTCGTCTGATAGGACATCACGGTCACCTATATAGGAGCCACAGTCACATGGACGTCAGTTAATTTTCACGTTTTCCACGCCAGAAGCGCAGATCCATGTAGTGAACAGACTAGTGTGTGTGTGTAGGGTCCTGGAAAGGGAGCAACAGTACCCCTATAAATTAGTCTGCAGAGCGGGGAGGCATGGGTGGGCCTGCAGCTAAATATTGCCTCAACCAAATAAAGCATTACAGAATAAGTAACTTGTTTATCTGATAGAGGCTTCTAGCTGCAGTTTCCCTGCCTTTGAGTACATAGTGAAACCATGCTTTTCTGGTGGTGTGCTGCAGATAAATTACTAGACTAGAAAGTCCTGTAGGACCAAACGGGCGAAAGGTTCATTCCTGTTGACCAGACTGTCCAGACAGTAGTTTTAGCAAACATGTGCAGTGAAGCCAACGTTGCAGCTTGGCAGTTGCCCAGGACTGGCACTCCACAAGCCAACACCTTGGTCACAGCCTTCCCCGGATGGAATGGGCTCATAAGCCCTCAGTAGGCTGCTTCTTAACCAGAGCATAGCAAATCTGAATACAGATAAGGACCCAGCCCAAAATGGTTTGCTTCTTCGCTGTCAGACCTTTTTTAGTTCCCACATAACCCACAAACAAATGGTCTTTTACTAGGAACTCTTTTGTGCAGTCAAGTTAGAACAACGCTCTTATTGGGTTCAGTTGATGTAGTCACTCCTCTTCCTTAGAGGGATGTGGAGGAGCGTAAAAGTGGGTAGTGTGACAGAGTGACTCAGGCGGAATGGGGTCACCACCTTAGGAAGGAAAGAGGCTCAGGAGTGAAGCATCACCTTATCTGGGATATATCATGAGATAGGGAGGCTTGAATGATAAAACCTGCTGCTCACTTACCCTCCAGGCAGATGATATTGCCTCTAGAAATGCTGTTTTGATAGTGAACAACCTGAGGGGGCAATTATGTAGAAGCTCAAATGGAGTGCGCATGAGATAAGTGAGAACTAGGTTCAGATCCCACCGAGGCATAATGAAGGGTGTAGGAGGAAACCTATGTACAAGTCCTTTCAGAAACCTATTTACAATAGGGTACTTGAATAAGGAGTAGTTTCTGTCCTGTAACTCCAGTTCTGTAGTAGGGGTATCTCGGTTATAGTCATAATGTAGTGAATAGTCCCGCCCATGTGCGTGGACCCCGGAGCAATCAAAAATAATCTCTTACAGTGTCGAAAAAAAATGCAGAACTGCACAGACACTTAAGAGAGAATTTAAAGAAGGATAATGCAGCCTAAAAAGGCTACACTGTCCAGTACTTCAACTAGAAATTCCACCACAAAAATCCACAAAACAGCAAAGCCTGTACAGATTTCCCTTGCTTTAACAGCAAAATCCCTCAGGAATGATAGAGAGAAGAACCTGGACAGACAAGCCCCATAGGCTGCCATTATGTGGCTCAGAACAGGATACTGTGCCTTTAAGAGAACTTTCCAGAACTTCACAGTATCCCAGAATGCCCTGCAGGTCCCAGTTACTTTCAGTTCTTTTTGAAGGCGTAACACGCCAGACCTGTAGCATTCCGTACATGAATATCTCTCTCCACCGGGGAGGAGGGCGGGCGCTTATGACTATAACAGAGATACCCCTACTACAGAACTAGAGTTACAGGACAGAAACTACTCCTTCTGTAGCAGGGGATCTCTGTGTATAATCATAATCTAGTGAATAGAATGGCAAGCCCATCCCCACACCAAAGCGGCGGTGGAGAAACGAGAAATAACACCACTATTGTGCAAACAGATTTCGCAGCGAAGCCTGCCCAACCTGAGCGTCTGCCCTGGCATCAGAGTCCAGGCAGTAATGCTTAGCAAAGGTATGGACCGACTTCCAAGTGGCCGCCTTGCAGATTTCCGCAATTGGCACGTTACGAAGCAAAGCCGTCGTGGCGGCTTTGCCCCTGGTGGAATGAGCCTTAGGTTTTCCCCCTAAGGTCTTATTAGCTTGTTGGTAACACAATTGTTGGTAACACAATTGTATGCAGGACACAATCCACCTCGAGATGGACTGTTTAGAGGTAGCAAGACCCGTCCTGACTGATCCATAATTGATGAACAATTGGTCTGACCTACGAATATCTTTGGTTTTATCCAGATAAAATTTCAGCACCCTCCTAACATCCAGGGAATGCAAGGACCTTTCCGCTGGAGATGAAGGATTCTGAAAGAACGTAGGTAAAGTTATAGTCTGGTTGATATGAAAATCAGAAATAACCTTGGGAAGAAATTTAGGGTGAGTACGCATAACAACCTTAGCAGCATGAAATACAGTACAAGGTTCTTGGCAACACAACGCCTGAATTTCACTCACCCTGCGGGCCGATGTAATGGCCACGAGGAACGCCGCCTTCCAGGACAGGTGCTGCAACGAAGCCTTATGAATAGGTTCAAAAGGCTCCTTCATCAACCTGGACAGCCCCACATTCAAGTCCCATGAAGGCGAAATAAGCCTGACAGGAGGGAATACTTTCTTCAAGCCTTCCAGAAAATCTTTGATCACAGGGATCTGGAAGAAGGAAGTCTGTGAAGGGCATTTCCTGTAGGCAGTCAAAGCAGCCAGATGAACCTTAATGGAATGGACATTAAGGCCAGACTGCCCCAGATGTAGCATATATGGAAGGATGACATCCTCCTTGCATGTCGTAGGGTCATAGTTCTTAGACTTGCACCAGATGCAAAACCTCTTCCACTTGTAAGCAAAAGAAGTCCTAGTGGAAGGTCGCTTAGCCTCCTTCAGTATGTCCATACAATCCTCTGGGAGATTCAGATGGCCATATTGCACTATTTCAGGAGCTATGCCGCCAAACTCAAAGACGAGAGGTTGGGGTGCACCATTCGCCCCCCGAACTTCGTGAGAAGGTCCGGCCTGCACGGCAGCTTCATGTGAGGAAGGAGAGACCGGTGAAGCAGGTCCGTGAACCACCACTGTCTGGGCCATTCCGGGGCAATCAGAATCATCTTCGCCCTGGAGTGGGACAGCTTGATGAGAACCGCCGGGATCAGGGGAATGGGTGGAAAAGCGTACAGAAAGCTGTTCGACCAGTTGATCCATAACGCGTTCCCCAGCGTCCCTGGCTGGTAGTACCTGGAGGCGAAGTCTCGGCATTTGCTGTTTTCGGCGGTGGCGAACAGATCTACGTCTGGAGTTCCCCACCTTGCGAAGACTTCTCCTAGTACTTCGTCGTTTATGACCCATTCGTGGTTTTCCTGAATCAGTCTGCTCAGCTCGTCTGCCTGAACATTCTGTACACCTGGCAGATGAGTGGCCGTTATCGACAATCCTCGGGCCAGAAGCCAGTGCCAGATCGCCTGCGCCTCCTGCGACAGAGTGCGCGATCTCGAGCCCCCCTGCTTGTTGAGGTAATACATCGTGGTCGTATTGTCCGTCTGAACAAGGAGAGTTGGTCTGGAAGGAAGGGTGAAAGGCCTTCAATGCCAAGTGAACAGCTCTGAGTTCCAGGAAATTGATGTGGTACGTGGACTCCGTCGGGGACCACGTCCCTTGAATCTGTAAGTCTCCAGAGTGCGCTCCCCATCCCTGGAGAGAAGCATCCGTCACGATAGTCTGAGTTTGAATGTCCTTGTGGAAGGGAACCCCTCTGAGGAGATTCTCCGCTGAACACCACCACTTCAGAGACTGAAGAGCATGCAGAGAAAGTCGTATCTTGTCGTCCCAAGATCCTCTCCTCTGGTCCCACTGATCCTCCAAGCACTCCTGCAGCGGTCTCATGTGCAGCCGCGCATGTGGCGTCAGGAAGATGCAAGAGGCCATCGAATCCAGCAGCGAAGACACCGTCCTCACTGTCGTGTAAGGTGTATCCATGAAAGCCTGAGCCTTCCGAAGGAGTGATAATCGTCGCTCTTCCGAAGGAGACACGCTTGCTGACAGCGTATTGATGGCGGCTCCCAAGTACTGGATGCGCTGGACCGGAGTCGGGACAGACTTGGACATGTTGATGTGCAACCCCAGCTTGTTCAAGAGAACGCACGTCTTCTGGAAGTGTGCTTGCGCTTCCGAGAAGGAGGAGGCCTTGATCAACCAATCGTCCAGGTACGGGTAGACAAACACCTTGTTCTTCAGTAGGTGTGCCGCTACCACTGCCATGCACTTCGAGAACGTCCTGGGCGCAGACTTCAGCCCGAACGGAAGTACCGTGTACTGATAGTGATTGGTGCAGACTTGAAATCGCAGGAACTTCCTGTGTTTGTGTGCAATGGGCACATGGAAGTATGCATCCTGTAGGTCGATGGCGCAAAGCCAGTCCCCCTGTTGCAGCTGAGGATAAATCTGATGCAACGACAGCATGCGAACCTTTTCTCTGCGAATCCACTTGTTTGCCTGCCGCAAGTCCAGAATGGGCCTGAACTCGTTCTTGTCCTTCTTGCGGACCAGAAAGAACCGGGAGTACAGACCTCTTCCTCTTTGAGACAGAGGTACAGCTTCTATCGCCCTTTTCCTTAACAGGATATCGGCCTCCGCCTGGAGCTCGCGCAGCTGATACTGCGAGCTGACCGGAGGAATCGATGGAGGAGGGCTGATGAACCGAAGACTGTATCCATTGCAAACAATATTCAGCACCCACTTGTCCCGAGTAATTTTTCTCCACTCTGCCAGAAAAAATTGAACGCTTCCCCCCACCGGAGCGGGTAACGGATGAAGGGGAAGTAACCGCTCAGGGGCGAGACCCGGCCGGGCCTTTGGTCGCGGCAGAGGACTGCTGTCCACCTCTACCCCTCTGGCGTTTTTGGAAGGGTCTTCGGAACTGCTGCTGTTGTTGCTGCTGCTGCTGCTGTTGTACAGAGGACTGTCCTCTTCCTTTCCCCTGCGAGCCGAACCGCCGTTGGAACTGGCGGTAAGGCTTTTTGTCCTTGGGTTTCTCCAGACCCACAGCCGTCAGGGTTTCAGCCTCGGCCTTCCTCCGGGCCATTTCGTCGTCGGCATGTTTCCCGAAGAGAGTTGCACCGGAAAACGGCAGATTGGCCACCCGCTGTTGCGCCTCAGGCTTGAGTGACGTAAGCCTGAGCCAAGCATGGCGGCGCTGGTTGACCCCGTGACAGTAGCCATGTGCGGCCAACAGCGCTATGTCCACAGCGGCACTGATGGCCTGGTTGGAAACCAGCATCCCTTCCGAGACAATTTCCAGGAAGTCCTCCCTCCTGTCGCGTGGCACAAGGTCCGCAAACTGTTCCAGGGAGTCCCATAGCGCGCGATTGTACCGCTCTAGCAAAGCCGAATCGCTGGAGGCTTTCATAGTGGTGGAAGAAGTCCCGCAGGCTTTCCTACCAGCTGAATCAATCCAGCGGCTCTCTTTATCCGGTGGTACTGTGGAGGACGGGGAGGTAGAATGTAACTTCCTGGCCGCCGTCACTATCACCGAGTCGGGCATCGGGTCCACACGGAGGAATGCCGGGTCCGAGTCAGGAGCTCGGTACTTTTTCAGGAGTCTCGAGGGAGAAGCCTTCACCACCGCCGGTGTAAGGAACAGCGCTTCCGCCGGTTCGACCAGTCCCGGAACCAACGGCAGATGAGGGCGAGACAGGTGCTTCTTGTGAAGCGTCTCGAATATCACGGACGTCGTAGGTGTAGGAGCCGTCACCGTGATACCCAACTTCGCAGCCCCCCGCAGGAGCACCTCCTGGAACGTGCCAATGTCGTCGACCGGGGACACCCGAGTCTCCGGAGAATCCGATAGAGTAGGCGAATAGGAACGGGTCCTAGATGATGCCGTACGGGATCTGGACCTATGCCTCCTGTGGTGACGTCTAGATCTGGTGGAGGACTTGTGTCTGCTCCTCGACCTGTCTCTCCGCCTGGAGCGTGACCTTGACCTCCTAGGTCTGGGGCGTTCCGCCGGTTTTCCCGGGGCTGACGTCTTGGGCCTGGGTGGTTCCTTAGACTTAGGAGTCTTCTTGGGAGGTGTCGGAAGCCTGGGCAACGAGACCGACCTCGGCACAGGGGTCCTAGGGCCTGTCGGAAGTGGAGGCAGAGGAGGCAACGGAGGAGGGGTTGGGGCCCTCTGAGGGAGACCTCGTGGCAACGGAGGAGGAGGCGGAACAATCTTCTTCGGGGCTTACACTTCCGAGTGCGCCGATCCCGGTGACCCGCCATCCTTCCCGGACTGAGGGGAGCCCCCCACAGTCTTAGGCCTGTCGGCACGACCCCTCGGCGCCGAAGAACGGCGACCAGGTGTCGAACGTAGGTCCCTCGACGTCAAGCGCCCCTTCGGCGTCGACCGTCTCCTCTGCTTCGGCGTCGACCGTCTCCTCTGCTTCGGCGTCGACCGTCTCCTCTGCTTCGGCGTCTAACGGCCTCCATGCCTCGACGTCGATCCCGACCGCCTCGAAGGCGACCTCGTCCGCCTCGACGGCGACCTCGACGGAGACTTCTTCCTCGCCGGAGATCTCTTCTGCCTCGACGGCGACCTCTTCCGTTTCGACGGCGGCCTCGACGACGAGGATCCCCTCGACGACGACAATGTCCTGTCCGTCGACGGCGAAGTCGCCTCGACGGCGAGCGCCGACGCCGATCACTCGACGTCGAAGACGACGACGAAGAAATCGTCACTGGGTTCGACGGCGGCCTGTGTAAGTCTCTCGACGGGCGAAGTTTTCTCGACCCAGAGCCCTGGGGAGACCGGGACCCCTCCAGACCCACCTTGCGCCTTCAGCCTCCTTTCCTCGAGGCCCTGAAGCCTTATCTTCATTCTGTCCTTCAGGGTCCTGCCAGAGAAGCCTTGATAGATCTCACACTCCTCTGGAATATGGGAAGAGGGCAGGCAGAGGATACACACCTCATGAGGGTCTGACTTTGCCTTCTTCCTAGAGCACTCTGGGCATTTGTCAAATAATGCAGGCATATTTGACATCAAAAGAGTGCAAAACACCAAGAAGAAAAGCCTAAAAGTACTTAGAAAGTACCCAAATAGAATTTACAGTGAAAAAACACCAATAAACCCTTGAAAAGGGAGAGCTCAATGCTCCAGGGTCCTGCTTGCAGGAGCCGGAAAAAAGAACTGAAAGTAACTGGGACCTGCAGGGCATTCTGGGATACTGTGAAGTTCTGGAAAGTTCTCTTAAAGGCACAGTATCCTGTTCTGAGCCACATAATGGCAGCCTATGGGGCTTGTCTGTCCAGGTTCTTCTCTCTATCATTCCTGAGGGATTTTGCTGTTAAAGCAAGGGAAATCTGTACAGGCTTTGCTGTTTTGTGGATTTTTGTGGTGGAATTTCTAGTTGAAGTACTGGACAGTGTAGCCTTTTTAGGCTGCATTATCGGTCTTTAAATTCTCTCTTAAGTGTCTGTGCAGTTTTGCATTTTTTTGACACTGTAAGAGATTATTTTTGATTGCTCCGGGGTCCACGCACATGGGCGGGACTATTCACTAGATTATGACTATACACAGAGATCCTCTACTACAGAAAGAGGGTTGGTCAGGCAGCTGCAGAAAAGAGGACAGGAGCAGAAAGATAACCTTTGAGAGTTCCCAGAGCAGAGCACTGCTGGGCAAAGATAAGAATAAAGATAAGAAAATCAAAAAGAGGCAGATACGGGTTCAATAGACATTTCTGTACAAAATTAAAAAATGTTTGCCAACAGCAGGTGTATTCCAAGTTGGTGAAGGGCCACCTGGCCGCAAAGATAACCAAACAGACTTTGGGAAGAAAGTTGAAAGCTATCAACTGTCACTGCTCAGTCTACACGCAAGTAGGCAGAGTTGACGGGTTCGGGTGGAGGACACTGTCCTGCTGCAACAGAAGATCCTCCCGAAGGTGCAGCTTGATCGGAAGTTTGATGCCCATTTAAAGCAGCTCAGGATACCAGACTCTAAATGCCCAGTCCAGAGCCACAAGTAGCACTTTAGCCCAGTTGTACTTGATAGTCTAGAGAACTCTGGGGGGTGTTGTGGGGGGAGAGGGGGGGACACATGGTATGGTGAAAAGGTGTACAGGAGTCCTAAGCTCCCTCGCTATGAAAAGCGTCACAGAGTGATAGCCGCCTAGGAAACTCCAACGCGCATAACTGCTGATATTGCGCATTCTCTTTGAATATAAACAGATCTAACCAAGGCTCTCCCCACTGTTGAAAGAGACTTTGCGCGACCTCCGGCTGGAGATGCCATTCCTGATCCGCGATGCATCTATGGCAGAGCTCCTCCCCCCTGGCGTTCAGAGAACCTGCCAGGTGCTGAACCACCAGGGATATGCCCTGCTGTTCCAGCCATGTCCACAGGCGCAGAACTTCTTGACAGAGGGTCCATGACCCCACACCGCCCTGGTTGTTGGGAGGATCACATAGCTGTTGTGTTGTCCATAAACACCTGCACCAACATCCTCTTGACAAGGGAAGAAATGCTTTCAGTGCCAATCTGTTCGCCCAGAGCCCTCTAATCTCCACCTCTCCCAGATGACCGCCCCATCCCCAGGAGTGATGCATCTATCACTACTGTGAGATCTGGTTGGGGAAGGGAGAGGGGTCTGCCTCTGACCCAATCACGTTTCGTTAGCCACCACTGCAGGTCCTTTGCAGTTCCCTCAGAGATCTGGAACACGTCGGAAAGATTTTTCCTGATGCTGCGCCCACTGGAACTTCAAGTCCCAATGCAGAGCCCCCATTCTCAATCTGGCATAACACACCAACAGGATGCAGGATTCCATGAGTCTCAGCAGCTCAGAGTCATTCTCACCGAAATACAGGACAGAGGCTGAAACATCGGTATCAACCTGAATATCCTGTACTCAATGCTCAGGTGGATAAGGCCAAAATTGCACTGCGACCAGAACATCTCTGAAGAAAGGGAGCGTCTAAGGAGTCAGGTGTGATTGTGGCACCTTGATGGTGAACCCCGGAGAATGCAGGTGGTCCGCCTAGTATGGAGGACACCTTTAACAGTCAGTCGTCAAGGTAGGGGAATACTGGAACCCATACCTTGCGCAGATGAGCTGCAACCACCGTCATCACCTTGGTGAACACCGAGAGGCTCTGGTAAGGCCAAAGAGTAAACACAGTGAACAGAAAGTGATAGTGGCCTACTTTGAACCGCAGGATGGGAGTATGAAAATGCGCCTCCTGCAAGTCCAACGCTACTAGACAGTCTCCTTTGTCTAGGGAAGACCAGACCTGAGCCAACTTGAGCATCTCGAGTTTCTCCTTTTTGAGGAAGAGATGGACGGAACAAAGACCTTTGTTCTTTTTGGGTATCAGAAAGTAGCAGGAACAGTGTGAGAAGTTGGCCTGATATGCAGTGCTCACTATTCTAGTGAACACTATGTATCATTGCAAACGACCCTTATTGATGATTGGTTGTAAGTCAACCTGATAGACCAGCTATCCTAGTAGCATGGACAAGAGCAGTCTTTAGGCTAAACTCTAGAGGGCGTGTTAAGCCAGCTGTTTTACCATCACATTTACCCCTTGAACACCAAGTGAAAGGACTCCACACAAGTTGTTATGAAAATAAAGTATATTTATTTATAACAAGACTACCCTGAACTCTTTATGAGTCAGGGAGCTAAGCACAACACAAAACTCTTAAAGAAATACTGAAAGTCACAATTTACACAAATGCCCGAGGGGCACGAAAAACCATATACTACAAAAGTGGAATGCGAATTACTAGCAGGTAAGTAACTATTCTCAGAGGCTTTGGGATCGCTAGGACTAGACTACTGAACCTTTAGATTACGAGCAGGAGGCCTAGGGAGATCGGGTGCAGAGTGTGCACTCTCACGCGGGATGCGGAACAAAGTCTATGGAGGCTAGCAAATGCAAAGTTAGTGTTATCGGACGAATCCGACTAGGTAGAGCTGAAACGAAAAAGGATCTGGACACTTAGATAGTTAAGCTATGCTGGAGCACCGAAATGCTTAGGTTACCTAGCCCAGGGGCTGCGGCTGCATAGGGTTCAAAAGACATCGGGAATCCTCGTTGCAGTCTATGGAGCCTGAAAGAAGAAGTTGCTGGCAGGCGACCAGTGAAGATGTTCGATGTGATCCAAGCCTGGATCGATGAAGATGGAGACCTGTAAGCAGAGGGGACCAAGTCCTGAATCACTAGCCAGTGATTAGGTGGGCACCAGGATGGCACCGGGCGAAGTCACCTCGACCAGGTGAGTGGGCGACGCTGGGCTCTGCAGTCTCTCGGACCAGGAGGCGTTGTCGGCGACCAGGATGGAGGTGCGAGCTGTCCCACGGTGGTATCTGCTGTCGACGTCGCTGGACCCAGGATTGGGGCAACAACTCTTGGCAAATGCAAGCCCACGCGGTGGACTCAAAATGGCATCTGGAGTGGACCAGGAGGGTCCGGGGTGCTCCTCTGTTGGAGGGGAGCAAGGGCCAGTCTGGAGTGACCAGACCAGCGGTGTTGTCGTCGTGGTTCGTCGTCAGAAGGGCCACTAGCCAACGGGCAAGTGACCTGGACAACGCGGTGAGCAGCAAAGAGCAGAAGAGCCCCACGCAGATCTCGTGGATGCTGGAGGGCTGAACTTCGGTGCTGGAGCTGCTCAGGGTTGGGGCTTCTCAAACCCCAAAGCACTCACTCAAGGGTCCCTCGGTGGTCGTGCTGGGCAAGCGTCGTGCAGTCCTGAAGATGGCCGGTCCCTCGAGGTCTCGTCACACCCACGAATCTCAGCTGGGCTGATGATGCAGGTAGAGGTCAGAGGTGCCAGGGAAGCCGGTTCTCGTCGAGCTGGGCAGTCTTGATCCGGAGGAGAGACTTACAGCAAACCGCGATGCTTGGTTGGTGCTTGCTGCTGCAGGGTGACTACTCCTTAGTCACAAGGGAGAAATCTTAGGAAGAAGTCTTGAGTTCCTTTCGTAGAAAGTAGTTTCAGGATTCAAAGATGATCTAATTTGGAAGGGGGCCTGCTCCTACCTTTATCCTGAGAAAAGGGGCTGGCACGCGACTAAGTCCTGCCCTATGGGTGGGACTAGGAGGGGGGTGGTTACAACCCTCTCCTTTGTCCGGTCTCTCCCCAGCTCAGGGGCTGGTGTGCCCCGAAACTGGTTTGAGCCGGCATATGCACAGTGAGCACCGGGGTGCCACTTGCAGTCACCTTCCTCTATAGCCCTGCCTACCTGGGATACACAAAACCCTGTCTGGGATGGTGCTAGCACCGCCCCTGACAGGAAACCCTTTGTCCCAGCAGCAGGAGGTCAGACTTGTGTCCCGGTGGCAGCATCCATTTTGTGGAGCTGAGGCTATGTTCAACTTTAACCGGGGTTACAGGCTACCAACATGTCTCCTCCCTCTAGAGGGGTGGAATGCTACCCCCGTCGCCAGAACTGGCGAGGGGGTAGTATTCCAAAGCGTATGACACCTTACACGACATGTTTAGATAATGTCAGACCAAAGTTACCATAACCGCGAGGATTATAAGGCACTTAAGAGTATATGGTCTGACGCTATCATGGAAACGGCTACGGGATAGATCCCGAAAGCCGCAGACAGGCTCAGATCATGCCAGAGCACCATCTCACACGATTCCAAGCACTCTGCCTTCAGGATTGTTAAGGCCTGCCATAGGAGTGACTGATAGGAGATCTGTGTGCCCATTTTAGGTTTAGATATAGGTATACTATATCTAGAGCAGGGGTGATTACACCACCTTGCCCCCAGCTGTCAAGCAGCCAGTTGTGTCAGTTGTGTCAGTTTTGGATGGCCAGCCAGGGGTGGCATAATACATGCTTCAGCCCCTGGTAGGCCCTGGG
The DNA here is from genome assembly GCF_964261635.1 of Lissotriton helveticus. Taxonomy (NCBI): domain Eukaryota; kingdom Metazoa; phylum Chordata; class Amphibia; order Caudata; family Salamandridae; genus Lissotriton; species Lissotriton helveticus. Next base: position 818,718,796 of record NC_136067.1, on the reverse strand, counting down.
TACACCTATGCCCTGGATACCTAAGGTATACTGTACAGGGACTGATAAGGTGACTCAGTATCCAATTGGATATGTACCTAGGGTACATGGAATCCATTTTAACAGAGAGAGCAGTGGGCCTGGGGTCTTGAATAGCAGGGCCTCAGGTCAACTAAGTCAGAAAACCAGCAAAACACCAGGCAAAAAGTTGGGGGCAACCATAGTCAGGGATCTACCTTCCTACAAACAGCAACTACTGCCTACTTCGGACATCGTAACCCTCTCTAGCCCCTTTGGCCAGGACAGCTGTAACGTCCCCTCTGAGCAAGACAAGATGATCCTCCGCCAGCCGTTCTTGAGATGGCGGTAAAGGAGGAGGAAAAGATATTAATTTGCTTGGTGTTATGAACTGCCGTTAGAAGAGAAGTTGGATTCTCCCTCAAACTGGATACCTATGTGCTTGCTAGAAAGGCTTAGAGCCTGGAGGTGCGGGGGTGGGGGGTAGGGGGTAGGGGGTAGGTGGGGAGGCGGGGGGGCTGGATACTTGTGGCTAACATTCCCACATGGTCAGAATGCACAGAGTCCAGGTCCTCGCATATCTTGGGAAGTCTGTGCAGGACAATGGCTGGGGTATGGCAGACATGGTTGAAAGCCCCTTCTACTGCCACAATAGAGGCAGAAGGCAGATTGGAGATGAGGTGTTACTGCGAGGCCCAAGGTAGCCCGCTAATCCTTAAAGAGTTCCAGCGCAGAGTCTGCTTTCTCTCCCAAGAGACGAGTCCCATCGAAGGGCATGTCCATGAGGTTGGTCATGACATCCCCCGAGAAGCCAGATGTTCTTAGCCAGAGCCAGGTGTGGTGCCGCAAGGCCACAGTTGATTAAACCGCTCTGCCCAGCGAGTCAGTCGTATCCAAACCACACCTAATGGCGAACTTTTCTGCATCCCTCCCATCTTTCACTGCTAGGGAGAGCACAGCGAGGTACTCTTCTGGGACCTGTGGCAGCAACAATTTCCAAAAGGGTATGCAGGAAATGGCCCAAAAGGCATGTAGTGTTCACAGACCGCAATTCCATGCTGGTGGAAGAAAACACCTTCCCAAGTGTGTCCGGCCTCTAGGATTCTCTGTACGGGGGAGCAGAAGAGAATGCGCAATAAGATGTTGAGGCTTAGACCACCAAGCTCTCAGGTGTAGGAAGTTGGCGGAGGAAACTTGGATTACCCGGGGAAAGGCGATGGCGGCGTGCTATAGTCTATTCAAAGGATCCCTTAGGATTATAACCCGCAGTTCTAGCCCTGTCCAGAGACGCAGGGCCTCTCGACAAAGGGTACATGACCCCACCCCACCCTGTATGGTTCAGTACCACATGGCGGTGGTGTTGTCCATGAACACCTGCACTAACTTGCCCTTGACAGAGGGAAGAAATTCTTTCAATGCCAATCGAATCGCTCGAAGCTCCAACAAATGTATGTGTTGCCCTGACTCCGCCGGAGATCTGTGCCCCTGATCTCTACCTCTCCCAGATGGCCACCCTATCCCAGAAATGATGCATCTCGCATGACTGAGATCTGGTTGGGGAAGGGAGATGGGTCTGCTGTTGACCCAATCGCACGGTCGTCAACCACCAACACGGATCTTTGGCAGTTCCTTCCGAGATCTGGACTACATCGGTGAGATTTCCCATATGCTGTGCCCAATGGAACTTCCAAGTCCCACTGCAGAGCCCGTATACGCCACCTGACAAGTTTTATCAATCGGATGCAGGAGGCCATGGAGGCACAACAGCCTCAGGGTAAGGCTTACTGAAATCCAGAATAGAGGCTGAAACATCAGAATCATAACCTGAATATCCTGGACTCGCTGCTCAGGAGGAAAGACCAGAAACTGCACTGTGTCCAGAACAGTTCCAATGAAAGGGAGCATTTGAGAAGTAGTCAGGTATGACTTTGGCACATTTATAGACAACCCCACCGAATGCAGGAGGTCCACCAGAGTCTGAAGGTGTGGAGCCGACAGCCTGGGGCGAGAATGCCTTCAACAGCCAGTCATCTAGGTAGGAGGAAGACTGACACCCCTAGCCTGCGCAGATTAACTGTGACCACTGCCATCACCTTAGTAAACACCCGAGGGGCACGGGTAACGCCGAAGGGGAGCGCGGTAAACTGAAAGTGCTCGAGGCCTACCTTGAACCGCAGGTAACCCCTGTGGCCCAGCAGGATGGGGATGTGAAAAAACGCATCTTGCAGGTCCAACACCATCCAGCCTTCTTGGTCTAGGGCAGACAAGACCCGAGCTAGAGTGAGCATTTTGAACTTCTTCTTGTGGAAGAGTGACAGTCTGAAGATCTAAAATGGGCCACAACCCTTTGTTCTTCGGAATCAGAAAGTAGCAGGAATAACAGCCACTGCCTACTTCTGAAACCGGGACCCTCTCTATAGCTCCCTTGGTCAAGAGAGCTATAACTTCCTTTTGGAGCAGTTTCAAATGATCCTCAGTCAGCCGTTCCAGATTTAGCAAAATGAGAGGAGAAAAAAATGGAAAGGCAGAGAATAGCCCTCCTGAATGATCTGCAAGATCCACTTGTCTGATGTTATGGACCTCCAGTGGGGGAGAAGATGATTGATTTTCCTGCCACCTGGAGTGGTGTGTTCTAGCAGAGTCAGACCAGGAGTGCTTGGAGGTGGTAGAGGGCAGGGTGGCCAACGACTTCTGGCTTCCATTCCTAGGTCAGAATGTCCAGGTTTGGGGGGCCTGCGCAGGACGGTGGCTGGGATAGGGCTGACGTGGCTGGAAACCCCTTCCATTGCCACAAAAGGTAAATTGAGAGTAGAAGAGGGGTCCAAGGATCTGGCTGTAGCTTGAGAGTCCTTGAACCTCTCTAGGACCAATTCTGCCTTTTCCCCAAAAAGACTGATTCCATCAAAATGCATTTCCAACAAATTTGCCTGGACATCGCCAGAGAAGCCAGTTGTCCAAAGCCAGGCGTGCGCCTCAAAGCCACTGTCGTGGAAATCGTTCTGCCCAGCAAATCAATCATATCCAGGCCACACCTTACGATGAATTTTGCTGCATCTCTACTGTCCTTAACTGCTTGAAAGAGCACAGCCAAGGCCTCCTCCGGGACTTGTAGCAGCACTTGCACAATAGTCTCCCAAAGGGAGTGTGAGAAACGGACCAATAAGCATGCAGTATTCACCAACTGCAATGTCAGGCTGGAGGAATAAAACATCTTACCAAATGAATCCAGCCTCTTTGATTCCCTATCTGGAGGGCCAGAAGGGAACGCGCCCTGGGATATAGAGGCCTGCACCACCAAACTTTCGGGGATGGGATGTTGGCTGAGGAAATTGGGGTCGCCCAGAGCTGGGCGGTGGCGGCGTGCAATTGTCCTATTCACTGGAGCCCCTGTGCGAGGCTTGGACTACGTGCCAATAAGGACATCAATTAGTGCTTCATTAAAGGGCAAAAGGGGTTCGAAGCTAGAAGCTCGAGGTTGAAGCACTTCAGTCAAATTAGTCCTGACCTACACAGAAGGCAGCTCTAGTCCGAGGACCTCGGCTGCCGTTTTAACCACCGTGGCAATGGATGCCCACTCTTCAGTAGCCACAGTTTGCGGAGAGAGTATGCCACTATCTGGAGAAGTTTCCAGTCCACTGGCTTCTCAAAGTTTCCTATACTAGTCCAACTGCTCTGCAGAGTCATCCTGGTGTTCCAAAGGCCCGATACACCCCGCCCCACTCCTCTCCCGAGCCTAGCACATTCTCAAAGTGTTCAGGCGACAACATAGATCCACAGGGTTCAATCAGCGCCGGACAGATGTTATTGCCACTAAAAAGGCTGTCTTGATGGTAAGCAGGGGACAGTTATACAATGGCTCGAAAGGAGAAAACCTGAGAAATGTGAGGACCAAATTAAGGTCACACTGCAGCATAACAAAAGGCGTAGGTGGGTACATATGTACAAGCCCTTTTTTTTCCAGTAGTTTTTTTATTGTATATAAAAAATATATATTTACATGAAGCATACAATATACATGGGTGAAGGAAGAGGAAAGAGAGGGAGAGAAGGAAAAAAGCGCCCGGGGGGGGGGGGGGGGGGGGGGGGGGTGATCGCTGTCAGTTTCCAGTGTCATTGGCGTTAGTCCGATTGCCCGATTGCCAGTCTATCAAGTTCAGTCGCCGCCCCTTTGATAGACTGGCAATCGGGCAATCGGACTAACGCCAATGACACTGGAAACTGACAGCGATCACCCCCCCCCCCCCCGCCCCCCCCCGGGGCGCTTTAAGAAATCTATTTACAACAGGAGATTTGAACAGAGAGGGTTGATCTGGCAGCCACAAGAAAGCAGAGAGAGCAGGAAGATAACCCTCGAGTGTGCTAGATGTAAAGGCCTGCTGGCCAAGGGTAAGAATAAAAAATAAAAAAACTACAGAGAGGGTCTTATGATGGTGGACTGGCAATCCTGGATGTTAAAAAAGACTATTGGGCCTTGCAGCACCTAGTAGTTAACAATGTGAGTGTATGCGGATTGGGGAGAACTGGCCTACAGGGTTGACAGGGCGGCAATGCCAGCAGTAACAATGAATCCATTCTGTACGCTTGCGGGGGGAGAGAGGATTTACCGATACATACAGCGACCGCAGTGAGGTGTTGGACTGAGGAGAATATCAATATCTGGGGTAGCACTCTAGACTGATGGCCATGACCCCCCCCCAAGCCCCCCTCCGTCCCCCTCCGTCTGGCATAGCGATCAGCTGAGGGCTGTGTCCGGTCTACTGGGCTTCTCGCAAGGGGCAAAGATAGGTATTGAGCATCTGGGTGACGTATGGAGGAATAGGACATTACCTTCCTTTGATGACCTAAGTGAGGAATATGATTTATTGACCGCTCAGAGGCTCCGTTATTTTCAACTAGGACATGACCTTAAGATTCATATTCAAGAGGGTACAGACCTCCCCGATTCTTTCCCCCCCTAGAGGACCAGTTGCTTGCAGACCCCATTCTAGAGAAGGGGGTATTATCAATCTATTGAAAATTGATGAACAACTCCCCCAACCTCTTGGGCCCCCACAACGTATACCGCCTTATTGGAGGGACGGACGCCTAGCCACCAAGATACTTCAGGAGGAAGGTCTAAAGCTATCAGCTGTCACAACTCCACGCCCAGTCCTGAGCCACAAGAATGACTTGGGCCTAGTCATTCTTGATCTTCTTGAGAACCCAAGGCATAAGTGAAATGAGCAGAAAAGCATAGAGCAGGCCTGAGCTCCACTTGTGATGAAGAGTCACTGAGCAATAGCCGCCTTGGAAACTCCAGCATGCAAATATGCTGACATTGCGCGTTCTCTTCAGAGGCAAACAGATCTATCAAAGGCTCTCCCCACTATTGAGAGACCGTGCACCACTTCCAACTTAAGACGACATTAGGGATCTGCTAGGCATCAGCGGCGGAGTTGATCTGCCCTGGTGTGCAGAGAACCTGGTAGATGTAGAACCAACAGGGTGGTTCCAGCCATGACCAGAGACGTAGAGCCTCTTGACAAAGGGTCCCTGGCCCCACCCTACCCGGTTTGTTGCAGTACCACATGGTGGAGGTGTTGTCTATGACCACCTGCACTAACTTCCCCTTGACAGAGGGAAGAAATGCTTTCAATGCCAACCGAATCACTCGAAGCCCCGACAAATTGATGTGAAGCCTCGAATCGCCAGACTCCAGATGGCTGCCTCTTCCCTGGAGTGATGCACCTGTCACCACTGTATGATCTGGTTGGGGAAGGGAGAAGGGTCTGCCACTGACCCAATCGCAGTTTGTTAGCCACCACTGCAGGTCCTTTGCAGTTCCCTCCAAGATCCGGACCATGTTCGAAGAGATTCCCCTAATGCTGTGCCCACTGGAACTTTAGGTCCACTGCCGAGCCTGCATACGCCATCTGGCATGATTTACCAACAGGATGCAGAAGTCATGAGTTCCAGCAGCCTCAGTCATTCTCACGAAAGGTTGACAAAACAGAATCATAACCTGAATATCCTGGACTCGCTGCTTGGGATGATAAGCCCGAAACTGCACTGTCCAGAAAAGCTCAGATCAAAGGTGTGGTGTATTTACTATATCGATCCCCCTATTTCTGACCCTTGTCTGGTTAATAATTAACTAGCAGCCATTCAACTGCACAGAAACCCGTTATCTGATTAGCCACACAACGGCACAGAAGCCCGTTATCTGATTAGGTCATAGCGCATGCCATCTCATTAGGCAAGCACTATTCCTCCAGCCCCCTAATAGGCATTCGGTGTTCTCAAAACAAATCAAACCTACCACGACCTGGGAAATCCCCACAGCCATTGTTTTGATTTAGCCGAGAACTTCAGTAAAGAATGTGCGAACGATCAGTTCGTATGACATCCTTATTGACGTATTTATGTCCATCCTTACGTCAATCCCGGCACCTTTCAGGTATAAATAATACCGACATTGCCTTAAGCAAACACACGAGGTGGTGACAAGATTGGAGCAGCAAGACTTGCCGAGGAGCCCAGCTGACAGCGAAGCCCACAGACGCTGCCCCTCCTTTCTGACGCGCTGAGAGAGAGAGACGCTGCCTTTTCTCCTGCCGAGAAATCCAGCTCCGGCGCTTCCAAGCAGCCCTCGCAGGCAGCTGGAATATCAAGACCTGAGATAGAGATACCAGCCCTCCAGCCTTCTAAACTCCCAGGTACTGAACTGAATCATCCTTTGTAGAGAATTCTTGAAGCAGACCCTTGGCAAAGCAAACTTAACTTAAACTGCTACTTATCTACTCCCGCCACGTATTAGGCTTAGGTCAGGTACATTGGGGTAGGCGTAGTTAGAAGCACCAGTTGAGTACGATTAGTCAATGTATATATGTATGTATCTATTTTATCCATTTTAAGTATCATATGGCTAAGAAACCATATCAATGCTTATACAGTATTATTTTATAATTCTGTTATTACTGTATGCACTTTACTTAACTCTAAGTATTACAATAATAGCGATTCATTTCTCTTGTATGAGAAAAGAGACTGATCAATAAATAACATCTTTTTATTGAACACGCCCGTCTCTTCCTTTTCTCTACAATCTGGTGAAACTAAGAATGCACTGAACTGACTGAGTAAAATAAGTTGTCTTTTGTTTTCACACGACTCTAGAGATACACTCTTGATTAGGGGAGAGCAAAGTTGTCATGTTCTATGGTTGTCAGAAACTAAATCCCTTCTTGTCTATCCAGGGAAGTTAAACTCCTCCTTGTCTATTCGAGAAAGTTTCTAGTGAACTCTGAGCTAGCTGGCACAAACATTAAAATATCGTCAGTAGAAGACCTAGTTAACCTCTGTCCTACGTCTATACTATTGAAGATATTATTCCAATGCGCAGAGCCTATTGGGATGATAGGAACTACACTACAAAGGGAGCGTCTCAAAAGGAGTCAGGTGTGACATCGGTATGATTATACAGAACCCCAGTGAATCCAGGAGAGTTGCCATAGTCTGAAGGTGAGAGACAACAGCCTGGGGCGAAGACGCCATTAACAGAGAGTCGTCGAGGTAGGGGGAAGACTGAAATCCCTAACTTGAGCAGATGAGCTGTAACCACTGCCATCACCTTGGTGAACTCCCGAGGTGCGTTGGTAAGGCCAAAATGTAGCACAGTGAACTGAAACTGCTTATGGCCTACCTTGAACAGCAGGTAACATCTGTGGCCTGGCCAGATGGGGATGAGAAAAAACGCATCCTGCAAGTCCACCGCTACCAGCCAGTCGCCTTGGTCTAGTGCAGACACGACCCAAGCCAACGTGACCATCTTGAACTTCACCTTGTTGAGGAAGAGATGGACAGTCCGAAGATCTAAAATAGGCAGTAACCCTTGGTTATTCTTAGGAATCAGAAATTATTGGAAATAACCACTGCCTACTTCTGAAACCGGGACCCTCTCTATAGCCCCCTTGGCCTGGAGAGCTGTAACTGTCTCATGGAGTAATTTTAAATTATGCTCCACCAGCCATTCAAGTGGCGGAACAGGAAGAGTAGAAGAGAGCACAGGCAGAGATTCGCCCTCTTTAATGGTCTGCAAAAGCCACTTGTCCGATGTTATGGACCTCCAGTGGAGGAGATGATGGATTCTCCCTCCAACTGGAGTAGCTTGGCCTTGCAGAGTCAGACTAGGAGTGCTTGGAGGCTGTGGCTGCCGAGGGCTGGTTAACCAATGACTTCTGGCTTCCGTCCAAAGTTGGAATGAACCGCACCCACATCCTTTCACAGCTTGGGTAGTTTGTGCAGGACGGTGAATGGGATATGGTTGGCACGGCTAGAAACCCCTTCCATTGTCATGAAAGGGGAAAAAGCTAGACTGGCCACGTGGTGTTATTGAAAGGACCAAGGACCTGGCAGTTGCACGAAAGTGCTTAAGGCGCTCAAAGGCAGAGTCTACCTTTTCTCCAAAAAGATGAGATCCATCAAAAGGCATGTCCAAATTAGCCTGAATATCGCTCGAGAAGCCAGACGTTCTCAACTAGGAATGGCGCTGTAAGGCCACTGTCGATGAAACCACCCTGCCCAGCAAGTCAGTTGTGTCAAGTTCACACATAATGGTGAGTTGTGCGGCATCTCTCCTGTCCTTCACTGCCTGGGAGAGTATGGTTCGGGCCTCCTTCGGACCTGTGGCAGCACTTGCACAACCATCTCCGAAAGAGAGTGGAAGTAACGGTCCAACAGATATGTGGTATACACCGACAATACTGCCAGATGGGCGGAAGAAAACATATTTTTCCCCAAGTGTTTCCAATAACTTGGAATCCCTATTAGAGGCGCGGGTGGGAATGCACCTTGTGAAGTAGAAGCCTGCACTACCAACCTCTCAGGGTTGGGCTTGCTGGCTGAGGAACTTTGGTTCGTCCAAAGCCAGGCAATGGTGACGTGCAATTGTCCTATTAACAGGTGCCCTTGTGCTAGGCTTGGACCACGTGCCTAGTAGGAAACGCCTCATTAAAGGTCAATAAGGGTTCTGATGTGAAAGCTCCAGGCTGATGCACTTTGGTCAGGAGATTAGTCCCGACCTGCACAGAGGGAAACACCAGTACTAGGACCTCAGCTGCCCTCCTTATCACCATGGCATAAGAAGCTCCCTCCTCCGTAGCCCCAGTTGGAGGAGAAAGCATGCCAGTATCCTGGAATGTGTCCAGTCCACTAGCATCCTGAAGTTCCTCAAACCAGCCCATCTGTGCCACAGACGCAACCTGGTGTTATAAAGGGTCTCTCCCGTGGACTCTTCCGTGCCTGAAAAATCTTAATGACCAGGCAAAAACGTAGACCCTCTGGGTTTTACCAGCACCGGAATCGACATCGATCAACACCGATCCAACTCAGTCATCAAGGATAAGGATGGGGCTGGCGTTGACCGCACCAAAGGCAGTAACTTTGTGTCCGACGCGGGGAAGATCGCGTTGGCACTACCAGGGTTTTCCCGCAATCGGACCCCTGAGGCTTCACCAACGCCCGGTCGGAGCGGATGGTGTCAAATTCTGTGTCTCTAAAATTACCTTTGAATCAGATACCAGAGCCATACCATCCCAGTGGTGGGTTGCGGACTCATGGACTAAAATAAAAAGACTTGCAGGACTGACCGGGTAAAGTGCTCGCCCCTGCGCACTTGACCATCAAGCCAATAATCTTCTGCGAACGTGTGCAATGATGCCCAAGTCGCTGCTAGACAGAGGTCTTGGACTGGGACACCCCGATCCAAGGCCGTAGTCGCAGCCTTACCCCTGGTGGAGTGGGCTCCTAATCCCTCAGGGGGCTGCTTCTTCGCCAAGGCATAACAGATTTTAATGCAGCAAACAACCCAGCGAGAGATGGTTCTTTTCTGCACTGCCTTTCCCTTCTTTGCTCCCACATTCCCCACAAAGAGTTGATCATCCACCCAGAACTCTTTTGTGGGGTCAAGGTAGAACGACAAGCTCTTTTTTGGGACAGTCGGTGGAGATGCTCCTCTCCCTTAGAAAGACGAGGAGGAGCAAAGAAGGTGGGCAAAGTAATGGGCTGGCCCTGATGAAATGGGGTCACCACCTTTGGCAAAAATGATGCCCTGGTGTGAAGCACCACTTTGTCCGAACAAGCCCCACATTTTTGTCCAAAAGGAACATAAGATAAGGAGGCAAGCTGGATTACGCCTGCAACTCACTCACCCTCCGGGCCGACTTAGTGGAGGGCCGCCTGGCCGCCAAAATACCATTAAAGACTTCGGGAGAAAGGTCAAAAGCCATCAACTGCTGCCGCTCTAATCTCCACGCATGGAGGTGTAGAGTTGACAGGTTCAAGTGGAGATCCCTACCCTGCTGCTGCGCCAGAAGATCCTCCCGAAGTGGCATCTTGATCGAAGGATCAACACTCATGCTCAGAAGCTCTGGATACCAGACTCTTCTTGCCCAGTCCAGCACCACAAGGATGACTTGGGCCCGGTTTCTCCTGATCTTCTTCAGAACCCTGGGCAGGAGTGGTATGGGCGGAAAGGTGTACAACAGGCCTGAGCTCCACTCGCGACGAAACACGTAGCTGAGCAATAGCCACCTTGGAAACTCCAGCATGCAACACTGCTGACACTGCGCGTTCTCTTCGGAGGCGAACAAATCTAACCAAGGTTCTCCCCACTGCTTGCGCCACCTCCGACTGGAGACGCCTTTGTTATCCGCTAGGAATCGACAACTGAGATAGTCTGCCCTGGCGTTCAGAGAACCTTCCAGGTCTTGAACCACCAGGGTTATGCCCTGCGGTTCCAGTCATGTCCAGAGACGCAAGGTCTTTCAACAAATGGTTCATGACCCCACCCCGCGTTGCTGGTTGTAGTACCACATGGCAGTGGTGTTGTCCGTGAACACCAGCACCAACTTCCCCTTGACAAGGGAAGAAATGCTTTCAATGCCAAGCGAATTGCTTGAAGCTACAACAAGTTTATGTGGAACCCAGTCTCTGTCGGAGACTCTTGACCCCTGATCTCCATCTCTCCCAAGTGGCCGCCCCACCCCAGAAGTGACGCATCCGTCAAGTTTGTGAAATCTGGTTGGGGAAGGGAGAGAGGTCTGCCTTTGACCCAATCTTGGTTCATTAACCGCCATTGCAGATCCTTTGCAGTTCCTCCCGAGATCTGAACCACATCGGTGAGATTTCCCTGATGCTGTGCACATTGGAACTTCCAAATCCCACTGCAGAGCCCACATACGCCATCTTGCGTGTCTTACCAACAAGATGCAGGAGGCCATGAGGCCCAACAGCCTCAGAGTCAACCTCACCAAAATCCAGGATAGAGGCTGAAATATCGGTATCATAACCCGAATATCCTAGACTCGCTGATCCGGAGTATAAGCCCGAAACTGGTCTGTGTCCAGAACAGCTCCAATGAAAGGGAGCGTATAAGGAGGAGTCAGGTGTGACTTTGGCACGTTGATAAGAGAACCAAAGCAACTGCAGGAGGTCCGCCGTAGTCTGAAGGTGGGAGACAACTGCCTGGGGCGAGGACGCCTTCAACAGCCAGTCTTCGAGGTAGGGTATGACTGAAACCCCTAACCTGCGCAGATGAGCTGCAACTACCGACATCACCTTGGTGAACACAGAGGGGCACTGGTAAGGTCGCAGGGGGGCACGGTAAACTGAAAGTGCTTGTGGCCTACCTTGAACCGTAGGTAACGCCTGTGGCCCGGCAGGATAGTAATGTGAAAATATGCATTCTGCAGGTCAAACCCCGCCATCTAGTCTCCTTGGTCTAAGGCAAACAAGATCTGAGCCGTTGTGAGCATCTTGAATTTCTACTTTTTGAGGAAGAGATTGACAGTGCCAAGATCCAAAATGGGTCAAATCCCCTTGTTCTTCTTTGGAATCAGAAAGTAGCAGGAATAACAGCCACTTCCTACTTCTGAAACTGGAACCCTTTCTATAGCTCCTTTGGCCAAAAGAGCTGAACTTGCTCTTTTTTTAAGTGAACCTCCACCAGCCGTTTTTGACTCGGAAGAATAGTAGCAGGAAAAGAAAAGAAAGGAAGAGAATAGCCCTGCTGGACGATCTGCAAGACCCACGTGTCTGATGTTGTTATAGATCTCCAGCGGGAGGAGATTGTGACAAATTGCAAAATCAGCCTAGGAGTGATTGGAGGCTGCAGCTGCCAAGAGGAGTGTTGTGGACGACTTCTGGCCTCCATTCAGAGGATGGAATGTACCACATCCACGTACGGCTTTGGCAGTCTGTGCGGGACGGTGGCTAGGATAAGGCTGACGTGGCTGGAAGCCCCTTCCGTTGGCGCGAAAGGAAGACTGGCCACGAGGAGTGGAGGAGAGGTCCAAGGATCTGGCCGTAGCTAGAGAGTCCTTGAACCTGCCCAGGGCCGAGTCTGCCTTTTCCCCAAAAAGATAGGTTCCGTCAAAGGGCATGTCCATCAAATTGGCCTGGACATCCCCCGAGAAGCCAGTTGTGCGAAGTCAGGCGTGGCGCCTCAAGGCCACTGTCGTTGAAATAGATATGCCCAGCGAATCGGTTGTATCCAAACCACACCGTATGGTGAATTTTGCCACATCTCTCCAGTCCTTGACAGCTTGGGAGAGCACAGCCAGCGCCTCCTCTGGGACTTGTGGCAGCACCCGTGCAACTGTCTCCGAAAGAGAATGAGAGAAACGGCCCAATAAGCATGCGGTATTCACCGGCCACAATGAAAAAAACATCTTCCCAAATGAGTTCAGACTCTTGGATTTCCTATCCGGAGGGGCAGAAGGGAATGCGCCCTGGGAAGTGTAGGCCTGCCTCACCAAACTTTCAGGGGTGGGGTGTTGGCTGAGGAACTTTGGGTCGCCCGGTGCTGAGCGATGGCGGCGTGCAGTCGTCCTATTCACAGGAGCCCCTGTGCTAGGCGTGGACCAAGTTCCTAGAAGGACGTCCGTAAGTGCCTCATTAAAGGGCAAAAGGGGTCCAGAGGTGGATGCCCCAGGTTGAAGCACTTCCGTCAGGAGATTAGACCTGACCTGCACTGAGGGAAGTTCCAGTCAAAGGACCTCGGCTGCCCTCTTAACCACCATAGCATAGGACGGTTCCTCCGTAGCCACTGTAGGTGGAGAGAGCATGCCAAAGTCCGGGGAAGTATCCAGACCCCTGGCTTCGCCAAGTTCCCCATACCAGTCCATAGTCTCCTCAGAGACATCGTGGTTCTCTAATGGGTCTCCAGACTCCTCCCATTCTTCTCCTAAACATAACACGTCCACAAAGTGCTCAGGTGACAACATAGAACCCCTGGAATCAGCCGTTCTGGCTCCGTGTCATCAGGCATGAGGATGGGGCTTGCGCCACAGACAGCCGCCAGCGACGTCGCGGGCACACCTTCGGGTTCGACACCGGGGAAGGTCATGTTGGCACGACAAGTGTCAAACCGTATCAGAGAACGGATCCATGAGGCCCCACCAGCACCGTGGCAGAAGCAGACGGAGTTGAACTCGATGGGGCCCCATCCAACCCCACAGGGCCAGAGGGCTCACCAACGGGGTCGTTCCGCTCAAATATGCGCATTGCCTTCGTAAAAATCCTTCATTTGAGCGGGAGTTGCTCCGGCTCCCGGAAATGGAGAGAGGCGCATAGTCTGCTCTGGCTCCCCAGAACCATGCCTAGAGCGTCGGTGCTCCTTACCTCTTTCGACGACGGACGCCAGTGGATGTGAAGTCTAAGTCCGCTTGGACTTCTTCTTCTTCTTGTGTCTCTTCCCAGAGTGTCCAGATGACCTCGATTGGGAGAAGTGGACTTAGGGCTCCATGAGCGATACCACTACCTCCTTTTCCTCGAATGGGTTTGTGACCTCCTCGGAGTCTCGCTGGACAGTGTCGACTGCCGGGCTGCAAGTAACTTTATCGCCCGCTCCCTCAAGGTCTTCGGAGCCATCGTCCGGCAGTCTGAACACGACTTTGAATCGTGGTCACGTTCAAGACACCAAAGACATACGCGGTGGGGATCGGTAACAGACATCATGCGGGAACAAGTCCCACACAGTTTAAAACCTACCTTCCTACCAGACATCACTCGCACACGAAGTCGTTAAAAGTATAGACAAAAGTAAAAAAAAAAGCCTGCCAAAAAGCGGCAGAGGGGTAGCTCTTCCCAGACCAGCGCTTAACTGGCACAGAAAGAAAAGAACGGATGTCTGCGCGCCTGTGTGCGCCTATGAAGGCACCGCAATGTCATAACCAATGCCATCGACATCACGCCCAGCCGAATGGAGCCACCAGACATTGCGCGCAAGGGGTATTGCTCAGCAAAAGTTTCCGGATCCAGCCGAACGCCTGGGAAATTCAAAGGTAAGGAATCTGCAGCGAGAAGTCTCGATCAGATAACCTCACACAGTTATAGTCATTATGAAATAACTAAAATAGCAAGCAGCAGTTAGACCACTGATATCCTATGGAGAATGTTGGTAACCTATGTTAACTCTCTGGTATCCAGTCTCTCGTTATATACTGCATTCACAAAGGAGATTCAAGAGGCAGAGGTGCCATACAGAATGCTACAGTGGATCAAGACGGTTCAGATAGGTTTTCCCTCTACTAGTTTCACAGAGGCCCAGACCGCAATGGCAGGCAATTTGATGTATTTGAGCCCAGAGGGCTGGGAATACTCAAAAACCTACTCCGTAACAAAGCCATTCAAAAACACACCACTGAAGTCGAACATTAGCTCCTCACAAGGACAAGGTGACATGTTTAATGTAGTACAACGTTCATGAAAAGAAGGGATGAGGAATACTTGTCCCATTCAGTTCCCCAAGGACAATATTCTAGTAATCAAGTAGAAAAGGACACTTGTATCTACAAACCCATTGGTTCACTTTGACAACCCTCATAGAAGCCAGAAGTTTTTACGATGCGGTATATTTGTTTGTCCGCCCCTCTTCTAGCGACATGGCATAGTCATTGGGTAGTCAAATGTAAGGTATGCCTGCCTCACCCGAGGCACCTCTGGAGAGTGTAGAAGTATCCAGAGATCAAAAACAGAGAGGTACAATGGCCAACCAGCGAGGGTATAGTTAAAAAACAGTATAAGCACCAAAAACAAATTTAATAAAGAAGGTGAATACTGTAAACTAAAAACCAATGGATATATTCGATAATCGTGTGACCAGATTATCATATACGTTGTTTTTTAAAAGTCGACATGTTTCAGCTCCTAGAGGCCCAGAAGGGTCGGTGGAGCTTTCGTCAGGACGTACACACAAAATTGTACTTACACTACTTGTGCAGTATTCAAATGCTTAATAGGCAATCATGGGAATATTATCCTGAATGCAAGGTGAAAATCACTCCCTCAGGATGCTAAGAGCCGCCGTTTTGTGGTCACCGCGACATGTTCCAGGGGCAGAGCCAGCACAAGCACGGCGCGCAACACATGTCGCGGTGACCACAAAACGGCGGCTCTTAGCATCCTGAGGGAGTGATTTTCGCCTTGCATTCAGGATAATATTCCCATGATTGCCTATTAAGTATTTGAATACTGCACAAGTAGTGTAAGTACAATTTTGTGTGTACGTCCTGACGAAAGCTCCACCGACCCTTCTGGGCCTCTAGGAGCTGAAACATGTCGACTTT
Organism: Lissotriton helveticus; assembly: GCF_964261635.1. Taxonomy (NCBI): domain Eukaryota; kingdom Metazoa; phylum Chordata; class Amphibia; order Caudata; family Salamandridae; genus Lissotriton; species Lissotriton helveticus. Next base: position 818,703,194 of record NC_136067.1, on the reverse strand, counting down.
TAAAAAACAACGTATATGATAATCTGGTCACACGATTATCGAATATATCCATTGGTTTTTAGTTTACAGTATTCACCTTCTTTATTAAATTTGTTTTTGGTGCTTATACTGTTTTTTAACTATACCCTCGCTGGTTGGCCATTGTACCTCTCTGTTTTTGATCTCTGGATACTTCTACACTCTCCAGAGGTGCCTCGGGTGAGGCAGGCATACCTTACATTTGACTACCCAATGACTATGCCATGTCGCTAGAAGAGGGGCGGACAAACAAATATACCGCATCGTAAAAACTTCTGGCTTCTATGAGGGTTGTCAAAGTGAACCAATGGGTTTGTAGATACAAGTGTCCTTTTCTACTTGATTACTAGAATAATGTAGTACAACTCCAGTGACTCAAGGAAGCTATCAAGAATCCAGTCTATAGGTCATGTGTCATAGTACCAGAGGACATAGGACAATGTGGCAGCTATACTGTGGATGTTTGATTGGTCATAAATAACTCTAGAGTCATTGTTGCTCTGTATAAGAGTACTGTCAGAGTGACAAGAACAGTGTTTTCTCTTCCTGCCAGGCTAGGTCCAATTCACAGACTGTCTGCTGTTGTCGGTGGATGTAGACTGTGTTCTGTGGCCTGTAGCATCTGCAGGCCAGCTTAGTCATCTCTAATGGTAGTCTGTCTGGGGCTCAGTGTGCACCAGCTTCACTTTGTGCTGCAGGCAGGGCGTATGGAAAAATCAATGATCTACTTTATCTAGCAACAGGATGTTTCTGAAACCTATTTGTCCTGTAACAAAAATCCTCTTGTTCCTTTCAATGCTGTGCAGTAAGGGGACAATTTGCACATTGTTCTTATTATGCCAGAGCTCTATAATCCCCACTCTAATTGCGGTGGGAGTTCTTCTCAGGTTTTGGATTGTAGCTAGGATCGGATTTTGCCTACTTCCACAAGTGTACATACAGGGGTTGGAAGCAGGTAGGTAACAGAAGTTCTGGGTTGGGATACCTTGTGAGACTGTGCACCCCTGCAAACTAACATGTTAAAGGGTACTCACCAATTCCTCTCTAATTCTTTCCCACACTGCAAAAGGTTATGCATTTACTCCTAATAAGGGCAGGAATAACATTTTCATGGTTTGGAAAGAAGGGGGTGTAGGGAAAGAGGATTGCAATTGCTCAGCAGATATTCACCACTACAAATACGTATTTGCTCATTTCAAAATGGAATTAGCAAACATTTATTACAAGTATGGTTTCTATGCCTGGGTCTGTTAACTTGTGAATTCATAAATCTGCACCAAACCAAGAAGATGCACCTGCGGTCGCACTGTGGCTTTTGCTTTTTGTTTTTAAACACTGGGTCTTTGATTTGTTTACATGCTTCCTATACTGATTTTACATAGATTCACCATTACTCATGTTCTCTCTCTTAACATGTATCAAACATTCTCTACTTAATTATGCTGCAGACAAACTGTGTAAGTTGCACAACAGTTTAGCAAAATGTGTCTGAGTTGCACATTTTGTGTACATTTTTTTTACAACCACAGACAAGCATTGTGGGAGTACCTTAAATAGCTTCTGTTATTTCATTTTGCAAACAATGTGTACACCGTTTTATACTTGAACCACTGTCCGCAATGTAAGCAGAGTTCCCACCTCTCTGCATTTTCTTGGAGCACACTTACTAATAGTAAAGGCGTTGGTATTAATAAATACTATGTAAACATTTGAAAACCTTTATGGGGGGAATTGAAATCATGCCTTTAGTGGCAGGGAAGACTGTATATTGGTAGCGAAAGGACTTCTGCCACAGGGCTTGGACACTACTTGACTAGTGAACAAAATAAAAATGAAAACTTTTCCTAGACTCCATACAATATGTCCTGGGAAACAGGTGATAAGAATTCAATAACCCTGTAAAGGGACTTTTCCCCAAAAGGTATCCTGCATTTAGCTGTAAATTTGAAACAAAACCATGATAGCGAGTTTGACTTAATCCACTTATTCTAGACACTAAAGGGAAAAACTTGCATATTAGCCTGGTAGTGGCTGGTACAGCAGTCAAACAGTTTAGATAAAGGGAAGGAGTTGATTTGAACCAGTTCTTAAGCAATGTGCAACTTCAAGCATAACAGATCTAACAACTGTCCACTTGCTCTTTGCTTTTACTTATTACAGAACCGTATTAACAGTTTGCCACTCTTTGTCCCGTTTTCATTAAGCATCATCCTCTGACAACAGTTCTTTTTTTCCCACACTGAGAGGCAGGTCTCATATCTTTGCAGCAGATATGAAAATACTCACAAGTGGCTGGTGGGGGCAGATGCCAATGTACTAGATCTACCATATCTACACTCTCCTGCTCTCACACCGGAACTGACAGGACTTAGTCCAAAAACTTTCTTCCTCCCATATATAATGCACCAGCTGTAGTTGGTAGGTCACTGCCTCCAGTCCACACTCTGAAAAACTGACAGAGGCAGAGTACAGCTTCGAGGCTGGTAACCTCACCAACTAGCAAGGAGAACTCCAACCCAAGTATGAATAATAATGGCTTCGGGGTGTGTCAGGCATACTATGTAGTGAACAACAGAAGTGCCAATGGTGACAGTGGTGATAGCTATGGATAGGACTGTTTGGGTTGAAAAGTTGTTGGTGGGCATTATCTTCTAGGTGCTACTAGTCATGATGAACACTGGTGCATTCTGCAGTTACAACTACAGGAAGGAAAACCCTGGAACAAAGCATCTGTGGGTGAGAGCCACTGTGTTTCATGCGTCAGCTCAATGTGTCAAGTCATACTGAAAAACTGAGGCAGGTGGATGTAGTGCCACCTGCCACTGGTGTTGAGTGGCTGCAGAACTAGTACTGATGAAAGATGTACAGATAAACTGTGGTCTCCAATAAACACCATCACCTGTGTGCCATTTCGTCATTAAGCAGAACACATAGCTATGTTTAGAGGAAGATCACGAAAATGGTAGTTCAAGTTATCAAAAAACACCAACTGATCAGTAATAGGAGTAACCAAATCATGTCAATACAATCAAAAGTATTCAATACAATTACACGAGCCAAAAAACATCTTCCTCAAAAATAAAAAAAATTCCCAAAAAAACACCATAACCAGAAAACATGTAGGACTGGCAAGAAGGATGTAGTGGGCATATGTAAAAAGTAAACAAACAGATAAAATGCAAAAATCACCACTAATGTCTAAACTTTCAACTAGGGAATAAAGTGTACTACGGGTCACTGTACTTCTATCAAGCATTTGCCAAGTTTATGAGTAGGGCCCAGATAACATGTAGGTTTTCTTTATGAGAGAAAGCCTTTTGTTTTCTACTCACCCCATTTTCCGTTGTACAGCGAGAACAGGCTTAGACACCCACACACCTACTATAGTTGAAAACATCATAACACATTTTGGATAGTGTGTTAAAACTGCCTGACGACAATCAAATTACAAGTGAACAAAAATCCATTTTTTCCATTTGATAACATTATCATTGAAGGAAATGTTTTCTCATTACCAGTTGTAGGAGTGGTTGGAACCGAAACGCTTGTGGATTCAGAAGGGGCAGCAGATGAATTTACTGCAAAAAATAAAATAACTTTCAGTGGACACGAATGGAAAAAAATAAACTTCATCAGATGCAAATGCATCACAAACTGTCAGTCGGGCTGGTGCTACCCATATGAATTACTAGGCAACTATAATCGGCATTCCCAGTAGGTGAGCACCAAACTTCTAGAAACATTAATAAGGTCCATATCCATAGGAAGAGGGCACCAAAATCCTTGCTCTCACCCAATGTACAACATAGTTAGTATCCTACTCCCTTCAATTTGCAAAATGATGGAAAGAATAAAGCGCCTCTATGTACTTAATGTTATTTTAAGCAAAATTAGGAAACAATATTTTTATGGTAATTTCAGTACTATCAGTCTTTGCTCGCTCCCTTTCACAGCTGGTGGGAACTGCAGATACAGCAGACAAATCCCAAAACGCCTTTCTAAAAAATAGTGCCCCCCTCTTATATACCGATCAATGACTACAACACATTTCAACACACAAATTTGTAGCCCAGCGTTTGCAAAGAATGAGAGCAAATCCTGGTTACCACATGGATATTATTTTCATAGTGAGGTCACTCCTAGTTTAAGAAAACCTGATGGTGCACTGATTTTCTTAAATCTTTTAGCTGCATTTCAAACACTGACCATCAGCTTCAATTTCATCCACTACCCATGTTAACATTCAGGATAAGGCTCTCAAGTGGACGACTCCTCACTGAAAAGCAAAGTCTGTGCAACTGATGTTCTCCTCAGAACCTAGCAGCACTATGATGGTTCCACAGGTTTAGGCAATCTCCCCTTTTCTTTTCAATTTATATCTGGAACCTCTAGTAATATTCAGGTTCATTTAACATTTTACTTGTATGTTGATAATACCCAGATCCTCAATCTTAAAGTTAAGGACCAAGCATCATTATTATCTCCAGGCCAAGAAGCTGTGTAAGCCTGGGCGACAATTTCAGTTTAAATGTAATCCATCTAGAATGAAGTTTTGCTTGAGCCCAATCAACCTGACGTTTGTTGCCTCATTCGCTTGGTTTGAGTCCACAGTTGGCCTACTCAGTCAGAAACCGACAATTATCGATTTGTACTGGTTCCTATATTGCTTCTAGAATAAATTCAGTTCGTATTGCTTGACAATTTTGCGAATAGTATTTTGATTTCTCTCCATTGCACAGAGAATCATAAGTAAAAATGCATATATGCAGATAGATTAACAATTCTGTAAACATAGGTCTTCTCAAAATGAATATTGCCATATGAACAAGTTACTTACCTTCGGTAACAATTTTTCTGGTGGATACAGTATCTGCCTGTGGATTCCTCACCTTATGAATTACCCCATGTGCAGCATTTCACAAAGTTTTCTCCATAGTTCTCCAGCATCGAAGTCACAATGGAACGGATCCACACGCAACTCCTTGTGACGTCATCCGAGCCATAAGAAAACCTCGTCGGCGTGCTGACGTCAGTTCCACCCATTTTTTCCGAGCCTTCGAGCCGAACTGGTTAACCAACAACATTTCCACAAATATACACAGTATACAAAAACCAAGAAAAACTTCTAAAATATAGACATTTCCTAGAGACAAGTATCACATCATTTCAAATAAACCATAATAAAATATATGAGACATGTCAATTGTTTCAGTATAAACAGGCAGGCAACGGGGAGGCGGGTGACTCAGTGAGGAATCCACAGGCAGATACTGTATTTACCAGAAAAAGCGTTACCGAGGGCAGGTAACTAGTTGTTCTGATGGATACATCTGCCTGTGGATTCCTTACCTTATGAATTGAATCCCCAAGCAGCCCCGCTCTTGGAGGAGGATGCCTGCCTATACCAAAAAATCTTGCAGCACAGGATGTGCAAAGTGGCCGTCCCTCCTCACCTCAGAGTCCAAGCAATAGTGCTTTTCAAAAGTGTGCAGGGAGGCTCCAGTTGCCGCCTTGCAGATATCTACAACGGGCTAAAGTCGAAGAAGAAGACTTTGCTCTGGGTGAATGAGCTTCCGGAGGCTCCTTCTTGGCTGAAGCATATCAGTTCTTGATGCAGAGGATGATCAACCTGGACAGTGTTCTCTTGTGGACAGCTGTGCCCTTCATTTTGCTCACGTACCCAATGAAGAGTTGGTCGTCCAATCTGAAGTCTTTAGTCCTGTCCAGGTAGAATCAGGTGGTGTAGTCTAGGTGTAATGTAGGTGGTGTAGTCTATCCTCCTCCTTAGAAGAGAGAGGATAGAAAGTGGGTAGAATGATCAATTGCCTTAGGTAGAAAGGAGTGACCACCTTAGGCAGGAAAGAAGCTCTGTTTCTAAGAACCATCTTATCCGCATGAAATGAGGTTAATGAAGGCTTGGAGCGAAGAGCCTGCAGCTCACTTACCCTCCTAGCGGAAGTGTTTGAGATTAGAAATATGGTCAAACTGTAAGAATCTCAAGGGACAACTATGCAAGGGTTCAAAGGGAGACAACATATGAAAAGTACGAACTAAATTCAGACCCCACTGAGGCACGATAAAAAGAGTGGGAGGAAACCTATTGGTGAGACCCTTAATGAATCTCATGACTATGGGAGATTTAAATAAAGAGGGTTTGTTTGGCAAACAGAGAAAAGCCGACAAGGCAGACAAGTAGCCTTTAACAGTAGCTACTGCACAACCCTGTTGTGCCAGGGAAAGAGAGAAACTCTGAATATCAGGCAACCGGACGCAAAATGGATCAACTGATCTCTCTCCACACCACTTTACAAACATCACCCACTTACCAGAATAGACAGATTTGGTGGAGTCTTCTGGACGATTAAATAACATCCACCACATTCGATGGGGAGAGAGAGTTCAGGTTGGCCAGTTCAATCTCCAGGTATGAAAGTGCAAGCTCTGGAGGTGGTGGTGTAGAACCTGCCCTTGCGACAGCGAGAGGTCGTCTGCCATGTGAGGGAAACAGAGAGGAGGGTGTGATAAGAGGTTAAGGAATTTTTGCTAATCCGGGGCGATCAATATGACTTGGGCCCGGTCTTGATGTATCTTCTCAGAACTCGAGGAATCAATGGTATGGTGGGGAAATGCATAAAGAAGCTCTGAGCCCCAATCTAACTGAACCACGTTCCTCAACGCTCCCCGCATCAGATACTGGCGACTGTAGAACGACATGCAGTGTAAATTCTCGTGAGTGGCAAATAGGTCCAACCGAGGAAACCCCCACATCCTGAAAAATGCGATGGACCACCTCCGGATGGAGATGCCACTCGTGATCAGCGAGTACTGCTGACTGAGACTGTCCGTACGCACATTCAGCACACCGGCCAGATGATTCGCAATCACGCAAATCTGATTGTCCTGAGCCCTGGACCAGAGGCGTAGAATCTCTCTGCAGAGATGATATGACCCTATTCCTTCCTTTTATGATGTACCACATCGCTGTAGTGTTGTCAGTCAGGACCTGAACCGACTGACCACGAAGGGAAGGAAGGAAAGCCTTGAGAGCCAAACGTATTGGCCGCAATTCCAGATGATTGATGTGAGACAATCTTTCCTATGGCCACCAAAGGCTTTTGACCTCCAAATCCCTCAGATGAGCTCCCCACCCTAGAGTGGAGGCATCCATTATAACTGTGGCCCCAGAGAAGGAGGTTTAAACTGCTTCCCCTTGAGACCGATTGTCCGAAACACTCCACCATAACTGCTCTCTTGAGATTCTGACCACTTCCTTGAGATCTCCATTGTTTTGAAAGTACTGCCTGTGGAGGCACCACTGGAGGGCCCTCATGCGCCAGTGTGCAGGGTTACCAACAGTATGCAGGAAGTGAACAGACCGAGCAGGTACAAGACGTTAAGGACTGGAAAAGCCGATCTATTCTGAAATATTTGAATCATTGCCTCTGTAGAAGCAAGAAGGCACGACTCACAGTAGTGTCTAGTACTGCCCCTATGAACAGGTAAGATTTAAGTACATTTATCGAAAAACCCAGGTCGAACAATAGACGCGTTATTTGCAAATGATGCAGCACCCTCTTCGACAACTTTGCTTTGAGACGCCAGTCGTCCAGATAGGGAAAAGCAGGAATCCCCGATCTCCTGAGATGTGCTGCTACCAACTGCATCACCTTGGTGAAGACCTGTGGTATGGATGTAAGACCAAACAGAAGAACCACAAACTGATCGTGTTGAGATCTCACTGTAAAACAGAGACACTTCTGATGAGACTTTAGGATGGGAATGTGAAAATACGCATCCTGCAATTCAATAAACACCTTCCAGTCTTCCTGCTGCAGCCCCAGAAGAACCTGAGCCAGGGTCAACATCTTGAATTTATCCTGCCCGAGGTAAAAATTCAAGACCCTGAGGTCTAGGATCGGCCTCAATCGAAGGTCCTTTATGGGAATCAGGAAGCACCAGGAGTAGCATCCCTGACCCCTTTCCTGCTATGGAACAACCTTGATCGCACCCTTCTGCAGCAAAGATAGAACTTCCTGTTGTAGAAGCAACAGGTGCTCCTCTGAGCACCAACCCTGGCGAGGGAGGGAGGAGGAGGAGGAGGGGGGGGGGGGGGGGGGGGGAGGAAGGGGAAATTCCCAGAAGGGAAGGGCATATCCATTCTCTATGAGATCCAACACCCAGAGATCTGAAGTAACAGATCTCCAAATTTTGTAGAAAATGAGACACCCGTCCTCCCACGGGACCAACATGCTCTAGAACGGAGGATCTAGAGCTGCTTCTTTGCGGTTCCAGTTGGAGGGACGGAGGAGGAGGAGGAGGAGGAGACATGCTACCGAGCTGTGCCTCACAGACTACCGCTACCTTCTCCTCTGTACGACATATACATAGGGTTCGCCCGTTGCTGACATTGTAACTGCTGCTGTTGTTTGGCTCGAAAGGAAGGAGTCTTGCCAAACCTGTGAAATCTGCAGGACCCAAAGCCTCTGGGGTGGGAATGAAGACCCAACGATCTCGCAGTGGCTCTACTAATCTTTAAAGCGATGTAGCACCAAGTCTGCTTCGACACCAAAAAGACGAGAGCCATCAAAGGGCAAGTCCAATAGGATGGTGTGTACATCAGATGAAAACCCAGACCCTCCCTCTTAACAAGGTGTGCCTCCTGATTGCCACAGGGACTGTTAGACAAGGGGGTCTCTAGTTGTCAATGGTTTGCACCTTTGTCCAAGTAGTGATCCTTCTTCCTAGCCAGGGTAAGGGGGACACACTTATAAAATAACCCCTGTTCACCCCTTTGGTAGCTTGGCACCAGCATACAGGCTTATCTCAGAGGCAGTGTGTAAAGCATTTGTGCACACATAGTAATACAGTGAAAACACTACAAATGGACACCACACCAGTTTAGAAAAAAACGTTTTCATCTAAACCAATCTAAATCAAAATGATAAAATGCTACTATACAGTAATCAAAATGTAATCCTTAGAAGGTAAAAACAGTTCTGTCCATAGCAAACTATAGATGCAACACTTTCAACGCAAAGTACCTTGAATGCATCAAAATCAAACAAAAACAGCCGCAGGGAAGGTGATGCGTTGGTTCATTACTCCAGGGGAGGTGATGAGTCTGTTCCCTACTGCCATGCAAGGGAGGTGATGCATCGGTCCCTTAATGTGCCGGGAGGTGATGTCTCTATTTCTTACTGCGGCCCCGGTGTCCTTGTAGACTTGGTGCCCCAGTGCGAAGCGTGAGGATCGGGGATGCGTTGGTTCTCGATGTGGTGGCAGCAACGGCGCTGCTTTGGCAGGGCCTGCGTCTGAACCGGTGCGGTGATCTAGGACTTAGGAGACTGGTGCACAGTACTGCGTTGGTTTCTTCAGCTGTACATCCGCGATGCATCGGACACAGGAGCGGATGAGTCACGCTTCTCGTAGTGGTCTCTTTTTCAGCTCTAACAGCAGGAAAAACCTCCAGAGGCCCAACTCAGCAAAGGGCACCTCTTGGCAGGTCAGAACTCCCAGCAAGGAACTTCTGGGGAGCTGGTGGTGAAGTATTTGTGTCCCTGAGACTTCAGAACAGGAGACAAGCTCTACTTCAAGCCCTTGGAGAGTTTCTTCAAGCCAGAGACACAGCACACACAGCAAAGTCTTTATCCTCTCCTTGGCAGAAACAGCCACTGTAGGCCATCCCCGGACAGCACACAGTAAATGGACAGTACTTCTCCTTCAGCTTTCCCAGCTTGTCTTCTTGGCAGAAGTTCCTCTTGAGTCCAGAAGTAATCTAAATTTCTGGGCCCCAGTATTTATACAGCATTTCTCCTTGTTCTCTTGTGGCAGAGAGGTTCTGTGCTCAGTCAAAACCTGTTCCATCCTCTCTGGTCCAGCTTCCCGTCTGGAGGTGGAGACGGCATTGTGTAAGGCAGACCAGGCCCATTCAGGTGCAAGGAAATCTCCTCCCCTTACTCTAAATGCAGCCCAGGTCTATTCAGCCCAGTCCTGACTCATCCAGGAGAGGCAGGACACACCTCAAAACCCCCAGCCCCTGTCTACAGTGAACGCACATCCCCAGCCCCTGTCACTCAAACGCCAGACAGTCCATCCACAAACTAGCAGAGGCACACAGGATGGCTAAGCAAGAAAATACCCACTTTCTAAAAGGGGTATTTTCAAACACAGAATGCAAGTCATCCTTACTAAAAGATGCATCTTTACATTCAGAGTTCAGGCATGCTAAACTTTACCTTCCTATCTTGTCCCAATAGGAGGTTATGTTTATAAGAGCTTATAAATAAACTCCCATTCTATACTATGGGACAGATAGCCTTTCAATAGTGAAAAACGAAGTTCACTGTAGGTCACTATCAGGACATGTTACAACATCAGCACATGTCCTACCTTTCCCATACTCTGCCCCCTGCCCACAGGGGTACCTTGGGCCTACGTGAGGAGTGCCTCACATGTAGGAAAATAGAAGGTTAGGGCCTGGCAAGTGGGTGCCCTTACCAGGTCGACAGTAGAGAATATGAGCAGACACTGCAGTGGCAGGACTGAGACCCCTTTGAAAGGCTGCTTGTGTGGGTGGGTGGCACAATCACTGTTGCAGGCCCCCTAGCAGCAATTGGCTTACAGGCCCTGGGCACACACAGTACACTGAACCAGGGACTTAGTAGTAGGTCAAACAAGCCAATCATGAAAATTCCAATCCATATTCACAATTTACAGAGAGCATATGCACTTTGGCATTGATCAGCAGTGGTAAAGTACCCAGTCATAAAACCAACAAAAACAGGGTCAAAAACAGGAGGACAAAAAGCAAAAAGTCTGGGGATATACCCACTGGGAAAGCCAGGTCTAACAGGAACCCATAACTCTGGCGACAGAGTCTGCAGTATCAAGTCCTGACTGAATGACCCGACAGGCTGCAGCTTGGGTGTCTGATAGAACTTCCGCAAAATGACCCTGAAGATTCACCGAAAGCTCGGGGAGAACGTCCTTTGCCAAATCCATCAGAGCATGGATACAGCGACCCAGCAGGAATGTCATATTTGTCGATTTCAGAGCCATACTGGCAGTGGGAAACACTTTCTATGCAAACTGCGTCATCCTTTGGGATTCCCTATCTGCAGGCACAGACGGTAAAGAGCACGATACCTGAATTCTAAGCTCTCAGGAGATAGGTGTGTGGAAACGAAAGCAGGATCTCCAGGGGCCACCTTATATCTCCTTGCAACCACCTCTGGACACTGCAGGGGCAGTCATTGGCTTCTGCCACACCTCAAAAATGGGCTCAGGCAAAGCATCATTAAATGGAAGCAGAGGTTTCAAAGCTGAAGAAGGAGAATGAAACACTTCTGTTAAGATAGTGGACTTAAGCTCTGCAGTAGGTAATGTCAAATACAGTAGATCAGCTGCCTTCCTTATTATAAAAAGGTAAGAGGAAACCTCCCACGATTGTAGGCCTTTAGGTCAAGAGATCTCCCATTGAGGAGATGTGTCCAATCCACAAGCCTCCTGCAATCCCTCAAATTCCTGCATAGGGTCAACAATTTCACCCTCTTCAGCCTCTTCCTGCTGCTCCTGATATTCTTCCGCCTCCAGCAGCCTGTGTGCCTCCCTTCTGGATCACATTCTAGAGACCAGCGTCCGTGGCACCATTTATGGCGCCGGTGACGTCAGGAAATGTGAAGGATCCGTACCTGGAGTTGGAAAGGGTGAGTATGGATCCGGTACCACCAGTTCGGAGACCCCTCAAGGAGGCAGATTGGCTCTGGTTACAGCGGAGGAGTCACTGGAGCCGGTAGTGGAGTGGTCGGAGGCGATGGCGTCGCTTCTCTGATCGCCGTGAGATTCTCGGAGCCAGAGAGTGGCCAAGAGTCACCTGATGCAAAGGGGAAGGAGAGACTTAATGATTGCGATGACGCCATGGTACCGGAGACTCAAACTTCGGTGTTTCATCCTTTTATGACCAACGTCTGCATCCATGGCGCCGCATCTTTTTGTGCTTCCTCAACGACTGAGGTATACAGAGTCGGCTAATTGGATCTCATCCTCCCTCCAGCCCCTTTTCTGCTTCTTCACCCTGGCCATAAACAGCTTGGCCTCTCTCTTTCAAGGCCTTCCGATTCAGGAGCATCCTCATGGGGGTCAGTAATACACATATGACCCCCATATTACCTGCAAGGCTTAGAACCGGTCTTCTTTTTGGTAGCTATGACACTGCTACAATTACAGAAAGAACCTGCAACAATGAAACTCCAGAAATGGAGAGCCCTGGAGAACACAGTTAGGCGTCAATGGCGCAGAAAATGTGAACGGACGTCAGTACGAAAACAAGGTCTTCTTATGGCTTTAATGAGGTCACGCAGAGTCCCGAGCGGAGCGGTTCCACTGTGACGTACTAGTCGACACGGGAGAGCTATGGAGAAAAGTTTCAGTGGAATGCTGCGCATGGCGTAATTCATGCGGTGATAAATCCACAGGCAGATGTATCCATCAGAAATGCCCATTTGCTGTATATGAAAACAAGTTACTTACCTGTTACTTTGGTTCCCCAGTATTGGTAACTTTCATAGATGCCCATACTTTTTATCATTAGCCCGTCCTCAGCCTGGGAGCCTCGGTAAATAGAAAATAACATAGCAGTATGTACAAAAGAGAAAGTAAGGCCTAGGCCTCATGTGAGAAGTTGGCCTGATGTGCAGTGTTCACTATTCTAGTGATCACTATATATCAGTCCACACAACCCCTATTGATGATTGGTTGTAAGTCAACCTTATAGACCAGCTATCCTAGTAGCATGGATACGAGCAGTCTAAGGCTAAGACTCTAGAGGGCGTGTTAAGCCAGCTGTTTTACCATCACATTACCCCTTGAACACCCAGTGAAAGGACACCACACAAGTGTTATGAAAATAAACAGTGTATTTATTAGAATCACAACAACCCTGTACTCTTTATGAGGACAGGGTGCTAGGCACACCACAAAACTCTTACGAAAATACTTAAGTTAGCACGTTATACACAAATGCCCGAGGGGCACGAAAAACCATATACTTTAAAAGTGGAATGCGAAATTACTAGCAGGTAAGTACAGTACTAATAGGCTTTGGACTCGCTAGGACTTGACTATAGAATCGTTAGATTACTTCTAGGAGGCCTAGGGGACTCGGGTGCAGAGTGTGCACTCTCACGCGGGATGCGGGACAAAGTCTATGGGAGCTAGTAAAGGCAAAGTTAGTGTTCACGGGCGAACCCGACCTGGTAGGAAGAAAACGACAGTGGATCCTGACCCTAGGATAGTGAGGCTATGCTGGGACACCGAAGTGCCGAAGTTACCTAGCCCAGGGGCTGCAGCTGCATAGGTCTGAAAAGACGTCGGGGATCTCGTTGCCGGACCAGGAGCCTGGAAGAAGGAAGTTGCTGGCAGGCGACCAGTGAAGGAAAGTTCGTTGGATCCAAGCCTGGATCGAGGAAGAAGAAACCTGAAAGCAGAGGGGACCAAGTTCTTGAATCACTAGCCAGTGATTAAGTGGGCACCAGGATGGCACCGGGCGAAGTCACCTCGACTAGGTGAGTGGGCGACGCTGGCTCTGCAGATCTCACGGACCAGGAGGCGTTGTCGGCGACCAGGATGGAGAGGCGAGCTGTCCCACGATGGATGAAGCTGTCGGCGTCGAAGTTACCCAGGATTGGGCAACAAGCCTTGGCTAATTCAAGCCCACGCGGTGGACTCAAAATGGCGTCTTGAGTGGACCAGGAGGGTCCGGGGTGCTCCTCTTTTGGAAGGGAGCAAGGGCCAGCCTGGAGCAACCAGACCAGCAGCAGAAATGTCGTCGGGCGTCGTTCAGAAGGCCACAAGCCAGCGGGCTAGTAGCCAAACAACGCGGTGAGCAGCAAAAAGCAGAAGGGCCCCACGCAGATCGTGGAGATGCTGGGAGGCTGCACTTCGGTGCTGGAGCTGCTCAGGGTCGGGGCTTCTCGGACCCCAAAGCACTCACCAGGAAATTACTCGGCGGGCTTGCTGGAAAGAAGTCGTGCAGTCTTGAAGATGGCCGGTCCCTCGAGGTCTCGTCACACCCACGAATCTCAGCGTGACTGATGATGCAGGTAGAGGTCAGAGGTGCCAGGGAAGCCGGTTCTCGTCGAGCTGGGCAGTCTTGATCCGGAGGAGAGACTTGCAGCAGACCGCAGTGTTCTTAAGATGATGCCTGCGGATGCAGGGTGACTACTCCTTAGTCACAAGGGAGAAATCTTAGGAAGAAGTCTTGAGTTCCTTTCGTGGAAAGTAGTTTCAGGATTCAAAGATGATCTGATTTGGAAGGGGGCCAGTTCCTACCTTTATCCTGTAAAAAGGGGCTGGCACGCGACTAAGTCCTGCCCTAGGGGTGGGACTAGGAGGGGGGTGGTTACACCCACTTCCTTGGCGGGCTTTTCCCCAGCACAGGGTCTGGAGTGACCCTGGAACTGGTTCCAGCCAGCCTATGCACAGTGAGCACCGGGGTGCCACATGCAGTCACCTTCCTCTAAAGCCCTGCCTACCTACAATACACAAAACCCTGTCTGGGACGGTGCTGGCACCGCCCCTGGCAGGAAACCCTTTGTCCTTATCTCCTGCTCTGGGAGGACTCCCAGCAGCAGGAGGGCAGACTTGTGTCTCGGTGGCAGCATCCATTTTGTGGAGCTGAGGCTCTGTTGGACTTTAACCGGGGTTAGGGGTTACATACATGTCGTGTCCCTCTAGAAGGGTGGAATGCTAACCCCGTCGCCAGAATTGGCGAGGGGTTAGTATTCCAATTCGTATGACACCTTACTCGACATGTTTTGATAAAGCGATACCAGAGTTGGCATATAACCGCGAGGATTATAATGCACTTAAGAGTATATGGTATGCGATATCATGGAAACGGCTAAGGGATGGATCCCGAAAGCCGCAGACAGGCTCAGCTCATGCCGAAGCACCATCTCACACGATTCCAAGCACTCTGCCTTCAGGATTGTTAAGGCCTGCCATAGGAGTGACTGATAGGAGATCTGTGTGTCCATTTTAGGGTTAGATATAGGTATACTATATCTAAAGCAAAGGGTGAGTACACCACCTTGCCCCAGCTGTCAAGCAGCCAGTTGTGTCAGATTTGGATGGCCAGCCAGGGGTGGCATAATACATGCTGCAGCCCCTGGTAGGCCCTGGGTACACCTATGCCCTGGGTACCTAAGGTACACTGTACAGGGACTGATAAGGTGACTCAGTATCCAATTTAGATATGTACCTAAGGTACATGGAATCCATTTTACAGAGAGAGCAGTAGGCCTGGGGCCCTGAATAGCAGGGTCCCAGGTCAACTAAGTCAGAAAACCAGCAAAACACCAGGCAAAAAGTTGGGGGCAACCATAGTCAGGGATCTACCTTCCTACACCTCATCTCATTTTGTAGCCTATCTACCTCTTTGTGTAAAAGAGACCAAAACTTTGCAACAACTAATCAGATCAGCCTCACCCCATAGAACCCTCAGGAGAGAGCCTCAGAGCTTCAGATTTTCGCAGCCGTTGTGTAACAGTAACCACTTCTGCTGAAGGCTGAGCTTTCCCAGGGAGGAGGGTGGGCGCATGGGAATCTATGAAAGTTACCAATACTGGGGAACCAAAGTTACAGGTAAGTAACTTGTTTTCTTGCCCCAGTATTGGAACTTTCATAGATTCCCATGCTTTGTATAAGAGTAGCTAGCAGTAAAATACCCATGCACATTGTTACAAGCGTATCCTAACATTTCAGCATAAATATACTCATATAAGCATCTATACTTTGTAACAGTACATGTAGGAAAACTTATGCTATACAAAATGTGCAAACATAGGAAGGAGGCATAGAAGGGAAAGCTCACCTCTCATTGGAAAAGATCTCAGTACAGCTTGTTCCACTGCCGCTTCGCTCCTCATGAAAGAGTCCAGGCAGTAATGCTTTGCGAAGGTATGGGCGCTGCTCCATATGGTGGCCCTACAAATGTCCTTTATAGGGACTCCAGCAAAGAGCTGCTGAAGAAGAGACAGATCTTGCGGAGTGAGCTCGAACCTGTCTCTCCAGTGGCTTTCCTGACGACTTGTGGCAGTAATCAATTGCGCTTGTAATCCAGCGTGAAAACCCTTGCTTTGAGAGAGGAAGTCCTTTACAGGGTGCACTAAAAGCCACAAAAAGTTGATGATTTTCTAAAATCCTTCGTCCTTTCAAGATAAAATTTGAGACATCTCTGGACATCCAAGGAATGAAGAGAACGTTCTGCTGGCGATGTAGGACGAGGAAAAAATGATTTCAGAACCACTGGTTCATTCAAATGGAAATCTGAAGGGACCTTCGGGATACATTTTGGATTGGTCCTTAAAAACATAGAATCCTTCCTGAACTGTAGAAAAGGTTCTAGGATGGAGAGAGCTTGCAATTCTCCTACTCTCCTAGCTGAGGTAAGAGCCAGAAGGAGAGCTAATTTCCAAGTTATGAATTTCAAATCCGTTCTGTGAATTGGCTCGAACGGAGGTCTCATCAGATGAGCCAGAACCAGATTAAGATTCCAGGTCGGAGGTGACTGGTGAAAAAACCCTGAAAAGACCTTTCAGGAATTGTTTGATAACTCTAGCTGACCAAAGAGATGGACCCGCAGTTGACCTTCTGTACCTTGAAATAGCCGCCAGATGAACTTTGATGGAAGAATGAGAAAGGCCCGATTTAGCCAGTGATAGAATTTAAGGCAGTATCTGATGAGGAGCTGAAGAAAATGGATGGATGTGCTCCCTATGACACCACAGACAGAAACGCTTCCATTTAGCACGGTAAGTCTTATTCGTACTTGGGGCGCGAGCTTGTGATAAAATCTCTCTACATTCCTGAGGAATAGCTAGAGTGTGGAATTATCTGTGCTCAGGAGCCAGGCTTTCAAATGGAGAGCTCGGATCTTGATGTACCACCTGTCCCTGGGAAATTGTCAACAGAGATGGGATGGGACAAAGGTGATATGGATGATCCTGGGACAGTAGGAGTTGTTCTGTGAACCAGAATTGACGAGGCCACGCCGGTGCTATTAAGATCATCCTGCAAGGTTCCATATTTATCTTCCTGAGAAGCCGTGGAATTAGGGGAATTGGAGGAAAGGCGTAACAAAATGCGCCTAACCAGGACATCGAAAGAGCATTCCCCAGCGATCCTCGATGGTGATGCCTGCTTGCATAGAATTGGCATTTCCTGTTTTCTGGAGTTGCGAACAAGTCTATTGTTGGAGTTCCCCAACGCTGAAACACTTCCTCCAGAGTGTCTTGATCTAATTCCCACTCGTGACATGCAGATTTTAGACGACTTAGGGTGTCTGCTGTTGTGGAGAGTGCCTGGTACGTGCTCCGCTGAGAGTACTACATTGTGGAGAATCGCCCATTCCCATATCTCCTGGGCTTCTTTTGAGAGGAGAAGGGATCTTGTACCTCCCTGCTTGTTTATGTAATGCATGGCCGTTGTGTTGTCCATCCTGACCAGCACAGTTGTATTTTGAATCCTCGGTTTGAAAGCCTGCAAGGTTAGGCAAATCGCTCTGAGTTCCAAGAGATTTATATGAAGACAACGCTCTTCTGCCTTCCAGTGATTTCTCATCTGGAGATCTTGCAAGACTGCGCCCCAGCCTTCCATTGAGGCGTCTGTGGTTAGAACCAGAGGAGATGGAAGCATTCTGAAAGAAAGACCTCTTGAGATATTTTTCTTGACAGCCCACCAACCTGCCGCTCTTCTTATGGGAGGAGTGACCTTTATCTTGTCCTCGAAAGAGCCTTCCACCTGGCGCCATTGCATATCTAGTTGTTCTTGCAAGGGGCGCATTCTTAACCTGCAATGCGGAACTAATGGTATGCAAGATGATATCAATCCTAGAAAAGATTTGTAGAGACAAACTGATAGGGATCTTCTCCCCTGTAATCGGACTGCTGAGGAGATTAGGTTCTTCTGCCTCGCTTCCGAAGGAAAAGCTTTGCAATTCCTTGTATCCAGAATGGAGCCCAGGAACTTGACCCTCCTGGATGGAACAATGACCGACTTGTCCCTGTTGAGACATAGACCCAGGACTTTGAAAAGTTGGATGCAATTTTCGACTGCCCTTGACGCTGCCTGAGAAGACGGAGCCTTGATCAACCAATCGTCTAGGTAAGGGAAAACTTCTAGCGATTGTTTCCTTAAGAACGCCGCTACCGGGGCCAATAATTTTGTGAAAATCCGCGGAGCGGATCTGAGCCCGAAGGGCAGGACCTTGAACTGAAAGTGGCTCTTGGCTACTGTGAAGCGTAAAAACTTTCTGTGAGCAGGGTGGATCGGAACGTGGAAATATGCGTCCTGGAGATCCAGAGTCGCCATGTAACCCCCCCCCCAGATTTAGAAGACACAAGACGTCCTGAAGAGAGACCATTCGAAAGGAGAGTTTTATGAAATAGGTGTTGAGCTCCCTCAGGTCTAAGATCGGGCGCCATTTTTCTTCCATCTTCTGAATGAGGAAAAATCTGGAATAGACCCTTTTCCTTTTTGTGAGGGTGGCACTGGTTCTACCGCTCCCTTGGTAAGCAGATGCGAGACTTCAAGACAGAGAAGGTGCAGATGTTTGATTCTGTGGCGCGAGGGGCTCTTGGAGGTGGTAAATTTTGGAATTCTAATGTATGGCCAAATTGAACGATCTGTAGGACCGACTGATCTGTTATGATCTTCCAGCAATCAAGAGAATTCGTAATCCTTCCCCCGATCTTTGAAAGAAGAGGTGAAGGACCAGTAGGCAGAGCCAGGAAGCCACTATTGGCGTTTAGAGGTGTCTCTCCCCTGACGCCCTTGTCTACCTCTGGAAGATTGGCGAGAGAAAGACGCCGATAGATTTTGCCGCTGAGAGTACTGAGGCTTATATGATTGAGAGGGTTGCGAATAGGAAGAATATCGTTGTCGATAGCCTCCCCTGTATGTAGAAAATCCTTTGCCTCTTGCTCCCCTGAAAGGTACTTTACGGTATTGGAGCATGCCAAAGGATTTTGCCATTTCGGTGTCCTTCTTAATGTCCTGTAAAGTATGATCTACATGCTTGCCAAACAGCATGTCTCCGTCAAAAGGCAGATCCAGAATTTTGTTCTGCACCTCCGGGCGAAACCAGGTACATCTCAGCCAACCCTGACGTCTCAGGACCGCTGATCCCGCTAAGGCACGAAAAGCCGCTGTAGCAATGTCCATTGCACAATCTATAATTTCCGAGGAAGATCTTTCCCCTTCTTCTAGAATCTTTTTCACTTCCGACTTGGCACTCTCTGGAAGCTGATCAATGAAAGGAGATTGTTTCATCCCAAAATTGCAAGTGCATTTGAGGCCCGAACTAGGAGGCTAGACATCGAAGAGAACCTCTTCCCAACATTATCCAAGCGCCTGCCTTCTCTATCTGGCGGTGCAATCAGGGGTGCCGCGGGGTTCCTCGATTTTCTTTGTGCTGCCTGGGAAAAAAACGAGTCCTGTTTAGGAAACTGTTGAAGACTTGGTTGTTCGACCAGTAGTCTCCCTCTTTACCCCACTACTTTTTAATAATTTGACACTGATCCCACTGAGACAATAAGTTGAGTCATAGCGCCAAGACGCCTACGGGCATACGTCGTGCTTTACAAATTTTAAAAATAAATAAATAAATAGGTTGGCCAACAAGACATTCAGGACTGTCCTCCGGGGCCTGGTAGCTGGAGACTGCATCACTTTTTTGCCCTCATTCCAAACATGTTCCACAATTGGGATGGAACAAATCGATTTCTTGTAGGGCTCTTTGAAGTCGTAGAGGAAACAGTCTGACTCAATGACAGGAACTGGAAGGCCAAATCGTTTAGATGCCCTTTCCATAAGATTATGGAAGCCCCCTATGTCCGCTGGAGGCGAATCCACAGGGTCTGGAGATGCCGGATCAGGGATAACATAGTCGTCCCATTCAGTGTCAGGGTTTTGAATATGCTCTCTATCTTGGTCTTCATCAGAAGAGTCATCATCATTATCAGGCACTGTAATCACATCTTGCCCTTCAGTCCCAGGCTGTTCACCTTGTCTCTGAGAGGTTGATGCCACAGGAGTAGACAAAGTTTGCTGAGGCGGTGGTGGAGGAGGTGGAATGGTTTCTGAGGTCTGAGATGGGAACCTCTTTTTATAATCTAATAACATCAACTGCAGATCGCTTATCAACGAAGACAGCATGGCCACCAAATCTTGGCCAGATGTTTGTTGATGCGTGTCCTGAGGAGTAAATTGAGATTCTGGGTGATGTTGATCCAAGAAATAGTAATCAGAATCCGAGTCCTGATACTTCACTTGAAGTTGTGAAGGACTATATGCATACCCATATGGACTTTTGTCTTCATCCGAAAATTCCTCCTCCAGCAGAAGAGGTGGAGGCAATGGTGTTACCCTACGGGGTGATGCCGTCTCTGGCATAATCAGTCTTTTCTTTATAGAAATCCTTACTTTTTGGATCATTGACGAGGGTATCGTCGTCGCTGGAGAAAGTACTCGTCGCCGGTGGAACAGCCATCGACGGAGGGCTAATCGTCGACGAGGTGGATGTCGGGATCATTGTCATCGTCATCTAAGTAGTCGTCGATGCCATCGTCAACGACATCATCGTCGACGGAGAGATTGAAAAGCCTCGACGACAAAACCAAGGCAGGAACTGTCGACAACGAAGTCATTGTCGATGAAACTCTCATCGACGGAGTCTCAATTGAAGCCAATGGAGTTTGTCATCGTCGTCGACGTACCGGAGGAGATAGTCGTCGACGGACGGATTTTCTCCTCTCCTTTTGCTTCCTGAGGTGTACTTGAAAGTTTGTTGAATATCTTCTCTTTTTCTGATGGAGAAGAAGCCACAGAAAGGCCTCAGCTTGCTTTTTTTCAGATGGCACCTCAGGGAGGAGTCCCTCCTCCTCCTTTAAATGGTGAGGAGATTTTTGGGGACTAAGCCTTTTAGACCTTTCAGAGGTCTTTTGAGAGGCCTTAGAAGGAGGTTCAGCAGATGTAGAGGGGGGGAACACCTACCCCTTTTTGTAGACCTCCTCGAATATGTAGCCGAGGAGGAATCCTCACTATCACTGGACAGAACCTCTTTCCGACACTTCATTGTCTGCCGCCAAGTCAGAAGTCTTCCTTCCCGGTCTCTCAGAGTCTTAGTTGAGAAGGTCCTGCAAATCTTGCACTCAGTGGCCTTGTGGTCTGGATATAAGCAATATCTTTATGCTTATCTTCCACATAAAGTCTTTTCTTTGAGCAAGTAGCACAGGCTTTGAATAAAGCTTTATTTTCAGACATCCTGAAGAGAAAAAAGGTTGTAGAAATCCAAATGAAGAGAAAACTGAGCAGAGCTTAGAGGACTCCCTTAGCACAACAAGCGGTAGAAAATCTGAGGCTCTCTCCTGAGGGTTCTCTGGGGCGAGGCTGATCGGATTGGTTGTTGCAAAGTTTGGGTCTCTTTTACACAAAGAGGTAGATAGGCTACAAAATGAGATGAGGCCTAGGCCTTACTTTCTCTTTTGTACATACTGCTATGGTATTTTCTATTTACCAAAGCTCCCAGGCTGACGACGGGGGAATGATACAAAGTATGTGAATATATGAAAGTTCCAATACTGGGGCAACTGGCAATATTTAACCTTTCCGCAACCACAGACTGCTTCTGAGATTTCAGGAGAGCCTGGATCACAGACTCTGCTTCAACCAGATTTGTTATTGTATACTTCCTCTTTTGAGGTCCATGCACATATTCTGGAGCACAAGGCACTTCATACTTTCCTTGCAAGGTAGCAGTTCAGCATTTGCTTCAGACAAGGCGTGTATGCTTATTGCAAGCCTTCAACTATTACTGGGGATTAAATGTTTTGTTACTAGTTCCAGACTAGCAGGGTTTTCTTCATTCTGAATTCATAGAGGCATCAGGAGGAAAAAGGAGTATACACTGCTGGGGTGTTCCAATTAACGATGGGGATGGATATGGGGAATTAAGGTTACTAATACCCTTACCGAGTTCTTCATCATAGGGTGGTTCTAGGACATCTCATTCAACCAACTACTATAGGAGTAGGGTTATGATTCACTACAATTTTGAGACTATCAATAGACTAGAGGCAATTCCTTGTCAGACACATCTGTACCTTCCGTGGCCACTAGCATCCTTTGAGATGCCCCCATTCTTCTGTCCAATGATTCCTTGTAGCATGGGGAGGCTTTGAGGGCTGGGTATACAGATCAAATATGGTGGAAAGGTTGAAGTCCCTGAAGCCTACAATTCTGCATTGCTGCGCAACGTACCAGTATGATACAAGAAACTGCAGACATGTTCCTTGAAATAAAACTTAAATGGTGCAAGACTTGTGAGCATGGGGTATCTTTGTACACGCAGGATCAGCTGGTGTACCTCAGCTACCAGAATGTTACTGGACCTGTAATCATGAAGATCACTGAAATTTGTAGGAATACTCGGAGCTCAGGGTCACTGGAGTAAGACAAAGCTGTTCCGGTTGGGCTGAGGAATGGGCTTAGAGTGAGCGTCTCGCACTGGGGACAGCAGGAGTCTACTATATAGGAGTGAATTCCGAGATATGGATATACAGTCTAGGGTGGACAACCTCACCAACCAATTTGTGCCAATCCACAGTTCTAGTCTTGGCTGCCCCAATCCTCGGCAGGTGGTGCTGCTAAAGAGGATTGCTCTCCAGTTGATGCACTACATAGCACAAATTTACCCTTACTAAAAACAAAAGTCACGATTGGCAGAGTTCATGCATTTGCCTGGGGAGGGCCAACATAAATTGGTGATTTATAATCTGCAGTCCAACTACCGAGCATCCAATCTTCTTGTCCTCAACGATTTGATCTATGGGCTCAAGGACAACCAAACTCACAGCTGGAGAGGTGATTCATGGGTAGCCGCTTCCAGCTTCACCACATATAGGAAGGCCGTCCACATATAGGAAGGCCGGCTGCCACTGCTCCTCCCTCCACCAGGACACGGGCAGTGCTGAAAACATGGACATTCTCATTCAAAGACCGCTGCTCGGTGGGCAGGCTGATGCGGAAGACTCCTTTGTGCTGTGGAACTGCCCCTTGCAAGATGAAGGTTATTCATCGATGAGACTTGGGAGACCACCACAGAACTTGCCGCAAGTCAAAGTCCAGTCAAACTAAGGGTGCCTCACGGAAGGGTCTGCTAACCAGCATCGAAGTCGCTCACGAATCACAGACGTCTTCCAGCTGCCTGAAGACGGAGTTGTTGTCCAAGGAGGATGGACAGAAACAGTCCCCTCGCAAGGAGTCAGCTGCGTCTAGTTCCTGGAGATAAAGCGCCCTTAGCAACGACTTCAGGTCACGTTCGTCACGTGATCCGCAGAGGCGCGAGCACCAAACGGTTCAAAGAGAGGTTGTTGTCAGATTGTAAGAACAGTAAAAGTCTAAGCATAGCCGGGGTCATACGCGGGCAACGAGAAGTTAGATCCTACATGCAAACATTATAGAAGAGGAAAGTTGAGAGATTTAAAAAAAAATCGGGAGAATGTATTTCTATCATTGACTTCTAGTGAGGCCTAAATCTTCTTTATTCGCATGTGTGGAATTCCCAAGTTTGTTACTGCAGGATCGGCTATCAGAAATTCGACTATTTGTTTGCTTTCCTTACCTGTCAGGTGCAGGGAGAAAGTGCTATGGAATGAATGGACACCTTAGACATTGTTTCTAAACTTCTATGATAAGACTGCTGAGTTGAGTTTTTGCATGCAGGAATTCGGAGGTAGTAGACAAGCCTTGAAATGGGCAGTCTCCCACCTGAATCGGGAAGGTTAGCATGTTTGATAAATATTTATTCACTGGAAAAAACAAAGGTTACAGGTACGTTATTAGGAAATTGCATTAACAAAACAGAAAATCACTGAAAAAAAACAAAGGTTATGTAGATTCCTCTCCAGCCCACTAGCATGCAAATGACCATGACATACACAAAGCTCTGTAGTGCACATATTTATTCTTTAGAGAGCAACCATTAACTGCACACATTGCTTCATAAACTGCACCCAAGTAATTAAGTCTTTCTCCTATGGTGTTCATCAGGGACCAGAAGAGTCCTGCTATTCATATTCACAAGACACTACTTCTACCCCTTTGTTAAACAGTGCTTTAAATGGGCCGGTATCGAGATGCTCGAATCTTCTAGATCTCGTGTGAGGTTGATGAAACATAGATAGAGGCCTACCTCGTATTGGGATAAAAATAGGGCCGGGTACCCAAAAAAACAAGCAGTGGCATAGCCAATAGGTCTCGCCTTTGGGGCCTTATAAGTGTTTAACCATGCAACAGTTAATGTTGTTGCACCAAGGATATTGTGCTGCATAACTAAATACTTATAAGGTCCCAAAAGAGAAACCTATTGGCTATACCAATGCTCGTTTTGTTAGGCACAGGGAGATTAAGTGATTTGCCCAGAATCCCAGGATGTTGAACGTCCTTGCAGAGACTCGAAGCCAGTTCCCCAGTTTCGAGGTCAACCGCTCTAGTCATAAGGCTACATCCTCTCCCCATCTCCTCTTTCTTTGTCTAAGAGCTCCTCTGTAAATTGACCTGTAAATCTTGCTCTGATCTCCTACATTTGCTGCGCATTCAAAGACTGAGAACAGATGTCAGATGCGCTTTTCTTTTTCGGACTCCAAACTGAGTGGATTTTTTTTCTTCATGTCACGGTGTTGCTTTTGTCTCTTATCATAGCAATCACACACAGTTAATACGTTGAAGCTTGCCTGCGAGACCTGTCCTGAGTCCTGGAGGGCATTAAGGATTATTCCCTTTCTTGTGTGCAGGCGGTAGAGCAGCCCTGCGTGTTAATCACACTCAGGCTGCCTGCAGGGGGAAATCAAGAACATACTCTGCTGCTCACTTTTTGCACACAGCAAGTGCTGTGGTAGGCTGTTCACTAGCTTCTATTTTTTCGTTTTAATTCGGGTGCACGATTTGTTAATGACCAGCTGCGTTTTCCATGGCAGCAATCCCGGCGGTCTGTTTAATAGTGAAGTCCCTGCAGGAGCCGGCCCTGCTCGACTGGCTATAGAATGAGAGCACAGTGTTTGATTTGTGTGGTGCTTTGTTATTTGCGCTAGTCAGTTACACAAATTTAAATTAGCTCGTTTGTTGTTCAAAATTTACACTGCACCGGTAAATTTATTAAAACGACTTGACTATTTGTTTAAGATTCATGCAGTGAGCTGGGTTGCTCATTTCTCTCTTCCGTGCGCTGACGTTTTGCATAACATCGACCTTGAGTTGTGTGTTGCTTGTTCAATGTAAGCGAAAAGCAAGTGCAAAGGCACCCACTGCCCCCACCACTGGAGTAAGCAGCGCCAGTGGCAGGGAAAGTCTCTTGTACAACTCACAAGTGCAACCCAAACCGTGTGCACCGTCCGAAATGCAGCAATCCAAGCTTATAGCACATGACTGAACTCGCACAATCCTTATGTTTCAATTCACACAAACTTCTTTACATGTCTGCACATGTCCAATCCTGTGTATACTTCACACACCGTCCTGTGCCCTACCAGAGTACCCAACCCCTTTCTCCCTCAATCAATCAATACATTTATAAAGCGCGCTACTCACCCGTGAGGGTCTCAAGGCACTGAAGGTGGGGGAGGGGGGGGGGGGCTCTGCTCGAATAGCCAGGTCTTGAGGAAGGTGAGATGGTCCTGGGTCTGTCGTAGGTGTGCGGGGAGAGAGTTCCATGTATTGGCGGCCAGGTAGGAGAATGATCTTCCTCCAGTGGTGGTTCTGCGAATCCGTGGGACGGTGGCGAAGGCGAGGCTGGCGGTGCTGGCGGGTAGGAGTGTAGAACGAGAGGCGGTTGTTGAGGTATTCGGGCCCATGTCGTGGAGTGCTTTGTGTGCGTGGGTGAGGAGCCTTATGGTGATCCTCTTGCTGACGGGGAGCCAGTGCAGGTCTCTCAGGTGGGCAGATATGTAGCTGTGGCGAGGGATGTCGAGGATGAGTCGTGCGGAGGCGTTCTGTATGTGCTGAAGACGTTTCTGAAGTTTGGCTGTGGTTCCTGCGTAAAGGGCGTTCCCGTAGTCCAGTTGGCTGGTGACGAGGGCCTGGGTGACCGTCTTTCTAGTTTCGGTGGGGATCCACCGGAAGATCTTTCGGAGCAGGCGCAGGGTGTTGAAGCATGAGGATGAGATGGCGTGGACTTGTTTGGTCATCATGAGGGAGGAGTCCAGGATGAATCCCAGGTTGCGTGCGTGGTCTGTGGGTGTCTGTGCGGTGCCCAGCGCTGTGGGCCACCAGGAGTTGTCCCAGGCGGATGGGGTTTGTCCGAGGATGAGGACCTCCGTCTTGTCTGAGTTCAGTTTCAGCCGACTGAGCTTCATTCATTCTGCGACGTCTTTCATTGCTTGCTGGAGGTTGGTTTTGGCAGTGGCTGGGTCTTTGGTGAGAGAGAGTATCAGCTGGGTGTCGTCGGCGTAAGAGATGATGTTGAGGTTGTGTTTGCGTGCCATGGCGGCGAGGGGGTTCATGTAGATATTGAAGAGGGTTGGGCTGAGCAAGGAGCCTTTGGGTACGCCGCAGATTATCTTGGTGGCCACGGAACGGCAGGAGGCGGACTCTCTGGGTTCTGTTGGAGAGGAACGAGGTGATCCAGTCCAGGGCTTTTCCTTGGATCCCAGTGTTGTAGAGGCAGGTTATTAGGGTGAGGTGGCAGACGGTATCAAAAGGCGGCTGAGAGGTCTAGGAGGATGAGGGCGGTTGTCTCACCGTTGTCCATCAGGGTCCTGATGTCGTCGGTGGCTGCGATGAGGGCGGTCTCGGTGCTGTGGTTGGCTCGAAATCCGGACTGGGATGGGTCGAGCGAGTGGTTTGCCTCGAGGAATGCAGTCAGCTGTTTATTGACAGTCTTCTCGATGACATTTGCCGGGACGCGAAGAAGAGAGATGGGGTGGAAGTTCTTGAGGTCTTTAGGATCTGCTGTGGGTTTTTTCAGAAGGGCGTTTATCTCTGCGTGCTTCCAGCTCTCTGGGAAGGTGGCTGACGCGAAGGATTTGTTTATGATGTTCCAGAGGTGGGGTGCGATGATGGGGTCGGCTTTGTTTTAGATGTGATGGGGGCATGGGTCAGAGGGAGAGCAAGAGTGGATGATTTCATGACGTGGGTGGTGTCTTCTGTGCTGATGGAGGTCCAGGCGCTGAGGGTGGTGGTGGGGGTCGTTGGTTTGGTGACTGGAGGCAGATTCTGGGCGTCAGAGCTGTCGTGTGTATCTGCGATCTTGCTGTAGAAGTACGTGGTGAGGGAGTTGCAGAGGTCTTGCGACGGTGGTATGTCATTGTTGCTGGCGCTGGGTTGGAGAGCTCTTTTACGATGTTGAAGAGTTCCTTGCTGTTGTGGGTGTTGTTGTCCAGCCGCTTTTTGAACGATGTCCTTTTGGTGGTGTGGATCAGCTGGTGGTGTTCGCGAGTGGCGTTCTAGAGGGCTGTCATGTTTTCTGTTGTCCTTTCGTGGCGCCTTTCTTGGAGTCTTTGAGGGCGTGGTGAACCATGTGGTTTTCCTGTTGCTGGTCTTGCCTGGGGGGTTCTTCAGTGGAGCAAGGTTGTCACCGCAGTTGGTGATCTACTGTGCGAGATTGTGGGCTGCGTTGTTGGTGTCAGGTGTCAGCTGGTAGGTTCTGGCTCAGTGATGTGGTTAGCTGGTCTGTGGTGACTTTGCTCCAGCATCTGCGGGGGATCTGTGGCGTGCGGTGGTGGGACGTAGTCTTCGTGAAGGTGAAGTGGATGCAGCTGTGGTCGGTCCAGTGTAGTCCTGTGGAGTGGCTGAAGGAATCGTGGTTGCTGGCGGAGAAGATGGGGTCCAGCGTGTGGCTGACATAGTGGGTGGGGGTGTTCACCAGTTGCTTGAGTCCGAGGTTGGCGAGGTTGTCGAGCAGGGTGGTGGTGTTGTTGTCATTGTTGTTCTCCAGGTGGGAGTTCAGGTCCCCTAGGAGGATGTATTCTGGTGAGGTTAGTGTGTGCGGGCTGACGAAGTCGGCGATGGTTTCGCTGAATTGTGTGCGCGGCCCCAGGGGTCTTGTGGTAAATAAAAAAACTAATTATTTACGCTGTCGGAATTTCTATAATTACCCAAGAAATGGTAATACATAAAATGAGGAGCAGAGTCCGTGGTCTTCGGGTTGAAAGGGTTTTATTCCAGAACTCGAGTTAAGGGAGAGCTCCTTCACCAAGCGGGTTCAGGAGTAGTCTGCTTTACTTAGAACATAACAACACATATACATTATGAGTACAATCAAAAGAAGGAGTTCCCCCGGACTTGATTCAATCATTCATGATGTAA
Organism: Lissotriton helveticus; assembly: GCF_964261635.1. Taxonomy (NCBI): domain Eukaryota; kingdom Metazoa; phylum Chordata; class Amphibia; order Caudata; family Salamandridae; genus Lissotriton; species Lissotriton helveticus. Next base: position 818,674,817 of record NC_136067.1, on the reverse strand, counting down.
TCATACGGAAGACATAGCATGCTTGTTCTCGTTTAAAGAATAACTTGGATTACATTTACACATAGACAAACATATTGCATTGGAGTGATTGTGGTGACAAGTTACAGAGTTACTAGTGTCTGGGGACAGAGAATCGAGGCATTGTTACAGGGTCGTTTCTGTCGGAAAAGTAAAGAGGACGAGGCATTGTGCGTTCTTTACTTCTTACACAAGGGCGGTGATGTCTCACAATGGTATATGTGTGCAGCTGGGAGGAAGGAGAATGGGCTGTGGTTAACTATTCTTCTTCATGGCTGTCTCGTGTGCTTGATCAGGTTTTCCCTTGATTGTTGACCCAACCCGTGGCTGCCCCCGCAAGCTGAGAGATCATTGACGAGCGAGAGCTGCTCGTTCTGTGACCGAGTTGGAGAGGGGGGGGTTTGGTGAGCCAACCACCTTAACTGACTCCGTTCTGGTCTAAGGGAAAATATCGAACGGGACGGAAACCTGTAAGATACACAATGGCTGGCCATTATTTTCTTTGCATGTGCCAGTACAACGAAGAGAAAAATAGGCAAGAGGGGGTATAACAGGATCCGTGCTTGAAGTAGGAAAATCGGCTTGCCTGGTCGGTGTTAGGGTGAATAGGGTGCATGATGGGACACCAGGCGGAAAAAGGAAGTTTTTAGTCAACTCCCACAGTCTGTAGATGAGGGTTCCTCCGAGTGTGGTTTTGGGGTCAGTGTGGATCTGGAAGTGTAGGTGTTCGGCAGCGGAGAGTGTGTCTTCGGCGTTGGTTGTGACGCTGATAGTGTTTCTGTAGATGATGGCGATTCCTCCTCCGGTTTGGTTGACACGGTCCTTCCAGGTGATCTTGTAGCTGTCCGGGATGGCTATGGCGATGTCGGGGGCCGAGGAGGCGTTCATCCAGGTTTCCGTGAGGAAGGCGACGTCCGGTGCTGTTGTGTCGAGGAGGTCCCAGAGTTAGACGGCGTGCTTGTGGACGGAGCGGGTGTTGAGGAGGATGCACATGAGGTGGTTGTTGTTGATATTAGGTCTGGCGGGTGGTGTGCATGTTCGGAGGCAGGTGAATTTGCAGGCTAGGCAGGTGAAGGGTCCGTGGGTGTGCTTCGGGGTGGCTTGATAGCAGGCGGGTGGTCGTCCGGTGTTGAGGGCAGCGGTGTTGTATCTCAGTCGGGGTTCCTGGCATCTGCTGGGACCAGAGGTTCTGGCGCTAGGCGCGGTCGAGGCACAGACGGGCTTGCCTTAGGCGCGCCTTCGGAGCGGCCGTTGTGCGGCCTCCATATGAGGGGCAGAGGGAGGGAGGAGCAGCTGGGAGGTGGGAACGGGGCGGCCAATGGGAGACAAAGGGGCGGGGCCGTAGGGACGCAGCGGCGGGAAAACGGCGGGAGACACGGAAGGCGAGGGAACAAAAAGAAAGTGGGCACAAGGGTAAGAAAACAGGCACAGGTGTACAGAAGGCAAAATGGACACAGATGCAAAAACAATAACAGAATAGTACTCAGCGGTGATGCAGGCGGGCTAACACGGGCGGCAGTGGCAGCGGATCACATGTTACAGGGGGCTGCGTGGCGGTGAGGAGAGCGACCTGCCTGGTGACAGGGTCAAAGGTCGCTCTCTCTAACGCTGCGTGGCCTCCATATGAGGGGCAGAGGGAGGAGCAGCTGGGAGGTGGGAGCGGGGCGGCAAATGGGAGACAAGGGGGCACAAGGGTAAGAAAACGGGCACAGGTGTACAGAAGGCAAAAAGGACACAGATGCAAAAACAAAAACAGAATAGTACTTGGCGGTGATGCAGGCGGGCTAACACGGGCGGCAGTGGCAGCGGATCACAGGTCACACAGGGGGCTGCATGGCGGTGAGGGGAGCGACCTGCCTGGTGACGGAGTCAAAGGTCGCTCCCTGGTTCACTTCACAGTTTTGCAGCCGAATAACACGTTTTATTAAGATAGAAATCCTGCAACTTTTTTTGTAACAAGGGAGCTCACTATTTACGAAGTTTCAAGAATACAAAGCCGCAGAAAACAGCATATGATCATGTGGAATTTAACTTAGGTAAAGTTACATTTATGAACTGCGTTAACCCTCCGAGATACCTTACTGAGATTGGAAGCTAGGACTGGTGAAGCTTAGGCAGAGTCAATTTAATAGGTAAGCCTTTCTTAGCCTCTGGTATGTTCCGTCATCTTTCTGTGTTCGCAGACAAATCAATTTTAGGGAGGCAGGGTTAACGAATGGTTGCACTTGTCAATGAGGACTTAAATATTTAAACACTAGTAAAAGGGTGACTGATCTAATCAACAAATATTCACTCCCTCCTATTTTTGTGAATTTTAATGAATGGATTGGTTCGACTGGCTGCTTCTGCTCACAAAGCTTTCACAATAGGTTCGTGTACACAGCCTGTGGTCACAGACTCCAATTGCAGCGGGCCACTTAGTCTTTAATCCTTCTGTCACAAAAACAAGCATCATTGAATGAAAACAGAGTCAGTAATCACAGCAAGCTTACTTCATGTGCTGTGATCGTGGAATGTGCACTCATCGCCACATCCTCTCACATTCAGCCAGACTGATTTTTTTAAAGCAATCAGCACCTTACATTCTGGGAAGTATATAGTTTCGCTGTTCCCAAGTGTCGGACTGTAAGTCACTATGCGGCAAGAGTTATTGGCTATGTCATGATTGGGTTGGAAGCCCTGTTTGTGGCCATATGCTCAGAATTTCTAGATTCCCTTCACGTTTGTCCAGACAGACATTTTTTCCATGTCCTAAGTGCAGTCGGCGGGCAGGCCCTCCCCGGTTCAAAACACTCCACCCTCAAAGTAAAGCCTCCTGTTTTTGTCCCCTTTGCTGTCCCATAAATAACAAACATTTACAATGCAATAGGTCTTGCAATGACATTATTTTGAGCTATTGACAATGTAAATGGCAATGCCTTTAAAAAAATTTAAAGGAATTGCTATTTACAATACCAAAAGCGCCATTCAACATTAAATAAAACCAAGATTATGGTTATTTGATGGCAACTGCTTGGAAAAAGCAAGAGTACAGAGGGTCAGATTATGAGGTAAAAAAAACACCCAGTAAACACTTAAATGCATGTTAAATAGTTCAACCCACCTGCACACTGTGGGTGAGGGGAGTAAAATCTGGCCCTCTGAGTTAGAAAGTAGAGGGCACCGGAAAAAAATGATCCATCGAAAATGGGGGAACCAACTAAACAGCGTAACTTGTTTTGAAGAGACAAGATTGTTTTTTCACCCCGGTGAGCCACCGACTTCAAACCGGTTTATTTTATGATATCACTCGGTTCAACTTAAGTCCCTTTACGTCTACTAGCGGCAGGAAGCTTCGGTGTAAGTGTGCTTTTTAATTAAATAAATGCAATGAGCTGGCTTTGCCCTGTATGGAATCTGTTTTCATGTACAAGTCACACAGATCTCTGTTGCTTAGCCCCCTTGAGTTACATCAAGGTAGTAAGGAATTGTCGGCCACAAACGCCAACTCTGCTGCAGCAGACACATCCACTCCTGAACTAGGTTGTTAAGATCATAACCTGTAACCCGCAGAAAACACGACATTGGGCACTTCATGTGAGCTACCGTAGAGAATAGGAACGGGTGACTTTGAAGTTACACATGTAACAAGGACATTAAGCTTTTGAACTACATTTAATGAGGATGCAAACTGCAACCTAAAGGTTACAGGCATACACTCAGCTGCTGGATCATTCAACATTAACAGATTACAGATGCACACACAACCACAGAAATGCAGGCAATTAACCACTGAGCTACCTTACAGAGACTGCAACATGTGATGTGCAGGTTTCACATGCATCAGCAGTTAACTCTCAGAGTTAACTTACTGAGATAGGAAATTATGAGCTGTGGGATATATGATATACATTTCATACACTGCAGCAAGTACAATAACCCCTTGAACGAATTAACCGAATAGTGATCCTTTGACCAGCAGGTTACACTTCCTCGATCAGGCATGTTTCCACTTCAGAGCAATCTTACTACGACTGGGAGCTGTGGCGTGTAGGCACACAAAACCCCACAAGAAGAGGTTAGAACCCGCACAATGTAGCTGATTCACACAGCAAGCACCTATTTTATTTTACAAATGAACCACTGTCTGCGTCTGTCCCCCACTGCAGGACGCTAGTGTCGTTCCTGAGGAGGTTCTGGCTCAGACTCCATCTTGTCTTGGCTCCGGTAGCCCTACCGATGAGGCTGCGCAGCAACCAGGCCAGACCTGCTGAGCACGCGGTGCACACACTAATGATACTACTGCGGAGTTACAGCAGTCGCAAGCCTAGAGACCTTCTAAGCGATCTCCCCGCCTAGAGCCCCTCAGCATGTTTAATTTCAGGTACTAATCATTTACTTTCTTCTCAAACAATTTTATTAGTCAGTCAGTGTCACATAAAAAACACAAAACAAACAGCACGTCGGCTGTAACAGATTAAATGGACTCCAGGCATCAATCGTTTAAGAGTGTAAACTGTCACGATCCTTAGACTATTAAAGCCCGGGCCCGGTACTCGGTGCCCCCTTGCAACACTTCTAGTCCTCCCTTGCAGTCTGTGGGTTTCCTCACGCTGGATTGCTGACTTGACAAACTAGCAGTTAGCAGTGAGCCCGCAGCCTCAGCTCGGCGATCAGAAAGTGCAGGGTCATGGGCGGGGGCAGGGACGCGTCGGGCTTCTTTCTGCTGGGGGTGGGCAGTGGTTTTGGCCTCAGCAGGGAGCGTGTCTGCGCAGCCTTATACCTGCCTACCAGAGCGAGCAGCGCGTGGTGCACATCTCCTGTCCAGGTGCGTGGTACACTTGCACATCGCCTGTCCGGGCGAGTGCACACCTCCCATCCCCCTTCGGAAACTAAACCTACAACAATAGATCTCGCAAGCGAGCACCGCATGCGCTGCATCGCTAGGCGAGACCTAAAAAATTGAGTCACAGCCCACCGTCTATGTGAAAGGCTCAGACAGCCGGCCACTGGTGGAGGGAGGACGGCTCGAGTTACAGTGTCTAAACCAGGCCGTAAAATGCAGATTGCAACAAACATGGTTATCTAAAGGGCGGGGGGGGGGGGGGGGGGGGGAGTATTCATCCATGTGAACCATTGCATACTATACAATGGCGTGCCATACCATATAAAATGACAGGCCATGCTATACAATAGGAGGCCACACCATACAATGACAGCCCATACTGTCCCATGCCATGCCACCGCATGCCATTCTATACAATGACATACCATACCATGCCAGGCCAAAGCATATCATGCCATGACACCATACCACACCACACTTTATCATAATATACAATGACAAGCTATATGATACCTTACATTAGCATGCCATATAGCATACAATACTATAAAAGGACCATCCATACCATAATCTACAATGACATACCATATCACCCTATACCATACATTACAATACAATGACAAGCCATACTAAACTATAGGCAATATGATACCACACCATACCCTGCTATACTATGCAATGTCAATGCCATACCATATCATACTATTCAATGACCGGCCATACCATGTAATCCCATACTTTGCCAATACTTGCTACATCAAGGTAACACTTGGAGTAGTCCCAGGCCTACTGTTCATTCCAACTGCAAAGATGGCCCTCCACAATATTCTGGAGGACGAGGGATTCACACACATCGTGTGAATGCAACAGGGAGTGGGCTTCTTGATTGAGAAAAGGCACATAGCTTGTCAGAGGCCGCAACCAGTTGCTTCCGATATGGAGAAATAGTGTGCCGAAATGGACAGGGAGAAAAAGATGAAATGAAGCTCATCGTTTCTGCCGAAAGCACAAGCAGGCGTGGGGTGGATGGCAGCAGTATCAGGAGGGAATAGTGTAACTTGTTCATGGTATTGTTCCTCCAGACCTAGGCGGGAGGGTGAGTTGTCTGCGGGCAATAGCAATGCTTTATCACATGAATGCATGATGTTTCTTTTTTGTTGGATTTCTTGTTCAATGATTCACTGAATGTTAATGCAAATATATGTAGAACAACAATATAGAGCATGCCATAGGAAACCGATAACATTTTACCATGCTTAATAATGGATGATGGCCACAGAATGAAAAAACAATATCGCATATACCTCCTTTACGCACAACAGTCAAAACAACGTATGAGCCTCAAGATCATTAACAGTTGCAGTGCAGCAGTCCCAATCTCAAATGCTCCCCCGGTCTCCAAGTCTCTTTCTATCAGCCCCTCTCCGACCCTGTAAGCCCACCCTCCTCCCTGCACCCTCTCTTGCTGCCTACATTACCCTCTCCATCCCTCCTCTCCCATTTAGCCATATTCTGTTCTGCACCCCTCTAGGGCTCCTCTCTAAGCAGGATTATCTGTCTCCAACCCCATCTTCTCCTCCACCAGACCGCCTCCTGGGACTATATGAATACAGAGTACCAACATGCCTAGAAGTCTGAAATCATGTTTGGGCAGGAATTGGACTCCCCGTTTGAAACTACTGAATTAATGTTACTATGTTGTGTTTTCGGTCTGTGTTTGGGTATGCTAACACTAAGTGTGTGTTGAGAATGGCTCCTAGGTACGACTGATTAGCACTGGTTGTAGAGGAGACTTTTTTAGGTTGATGATAAACCGTAGTTGATGTAGCAACTTTAGGGTTTTTTGAGTGTTTTGTTTGCAAAGACCCAAGTTGTTTGCTTTGATTAGCCAGTCGTCTAGCTTCGGAAGACATAAATATTCTGTCTGCCCAGACGTGCTGCCGCCACTGCTATAGATTTTGTAATTACTCTTGGTGTAGTGGTAATACCAAAGGGAAGAACTTTGAACTGATAATACTTCCCTTCAAATAGAAATATGAGGTATTTCCTGTTTGCAGGATAAATTGGTATATGGAAAAAGGCGTCTTTAGATCTAAAGCCACTATGAAGTCCTCTTTTCGTAATAACGGAAAATCTCTTGGAGTGACCATATGCAAGTGTTCCGATATGATACAATGATCTAATGGTCTGAGATCGAGAATGGGCCGCAGGGGTCAATCTTTTTTGGAGATAAGAACTATAGTGGGTATACTTCTGTTCCCTGAAATTGTTGCGAAACTGGTTCTGTTGCTCCCTTTTGTAACAGAGGCATTATCTGTTGTTGCAGAAGGATTTGATGTTGTGTAAATAGTTTGTGTTGTGTTTGCGAGGTAGATTATTTGGAGGAGTTGTTATAGGCTCCAGACAATAACATGTTGGATAAAGTCCAAGAACCATTGGTCTGTTGTGATTGGTTTCCAATTGTTGAGAAACTGTTGAAAACGACCTGACAGGCGTTAGTTATTCTGGGGAAATCGTAAAGAAGTCATTGCTCGTTACTGGAATTTGAGGAATGAGTATTGTTTTCTCTAGCAGAACCTCTATAGAAGTTTCTAGATGTACAGGTTTGTCCCTGGTGAGTGTATTGTGACCCAGAGGTTTCTGTGGTAGCTGTTTTTACACATTGTTTGCAATTGGGCCTATGAAAGAGAACCACATTACGTGTTAGTCTGTAGCGCTCCCATTGATTTTGTTACCGCAGTGTCCTTCATTTTTTCCAAAGGCTGTGTCCACTTGAGGTCCAAAAAGATGTTCTTTATCGAATGGGAGATTTAGTATGGCCTTCTGTACTCCGGGCTTAAATCCTGACACCCTTAACCATGTGTGTCTACGTAATGGGATACTGGTGTTTATATCCAGAGCAGCGGTGTCGGCTGCATCCAGTGCAGATTTACTAGAACTGTTAGTAATAAGTTAACCTCTAGTTACTATTTATTGACCCCCTTTTCTAGGCTCCTGTGGGAGGTGTTGGAGACCCTCTATTTCGTCCAAGTGGACCCTGTCAGACCCTGCTAACAAAGCCTGGCTATATGGCAAAAATTAACTGCTTGTGTTGCAACTCGTTTACCAGAGGCATCTGTGAGCTTGGACTCTTTCTGGAGATGGTGCATCTCCAGTTGTTTGGGAATTCGCTTTTTCCCTTGCGTTGGACACTACTAGGGAGTCTGAGGTTAGTTGACCTTTAATAACAAGCACTTGCAATGCAATAGGTCCCGCATTTACGTTCGTTTGAGCTATAGGCATTGTAAATGACAATGCCTTTTATTTATGTGTTGGTTTTAAAACAAATAAAGGATTTGTCATTTGTTATGTTAATAGGAATTTATCAAGCGCACGGTCACCAGAGGTTTCATTACAACACTAATAATTTAAAGGCGTGCAACTGCCTTTTTTAAAGATAAAGTGAAGAAAAATTGAAGATCTCGCTAAGGTGACCCATGTAGGCATAAACAAATCATGTGCTCTAAATAACATTGAAAGTGGCATTGGTGGGCTAAACGTTGCAGGAAAGCACATTGCAGGTAAGCACTTCTTACCTGCAGTACCAGAACGTCATTAAAGAAAATAGTGCTTACAGACGAAATAGATGTACCCATGTAACAAACAAAGTAAAAGGGCCAGTCCTGATAGGAGGTTACAAATCAAGACAGGGCGGTACTAAGGAGGGACTAACAAGCCTATTAACCAATCAGAAGCAATCATTTAGGAAGGACAATGACACAAGCCAATGAAAAATATGGGTGAAGAGTGGGGGGCTTCAAGTGCATACTGTAATACTGCAGGGCTCGCAGAGCAGCGCATGTGCTGCCCAGGCTCGACCTACAAATGGGGTTTGATGGTGCTGCTTTGTACTTTTTGTCTATGATTAATTATCTTTGCTTTGACTGGATCTTTAAAAATTTCGTCCGAATGACCTGTCATACCTTTGAGTAATGGTAAGTATTGTGCCCCTCTCTGTACATTAGACAAAGTCTCAAACATAAAATCCTCCTCTATTGCATCCCTAAATAGAGGAACCTGATGGAATGTGGCTGCATGGGCTGTTAGGTCCTGATAAGCAGAGGCATCATCAGGTGGTGATGGGCGAGTGGGACATAAGTCTGGGTCAGTGTCAGCGTGATGCTCAATATCAATCATCCCAAGAATCCCCTGGTTGTGTGTCATCTTGGATATCCTGATCCACTATTGGTTGAGGGGATACGTTACCTGCCTCACACAAATGTGGTGGGTGAGGTAGTGTAGGAGGTGTTTGTGGTATAGGTGAAGTGGCAAGGGGAATGTGCAACGTACTAGTTGAAGTATCTTTTCTTCTTTACAGGTTGAACAGGAATGCCCAATCTGTCCTCAAAACCCAACTGCTTCTTAGAAGTCTGTTTCGGTGGTTGTATCATTATTTTCTTAGTTCCAGGCTGAATTTGCAGTCTGATTCGGATCAAGCTTTTGATGAAGTTTCTTGAGAATTGGCGCTTTTGAGGAGATTTTGGAGATTTTGGTGGTGGAAGCTTTGTTTTAGACGAAGGAATATTCGGTCCCAAAATATGGCGTCTGTTTGGTGCCGAGACAGAAGATCCAAGCGTGTTCTTGATGCAAAGGAGGAGGAGGTCCCTGCTGAAGGCTGAACTTTCGGAGCCGAGCCGGAGGGAGCGGCTTCCAAGGCATGTTTTCGGTGCGCACCATGGCTTTCGGTGGAAGCGGATGGTTTGGGCTTTGGATCAGGGGTAGAAGTACTCACTGTCCGTTGTTTCTGCGCTGATTAAAGAATGGTCAAGTCATCCTCGGATTGAGACTCAGAATCATGGATGGAAAGTGATTCCTCCTGTGCAGCTAAAGCTTCTTTCTCCTCTTCTTGTCGACCGAAGATGTCCCGGACATCGTCCGCTTGTTTGCGCTGCATTTCCTGTCATCTCGCACGTCAGTCCAGAAGAGTCTTTTTGGAACAAAAGGATTTGCAGCTGTCACAGGTGTCTTCAATGCTTGGGCGAGAGGCATAAGTTACAAACAGGATGTGGTCGGTGTGAGGGTTTTTGGAGTGATACTTCGGACAGAAACTAAACGGAGTGCGTTCCATTAGCATGTCCTTTTCCAGGTGCGTTGTGAAATGGAGAAGTTCTGCACGTCCGGGCACAGCCCCTATACCGAGGGAGACCACAAAGGAAAGGGTGTGTGGGACAAAATAGTATAACGATCGAAACAATACAGTCAGAAGATATAAAAGGATCAAAAGGAGTCTCCAACCAGCGCGCAAGATACCAAATCTGAACCCATCAGCGAGAAAAACCAATCTGAAGATGGCGTGGATGACCGTACTACAAAGAGGAGTCGTCACAGACTTGTGACTTGAAGAAAACTTAGTGGAACAAAAACAATTCGAGCCCAACACTAGATGGAGAACTTATGAAAAGCATGTGTATCTACAGCACACATGCCTCGAACAACAGATGTTTCAACCTACTGAGAAAGAAGCTCTGAATACTAAGTTATCCACAAGCACAAGTCTAAGTATAACTGGTATTTGCTCTAAATCATCAATCCTTACTGGTTGATTACCACGTCCTTCACTAGAAAAAAGAAATTTAAACCGTAAGTTATGCATGAAAGGAATAACGAAGATTTTCTACTGTGCCTCTACTTTGAATGTGATAACGTCATGTGCTACACTATGCATTAGACCTTTGCTTTGATTAAACAATCAGCAGATAAGTGGCTGCTTTCCCCCCACCAAGAATCCATCATTGAGAAAAATATGGTCATTGCTGGGATCAATGGCTTCCTGTATTTGGATAATTCCACCTATGCAACCACACATGTGACCATTGAAGGAATATCCATCGGTCCAATCTGTTAGCCTACAGTGAGCTAGGGACCCAGGCCGATACTGCTGGCAGATGCACTGTAATCCTCGTACGTTGAACAAATCAGATGAATCTCATAAAAGTAGTTGCTATGCAGGAATCTCATGTGACACAAAATATGTCACAGACATCTGCTCATTTTGTGGATTTGAAGATTCAAATGGTCTGGCTACATAACTTCTTACAGTAGAACACTATTTTGATGAGAACGTCAAGATCAACTAAAGTAAGGGCAAAGATCTAATAATGACAGAGCCAAGAACCAAACAATTGTTCATTCGGAAGTCAGAGGGTAATCATTAAAAGATACAGAACTAGAATACTTTAAATTATAGTGATGGCAGAGTTGACAACTGGTATTAAAATGGCGGGATAGGACGACTACAAGATTGAAATGTCGAAACACATCACAGATGGTAGGAGATGGGTCAATTCTGCTTGGTTCAAAGGTCAGGAACACTCCCAAGACAACATTCAGACAAGAAGGCAACGCTATTGGAAACAATAAATACCAGTACCACCTGGTCTGAATGTAGTCTTGCGGGTGGGTGACATTGTGGACAATGTAAGTACCGAGTTACATTGAAGCATAACAGTCTGAATTAGTAGGCTAGCCAGAATGTTCAGTCTTAGGCAGAGTGATGAGATGTAACACACATTAGAAAAACTAGCTAGCTGATAACAGTTGTGCGACTGTGGTATAAAAATAAAATCCCCCCTGGAGGAGCTTCGCGCGCAACCAAGATGGACGCGTGAGCTTAGGGCTCCCTAGACCCTCGTAACGTCCCGTATTTATCCTGTTCCTCGTTGACGTCTTTGTGAAGGCGAACGCGAGTGAGGCGAACTTCGCTTTCAGATCCTGAATCGGACCCCGAGAACCGGAGTAACAGGGCTTCGAAGATTGGGGCCTACGTCTGCGTGAAGCCTGGCTGTGGAGTTGGCATGGTGCCCGAGCCGTAATTGAATAACATCGGCTGGCGGAGGCGGGGATGTCTGCTCCAGTGACTTTCACTTTCGATTCTGTTCCAGGAAAGACCTGTGACTGGTGAAGGGACCACCCCACTCCCGGAGTATTGCAGCCCTGTGTTACGCACAAGTGTTACTCTTCAGCACCGTGTTGCTCAGTGGGACCATCTGGCCTGCGCCCTCCAGCTTTGATCCCTTCGGCCTGAGGTGAGACGAGGACTGCCATATTTCTACATTGCCTCATCGGCCCGGATCAGACTTTCGCCCGATATGACTGGGAAACCGGAGAGTGCCACGCAGAAACTTAAGACCACTAGGCGAGGTGGCTATACACAGACTAATAGTATGGACCGCTATGCCCAAATTAAGGGTTCCCCTGGTGGATCGGGGAGGTCACAGGAGGACTTGAAAGACCCTCCGACTACGGCGGCAGAGCTGACCTTACAGGACGTAATGGCGGCGATTGAGGGGGATCAAGTCCACACTGGGACAACAAATAGCGACTCTCGACCATAAATTGTATACTGTGGCGATTGACGTCAATTTGATCCGCACGGACTTGGCGAAGACGAATGAAAAAGTCAAGTCTCTGGATCTTAAGACCTCCAGCTTGACGGGTGATGTCGCGGATCTCCAGACTGAAGTCGGGCGCTTAAGAACTGCCAGTGCCTCCCTCACCCGTCGTCTGGATGACTATGAAGGGAGAGCCAGGCGAAACAATGTTCGTATTATTGGGGTTCCGGAGAAGGACACAGAACCGTCGGTTGACCTATTTGTGGAAGATCTCATTGTTAACCACCTTGCACCTAAGGGACTGAGTAAGTTCTTTATGGTTGAACGAGCCCACAGAGTTCCGGGCGGCAGACCGAATCTGGGTACACCACCGAGGCCTATTATCTCGAGAATTTTCAATTTTCGTGATAGGGATGCTATCCTGCAGGCCTCCCGGATGAGTGGCCCCACAAAGTTCGAGAATGCTACCACCAGCTTTTACCCGGACTTCACTCAATCGGTCCAGAAGCAAAGACTTAGATTTCTAGGGGTGAAGAGGCGACTGCACAACAGGGGTCTCAAGTACGCCATGCTTTTCCCAGCCAAACTACGAATCGAACATGCAGAGCGGACTTATTTTTTCGACAATCCGAAAGTGGTATCCGACTGGTTGGACGCTCTACCGAAGCAGAGTTCACCAGAGGAGCAGTCTGGCGGGGCAGAAGGTGGACTTACGGAACAGGAATGAACTCCGGTTACATGGTACTCGGGGGTCTGTTGTTGGCCTCAAACTGTGGTTCGAAAATCCTGGCAAATGATCAATGAGACATTGGGGGGGGTTGTGGGGACATGGGTGGGGTCCTTTTACTCCTGAGTTTTTTTTTGTAGCTTAGGTAGATGTGGGGGCGACAGGCACACTGCAAGTTGGGGTGGCTTTTCAGTCTTGAGCAGGGGTGCAGGGTGGGGGGGTTTGTAACGGGATGTTGGGGGGAGCGGGTGGGGATTTTGTTGGGATGTGTGTCTGTTATTTTGCAAGGCTATGTATCCTTAGATTGTTTGATCGAAGTACCGGGTTCTGTTAGGGGTTGGATTCTTTAACTTTTTCTGGATGGGGGGGGGGGGGGGGGGGGGGGTAAAGGGCTGAAATTGATAAGTTGGAATGTGAATGGGCTCGGGGATAGGATAAAGCGTGGGGTGGTGATGCAGATGTTGAAGCGTTTCTCTCCAGATGTAGTCCTTCAAGAGACGCATTTGATTGGTAATACTTGTCATGCTCTTAACAGGAGGGGTTACCGTTTAGTCGCACACTCTGGGTTTTCCACTGGTTCCAGGGGGGGTTGGTGTCCTCAAAAATTCCCTCCCGTTTGAGATGGACTCCACAGTCATAGATGACCGGGGGCGCTATGTCGCTCTCAAGGGGAGGTGGGAGGGCCGGACTCTCTCCCTGGTTTCCGTGTATGTCCCCCCTGGCTTACAGTCCACCACCTTTGCAGACTTGGGGAGAGTTATTCTTGCTCTCCCCGAGGGGTCTCTGATAGTAGGCGGTGATTTTAATGCAGTGGTGGGGCGCAGAACTGGCTTTGTGATTTCCTTGACACTCTGGGACTGATTGACTGTTGGAGATTGTTACACCCCACTCAGATGAAATATACCTTCTTGTCGGGCGCTCACGGTAGTCTCTCTAGGATTGACTATGTATTGGTGCCGTCTGCACAGGCCCTCACCATCACTGAGGCCAGGCATTTCGCTCAGGGAATTTCAGACCACTCCCCACTGTGGCTCCAGGCGGAGTTGGGCCCAGGATCCGAGGGCCGGGTCGCCCCGATTAACCCTTGGTATCTCCGTAACCCTAAAACTCGTGTTGCCCTGATAAAAGCTCTGGACCTGTATTTTTCCGAAAATGAGGGTCTGTTTCGTCTGCCGTATCGCTTTGGGAAGCTTTTCAGACCGTCCTCAGGGGTCAGGCCCTATCGTTGATAGCAGATGTGAAAAAACGACGGGACGAGGAGGTTGTTCTGGTCGAGATGGAGATAGCAGACTTGGAGCTTGGCCTGGAGCAAGGGATCACCCGTGCTGCGACCCATGTACTAAGGCTTAAACAACTTTAATACAGGGCATTGGTCACCGACGCGGCTAAGGTCACGAGTAGGGAGCAACAGGGGCATTTGTATGATGTGGGTGATAAGGCTGGTAAATTGATTGAGTGGTTGGACAAGAAAGATAGAGCCAATCGAGTGGTGCCTGTGATCGAGCTGGCTGATGGAGCTCGGGTCTCGGATCCTAGAGAGATAGCTCGGTGTTTCGCGGAGCACTTCCGGACAGTATACTCCTCCGTGTCGGATAGACCAGAGGAGGATTCACACCTATTGTTGCGAGATATTGCTTTACCACGTCTCTGATATTGACAGGGAACATATGGACGCTGCGATAACGGCTGAGGAGGTGGCTATTGTGATCCGTTCCCTGCGTTCGGGGAAAGCGATGGGTCCCAATGGCTTGCCTATTGAGCTATATAAGCTACGGCCAGACAAGATGGCGCCCTATCTACGAGACATGTTCTTGGAATCTCGGCAATGTGGTTCTCTTCCCCGTGATCAGCGTTTAGCGACTATTATGGTGATTCACAAGGAGGGGAAACCGCGTGACCGATGTGCATCGTACCGACCTATTTCTCTTCTCAACGCTGAACCTAAGATTCTTGCGAAAGTGTTGGCTAACCGATTGATCACGGTTATAAGTGAGTTGGTACATCCGGATTAATCCGGTTTCATCCCGCACAGGAATACTGCCCTTAATCTCCGACGTGTAAACAGGGTTCTCGCGAGAGCCGCGACGTTGCGTGAGCCGGCCATCTTGGCGTCGCTGGATGCCACGATGGCTTTCGACACGGTGGAATGGCCTTACTTGTGGGCCGCTTTGGCTAAATTTGGATTTGGTCCTGGATTTATCGGTTGGGTGAGGCTCCTCTATGAGGATCCCCTCGCACAAATTGTTGTTAATGCCAGAGTTTCTGCTCCGTTTAGTCTTGAGAGGGGAACTCGTCAGGGAAGCCCTTTGTCGCCCCTCCTGTTTGCGCTGGCGCTTGAGCCCCTTGCAGCGTGGATTCGATGGGAGCCCTCTATGAAGGGCATTCGGCGGTCCTCGGAATTTGAAGATCGCATCTCGCTCTATGCGGACGATATCTTATTGTATTTAACGTCGCCCCGGAAATCATTGATGGTCTTGTGTGATGTCTTGACTTCATTTGGTAGGAATTCTGGCCTCATTATTAACTGGTCGAAATCCTATCTGTACGTCGTTTCCGGCAGCGTTCCTGATCTTCCGCAAAACTGTCCTATCCAGATTGCACAAACGGGGTTTAAATACCTCGGTATTTACATAACATTGGACCCCGTAGTTAGATATGAGCAAAATCTTCTCCCACCGCTCTCTCGCTTAAAACAAGATGTTGCGGGGTGGCGCAAGCTTCCGCTGTCTCCGCTTGGCCGTGCGGCCCTCTTCAAAATGTCGTTGCCTCGTTTTCTTTACGCTCTCCAAAACACTCTTGATGTAATTCCGGCTAGTTATTTCCGGCCATTGAAGATCTTCAGAGGAAGTTGATATGGGACGGTAGGCCTCTTATTGCGCTAGCTAAATTAACGCTCCTGTGGTACGACGGAGATATCGCTCTCCCCGATATAAAACGTTAGTATTGGGCGTCTCAACTCAGTGCCATAAACCATAGTCTGTATGGTCCAGAATTAAATCCTGCCTTTTCCATGGATAGATGGATGTTACCCGGGGGTAATTACTATAGAGCGCTGTATTCTCACTCGGTAATTAAGGATCTGTCGGGACCCACCAAGAGAGCTGTACGACTGTGGCGGGACGCGAATTGTTCCATGGGATGGAAAGATCGCTTGACTCGAGCAACCGCGCTTTTTGAATCCGATAAATTCGGTAAATTGTGGAATACCAAGGGGTTCGATAAATGGGACCTCATTGGTATTAGTAAGGTGGGAGACCTCTGGGTTAAGGGTCAAATTAAATCGTTCGAGTCATTGAAGGCAGAGTTCGAGTTAGGTGCCTCGGAGTACTACCGGTATCTCCAGGTTCGTCACGCACTGGGATCTGTTTGCCCGGAAGGGGCTACGGTCCCCGAATCGTCCCCACTTGAGGATAGGTTGCTGGACGGCCATGTGCCGGACAGCACAATCTCCCTAGTCTACAAGAAATTGATAAATGATAGATCAGGCCTCCTAACACACCTTCGTGAACAGTGGACCCGTGACGGCCTAGAGCTGGACGATGAAGACTGGCAATCAGCAATCTCCTCTCCGAAGGAGGTAGCAATCCCAGCTCGACTTTGCCTTGTTCAGCTGAAAATCCTACATAGTGTACACGTCACGGGCCCACGTTTGGTCCACATGGGCTTTTCCGAGGAGGGATTGTGTAAGCGAGGTTGTGGGCAGGTAGGGACATTGCTGCATATCATTTGGGAGTGTCGAGAGGTGGCTGCCTTCTGGGATGGAGTGCATGCTATAATGAAAGATGTTACAGGAACTGCCCTCTTGCCGGAGGCCAGGCGATGCCTACTGAATGTCTGGGAGCCCACAGATTACAATGCAGCTCAGACTCAGTGGGCGACTCTGGGGAACATGAATGCCAAACGAGACATTGCTCAATTGTGGGGGTCCCACAGGCCACCTGCAGTAGAAGGGTGGAAAGAGAACATGGACTCGTGTATGTTTAGGGAAAAAACGGTATACTTGGCCCGGGGCCGCCCCCGGAAGTGGTGTAAAATGTGGGGTCCTTGGAACAGCTACCGTGGAGATATATGTGCACCGCCGGTTGTGGACAACCCTCACCCATCACTTTCCCCCTGACCCCGTATTCTGATTATTCTATTGTATGGACATCTCCTTTACTCTTGCCCTCCCCCCCTTCCATTCCTTAACATCGCTGTTGATTTCATTGTACTGTTTTACTTTTCCTTCCCCGTCTGGAATTGGTGCTTCGTGTAAAGTAATTCTTGCTTTGCTGTATGTGTATTTTTCTAAATAAAACAAAATTTTATCCAAAAAAATAAAAAATAAAATCCCATACTGAAGTATTATCCTGGGCTACAGCAATATGCAGAGTTAAGTTGTAAGAAAACGATCACAAAAGGGAGTTAAGATATGTTCTCATTGTAAGTGGCAAAATGAAAAAGCATACAGTGCAAAATATTTTGTAGCAGATAACGTTGACAAACGGCCAGCATTGGTAATTTTAAGAAAGCCTACGTGCTAGCCCATCTTTAAACGTGTACACAAAAAATGTACATCCAACAACAGGATATCATGACGCATAAGTAAAAATCAATGAACATGCGCAATAAATTGAATTTTGACATGTTTAAGGCATCCAAACAGCACGTATTTCTGAAACAAAGCCATAAACCAGCAATTAAAAGGTTTGGCTGTCAGAAAAGTAAATATATCAAAGAACACACATGCCAGCTCTCAACCCAAACTACAGTTTATATCCTACAGTCTAATCAAAGGACTACTTGAACCACAAGAACACAAATGCAGTGCCGGATTTCGGCATTGGTGAACTGGGCAAGGGAGCTGCACTGTAGAGAGGTACACTGAACGGTCTGCTTTATGGTCATGGAAACAGCAGTGTCCCACTCACTTCGCTCCAGAGATTCAGGTTAAAGTGCTCTTCATCACTTAACATGCTGCCGGGGTGGGGGGGGGGGGGGGGGGGTGTCGAAGTCCGTTTCCTTGCCCTCCCATTTTACTCACTACAGCCACACACCAGTAACTCCCCATCCACATCCATCCAACAGCTTGACACCAGCAGGAAGTAACTAGCCCACGAGTGATACAGGTGAGCTGATGTTATCAGTCAACACATAAGTGACGCCTGCTGCCTCATTTTATCTGCCAGCATGAACACGGGAGTCAAATATCTTTGAGCCCAGGCAGTTATCAAGCAAGGACCGGCTCTGCACAAATGGGACTAAGTAACCATCTATGAAATGCCATGGGGTTGTATGGACAGTCCCTGCAAGCAATAATAAAGCAAAAAAAACACATGAAAGCTAAAAGCCCACTCGCTCAACTGCTATTTGTACACTTTCATAAAGAATTGCCAACATGAGGTCAACATCCTTTGCCAAACCTAAAAAGTTAACTCCCTGATAAGAAAAAAATGTTTTTGTTTTAAGCATATAGCTACCCTTTCAACTAGTTGAAATAATCCAATGTATTTTGAATTTTAAAAAGTTTGAATGATGAAGAGCCCTTTGCCGCAAGTATGCAAAAACAACTCAGAAGATGCCAGACAGAAATAATGCTTTATACTTAACACAGGAAGTCAGTGCCTCCCTGGTAATAGCAGGTGGTGAAATGGGACCGAGAGGTCCTGCTTGACTGTGACCATAAGATTACTCAAAGAATATGGTTACCAACAGACACTTGACCTAAAAAGGTTATACTCAGAGCAAATCGAGTGTTTGTATTAAACAGCATAAATCACTGATCTTGAAATGGTATAAATCGATACTTACCAGAGCATTGTGAAACTTCATCAATAACAGTACAGTTATTTGAAACATTCGTTTTATTTACACAGCTACTGCCGTTTGCCTCTAGGTATAAACAAAAAAGATCACTGTTGTCATTACATAATTCGGAATTCGCTTTTCATTCAACACACTTTATGTTAAATACTATCAAAGGTCGTCAACCACTTGCACTGCCAAATATTTTGCCCTTCATAGAAAATATTCAATTGAAAAAAAAACTGATCAAAGCCACCTTTTATGATTTACATTAGTCACTGCTTTCAGACCACTGCGCAACCATAAAACATTTAAAGATAAATGCTTAGACCTCCATCAACCAAGCAGAAGTGCTGAATTAATGAGCCTAAAAAACTCTGAATATTAGAATATCCCTTGCACAACATAAGCTGTGTACATTTAAAAAAAAAATTAAGTTTAATTTAGATTTTATAGCAAGTATCAATTGCGATCATAAATTAGTACATACATTCAATGTTGGATTCACTACCTCAACCATTCTGTTGGGAAATACATAACGGTTTCGAATAGACGCTCTAAATATCCATGACTTCATCTGAATTTGTCATTGAAATAACAACAAGATTAAAAGCAATCAGAAATTCCACACCAAAAAGGGTCCATGTCGTCATCAATTCATTACAATTTTTACTCCCTTGAAGGCAGGGCATATGTGGCGCAGTCTTCATCTTAAGATTGCTCTTAGCAAGGAGTGTTCAGAGGTGGCCTGGCTGTAATAACGAAAGTGGCACTCAGCTGTGGCATTTGCATTTTAGGTGAGGCTACCTCACATTACTCTAGTCCACTGTCCCACCTTGAACCTGGCGTCATTGATGCCATCTCCCAATAGGGAGAAACCCATGATTTCCTTAAAGTCACTGAGCAGGTCACAAAACCCCACATTGGTCTCAATGATCCACCAGCAACCAATAGCAAGCTATCTAATGAGTACGGTTCATCTCTTGCTGGAATTTTAATTACTGGTTATGCTAAATGTACAGTGTACAAAGTTACTGAATGCAGAAGCCTACCTAGTGTTTATTCCGCACAAGTAGCTGACAAATTATCTACAATAAGGATTATAATTATTTTTTTTGCTGCATAAAAGGATACCACAGTCTACGCATGCAGACGGAAATATTCTACATTTATGATTATTAGTGAGGATCTTATGATGCATAAAAATAATCATTGCACGCTGCAGCTCGTTTGATATTTTTGGGTTATCACATGCCTTTAGATAACTGACAAATACTATCTCTCTCTCTCAATTTCTCGCTCTCCAAACGAAAGAGTCTCACGGACATAAGAGTAAATTACTTATTTTATTCTACCACAGTGCAAAATGTTAGATGAAAGCACTGCACCATTTTCCATTTTCAAGCCTTACTTTCACCATTTTTTGATTTCACAAATGACATGTTACCGAATTTACTATTTTATCTATTAAGAAAAGTATAGCTTTCTGGATTCCTTCACAAGTTGCACACCTTTCTTCCACAAACTGCTACTAGGTAGAACAGCAACAAAAAAAATCACAAAAAAAAAATCACTAACACTAAGAAGTTATGAAAAATACTTTATTACTGTGCGTTTCTGAAAGCTGGTAACACAGAGCTTAGCAAAGCAAACCTTTTGTTGATGCCATTTTATAATACATTAAACAGATTTCCTGCCACTTCCCCCTTTTTTCTGAAACAAAAAGTATATTTATAAAGCGCTCAATTGCCCGGAGGAGTCTTGGAGCTACCATTACCCAAGGGTGTAAAAAAAGAAACAGAAGTTATACAAGGGGAGAAACCAAACATTTAAAGAGCTCTATTGGCAGAACAGCCATGTCTTTGATGCTTTCCTGAATTGAAGATGACCTTTAATTTCCTTCAGAAAAGGGGGTGGTGATGAACAGAGTGCCTGAATTAAGCAGACCACTCTTACCCAGTCCAAAGATCAGGGCTTGATCCATCACCGTTTTTTAGCTCACTGCACCATCCCAGCTCAGAACTTGGCTATATGCAAATTAGTCTGTTCCTGTCCCAGTGCATGATGGGAACATGGCAAACCAAACTACCAAGCCAATTCTTGTACTGGGAAGGAAACAAGCTTCCGGGGACCGGTTTCTGCCATTTCAGGCGTCTTCGGCCCGGCTTGCTTGAATCCTGATGGTGCAATGAGCAAGGGACTCACATCTGAGTATACCCTTCCACGCTTATGGTGGACAAAATGATTTTTTAAATTATTTTGGCCACCATGAGTGTGGAAGGGTATGCTCAGACATGAGTCCCTTGCTCACTGCACCATCAGGATTCAAGCAAGCCGGGCCGAAGACGGCTGTAATGCCAGAAACCGGTCCCCGGAAGCTTGTTTCCTTTCCAGTGAAGAATTGGCTTGGTAGTTTGGTCTGCCCTGTTCCCATGATGCACTGGGCCAGGGACAGACTAATTTGCATATAGCCAGGTTCTGAACTGGGATGGTGCAGTGAGCTAAAAAACGGTGATGGATCAAGCCCTGATCTGTTGACTGGGTAGGAGGGTTCTGATTAACTCAGATACTCTGTCCATCACCACCCCCTTTTTGAAATTACTTTAATTTCCTTCAGCTTAAGAGGAATGGTGTTCCAAAATTTGCTAGTGCAGATACCCAGCTTCTGCCTCCCAAATGGAATTTCCTGAATTTAGGAACAATTACGTTCTTGGCTGCCGATGAGCGCAAAGCCTTGTACGGGATTTAAAAGGAAAAGTTGTGATTAAGATGATCAGAGCCAGAGTTGTGAAATACCTTTAAGACAATGCTTAAGGCCTTAAATTCAATACGCCTCTTGATGGCAGCGAATGTAGCTCTTTAAGATCCTGCAATGCCAACTGATACTTGGGAATACCGCGCAGTATTTGAGCTGCCGCATTCTGCAGGATCTGCAGATTGTTTATAAGTCTTAGCTGCATATTAATGTACAGCGCTGCACCGATTCTCATGAAATGGAGCAGGTTGATCAAAAGGTCATGACGGATGTGTCGAATTACACCGAGCGATCTAAAAGGATCAAGGCAGCATTTCCTCCTTTGTATAGGATAGATCTTATGTCCTCAGATGCCACAATTGGGGTACAGTCAGTGCTGTGCTTGCTCCTGAATTCCAACCGAGTAGGGTCAAGCAAGTAATTGGTGTTTATGAAAGATGCCAGCTCCTGATTCATGGCTTTTTCAACCATCTTTACTAAGAAAGGCAGACGTGATACGGGCCGATAGTTGCTAGGGTCCAAAGGGGTAAAGATGGCCTCATAGAAGCTTTTTTCAAAGCCTTAGGGAAGTAGCCAGAGTTGCGTATTTCATTAAAGATGTAAGCCAAAAGCACTGATATTGTTTTAGGAACCAGTTGTATTACTTTCGGAGGACATGGGTCTAAAGGGGAGCCCAAATTAGTAAAATCGTTAAGATAAGCCCCTGATCTCCTGTAAGAGGGGAGAAAAAGCTAATGTTTCTAGCTTAGAGGGAGAGGAGACCTCATCGTAAGACCGGGAGACTGAAGTGGAGTTAGCAGCTAAGATGTAATATACATCTTCAACTTTAACCTGAAGAATCACACATTTTGGCTATTTTCTTTTTTTCCTCTGGGGAAATACACAAATATATGAAGTCTGTGTACATTAAGAATCACCATCATGTCAGAACAAGCATTGGCAATGCCAACAGGGATGGCTTTAAAGGACTGTTGTATGGTAATTTGAAGCATTACAAGTAAATAGCACAGGAATAGAAATGTATTTGAGTGGAGGCCACCAACTGTACAGTAATATTTCTGTAGCTTAAAAAGGTTACGTGACAATTGCATTGTCAAGTCAAACCACTTTATTCGATTACTTAAAATCATAAAAGTATGCTATACAGTACGACACATTTTTTTTTTTTTAAGGATTAGTTAAAAATGCAATATTCAGAATAAAAATACAGTACAGAATCATTAAAACGTTAAAACAAGGTTGACGGTCATTTTTTTAAAAATGTAGAACAATTGATACAGCTATAAAGGCATTATATTAAAAAAGGTTGGCTTTCTAGTGCGGCTTTCTGTCTATCCCTCTTAATTCTTACAGACGCAACAAGAAAGCTAGCAACACAAAACATAGTTACAGGAGATTCTAACAGTTGTAAAAATAATAAGGCAGGTTTACACTGGATAAAATTCATTTTCTTTAGTAGAGGGAGGATATACCTTTTCCTGGCATCAAGGTAAAAAGGGCAGAAGAGCATAAAGTGCAAGGTGTCTTGGGGGGGAAAAATAATCACATTTGCATGGAGCAGCGTCTTCAGGTCTGCTCCAGCCGTCTAAATCCCAGAGAACAGACTGTATTTGGTTAAACCGAAATTTTGTCAGTAGCCACCTGTGGAAAGAATTTGTCACTATGGACAGATAAGATGGCATCGCTAAAGACAAGGTAACCAAAACATGGCCTCTGACCGATATTTTACCTAATTCTACTACTTCCCGCTCTGCCTCCCTCAACCTAATAAAATTAATTTTTACCCACTCTAGGTCAGCCTTGCATAAAGATTCTGGATTAGAAAAGATCTCCGGACGCCCTATGTACATGGCTAACATTTTTATATGGGACAACCACTGGATTTCTTTCCTATTATCAAGGTTGATACAATCCTTTAGGATCTTGTGATTTAGGGAAAGGTTAGGATTCAGCCAAATTTTAATCCATAGCAGTATCAGGGCTATTTTAATTATGTCTGCTATGTAGCCTATCCCCAGTTCAAGATGGACGGAATGGGTGGCTGTAGATTGAGGGAGGCCCAAAAGGGACCGGAGAAATTTATTTTCCTCTGTTTGGATGAGTTCCGGTTTTGTGAATCCCCATATTGATGCCCCATACCTTGCGATAGATATAGTCTTGGCTTTATAAATTGCCAAGATTGCCTCAAAGGGTTTCCCCCCCCAACCTTTTGGCGAAACCCAACACTGCAGCTGAGGAGCTTCTCACTGAATTTACCTTTATTGTGAGCTGTGGGGACCATGAGCCCCTATCATCAAAAACAACTCCCAGATAGGTAAAAGCCTTCACTCTGGTGATTACTTTTCCTCCACAGAAGAAGGACTTCACTTTGTTCTTTGTGACACCCAGTGACATAACATGCGATTTACCATGATTTACAACCAGATCCAGGCTTTTCATAAGGTCCCCAAATGAATCCAGCAATCTTTGCAAGCCCAGAGGGGTCCTTGCGAGTAAAACAGCGTCATCCGCATATAGTAGCACCGGAACCGGTGTACCTCCCATACGAGGGGTATCTGGGGTCGCAGATAATAGGTTTACCTCCAACGAATTAATATACAGTGTAAACAACATTGGGGCCAAGATGCATCCCTGTCGCACCCCTCTACCGAACTTAAAACTTGACGTACATTTACCCTCATTCGTCATCCTAATTGAGGCATTTAGGTCTTTATGCAACTCGGCCAAAAAACAAACAAGAGGCCGATCCAGGCCCAACTCCAGGAGCATTGTCCACAACTTTGACCTATTGACTAGGTCAAAAGCCGTCGACAGATCCATGAAGCCCAGGAAAATAGAGCCCCTAGCTGCCTTGGTATATTTAGCTATTATTAGGTGTAGGTTCAGACATTGGTCCTCCGTGCTCCTCCCTGCTCTGAAGCCATACTGAGCATCTGACAGTATGTTGTTGTCAGTTGCCCACCCTGTTATCCTTGCTAGGATGACCTTCCCCAAGATTTTTATGGAGGAATCCAGCAAGGATATAGGCCTATAGCATCTGGGGTCTCCCCTTTGACCCTTCTTGAACACTGGGATTATTGTCGATCGGGACCAAGATTTAGGGAATCCTACACAGGCCGAGGTATTAAAGACATTAGTCAAAATGTTTGCCCAGTACAACGGGTTTGCCTTGTTGCCTTGTACATACCTGAAGAAACCCCATCAGGACCTGGAGCCTTACGTCCTGCTGAACCTTCAATTGCTTTAATAACTTCTGCAATAAAAAATCTTACTGGCATATCGGGAGGGTCTGAGGCAGGAGCCTCAAAGATTTCTAGCTCGAGATCACTTCCGTAAATTTGTTTGAAGTGGCTCAACCAGTCCTCCTCTGCTATGTTAACTTCCAAGACATTATTTTGTGTGTTAGAGAACAGGGGCGTGTTAATAATGGACCAGAATTTAGCACTATCTTTTAGGGTTGCTTTGTCCATAAGCTCCTACCACGCTTCTTGTTTAATTTCCTTTTTCCTTACCAGTACTGCTCTAGTGTACTCTTCTGAGGTGGGCAACTAAAGGTTTGTTCCTTGGTTGCTCCTGAAGAGCTTTTTTGAGGAGGTTGTGCGATTTGGTACAATTATGGTCGAACCAACCCTTTACCGGTTTATTTTTAGTGGATCGACTTTTGGATGTAAGTTCTTTGGCTACTTGGGAGCAAATAGCTTCATAAGAGGTTATTACCTCCTTCCCATTAGAAAGGGGGTCTCCACAGATGTTTAAGTCATGAGCAGCCTTAACGATAATAGTATTCAAAAAGTCCTCAGGCACCACCTTGCTCCACTTTACCCTACACCCCTGATCTTTGGCTTTAACTTCCACTGCTGCCAGTGTCGTAACAGATTTGTTTAAAAGAAAAAAAACATTTAACAACACAATTACCACTGGATTGTGGTCACTAAACTAAGACGGTATAGCATTATATGAGATGACATTTTAAAAGACCTGAAGAAAGAAATATGTTGACAATTGCATTGTCAAGCCAGAGCAAAAACTCCATGTAGGTTAATGACTGGCCTCGTTCCATGTCTGCTGCTGTCAGAGAAAGACATAAGCTATTTAGATAGCTAAGGCACTTTAACAGCATTACAATGTCATGTGTGCCGCTGAAAGTTCAAGCTTAGGCAGCTGGATACATAAACAAATTGATCAGAGCAGAGTGATGAGAAATGGCTATTTGTGTTGAAACGCACAACTTCTGCCCTAATAAAACATGTACTCTTGGCTACCAACAGGTAGGGGAAGGTAATCCCCTCTCGAGTGATGATCACATAATTGTCTGGTGACAGCTGCGCTATCAAGCCCGACCATAAAAGGACCTAGGATATAATTTTCAGGAAAATTGTTGAGGGCTTAGGTGAGACCTGTCCCAAATTATATATATATATATATATATATATATATATATATATATATATATATATATATAATGGGTTTAGCATTCTACATCAAAAGGATTGAACAACAAAGAGGTTGAAAAGGGTATTACGTAATCCTTAAACATACTAAACAGAAATGCATTGCAGCTCCCACAAGTACGTGGCTCAAAAATACAATGGTTTCTCTTCCAAAAGGAGACCATGCAGAGCCTTTTTTGTGATAGGATCGTAGATGAGACACGCCCTGGCATTCCTTCCCACAGTCATTACTGATTTAGACCGTTTTCCCCAAAAATTAGAGGCTTCGTGCAGATTGCAATTAAGATCAACTTGCTGCATTTAATGATTTCTATTAATCAATTCCCATTTGCCTTAAAAAAGTATTTATATATATATCTATATCTATATATAGATTCCTCCAACAACCTTAACATAACATGCAGTAGGTGGAGGTCCTGCTGTGTATGTGGTATTTTCAGAAACAAGAGCCATGAATGAATAAACAAAGGGTGTGAACTCAATTTGCCCGTTTCAATGATTTATTCTGACCTGTTTTTTGGGTTTCGCCTGCCGAAGGCTGCGCTCTGCGCAGCTCTTCAGCGCAGGTGAAATCCTATGTCGTCAATAAGGACTCCTGGAACGTCCCCCGGCTCTCATTGGTTAGCTCCATAAATGGAGGCTAGCCATTGAGTGCCGGATCTGTCCGTCAAGGCCGGACCAGATTCGGGGGCGTTCCCGAGATTTTTTCCCAGGGCGGAGTTACGTTTTTTCCCGTTCCCTCCCCTTTCACTGAAAGTGAATTCAGATGCGCTGTCCATTCCCGCCCCCTCTGCTGCTGTCCTGCCTTGTGTCCCCCCTCCCGCCGTCCCCCCTCCCCCCTCCTCGCTGTCCCCCCTCCTCGCTGTCCTGTTATGGCCCGATCGAGTGGCCACCTCGACCCGGCATTGCCCCGTGTTCTCACCGCTGCGGCCCGGGGGCCTGAAAGTGATCAGAAGCTGAAGCGAGAGAAACGAAGGGGCCGCGACCTGATTGGTCCTCTGTTTACAGGAGGCGCGCTCTGATTGGCCGTTTGCAGTAGGCCTGTCCCGAGAGCCGCGCTCTGATTCGATGCCTTGCCCGCAGAAGCTGGGCGTGTATGGAGGCTCGCAGAGCCGCGACCGGATTGGGCCGCAGCAGTGGAGCCGCCCCAGCGAGGATCCGGAAGCCGAGTCAGCCGTTCGACCCCGTCCTCGCCGAGGGAATCTCCGAAGTGCCGGGTAATCACCGCCGGGTCCGGGGAGAAGAGGAAGAGTGATGGCAGCTGGACTGCAGGGCCCCCGTGAGCGGAGGGAGCCCTGCGGCGAGAGGTGCGGCCTTCAGAAGCGAGCGGAGGGGGCGCGAAGCACATTGCCGGTGCCTGCCCCCTCCCCCCGCCCTGAGGCTCCCCGACTGGAGGGAGAGCCCCGAGTGAAGACAGAGCCGCCGGCCGGTGAGTGAGCCGACGAAAGGGAGGGGCGCCGGGACACATTGCCGGTGTCCGCCCCTCCCCCGCAGTAGCGCGAGCTCGCGTTCCTTGGGTGTGTGAAGCCACGAGGGCTTCAAGGGCGGCCCCGGTTGGCAGTGGGTCGCCCCAACGTGCACAGAGCCCGGAGAGGCTCCCCGACCCATTTTTTGTATTTAGAGCCCTGAGAGGCTCTGGGGGGCATTTGGTGAAGTAAATGGAGAGTCAGGGCGGCCCCGGATGGCAGTGGGTCGCCCCAACGCTGAAGAGAGCCTGTTGAGGCTCAGAGGGGCCATTTTTCAGGACGTCGAGCCCCAGAGGGGGGCTCCAACGACCCCATATTTATAGCTGGTGAATGCTTTTCCCTCGCAGCTGAGGTAAGGGGAAAAATGCTTTTATATATATGTATGTTGTGTGCGTGCTGGCAGTTTTAAGTGTGTTTATGTAAGAGTGTAAATGAGTAGGCAGAGTGTGTGTTTGTATATGTATAAATATGTATGTGTAAGTGAAGGTCAAGCCCCTCCCCCGCAGTAGCGCGAGCTCGCGTTCCTTGGGTGTGTGAAGCCACGAGGGCTTCAAGGGCGGCCCCGGTTGGCAGTGGGTCGCCCCAACGTGCACCGAGCCCGGAGAGGCTCCCCGTCCCATTTTTTTGTATTTAGAGCCCGGAGAGGCTCTGGGGGGCATTTGGTGAAGTAAACGGAGAGTCAGGGCGGCCCCGGATGGCAGTGGGTCGCCCCAACGCTGAAGAGAGCCTGTTGAGGCTCAGAGGGGCCATTTTTCAGGACGTCGAGCCCCAGAGGGGGGCTCCAACGACCCCATATTTATAGCTGGTGAATGCTTTTCCCTCGCAGCTGAGGTAAGGGGAAAAATGCTTTTATATATATGTATGTTGTGTGCGTGCTGGCAGTTTTAAGTGTGTTTATGTAAGAGTGTAAATGAGTAGGCAGAGTGTGTGTTTGTATATGTATAAATATGTATGTGTAAGTGAAGGTCGAGCCCCTCCCCCGCAGTAGCGCGAGCTCGCGTTCCTTGGGTGTGTAATGGCAATGTAAATGACAATGCCATTTACTTATCTGTTTTCGAAACAAAAACATAAATACAAATTTTGCCATATACAATGCCAATAACTCTAACTTTTCCAAAGGCGAAACCATTGCATTGTAAATGCTTGTTTTTTTTATGAAACAATGTTGTTGGTTATCCACAGCCATTTTGTATACTCATGTTATACTTACACGTGCACCGTACTTGCGCTTATGGTATACTTAGCCTCATTTTTTTATTGGCACTTATCAGCAGAGATTTATAAACTACTAGGTTCAGTGTCTGAGAAATTGCGATTATTGGCATCTGCCAAGTCTTTCGCTATTTGAGTTTGTTTCGGTCATGCGCTTATTTTCCATTACTGCTTAAAAGACGACAATCCATAAAATAAGAAGCACTGGTCTATAATCACTAGCTCAGTAAGGCGAAGCGATGTCTCACTGAGTGCTTATTTTGATATTTTTGCTTCACTACACATTCTAGGCTTCAAGTAGGTGTGCAATGTTAAGTTTTCTTTCACAGGGTAAGAGCAGGAAAAGCCAAGCTGTGTGCCCTTTCAGGTAGAAAAAAAAATAGAGACTAAAGAGGGGCTACAAGGACTTCACACGCGCAGAGGTGTAGGTGTGCAAGGGGAGATCCAAGTCAAATTCTTAACTAGTTGATAAAAGAAGGAGATCAGAAAGATGGAGTAATGGATATGCCGATGCCAACAGTAAAATTAACTAAAGCTTTTGATAACAAATTTCCTCAAGAAATATTGCTTTGTCATTTTGCCAAAACAAATGAACGACTTACCAAGTGAGCATGTACGCCATGTACAGTTTAGACTAGTGACATTGAGGCAGTCTTCACAGGAACTAAAGTCTCCACAGTCAGCTGAAACCACAAAAATCATTAAACAAGTTAAACTGAAGAAATGTAAAATCGGATTAGAACTAGAATAGAGAAATTCAGATCTAAAAAAAAGAACACAAAAAAAACACTTGCATACATCAAAAATACACTTCACAGAACGACTTAATTGCTGTTTTTGTCTTCACTCTATTACAAACTTTTAATAAACCCTGCAGAGGTCATTATTGTGAGAACTTTAAAAAAAGAGTACTCCAAGCTAGTGTTACTATATTGCAGAATAGGGTTCAGGGCTAGGGTGGAAGGTCAATTTTCGAGATAATTGAAAGTCCCCTTTAAGCTAGCAGGGGAACAGATCAAATTTGAATTATTTTAAAGGAAGCCCCTAAACTTTCAATAATGGTTTCCCCCATTTCAGTCAATGGCTTACCACCTACCTGAAGTTGGTGGTAAACTGCAATTGTTTTTCCGAATGCCTTCCGGCTGCAAGTCAATAGGACACCCCCTTGCAACTTGCTATTAGGAAGGGACGCGCTTGGCACTCCGCTTCCTAATTGTGACTCGCAAACCCTATTTTGCGAGATGGTAATAGGTTACCGACTCGCAGAATAGGGTCTGTACATGGCAAAAAGCGTTTTTGCGGTCCTAAATGGGCCGAATCTCCTTTTGCAACTGCAAAAAAAGAAATGTTGCATATGTGCCCCTTAGTGCATTTTACACAGAGTAAATGTTTACCTACATGTGATTATGCCGTGACTTGCAAGCTCCATCTATTGAAAAATTTAAAACCTTGGCGCTCCATCTATTGAAAAATTTAAAACCTTGGCGCACTTCCGAATTACTGACCTAAACAATTGGGAGCACATTATTTCTCCTTGAATGTCAAATGTAAAAGTTGAAGTAAAAGTGTATATACTTTAAAAACCTCCAAATTCGGTTTGTAGGAAAGGCTTAGAGTTCAAATGTAAAAATGCGTCAAGCTTGTTAAAAGAAATGGCCTTACTTACTGTATTAGGATTACGAAAGTTAACAACAAAATTGTGGGCAAAAGATTAGTGTTTTTAAAAAAATAAACTGACCAAGAAGGAATAGGACATCAGGATAATCAAGAGTCTTAATGAAAAAATCCTAGTAAATATTTGGAATTCCTTCAACTGTCGAAATAGAACAACTGTATAGATCAAGGAGGGCCTGCTGCATGTTGCTGGTTGTGCAGCGGGTTCTCATTGACAGTTAATGTGATCACTCTCAAAAAAGGAGAGACAACTCTAATTTCCATTTGCATCTTCTAATAAGGTGTAAAATTTCTGAACCATGTCTCACCAATAGCAAGTTATGTCAGACTTGTAGATGGGAACATTTCCCACGAACTGGTTTCAAAGAAAGGAACAGTAAACAGTAGGGTCAGCTTGCGTTCAATTTGTTACCCTATTCCCTCTGCTTGCACCGTCTACTTCTATCATATGAACAGTGAAATAAAAGGTTTTTATTATGTTGACTAAATGCGCCCAAATTACCCTAGTTAAAAACATACAGGCTTTAGTCCACTATAGGTATTGTCAGAGCAGAGGTGATTTTGAGAGGGACAAACATCAACAATGATCTTTTTGTGCCAGTAAGGCCCTTAATAGAAGAAGTGAAAAAAGTGATTTTTTATTCCTCTACTTTTACTTTCCACTGATCTCATTCCTCTCAACCTGCTGACTTTTCTCACCTCTTCTTTCTTACAGTTTTAGCATTTGTCTACTAGGCATATCGGGTTTACTTCAACTGCACTTTCCAGACTTCCTTTTTCTTCTTCTCCCTTCACCAATCCACATTTCTTTGTCTGTTTTTCCCTTCTAAGGAAGGACACGTGTATAGAAACACTAGCCCAATGAGTCTCTTAGCAAATATACCCTAAGTATATACCTTAGTAAAAATTGGCCTCAACAGATAACTAAAGGAGGTAATTGTGGAGGTGTCCAATATAAATAGTCACTCCAGTTCTTGGAGGCCTAAATTGAAAAAGACATTCCTCCTTCTGAAACCAATTTAGAAAAGAGACTTTATGCAATTATTTGCTGAGCATCTGAATCTACCTTCGAATACCACTACGCAGGAGCAGTGCCTACCAAGCATTTAAAGGCAAAAGAGGCAACATTGAACTTAACAGTGCTCTTCAATGCTAATAAACGAAGACACAGACTGACAAAACATTATTTTGCAACTTGTTTAAGCAAAATTGCTATACGAAGGGGTCCAAGTCCTCACTGTAGTGCTTTAGGTTGCAAAAATGAGACTACCCAACCACAAGAAACCGCAGACCTGTCTAAGCTTTATGAATAAAGCTTTCTGGAGCGGATAGGCGTAGTTTTTGAGAGAGTATATCAAGTTAGGAATAAGGCCCATAATGATCAGGCTTGCCCTGCCAGCAACTGAAAGTTTAATCCTATCCCAGGCCTGCAAGTCTGCCTGTGTTCATTCAAGCAATGGAGAAATCTTGGTGTTCAACCACTTGTTAGTCACTGGAGATGATAAGGCCAGGGTATTTGAAGCAATCCACTTGTGAGTGCACGGATCCCATCCATCCAAAATTCCCAAACACTCGTAGCAACAGGTTATACATCAATTTGCCTCAATGGACCAGTAGCCCGGATACATCTCCATAGACTTTAAGTATGTTCATTAGGCGAGGACTGAAGACATTCAGTCTCAGGAGAACCAGAAGCATGTTGTCAGTGAAGACTGTAGAGGGACACTGTCTTCTACATTACATTTTCAAAGAAGCCCCATTAAATGGGTGTCCTGCATTATCCAATGGGTCAGAGACTCGATAACCAGAGGGAACTGTATTGGGGATAGGGCCAGCACTGTCAAGTACACCAATGGAACTGATGAAAAGAGAAAGCCGTGGACAAGAATCAGGGCCTATGTGGATGCAAAAAGAAGCTCAACATAGCTTCTCTTTTTCCTTACACTGCACTGAAGTCTGCCACCGATAGCCTTCAAGCAAGTGTGGAGAATCTTCAACAAGTTGCACAGTAGGACGGCCCCCTCATAGTCCTGAACAAGAATATTGCACAGGTGCTAATAATGGAGGCAGGGGGCAGATAATCAGGTAGATGACATTAGATGTTATGCAATTATTCATTTCTTTGAAGAAATATTTCTTATTTCCCCACTGTAGTTCTGCAGCGACCATGGAGGAACTGCATGCGTGGCAGTTCCCACATTTGTGTGTACCTAAGACAGGCCGCCTGTAATAGATTTTTGGACAAACTCTCGTTCTGGCTTGCACACAGACTTGATGAGAGTATTGCGCAAGTTCTTATTGCGGCGGAACGCAAACACTGGTCTGGGAAGCGGGGTAACATGCCCATAATTGAGGATATGCCACTGGGAGGTGATGATTTGTCGCAGTTTATTGTTGACATTGGAATGTCTCGCGATACAAACCAAATTGGTTTCCTCTGTGGATGGTCTGGTTTGAAAGAGGGCTTCTCGGTTGTAGTACTTAGCCCTCTTGAGGGCATCTCTGATCACTCTCTTCGGGTACCCACGATTGAGAAGTTTGCTCTTTAATCGCTCCACATGCACATCATATTACCTGATGGTAGTACAATTTCTCCTAATTCGGAGGAGTTGACTAAAGGGTATGCTATCTTTCTGACACCGCGGGTGGTAGCTTTCACAATGAAGTAGGGTGTTGAGAGCAGTGGGTTTGAAATAAAGCGATACCTCAATACCATGATCAGTGGCTTGAATCCAAATGTCCAAAAACTCAATTCTATCCTTGCTGATAAATTGATCCAGAGTAAGAACTCAAGTAAGGGGGAGACCTGGGTGAACGCGTAGGGGATGAAATTGCAGCAGTACGCTGAAATAAGGAGAGTTTTCACCCCCTTTTACCCCATTCCAACTACTAAGTAGAAGGAGGGACTCCCACCGGAATTCCCATCACTGCATACAGTTGAGCGCCAATAAGGGTTCAGGACTGGAAAGCAAGCTTCAGTAGGCATGAGAGTTCCGGAGGATTTTCAGGTGCCCAATGAAGGAGAAGGTAATTTTAGTAGTCTGAGCAACCCAATAACCACCTACCTCTCTTATCACAGTATTTATTTATAAAGTTTTATATAGCGCAACTTGACCCAAGAGGGTATCAGAGCGCTTTACATTTAGGATCTTTGCGTTAAAAGTTACATCAGTTACAAGAGCATAGTAAAGTACAGTACATAAAACAATGTTGCAAGAATTTGTAGGAGGGAGGGGAGGAAGGAGTCATAGCGGGGAGACGAGGAGGAACTGTGCCCAATGTCCGGCTGGGTAAGTGACTGTCAAGGGGGAAACCAGGGCCAACCTCCTCAATAGCTGTCTAGCAGCTCCATCGGGCATCAGCCATGTTTCTCAGGTCTCAGCGTTCAGGAAAAACAGTTTTGAGTATATTTGATTTGTGAAGTGTATATTGCGCTGTCTAGAACCGGAGCTATCAGAGTGCTTAACCAGAGGATCGTTGCCTTACAAGGTACATTTGAAACGTTTTACATAGCGCTGGCTAGAACCGAAGGTATCAGAGCGCTTTACCTGGGGAACATTGCATTACAGGTTACATCAGTTACAATAGCGTAATAAGGTAAAGTAAACATACAACGAGGTTGAGAGAATTCGTAGGAAAGGGAGGGGAGGAAGGAGCCATAGCAGGGAGACGAGGAAGAACTGTGCCCAATGTCCGGCTGGGTTCACACTATACAAACAGTGCATACATATCTGAGTAGGCCTCCTAAGACTTAAATGAATGGAATTTCAACATGCTCAACGACTCAGTTCAGATAAATACCCTAACGGCACCAGTCACTTCCAGGAATATCGCGATTTATATGGGGAATTTGAATCTCAGGGAAACTTTTTTGCTCAAGCCCAACAGTTCTTTTGCACAGTCTGCCAAACCACTGTAACTACGATGGCAATTTCGGAAACGGATTGACCTCCTTAATGAAAAAGAGAAGCAACTGTATCTTAGGAGCCAGCAAAGTTCAAGAATGAGGCATAGTAACATTTTCTATTTCTGAGTTCCAAGCTCCATGAGCATGTGATAAGTGGAGCTAGATGAGTGCAAGGGGTGGCCTAACAAATACCGGATATTAAGCAAGGTTCTGAATAAAATTTTCAGCAAGGTGATTCTGCCTTAGAGGAATATTAGGGGTACAGGGATTGGAACGGGAGAAGGGCAATTAGGGATGGCGGGCCCCTTAACCTCATGCAGTCTGCCTATGGATATCTGGAGGCCATCAAATGCCCAAAGTGTAATGATGTCGATCCATGTTGCTGGTGCAATGTGGAGTAATAATGAGCAAACGTATGCATAAATACATACGCACATTTCTGGTTAATGGTGTTTGTATTACATTCTGGATGTAATGCTGGTAGAAGATATGGGTTGCTTAGCGTAACTGTATCTTGCGGGGTTTTAAACACTGGATGCTTCATAGGGAGTGGAAGTGGTATTGAAGACATCCCTGCAGAGACAACATTTGCCAATTCAGAGGTCGCTTTTCCTCAGTGGGGTTGGAAGAGGTAGAACATGATGTAGAAGGATTGGCAAAGGGGGCTTGAAAAAGGCTTGTTGATCAAGGCTAAAGTTTAAAAAAAAAATTTAAAAAGCGGCAGAGAATAGGGTAGGAAAATTAAGACAAGAAGGAGTGAGATCAGACTGAAGTTGAAAATACTGGAGTAATAGGGTACTTTTTTTACCTGGAATTTTAAAGGGACCAACACAGCAAGTAAGGGTAAAAGTAGTAGTGAAGAGTTGATATGGTAGGTATATCTCAGTTATAAACAAACATATTGTTAAAGAACTGGGATTTCAGCTGCTATAATGCTCCACAAAATAGCCCTGGTTGGATGGCTATTATGGCTAAAAATAAATAAAAAGTTAAAACTTGGCAATTAATAATCTGCTTGTGGATTACTGGGGCTGATGACACATTTAAGTGAAGTCAACCAGTTTGGACCTACAGTTTCACATATAAATATATAAAGTGACTTCTGTGTGTTCTTGGGACCTTGCTTCAAGTGAACACACACACTAACTCAACTGGGACGTTTATACTAGGTTCCAGTTAGCAAGCTCTAATATGGGGACCTGTTTATCAATAGATTGCAGCTGGGATTCCGATTCCACTTCCGGTTGAGGAGCAGGACCGCTGCGCAGCCCCGCTCTAATTGTTCAAAGACAAGTCCTGCACAAATAGTGAAGGAACAGAACCAGACTGCTTCCGGTTCATAACACGAACTCGGAATGCAAAATTTGTATCAGAGGTGTACTCGCGCTCAGGTACATGGGTACAATTTTTGTGAGGCTGATAACATAAGGGGTTGGATATCCGTACATACGTTGGACTCACAATGTGCTCTACTCTGCCCCACAGGTTCTGGAATTAACATCGTATTGGATGTTTTTACAGTAATTGGCTAAACACCAGCATCACCAGGTGTCTGGAACTGGTTGTGTGTACCAACCTACTCACACATGAAACTGGGATAATACCGTTTTCATACTGCAAGGTAAGATTTAGGGGCTCGCTATAGGGCTCACATAGCAAGATGATTTTCTTTGTAGATTGAAAGAGTGCAACTTTATGTTTATTAATATCAATTATTTGTTCTACAGGGTTTGCCTCAAATAATTTTGGGCAAATCTTTGGACATTATTATTTTAATACTTAATGATAGCCGAGTGGGAAGTAGAACTGGCGGAGAGGTGAGACTCACCATAACATATCTTTTGTTCAATTATGATACACAATTATGAAGTTTCTAGCATTACTATTCAACCAGTAACAAAGGGCACTTTCCTTTTTTGTACAGGACAGTTACATTTTGGGATCTAAAAAGTCTGACAGGTAGGGAACCTTCCTGATGCTATATCTGACCATGTGTGTATTTCACAACATTGCATGATGTGCCACACCATGTAGTCCGTGATTATAGGGGTTATAAGGAATTTGACAGGCTGGTTAATACTTAATTTACGCAATTTTAATCATTTCTGACTAGAATCATAATATGACCAGGGTTAACGGTTGTCTCAGAGACCTTGTCTGAGAACACTTTATTCAGTTTCCTTCTACAATGCATTTGGCCAGAACTGTTGTCACTCGATGATATATAAAACACAAATGCTGCTTGGGCAGTGTTGATTTCACTAGGATTTACTGAATTTCTAAATGGTTTTTATACGTGCAGGTTATCTGGGTTTCCACTTCATGGTGAAATGTGTTCACCTATTACACGTGTTCGTGTGAGCAGACTGTGTTACAGTCATATTTTGTAGCCCTGAAGAAGTCGTGGGGTCCACCCCTATCAACGGAACACATGTTGGCTGGGCGTTGTGGATTAAAGAAAAAAGAAAAAATGTTAAGCACTCTCTTGATTTTCTTTATACGATGAATTGTCAAAATGTCCACATTTAATTTGAGTGTGTGCAGAGGATATGAATTGTTTTGGACAAACCTTTGGGTTGAATCATTTGAGGGTCTTGGGTGTTTTCCCTCACCTCTAGCACCACTGGAATATAGGGCCACTTTATACGGACGCTAACTCCATAGGCGCCAAGTCTACTCCCTAATGACACCCCAACAGTATATGATTTAAAGAGGTATTAGGAGAGGCAGTTGGAGTGTTATATTCACTCATTTATTTGGAACATAGGTAGGCCTTTCTGTTTACAGGTCTATTTGTGGTAAATTCTGGTGTGTTTTTTCCAGTGATTTCAATACCTTAAAGAAAGTGGTTATCAGTGGTTACACATTTTGTGCATTTAAAAACAGTTTTTCCTGTGTTTATTGATAGTTTTGCTTTTATTATTGCTTGCCTTCTGCCCTGATAGTGCATGGCATATAGACAGTGTAGCTACAGTGTATATTAGGTTCAAATACATTTTTCCAAATCAAACAAAGTAGTACACCATATAATACTTCTTCAGTGAGTCTTTGGTCATGTGTGCTCGCTCTTTCCTTCCCATGTAAACTTTTATCTGTGAAAAGGCTCTCTGAACTTTGACACTTGAGACAGGCAACGCCAAAACAGCCAGTACACAATTTGCTAACTCTGGCCACTGACGGCTTTCTGTGCCAATAATGGTGCTCTTGAAGATTGTGATTCTCTGGGCCGGTTCTGCAACATTTGTGATGTACTGGGCGCTTAAATACTAGATTTGTAAATTTGCACAATCATGGCACAGTCTTCTACAAGAATTTTTATGTTTTTAGAAGTTCGGAGTTTTGTATGTAAAAATTGTCTTGAAATGAAATCTTTTTGTATTGCTATGGTTTTAACGAACTATGCAAATAAAATAAACTTGAAATCTGAACCTCACTGCAGCAGATTGCCTCACGTCCCAAAAACATATGGCAACCTCTGAAAGATTACTTATTGGCGAAGCCAGAGGGAAAAGAATGAAATGTGTATATAACTATACCCAGGGAGAGCCTCTTACATACCCCCCCCCATACAAACAATGTAAATCAGGAGGTATATCTAGCAAACGAGTCTACATGTAAACATAGCGGACATGAGGGGATATTGGTCTGTCTAACAGATGTTATACAATTGGTAAGAGTGATTTGCACAAGATGGTTCATATTGGGAACAGGTTTTTCTTCCCCTCTGTTATGTTGTTATATTCCTTTTTATTAGCCGCTGAACATATAAATGTTACTGTGCTGTATCGATAAACTTGAACTTTAAGTGGTAGACGGAAGGTATGAGAATAACATGTTTATTACTTTGACTGTTGTTTAGGCCTGGATTGTTTCCCTCTTCTTTTACCTTTGTCTTTTTCCTTTCACTAGAACCATGTATTTGTTGATTGATGTCCAAGTGTTTATGCGCGGTTGAGGAAAACTCAAATAATTTTTTTTTACGAGAATGATGTGATCCATGGGACCACTGCCTCTCTTAAATCTTTTTTTCCATCATTCTCAAAGGGGAAGGGATCCTTGTGGACCCCTTCGAGAATGCAAACAACTTACCACTACATTTCTACTCTGTAAATTGTGTTTTGCGACCCGATTTCGGAAACAAAGCATTAATACATACCATTCAGATTTGGTATTGGGAAGGGAAGCCCTAAACAGGCTCCTTTCAAATACCGAGCCAGTATTAGGCACAAAGAAAACTGCGATAAAGTAACATTTTACCTAATTACCATTTGTGATTTGTACATAGCAAAAAGCATTTTGCGAATCCAAACAGCCTGATTCTGTAAATAGTGCAGTTTGCCACAACAAAAAGCCTTCGTACATTGGACCTCACATGCTAACCAGAGAAATGGGGGAGGGGGGAGTTAGCTGAACGCTCAAAGTAGTTACTCCACCATGTCCTAGACTAGTAGATAGGGGGACCTACCTTGAAGCATTCTGGCCTGGAAACTGTACATTAATTGGGTATCTGGATACACTGTGCTTACTGCTAGCATTGCTTGGGGCTACGGGAAACCTGGATAAGAGGTGAAGTGTCTTCGGCTGCCTCCCAAATGGGTGAGTGGAAGACAGATGAGAGACAATGTGTTTGGTTCTTATCTTTAATACTGGGTGAAAAACAAAGGCTATTAGATTAGACATGATTCCCCAGAATACTTCAAGACATTTCAGGCAATGCACTGGATATGGACTGATTAAGTGGCTTTTCCAAGAAAAATCTATGCACCTCATTTTGAATAATCGCTCCGGCATTGTTCAGGGCTGAGGTTGTGGGGTTTGGAAGAGAACATTTCTTGGGTTTTTGATGTAATTGTATGACCAAAGTACTTTGCAGTCTTTCAAACAACAACAAGCCAAACTTGATTTGCCATAAAACAATTTTTTAACCGTTTGGAAAAGAGAATTTTTAGAAAATACACAAAAATCTAGATTTTCTATTCGATAGTATTAACATAAGTGTACTATGTATGTATAGGCTCATAGATCTACTGGCACAACTATCGATCTTAGCACATATTTATAGGCATATTGCCTGTGTTCTATAATGAAGTAGGAAGCCAGGTGGACGAGCAGATTGCAAGGGAAAACACCAATTATTCCAATATGAGCTTATTTTTATAAATAGATAACTCACGTTTCATCTGGGGCCTCGTATATTATTAATTGGAAAATGAAGAGGTGTGATTGGTGTAGTTTGTTTGGAGTCTTGTTTATGTTTTACTTGTTCATTTTGTAACATCGTTTTCGCCATATGCCTTAGGTTTACTCTTTACTAAATGATTTAAAAGGCTAGGAAAATAACATGTACATCGAATGGTCATTATATGTAACTTATTGTACATCTGCGGGCCCATGAATGGGAAATAATATTGACCATTCATAAAGCACACATCAAAAACAGGATTATTAAACAGTGCCTACTATTTGAGTGCAGTATTTCGAAAGAATAAATAAAACAAGTGTGTTCATTACAACCCAACTCACTGATACTCATTGTACAAACCTTAGAATAATGAAAATATACAATTCACCCCTGTAGGTATTAAAATGTACACTGTCCGTAAATGCAGATCACGATCGCAGATGCCTGTTTTAATGTATTTATAATTCTGATATAGCCCCACCCTTACACAGGAGGCTGTCAGTACTCTTTACATGTAATAACAAAAAGCGAACTGGGGCTATGAAATACAATAAAATATTTAAAATAACAAAGAGGCTAGAACTCAAATTAAGATACAAAGAGGGGAAGAAGGAGGAGACAAGAAATTAAGTCTTTTCTCAGAGGTAATGGGGAAAATTGTCATCCATCTGTTGGGGAAAACTGCAACACAATGTGGTGCAAATGAACTAGATGTCTTTTTCATTTTGTTCCAGAAAAGAATTATGTTTTCCTGGCATTTTAGATGTGCAGGGAAAGTGTTGCATGATGCCGCAACATGGAGAATGATTTTTCGCCGCAGAGTGTAAACTGATTTTGTGTCATTCTACTCTACTTCGCTTGAGGTATTGAGCAACAGATATAATATATAATGAATGAAGATATCATGGTTTTCAACTGCTAACGGCTTTCAAACTGAAGCAAATGTACTAAATCTTACCTTCAGAGGTAACCAGTAAAGCTCTCTTGATAATGAAGTTATAAATGTATACTTTCTAGAACTAATGACTTATGCTGCAGAATGCAGCAGAGATCTCATGGTTTGAATAGAGTTCGTTGATGATCGCTTGAGAAGGGTATTTCTGAAATCGAACTTAGAGAACTACCGCACCTACGTCTGGTTTCTTCAGTAAACGTTTAAGTATTATTGAGCCATCGTTTTAGGAGTGAAAATAGTAATATACAAGTTACTATTTGACTCCTATAGTAAATCCATGCACTGACAGGGAACTAGAATACGAGAATTTGACCTGTCGCTACAAAATAAACAGCAAATAAATAAACCATTCCTCCTATCTTTGATAGATAGAAACTTGCGCACGGCAAGTTAGAAATATATCTCTGCACAACCAAATGCAACTAAACATTACGAGTAGCTTAAAGCCCATGCAAATCTCTGCAGGGGTGCAGAACGCCATTAAGATATTAAACCAAAAAGAAATGTGCCATCAAATTAAACTGATAGTATAGTCTAGCTAGTTAAGGAGATTATCGCAATTTGCCTTACTCAGCTTTTCTTTCTTCCAAGTTAAAATTCTCTTCGCCAGTTAAACAAAAACACGATATGCTTAAAATAAGCTACAAACGAGTACGTGTAATTGTGCCTCTTGATATGAAAGATTATAAAATTGAATAATCCCCTATTAACCTGGCATACTCCCCGATTCGCTAACACGTGCCAGAAAGCAATTCGCGTTATTATTTGTATCACGCTACAACTTAAAAACAGCCGTCAATGGAGTGACCCCGAAAATAGGTGACGGATCGTTTCTACCAAGACTGTCTAACAAAGACCTCAAATGTTCCAGCAGTTTCACTTCTTCTTGGGCTTCCTTCTTGTTGTTTACATCATAAAAGCAAACCGGGCACCCACCATACAGTAACCACGGATTGACGTTTTGCAAGGACTATTTTTTGTGTGCATATTCCATACCCCATGTTATATATATATATATATATATATATATTTATGCACAAATGAGCTGTTAATGAGTAACAACTCCAAACATTGCATCCCAAGCAAAATCTAGTGTGTGGAGAGGGGAAGACAGACACTTGTAGGTACAGTTTAATTCACAAGGAACATGCATGGTTTAAAATGCATCTCGGGATCCACAAGGCAGGAGGAGTTTGACGCAGGTAGAGGAGTGGACTTTGCCCGAAATAACTAAGAAACTAAGGAGGTGCACTCCTTCTTTGTTCGAAACTCGACTCAAATCCCAGTCTGGGTATTGCTATGAAACTACTGACAGCGCCAACCTTAAATACTTTGTATTAATTGTGCGACGCCTTCAGCTCAAACTGAAAGCGTATGGCAACAGCAGCAGAGAATAATCCACGTAACCACGCATACAACCCGCAGCGCCCTCTGTACTTCGCTTACCTGCGGTGACCCGGCCCAACAAGCAGAGCAGGGCCAGGCTGAGGAGGGTGACAACTGCTCCCCGACTGCCAGACATCCTGGCTCAGCGTCTGCCGTTGGTCTCACGAGTGTGCACCACGAGCCACTCACCAGTCCCCAACGCACTGTTCCAACCAAACTGACAGTCTTCCGTGCACGTGACGCAGGCTGAAAAATTCAATGGGCGGGGCCTGTTTTGATGTGCACATGAACGGGAACGCCTAGCAGAATATGGACGACATCTTACCAAGGGATGCGAAGCCTTATAAAAACATTAGAAACTGACGGTTTCTGCCAGAATAAGGTTATCTTTCTGTGTTTTAGATGCCGAATCATTTGTGTCATATACATTATATTTCTTTGTAGCTGTGAATGCATAAGCAGGATGGACAAAACGTCTTTTCAACTCCCGGATGCTGAGTAGTTCTCTTTCAAAAATACTTTTACGCTCTCAGGAGAACGATCTCTTTCAGCGTTTAACACAGGCGGCGTTTGACTCCACTTTTCCACTGACTGTGACTGTCGATCCCTTGCGATTGATTGAAAAGCAATATGGTCATCAAGTTTCTACACGGCAGAGGACCGAATTTGGAGTCCTTCTTCTCTTGCAATTACACCTCTCCCTCTCATGGCCGATGCTGGTATCATTAGGCGGAAGTACAGTTGCATTTTATTCTACTTGGTTTATGTTCAAAGTGCAATAGAAGACTGCTTCATGTATAATAAGACTTCGAGGCTAATCTCCCTCCATGTACTTCCTAATGGGTGATTTCATAGTGAAACAACTTGGTGGAGGGTCTGAGTTAAAAAACACAGAACACCTTTTCTTCAGGCAATTCTATGTCAGGAACAGAGGCTTCGGATTATGCTTCTCTTTCTTTACCATATAAAATACAGCATCCAATCAAAACATTATGACTATAAAAATGTTTTCCCATGAACACCACTAGTCCATCTTCCACCAATCCCTGGATCATGCATAGTATATTGTAATTGTAATTGCATATATATCTTTATATAGCGCTTACTACCCCTGAGAGCCGTTGAAGCTCCTTACTGCTCCGGAACCCAAGGTTAATGGTTAGTTCAGTGTTATTGGTTACTGTTAGTTATTGGGATTAGTCTTGTGCGCTCAAAGCAAACCATCCCATGCAGTCATTTCAGCTTGTTTTATGCTGGACAAAGTATTAGTGGTTGGCAGCAATCATTAGTGGTGTGGGGGCTGAGGGGGTTCTCAAACACATGGTTGGTGAGTTTAATACAGGAGTTAGAGGAGATTAGGTATTGTTGGTTGCATTGGTACGACTTTCGGCAGAAGGAAGGGAGATTGCGATCTAGTAAATGAGTTGTGGGAATTTGTCTGAAAATAGAGTATATTCAAACATGCATGTGTCAGAGTAGGTTGTGCTTAGAGAGAGGAGGCATGCAGAGGATGGAAGGGAAGAAAAGGGACATTTGAAGAGAAGAAAAAGCAGAGGCAACAAACAGAAGTTTTAATTAAAAGACAGTTTTTTAATGCTGTATTTAAGGAATGTAGTGAATATTTTTGAGACAGCATGCAGCTTAAGGATGCAAGAATTCTGAACCTTGTTATATCTAATGTAGACATGCTTATTGCCATCCCTATTCATGTAGACTGGTCTGACCGCTTCCTCATCCCCTTCTCTCTTCACCTATAACTCTTGGCCAACCTAAAAGGACTACTATCGTGTTCCGTAACACCAAAAACATTGACCTCGATACTCTCTGTGATTCTGCTCTGCTATCACTTCCAAGGCTAGACCCGAACTTGGACGTCAATAATCTCAGCTCCCAATGCCTCTCAGTCCTTGCAGTCGAAATCGATAATGTCGCTCCTCTTAAAAGGAAAAGGCGTATTCCCTCAGCACCTTGGTTCAACAAATCCCTTTATGAAGAAAGGAAGAACCTGATAATC
The DNA here is from genome assembly GCF_964261635.1 of Lissotriton helveticus. Taxonomy (NCBI): domain Eukaryota; kingdom Metazoa; phylum Chordata; class Amphibia; order Caudata; family Salamandridae; genus Lissotriton; species Lissotriton helveticus. The sequence goes on along the minus strand of NC_136067.1, from coordinate 818,631,091 downwards.
CTGGAGAAACAATGGAGACAAGATCCATCCACAACTAATCTTGCTATGCTACGTTCAGCAAGATCCAAGTACCACAAACACATCTTCCTTGAAAAAGCATCACACTTCAAAACCTTTCTCAACTCAGCCAAAAACAGACCCAAAAAACTATTCGATCTCATCAAAAATCCTAACTGCTCTCCCCCAACCCTCAAGCCAGAGGATTCTGCAAAGAAAGCAATATAATTCGCTATATTCTTTGACGAAAAAGTGAAATCATTGGTGGATCAGGTCATTCATCCTACCCCCTAGAGGAGCGCAAATCCTTAGTCATTTGGCAGAACTTTGACGCCATCTCTGAAGATGCCTTCCTCAAATGCATCCTCGAAACAAAGCCCTCCAACCATTCTCTTGACCCCATCCCTAGTGACATTGCCATTGACTTCCACACCCATACTCTTTCCTATTGGACCAGTCTGGTCAACCTCTTCCTTAGTCAAGGCTCCCTTCCTACTACCTTTAAAATAGTAAAGGTTACCCCTCTTTTTAAAAAACCCACCGCTGATGCGAACAACCTCAACAACTTCCGCCCCATCAATAACCTCCCTTTTCTTGCGAAAATCACAGAAAGATGTGTAGCGAAACAACTTTCCCATCATATTAAGGAAAATGATCTTCTTGACAACTTTCAGTCTGGTTTCATTAAAAACTTCAGCACTGAAACAACCCTGCTGCAAGTGATTGATGACGCGCTGCGCATACTCGATTCAGGGGAATCTTGTCTTTTGATTCTTCTAGACTTTTCTGCAGGCTTTGACACTGTCAATCACAACACTCTCCTTAACACTCTTCAACAGAGAATGGGTTTGGAAGGCACAGTGCTTAAATGGTTTGCCTCTTCTCTCTGACAGATCCCAAATGATCAAAATAGCAAACAGTCTCTCATCTCCATTGGCTGTGGCGGTTTCTCCCCAAGGGCGTTGGAGCTCTGCCCCCGTTCCCAAAAACTGCTCAATCATATTTATTCATTTATTCATTTTTATTTATTAAAAAAATATATGTTTTTTAACTTTTAATTTTTGCTCCATTAGTGTTACACAATCGCCACAGCCACTGTCAGCAGCAGCCCGGCACTCACCAATGCCGCCGTAACTTGAAGGGAAGCATGTCAAGTGACGTGACTGACCCCTTGCGGGCGCAAAGAAGCCTAAGTGTTTGCCGGGCCAACAGACTCACAGCCTTGAAGGCTGTGATGTCATCAGCTCGGCAAAGACCTAGCTTCAAGCTCCAGTCTCCACCCCCTGATGGCTGATGGCATGGAGGGAAAGTTAGCCCCTGGCGTTTTAAGTCCAAGCCCAGTATCGCTAACCCTCCACGTCAGTCAGAGAGTGAAGACTGTCACCCACCCACCCCTTTCCCAACTATTTACAGGGCGTGGTGGAACCCACCCTGTGACGAGTTGGGAAAGGGGTGTGGCAGGTGGGAAGCCGAGGATTCGAGTCTGCGCAGACTCGTCCTCAGACAGGACATGGACTGCAGAAACAACTCTCTCTGACTCCCTCGAATGCCCCGAGACACTTTATCATTTAGTGCCAGTTGCTGCTTACCGGCCCGGGGCCACGACTGACTTGACTGCAGGAGGTACTAGTAGGACAATATATTGGTGAGGAGTCGTGTATACTATACTAGTTTGGCTGCCTTGTGAAAGGTATGTGTATGGGTCCCCAACGTGACTCTGTCTGTATGCCACCCCGAGGGTGAGACAGGGTGGACATTGCTTGTCCGATGTGGCCTCCACGGCGGACAGGTGTCCCTAATTGTTTTCCTCCATTCACCATTGGGAATTGGGATACTTGACACAGTCGTCATGAAGGTGCGTGTGTCTACAATATAAAACAATTCAGGGGGTTTCGAATGCCGTGGCAGGGTGCGTACTGAGTAGTGAAACGGCACCCTGCAGCTCGAGGCTGCTCTACCCGGTACAAATCTTGCTCCCACAGTATGAGACTGTACTCCAGGTGTGAGGTGGCGCTCCCAAGTGTGAGACCGCCGAGATGGAGACTTTAGTGCGCACTGTTCAGCTCCTGTGGGGAGCCCGACTCCAAGCTACCTGTCCTCCGTTCCGGGGGTAGCTTTTATTTATTTATTTATTCCACTTTTTTCATTCATATGAAATTAAACTCTAACCTTACATTGCATATCTTCACTTTATAGGTCTACCCTTACATTGCATATCACTACTGTCCCTCACGCACCATGTGCCCACCTATTCCATCCACTCCCCTTCTCCTCCCCCCTCCCCGTTGATGGGAGGGAAATGTCGTGGGGAGGCGCATAAATCAATTATCTTGGCAATTAGAAATTTCTGACTGCGGCTGTTCAATTCCGGCATTCTGTTCCTTTGTTAGTACATGCCCTCCATTCAGTAGTCTTCTGTTTCTCCCTCCCTCCCCCCTACTGTCTTTTGATTGTCACACGCTCATTTGCTACTTGCCCACCCCCTTAACCCCAAGAGCTGAGAAAGAGGAGAAGATAGAGTGAAGAAGCACAGGGGCAGGAGCAGAAGTAAGGGTGCGGTAAAGGGGCGGTGTCCTGTTACCGTTCCTTTGCTCAATGGGGCTCCTCTTGCTGCGTTGCCATAGCTACGGCGGCTTGTGCGAGGACAGGTAGTTGTCCAGTGATCGCCACATTTCGCATTTCTTCTGGGGTGTCTGTGTGTGCTTGGCCGTTATGGTGTCCGCTCCCCTTAGGAATGTCACCCAGTTGAACCATCCTTTGAATGTGGCTTTTGCCGTGTCCTTCCAGTTGGACAGAACCGTCTTGACTGCTGCCGTCAGCAGTAGATCTATCAGGTCCCTGTCCTCTATGTGTTTGATTGAGGGGGCCATGAAGCCCATTGCCAGACTGTGGAATTCCAGTTGGAGTGAGGCGCCGGTTATGTCATTTATCAGCGTGCCTATCGTGTTCCAGAACCTCTTGACTTTGGTGCAGTGGAATAGGAGGTGTGCTACATCCCCGGTGTGTTTGTTGCAGTTCCAGCAGGAATCGCTTTCTCTGATTCCCATGGAGGCTAGGCGGGCGGGGGTCCAGTATGCTTTGTGTATTAGCCAGAGTTTAGTTTGGTCTAGGGTGGTGGATACCTTCTTTCTCGACGCGGATGACCAGAGGTCGGTCCTCTCCTCCTCGCTGAACTCTCTACCTGTCAGTGTTTCCCAGTATTTTGTGATCTTGTTGTTGAGTGTGGAGGATTTGGGGCTTAGCGTTTTGTACAAGTGTGCTACCTGATGTCCTAGCTTGTTTAGGTTGGTTGCATATTGCAGGATCGCCGGTGTGTGTTTGTTAAGGCCAGCCTTGTTGACCGCCACCTTGATCTTCAGTAAGTTGTATAGTTCTATGTTCTCCAGTCTGTGTTCCTCTTTGAGTGTGTCGAACGTGGTGTTTGGGCCGTGTTGGTGTAATTGGTTAACTGTGGAGATGCGACGCTTGTACCAGGAGTGTATGTCTAGTGTTCTGTCTCTGTATTTGATTCTGGGGTTGTGCCATATGGACTCCAGCTGCGAGTTCTTCACGCTTGTGTCTAGAAGCCTGTCTATCTTAAGAAGGGCCATCCTAGTGTTCCTTAGTATAGGGTTCTGCCTAATTGCGGGGAATCTGGTTGCGGTGAGTAGTGCGATGGGTTCCATGCCTCTAGGAGCCTTTTCTCTAGCAAGAGCCAGGCCGGGATGTATTCATGTTTAGGGGTAAGCCAGTGTAGTCCTTGTTTTTGCTATGCATGCCGTTTGGAATGTCTTAACGTTTGTTATATTGAGCCCCCCCAGGCCTTTGGCTAGTCTCAGCTTTTGTAGGCTCATTCTGGGCTTCTTGCCTTTCCACAGGAACGTGTTGAGCAGTTTATCTAGTTTTTTGTGGAAGTCCACTGTGTTAAACAGTGGGAGCATGTTAAGCATATAGTTCACTATCGGCGTTAGCATCATCTTGATCGTTTCCACCCTACCCCACCATGTGGTGAACTCGGGTGACCACCCCTCTGTACGTTCTTTTATTTTACGTAGTATTGCCTGTTCGTTCTGGTCTAGCGTGGATCTGAGGTCTTTCTCTAATAGGATGCCTAGGTATTTGATGGACTTTTTTTGCCATGTGAGCCCAGATGTCCCTAGTACTGTCTTCATGGTATGGACGTTTAGTGGTTTGCACTCAGATTTTTCCCTGTTCAGTTTATATCCTGATACGTGTGCATACTGTTCTATAGTGTTCATGAGGGCTTTAATTGACTCTTCTGGGTTTTCAGTTATTATTAGCACATCATCTGCGTATGCCGCTAGTTTGAAAGTTTCTCCCTCTATCGGTATCCCGGTTATGTCTGTATTTGTTCGTATCATGTGCTCTATTGCTAGGAGAAAGAGGGCCGGTGATAATGGGCATCCCTGTCTCGTTCCGCGTTCTAAGCATAGTAGCTCAGATGTCCCCCCGTTAACCACTACACGCGCCTTTGGGTCATTATATAGAGCCAGGACCATCTTCCTGTAGTTGGGTCCCATTCCAAATTTCTGCATGCACTGGTCTAGGAATGGCCAGGACACTCTGTCAAATGCCTTTTCGGCATCTAAGGCTATCATTACCGCTGCGTTGTTGCTTTTGCTGGCGTGGTTTATTATGTGACAGAGCAATCTGGTGTTGTCGTGGGACATTCTGTTTTTAAGGTAGCCAACCTGCGAGCAGTGTATGAGCTTGGGTAGGTAGGTGTTCAGTCTGGTCGCCAGGATTTTTGCATAGATTTTGCAGTCTACGTTGATGAGTGATATTGGCCTGTAGTTTTTGGGGTGCTGGGTGTCCTTGCCTTCTTTGGGTATGACTATGATGTTGGCTTCCGCCATTGTCGGTGTCATTCTGCCTTGTGTGATGCAGTGTGTGAGTACTTCTATCAGCGTGGGCTTGAGTAGTGGTAGGAACTGTTTGTAGAACCTGGCAGTGAATCCGTCTGGGCCTGGAGCTTTGTTGTCTTTGAGGCTGGCTACAGCTCTCCCTATCTCATCACCTGTGATGTCTGATTCAAGCAATTCTCGCTGGGCACTGTTTAGTGTTGGGGTTGTGATGCGGTCTAGGAGTTCCTTGCCTCCATCTCCGCCTAGGGTGGTGTCTCTTTTGTAGAGTTGCGCGTAGAAATCTCTAAACGCGTTGAGTATCTCCTTGTTTGCTGTCTGGGATTTGCCTTTGCTGTCTCTGACTGCTGCTATTGAATGTTGTTTTTGCTTGCCTTTGAGGTAAGACGCTAGCGCCTTCCCTGCTCTATTTGCAGTGCATAGATTTATGGCTTTGTACTTGTTTAGCCAGGTACCCGCCCTTTCACTGAGAATTCTGTTTAGTTCGTATTTCTTTTTTGTTAGTGTAGTGAGAGAGTTCCTATCCTCCAGGTTGGCTATGTGTCCAGTTTCTAGATCTTTTATCTCTTGCTCTAGGCCAGATATTTTTCTGTTCCTTTCTCTGTTTAGCCTGCCCTTGATGGTGAGTACTATGCCTCTGGTCGTGGCTTTAAGGGCGTCCCATAGAGCGTCTCTGTCTATGTCCGGGGTATCGTTAAATGAAAGGTACTCTTTTATTGCTGTCTCTATTTCTGCTTTGGCTGTTGTGTTTTTAAGCAGGTCATCGTCAAATCTCGATCTGCGTGTTGGCCGTTCGTTGTGTTTGCCTGACAGTGCAAGGCTAATGTGTGAGTGATCAGAGATCGCTCGTGGGCCTATTTCTGTCTGGTCGATTAGGTGAGTGTGTGTGTCCGAGATCAGTATATAGTCTATTCTACTGTAGGAGTTGTGTGGTGTTGAGTAGAACGTGTACTCTCGACCATCTGGGTTTTGAAGTCTCCATGGGTCTTTTAGGTTGAGTCTAGTACATAAGTTCTTCAGGATGCTCCCTTTATGTGCTGTCTGACTCGGTTTCAGCGGGTGTCTGTCAATTGCTGGGTCTAAGACTTGGTTCATGTCGCCAGCCACCATAAGGAGTTCCCCTAGTGGTAGGGTGTCTAGCTGTGTCTCGACCCTCTCCCAGAAGGTCCTGTCGTCCGTGTTAGGACCGTAGATGTTTGCTACATGTATGGGCTCATCCCCTCTGGCTAGGCTTGTCAGTAGTAACCTGCCTTCTGTGTCTGCCTGTGAGTTTGTTATTACTAGCTTTGACTTCTTGCTTACTATAGTGATGACTCCGTTCTTTTTGTTTTGTGCGGGTGAGCCTATGTCCTCACTTATCCAGTTGGCCTTGAGGCGGCATATGTCTTCCGCTCCTAGTCTAGTTTCCTGTAGAACATATATGTCGCTCTTAAGTTTCGCCAGATGGTCTAGAATTTTCCTCCTCTTAACTGGGTGGTTCAGACCCTTGACGTTCATGGACACTACTTTGATGTCAGCGGTGATTTGTGTGAGCTGGTTACATGTCATTCTATATGGTGTTTAACTGGCTGTTTTGCTAGCTGTCTCCGCCTGCGTCTGCGCATCTGTGTTTCCTCACTTTCCCCCCCTGTGCTTAGGGTTCCAATGGATAGGTGGGGGTAGTAGATCGGGGAATAGAGTTAGAAAAAGAGAAAGAAGCAGAAATGAAAGCAACCCATGTACGTGCGCCCCGCACCCCCCTCCCTCTCCCCGTCACCCCTCCCCTCCTCCCTCCCTCCCCCCCTTACTTGCTGAGTGAGTGTGCAACGACAAAGTTCCCTTTGCTCCGCAATCGTCCCTGAGGCCTTGTGTTCATTCGCTCGTTTGTCCATGATAGCCTAGACCGTCCCTTGTTCAGGCTGCTTCTAGGATATTGTCCTGCTCAGATCATACTCGCAATTAACTCTCTTTTTTCTCCTCCTTGTTCAATGTCCTGAGGTAGTCTCTGTCTTGAGGTAGGTTGTTGTGGGATGGCGTGGTCTCTCTGTTGCATGGTTCATTGTTCTTTGGTTGAGGGGACCACTGCTAGTGTTGAGGTAGCTTTTAAATGAGGTAGTTACGTAGTGCATCCTCTTCATAGCGGTTTATTCCGATTTCTCTGAAGCGCCTGGTGATGCGCTTCTCTTTGCTGCGCTTGGACCCGGGCTCTTGATCTCCATTTCTTCTGCTGGTGGTCCTTGTATGTAGCGTCTTAGCTCCTCTGGATCCTCAAATACCATTGTTCTGCAGTTGTCTGTGATTTTGAAACACGCAGGGCCAGTGAAGCTGAAATTGAGCTTCCTTCTGCGGAGGGCATCTCTTAGTGCGAGAAATCCCGTCCTTGTTTCTACTGTTGGTTTGGAGTAGTCCTGTGTTAGCACTATCTTGCTGCTTGCCCAGGTCAGGTACTGGTTCTTCCGGGCGAAGGCAAAGGTGGCGTCAGTATGGCCGGATCCTAGTGGGCAGCAGATTATCGGCCTGGGGGGCTTCCCTTGTGCTGGTTTTCCTGCCGGGACTCGGTATGCTTTATCAACCTCAAATTGCCTATCGAATTTCAGGCCCGTCAATTTAGGTAGCATATCTTCCTGCGCAGGTACCGGCTGTGTCCTCAGTCCCTTCTGGGACGCCCAGGATCCTTATGTTGCCCCTACGTGCTTTGTCTTCTTGTTCCGCGAGCTGCTTTTGCATGGCTTTCGAGGTCTTTGAGCACTCTGCTAGTGTTCTGGTGTTTGTGATGGTCACGTCCTCGATTTCGCTTATGCGCTTTTTTGCGGCTTCTATCTTCGTGTTGGTGCTGTGCAGGTCCGCTCTAATTGCTGCCAGTTCTAGCTGCATGTTGTCTATTGTGAGTTTTGTTTCTTTTGCCACTGCATTGCCTTCGTTGACTCTTTTCAGGATTGTCTCTAGAGTGCTGGTTTCGTATTTAAGTTTCATTGGCGACTCCGGGATGTCTTTCCTGGGCTTTTTCTGGTCTCCTGCCGTTTTCCCCTCCTGTCCGGCCATTGTGCCGAGGTGTCTCCTTGTATGGAGACTGTTTGTTCTTCCTTCCGGGTTGAAGTTAGGGCTGCGGTTGATTTTGCCTTTAATGCTGGAGTCGGTGCCGGCGTCGTGTGTGGTGTTCGATATCTGCTGGGTTCTCTTATGTTTCTAGTTCTTGTCTTTGATTTTGCCCCTGCCAGCGCTTGCTTTATCTCGTTCGCCTTCCCGCTTCTGGGTATTGTGCACCCTGGTTGGCGTGTTCGAGGCGCTATGTCCTCCTTGGTCGCGGTTCTTTTTGCGCGTTCTTGCTGCTTCGTTATGGCCGGTATTGGCTGTGCCGCGCTTTTGTTCGGCCCCCGGTGCTCGTTGGCTCTAGACCTGTCTCCTTGTTTGTGTCCTTCGATTCGCTCTCCCAACTGTGTATATCCGTGAGTCGCTTGCTCCTCGTGTGTCAGTTTGTTAACCTGTTTGTTAGGCTCTCTGTGACCGCTGCTCCTTATGACCTGAGTTGTGGGTTCTCGTTTGCCCACCGGCACCTTCGTGTGCCCCTATGCTCTGCTTTCCTGTGCTTGCACCTCTGGTCGCTTGTTGGTATTTGATGCAACCGCCGTTCGTGTGGCAGCCTCGGTAGCCTCAACAGTGCCTCTTCCGCTCAGACAGCCAGCTGTTGTTGTGCTCGTGTGGGTGTGGTGCTTTTCCGTGCCGCCTTACTGGTCGCACTCACGGTCGGTGTCTACCTTGCAGCTGCCCAGAGATGTGCAGGCGGTTTGTTTGCCTCTCGGTTCTGGTACTCCAATGTCGGAGCAGCTTGCAGCGTTCAGTGTATGTGCCGTTTGCTGTTTGCTGCTGTGCTAGCTTCTCCTCACATCCACTTTCTGTTCCTTTGTTTTCCCCCCGATGATATTTCCGGAGGTGACGTTTGCAAAATGGCGGCGCCCTACGTGAGCGTGTGTTTCGCCTTCGTTTCGAGCCTTCGGAGCTGGTCCCGTTCGGCTGCACGAAAAGAAAAACCCGATGGTAGGCTTGCTGCTTAAAAACTTAAGTCCTTTAGTCTTAGTCTCTCTGTTGTCTGAGTGCCGGCCCCCGCTTTCGCGGTGTTCCGCGGTGTTCCCCGTTTCCTATCTCCGCTGCTACTTTTTGCTCTGGTGGCTTGCCTCTCAGTTCCTACTCGTACTTGGGGGATTTCTATTCCAATGCTGGTAGTTCGGAGAGTTCTGCGGTCAAGCTGCGCTTGAGTTCCACCGTGGGCTCACCTCTCTCTCTCTCTCTCCCTCCGCTTGCGATTAGGCCTCCCGCCTCAGGCATTAGGGCGCCATTTTGTCCCCCTTCTTTATCAGCTTCTAGCCCGGAGGGTTCAAAGTCCGTATTTCCGGCTTGGCTCGTTTCTTTTCCTGTTTTTCGGGCTCAGTTTGTTGCCTGTGGGTTCCAGTATCGGAATCTGGTCTTGATGTGCGCTTATATTCTGTTTGGCTCGTTAAATTCGCTGTTGCTGGCCTCGGGACTGCGGAGCTGACGGACTCAGACGACCGTCCACATTGCCGTCCAAGCCACGCCTACCGGTCGACATGTTATCTAAACAACCACCTCTGCCACTCTTCAGCACGCACCAGCATCTCGCGCGGATTAATCACACAGCGGGCGCAGTGAAAACCTCCCTGTATAGCTGCACAATGTGGGTACATGTAACATGCCACAGCTTTAAGTCGTGCAGCATTCCATCCCGTCACACATAAGTGCTGGGGAAGTGAACAGTACTTGCACAGATTTGTCACGTATTAATATTTCACAAAAAACTTACATTTAAAGCTGAGTGTGCTGGCATTCTCTTGTGGGATTAATCAGCTGATTTGCATCCTAATGAGAACAAATGTTTGGTATTATTGCATTGTTAAAATGCTAAAAACGGCGTGTGTGTAATTATTTTGCAGCTGCGATTCACAGAACTCATTTCCCCAAGCTCCTTTTTTTATGAAAAAATTGCTAAAGAGACGGAACTCCAGACATTATGATGTACACATGTATGGTACACATGTATGGTGTGTGTGTGTGCACGTTCCTCAGTCCATGGTTAGCTGTGAACACTTATACCTTAGACTAAGTTCCCAAATATTGTATTAAGAGATCAGCCATTGTATATCAAAATACCAAGTGTTTGATCCCTTATTTCACGAGCAGTAATTTTTGTTAGCACAGTGTTGTTAATTTGTAGGTGCGCAGTTTTCAGATTCCTATTTGCAGAGCTGCTATGGTGAATTTCCTCAAGAGATTCGAGGAAATTGTCACACACATTAATAGCTTATTCTGGAACATGTACCCCCGGGCCAACATAAAATGAAAATGCTTAGGCAGCAGTGCTTAACTATTTTATTGCATTCTGCACAATTAAAACCACTATCTATAAAAAGCATAATTAATATAGACTTGTTTTTAGTAAAATCTTGTTTCCAAAACTAAGAGGCTTAGGTACAAAGTCACCCACAGAAAAACTATTCCGATATCATCATGAACAGCACGTTTTCTGCACGTGTTGGATGTGCTATTACAGTCTCTTAAATACGTATTGATATTGAATTACTTTTTCATCAATATTATTTACAACACACTTGATATGCCTCACTGAAAGCTAATTATTCGCATTTTGGAGCGTTCTGTGCAATATCTATTCTTTTATTTGGGTTTCTTGATGTAATTCTAGCTGACAGCTTCTATGGTGGCAGGTCATTTGTTGGTTTCAGTGGGCACCAAGCAGTGCTGTTGTGAACGATTAGTTGGTGGTATTGAGGAGAATTCTAATTAATGCTGCAGTGGGATGGCAGGGGTGTTGTGCGGTGATGCTTGGAGATGTCCAGCGGTACTCCTGCAATGGTGGTCACAGAGGAGGTGGTCAGGTCTGTTGCCAATGGCCTCTGCAGTGTGGTGTCCGGCTGTGCTGCTACTGGGCCATGCTGCGTTGTCCTGGCTAAGGACTCGCCAGATGCAGCTGCTCTTGGAAGCGATTGCGCTGGAATACAGGGTTCCAGACGCTCCATAATGAGACTGATTATATGAGCATGTAGTGTCTGGTAGTGGAAGGTATTTGGGTAACTCTTCTTAATATAGCCCTAGTACATTAATAGGCGTACCCTTAACCCTGCCACCAGGTAGGTCATCCCCCTCAGCCGCCACACGGTCCTCCTGTGACGCTGTCCCGCTGCCGCCACCGCTGTACCTAGGATCACTGCCTCTGCCCGTCCTGGGCTGCCTCCTCTGGTGCCTCTTACTGTCTTTTGCCTTACTGTTTTATTGCCTGTGTTTCCAACCCTCGTGCCCTCTGTGCCCTCTCCCCACCTGCCCCGGTTCTCTCTCTGTTCCAACCCACTCCCGCTCGCCCCGTTGTGCTTCCCGCTGCTGCCTCCCCTGCTCCCCCGCCCCCCCTGGTGCCCCATTCGACGCCCCGCTCCCGCCTCCCAGCTGCTCCTCCCACCCTCAGCCCCTCATATGGAGGCCGCGCAGCGGGCACGCGCCGCTGGCACGCCGAAGGCGCGTCAAAGGCAAGCCCGTCTGCGCCCGTCCGCACCTGGACCGGGCCCAGCGCCAGAAACCCTGGCCCCCGCCGAAACCAAGAAACCCGTCAAAAGTACGACCCCACCACCCTCCACGCACTTAACACCGGCCGATCATCTGCCTGCTACCAAGCCACTCCGAAGCGCACCCACGGACCCTTATCCTGCCATACCTGCAAATTCACCTGCGTCCGAACCTGCACCGCACCACCCGGACCAGGCAACAACAACAACCAACTCAAGTGCATTCTGCTCAACACCCGCTCTGTCCACAAGCAAGCCGTCGAACTCTGGGACCTCCTCGACACCACAGCACCAGACGTCGCCTTCCTCACAGAAACCTGGATGAACACCTCCTCAGCCCCGACATCGCCATAGCCATCCCGGACGGCTACAAGATCACCCGAAAGGACCGCGCCAACCAAACCGGAGGAGGAATCGCCATCATCTACATGAACACCATCAACGTCACAACCAACTCCGAAGATGCCCTCACCACCGCCGAACACCTACACTTCCAGTTCCACACCGACCCCAAGACCACCCTCAGAGGAACCTTCATCTACAGACCCCCGGGCCCACGCACACAGTTCAGTCAGCCCACATGCCCTCGCCTCATCAGACCACATCCCCCTAAGGGACCTGAACTTCCACCTAGAGAACAACAACGACAACAACACCCCCACCCTGCTCGACAACCTCGCCAACCTCGGACTCAAGCAACTGGTGAACACCCCCACCCACTACGCCGGCCACACGCTCGACCCCATCTTCTCCGCCAGCAGCCACGTTGCCTTCAGCCACTCCACCGGACTACACTGGACCGACCACAGCTGCATCCACTTCACCTTTAAGAAGACCACATCCCACCACTGCCCGCAACAGATCCTCCGTAGATACTGGACCAAAGTCACCGCAGAACAGCTGACCACATCTCTGAGCCGGAACCCTCCAATCAACACAACCAACACCAACGACGCAGCCCGCAACTTCACACAGTGGATCATCAACTGTGCAGACGACCTTGCACCACTGAAAAAAAAAAACAGGCATCCCCGGCAACAGGAAGACAATATGGTTCACCGACGACCTCAAAGAATCAAAGAAATCCTGCCGAACCTTCGAGAAAGCCTGGCACCGCAAACAGATGACAGAAAACATGACAGCCCTCAAGAACGCCACTCGCAAACAGCACCAACTGATCCGCAACACCAAAAAGACTTTGTTCAAAGAACGGCATGACAACAACACACACAACAGCAAGGAACTCTTCAGCATCGTGAAAGAGCTCTCCAACCCCAGCAGCAACAACATCACACCATCGCAAGACCTCTGCAACTCCCTCGAAACGTTCTTTCACCGCAAGATCGCCGATATCCACGACAGCTTTGGCACCCAGACCCCACCCCCAACCACCGAACCAACGCCCCCTACAACCACCCTCAACGCCTGGACTACCATCAGAACTGAAGACACCACCCACATTATGAACACCATCCACTCCAGGTCTCCTTCCGACCCTTGCCTCACCACATCTTCAACAAAGCCGACCCCATCATCGCACCCCACCTCCGGAACGTCATAAACAACTCCCTCGCATCCGCCACCTTCCCAGAGAGCTGGAAGCACGCTGAAATCAGCGCCATACTGAAGAAACCCACGGCGGACCCTAAAGACCTCAAGAACTTCCGCCCCATCTCCCTTCTTCCCTTCCCTGCAAAAGTCATTGAGAAGACCGTCAATAAACAGCTGACAGCCTGAATTTCGAGCCAACCACAGCACCGAGACCACCCTCATCGCAGCCACCGATGACACCAGGACCCTACTCGACAAAGGCGAAACCACCGCCCTCATCCTCCTAGACCTCTCAGCCGCCTTTGATACAGTCTGCCATCGCACCCTAATCACTTGCCTCCACAATGCCGGAATCCAAGGTAACACCCTGGATTGGATCACCTCGTTCCTCTCTGACAGAACCCAGAGAGTCCACCTTCCTCCCTTCCACTCAGCTGCCACCGAGATCATCTGCGGCGTACCCCAGGGCTCCTCGCTCAGCCCAACCCTCTTCAACATCTACATGAGCCCCCTCGCCGCCATCGCACGCAAGCACAACCTCAACATCATCTCATACGCAGACGATACCCAGCTGATACTCTCCCTCACCAAAGACCCAGCCACAGCCAAATCCAACCTCCATGAAGGAATGAAATGAAAAATTATATTTATATAGCGCGTACACTACCCTGAGGCCTCGCAGCGCTTTAACTGAAATCCAAAGGCGAGCAGGCTGGGTGTTAACAGGCTCTTCCAAACATGTGAGTTTTTAAAGACTTCCTAAATGCCATCCGATTGTTGTGCTCTCTAAGGTCAGGCGGGAGGGAATTCCATATTCTCGCAGGATTGTGCGAGAAAGAACGGCCGCCCCAATGAGCTCTGTTTATCTTAATCGTGGTGGCCAGGTGCAACGAGCTGGAGCGGAGAGCTCTGAGGGGACGGTAGGGAGTGGCTAAAGGGTACATTATAGCTGGACCTGTTCTTTGAATAGCTTTTTGGACAAGGCACATGGCTTTGAATTGTATCCTGGCTGCCACAGGAAGCCAGTGCAGCTTCCTTACGGCATGTTTGGCCGATTGCCAGCGTGGGATATGAAAGAGCAGTCGAGCCGCGCAATTTTGGGTGACCTGGAGTTTGTTGATCACTGCCACCGGTGCTCCCAGATAGAGAGCATTACCGTTATCCAGGCGGGAGAGTATCAGGGCCTGGACCATGATTCTCCTCGCCTGGAACGGAAGCAAAGGGAGCACTTTCCGGAGCATTTTCATCAGCCCAAAACAGGTAGATGCAGTTTTGGTGGCCTGGAAAGTGAAGTCCAGCGATTTGTCAAGCCAGACTCCCAGGCTTTTTATCTGAGGTTTGGGGGAAGGAGGAGGGCCCAAACGCGTAGGCCAAATGGAGGCCAAAGTGGTAGGTGAAGGGTTGCCCAGTAGCATAACCTCTGTCTTCTCCCCATTTAGTCTGAGGCAGGAGGATTCCATCCATCTAGCCACTGCCTCTAAACATGGGCTCAGAGTGCTAGACGACCACTCGGCGTGGTTCAATGAGACCACCAGCTGGGTGTCGTCTGCGTAGGTGACAATACGCACGCCAAACGGATGGACTATCTCCGCTAGGGGCCTCATGTAGACATTAAAAAGTGTGGGGCTCAAGGCGGAGCCTTGAGGGACCCCACAACTGAGTGGCTGCTTTGTTGAAACAATCTCCCCCTCAAACACCTGGAAGAAGCGCTCGTCCAGGAAGGAGGTGAGCCATGCCAGGGCCGCGCCCGACACTCCCATGCCATTAAGACGATGTAATAAAGTGGCATGGTTAACCGTGTCGAACGCGGCGCTGAGATCTAATAATATGATGGCTGCTTTCCCTCCCCGGTCTAGCACAGTTCTTGTTTCTTCGGTCACTGAATGAAAGGAATGAAAAACGTCGCAGAATGGATGAAACTCAGCCGTCTCAAACTGAACTCAGACAAGATGGAGGTCCTCATCCTCGAACCATCCACATCCGCCTGGGACAACTCCTGGTGGCTCCTCCCCCTTCCCTCAGCGCCTTGAGACCCTCACGGGTGACTAGTGCGCTTTCTAAATGTATCGATTGATTGATTGACTCATCACTAACGCAGAGGGCAACTCCCTGGTTCTGATCTGTTCTCTTTTTACATCGGTGTGCCATTTAGTCGTAGTCCTGTAGCTTCTGAGGGCTATTTTGAACAGCACAATCCCTTTTGTGTATACACCTAGTCCTGTGTCTGCATCAGCTAAGCCATTCTCCGTTTCTAGAGCTGGTGGTCTGTGGTGAGCGAAAAATAATTGGTGGGAAAACGTTGTCCTATTGTTATAGCCACAGCTATGTGGACTCTCTTGAGCTAACGGGTGGAAAGCAGAAAAAGGAAAACAGTAATTCTTTCTCTTTTTAGATAAGGGATCGTTGTAGTTAGATAAGTGATGCTTGTAATTGACAGCCAGGGGCAGCTGCTAATTTTAATGAAGATAGTTTTATTTTTAGATTTGTGTGTTTGAATTACTGAGCTGGTTTGTACGGGGGCCGGCGGGGGAGGGAGGAGTGTGGGTTGTTATAGTACAAAAAATTACACACAATGGGAGCTGTGTAATGGAAGCCCTTCAGTTATGTTGAAGCAGTCTGTCTTTGAAGGAACACTGCGAATTGGAAACAGGAGGGACCTTGAAGACCAAAACTGAGCGGTCAGGCTTTAGAGCAGTGGTCTTCAAACTTTTTAATTCTGTGCCCCCCCCACCCACCACCAGTGTAGAAAAAAAGCTCCGCCCCCCTCAACATTTTTCACAATTATTCTATTTAACTGCCAATGTTTAAATATTTCTAGACTTATTTAAACATTGCAGATACGTTCTGTCACTGTTTTAGAAATGCAAACGAATACAGGATTTCCAAACATACTATTCTGGTGAGGCAGGCCTTAGTAATGTGTAATAGTATCCACAGTGTGATTATTCAAAATGGTAGTGGGGGTTTCAGAGAAAATTTGGAGTCCCTTCCCTCTTGATGCCTTCTCCCAGCCAGGATTTAAATGAAAAAAGATGTTAATGATGGCCCATTACAGACATGCTTACTGCTGCTCATTTTTTGGGCTGAAAACAAAGCATAATGTTTTTTTCTGGCCAGAGCCTGCCCCCCCCACCCCCACCCCCCTGGGATCACTTGAAGCCCCCCTAGGGGGGTCCGCCCCCCAGTTTAAAGACCTCTGCTTTAGAGGATGGAGCACATCTTTTCTGTTTGATCGGAGGTGGTGGAAATTGCAAATTCTTGCAAATTGTGACCACAGTTGAAAAGATCTGCTACACTCTAGTGACATTTTTTACTGCTCATTGTATCATTATGAATTTCGCATCCATTCTGCAGGATTAGCCGTCTTTGTTAATAAGGCTGATTATTTTGCCTTAACCAGAGAGATACCCTCCAGTTACTCCTACCTTGGTTATTTCATGGGTGCTGGGCTCCAGTGTTACATTCAAACATTCTTGTGGGATTCTGCAATGGTATTGCCTCTCATTGGGCTTGATTGTGGAATAATGCTGGTTCCCATGGGGGTTTGGGTGGGTGGATTAAAAAATATTCTCAATGTTTAGCAAATCATTCCTTTTATTGTTTTCTGAGTATTTACTGCTTTGAGCCCTGTTTGCTCGAATCCTGTTAGATCCGAATGGGAAATGGAGTTGCCTTAAATCAGTTTCTCCATTAAGCAGTCCGAACCCAGCTGACAGTACTTACACACAACTTTGTGTAATCTTTTCTCCAAGTTTCCTTAAAACATGAACAGACTCCTCCAAAGTACTCACTGGCTTATCTGACCCTTTTCTGACTAACCGGGAAGGTATGGAGTCATGGATGAGTTCTCACCATTCCAAAGGCAGCATTCAGTTCAAAGAGAATGGGTCTAGCCAGCGCCACATAATCCTTCTTGATGTACCTTGTAATTGAACGATCCCCTGGTTAAGCGCTCTGATACCTCCGGGGCTATGCAGTGCTATATAACCTTCTCAAATCAAATAAACTAAAAACTGGTTTTCCTGAACGTTGAGACCTGAGCAACATGGCTGATGACTGGTGGAGCTGCTAGACAGCTAATGAGGAGATTGGCCCTGGTTTCCCCCTTGACCGTCACCTACCCAGCCGGACATTGGGCACAGTTCCTCCTCGTCTCCCCGCTAATACTCCTTCCTCCCCTCCCTCCTACAAATTCTTGAAACATTGTTTATGTGTCATGTACCTTACTATGCTCTTGTATCTGATGTAATTTTTAACCCAACGATCCTATATGTAAAGCGCTCTGATACCCTCTTGGGTCAAGTTCGCGCTATATAAAACTTTATAAATAAAATTAATAAATAAAATGATCTGGATGTGCCCTTTCTGATTCGAACTTGTTGACAGTCTAATCCTACAGATGTTCTCGTCAAAGAGGGTCGAGGTCATTGTCTGCAAATAACACCCATGCTATTTCTGAGCCATCTGGCACAAGGGCGCCATCTTCCAAACAGTGAGCACCCCTCCCCATCCTTTGCCATGTTCCACCTTCAACTTCCCTTTGCTCGTTTTCTCTTTCCATTTGCCTATTTGTTTTCCCGCTTCCCCTCTCCACACTTGACTCGAATTCCAATGCAACACAAGGCACTTTGTCGGCATGGTAAGCCGTGATTATCAGAGAAAATGCACCCAATATTTTTGTTTATTTATTTAATTTTGGTGCACATATTTGTGAGAATAGAGCGCGCTACAGTTAATGGAATTATAAAAACAAAATTGTGCGCCGAATTTTACAAATTTACATCGGGTGAAATTGATATTGAGTGAGCTTAATAAGCCTTGCTTTATCGCTGCATTCATTTGCTTTAAAATGCACCATTTGCCAATCTATTCGAAATTTCTTTCTCAGGAGAGGGACTCTCTCTAGCCTAGACCCCAGATTTGTCCATTGAACTTGTTCACATCGCTAACAAGTGTTTTCTATTGGAAAGGGTAGAGCCAAAGCAGTCTTGCTTAGTACGCTAGCCCTCTTCAGAAGTCAGACTTGCTTGGCAACCCAGATATTCTCTGAAATTATGTATGAGTTTTATATTATGAATGCCTATAAGAACTGCATTTTTAGTCCATTTATCACAGAAATGGTGCTGAAAATTGCACCAGAAAGATGGCAATTAAAAAAAAAATCTTCACAGGGAGAGAACCCCCCAAACTCCCCTTATTGCCATCAGGCTCGCACGCTGTGGGCCCTGGCATGCGTTGATTCGCTCTGCATACACCCCACCAGTTTCAAATTAGACCAGCCACCACTGAGGTCAAGGCGTCCCTCAAGGCTCTATCCTTGCACCCACTTTGTTCAATCTCGGTCTCCAACCATTGGGAAATCTCCTTAGTAAATCTGGTATCCTCTACCAACTCTATACGGATGACACCCAAATCTACCTTAAGGTGTCCTCCACTCACGATATCTCGATCCTCAACTCTACTCTCCACTCTATGCAAAACTGGATGTTAACTCATCAACTCATTCTAAATCCCTCCAAAACCGGGGGGCGTGGCTTGAGGCGTCAAGATGGCGGTCGCACTCTAAGAGTGCTCCGGACCCCCCATCCATCATCTGCCTTGCATCCGTCTCCTGCAGCCGCCATTGGCGCCCTGCACTGCGAGGTCTGACTCCCCTGACCGACCTGTGCTGCCTGGTGCCACGGGGCGCGCTCCTCGAGGCCGTAAGATCTGGCCTGCCCGGCGCGCTGGGGAGGGGCCCTCCGGAGGCATCGAGCCCCCCCCCTTGGTGCTGGATTGTGGCCCACGCTTGGGGCCGCAACAACGTGGGGGTGTCTCAGGTGCTGCCCGGTGAGCCTAGGAGTTGGTTGCGTGGTTCACAGTGCGGTGTGCCCCGGTGCCGGTGGTGTAACCGAGTGGACTGTTGGATCTCTGCCCCATCTTGGTCGGCTGCTGGGAGTCCTCGCCTTCCTTCCCACCGGAGGGTGGGCTGTGCCTTGGCTGAGCGGGGGGGTGCGGCGGGTGCCGTGTTGGGGCCCCCCTCTCCTTCTCGCCCCTTGAACGTCTGAGGCCCGGCCGCCTGAGCCAGCAGAGGGGGCCGGTGGAAAGTGGGCCTGCTGTGGGGTTGCTTGTGCTGGGGCCGGGGGGCTCCCGGGGGTGAGGCTTCCCTTCCGCGACGCCCAGAGGTCGGGACTTTGACCAAGACGCCGAGGAGCGGTTTGCCCCCTCCGGGCGCCGCCGCCTGACTCGCTGAAGCCATGGGCAGGAACCGCAACACCCAGACCCGACTCAGATGAAGATGGACCAATTTACTAGACCAGACCGCGACTCTGGTGCCAGCCCTCCGCCTGCACAGAGAGCCACCGAGGGAGATCTCTCCACCATCCTGCAGGCGATAAGCGCATCCCAAGCCTTAGTTGAAAGTAAGATCGGGGAGGTGAGGGTGGACGTGGCCCTCATTCGGCAAGATCACCGAAATGCCACGGCATGGATCGCTGAAACGGTATCCCGTATTTCCACAGTGGAAGACGACCTAGGCACCCTCAAATCACAGGTGGCCCGCCTTCAAACACTGACATCGGAGCTCCACTGCAGGGCGGTAGATGCTGAAAATAGGGCGCGGAGTAACAACTTGCGCCTCCTGGGCTTTCCGGAGGAAGTGGAGAAGGGCCGCACTGCCACCTTCCTTGAAACCTGGATCCGCTCATGGATGCCCGCAGAGAAACTTTCCCCCTTGTTCGCGGTGGAACGTGCCAACCGGTCTCTCGCTCCTAAGCCACCCCCCAGAGCCCCGTCCCATCCCATCATCCTTCGTATTTTCAACTTCCGGGATAGAGACGCAATTCTGGGGGCCGCCAGGGATTTGGGCCCGTTGCTCTTCCAAAATTCCAGGATAATGATATTCCCAGACTACTCCAGGGAAGTCCAGACTCGACGCCGGTCCTACAACGAGGTCAAGCAAAAGCTCAGGGCTCTGGGGCTCCGCTACGGTCTCCTTTTCCCGGCTCGGCTGAAGGTCTTCTTCCAAGAAAATAAAAAAATTTTTGATAACCCCAGGCGGCATGGACCTGGCTTACGGAGGAACGCCCCCTCCTGCCCGGGAAGACCCTTTCCCCTGTCTGGAGGCTACCGACACAACAGAGCCGCGAGGCACCCAAGACCCAGCGGCACCGGACTAGATCTCGCAAGCGGGGCGGCCGCCAAGGAGGAGCTTCCCACTCGCCAGGGGTGCAGT
This sequence comes from Lissotriton helveticus, assembly GCF_964261635.1. Taxonomy (NCBI): domain Eukaryota; kingdom Metazoa; phylum Chordata; class Amphibia; order Caudata; family Salamandridae; genus Lissotriton; species Lissotriton helveticus. Next base: position 818,610,905 of record NC_136067.1, on the reverse strand, counting down.
CTCAGCTGCCCCTGCCTCCATCCACGAACCGGGACGCCTCCTATCCCACCTTGGCCTCCTCCTTGATCGACCTGGGGAGTGTCCCTGGGCCGGACGCAAGCCTACGAAAGGCAAGATCGGACTCGGACCTGTCTGGCAGCCCCGTGATCCGCGGATCTGTTGATGGAGAGGGGGCGTGACCGAAGCCACAAACTACATGCCTGGTCTTCATCGGATGAGTCCCTTCGCGCTGGGCCCACTCTAGCTGCGTCGGGCGAGGCACTACCCGGCTCCCATGGAGGACCAAACAGTCCACCTCCTGAGGGGGTGCCCGGACTGTCCTGTCTTGCTACCCTTGTTCGCGCTCCTGCCTTATTCCTAGCTCCTTCAATCTTCTGTATCTAATGCAGGACTGAGACTGTAACACCCAGTCAACTTAAAACTTAAAGCTCCTTCTGTTCATAGCTGTTGGTAGTCATCCTATAATATGGAGGGGGGTCCTCCTTAGCCAAGTTCTTGACTGTAGCTCTCCTTCCTAGCGCTATTTTGCGGGTGAGTCCACACCTGACATGCAGCTCCTTGTGTCCACTACTTTGTTATTTTCAGCCGCCTACGGGCCGCCACTGGGAGTGGCTCGGGCAGCCGCTCCCCCCTTTTTCTTGGGTCTCCCCCACTGTCGATCCAATCACCGACCCTGGGCATTTCCCTCTGCTTCTGCACTTGGATGAATGCCTTTCCTTAGTTGGGTATGCATCCCCGCTGTCCCCCGTCCCCCCACGTCGCATCCCTTCTGATGGCGTACACGCTCACTAGGCCCCTCCACATTCTCTCCTGGAACGTCAATGGCCTCCTAGACGGCATTAAACGCACGGCCATCCTCCGTGCTGGCCATCGCCACACTGCAGACATCCTCCTTCTCCAGGAGACACACCTCTTATCTACACAATGTAACTTCCTAGCCCGATGTGGCTTGGATAGGGTCTGGCACTCCGGCTTTACACGTGGGTCCCGGGGGTGGCAGTCTTACTTAGGAAGAGCCTTCCCTTCACCTTGACCGCGGCCGAAACAGACCTGCATGGCCGGTATGTGGTGGTGTCGGGGACTGTGGAGGGGTGACCCTTAAACCTCCTGAGTCTTTACATCCCCCCACCCTCCTGTCTCCGATGCTTCGACATCTCACGCAGGTCCTTTCCTCCCTCCCGCAGGGTCTCACGGTGGTCAGGGGAGACTTTAACGCCATCATGTAGCCCCAACGTGACACGACCGGGGCTCCGTCCATGGCCCGGATCACCTCCGCTAAAACTCTGTCGAGCTGGGCTTCGGCTCTGGGGCTCTGTGATGTGTGGCGGGTCTGGAACCCCCGCATGAGTCAATATACCCATACGTCGGCCTCCCACCATACCCACTCCCGCATCGACCTCCTTCTGCTGCCGGCCACCGACTGCCAACTGGTTTCTGGCGCTGCCATCCTACCCAGGGGACTGTCCGACCACTCTCCTGTCTCCCTCCGTCTCGGGTCCTCCTTGACGGATCCACGGGCGGTCTGGTGTCTGAATGCCTGGTTCCTGCAGGACTCCGTCCTGGTAGAGTCCCTTGGTCAGGAACTCAGCCACTACTTCTCCACCAACGAGGGCTCGGTCCCCTCGCCGGGGATGCTGTGGGAGGCAGGCAAGACCATGATCCGCGGAGTGGCCAGGGGTTTGGTCCATGCGAAAAGATCGGAACTGATGGCCCAACTCGCGCAGCTGGAATACCGGGTGGCGCGATTGGAAGCTGCGCACTCCTCTGATGGGCACTCGGACTGCTCCCTGCAACTAGCAGTGGTTCGTGAAGAGATCCGTCGGATCTCGCTGGACTCGGCCAAAATGCTGTGGCGCGTGCGTATGGGTGGGGGGACAAGAACGGCAAGCTCCTCCACAATTTGGTCTCTTATCCCTAAATCAACCGTATTATTCCGGAGGTCCGCTCGCACGACGGCACCCTCCATGTGACTTTCGCGGGCATAGCATGAACTTTTGCACACTTCTATACGCGCCTCTATGCTGCTCGACCCTCGGATGCGCCTCTGGCCGCCCTGCTGGACGGGGCTGATGCCCGACTGCCTTCTCTCCCCCAGGACACTGCAGAAGCTCTGGACCGCCCATTCACTTTGGAGGAGGTTCAGGATGCCATTTGCCTCCTGCACCCCGGTAAGACGCCCGGTTCCGACGGGAGCCCACAGGAATACTACGCTGCCTTTCGTGACATCTTGGCTCCCTGACTGCTTGACCTTTTCCGTCATGTAGCGGAGACTGGCTCCTTCCCCCCTGAGTCGGACTTGGCCACGATAGTGGTTATCCCGAAGACACACCCGCCTTCTCTGAGCTGTGCGGACTACAGCCCGATCTTGTTGATCAACACAGAGATTAAACTCTTTGCCACGATCCCAGAGGCTCCGGCCTCTCCTGCAGGAGCTTGTCCACCCCGACCAGTGCGGGTTCATGCCGGCTAGAGGTACCCGCTACTGCATCCATCGCCTCCACTTGGCCCTGGCCCACCGTGCTCAACTGACCCCGTACCTGGCCCTCCTTTTCCTTGACTTCGAAAAGGCCTTCGACGCGGTGAACTGGGATTACCTGCAGGACGTGTTGGACGTAATGGGCTTCGGCCCCTCGCTCCACCGCCTCATCAAGGTCCTCTATGCCAACCCCCGAGCCCGGGTGCTTATTAATGGGGAGCTCTCTGAGGCCTTCCCGATCCGCAGGGGCACGCGTCAGGGGTGCCCCCTCTCGCCACTCCTGTTCGCGTTGGCGATGAAGCCCCTGGTGGCGCTCATCCGGCAAGACCCCCTTATTCGGGGATGGACCTGGAATGAGAGCCACGTGGACAAAATAGCTCTCTATGCAGACGACGTCTTCTCTACCTGGCGGATCCAGCGGATTCAGGCCCCAGGTGCTTGCAGGTCCTCTCGACCTTCGAAGAGGTCTCCGGACTTCGTCTCAATGCGGCCAAGTCCACTTTGGTCCCGCTACACCCTTCTAGAGAATGCTACGACTGGCAGTCGACTATTCCCCTCAGGCGCCATTCGGTCAAGTACCTCGGGGTATGGGTGGCTCTCTTGCCGGAGCTTGAGTGGGCCCTGAACATCACGCCCTTGGTCGTCCGAATGAAGGCAGATCTTAAGAGGTGGCAGGCTCTCCCCCTCAACCCCCCGGGTAGGAGCGCGCTCTTCAAAATGATGGTCCTCCTCCGTTTCCTTTATATACTGCAGAACATCACCATCCCCCTCCCGCGCACTTGCTTCCGCGAACTCGACGGGTCCCTAACCCGGTTTCTCTGGGGAGGCGGGCGACTGCGCATATCCCTAGCACACAACCGCATTCCCCCCTTTGATGGACGTATTGGAGTGACCCACCTCCACCTTTATTACCTTGCCACTAAACTTATCGTCATCCACGACTAGTATGCGGGCAGCTGGTCCGACCCAGCCTATCGGGAACGCGATGGACTTCCCACAGGTTCAGGCACTTCTGGACAGTAGTTTAGTGACACAGACTATGGCCCCGGTCACCAGAACGGTATTCCTGGCCTGGCGTACTGCCCTGCGACACGTGGGGTGGGACCGGAAACTCACTCGGCAGACACCACTCTGCATGGGAACTGGTTGCGGGAGGTCTCGTCCCTGAGGGGATTCCGACGTTGGGACCTTATTGGAGTCTCGGTGCTCGGGGATGTCTGGGTGGGGGACCATATCCGCTCATTTACGGACCTACAGCAACACCACGCCCTTTCTCACGCCCAGCACTTTCGCTACCTACAACTACGCCACGCCCTCTACACGCATCTCTCCTTACCTGTCTCCCTTCCAGAGTTTAACACACTAGAGGCCCAGGTGATGATGGGGAATCTGGGCAGAGGAGGAGTGTCCTGCATTTACCGCTCCCTGGTGAATAATGGCCCCGCTTCCCTAGACCGGCTTCGTGCTCACTGGGAGGGGTGGGTTGCCCTTATGGCGCCCAGAACCCTGACCGCGTCCTCCAAGCTGCGCCTGGTACAGATATACTGGTAAACAGACATAATATCGACTCCAAAATATCGACTGGACATAATATCGAGTCCAAAATATAGACTGGACAGAATATAGACATCAAAAATATCGTTTTTAAGGTAAGTAATATAATATCGAATGTTAAAAATATAGACAGTTAAAATATCCAATTATATAATATAGGTAATTAAAAAGATCTACTTTTTAATAGTATCTAATTGTTTATAATGTTTTTATGTTATTATATGTGTGAAAATTGTGTATTTATGTTATAATTAATTTTAAATAATGAAAATATTTTCTTAATTATTTGCGTAATTAAATTCTGTAGTGGGTTGTGGGTTTATAGGGGAATAGGGTGGGAAGTAATTTAATTATAATTAATTAAATATGTAAATTTATTTATTGGTATTATTTTTTAATTAATTGTTAATTAATTTATATTTGGTAAATAATTAAATTTTAATTGGCAATTCATTTTAATTAATTGAATAATTGCTAATTATGTTAATTTTACTAATTAATTTTCCGTAGCGGGTTGTGGGTTTATAGGGGAATTGGGTGGGAAGTAATTTATTTAAAATTAATTAAATATTTTAAAAAATGTATTGGTATTTTTTTAGAATTAATTGTTAATTAAAATGTTATGGGTAATTAATTATATTTTATTTGGCAATTAATTTTATGTGATTGATTAATTGCTAATTATGTTAATTTTACTTATTTATTTTCAGTAGCGGGTTCTGGGTTTATAGGGGAATAGGGTGGGAAGTAATTTATTTATAATTAATTATATAATGCAATTTATTTAATTGTATTTAATTTGAAATAATAGATAAATAAGTTTTAATTGTTAATTAAATAATTTTTTATTTGCAATTAATTTGGATTAATAGGTAACAAATAGTAATAATTAATTTTAATTTTTAATTTTAATTGATTAATTGTTATATTAAAATAAATTGGTAATTACTTTAAAATAATTTGTTATAGATATTTATTTATATATTTTTAAATAATATATGAAGTATTTACTTTCCCTACTGTTACACACTCTGGAGTGGGAATAGTAATTTTTACCCCTACGCTATCCAACGCTTTCCCTACTGTTGCACCCACTGGAGTGGGAATAGTAATTTTTACCTCTACCCTATCCAACGCTTTCCCTACTGTTGCACCCACTGGAGTGGGAATAGTAATTTAAACCCCTACGCTATCCAACGCTTTCCCTACTGTTGCACCCACTGGAGTGGGAATAGTAATTTTTACCTCTACGCTATCCAACGCTTTCCCTACTGTTGCACCCACTGGAGTGGGAATAGTAATTTTTACCTCTACGCTATCCAACGCTTTCCCTACTGTTGCACCCACTGGAGTGGGAATAGTATTTTTTACCTCTACGCTATCCAACGCTTTCCCTACTGTTGCACCCACTGGAGTGGGAATAGTAATTTTTACCCCTACGCTATCCAACGCTTTCCCTACTGTTGCACTCACTGGAGTGGGAATAGTAATTTTTACCCCTACGCTATCCAACGCTTTCCCTACTGTTGCACCCACTGGAGTGGGAATAGTAATTTTTACCCCTACACTATCCAACGCTTTCCTCACTTTTGCACCCACTGGAGTGGGAATAGTAATTTTTACCCCTACGCTATCCAACGCTTTCCCTACAGTTGCACTCTGTGGGTTGGGAATAGTATTTTTTACACTTCTGCTATTGTACGGTAATAATATTAAATATTATTTAATTATATGTTAATATATATATATATGTTTTAACAAATATGATTGTATATATTTTTTTTATAACTTTAATTAATTATTTAATTTTTATAAGTTATTTTAAGTATTTTTAAGTATATTTTAGTAATTCATTTTTAATTTTAATTTAATTTAACTATGTTTTTAATAAAGTCGATATTTTTTACAACTATATTTTTGTAAACGATATTTTGTACTCGATATTTTTGTACTTACCTGTTTGTAGATAGAAACTCGATATTTTGTCTGTAGATATTTTTTCCTCGATATTTTTACTAGTCGATAGTCAGTCGATATTATGTCAGTGATCCAGATATACTACCTCCATGCGGCATACCTCACCCCAGAACTGTTGTTCCATGCCCGACTGCGACCCTCTTCAGATTGCCCGAGATGTGGCATGGCCTCTGCGGATTTCTACCATATGGTGTGGCTCTGCCCGGCGATAATGGCATTCTGGGGGGGGTGGAGCGGGAGCTCACCCAGGCCCTGGGTTGGGTGGTCGCACACAACCCATCGCGGATGCTGCTGGGGGTCTTCGACGGTGTAGACGGTTCTAGGATGGACAAACGTCTCTTGGGGACGGCAGTGGCGGTGGCCAAGAGGGACATAGCGCTGCACTGGTCACGGACCAAGGCGCCAACTGTGAAGGGGTTGTGGAGAGGGGTGGATTGGTGCGGGACCCAGGAGGAGGCCCTATTTGAAGCCCGAGGGTGCCCGGAATTATTTCACAAAATGTGGGGGAAATGGTTAAATATGATTCCACCATGATTTTCTGTTTTTCTTATGTTCTACGCTATGCTGCAACTGCTCTGCAAGGTCTGGTGCTGGACTGGAATGGACTGACCCTATCTGTATCTTTTACTACCATTGACCTAATACATGTGCTAATTATTGAGCTGCAACCAATGAATTTTGTTTGTTTATGTAAAATCAATAAAGTTGATTCTCAAAAACAAAAAATCCCTCCAAAACCGAATTCCTCCTCCTCTCTTCCTCACTCTTTCCTTCTCCTGTTCAATCTTGGATTTATCAGCTCAATCTACTTAACAGTAAACCTATCGTTGTGAACAGCACAAAACCCTTGGTGTCGTACTTGACAAAAGGCTCAATCTTCTCTCCCACATCAATTTCATTGCAAAGAATGCTCAAAACCAACTGCGCCATCTTTGGGGGATTCTATGCTTTTTCCCGCAGCAAGACCTAAAAACCCTGGTCCAATCGCTGGTTCTCTCCAGATTGGACTATTGCAATTCTCTTCTTACTGGCCTCCCCAAATCCCACCTTTCCCCTCTTAAATCCGTTCTCCATTCAGCGGCTCGTTTTATTTTTGGGGCCAAAAGAAGTGACCACATCACACCCTTGTTCTCTTCCCTCCGTCGGCTTCCCATCGAGGCAAGATCGACAAAACTGCCTATATCACCCACAAAGCCTTGCACACTTCCTTCCTTCGCTACCTGGCGAATAAACTGAAAATCTCTGGAGGTTCTAGACCGTCTCGTAATGCAGAAAAACTACTGCTTGAGCCTCCCACTTTTAAAAGGGAAAGATCGATGGCTCAATCCTTCTCAGGCAATGTAGTGAGAATCTGGAACTCGCTTCCGCCACAGCTCCGTACCACCACCTCTACCCAGACCTTCAAAACTGACCTCAAATCTCTTCTCTCCCAGAGACGCTTCCAGAACTACAAATTTACAATAGTGAAAGAACTTCCTTGGGGGACTTGAAAGGGCTGGAGGGTAGGGGATGCAAACACTGCTGTGAGTGAGGGGGTGGTGAAAGGGCTCCATTTACACATTCAATGAACACTTTTGTTAGCATATGGCTGCTGATTAGACTTCCTGAAGCACTGTCCTTTTTGTAGATGCTATAGGTGAGTAGGGGTGTAGCTCCAGGTCGAAGAGAACCCTTTAGGTGAGGCCGAGCATTTGTCTACCATAAACCATACTTACATGAAGAGTCCACACTCCTCGATGCCTCTGTTGTGGGTGCTCCAGGCTGGCGGCAGTCCTGCTGTGAGGGGCATCACTACACAAAGGCTGTTTTTTCTGTCCTGTTGTTTTGGGCATTTTTAAAGGCATGATAGCAGTGTAAAACTCCTCTCACAGAGATAAACTGTTTCAAAGAAGCCAACCAAGAGAGACAGGGTTAAATTACCTCTACCGCATGGAAGCTTGGGAACCCAACACAAAGAGGGAGCAGCAAAACACAGGCAGCTTTACATGTTAACACCTTAACCGCAGCGGTTTTTCCGCAGCGGTGTGGCGTTCTAAAGAGTGGCCGCAACTCCATCGGCCGTTCACCGACGGCAGCACTAGGAAGGTAGTGCTGCCGTCGGCAGCACACAAGGGGTTAATGTCAAATAAACAACAAAAGAGTGCAACCAAAAGAAAAGCAGAGAGGGCAAAAGAGGTCACTCTTGTTTGTAAAAGAACCCTCACTCACCAACATGCTTCATCATTGGGTTCCCACCAGAGAGGCCGAGTCCCTCCCTGGTGTGCTACGACGCCTGACTACAGCGGTGCAGGTTTTCTTGGTGATGCAAGTGTCAAAAAGTGAAAGTGATTTAAAAAGTGCTTAGTTAGTCTGTAAACAAACTTTATTCGTGGAGAACTAGGCACCACTTAAAAGCAGTGTGTGGATGTTTCAGAAACTGGCTTAATTTACCAGATACATCCGTAGTGTAGAAAAAGGAGTGTGTTCAACATGTTTGTGCCTCCATTCGTCAGGACCAAAGCACCACGGCGGTATGCGCACGCTAAGGCGCACCCTAACCTGTGGTGTAGAGAAACCGGTATGACTTATGGTTTGAGTAAAGCCTTCAGTATTAATGAAAGCCGTATGGAGGAGCTTCGCGCGCAACCAAGATGGTCGCGTGAGCACAGGGCTCCCGGACCTTCGCCACCTCCGGCACTTATCCTGACTATAATCCTGGATATGACTACGGACCATCGCAGATGAAACCTTGCTGATATGATAGCTGCTTTCAAAATTTGAATTGGTCCAAGAGAACCGATTTTATGATGATTTGAACTTTCCTGGCCTGCTCCACGGTCCTGCCCCGGGCTCTAGTTGGTGAACTGCCTGGACGGTAATTGAACAACAGCGGCTTCCCAGGTCCCACTTTCGACCCTGGACTTGGCTTTCGGTTTCGCTTTTGGCCCAGACCCCTTTATGCAGCAGATATGGCCCCGCCGCTCCCGGATCACTTCACTTCCCGGTCCCACTCTAGGACCGGGACTGTGTATCACCGCTCGGTGTGTGACTTGGAACACGCCGTCCTTTGGTTGAGCATCAGTGGGTGATTTCGACATAGCCATTTTCACCAGATCTCGGGGTCCCCTCGGTGGCGCAGCGTCCAAGATGGCCGGCAAGCCCGAGGTTGACAAGCGGAAGCCCAAGGCTGTTCACCGTGGGGCTCCGTACAATCTAATGTCATGGACCGATACACTCATCCCAAGGGGTCCCCCAGTGGAACCGGCAAGCCTCCAGCGGACAAGGGAGATGACCCTACGGCGGACAAAGACCCGACTCTGCACGATACCATGGGCGCCATTGCGGATATGCAGGCCTCCATCGGTGCGCAGTATGACAGCCTGGCGCAAAAATTGGATACAGTGGCGATCGATGTCACCTTGATCAGGACGGATTTGGCTAAGACGAACGAAAAAGTCAAATCCCTGGACTTGAAGACTTCCAGCCTCACGACGGATGTCTCCGATCTACAAAGGAGGTCGACGATCTACAGTCCTCTAACGACTTCTTCTCCCGTCGCTTGGAAGATTTTGAAAGTCGTTCTAGGCGGAACAACGTTCGTATTGTGGGTGTCCCTGAAAATTCGGACAACTTAAATGTTGATCTTATTGTAGAGGACCTCATCGTCAACCATCCTGCACCCAAAGGCCTGAGTAAATTCTTTGCAGTGGAGCGGGCTCACAGAGTGCCGGGCGGTAAACCTAAGCTGGGTGCTACCCCGCGGCCTGTCATCGCCAGGATATTTCATTTTCGTGATCGGGATGCTATCCTGCAGGCATCGCGTTTGGGTGGCCCCACGAAATTTGAGAACACGACAGTGAGTTTCTATCCCGACTTCACTCAGTTGGTACAGAAGCAAAGAATGGGGTTTCAAGGAGTGAAGAGACGATTGAGAGACAGGGACATGAAATACGCTATGTTGTTTCCAGCCCGACTGCGTGTGGAACATGGGGATCGGACGTTCTTCTTCGACCGCCCTAAGGCTGCAAGTGACTGGCTCGACACGCTGCCCAGGCAGCAGGAACACCCTGAACATTCTGGTGGAGCTGAGGGTGGACTGATGGACCAGGAATAGTAATGTGACTTGGTTCGCTGGACTGCACATAGATCTTTCGGCATGGTTTGCGGATCCTTTAACTTTCTTTAATTGCGGTGGCCCTCCAGGGGTGGCGGGGGGGAGTGAGTCTCTTCCTCCTCTGGGGTTTCTTTTCGTAGATTAGTTATTTGCTAGGGCGACAGGCACACTGCAAGTTGGGGGGGCCTTTGAGTCTAACGCAGGGGTGCAGGGTGGGGGGTCTTGTTTATTGGGTAGGTTTGGGGGTGGGGGGAGTTGTTTTCGTTTTGTTTCCTTCAAGGCACTATATTGATGGACATTTGGACTGGGCTGTTGCGACTAATGTGGGGTGGATGCTGCGACTACGTTTGGGATGGGGTAGGGGGCTAAAATTGCTGTGTTGGAATGTTAACGGGTTGGGGGACAGGATAAAATGGGGCGTGGTGTTACAACTCTTGAGACGTCTTTCCCCTGATGTTGTGCTGTTGCAGGAAACACATCTGATGGGCAATACATGCCAGGCTATGAACCGTAGGGGCTACCATCTACTGGCACACTCCGGCTTTACCACTGGCTCTAGGGGGGTGGGTATCTTGGTTAGAGTTTCCCTGCCCCTTGAGATCGATGCTGTCGTCCTAGACGACAGGGGGCGATATGCTGCCATTACGGGACGGTGGGAGGGAAAGGTCGTCACTTTGCTTTCCGTTTATGTCCTGCCTGGCCTGCAAACTACGACCTTTGCTGACCTGGGGAGGGTGATACTGGGGCTCCCGGAAGGCGTCCTTGTGGTGGGTGGCGATCTTAACTCTGTGGTCTCCGGACATGTCGATCGCTATCCACCCAGGGATCTTGGGAGGTCACAGACCTGGCTGGGTGGCTTCCTTGACACTCTGGGTCTAATAGACTGCTGGTGGCTGCTGCACCCTGGACAATTACAATACACCTTCCACTCTGGTGCACACGGTAGTCTTTCCAGACTTGACTATATCCTGATGCCCGCAACACAGGCCCCCCTTGTTAAGGAGATCAGACATTTGGCTAGGGGTATTTCAGATCACTCCTCCTTTTGGCTTGTAATGGAAACAGGTCCGGGAACTGAGGGCCGGGTAGCCCCGATCAACCCTTGGTATCTCCGGGACCCCAAGGTCCGTATGGAACTGATCAAATCACTCGACCATTATTTTGTGGAGAATGTGGGGTCTGTGTCATCGTCTGTCTCGCTATGGGAAGCCTATAAGGCGGTCGTCCGCGTCCAGGCCTTATTGTTAATTAATAACGCTAAGAAACGTGGATGCGTGACAGTGGTCCGACTTGAAACTAAGATATCAGACATAGAAAGAGAGCTGGAATCTGATGTTACCCAGGACAGGTTGCACCTTCTTAGCCTCAAACAAGCTGACTATAGAGCATTGGTCACTGATGCCGCCAAGGTGATGAGTAGAGAGCAGCAAGGCCGCTTGTATGATGTGGGTGATAAGGCCGGAAAGTTGATAGCTTGGTTGGACAAGAAGGAGAGGGCTAGTCGTGTGGTTCCTTTGATTGTTAGGGCGGATGGAGTGGGTGTGACTGACCCGGTTGAGATTGTGGAGTGTTTTTCTGAGTATTTTCAAACCGTATACTCCCCTGTATCGGACAGATCAGAACAGGATTTGCATTTGCTTCTGAGAGACATTGCTTTGCCTTGCTTGTCGGATCTGGATAGGGGACTGATGAACGCGACGCTCTCGGTTGAGGAGGTCGCGACTGCGATCCGCTCTGTGAGATCGGGAAAGGCCACGGGTCCGAATGGTCTCCCCATCGAACTCTATAAGCTGCGCCCAGACAAAATAGCACCACATCTTCGCTCAATGTTTTTAGAATCGCTTGACGCAGGTACCCTTCCTTCTGATCAAAGGCTTGCATCTATCGTTGTGATTCACAAGGAAGGGAAGCCGCGGGATTGTTGCGCGTCGTACAGGCCCATCTCGCTTTTAAACGCTGAGCCTAAGATCCTCGCAAAAGTACTTGCGAATCGTTTGATTTCTGTCGTCTGCGACCTGATCCATCCGGATCAGTCCGGGTTTATTCCGCACCGGAACACGGCGCTGAACCTTCGGCGTCTACATGGCGCCCTTGCGAGAGCGTCCTCGCTGCGTGAATCGGCCATTTTGGCTTCTTTGGACGCCACAATGGCGTTTGATACGCTGGAATGGCCATATCTCTGGGCTGTCCTTGCCAAGTTTGGTTTTGGCCCAGTTTTCATCAGTTGGGTGAAACTATTATATCGAGACCCCTTGGCTCAGGTGGTTGTCAACGGTCGTGTTTCTGGCTCATTTTCTCTCGGAAGGGGTACTCGCCAGGGCTGCCCGTTGTCTCCGCTTCTTTTTGCTCTTGCGTTGGAACCTTTAGTGGCTTGGCTGCGCTGGGAGCCGTCAATGAAGGGTATACGCTGGACCCCTGATTTTGAGGACCGGATATCTCACGTCGCCTCGGAAGTCACTGGTAGTGCTATTCGATGTCTTGACTTCCTTCGGTAAAAAATTCTGGCCTTGTGATCAATTTGTCCAAGTCCTGCGTCTACGTTATCTCGGGAGATCCTGCTCTCATGCCGCGTGGGTGCCCAATACAGGTGGTACACGCGGGTTTCAAATATTTGGGGGTGTTTATCACCTTGGATCCTGTGGTTCGCTATGAACGTAACCTGCTGCCCCCGCTTCAGCGCTTGCGATCCGATGTGGTGGCATGGCGTAGGCTTCCATTGTCCCCGCTCGGGCGTGCGGCTCTATTTAATATGATGTCATTGCCCCGATTTTTATATGCCCTACAGAATACTTGCCATACCATCCCGGCCAGCTATTTTCGGGAGATTGAAAGCTTGCAGCGACAACTGATATGGGGTGGACGGTCTCGCATAGCACTTGCCAAGTTGACTCTTCCTTGGTATGATGGTGGAATTGCTCTCCCGGATATTAAGCGCTACTACTGGGCCTCCCAACTGGGGGCGATTAATCACGGCACGTATGATCCCACGTCGAACCCCGCGTTCGAAATGGATAGATGGTTGCTGCCTGGTGGTGACTACAATAGGGCGCTTTATACGAAATCTGCAGGGAAGCTGCTCACTGGCCCTACCAAGATAGAGGTGCAAGTGTGGCATCGTGCGAATGATGCCATGGGATGGAAGGACAGACTTACACGCGCTACTCCGCTCTATGCTTCCGAGAGGCTGGGCTCCCTATGGAAGACGAAAGGCTTTGATAGATGGGACGTTATTGGTATATGCAGGGTGAATGATGTGTGGACTAAGGGTAGGGTTAAAACCTTCGACGAGTTGAGATTGGAGTATGACCTGAGTGACAGGGAGTTTTTTAGATATGCTCAGATCCGACACGCGCTGATGGCGGTCTTCCCTCCGGGTACTACCGTACCAGAGGCGTCACCACTTGAGGATCGGGTGCTGGATGGGCACGTTCCCGACAGTACGATATCGCTTATTTATAAAAAGTTGATAAACGATAGGACTGACCTTTTACAGCGACTTAGGGAAGCGTGGACTGGCGATGGTTTGGAGTTAGATGATGAAGATTGGCAGCAGGCCATATCCTCCCCGAAAGAGGTCGCAATTCCGGCCCGCCTTAGGTTCGTGCAGATTAAGATTCTCCACAGGATCTATGTTACTGGTGCGCGCTTGGTCAGTATGGGTTATGCTTCGGATGGGCTGTGCAGGTGTGGTTGTGGCCTTCCGGGCACCTTTCTTCACATACTCCGGGAGTGCCCGGCGGTTGTTCGTTTCTGGAATCGAGTGCATGCAGTAATGGAGGAGGTCACGGGTGTTGCGTTATTGCCTGAAGCTAGACGATTCTTGTCGAATGTGTGGGAACCGAATGACTATGATTTGTCACAGACTCAGTGGGTGACCCTTGGCAACATGATCGCCAAGAGGGATATCGCCCAGTTGTGGGGCTCCCAGAGGCCGCCCACAGTTCTGACATGGAAGGAGAATATGGATTGGTGTATGTTCAGGGAGAAGACGGTGTATGTGGCCCGTGGCAGGCCCCGCAAGTGGGGTAATATTGGGGTCAATGGAATTCCTACCGGGGAGATATATGTACGCCCCCCTTCACACACTTGGTGGCAGATCCTCCCTCCCCTTGACCCGACATTCCTGCTATCATGTTGTTTCGATTGTCTCAGGACTTGCTGTATCCCTCAATCCTCCCATCCTGCCATGTCATTGATTGTATTATGATCTTATGCTTTCCTCCCCGCAGGACGCACCGCCATTCGATTGATTGTACTGCCTTGATTATTTCTTTTTGTTCATGTTGTTAAAAGTTTCAATAAAAAGAATTATAAAAAAATTAATGAAAGCCGTAAGAATCTGTGAAGAAAAGAAAACATACAGAAAGACAGCACAAGTCACATAACAGTACATATATTGTGGTTTGCGTACTCAAATAGTCCCAAGGTGACCATGCTCATGCCGTTTGTAGGGTGCTCTTCATAGTGCCACTACAGGCTTAAATCTAGAAGACTATTGTGCCTGTCTGTGCTTGTGATGTGTATGTAACTAGCACTGACACGTTGTGCTGTTTACGTGCCTTATTGAGGTACCAAGCTCTAATTCTAGCTCTAGTCCCAACGTGATATTTGTAATCAAAAAGCGCGCTTTAGTCCTGCACGCCGACGCGGGCGTTGCCGGTCATTAAAAACAAAAGGACATGACTGAACTATTAAAATCACAGGACACGAGCGAACTTGGAGCTCGAGGTATCCATAAAGTAGGCAAACTGAAAATACGGAGAGGGTCAGGCTTACTTAAGGTATCAGGTAACCTTACACCATGGGTCCTGGTGGGGGGACGTGGCTTGTAGTCACATGCTGTAAAGTTAAAATCTAGTGAAAAAGAATGTTACTCAAATCGCAGCCATTACATTTTACCTTTGCAAAGCCTGAAGAGTGTGGGAATTCAATACTCACTACACCAAAGCTCAGCGCCAGTATGGAACCTGCATACTCTCTTCCTGAGGACCCTGTGGATATCACCACGCTGGGTTGGGGAGTTTCTAGAGCAGCTCTGCAACATGGACCGCATCGGAGACTTGTGGCGCGTAGGCGGTGACGTAATGACGTCCCGGCATGCGCCTGCATCAGATGTACGCCCCTGAAGACTAGACCGGAACAGTTGTCCTAGTTGGAGACGCAATGGATTGAATTTAAAAAGCTTTATTTAGTTAACGCTTGTGAGGGAGTGTTAAATCACAAGCATTTGCTAAGTATGGGTATCCTCCAGGTGGGCGGACTGAATTTTAAAGGAGTGTTATTTAGGTATAACGCATAATTCTCTAAGTATGCGCGATGATTTAAAAGGGTCTACTAATATGCACATTTAGAAAAAATAATCAGACCAATATAATCTACCATAACATGGTGTTCTGTTCAAGACAAACTGTGAAAGCATTAAACTTATAATGTGTGATGCAAATCAACATATCTAACAAATCCCATAGTGTATAGTCCTATAGATGTATTGTCAGTTGTTAGGGTTTTCAATTTGTCAGATGGAGACCCTGCAGTTTATGTCATTGGAATGTGTCAATGGTCAGTGACCTTGAGGGATGTTTATCCATAATGATAATTAATTGGAACCCAGATCGTGTCAAGATAATAGTTTTAGACTTTGTCAGGGTGTGTGTCCAGGTACTGATCTATATGTAACTTAAGACGCATATATAGAATGGCATGAACACGAGGACCAAGCTATTTCAATGGCGTAGCACGGAACCCCACCGGATGTTATCGTTGAGTCCCTGTTTATGTGTTGCTGTAGTGACAGGATAATTTGTCCTATTTGGACTGGTGGTGACTATGATCCACTGCCATCTCAGTATACTGCTATCAATTTATTTCAGCCTTATTTGTGCCTATTTGTAGGGTTTACCTATTGGCTTTGACATGATTTTGTGCCTTCTTTATCCTTTTTTGGGCCTAAAGGCCTAAAGCTAGAGAGAAGCCATCTTTGTTCTTGCCTCGGCTGTCTGAGGCGCTTGTAGGTTAAAGGCAATGTTTAGTTTCAGCTTGTTATTCACTAGTTAGAAACCGGTGAGGACTGGCCCTTATCGAAGGAATGTGCTTACTTCCCGGGCTCTAGACCCAACTACAGCTGGCCACTGTGGGAGCGCAGGGAGCGCGGGGCTTGGCACAGGAATTCGGTGGGAGGCAGGGTGCTTGCTGGAAATTTCCATGAGGAGAGAGTGTTCTATATTATCAGAGAGAAAGAGAGCAGAGTGTTCAGAAGGAAACGTGCGGTGTGGTCAGAAGGAGCCAGCTGCAGTTCGAATCAGAAGGATTTGTCTGTTGGAGAAGTCAGGAGGAGCTGGCAGTTGGAGTGATGAGGTGGTCTTTTAGAGTGGATGAAGTCAGTTTGGAGTTTGAAGTACAGCTGACAGTTGGAGTTACATCTGGAGATGGTTCTTTGGAGTTGATAAAGACAGTTGGTGGAGCTATATCTGGAGTGCAGTTGGAGCCAGTGAAGTGCAGAGGCCATGAGGAACAACAGAAGTTGGCCCGTTGGTGATGGTGGCTCAGTGAGCAGAGAGTCCTGATTCAATCAGAGAGGGACAGAGAGAATTGGATCCCCTTTCTAAGGGTGAGGTGTTCTAAGAATACTTTCATTATATCTGTTCACAATCAATCACTTTTATTTCAGCTACCTATTTGTATGTCACAATTAATCACTTTCCTTTTAGTTCCTCATTCTAAGAGCATTCATGTTTAATCATCTTTACTTTTCAGTTCTTTATACAAATGTATGTGTTGGTGATTGCTTGTTAGTTGTTATTTTATCATTGCGCCATAAAGAGCATTAGTTATTTAGTTCTTTGTCATTTTATCATTGTGTAATAAAGAGATCCCAGTGTGCAAATCCTGTTTGTTTATTGTCTCTGAGAGAGAGTAAAGGGTTCCTTTTTAACCAGATGCTGATGTATAGAGGGCTGAGAGACACCCCCACTTGTGGGTAACTGTTAATAACTAGGTAGACTACTCAGGATCAGGGATGGTTGCAAGACAGAACATATACTTTGCCCTTAGTTTGATAGATTAACCCAACATAGCATAGACAGTCGGGAGACTATAAAGTGACAGTCGGAAGACTATAAATAGACAGTCGGGAGACTATAAAGAGAAGAGGCGCTAGCAGGGCGTCGGGCGTCAGCAGGTTGTCTGGCGTCAGTGAGTAAAAGGCGCTAGTTAGGGCGTCAGGCGTCGGCAGGTTGTCGGGCGTCAGTGAGTCATAGGATATGATATGGAATTCCTTAGATTTTAGTGGTATCTTTGACTATATAGGCTTGTAAATAGCCCTTTTCCCCATTCTCAGGTAGATATTTTAGATGTTATGTTCTATAGGGCCTGGGAAGGGTGTGGTTACGTGACTGCTGGGTGTGCTATAAGAGGTGAGCTTATAATTTGGTCTGAGAATCCGGTCATTACAGTTGCAAGGCGGTAGACCCACCGCTGTTCCTTCTCGAACAGTATCTGTGATGAGTTGTTCCCAGATTGTATCTGTTCAATTACTGTCCAACGTAAATTGTTTGTTGTATGATTAGACTGCAGAAAATGTTCAGTCATCCTTATTGCGCTCTTTTTGCACCGGATGTTACTTCGGTGTTCACACACATATTGTTTTACTTTGCGTGTGGTCATGCCCACATACCTCAGTCTGCAAGGCCACGTGATCAGATAGACCATGTTGGTTGAATTGCAATTGGTATGTGGCGCTGCGTCCAGGTTTTTCCACTTTCCAGGGCTAGGGTTTTAGTGAGTGCAGTTAAATGGCAGACGCTACAGTTTCCACAGGGGAAATGTCCCAGGACTCTCACAATTTTAGTTTGTGTTCGTTTCCTCTGCATCCACAAATGTGTCTTCTCTGCTGCACTAGAAGGTTGTGGCTGCCACAATTCACCAAACACCACCATTCAGTTCACAGCACGAGACAAGGGGTCTCTCTAGCTCTCCCTCCCTACCAGACATGTTTGACAGCTGCCAACTCTAAAACAGGAAAGTAAACTTAATTTGCAACTAAAAGTATTTATTTTGGGGTTGGATAAAATAAATAAATCGCACCATTTTAAGGTAAGCAGCTCAAATATAATAACAATCCAGAAAAAAGCCGGGAAGGTCGGCAAACATGGCCCAGTTTCCAAATTTTGGTCAGAAACCACCTCTCTGCAAGTCCTCTCTCGCGAAAGGGTGGCTTAATCCAGTCTGTATCGCTGCAGCTCACAGCTGGGGTGCTGCAGACATTATTAGCAGGAGCAGGACGGTTCAGAGGAAAGGAGGCACACTCGGTCCTGTGTGACCACGAATAAGGAAGTGCCGATGGCTTTGAAGCATCTGGTTTCACTAAGAGCTCCACCTTCACAGCAGGTTCCTCCACATCTTCCTCTGATTCCCATTCAGACAAGGGGATTATTCAGGAGGATTCTGAATGAGCTACCAAATGAAAGTGCAGAGTGCTGCACATGAGACCTGATATACCACCCAAGAAGAGCCTGTTGTTTGACCCCAGAGAGATTGTACACCCTCGTTCCACAGAATGGATTCCCTACATGGAGGTGTCATATTATGTACAAGCCTATCTGCTCTAGGGCTTTGAGAGTGAGGTACGAATAACTTGCGCTCTGAGTGCCCACACCCATCTTTGCTGGGAAAGGTGGCGGATACACCAGAACTTGACCCCAACATGGCTACGTTCCTTAAGAAATTCTCCAAAGACCGCAAGAAAGGACTGAATAGAGCCTGGCAGGTCTGTCAGGACAAATTGCTCGACATCTCCGACCCCATCACTAAAATACTATACCCAGCTGTTCAGGCTAAGGATAATCTGGCCCAATTGGATCCTGACGAGGTCCTGGAGTGAACGCAGAGGGCTTTGTGTCTTTTAGGTAACACCAATTGCGCCTTATCCACCGAGCAGCACAAGTCAATTCTTATGCGCACCGACCCTCAACTCACAGATTTGGCCTCCACCGACTCTGGCAACTTGGCCACCGGGTCGTTATTCGGCAACAAGTCGGTGAAAGGTTTAGGAAAGTATGTGTCGACCTTTTCGGCCTTTGACAAAGCTCAAACATTGAAGAAGGTCTTTAACAGGACTGGACGCTATCATAGCCGAGCACCAGGCTGTGGCTTCCACAGGCCGCACGTGGATATGCGCCAAGAGGAGGGGCGCTCCTTAACGTTACTCTAACTTCTACCCCACATGAAATCAAGGGAGACGAGGTTGTGCCCGCGTGGAGATTCCAGTGGCAGAGACAACACTGCAGATGCCTCTTTTGCAGATGAACCTTCTTCCTCAATCAGAGGTTATGGTGGGGGGACAGATTCAGTTGTTTTCATAATTGGTTGACGATTTTGCAAGACCAGTGGGTGTGGCAGATGGTACAAGGGATTCAGCTGGAATTTTACTCTGCTCCTCGTCAGAGAAGCTCCTGTCACCTCTCCATTTTTCCCAAACTGAGAGGTCTTTCAGAGAGGAAGAGGTTCAGTCCCTCATAACTAAAGAGACAACCTTACATCCCAGGGGTTCCGTCAGTACGATCTTCTTGGTTACCAACAAAGATCAAGGTTTTCACCTGGTACTCAGCCTGAAGGACTTAAACTCTTGGATTGTGTATCACCACTTCAAGATGGAGGGCATATATTTATTACGCAATCTTCTGCAAAAAGGCGACTGGCTGGTTCGTCTGAGTCTAAAAGATGCTTATTTGGCAGTACCCATCTTCACCCCAAATCGAAGATTTTTACAGTTCCAATGGCAACATCGGTAGTACGAGTTCACCGTCACACCCTTCCGTTCCTCTTCAGCCCCTTGGTGCTTCCCCAAGCTCCTTCGTCCGGTAGTACAGTACCTTCAAGAGAGAGGGTTGCGATTGATCATTTACTTGGACGATATTCTCATAACAGCATAAGACCGAAAGACAGTTCTCCATCACTTAGCTTGGACAAGACATCTCCTTCAGGATCTGGGTTTTGTCCACAACAAGGCGAAGTCAGTTAAGATACCATCTCAGGTATTGCATATTCTGGATTTCCAAGTGGACTCTGTCTGAGCCCAACTTCTCCTACCATTACTTAAAAGGTTGTCCAGCAAGAAAGAGTTGAGGAGAGCCCTTATCGCTCCGACCATATCCTTGAGGGCACTGGCTCCCCTAGTGGGATTACTAACTTCTTCCATTTAAGCCATATTTCCGGGCCCTCAGCAATACCGGACCTTCCAGCGTCTGAAAATTCTCCGTCTTTGCAAGGGTCTGTCTCACTCCGAACAGATTTCATTGATAGGGGTGGTCAGGACGGAAATGTCTGGCTGGAACATATGGACGACTGGAACGGCAGAGCCAGCTTTGCCTCAACTTCAGAGATGTTGATAGAATCGAATGCCAGCCGCTGGGGAGCCCGTTGCAGCTTGGTGGAGATCTGTGGTAGGTGGCCCTATGAGGAACTCTCACTACACATCAACTGCCTGGAAATACTGGCGGGGCCCTTTGCGATTCGCACATTGTCCCCACACAAGGCAGTTGTTGTATCCTATTGGGGAGGACAATGTATCAGCAGTACGTTACATCAACGGCTTAGGTGGGATGAAGTCATGACTTTTGGCGGAGATTGCCAAGGACTTTTGGCATTACTGCCTAAAACATCAGATTTTGGTAACAGCGTAATACATTTCGGGCTCGTCCAATGTAGGAGCGGATTGGAATTCCCGATTTCTCCGAGACTTCAGCGTTTGGAGTTGCATCCCCAGGTGTTTCATTCTTTGAATTTGCGAACGGGAGATCTTTTCGCCTCCCGACTCAACACTCAACGTCCACTGTTCTACAGTTGGAGGCCGGATACTCGAGCACTGAGCTCGGATGGGTTTCTCCGGGATTGATCGGTGGGTCTGTTGGACGCGTTCCCTCATTTTTTGATGATCCAGAAGGCCTTAGCACAAGTCAACAGACAGAGGGCAGACTGGTCTTGGTTACCCTCTTTGGAAGGCGCAGTCATGGTTTCCAGTGGCAATGGAGTTATTGTGCGCCTTTCCCGTTTAAATACGGACGCATCCGGATCTTTTGAAGGATCCAGTGACTCGTTATCATCCCCTAGTGACTCAGGGGCTTTGTGCCTCATGGTGTGGTAACTTTCCAGAGACATTGGCAAATGCCAGGAGTTTCTATGGATACACTGTTTTTCTCATCCCAATCTCGGGCTCCCGTTCTGCACAAGTGATATGAATCCGCCTGGCGAAGATGGGTTGCTTGGTGTGGTGAATGGAGTGTGTATCTCCTGGGGCCCGGTGTGCAAATGATTGTGAACTTTTTGTTTGATCTGGCCATGCAAGGGCTGGATTATAGAACGGTGAATAATTTCCGTTTGGCTATTTCGGCGGGTCATTCTCATCTGAATTATAGACTGGTAGGGGAACATCCACTGGTGCATAAAGTATTGTGAGGAATAACAATGGTGCGTCCCCCACAACCGAAATATTCTACATTATAGGACATGAGGTAGTTCTGCGCTTCCCCAGATCCTGGGTGGCTAAGGAGGATCTGACGCTCAAACAATTGTCAGAAAAACTCACTCTGTTGTTGTGTCTCATATCTTGCAGGAGAGTGTCGGATTTTCAAGCCTTGAATATAGTAGTTAGAGTGTTTACTCCTTCGGGGGTGACTCTTTCGATATCGAAACGTATCAAAACTGATTCAAGATGCATTGTTTATCCTGCTTTTCCTCATCACCATAAACTATGTGTGGTTGTGATTGGCTAGGGGAGTCTGGGAGCATGTGTGCTTCCTGGTTTCTGATTCCTTCCTGCTCCTGGAGTGACTGAGAGGACTTAGAGGCGGTGGCAGTCGTGCAGATTCACACACATCCCTGCCCAGCCCCCAGCGGACAAGAGAGCCTTTGGACGGGCAAGAATGGAACTGGGGTGGGCCCCAGCAGTCGTCCTGGCTTGCCTTGTCCTGCATTGGGACACGCAATACACCTGGAGTCAGCCGGAATCAGCCAGAGCCAGCTGGAGAGTCAGCCGGGGAGTGAACTTGTGACACTCTCCAGGCAAGTCCAGTGAAAGCAATCAAATGGCCACCACCTCCAAGGGATCAGCTGGACCCAGAAAAGTCTAGCCGAACCATGCCAAAAGACACCAAACACACCCTGAATTAACCCGGAGAGTAGGCCAGCTTGGAGGAGAGCGACTATTACTGACAAAGAACGCAAACACCCTGCACACATTTGGAAACTGGTCTATAAATTACCTTTCAAGTTGGGGGACAGGCCCCTATTGAAAAAAAGAAACAAGCAAGCTGGATACAGGGGTGGAAAACACCAAAGGAAGGACCAGAGACCAAAATATTCTCTAGTAAAACCAATAGCATGAGAATGTCAGCTATAGAGATTCAGGCCCGGCACTAGTCCACCCCATCATACATTCAAATTGCAACATTATGACAATCCGCAATTACTTCACCCCAACACCGGCCGTGCTGAATGCACAGGTGAAAGGGGAGCCACGCAGGAAAACTACACAGTACGAACCACCCTCAGCAAACCAACGAAACCAAACAAAGAAATAAGCAGACGACGGTCAGAGCCAGGCACCCTATTTGCAAAACTGCAAGATGCCAGCCAATTCGGTCCCTAGAACAGTGGAGCTGATCGTTCTTCGACCCACAGAACCCCCTTCCGGAAAAGGGCAAGGAAAACCAGAGGTCCTAGAAATATCATCAGCACTGGACTCCCCGAAAGGGGAACACTAGGCAATCCACCGGACGAGGGACAGCAGCCCTCTCCTTGACCTGTCCCTCTCACAAAGGTTGTCAGGAATGAAGCCCTACACGTTTAATCACAGCTCAGATCTGCCACCACCTACTGGGCATGACAAAGCTCACAACCCAATCCGGGTGTTCTCAATAAAATTCTCATTTATCCTCAATAAATTCAACATTGACGACCACTATCAACGCCCTTACATGGCAAACACAAAACTTGAAATCCACATGGACACCATGCAGGCAATAGCAACAGCTATAACGCATTTTCCATTAAATCCCACACTGGCATCAGTGTGGGTTTAATGTGCTGAGAAATTTGATAACAAACTTCTCAGTTTTCAGTGCAGCCATTATGGTACTGTGGTGGAGTCTGTAATGACAAACTCCCCGCACCATATACTCTTTATGGTAGCACTGCACTTATAGTGTCTAAGAATTGACCTAGACACTGTAGGAGTACAGGGCTCATGCACCTGTACCATCACCACTGATATAGTGCACCCAGCTAGAGGGGTGACTGAACTATGCCAGAACAGTGGGTTGCAGGCATGGCACACAGGGATGTGTGCCATGTCGACTCTTCACTTTGTTATGCACCAAAACACGCAGCCTGCAAAGGCAGTGTGTGAGTGTGAAGGTACAGGGCCTATAATGGTGGCACAATAAGTGGCCTTCCCTGGTCACAGTACCCGGGGTACCTGTGGTACCATTTACCGGGGACTGACCTGTGGCCAGAGAGTGCCAATTGGGTTTGGTCTTCAACGCTGTTTAGGGAAAAACATAGGCCCTGGGTACCTGATTGGCAGAAGCCCAAGGTACACTCAGTCAAAGTACATCAGCAGTTCAGCAAAAATTGGGAGCAACCTTGCAGAAAGAGGGCACTTTCTCATACCCATTCACCACCTTTCTTGGCCAGTTCACAGGGACTAGAAAGTGATGTATCTATTAGATGCTGATGTAACTTTTCTGATGTACGATTTGCTAAAATGGTACTCCTTCATAATCAAATTGTAGAGCCCTTCATAGTCTTGTACCTTGTTACCTTTTAACCAGCCACCCGGTGTCTTGACTGAAAAGTCCACAATATAAACCCAAGACTGACTTGAGGTTTTCTGAGTGTCCCTGAACCTTTTTCTGTACTCCTCAGTGGTGAGTTCAAAGAGAAAAGGAACTTAAGAGGTAAAAAATGGAGCAAATGAAGTAGGTGATTTCCAGCCCGGTACAAAGTTCCTGAGTAATCTTAAATCTACGATGGATCGCACACCGCTAGCCTCTCCTCCGGATCGCCCCTGAGCACTCTGGTATATGAAGTGCATGTAGTTTGAAGAGTTGAAACAAAAGTTCATGAGTGATTCACCAAAGTTGGTGCAAGTAAGTACTTGTGGTTCCCAGGATCTCTAGACCCTGGTCATGGCCCGGGTTTCGGGATAGTTTCCCTCATCAGTAGAGACAGGATTTGGGGTGGATGAGAAGGCCGCCAAGTAACCGTCATAGGCCTCGATGCCTCTCCGGCGCGCAGGTACGTCTCCAAAAGCTCGTCAGCTTATGGCCTCATGGGAGCCCTTTAACAGAAATCTACGATGGATCGCACACCGCTAGCCTCTCCTCCGGATCGCCCCTGAGCACTCTGGTATATGAAGTGCATGTAGTTTGAAGAGTTGAAACAAAAGTTCATGAGTGATTCAACAAAGTTGGTGCAAGTAAGTACTTGTGGTTCCCAGGATCTCTAGAACCGGGTCATGGCCCGGGTTTCGGGATAGTTTCCCTCATCAGTAGAGACAGGATTTGGGGTGGATGAGAAGGCCGCCAAGTAACCGTCACAGGCCTCGATGCCTCTCCGGCACGCAGGTGCGTCTCTAAAAGCTTGTCAGCTTATGGGCTCATGGGAGCCCTTTAACAGAAATCTACGATGGATCGCACACCGCTAGCCTCTCCTCCGGATCGCCCCTGAGCACCCTGGTATATGAAGTGCATGTAGTTTGAAGAGTTGAAACAAAAGTTCATGAGTGATTCACCAAAGTTGGTGCAAGTAAGTACTTGTGGTTCCCAGGATCTCTAGACCCGGGTCATGGCCCGGGTTTCGGGATAGTTTCCCTCATCAGTAGAGACAGGATTTGGGGTGGATGAGAAGGCTGCCAAGTAACCGTCACAGGCCTCGATGCCTCTCCGGCGCGCAGGTACGTCTCCAAAAGCTCGTCAGCTTATGGCCTCATGGGAGCCCTTTAAAAGAAATCTACGATGGATCGCACACCGCTAGCCTCTCCTCCGGATCGCCCCTGAGCACTCTGGTATATGAAGTGCATGTAGTTTGAAGAGTTGAAACAAAAGTTCATGAGTGATTCACCAAAGTTGGTGCAAGTAAGTACTTGTGGTTCCCAGGATCTCTAGACCCGGGTCATGGCCCGGGTTTCGGGATAGTTTCCCTCATCAGTAGAGACAGGATTTGGGGTGGATGAGAAGGCCGCCAAGTAACCGTCACAGGCCTCGATGCCTCTCCGGCGCGCAGGTGCGTCTCTAAAAGCTCGTCAGCTTATGTGCTCATGGGAGCCCTTTAACAGAAATCTACGATGGATCGCACACCGCTAGCCTCTCCTCTGGATCGCCCCTGAGCACTCTGGTATATGAAGTGCATGTAGTTTGAAGAGTTGAAACAAAAGTTCATGAGTGATTCACCAAAGTTGGTGCAAGTAAGTACTTGTGGTTCCCAGGATCTCTAGACCCGGGTCATGGCCCGGGTTTCGGGATAGTTTCCCTCATCAGTAGAGACAGGATTTGGGGTGGATGAGAAGGCCGCCAAGTAACCGTCACAGGCCTCGATGCCTCTCCGGCGCGCAGGTACGTCTCCAAAAGCTCGTCAGCTTATGGCCTCATGGGAGCCCTTTAACAGAAATCTACGATGGATCGCACACCGCTAGCCTCTCCTCCGGATTGCCCCTGAGCACTCTGGTATATGAAGTGCATGTAGTTTGAAGAGTTAAAACAAAAGTTCATGAGTGATTCACCAAAGTTGGTGCAAGTAAGTACTTGTGGTTCCCAGGATCTCTAGACCCGGGTCATGGCCCTGGTTTCGGGATAGTTTCCCTCATCAGTAGAGACAGGATTTGGGGTGGATGAGAAGGCCGCCAAGTAACCGTCACAGGCCTCGATGCCTCTCCGGCGCGCAGGTGCGTCTCCAAAAGCTCGTCAGCTTATGGGCTCATGGGAGCCCTTTAACAGAAATCTACGATGGATCGCACACCGCTAGCCTCTCCTCCAGATCGCCCCTGAGCACTCTGGTATATGAAGTGCATGTAGTTTGAAGAGTTGAAACAAAAGTTCATGAGTGATTCACCAAAGTTGGTGCAAGTAAGTACTTGTGGTTCCCAGGATCTCTAGACCCGGGTCATGGCCCGGGTTTCGGGATAGTTTCCCTCATCAGTAGAGACAGGATTTGGTGTGGATGAGAAGGCCGCCAAGTAACCGTCACAGGCCTCGATGCCTCTCCGGCACGCAGGTGCGTCTCCAAAAGCTCGTCAGCTTATGGGCTCATGGGAGCCCTTTAACAGAAATCTACGATGGATCACACACCGCTAGCCTCTCCTCCGGATCGCCCCTGAGCACTTTGGTATATGAAGTGCATGTAGTTTGAAGAGTTGAAACAAAGGTTCATGAGTGATTCACCAAAGTTGGTGCAAGTAAGTACTTGTGGTTCCCAGGATCTCTAGACCCGGGTCATGGCCCGGGTTTCTAGATAATTTCCCTCATCAGTAGTGTCAGGATTTGGGGTGGATGACAAGGCCGCCAAGTAACCGTCACAGGCCTCGATGCCTCTCCGGCGCGCAGGTGCGTCTCCAAAAGCTCGGCAGCTTATGGGCTCATGGGAGCCCTTTAACAGAAATCTACGATGGATCGCACACCGCTAGCCTCTCCTCCGGATCACCCCTGAGCACTCTGGTATATGAAGTGCATGTAGTTTGAAGAGTTGAAACAAAAGTTCATGAGTGATTCACCAAAGTTGGTGCAAGTAACTACTTGTGGTTCCCAGGATCTCTAGACCCGGGTCATGGCCCGGGTTTCGGGATAGTTTCCCTAATCAGTAGAGACAGGATTTGGGGTGGATGAGAAGGCCGTTAAGTAACCGTCACAGGCCTCGATGCCTCTCCGGCGCGCAGGTGCGTCTCCAAAAGCTCGTCAGCTTATGGGCTCATGGGAGCCCTTTAACAGAAATCTACGATGGATCGCACACCTCTAGCCTCTCCTCCGGATCGCCACTGAGCACTCTGGTATATGAAGTGCATGTAGTTTGAAGAGTTGAAACAAAAGTTCATGAGTGATTCACCAAAGTTGGTGCAAGTAAGTACTTGTGGTTCCCAGGATCTCTAGACCCGGGTCATGGCCCGGGTTTCGGGATAGTTTCCCTCATCAGTAGAGACAGGATTTGGTGTGGATGAGAAGGCCGCCAAGTAACCGTCACAGGCCTCGATGCCTCTCCGGCGCGCAGGTGCGTATCCAAAAGCTCGTCAGCTTAAGGGGTCATGGGAGCCCTTTAACAGAAATCTACGATGGATCGCACACCGCTAGCCTCTCCTCCGGATCGCCCCTGAGCACTCTGGTATATGAAGTGCATGTAGTTTGAAGAGTTGAAACAAAAGTTCATGAGTGATTCACCAAAGTTGGTGCAAGTAACTACTTGTGGTTCCCAGGATCTCTAGACCCGGGTCATGGCCCGGGTTTCGGGATAGTTTCCCTTATCAGTAGAGACAGGATTTGGGGTGGATGAGAAGGCCGTTAAGTAACCGTCACAGGCCTCGATGCCTCTCCGGCGCGCAGGTGCGTCTCCAAAAGCTCGTCAGCTTATGGGCTCATGGGAGCCCTTTAACACAAATCTACGATGGATCGCACACCGCTAGCCTCTCCTCCGGATCGCCACTGAGCACTCTGGTATATGAAGTGCATGTAGTTTGAAGAGTTGAAACAAAAGTTCATGAGTGATTCACCAAAGTTGGTGCAAGTAAGTACTTGTGGTTCCCAGGATCTCTAGACCCGGGTCATGGCCCGGGTTTCGGGATAGTTTCCCTCATCAGTAGAGACAGGATTTGGTGTGGATGAGAAGGCCGCCAAGTAACCGTCACAGGCCTCGATGCCTCTCCGGCGCGCAGGTACGTCTCCAAAAGCTCGTCAGCTTATGGCCTCATGGGAGCCCTTTAACAGAAATCTACGATGGATCGCACACCGCTAGCCTCTCCTCCGGATTGCCCCTGAGCACTCTGGTATATGAAGTGCATGTAGTTTGAAGAGTTAAAACAAAAGTTCATGAGTGATTCACCAAAGTTGGTACAAGTAAGTACTTGTGGTTCCCAGGATCTCTAGACCCGGGTCATGGCCCGGGTTTCGGGATAGTTTACCTCATCAGTAGAGACAGGATTTGGGGTGGATGAGAAGGCCGCCAAGTAACCGTCACAGGCCTCGATGCCTCTCCGGCGCGCAGGTGCGTCTCCAAAAGCTCGTCAGCTTATGGGCTCATGGGAGCCCTTTAACAGAAATCTACGATGGATCGCACACCGCTAGCCTCTCCTCCAGATCGCCACTGAGCACTCTGGTATATGAAGTGCATGTAGTTTGAAGAGTTGAAACAAAAGTTCATGAGTGATTCACCAAAGTTGGTGCAAGTAAGTACTTGTGGTTCCCAGGATCTCTAGACCCGGGTCATGGCCCGGGTTTCGGGATAGTTTCCCTCATCAGTAGAGACAGGATTTGGTGTGGATGAGAAGGCCGCCAAGTAACCGTCACAGGCCTCGATGCCTCTCCGGCACGCAGGTGCGTCTCCAAAAGCTCGTCAGCTTATGGGCTCATGGAAGCCCTTTAACAGAAATCTACGATGGATCACACACCGCTAGCCTCTCCTCCGGATCGCCCCTGAGCACTTTGGTATATGAAGTGCATGTAGTTTGAAGAGTTGAAACAAAGGTTCATGAGTGATTCACCAAAGTTGGTGCAAGTAAGTACTTGTGGTTCCCAGGATCTCTAGACCCGGGTCATGGCCCGGGTTTCTGGATAATTTCCCTCATCAGTAGAGTCAGGATTTGGGGTGGATGACAAGGCCGCCAAGTAACCGTCACAGGCCTCGATGCCTCTCCGGCGCGCTGGTACGTCTCCAAAAGCTCGTCAGCTTATGGCCTCATGGGAGCCCTTTAACAGAAATCCACGATGGATCGCACACCGCTAGCCTCTCCTCCGGATCGCCCCTGAGCACTCTGGTATATGAAGTGCATGTAGTTTGAAGAGTTGAAACAAAAGTTCATGAGTGATTCACCAAAGTTGGTGCAAGTAACTACTTGTGGTTCCCAGGATCTCTAGACCCGGGTCATGGCCCGGGTTTCGGGATAGTTTCCCTAATCAGTAGAGACAGGATTTGGGGTGGATGAGAAGGCCGTTAAGTAACCGTCACAGGCCTCGATGCCTCTCCGGCGCGCAGGTGCGTCTCCAAAAGCTCGTCAGCTTATGGGCTCATGGGAGCCCTTTAACAGAAATCTACGATGGATCGCACACCGCTAGCCTCTCCTCCGGATCGCCACTGAGCACTCTGGTATATGAAGTGCATGTAGTTTGAAGAGTTGAAACAAAAGTTCATGAGTGATTCACCAAAGTTGGTGCAAGTAAGTACTTGTGGTTCCCAGGATCTCTAGACCCGGGTCATGGCCCGGGTTTCGGGATAGTTTCCCTCATCAGTAGAGACAGGATTTGGTGTGGATGAGAAGGCCGCCAAGTAACCGTCACAGGCCTCGATGCCTCTCCGGCGCGCAGGTGCGTATCCAAAAGCTCGTCAGCTTAAGGGGTCATGGGAGCCCTTTAACAGAAATCTACGATGGATCGCACACCGCTAGCCTCTCCTCCGGATCGCCCCTGAGCACTCTGGTATATGAAGTGCATGTAGTTTGAAGAGTTGAAACAAAAGTTCATGAGTGATTCACCAAAGTTGGTGCAAGTAACTACTTGTGGTTCCCAGGATCTCTAGACCCGGGTCATGGCCCGGGTTTCGGGATAGTTTCCCTTATCAGTAGAGACAGGATTTGGGGTGGATGAGAAGGCAGTTAAGTAACCGTCACAGGCCTCGATGCCTCTCCGGCGCGCAGGTGCGTCTCCAAAAGCTCGTCAGCTTATGGGCTCATGGGAGCCCTTTAACACAAATCTACGATGGATCGCACACCGCTATCCTCTCCTCCGGATCGCCACTGAGCACTCTGGTATATGAAGTGCATGTAGTTTGAAGAGTTGAAACAAAAGTTCATGAGTGATTCACCAAAGTTGGTGCAAGTAAGTACTTGTGGTTCCCAGGATCTCTAGACCCGGGTCATGGCCCGGGTTTCGGGATAGTTTCCCTCATCAGTAGAGACAGGATTTGGTGTGGATGAGAAGGCCGCCAAGTAACCGTCACAGGCCTCGATGCCTCTCCGGCGCGCAGGTACGTCTCCAAAAGCTCGTCAGCTTATGGCCTCATGGGAGCCCTTTAACAGAAATCTACGATGGATCGCACACCGCTAGCCTCTCCTCCGGATTGCCCCTGAGCACTCTGGTATATGAAGTGCATGTAGTTTGAAGAGTTAAAACAAAAGTTCATGAGTGATTCACCAAAGTTGGTACAAGTAAGTACTTGTGGTTCCCAGGATCTCTAGACCCGGGTCATGGCCCGGGTTTCGGGATAGTTTCCCTCATCAGTAGAGACAGGATTTTGGGTGGATGAGAAGGCCGCCAAGTAACCGTCACAGGCCTCGATGCCTCTCCGGCGCGCAGGTGCGTCTCCAAAAGCTCGTCAGCGTATGGGCTCATGGGAGCCCTTTAACAGAAATCTACGATGGATCGCACACCGCTAGCCTCTCCTCCAGATCGCCACTGAGCACTCTGGTATATGAAGTGCATGTAGTTTGAAGAGTTGAAACAAAAGTTCATGAGTGATTCACCAAAGTTGGTGCAAGTAAGTACTTGTGGTTCCCAGGATCTCTAGACCCGGGTCATGGCCCGGGTTTCGGGATAGTTTCCCTCATCAGTAGAGACAGGATTTGGTGTGGATGAGAAGGCCGCCAAGTAACCGTCACAGGCCTCGATGCCTCTCCGGCACGCAGGTGCGTCTCCAAAAGCTCGTCAGCTTATGGGCTCATGGGAGCCCTTTAACAGAAATCTACGATGGATCACACACCGCTAGCCTCTCCTCCGGATCGCCCCTGAGCACTTTGGTATATGAAGTGCATGTAGTTTGAAGAGTTGAAACAAAGGTTCATGAGTGATTCACCAAAGTTGGTGCAAGTAAGTACTTGTGGTTCCCAGGATCTCTAGACCCGGGTCATGGCCCGGGTTTCGGGATAGTTTCCCTCATCAGTAGAGACAGGATTTGGGGTGGATGAGAAGGCCGCCAAGTAACCGTCACAGGCCTCGATGCCTCTCCGGCGCGCAGGTACGTCTCCAAAAGCTCGACAGCTTATGGCCTCATGGGAGCCCTTTAACAGAAATCCACGATGGATCGCACACCGCTAGCCTCTCCTCCGGATCGCCCCTGAGCACTCTGGTATATGAAGTGCATGTAGTTTGAAGAGTTGAAACAAAAGTTCATGAGTGATTCACCAAAGTTGATGCAAGTAACTACTTGTGGTTCCCAGGATCTCTAGACCCGGGTCATGGCCCGGGTTTCGGGATAGTTTCCCTAATCAGTAGAGACAGGATTTGGGGTGGATGAGAAGGCCGCCAAGTAACCGTCACAGGCCTCGATGCCTCTCCGACGCGCAGGTGCGTCTCCAAAAGCTTGTCAGCTTATGGGCTCATGGGAGCCCTTTAACAGAAATCTACGATGGATGGCACACCGCTAGCCTCTCCTCCGGATCGCCCATGAGCACTCTGGTATATGAAGTGCATGTAGTTTGAAGAGTTGAAACAAAAGTTCATGAGTGATTCACCAAAGTTGGTGCAAGTAAGTACTTGTGGTTCCCAGGATCTCTAGACCCGGGTCATTGCCCGGGTTTCGGGATAGTTTCCCTCATCAGTAGAGACAGGATTTGGGATGGATGAGAAGGCCGCCAAGTAACCGTCACAGGCCTCGATGCCTCTCCGGCGCGCAGGTGCGTCTCCAAAAGCTAGTCAGCGTATGAGCTCATGGGAGCCCTTTAACAGAAATCTACGATGGATCGCACACCGCTAGCCTCTCCTCCGGATCGCCCCTGAGCACTCTGGTATATGAAGTGCATGTAGTTTGAAGAGTTGAAACAAAAGTTCATGAGTGATTCACCAAAGTTGGTGCATGTAACTACTTGTGGTTCCCAGGATCTCTAGACCCGGGTCATGGCCCGGGTTTCGGGATAGTTTCCCTTATCAGTAGAGACAGGATTTGGGGTGGATGAGAAGGCCGTTAAGTAACCGTCACAGGCCTCGATGCCTCTCCGGCGCGCAGGTGCGTCTCCAAAAGCTCGTCAGCTTATGGGCTCATGGGAGCCCTTTAACAGAAATCTACGATGGATCGCACACCGCTAGCCTCTCCTCCGGATCGCCACTGAGCACTCTGGTATATGAAGTGCATGTAGTTTGAAGAGTTGAAACAAAAGTTCATGAGTGATTCACCAAAGTTGGTGCAAGTAAGTACTTGTGGTTCCCAGGATCTCTAGACCCGGGTCATGGCCCGGGTTTCGGGATAGTTTCCCTCATCAGTAGAGACAGGATTTGGTGTGGATGAGAAGGCCGCCAAGTAACCGTCACAGGCCTCGATGCCTCTCCGACGCGCAGGTGCGTCTCCAAAAGCTTGTCAGCTTAAGGGGTCATGGGAGCCCTTTAACAGAAATCTACGATGGATGGCACACCGCTAGCCTCTCCTCCGGATCGCCCCTGAGCACTCTGGTATATGAAGTGCATGTAGTTTGAAGAGTTGAAACAAAAGTTCATGAGTGATTCACCAAAGTTGATGCAAGTAACTACTTGTGGTTCCCAGGATCTCTAGACCCGGGTCATGGCCCGGGTTTCGGGATAGTTTCCCTAATCAGTAGAGACAGGATTTGGGGTGGATGAGAAGGCCGTTAAGTAACCGTCACAGGCCTCGATGCCTCTCCGGCGCGCAGGTGCGTCTCCAAAAGCTCGTCAGCTTATGGGCTCATGGGAGCCCTTTAACAGAAATCTACGATGGATCGCACACCGCTAGCCTCTCCTCCGGATCGCCACTGAGCACTCTGGTATATGAAGTGCATGTAGTTTGAAGAGTTGAAACAAAAGTTCATGAGTGATTCACCAAAGTTGGTGCAAGTAAGTACTTGTGGTTCCCAGGATCTCTAGACCCGGGTCATGGCCCGGGTTTCGGGATAGTTTCCCTTATCAGTAGAGACAGAATTTGGGGTGGATGAGAAGGCCGCCAAGTAACCGTCACAGGCCTCGATGCCTCTCCGACGCGCAGGTGCGTCTCCAAAAGCTTGTCAGCTTATGGGCTCATGGGAGCCCTTTAACAGAAATCTACGATGGATGGCACACCGCTAGCCTCTCCTCCGGATCGCCCATGAGCACTCTGGTATATGAAGTGCATGTAGTTTGAAGAGTTGAAACAAAAGTTCATGAGTGATTCACCAAAGTTGGTGCAAGTAAGTACTTGTGGTTCCCAGGATCTCTAGACCCGGGTCATTGCCCGGGTTTCGGGATAGTTTCCCTCATCAGTAGAGACAGGATTTGGGATGGATGAGAAGGCCGCCAAGTAACCGTCACAGGCCTCGATGCCTCTCCGGCGCGCAGGTACGTCTCCAAAAGCTCGTCAGCTTATGGCCTCATGGGAGCCCTTTAACAGAAATCCACGATGGATCGCACACCGCTAGCCTCTCCTCCGGATCGCCCCTGAGCACTCTGGTATATGAAGTGCATGTAGTTTGAAGAGTTGAAACAAAAGTTCATGAGTGATTCACCAAAGTTGATGCAAGTAACTACTTGTGGTTCCCAGGATCTCTAGACCCGGGTCATGGCCCGGGTTTCGGGATAGTTTCCCTAATCAGTAGAGACAGGATTTGGGGTGGATGAGAAGGCCGTTAAGTAACCGTCACAGGCCTCGATGCCTCTCCGGCGCGCAGGTGCGTCTCCAAAAGCTCGTCAGCTTATGGGCTCATGGGAGCCCTTTAACAGAAATCTACGATGGATCGCACACCGCTAGCCTCTCCTCCGGATCGCCACTGAGCACTCTGGTATATGAAGTGCATGTAGTTTGAAGAGTTGAAACAAAAGTTCATGAGTGATTCACCAAAGTTGGTGCAAGTAAGTACTTGTGGTTCCCAGGATCTCTAGACCCGGGTCATGGCCCGGGTTTCGGGATAGTTTCCCTCATCAGTAGAGACAGGATTTGGTGTGGATGAGAAGGCCGCCAAGTAACCGTCACAGGCCTCGATGCCTCTCCGGCGCGCAGGTGCGTATCCAAAAGCTCGTCAGCTTAAGGGGTCATGGGAGCCCTTTAACAGAAATCTACGATGGATCGCACACCGCTAGCCTCTCCTCCGGATCGCCCCTGAGCACTCTGGTATATGAAGTGCATGTAGTTTGAAGAGTTGAAACAAAAGTTCATGAGTGATTCACCAAAGTTGGTGCATGTAACTACTTGTGGTTCCCAGGATCTCTAGACCCGGGTCATGGCCCGGGTTTCGGGATAGTTTCCCTTATCAGTAGAGACAGGATTTGGGGTGGATGAGAAGGCCGTTAAGTAACCGTCACAGGCCTCGATGCCTCTCCGGCGCGCAGGTGCGTCTCCAAAAGCTCGTCAGCTTATGGGCTCATGGGAGCCCTTTAACAGAAATCTACGATGGATCGCACACCGCTAGCCTCTCCTCCGGATCGCCACTGAGCACTCTGGTATATGAAGTGCATGTAGTTTGAAGAGTTGAAACAAAAGTTCATGAGTGATTCACCAAAGTTGGTGCAAGTAAGTACTTGTGGTTCCCAGGATCTCTAGACCCGGGTCATGGCCCGGGTTTCGGGATAGTTTCCCTCATCAGTAGAGACAGGATTTGGTGTGGATGAGAAGGCCGCCAAGTAACCGTCACAGGCCTCGATGCCTCTCCGGCGCGCAGGTGCGTATCCAAAAGCTCGTCAGCTTAAGGGGTCATGGGAGCCCTTTAACAGAAATCTACGATGGATCGCACACCGCTAGCCTCTCCTCCGGATCGCCCCTGAGCACTCTGGTATATGAAGTGCATGTAGTTTGAAGAGTTGAAACAAAGGTTCATGAGTGATTCACCAAAGTTGGTGCAAGTAAGTACTTGTGGTTCCCAGGATCTCTAGACCCGGGTCATGGCCCGGGTTTCGGGATAGTTTCCCTCATCAGTAGAGACAGAATTTGGGGTGGATGAGAAGGCCGCCAAGTAACCGTCACAGGCCTCGATGCCTCTCCGACGCGCAGGTGCGTCTCCAAAAGCTTGTCAGCTTATGGGCTCATGGGAGCCCTTTAACAGAAATCTACGATGGATGGCACACCGCTAGCCTCTCCTCCGGATCGCCCATGAGCACTCTGGTATATGAAGTGCATGTAGTTTGAAGAGTTGAAACAAAAGTTCATGAGTGATTCACCAAAGTTGATGCAAGTAACTACTTGTGGTTCCCAGGATCTCTAGACCCGGGTCATTGCCCGGGTTTCGGGATAGTTTCCATCATCAGTAGAGACAGGATTTGGGATGGATGAGAAGGCCGCCAAGTAACCGTCACAGGCCTCGATGCCTCTCCGGCGCGCAGGTGCGTCTCCAAAAGCTAGTCAGCGTATGAGCTCATGGGAGCCCTTTAATAGAAATCTACGATGGATCGCACACCGCTAGCCTCTCCTCCGGATCGCCACTGAGCACTCTGGTATATGAAGTGCATGTAGTTTGAAGAGTTGAAACAAAAGTTCATGAGTGATTCACCAAAGTTGGTGCAAGTAAGTATTTGTGGTTCCCTGGATCTCTAGATCCGGGTCATGGCCCGGGTTTTGGGATAGTTTCCCTCATCAGTAGAGACAGGATTTGGGGTGGATGAGAAGGCCGCCAAGTAACCGTCACATGCCTTGATGCCTCTCCGGCGCGCAGGTGCGCCCCAAAAGCTCGTCAGCTTATGGGCTCATGGGAGCCCTTTAACAGAAATCTACGATGGATCGCACACTGCTAGCCTCTCCTCCGGATCGCCCCTGAGCACTCTGGTATATGAAGTGCATGTAGTTTGAAGAGTTGAAACAAAGGTTCATGAGTGATTCACCAAAGTTGGTGCAAGTAAGTACTGGTGGTTCCCAGGATCTCTAGACCCGGGTCATGGCCCGGGTTTCGGGATAGTTTCCCTCATCAGTAGAGACAGAATTTGGGGTGGATGAGAAGGCCGCCAAGTAACCGTCACAGGCCTCGATGCCTCTCCGACGCGCAGGTGCGTCTCCAAAAGCTCGGCAGCTCCCGCTGATACAGACTACAGCGACCATCATGCTCCGGGGTCACACGCTGATGGGACGAGCAGTGTGCGACCTCATTCGGACATACTATTTATACAGGCTCCCTTGAGCCGGTGGAGGTGACGACCTCGAGATAACGCACCTGCGCCCCTTAAGAGGTATCTGGACCTACGAATATTATCGGCAGCCCAGGCAGCAACCCCGTGCACACGCCTAATCCCTGCTGATGAGCGTTAATGAACGCAAAACACGTGTCCAGGGATGGCAAGCACACCAGTGAACACCCTCAAGAATCAACACTCGGGTAGAAGCGCACCCGCTGATACCAACTACATCGACCATCATGCTCCGGGGTCACACGCTGATGGGACGAGCAGTGTGCGACCTCATTCGGACATACTATTTATACAGGCTCCCTTGAGCCGGTGGAGGTGACGACCTCGAGATAACGCACCTGCGCGCCTTAAGAGGTATCTGGACCTACGAATATTTTCGGCAGCCCACTCAGCATGTCATGTATTCCTATCGGTTCTGAATCGATCCCCCTATTCCTGACCCTATTTTGTTAAACTAGCCAACAAGTTAACTAGCAGTCAGCCCATGAGGCAGAAAACCCCCATGATGCAGATACCGTTATCTGACGCAGTCACACTACGGCACAGGAACGTGTTATCTGATTAGGTCATAACGCTTGTGATCTAATTAGACAAGCGATATTCCTCCAGCCCCTGATAAGGCATACGGAGTTCTCATAACAAATCAAACCTATGACAACCTGGGCAAAACCCTGCGGCCATTGTTTTGATTTCACCGAGAACTTTAGTAAAAGAATGTGCTAACGAGCAAATCGTATGACATCTTTATTGACGTATCTATGTCCATCCTTACGTCAATCTCGGCACCTTAAAGGTATAAATATTACCGATCTTGCCATATGCAAACACACGCGTGGTGACGAGACGGAGCAGCCATACTTGCCGAAGCCAAGAGCAGAGCAGACCCCGCTGGCAGCAGCCCCGCCTTCCTGAC
Source organism: Lissotriton helveticus (assembly GCF_964261635.1). NCBI lineage: Eukaryota > Metazoa > Chordata > Amphibia > Caudata > Salamandridae > Lissotriton > Lissotriton helveticus. The sequence goes on along the minus strand of NC_136067.1, from coordinate 818,573,619 downwards.
GCGCTGAGACGCGCTGCTTTCTCCTGCCGAGAATCCAGCACCGGCGTTTCTGGGTAGCCCTCGCAGGCAGCCTGGAATATCGAGACCAGAGAGAGAGATACCATTCCTCATTCATCCAAACTTCCAGGTACAGAACTGAATAACCCCTCACAGAGAATTCTTTAGTTATTCACTTGGCAAAAACAAACTTAACTTAAACTGTAACTTTCTATTCCCGCCCACGTATTAGGCTTAGGTCAGGTACACGGGGTAGGCGTATTTAGAAACACCAGTTGAGTACGTTTAGTCAAATGTATATGTGTATGTAAATATATTTTATTCATTTTAAACATCATATGGCTTAGAAACCATATCAATGTTTTTACAGTATTACTTTATACTATTGCTTTTAATGTATGCACTTTACTTAGCTATAAGTATTGCAATAATATCGATCCATTTCTCTTGTATGAGAAAAGAGACTGATCAATAAATAACACCTTTTTATTGAACACGCCCGTCTCTTCCTTTTCTCTACATTCTGATGAGACTAAGAATGCACGTACTGACTGAGTAAAATAAATTGCCTTTTGTTCACACGACTCTCGAGATTGACTCTTGATTAGAGGAGAGCAAAGTTGTCATGTTCTATGGTTGTCAGAAACTAAATCCCTTCTTGTCTAATCTGGGAAGTTAATTCCTCCTTGAACATTCGAGAAAGTTTCTAGCGAACTCTGAGCTACGCTGGCAAACCCAAAACTTTAAGTCTAGTATCGACAGTAGTAGACCTAGTTAACGTCTGGCCTAGGCCTTTACTGCTGTAGGTATTATTCCAATGCGCAGAGCCTATTGGGAAGATAGGAACTACACTACATGGCGCCCAACGCGTTTGGAAAGGGCGATAAAACTAACGTAAGACATTTAGAGTAACTCAGTCGTGCTTTCTCACTCAGACCCCTTTTCCCACATACTCCAAAGACGTCTGGAGTGGGTGAAAGGTTATATCCGCCAGACCTCGCAGGAGGGAACTCCTATGTATGGTTCTTGGTATAGTCAACGTTGAAGGATAAACAGTTCCAGAATATTGTGCATCTAACCTTTGTTCCATAAGAAACCTGATCTGCAAACAAAATAACCTTCAGGACAGTAAAATGTCAGAAAATGAAGAAGAAAGAGAGGCAGTTAGATTAGCAGCTGACATAGCAGAAGCTGATACTGCACTACAAAATGCAGACCCGGAGATAATACTCATCCCGGTCATTAAAAGAAAATCTATAACCTTAAAACTTATAGAAAATGGACTGACACCTAGAGGTGGTACAGTCATATTCGTAATTGAGGCACACGAATATCGGCAGACAGAGGTATATTATTCATGGATACATTTTCCAGCAGCTAATGCTGTAACAAAGTACTTCCACTATTACAAAATAGAGGAACCTCCTAATGAGTACACTCCTTTCGAGGAGGTGGAAGTACCACTCAAATTCCAAGAGCATTTGCTCTTATTTGATGGCGCCCTAAAACATAATAATCACATCACCAGGCTCGGTCCTTTAGGTAGACCAGGAGCAACGTGGCCGGTCCTAGCCGGATACACACCACATCCAGACATCAATGGGATGTCTGCAGCAGAGCTGTTAACACAGCTAAAACAATTAATAAAAATTCATAGACAATTAGTTCAGTATGTGATGCGGACATCAACAATTCAGCCAGCGATTAAACTTCCACAGCTGACCCCTCAACAAGGGAACACAAATAAAATTACACCACAGAACATCCAGTCCTGCCTAGGTAAAGTACCGGCTAAACGGGAACAAATACCATTCTGGTTGGCGCAGAAAATTACCCAAATAGAGGCGGTGTTTCCTGACACCACCCCATTAGAAAAACACAGGATTCTGACTATCTGTCTTCCAATGGGAATCGCACCACACATTGAGGACTGTGACACTTGGGGTACAGTCTTTGCTTCCATCTACACAAAAACGCACGGTGTTCCATCCATTTCGGTAATACCAGATGTGCTAAAACAAATTCAAGACGAATACGGTCCAGAACCTGCTTTAACTCTTGGTATGAAATTACTGAAAGACTTCAAGCAGGTCTCGGCTATATTATTAGCCAACATAAAAGGGGAAGCAGGAAACGTGGCAATCCGCCAGAGGTTAAAAGAGACAGATATAGCAGACCAACCAGATGAAATTGCCAGAATCATAGAAAAATCCTATGAGGAACTAGGTAGAGATAGTTTAGGTGGAATACCAGTAAAACCGCAACTGACTGAAAGTCCAGAAAAAATATTTTTTAATAATAATTCACCAAAAAAGAACTGGGATGGAAACAAACAATCCAATCCTAAAGAAAAGAAATTCCAGTCCAGAGGAAGGTCTCCTAGGCGAAGGGAGAAATCTCCGAACCAGAGACACAGGTCACCCCAGAGTGAACCCTCTGGGAAAAGATATAACCTTAGAAATAGGGATAATATAAAAAAGCCTGATAGATATCAAGACATTGATACACGTCCCTCTCAATCTTTTCAGACTTCCTCGCAGAAATCGGAAAGAAGAGGACGATCAGAACAAAGAGAAGAGCACGCCAAGTCCAAAGACAAGGAACCTGCTCAACTAAAAAAGAAATTGCAATTTCCAAAAAAGAAGGTAGCCAGTATCAAGGTAGTTAACAATGCCGAGAATACTGAGGACACAACTGAAAAACGGAGAGTGGGCTCAGACAATGCTAGACAGTGCAGCAGAAGTGAGCATAGCTCGCAAAGTCCTTATGAATCATCTGGAGACAGTGGACACGAATGAATATTTTCAAGTGGAAACTGCAGACACCAGGGTTAGCAAACCCCACAAGATATACGAGATAACATTACGTATAGAGGGAGATAAGACTAGGAAAATAAGGGGACTATTTTGGGATAATCTCTCCAAAGGCTATGATATCCTTCTAGCTGAAAAAGACTGGCCACCAGAGTTTGTCAGGGAGTGCCCTCATGGCGAAGAAGTAATTATGCCTGCCTTCTCAAATCAAATTCCAATTCATAAAAAATACACACTTGCCAGAAAATGGGCAGTGGCTCTAGCTCCTGCTTTATATAAAAATCACGTAGGATGGGATGAGGACTACCCTCCTCACAAAATCCAGTTAAAATCACAACCTACTGCACAAAGGCAGTACCCAATTAAGCAAGAAGCTAAAAAACAGGTAAATGAAATACTAGACCAGCTAGAATACCAGGGGGTGATTGAAACTTGCACCTCACAAATGAACAACCCTTTGTTTCCGGTCTCCAAACCAGACAATTCATATCGTCTAGTTTTGGATTACCGACACCTTAACACATGTTGCAAAACTTTTGCAGTGCAAAACTCACACAGTGCTGCACTAATGAATAACATAGTGCGCAAAAAATACAAAACAACCTTGGACATCTCCAATGGATTCTTTTGTCAAAACATAGCACCAGAGAGCAGATATTTAACTGCATTCTCAGTAAATGGCACTCAAAAGCAATTCTGTCGGTTAGCCCAGGGGTACAAGAACAGCCCGGGGGTATTCTCAGCGAGAGTAACAGAATTACTTCAACTATATGATGATGAAGCATTATCTTATGTCGATGACATTTACTTAACAGATGATGACTTGGAGACTCACTTGAAAAGAGTGAACACCATAATACTTGGGTTCGCTGCAGAGGGTTACAAATTCAACTTTAAAAAATCCAGAATTGCCCATCTAACAGTCTTATACGTCGGATATGAATTATCAAGTATAGCCTGGTTGACAATTTTTTAAGAACTAGAAGGAATTAAAAAAATCTAGAATATGAAAAAACATATTCTCTGCCAATCGACATTCTGCCTCTACGACATTACGCCTGTGTAATCTATACAGACGGACATGCTCAACCCTCCGTTTGGGGAGAACAGGCATACAGCCCCACATGTGAGATTACAAAAGAAGTGTGGCGCGGAGGTAAACTAAAACCTCTATTAACAAAATCACACTCAGTAGAAACTAACTCAGAACAACAAACTGAAATAATAGCATTAAAAATGGCGCTAGATAATGCGGATCGCGAATTCCTGACACTTATAGTGTCCGATTCATATTACTGCGTCAAATCATACAACAAGGATTTGCAGACATGGATTCAAAACGGTTACAAAGATGACACAGACGCACCAATAAAGCAGAAACTGCTCTGGGAACAAATAGCTCTTTTACAAAAAGAACTACCAAAGACTCACGTGACTCACTCACTGAGTCATCAGCGTGATGGCGTTCACGTTGTAGGGAATTCATTGGCTGAAACAGCCGCAGCGGCAGCCACTAAATCGGCTCCCGTAGATCGAAAAAAGCGTACATTAAAATACATTGACGGTGAAACAGTGCTGGCAGTGAAAACGTCATCAAAAGGCGACTGCTCAGCGTTACCGATCAACTATCCACTCAATTATACATACATAATCGATGCAAACTCCGTCCCTTTTGCTCGAATCCCTGGAGTGGGGGATAGGGTGATTCCAAACATGGACAGGAGAAACTTGTTAATCGCAGACGCACACATGGGCGAGGGTCTCAGACACCTTAAACTAAAAGATTCTTTGGAAGAATTACAATCACGGTACTGGTGACCAGGCATGAGCCTGCGTCATACCATGTTTGTAAAAAACTGCCCAAACTGCAACAGAGATCGCAGTGGGGAAAGAAACAGTTTGATACCTCGTCGTATTACGGCAGATAATATAACCTGTAAAAAGAATGGCTTGCGATTAACATATACAGGCTAGTTTCCACTTATAATGTAAATCACCAGCACTCGGCTGACGTCCGGACTGTTATAAGATTTGCGAGTCTAAATGGCATATACGCTAAGCGCATGCTACGTTTGACTATTATTTTCACTCAAGCCCTCCAGCCTGGGGGGAAACATGGTCAAATGAGCACAGTCCAGCGGGAATCTTCTCACTTCCTTCCTGAGGGTACGGGATGGTGTAAAGAAAAAACCAAGGCATAAAGCAATCTATAACGGAAAGGATATTAGGTTCGGGAGCTGGGTGGGTCAAACATCTAATAAGTGTCCAACGTAGTCTCAATAACTTGCCAAGAAATTCTCTGAAGGGATTCAGTGCGTACAAATTATTATTTGGAACTAGGATGATGATCTCTGACATTGATAGTCAGACTTCAGTGGTGAAAGAAAAAACCTTTGATATCAAAGACCGTTTGGCTATTTTGTTAGGACTTAAACAAAACAAGAAAAGACCTGAGCAACATTAAGTTGAAACAACAGCCAACAACCACTGAAGAACCACCACCTGTCCCAGCAAGACCTGTCTGGATTCCAAAAGTCGGGGATCTAGTCAGGGAAAAGATCGCGGTAAAGAAGGAATTTGGGCCTTCTTACAGAAAAGCAGTTCCTGTCTTGTCTGTCAACGGGACAAGATCAGTTGTACTACCGCCACTTGCTGGTAAAAAGGAGAACCGAGTTGTATCCATCGACCTGGTAAAACCACAACATGTGGCCGATAACAAATAGTAGGCCAAGTGGACTCCCAATAAGTAGCAGAACACCAAGGTTTGCTACCAGTACAGAGGTCCTAACGAAGAGGCTCATCACATTCGAAACGCCTACAGAAGAACAACAAGGACTATGCAACAATGCAATAGAACTCAGACCTCTGAAAACCCAAATAAAAACATTTAGCAGAGACACACCAATCTATAATGAAGTACCAAGTGACAATGCAAGAAACAAAAATCCTGAACCAATTGGAACAATTGACAGAACTGCATCCGGCTACTTCATTAACTTCGATGATTCCTCTGAGGGCTTCAGCGAATCAAAGACACAGCCATCATCAAAAACCTTTAAAGACAAAGCTAAGGAACTTTTGAAACAACTGAAAGAAACATATCTGATTTCTCCATGGATTGAATTTTGGGTGGGTTTTGGTGCATTTATCTTCATACTTTGGCTCATCACGGTACTTACTTTGGGACGCTTCATTGAGGGAAAATATGCTAAAATGGACACAGCAAGTCAGAAAATCAACTTGATCCTCAAACCACACACATCTTCACACGTCGAGAAAAGAGAACTTTCTTCAGCCAACTTCACAGCCAATCCAATACCTGGTGGGGTAGCCTGGGACAACACTGACTATGAAATTTATGGTCCGGTCGAGATCCTGAAATATCCACACCAAATTAAGATCTCATTGAGTGACTTTGCAAAACCAAACTCATTTGCTGATGATTGGGACTTCGAAAGCATTAATAACATGATGTCTGACTTAATAATGTCTGCTAAATTTACCAAACATGATTATTTGCAGGGTTCTACAAATTATGACAGTATGTATTGCTATAACCACTATGGTAACCACTTTCTACATAGATCTGCACAACCTAGAAATGTTTTAAATTATAATCAATGGGAACATTGTGCAACACCTCCAAAAGGGAGCTCAAGAACCGTTTATGACAAATATTCATACTTTTCAGGTTTTAACACAAGTAATGCTGAAGCATTTTATTTTAAATTGTCAAACAAGACAGGAACAAAAACCATGATAACCAACACAAAATTGTTATATTCAGACTCATTTTTCGAACAAATGAATACTTTTGGTTTTGATTATTGGGACAAAAATGTTGAATTGAAAAGTGTTTGGGGTACAAAAGAATGGCAAGTACAGGGTATAGAAGCTTTGTTTAGAGCCTGCATGATCCCAGAACAAATGATATTTTTAAATGACACTGTTCAACAAACCACCTGTCTTGGCTTAGCCAAAATCAAAGATTTAAATAAACCGTCTATTCCAAAGCCAATAATGTTTAGCAATAACTCTGATACAGATGAAGAGATAGACGTAAACCATATATTAAACCAAAACAGAACACATCCTGATTGGAAACAGTGGTTGATCTGGCCCACAGATACTAATAACTGTCAAGACAGATTCCTGAACAAAACACAAGGTTTCAAAATGACCAGGCCAGACCCTAGATATCCCCAAAGACATCACCCAGGGATAATTACCACCTACAGTGTGGGCAAATTATGCCTTCAATGGCTACAAACTTCCACACTGCCTGAAATTAAGCAACACCTAACTTTACTTACTGATGGTGCTGACTTGCGTGATTTCACTTTGGGACCACGCAAACAGCGTCAAAAGCGTTTCATAGCAGCCTCTGTATATGCAGCATACAATGAGGCCTGGAAGGTTACTCAAATTGAAACAGCAGAGAGAATACGGGAAATTGACCGTATCAATTTGGAAAAAACACTTTCTGTAGTGGACAATGGGTTAATGACTCTGTCCTCCAGAATTTTTTCATTGGACAGCATTGTGTCTTCAGCAATCGATATATTATCGCAAGACTAACTGTTATTAAAACATGGTCAGTCACAATTGCGTTCTATTGTACAGCTTGGCTGGACGTTACAAAATCTGCGTTCAGGCTATGTGCCTTGGCGTTTAATCAACACAACGTCACTATTCCAAATCTTTAACCTTACTGATAGACAAATCGGTATGGCGCAAAAGGGTGCTGATTATACAATCTTGAGCATTGAAAAACTAGAAAGATTACCAATGACAATGTCAGAACGACCTGTCAGTGAATGGATAATACACGGAATCATAAATATTCCAATCTCAACCTTCAGGTTTCAATACTGCCAAAAATATATACAGGCTGGCATGTACGAGAAATTGGGAAAGGGGTACCTTAAAACAACATGGAACCTGCCCTATTCACATGCATGTGTCAGTAATAAAGGCCAGAAAGTGTTTCTTAGTGGCAACAATTGTGCGATGTCACTAAGCGGCACGCTTCTGTGTAACGGAATTAGTTTGCATGGAGCCTGTGAAGGGAATTCATACAACCTTTCATGTCACCAGCAAGGCGCACCTGCAACAGAAATAGAACCATTCTTTCAAAGACTCTATAATGGGAGTTACATTCTTATTGTAGACCGCAGATGTTGTAGTCTTATGCCCGGGACTCCTTATCTAGTAACTACTACTGCGAAGGTCAAGTGCTGTGGACGCACATTGTTCCCCAGCTCCTTCCCAGACAGGGAGGCAAGGGCATGGCCCGATTTGAAAATTACTTCTATTCGAATAGATACTTTAAGCAGAATGAAAACAGTGCTTCTTCAGAAGCCTACCAGGCTCTCGTCATCAAAAGAAACGTATGATCTACAAGTCGCAAGGACGACTGCAGAGATACATACATTATTATCAACTAATTCCCCCGTACATTTCGCGGAAATCCTAAGTGAAATCTTAAATATTTCTGATACCAATGGGATCTCAGGGGTATTTAAGACAGTATTTTCGATGGCATTAACACCATTCAAAGCCATACTGGGTATTTTTCCAGATTTCGTCCATTCGATTTTTGGCGGACTTCCCCTGATCCTGGGACTAATTGCAGGAATCCTATTCTTAGTCCTAATTTTTCGTTATGGCAACCCATGTCACAGACAAAACTCTTGCGACAAGGGAAGAAACAATCCTAGCCATTGGATACCGGGACCGGATATCAAAAATCCTGGGACTCTCCCGGCTTAGAGACCTGAACATGACTTGGTTTCTATCATTTCGACCAATGTGGCAAAGATGTGTTTTACCTGTATTGAGGTGTCTGCTATGCGGAGAAGAATGCGTGTTAGACACCTGTCTGACGCTACAATCGGATGCGCCGATGGATGCAGAAACATTGTTGAGCCCGATTAAGGTTCATGCTTTGTGCTGCCCTCAAAGGCTACCAATCCTGATGACGGCATTCGTGGAAGCTTCACCACTACGATTGATGGGTAGTGAAGTTCAAGATGAAAGCAGCATCGAACAGGTACGACCTTCTGTCAGTAATGCAAATCCGAATGTCAATGGAGACAATCATGCGCAAGAATGCATGATCACACCTATTTCCGAGTTAGTGGAACTTTCCCAGGAAGCTGTTGACAGTTTTTTCGAAAGCCTAAATGATATGATGTTCTCACCCGAACAGAAATAGAGATTTTTGAGCAAGCTCGCACACGGCGTTCCCTGAATTCGGCCTTCAACTTTAAAAATAAAGTCACATGAACATTTTTCGCTCCAGTTCACGGACAGCAGTTTTTCCAGCAGCCCCAAATATTTTTGCATATTTTTCGGGACACTATCTTCTGCTTAAAGTAAGAACTATTCTTAGAGAACTAAGGTTTCTAAATTTTAGATAACTTATAGACATTAGCTGCCCGCTGGCATGTTCATAAAGATATTTTATTCTGTGATGGAATGGTCTCGAAACTTTTTTCTGTCAGAAACCATTTCATGTGTAATTCTCATATACCAAATAAGCAATAATGTATACAAATGCAGTTACTTTGGCATTTTTCTACAGCTTGAGTGCATACCATATATATATGTCTGCAAAAAAATTTTCAGTATATTTGAAAATTTCGAAATGCATTTATGTATTTTGGGGTGGTAAGGTATACACACTACTCTATAGTATGTTGTACTATGTTATACTATGCCTAGATTAGTAAATATGTCCATAGTTAGCGTGGAGTGGGTGTCATGTATTCCTATCGGTTCTGAATCGATCCCCCTATTCCTGACCCTATTTTAGTTAAACTAACCAACAAGTTAACTAGCAGTCAGCCCATGAGGCAGAAAACCCCCATGATGCAGATACCGTTATCTGACGCAGTCACACTACGGCACAGGAACGTGTTATCTGATTAGGTCATAACGCTTGCGATCTAATTAGACAAGCGATATTCCTCCAGCCCCTGATAAGGCATACAGAGTTCTCATAACAAATCAAACCTATGACAACCTGGGCAAAACCCTGCGGCCATTGTTTTGATTTCACCGAGAACTTTAGTAAAAGAATGTGCTAACGAGCAAATCGTATGACATCTTTATTGACGTATCTATGTCCATCCTTACGTCAATCTCGGCACCTTAAAGGTATAAATATTACCGATCTTGCCATATGCAAACACACGCGTGGTGACGAGACGGAGCAGCCATACTTGCCGAAGCCAAGAGCAGAGCAGACCCCGCTGGCAGCAGCCCCGCCTTCCTGACGCGCTGAGACGCGCTGCTTTCTCCTGCCGAGAATCCAGCACCGGCGTTTCTGGGTAGCCCTCGCAGGCAGCCTGGAATATCGAGACCAGAGAGAGAGATACCATTCCTCATTCATCCAAACTTCCAGGTACAGAACTGAATAACCCCTCACAGAGAATTCTTTAGTTATTCACTTGGCAAAAACAAACTTAACTTAAACTGTAACTTTCTATTCCCGCCCACGTATTAGGCTTAGGTCAGGTACACGGGGTAGGCGTATTTAGAAACACCAGTTGAGTACGTTTAGTCAAATGTATATGTGTATGTAAATATATTTTATTCATTTTAAACATCATATGGCTTAGAAACCATATCAATGTTTTTACAGTATTACTTTATACTATTGCTTTTAATGTATGCACTTTACTTAGCTATAAGTATTGCAATAATATCGATCCATTTCTCTTGTATGAGAAAAGAGACTGATCAATAAATAACACCTTTTTATTGAACACGCCCGTCTCTTCCTTTTCTCTACATTCTGATGAGACTAAGAATGCACGTACTGACTGAGTAAAATAAATTGCCTTTTGTTCACACGACTCTCGAGATTGACTCTTGATTAGGGGAGAGCAAAGTTGTCCTGTTCTATGGTTGTCAGAAACTAAATCCCTTCTTGTCTAATCAGGGAAGTTAATTCCTCCTTGAACATTCGAGAAAGTTTCTAGCGAACTCTGAGCTACGCTGGCAAACCCAAAACTTTAAGTCTAGTATCGACAGTAGTAGACCTAGTTAACGTCTGGCCTAGGCCTTTACTGCTGTAGGTATTATTCCAATGCGCAGAGCCTATTGGGAAGATAGGAACTACACTACAAGCAACCCCATGCACACGCCTAATCCCTGCTGATGAGCGTTAATGAACGCGAAACACGTGTCCAGGGATGGCAAGCACACCAGTGAACACCCTCAAGACTCAACACTCGGGTAGAAGCGCACCCGCTGATACCGACGACATCGACCATCATGCTCCGGGGTCACACTCTGATGGGACGAGCAGTGTGCGACCTCATTCGGACATACTATTTATACAGGCTCCCTTGAGCCGGTGGAGGTGACGACCTCGAGATAACGCACCTGCGCGCCTTAAGAGGTATCTGGACCTACGAATATTTTCGGCAGCCCACGCAGCAACCCCGTGCACACGCCTAATCCCTGCTGATGAGCGCTAATGAACGCGAAACACGTGTCCAGGGATGGCAAGCACACCAGTGAACACCCTCAAGACTCAACACTCGGGTAGAAGCGCACCCGCTGATACCGACTACATCGACCATCATGCTCCGGGGTCACACGCTGATGGGACGAGCAGTGTGCGACCTCATTCGGACATACTATTTATACAGGCTCCCTTGAGCCGGTGGAGGTGACGACCTCGAGATAACGCACCTGCGCGCCTTAAGAGGTATCTGGACCTACGAATATTTTCGGCAGCCCACGCAGCAACCCCGTGCACACGCCTAATCCCTGCTGATGAGCGTTAATGAACGCGAAACACGTGTCCAGGGATGGCAAGCACACCAGTGAACACCCTCAAGACTCAGCACTCGGGTAGAAGCGCACCCGCTGATACCGACTACATCGACCATCATGCTCCGGGGTCACACGCTGATGGGACGAGCAGTGTGCGACCTCATTCGGACATACTATTTATACAGGCTCCCTTGAGCCGGTGGAGATGACGACCTTGAGATAACGCACCTGCGCGCCTTAAGAGGTATCTGGACCTACGAATATTTTCGGCAGCCCACACAGCAACCCCGTTCACACGCCTAATCCCTGCTGATGAGCGTTAATGAACGCGAAACACGTGTCCAGGGATGGCAAGCACACCAGTGAACACCCTCAAGACTCAACACTCGGGTAGAAGTGCACCCGCTGATACCGACTACATCGACCATCATGCTCCGGGGTCACATGCTGATGGGACGAGCAGTGTGCGACCTCATTCGGACATTCCTGAGTAATCTTCTCCGGGTTGGGGATCCAAGCGTCAAGGATGGCGGTGGGACGTAGATGGGGTCCCGGAATATACGCTAAAAGCCACAGGCTTTTGCATCCTCCGCGATCCACCAATCCTCCATCCACGTCTCAGGAGGCTCGTAGTCTTCCTCGTCGACGGTTCCTTCTTCTCTGGTTCCAGTGGCGTTATGTAGCTTCTCGGCGTCTCTCCTGAAGTCTTTACCTCCTGGATTCCTCTACCGGCCTGACACCTCGACGACGTTCTCTGTCCCGCTTTTCTGCTCCTCGTGACCTCTGCCGCGGATTGGTTGAGTGGAGGTTCCGGTCCGCCTCCTTTAAGGGCTTCCTCTTCCGGGTTATTGGACGCATCCTATAGGAGGGAGAAGCCTTTGTTTATTTCCGGTACAGCTGGGTCTTCATCTTCTAGCCGGTAAGGGGTCCATGGGGCTTCTATAGTGGGTCGGGGTTTATTCAGGGCTTCTACCCCGGGGTCTTCCTCACATCCCCCTTCCCTAACTTTCTTGTTTACAAGAAAAGGGGTACCTGGACAAAAAGTCAACATTGGCCTGTTCTTTCCCTTTTCTGTGATGTACAGTATATCTAAAGGGCTGAAGGGCCAGGAACCAACGTAATATCCTAGGGTTGTGTCTTTGTTCCTGGAAAGCCACTCAAGTGGGGAATGGTCAGTGTAGAGTAGGAATACCCTCCCTTCAAGATAATAACGTAGGGCTTCCACAGCCCACTTGATGGCCAATGCCTCCTTGTCAATAACGGCGTATCGTGTTTCCCTGCGGAACAGTTTACGACTTATATAGAGAATAGGTCATTCTTCTTGGTTTTTATCATGTTGGGACAACACGGTTCCGAGACCTTGGTCGGATACATCAGTTTGGAGTATGAACGGTTTTCCATAATCAGGATTAGTGAGAAGGGGTTTAGAGGTAATATTCTGCTTTTAACTGTTGGAATGCTCGTAGAGCGGAAGGAGAGGGATTTCTTAGACACTTCTCTGTGTGAACAGGTTTTTTCAAGAGATCTGTGAGGGGGGGCGGCTATTTGTGAAAAACAAGGAATGAAGCGTCTATAATAACCCCACAACCCCAAAAAGGCTCTGAGATCTTTCTTGGTTTCAGGAAAGGGAAACTGGGCAATTGCTGCAACCTTCTCTTCTTAGGGTCGGTACACCGATTTCCTAACAGAAACCCTAAGTATTTCACTGACCTAGCAGCTAAACGACTTTTGGCTGCATATATAGTTAATCCAGCATTTTGAAGTGCTTAGATTACCTGGGTAAGGTGATGGAGATGTTCTTCCCATGAATTTCTGTGTATAATATTTCATCTAAATAGGCTACAGAGTAATCATTGTGGGGTTGTAATATGATATTCATGAGCCTTTGAAATGTTGCAGGGGCTCCATGTAACCCGAAGGGCAATACCTTAAAATGGAACAATCCCTGGGATGTAGAAAAAGCGGTCTTCTCCCTATCTTGGGGTCTTAATGGCCTCTGCCAATAACCTGTGCACAGATCTAAAGTGCTAATGTACTGGGCCTTCCAGAGCCTTTCTACCATCTCGTCGACTCTAGGGAGGGGATAGTGAGACCTCCCTAAAGTCGAATTGTGAGACCTCCCCAAAGTCGATGCAAAAACGTATGGACCCGTCGGGTTTAGGCACGAATACAATAGGGAAACACCATTCACTTTTTGAGGCCTCAATGATGTCTAGTAGTAGCATTTGGAGAATTTCGTTGTTTATGGCTTATCTTCGAGCTTCAGGGACTCGGTAAGGTTTTAACCGGACTATTTTTCCTGGGGCGTATGAATGGCGTGTTCTATTAGAGGAGTTTTCCCCGGGTTAACGAAAACACTTTCTGAAGTGGAGTCAGTGTTTCCCGTAACTCTTGTTTAAGGGGCTCAGCTAATTCACCATTTATGCTTTGCTCAAACAGAGGACTCGGGGAGTCTGACAGTAAGACAGGAGTGAGGTCTTCCCATTTCTTTAATAGATTGATATGAAAGATTTGTGTGGCATGGGTTGTAGGGTCCATTTCTAATTTGTATGTGACTGGAGTTACTTTTTTGATTATTTCAAAAGGGCCTTGCCATTGACTTAAAAGTTTGTGTTCAGATGTGGGGCGTAACAGTAAAACCCGATCACCTATTTGCAAGGTCCGTTCTTTAGTGGACTTGTCATATTGTTTCTTTTGAGCTGTCTGGGAGTGTTCCAGATTGTTTTGCGCTATCTCCCTGATCTGATTCAAGTGGGTTTTCAATCCTACCACGTAATCCAGCAGGGGTTTCGTGGTGTTACTCTCTTCTTCCCACTCTTCTCGGGCCATATCCATAAGAGTTCGGGGAGGTCTCCCGTATAATAACTCAAAGGGGGAGAACCCTAAACTTTTCTGATGTCTGCATCTTATGGCGAATAAAGCCAACGGAAGCATGTCTTCCCACCTTCGGGCCTCTAGGTTTAACAACTTCCGCAAGGTGTTTTTTTAGCGTGGCATTATAACGTTCGACCCCGCCGTCCGTCTGTGGGTGGTAAGCAGCAGTACGATTATGCTTAATATGTAGCTGCTGACATACTTATTTCATCAACCTGAAAGTGAAGGGAGTGCCTTGATCTGTAAGTATTTCTTTAGGAAAACCTATGCTGGAAAAAATGTTAATCATGGCTTTAGCCACTTGTGTGGTATTAGGTTGTCTAACAGCCACAGCTTCGGGGAATCTTGCTGTATAGTCCACAAGGACAAGAACATAACGATAACCATTACAGGAGGCAAGTAGGGGTCCGATGATATCCATTCCCACTCTTGAAAAGGGGACATCAATTAAGGGTAAAGGTTTCAGGGGAACCCGAGTGGGAATGTGTTGACTGTTTTTTTGACAGATGGCACACTCTCTACAGTATTTACTAACCTGTTGATAAATACCGGGCCAATAAAACCTCTCCAGTATGGATTTTTCAGTTTCCCCCGCCCCCAAAGTGACCTCCCAACAAGTGACTATGTGCCAGATATAGGACTTTCTCTCTAATGGAGATGGGAACTAAGAGCTGAATAGGTAGAGTTTTTTCCCCTTTTCTGTGTAATAAGCCCTAGTGTGTAAAAAACTGGGAACCTACTTGCAGGTGATCTTCGTCTTCCGTCGCTTGTTTCCAGGATTCTTGGAGGGTGTTGTTTTCCCCCTGGGCGGCACGAAAGTTCCTATCGTGATCCCAAAGAGGAGAAGCAGTATTGGTCAGAAGGGCCGGGGTTCTATTTCTCTTTTCTCTCCTTTTCTGGTGCCTGCTCATTCTATCTTTCCCGGGGACCCACCCGGGGTCTAGCTCATTAAAGAAGGGTTCTTCTTCTCTCCAGTCAGCCCCTTCTGTTTTCTGTTCCTTCAGTAGGGTGTGGATATGGGGATAAGCACATTATTGCCTGGTACTCAATGAATATAAAAGGGACATATTAAAAGCAAAAACTGAGTATTTCTCTGGTAGAATCCTGGCAGCGGAAAATCAATCCAAGGAAATATTCGCTACAGTACACGAGCTCGCTGCTTCTGACAGGGTGATTTCTAAAATCCCCCCGTCTCAAGCACTCTGTAACTCCCTTAACTCCTTCTTTATTGAGAAGGTAGCTCTCATTAAGGCCAACATCCCTCCTTCACTACCGACATCGATCACTGTTCACCCGCTCCCTTCTGCTCCACTCCTCACCCAGCTTCCTCCCCTGACACGAGAAACCCTCCTCCCCTTACTGGCCCGGGTAAAATCGGGTTCACCTCAGGACATCGGCCCGGCATTTGCCCTGAAAGAGATCTTTTCTAACTGCTACTCCCCTCCACTCACATTAATCAATCATTCCCTCAAAACTGGTATTGTCCCAAACGCCCACAAATCAGCAGTTATTATCCCGATCCTAAAAAAGGCGGGTGCCGATCCATCCCTGCCGGCTAACTACTGTCCCATTTCCCTTCTCCCTTACCTGGCGAAGGTCTCAGAGGCTCATGTTACCGGGACTCTGAGCTCCTTTGTGGAGTCCACCGGCCGCCTTTCCTCTCGTCAGGCGGGCTTTCGCCCGCTGCACTCAACCGAGAAGGTGGTAGTTTCGGTGATGGACAAATTGAGGGAGGGCATTGACATCGGCCTCCCCCAGGCCCTGGTCCTGTTAGATCTGTCCGCCGCGTTCGACACGGTGGACCATGACATTCTGTTGACCCGTGTCGAGGCGGCGGGCATTGGGGGCACGGCCCATGCCTGGCTCCGGTCCTTTTTAACGGACAGGGAGCAGGCCGTCCATCTGGCCGACTTTGCTGCCCCGCCTCGGAGAGTGACCTGCGGCGTCCCCCAGGGTTCCTCCTTGTCTCCCCTGTTATTTAATTTATACATCTCACCCCTCATTTTTTCTTTACAGCAGATGGAGGTCTCGGTGTTCAATTACGCCGACGACCTCCAACTTATCTTCAACCTCTCCCACTCCCCCACTTCTGCCCAGAACTTCCAGAGGGTCATGCTTTTCATCCAAGATTGGATGAACTGCAACCACCTCAAACTGAACCCCGACAAAACCGAACTGGTTTTGACTGGGGGTGGCTGCAGTCCTTGGTCCTCTTCCTTCTGGCCCCACTCACTTGGCCCCCCTCCCTTTCCGGTTCCTAAGGTCAAAACCCTGGGCATCTTTATCAACTCCCAGCTTTCCCTTCACTCGCAGGTTAACTCAGTGGTGTCTTCCTGTTTCTTTTCCCTCCGCACCATTCGTAAGGTTTCCCGTTTTTTTTCTGCTCCCGCCCTCAAGCTCATTCTCATGGCCATGGTGCTATCGCGCCTTGACTATGGGAATGTGGTCTATAATGGCGCCCCAGACTATCTGATCCGCCGGCTTCAACTGATACAAAATCAGGCTGCCCGCCTGACTTATGGTCTCCCCAAATTTCACCATGCCACCCCTCTGTTGCAGTCTCTGCACTGGTTACCGGTGAAGGAGAGGGCCCTTTTCAAGCTGGGCTGCATCACTTATCAGGCTAGGTCGGGGACTGCCCCCGCTTTCCTTTGTGAAGCTATTTCATCTTATCTTCCGACCAGAGAGCTCCGCTCCGCTCACCAGGCTCTCTTGTCAGCCCCCCGCTTCAGGAAGCAGAAGTCTGGGGGGGCAAGATTTGCGGTTCTAGCTCCATCCTTTTGGAGCTCACTCCCTCTTGCCCTCAGAGCTTCAACCTCCTATCTGGAATTCCGTAAACACCTTAAGACCTTCCTGTTTTCCAGATCCTTAGCAGTCTAGCCTCCCTCTCTGCCTCTATTGGTTCACCGCCGTCTAGCGCCATGAAACCGTCCCGGTAAAAGTGCGCTTAATAAATATTTTAAAATTCAAAATTCAAATTTAATCGGTACCCAAGACAACCGGTTCAGGTAAATTTGGGAGAATCCAGGCTTTCATATTTAAAGGGGGTTAAGTGGGCTGGTGTTGTATCTCAACATTAGTCATGGGATACAACCTACTATCTCCATGAATACACTGAATATTCACTACTCCCGTAGGAGTTGGGGGTCCTCCTGGAATGACCTGAGGTCGCAGCAGAGTTTGCCGGCTCCCTGTATCTATAAGAGCTTCTCGATGTTCTCCATTAATGGCTGTTTGGGGGTGAAAAGGATGGGGTTCACCTTCTATGGAACACATGAGTGCTCGAGTGTAACCTACTTCCATAGGTTCCTCTTTCTGAGGGCAGGAATGTGCGATATGACCAAATGTTCCACAATGGTAGTATTGGGGACTTACAGTGGCCAGAGGTCTAGGGATGGAAGGGAGAGGAGGTAAAGGACTGGGTACTATGGTTACAGTCTCAGGTTTGCAAGGGTTGGGTTGCAGTCGGGGTTGTCATACAGGGTGACTACTGGGTTGTTTCCAAGTGGTTTCTTCTTTGCCCTTCTGTAGCTCTTGTGCTCTGAAATAGGCTGCTGCCACCTCTACTGCTTTGTCTAATGATAAATCGGTGTGTTGACCGACCCACTGCTTAATAGGGGGGTGTAAAGAAGACAAGAACTGTTCCAAATCAATTTTTTCCAATATCGCCTCTTTGGAAGCAGTAAGAGGTTTTAGCCAACGATCTGCTGTGTCTCGGATACGGTAACAGAGTGCCATGGGATTTTCCTGTGGTCCTTCCCGGACAGTGGCGTCACTAGGGGGGTGTGGGGGGTGCGGACCGCACCGGGTGACACCCTCACATGGGGGTGACACTATCTGGTTGCGCCCCCCCAGCAGGCCTCTGTACATGGCACCCCCTGCACCACACCCGAAGGCCTCGGAGAGACTCGATCCGCTTTAAAAACAACAGCGAACCGAGATATTTTCTCACCTATTCGAATTAAAATGTTCTCATTAGTTAAAGTTTGAAAAGTGTAGTAATGAGGGGCCCCCGCCATTTATATGGAAAAAGACACGGTGCTAAAGAGGGGGGCCGGGGAGGGGGGGTATTAACCGCTTGGAAATTAGCTTTTACTTTAGCTGTTTCATATCGTAAAATTCTCACGTCTACAAACTCGCTGGTGCCTTGTACACAGATTTCTTTTTGCATCTTGAAAAGCTTTAAAAGAGAAACCACACGAAAGCGGTAGAGAGTGTAAAAGGAGGGGGGTCCTGCCCCCCCCCCCCCCGGGGTTTAATGTGCGAGAGAGAGGGAGCTAGAGGGAGTAAGAAGACAGAGAGAGAGAGAGTTAGAGTGAGAAAGACAGAGAGAGAGGGAGCTAGAGTGAGAAAGACAGAGAGAGGGAGCTAGAGGGAGTAAGACAGAGAGAGGGAGACAGAGGTAGCTAGAGGAAGTAAGACAGAGAGAGAGAGAGGGAGCTAGACAGAGAGAGGGAGCTAGAGGGAGTACGACAGAGAGAGAGGGAGCTAGAGGGAGCAAGACAGAGAGAGAGGGAGCAAGACAGAGAGAGAGGGAGCTAGAGTGAATAAGAGAGAGGGAGCTAGAGGGAGCAAGACAGAGAGAGAGGGAGCTAGAGGGAATAAGAGAGAGGGAGCTAGAGGGAGCAAGACAGAGAGAGAGGGCGCTAGAGGGAGTAAGACAGAGAGAGAGGGAGCTAGAGGGAGTAAGACAGAGAGAGAGGGAGACAGAGGGAGCTAGAGGGAGTAAGACAGAGAGAGAGAGGGAGCTAGACAGAGACAGAGGGAGCTAGAGGGAGTAAGACAGAGAGAGAGGGAGCTCTAGGGAGCTAGACAGAGAGAGGGAGCTAGAGAGAGTAAGACAGTGAGAGAGGGAGCTAGAGGGAGCTAGACAGAGAGAGGGAGCTAGAGGGAGAAAGGCAGAGAGAGAGGGAGTCAGAGGGAGCTAGAGGGAGCAAGACAGAGAGAGAGGGAGCTAGACAGAGAGAGGGAGCTAGAGGGAGTAAGATAGAGAGAGAGGGAGCTAAAGGGAGTAAGACAGAGAGAGAGGGAACTAGAGGGAGTAAGAGAGAGAGAGGGAGCTAGAGGGAGGAAGACAGAGAGAGGAGCTAGAGGGAGTACGACAGAGAGAAAGGGAGCTAGAGGGAGTAAGACAGAGAGAGAGGGAGCTAGAGGGAGTAAGACCGAGAGAGAGGGAGACAGAGGGAACTAGAGGGAGCACGAGAGAGGGAGCTAGAGGGAGCTAGACAGAGAGAGGGAGCTAGAGGGAGTAAGACAGAGAGAGAGGGAGCTAGAGAGAGTAAGACAGCGAGAGAGGGAGCTAGACAGAGAGAGGGAGCTAGAGGGAGTAAGATAGAGAGAGAGGGAGCTACAGGGAGCTAGAGCGAGCAAGACAGAGAGAGAGGGAGCTAGAGGGCGTAAGAGAGAGAGAAGGCGCTAGAGGGAGCAAGACAGAGAGAGGGAGCTAGACAGAGAGAGGGAGCTAGAGGGATTAAGATAGAGAGAGAGGGAGCAAGACAGAGGGAGAGGGAGCTAGAGGGAGTAAGAGAGAGAGAGGGAGCTAGAGGGAGCTAGACAGAGAGAGGGAGCTAGAGGGAGTAAGACAGAGAGAGAGGGGGCTAGAGGGAGTAAGACAGAGAGAGGGAGACAGAGGGAGCCAGAGGGAGCAAGACAGAGAGAGAGGGAGCTAGACAGAGAGAGGGAGTAAGACAGAGAGAGAGTGAGCTAGAGGGCTCTTGACAGAGAGAGGGAGCTAGAGGGAGTAAGAGAGAGAGGGAGCTAGAGGGAGCAAGACAGAGTGAGAGGGAGCTAGAGGGAGTAAGACAGAGAGAGCTAGAGGGAGCAAGACAGAGAGAGAGGGGGCTAGAGGGAGTAAGAGAGAGAGAGGGAGCTAGAGGGAGTAAGAGAGAGGGGGCTAGAGGGAGTAAGACAGAGAGAGAGGAAGCTAGAGGGAGTAAGACAGAGAGAGGGAGCTAGAGGGAGCAAGACAGAGAGAGAGGGAGCTAGAGGGAGTAAGGCAGAGAGAGAGGGAGCTAGAGGGAGTAAGACAGAGAGAGAGGGAGACAGAGGGAGCTAGAGGGAGTAAGACAGAGAGAGGGAGCTAGACAGAGAGAGGGAGCTAGAGGGAGTAAGACAGAGAGAGAGGGAGCTAGAGGGAGTAAGGCACAGAGAGAGGGAGCTAGAGGGAGTAAGACAGAGAGAGAGGGAGACAGAGGGAGCTAGAGGGAGTAAGACAGAGAGAGAGGGAGCTAGAGGGAGTAAGGCAGAGAGAGAGGGAGCTAGGGGGAGTAAGACAGAGAGAGAGGGAGAGAGGGAGCTAGAGGGAGTAAGAGAGAGAGGGAGCTAGAGGGAGCAAGACAGAGTGAGAGGGAGCTAGAGGGAGTAAGGCAGAGAGAGAGGGAGCTAGAGGGAGTAAGACAGAGAGAGAGGGAGCTAGAGGGAGTAAGACAGAGAGAGGGAGCTAGAGGGAGCTAGACAGAGAGAGGGAGCTAGAGGGAGTAAGACAGTACCTAGCACCGTACATTTCCGACAGAGGTGGTCCATGCGGTATGTCATGAGGGGGTGACACCATGAGTTACCCGCACCGGGTGACACCAACCCCAGTGACGCCACTGTTCCCGGATGTTACGAAGACACATTCTGTAGGTTTCTTCATCAATCCCCAGGCGTTCTAGGATACATCTTTTTACATGGGGATAAGGTGTGGTTCCTAGGGGATCGGTGGCCTGATATGCCGCTTGAAGTTCGCCGCTGAGGAGCGGGCCAAGTTATTGTCCCCAGCGATCTTCCGGCCATTGGGCTGCTCTTGCTATTCTCTCAAAATTGGAAGAAAGAAGTCAGGATCTTCTTCCTGAACATATTTCTGTATCACCACAGAAGGAGGGGCCATGTATCCCGAGGTTGTCCTAGAGCTTCTGCTAATTTTCCCATTGTAGTTTCTTGGCTTTGACTTTGTCCCGTGACTGTTTTATGAAGAGCCTCTCTCTCAGTTTCCGCTGTTTCTTGGAATATGGCCATTATTTTCTCGAGGCGGTCCTGTCCTTCTGCCATCTTTTTTACTAACAAAAAACACAGTTGATGGACAGAATGTAGAACAATGTCATACATTCACCCCAGTACAAGGATCTGGGCCTAAATCCATCATTGTTTTGCACTCCACACCACCCTGGGTTAGACAATGGCTATATGCAAATCAGCTCTGACCCTGTGCCTCATGGGAACAGTCCAGTCCGAACTACCAAGCCATGTCTTTCCCAGACCAGAATCAAGCATCCAAGGACCGGTTTCTGGCTATCAGCCTTCATCAGCCTGGATAGCTTGACTCCAGTGGTGTGGAGAGCCTGGGACTCACGTCTGAGCATCCCCAGCACACTCGGGGTGAAAATTGCAAAAAACACAGTTGATGGACAGAATGTAGAACAATGTCATACATTCACCCCAGTACAAGGATCTGGGCCTAAATCCATCGTTTTTTTGCACTCCACACCACCCTGGGTTAGACAATGGTTATATGCAAATCAGCTCAGACCCTGTGCCTCATGGGAACAGTCCAGTCCGAACTACCAAGCCATGTCTTTCCCAGTCCAGAATCAAGCATCCAAGGACCGGTTTCTGGCTATAAGCCTTCATCAGCCTGGATAGCTTGACTCCAGTGGTGTGGAGAGCCTGGGACTCACGTCTGAGCATCCCCAGCACACTCGGGGTGAAAATTGCAAAAAACACAGTTGATGGACAGAATGTAGAACAATGTCATACATTCACCCCAGTACAAGGATCTGGGCCTAAATCCATCGTTTTTTTGCACTCCACACCACCCTGGGTTAGACAATGGCTATATGCAAATCAGCTCTGACCCTGTGCCTCATGGGAACAGTCCAGTCCGAACTACCAAGCCATGTCTTTCCCATACCAGAATCAAGCATCCAAGGACCGGTTTCTGGCTATCAGCCTTCATCAGCCTGGATAGCTTGACTCCAGTGGTGTGGAGAGCCTGGGACTCACGTCTGAGCATCCCCAGCACACTCGGGGTGAAAATTGCAAAAAACACACAAAAAACAGTTGATGGACAGAATGTAGAACAATGTCATACATTCACCCCAGTACAAGGATCTGGGCCTAAATCCATCGTTTTTTTGCACTCCACACCACCCTGGGTTAGACAATGGCTATATGCAAATCAGCTCTGACCCTGTGCCTCATGGGAACAGTCCAGTCCGAACTACCAAGCCATGTCTTTCCCAGACCAGAATCAAGCATCCAAGGACCGGTTTCTGGCTATCAGCCTTCATCTTTTTTACTAAGGCCTCCATTTCCTCCGATCCCACTTCTGACAACAAATGTCGGAGGAACGGTCGAAACAGAAGTGAGGAGGCCGTATAGGGTGAATAATGTGATTTTTATTTGAAGAGAAAAGGAACTTATGAGGTAAAAAAAATGGGGCAGATGAAGTAGGTGATGTCCAGTCCAGTACAAAGTTCCTGAGTAATCTTCTCCGGGTTGGGGATCCAAGCATCAAGGATGGCGGTGGAACGTAGAAGGGGTCCCGGAATATACGCTAAAAGCTACAACTCTCCATAGTTGTGGCGGCTTTTGCATCCTCAGGGATCCACCAAATCTCTGTCCATGTCTCAGTAGCTTCGTAGTCTTCCCCGTCGACGGTTCCTTCTTCGCTGGTTCCCGCGGCGCAGGTAGCTTCTCGGCGTCTCTCCTGAAGTCTTCACCTCCTGGATACTCTTCCGGCCTGACACCCCGACAAAGTTTTCTGGCCCGCTTTTCTGCTCCTCGTGACCTCTGGGCCCCGCCGTGGATTGGTTCAGTGGAGGTTCCGGTCCGCCTCCTTTCAGGGCTTCCTCTTCCAGGTTATTGGACGCATCCTGTAGGAGGGACAAGCCTTTGTTTATTTCCGGTACAGCTTGGTCTTCGTCTTCTAGCCGGTAAGGGGTCCATGGGGCTTCTGTAGTGGGTCGGGGTTTATTCAGGGCTTCTACCCCGGGGTCTTCCTCACAGGGTGACTTACATATAGCCTATGCCGTGTTTTTGCCATGGCACACAGGAGTGTGCCACGTCATGTTTTCAAACATGGTTTGCACTATATCACACAGCCTGAAATGTTAGTTTGTGTGGGGGTCCCTTGGGGTGGCATAAGATATGCTGCAGCCCTTAGTGACCCTGTTTAGTACCCCTGCCCTAGGTACCTGGGGTTCTATTTACTCGGGACTTACAGGGTTGCTAAAGTTCTTTGCCAATTGTAGAACAATCAGTCATCACTTTGTTATTAGAAAGGAGCACTGGCAATGAGGTCTGGCTAGCAGACCTCAGCGCACTGTTAGATTTGAGAATCAGCATTTAGCAGCTAAAAAGTGGGCAACCAAAGCCCAGTTTCCGACAGTATATTTTTAACTGTTCCGTTCAAAACCTTTATTTCGGTCATTAAGACCATACAAGTATGTGTACAATACAATAGGAATCTTGACAATTTAAAATGAATAAAAAAAGAATCCATCCATCATACGAAAGTGCATGTGCATCATCTTTGTGTGCCAAGATAACAATCTGTAATAACCTATGAGCAAAGCCAATAACCTCAAGAAAGTGCTTCTGCATTAATAACTGAGGAAGAAAAACACAGCATGGGTCCATTGAGAGTCTAATCGGTTTTTAAGGGCCAATAAGTGCTTAACAGAGATCATAGAATCAATAGATCCAATTAAATCAATACTACACGCATTGTGGATAAACAAATACACATGTGGTATAAGAATTAAAACATAGTTCGTCTACATTATTGAAATTTAAAACAATAAAAGTTTAAGAAAAGGTTTTTCTCTTTTTTTTGTTTGGGTTAGACTGTTAAAAAGTTAAAACAGTTTATGCATTTGTATCTGGTGTAACTATTTTTAAGAAAGGCCAGTTACTGCGCCACATTGAATTTAGAAATCGAGAAACAGCAAAAATAATGGGCTTAGAGGTACCAAACTTCAAAACTCTAAATGCCTCCTGGCAATGCACAAACCCTAGGTTCCTGCACAACTGTATGAGCCAGCGCTGTCTTGCAGGTTTGTAGCCTGGACAAAAAAATAAAACATGGAGCTCTGACTCCTCCTGATGGTTACAGGCTGGGCATGCACGTACGGCAGTTTTAGACCATTAAAAGTAAAGGCACAAAGTGTAATGGTACCAAATCTAAACTAGATATATAGTTTTCGTGCCGAGAAAGGTAAAACGACATCCAGGAAGGGCTCAAATTTATACTCATCTTTTGTTGTGAGGAATTCGTCTGTCAGATCACCTGAAGCCAGGTTCCCATGGATGACTGCCAGTTTATGTGTTCGGTAAATTTTCACCAGTACACAGCGTGAAATTGCAGAGTACTCCAAAGACTTGGTTTACCTAGCCTACTGTACTCTTCCGTTATATGTGAAAACCAAGCAATTTTTTCTACCCCCGGGAGACCCAGTTACTCTTTTATTTCTGACTGATATTCTTCCAGTTCCGGGGTCACCCACAATCAGCGCCAGAAAGTTAGGGGTCTTAGACCAATCTCATCTCCAATTGGTCTAATACCTAAGTCCAGCCCCAGGGGGATTAAGGGGGTGCTAGAAGGGAGACCCAAAATCCGTCTTAAAAAGTTGTTCTCTACTTTGCTTACATGACTACAGGAACAATGACCCTAAAGTTCGGGCCCGTACATTGTTGCACCCCTAGCTTGTGCCTTATAGCTTTCTACTATAGGCCCAGTGGGTTTAGAGATGGAATCTCTAAGTAATTTTGCAATTCCTCCGGCAGTGTGGGCTAACTTAAGCTTGGCTTTGGTGATTTGTGGCCCCCACTCCATATTTTCTGTCAGGGTGACACCCAAATAGTCAAATATCGAGACCCTTTTCTGCACAATGTCATCTAAACAAGGATTAGAGCATGTTGTCTTGCCTGGGTTGAAGACCATAACTTGGTCTTCAAGGTATTTATCTCGAGCCCACTGTTGTTACAAAAGATGACAAAGCTATTCAGGACCCTCTGTATTCCATCGGTGACTTGGACATTAAGAGGGTGTCATCTGCAAACATCAATGCTGAGACCTTTGAATTTGCTAACTTTAGGGCATCATTATCCTTAACCTCAATGAGTTGGGCAATCAATGCATTGACTAAGAGGCAGAACAGGGTAGGTGCGAGCACGCACCCCTGCCTCACTCCTCTGTCAACTGGGAATCGTGAAGTTAGTTCTCCTCCTTTCCCACATCTTACTTGGGCAAAGTTTGGTTTGTGCAGCCTCATAAGCATGCTTAGGAGGTAAGAGAGGTAAGAGGGGATCCCCATATCTCTAAATATCTTTAACAAAGCATGACAATAGACTGGTGAAACAATGGATGTGTTTTTTGAAGGTCTTAACGCACATATTAAACATTACAGTTTCTGTGACTTTACAGATGAGGAAGCCATGTACCTCAGAGTCCTCAATGACTACCTTTCGGATTCTTTTAGAAGGCACATGTTGACAGAGACACTCAGTCGAGAGAAAATGCTGATAGGTGTGAGAGCTGAAGAACGAGCAGAACTACAAGCTGCTGACATGGAAGCAGGGACAGAGCACAATGAATCAACATTGACCATGAAAAGCAAGAGCACGCACAAAACAAATGCACATAAATCAACGTCGGCGAAGAAGGCAAAACTATGCTCCTGATGTGAATTTGTGTTTTCCCATGAAGGCCCTAGGACGAATCTAGGACCAATCTGTAAGGGTTGTGGGAAAGAGAACCACTCCGTAACTATGTGCCGAGCTAAGAAAAAATCAAGTGCATCACGATGGAAAGAAAAGATGGACGCAAGAATGTACCAGAAACACCCACAAAGTCAGAAAGCAACATCAGCTATGATAAGTAGAGGCGAAGCAAAAGCAATCGTCATCAAGTTTGTGGTGCAGAGGTTCTTCAGCGTCGCTATCAAGTACCAGCAAAGAAGATGGGTGCATACTGATGATGTCCACCAATAGACAACATGCACATATGGGTTAGCTGCCTGTGAAGAAGCGCTGAACTTCTTTCGGACACTGTCCCAGAATTACATTGAAGGTGAAAGGTCACCTTATAACCTTCATCATTGATAGTGGGGCGTCAATTAATATCATACCAGTAGAAAATTTTAACAGCCTGTGCCATGCCTCACTCCTTCAGACACAAAGGTATACAGCTGAGCTGCTTTTAAACTGCCGCAAAGCCAAGGGTTGTTCATAGCAGCCATCCCACACAAAACTACGTCAGTACGAGCCACCATTCATGTTCTACAAGGAACCTTGTGGAGTGCATGCTTGCTCAGTTTTGCCACAGTGGCTGAAATGAGCTTAATATCCCCCAACTACTACCATTACGCTTTGCCTGATATCACAAGCTCATTTCCGTCATTGTTTCACGGCTTGGGAAAACTCAAGAAAATGAAAGTCAAGCTTCATATCAACGAAGATGTTCGTCCAGTTGCCCAGCGGCGCCATAGAGTCACTTTTCATTTGCAAGAAACTGTAGAGAAAGAGTTGGCAACACTTTTGAAACATGACACCATTGAACGTTCCACAGGCCCCACACCAGGAATTTTGCCCATAGTAGTGATACCAAAAGTGGAGCGGTGCACATTTGTATTGATACGCGCCAGCCAAACAGAGCCATTGAGAGGGAGAGACACCCTGGTCCCCATATAACAGACATGATCATGCAGCTGAACGAAGCTACAGTATTTTCCCGGCTTGACCTAAGTAAATGGTTCAACCAACTAGAGTTAAAAGAGAATTGAAGAAATAAAACCACTTTTCCACCGATGTTGCTTTGTTCTGCTACAAGAGACTGAGTTCTGGAGTATCTTCGGCTGCTGTGATATTTCTGGATATTATCCGCAGAGTAATCCAACCTGTGACACATGCTTTCAATTACAGTGACTACATACTGGTCTTTGGGAGAACCAGAAAGAACACAATAAAGTTCCCACTCAAGTTTGTCAGTTACTTGCTGATGCAGGTCTCATTTTGAATGGCATAAAATGTTAATTTCACAAAAACCACCTTAAATTGTTTGGGCACATGTTCTCAAATGGGGGAATGACTCCAGATCCAGATAAGATACAAGTACTGTCATCCCAAGATGTTACCATGCCGCGATCCGTTCTAGGCATGGCCAGTTATTGCTCAAGATACATTTGTAACTTCGCCTCATTGAGAGACTTGACAAAGGGAAATGTTCCTTTTCAGTGGTTTCATTATTGCGATCAGAGTTTCAAAGCAATAAAACGTGCAATTAGAATGCAACTGAAATGGCTTACTTCAACATCAAGTTACACACCAAAGTCATGGTAGATGAAAGCCTGTGGGGTTGGGGGCAATCCATGCCCACCACAACGCCCATCCGATTGTTCATAGACACATTGTGGCCTATGCCAGTCGAAGCCTGTCTGAAACAGAAAGTGCCTACTCTTAGCTGGAGAAGGAAAGCCTGCCTGTGGTGTGGGCCTGCGAACAATGTCATGTATTTCTCTATGGAAAATGGTTTACTGTCATCACTGAACACCAGGCATTGCTCACTACTTTTGGAAACCCGAAGGCTAAGATGGCCCCTCGCATCAAAAGGTGGTGGTTGAGGCTACAAGAGTACGACTATGAGATTGTATACAAACCTGGTCAGGATCAGAACTCAGAATTTTACTTTATACAAGAGCCTCTACATTGTTCTAGTTCGATATTCAGGACGGCAGAAAAATATATAAATTTCATTGTGAGGTCCAGCACACCAGCGGCTCTGTCTTTGGATCAAATAATTGCTGAAATCAATGCAGCCAAATACATGACTATCGTCAAAGAATTCATTGAGAAACAATCATGAAGATGACACTCAAAGCCTCTGGCCGATGATACCTATTGGCATATGTATCATTATTTCAAATAGCAATTACTTAATTGCAGTTCTCTGCAAGTAGCAATTAGGTAATTTCTATTTGAATGTATGAAACGCCATGAGCTTCATTTAGCGTTTCCTAATGGGTCGCAAATTGACCTACCTCATTAATATTAATTTGACAGGTCGCAATTTGTGACCCATTAGCAATCCCTAATATCATAGGGATGGTGACCTGCTAGGGTCAGCAGACCACAGTGTCTGTGATTGCTTTTAAATTAAGCTATCATTTAAAAAAAAAAATTCAGCCTGTTTTCCATAAAGGAAAATGGGTTGCGTTTAAAAAAGAAAAAGGAAAAGTTTTCTTATCATTTTTTAAAAGGAGGCAGTGGTCCATAGGACCATTGCCTGCTCTTCAATAACATTTTTACAAACATTCACAAAGGGGAAGGGGTCCCTCGGGGACCCATTCCCACTTGCAAATGGGTTACCACGAACTAGAAGTAGGTGGTAAAATGTGAGTGTTTTGTGACCGTATTTCGGTCGCAAAACATTCCGACATTCACTTGCGACTTGGTATTAGGAAGGGACACCCTAAAGACGCCCCTTTCTTTCTAATACCAAATTGGTAGGTATTCGCAATTCCAAATTGCGATTAAGTAACATGTTACCGATTTGCAAATTTGAATTTATACATACCAAAGTGCATTTTACCAGTCACAAATGGCCCAATTTTGTGACCGGTAAAATGCATGAAATATGTGGCCCTGATTTCCAAAAGTTCAAAAAGTTAACAGTCACATAAAAAGGCATAATACTGAGAGGCTCGAGAATCATTATACTGGAGAGCCTCCGGCAATGGATCATTTGGATGTATGACGTTACAATGCACACTTTTACAACGCATACCTTTACAACACATTTTTTACACCGCAACATCCATTACAACGCACACCTTTACAACGCATACCATTACAACGAAATCTTAAAAAATACCTTTACAACGCATTCCACTACAACGCATACTACATTTACAACGCATACCATTACAACGCATTACATTACATTGCATATAAGGTAAGTGTTGGATAGTGTAGGGGTCAAAATTACTATTCTAACTCCAAGGGGTGCAACAGTAGGGAAAGTTTTGGTTTGTGTAGGGGTTAAAATTACTATTCTAACTCCAGGGGGTGCAACAGTAGGGTAAGTGTTGGATGGTAAGTTTTGCGTTGTAATGGTATGCGTTGTAATGACTGCGTTGTACTGGTAGGCGTTGTAGTGGTGTGTGTTGTAATGGTATGCGTTGTAATGACTGCGTTGTAAATGTATGCGTTGTAATGGATGTTGCGTTGTAAAAGTTTCATTGTAATGGTAGTGCGTTGTAAAAGTTGCGTTGTAAACGTTGTATACCGATCATTTAGTTTGGCCATGAAGGACACAGTGACTTTGTAGCCTCCAAGAGAGCATTTAGAGACAGATTGGGGTTCTCTTGACTAGATGAGCGAGTAGAAAAGGAATTGCCTGTTCCCCAAGGTGAATTAGCACCCTGTGACCATGTCTGACCTTCCTGCCCAAACCTGGGAGTGTTCGGACCATTAGTAGATGACCACCATTTCATTGTAGTCTCAGATGAATATCCACGTTTTCCTTTGGTGGAAACACTGTCTTCCACAACACCTGATAAGGTCGTAGAAAGACTTGATATCTTTGCAACTTGAGGTTATCCCAGAGATCCTCAAATCCGATAATGGCACTCCTTTC
This sequence comes from Lissotriton helveticus, assembly GCF_964261635.1. Classification (NCBI taxonomy): domain Eukaryota; kingdom Metazoa; phylum Chordata; class Amphibia; order Caudata; family Salamandridae; genus Lissotriton; species Lissotriton helveticus. The sequence continues at coordinate 818,543,532 of NC_136067.1, read as the reverse complement.
AACAGCAAAGAGTTCAAAGAGTTTCTTGTATGACTCGACGTCAAACACCAGATGAGTATACCCCTCTGTCCCCAAGCCAATGGTGTAGTTGAAAAATGTATTGCACCCTCAAGAGGGTAAATCAAGCGAGCGTCCATGGAAGGGATCAACTTGAACCAAGCTATGCGCCAGGTCTTCAGGGTCTATCGATCAACTCCTCACTCCACAACGGGTGATGGCCCAGCCTCATTGTTGTTTGGGAGACCCATCAGAACAAAACGATCTCAATGGACATCAGATCGATCAGTGAATATTAGCAAACTTTGTAACACCGACGCTACTCATAAGAGTAAAATTAAAGCATATGCTGATCAGCGCCGCCATGCCCAGGAAAAAGTCTTTGACAAAGGAGACTAGGGTACTGGTAAAGCAGAGACTGAAACGAAAGATGGACATCCCTTTTGCCACTGATCCTTTATAGGTGGAGTGTGCAAGGGACACATGGTGAAGGCACATCGTCCTGGGAAATCTATCACTCGGGACACATAACACTTTAAACACCAACCTCGACACTCACCAGCTCCTGAAACTATGTCGGAGGTGACCACGCCTGCAGGTCTGGCTCTCAAGCCTGGGCAGGTGCCTCCATCTGATAAGGGTGAACCTTGACCACCTCGGATCACCCGAGCCGGCAGACAAGTGCAAACTCCTTGCAGACTGATTGAGGAGATGTGATTTCAAATGATGCCTGCCACTTTTTATTTAACAGAGGGGGAGATGTAGCATATTGATGCTGTACTCACTAGGACTCTTGTGGTCCTGGGTGGATTCTGAACAAGAACCACGTGATATGCGGAAGAGGTATTAAAGTGTCTGTGAGAGATTAGACCCCGTGACCCCCCCTTACCGGTAGTCTGCCACACCGTTATCGCAGTCTACTCCTTATATATTAGGAATCCTGTAGAAGAAAGGGTTAAAATGTCCCATATTGCAGTCACCAAAGCATTCAAAACCCACTGTTTCTTTGAATAGGGAGGCGGAAATTAGGCAGGGAGAAACTAATCAAACAGACGCTAGCAGGTTGAGAGGGAGGCAGTGAAACCGGAAGGCGAGGCAGGCAGGAAGAATGCTGTCATCGAGAGAGGAGAAAACTGAGTAGCTCGAGGAGAGAGAATTATTCCTCGGGACACGGTGGAGCACCGAAAGGCAGGGTTAATACAGGAGTCCAGTAGAGAGGACATCTGTCCTGGAAGAAGAAGAAAACTTGACCTGTTGTGAAGAGTGGTGAATCGCCCCCGAGGATGTTGGAGAGCCCCCGCAACTTGGAGAGTTGCAGCATAGCGTGAGTAAACAGGGCAGAAAGACAGGGGTTTTCGCTAGGGAGTAATAGGAAGGAGGGATCAGGGAAAGTGACCAGTACTGGGGTGTTGTGGTTGAGGGTCACTGTACATTTTCTTTCACAGCCGGAATGTGTCTACTTTATGGTTGTCACTGAAGAGCACTACATTTACCAGAATCAATCTGGGGAAGAGTTGGGAAAAAAGTGCATGGCCGCTTTTAAAAGGAGAACAAAATAAAGAAAAGAAAAGCTCAGGATCCATTGAGCACTCTGAGAGATAAAGTCACCCCATAGACCCCATAGGGGGCAATATAGTTTAAAGAGGACACTAAGTTCATCTGTTCCTCTTTCCCTTGGTCTTATGACCACCTCTTCCTTTTCATTTATTTTTCTCACTATCCTTTCTCACTCACATCTTTCAGCCCGAGCACCATAGGGAATGGTGAAGGAATGGTGAAGGGAAATTATCCTTCATTCCCAATATATCCACTTACCGCTACATTTCTTTTCTCTGAGATTGTCAGACTCTAAGTAATTATATTTAAACACAATATATTTTCTTACCAAAAACTTGCACAGGAACAGAAATGAACAATTTCTAAATCCCTCTCGAAGCTACCCCTGAGGTCAGAATATACCTAACCTCCAGACTACCTACCCCCAAGGGGGAAGGGGAAGTGCATAAAATAATAAACAGAGAAGAGACTTCTCCTGGAACTTGTTCTCCTTGTTTCTTCTTTTACCTTAGTCTAACCAGCAGACATCGATTCTTTTCTCTGAGAACCTAAAAGGTAAATACAACTATTAACTGCTATTCTATCCTGTTTACTCTACTTATTCTCTCACTATTTTACCTACTCTTAGTTTCCAAGATCTGTACTTCTCTTCTGTCCTTTCCGTTAGTGCCTTTTCTTCTTAACACCTTTTTTGCATACAGCGTGTTACTAAACCTATAATACAAGAAATGATCTTTATTTACTCTAAACTATTTCTATGTAATTCCTTACCCCTATGTGCTTATCTTTAGTTTCTACTTACTTCTCTCACTGTATTTCTCTATCTTCTAATGCCCTTTTCTTCTTATTGTAATCTTCGTTTTCTTACTCTAAGTTCCTTATCCTATGAGACAAAATATTTCTCTTAACCTCAGAATCTTCTCTTGACCTTTAAACTAATATCTACCTACTTGTATTTCTTACTTCTTATTTATGCAGCTATCTCTTATATGGCTCTTAAGAATCTTTTTAATGTGTTATTCTTTTCCTTGCAGGTATCGTTATTCTCCTCAGTATGGCTAATAGTAAGTATTTACTGTTCTTTTATTTTCTCTTATCGTCAAACATTTGTATATTATTTACACAATATATATTTATATATATTTATAGGCTTGTCGACTTAGCTCTGATTTGTTTTCTTTTGGCTTCCTCTATAATTCTTCTCAGGAATGCGGTGTCGTAAATTCCTCCACAGCCTTTCTTCTGCTGCTGCCAATTATGAGGAGAAGCGAGGACTTTTGAGCTCTGTTAACGCTCCCCCTCTGTGCCCGTCTAAAAAAAAAAAACGAAATCAACCCGGGAAGTCTCTACTCTATTCCCGACTGTCAGCGGACGAAGGACCGGACGTTTAGCCGATAAAAAGACTCTAATTATGCCTAAACTACACGGAGATTCTCCAACGGGTGCCAATGCCTCAAATTCATCAGTGAAGTGTGTATTCCTTTCGGAGCTCGCGCACCACCTAATCTCTCGGCACCTGAAGACAGATAAACTAGACCGCAGACCTACCTTCGAAATCGGCAGCCATCTTGAAGTTCCGATCTCGAACAAGCTGAGTCCAATGGTTAATTTTTGGCCATTTTTTGAATGTTAATCCAAGGCCTATATTGATTACTCCCAACACTTGATCTGGATGTCTGACAGAGATCCTCGGTTTCCCATCATTATTTGAAGACCTAAAAGAAGACAAAGAATAAGATTAAAACCTTCATAATACCTGAAAACTCTTCATAACCTCATTTATGTTTTCCTGCGCGACAAACTAAAATAAAAAACACCATTGCAAGCACGCGCGGCCGCCGAACAAGATGGCTTCCTAGCTCGGGAACTCCTCGTGTCGGCAGACAAACGGAGCAAAATGGAGCTGTTTCGTTGAACATTTTGCCACAAAAGCGGTCATTATGGACGTTTGAAGGCAGGGCGAGCCCACCTATGAGCTGCATTAATATTTTTGTCTCTTTTTAGACCATTGTTACGTCCCTCTTTTTTTCCTCTTTGCAGCAGCCATTTTGGATACTTTCAGCTTACATCTGAGGAAATGTAATTTTTTCTCCTGCATCCTTTGCTGTACCTCCCCAGGAGGTTTGTTGACTTGCCCTGCTGCATACATGTTTCCTCCTGATACTGTACATGTCTTTGGCTCCCCTGCTGTACTCTTCTTTTCTTATTTGAGGCTCATGACGCTGAGGTAATTTGTCCCTCTTAGGTCTTTTGGGACGCTCTATTTTTCCAGCGCCAGAGGTGGGAGGTTGTTATCTCGGCCAGTCCTTATATTATGGTTTTTAGAACGGTTTCCCTGTACAGTTTATGAGCAGACTAAAGAAATGCAAGGCGTCTCCTCTTCATGTACCCTCATCTTCACAAAAATTATCGCATTTTTAAAATCTGCCCAACATGTTATCCTCATCCTCTTCTTCTGCTAAAATTGGTCCGGCTGCAAGCTTGTCTATTCACAAGAGAGTCAGACAGGACCCTCCCTCTCCTGAGAAAACTTCTACTCCTATCTCTCTTGACCTGGTGTTTGAGGAAATCTGTGCACTCCGTCCATTCGTAGAAGAAACCAATAGGTGCATTCAGAACTTGGATGACAAATGGTCTCAAATGGAATCCAGAGTTACAGACCTTGAACAACGTGTTAGTGATGTACAGAATGAGTCTTTAAAAATTGCAGCTCTGGAGAAAGAGGTGGCCGAATTAAAGGTTCATTCTGAAGATTTAGAAAACAAAAATAACCTGCGCCTCTATGGTCTTTGTTGGACTTGGCCCATTTTCCCCAAAACTTTTTCGCTTTTCACCCCCCTATTATAGGATGTCTCCCCCGTGGTTGGAAGTTGTATAGCCAATGTGTGGCGTTAGACGCCATGTTAAATGTAATACAATGGTGTGCGTACTTGTTAACCCCCTTTGTGGAAATGTACCCTGGTAACATGCTGTATTTAAAATGGATGCCAAGGCTGTGTGTGGTGCCACCTGACTGTGGTGGGTTAGCAGTCTAGTTGTTCGGTACACAGCCATCCCAGTGTTTGGAGGGAAATCCTGGAACCCAGGGTGCTCTACTCCTCCCCCTGAGCCAGTTAGAACCAGTTCCCCAGAGGCTTCTAGAAGCTTCTGGCACTGCCTGGAAGGTGGGTTGAGGGGCGTATAAGTAAGAGGACTGTGCCACCATGTGCTCAGATAGAGCAGGGACAGGAACGTGAGGGGACCTGCTGCCAGGGGGTACCACCACTTGCGCCTGCGTGCTGGACCCTGCACCCAACTAAAACCCCTCTGCTGTCCACAGGGATAGTGAAAGCCCCACTGCAGGAGTACAGGCTGCTGTACAGGAGGAGTGCCACGCTACAGTGGAGGATGGTGAAAGCCTACCGCCCTGTCCTGATGAGTACCCACTGACTGCTGACCTTGCCCAGTAGTGCCTGCTGCTCTGCTACCTGGCCCCTGAAGAAGGAGCGCCATCCTAGTTCCCTGAGGCTGGTGGGACCTTGCGCCACGCGAGTGCTACACCTAAAAGCGCCTGCGGGAGAAGAGCGTTATGTCTGTGCTGGCCGGAAGAAGAGGACCGTGGGCACCATTCCCTACATGGCCAGGAGGTGAGGAGCCGGCCACGGCAGCACTGCGAGTGCGCTACATTCCCCTAGTTGTAGTGCCTGTACTCCCCTCCTGCACCCCTGCCTAAGGAAAGCGCTGGCCCCTGCAGCGCTGGAAATCCGCGAGCGCTGCTACTTAGGAGCTGCCAGTAAAGCTCTGAGCCTCCTAAGCGCTATACTAAGAGAACTGTTGCCTCCCAAGGTGCTGTGCTGCTAAGAGCGCTGTGTAGCTTCTAAGCGCTTTGCGTGCCTCGGGAGAAGAGCGGGTGCCTACCCCGCATATTGCCACCCTTCCATTGCCTACGTGGAAACCAGCGGGAGCCTACCCCGTGGTTTGGACATTGAAGCGGAGGGTGCCTACCCCTCATTGCCACAAGGAGAAAACTTACCGTCATCACCGCCACGGCCCGGGGGTTGCCTGCGCTGTCCCGTGCTGGCTGGAAGCACTTGGGGCCATAGAACACCGCCGCGGCCCGGTGCCACGCCAGGAGTGTGCCCGCTGCTCACCGGTGCCTCCGCTGCGGCTCCCGAGGCCTGGGGAGGGCCACCGCTGAGTTAAACTGCATCACGCGAATAGGCAACTCAGATCTAACTCCCTCTCGCTGGCCAGCGTCCCCAGAATAAAAAAAGCCCACGCTGGGGGCCGCATGTTTTCCTACAACGCTCCAAAGCTGTAGAACTCCCTTCCGCTCGCCATCCGAAGTGAACACAACCTACTAGCCTTTCGCAAGCAACTAAAAACATGGCTCTTCCCATAACTCCTCCCTTTCTCACCCCCCTCCGATGCTTTAGGTTGACTACCAGCACTGGGACGCCCGAGGGTAGCTACGCGCTTTACAAATCCGCATTCAAATTCAAATTCAAATTCAGGAGGGCCGCGCTAGGACTCTGAAGGCAGCGGGGAGGCGCCACATGATCCGGGTGCCGGCCGTGTCATTGGCCGCGCTGAACGCCGCGCTGCCATTGGCGGGCGGAGCCTCGCCCACCAGATGCCGCAACTTCATTGGAACGGCGGCCGGCTCCCCCTGACGACTGCAACCGGATTGGGCCGGGACCGCGAGAGGAGCCGAGAGGGGGTCCCCCGCCGAAGAGGGCCTGGTGGGTGGTTTCTCCCCCTCGCAAACCGGGAGGAAAGCTGCTCCTGCCCAGTCCGAGCCTGAGAGGAGCAGAGAGGCGGGCCGACTGGGCCAGGGGCGCCTTGCATCGCCCTGAGCTGTCCGGGTGAGTCGTGGGGCTTGGGGCTGCGCCAGAGGAAGGCCCCTCTGAAAACGAGATGTAGGCGTCCCCGGGGGCTCCTGGGGACCTGAGGACCTCACGAACCCGGCCCCTCCCAAGGGGAACTGCTGGAGCCTGGAGCTTGGGGTGAGAACGGGACTGCCACAGACCACCTGAGTTCAATCGGTAAACCATTTGCCCAGAGAGAGTTAAGGGAGGATGTACCCCTAGTGACTCCAAGTGTTATTTACTGGCTTAATGAATGTTAGAACTGTCAAGTCTACAAAAGGACACTACCACTATGTTTGCACCCTGAAGGGTAGAGGTGGCTGGATCAACATTGAAAAGACCACTCGGAACCGCCGCTGGAATTCAGCGGTTCACGAGCGGAATTTAAAGATGGCCACCGACTCGAAAGACGAGACGGCGGTCTAGTGGTTGATCTCTATTCCAGGTGCGAGAGGCTTTGGTGAAGCACTCACGCTGATGTTGTTGCTCACTTCACCAAAGTACTTGAAGGAGACAGTCGGTGTTCTCGGAGTTCTGCGAAATTCCGACTTGTGGTTATAGCGTTCTTGAGAATTTTAGAACTCTGATACACGAACTTAAAATTCCGTTTTCCATAGAATCTTGTTTCCTCAAAAAGAAAAAACTACGAACAGGGTAGAAACAAAAAAAATTACTTACCTATCCAGTCCTTAAGAGACTCGAGCAGGAGCACTACTGCAGTCAACGTGTATTCTGAGGAAGAGGACACAGGAAAAGGAAGAGTCAGATAAGTGCATGCAAGCTAGCGAGAGAGAGATAAATTATACAGTTCGTGAAATGCTTATGTATGAACAGCATTAAAGACAATGTGATGTAGAGGTTAACCTGAGAGAATTTACAGATAACAGAATACTTACCGAAAAAGAGTAGTTGGCATCAGGAAGTTTCTGAAAAACAAAATAAAAAGAATAATTCTAGACAAACCAAATATCTACGTAGAGACATACTCATATTAAGATTAAACTTAAAAAAGAAAGCTTATCTAGGAGGTAAGAGCAGTATGCCAAGTCATGGCTAGGAACATATATACATATTAAGAGAGAATTAACCAAGGTCTATATTGCAGATAATCTCCAGAAGCTTAAGAATAGAGAAAAGCAGAGGGTATACACAACACAAGAGTAGCGCTAGAATCTGGATCGTTAGGTAAGAAACTGTTATTGAAGAATAGAAGACTCAGAGGAGTAGGAAAGAAATAGGATGGAAGTTAATGTTTTTATTGTCTTATGTGCATTAGGTCTTCCCAAGGTTGACTGAAAACTATCGACTAATAGGAAGAATAGGAAGAAGCAGAAAAGAACAGATCCAGAGCAGTCTCTTCTTGGTTTATTATTGTATCCAATTCCCCTTCCTCCCTTTGGGGTTCTTGAGGGCCAGGTTTTACATAACTGGCTCTGGGCATCCTGGAAGGGAAGTTGGGAAAAAGGCAACCACCTGTTCCTGTGCAAGTCGTGGCAAGAGAACACTTCAAGACCTTCTCTGACAGAGTGAAGTGCCCACGTCATTTTATTGCACCTGAACAGGATGGCTGAAGGAATAAATCTACAGACTTTAGGAACGGTGCTGGAGGCCATTCAAAAAGAGTTGATTGTAGTCAGAGAGGATAATCAGAACCTAAAACAAGAAGTAGTGAAATCTAGGAAAGAAACCGCAGAATTGGCTGAAAGAATAGGGCAACCATTTAGTACTGGAAGAGAGAATTTAGGAACACCAGCTGAGAGTGCAAACAGATTAACCACTCAGGTAATCCACTCCCAATCCCCGGTAATTCCATTGGCCCCTCCCGAACGATTTAGTGGAGATCCCCAGAAGGGTCAAATATTTCTCACCCAATGTTCCCTCCACTTTATGTGCCTCCCTTCAATTTTCCCAGAAGCGCAGTCAAGAGTAGCATTCACATTGTCTTACTCAAGTGGTGACCAGCTGCATGGTCTATGTCCCTGGTGTCAAGAGACGATCCAATCGTGCAAATTTATGATGAGTTTAACAAAGAGTTCCTCCGAATTTTCGACCGAAGGAGAATATCGCAAGCTGTAGACAACGAATTATTGGAATTAAAACAAGGCAATTGGGATTTAGTGGCCTACCTAGCCCAGTTTAATAAGCTGGTCATAGAAACTAACTGGCCGGAAAGCAAGAGAGCCGCGTTTTTTTATCGTGGATTACCGGATGAACTGAAGGACGTACTGGCACAAATTCCAAACCGACCCACAGAAATATCAGAATTAGTGGATTTGGTGCTGGAGATTGACTTTCGTCAAGGAGAACGAAAAGGTGAGAAGAGGGAGGACATTAAGCCAGTTGTGCCCAGGTTTGATCGAGCTCGGTCAGAATATATCAGGTCTATAGAAGGACAGCCAAATTCGGAACCTATGCAAATAGGAACAATTCATGGCCCACTGACTAAGGAAGAGAAAGAGAAGAGGAGAGCAGGGGATTTATGTATGTACTGTGGCTCAAATGGTCACTTCGTAAAAGGTTGTCCAAAGAAACCCAAAACTCCATTCAAGCCGAAGGAAAACTAGCAGCACCACCTGTCGGAGGAGTTGGACCGGTGGATGCTAATCAAGAATCAACTCCGAAGGAACACCAGCTGGCTAATACGCTTCAGTCCTCGTCACCTCATTTGGTTCAATCCATGGAAATCAAATTTCGCGAAACTATCCTCACAGAAGTGTCGGTGATGGTGGATTCAGGGGCTACTGGGAACTTTTGTGATTTAAAGTTTGCGGCTAGAATAGGGTTGAGAGCCATCCCTAAGTCCAAAAGTGAACCTGTGAAGGCAGTTGATGGCACAAATCTTTCGTCAGGACCAATTATAAGTCACACCGAGCCCTTGCAATTAACCTCCAGAGACGGGCATGAAGAAGTTATTCAATTCAATTTGATTGATGCACCCCAATTTTAGCTCATTCTAGGGTTACCCTGGTTAATCGAACACAATCCCACCATAGATTGGAGCACAAGAACGATTACAATGAATTCAACTTATTACGAGGAAAATTGTTTAAGAAGAAAAGAAAAGGACTGTGAAGACAACCCGGCACGTTCTTTGTGCATGAATGGAGCTTCAATACGTGTGATCAATTCTCAAGAGATACCTCAAGAATATCGAGACTTCGAAAACGTCTTCAGTGAGAAAGAAGCTGAACAATTGCCGCCTCATCGCACCTATGACTGTACCATAGAACTGGAGGCAGGCGCGAATCTACCCTGCAGTTGAGTCTATGCCATGACAGAAAAAGAACACCAGCATCTGAGAGAATACTTGGATAAGTATTTGGCAAATAAGTTCATCAGTCCGTCCAAGTCTCCAGTGTCCTCACCCTTGTTCTTTGTGCCATAGAAGGAAAGTGATCTTAGAATCTGTATAGATTATTGCGCCATAAATAAGATAACCAAGAAGAATCGTTATCCGCTTCCTCTTATCTCTGTCCTATTGGATCAGGTCAAGAGTGCGCAAATTTATACAAAACTAGACCTGAGGGGGGCCTATCATTTGATCAGGATGAAGGATCGCGACGAATGGAAAACGGCCTTCAGGACTAGGTTTGGACTATACGAATATCAGGTTATGCCTTATGGCCTGTGTAATGCTCCTGCAGCCTTTCAACACTTCATTAATGACATCCTGGGAAAATATATCGATCAATGTGCAATTGTCTACATCAACGATATTTTAATTTACTCTGAAGACACGCGTCAACACCAAGAACAAGTGAGAGGGGTTTTGCAGAAGCTCAGAGAGAATCGATTGTTTTTTAAGTTGAAAAAATGTTCTTTCAATGTATCCAAGGTGGAATTTCTGGAATTTGATCTTTCGTCAACTGGTATGAATATGGACGAACATAAGATCCAACCTGTGGTGAACTGGAAATCTCCTACCAGCGTGAAGGAAGTACAGAGCTTTATTGGCTTTACAAATTTCTATAGGAGATTTATTGATGAATTCTCTAAGAAAATATTGCCCCTTACCAAGTTACTGCGTAAAGGTGTTAAATTTGAATGGACTGAAGAAGCGGAGAAGGCCTTTAAATTGTTAAAAGAGAGTTTTACCTCAGCCCCAATATTATTGCATGCTGATCCGTCGGAACCATTTTATGTGGAGACAGATGCTTCCGACCAGGCCATTGGAGGTGTCTTATCACAAAAACACAAGGAAACTGGGCAGCTACATCCCGTAGCTTACAGATCAAGAAAGTTAACATCAGCTGAACAAAACTACACCATTATCGACAAAGAATTGTTGGCTATTAAAGATACCTTCAAAGAATGGCGTCATTATCTAATGGGAGCCCGACATCAACTGACAGTTTTTACTGATCACAGAAATTTGAAATTTCTGAAGTCTGCCGAGACCTTGACGCCAAGACAAGTCAGATGGTCCCTGTATTTTGCTGAGTATGATTTCGTTATCACTTATCGACCTGGAACCCAAAACGAAAAGGCCGATGCCTTGTCATGAATTGATACTGATGATAAGAGCGCAGAGTTCGCATGTCTTCACATAAGTTTCTATGTCAGTGGCCATGTGTGGCCACCAATAGTGTCTTTTCATTAATTCTTTAGTTTTGTTTTCTCCCTTATGACCAGCCAACAGATCATCGTGACATTCACGTAACACTTGGCTCTGTAATTCTTTGGTTGGCATGTACAAGGCTCCTTTGTGATAAGACGGTTGATCTTTGATTTCTCTTCCTTCTTCATCTATAACCCATTCTCGCATTTCTTCCGGGCTCATTATCTGAGCAATCTGCTCCCCAAAGGTAACGGGGGTCGTAGCACAGATAATCTTTGAGTTTGGTATGATGACTCGATTCCGCTCCAAAGATCTCTTATCATCAGTATCAATTCTTGACAAGGCCTCGAAAGGATTGTTACAACCCATTCCCACCCCTCCTGGTCCATGGCATACAATCACTATGGATTTGATTGTGGATTTGCCAGTTAGTCAGGGTTCTGATACTATTTGGGTAGTAGTGTATGTGTTTACCAAAATGGCACACTTCGTAGCTTTTAAGGGGGTGCCAACGTCTAAACAGTTAGCGAGTCATTTCAGCACACATATAGTAAGGGTTCATGGAATACCAAAGATTATCATTTCAGATCGAGGTTCGCAGTTTTTGTCCCATTTCTGGAAGGCCTTCTTGAAAGGGTTGGGAATTGAGGCAAGATACTAAGCGTGGGCGTAAAATCCGTTCCGCTCGCGGAATTCGCGGATTTTCGGCAAATTCGAAATCCGCGAACTCTCGCAAATTTGCAAAAAATTAGCAAATTCGCGCGAAGCGGATTTTTTTGCTTGGTCGCACTTGACAAATACAATATTATACAATTTTGCGGCGTGCAGCGTTCACTTACCTTCATTCAGCCTTTGAAGAGTTGTTTTTCTCCATGTTTGCGTGTGCTGCGCCATTTTGGATCTTGCTGCGGGATCCCGCGGGAGTTTGTCGACCGCGATTTCGTCATTGCGGCTTGCCACCTTGCACAGCGAGAGTTTGTCAACGCGAGTACGTCATAAAGGCCCGTGATCACGCATCGCGGGAGTAGACACTTGCGAACACGTAGATGCGGCGGGCAGCGACAATCTCGCAATTGCGAGATTGCAAAATTTGCAATTTCGCACAAGAAATCCACCAGCAGGCGGCATAAACCTTGAAAATGATGATTTTTATCAGAATAACTCCTCAGGTTGACATTTGCCTGCACTTTTTTGGGAGGAAGGAAGTGCCCCACAGTCTCCAACTTCCTGTTCCTGTCCAGCAGGCTCCTCCCAGTGCTTTGTTAATGTCCTGGTCACTTTGATTTGGATCTGGAAGGATTACTTTTTGTGGATGCTGCTGGATATTTGGATTTGAGGCCTTTTTGACTTTCTTTGGATCACTTTTGGATTAGAAATTTCACAAGTAAGTTGATGTTGTTTGTTTGGGGCATTACAGTTGCTGCAGCTACAATTTTAGAACTTTTTCAGAACATTAAATAAAATATATTGTGGGTAGCCACAGTATCCAGTAGGACCAGGGTTAGTTATGGGTGCATGATGCAACTGTTTTGTTGAATTTCAACATCATTTAGGGCATGGATGGCATTGGATTGTGATGATTTTTGTGGGTTTTTCGTTTTTTTGGCTGTTGTTGGGGTCTTTTGCCCAGGGGTACTCAGTGGTGCATGGACTGAGTCTTTCTGTGGGGTCTCTTTAATGTAAACATCATGGAGGGCATGGATGGCATTGGATTGTGGTGATTTATATGTGTTTTTCGATTCTTTGGCTGTTGTTGGGGCCTTTTGCCCAGGGGTACTCAGTGGTGCATGGGCCTATTCTTTCTGTGGGGTGTCTTGAATGTATACATCATTGAGGGCATGGATGGCATTGGATTGTGGTGATTTTTATGTGTTTTTCGATTTTTGGGCTGTTGTTGGGGCCTTTTGCCCAGGGGTACTCAGTGGTGCATGGACTGAGTCTTTCTGTGGGGTCTCTTTAATGTAAACATCATGGAGGGCATGGATGGCATTGAATTGTGGTGATTTATTTGTGTTTTTCTATTTTTTGGGGTGTTGATGGGGCATGGCCATGTGGGTGGGGGCTATTTTGAGGACTGGTACAGGCAGGGCCGGGCCATGTGGGTGGGGGTGTAGGGGCCATTTTGAAGCCAGGCAGTATGCTTTGTTGTGCCATAGACCTGCACCCAGTCTGCCATGCTTTCATCCATTATGCCCAGGGATACTCTGTCAGTGGTGCATTATATTGGTCTTTCCATTTTGGGGGGTGGGTATAATAAAAATGCTTACTTGCCAACTATTAATTGAAGCGCTACATATGCAACATTTATTTAACTGATGTTCCTCTGGCTTCGTTTACTTTTAGGTGCAGAAATACGAATCATCAGCCTCATCGTTCCTCATCAGTGCCAGGAAGAAGTCCTGCTGCGGTGTGTGCAGCACAACGTCACGTGTGGCCACAGACAACTCTGCAACTTGTGCAACTGCGGCCTGCTGTTCTGACATTTGAAGAAGATGGCCCCAAAAAAAGTTGCCCGTAGTTCCTCTAGCAAGAAAGTTGCCAGTCAGGAGCAGAAGAAGCAAGTGGCGCCACTTACCAAGGAGACTGGTGTGCCGACCGCCGCATTTTTTGGGGAAAAAAAAGTACGCCTGCAGCAGCAGCGGGGTCTGCTGGGGACCAAGCTGGGAGCAGCACCTCCGCTCCATTGGGCTCAGTGCCGCCACCACCGCGCCAACTTAGGTCCAAGCCCTTGAGTGCTGCAGAGGCAGCCAGTATAGTTGTTCAATCACCATCGAGCAGTGATGTTGGCTCATCACAAGAAAGTAGCAGCATCCCTCAATCAACACAGGTTGTTGTAACTCATCTGACGAGTGTTCAACAAACAGCCGCAACAACAACCACATGTGCAAGTACAAGCCCAAGTACATGTGGAAGGAGAGGCGGCGCAAGGAGAGGCGCAAGCAGAGGTGCATGGAGCGGCACAAGTGCCCACAATAGTTGTTCCTCCCGAAGTAGGGGCACATCAGGAAATCGACATTCAAGCCGAGGTATCGTATGAGGAAGCCACTCCTCCTGATGATTCATTGTCTTCCAGATCCCCAGCAAGGAAAAGATCAAGGATGGTGTCTACTTCTTCTTCAAGCCCCCTTCCTTCTGATGATATGGATGAAAATTGGGAACCACCAGTGCTGTCTGAGAGTAAGGCACACCATGATCTGACAAAGGTAGCTAAGCGTAAAAGGAAGGTCCCCGAAAGTCTCAGAGTTATGGAGTGTGATGTTGACGCTGAACAAGAAGTGGTGTATACTCCTGCTGAATGTGCTGATGAAGACTCTCACGACGACGACGCAGTCATCATAGATGTCACTCCAGCCTCAGCGGGCATGCAGCAAACAGACATTTTTACCCTATCCCGAAATGCTGCTGAGCGTGATGCTGGCGACATGTCAATGGCACCACCACCAATGGAGTTAACTAGTACACCACCACCTACAGCTTCCATATTTTCTCGCCAGAAGGGACCTCCATCCACCTCGACCTCCATTTCCTCAATTTGTGGTGCTGTAAGTGCACAACGTATTGAATTTCGGCAACACACATCCTCCACTTCATCTGGCATTAGCAGCATTCCCAGTATCGCCTCCTCCGCCCCCACAGACATTTGAAGTCCGCAGTATGGGACTTCTTTAGTGTTAGCCCAACAAGGGAAAACATAGCCATTTGTACCATTTGTAAGGTTCAAGTTAGTCGTGTTAAGCTTGGTACCAACTATGGTACCGGAGGCCAGAGAGGTCATCTTGAGAGACAGCACACTGTCAAATGGCATGCGCACCTAAGGGAGATCAAGGCAGCCTGAATTGCAAGTCAACAAATTGTATCCGTTGATGTTTCATCTGCTGATGACGAGGAGGAAGAAGCGTCAAATATTTCTTCAGTTACACCCAGTACCCCTGTCAGCAGCACACCCCCTGGAAGATATATGAGCCAAACTAAGAGTGTGGGAGAGAGTGAGACACCAATGCGTAAAAGTTCATCATCACTGAGCGTAACTGGGTCGAAGAAGTCATCATCATCCCGTAAAATGGTCCAGCCCACCATTAGAAGCATGTTGTTTTCAGATGCGCCATTTGAATGCAACCGCCCAACGGCGCGTCTGTATAACACTAAGCTGGCTAAAATGCTAGCGCTGGACCTTCTCCCTTTTTCTTTTGGGGAAGGGGTGGGTTTTCTTGAAATGGTGGCAACGCTCTGCCCTAAATGGAAGGTTCCTAGCCGGTTCTATTTTGCCAGAGTTGCGGTTCCAGCACTACTTGAAGATGTGCTGGAGGTGATTGGGGCAGCTTTGCAGAAAAGTGCTGTTCACACTATACATCTGACAACAGACATGTGGACCAGTTGCGCAGCCACTGATTACATGTGCATCACTGCACACTGGATCTCTTTTTCAGGGGTTAAAGCAAAGCTAAACGCAGGTGTTGACACGGACAACGTTTATAAAGCTGCTCGGAAACATGCAACAATAGCCATGTTTGCCATGGAGAAAACTCATACAGGAGAAAACATTTTGCCTGAGTTTAACATAAAGGTCTTTGAATGGCTGTCCCCAAGAAAACGCATGATTGGTTATGTTTCCACGGATAATGGCGCCAATGTAGTTAAGGCCATGGATAAGGGTAACTATTTCAGAGTGCCGTGTTTGGCGCACTGTATAAACCTGGTTGTTAAAAAATTCTTGAGTGAAGAAAGTCCAGTCTCCGAGTTACTGACCACCTGCGGAAGAATGTGCACACAATTTCAACCATTCTTTTAAGGCCCAGAAGCAGCTGTGGTGCCTGCAACATGAACGTAAAGAGCCAGTGAAAGCACTCATCCAGGAGGTGGCAACACGTTGGAACTCAACCTTCTACATGCTTGAGCGTCTGTATGAGCAGTATGCGGTAGTCGATCAGTATTTCTTTTAACTGGGTACACCTATGATAGACATGAGGATACAGGTGGAGCAATGGGAGCTAGTTAAAAGCCTGACAGACATGCTTCGTCCTCTTGAGGTCTTCATGCGTGCAGTCAGCAGGGAGGACTGTAATTTGGGAAAAGCTATCCCATTGTTGCGCATGCTAGAGCACCAACTGAAGGCGGTGTCTTCTAGGTTTGAAAAAGATGGAAAGGAAGAAGCATTTGAGTTGGCGGAGAAGTTATTACAGCGCGATGAACGTCTTGAAAAGATCCAGACAGAACAGCATTACATTTCTGCTACTATTCTGGATCCACGGTACAAAAAGGCAGTGGCAGGCAGAGTATTCTTTCCTTTTGATGACGCAGATGTTACAAAGTACAAACATTGTCTAGCTGTGTCAGCCACTCGGTTTGAAAGAGAACGGCAGGAAATTGAAGGAAAAAGCAGTACATCAGCAGGCCATCCACAGTCAAAAAAATCCACTTCTGCATCTGTGGCTGTGGCAGAAGTGAGTGATTTTCCCTCTCAGCCGTTAACGACACCAGCAACCGTATCATCTGCACCAGACACAACAGTAATATTGTGTGAAAAAGAGGATTGGCTAACTGAGCTTGGGTTTGCTTCTCAAATGGTCCCAGAAAAAAGTAAGCAAAGTGGAGGAACCATGGAGAACCTTGAGTCGATGGTGTAGGCCTATCTGAACGACTTAACAGAGGTTCATCTTTTATCATGACCCATTGGCGTATTGGCATGGGAAAACAGATGTGTGGCCAGAGACCACAACCTGGCTAGAAATTACTTGTCTTGCCCACTCGCAAGCGTGTCTTCTGAACGTGTTTTCAGTGCTGCTGGTGGCATTGTAACTTCCAAAAGGACCCGCCTCTCGCCCAAAAATGTGGAGAGGTTAACAATGATCAAGATGAATCAGCACTTCATACCACCAGATTACAAAATACGAGAATGCACACAGGAAGAAGACGAGAAGGACACCAACTTAGATGAGGGAAGTTCTTCCCTGTTAACTGACCTACTCCTCTCTGAATTAGCAAAGTTTGAGGACGAGCTCTTCTTCCCTGACACCGAGCCCTGAAAATGAGTCAATGAATCACTAACTTTCTTTTTCGTCCTTATTCACTTTTATTCCTGTGTGTATGTCTTTCTTTGTTTTGCAAAATCTATATACAAAAAAACTTTAATCACCTAATCACAAAAACAAGCCCATCAGCAGAACTGTCTTCACTTATTTGCTTATTGATTTGAAGGTGCCGCAGTCTGCATTCCTCAGTTCACAAGTTCACAAGAACATGCTCCTCTATCCTCCTCCTCCAGACTCCTATTTCCCTCAAAGCAGATGGCTGGATTACGCCCAATGAAGAAAGACTCTGCACTTGTGGGGGTGTTCTACTTCTTTGCGGGTGAGTTGACGGGTCTGGGGCATTGCTGTGAGCTCATTTGGACTGCATTCCAGGTAGGCCCACAGTTTCCTAAGTGTGGCTTTTCCTGGTTTTGCTTTTTGGCTTTTTGGGGTGGTGAAACTTGTTTTTTCCCGGGTTCACGGGTCTGGGGGCCTTGCTTGGAAGGTGTAATACCGGCTAAAAGTGGTTTGGAGAAAATCGGAGCAGAAAAAGTTTTTGCACTTTTGATCACTTGCCTGTCTTTGGGGTGCTGTTTGTGGGGCTTTTAGGTTGTTGGGGGTGGGTTTTGGGGTCTGTGAGCACTGCTGGCACATTCTAATGTTGATTGCATTGGTTTTACAGGAAATCCATGGTGGAAAAGGGGAGTTAGGGCCAAGCTGCAGAGCGCATTTGGCCTGAATTCCAGGTAGGCCCAAAGTTTTCTACGTGTGGCTTTTCCCGGGTTTTGTCTTTTGGCTTGTTGGGGGTGTTAAACTTGTTTTCGCCTGGGTTGACAGTTCTGGGGCCATTGCTGGGAAGGTCTAATACCCGAAAGAAAGTGTTTTGGAGACAATCCCTGGGGAAAAGGATTTTGCATTTTCTGAGATTTCGCTGACTCTACCGTTTTCGGGGGCTGTTTGTGGGGGTTCCTGGTGTTTGTGGGGGGGTTTGGGATTCTTGGAGCAATGCTGGGTATGGATACTTTTGCTCGCTTGCAAGTGGTTTGAATACAATCCATGGTGGGTAAGGGGGGATTTGGGCCTACTTTACTTTCAAAGTACGTTTGGTCACCATTTTCTACTAGGCCTCTGACAGGTAGCAGTATTGCACGTTTTTTAGATCTGATTGGGGGTCTTCTACATTTTTGCGACTGCGTTTAGTAAGGGTCTGGGAGCACTGCTGGGAAGGTCTAATTTTGTTCTAAAACAAAGTTTACAGTACACCTAGCTTGAGGGGAAAGATCCGCTAAATTAATTCGCCCATACTTATTTATCCTTCAAAAGGAGACTCAGACAGAGTACGCACCGTCAAAAATATTGTACTGTCTATTAGGAAACTTAAAGTGTGACTTTTTGCACTACACAGCGTACATACCTTATATTTATTTGTCAGTGGTGTTCTAATATAACTTCCTGTTTTTCCATCAATAATTACAGGCCGGGTTTCAGCCTGTGCAATGGGAAAAAAAGGATGAAGTCAGGCTTCACATTAGCGAGCTGCAATTCAGCATCCGCCAGGCAGGCAGTGGACAGGGTGTCTTCTGGTCACCAACATTGATGGACGGAGCGTAAGATGGAATGGAGGAGTCCCGCTAATAAGAGTAATGGTTGGATGCATGCAACTTCCCAAATTCAACAGGACAACTACAACAACATACAGATACAGTATCCGTTCTTTTCTTTTTATCTTTTAAGTAATGTTATTGCTGTGAACTTCTATGAGTGTGACTCTGCATTTCTTTGATCTCTGCTTCTAAATTCATCCCTACAGCCATTGTATAGGTTTTACTTCTGCTATTTTTCAAACCTAATTTAGTGTACGAAGTGTTACTCTGAGTGCAGAGATAGGCAAGTGAAAACGCATAATTACTGCAGCCCTGTACTGTCGCATTCTTTCATTAACGGTTGTCTAAAGTACTACTTACTTTTCAGTAACCATGCATGCAGTAGTGCATGCACTTCCTTTATGTCACTTAAAAGATTTATGGATAGCTTTGTACCCAAAGATTTGTTTATCTTCCATTATTGTTTGTCCATGCTGTGTTTTTTTTTCTTCTCTCAACAAAACTTTCCCAAAAACCCCCTTTCCCATCCATTTTCCAACCCCTAACCCTCTTCCCCCGGGCTGTGTGGTTTTGATTGATGTGTGACTAAATGACAGCAATAATTCCACACACTTGCTGGGGAGGATAAGGTCATAGCAACAGGCTGGTGAAGGAATCTGAGGATATATCTTACTCAGCTTGACACAGACCCATGACTATTGGCAAATGAAAGCAGATTTTCATGTGCGCCATCAACTTGATTGCTCATCAAGAACATCCTCCTCCTAGGCGTGGCAAATGATTACGCTGCTGTGTCCTTCACTTTCAGTACTATTTCTTGTAGTAGTAGCCAATGTCAAAGAAATTCAACGCAAGCAGTAGTTATACTTTCAATACTTTACCATTTGTTAGGCTACATTGTGGCACTGTTCTAGTGTACTGTCACCTGCTATATTCTCTATCATACCGTTCTAATGCTACGGTAAGGACAAACAAGGTTTCATTTTCTTTTTTTTCAGATGCTGCAACTGCCACTGTGTAACACCACTAGTACCACCGCAATGATGACATTTCATCCGCCCAGGATTGCCAACCTTAATCGCCATTTCCCGTGCAGCCAGCCCGGTGCCTAGCCCTATTTCCAAACACAAATTACAGGTAAGATAAGCGTTTGGGGGGAGGTAGTATAATGGAGTATTAGGAGAGACGAGAGACTGACGGTCCTAGGACTATTGAATTCACTTACTCTGTGAGAGGCACTTAGTTTTGAAAACATTTGACATTTACACAACTTGAATCAAGATGCCACTTAAGTTTCAGGAAAACAAACTTACTGTTAAACCCCCACCCACCAGCCAGTCAAAAGCAGTAAAAAAGTAAAAACACGAATGCTAAGATAAAGTTTAAAGTATATTTATATCCCTAACATAAATAATCTCCTGCAAGACCCAACCCACCCCCCTCCCGAACCCCAACGAATGTCCGTGAAAACTAAGTCCAAAAAAGTAGAAAACCCAACTCCCAATTCCCACCCCCCAGAAGTCTTTAAAAAAGGGGCAAGGGACAGTCTCCTCCTACTGCTGGCTGCTGTTGACTTTTCGGGCCAGGTCGGCATGCTCCTTGCGGAGGGTCTCGAGCAGGGTTTTGGTGTTGAGCAGCTCCTGCTCGAGGTAGGACACCCTCAGTGAAAGGCGGTACAACCTTTTTTTGGTACTGCTGTGGGGGACAGCTGATTTTTTTGCTGCTCGGCGGTGGCGGGTGGCTGCAGTACCCCGGCTCCGTACCGCTGAAGACCTGCGCTGACTGGCTGACCCAGGGAGCGCGGAGGAGGATGCAGCTGTACCGGTCGATGTTGTGGTCGACTGCGTGTCCCCCTCCTCCTGGGCCACCAGCCGCCGATATTCGGCGACAGTCGCCTCCAGCCTCCGTTGCCGAGCCCTTTTAGCCAGCTCCTTCCGTGTTGGTTTGGAAGGAGCATCTATATGAAGAAAGAAAGACATAGTCTGTAACCAATGCTCTTTAAGATTAACACAAAATGATTCAGCAGAAAGTTGTGTCACAGTAGAACTAGCAACTTGCAAGCACAGTACACAACTATTGTGGCCAGTAGCTATCTAACCTCCCACTTCTTCATCCTTGCTCTAACATTAGTGGGAGTTTAAGGAATCAATTCTACAAGCACTATGGACTCACTCCATTAGAGTCGACTATGACAGTACACCAGTCTTATTCTTCTTCTTCTCTCTTGTTTAGCAAAATTGGTACGTTAACTTCTGCAAGCCGGCATAATGCCAGCGCAGTCAACTTGCACCCGAGAAAAACAGACGCCCGCCATGATGAGTGAGACAGACTTGCGTTACTGTACCGGTCCAGTACATGCAGGTGGTGATGCTCTTACTTTTCTATTACGGGTGGCACTGAGAATACTCTGTTACAAGGGCTACTGCTTAATTTTTTTAACTTTCACCCTACAGTGCCAATGAATACTAGAAAAGGAAAATGAAGAAGATAAATAATCTGATTATCTATCACTGCACATGGTATGTATTTGCTTACATATGGGATGACTTTAGGTGCTTTGCTTTTTATTGAGTGAACAGTGATACATCCACACATGAATGACCGAGTTCTACTAAACTTATTAACAGAGGTAGTGAGTGGCCATCATAATAGCCGGATATATGCTGTGCTTGCAATACAAACTACTGCTACTATTCATGGTAGTATTCGGACAAAATTAAAACTTCTTTTCCTTGCCTTTCCTACACTGGAACGGACTTGCGGGTGTGGTGTTACATGCTCTTCAAAGTAACACTTAGTTCATCCAGTGACCGTCTACTCTCTCTAGATACACATATGCTATCTAAGAGTCAGATAGTACCATGATCCAGGCATCCATCCATTCAAACTATATGTCAATCATTCTTCTTCATGTCTCTCATCTGGACAAACCTTACGTTTTCTCACGGGAAAACAACCTTTTCATTTTATTTGGGAAACCGCAAGCCATACATCCGTGCTTGACTTGCATTTGAATTTCAACCAAAGGATATATTGCGCACACATACAGTTTCTGTTTCACCCACCAAGGCTGTTCTCCTTCCACCCATCCTTGCTTCATCCTTCACCCAGCCATGCATCATATTCCTTCCCAGCCACCTCGGGCACCAATCAAACACGTATCATTCTTCTTTGTCAGTCATCATTACTTTTAACTTGCTCATCCTTCCACACTTACTTACACCCTTCTTTTGCTTTTCGTTCATCCCATCCATCAAGTTCATCTCAGATCTGATTTGGATTCTCAAAAAAAAAATTCACCGCTGAGTTGAAGTACATTTAGAGGAGGCTACAACCTGGTTGATAAAAACTTTGTTCTAAATTTGTAAGTCTTCTTAACAGTATAGTAACTTAACTGTACAACATATATACTACACCCGTGCAGAGAGCACACTCTGCAGTCTGCAATCTCAATAAGTAAAGAATATAAGAGTTTACCACTGCCCGCCACTACCGTGGCAACCCTCACAGCAGTTTCCTCCGGCACTTGCACCGCCTCCTCCCCAGAAGTGTCCTCCTCCACCTCCGCGCTGGCCCCGGCGCCAGATGTTCCACCTACAAAGTACATTTAAGAATGTTAGATGTCATAGACATACACCACTCACTAGTATTTTGTCTAGGAATGAAGAAATGTGAATACAGAAACCAATCTAATAATTTGTGACTGTCTACTCTAAAGTAAAAATGTCCCTTTTTCCAGGGAAGGGTGTTGTCTTGCTGCACTTTTTGGCACAACTGATGAATGCTTGCTTTTTAACACGCACCATTTTTCTCATAACAGACAGAAGCTTCACTTCTAAGAACAAGAGCAAGATCAGATCATCATCACGAGGACGGAGTGACCAACGATTCAGCACCAAAAAGAAAAATTAAAGTTTAAACCAGGTGAGGGCTCGGCTCGCCCACAATAAATGTGTGAAATAAATCACTAAGCACTTTTCCATTTTTAATCACCCGTTTATGTTTTATGACAAACTTGATTTTTAATAAATGTTTTTACTTTTAATTAAGCTTTAAAACTTAAATAGACTCTGTGGTTTTTGGTCAAGAGTGACTGAGCAAAAGGTTTTGCAATTTGCACGCATGAGTCCGTGCCTCTGACACTTCTGGACTCTGACTCCGTACTCTTGTCCTGCGTTGGATAATCATCATTGGGGATCAATCATCGATTAATTTGGGAGCTAAATGACTCTGCCACACTATCTAGTCAGTAAGGAGATTGGGGGTTCTTCAAAGTCTGTTATCACTGAGGTATGTGGAAAGTCTACCTGCCCTTTTATAATTGATAAACAATGCACTATTTTGTGTCCATAGTTCTGTTTGTGCAGATTTGTCCCTACAACAGTAGTAGTATGGATTGTCCTCCTATCCAAACCAAAAGTAAAGTAGTATCTTATTCTTTCTTGGTGGTCATTCGCATTTTATTGTTGGGAATTGTCAAAGCATAAACATTTTGAAGACTTGAAAAGACATTATGGACAATCCCAGAGGACTGCACTCAGTTCATAGAGCTATTGATGACTAGAATGGGAGTTTCGTTTGACACCTTTTGCCAACTGTGCAATCTTAGTTAGCTACACAGACAGACTAATAAGAATAATCTAGTAATACCAAAGGGAGTCATAGTAGAGGCAGGATAAGAATTTAAATACAGTCTACAAGAAGATCAAAGACGATTTAGAAAAAATCAAATGAGGAACGCTAGGAAAAAATAGGTACTCTATATTAAAATGAAAACTTACTGGGGCCAGCAAAGGAGCCCTCGCCTGACCGATCCTGGCCTTTTACAACAGCAGCAGCAACCACCTCCTCCTCTGTCGTCTTGCCCCTGGGGGGAGCGGATGTACAAAATGAAAGAAAGAAAGACCCGAAAACATAGATGATTGTTGTCAACCAAATCAAACATTTCAAAAGAACAATAACAAAATATTTTGGCGAAATAGCAAATAGACAACTATTCCACGGGATATATTGACCTATCTCATGTGGTCTACTACGATATTAGTATTGCTTGATTTGCAGACCGTCGACTTGGAAAGTTGTGTAACTCACTAAACAAAGTACTAAAAAGGTTCGCCTAGGACTGGCAGGCAGCAGTCCGCAGCACGCGAAGTGACATACAAACTCCATCGTGATTGCAGATCAGTGACAACACTAAAAAGTTTCCTATTACATTAACCAGTCATTAAAATACTCAAACTATCAATCCACCACCACTATTTCTTCTTATTGCCAGATGTACAAAGGAAGGACTGGACTTGAGTCTGTAGGGGCAGATTTACATGCCCCTTGCGGTTTTTTTGCTCCGTTGTTGCGTGACTTTTGTGACGCAGCGGCAGAACAAAAGAGGCGCCATGGTGCGGCGTATATTAACAACGTGACGCATATGGGAGATGCATTACGTTGTAAAGCCCTGCGCCATCAGGGGGCGTTCCGGCGCAAGGGAGGGTGTTCCTGCGCAGGAGCGCATCCTAAGAGTGGCTGAGGGAAATCTACAAGATTTCAATCAGTCACTTTTAGGACAATGATGCGTCACTCAAACCCTGCGCCTGCTTGAAGCAGACGTACAGCTTGACGCAGCATTGGGGAGATAGGGCACCCAAGAGCATTGCTGGAGCTGCGCCATCGTTGCGATGCAACTCCTGCAATGCGCCGCCTTTACGGCACAGATGCGTAACGCTTCGGTGACGTTTTGGGCCCATGGTGTGCCGCACTGTAAATACGGCGCACCATGGGTGGTGGTGGCGTGGCGCACAATTACTGGCGCATCCCTGCTACTTTGCAGGGATGCGCCGGTAATTGCAAATATGCCCCTTAGTGTCTAGCATTACGCAGTTCTGTAAACTACACTCATACATAATTTCTCAAGCCAATGAAATGAACACAAAATCGAAAACAAATAAGCATAGTAGCAACGCTACTGAGAAGGAGAGCAGTGCACCTGAAATGCACAGAAGATTTTGAAATATAATTTACCTACAATGTAATCGGCAGCATTATTGCTCTTGATAAAAAACAAAAATTTGCAATATAATAACACACAGAGCAGGAGAAAACAGAGTAGTGATGAAATAGCTACTACTACTCACCAAGCCCGGGGATCTCGACGCCGAGCAGGTCGAGCAAGTTGCGTTCCCGGTCCAGGAGATCCGTCCAACGGTGGGTGGCCTGGTTGTAGGTGGGCCGGACCCAAGAGTGTTCAAACATGGCCCGGCACACCTTCTCCCACCGCTTCCGGCTTTCCCGAAGCCCGTAGCCGCTTGCGATCTTGCCGCCTGCCGCGATGGTCCTGGGGAGGCGGCGCTGTACAAAGAACACTAGTGCGGCCACCTCCTCTGCGCTAAAGATCTCCCGTGGCATCACTAGCTCCCCCCTCAAACGCCCGCACGGGAGCCGGACACAGGGTGCGGGACCCTTCCCCCTTCTTGGGCTGCTTCCCGGCTCCCTTTACCATGGTCTGGGCAGAAAGGAAGGTAAATAATAAAGAAGAAATAGAATAGGGAAGAAGAAAAGAAAAGAGTTAAAAAAAAGTAGTTTAAAAGTAACCAAAAGTAGCAGAAAACACAAAAATATAGAGCTAGAAAAATAGAGGGATAGATAATAAGTAAAATAGATTAAAAAAAACTTCAAACAAGCAAAGGATGGCAGAGATTGATAGAGGATACAGAAAGGATGCCCAGAACCATAGCAATGAATGAAAAACAAGATGGCCGCGCCCGTTCACGACCGCGTGGGTAAGTTCACGCGAGATTTCGCCCGCGATCACACGCGAAATTGTACTAGCGAGCCGCACACTTTGCGAGATTACACATAGCGCCCGGAAATGGAAATACATCACGCAAACAAGATGGCCGAGCACATGTACGACCGCTAGGGTAACTTCGCAACGTTGCGCTACAAGCGGCTTGCGAAAACGCAAAAAATCACACGAACTAACACGCCGCAAAAAAACAAATCGTATGTTTGCACAAATTCGCAGCTTCCGAAATCGATCTCGCGCAAATTCGCGCCCCGCGAATTGCGCGAAATTGCAGAAAAACAATTTTTGCAAAACTGAAAGCACTCAGCAGGTGCAAAAGTTCAAGCTCATCATTAGTAACCGTTCCCTGCAGTGCTTCCTGAGGGGCCCCTCCAGAGTTCAGTTGCCTACTTGCAACTATTCTATGACCCTGCTCTGACCCTCACAGCAGGCTCAGAGGATAGCTACAAGTATGCCACAAAGGTCCTGTTAAAAAAAATTACACTGCAACAGAAAGCAATTATAGATAAGGAATCAGGTGCCAGACTGGAAGTTCAAATTCAGTGACACATTAATCAGCCCCTAATTCATTCATGTCAGTTGAGGCAGGGCAGGTGTGCTAAAGAATTTTACAAAACTGAAAGCACTTAGTTAATGAGGAAGCCCTTACAGCTAAGGAAACAGGTGCCAGCTCAAATTCAGTGACACATTCATCAGCCCCAAATTAATTCATGTCAGTTGAGGCAGGGCAGGTGATCTTTTCCCCCCATAATCTACAGTGATGAACCAGAGGGTGGCATGGGTGAGCCAGAGGATGGCAGTGGTAAAACAGAGGGTGGCAGTGGTGAAACAGAGGGTGCTGTGATGAACCAGACGTAGAAACAACATGGTTGCGACCGGTGCTACCCGACAAGTAAGTTCGCGTTTGCGAACTGGTAAAAAACCCTCGCAAAATGGCAGAAACACTTGCGAACACAAAAAAAATCCGCAAAATTCGCGAGAGTTTGCAAATTTTGCGGATTGGGAATCCGTAAATACGCAATTTCGCGAATTGCGAATTCTCAAAATTCGCCCATACTTACAAGATACTCCATCCCCTTTCACCCAGTAATGGACGGGCAAACTGAGAGGGTAAACCAAGAATTAGAGCAGTATTTGAGGTTGTTTCTGTTGGAGCAAGGTGGGAACTGGTCTGACTATTTGTGGACAGCAGAATTTGCATACAATAACACCACAAATGTTTCAACTGGGTATTCCCCGTTTTATTTAAACTATGGCCAGCACCCAAATTCTACAGTAAGAAACACCGAACTCTCTGTTCTAGCAGTCAAGGACTTGGTTGCTCATGTTAAAAAGATTCAACAAAATGCTTCTCAAAATCTTAAACAGGCTAAAGTGAAGTATAAGGTTCAAGCTGATAAAAAAAGAAGAGAATGTCCCTGTTTAAAAGAGGGTGATGAGGTTTGGTTAAGTACAAAGAACTTGAGGTTGAAAGGAAACCGAAAATTCCTCCCTAGATTTGTAGGACCCTACCCAGTTGAGAAACAGATAAACCCAGTAACCTATCGTCTAAAATTGCCTATCAAAATGAAAATCCATCCAGTCTTTCATGTCTCGCTATTAAAAAAGGCAGCATTGGAATTGCGAAAAAACTCACCACCGAAACCTATTCAGTTAGAGTCAGGAGTGGAATTTGAGGTTAAGGAGATTCTGGACTCAAAACAAGTTAAATGAACATTGTACTATTTAGTGGACTGGAAGGGTTATGGTCCTGAAGAGCAATCTTGGGAGGCTGCTTCGGATGTTCATGCTCCTCGATTAGGATTCATAATCCTCATCAGCCAGGCTATCTTGAATCCAGTGGCCAAGTGAACAAGGGACTCACGTCTGAGTATACCCTGCCACACTTAGGGCGAACAAAGCGATACAAAAGGGGATGATGGACGGAGCGTTTGAACAAATCAAACACTCACCCCCAGTCAACTGATCTGGGTTTAATCCATCACCATTCTTTAGTTCACTCAGCCACCCCAGTTCAGACATGGCTATATGCAAATCAGTCTGACCCTGTGCCTTATGGGAACAGTCCAGCCCGAACTGCCAAGCCATGTCTTCCCTGGACCGGAAACAAGCATCCTGGGACCGGTTTCGGATTCATAATCCTCATCAGCCAGGCTATCTTGAATCCAGTGGCCAAGTGAACAAGGGACTCACGTCTGAGTATACCCTGCCACACTTAGGGCGAACAAAGCGATACAAAAGGGGATGATGGACGGAGCGTTCGAACAAATCAAACACTCACCCCCAGTCAACTGATCTGGGTTTAATCCATCACCATTCTTTAGTTCACTCAGCCACCCCAGTTCAGACATGGCTATATGCAAATCAGTCTGACCCTGTGCCTTATGGGAACAGTCCAGCCCGAACTGCCAAGCCATGTCTTCCCTGGACCGGAAACAAGCATCCTGGGACCGGTTTCGGATTCATAATCCTCATCAGCCAGGCTATCTTGAATCCAGTGGCCAAGTGAACAAGGGACTCACGTCTGAGTATACCCTGCCACACTTAGGGCGAACAAAGCGATACAAAAGGGGATGATGGACGGAGCGTTTGAACAAATCAAACACTCACCCCCAGTCAACTGATCTGGGTTTAATCCATCACCATTCTTTAGTTCACTCAGCCACCCCAGTTCAGACATGGCTATATGCAAATCAGTCTGACCCTGTGCCTTATGGGAACAGTCCAGCCCGAACTGCCAAGCCATGTCTTCCCTGGACCGGAAACAAGCATCCTGGGACCGGTTTCGGATTCATAATCCTCATCAGCCAGGCTATCTTGAATCCAGTGGCCAAGTGAACAAGGGACTCACGTCTGAGTATACCCTGCCACACTTAGGGCGAACAAAGCGATACAAAAGGGGATGATGGACGGAGCGTTTGAACAAATCAAACACTCACCCCCAGTCAACTGATCTGGGTTTAATCCATCACCATTCTTTAGTTCACTCAGCCACCCCAGTTCAGACATGGCTATATGCAAATCAGTCTGACCCTGTGCCTTATGGGAACAGTCCAGCCCGAACTGCCAAGCCATGTCTTCCCTGGACCGGAAACAAGCATCCTGGGACCGGTTTCGGATTCATAATCCTCATCAGCCAGGCTATCTTGAATCCAGTGGCCAAGTGAACAAGGGACTCACGTCTGAGTATACCCTGCCACACTTAGGGCGAACAAAGCGATACAAAAGGGGATGATGGACGGAGCGTTTGAACAAATCAAACACTCACCCCCAGTCAACTGATCTGGGTTTAATCCATCACCATTCTTTAGTTCACTCAGCCACCCCAGTTCAGACATGGCTATATGCAAATCAGTCTGACCCTGTGCCTTATGGGAACAGTCCAGCCCGAACTGCCAAGCCATGTCTTCCCTGGACCGGAAACAAGCATCCTGGGACCGGTTTCGGATTCATAATCCTCATCAGCCAGGCTATCTTGAATCCAGTGGCCAAGTGAACAAGGGACTCACGTCTGAGTATACCCTGCCACACTTAGGGCGAACAAAGCGATACAAAAGGGGATGATGGACGGAGCGTTTGAACAAATCAAACACTCACCCCCAGTCAACTGATCTGGGTTTAATCCATCACCATTCTTTAGTTCACTCAGCCACCCCAGTTCAGACATGGCTATATGCAAATCAGTCTGACCCTGTGCCTTATGGGAACAGTCCAGCCCGAACTGCCAAGCCATGTCTTCCCTGGACCGGAAACAAGCATCCTGGGACCGGTTTCGGATTCATAATCCTCATCAGCCAGGCTATCTTGAATCCAGTGGCCAAGTGAACAAGGGACTCACGTCTGAGTATACCCTGCCACACTTAGGGCGAACAAAGCGATACAAAAGGGGATGATGGACGGAGTGTTTGAACAAATCAAACACTCACCCCCAGTCAACTGATCTGGGTTTAATCCATCACCATTCTTTAGTTCACTCAGCCACCCCAGTTCAGACATGGCTATATGCAAATCAGTCTGACCCTGTGCCTTATGGGAACAGTCCAGCCCGAACTGCCAAGCCATGTCTTCCCTGGACCGGAAACAAGCATCCTGGGACCGGTTTCGGATTCATAATCCTCATCAGCCAGGCTATCTTGAATCCAGTGGCCAAGTGAACAAGGGACTCACGTCTGAGTATACCCTGCCACACTTAGGGCGAACAAAGCGATACAAAAGGGGATGATGGACGGAGCGTTTGAACAAATCAAACACTCACCCCCAGTCAACTGATCTGGGTTTAATCCATCACCATTCTTTAGTTCACTCAGCCACCCCAGTTCAGACATGGCTATATGCAAATCAGTCTGACCCTGTGCCTTATGGGAACAGTCCAGCCCGAACTGCCAAGCCATGTCTTCCCTGGACCGGAAACAAGCATCCTGAGACCGGTTTCGGATTCATAATCCTCATCAGCCAGGCTATCTTGAATCCAGTGGCCAAGTGAACAAGGGACTCACGTCTGAGTATACCCTGCCACACTTAGGGCTAACAAAGCGATACAAAAGGGGATGATGGACGGAGCGTTTGAACAAATCAAACACTCACCCCCAGTCAACTGATCTGGGTTTAATCCATCACCATTCTTTAGTTCACTCAGCCACCCCAGTTCAGACATGGCTATATGCAAATCAGTCTGACCCTGTGCCTTATGGGAACAGTCCAGCCCGAACTGCCAAGCCATGTCTTCCCTGGACCGGAAACAAGCATCCTGGGTCCGGTTTCGGATTCATAATCCTCATCAGCCAGGCTATCTTGAATCCAGTGGCCAAGTGAACAAGGGACTCACGTCTGAGTATACCCTGCCACACTTAGGGCGAACAAAGCGATACAAAAGGGGATGATGGACGGAGCGTTTGAACAAATCAAACACTCACCCCCAGTCAACTGATCTGGGTTTAATCCATCACCATTCTTTAGTTCACTCAGCCACCCCAGTTCAGACATGGCTATATGCAAATCAGTCTGACCCTGTGCCTTATGGGAACAGTCCAGCCCGAACTGCCAAGCCATGTCTTCCCTGGACCGGAAACAAGCATCCTGGGACCGGTTTCGGATTCATAATCCTCATCAGCCAGGCTATCTTGAATCCAGTGGCCAAGTGAACAAGGGACTCACGTCTGAGTATACCCTGCCACACTTAGGGCGAACAAAGCGATACAAAAGGGGATGATGGACGGAGCGTTTGAACAAATCAAACACTCACCCCCAGTCAACTGATCTGGGTTTAATCCATCACCATTCTTTAGTTCACTCAGCCACCCCAGTTCAGACATGGCTATATGCAAATCAGTCTGACCCTGTGCCTTATGGGAACAGTCCAGCCCGAACTGCCAAGCCATGTCTTCCCTGGACCGGAAACAAGCATCCTGGGACCGGTTTCGGATTCATAATCCTCATCAGCCAGGCTATCTTGAATCCAGTGGCCAAGTGAACAAGGGACTCACGTCTGAGTATACCCTGCCACACTTAGGGCGAACAAAGCGATACAAAAGGGGATGATGGACGGAGCGTTTGAACAAATCAAACACTCACCCCCAGTCAACTGATCTGGGTTTAATCCATCACCATTCTTTAGTTCACTCAGCCACCCCAGTTCAGACATGGCTATATGCAAATCAGTCTGACCCTGTGCCTTATGGGAACAGTCCAGCCCGAACTGCCAAGCCATGTCTTCCCTGGACCGGAAACAAGCATCCTGGGACCGGTTTCGGATTCATAATCCTCATCAGCCAGGCTATCTTGAATCCAGTGGCCAAGTGAACAAGGGACTCACGTCTGAGTATACCCTGCCACACTTAGGGCGAACAAAGCGATACAAAAGGGGATGATGGACGGAGCGTTTGAACAAATCAAACACTCACCCCCAGTCAACTGATCTGGGTTTAATCCATCACCATTCTTTAGTTCACTCAGCCACCCCAGTTCAGACATGGCTATATGCAAATCAGTCTGACCCTGTGCCTTATGGGAACAGTCCAGCCCGAACTGCCAAGCCATGTCTTCCCTGGACCGGAAACAAGCATCCTGGGACCGGTTTCGGATTCATAATCCTCATCAGCCAGGCTATCTTGAATCCAGTGGCCAAGTGAACAAGGGACTCACGTCTGAGTATACCCTGCCACACTTAGGGCGAACAAAGCGATACAAAAGGGGATGATGGACGGAGTGTTTGAACAAATCAAACACTCACCCCCAGTCAACTGATCTGGGTTTAATCCATCACCATTCTTTAGTTCACTCAGCCACCCCAGTTCAGACATGGCTATATGCAAATCAGTCTGACCCTGTGCCTTATGGGAACAGTCCAGCCCGAACTGCCAAGCCATGTCTTCCCTGGACCGGAAACAAGCATCCTGGGACCGGTTTCGGATTCATAATCCTCATCAGCCAGGCTATCTTGAATCCAGTGGCCAAGTGAACAAGGGACTCACGTCTGAGTATACCCTGCCACACTTAGGGCGAACAAAGCGATACAAAAGGGGATGATGGACGGAGCGTTTGAACAAATCAAACACTCACCCCCAGTCAACTGATCTGGGTTTAATCCATCACCATTCTTTAGTTCACTCAGCCACCCCAGTTCAGACATGGCTATATGCAAATCAGTCTGACCCTGTGCCTTATGGGAACAGTCCAGCCCGAACTGCCAAGCCATGTCTTCCCTGGACCGGAAACAAGCATCCTGGGACCGGTTTCGGATTCATAATCCTCATCAGCCAGGCTATCTTGAATCCAGTGGCCAAGTGAACAAGGGACTCACGTCTGAGTATACCCTGCCACACTTAGGGCGAACAAAGCGATACAAAAGGGGATGATGGACGGAGCGTTTGAACAAATCAAACACTCACCCCCAGTCAACTGATCTGGGTTTAATCCATCACCATTCTTTAGTTCACTCAGCCACCCCAGTTCAGACATGGCTATATGCAAATCAGTCTGACCCTGTGCCTTATGGGAACAGTCCAGCCCGAACTGCCAAGCCATGTCTTCCCTGGACCGGAAACAAGCATCCTGGGACCGGTTTCGGATTCATAATCCTCATCAGCCAGGCTATCTTGAATCCAGTGGCCAAGTGAACAAGGGACTCACGTCTGAGTATACCCTGCCACACTTAGGGCGAACAAAGCGATACAAAAGGGGATGATGGACGGAGCGTTTGAACAAATCAAACACTCACCCCCAGTCAACTGATCTGGGTTTAATCCATCACCATTCTTTAGTTCACTCAGCCACCCCAGTTCAGACATGGCTATATGCAAATCAGTCTGACCCTGTGCCTTATGGGAACAGTCCAGCCCGAACTGCCAAGCCATGTCTTCCCTGGACCGGAAACAAGCATCCTGGGACCGGTTTCGGATTCATAATCCTCATCAGCCAGGCTATCTTGAATCCAGTGGCCATGTGAACAAGGGACTCACGTCTGAGTATACCCTGCCACACTTAGGGCGAACAAAGCGATACAAAAGGGGATGATGGACGGAGCGTTTGAACAAATCAAACACTCACCCCCAGTCAACTGATCTGGGTTTAATCCATCACCATTCTTTAGTTCACTCAGCCACCCCAGTTCAGACATGGCTATATGCAAATCAGTCTGACCCTGTGCCTTATGGGAACAGTCCAGCCCGAACTGCCAAGCCATGTCTTCCCTGGACCGGAAACAAGCATCCTGGGACCGGTTTCGGATTCATAATCCTCATCAGCCAGGCTATCTTGAATCCAGTGGCCAAGTGAACAAGGGACTCACGTCTGAGTATACCCTGCCACACTTAGGGCGAACAAAGCGATACAAAAGGGGATGATGGACGGAGCGTTTGAACAAATCAAACACTCACCCCCAGTCAACTGATCTGGGTTTAATCCATCACCATTCTTTAGTTCACTCAGCCACCCCAGTTCAGACATGGCTATATGCAAATCAGTCTGACCCTGTGCCTTATGGGAACAGTCCAGCCCGAACTGCCATCAACTGTGTTTTTTGCAATTTTCACCCCGAGTGGGCTGGGTATGCTCAGACGTGAGTCCCAGGCTCTCCACACCACTGGAGTCAAGCTATCCAGGCTGATGAAGGCTGATAGCCAGAAACCGGTCCTTGGATGCTTGATTCAGGTCTGGGAAAGACATGGCTTGGTAGTTCGGACTGGACTGTTCCCATTTGGCACAGGGTCAGAGCTGATTTGCATATAGCCAGTGTCTAACCCAGGGTGGTGTGGAGTGCAAAAAAATGATGGATCTAGGCCCAGATCTCTGTACTGGGGTGAATGTATGACATTGTTCTACATTCTGTCCATCAACTGTGTTTTTTGCAATTTTCACCCGAGTGGGCTGGGTATGCTCAGATGTGAGTCCCAGGCTCTCCACACCACTGGAGTCAAGCTATCCAGGCTGATGAAGGCTGATAGCCAGAAACCGGTCCTTGGATGCTTGATTCAGGTCTGGGAAAGACATGGCTTGGTAGTTCGGACTGGACTGTTCCCATGAGGCACAGGGTCAGAGCTGATTTGCATATAGCCAGTGTCTAACCCAGGGTGGTGTGGAGTGCAAAAAACGATGGATTTAGACCCAGATCTCTGTACTGGGGTGAATGTATGACATTGTTCTACATTCTGTCCATCAACTGTGTTTTTTGCAATTTTCACCCCGAGTGGGCTGGGTATGCTCAGACGTGAGTCCCAGCCTCTCCACACCACTGGAGTCAAGCTATCCAGGCTGATGAAGGCTGATAGCCAGAAACCGGTCCTTGGATGCTTGATTCAGGTCTGGGAAAGACATGGCTTGGTAGTTCGGACTGGACTGTTCCCATGAGGCACAGGGTCAGAGCTGATTTGCATATAGCCAGTGTCTAACCCAGGGTGGTGTGGAGTGCAAAGCAACGATGGATTTAGGCCCAGATCTCTGTACTGGGGTGAATGTATGACATTGTTCTACATTCTGTCCATCAACTGTGTTTTTTGCAATTTTCACCCCGAGTGGGCTGGGTATGCTCAGACGTGAGTCCCAGGCTCTCCACACCACTGGAGTCAAGCTATCCAGGCTGATGAAGGCTGATAGCCAGAAACCAGTCCTTGGATGCTTGATTCAGGTCTGGGAAAGACATGGCTTGGTAGTTCGGACTGGACTGTTCCCATGAGGCACAGGGTCAGAGCTGATTTGCATATAGCCAGTGTCTAACCCAGGGTGGTGTGGAGTGCAAAAAAACGATGGATTTAGGCCCAGATCTCTGTACTGGGGTGAATGTATGACATTGTTCTACATTCTGTCCATCAACTGTGTTTTTTGCAATTTTCACCCCGAGTGGGCTGGGTATGCTCAGACGTGAGTCCCAGGCTCTCCACACCACTGGAGTCAAGCTATCCAGGCTGATGAAGGCTGATAGCCAGAAACCGGTCCTTGGATGCTTGATTCAGGTCTGGGAAAGACATGGCTTGGTAGTTCGGACTGGACTGTTCCCATGAGGCACAGGGTCAGAGCTGATTTGCATATAGCCAGTGTCTAACCCAGGGTGGTGTGGAGTGCAAAAAAACGATGGATTTAGGCCCAGATCTCTGTACTGGGGTGAATGTATGACATTGTTCTACATTCTGTCCATCAACTGTGTTTTTTGCAATTTTCACCCCGAGTGGGCTGGGTATGCTCAGACGTGAGTCCCAGGCTCTCCACACCACTGGAGTCAAGCTATCCAGGCTGATGAAGGCTGATAGCCAGAAACCGGTCCTTGGATGCTTGATTCAGGTCTGGGAAAGACATGGCTTGGTAGTTCGGACTGGACTGTTCCCATGAGGCACAGGGTCAGTGCTGATTTGCATATAGCCAGTGTCTAACCCAGGGTGGTGTGGAGTGCAAAAAAACGATGGATTTAGGCCCAGATCTCTGTACTGGGGTGAATGTATGACATTATTCTACATTCTGTCCATCAACTGTGTTTTTTGCAATTTTCACCCCGAGTGGGCTGGTTATGCTCAGACGTGAGTCCCAGGCTCTCCACACCACTGGAGTCAAGCTATCCAGGCTGATGAAGGCTGATAGCCAGAAACCGGTCCTTGGATGCTTGATTCAGGTCTGGGAAAGACATGGCTTGGTAGTTCGGACTGGACTGTTCCCATGAGGCACAGGGTCAGAGCTGATTTGCATATAGCCAGTGTCTAACCCAGGGTGGTGTGGAGTGCAAAAAAACGATGGATTTAGGCCCAGATCTCTGTACTGGGGTGAATGTATGACATTGTTCTACATTCTGTCCATCAACTGTGTTTTTTGCACTTAAAATCAGCAACAGTTTTTAAAGGCACTTCCAAAACCATACAGAATGAACTCCTGGACTGTATGTTGGAAATAACAAGAGACCTCATAATACAGCAGATACGAAGCTCTGAATTTGTGGCCATTCAGGCAGATGATACTACTGATGTATCCACACAGACTCAGTTCGTACTGGTTTTCTGCTATGTTGATGCCAACATAAAGTTGTTGAGAGACTCTATTGCTCTAATTACCTAAAAGATTCATCTGCTCATACAATTGTGACAACTTTGCTTCAGGAACTTAACAATGTTTTCCCAGAACACCAGTGAAAAAAAAGTCATTGCGCAAAGCTATGATAGGGGCAGTGTGATGAGTGCTGGCTCTGGAGGAATCCAGAAAAAAGTTAGAAATGTTTACCCCACGTGCATTGCTATGTTCATCAACTTAATTTGATTATGGAGCCAGCAGTATCAACGATTTCAAAAGCAAAATATGTTTTGCTATTGTGGGTGGCTTTCCTGCTTTTTTCTCACAAACTCCAAAAAGAACGGGAGTTCTCCAGGACATGGTTTCTAGAAAACTCCCAAAAGGGGCTCCAACTCGCTGGAATTTCCACATACGCACTGTCAGTATGATCTACATGTACAGAGAAGACTTGAAAAAATGCTTTAGAGCCATTGAAAGTAGCAATCATTTTGAATCAGTTACTGTACACGAGGCCCATGGATTCATCAGAACATTGGAAGACAGGGAGTTTATTTTCTTCCTTTTTTTTATTTTATGACATAATGCCCCATGTGGACATTTTGTATAATCAACTGCAAAAGCGGGACAAAGATGCCCTATATGTACAAAGGGCAACAACATATTTTGTCAGCCGCATCACCCATGTAAGGGCATCTGTTGACAATCTAGATGCTAGACTGCCTGTGGAATCTAAGTTTTCAAGGCACATAACTGATTTAAAGGTCTTGGTCCAAGTTTCCAAAGAATTTTGTGATACTACCATTGTCAACGGCAAAGTACGCTTTGAATTTACCAAACATCTTGTAAGTACTAATTTACTCCAAAGTGACCACTTTGACAGGCATGACAGATCATTTTCCCAAGCAAATACTCAACAAATCTATAAAGGCATATCCCATGATAAATAAAGAAAAATTGAACTCTGAACTATCAATCATATATGGGAGGCCTGAATTTCGAAGAGCTACTAGTGCCATTCCTTTATTCAGTTTATTTGTTGAAAACAATCGGCAAGAACCATTTTCAGAGACCATGAATCTGTTGAAGATTCTGATCACCACAAACATGACGACAGCAGAGTCTGAACGGTGTTTTTCAACTCTAAAGAGAATAAAAACATTCTTAAGGAACACTATGATAGAGACTCGTCTGAAAGCATTTGCCATGTTGTCTATAGAAAAGGCACTTATCAGAGACATTCCAGACGTTAATAAGCGTACTATAGAGAAGTCTGTCACTCT
The DNA here is from genome assembly GCF_964261635.1 of Lissotriton helveticus. Classification (NCBI taxonomy): domain Eukaryota; kingdom Metazoa; phylum Chordata; class Amphibia; order Caudata; family Salamandridae; genus Lissotriton; species Lissotriton helveticus. The sequence goes on along the minus strand of NC_136067.1, from coordinate 818,506,397 downwards.
TAATGATCGGCGTGCAAAATTTCTGTACAAAAAGTGAACATGATTGACACCCAATAAACTTTTTTGGCTTTTGACTTATACAGCTAAATCACAATTACACATTTTCTGCATTTTCCTAGTGTTTTACATATCACAATCAGTTGCTGTTATAAGCTTTTTGTATTCATCATAAAGATTTGAGCACTTTTCATTTTTCCGTCTTTTGGGTTTGTGTAGTTATTATTCTGTGTGTGTAGTCTTTATTTGCTGATGCTGCTTAAAAGTTTACATTTTAAAATCACTGTTCCTTGTTTAATAATATTGTTCAAATATAAAGAGTGAAAACCAAGCTTAGTCCCTTTAACCTATTTGTGTTTATTTAACAATATTTTCTTACCATGTTATCTACTGGGTGTGTTTTTATTTATTTGCCACATTAAAGTTCACATTTTATGCTTTGTTTTTTTTTTTTACATTAAGGGCCTCATTTATTAGGCCCCTTGCATTGCCAGAATGTCACTTTTTGTGATGTTCCACGGCGCTACATATTTACCAGGCAGCCCTATGCCACTTTTTTGGGCTGAAAGCTGCCTCTTAAATATGGTCCCCTTTATCACAGTTTTCTGCGTGCAATGGGTGTTGTTGGGGCATTCCTAGCAACATCCATGGCTTTTTAACACTACCCCAGATTTCCGAGAAATCGGTAATCTGAGGCAGCGCCAAAAACTTACGCCTCCCAGGGGAGGTGTAAGGAAGGCTCAAGCACAACATGGAGAAATATCTTTACTTCTCCTCGTTTTTCCTTTTTCCATTTGTGCTGCACTCTGCAGCATACAGAGAAAGAGGAAACAGCCTCTTGTGATTGATTTTGTGCAGGAAAGGGAACCTTCCTGCATAAAAACAATCTTCCCGCAATGCAGGCACCCTTGCTCCAGGGTGCACTGCAAAGGTGCCTGCATAGGCGTACGGCAGCCCATTGAGTGCAGGTGCAGGGGAAATGGACAGGAATGCGCCGTATCTGATAAATACGGTGCAATCCTGCCCTTTTCTTTTGCTGTAGGGCAGCGCAGGAGGAAGGCCTGCTGTGCTGCCCTACGGCAAAACCTCATAAACGAGGCCCTGATCGCAAACTACTTGCTTCGTTGATTTTTTTTCTTGTTATGCTGTAAATCCATACTAATATAATAAAGAGAGAGACCAAACCTTTTAGGCGGGTAATCTCAGGAACCATAGCACCAATCACAACACCCAATACAGCGTTGGAAAGGGCAGTTGTAGCAGAAGGACATAGGCTATGCGGACACCCACCATATACATTTAAAAGGTAAAAGAACCGTGCCAGCAAAGTAGTCCCTTGTGGGCGTGTCTGCGTTGTGCTGTGGGCGTGTGCTGGGGGCGTGACAAATGCTGGGGGCGTGTGGTACGTTCCGCCCTTCATGCCATGTCTCATATCGTGTGCTAATCCCACCCTGCTCCCTTTAAATACCCCTGCACCCCATAATCATAACCCACCCTTACTCCTTAAAATACCCCAACACCCTCAAACACTAACCCATCTTAACCCTATAAATATACCCTGTACCCCAAAACACAAATCTATCCCTAAACCCTAAAAATACCCCTGTACCCCAAAACACAAACCTAGCCTTGAACCCTATAAATACCCCTGTACCTCAAAACCCAAACCTACCCCTGAACCCTAAAAATACCCCTGTACCCCAAAACCCAAACCTAGCCCTGAACCCTAAATATATCACTGTACCCCAAAACTCAAACCTACCCCTGATCCCTAAAATACCCCTGTACCCCAAAACCCAACCCTAGCCCTGAACCGTTAAAATACCCCTGTACCCCAAAACCCAAACCTACCCCTAAACCCTAAAAATACCCCTGTACCCCAAAACCCAAACCTAGTCCTGAACCCTTAAAATACCCCTGTACCCCAAAACCCAAACCTAGTCCTGAACCCTTAAAATACTCCTATACCCCAAAACCCAAACCTAGCCCTGAACCCTAAAAATACCCCTGTACCCCAAAACCCATACCTATCTCTGAACCCTAAAACTACCCCTGTACCCCACAACTCAAAACTATATCTGAACCCTTAAAATACCCAAACACCCCAAAACATATACCTCAGTACCCCAAAACATATACCCCTATACCAATACTTACCTTATTTAAACATTAAAAAAAACATGCTTTTACCATTCATGCATTTACAACGAATTTCGTTGTAAATTTATGCGTGGTAAAAGCATATAAAATGTAATGCCATGCGTTATAATGGCATTGCGGAGTCATGGTACTTTCGTAATGAAAGTATGCGGAGTGATGGTATGCGGAAAGAAAGTTGCGGAATAATGGGTGTTTACCCTCCCCGGTAAGTACAATGGTGGCACGGCAGCCCACATCTCCAGCAACATACTCATATTTTTTCACCACCCATTTGAAAAATGCACAGGTCTCTCTCATTGATGGCCAGCACCGACATACACTTTTAGACACACCTCCCGCCACAAGTTCTAGAATTGCGAACTTTAGAGCTGGGGAGCTACGTTCGAATCTCGGCATCAGCTCAACATCCTGTGATTCAAGGCAAATCACTTTGTCTCCCCGTGCCTACCACAAATGAATGTGTTCTTCTGTAATGTAAATTGTGCTCATGCCATGTTGTCGAGTTCACACTATGTAATATTGCAAGGAAAAATAAAGTAGGGAAACTCGAGTTCACACACTACTGAACGCGCACTCTTTAGTGCATCAGCAGTGCAGTGTGAATCGGAGCGTTTCACAGGCCTGTCACAGATAAGTAATGCTATCAAAACGAAATCCTACAAAACAATATACTACTGGCCGGCAGCAATTCATACCCGGACAACGTCGGGACGGGCTGCTAGTATATATATATATATGTTTTAGTATTGATATTTCAATTTTAAAAATAAAAAACTTATTTTGTTTAATCTTTTTTCTGTATTGTAATTTTTGAAACACTTTATGAACCATATCAGTCACTTTCAGTACATCTCTCCTTTCCACCCAAAATGTTGTCTTCAGGTTTGTATGTTTTGCACCTCAATTTCTGTTAGGCGGACCTTCTGTCTGTGTACCTTTATAGTACATAAATACTATATTTTACAAACTAAAAACAGTTTGCTAAAATATAATTTATATTTATCTGGCTAATAATAAAAATAAGAAGGATGGACTGCAATGGGTGGATCTGTCTTTTGCCATCAAATTTATAAAGTATTTGCAATGTACGGAGTTACCAAAGGTGTGAGCATTGATGACTTCATCAACCAATACAGTAAAGAGGCAGAGATGTGTTACAGGTACAAAACACTTAGAGGGCCTGTTTCTATTGGTTGTGTGTGCTTGGCTTGGGGTTCATTTTGCAAGAAGACCAGTTAGAGGATTGGGCACATTTTTGATATGTTTCTAATGTTTTCTTCACACTTCCACTTTAAAATTCTATATATGTGGATCCCCCTTTTTGCAACAATTTGCAGTAAATATGTGGTGTAAAAGACACCATTTGAATGCAATTTTGAAAACTTTTCTTGCGGGAGAAAACCCCTCCCCCGCACCCTCCTTGTGCGGTTCGGCCTCGCTCATTATACTGCAATACAAATTTTTTGCCTCACCACTTTCAAAATCCTCCAGCCGCCACTGCCAGGGATCACCAAAATCCGAGGACTCACTGACAATGGAGAGTGGGCTCTTCTCTTATATGGTGGGGTGAGGAGGGGGTTTCTTGTTTTCTTTCCTCCGCTGCAGCCTCTCCCACTCACTAGTTGCAGTTTGCATAGAGTAGAGCAATCCGACCAATATTGAAGGAAGGTGAGGTCCTTGCATGTGCACTCCGCAGTGAAGACCTCATGCTGGGAACCTTGCAGTCACTACACTGAGGTAACTCCTGCACCTTTGAACCTGTGTTCACCAGTCATTGGGACTGACTAGCGGCGCGCACAGGTAAGAGGAGTGGGGAGGGTCGGGGGCAGGGGGTGGTGGAAGTTAACAGACGATGGGATAAGTAACTTAAATAAATAAAAGCACTTTGCGCTTGCCACGTCGGCTATGCGGCGAGCGCAAAGTAAGTGGTTTTATTGATTTAATAATTTAATATTACTTATCCTGTCGGCTGTCGACTTCCACTTCACCCCACGCCCTTACCTGTGGGAGCCGCTACTGAGTGAGATTATGCCAAGCCTGCCGTTTTTGCTTATTTACCCTGTAGCACCTGCTATAGAACCCTTTTACCATTGGCATATTGCTCTGTGTGGTATTTTGTTTTGTTATAGTGAAGTACTCTCTTTTATAAACGACAAGCCCTGGATCAGAGAAGCATTATTGCATGCTTTTTTGATCACTGTTGAGCTCTCCGTCTGTATCCTTCACACTACTTCCCTGAGAAGCCTTGAACCGCTCACCCCACTACCCTGACGGTCAGGTCCTGAAAGAGTGTGTTTGGTGTCCAGCTTGCAGTGCCATTGGACAAAAGGGGTAAAGGGCCTCAACCTGCACAGCTGTGGCCGAATAACCCCTTCTTGCCCTGTGCCCCCTGTACGTTTTTTTATTAACCTACCCCACTCCTCATGAGTCAATATTTATTTTGGCCCATGCAAGAAAAATCGTTCCTTTTTGTGGTCGTGAAACCAAAACCTATCCACTAGTCATATCCTACCTATAGGAGTGTCAACTACAGGTCATGAGCCCTATATTCAGAGGATAAATGAGTCACCTTTGCTTATCAGCGGTTGTTCTGCCAATAACTTCCTGTATGGGTTACAAAGCATATATGGAGCATTTTACATCACAATTTTCACATACATTTAATACAATTCTTAGTTTCTGATGGAGCACAAATGAAATATCCCAATACTTCTGTGGTGTATCAGAAGGGTTTTACCTTTCCCAGGATTGTTGAGACGGACCCTGCCCATGACAACAGTGCAAAATGGCGGAAAGACAGTAATTTTTTCCATGCAAGTTCCACTGAAAGTTGGCCAAAGGGCTTCGTGTTTCACGGACAGTTAAAAAATCTGGTTATGCAAGATCTTATACCCTATCCATTTTCAAAATTTATACAGAATCTTTCTTGACTTCATATTTCCGTCCTAGGTACAGGCATCTATAGGAGTGTTTTAGGTGCACTGTGCTACACATGAGGCATCTGGCAGCAGAGAAGATCGCCCATGCCATGGATTCTTCTTCTGCCATGGCCGTTTATCTGGCAAATGACTCAGACCTTCCCCATCCAGCATTTTGTCAACTGAAGAGGTAGCAGCAGAGAGAGAGGTGCCTTTCCTGCACGCTGTAGGGCCCCTCAATCGGGTACGCTGTTCTGTCCATTTAACAGAGGTAAAGGTTCGCTGGCGCATATCTCTGTGCCTCCCACAATGAGTCTTTGAGTCCATGTGGCCCTCCCTCTGCAATCAGCCAAGGCAGTCACCCATGCATTTATAATACAGATTGGGGCCCGACCCAGAAGAAGAGGCTGCAGTCTCCAACCAATTCTTTCCATGCAACGAATCCTGAATTATGAAACTTTATTCCCCAAAGTGTCCCAGAGTTCAGGCACTCTCCTTTCAGTCAAAATTATTAGCAGTGGACATGTCAACAGTCTCTTCTCCGCCATATAGCCAATGGCAGATTTTGGGCTAAATACCCTGTGGCAAGATTAACAAAGGGCTCTAGGTGGGCGAGCAAGGAGTGACAGAGATGGGATTTTACCGGTGGCACACAACATGACTTTTGGACAACAGAGAGAAATCAAATACATGTTCCTAGACTAGACTTCAATGAACAAAAACTCAGAAGCTCCTTTTGGAGGTTGAGGCTAAACTACGACAACTAAATACGCATTGTTGTTCCTGGCATGCCTCTGCAAGATAAAAGTCAAGTTTGCACACGTTTTTGAGAAACCTTTTGATGTCTGGCAATGGTTGTAAGGTAATTGGGTTCCCACCGTAGACAGGGAAGAATGGGGAAAGGTGGGCAGTCAGAGGGAAAGATTCACAGAACAGGAAAACTTAACTAAGTGGCCATCCAACCCGCTGACAGGTGGAGGAGGGAAGGAAAGTAGTGATGGATCTGAAACAATATGGACCATCACAGTAAACATGCCTGATGCCTCACCACAATATGGAGAGACTCAAAATGGATTCAGACAGAGCAAATCCTCTGGATGTACTTGGAGAAGGGGCCCAAGGGACTTCCATGATGGCAGATGTCATCATATGAACGTCATTGACTCACGATGGGGGATTGACGTGTTTAATCTGCTTAAGGTTTCCAGGGGACTATGTGGTTCTAATAAGCGTCCTTAGTGTGGGTGGCTCTATGGGTTGTGGCTATGCCAGTGTCGTGTGTGCTGATGAATAGATTTTGTCAGCCCTCCTCCTTTCAGCAAGATTGTGGTGTTAGTCCAGCATAGACGTCAAGTTATGGTTCACTTTTCTTCCTTTCTATGTTGCTATTGAGTTAAAACAGCGAAAGGGGAGATATAGTTTATGCAGGGCGGATGCAGTGGAATGATGTAGTGTCCTGAGAAATATGAGCATATTATGTAGGTGATTCTACGCAGTAGTAGAGACTGGACGGTACACATTGCTTTATGGTAATTTAGAAGTAACAACACTATTGATAGCGAGTGTATATGCCCCCAGTGCGGGGCCGATACAGTTCTTGGACACTTTGGCTCAGTATTTAGTGAAATATGGGGAATGTTAAGGCATATTTTGTGTGTTGACTATAATATGGTGATAGACACCAGCTTGGATAGTTATCCGCCCCCACACCTTCGAGGGGCACAGACTGCACTCTTGATGCAGAGGTTTACCTCTTAGACTAGGCAGTGGTAATTCATGGGTGTCTGGAGGGCACTACACCGAGAAGCTATTAATCAATTAAACAGCATTTGTAATGCGCTAATGTGTCACCCATAGGGGTATCTGGACTCTGTGTCTTCATCAAAGAGCAGGTCTTGAGTCTCTTTCTGAAGTCTGCCAGCAATGGGGCTGTACGTAGTTGGATGGGATGGTCGTTCTAGGTCTTGGCAGCGATCTAGGAGAAGGATCGGCCACCGCTATGGCTGCAAGGGATGCGGGCTGTGTGCTAGCTAGGGAGTAGTTCTATTACTCTCATTTGCATGGACTATACATGCCGTTAGACATGTTTTTGGGGATGGGTGATATTTGCAGATTGATGCTGGTTGTGTGCTATCTGTCCCGCTCTGTATCAGATCACAGTTCATCCAGACTGTTATTCAAATGGAGAGAAGACACACCGAGGCTGCCATTGTAGCGCTTACAGCCAGACTCACTAGGGGACACTGTTTCGAGATACAATTGCAGAACAAATAGATGCATACTTTACAGATATGAGGGATCTTCTTCCACAACTATGCTCGAATAGTATGCCTTCAAGATGGTGATTAGGGGATTGTGTATTAAATAAGATATGGAGTTAGGAAGATACTAAAAAGAGAAATCTTAGCATTGGAGCAGGGACTTCGCAATTTAGAATGCTGTATGACTACAGCTGGAGTTTGTGCAGAGGAACTAATGCAGTTGAGAACACAATATAAAGAGAGGATTGCACGCCTGGATAAACTTAATTATGGGGCAGAGCACTTGAAAAGCAAGGCTGGCATAAACGATATGCTCCCCTACTGGAGAGATATTGAGCTTTCAGGTGGAAATTAACAAAATGAAGAGTTTTTCATTAAAAAGAACATGCAAAGTTAAAAGTTACTGCCCAAATTCATAAATACACTTCGCCATGCCCCCTGGATTGTTTAGCGCTTAATCCAGGCATGACTTATGTGTTTTAGGCCTAGCAAAAGGTTTATTTTGCCAGGTCGAAATGGCAGCTTAAAACTGCACACGTAGGCTGCATTGCAAGCCTGAGACATGTTTAAAAGGATACTTAGGTGGGTGGCATAATCAGTGATGCAGGCCAACTTGTAGCATTTAATTCACAGACCCTGTGTACATGTAGTATCTATTTACTAGAGACTTGCAAGTACATTAAATGTGCCAAGTGGGTGTAAACCATTTTACCATGTGAGAGCACAAACACCTTAGCATTGGTTAGCAGTGGTAAAGTGTGAAAATACTAAAAGCCAACAAAAACAGGTTCAAAGTTTGAGGATAACCCTGCAGAGAGGGCCAAGTCCAACACACTTTTAATGGTAAAGTTGGATTTTAAGTCACAATTCTGAAAATTCCACAATTATATAGTTGGCATTCTCGTATCTTAACTATTTGCTGCCTGTAGCCTATCTCCTGAGTTATATGACTAGGTGTAGTTGCCCTTTGTGTATCCCTACCAGATATCAACACAAAGGGGGACTAGGTGTTGGCAAGATGGGAGGAGTGAATCTGTGTACAGCCCGACTTACATTTCAAAGGAGCTGCCTCAGCATACACACAGTGAACTTCACACCAGCCTTTTGTGAACCCAGTCTCAGTGGAGCCCGGATAGGGAGGCAGAAAATTCAAAAATCATCTGTGGGGGAAAACTCTAAAAGTTTCTTCCACTTCAAAACTGGCATTGGGTATACAAATAGGGATCCCAGACCTACTCTGTTTACTTCTGGACATGTGGAGGACTCTCAGAGGACTGCCCTGCTGCCTGTGGTCTGTTGTCTACTTCAAAAGACGGCCCTGCTCTGCTGCCTGAAGCCTGCCCTGTGCTCTCATAGGACTGTCTAGGTGCTTGAGACATCCTTTGGTTCTTGGACCCAGGACCACCAGAGTGACTCAGATGGCTAGTTTGCTGGCTGTAATAGGGTCTGGGCCGAGACCGGAACAAACGAGGTATCCAAGATGGCGCCCAGCTGGACGCCATCCGAAATGGGAGTGAGCAAGTCTAGCGGCCCGCAACACTGGAGGCTTGACGTCGCGGGAGGAAGAAGAAAGTGGCAGTTGGAGCAGCTGCGGGCGAGTAGCTGATTGCACGGTGGAGAGAGGAGAACAGAGAGAAAGGAAGAAGACAGGAGGAGCGGAGGACCCGACGATGGGAGACACCCGAGGACAGGAGGAGCACAGCGGGAGAGCGGACGACGACGGAGTGGAGCAGAAGAGGGAGAATTCCCCAACACACACTGCGCTAGTATCCAGTAGTCCCCCGAGGAAACAAGACATTGAGATACCCAATGCTGTGGTCCATGGGGACCATAGCTCCAGGCAAGTGTCTTGGAGGGAAGGGTGGAGGAGGAGGTTGGCGGGGAAGGGCTTCTTGGGACTGTGGCACAAGTAAGAGCACCAACAAGAGATTGAGTGGAAACCTCTGCACAGAACCCTTCACTTTCCCAGCCCTCCAGTTGTTCTCTATTGTTACTCACCGAGTTTGGTGCCCTAAGAATGATGGTGATTGGGAGCACAATATAGAGTTATAAGTATAGAGAGTAGACAGTGACAGAAGTGTCCTTTTTCTGTTTCCTTTTTGGGAGCGTCAGCCCTGGTTGAAGTCCTAGAGGAAAAAGCTTGAAGAAGAAGACCTTATCAATGACTGTGTTATCTCTCCATTGTGTTGTGGTGCACTTAAACTGTTGGACTATTGTTATTAAATAAAACTACGACATTGCAATATTCCCAAGTACCACCTGTCTTATCCTAAGGTCAGACTGTATGTTCAGGGGTCATCGTAAGGGAGAAAGGGGTGAAAACCATCACACTGGCCTCCTTTTCAGAGCTACAGGGGCACAAAAAGCTCCAACAACTTTTGAAGTGCACCTTGAACAAGCCTTAAGTGAGTCCTGACACTTCAAGTGATATCTCCCAGCCCCCAGTCCTGGATCCTTGGAAGTGGTGTGAAATGTGCCCAACCTGCCAAAATCTAAAACTTAGAAAATGTTTCTGCACAATTAATGGCAGATTTGCAGGGGTGTTAGGAGTACATAGTTAGCTCTAAACATGACCATCATTCACGATTTTAATCCTGGCTGGGGGACCCTTGAATAAAGTTGGATTATAGGATACCCACTGAGCCAGTTTTAACCACTCTTTCACTGCACCTTATCTATCACTGTTCCCAGTCTTTTTGATTTAGCACCAATTATAAATATGTATATGTTGTTTGTCTTCCCCTTCCCTATGCTTCATCCTGTGCGTGGCTACGTCAGGGTGTATTGTAAGCCGACCCGATGATGAAGCATGTCACACACATTTGTGTGGGAGTGAGGTCAGTTTTCAACAACACGACTAGTGCCACTGCATGCCGATAACTTGTATCTCCTCTCTACCCCTCTTGGAGTTATTATGTCAAAGCAGGGGGTTTGGGGTAGATGAGTTGTTAACCCTCACCCCTTCCTTTTTGAGAGAAATACACAAAAAGCTCTAACAACTTTTGAAGTGCACCTTGAACAAGCATTTCGTGAGTCCTGACACTTCAAGTGATATCTCCCAGCTCCAAGTCCTGGATCCTTGGAAGTGGTGTGAAATGTGCCCAACCTGCCAAAACCTAAAAGTAGAAAATGTTTCTGCACAAAGTGCTCTGAGAACCGGGAGGAGACCAGGGCCTGCCTGCTTGCCGAATCAACTAATATCCATCGCCGGTCGGCCTCACTTTGCGGTAGCTTACATCCTTCTCCACAGCAATGAATCCTGTTCACCAGCTCTTCTATGGAAGGTTATCTGGCCTCCTGGAGACCTTGTCGGATACAGCCTGCAGCTTCGTCCCACTGTCGATCTTTGCGAGAGATTAAAAGCTTGATTATGATGTGGCTGATCTATTCCGAACTGTGCCTAAACCTCTGATTACGCACGGTTTGGAATCACAAGTTAAAAGGTATCTAACGTGTCTGATAATTATCAGAGGTGTTAAATACCTCATGAATCATTAAATTTTGGCATGTCAAACTTGCCGAAATTTGACAGGGGAGAAGCATACAGTATTTAACATATCATACAGATTATGGTGCGTTAAAAACCAAAAATCCACGTTACCCTCTATAAACTTTCAATAGGTGTTATTTATCACACCTGATAAATTACATACCCCGTGGTATCATTATTTATCAGGTGTGTTAAATAACACCAACATTTTTTTTATCAGGCCTTAAGTTCAAATGAAGAAATCTTGACTGTGACTTTGGTCAGCGGCTCCCTGACGATGATGCGTCCTTCTTGGTCACCTCCGGCGGGGTTGCCCTGTTGAACTTTACCATCTCAGATGGTTATCTTGAAATATCTTCTAAGTCTGAAAGTAAGTCGCGACCGGGCCCCATCCACTTCTTGTATCAGGGCTGTGCTCCACCGTGGTCAGCAATAACTTTCCACATTGCCCCTGTGTAAGCGATTAGATGTCCTTGGTGGGCGCTTATATATTTTAGGCACTAGATTGCACTAAAACCGTTAAAAACTCATAACTCTGGTTCTACTGATTGGATTTTTTTGTCTTTTTCGCGCAAAAAATGTATGATTTTTCTTGTGTTCTCTGTACACTTTATTACTACTGTTTGAGTGCTGCATAAATACTTTATCATTTGAGTCGTCTGCCGCTTTAACTTTGTCTCACATTGACCAGTCTTTACCTGATGTGCAAACAAGCACGTCCTCCACCTGGCAACTTGCTGGCAGCGAGCTGCTGCACCTCAATGTGCACTTAACTGCTTCCGCCTTTATCTAGTCTGCCGGGCGGTCCCGGCTTTGCGAACTGCTGTGCACCGAAGAAGGAAGTTAGAAGTATGTGCTGAAGCTGGCTGGGTGTCTGGGTTTCCAATCACCGCCAGACCATGTTTGAGATTGTATAACTGAGTATTCTTTGGCCGCTAGCAAGCCAGGTGTTTCTCAATCAAGAATGTATTGATTTAGGCTAGTGAAAAGTTTTTGGTCGACATGCCTGTCTATTTGTTTGTCTGCAACTGATAGTGCCTCTGCAGGCACGGATTGCTCCTCTTTTCAATGCACACCGCGCTGTCATCCCTTAGAACAATTTTCCATGGTAGGTAACCTTTAGTCTCTCGGACACCTGCATGACAATTATCCCATTACACAGGATCTTTAGGACCGCACAGGGACTAAGATTAGCCTTCCTGATAAGACACTAGCACTGCACGTTTACATTTTGTTCCTTTTGGCCCTTTATATTACGTAACAGGTCTGCACCTTGAGATTACGGATTTCAGGCTTGTGGGGTCGCATTAGGAATGTGATTTCATTGCGCATAGGCAGCACATCACTAGACTAAGATCCAGTTTGTTTATGTTGAACTGCCCACATCACAGAATTGCTTTCTACCTTATCTGACAAGTTTAGCATTGGATTGTAGGGGTTCATTTGATCCACAGTCCCATTACGGATGCTCATACATGTACACATGATAGTATCTTTCCCGTTGATCTTTTAGTAAGTAAAGGTTCTCACACAAGACAGACATTTGGTGTCTCCATTAGTTGATTGGTTTGCAACCTACCTTTTGTTCTCTTTGACATAGGAACATTTTGAAGCCCACTAACCTAAACCCGATGTGCTGTTTGACCGATTGGGTAATTAATATTTCTTTATGAGCATTCACACCAGGTCATGACGACACCAGTCTAAAATGGAGTATTCAACTGCTTTCAGGTGCTCTGTCACGCTGTCCTAATGAAGACCCCACACTAAGGACTGAACTACCTAGGACTTTCTTAGGGGTCTAAACGTTGACTACAACACACCGTTCATACAAGCTTTGACAAATGAAATTCATTATCAGTGTCACTAGAATGCTATGTATGTATACTGAATTACTTGGCCTGTTATAGGCTGGACAGGTTCTACTATGTAAATATAATGTATATATGTCACATTACCTCTCCCCTTTCAATCTCCCTCACTCACTCACTTTGACCCAGAACACCCCCACCCATTTCTATCCCAGAGCACCAATGTTGCGTACACAATCATGATCTGCATATACTACAAGAAGTGATTTATGCCTTTAAAATAAATCGCATCCACTGCGAAACTTGATATGTTACTGTTGTGAATGCAATTATTTCTTTCTCATTGTTAAATTGTTGCTACTCTGACCAATTGTTTATTGTACTGGCATAAATACTTTAGACATGGCCTCTAAGTTAATCCTGACTGCGTTTGTGCCAAGCTACCAGAGGGTTAAGTGCAGGTTCATTTAGTGACTTTCATGGTTCAACATGATAATGACTGTGGCTGTTGCTGGGAGGGCCCCCCCAACCAACAAACCAATTTCTCACAAGTGTTGACACATCATAATCGGAAGCTGCATACTGCACCACCATTGAATGTAAATAAGATGTTGAAATATCTGAATACTATTCCATTACCTTGTGTTACCTCTGAAGAAGCTGAGTCACTAGGGGTTGTGACTTCCTAAAGAAAATCGATGAAGCCATATCTCAATTGGCTAATGGAAAGGCACCCAGTTTTGAAGGTCACCCATCCAAGTTCTATGTGGCATACCAGGCAAAACTGATCCACAAATTAGTAAAAATGCATAAGGAAGCATTCTAATTGGGACTAGCTAATCTTTGCTAGTGACAGTGGTAGTGTTACAACCGGGTAGAGACCCCCTGGATGAAAAAATCCTACAGACCCCTGTCCCTTTTGAATGTTAAGAAAAAGATGTTGGGCCAAATATTAGCTCCTCTGATTTTGCGTATAGCTAGCACATTGGTGCATTAAAATTGGACTGGGTTTAGTCCCGAGCACAATACACAACTCAATCTTCACCGCATTTTTGGCATCATGGATTTGGTACCACCGGAGGAGACTTGGTGGTAGTGTCTCTCGATATAGAGAAGGCATCCAATACTGTACTTTGGCCTTACCTCTTTGAGGTTCTTACTCGAAATGGTGCCTTTAACAGTCTACACCTTCCATATAAGTCGCTCTTGATGTGAGTTGTCTCTCAGCAATGTTGTATCTTACGAGGTACTAGACAAGGCTGCCCCCTGTCCCCGGTACTGTTTGCATTAGCGAGTGACCCTTTGACAGTGTGACTCCCATCGAGAGCTGGGGAATGGGGTATCTGTCTTTCAGGAAGGCACCATATTGTAGTCCTCTATTCAGGCGGCCAGTCCACGGGTTCCCTCGGAGTCTGCTTCAGTTTTTCACATTAGCATTAGCTTTACATTGAACACATATTCCGTATGGTATATGTCCAGGTTTAACTGTTCGGAAACTTATTAAAGAATGTGTCTTGTGCTTTTCTGAGGTTCTTGTCTCGGGACATACATGTCATTTTGTCTATCTTCACAAGAGGAAAGGAAGGGGCCCTCGAGTTGATCAGGTGAAACAATGTGGGTTCCCTACTCTTTTCTTCAAGTCATCCTTCAAGTGTATCGCATCATCCAGATAAGGAACTTCACAATTGTTTTATTTTATTTGACATTTTATTACAACATATTTGCACTGGTTTGGTTTCTTTAGGGATTTGTAATCAGCATGTATTGTTCTCAGAGCGTCCAGGGGCCCCTGGGCATGTTTTTGCCAATAGCTATTATATGTTGCCATGCTATTACTAGTTTGCCTTTGACCCCTCCACAGGCATATTTGATACCACAGTAGCCCTGCAACTATGGTCGTGCCATCATGTTTTCTTTGACTCATGAGGTACCTTCTGGCACTAAGTCATTATTAGTACTCTTCCACTCTGGGTCACATTGGGCACTGGGTACCTTTCTTTGCCCTCTCGTGAAGAATCGGGTTCCCCATTCGGGGAACTATCAGGCACTATGCCGAGACTACGTTTGCTGCCCTCTACCACCACTTTACCGCATTTGCTTCTACGGAGCGTTTCTTTGTGCCTTCTGCCACCTACACTTGGTCAATTTGTGTAAATCTAGCACGTCCATAGGTGCAACAGGTGCCCCAGCTTGCTCTCACGGTTTCTACCTTTCACAGTTTTGTACCAGTTATACTATGGCTTGTAGTCGTGTTTCATTGTATTCGATTGGTAGGTCTATACCTGTAAAGTGTGTGATTTATTATACCTGCCTGCATCAGTGGCACATGTGGCATTTGGACTATGTATTTATGTTTATTTTGCAGCATTATGCGCTATATCAGTGATAATTTTGTATACAACATACAACACAATTATAAGTTATCAGTTGAAACATGCTACAAAAAACGGCCCCTGTTTTCACAGTTCCTCATAGCACATAGTCCTTTGTTGATTTCTGTATTCATGGATGTAAAGACGCTCGCTTTCTGGCACTCTGTTGTGTGATCAAGACCGTATACAGGTCGAAACGTGTCACACGGGATTTATGAATTATTAAATCCACAGTCTGTTTGAATATCACTGTGTTTTGCCTGAGTGCGCTCTACAAACTTTTGATGCATATATCAATTATACACACACACACATATATATATATATATATATATATATATATATATATATATATATATATATATATATATATATATTATATATATATATGTATAGATCAGACACCTACATCTTTAAGGACCTGCGAGTGGATCTGACCTGTCAAAATCCCAGAGCAGTTTTTATCATATGGTTTGTGACTGAGGAATGATTACCCAGTATGGGAGACAGGTTTCTACGTTCATTAATGAGTTGTTTGGTAGGCAGAGTTGTGCCTGTACAATGGCCAGGAATGAGAAAAATAAGCAGGCAAGCAGGCTTACTGATCTTCCATTGGTACTGGCAAAGCACGGGAGTGCCATGGGTTGAAAGGCAATGGAAGCGCCAAGCTAGAAGGTATTAAAGGCAGGACTTGTGCATATGGACAGAGGCTGAAGTGACAGCTATCTTACTGCAACAGAAACAACAGAGTAGGCCTGTACTACATGATGTCTAGGACATAATACTGACGAAGCTGGATGCTGGTTCAGCTAAGATGCCACCTTGAACGTGTAGAGCTGCCACTTGAACGTGTAGTCTAATATATGCTGATTCGTGATAAAATAAGATGTCTCACGTGTGTAGATACGCGGGAAAAATATAATGCTTAGGTGCATATCCATATGAGTTGATAATTATATATTTATCAGTATATGGGCCCTCTACACATGGTGTTGCCTTTAATATGTTGAAGGGGATCAGAATCTGTAATAGCGAACAAAATACACAGGACACTGGTTTCAGCTATATATTGTTTTATTTTTCTTGTTAGTTATCCAACCACCTGCAACAAATTAGATTTTTGAAACAGAATAATTGGCACTGTATTATAAGATGTTATCTTGTTCTCACTTTTTATTTTATTTTTGTTTATTCAATGATTTTCTCTTTCATGTTTCAGTATGCTAGGCACTTCATGAAGCAGTATCCTGCATTCCAAACTGCATCCTGTAGAGCAAGGCATACTTATCTACTGCTGTACTCTTTTAGCATCTAGGATTAAGATTTGTATTCATGCAGTATGTGATTATGCTTTGGACAGGAAGCACCATTTTTTATAATTTGTATAGTCATTATCTGTTTAACCAATAAAGAAATATTTTAAATGAAAAAAAACTGGTTAATTGCAGTCAGAGAGGCTGACAGAATTCTGCATAGTGACCAGTGTCTTGATGATGACAAATAAATGCACGAAGTAAACTGTGTATGACAAATAAATGCACGAAGTAAACTGTGTATATTGGCCCTAGCTATCATAACGGAAAGTTTCAATTCTATTAACCGCATCGATGCGGCACATTTTCCCGCTGTGCGCTGAAGTTTAAAAAAAACCCGCGGTTCATGACGAGCTCAGCTCGTCATGAGCGTACGAGAGGTGTACCTCATGACGAGCTGAACTCGTCATCAGCATCGATGTGGTTAAGGACTCAGAGCGAGGATTATGCCTTCTCTCTTCACTTTATTAACAGCAGCCAATTTAACACAACAAGACTACATATCCCATGAACCCTAGGGAAATCTGTAGTAAAAAAAAATGCCCAATTAGGAACAATCCTGGATCCTCCAATCAGGTCACTCCAGCGTCCACATAGTCTGCCCTCACTAGTCCTTCATCCTCTTTCTTTGCGAGAAGTCAGCCGTTAAAACCTCATGTTTCCTGTTTATTAGCATCCAGGCCTACGAGGACCAAGGTTTATCATCATTCAACAACAGGTGTATGATTAAGCCTGTAATATAACATTGAGGCAGATTTAACACAAGACCATGAATCAATAGTCTGAACAGTTTTACAATTAACTGAAGAACTTCAAGCCTGTAATAAAAACAGTAAGGTAGACATTTATAAAGAAATGACAAGGAATCAAAACCTTCAATAGTTTTAGAGACAAACTGATCTACTTACTCCAATACGGGGTGGGAAATCTTCATGCAAACCCTAGGTTGGGATAATTCTCGCCTCCGAGTCCTTAATAGAATTTAAACTTTCCGTTACAATAGCTAGGAAATTTTTCATTCTATGTCAGGACTGGAGGCGAGGATTATGCTAGCCCAAAGCTTGCTCACCACGCGGTGAGCCATGTCCAGCACTGGCTTCAAGCAAAACTTTTTAAACGTAGAGTCCGAAGACCAATCCGCCGCATTGGGGATATCCTCCAGACGGGCGCCCAAGCCAAATGCCTTTGAATCAATTGCGCAATAAGAAATTAGAGTTCCCCTGGTGGTCGCAACTCTTCCGTCATCTCTTCATAGGCTTTCAAGCAGCTGACCACACACAACTTAGGGGAGTCCGGGAATTCCGGATAAGAGATCACTCTTGTATGACACTTAGCCCTCCTGTGCAAAGTAAAGGTTACACCAGATGGAGTAAACATACTGGAAATGATATCCAAAGGTCTAACATCTGACACGCACCTACATGAAATAAGGCAGAGTAGCATCGCCAGTTTAGCTGACACTTCTTTTCGTGTCAAAACCGGTTAGGTTGCAAATATAAAAACAAGTTAGGAACCTGGTTCACATCCCATACAGCCGAATACCGAGGTTCTGGTGGTAAGGTAAGTCTAATACCCTGAAGAAGCTTGCAAACGAGAGGGTACCCCTCGACTGGGGAATTATTAAGTGCCAGATGTCCAGCTGAGATAGCTGAATGAAAAGTGTTTATAGACCTGTAGGCTTGACCAGTAGAGGCTAGGTGGGACAAAAAATTCAGGACGTACACTATATCCGCATCCAGGGGATTGAGACTTCGTCGCATACACCAAAGAGACCATATGGCCCAAGCGGACCTGTAGCGTTTGACAGTACTGTCTGCCCATGCCTTAGACATGAGCTCCTCAGCCTTTGCCGAAAGGCCCGGGACTTCCCATTGTCCCCGGTTATCCTCCACGCCACTAGCCGTAACAAGTTCTCCAGAACCAGGGGGTGGGGAACTCGATCGGGATCCAGAAGAAGATTCGGAAAGAGGGGGAGTAGAATTGGAGATTCCCAAAAAAGTTCCAGAAGAACTGGAAACCAAGCTTGAGATCTCCAAAGGGGGGTGAGAATTACCAACTCTGCCCTCTGTCTCCTGATCTGCGCCGTGACTCTTGTGATCCTCACAAAGGGAGGAAAGACATACCCCAACTCCTGGCTCCAATCCTGGAGAAAGGCATCCGTGGACACCGTCCGGTCTCCAGCTGCAAAACCGAGGAAGTTGGTGGTCGAGCCTCAAGGCAAACTGATCTATTGAAAAGGGACCCCAAAGGTCACTCATCCTCCACAGACTTGAATCTCTGAAGTTGTGGGATTGAAAATTTGCCACCAAGTTCTCCTGCCTGGGAAGGTTCTCCGCTGACACAGACACCTGCTGATCCAGACAGTACTGATAGAAACTGGCGGCCAGATTGGAGAGGGCTTCGGACCTCATTCCCCCCAAATGGTTGATATAACGGACCGCAGATATGTTGTCCATTTTTAGAAGAACCAATGAC
The DNA here is from genome assembly GCF_964261635.1 of Lissotriton helveticus. Classification (NCBI taxonomy): domain Eukaryota; kingdom Metazoa; phylum Chordata; class Amphibia; order Caudata; family Salamandridae; genus Lissotriton; species Lissotriton helveticus. Next base: position 818,487,600 of record NC_136067.1, on the reverse strand, counting down.
TGAATAGATTCTCTCATCCAGCAGCAAATTGCGAAGGAGCCTGCCAGGAGTTCTAGACAGTTGATATGTAATCTCCGTTCTTCTGGAGACCACAACCCTCCTGTAGAAAAATCGCCGCACCTGGCTCCCCATGCTACTGTGCTGGTGTCGGACTCAATTGTTAAATCTGGAGCGGTACCAAAAATCACTCGGCCGTTCCAGGCCTCCATGTATTGTAACCACCATTGGATCTCTTCCCGCGCTTCTTCGGAAAGGATCACCTTGTGGGAGTAGGGACATCCTCTTCGCAGATAGACCGCTTTGAGGCGTCATAAAGCGCGATAAAGAAGGGGCCCTGGAAAGATTGCCTGGATCAGTGGTACTCAAAGTACGGCCCACGGGCCATTTGGGGCCCGCCAGGCCATTCCATGTAGCCCCCGAGGAAAACAGCAGGTACGGAATCAGCACAATTTCTGACCTGTTGTAATTCCTTGGGGACCACATTTACTGGGAAAAGCATCAAACGGGCATGCCATGACAACCAGTGTCTCGCATGCTCACCCGTAGCCCCCACCCTCACCTGCCTCTCTGGTGTCACTTGCTCACTATGCTATTGAGTGTATTGGCTGTGCTACTTGCATGTGCTGCTCACAGTGTTTCCTCTTTAATCTCTCAATTAGTGCTGCTAAAACAGAGCTGTTTCTGTAGTGAAATTTATGTTTTTAAGGCCCCGGGTCAGGGTTTCAGCCAAGCCTGTACTAACATAGTGTAAACAGAATAAATAAAATAAAAATCGGGTTGTGTCCTCACGTGGATCCATGGACTACGCCTAGCCTTTTGTTTTATAGCATGGCACCACTTTAGGTACATGGGATGCTACAGGCTGTCATGTGCTACAGAAAGTTTACAGGTGCAATTGTGGGAAATGCAGTTTATATACAAAATAGTTATGTGCCTCGAAGCAGCCCAACAGGATAATTGTGTATAAAACGTTCATGAAGCATTCCCCTCTGTGGTCCATCCCCTATTTGCACTGCTTTGAAACTAAACAAGTAGACTTCTATGTATGATTCATAAACGTTCACCAGATTTGAAGATTCAGATTTTCAAGATCTATTTTATTCAAGAAATTACCAATAAGATAGAATGAAACGTTAGAGGGAAGGGGAAGAGAAGGGAAAAACAAAAGGACTGACAGACTCCGTATGAGGAAAGCATAAAACAGAATGAGAAGCGCAGTGAGGAGGTATGGAAAGGTTAGGAGTTCACAGAAGAGAGCGAGTGAGTAGGAGCAATGTGAAATATGAGCGCAGAGTAAGGGCATTGCAGGTTATGAGAACTGTCAGGGGGCAGGACCAGAGTAAGGACAGGAAGAGTGGGCTTATTTACATGTAAGGACTATACTGAGCGATATATATGGAAGGTAAGTGCTAAGTCAGGGACATGGGCAAGGAAATATGAGGATTACAACACAAAATGAAAGCAACACCTATGAGCTATCAGCAGAGTGAAGGGAAGCAGTGAAGTGAAGGTGTAAAGCAGAACTGCAGGAAGGACAAAGCGACTGGCTTATCAGTAGAGTGAACCCTCAGTAGAGTGAAGGTGTACAGGCACAATCAGTGGGTAGGCACCGTGTGACGCAATGGGGCACACCGAGAGGGTGGGCGCAGAGTGGTGCGTTAGCATGCAATGAGAGGATAGGGGTAGGATGAGGTTTTACGGCGCAATGAGGGGGCAGGCAGTTTAATAGGGTATGAGAGTGAGAGAAATGATGCTGAAAAAAGTAGGCAAGTATGGTGCCAAAAAGGTGTGACCAGATAGGATTAGAGTGTGATGCTGAGAGAGTAGGAGCAGCATTAAAAAGTCAAGGTGTGAAGAGAGTGAATGCAGTTTGAGAAGTTGGGGCCAGGGTAGGTGCAAAATGACAGGCTATGAGCATAGTCAAATAGAAGGGTCAGGAAATGAGTATAAGCAGAGTGAAGAGGGGTGGAATAATGAGGTTGGAGGGTCAGACAGGAAGCTTTTGCGGAGAGCAAAGAGGTACTAGGAGCAGATTGAGATGATAGTAATAGAAAGTGGGGGTAGGGGCAGTGTGAGAGGCATTTATGAGACAAAGAAAGAACCAAGAGCTGGGGAGGTATAATGAGTGGTGTACATTAAGGGTAAAACAATAGAAGAGTGCCAGGCTGCGGGACGGGTCAGGAAAAAAGATAATTATTAAGGCCAAAGTGGTAGGTAGAAGTAGGATGAGGAGGGGAAGTAGAGGAATATGGCAAGCATGAAACAGTCATATGGTAGTGTCAGAGTTAGAGGGCAGGCTCAGAGTGAAAGCCTACAATCACAGCGGACCCTATGAGCAGAGTCATTGAGTGTAGGGTTTAGGAGCAGACCCTAGGAGATGAGTCATTGAATGTGAGGATCAGGAGCAGACCCTATGAGCATAGTAATTGAGTGTGGGGCTCAGGGAAGATTAGTAGTAGACATACTGCCTGATACATGTATTATTATAAAATGAAATGCACCTACTTGAGATGATAGTCCTTTTGGAGATGACACCACAATACCTCTGCTGCATTGTTGTGCAAACTCATTGACTAGGAGAAGGCAGAGTGTGTGAAGGCAGAGGTCTCTTGCCCATCGTTACGGTCATTGACCCATTGTAAATGTGCATTTCCGCCTGAGTAAATGAATACATGTATTATGTGGGCCCCATGCATGCACATTACAGCATTGGACCATTTATGCATCTACTGTCTAGGTCCATTAAGAATATGGCAGCCTGCTGTCACTGATGCTTGTATTGCCTGGGGTTACATGCATTTGGTAAGTTTCATCAGCTGGGGTTTGTACAGTGGGCAGGACAGAGGACAGGAAACCTACCTCTGTCAATGTACTTTGCATGTATGTACGCAATGAGTCTTGCTGGATGATCTTGGGGCTTGGTACTGTAAACTCTCAACAGGGCCATTAAAAGTTGTTCGGGCGACTGTAAGAGGCATGGGTATATGAGTTGTGTCTTCTATGAGACAAATGAAGCGTGTGTCCAAGTGTCTGCGCAACTGAAGGCCTAAGAGCAGGGAACCGGGAGCTTGTCAAAACAAGGCAAAGATGGGAAACTATAGTCAGAAACACACAGCTCCCAGTAAAAATAAAAATATTGACAGTATTTATTCGGGTTACATACATACATATATCACATTTCGAAATACAGCGTTGTCTAGTAATGCTTTGAAAAGGTTTTTTTTACCCCAGCAGCCCCGCCCCTACTGACCCCTCCCCTACCACCCCCATCGCTCAGGCCCATCTGTGCGGCCCTCGGCCACAATCCAGAATGCAATTTTGGCCCCGAGAAAAAGATTGTGAGTACCCATGGCCTGGATAGAGGCAGAGGGAAGCCCTACTATTCGAGCAAGATCCCTGAGGGATACTTGACGTTTGGCGAGGGCCCGTCTCAGTTCGGGACGGATCTTTGAGATCTTCCTGGCTGGAAGGCTGAGCGTAGAGGACCTGGAGACTATCACAAAGCCTCGAAACATCAGAGATTGTGAGGGGAAGAGAACTGACTATGTTTCGTTTGCAACAAAGCACAGGCTCTGGAGAAGACCCACCGCCATCTGAAGATGTTGTTGGAGTTGAAGAGGGCACGCATCCATTAAGAGAAAATCGTCCAGGTAGACAATCATCCATATGCCCTGAGCCACTAGTTTGAGGACCTTGGTGAAACACCAAGGGACGGGAGAATGGCCGAACGGGAGAGATGCAAACTTGTACGTCTGCCCTTGCCAAACGAACTGGAGGAATCATTGGTGGGGGAGACCGGAATAAAGAGATAGGCATCCTTCAGATCGAGACATACCATCCAATCTGAAGGACGTAAAACATCTCTGAAAGATGGATTCCTTCCATCTTGAAGTGGCGATAGACCAACCACTCGTTGAATTCGCTTAGATTGATGACGAATGCTTGCCCCCATCTGTTTTGTCCCCTAACAAAATGTTGCTGACGAAACCCCTGGGATGAGGAGAAGAGGGAACAACCACCCCTTTGGCTAAGAGGGATTCGACCTCTGCACTTACCAAGGAGGTGTCTTGTTGGGAAAACTGCATGGGACGGGGTCTGACCAGTTGGATTGGATCTCCCATATATTCTATGTGGAAACCGTGAATGGTTTGCAAAACCCACAGGTCCCCTGTGACAGAAGTCCATGTCTAGAAAAAATTCCCCAGCCTCCCCCCTATTTTTAACCCGGAAGAAGGGAGGACACTAACTGGCATTGGATGAGATTGCAGGTCCTCGATAACCTCTACACTTGCCACGGCGACCTCTTGCAGAGTAGAAGTTGCCAAAAAGAGATTAGTCCTGATATTGGCCATGCTTGGAGCCTTGCCCTCTTGGCTGTTGGTCGAAAGCAAGGCCGGTCGAGCGACTGCTACCTCGATCGGCTCCTCGGAAAACCCGGGGAAAAACCTTTTTAATTGTGGTCTGCGCTTTGTCGAGGGAGGTAAAATTATTTACAAATGTACCCAATTCCAAAAAGGCTATCTCGAGTCACTGCTCCAGCTTCTGAATCGCAAGATCCCCAAGCTTAGGATCAACTGTAATGAGCAAAGAGCGGCGCCGCTCCGTGGATAGTCCACAATTAGCGTTGCAGAGGAACACAATGGCTCTGTGTGCCCACCCGGAAAGGGATTCAGGGGAGATAAGGGAGCCTGACATCTTGGCCTCCTCAGCCATGTCTAAGATCTTCGTAAGAGGACCTAAAACATCCAGGAGTTTGTCCTGACAAGCAGGCCAGGACCTGTCAATCCCTTTTTTGGGATCCCTCATAAACTTCTTCCAAAATGTCGCCATGCAGGCATCAATCTTAGGGGTAAGGGCGACTTTACCTTCCCGGGAAGGTCGCGGGCATTCTGCCCGGAGGCAGTTACATGCCTCTTTCTCTAAGGGTTTCCTGATGCTCATTGCCACGTGATCTGCTGGGGCCCAGTCAGACGAGTGGGAGTGAATAATTGTGTCTGCATCAAACATATCCGAAGCGTCTTGAGGCTGGGAAAAGTGACCAGGTCTGGAAGGGATGGGCTCATCGACCTTGTTCCCTGCATCATCTTGAGGAAAAGACAAATCGTCCCCTACTGGCAAATTTGGCTGTGTAGCCAAGAAAGCTTGTTTAAGCCAATCAAAGGCACTAAAGTCCATCCCTGAGTCGCGTCTGCATTTAGCAGGGGGGGGGGGCAGGGTCTGGCGTCAAAGGGGTCACTGGAGGAGCAATTTGAGGGGCAGGAGCCATAGGGAGATTAGTCAGTCGCGCCAGCGCTTGGTCAATTTTGCGCGTCAACCTCTCTTCTAGGGGAGACATAGCTTCACCCACTGCTTTATAAATTGAAGCATACACAGCTTCATAAAAATTATCGTCCCGAGGGAGGTCAGCCAGGGTGTTCTCCCCTTCCTGGGAGTCATGCTCATAGTCCAGTTCCATCTTACTAGGGACACTATGAGGAGAAAAAAATTAACACTGATTAGTCTTATTTGTAAAGTCTGGGGGACAGACCTGACTGCCTTAACTCAGTCTTTAACTTAGGGCTGGGTGTCAGCCTGCACGCAAGGGCGGGGAGAAACTCGCTTCAAGTTTAAGGGGGTCATCCCTGGGCACAGGTATCTGGTGCTTTGAAATATATATTTGGTCACTGAAAATTATTATGGCCTGGGAACGTGCCCAAGAAGCGTCAAAAAGTGTAATACAGACCCAGAGGGCGTGAATGATATACTACAAACTCTGCTGCAAGTGCCCGACAGCAGAGCGTGGAACCAAGAATCAGCCTAAGAGACTGACAGGTTTAATCACGTAAACCTCAGCGAGGCATCTCCTTAGGCCAGTGCTCGCATCCAACTACGGCGCATCGCACAAACCCTTCAGGATTTGAATGTGCGCACCGTATTCCTCTGCCTCCCACACCCACTGGTGACGGGAGGTCAGCAAGCGCACCAGAAGAGCCGCGTAGGAACGGAAATGCTCCCATGGCTCAAGTTAACAAGGAAGCGGCACTTCGTCCTGAGAAACTAGAAATAACGCTGTGAGCGGAGGCGAAACCCTTAATCAGACAAAGGGCAAACTCATCGCGCCGCCTCAGCGCACACAGCCAAGCCAAAAAACGGTCACAATTATCACCACTAAGCATAAAACAATACATAGAACCAATAAAGCCGCATTAAAACATAGAAAAACACGTGTGGGAACAGTCAATCAACACTTGCAATGAAATAAAGCACATAACAAAGCTAGTGAGAATTTTACAGAGTAAGGAAAAAACACTTATCTCGGCTGCGCAGCAGCGAAAAAAGAGGATGAAGGGCCAGAGAGGGCAAACTATGTGGACACTGGAGTGACCTGATTGGAGGATCCAGGACTGTTCCTAATTGGAAATTCTTTTGACTACAGATTTCCTTAGGGTTCATGGGAAATGTAGTTTTGTTGAGTTAAATTGGCTGCTGTTAATAAAGTGAAGAGAGAAGGCATAATCCTCGCCTCCAGTCCTGACATAGGATAAGTTTACAGTAACGTTTTTCACTTTGACCAGTGGAACAAACCTCTAGAAAGTTTGCAGTGCACCAAGGAAACCCGGCTGGTAAATATCATTCGCTGTGAAATGGGAACAGGTCATCGACATTCTTGCCACTGTGGTTTTGGGTGTTTATCTCCCAAGTCTTCAAATCTGCCTCAAGTTTGAATGACGGTTCATATGCTGTGCTTGTTTCACCAGTACCTTTTAATGAATTCATATCTTCAAACCAATTTCTAGAGTGTTCACATTTTCAAACCAGTTTCTAGTGTTTAAAAGATTTCATAAGTGTTTAAACCCTGTATTGCCACCACAAACTGGTGACTTGCCACTTTGGAAGGATAAATTGAATGGACCTGCTCAATCTGTGGAACTGTAGGATACTGGAGTAAGACTCACCAGTAAAGGTCTCACTATATTGCTTCTTATTGCAGAACTTCATTTTTGAATACCTGAGTCCTCAGCAGCTCTCATATGCTAAGTGTAAAGCACTAACAGAAAGTTTATGGAGTGTTCTGTATACTTGGTTACTGTTATTCATATTGTTTTTTTTAATAAAATTAGAATGTTGTATCAACAGTTCTTGTTCTTTCTGGTACAGCTATACAATACAGTCATAATAAAAGTGAAGATTTCCGATTATCATTAAAGGTCTTACAGAAAGACATACTTAGTTACTCCTAGTAATACAGAGTGTTTAGCTGAAACAGAAGTATGCAATGATTTTAGACGGGTACTGAGGCGGTTCAAATATTATATTCGAAGGAATACAGTATGTAGAGCTATGGAACATAAACACCACATTCCGTTACTACACATTGCTTTATTGGTCTTTCGTTGATTGTAGGTACAGCTTCTAGTTTCCGAAGAACTTCAGTCCCTTCAACCAGTTGCCTGCAGTAAAGCAAAATATTAAAGTTTTAAAATAAAACATTGCTCATTTGCTTTCTTTATGTTGTATACAGAGGAGAATATTATATTATTAGCACAATAGCCTTGGAAAGCAAAGAGTATTTTTCAGCCGAGACATTGATCCAAAGTCGGCCATGTGTAGCCCATATTACACTGTAAGGCTGTATTCACTCAAAACAGGAGAGATCCGAGTACCCTTCAAGTCAGTTGCCACCATGTGTTGCTTCAAGCTCTAGTTCCCCAATAAACATGTGTCATGAAGGTGGAGCTACGAAACACCACTTCTTTCTCCATCCTGAATATTCAAGATCAGGGCAGGGGAAAATGAGCGGATATATTTTTTCCAGGCTATTCAAGTCTTAACTAAAGGAAGTGTTCGATGTTAAATACGCAGTAGAATTTGGACAATCATCTTGACATTGAGGAAGCTAAGTACGGTTGATGCCTCAATGCCAAAACTGAGGGTTGTTTGTTGTTGATGTAAAGCCACACACTGTGTCTTGTTTCTTGGAATCATGCGGCGTTTCTGTGCTGGGATTGGGGCCAATTCCTTGGTCTGGGAGCAGGGGGTTCAATCTGGTGGGCTGCCTGGATAATCCATCGGCTATGTCCCCTGCTGTTTTCTCAACATACTTTGTGTGCTTGGTGGGGTTCCCCATCCAACCTTGGTCTTCCTCCATGACCAGACATGACGTACGTAACAGCCCAAATGGAGGGACTGTGGGGGTAGGGGTTGCCTTAGGGGTGGGGAAGTGAAGAGTATTTTGGATGATATACTGGGGATTTTTGGGTCTTGAGAGGGTGCGCAGCTACCCCTGTGCTGAAAATTGTGGGAGAGCCTTCCTGAGGAGCGGGCACATGCATATACCAGGCAGGGGATTTGCGGTTCATGCTGGAAGTTAGTGCGTTACGCTGGCACTGAATGATTTGGGAAGTTTTTTTGTTGCTAAGTACTGCTAATACTGCTTTTATCACTGCTTTTAAAAACGTTTTAAATATTGAAATGAATCTACTGTCTCACCTTGAATTTGCACTTCTGCAGTTTATTAAATGGAGAAAGTGGTATGTGGGGGAAATTGAACACTGCGAGATGCCATTTTGGTTGGCGCTCCTGTTGCCCCAGTCGACCAGAATATGAAAAGAAGCCACGAATGCAAAGTGGACGCATTCAACGGGCGTGCTGCCGGTGTGCCAAAAGCAAGCCGAACTGGGTCAGTTCGTGCCGGAACGGGGCCAGGAACAATGATTCTACAAAACCAAGTAAGGTTTATTACTTCTCTTCACAATTACTAGCCTTTCTGTGCACCTGCAATGACAGTTGTGCACATTCAGTTGAGTTTCTTAAGGGGGAAAACCAGGGCAAGCACTGCTCCATGCCCCACCCCTGGGCCCATGGTCCGAAGACCATGTTCACTTCCTGATCCAGCGGGCACATATTTATGATCAATTATAAATCACTCACATGTCATTCGTTGGAACTGCTCTCCTTCCTCGGGCTCTGAGGATCTCTTGGCCAATAAACTCTCCCAAATGGTATCAGAACCCACACATGAAAAAGGCCACCAACTCAACCCCTTTCTTTAATGATCTCCTGTTAAAAGTACAAGACCTGTTCTCAGTAATTTGGTCAAACCATTTTATAATCCCCTTGGTCCTGGAGCTACCATGCTCACCCCACCCCAAAGACTAATTACCTGGAAAGACCTCAGCTGGTCAAAACTACACAGCGATACTTGGAAACAGGCCCATTGATCTGGCCTCAGACTCTACAGTAGCAAATAAGATCTCTCAGTGGATCAAACATTCACTCAATCAACTGATTCCCTATAAAAACCCATACCTGACATGCCAAAGATAAATTAGCCACATGGCAGACACCCAAACTCTGGACTCTAAGGCAAGAGTGTAAAAAAAACAAGAGGATATGGAGGAAAGAATATAGTGAGATAAGCAAATCAATATACCAAGGCACCATTAGACAATATCATTCTGAAATTAAAATTGCCCAAGCTGCATACTACAACGAAAAAATCAACTGCGCCTCCAACTCCCCACTCAAAATGTTCCAGATAGTTAAAACGTTACCTGAGCCCCCTCCAACTGTTTGGCTATCAAACCCCCAATTGCCCAGTGCAATGACTTAGCAGGATTCTTTAAAAAAGAAATCCATGACATTTATCTAGCCTTCGAAGAGCCTGATCTAGACACAAAACTCATATGCAACAGAAACAGAAACAGGCAGGAAAGTAGCAATATCGCATTCACTAACTTTCCCAACTTGACACTAGATAGTGTATCTGTCATCCGTAACAAAGTTAAATCAGGATCACCACTGGCCCCTGCCCCACCTTGCAATCTAGTTAAAGCAGCAGAATACAACTCACCCACTTTCACTGAGATGCTAAACCTTCCTGAAGGAATAGTAACTGTGGCATGGAAACACGCTATGGTAAAAGTACCATTCAAAAAATCCAACCTAGATCCTCATGATCCAGGAAACAGAAGACCAATCTTGCTGCTCACTGTATTGAGCAAACATGTTTATCAGCCCGTTTCAGAATTCCTAGAAGATCACAACATTCTGCACCACTCTCAGACAGAATTCAGACCTAAACATGGTATGGACACCTGGCAGTAGCACAGGAAGATGAAATGCTACTAGACAGAGGAGGATCAGCAGCCATCATTCTCTTTGATCTAATCCCAGCCTTCAACACGGTCGACCATGATATTCTCATCAACAGAATTCACAGTGCTGGAGTCTTGGGATGAGCCCTTGCCTGGCTTAACTCCTTCCTGGACAACAGGACCTTCAGGTCTTCGAGGGATGCTGCACCTCAGACACCTTCCCACTGAAATGTGGAGTTCCACGGGCTCATCATTAAGCCCAACACTATTTAAGCTGCTAGCAGACATTAGTCTACCATTTGGGATTTCTATAATCCCCTACGCAGACGACACACATCTGATCTTTTCTTTTACTCACAATCAAGACCTACTTTCCCTCTCTTTAGGTTTCCTTAGGCCGTTGCCTAGAGGAAGTAGCCCAATGGATGAACTGTTCCTGTCTCAAATTAAACGGGGATAAAACAGAGCTCATGATCCTTGTCAATACTTCTAATCCCCTACGAGCCTGGGCTGGCCGATCTGCCTGAGTACCCTCCCCCACCCCCAAGATGCTGTAAAGAGTCTGCGGGTATGGTGGACAAACCCTTGACCATGGATACACAGGCAATAAAGCTAGCGGCAATCTGCCATGGCACCCTCAGGAATATTCTCTGCCTGCTCCTCTCCTCTTCAAAAAGGGTAGTGGTCCAGGCACTTATCCTCACCCGCCAGGATTACAGAAACCAATTGTACTTGGGAGAACCTAACACTGTAATAAGAAAACTGCAGGTGATACAAAACTCTGCAACTCAGATTCTGCATAATATTCATAAGCACAAGACAGCCTAGCAAGCCCTGATCTCTCTCCTCTGGCTACCAGTTGCCAGAGGATCAAATTTAAAGCCCTTTGCATTGCTCATAGGACATTCCTAGTTAAAGGCCCCCTCATCTCTTGGCCCTTGATCTTACCCTATACACCAAGCAGAACCTTGTGATCTACCAATACCCGTTGAGCCATGGTTACTACCTTCAGAAGAACGAGATGTGGAGGACGGTCCTTTGCTCACCACATGGCCAAACTCTGGAACTCCCTCCCCTACACTTTGAGGGTAGCCAACAACGAACTACCATTCAGAAAATCCTAAAAACATCGCTATTAGATAATGAGCCCTTCTAGCACTTACTGGTCAATCTGTGCCGCACTACTAGCGCTGGGATGCCTATGGGAAGCTATGCGCTCTACAAATGCCACATAGATAGATAGGTAGATAGGTAGATAGATAGATAGATAGATAGATAGATAGATAGATAGATAGATAGATAGATAGATAGATAGATTGTTTGTAATGCACCACTGCTCAAGAGAAAGTGCTCATGATGGGGGCTGATATCTTGGGCCTGAGGACTGGATGGACCAGTATGTACATACTAGGGTATCTTGGGCGGGCAGGAGGTCTTGATTTGGAGGGGATGTGGAGAGTCATATCATCAGTATGGGTTGGGTGGCTTTGGCATTGAAGCAGTGGATGACTGAGTTATGTCTCCTACTGTTTTCATGACAACCATCATGTGCTTGGTGGTATCCCCCATCCATGATAGTGTAGCAGAGGATAACTGGGCATCACTAGAGCACTTGGTTCCATTTGGGGCAGGGCAGTATTAGGTACTGCAGTGAGCTAGGAAGCACTGGGGCTGGGGCTAGTCCTCAGATTTATTATTCCATTGCAGGTACCGGAAACACAAGATGTGTGGAGTGGGTCGAGGATCGGACAGTGTTGGGTGATGTGATCACTGCGGCTTCCCTTAAGTGAGGATCAGGTATGTCTAGATGGTCAGAAAAGAGGCGAGAGCTGGTTATGCGGGTTGATTTGGGTGTTGTGCTTGCTCATCTACTTGTATGGTGCACTGCTTTAACTTCCACTTCTACCCTTGTGGACAGTCCTTAGCACGCATCAGCATAATCTGGCATTTATTGGTTATCCAGAAGCACTCCCACTCAACAATATCATCATACACCCATGTTCCAGATACATCTTCAAGTGGCCATCCTCAGTCCGCAAACTTAAGACAGAACTCTCTTACTCTCTAACGCACAACCAAAGCACTAAAAGAGCCGGCAAACAGCAGACACAGTTGACTGATAGTACTCCCAGATCTGCCTATAAGGGCAACCAGATAGAGAATGTGCTATGACTGTAACTTGGTAATGTTTTGTTATGTCTGTCCCTCTGGCAATGGTGTGTTCTGTAAAACATTGATCAGATGTTTATATATTGTGTCCTCTGGTTTCCTTACTCACCCCTATGTCACTCTAACCTATTGCATCACCCTTTCTTTCCTAACTACACAATTTATTCACTAAATGTGGCTAGAAAATAATCATATCTGATGTAAGTTGTGCCTAATAAGTAAATACATAGCTATAACTATATCCTGCAGTGCAGCCACTGTTTATATAGACACATGACATTAACAGAACATATATTTTGGCTGACCTTAAAATCACATCAGGATTGGCTTGAGGAGTAGCTGACAGGTACATCACACTATTTCTGCACTGTAAGCATTCACAGATTTTTCGGCTCATTAGGCCACCTCATTAGGCCACCACTAGAAAACCTACCACTACTGGTAAGTTGCTGCAGGGAATCAAAGCTGTAAAGAATGTGTGTTCATTGTTTAGCAACACAGTGAACTGTGACACATTGATTACATGGTCTCTGATTAACATGTATAGGAGATAGGATTTCCTAGGACAATAATAAACCTGGCGAGTAAAAACTAAAATAAGCAAGCATTGGCATAGCTCATAGATCTCGCCTTTGGGACCTTATAAGCTTTTAGCCATGCAGCACACTATGCGGGGTGCGGTGCACGAGACTGGAAAAACGCTGACGCCCTGCCGAGTGAGAGCAGCGGCGCCGATCTTTTAAAATCACTTTGCACCTTTTCAAAGGCAACTGGAGCCTTACCTTTTAGATTTCCTTCAGGGCTCGGTGGAGTGTGGGCGCCATCTTCAGTTGGGCAGGTCAGGCGACCTAGCTCGACGCCACACCCCCGCGCTCCGCCCCTATTTAGGAGCAGCGTTTTCAGAGCTCAGCATTGGAGGCAGGCGACCCCGGTGGCAGTGGGTTCGCGCCTGCAGTTGGACACACGAGACTGGAAAAACGCTGACGCCCTGCCGAGTGAGAGCAGCGGCGCCGATCTTTTAAAATCACTTTGCACCTTTTCAAAGGCAACTGGAGCCTTACCTTTTAGATTTCCTTCAGGGCTCGGTGGAGTGTGGGCGCCATCTTCAGTTGGGCAGGTCAGGCGACCTAGCTCGACGCCACACCCCCGCGCTCCGCCCCTATTTAGGAGCAGCTTTTTCAGAGCTCAGCATTGGAGGCAGGCGACCCCGGTGGCAGTGGGTTCGCGCCTGCAGTTGGACACACGAGACTGGAAAAACGCTGACGCCCTGCCGAGTGAGAGCAGCGGCGCCGATCTTTTAAAATCACTTTGCACCTTTTCAAAGGCAACTGGAGCCTTACCTTTTAGATTTCCTTCAGGGCTCGGTGGAGTGTGGGCGCCATCTTCAGTTGGGCAGGTCAGGCGACCTAGCTCGACGCCACACCCCCCGCGCTCCGCCCCTATTTAGGAGCAGCGTTTTCAGAGCTCAGCATTGGAGGCAGGCGACCCCGGTGGCAGTGGGTTCGCGCCTGCAGTTGGACACACGAGACTGGAAAAACGCTGACGACCTGCCGAGTCAGAGCAGCGGCGCCGATCTTTTAAAATCACTTTGCACCTTTTCAAAGGCAACTGGAGCCTTACCTTTTAGATTTCCTTCAGGGCTCGGTGGAGTGTGGGCGCCATCTTCAGTTGGGCAGGTCAGGCGACCTAGCTCGACGCCACACCCCCCGCGCTCCGCCTCTATTTAGGAGCAGCGTTTTCAGAGCTCAGCATTGGAGGCAGGCGACCCCGGTGGCAGTGGGTTCGCGCCTGCAGTTGGACACACGAGACTGGAAAAACGCTGACGCCCTGCCGAGTGAGAGCAGCGGCGCCGATCTTTTAAAATCACTTTGCACCTTTTCAAAGGCAACTGGAGCCTTACCTTTTAGATTTCCTTCAGGGCTCGGTGGAGTGTGGGCGCCATCTTCAGTTGGGCAGGTCAGGCGACCTAGCTCGACGCCACACCCCCGCGCTCCGCCCCTATTTAGCCGTCCCCCAATGAAGGAGCGCAGCGGGCGCGACGTAGGCGCGCCGAAGTCGAGCCAAAGTCCAGCCCGTCTGCGCCCGTCCGCGGCCGGACGGGGCTAGGGGCGCGACCTCATGTCCCTCCTTATTCCCCCACGGCCCTCCATGCTCTCCGGGGCCCTTTGCCCCTAGCAAATTCCACCATCAGGCGCATCACTGCTTCCGGCATCTATCTACATCCCCATTATCCTACACCTCCTAACTTGACTTTCTCTCTGTCCCACCCTCCTGACTCTAGTCTCGTATCCCTTCCCCCCCCTTGTCTCTTATTTTACTTAACACCAGGTCGGCCGTAAAACACCATCAAGAGCTATTTGTGTTGTTGGATACTCACCAGCCTGATATGTTACTCCTAACAGAAACATGGTTCTGTGACACCTCATTGCCCTCTCTGTTGGCCGCACTTCCCTCCCCTTATGTGGCCCTTCGTGCCGACCGACTAGGGGGCAAGTCAGGAGGGGGCGTAGCCCTTATTGCTCGAGCCGAGCACAACTTTCAATTTCTTCCCTCCCCCACTATCAACTTCACCGAGCATTTGGTAGCTCGATCACTGGCCTTCTCTCCCCCGCTCACTTGTCTATTGATGTATCGCCCACCTCAGTCATCTCATCTATTCCTGCGGCCTTTCAGGATCTGTTGGCCACTTTAGCGATAAACCATGCCTCTATTCTGGTACTAGGGGATTTTAATTACTGGCCCTCAGACCCTCAGGAAAGCACAGCTTCCAAACAATTCTCTGACTCGCTCACATCCCTTAATTTTACATCTCATTTGCACACCCCTACGCACATCCACGGCCATGTACTAGACCAGGTCTGGTCTCTCAATGCCTTGGTCTCCTCCATGACCGTGTCCCCATGTCCCTGGTCAGACCACGCCCTGGTATCCTTTTCTCTTCACCCTAAGTTGGCAACAAAGATCCCACCTGCCAAAAACATCTGGGCACGAAATTGGAATAGGGTGGACCTTCCTGCCCTGTCATCCTCGCTGTTGATCTCCGCACCAAACTTAGAGGGCCTATCCTCCACCTCTCAAGCCACCTCTATTGACACCTGGCTTGCTGGAGGCTGTGATAAGGTAGCCCCACTACGACGGATATCCACCCAAAGATCAAAGGAATCAAATTGTTGGTTTGGTGACGATTTAAAGACAAAGAAGCTGACTCTTCGGCGGGCTGAAAGGCATTGGAGAATGGACTACTGCCCTCTATCAAAAAAGTGTTATCTATCTTTGCTGAATGATTACAAAAAAGCCATATTGAATGCCAAAACAACTTATTTTTCAGCGAAAATTCTAGCAGCGGAGAACAAATCCAGGGAGATCTTCTCCATTGTCCAGGACTTGGCTTATTCTGACAGGGCCACTCCTAAACCTTCCCCTCCCAGTCCCTCTGTGACTCTTTGAACACCTATTTTTTAGAAAAAATTGTCAACATTAGAGCCAACATCTCACCTCCTTCCCCTGCTTTTCTCGAGCCTTCTCCCCCGATTGCCCACGGCTCTCTTTCTTTTTTCCCTCCGCTCACTGAGGAGGCGTTCCTTGCAATACTCCCCAAAATAAAATCTGGTTCCCCGGCGGATATTTGCCCAGCTTACATTCTGCAACAGATCTATTCTGTCTGTCCCAAACCGCCTATATCCTTTCTTAATAGCTCGCTGGCTCAGGGCGTGGTAATCCCAGCCCTTAAATCTGCCACCATAGTCCCCATCCTTAAAAAGCCTGGCGTGGACCCTTCCATTCCAGCCAACTATCGTCCCATCTCCCTCCTGCCTTATTTGGGCAAGGTACTAGAGCGACACGTAACATCAGTCCTCAGTGCCCATGTGGAAGCCAATGGTGGTCTTGCGTCCCGCCAGGCTGGTTTTCGGCCCAGGCACTCCACCGAGTCCGTCGTGGTATCGGTCCTGAACCATCTCAGGGAAGGCATGGACCAAAATACCAACCAGGCCCTGGTGCTTCTCGATCTCTCCGCCGCCTTCGACACGGTGGACCATTCCATCCTATTATCCCGTGTCGGAGCGGCGGGGGTCGAGGGCTCAGCCCTGGTGTGGCTATCGTCCTTCCTGAGGGACCGTGCCCAGGCGGTTCGGTTGGGGGATTTCTCGGCCACTCAACTTAAAGTCACTTGTGGTGTCCCTCAGGGTTCTTCTCTCTCTCCCCTTCTGTTTAATCTCTATATCTACCCTCTGATCTTCGCTCTTCAAAAGCTGGAGGTCACTGTGTTTAATTATGCAGATGACCTCCAGCTTATCTTTAATCTGTCTTTTTCCTCTCATTCTATGTCTAATTTTCAGTCTATCATGATCTTCATCAGGGACTGGATGAACCACAACCATCTGAAGTTGAACCCTGATAAAACCGAACTGGTCCTTACAGGTGGTTCCTCCAGTCCCTGGATCTCTCTTATTTGGCCCTCTTCCTTGGGATCCCCTCCTACACCTTCTTCCTCAGTTAAAACTCTGGGTATCAAACTCAATAATCATCTCAATCTTCATTCACAAATTAGTTCTGTGGTTTCTTCCTGTTTCTTTGTACTCCGAACTATCCGCTCTGTTTCCCGTTTCTTTTCTCCTTCCGCTCTTAGGTTAATCATGTCCGCTCTGGTTGTCTCCCGGCTGGACTATGCCAATGCCCTTTACAACGGTATCCCGGCATATAGTCTGCAGAAGCTCCAGCTGGTCCAAAACCAGGCGGCCAGACTGATCTATGGTCTCCCCCGCTCTCACCACTCTACCCCCTTGCTGAAAGCACTACATTGGCTGCCTGTTAAGGAGCGATCTCTTTTTAAGACTGGATGTATGGTCTTCCAGGCACGCCAAGGGACTGCCCCTGCCTTCATCTCTTCTCTAATAAAAGAGTACATCCCTGCCCGTGAGCTGCGGTCATCCACTCAATCACTCCTTCAGGTTCCCCGGTATAGACGCAAGAAATGGGGCGGATCCAATTTTTCTGTCTTGGCACCCTCCTTTTGGAACTCCCTCCCCGATCACTTGCGTTTGGCCACACACTATTCTGCCTTCCGCAAAGATCTTAAGACCCTTCTTTTTACTCAAGCCTTCCCTATGTAAATTCCTTTCTTCCCTGTTATCCCATCAGTTGTTTTGTTGTTTTACTGCTAATTTTTGCCTCCACAGCGCCAAGAAACCGCATGGTGAACGTTGCGCTTAATAAATATTTTAAATTCAAATTCAAATTCTGTGCCTTCAGGGTTTGAATAGATATACAATTACTATACACTGGGTCATGTAGTCTGATTTAGGAATACAAATAGAGCCAGCAAATAGAAAGCCCAAAAATGTGATTGAGGTTGCAGGCTTACCTTTGGGCTATTTTCTCCATAATAGTGAGAATGTCTTCTCTCATTAACTGTAGCAATTCTGCAGCCAGAGTGTTTTCCCGCACACTTATAGATTTGCTGTATTTGCCACATAAACCATCATCTGCAGATTTTGACAAGAAATGTTTTGTTTCTAGTGCAAACGTAGTGTTTCCGCACAGTGGAAGGCCCTTCACAAAGGTATACTGCTCACCTTTCCGTAGCTTGTCAATGTACTTGGGTGTTAAACTGGCTCTAATTAGGTGAAAGCTTTTCTCAGAAAGTGTTAACATGTGCAAAAATAATAAAATAACTAAGTAAGATTAACGAAATCTGAGGAATGGCTGGCTTTCCTTGCTGCATAATATAGTCAATCCTCCCGCATAATGTGATCATTTCCTGCTGCATAATTCCAATACTCCTTTCCGTAGCCTAGGATATCCCACTGGAACTTACAACTGAACAATAAAAGTGTGATGAAGAACCATACTTCCCTGAAATCATGCTCACTTTTTCCCACCATCTAGCTTTATTTGTAACAGGACAGAGAACAGAGGGCCTTGCCACTGTTAATGAATGGTAAAACAATGGTAGTTATATTACAATACCAAGGAAATAAAGGTTTCACTACACTGTTTTAGAAACTGTATTGTGTTTAAATTGTGTGCACATTTGCTGCTGGGATGTCATCAATGTCTTCCAGACGTTTTCAGAAATGAAACTGAAAACGAAGAGAGAAAAATAACAGAAAAGCCTGAACAAGGCGAAGTGCTGGAGAAAACTTTAACGCTCTGGCCGCTGCGCCTCAGGAGATTCGGTGTTCAGAACCTCAAAAAATTCAAGGATCAAAAGAAAGTATTAGGAACGATTATTGTTCCTAGATAAAAGCTTTCTGTAGACAGTTTTGGAAAAAAATAATGTATCAATATCATGATGCTTGGCAGCCTAACTCGGCAGGCGACCAATCCATGCTGAGACTGAGCGTGCCGCGACAGTAAAATGGTTGTCATTCCTGTGCACATACACACTGAGTATTTTGGTTAAAAGAGTAAAATAAGTAGAAGCTTGGTTTATTTATATTTTCCCACGAAATGGTACATTGCACCTCTCGGGACACATTGCTTGCATCAAGATAACAAAAGGTTAAAAAATTATTCAAAAAGTATCTCCAGTTCGAAAGATCAATGAAGCACATATTTTCTGTGACCTGTGCCTCTCCCGCGCTCACAAGTTGTGGTAAATAAATGGGGAGCTCAGGGGCCTGGCCACGTGACTTGGACCCTGAAACTGCAAGACAGTAAAGAACATAGAACATAACAGGAGCCGGGATGGTTCTTGCTAACTTTACTACTACTAAATGCCTTCTGTGACTACCAAAACTAGTACATTTAGGATTTTATCTCAGATTAGTTCTGTGACTCGGCCCCCTGCTTTCTAAAAATGGCATTTTCAGAATTGTGACAAACTCCAAATTTACTATTAAAGTAGATTTTAAATTACAATTTGAGTCAAAACATGACATCTCTACCTGCTCCCAATCCAAAGTTCGCACTTATTAAACGTTGTTAGATCTGGGGGTCTCTAGTTGGCAATGGCATTCACCTTTGTCCGAAAAGGGACCCTTACTTCTAAGTCAGGATAATGGGATGACACTCCTTAATAACCCCGGCTCAACCCCTTGGTAGCTTGGCACAAGCAGACAGGCTTATCTCAGAGGCAGTGTATTAAGCATTTGTGAATATACACAGTAATACAGTGATAACAGTACAGATGGACACAACACAGGTTTTATAAAAAATAAGTATTCTTTATATAGACTTAACACAACACCACAAACGACAAAAATCCACAATACTATACTAAAAGTTGACTTAAAAGATGATTAAAGTTGCTTAGTTCAAGTTGATGGTAAATGCGACAAAGTTCTCAACAAAGTACCTGGATGCGTAATGCAAAGTAAACAAAAGGCTTGCAAAAGGGGAGATGCGTTGGTTCCGTGATCCGGGGGAACGGTTGCATCCTGCCTCAATGCTTGCACAGAGTAAGGGGACTCGTCGTGAGCTTTACCGGTGCAGATGTGATGCGTATATTCTCGGCCTGCGGGCCCGTTGAGGTGCGCAAGATGGTGCCTTGATGCGATGCATTACGATGCGATGACGCCCTGACAGCCTTGCGACGACTCTGTACTTTGGAGCCACGACAGTTCCTGCGACACGCTTCTCTGGTGATGCGATAGCGACTCTCATGATGGCGTCACACTTCTCCGGTGATGCAACAGCAGGTAGCTCCGATGAACAAAAGCTTCCAGGGAGATGCGGCGAAGGCTCGCTTCTCCGGCGCTGCGGCGATTTAAGCTGCGGCGGCGATACGCTTCTTCTCGATGCGTCGCACTTCCAGCTCCCAGCGGCACCCAAGTGTCTGGAGTCAGACTTCCCAGCAATGAAATTCAGGGGGAGCTGGAGGTGAAGTCTTTTGTCCCTGAGACTTCAGCAGGAGGCAAGAATAGTTCAAGCCCTTGGAGAATATTCTGTAGATGAAATTCCTTACAAAGTTCCATCTCCTTTCCCTTGGCACTGCAGGCCAACCCAGCAAACAGCACACTGGCAGAGGGGCAGTCCAAAATCCTGCAGCTTCCTTGGTTCTTCTCCTTGGCAGAAAGGTTTCTTGTTCCAGAATTGATCTGATTTCTTGGGATCAGGGTCCCAATATTTATATCTCCAAATCCTTTGTTCTCTGAGGCAGAGAGGCCTCTGCCTAGTCCAAACCAGTTCCTGAGTACTTTGTTTACTTGACTCTCTTCTTACTTTCACTGTGCAGGGCAGAGACATCAGCCGCCCCACAGGAGGGGGAGCCAGCACAGGGGAGGGAAGATACAGCTCTGGAGCACTCTGTTGACATTATTCCTCCTCTCCTTTCACAGTGCAGGGCAGAGACATCAGACAAGCCACAGAGGGTGGAGCCAGCATTGTAGAGGGAAGGCCCAGCCCTATTCAGGTCCCAGGTGCAACTCCTCCCTCCCATCTAGAAGCAGATCTCTCTATTCACCACCGGGCTGCCCCAGCCCGTCTCCTGGAATCCCCCAGCCCTGTCACTCACAAACCCAGACAAGGAATACACAATCCAGCAGAGGCAGGCCTGGACAGTTAGGCAAGAAAATACCTACTTTCTAAAAGTGGTATTTTCAAACACAGAATATTAAAACCAACTTTACTAAAAGATGTATTTTATTATTCTGATGTCAGGCATACTAAATTCGAATTTCTACAATGTTACCTGAGTCAGTTAGGTTTATAAGAATGTAAAAATCTAACGGCCCATTCTGGCCTATGGAGAACAGGTAGCCTTCAATAGTGAAACACGAAAATGGCTGTAATTCACTATTAGAACATGTTAAACACATCAGAGCATGTCCTACATTATACTTACAATGCACCCTGCCATTGGGCGTACCATAGGGGTGTCTAATATGAAGCAAAGGGAAGGTTTAGGGACTGGCAAGTGGGTGCACTTGGCCAAGTCGACATGGCAGTGCTAGACTGCACATAGGCCTTGCAATGGCAGGCCTGAGACAGATTTTACAAGCTGCTTCTGTGGGGGGCACAGCCAGTGCTGCAAGCCCCCCAGCAGTATTTGTTTTACAAGCCCTAGGCACACATGGTGCACTGTACCAGGGGCTAACAGATAAATCAAATAATCCAATCATGGAATCCAATTAGTATATCAATTTAACATAGGGAGTACTTTCACTGTGGCACTGATTAGCAGTGGCACAGTGCGCAAAGCATATAACCAGCAAAAAAATATCAAAACAGAGGAGGCAATCCGTCAAAAATGGAAGGTAGACTCACGCCAATGATGTCAGGTCTAACACGTGTTCCCTCCAGCTGAAATGTGGGGAGAACTACACTTCCCCTTAGGAGCTCTCTTCACTAAGGCGGCAAAATCTGGACAGCACATCAGCGTTGGCGTGTTCTGTACCAGGGCGGTGTTCCACCATAAAGTCCATACCCTGTAGGGAGATGGACCACCTCAACAACTCACACCCCTCTCTGCATCAGCCATCTTAGGGGCCTGTGGTCGGTCTGAACCCGGAAGTGAGTCCCAAACAAGTATGGTCTCAACTTCTTGAGTGCCCAGACCACAGCAAATGCCTCACGGTCAATTGCACTCCACCTCTGTTCCTGTGGAAGTAACTTCCTACTGATGAAGGCTACAGGTTGGTCTAAGCCCTCTTCATTAATCTGTGATAGAACAGCCCCGACACCATGCTCTGAAGCCTCTGTCTGTACAATCAATTCTTTTGAGAAGTTGGGCGCCTGAAGCACGGGTGCTATGCACATGCCAGTCTTCAGGGCATCAAAAGCCTTCTGACAGGTGTCAGTCCAGTTCACTTTCTTGGGCTGCTTCCTGGAAGTCAGGTCAGTCAAGGCAGCAACACTGTTGCCATACCCCTTGACAAACCTCCTGTAGTACCCTTTGAGTCCTAAAAAGGCTCTCACCTGTGTCCGAGTCTATGGGGGTTCCCATGCCAGGATCGTATCAATCTTGGGTTGTAGGGGCCCCACCTGACACCTTCCTACCTGGTGACCCAAGTACACCACGGAACCCTGCCCGATCTGGCACTTATTAGCCTTGATCGTGAGGCCTGCCTTGTGCAGTGCCATCAACACTTCTCAGAGGTGCTGCAAATGTTCTTCCCAACTGGCGCAGAACACTGCAATGTCATCCAGGTAGGCGGCCCTGAAATCCTCCGGCCCAGCCAACACCTGGTTGACCAGCCTCTGAAAGGTTGCAGGGGCATTCTTCATCCCAAAGGGCATAACCCGGAATTGGTAGTGCCCATCTGGTGTGGAGAATGCTGACCTCTCCTTAGCCCCATCAGTCAAGGCGTTCTCGCAGTACCCAGACGTTAAATCAAATTTGCTGAGGTACCGTGCAGCCCCTAACCGATCAATGAGCTTATCAGCTCTGGGGATGGGGTGTGCGTCAGTCCTGGTGAAGGAATTGAGGCCTCTGTAGTCCACACAGAACCGGAGTTCAGGTTTGGCACCCGGCGATGCAGCCTTTGAGACCAAGACCACTGGCTGGCCCAAGGACTGTTGGAGGACTCAATGACCCCTAAAGCAAACATCTTAGAGATTTCCCCCTTAATGTAAGCCCTAACCTTGTCAGTCACTCTGTAAGCCTTGTGTGTCACAGGAGGACTGTCTCCAGTGTCCACATCATGGACGCAAAACTCTGTGATACCAGGAACCAAGGAAAATAGATCAGAGAATTGTCCCAACAGCTGGCGACAATCTTGCTGCTGATCAGGGTTCAGTGTGGCAGAGAGGCTGACCCCATCCACTGACCCATCTTGCTCTTTTGCAGACAGGAGGTCAGGAAGAGGCTCGGTCTCCTCCTCCATTCCATCATCTGTTGCTGGGAGCATGCCCACTTCGGACCTTTCTAAGTGGGGCTTCAGGCGGTTAACATGCATGTTAGAATTGGGGGTCTCTAGTTGGCACAGGTAGGTACCTGTGACAAATAGGGACCCTCTCCTCTAGTCAGAGTAAGGGTGATTACACTCCTAAAATAACCCCTGCTCACCCTCTAGGTAGCGTGGCGCGAGCAGTCAAGGCTTATTTCAGCGGTGTTGTAAGTTAAGCTTTTGTGACCACATACAGTAACCCAGTGACAACACTAAAAATGGACACCACACAGGTTTTATATAAAAAATAAGTTATACTTTATATAGAGTTACCACAAGACCAATAAACGACAAAAAGAATCCACTGTACTATTAGCTTTCTAGAGTTCTTGTTGAAAAGGCTTAAATCAAGGTTCTGTGCAAGTCGGTAGCCTGGTCCGGCTACAGCGTTGTTGAAAATAAGCAAATCCAGCGGACCGCGTTGGTACGGGCCCACTCAAATGTCGACAGACTCAGTCACAGTACCTTTTACTTGGGGCTGCGGGCACGGATGTGCGAGCCGGTTCCGGTGATCGTCGCGGTGCAGAAAGGAAGCAGTGCAGGACACGTTGTCCCTCGATGCGGTGCAGGCAGCGGCCCGTTGACAGAGTCGGTGTATCCAAGGCTTGCGTTGCAGGGCGAGACGGTGCTTCGAAGCGGTGCTTGCAGCTTGCGGTGCAGCGAACGAGCCAGAGTTCGGGAGCTGGTGTTGATCAGTCCGGACAGCGGTGCGAGTCGGGCGGTGCGTCACAAAGCGTGCGAGGCGGTGCCCAACTCTGGTGCGGTCAGCAGTGACCGCGTCGGTCAGACCAGTTAGATTTGCTGTAGCGAGGCTTTGCACGTCGCGGTGTCCTTCCAGTCACGGTGCAGGCTACGGCTCGGTGACGGCATCAGGACGGAGTCGGTGAGCGCAGAGCTTGCGTTGTTCGAGGCGGACGTTGCTTGATGCGGTGCCTACAGGACACCGGGCCGGTCATGAGAGTCGGTCACAGCTCCCTGCCTCTGTAGCCACTAAAACACCGTTTCCAGAAGCAATCCACAAATCCTGGTGAAGTCCACTGGTCCTGGGAGTTCGGTCATGGGGCAAGCTCTCTTCCAAGCCCTTGGAGATCTTTTGCACAAGTTGAAAGTAAAGTCCACACAGTTCTTTCTCCTCTCTTTGGCAGTAAGGCAACGACTGCAGGCCAATCCCCCAAGCAGCACTTCAGCTTGGGAATAGTCTCTCCTCAGTTTCTTCAGGTTCCTCTCCTCAGCAGAGGTTTCGTCTTGTAAGTCCAGAAGTGATCTAATTTCTTGGGATCAGGGTCCCAATACTTACACCCCAAAATCCTTTGTTCTCTAAGGGAAGAGGGGCCTGTGCCCAGTCCAAACCAGTTCTGAAGCACTCTGTTTACCAGACTTCTCATTTCCTTGCACAGTGCAGGGCAGGAACATCAGATGCCCCACAGGAGGTGGAAAGCAAGTACAGCCTGGGAGCACTTTGTTGACAGTCTTCCTTCTCTTCTATCAGCGTGCAGGGCAGAGACATCAAATGCACCACAGGGGGTGGAGCCAGCACGGTGGGGGGGCAGGCACAGTCCTATTCAGGTCCCAGGTGCAACTCCTCCCTCCCATCTAGATGCAGATTTCTCTATTCACCAACGGGCTGCCACAGCCTGTCTCCTGGAATCCCCCAGCCCTGCCACTCACAAAACCAGACGAAGGAATACACAACCTCGCAGAGGCAGGATAAAATGGTTAGGCAAGCCAATGCCTACTTTCTAAAAGTGGTATTTGTAAACACAGAATATTAAAATAAACTTCACTAAAAGATGTATTTTATTATCCTGAGTCCAGGCATACTAAACTCGAATTCCTACCATGTTCTCTGAGTCTGTTAGGATTATAAACATGTAATAATCTAGCAGCCCATTCTGGCCTATGGAGAACAGATAGCCTTGAAATAGTGAAACACGAAAATGGCTGTAATTCACTATTAGGACATGCCACACACATCAGGGCTTGTCCTACCTCATACTTACAATGCACCCTGCCCTTGGGCCTACCATAGGGATGACTAATATGAAGACAAGGGAAGGTTTAGGGACTGGCAAGTGGGTGCACTTGCCCAGTCAGCATGACAGTCCCAGACTGCACACAGGCTCTGCAATGGCAGACCTTAGACACATTTTACAAGGCCGCTTCTGTGGGTGGCACAACCAGTGCTGCAAGCCCACTAGTGGCATTTGGATTTACACGCCCTGGGCACACTCAGTGCACTGTACTAGGGGCTGACAGATAAATCAAATAACCCAATCATGGAATCCAATTAGTATATCAATTTAACATAAGGAGCACTTGCGCTGTGGGACTGATTAGCAGTGGCACAGAACCCAAAGCATATAACCAGTAAAAACTTATCAAAACAGAGGAGGCAATCCGTCAAAAATGGAAGGGAGACTCACGCCAATGATGTCGGGTCTAACAAACGTAATAAGGTAACCCAGTGTTAGTCAATGGGAGAGATAGGCCTTAAAGTAGTGATAAACAAATTGAGGAGTTTTTCAGTTCAGTTCATTAAGTCTTAAGGATTAAATATATTACTCAGCAAAAAAGGCTTAATCTTCATCAGTTAATTTACAGGGGTTAATCAAACTTGTAGACCTAACAAAAAAAATTGATATTCAAACTCCATCCGCTGCTAAAATGTCCCATATTTCATCATTATCCTGCTACTTTGCCCCACCCATATTTTATTGGGTAGAGCCCACGCCTTGCTCAAGAACTGTGTTACACCAATTACGAAACGTTTGTAGTGTCTGATTTCAGTATTCTCTTAGCAACCATTGCCTTTCAAGCATACTGGTTTCAACCAGATGCTCCTCGGCTGGTGGTAAACATGGCATACAAATAAAAAATGATCAATACTTTCACTAAGATCATGGCAGAATACGCATTTATCGCTACTTGCAGAATTCCACTTGCTTGTAAACCAGCGTTGGGGTAATGTTCCTATCCTAAACTGTTGGTACAGTTTGCGATTAAGAAGCTTTGTGATGAGGTCCCAGTAACCTTCCAAGAGAGTTTCATCCTTTAATTCGAGAAAATCCCTTGACTGAGACTGGCAGATATGGGAGGAGAATCTCATGATTTTAACCACCTCCCAGTAAGCTGCTCTAAAGGACTTTTCGGGGGAAATTCTGCTGCATCTGGGTTTTCCCATAGATTCCTCATCCCCAGATCAGTCAGCAAAGACCTTATTGCAGACAACCATGGGATCTTATGTGATTGACTCAACCCCCTCACTTCTAATAGAGCCTTAGCGTACAGTGAAAGTTCTGGGGTGGTCCAGAGATGCCTCCAGAATGCAAGTGGTCTGTACCGTGCTACGTCTACAAGTGCGTGACAGCCAAGGTCAAGAAACAGTGGTAAAAGGGGGGATGATTGCGGCAAACCTATTAGCAGTCTCATAAACTTATTTTGGGCTACAGAGAGTGGAGATAAATTGCTAAAACCCTAAATTTCAGCACCATATAGTATGGCTGGACTGATTTTGGTTGTATATATCTTAACAATAGGGGCTATATGTTTGGTTAAGGACAACCTATGCTCCTTAACCAGGGCACCGGCCAGCTGGGCATGCTTTAGCGCTAGCATTTCAACTTGGGGCTTCCAGCTTAATTTATCATTAAATGTAACGCCCAAGTAGGTAAAGACATCTGTCTGCTCCAAAAAGGCGCCGTCCATATAAACGCTCGCTTTAACTGGCTTGGACCTATGGAGCACTATGGAGCACTATAAACTTTGTCTTCCCTATGTTGACCACAAGCTCATGTTCATGGCAGAACACCTCAAAACGAGACAGTGCCAGCTGCAGACCCTGTCTCGTTTTGGAAATAAGCAGGGTGTCGTCCGCGAACATGAGCAGTGGTATTTCATGCCAGCTAATATTGGCGCATCAGTTGGGTGGTTTTCAAAGTACTGGACCACCACGTTTATGAATAAAGAAAACAGGGTGCGAGCCAGCACACACCCCTGACAAACCCCTTTACTGACCTTAAACCTTTCTGTGGTTTCACCTGGTTTGCCCCAATGAACCTGCGCATAAGTATGTAGGGAGGCATCCCAGTTTTCAATAATGCCCTCCACATTTTCTTCCTTGGAACAAGATCAAATGCGGATTTTAAATCCACAAACGCAGCAAAAAGCAACCCCCCCCCAAAACCACCTCCTTCCAGTAAATTAACACAAATCTGAAAGCCTGATCAAGAGTCCCTGTATGAGACCGAAACCCTGCCTGTAAATGTGTTAAAATATCCCCTTCTGTTATCCATCCCTTGATACTCCCTAGCACAAGTCTCGTGACTATCTTTTGGACAGCGTCGATTAGACTGATGCGTCTATAATTTGCAGGTGCAGAGCGGTCCCCCTTCTTATAAATCAGTGTGAGCTTTGCACCAGACCAGGATGCTGGGAGCGGGCGCCACTAGCTATGGTGTTTGCTAGTAGATTTATATAGGGGACCCGTATGTCTTGATTTTGTTTGAACAGATCTGCAGGGATGCAGTCTGGCCCTGGGGCCCTGCCACTTGGGACTAATTTCAACACAGACTCCACCTCTCTGCAAGTAAACCTCAATGGTTCTTCAGATAAACTAAGAGGAACAATCTCATCGCTACTGTTTGTTGCCCTGAACTGAGCTTCAAAAAACGACACCCATTGTTCAGGTTCAACATGGCTACACGGGATCTGTTGCTGTGGACTGTTCCCCCATTTGAGTAGGTGCCAAAACTAAATCATGTTTCTCCCATTACATGCCTGTAGCAGGTCCTTCCATCTTCCTTCGTCCCACTCTCTCTTAGCTTGTCTCTGCGAGGATTTATAATTGGCTCTGCACTGTTTAATGTTGCCCTGTCACCTCGACCTAACAACTGCCACAAGGGCTTTGTACGCCAATCTACAGGTATTATTGTACCATGAACTTAGCTTCAGGGGTCGAGTCTTGTTACAGGAGCTATTTTTGATAAAAAACTTTTTCAAACCTGTGAAGAGTTCATTGTGTACACCTGGTAGAATTGAGTTTAACACCTCCTGAGACTTACAATCAGAGAGAGTCGTCAAGGAACCCGAGACCAAGACCCTGATCTGTGTAACATTACTCTCGTTATTGGCTACCCTTGCCCACCGAACCCTTCTTTGATCGTTTGCAATAATTGCCGTTTCTTGAATTGTACCACATTCCCTCTGCAAAAGACTACAAAAGCTTCTATCATTAATTTTTAAAATCAGGGGGTTGTGATCGCTCTTTGGCCTCATCTGACCTCCATATCTAAAACTGATGGCCATAGTTCCACATTGACAAGAATGTCATCTATACGACTACCAGTTCTTCCATTGTCAAATGTCTTTGTTCCCTGCCTATCAGACTGTGTCCTCCCGTTAATCCCCCCTCAGGTCCCTTTCCAAGCAAAGCCCCTTCAACTGGAGGGCGGCCTCAGACCATTTCTTTATTGATTGGAGGTCCAGATGTGGGATGCCCCAAATTGCATCCACCTCTTCACTCAGCCTTCCCAGTGTTAGTCAATGGGAGTGATAGGCCTTAAAGTAGTGATAAACAAATTGGGGAGTTTTTCACTACCAGGACATGTATAACTTAAACCAACATGCCTTACGTTTGAATTAAAATGCCCCTGCCCGATGAGCCTTTAGTGCCTACATTAGGGGTAACTTATGTATTAAAAAGGAAGGCTTAGGCCTGGAAAAGGTGTATTTTGCCAGGGAAGATTGGCAATTTAAAACTGCCCTACATTCTGCAGTGGTAGGCCTGAGACATGTTTTAACGAGTTACTTTAGTGAGTGGCAATGAGTGCTGTGGGCCTACTAATAGCATTTAGTTTACAGGCCCTGGGAAACAGCACATGCACTTTAGCACTGGATAAAAGTGGTAAATTGCACAGAGTCCTAAAACATCAACAAAAAAAATCAGAAAACAGGAGGGGTGTTGGCAAAACATTTGGGGGGGGGTTAGGGGAGACCACACCAAGGGTGTCAGGTCTAACAATTATGAACCTTGGTGCTGGAACATATATAAGGTCTAATATAATGTTCAGAAAACTACACAGTGTCGAGGGGCATTTAAACCCCTAATTACTGAGATGACAGAGTCTTACAGTTTAGATCCATTGCTCCAAAGCAGTCAATGACATGGACTCTATTTCGAAAAAGTGGTCACCCTGATTGCCATTGATCTTCACACTGCAGTGCAGCCACTGGTTAAGAAAGAGAAGTATACAGAGAATATTAAGGATCTTAAAGAGGCTAATAAAATATAGCTTTATTTGCTGTATGCATAACCCATGGCAAATTGGAAACTCTTCCGAAATTATTACAATCTGCCATTTTACACTAAGGGTCATATGTATCAAGCCAAATTGCATTCGCAAACGCCGAAATTCGCAGAATTTCTGCGTTTGCGAATGCAATTTGGCCAAATGGTATGTATTAAGCAAATCTGCGTGCAAAATAAGGAATCGTAAAATTTGCGATTCCTTATTTTGCGATTGCATTTAAGAAATCGCAAATTTTGCAATTCCTTAAATGCAATGTAAGAAGCAACAAAAAAAATGCAAATTGGCCTTAAGGAATCGCAAATTACCACCAACTTCAAGTTGGTGGAAATTTGCGAATTCCTTGAAAAATGCACTTTTTTGCATTTTGCTAAGTACAATGTGAAGCACATACATGCCCTTAGGGCATGTGTGTGCGCCACATGTGCACCCATGCTAATTTCAGGGGTTACCTGCACTCTTGAAATTATTCTCAATTTGCGATTCTCAAATTGCGAATCGCAAATTGCGAATAACTTGCCATTCATTCCTATGGGCCTCGTGGCCCATAGAAATGAATGGGAAAGTATTCCTTAATTGCGATTCGCAATTTGCCAATCGCAATTAAGAAATACTAAGAAATCGCTAAAAAAATTGCGATTTTGTACATACATCCCTATTTGCGATTCTCAAATAGAGATATGTAAAAAATCGCTATTTGGGAATCGCAAATCAGGTTGTTGATACATATGGCCCTAAGTCTCATGTCTAAAAATTAACTATGAAAATCTTAGGGCCATAATGTTACTGAATCAAACCCTTGGTTAAAAAGATGCCTGCATTTTTTAGATTTAGATAAGAGCATTTTCAAAATGTGATATACTTGGCAGATTCTTTTTATACATTGTTTAAACCACATATCATCATGGTCAAGCCAAACCTATATAAAGAGCTGCTTGCGATATCATGACTTAAATGATTTAAATGTAAGTAAATATTGCCTTCTTACTCACGTGCTATGTATTTTAAATCTGTTACAAAAGAGTGATGTGTAAATTCAGTGTGACTAGGCAAGCTGACCTCAAAGAGGGCTTGGCAGTCCCCGGTCTCAGAAAGTGAGTATTGTGAATCAATGTTACTGGCGCCGGCTGTGGACGACAGAAGAACTACAGCATTATGCCCAAGGTCTGAAGGAGATAATGGTTAAGGACACGTCCCAAAGAATTCATTGGCTTAAGAACATCAAGTCGATACTTTGCAAGCTAGGGATGACAGACTTATGGGAGGACCCGGAAAACGCTCATTTTCCCTCCAAAAAATGACTAAAAGAAAAATATTGGGAGATGGTGATCTCTGAAGCAAGGTCAGAGGGTCTTTCCGCGCATTTAACTAGTTGTTTCATGGACATTAAACCCCTACCGAAACTGGAACAATATTGGGATATTATTGGTAAACAACAGGATCGCAAACTCTATTTCCAGCTTAGAATAGGATCACTCCCAGTAAGATCTTTTACGGTTAAATGGGCAGATAAAAGTGGAATCGACAGATGCCCCAATTGTGAGGAGGAACAAGAGACAATTAGCCATTTTTTATTCTTTTGCCCCCTGTACAAAGCCCCCAGATCGATGTGGATCTAACCTTTATGTAAACTACTAGGGCTTCAAAGACACGCTGAGGCTCTGAGAATCTTAACTACAGACACGATGCCTATAATTGCTGTTGCCGTGGCTACATTTTTTAAATGGGCCTGGGTAATCCGCACAAAATACATAGCGGTAAAAATGTGAAGATCAAATTGTATTTGTCCTTGCATCTATGGGCCAACACTTGTGAACTTTGTACAAACATTCCCCTGCACTAATGTATGTTTATGAAATAGTTTTTATACCCCTTTTAAATTATAATTCGACATAGTCTACTTTAGTTTAATACTCTTTTAAAATATTTATTGTATGGATTTTAACGTCTTTTTTTATCTACATTGGTGTAATATATGTATGTATACTTTTATGACTTAATTGTCGAATAAAGTTTGTGGAATTGGAGTATTGATAAGTAAACAGGTGATAAAAAGAACTGTGGTTTCTCTGGAACAAAAGGAATCAACCCAAAAAAATTAATCTGGCTTCCTTTGAAATATATAGTTAAATATGAATCCTTCACACATCAGTAAGATACGAAGGTCAGAGTATGGTGGTAGAAGGCCACAGGGCAATATCTTCCCATTCACTTATACGCTATAATCTTAAATTCAGAAACATATAATACCATTACCAACAACTGAAGCAATGGAATTCACAGGTCATTTTTACAGCTGGGGAGCTAAACAATAACCTCCAAGGTGTTTTACTCAATGTAGTAAACATCAAAAGGGCTTTTTTCTCAACACAAACACATAAACACCTCTTTAATCAAATGACAGAAATTCATTTGGTGCAACATTCTGGGGCAATGCGGGAATCAAACTCACAAATGCTCCTATTTGGTGAATATGCAACTAGCATCCTCATAAATACTTGCATAGACTTCTAAACATCTTGTATATTCTCTCTAAATTCGAATTCATGACTACGATGAGTACACATATCTGGAGTAACATTCGAATCCAACTCCAAACTGCATCAATATGGTGAAATCAGAGTAGAATCTGAACAAAGAGATTACTGACAAATCAGGGCTTCCGGGAAACAACCTTTACAACACAACTTTTACAACGCACTACCATTACAACAAAACTTTTACAACGCAACATCCATTACATCGCATGCCATTACAACGCAACCATTACAACGCATGACACTACAACGCATACCACTATAACGCATGTCATTACAACGCAGTCATTACAACGCATACCATTACAACGCATACCATTACCATCCAACACTTACCCTACTGTTGCACCCCCTGGAGTTAGAATTGTAATTTTTACCTCTACACTATCCAACACTTACCCTACTGTTGCACCCCCTGGAGTTAGAATAGTAATTTTTACCCCTACACTATCCTATACTTACCATACGTGCAATGTAATGTTATGCATTGTAATGGTATGCGTTGTAAAGGTAGTATGCGTTGTAATGGAATGCGTTGTAAAGGTAGTTTTTAAAAATTCGTTGTAATGGCATGCGTTGTAATGGAATGCGTTGTAATGGATGTTGCATTGTAAAAAATGCGTTGTAAAGGTATGCGTTGTAAAAGTATGCGTTGTAACGTCATACAAGCGGGCTTCCACGTTCACAATATCAATATAAATTAAGGAATTCTCTTTCAAACAGGAGGTCCTGACATCATCTTGGCTTAGTTCTATATTTCCTATGTTGGATAAAATGTACCACCTATGTTGTTGTGTGGGAAAGTCCACTCCTTCTGGAAGGAAACACTAACATGACATACATTAAAAAAAAGATCACCAGAATTAAGCTACAATTCAGTTTCCTTATTTTGAAGCTAGATGGTGTTGCTGATGATCTTTATACACTACATTATGCATAAATCAGTGCAATAACTTTCCTCTTTATTGCAGCTAGTATCACACTTGCTGGTAAGTGGACATCGTCAGAGGACCAGTCACTGGACTTAGGGGTAGATGGGAAGTTTCAGCAACTTAAAGAATATCTTATTCATAGAAAAAAATAATCGATATGTACAAGTATCTAAGCAATCTGGTCACCGTTTGAAAACTATATCCACAAAGAAGACACAAAACTTTAAACCCATGATAATAAAAAAAACTTTAACTAATATTCAGTGTTCTGCCACCCATGAACAAAGAGACTTGAACATTTTGTGAGTGTATGTTTTTGTGAAGGTTAATAAATTGATCATTGTGAAATGAGCCAATGCATTGTTGATCAATCACCAAATGTACTTCCTGTAACTCATAAAAAAAAGAAAATTCTTAACGTTAACAAATCCCAAAACTCAAGGTGTGGATACCTTTTATTAGAATTGCTAAAAATAAAATATAACAGCAATTCAATAAATTAACTGTTCTAAATGTGAATTTGATTTTGAACAAGTTTAAAACTTCAAGTATATGTTCTTTATATAGAACAAATAAGGCGTTCAGCCCTTTTGACACAACATTTAGACAAAGAGAATGTGAAATACTTGGTACAGTCTAGGTTCAGGACAGAAAATGACAGAGGTCAGCATCTCTAATATTTTGTACTACTCCTAAGAAATTCAGGAGGGCGGGCCGGGCGGAAGCTCTGTGAACCTCGGGGGCGAATGCACCGTGAGGCTTTGTCAAATGCAGATTAAATACTGAGAGTGGTGTGTGTGAGCAGTCACTAGAGCCCTGACTGGAGAAGGGAACATGCATAAAGTGCTACAGGGTTAAGTGTAGTGCACCGTGACCAGACGTGTCTGGACCCGTGCGAATAACCGGGGTCAGATGGTTAAAAGGATGTTTATTGAGGAACAAAAATTTGGGGGAACAATTATTCATACGAATATCACATTTGATAATGACTCGCGGTGCATTCGCCTCCCAAGGTCCATGGAGCTCTCGTCCGGTCTCCTGAATTTCTTGTAACGTGGTTGATTAACTCAAAAGTAAGTCCAGTTTCGCTGCTACTATTCACACAATGCCACCCACTTCGGTCACCCATATTTTAATTTCTTTCAGACCAGACGCTCCAATCCTCAATTAATCACACAGGGCTGCCGCTACCTTAAATTCCTCGACCGGCCTTGTAATGATCCCCTTGGCCTTAATTACACAAGTAAGTACGTTCTTGTCCCTTATTTACTTTCGGGTGTAGCGTCCTTTTTCAATGGTATTAATTTAAATAAAACATTCCAGCAGTCCCTCACCAGGGACGCTCTCCTTCTTAGCACCTAACTCAGCTTGCCGGCACCTCAAAACAACTTTTTGGTTTGATCAAGTAAGTCGTTCTCTGTCTTGTTGGGCGGTTTCTGCAATTAATTAAGTACTGTCAGTCTTTATTTGGGAGCCCCTACTTGAACTGCCCCTTTAGGGCTTACGAGGCTCGCTCAACTGCCAGTTTGGAATCAAACTAGAGCTCTTTGGCACATGATTAATCATCATTACAACCAGCAACTATCCCCCTGCCCCAAGTGACCTATCCAATTCTTAGGCACCTTGACAATCGCTGGGAGCTCTATCTCTCCTTGAATCTTGACATTTTCCTTGTGATTCTCTTGATTCAGTTCTTCCTTGCCCCCCCCCTCTTCTAGGCAAGCACAAACTGTACAATATTAATTATAAACCCATTCTGTGTAAATAATTATCACTGCAGTTATGTAGATTTGCGGGAAAAAACTCTGTCCTTCTTTATTCTTACTTTATAGATATCAGATACTCACATACTTGTCCTGATGAAGATCTCAATTTCTTGAGATCGAAAGGCTGTTAACCATAATAAACCAAACTCCTCGTTTGCCTATACGGAGTTTCTTATTGTTGCCATTTCGATGTATGTTTTTAAAGTTTTTCTCACTCACCAGAGCACACTTTTTCACTTATTTGTGAGCACTGGATCTATAATCCTCTTAGAAAATTGAAATAAAATAATATTGTGCGATGAATAAATTAATTGCTTGAAAATATTTTCATGTGCCCCGTCCCTGACGTGCCTATGATAAACTTCCTAAAGTTGTAGGATATAGGACTTACTTTCCTTTTCTCCTTTTTAAAATAAATATCGCTGTTGTGATCTATTGGCCTTAAATGAACCACCGTTTCCCAAAACTATCTAATACCCCAGGTTAAAAAAAAATTGGGGTCCTCTTGTTATGTAACAAATACCAGCAAGGACCAAGACACTATTTTGTTTTCTTATTCTAAGAAAAAATACAAATAGGGTCTGTCCTTTCTGGGGCATATATATACTTGTTGTTACCCCAGCGAGGAGATGGGTGATGTTTGGATTTTTTTATGCGACTAAATATTCAAATAGTGTTCAGGGCTCCCCGAATGACAGGCATATGAGTCTGTACTATAGGGAGGAGTCCGACACTGATTGGATTTTTTAATGAACCAAAGAAAAAATCCAAACAGCTTCTGGGATACAAGCAGGAGGGCCGACAAGCGTATGTGTGTGCGTATGTTTGGCTGTGTGTCGGCACTACAGCAAAGAGATGCACACTGTTTGGATATTTTCTGAGGCTAAGAAAAAATCTCCACAGCACTAGTGTCACAGGGGACCATGCACACACACAGATCTGCGGCCCAGCAAGGAGCCCAGACGTTGTTTGGATTTTTTCTTCTTCTGAGGCTGGGGTTGTCCTGTACATAGGGAAACCTACCAACCCCTCACATTTCTGAAGCCTAGACACCAGGAACAGTCCTGGGTGCTATAACTTGTGTGGCTACCACCACCTTTTCGTACCCATAATACAGTGCACAAGACAAACACTAGTTCAAAAACTAATTTCCTCACATTTCAGTTATGGAATTTGTGGAGAACAGCAAAACTCCAACAACCCAGTGTTATAACTACTAATAAAAAACAGGAGTGTGGGTGGGCCTATTGTAACTGACAGAGGCCAGTCAATGTGGTATTCACGTGGTCAAAAATTTGGTTAATTGTTTTCCCACGCAATAGGCTCACACACTTGGTATACTGTTTGTATCAGGAGATGTGTAGAAACATCGGATGGTAGGACCTTTGCTATTTGCCTGATATTCTGGAGTTTTCTGGCAGAGAAAAAGGAAGAATTTCTTTTTAGATATCCTTTAGCATTTACAGGGAATTCTGAGTAATAAATGCTTTGGGATTCATGCCATCCACATCACTGTGGATTGTCTTTTACTTACAGTTTTCAGAAATGTCTCAGGTTGGTAGGTTCTCCTGGGCAAAAGCAGGCACTGTGCTCCAATTTCTCAGACTACCCCCATTTCATCTCCTCAGCAAAAATATTCCCTTGAGTCAAGTGTGTAGATCTCTGCTAAAATTCATGGAAAACCTACCTATGACTGATAACCCCACACTAAGAAACCATGGAGAACAAAGAGTTGGATCACGCCATGAGAGGGCATATTCCTGTGTAAAGAAGACTGAAAGAAGCTACCATTTGTGGAGGGAAAACATATAGACAATCTGACAAGTATTTTGTTCAAAGCATTATCCTGGCCAGCCAATCAGGGTGAGTGCAGTCAGGCACCCAACGACAAAAGATATGTGATGGATAAATGTTGAATATATAGTTTGTGCTATGTATTCATACAGCCCGTGGGTCATATCTGTGACTTAAGACATGTACTCAAAACTGCCTTTTAACTTGCCCCTGCTTTCCAAATTTACTAAAAATTCATAGCTTGTGATCATCCAGAACTCATTGAAAACCCATACATTATGGTTCGCTCTTGCTCAGAAAACACAGAAGAACAAGAACAAATTTGGTGGTCAGGCCTTGGCAGGGGTATGTACCTGCATGAGGGCGACTGGAGAGATTACTGTGTTTTCAGAATAAATGCTACAAATCTCACAGCGTTATGTTCAGTATGATCTTGAGGCCGATCAGTCAGGGTGAAGGAGGTCTGGCACCCAGCAACAGAAAACGTATTGCTTGTAGGCACCCTGAATCAAATAATTAGAAACCGATACATGTATGGTATACCTATGCATAGGATACTCAGCGGACGAAAGTTGGGGGGCCAAGCCTTGGCAGGACATGTTCCTGCCCAGAGTAGACTCAAAGGAATGAACATAATTTGTAAGCAATCGCTAAAAATGTGACAAACGTCATGTTCAGGGAGTTCTACTGCCCAGCCATTCAGGGCAAGGGAGGTGTGGCTTATACCTATATATTCCTTATTTCATATATTAGAAGACATATAATTATACTTTCATTATAGTCCTGGGATTGGTCTAAGCAATCAAATGAACAATACATTATAAACGGTGATCCTGCCACTATTTTGTGATCAAAATTATGGGCCAGATGTACCACCGTTTATTGCGGTCGCTAAGGAGCATTTAGCCCATTTGCGACCACAATAAACGGTGGCACAATGTACTACCCTATTGTGCGAGTCGCTAATCTAAGAGCGACTCGCAAAATAGGGTTAGCGACTCACTATTAGGAAGGGGCGTGCCAAGGGCGTCCCTGCTTAATAGTGAGTGCTATTGCCATGTATGAGTGTTTTGCGACCGCATTTGCGGTCGCATAACTCTTGCCGTTTACCACCTACTTAAAGTAGGTAGTAAACCATTTGCAAACGGGAAGGAGTCCCCAGAGGGACCCCTTGCCAAAGCAGTCCCACACATGGTGGTCTGCTGACCTCAGCAGGCCACTATCCCTGGGAGTGGTAGCCATTCCCAATGGGGTCGCAAATTGTGACAGCCTCATTATTATTCATGAGGCATGCATTTTGTCACCCCATTGGGAATCGCAAA
The DNA here is from genome assembly GCF_964261635.1 of Lissotriton helveticus. Classification (NCBI taxonomy): domain Eukaryota; kingdom Metazoa; phylum Chordata; class Amphibia; order Caudata; family Salamandridae; genus Lissotriton; species Lissotriton helveticus. The sequence goes on along the minus strand of NC_136067.1, from coordinate 818,449,870 downwards.
CAGTGTCTGAGACACTGTTGTACATTGAATTTTGCAACTCGCAAATTGCGACACGCAATTTGTCGCAATGTGCGAGTCGCAAAATTCAATGGTTGTACATCTGGCCTCTATATTACATAATTGACTGTGCAGATTACATTCCTAGGAAAACCCACACATGGTGTTCCCAGAATCCACACATTCAGGGCTATATTTCCTTTGTTAGTGTTCCAGCACTTACGTTTGTTCATTTGAGAACGCAACAAAATATTGAACAAATGTGTTACAAAATGAGAATATCTCACATTTGTCATTTTAGCTTCAGGCTGCAAAGAGATATCGATGTGGTTTTTGCACCAATACATTGCTCTGAATGTGCTGTAATAAACATACAGTGAGCATGGCTGGAGAAAGACACCTGAGAGGTACATGTGCTTGAACTACCTAATGTAGAATTTTGGAAATAAACTCAAGTAAATAGGTATGCAAACAAACGAGTAACGAAAGGGTTAACAAAGAAAAACAATGTTTACTCTTTTTCTTGGTACTTCAAACATCCATAGCCACATGAGTGCTATGGAATTAGTTAGATCTGAAAGTGCATTCAAATTAAAAGCATGGTTCATAAATTATAATCATTGATGAATAATATTTAAGAAATAGTTCCATGCCTCCATTATTTCTTTGTTTAATTGCACTCTGATAGGTAGGAAGTCAGCGTTCTGGATTTCCCATCATTGTGTACGGGAGGAGAATTGCAAAACACCTCAAATGACTGATGGGTATATATTCTATTCTGTGTCGCCTAATAAAAGCTAGCTTTAAAAGGAACAGCTCTCCAGAAACCTCGTGCTTTACAAAAAACACGTTCAGCAAAATCTGCTCATATCTTAATTGAGAAATATATAACTTATACATACCCAAATGCAACATACTTTCTGTCCATGTAGGGAGTGGCCTGCAGCGTAATATAAAACTGTGAGCCATTTGTGTGAGACCCCTTGTTGGCCATTCCCAGAATCCCCCTCTTGCTGTGCGGAACTGCAAAGTTTTCATCTGGAAAAACATTTCAACAAAAAACATTAATTCATGCTGTTGACATTGACTAAAACTAGTAATAGAAAGTTTTCATCTAGAAAAAATTCTGTTAAATAAAGGATTATCATTCATCTTGTAGAGACTGGACAGAACACACAGATTTATGTTTAGTTTCATATGGACCGCAGGAGGTAAGCCTGAACGGGGGATGACCTCTCAATATTTTCTCAAGTTAGATGAAAAGGGAATGATCAAGCCATGTTTTCTCATGGGGGTTAAAAAAGAAATGATCCATCCATGTTATCTCACGAGGGTTGAACAGGTAATGGCCCATCAATGTTTTCTCAAGTGGATCACAATTCAAGTGAAAATGTCATCCAACAATTAAAGAGTTTTCTCTTTTACCCCTAATAGAAATCTGGACATCTGTTATCAAGTTGTGTACAGCCAAGATGGAGCTAAAGCTTATCTGTAATTATGATTGGATAGCCAAGATAAAGCTAATGGTGACGAAAGGGTTGCAGAAATGTTATCTAGGCCATATGGATTCCTGTAAACATTCAAATAGTCCATCATAAACCATCTCCTGAACCAGGCATTCGCCTCTTCAGCTCCAACTCCCTAGATTAATGCAAGAACGGCTCTACTTGGAAATTCACAGATCTCTGGCGACATGTATTTGGTAATAACACACTCTGAAGAATGATCCGAAACGTGCATCAAGTAAACAAACAAAAGCAATAAACCACTCTCTTTCATTTTATCTACAAGACTGTGGTGTCCTTTATTACAGGAAATAGTTACACATTTCCACCTATTTATTTTCATGTTAAAGATTTACAATGTATTCAATTTACAAATGGTCTCAATCACCCCAATAGTTAGCACCTTTTAAACTTGCACATCTGGACATTTTTTTCGCTACTTCAAAAATTGACGGCGCCGTCGTTTAATCACAGTTCAAGATCTCTATATTTTTGGAAGTTGGAGGAACATTCTCCTTTACAATGCTGATTCCAATATAAAAATGTACACGAAACTGGCAAGAAATAATGGTGCATCAGCTGTACAAACTGTTACAGAGCATTTTCCAAACTTTTGGAATCTTACTTTTACATTGTGTTTCAAAGGGTTGCCCCTTCTGGATTTTATCTAAATGTAAAGTAGCAATGGAATACAAATGAAGAGTGTGACCACCATTATACAACTGCTATCACCCTGTAAACTATGGTAATAAATCTGGTATAACAGCACCCCACTCTCACTTTTCATGACAAAGGGCATTTCCAGCCTACTGAAAGCACAAGTTGAAGGTCAGGGCGTTAAAAAAAAGTAACCTTTCGTCGCATCAATTTTCATGATGAACAACATTTCTGGAGTGCTGTACTCGACTACTTTCCTCTAATTCAGCAGAGGTAAATCTATGGCACATAAGAAACAGTACGTGGAACTCAGACCGAGGACACTTAATAGGTTGCATAATATATATTTGCCTTTGTAAAGGTCCCTGACATTTTGCTAGTGTGTTCACTAATGAACGTGAGAAAAAAAGTTACATATCTTTAAAGGGGATGGTCTACAAACCCCAGCGTGAGCATTGTTGATCCATGGCGGATGCCCGAATAGCTATACGTTGAACAAACAAAAGGGCGAGGCGATGGTAACCTGTTTTTGAAAAGCATCTCTGCCCTCGGCTTTGACGTAAATAGGCAGAGAAAGTTACAAGTGAATCAACAGAGGGAGCCCAGAGAAGACCTAAAGACCACTCACCTTCCCCATTGTAATTATAGCAGAGATACTTCCTGAAAAGCCAGAGAGGAAGCATTTACTGAAGGAAAAAAAACCAGACAAGCAAGAGAGGCAGCAGGAATACTGTCTACAATGCGGTCGTGCCTTGAGAGGGTACTGTAAACGTTAGCAAACAAACACTGGCATAGCCAATAGGTCTCGCTTTTGGGACCGTACAAGAGATTATTAAAGAGATGTCCTTGCCTGTACTTAGAGGTGTTGTTTAAGCGTTTATATATACCCTCTCCCAGCAGTCTCCAGGCTGTGATGGCCTCTGCGCACTATTAGTGACTGTCAATACTGAAGAAATATGAGGACAGGCAGTGTGGAAGGGTAAAGGCCATGGGTGGATGGATAGTGGGTATGGGGGTGGCTGTGTATCTGGGATGGGTTTAGTGCCATGTCGTTCGACGAATGCGAGAATCATGGATGATGGATGATAGATGAATAGATAAAGGAATGGATGGGTGCGGTGAATGAATGGATAGATGTTCGCAAAAAGTTAAACATCATTTTTATTGAAATGTCCATGCTAAGTTGTTTTACGTAGTAAAATACAGGCACTTTTTTCTAAAGAATGGTATATATCAATGTTAACACCCTACCACATATCTCTCACTCCAGGTGGTTATGAGCACTTGGGTCATCTTGAGAGTCAGCACTGAGTAGGGTGACCGGATTTTAAAAACAAAAAACTGGGACATTTCCCAAAAAAATTGAAGGACTAATCTAATTCAAAATCACACCAGGGGCACAAAATGAGACTTTACATCAATATACAAACACAGAGGAAGCATTAGGGGAATAAATAAAAAGTCAATTTTTTGAAACCCAGAATCAAATATTTTATTTAAACAGCTTTCTAATGAGAGCTGCTAACTAGTACCTGTTGCTATGAAACAGCTTCTAAATAAAATATGCACACATACGCGAGCATTTTGTTTCAACCCTCTGCTTTTTCCTATAAATTGCAATCACAGTTACAATGAATATAAATTAACCCTGAAAAAGCTTTACTATCCACATGTTGGCGACAATTTGGAATATCCGTCAATTCTGCAAATCCCAACGAGCTTACAATTAAACAACCCTTTTCTCAATATTGCCTACAAAGCATCTGAACAGCACTGCAACCATTTCCTTTCTGTTAATATACTCTTGCTTTACGTGCCTGTCAGGAGAGGTAAGATGGGTTGGGCCTGGCTTCCTTATGGTTAAACGGCACCATTAACTTGTGCAGTATTCATCTCTGTTGGGAGCGATTAGACTGCAGTTGCCACTTTGGCTGCAGAGAGGGCGGATTTTTGCCGATTCTCTTACACTTGTAATTGCATTTATATAGCGTTTACTACCCCTGAAGAAGCGCTTGGGCGCTTTAGATTGCATCCAAATAGAATACAGTCATGCAAAACAGTAGTGAATGGGTGAGTCTGTGGGAGGCAAGAAAGGCAACTGGCTGAGGCAAACGAAGGAGCAGGGCGTACTGTGAAAAATGGAATTAAATCGGAGAGGTCTGACTGTACGGTAATGATGTGCCAAGTCTAAAATGTACACTGGAAGTGCCGCTGCATTTAGAAACTGCATTCACACCCACCGGAGGGAGAGTGAAACTACCCACCACCCCCTCTTTTCCCTGCCTCAGACTTGCAGGGCAGTGTTGCTTTAGCTACAGACTGCATAGCATTAATACAATGCGCTCCATGATACAAGGATTGCAACCTAGCACTAGTTTAACAGACTTTCCACACCAGGCAGAGTTCCCATAGCAACAGGTAGGAAAATATACAGCAGGCCAAGCCTAAACTTTCAATTAGTAGTAAATAAAAAAAAGGAAAAGTCCACAACACACAAGCAGGCTCCACATCGTGCCCCTAAGTGTTAGTTACATTTAACTGGCTGAGGCAAACAAAGGAGCTGGAAGTTGCATGTGTGTGTGTGTGCGGTGTGGTGAGACTGTGTGCATGTGGAGAGTGGTGGGGCCGCCTACAGTTTTTACGTGTGTTAATTATTAACCCATTCATTAAAGTCGGAAAGATGACAGGCTGGGTTGGTCCTGCCAAGATTTAAAGTTGTGGTGCAGGTCACACACAGATAAAAGCAAGGAGCGCTTGTACTTACGGAGCTTGCAGTGACATATATCATGACAGAGTACAGGCCAGGTGGCTCAACTGCTTACAAAGCACTGTAAAATTACACAGGCGGGCTGTTTTGATTGTCTGCATTAACTCAAAAACCTATAAAATGACCAAATCACCTAAATGAAAGTAAGGTAACTGGAGATCATGTTATGGGGTCCAATAGCTCCGGGTCAAAGCCTATTTTGAATTTGGGGGTTTGTGCACTAAAAACATCAAGCACGATCTCGATCTTTGAAAGTAAACAGACTTATTTATAAAACTCTGGCGAGACATGAGGGAATTCAGATTGCAAAATGGATTAAAAGTTATAAATTGAAATAATGGCGGAGCCGAGTTCCGAGCGGAGCACTGGGACAGAAGACCATATGTGCAGTGAAGAGATAGCTTGTGACTCTGCTCCGCCATTATTTTAATTTATGACATTAAATCCAGTCAGCATTCTTAGTGTGTGTGTGTGTGTGTGGGGCGGGGGTAGGTGGCGCTGAGAGCTTGGAAGTTGGAAGTTATTGAGTATTTAATAAACAAGCCCGGCAAAGCTTTCATCAAGCCTGCAAAAACACAAGCTGAGTCAGGTAAACTAAAAAAAGAGTGCTCACAGACATAAATACCAGAAAGAGCAAGAGCACATGTAACAGGGGCAGTCCTCATAAGAGGTTACAAATGTCCAAAAGAAGGGATTATTAAGCATATTAATCAAACAAAAGAAGGTATTTTTGAAGGGCAGTCACAGGAACCAATGAAAAATATGGGAGGTGCTACAATCCCATTTCTTAATATAGCATGTCCTGAAGAGACCTAAAAACAGGGACCTCAGAGCTTGAAGTCGGTCGGTCCCTTCGAGTCGCAGGCCTGCCAGAAATTAGAAGCTGACATTGAAACACATCCCTATCGAGTCCTATATTCATTACCTTAACTTAACAAGCAACAACCCTGATCTAGTTCTGAACAATATACAATCTGAATATGTAATCAGTGACAGCGATATAGTTTCAGTTTCCATTTCACGTTTTACTTAATCCAGCATTCTTTACGAATATCTGATTTCTTCAGTACTTTTTTTTCTATGCAGAATATTTTTCTTGTATCATGCATACTGTGAACTGAGTCGCTTTTATTTGACCTTGTGAGTTCAGGATGTGGGTGGGTTAATTGATCACCTTTGGAACTCTGGCATTGAGGCTGAAGGCAGTGTCAGTTTCTCATAGTGCCTGTCAGTGGATCATAAAGATGTTCAGAATACAAACTCATCACATCCTCGCTTGCTCTGAGCTATTGTCACTTGTGCTTCATGTGATTCTATGTGAAAATGTTTGAAGGAGGTACGTAGGTTTCAAAATATTGACAGGGAGAAATTAAAGAAAATGCAGTGCTTAAAGATGAGTGGGTAATTGTGTGTGTGTGTAGAGATGTAGATATACATGCAGGAGAAAGTGAAAATAAGGTGCTGAAGAGGAAAGAGAGGAGGTGTGAGATATGCAGATGGAGGGTTTCAAATGAAAAAGTGCAAACATGTCCAATCGAGCGACTGCAGGAAAAAGTGGTGCGAACAGAAAAAAGGAAAGGTTTGACACACTCTGAAAACCACTACCCCTTTGCCAGACCTTAGTAATGTTAAGATCACAGTCTCATATTTTCAGAATTGAAACATTTTTAACTCTAATTATTCACAACAAAATCATTCATTTTTTTCATTTATTTTAAAACATAATTAAACCAGACCTATTGGCAAAGCCAATTGGTCTGGCTTGTTTTAGGTGCATGACTGTTACTGTGCAATATGTCTGGATGCAATGGCAGAAACCTAGAGATACACCAAAACACTGGATAAGTGGCACGCTATATTAAGAAGAGGATTATAGGTTAAATGTTTTAAGCCATGTCTCCTGGAAAAGATTCCTAGATACGCTTCCTAGCTACGACCCTTTCAGAGACCACCCCTCCACTTAAAGCCCTAAGGGATCATATGATGGTGGCCTTTTCTGGTGAATCGCAGAGCCAAGTGCCTGTTTTATGAGCCTGAAGAGCTTAAGGTGAATTCATTTAACCTCATATTTTGCTGAGTTAGTGCATTATTTTCAGACAACACAACCTAGAACTACAAAGAGGCAATCCCTGCCCGGTGTTTCTACGCTCTGCTATCTGAAATTAAAACATTAACTCAAATAAATATTGGGTTAAATTAATTTACTTTCATTCCTAAAGGTGCTCGTCCCTGTCCTGGGCCAGAAAATCCCATCATGATGCGGCCCTCCAGAAGAAAAAAAATGTGGACTTTAGATAGTTATTCAAGATTCTATTATTTCTGAACACTTAGGGAAGAAACGCTCGACATGCTACTCAGTACAACTGCACTACACTGCTGTCATGATTTATTTGTTTACCTAAGTAAGTGGGAAAGAAATGGCACAATGAACAAGAATTTACGCCACACCAGGGTGGTTAATGTGATTGACAGAGAGGGTAAGCTTGTGGCATACTAAAAAAAGAAAGAGAGATAAGCAACTCTGGACAGGAACATCTTGAAAATGCAGAAGGAGAACTAAAGTTAGAATATGAGGCATGCGGAGAGCAGGCAGTGGCTTGATGCATACAGATATAGATATGTGTCTCAAAGTACATAATAGCAATATCACAAGTGGATAGAAGACAACAACGTACACATAAAATGGTGCAATGTGTCTTAAACATGAAGTAAGCAACAACAGAAGATAAGGATATGGATAATGCCAACCTGCCTGACCACACTTTACAGATACAAATAGAGCTCGATGAAGCAGAAGATAAGAGGAGGTGAGGCAACATTGAATATGGCCCAGACTCTGGCTTTGAGCTAGGCACACAAAATAACTCCAGTTATCTGGTGGATTTGCCTAATATAAGACAAAAATCCTTATTAAAATACAACAGCCCGCTAAGAAGGGCAACTAGTGTCTCACTGAACCTAAACAAAACGGTCTAAGAAATGCTGATCCTGTTGCATTCAAAGCTTGGGAGTGCTTATGTGAAGAGCCAATAATTTGTCATCAGCATCCCTTCTAAGTGCTGGTCCTGTCCTAGTCAAAGTATGGCGGCAATGCTGAGAAGTTTGTGTAGATGCATTAGGTGTATAAAGCAAAAACTTTCCTAGAAAGCAAGAGAATACTATGCATATAAGAAAAGCCAAGAGGGAGAGAAGAAATATGGAGAGAGATTAAGAGCTACAGAGAGAGCAAGAGGCAGAGGAAAAAAGGTGGAGGCAGGAAAAACAGAGAAAGGTGGAAAGACAGGGGATAAAGGTGGGCAGACGTTAGTAAGGAGAAAAGTGTAAAGAAGGTGGAAGGTATTGTGAGAGACACCATTTTTCTTTTCGCTTGTGGAAAAACATGTTTGCTCCTATTATTCTCCATAAATACATGCATACGCACAATCAATTTATTAGACCGTGAGCTTTTCCATTTGAGTGGTGTGACTAGGTCTATTGATTATTTTGTTGCTTCTTGGAGAGGTTAACAAGTTCATCTTAGTGTGTGTGTTCAAGTGTTCATCTCTTTGTAGGAGGCTTTCTGAGATAGGTTTCACATGGATCTGGATGACATTCTTTCCAGTCTTCAAAATGAAAACACTGTTCAGGTGGGAATTATAATTCTGAAAAACACTGCATTATGGTCCGCACAGTCTAAAAAAATGAGAAAGTTTTTTTTTAAAAAGATGAAGTTCAACCTTGGTTCCTTTATTGGCTGTTGGGAAAGGGGAAGGATTTGGGAGGTTAAATGGGACACAGATGTTCCTTAAGGACTTTGGGCCAGATCAGGTCGCATAAGTATTTTTGCAACCATTAAAGATATTTAAGAACTAGCCCATGTACTTATTGGTCAGTTCTTCAAAATCCAAATCATGGTGGGTCAGAATCCGACCTACCTCACTAACATTAATGACCAAGGAAGCAAATTGCTACTCACTATGATTGGATGCCAACCACTTGGACGGTTTCTGCTTGGTTAAGCAGACCACCAAGTCTGTCATCAAATCTCAATAAAGTACTCTTTTTTTTTTTTAAATGAAGACTGATTTCTATGGAGTTAAAAGGCCTGTGTTTACAAAGAAATGTTTAAAACCTACTCCTAAAAAATGTTTGGGGAGCATTCACAAGAATGAATAGGAAGAGGAAGTGGAAGGGGTCCCCAAGGGACCTCTTTCATTTTGTAAATGGGTTACCACTCCAACTTAGAGGTCGTGACATTGTCAATTCTTTACAACTGCTATTTTGGTCCTAAGCCATTGATACATGTGGTTTTGAATTGCTATTTGGAAGGGACACCAAGAACACGTTCCTTCCAAATAGCAATTCCTTATCCATTGTTAAACCCACTTTAGGAGTCAGTTAAAGGGGGAGTGGCTTGCGCCCGAGAGGAATGGCGGCGCTCTGGTGATCCTCCCACGGTGACTGAGGTTCGGGCAGTGATTTCTTCCTGCAAAAGTACATGCACATGCCTCATAATGTGAGAGACGCTGCGTGAATGCGCATGGATTCAGGGGATTCCTCTTTCTTCGTTCTTTGAGGCTGTTTGCAGGTATTTCGAGCCTCTTGACTGCGGACGCTGCTCTGTTGAGCTCGCGTCCGCCATTTTGTCCTTTCACTCGTCGCTGACGGAGTTCTTCTCCTATGCGATGCTTCGTCATGGGCTCTGGCTCCTTCTTTTGTGTGCTGACTCTAAAAGCCCTCTTGTTGCTGTAAGTTTTTTTTTCTATATTTTACAGCCTGCTGGATGCTTTTCCTTTTCACTTGGCTCTTCTACTTATATGGCTAGCTGCATTTGGAACCTCCACCATTTTGTGCTCCTCGTGAATGGAGTTGCTGACAGCGGCACCGTTCTTCTCTCTCAACACTATGTTAATCTACTTAATCTTTTTTCAGATTTCATTCAATTATGACTTCCTATTAAGGCTCTCCTTGAATTTTACTTTTCCCATGAGACAGAGACTGAAATTATTTTTATTAGAAGAATCTGACTAAATTCCTATGTTGGTTTATTGCATTGATGTGAAGACCTCTAGTTTAATTAATTTAATTAATACTTACGCATCGAGTTATTTACATCAAATGTATGGGTCGCATTTATTTCTTACTTTTTAGTATATTTTCATAATGGTATGATTTTCCCTTACAGTAATTTTTTGTCATTGTTGTTCTAAGTTTGCTATGCTTACAGTGATTGAGCAGGTGTCCTAGTTTTGCGCCTGCGTTATTCTTGCTCTTCGCACAACATTTCTTCTCCTGCACAGTACTATTCTATGCCTTTGGTTTGTCTTTCTCCAATTTATGGGCAGGACATCTAGGACTTTACAGTTATCTACGCCTTCTCCTCGGAAATGTTCGATTCATCTCAGTTCACGCTATAATTGTCTATCTATGGAGGAATCAGGCGCTTCATCGTCCAAAGGCGCATTGCCTTCACAGATTGCCTCAGTCTCTAATGTTTCCAAAGCCTCTACGAAAAGATTGAAAAAAGATCCTCCCTCTCCACCTAAACAGACTACCTCTGTCACAATGGTTTTGATATTGGAGGAGATTAGAGCTCTGCATCCATTCATGGAAGAAACCAAATTCGCACTTCAGATTCTCTCTGACAAGTGGTCAGCAATGGATCAACGGGTGAATACGTTAGAGCAAAATTTTGGCTCTCTATATTCGTCTACTTCCAAAATAGACTCTCTTTGTTCACAAATCTCCGTCCTTCACAAACAGGTTGAGCAGTTGGAAAAGCGGAACAGGCGAAATAATCTTCGAATTTATGGTCTTCCTGAAGGGACAGAAGATTCAGACCAGCCCACCTTCTTTAAATCCTTTCTTCAAACTTCTAAGCAACCTGAAGGCACCATGGTGAATATACAAAGAGCTCATAGATTAGGCCCACCATTGCGTCAAACATCTTCTTCGTTGCCACATAAACCGAGGGGAGTGATTTTGTATTTTTTGGAGTATACTGACCTCTTAAAGATTCTATCAGCAGCTAGGGCAATTAATCGTATAATTTGGTCAGGAAATTCTCTGTTTTTCTCTCAGGATCATGCTGCACTGCGGCCGCAGCTGCGCTCCTTGAGTGCAAGATATGGTCTTTTTCACCCTTGCTTGTTTAAAGTGACATTCAACAATAAGACTACCACATATGAAGATCCTATTAAATTGAAGAGCTTCCTGTACTCTCACCACATTGACACAATGGAAACTACTTCATCATTTAGTTCCAGCTAGTTTGTATTAAGACTCTAGTTCTGGTTGCAGTATTCTCATGTTGTATTTCTTGGTTTTTATTCCATTTGTTGTTTCTTAAAAATGTTTGCAGCAGTTAATATGTATTGTCATTGTTTGCACTATGTCTAACCATCTTTTCTTCCTTCACAGGTTTTGGTAGCGTGTCTTTTCATACCTGTGTTCGAGTATGTTCGTTATGCCCTTCCCTCCGCCTTCCCTTGTGGGTCCTGGACACGTCATTGTTCCGTGTGGCATTCCATCCCTTCACCCTTCGTATGTTTTGGATTGTATATAAGTTTTATTTTTTCATTATTCTCAACTCTCTTCATGTTTTCTTTCTTCTTTTTCCTTTCTCTCTTCCTTTGTATATTCTCCTCTCTCTATGGTCTTCCTCATTTCCATCTTATATCCTGCATTCTTCCTTCTTCTTACAGAGGTTATTTCTTCGCTTTGCTTCTTTTCTTCCTTACTTCTCATATCTAGTTCGGATTCCTTACTTTTTGTGCAGTTGATTTGATATTGCTTGTATTTGTATTGATTTTATATGTCATTCCTATTGGAACTTTTTGTATCTCTACAACCTTAATTTATGCCTTTAAAACTTATTTCTTGGAATGTCAGAGGTTTACATTCACCTATTAAGCGTCAGAGGGTTCTGACACATTTGGCTAAACTGTGAGTAGATGTTACATGCTTACTAGAATCTCATTTGAATAGTGATGTAACTGCGAAACTCAAAAGGGTATGGGTAGGAGATGTTCTTTTCTCCCCAGGTGATGGCAAACGTAATGGAGTTATCATTCCTTTTCGCAAATCCCTTTCCATTAAGATCCTGTCTCACTGTACTGATCAGGCGGGCAGATGGGTTTTTGTTAAATTCCTAATTGATAATGTCCCGGTCTCCTTATTGAATGTATATGCCCCCACAATTGGTGACCCCTCTTTTTGGACTTCATTAGCCCAACAAATTACACAAGGTTATGATGACAATTTTATTCTTGCTGGTGATTGTAATGAAATCCTGGATCCTTTTTTGGATCGCAACCCTTCAGCTCTCTTTACACCTCATAAATCTCACAGCATTTATACGTACTATTAAGCAACACAAACACATAGATGCTTGGAGACTCTGCAATCCTACCCTACGAGAATACATCTTTTTCTCACCTGTACATCATACTCAACCCTGCTTAGATTACATATTTGTTTCCCACAATGTTTCCCAATCACTGATAAAGGCGGATATTGGATCTATATTGACCTCTGATCATGCCCCTGTCAGCACACATCTTGACATTCTCCACAAACCCAATCTACCTCGCAAATGGCGTTTTAAGAATGCTCTCCTTTTAGATCCTGTATTCACATTGTCTTTTAATTCTTTTTTTCATGAGTATTTCGCCATTAATCAAACAGACGGTATGTCCTTTCAGATAATTTGGGATGCTTTCAAAGCCTCAACTAGAGACGTTATTATCTGTTTTGTTTCCAACAAACGTAGGAAAGCTCAGCAGGTCACACATGCTTTATTAGCCAAAATCAAAAAATTAGAACACTCATATTATTCTTCCAAATCTAAAGACTGCTTATCCGAACTCCTCAAGATTAAATTTCAATTCAATAAAGATACCACTAATAATGCTTCAAATTATTTACTTAAATCAAGTGCGAAATTTTACGGTGGCCAAAATAAAACTGGAAAATTGTTAACGAATTATTTAAAAGTTAAACAAAACAAACTTCATATAGAATCTATCTTTGGTACTAACAATTCGTTAAGGTCTAAAGATGATGAGATCCTAAATAAATTCCTTCAATTTTATAAAACACTATACACATCTGAAACCCCCTCCTCTGACCATTCTACGTCCCAATTCTTATCCAAAATTCATTATCCACCTGAAGCACGGCCAGACCTTTCTTGTCTAGAATCTGATATTATGCAAAAAGAACTTCATGCCACCCTAAAAATTCTTAAATTGGATAAAGCTCCTGGCCCAGACGGTCTCACTGTAGAATTCTTTTCCCATTTTGCGTCCTTACTGATCTCCAAATTGCATTCGCTCATACTTTCTTTTGTGCAGTCTGGTTCATCTGCTGGTTCTTTTGCTGACCCCATCACTTGCCTTATCCCTAAAGACGGTAAAGATCCTCAATATTGTAAGAATTATCCGCCCATTTCCCTAGTTAACATTGATTATAAAAACAATTTGAAAGCTCTAGCATTACGATTAGAATCTCTCATGCCTGATTTGCTGGGTACTGAGCAATCTGGTTTTGTTAAAGAACGCCTTCTTACAGACAACACACATCTATTCTTCGATATTTTATCCAAATCCTAACATATGTCCCAGCCTCTAGCAGCCATAGCTTTAGATGCTGAAAAAGCGTTTGATAGAGTTGAATGGCCATACCTTTTTCGTACACTTCCTTGGTTTGGATTCGGACCAAAAATTTTAGCTTTCATTTCTATCCTATATTCCGCTCCTAGAGCGGCAGTCACAGCGAATGGTCATGTCTCTTCTTACTTTGATCTTGCTAGAGGGGTTAGACAGGGTTTCCCCTTGTCTCCTTTTCTTTTTAATATTGCTCTGGAGCCTTTCTTACTCTGTATTCGTCAAAATGATAATATTCATGGTTTTACTTTTAATGATTCTAACATTAAAATGGCGTCTTATGCCGACGATATGCTTTTATTTTTTTCACAGCCCCAATCCTCTCTTCCTGCCTTTTTAGAAGAGGTACAATCCTTTCTGTCTGTTTCTGGCTACAAACTGAATAAAGACAAGTAAGAAATTCTCCCCTTGACAAAATATACTTTTAGGGCTGATTTTGCTATTTCGGGTTTTTCATTGAGTCCTTAATTCATCAAATATTTAGGTCTACATTTTACCTCAACAGTGGCGGGGATGGTATCGGGTTGCATGGATAAATGTATACAAAGATTATCCTCTTTAACATCAAAATGGCATCCACTATACTTATCTTGGTGGGGTCGTTTGGATACTATAAAAATGATGCTTTCTCCCATAGTCTTATATACAATTTCAAATATCCCATTATCTATCCCTCTTAAGCATTTTAGGAAAATTAACTCTATCTTGTCCTCTTTTTTATGGGGACATAAGAAGTCCTGCATGTCTATTCGTAAACTAATTTGTCCAAAGTCGGAGGGTGGAACGAACTTCCCAGACTTCTCTCTTCATCATTAATCTTTTATGCTGACTCAATCATCAAGATGGCTCTCTGACCCTTCTGCACCTTGTCCCCTCTGGACTACATTAGAACGATCCTTCATTTCTCCCTTTTCCTTTCAGGAATATCTATCTTTTACCCGTAAACCACAATCTGTTTCCACTCCTATACTTAAACTTACTTCTAAACTCATCCCATCTATACTTTCGTCATCCTTTCTTGATTCTCCCATATGGCATAATGTACACATCCTAATTAAAAATAAACTGTTCTATTGAAAAACCTGGAGACAACGTGGGCTGATTTGGGTTAATCAATTGTATGATTGGGATTTAATTTTACCTTTTGCACAGGCTCGTATTGTTTTTGATCTTCCCTCATCTTTTTGCTCTAAATATTCCTCCTAACACAAGCTATCCAATCAGCCTCCCTGGTTTTTAGACCATCTCCTTTAAACAGCTCTATAGATTTTACTCATACTGTTAAACTGCATTCTCTGTTGCTTGCTCATTCTAAAGCTTCTACCATTTACAGTTTTTTACGTACTCCACTTACGCCAAGAGACAAAACTCAGACAGAATTATTGTGGGAAAAGGATTTTGGCACCTCCTGGACCGTTGACGTCTGGGATAAAATTTGGCTTAAACTTAGAAAGTCTTCCAGAGCTGCAAACACGACACAAACGCTAGTTTTCATCTATAATAGACTCCTATTTTCCTCTCTTTTTCTCCACTCATTCCACGCTGATGTCTCACATGAATGTTGGTCTTGTTCGGCCCAACATGCTGATTTATTCCATTTACTCTTTAATTGTAGATTTGTTCGCCCTTTTTAGGAAAAAGTGTGGACTCAACTAAACTTGATTTTTAAGTCCACTTATCCCTTTTCTACGTTGCATATTTTTTTAGGTAGCTTATCCTCCATTTGGGAACATTCTAGCTTTAATGTCAAAATAATTGACCTCTTAATAGCAGTAGCCTCCAAGCAAATAACGAGAAACTGGAAGGATTTCACTAAACTCTCATATCAAGCATGGTGGTATGTGGTATGCTATAATCACCGGTTAGACACTACATTTGTATATCCACCACATTTGGCATTCAAACGCTCTGATTTATGGGCTCCGGTGATCTCATTCATTGACGCTCATGCTAAGTGTTCTACTACCCCTGGACCCCTACAGCAAGAAGTTACTAAACCTCCATGACTTCCTTGGTGTTGACTTATATTCCTATTTATACTTTCTTTTGTAGAATATTGTTAATAGTATCATTAATTTTGACTGTATTGGCATTCCTTATTCGTTATATTTATGCTCTGTTTATTTTCTAAACCCACTTGCTACACTGTATATGAACCTACTGCTTTCATTGCTATTGTTTTTATATTCTGCACATTGTTGTAATTCTTTTATCCTAATAAACTTTTTCTGAACTTCGGAGTCAGTTAAAAGTCAACAATTCCTAAAATGGGGTTAGTGCATTGCTAAAAGCACTTTTCTGGTCGCAAACTGCTAAATCAGAGCATTTGCAATCGAAAAACTGCTTTTTACATCTGGGCCTTCAATATTTTATTTTGTGCCAGTTCCAATATGTATTAAAAATCTATTTAAATAGATACAGAGAGTATTCTGAAGCTAAAGTCGTGGCAAATTTAGTTATGTTTTCAGACCATGGGCCTTATACTATTATTACATTCGCAAAAATGTGGCCACAATTGCTTACTGACTTTCTGCAAATGGAACAGTATTTTGCGAACCAACCCAAGTACAAACAGGAAGGTTCTCAAAATACAGATTGCAGGGGATTGCAAAACGACCTATTTCATTAACATTTATTAGGCAGGTTGTAATCTGAAACCCACTGCGATTGGCCACAATCATAGTCATAGTGGTCTGCAAGGGTCAGCAGACCACCATGTTTGTGACTGTGTTTAAATAAAGATTTGTTTTTAACAAAGCCTGTTTTCCTTAAAGGAAACAGGACTGTGTTTAGCAATATTGTTTTCTTTTTTCAAAAAATGTCACTCAGTGTTAGCAGTGGTCCCCTTGGAACACTGACAACTATCCCTGAAACTTTTATCAAGATTCACAAATCTGATTTGTTAATAAGGGCCCACTCCATTTGTAAGTCCTATCTGAGCAATGGTTTGCACAAGCCATTGATACATTCCACTATGACTCGTTAATAGGACGGGGATGCCCCTTTCACACTCCCTCCTACAGTTTGCAAAAGTCCTTTTAGTGACTGAAAGAATATTCTGAACTGTGAAATGGCATTGTACATAAAGAAAAGCCCTTTTGCCGTCGCAAACTCTATGATTTTGTGAATATCAGTCTTTGCAATCGCAAAAGGGCCTTGCACATGCCGCTCAATGTTATTTATTACACCATGGATTATAAATTAGACTGATTTGGAGACTGAAAGAGGAAGGAAGAGTTAGAAACATTTAAAGTGTTTGGCAGTCGTATTTCAATATGAATTTCAAAGGTCAGTATGATTTTAATACAGAGTACCAGTTCCGCATTAGCTCTGGGATGAAGGAAATAATGTAGATATATTTCAATTATAAAGAACTGGCCAGTATTATTTACTAATAATCTTGAATCTTAAATAACTATCTAAAGTTAGAAATTTTAGTGTTTTCGGCAAGGGGTGATCACTCGTTTATAGGGCAACACTTAGGAATGATGGGGCGAACAGTCTGGTGGCAAGACCGAGTAATAGAGAGGAATATAAAAAAGCACTGCCAAAGCCAACAGGTTGCGCCTTTGGGATTTATAATGTTTTTAACCATGCTGCACAGCTTACCGAAACATTGTGAATAAACTGCCAATAATGGCCAGAAAACCCAAAAATGCTTGCACTTTCTTTTTGGCGATAGCTCAGGGTATCAGGTCTGTGAGTGGACTACCCTGTTTCCCAGGAGAGAAACTAAGTGTCTCACCTCATACCTGGCTAAGGTACATTTTACAGGATTTAATGTGAGTCCTGCTTCTCATAAAGCTTGTAGGAGAGGCTCTAGATGGTGGATGTGTTTCAGCCATGAAGTACTCAGTATATAACAATGCCATTCAAATAAGGGGACAAATATGATTGTTGAGGCTTTAAATTAGTGACAATCATCCAATAAAATGTGACAGATGCCCCTTGGAGCCCAGCTGTGTAGTAACAGTTGTTTTATGGTGATTGCAATGATTGTGAAGGGGCCTGGCAATAATCTTGATAAGTTCAATGGTGCTAATAAACGCAGCTTTCCCCAATTCTTGATTGAACTATCCACCCAAGATATAGGATTGGCATGGAAAGAAGGTATGGTATTGACTTGTCCGAAGTCTGTATAAAAATATATGCGGCAGTCAGGTTTTGGAACCAAAACTAAGGGGGAGGACCAGTCACTACTAGAGAGTTTTAGTATTTTAAGATTCCTGCATTCCTTTGTGATTCTATAGGTTACTAGATGGGCTTTGGAATGTTCAGGAATTTCAATCTTGTATTCTATTAAAGAAGTCTTCCGAGATAGAATGGAAAATACATCACCCACAGTTTTTGTAAGTATTTTAATCTCTTTTTTTGAGTTTATGTAGTGGACGGTTGTTTTATTAAACCCTGCCAGCTGCTAGAGGTTCTAATCATAGACATATCCTAGGAAAAAGGTTTGTCCACTATCCCGATTAGGGCATCTGCTTTTTGGTTCTTGACCCATTTTTTGTTGATTGGCTCGGGACCAATGCCTGCTAGTCTCCCTGCTGGGTGAGGGACAATCACCCAGCAGTCAAGACCACTTGCACTAAGCTTGGAGCAAAAGCCTACCAGCCTTTTGACAGCCTGCCAAGACCAGCAGCCCCAGTGAGGAGGAAGAGAGCACCGGACAGAGTGAGGCCTAGTGGCAATCCTGCCGAGTGGGTACCGGTGAGCGAAGTGTGAGACATTAGGTCCAGTTGGGACTGTTGCAGGAGTGAAGACCGTTGTCCTTGTGTAAGCGAAGCTGGTGACCCTTGTGTGCCAGAAGAGGGTCACCATAAAACTAGGGCCGTCACCCCTGTGCAAGCAAAGTCAATGACTCCTGAGTGCCGGGAGGGGACCACCATGAAATAAGGGCTGTCACCCTTGTGCAAGTGAGATTGGTGACCACAGTGTGCCAGGTGAGGAGCCATCATGAAGGCAGGGTCATCGCGCTGGACCGTCGTCCAAAGGATGCTGTGGAAAACACTTACTGATTATCAAAGGAGCCACAGAGAAGACATCAGACACCAACACAGGATGTTTGAAGACTGAGAAGGCCTGATGCATCATTTGGGAAAGACCGTGAAAGGTTGCAGTCCCTCAGCATTGAAAAACTGGAGCCCACAGAGAAGAGCCCTGCCTCTATTGCACTTGCCGGCTGCCTTCAGATCATTTAAGATTGTTCAAGGACTTCACCCTTGCCAGGGACTTAAACAATCTTAGTGCGTTGCATTGCTGAAGTTGACTCTTTAAAGGTCACAATCCCCACATTTGGGTTGCAGAACCCCTGCTTGCCCATGTCCTTCTGAAATGGATTGTGACAGTGTGTTTGATTTTAAAGTATAAGATTAAATGTAACAGAGTTGTGTTCTGAATTGGGCAATAGACAGGAATGTCCCCTCATGATACAGGGCTTCCATTTTAAAGAGTCTGTGGTGTTTCATTTGTCACTGTCCCTTGTGCTCACTAATAATCAACAGACGGAGATTGTCTGTTAGAGGCATATTCGGGGAGTAGAACACCCCAGTCCCCACAGTCAAAATGTGCCTTGCCCGTGGGACCACTGACTGCTCATTTTTACAACCATTCACTAAGAGGAAGAGGTCCCTCTGAGACCCCTTCCTGTTTGCAAATGGGTTACCAACTACTTGAAGTAGGCGGTAGAATGCGAATATTTTGCAATCGCATTTCAGTCGCAGAACCTTCACACATACCACTGCGAGTTGCTATTAGGAAGGGACGCCCTTAACATGCCCCTTGCGAATACTGAATCGCTAACCCATTTAAAGATTTGGTAATATGATACCGATTCTCAAAATAGGGTTTGTGTTCATTCAAAAAAGCTTTTTTGCGCTTGTAAATGGCTGATTTTGCAAACTCAAAAAAGGTACGTACACCTGGCCCGTAGTCATCTCTCCACTGGAGTGAGAAGTCCAAAGAAGGTCTAGCCTTGGTGAAACTTTGTGTCTGCATTTCAGGATATGTGTGACTGCAAGAAGAGGAGCAAATGCGTTTCTTTTTCAAAGGCATGTTTTGCTAGTAAGTTAGTCATCTACTTTTTCCACACTGCTGTTAGCATTCTCCAGTTACTTTTAAAATATTTGCAGTATGGTATTGCTGACAGCAGTTCTCACCGCAAGATAAACACCAGAAACCAGTTCTGGGCCGCTTTTTAAGCTCAAATGTGTATGCATGAACTAGAAAAGAGTCTACTTGAACAGCGTAACGTGTATTGCAATGTAAACTGTCAACATCCCTAATACACAAAAAACGTATGAAAGCAGACAAATAAAAATGTAAGACTTTCATCCTTGTGAAGACTTAAAAAGGCGTTCTTCTTACACATCACCCTCTTAATGTATCCATATATACACACCATGCCTCCATCTATGAATCCATTGATCCATCCACATACGCACACATCCGTCTACATGTCTTGGTGTGTGTTATCTATGTTTGTATGTGTCTCTGTACGTTGTCTGTGTGTGGGTGCCTGTGGGTTTTTGTCTGTATGTTGGCATATGTGGATGCATGCCTATATCTAAGTTGCTATGTGTGCAGCATTTCTGTGAGCAAGTTGGTCTTTGAGTGCAAGAATGTCCCTAGGTGTGTTGCTCTGCCTGCGTGTGTACTAATATGTGTACTTCATGCAATCTAACTCTGTGTTCATGTACTACAGAAAAGCCGAACTTGATGTCTCATCAGTGTTCACTAAAACACAGATTTTTCTCATACTCTTTGAAAATTAGGGCAATGTAGTGTTACAACAGGTCCTTACTTACAAAGTCACCACAAAAACGTATCATGCAAAATTGCCAATTTGGAAGTATATGATTGCATTTTGTTTTTTAGTTGTGGAAAGTATAAGGAACAGCCCATAGCCACAACCATATCTAAGTGGCAAAGTGGGAGTAAATAAAATCAAGGAAAATATAAATTACATAATTTCAAACGAAAACAGTCAACAGTACACAGGATATTTTATGGTTTTTACGAATATTCTGAATCAATGTTCCCAATGGATTAGGCATATGGGGGAATACTAATCATAATAGACTAGAGAGAGTAATATAATTGGAAAAGGGAGCAAATACATTTTACTATATCTGTATGTGTTTTAATACATTAGACATATATCTGTTTTAATGCGCAAATGTAAAGAAAATCTGATACAATGGTGAGTTTGCTGTACTTTTTTTAATAAACATTTTTTATTAGGTTTTATTTCTAACTATAACATGAACAAGCAGCAGCAGTCGATTTTACAATAGGGACAAACAGGAAACTCCTCCCATTAATATAAATACAAAGGGTATGTAATGTAGGGGGTGCTCTCAGGACACCCCCGCGCCGCACGGCCACCAAGCTGTGTGTGTGCCCCTCGCTGCTGCTCGCAGCCTCGCTGTGACGTCTGCCTGCCTCCCCAGCTGCCTGCCTCACTGTCCCTTCCCCAGCTGCTCCGCCGTATTTTCGTTTCCAGACGCTGTTATTGTGCCCATTTCATTAATAAGTTGTTGTATTGAGTGTTCTCCCTCGTGCCTGTCCTTGTGCCTGCCCGCCCAGCTGTTCCGCCGTATTTTCGTTTCCAGGTGTTGTATTCTGTGCCTATTTCGTAAATATATTGCTGTATTGAGTGTTTCCCCTGTGCCTGCCCGCCCCGCTTCCCGCCGCCGCTCACGCGGCCACGCCCCTTTTTGCTCCGTGTCCTCCCCGCTCCCGCCTCCCAGCTGCTCCTCCCTCCCACTTAGCCTTAAATGGCGACCGCATGAACGCGCAGCAGTCACGCGCAGCGGGCGTGCCGATTGTGCGCCGAAGGCGCGCCACAGGCAAGCCTGTCTATGCCCGTCCGTGCCTGGACCGCGCCCAGCGCCAGGACCCCTGGCCCCCGCCGATGCTATACGACCCGACAGACCTACGACGCCGCCGCCCTCAATGCACTCAACGCCGGCCGGAACCCCGCCTGCTGCGGGCCACCCCGAGACGCATCCACGGACCCTTCACCTGCAAGGCCTGCAAGTTCACCTGCCTCCGAACCGGCACCGCACCCGCCAAGCCAAGCACCAGCAGCAACCACCTCAAGTGCATCCTGCTCAACACCCGCTCCGTCCACAGACACGCCGTGGAACTCTGGAACCTCTACGACACAACATCACCAGACGTCGCCTTGCTCACGGAAACCTGGATGAACGTCTCCTCGGCCCCCGACATCGCCATCGCCATCCTGGACGGGTACAAGATCGTCAGGAGGGACCGCGTCAACCAGACCGGAGGAGGCATCGCCATCGTCCACAGGAACACCATCCGCATCACGACCGACTCCAACGACGCCTTCGCCGCCGCCGAGCACCTCCACTTCCAGATTCACACCGACCCAAAGACGACCCTCAGAGGCACCCTCGTCTACAGACCCCCGGGACCACGCACACAATTTAGCGAAGACATCACGGACTTCATCAGCCCGCACGCCATCCCCTCCGCCGACTACATCCTCCTAGGGGACCTCAACTTCCACCTGGAGAACAACAAGGACCGCAACACCGCCGCCCTGCTGGACAACCTCGCCAACCTCGGACTCAAGCAACTGGTCAACACCCCCACCCACTACGCCGGCCACACGCTTGATCCCGTCTTCTCATCCAGCAAGCACATCACCTTCAGCCACTCCACCGGACTCCACTGGCCCGACCACAGCTGCGTCCACTTCAGCTTCAGAAGAACCACGACCCACCACCACCCGCAACAGGTTCCCCACAGAAGCTGGAGCAAGATCACCGCCGACCAGCTCACCACCTCCCTCAGCCAGAGCCCACCCGCCTGCACAACGGACCCCAACGAAGCAGCCCGCAACTTCACGCAGTGACTGACCACCTGCGCCGACGACCTCGCACCACTGAAGAATCCTCCCAGCAGACCCAGAAGCAAGAAGGCATCCTGGTTCACCGACGAACTCAAGGACTCCAAGAAGACCTGTCGCACCCTCGAGAAAACCTGGCTCCTCGACCGGACCACTGACAACATGACCGCCCTCAAGCACGCCACCCGCAAGCACCACCAGCTTATCCGCACCACCACGAAGAAATCACTGAAGGAACGACTGAACAACAACACCCAGGACAGCAAGGAACTCTTCAGCATCGTCAAGGAGTTCTCCAACCCCAGCACCGGCAACAACGACATCACTCCGTCACAAGATCTCTGCGACTCCCTCGCCTCGTTCTTCCACCGCAAGATCGCCGACATCCACAACAGCTTCGGCGCACCATCCACGCACCCAACCGTCGAACCAACGCCCCCCACCACCACCCTCCGCACCTGGACCATGGTGACCACCGATGACACAACCCACACGATGAACACCATCCACTCCGGATCTCCAACCGACCCCTGCCCCCACCACGTCTTCAACAAGGCCGACTCCACCATCGCACCCCAACTCCGGAACATCATCAACACCTCCTTCAACACCGCCACCTTCCCGGAGAGCTGGAAGCATGCCGAGCTCAGCGCCCTACTGAAGAAACCAACAGCGGACCCCACCGACCTGAAAAACTTCCGCCCCATCTCGCTCCTCCCTTTTCCTGCTAAAGTCATCGAGAAGATCGTCAACAGACAGCTTGCCGCCTTCCTCGAGACGAACGGATCCCTCGACCCCTCGCAGTCCGGTTTCAGAGCCAACCACAGCACCGAGACCGCCCTCATCGCAGCCACCGACGACATCCGAGCCCTACTCGACAACGGGGAAACAGCGGCACTCATCCTCCTGGACCTCTCTGCAGCGTTCGATACTGTCTGCCACCGCACCCTAGTTCAACGCCTCAGCAACATCGGCATCCAAGAGAAGACACTGGAGTGGATCATCTCGTTCCTCGCCGGAAGAACACAGAGAGTCCGCCTCCCCCCGTTCCGATCCGAGGTCACCGAAGTCATCTGCGGCGTTCCGCAAGGATCATCACTCAGCCCCACCCTCTTCAACGTCTACATGAGACCACTTGCAGCCATCGCACGCCAACACAACCTCAACATCATCTCCTACGCCGATGACACCCAGCTGATACTCTCCCTCACCAGAGACCCCGACACCGCCAGAACCAGCCTGCACGAAGGGATGAAAGACATCGCCGAGTGGATGAAGAACAGCCGCCTGAAACTGAACTCAGACAAGACGGAAGTCCTCATCCTGGGACCATCGCCCTCCGCATGGGACGACTCCTGGTGGCCCCCCGCCCTGGGCACCACTCCCAAGCCGACAGAGCATGCACGCAACCTGGGCTTCATCCTGGACTCCTCACTCTCGATGACCAGACAAGTCAACGCCGTCTCCTCATCATGCTTTCACACCCTACGCATGCTTCGCAAGATCTTCCGATGGATCCCGACCGAAACCAGGAAGACGGTCACCCAGGCACTCGTCACCAGCCGACTGGACTACGGAAACACCCTCTACGCCGGAACCACAGCCAAGCTACAGAAAAGACTCCAACTTATCCAGAACGCCTCCGCCCGACTCATCCTGGACATCCCCCGACGCAGCCACATCTCCGGCCACCTAAGAGACCTGCACTGGCTCCCCGTCAACAAGAGGATCACGTTCCGGCTCCTCACCCACGCACACAAGTCTCTCCACGACCTGGGCCCCAAGTACCTCAACGACCGCCTGACCTTCTACACGCCCACCCGCCAGCTACGGTCTACTAGCCTCACCCTCGCCGCCGTACCACGCATTCCGAAGAGCCACCGCCAGAGGCAGATCCTTCTC
Organism: Lissotriton helveticus; assembly: GCF_964261635.1. NCBI lineage: Eukaryota > Metazoa > Chordata > Amphibia > Caudata > Salamandridae > Lissotriton > Lissotriton helveticus. The sequence continues at coordinate 818,425,519 of NC_136067.1, read as the reverse complement.
CTACCTGGCGGCCAAGACATGGAACTCCCTCCCCATCCACCTTCGGCTGACCCAGGACCATCTCGCCTTCAGGAGACAACTCAAGACCTGGTTGTTCGAGCAGTAGCGGACCCTTCCCCCCAAGCGCCTTGAGACCCTTCCGGGTGAGTAGTGCGCTATACAAATGTCATGATTGATTGATTGATTGATGTAGCAATACAACCATGATAGCCATCTTCAACAGTTGGCCTTCGTCTAGCAAGAAGTTTCCCCACCAGGTCTTCTTGCGTTTGTTGTCATCCAATCACCAATCACTCTTTATTTTCTATGCATGAGCATGCAGTACATCCGTGTAAGCCTCTGTGAATGCAAATGAGCAAGGAACATGCAATGTCTCTTTTCTTTAACTGGCATCCCATCCCAACAAGTTTACGTGTATTCTGTTGCCCTACCAAGTCCCCAAGCGATCCCAAAATGGCAATTTTAAGAGACAGTTTTGCCTGGCAACCGAGCACTTGTATCAAGGTCAAGGTCTTCATTTCTAAACTTTTTTTGTACATTTTTTTACAGTTATCTTTCAAAACAAGTACACAAAATCACTACAGTTAAGTTATAGTCTGGCTCACCGAAAGTAATACGCAATAAGAAGTATTCAGACAGTTGCAGTCGAACAATAATACTGAGGTAATCACGTCACAAGCCCCCCCTCCTTTTTACGTGGGTGTTTTGGCATCCCGGGCTCGTTTTCAGAAGTTCAGGAAAGTCTCTGCATCAGAGGAGTTTGCATTTCTGATTTCTAGCAGTAGTGGGTTACGGTATTTGTGAGCTCGAGGTAATGTTATGCAGAAATGTCAGAGTCTATAAAAAGAAATGCTGCAGTAGCTGTGTTCTGCCAAGGGCGAAGGCGCATTGAATACTTGCATCCCTCTGCAGTATCTCACACTCCCGAAAGATAATAATGTGTCGACTGACCTACCCCTTCACGTGTCTTGGCGAGAAAACACCAGAATGAAACATAATTAATTGTCTTTCCAAAATGTAAAGGCAAAGTCAGCCTCTAAAGGCCTTAGAACAGAATGTATTCCTCAACATGAACATAAAATTGTACCCCAGCTGAAAAAAGCTAGCATAGAAAGCACTCTCATTATGTCTGTTTACGGTGGGTGACATTGCAGTGCCATAGAAAATCCCTCTGCAAAGGAGAAGCACACTTGCAAACAATTATATTAAAAATCCAGACATGTTGGGCTGTTCGGTTTTAAGGGTTTATTTTATTTTCATTGGCGGCATTCGAAGGCTTGAGGATGCATCACACATTGTGAGCACTGCAAGTGCAAATTTAAGAGAGGTCACTGCCTCAAGTTTGGGCTGCCCGGTGTCTTAGACACATAGCTGCCAAGGTTTCATATTGCTGTGTGTGACATTTTAATAATTTCTGTGTACTTATGAGTGACATTTCAACGAATATGAGTGCCACTTTTTCGCGAGCAAAAATCAAGCAATTAAACATATAGGGAAACATATAAATATCAGAAATTACACCCACGTGAGCAACAAGAGACCCTAAGAGAAGTAATTGAAGTAAAGTGCACTAAGGGGGGGTGCAAAAAGCCACGACGAGCTGCTCTGCCAATCAATGCGCCCGTGCTGAGTGGTGGCCTGAGTAAAAGCATCCATGAAAACTAAAAATAAGCCAAACATTAGCAAATGCTCGATTTACTATACGTGTAGAGAGAAGAGCCAGGGTGGAAATCGGCATATTCAGGACAATGTCGGCAACTTAGTCACCCATCCTTAATACAAACAAAGTGATCCTCCAAACAAAGTGATAGTCTGCAAACTCGTCATAAACAACACAGGTGGAAACAATCATTTCATACATGCGGCGGAGTTAATATAGAAACATGAGCTAAGACATACGTGACTCTCTACAGTTATACTGTGCTCATTCACCAGGTTTACTACGTGAAAATGAGACCAAGCACAACGCAAAGAAAAAGTGATAATCACAATTGTAGAAAGCCCAAAATGCAGTCTTTGCTGCCAAAATCTATATATATAAAAATGAAAGTATGTCTGTCTGTTTGTCCTTTATGCATTACTACACCATTCATCCAATCGGCATGAAACTTTGGGAAGTTGTTGAGTACACTCCTGCGAAGGTTTCTGGCAAAAAAAAAGAAAAAGAAAAAAAGAAACATTTGTTAAATATCGGCCCCCCGGCCCCCCAGGGCCCTCATAATCTTTCCAATACTGAACGTTTACAGTTTCCGGTGCGACTCGCTTTTGCAATGACCATCAACTAAAGCACAAGGACAATCACTGTAAGTGTGTGGACTAGATTTGGAGAATCCGTGCTTCTCACATGGATAACTGTATGTGGCCAGCTCACGCGTCGGAAAACCTTTTGATTTATTCGTGTACGCACCAGACCGAAAAACAAAAAATACAGTGTATCCACAAGCACTCGAATAAATAAACAGAATTAAAACAACACTTTAAAATGTTTTCCATCTTAAAATGAATAAAAATGACACAATGTAAATTGAATGTTATCATAACAAGTTTCCTTACATTTCCTTACTTCTGAGATCGCGGCAACATGCGACGAGTAAGCTAGTTAACAATACATTATGACCTTAAACCTGATGAAGCAGAACCCTCAGAATCTCAATTCAAAATATAAATGATGAAAAGGCTTTGGTAGTGCGTCAGACACAAATGTTTAAAAAGCACCCTTTCGTTGAAAACAATATGAAAAAGAAAATTGAAACAATGCCCCATGCATAATTATTCACCATTTGCTGTTGTATAAAGATGACTTATGCACAGAATACAAATCGATTTTTCAGGAGGCCTCTCGTAATATGTAACTGCTATTTCAAATGCTTAGGGCCATAAACAGGCGGGACAGAATAAGAATGATGGTCGAATACGCTCAATTTTTCCCCAAATGATTTTCTTACATGCTCGAAGGCACGAATTTCTGGAACGAGACCCCAGCATGAGCATGACCGCCAGAGTGACTTGTCTAGTTTGCCCCGTGAGCCTCCAACAAATAAGCAGAACCGGCGAGGGGCAGTTAAGTGTGCCCCCCTGTGCCAACATGCAAAGGTCTGGACAGGTGAATGTTGCAAGTGTGGGTGGGCCGCAATACACGAGTCGACTCCAAAATGAAACTAAAAACCAGCCTCCTACCTCATAGTCGACTTGTGCAACGGAAGCTAAAACAATAAAACCTGCCGCCCGCCTCCTAGGAGGCCAACTACCCTGCATGCAGTAATCACAAGGGAAGCGCGCCTTGAAAAAGCAACAACGACGATAAGCTGCAATAGACAGCTTGGATGTGCTGTTGATTATTGTTTCACCAGGCTTCACTGCTCTCCAGTTCACCATCTATTTATTAAGTTCCTGACACAGTCAGTAACAGGCACGCTTTCTATAGCACAGTGAGCTCGCTATTGCAGCTCCTTGTTACAGCATGCCTGGGGGTTGTCGGGGGTCCCTAATTATGCGTGACTAATGCATTTAGTGCGGTGATGCGGACACCAGCACTGAAATGCCTTGGCGTCATGCCTGATGCGTGATGCTTGGCAGGGCTGTAACAGCTGAAGAGCTGGAGTAGTGGTATTTTACCACCTTAGGCCCTATTTACGAGTGGTCTAGCTGTAGATATAATCATTCTTGCTCATTTTAAAATCTGGTTTCGGAGATCTGAATTTTAAAGATGAGATCATTATCGTCTGTTACAAGTGGTGCCCTTTAGAATGGGGCATAACATGCAGATTTTGGTGCTTGTGATGCGGATTAATGCACAAACATGTCTGTGCACGGATGGATAATAAACAGCTCACTGCTAGTGAGGGCCTTAGAGGAGTATTTGAGCGACTATCATTAAAATTTACAAGAAAAAAGCTGCTTTTGGTGGGAATTGTGACAGCATTTCTTGACCTCACTAAAGTAAACAACAGAACACCACACAATAACATAAAACAAAATAACAGCACAACTAAAGAAAACAGGAAACAACACAGCAACCACCCTACAAAACAACAACGCAATGTAAGAATGCACCAAAAAAGACAAAAGCAACACATCAGCACTACAAAAAAAGTAACACAACAAATATGCACATTTTTGTCACACAACTATCTCTACAAATCTGTTTTCACAACATGATGGTGTAAGGTGCTTCAAAAAGGCCTACTTTACTAACCACCAAGGACATGTAACAGTGCGAGATAAACAAGCATTGGCAATTCTAATGGGTATCACCTATGTGAGATCTACTGGTTTTGTCAATTTTTTTTGGTATGTTGCGCAGCAGCGCAGGCAGCTTTGAAGCATGGCTGAAAGTAAATAAAATATTAATGGTATGAGGCGGTCAGCGTTTTCAAATTTTGAGTTTTACATTTTGCTTTTTTTATTTATAATTTATTAAACTGTTAATAGTTTTTCATTTTCTAGCAGTCGTGGGCCCCCTGAGTAGATGTTGCAGACCCCAGGGTCTGCAGACAACAGATTAAGAATCACCCACTGTTTTAAACGCTTATAATTGTTAGATGGAAATGTAACTCACAGAATACCATGTACAGTGGATTCGAAAATACCTGAATGCCATGAAAATTTTTGTCTTCACTCTCCTGTTTCCTGAATCCGTTTCTGTTGGCTTTTAGGACTCTGTGCACCTCACCCCTGATAAGCAGTGCTATAGTACTTGTGCTTTCGCCTTTAAACACAGTAGAATTGGCTTACACCCAAATTGGCATGTTTAATTTACTTGTATGTCCCTAGTAAAGCGGCACAGTAGTTCAGTAAGTAAATCTTTATTTCGATGATTAAAAACCATCATAAAAATAAATTTTTACAAAATTCATTAATTACATTTCTGAACCGTCTTACATTAAAAAAACAAAGTTTATACAATTAAAACATGTAATATTATATACATCATTGCTCGTAATTCTTAATCTCACTGCTACTTTTGCTACTTTAAAAAAATTCATAATAGAGCATAGAGTACGCATATCATTTGCTCTTTGCAAAAAGAGTAGTGCAGTTTTGGGATGACCGAATTAAGCTTCTTTTAAAATATCCACAAGAAATCTACAACGAGGGGTCCGATAAAAAGAACACAGAAGTACAAAATGAAGGGTGTCCTGCGGAGACCTATTGTCGCAGCCGCAGGCACCCTTCTGCTCAATTGTTAAAGTAAAACCTGATGGATAAGCTAAAATATTAGGTAACAAATTGAGCCTAAAACGACATATTAAAAATCTATCCTGCTGATTTTACATCAGGAATAAATAAGGTTCCATCCCCTCCCCGTTACCTACTAAACCATGTGCCACAACTGATCTTTTTTGTGCATCAGAGCTTAATCTGCCCGTTTCAAATTTTTCTAGTAACAGTTTTTTAATTTGCTGCTTGCAAGAGGTGGCAATTAAAGTTGGGTTGCTAAAAAGTATCTGCTGGTCTATGTTCCCTAAAGTGTTCTTAACATAGTTTAGCCAAGGGATTTGGAGGCACTTATCTTTTTGTTAACAATCTCCGGCTATTACCCTGCTTAGTTCTGCTTCGGGGTTTACCCAAATTCTGAGCCATGTCATGATGGGCCTCACCTTCACCTTGTCTGTAATATATGAGATCCCAAGCTCAGTTAGTGCAATTTCTGCTGGGGTACTCTGTGATATCTTTAGGATCCTACGTAGGAATTTATCTTCCTCCAATTGTAAGTGTCTTGCATCCCTAAAACCCCAGACCTCTGAACCATACAGAGCCTTTGCTGTACTTACAGCCCCATATAAATTCATTACTTGCTCTGGTGACCAACGGACCAGCCTTCGGGCAAAGTTTAGTATTGCACCGTTTGCAGCGACCAGCTTTCTGCACCTTTCCTCGATCAGGGAATCAAACTTTATCTCTCTGTCAAATAAAAGACCCAGATAGGAAAAGGTGCTTACGGTTTCTAGTGTATGGGACCCTATTTTAAAAGCAAATTTCCTAGAGGGTTTTGCCCGCCACCATCACAAAGGACTTGCTCAAATTCACAGACAGGTCTAAATTGTCCATGAACTTCACAAATCCATCAACGAGGTGTTGTAGACTCAGGTCTGTTCGTGCAAGCTGGACCGCGTCATCCGCGTACAACAGTACCGGAATATGACGCGATCCTGCTTTGGGGCAATCCACATTCAAGGCAACCGGTGTTCTCTCCAAATCATTTATGTACAATGAGAATAAAAAGGGAGCAAGGATGCACCCCTGTCTCACTCCGCTGGAGCACGGGAAGGGATCAGTGCTACCTCCCTCTGCACTAAAGCGGACCCTGGCAGTGGTGTTCCAATGTAGTTCTTTAGGGATATTTATAAGTCCGGGGTCAATTCCCAGATTGCTCATCATGGCCCACAGTTTATTCCTATTTACATTATCAAAGGCCGCAGCCAAATCCATAAAACCCATATAAACTGTTCCGTTGCTGACCTTTGTATATTTGGCAACTAATAGATAAAGGTTTAGACATTGGTCGCTGGTTGATTTGCCCGATCTGAAACCATATTGGGTGTCTGCTATGGTATGGTGCTCTTCTGTCCAAGCCATAAGGCGATTTAGTACCACCCTACCCAGTATTTTGGCTGACACATCGATCAGCGATATTGGTCTATAGCATTGGGGATTGTCCCTGCTCCCCTTCTTAAAGATGGGGACAATTAATGCAGTTGACCAAGATCGCGGGAGCCCAGATTTTATGGCTGCATTTAACACCCTTGTCATGATAGGAGCCCAGAACTCAATGTTACTTAAATAATGGTCTGGTGGCGTGCCGTCAAGCCCTGGTGCTTTATTTCAGGTCAGACCTTGAATGGCTTCGATTATTTCTTTGAATGAAAATTCTAGTTCTGTGGACCGGGCCCCGTCCCAACCCCCTTCAGGGACTGCATCGCAAGTGTGGTTATAAAGGCCCTTGAAGTGAGTCACCCCCTGTTCGGGGAGTATGTTGGTGCTAATCACCGGGGCGCTACTGTCTTGGAAACAAGGCCTATTAATGATTCTCCAAAATTCACTGGAATCCCTATTCTCCCCTGCCTCCCTCAGGTCGGCCCAAACTTCCGCTTGCAACGTGATCTTCCTCTCTTTTACCTTAGTTTTATATATGTGTCTACAGAGGGCTACTTTCTGCTTGTCCCTGGGGTGAGTTTTAAGACATAATTTTAGATCTCTCAGCGCTCGCGAACAGTTGGTGTCAAACCATCGTGGTTGTGTTATATTCCTTCTCGGACCTTTTACTTTCATTAGTCCATCAACCAAGTTGGTTAAAGACTCGAATACTGAGACCAGCACACCTCCCTCTACTGAGGGTTCAAGACAGTCTTGAATCTGCTTTTTACCTTTATCTATTAGAGTTCTGTAGAATTCCTGGGCATTAATTTTTGACCACTTAAGTCGCCTCCCCTGATCCGTTGGCCGTAACTCGATACCTACTGGTTTGCTCCTTATGGGGCGACCACTATATATTAATTCCAGTATTAAAGGGTTGTGGTCACTAAAAGGACTCCAATCCGTTCTGACCTCTTTAAGCCGGTCTTTTGAAAAAATGGATATCACCATATAGTCTATAATGGAGGAGCATCCTCTGCCTTTAAATGTTGGTGTAAGAGTGCCCTCTTTTCCCAGAACCACCAGATCTATCGTGTGTGTGAGAGCGTGAGTGTCTAATAGCTTCGTTAGTGTTATTCCTTCTTTGCTATGCTCAAAATGTGGCCCACTCTCTATCGGACAGGATGACCAATCAGCACTTACAGGAAACAGGTTTGGGCATAGATGACAATGTAAGTCACCCATCACCAGGACAATTGGTTCTCCTCCCCCTTTCCTTTGCTCAATCTCTTGATTAAGTCTGCTGTCTAATTCCTGAATTACTGCGTTATTCCCGTCTACAGGCCCTGAGTTATATATATTAAATATCAGTAACCTCAGCCCTTGCCCTTGAAATACAACTGCCTGGAGGGTATGCGAAGTCCAAGAGGGTTGTGTCCATGTGCCTTCTAGATCAAGGTTAACGTACAGTGCTAGCCCACCCTTTGCCCTGCCTGATCTGCCTTCTTGCGCTAGCACAAAGAAACATTTGTAGCCCTCTATTTGGTAGGGGGAGGATTCAACCGCCCAGGTCTCCTGGAACGCTAGTATATGGAAACCGCAAAGGTACTTCCTCCAATCTTCATTTTCAAATTTCCCCGCCAGGCCTGCTATGTTCCAGGACAGCAGACTCAGTCCTTCCACGGGCACTTTACCACCCTTGGCTCCCTGATTATGTGGTATAGGTTTGTCCGGCCTGAGCGGCATAGCCCCTTGAGCTCCCTCTCCTCCCATTACTAGTAATTCTTCTGCCCTCTTTACTTGCTGGGTTCCCATGGCCCCACTGGCGATAGCTTCCTTGCCCACCCTATTTTCCATCTTGTCTTGGAACTTCCCTGTTTGGGGTAGTCAATCGTTTTCATCAAGGGACATTAGCGGATTGAATCTATTTGCCCACTGAGGGTAGCCCTGGTTTGGTGTAATATGGCCTGTCTGTTCTTGCGTCCTTGCCCAGTGTCTGACTGGTACCCTTCCTGTTCTACCATAGGTAAAGCTCGGGGTGGGTATGACACGTTTCCTTGGGTAGAAGTATCCTAATGGTAAGGATCGTATAGTACTAGTATGATTCCTATTGCAGTTGCCTAGTATATATTCCACTAGGTTGATGTTCCTGAAATTTACCACATTACAATCCCAAGTGATATCTTTCCTCCTGCTACCCAACCAGTTTGCTCTTCTCACATGAAGAATCTCCCCACATTCCCCCCCTTGCAGGGGCCTGTGTATGTTATCTTAGTTTTCAGTTCCATATATGGTTCTTTCTCTCCTGCTCTAAGTTCAGGTACCCCAGCAAAGACAACAACATAAGGGCATGCTTCAGGGGGCAAGTTTATATGTGGTGAGGGGTGATTTAATCTGTCATTTGGCTCAAGATCTATCTGGTTTGTTTCAGTCAAACTATGCGTTGTGGAATTCCCTGTTTGTGCTATCAACACATTTGTTCGTTGTTGGGCCTTATCTGTATCCTTGTTTCCCCCATTCTGAGTATTTCCCCTCCCTACATGGGCTGTGGATTTAGGTGTTTCATGAGCTTGTGCAATGGTGCATTGTACGTTACTAACACAGTTATTTTTGCCAGCTGTTTGCCCGGCTGTCGTAACGGCTGCCGGGGTAGGGTTTGCTGTAAAGTTATTGCTTATGGGGCCCTTTAACTTCCCCTGCTTACTCAATTCATTTACCATTTTGTCTAATCTGCTGACTATTGGTTTTATTTGGCTCATAATAAAGGCTTCCAGACATTTTTGGAGATCTCCTATTACATCGTCCATCCATCCTGGTGGAGTTGGATGGCATGGCGTTACTACTTCTGTAACCATCTCTTCCCTGCCTTTTGGTCCATGTCCGACCATGCTTGATTTATTTTTCCTGGGTTGGCCCTTCCTACAGCCCCCTTGTTTAGATCTTTTGCTTGCAGCTTTGTTACTATCCTCAATTGCATCTGCTGCAGCCTCTACTCCCAACTGCGCACAAGGGACGCCTTCAGTTGAATTTCCCAGGATATCAGTGTGAGAGGTTACTGAAGTATTTAAATCCATGGATTGTGTGGGTGTCATTGAAATAGGTATCGGTGACATGGACAAGCGCCTTTCCGTGCGCTCAATCTCCCCCGTGACAGCCCCGATGACTTTCCTCAGCATCAGGTCAATCGCGGTCGGTGGTGCCTTATGGGACAATGCAACATTAGACTCAAGCCCTGATGGATTTATGGTGCCGGACGAGTGAACTTTGCCAGTAGCAGAACGCGTTTTTGCTTTGTTAGACATGGCTAAAAAGAGGGTGCAGGAACTTTCCCTGTCACCTACCCGCCACTGCACTCCCTCCTTACTAGTGGGCTAGTAGGTAAGTCCTCCCTATTATGCACCCGGTTATATGAATTATCCCACAATCGCCCAATAGTTAGTAGTCCGCTATTTCTACCATCCTCTAGAAACAGTTCAGAATTCTTTGTGCGTCGTAGTATCGTACTGGGTGGGAGTGTTCGATATAAAGTACCTTTTGGAAGAGTCAAAGGGGGTGGCCCAGCCAGGCCTCTTCTGGCCGCTGATGGTCGCAGATGGTCCCGCCCTTGTCCCTGGCATCTCCCGGCGCCGCCCGCGCGTGTCCCGCGACGCGGGAGCTCAGCCCGCCTTACAAGCGCCTCCGGGCGCGGAAGTGGGCGTGTGCACCTGTGTTTGTGCGCAGGGGGTCCTGGAACCTGTGGTCTCCCCTCTCTGCGGCCGCGTCGATGTCAGGAGCAGCGGCGGCGGAGGAGACCAACAGGGAGTGCTGCCATGTGCTGAAGGAGCTGGGGATGAGTTCAATGCTCCCGCGGTATTGCTGGTGCTCAGGTGAGCTTTAAACAGGCAACAAACTCCCCCGCTATGCCTGGTGTCGCTTCAATGGAGCCCACAGTATGTACCAAGGGCGGGTCAGTTAAATGCTACTAGTGGGCTTGCAGCATTGCTTGTGACACCCACTTGAGTAGCCTTTCAAACATGTTTCAGGCCTGCCATTGCAGCCTGTGTGCAATTTAAAACTACCATTTCAACCTCACAAACTAAACGTGTTGCTATGGCCTAAACCTTACTTTTTAATAGATGTAAGTCACCCCCTATGTAGGCCTTCAACAGACCACAGGGCACTGTGCAGTGTATTTAAAAACACATGAATGCAACCTTAGAAAAATATACTCCCGTCTGCATTGTTGAATGACAACACAACTTCAAGTTACACCCATTGTGGGAATGCATTGTTAGGCACAGCTTAGTTTCTCTGCTTAAAAACTGTATGCTTTTATGTACATCGTTAATTGACTTTACTTTCCTGTTGGGATAGGCGCCCATTGTTTAATGCCATGTCATTATGTTCAAGCTGAGTTCAGTATTCATTAGAAGGACAAACACGTTTACTGCAGACTGAAGAAGCAGAAATTCAGGAAGCAGTTTACAGTTACTTAATTCTATTTCACCATTCTGTCATTTAAACAAAATCCATAGTTTTCAAGTAAAACCATCAAAGCCTTTGAGCCCGTTGCTCTTCATCAGGGCGAGAAGCTGTATGGGAGTTACACTATTGCCATAGGTGCAGCGTAAAGTCAGGTGACAGGAAGTCTCAGGCTATGGAGGCAGCAGGAGCAGCAGTGTGAATTTCCATTTAAATAAAGCGTTTTTCAGTAATCCTTTATTTAAAGTAAAGGTGCATTCTGGTAAACAGAGTCTGTTGAGTGGAAAGGCAGATGAATTCTGGTGAATGATCTCGAACTGCCGATACTATGTCCAGACAGTATGAAACATCATTTAACATTTATATGTACGCCATTGACTTATGAGCTCTTATTATTATAATGCTGCAAATGCAAAACAGGACATTTTTTAATATGAAAACCCCTTAAAAGGTTTCTGTGCCAGCTGAGGAGTATGAGGCTAAGTGCAATAGCAAACCCCTGCTAGAACATCAAAGATGAACTATCCTTTGCCATTCCAACTATGCTGGAACATGGCATTTCTGTTTTTTCTACCTTATCAAAAGTTGTAGGAAATTGGGTTGCTGGTTAAGGGGTGTGAAGCCCTACTCAAGCAGCAGCCACAATTATTGTCAGGGCGCAACACAAGCAAACCCTAAATTAACCTGAGCTTAACTCTCTGGTAGCTTGGCACAAAGTAGTCGGGCTTAACTTATAGGTAATGCATAAAGTATTTATGCAGCACTTCAAACAGTAATAAAGTGAAAACACAACACAAGAAAAATCCCACATAAATGTAGAAAAAAAAGTAAAATGTAATACATTATTTGGGACCAAAACAACAAAACTCTGGTTCCAATGGGCTGCGATAAAAGATCCTGCATCAAGATGTGTCGAGCAGCAGCAGTTCCGAGGAGCTGTGGGCTGCGATGTGAGGTTTTGCATGGAGATGTGACATGCAGCAGTGGTTCAGAGGAGCTGTGATGTGAGCATCGAGATGCGTCGCCCACTGGCGATTCCGAGGAGCTGTAGGGTGATGCGGCGAGCTGCCTTGGTCCTGCTAGGACCACAGCTGGACTGCACAGCACCTTCAGGCTCGCTTCCAAGTGTCCATGATTAGGTTGGCACCACATGGGGGGAAATACTCACAGCAGGCAGAGTCCAGGTGCTGGGTAGAAGGTGGTTGGAGCCTTTTGTGTCCCTGAGGATCTGATTAGGATCAAAATACAGGTCCAGTCCTTCTTACTCGGGCAGCAGGGCAGCAGAGTAGTAGTACTTCTTGAAGAGCAACACAGCAGTCCTTCTGAGTCTTCAATAGGTCCAGAGGTGTACTGAAGAGTTGGGTCTGAGGGTCCAATATTTATTCCTCGTGCCAGCTTTGAAGTGGTTTGAGTTTCTAACGGCTTCCACTCCCAGAGGTGCTTGGAATTTCCTGCCTCCCTGTTCTGGTCCCAGCTTGTTTAGGGGCACAAAAGACTAATGGCAAATCCTTTGTGTGTGTGGTGCGCTGAGGCAGAGGCTTTGTGATGTGCAAGTGTGGTTGCTGACAGCTCCTCCCCATCCAGTCAGAGACAGCCCATTCTGCCAACACCAATTCCCCTTTTGTCTCACTGTCTGGGAGTAATACATACATATCAACTGCCAGCTACACCTAGTCATGTGACCCATGATACAGGCTGCAGGCACCTGATATATAGGACAAGAAAATGCACAATTTTTATAGTGAAATTTTCAGAATTGTGTCTTAAGTTCCGACTTTACCATTAAAGAGGGTTTTAAATTACAATTCTTTAAACATTAGATTCGACCTTTAAACACTGCAAAATTGGCCTATTCCTAGTACATCTAATTTACTGGTAAGTCCCTAGGATATGGTACTACATGTACCTAGCCTGTAAATTAAATGCTATTAGTGGGCAGCAGCAGCCATTGTGTCATCCACTAAAGTAGCACTGCAAAATATATCACAGGCCTGCTCCCAAGTGCAGTTTTGAACTGCCATTTCTGTCTGTCCAAATACACATTTTGCCAGGTCTAATCCCAACTTGTTTAAGGTAGGCCCTTAAAATGAGAACTTCAGACCACCCTTGAGAACACTCCTGGACCTGTAAAAGATTCAGAAGGAGGACTGTCCTGCTGCCAGAAGGACTGCCCTGCTGCTGGATGGACTGCCTTGCTGTTTGAAGAAGGAAGACTGGACCTGCTTGACTTGATCTTAGGCTACCCCAAGTGACTCCTACGGTCAGTTGGTTGACGTATGTGAGCCGCAGGATACAACAGGCTTCCAGAGGCCTCTTCTGTTTCCTAGCTGACTACACCCAACTGGATCTGACATGGTCTCCTCTGATGGTCTCTGTGGGAGTGAGTCCTGACCAAACAAGTGCAGTCCTCCATGTCTTCGAACATGGGCTGTAGTCAGTGTACTCCTCCCAGTGCAAGAGCACGTTTCACCGGAACCAATGCTATGCTAAATAGCCTGATGCAGGACCTCGGGGTTCCCTGTCAGCATTTTTATTGGAACCTACGCAGTGTGACACAGCCCAAAGTAGCACCTTGGATCACACCACCTCACAACTTCAGATCAGTGGCTTCACCAGACCTGACGGAGCGTGGTGCAACCGAACACAGAACCTTACAATGCAGCACCTTGCACCTCCTGATCGGAGGCTTCACTGGGACCAACGCAGTGCAGTGCAGACCAACGCAGCACCTCACATCACAGCACAAGGAAGAAAAAGTACAACTCCTAGAGGGTCGCACTCAGTTGCCCGGAACCTGTGACTTTTTCCCTGTCCAGTATGACCAGATAATCACAGTTGAAGCATTTTGCTTCTTGGTGCTGTTTTCACTAAAAACTTTCAAATTCAATAACTCGGGTTATACTGATTGTATTTTTGTTGTAGTGCTATCATTTTATTTATAAATATGTACTCTATGTTTTAAATTGGTTTTGGATGTTTCTTGGGTTGTATTTCATGTTATTACTGTTTGTGTGCTGCATACTTATTGAATATCATCTACCTATTTCAAATGGAAATCCTCGACAAAGTTGCAATGCCTTCTGAGAAACTGTATAGTATTATAGAGATGTTATTACTGCATTATTGGACTAATGCTATTTGTAAGTTTACACAAGCGTGGATTTGTAATACAAAAATATATCTCACATGTGAATGTTGTTCAATACTCTGTTTGTTAATGAACATAAATAAAATGTTAAAAAAATAGAAAAGAAAATACATTAGTTTAATGAAATCCACAAGATGTAGCTCCATGTACACATGGATCTTTAGGTATTCATGTATTTTTTTCCCATAAGAGTTAGAGGTTAAAAGAACATAAGGTATTACATAAACCAGTGATTCCCAAACTGGGGTTCGGGGACCCCCAGGGGTCCGTGACACATTCCCAGGCAGCAGTTTTAAAAGCACTGCAAAGTTCCTTGTAGAATTAGCAGTTTTCGAGCAACAATAAAAGTGTCAAGATAACATCAGTGATTAATGTACGTGCTGGAGAGAGATTAGAGTTTGGTCCAGTGGCAGGTTTGACTTATCTAATGTAGCACAGAGGGTTAATATGCCTGCTGAAAAGAACGTATCATGCATTTTAAAAAACAGTATTTTATGTACACAGATCAGTGGGTTACTGCTATTGTCACAGAGATTCTTTTGTTACTCTGCAGCTCATAAGAGACAATCATAATCTAGCACAGTGACCTATAAACTGTCATCAAAGAGCTGCTTACACACTGCATGGTACAAGTTAGTAACTTATGTTTTTTCCCAGTCTTTCATTATCCTGATGCTGTTAAAGGAGTTTATTAGGGTGGAAATACATTTTCATTGTTAGTCAATGCTAACCACTGTGTTATGTTCTGAATCCTGAGTTTGTGCTTTTCCAGACCAAGCTCTCTTTAAAAATGCCAACAAGTATGCACGATATATGAACCCTACACCTTGTAGCCCCCTTTACCTTATGTAACATTTTCTCTATACTGATTTACAAGTATGATTCATTGTCTCTATGTGTGTGATGTAAAGTGCTATGACATCCTACACTGGTATGGAGATGCTATAAAACAAATGAAATACATGTATGATATGTTGCATATTTTATTTTCGTGTGGTTGTTTGACAAATTATATTAAGCACATTGAGAAATTTTTGTCTAGAGTCATAGGGGCTCAGATTGTTATACCACCTATAATGATGCTCTTAGGTATTGGACTTGAAGTGGGGAAGGGTACTCCACTATACAAATATAGATATTTTATGTTTAAAGCAATGACTGTTGCCTGACTTTGCATTGCGACTGATTGGTTACAGGCCGAACCTCCCTCCTTCAAACGATGGAGGGCAAAGATGTATAATTTCTTTCATTTAGAATTAAGTTTGTTTTCTGTTAAAGGGGTTAAGAAACTAAATATTAGTTTAGGAATATGGGGGACGTTTTCTGATTATTTGTCTATTTGAAGTCTTTGCCAGTTTATGTATGTGTCCATTGAGTTACTGTGAAAAAAATAAATAATAAAAAAAATAAAAAAAAATTAAAAAAATACATGTGACTATGGAGAAATGAGAGGCGCTGTTGAAGGCTAATAATAAGGGAATCATTGAAGAACCCCAACAATGATTGTTGTACTTGGTGCATAGTAAGGTCATCATTTAGTATTCTTTAAAAGCTAATACAATTCAATATATAATGATAAATGTGTCGTAGAATGCACCATTGTATCCTATATTTTCTTGGGGGGGAGAGCCTCCCAAAGCCCCCTTTGAAGTGGTCAGGCTCACTCACTGCACTTGGTGTGCACTGTATGGGGACTGGCCTGAAAACATTTGCCAGGGCTGCTATGGGTTTTCCCTCTGGCCCTGGCAGGAACAGGACCCTTGTACTAAGAAATAAAACTAACCATTTAAAATGTAATCACGGAAATGCAGCACCAACCTCCCCATTAAAATGTTCTATTTTTTGCAAACTCTTTCAATATAAAATACTAACATCCTTAGTAATTCGAGTATTTGTTTTGTGTGCACGTGTGTTCATTTTTTTCGTCCCCGGCTTCCAGTGAGTAGTCAATGGGGGTCCTAAGGAGTCAAAAGTTTGGGAACCACTGACATAAACTATTCTACTATAAATTAAATTGGTATTTTCATTTTTTTTCGGACATTATTTTAGAAACATGATTCGGGCATAAACATATAACTGGCAGTTCTTTCATTGCTAAAGCCCTCTTATATTCAGGTGTAACTGCAACAAATGATGGACGGAATGCTGAATGATTCAAACATTCTCCCCCAGTCAAGAGATCTGGGTTAAATCTATCGTTCTTTTGCCAACTATGACACCCCAGTTTGCAGGGCATGCCCAGACGTGGGCCCCTTGCTCACTTTGTCGCTGGATTAAAGCTAGGCTGGCTGATGAGGGCTGTTAGCCCAAAACCGGTCCCAAGATGCTTGTTTCCGGTCCACAGAAGACATGGCTTAGCAGTTCGGGCTGGACTGTTCCCATGAGGCACAGGGTCAAGACTGATTTGCATATAGCTGTGTCTGAACTGGGGTGGCGAAGTGAGCTAAAGAACGATGATGGATTGAACCCAGATCTGTGACTGGGGGTGAGTGTCTGAAAAGTTTCAGCGCTCCCTCCATCATCTCCTTGTGTTTGCTCTTATACTCAGGAGCACATATTTCTACGTAGCAGCAAAAGCAATTTGTGAGAAACTGCACCAGGTATAAAACAAGTATATAAGAGGAAGCATGGCTTTGAGAGGCCTCCTGCCCCACTGGAACAAATCATATAGCAGGAAAATAATGTGCCAAGACAAAATTAACATACAGTTTCTCAGCCAGTTAATAGCCCACAAACGTTTGCGTGATAGGAAAAGAAAACAAATCAGAATTGTTACTATATGTTTACAGAATTTAGATTGTTTGGAAAACAAAAGTGATGAATCAGCAAGCAAGTCAATCGAAATGACTGAGGTAGAGATTGAGAACCAGTCTGAAATATAGTAGAAAAAATAGACCAAAAGCACAATTGATAGAAATTAGGTCCTGAGTTGGCAGAGGTATGTAGCCTGTCCAAGCAGGGACCACCACTCTAGTCAGGGCAAGTCAGATACACACCACAATATAATCTGTGCTCACCCTCTTGTAGCTTGGCACAAAGCAGTCAGGCTTATCTAAAGAGGCAATGTGTAAAGTATTTGTGCCACACACACACAGAGTAACACAATGAAAATACCACAAAAAGATTCCACACAGCTTTAGAAAAACAGATTATGATTTTATATATAATTCAAGCCCAAACAACAAAAATACAATAAGCTGAAGTTGAGTTATGAATTTTTAAAGAATAATAAAAAGAGTTCTAGTGCTTAGAAGCAATTAGCACTAATTGGGGTAATCTGGTTGCGCTGGACCAAGGCAAAGTCAACAGTTCAAGTCGACCGAGATGGAGCGTGGGCCTGATACAGGAGCCACACTGGCCCGGGGAACCAAATTCCTTGATCATGCCCGCAAATACGAGATGCGGGGTCGATGCGCCGATATTACTCCTGCAGTCGAGGTGATGCATCAATTTTCTTCACGCAGTGATGGCGATGCATCGGGTCTGTTGAGCAAAGTCAGGTTCTAGATGCGGCGGTTCCGAAGACAATGCACCGGGTTAAACCATGCTGGTGGGGTGTTGTGTTGATATTGAGATGGTTCCAAAGCAGTGGTTCTGGAGACGATGCAGCGGTTCAGAATATGATGCGCCGTGTTATGCTCACGCAACATGGTTGATGCACTGGTTCTGCTACATGCAGACTGGAGACATGTATATTTCTCTGGTACAGAAATCTGGTACTACCTCCAGTGAACCAGGCACAGGAGCAGGGGTAGAGGTTTTGATATCCTTAAGTCTCAAGCAACAGGAGGAAAGCCAACAAGCCCTTGGAGATCACTTCAGTTGCAAGGCAGAGTCCAGCTCTCCTCTGCCGGGTCAGAGGGCAGAAGGGCAGTACAGCAGAAAAGCAAGCCATCCAGGTCCGCAGTCCAGTAGAGTTTCAGGCCTTGATGTAGCCCAGAAGTTCTTCTGACAGAGTCCAGTTGAAGGCTCAGAAGCGTCTGACTTGATGGGGTCAGAGACCCAGTACTTATACCCAAATCTGCCTTTGAAGTGGGGGTAACTTCAAAGAAGGGTCTTTGAAGTGCACAAGTAACCTTTCTTCCTCAGCCCTGGCTCCAGACCATCTGTGAGGGGAAATGAGCCCTTTGTGTGGGGCCAAACCTCTACCTATTCATCTGTGAGTGTCAGCCCACTCCTCCCTTTCTGCTCAAGAAGAGCCTTCATAATGCCGATGAGTACACAGACACCGCTAACCTTCCTGTGTGTGTGGCTGTCTAGAGGGAATGCATAAAATGTAGCTGTCACCCACCCAAGACGTGTATTAGAGAAAGCTTTCAGGCCCACAAAGCTGTAAGTGCAGAGAAATTGCAACTTTGTAAAAGTGGCATTTCTAAAATAGTAATGTTAAATCCAACTTTACCAGTAAAGATGATTTATAATTACCATTCCAAAGTTATTAAACATAATACAGCTACTCCTTTCTAATCAGGAATTACAGCTTAAAAATGTATGAAGGAATTCACAATGCTAACCTATGAGAGGAGTAGGCCTCACCATGGTGAAAAGTGAATTTGGGTTTTTGTCACTCACAGGACATGCAAAACCTAAAAGTACATGTCCTGTCTTTTACTTACACAGCACCCTGCCCTATGGGCTACCTAGGGCCTACCGTAGGGGTGACATGTGTAATAATACAGGAGCTTAAGGCTTGGCAAGGTGTTTTAAATGCCAACTCAAAGTGGCAGTATACTGCACACACAGTCCTTGCCGTCGCAGACCTGAGACAGGTCTGAAAGGCTACATGTCTGGATGGCACAATCAGTGCTACAGGCCCACTAGTTGCATTTAGTTTACAGGTCCTGAGTTTATGGTATACCACTTTACACGGGACTTACAAGTAAATTAAATATGTCAATCGTGTATATACCAATGTTTCCCATGTTTAAGGGGGAAGCACATGCACTTTAGAACTGGTCAGTGGTAAAGTGCTCAGAGTCCTAAGGCCAACAAAAAGATACAGCAAAAAGAGGATGTAAGCAGGCAAATAGTTTGGGGGAAGATCACCCTAAGGATGAAAAGTCTAAATGTGAGGTTACCAAAAGGAGAATCTTTCAGGGGTTTCTAGGAAGGCAGATGGACACTTAACTGAAGCCAGATAGTCCAGCATATCTCCAATTGTTGTAATAATTTGTCAAATTCAGGGTCAACACACCAAGGTTGTTCGTACATTGCAGCTGGGGGAGAATAAACGTTTAAAGTAGCTTGTGAGCCATCCTTTTCCATGCCCACCCTACTGTACTCCACCTACTCATCTTTTTACAAGATACTGTTACTTTGTCCAACATGCCTCCCCCATCACTCCCACACAGTTTGTTTAAGCCCTCTCCATTAACATACGAGGGCAAACTTCCACTTCAGTTAACCAGTACAATATATATCAAGTTTGAGCCACCAAGTAGTACAACTGAAAATCTAGCAGATGGACCACGCTCTGCGATATGGCTTGACAAATGTCAGGTTTCATTCAGGGGGGCAACAGAGTATGCAGCGGCTACGGGGCTTCAGATGCGGCCGACTTGCCATTGATTTCTATCTCAACTTGGGTAATCATTTCACTCAAATCTACTCTGCTGGCTACTAAGCCTATGCCAATGGCACCAGAGAAAATCTCCTAGGGTTTGAGCTACTCTCTCTCAGCCATAGGTCTATGAGCTCCTGTATCTCTCAGAGCAGGAACCTTCCTCCCATTGATACTAGCTTATAATACAAAACTCCATGTGTCAGGTGTATGTGCTTCAAGGCACTTGAGTCCCTCTAAAGTCCATAGCCACTAGGTGAAGTGCAACAGGGCCATCTCGGGCACCTTCACCCACAGTCAACATTCTCTCTATGATGGATGGAGCTGGTACAGGATCTTTCAACTGACAGTCCCTCTCATAAGGCCCCTCCCTGTAACACTTAAAACAAGAATTGAAAGTTCCCTCCCCTCCTGCTTCTCTAACTGGTGTCTAATGTAAGTCAGAAGGATATCCATGGCAGCTCCCCACCCTCAATACAAAAATAGATCTCTCAACTGATCTGCCGACAGCGTCTAAAGGACTACCCCAAACAACTTGACAAGGCATGTTGCTGTGTAGGTTTTAAGGTTAAATGGTTGAACGTTTTGCTTTGTATTTAAAGCTGGAACTGGCATAGCAGGATCTTATACCACTTGCCTCCAAATGTTAGACCCCGTTTAAGGGCCACAGGGAACAGAGAGCCCAATGGGCCTCAGGAATGAGGGACTATGGTCATTTGCACCTCAGTGTCCATTCTACTATGGCTCAAAATTATGGGACAAATACAAACCCCTTCAGCACTTGACTCTCAGTGGTAGCGATGGCGAGCAGTCACAAACTTCTCAGGGAGGTTAGTGTGGAGGTGGTTCAAACTCAGAATTCAACAGTCACACAGCAGTGCAGCAACTGTTTCTCAAACCCAATACTTATCTTTTGAAAAAGAAAGTACTGTGATACATTAAGAAAAATGTAATACTACGCACTACAATATGCAGGCACTGATAACTCACTGGTGCAGGGCCACTGTAACCCAGGATCGGTAATCCCTGCTTCCTTCCTTGCCCTCTCCTCTCTTTCCTATTCCTGGGCTCAAATCTGGTATAGACAGATGCAAGTGTCAGGGACAGATGCAGTGCGATCCCTTCCCTGTACAGTTCATGCACTCAGTTACTTGCCTTACTGCCAAATGTTCTTTGCATCTCACCACTGCAAAGCTCCGGCCATAGCAGCCAGCCACAGTACACTTAAGCCTCTCCCTCCCTCTTCCAGAGAAGATTTACCTGCTAGAAGTGCTCCGGCATGCAGGTCAAGTCCACAGGAGCAACAGTGAAGGCCACCCCAGGAGTGTGTGCAGGCTCCTTTGTTGTTGATGGTCTCTGGCTGGTTGCTAGCCTGTTTCTGGGGGTCAGGTAATTTGGGTGGTGAACTGGAGGGTCAGAGGTCACAGGTCCACCAAGGGGCACTTCTTCCTCAGTGGTACAACTCTGTGTCAGCTCATGGTGATTTGGCAGAGGTGCTGTACTCTAAAGTTCAGTCAGTTGTCACAGTGGCAATGGTCGTTCGGGCACTACTTCAGGACTTTGCAGCGGCTCAGTCCACTCAGTACAATTTCAGATTCACAGAGGCACAATACACTCGGCCACAACTGCGGGACAGTGCAATAGTGAAGGTTGCTCAGGCACAACCTTAGGATCGCAGTGACACAATCTGCTTGAGAAGACATTCAGGACATTACTGTGTTGGCCGCTTGGGTAGAAGGGACTGCATTGTAGTCCTTGGAGCACATAGTTTGCTCTCCTGAGCCTTTCCGGGCAGTAGGACCCTTAGCTCCTGGGTAAACTGTTTCAGTTCACTCTGGATGCCCACCCCTCCTTCAGGGTTGGCACACTCCTCCCCTTTCTCATCAGGCAGGTCAACTGCCAGGTGATTCAGAAAAGGGAGATGGTGCTTCCTTCTGCGTCAGACTTCAGGTGATGGCCCCTCACCTCTTGGAAGCTGGCTGCCAGGCATTCACCAGCTGTGGTTGCATAGTAATCCTCTGAGTACCTGCAGAGCACTCTTTTCCTTGGTCAGAGAAAACCTGGAACTGGAGCCTCAAGTGTGTCAGCAGCTCCGAATTCTGTCTGCACTTTTACAACCTGTCCAAAAGCAGCCTTCCTTTATGTTAAGTTGCTTCTCACAGCATGGTTATCTCCAATTTTGAGGATCCACACCATAGGTTTAAAGAGGTGAGAGATATCTGCACCTAACTATCAATGGCCACACTGAACAGTAATTAGGAAAAAGACAAAAGCACGGCCTCACCTAAAGGACCCTGCACACGCTGAATAACAGAAACTGCAGTCCCACACTTCAGCCTCACCATCTACCAAGTGGTAGAGCTCAGGGATACTAATCAGCAGGCCCTCACAGCAAAGGGACCTAACTGAATTTCTAAAGGGAATTCGATTTCCTCTTCCTTCAGAAGCAGGAATGTTAGAAATACACTTCCACTTTCTTGGAAAACCACCCCACCTCCACTTTGTGTACAAGGTCAGGCCAGGGTCTTCCAAAATGTAGTTCATTCACACACAAAATGCGTGCACCACACAAGCTACATACATATGCACACACATTACATGCACTGGGACGTCAGTCATAGGACCTGGTTACACAAGTGGTCCTGTAGGCCTTGACTCCTGTGACACTGATATAAACACGGCAGGCTGCCACCACTCCATGAAAGAAACAGTAGTCCACTGGCCAGGCACAGGCTTTCGTGCACACGCTAGATAGTGTGAGGCTGAGGCCAAAATCAAAAACAAGGATACCAGAAACTTGTAGTTGGGCACTCGGGGCAAGGGAACAAGACTGTAAACCATGCAAGGGTTTCCCTGTCCACTCTCAACTGAAGGGACCCGCCTGCTACATATTCCTCTTAACTGATGAAAGATTGAGGCAGGGAACATTATGGGATGTATATGAACAGGTAATGAAATCTAAATAAAATCATCATTTTCAACAAAAAAAACTCGAATAACTGATAAAGGAAATGTGATTCAAATTTGATGATTCTTTCCAGTGATCCCCATATCACCTCAGAGCTGCTTTGGCTCAGGAGCTCCATGTTCCCACTAAAGCTAATCTCCAGATATTTTTTGCTTTCTACTTTCACAATAAAACCCAGACCCTGCCTTCTGGGCTGGGTGCTATCATTCAAGAGCATTATCTAAGTAGAAAGCCATCTCTCAAAGAGTGCTAAAAGTAACATTGCAGTCTACTGGTGAAGTCTCACTGCAGGGACCCTGAAGAACAACAGAGAATCATCAGCGTACATACATAGCAGTGTGTGCATGCCATTAAAGTATATCCCCTTGTAGCATGCTTTTCACATAACAGTAAGCCAGTGGCTCAATGGCTAAAGCAAACAGCAGAGACGGCAAAGGCCACACAACTTTGCCTAGTATCCCTTGTATGTGAAAAGAATACAGATGTGCCTTATTCTGTAAGCGAGAAACGCCTCAGTCATTCCCATTTTCAGTATGGCTTCATAAGAAACAGCCACAGAGTTACAGGTCTTCTCTGCATCTCGTATGACCAAAGCAGCTTTCAACTCTACATTTATTTCAAACAAAGTGGCAAACACCTTTCCAAGGGTACCCAACGAGAATCTACAGAAGATGAATACTGCCTGATCTGGTAGGACGACAAGTTGCATTACTGTGAGCAGATGATATGCAATTAATTGAGCAAGCATTATATAATTTTTAAGAAAAGGTGGCAATGTGACCCATGTTGCTCGTCTGAGTTTCAATATTTTATTTTTATTTATGGTTTTGATAGCACTACTCCACCCTCAGGGTGTTACAGGGCTTTACAAAGAAACAAACTGTACCTTGAGACCCTAGGTATAGAGATAACATTTCAAGGGTAATAGTTCACTTATCAACAACCAGGATCATTTGAACCAGACAGAGAACGAGTCAGTTTGACAGTTAGCCAGGAGTCACCATCATTAGGTTGAGCCTGCAGCACTTGTGCTGCAGGATGATCTGTTGTATGTACTTTGTGGGCCCTAGAGTATTGCTACAGGTCTTCCGCTTTTTAGTTCTCGCCTAGCGTTGCAGCGCATGCGCTACTCGCTCGGCGAGACATATAGTGAGAGAGGAAATTTCAGAAGGGGACTTGAAGCCACGCCCATCATTTTCATTGGGTCGCGTCAGCGTTTATGCTAAACGCTGGCTTCCCATTGAAAAGGATGCTTTTTGGCAATGGCCCTTTTTCTCCCTTTCGTCCAGCCCATTCGGACTGGATCGTCTTCTTGACGGATGTCGTGAAGCAATTTTTTATCTTTATAGGGGCCTTCTGTTTCTAATTAGCGTGTCCTTAGTGCGGTCATGCACCCGGCTCACAGCAGACAATGGAGTTGCTCTGCCTGCCCAGCTCTCTCCACCCCCACTCCTCACACTGGCTCTGGAGTTGCTTGGCCTGCCCTGCTCTCTCCACTCCCCCTTCCTCTCCTCACACTGGCTCTCCTAACCCGGGCTGCTGCAGGCACAAGTTCCCGACCCTCTCCAAACTGTCATGCGATCTAAACTGCCGTGGTGTTCACAGAGTCACAGATGAATGAACTGCAACTCCTGTTACAGCGACCCTTCTCCCGAGCGAAAATATACTCCTTAACAACTCAGCACAAAAGAATACCCGACCCGCTCCAAACTATCATGCGATCTAAACTCACGGGCGCCGAGGAGCTTCAGGTCCCTGCATGGTTTTGCACACATGAGCTCCTGTCCATGCTCTTTATTGCGGTCCTTGTGTGTACCGACCCCCTCACCTGGATCTGTTTCTTTCCCACGAGCTTTACAGCTTGAATAAACAAGCATTTACAATGCAATGGTCTCGGCATTATTAAAGGTAGAGCTATTGGCATAGCTCATGACTTTTTTTTTTCTAAATCCTAAATAAATCATTTACATTGCCAATAGCTTAATCGTTAAATAAATGGCATTGTCATTTACAATGCCAATAGCTTAATCGCTTGCATATGCATGACCTATTGCATTTACACCCACACAGAGCCACACAAACACACACAGAGCCACCCACACAGAGTCATTCACATAGAGCCACCAACACACACACAGAGCCACCTACACAGAGCCACCCTCACACAGACAGAGCCACCCACACATAGAGCCACCTACCAAAAACACTATCCACACAGAGCCCCACACACACACACAGAGCCCCCCACACACACACAGAGAGAACCCCCCACACACAGAGCCCCCCCACACACACACACAGAGCCCCTGCCACACACACACAGAGTGCGACGCAGTCCTCAACCTAAAAAGGACACAAAATTCAACCAGAGAGAATAGACCAAATCTCAAACATTCCGTCCTTAGAAACACCAAAAAAGTGAATTGTGGAATCAAAGGAGGAGGCTGAACGTCTAAGAAGACTTTGCAGTGTCACAAACAGTGATCATAGTCATAAAAAATATACATCAATCCGCAGTCCTCATTAATGTTGAAAATATATACATTGGATTAAGAGGCTTAAAATTCTCTTCCGATTGCTGTTAATGCAAGCCTAAAGAGCAAAGCACATTTACACTGATTTTAAATCGCCAGGTCCATTGCGATGCTGGGATTCCACCACAAGTGTGGAGTGCCCAAGAACCAACCCCTACATTGCATTCATGGCTAACTGCACAGAAAATGTGAACTGACAACTTATTTAAATGTTATTCTTTGAAGCCACTGGAGAGCAGATACAATATAAGGAATATCAGGCATGGGCAACTAAGTAATTGATACAAAAAAAATTTAAATGACAAACTATTTCCTTACCCAGAGATGATCCTAGTGCGTGGCCGCGTCGATGTTAATTTGACTACGGTCACGTGTCTAACCTTCAGCCTTTTCTGGAGTTTTTTAGCCAGCAGAGCTCGGCATTCTGGGACTCGTAGTTTAGAGTGTCCCCTACATAGGCGTGGGCTCGAGTCTCAGCGCTTTGGTTCAGGACTGAGTGCTGGTGTGAGACCTGACAAGCGGCAGCACAGTGTGACTGACTGCTCTCCAGCCCTGAAAGCCTTGCACATAATACCGAAGGGGTCAGGGCCGGGTCACCGCCAGCTGTTCTCAGAGGCTCCAGGCCGCAGGAGCTCCAATGTTTAGAGGAAGGGATGCGGTCACTGATAGAGTAAAACAACTCATTTCTAAGGCACAGATGAAGAGCATGAATAGTGCGATATAACGTGTGTTTTTATAGCGCTAAATACAGTACGCTTACCCTTTCTAAGCGCTCTAAATAACAGGTATTAATATTTCCTATGGCCCTCGAGATTCACAGCAAACCTATCAAACAAGAGAAACTATGATGGGGGCGGGGGGGTTAAAATAGAGCAGAAAGGAGGCAGCAGGTGAAGAGTTAGTAGTGCGCCACAAACTATGGGGGCAGCAGAGAAGAGTGAACACGAGATTGAGGAGGAGGGAAGCAGAGAACAAAGAGCTGAGCAGAAACCACTGTTGGGTGGGGGAGTGTGAGGGGGGGGAGGCAGTCGCGTGTGTGCAGAACTTGGCAAGATAAAGGGGGTGATGCCAGCAAGAAACCGGAAGCCTATATTGATGAAACACGAATGTGGGAGCAGGAAGGGAAGCGACTGAGCCGAGATTAGCCAAAGAGTCATAGTCATAAAAAATATACATCAATCCGCAGTCCTCATTAATGTTGAAAATATATACATTGGATTAAGAGGCTTAAAATTCTCTTCCGATTGCTGCTAATGAAAGCCTAAAGAGCAAAGCACATTTACACTGATTTTAAATCGCCAGGTCCATTGCGATGCTGCGATTCCACCACAAGTGTGGAGTGCCCAAGAACCAACCCCTACATTGCATTCATGGCTAACTGCACAGAAAATGTGAACTGACAACTTATTTAAATGTTATTCTTTGAAGCCACTGGAGAGCAGATACAATATAAGGAATATCAGGCATGGGCAACTAAGTAATTGATACAAAAAAAATGTCAATACCCCAAAAACAGTAAATGACAAACTATTTCCTTACCCAGAGATGATCCTAGTGCGTGGCCGCTTCGATGATTTGACTACGGTCATGTGTCCAACCTTCAGCCTTTTCTGGAGTTTTTTAGCCAGCAGAGCTCGGCATTCTGGGACGTGTAGTTTAGAGTGTCCCCTTCATAAGCGTGGGCTCGAGTCTCAGCGCTTTGGTTCAGGACTGAGTGCTGGTGTGAGACCTGACAAGCGGCAGCACAGTGTGACTGACTGCTCTCTAGCCCTTCAAGCCTTGCACATAATACCGAAGGGGTCAGGGCCGGGTCACCGCAAGCTGTTCTCAGAGGCTCCAGGCCGCAGGAGCTCCAATGTTTAGAGGAAGGGATGCGGTCACTGATAGAGTAAAACAACTCATTTCGAAGGCACAGATGAAGAGCATGAATAGTGCGGTATAACCTGTTCACCGCTACTAGTGGGATTCACAGGCATTCTCAATACTACCAAAAACGAACGTGTCCTTAACTACTGCTCAAGTATCAATTTTGATTGAGTGCCGATGCTGACCACCGGCTCAAATTAAGCACTGGCAATCTTCAAGAAGGACAAAAACTGTGTGTCTGGGCAGGTTCACAACACAAGCACGGAGCTGTTAGTGGAGGGGAAGAGGGCAGAAAACCGGGAGGATTCCCAGATCGCATCAGCAGAACCGCACAGATAGTCTAGCAAGCGCTGAGAAGCAGGACAGAGTGGCTCATACAGTACTAGAGGTGGGCTGTGATTTGAAGGACAACCGTTCAGCACTTTGTGGAGGCTGCAGAAGAGCAGGGGCGGAGCAAAGGGAATAACAATGATTCCCAAAGAGCATCCACAGAATCACAGATTCACAGACAAGCGCTGAGAAGCAGAGCAGAACGTAAAGTGCCTCATACAGCACTAGAGGTGGGCTGTGAAGGATAACCGCTCAGAGCTTTGTGGAAACCGCATGGGAGCTGACTCAGCTGAGGCTGCCCAGAGAATCACAAGGTTCCCGGGGAGTATCAGCAGGACCACACAGATTCTCAGGCAAGCGCCAAGAAGCAGGACAGAGCCTAGGGCGCCTCGAGGCTGGAACTGAAGCACGTTTGGGTGGGCAGTGCAAGGATACCCGCTGAACACCTTTTGGAGGCCGCAGGGGGGTGCATACGCTGACCAGATAATCACAAGGGGTTCCCAGAGGGTATCAGCAGTACCCCACAGATTCTCAGGCAAGCGCCAGGAAGCAGGACAGAGCCTAGGGCGCCTCGAGGCTGGAACTGAAGCACGTATGGTTGGCAGTGCAAGGATATCCGCTGAACCCTTTGTGGAGGTCTCAGGGGGGCAGAGGCTGCCTAGAGAATCACAGGGTTCCCAGAGGGTATCAGCAGCACCCCACAGTTTCTAGCGCTCAGCTGCTTGTTCTGCAGCCTTCACGGAGCTCTGCTGGTCTGAACTGCACCATTCACAGAGATCTGCTTTGTGGGCCGGTTCTAGCGCTCAGCTGCTTGTTCTGCAGCCTTCACGGAGCTCTGCTGGTCGGAACTGCACCGTTCACAGAGATCTGCTTTGTGGGGCGGTTCTAGCGCTCAGCTGCTTGTTCTGCAGCCTTCACGGAGCTCTGCTGGTCGTAACTGCACCGTTCACAGAGATCTGCTTTGTGGGTCGGTTCTAGCGCTCAGCTGCTTGTTCTGCAGCCTTCACGGAGCTTTGCTGGTCGTAACTGCACCGTTCACAGAGATCTGCTTTGTGGGCCGGTTCTAGCGCTCAGCTGCTTGTTCTGCAGCCTTCACGGAGCTCCGCTGGTCGGAACTTCACCGTTCACTGGGTCTTGCTTTATGCGCCGGTTCAAGCGCTCAGCTGCTGGTTCTGCAGCCTTCACGGAGCTCTGCACCTTTCATTGAGATGTGCTGCGGGCAGGAGAGGTGGCGGGACTCTGTCCGGGGAGCTCTGCGGCCATATGGCACCGACTGCCCTGCGCGTGCTTGTGTGCCAAAGGGCTCTGAGAGGGAAGGTTACTCAGCTGTTTTGGGTGGCGGGCAGGACAGGGGCGGGCGGGCAGCAATAGTTGGCCTGGTGTAAATAATGCAAAGGAGAGCTGCGGGCGGAGGGAGGGGGGATGGGGGGGAGCGGGACGAAGGAGAGCTGCGGGCGGAGGGAGGTGGGTGGGAGCGGGACGAGGGAGAGCTGCGGGCGGAGGGAGGGGGGAGCGGGACGAAGGAGAGCTGCGGGCGGAGGGAGGGGGGGTGGGAGCGGGACGAAGGAGAGCTGCGGGCGGAGGGAGGGGGGGAGCGGGACGAAGGAGAGAATGTAAGCAAAAAAACCAATATGGCTTACCTGCCGGTCCTTGCATCACGGAGAAAGCGAGACGATCCTCATGGGAAGACAAAACAAATAATGGCGGACACAACGTTCCAAATTTTTCGGATTGGGGGCGTGTTCGGTGTTCTCAGAATGAGCGTGGCCTAAAAGTGGAAAGAAGAACACCGAACACACCTCCAAATCCGAAAAGGACGGAGCCTATTCGGAGGGACAGCTCTCTCCTCCAATGGCTGGCCTCCGTTTAGGAAGCCAGCAAATGGGAGAGAGGCAAAAACAGAGGCAGGAAAAATAATCCACACTAAGAAACATTAAATCTCGGTACTTCCGGTTCTGCCTTCGGCAGACCGGATATTACCTCGACCTAAAAAGGGGGTTTGAGTGAATGGTTGGTTTTCTAAATGATTGTATGTGTTTTTTGGTTGGTCACTTGTGACTGGAACTTGGTCGCTGCTTCTGGTGAACAGCGCAGCTGCGCTCCCTACTGGCCAAAATAAGTGAAACTGTAAGCAGCTGATGGCGCGTAGTGTATGTTCACCAATTTCCATAAGCACTGTCTGTCGGGAATGTAGTGACTGCGGGTCGTGTAGTGCGAGGGGAGGGCAAAAGCCGCGTACCCAATGAGAGAATGCAGTGGGATTGGGCAGTGGCAGAATGCAAAGAGTACAGCGGCGCCGATGTGATCTGAGATGCCACTGTCTTACTGTGTCCTACTTCAGACACGAGCAGGTCTCGGTTGCTGCTGATAACAAACAGCACAGCAGCAGCATCCATGTGTCTTAATATGTAAGGAGCCGGGGACCCCCGTGGCTTTACCCGAGGGAGTATTACTTTTAAGCTTTGAGGGCATTAAACGCACCTCTTTTCTATTGGGTGGTAGTTATCACTAACTGGTGTCAAACAGAGTTGCTGCACCCCAGCTGTCGGGCACAATTTTCAGTGACTAACACTTGATTTTTCTTCGTTGTGTCTGGGTGCGTTTAAACCTCAAAGGTCAACGGTGAACACACTGCACAGCTGCGTGACAACATAAAAGCTTCGCCATTTTGTCAAATTGTTACCCAAGCTTGGATCCTTTGGGGGTTTAGAGCTCTATCACCACGTTTACACATAGAACTAAAAGTTCTGGGGTTGCCCAAGATCGACCCTCGACGCCACAAAATATGAGCCCCGTTAGTGGTGTGATACGCAAGGAGTGAGTGACTTTTAAGCGCTGCAAAGCCCCTCTCCATCCTCATATATAAGCTTCCAGGGCCCAGTACATATATCCAGAAGATAAGGCTGCAGAGGGGCTCTAGAGCTCCCCTGAGGGGGACGTATAGTGCCCTTGCCTAAAATCTCACTGACTCTCCCGCCAAAAGCTGGGCGCTGCCCTCCACCCACCACTGCCCCGTGTAGACTGCTGTCACACTGGCAGCTCTACGGGCCACCGCGGTCGCAACACTCTCCACCCTCCCTTTCTGGAAGCGGCACTTTATTGAAGCGCCTGGAAGCAGGCCGGTCTTCAGTACACATTCCCCATTAACTGCACGCACAGTCCAGCTTTACTTTGAATGGGGCACAAGACATTTTTACCCAAAAAGATAAATATTGACACTGTGGCGGTGGCGCTGTGACCATAAGCAATGGATTTACACCAGCTTAATGCCATCTTCAGTGTAAGCACCACACAAGCCTCCAAAAGAACCAGAATGAGCGGCTGTCTTGTGCTTTTCATCTCTAGTTGCAATCTGTGAAAGCAATGGAATGGGATTACACAGCAAAAAAAATGGGCCAAGGGCACTATAGGAGGGATGAAAAAAACAAGGAAAAGGTGATTATACTGCTCTTTTTATATATAGAAACGCTTTATTTTTACTCTACAGAGAAATCTTGTCTGCGCCAGCATATTTATGTAGACACACTTTATTTGTAAGGGTAATCAGCAGTCCTGATGTTTTTTCGGGCGTTGTTATATATTGCCCTCTGGTGGGTTATCCATGCTTTGCTTAACCACGCCGTTTAAAAGCCATCTTATGCAAAGGTTGTAATTTCTTTTTTACAGAGCTTTTAGCTTTATTTAAACAAATACAGTACATCTCAAATTTATTATAGTGTTTGTTCACATGCTTGTTGAAGCGTTAACACTTACAGAGTCATATACGTGGGGCGCATCTGGTAAACGCTCTCCCTAGTAAATTGCTTTTCTTTTGTGTGAACCTCCCATTGAGGCATTATCTAGTGTGCTGTTTGTTGTTAGTTCGTCCACTTGACTGGTGCCTTGTGCTCTCCAGTCAACATTGGCTTGGTGAATCCCTCTTGTAAACATAAGTGAGAGATCAGGATTTGTTTCAGTTTATAAGAAAGGTTGTTGCTTCCAGTTAAGCGACAATGACCATCTCACCCACCATCTCACTCACTCACAAACTCACTCAGTCAATTTCTGGTCCACACTTCCTCTGGAGGGATTTTCCTTAAAGAGTAGGAGGGCGCGTTCTAAATTAATCCAAAGAGAAAGTGTAAAATTTGACTTTTCTTACATGGAAACAGAAGAAACCGAACACAGAAAGCATTCAGTGAAAAAATTCAAACCCATCTTCTCCATGGAAGCAGACATATGCAAAGTGCGAGCTGGTAATCAAGCACTGTTTGTGTGTGCAAGCAAAAGTCCATACGCAAATCATTTGGCATGGAGAATATTCCTCACCTTTCTGCAGTCCTTTGGGAAAATATATCCAAATACACTGACGGGCAGGAATGTCTGCTGGGCTCAATAACTGCCCACTTCACAGCATGCTGCACCACTAGAGACCCCACGTTTCCAAGCAGGGTCAGCGCCAAAAGCTCTAACTTTTAATAATGCGAGACCTATTGCATTGCAAATGCTTGTTTTAAATATATTGTTACCTAGATTTACCCCTTATGCCCTTGACAGTTTTCAGCGGCTCTGTTTTTCAATGTTTGGAAGACACCTTTTGAAATGCTTGATTTTATCTTGCTTTTAAAAAAAGTAATCAACAATGTGCCTCACGTACAACGCTACCCGTGATCCCCTCGAGGGGCTCCAGTAGTTGTCCGTCGCTGCACTCTCTCCCCATTCTTTCTGATGAGGAGTTTGCCAAGTGGGCACTGCGAGTCAAATCTGGCTAGCCTGCAGACCCGCTAAGATCTGCCCTCTTCAGGGATGTTGCTTTTCAGGGACGCACGATAGTGTGCTCACTGATTAATCTCTCCCTGACCTCGGGCCTTGTTCCCGCCAAGTGGAAGCAAGCGGTGGTTTCCCCGATCCTAAAAAAACCATCTTTGGATCCTTTAAAACCAGAGAACTACCGCCCTATCTCTTTGCTTCCCTGGCCGGCCAAAGTCATGGAGGCTCACGTCAATCTGGCCCTCGCGGAGCATATGACCCGGGCCAATGTCCTCGATCCCATGCAGAATGGGTTCCGTGCTGGTCACAGCACGGAGACGGCCCTTCTGGCAATGGTTGAGCATTTGCGGAATGTGCTGGATGCAGGTCAAACGGCAGCGCTTATTTTATTAGACCTTAGCGCTGCCTTTGACACTGTCTCCCATCGCATCCTCCTACACCGCCTACAGGACATTGGCATTTGTGGTCCGGCTCTGCAATGGTTCCGCTCCTTCCTTAGTGATCGCTCCTTCTGCGTTGCCACCCCTCCCTTCCAGTCCAAGTACCATCCTTTGGACCTGGGGGTTCCCCAGGGCTCCTCGCTGAGTCCCACGCTTTTTAATCTGTATGTGCAGCCGCTGGCTGAGGTCGCCAGGCAGTGGGGCCTAACCATGGTCTCTTATGCCGACGACACTCAGCTAGCGGTTACGATCAGCGGGGATGCCGAGCAGGATGCCCCCAGGTTCCGAAATGGACTGAGAGAGGTGGCCAGCTGGATGAATAACAACTGTCTCCAGCTGAACGCGAAAAAAACGGAGGTGATGATCGTTGGAAGAGATGCGGACCACTGGGGGGACAGATGGTGGCCACCTGAGCTGGGGCCGGCCCCGGCACCAGTTTTGGAACTCAGGAATTTGGGAGTGTGGCTTGACCACACATTAAGCTTTGTGACCCATACCAAGAGAGTGGCGGCAGGCTGTTTTGGTGTATTACGCGGCCTAAGACCTGTGCTCAAATTTTTTGATGCCCCAACAAGACAGCTGGTCATCCAAGCAATGATTATTTCCCGGTTGGACTACGCTAGTTCACTCCTTCTTGGAGCGAACCAAGCTGAGATCCTTCATTTACAACGGGTACAGAACGCAGCGGCTAGGGCGGTGGTCGGTCTGCCTCGGACCTGTCCCACCTCTAATACTCTTCGGTCCCTGCACTGGCTACCGATTAAAAAGAGAATCGGCACCAGAGATACTTAATAAACTTATCTCTCCCTACGTTCCAACTCGTTCACTCAGATCTCTCGGTCAATCCCTTGTGGTTGTCCCCCGCTTCAGACTCTGCCAGATGGGTGGACGCTCTTTTCGAGTGAAAGCTGCGACTCTCTGGAATGCGCTTCCCTTGGAAATCCGCCTCTCGGACGATTTATTATCTTTTCGTAGGGCCCTGAAAACCTTTTTGTTTTAACTCTTCCTTGTTTCAGCATCCTTGCTTCTTTTGTTGCTGGTTTTAGTGTTGTGTTATGTCCTCCTTTCCCTGCGCCAGGACGCTCCTTCGCTGGAGCATCTGTGCGCATTAAAAATGTTAATAACATAACATAACATGTCACAAAGCCCCAATAATATATACATTCTGAGTTCAAGCACAGATACATTTTTAAGTTCTGTTTGAAAATGATCGTTTTGATTATTTTTCCAGAAAACAACAAGGTCTTCTTCTCAGGAACTCACTCTCCATCACAACAGTAGAAAAGTACAAGAGCCGCACTGGAAAAGGGTTTGTGGGCAATTTAGTATGATTTAAATCTCTTGCTTTCTTTGTTCCTCAGATTTCTTCTCCACCGGAGATGTGAAACAACGACTGAAGGTAGGACGGTTGACCCAGCTGCAGGTTTTTGAAGGGCAAACTAGCAAGTTTACTTTAATTCCCGTTTCCAGAGGGAGCCAGATGAGGTTCCTTTAAATTGGACCTAATCTAACACACAGAAATTCCTTTTTCACTCCGTGAAATATATTATAGATATATAAAAGATTTTTTCCCTAAAAGGGGCAGAAGAAATACGGAACAAATAATAACCAATCCTGTTATCTATTGGAAAACAAGTGAACATAAAAATGCAGCAATGTAAACCAAGAAAACCTTAAACATAAAACAAAGTTATATATTGATATCCATCTTTTTTATCAGTAAAAAAGATATTTATTACAGTAACACTATGTTAATTCTTATGATCACAATATCACAATTCCGAAAAATACATTAAAAATGCATAAAAATTGTTAAAATCATATACATAAATGAATTGTAACATGTACATATTTATATTGTCGATGTTCATTAAGAATAGCCTTGACCATAAAATCTAACTATCACAATTTGTATAAAAAAAATCCACATTTCAATATTTAAAACCTATATTCAAAACTGTCACAACTTTCGACAGTTTTGAATAAAGTAGTTTCTGTTGTGTTAGGTTTGGTACTACCCTATCTCTTTTCTCTTAATAAGGATGACTCTCTTGTGCTTTTTGACACTTTGGGTTCATCTGATAACATTTCTTTGTGACCAGCAGAAAGCAAGTCAGATTTTCGTACCTACTGCAAGTAAAGCATTTCCGTAATCAGGTTTTTAGGTGACAATGGTCTGGATTAAGGTGTGAAAATCAGACAGAGTGAGGATTGGTCTGAGGTGTTTTATAGAGAACAGAGCTGCTGGAGAAGGTTTGGAGGTGTGGTTGATATGAGAGTTCATATAACTATTCCAGCCAAATAGGCTTTAACCTCTTTATGTGATTTGGGAATAAAACCCTCTGGTTTGAGTTCTGCTAACCAGTATCAGTTAGTCAATATCAGTTTTGTGAGGTAAATCGGTGGTAAATGGGATGCTTTCTGTCTTTTCTAGGCTTAGTTTAAGAAATTTGCCATTTGGGGGCTTCTTTAGTGTGATGACGCTGCTGTCATTTTCATTTAACCCCTTCCATGCTCATGACGGAACGGTTCCGTCATGAGCTACGGTTGAGCTGTGCTCATGATGGAACCGTTCCGTCATGACCACGCCCGTTTCTATTACGGCCCAGCACTGGAGGGGGAAACGCTGTCGCACGGAAAAGGTTAAAGTTGTCATAAGCGTACTGGGGTTATTACTTGAGTGGAGGGGAGGGGTAAGTACCCATCTCAAGTAAAAATCCCAATCTTTCTCAGGGCGAACCCTTATATATACTGAATTAATCTGAGCTCAACGCCCTGGCAGCTATGAACATCGCAGACAGGCTTAATTTAT
Organism: Lissotriton helveticus; assembly: GCF_964261635.1. NCBI lineage: Eukaryota > Metazoa > Chordata > Amphibia > Caudata > Salamandridae > Lissotriton > Lissotriton helveticus. Next base: position 818,390,075 of record NC_136067.1, on the reverse strand, counting down.
AGGCAATGTGTAAATATTAAAGCAGTACTAAAATAGTGGTAACGTCGATATGTTAAACAATAAAAATCCCCAGTTGAATAAGAAAAAGAGAGTAAAATGTAATAAACAAAATGACACCACAATGACAAAAATCCACTAAAGGGAACCTGAGAGTTGCAAATAGGAATAATGGCAAGAAACACAAGGTGCAAATGATAGTAGTCGTGGTAGAGCAGGACCTATGCGCAATTCGATGCTGAGCGCGATGGAGCATGGATCAGATACAATAATTAAGTTTGTACTGGTCAAAGATTTTATCTTCTGACTATAGTCCTTTAAGTCCAAAACCAACACAGGCCTAAAAATCTAGAGCTCCCCAGGACCATACTGAGTGCCACACAGAGTCCAGTCCAGGACCAATTGCCATTGATCAGCAGAGCAGCTGCAGGAAAGGCCTCTTGGAGCTTGTTGTATTCCTGTAGCTTGACCAGGAGGTCAACCTTATAACTCTTGGAGACCACTTCTTTGTCCTAGGTACATGAGAGACAGCAGGACCACTCCTTTAGGGCTCTTCTCATGTCGCAGACAGCAGGTTCAGTCCTCTTCTGTTCTTCCACTGGTCCAGGAGAATTATGAAGTGGGCGCCTGGAGATGCCACATTTATGCCTAGAGGGAATGAGCCCTAACCAACAGAATAAAGGCACCTGAGGCTACTCCCACCCACTCTGGGCATTTTTAAATGGGCCAAAGTCTTTGGCCACACCAAACTAGGGCTCTGAGGGCTGGTGGTCTACATGGGGAGTGTACAATGGTAATCCTAGTGTGTCTGCCCACATCTAACACCAAAATCAAGTTTTAGGGAGCCATTGTACCCACAACAACCTCAGAGACAGATGTGTGGTTGGACAAAGATACGTTTTCAGCAACCAGACATGGGATAAACAAGAATTTTTTGGCCTCCGCCCTTTGAAGTGCGCCCCAATGTTATATGTAAACCCAGTAGAGCTATTAAACAGGTTAAAGTGAAACAGATGTCTACTGTGACTGGCCTGACTGGCTGGGTGGGCGGGGGAACAGAAGAAGGTCCATGCCCAACTGTCAGCTAACATTTGCGTGTGACAGGGGAGACCACATTGAAATGCGCCCCAAAGTGTCATATGAAAAAAAAGAAAATACCAGGCCTGTCAAGGAGTATGATATTCAAACAGGATCTGACTGTTTTTGTCAAAAAAGGAACCTCCAAGCCCTCCCTTTATATATTCTGTCAGGTTCAAATGGTTAATCTCTGCTCATTTTGGTCAGCATATTGTTCGCTCCAGGGTGCAAGTTCACATGCCTTTTCTTTGCAAATGCTAATTACTGCTGGCAGAAGTGAGAGAACAAAATCAAGATTTTGTTTCCAGGGACTTCAGGCAGGGCAAAGGTAACTTTCTAAAAGCCATCTTTCCAAAATATTTATTACAAATACAATGTCACAAGTGAATTTGGCTTGCAATAAGTATTTTCTTTTTAAGTCTCAAATTTGTAGTTGTTTACTAGCCGGAGATCACATTTATTAAACCTAATATTGTATGCCAGTGCTTTTCTAAGGAACAGCCAACCCTGCTACAGTGAAAATAACTTTTAGGGCTTTTCATTGTAACAGCATATTTAACATTAAACTTTTACAAGTCTTACTTTTCAATACCACGCATCCTACTTTATGGGAAGTAGGGCCTACTTACGGGTGTCTTTTCAATATTTAAAAGGAGGGCAGAGGGATTATTTTGACAGATTGAATTTGCAGCTTGAAACCACACGACCAGGCTACAATGGTAGGCCTGGAGACATGCTTTACAGTGCTACTGCAGTGGGTGGCACAATGCGTGCTTCAGTTCACTGGTGGCATTTAATTTAGAGGCCCTGGATACATTTAAGACCATATACTAGAGATGTATGGCAAAATAAATAAACCAATCAGGTGGATACCAATTTTAACATGTTGAATGCAGGAGCACAAGCAATTTAATACAGGTTAGCAGGAGTAAGGTGCACAGAATTCTATAGCAAGGAATAATAAAGTTCAGGAAAAAGGTAAAGAAATCCAGGATGACCCCGTAGAGAGGGCAAATTTCTAAAAGATACCATCTGAAGGAAAATTATATACCCTTTCCAAATACGTACAATATCCCTGCGAACAATAGTGGATGTTCTTAGTGGATGTTCTTTCAAGGGGTTATGGGCTACTGATCTGACAGATTCTTTGCAGTCCAAGTAAAACCTAAAATCTCACCAAACATTAAGAATATGAAAGGTCCTCTTGTCAAACCAAGCTGTACTTGAAAAATGTAATGAGGAATAATATTCAGATTCATATGAAAATGCAGCACAATTGTTATTAAAAGAAATGAGTTCTGACATTAACATAATAATTATGAACATCTAGAGATTAACTGATGAAAGGGATTGTTGAGAATCAATACTTCTTGCAGGAATAACTACAATACAAAAATGGCCTTCTATGTCACCTGTTTCACTTAACTGAACAAAGGTACTTGCTCACCTTTTGCTTAATGCACAAGCCTGGAAGAGGTCTCATCACTAATGCATCAATTTTATAGCTATCCATCTTAAAAAGAATTGCAGATATATAAATGTATATTGGGCAGAGCCGGCCAAGTACTGCCAGCACAATACTGCCAGCACAACTTGTGAGGGTCAACTTCTAAATTATGAAGAATGCAAACTGTTGCCTCAAATATATCAGCCAAGCAGGAAAAGTACTACGGGTCGATAAAGTGTGAATTGTAAAGAGTTTGTGCTGTAGAAGTAGAAACCCATTAGTGTTGAGAGAAAATGGCCTCCCAAGGGGAATGTCCATTTTTCAAACTATCTCAACGAAAAGTGCAAAATTATAACATTATTGGCACAGGCTGCATAGTGTGGACATCAAATGGAAATATTTATTTTTACACATTAGAACACACGGCAAAGATCACTACATAACACATTTAGCATTCCTACAAACTACTGTTTAAATGTTACCTTCAAAAAGGCCTCCAAAAATTGATTCATTTTCTTCTCCTACTCCAGTCGGTATACCTGTACAATAAATATAAATTGGCAGTTAGGAATTATACTATATTTTATGACCCAAGCAACCTAACGCATCATTAAAACATTTTTTTTTTAATTTCATTATTTTGCATTACAAATTTCTTAAAGTCTCAAAGGTGCAACTCACCACACAAGCCGTAGATATTTCTGATGTGCAATTTTGGGTGACAAATTATTTGTCCAGATTAGTAATTTTGATGGTAGATATGACTGCAACCGCTGAACAGTGTAATTATTTCATTTAAAAATGTGATAAATAGTGTAGTATAGTTAGGACACATTTTAGTGTGAGACACCATTGAATAAAACAGAGGCAGTTTTAGTGATTTATTCATCTTGCTCCTTCTCATTCCCATTTCGCTCTCCTAAACATCTACCTGCTGAGGGAGAGTCTCTCTCCCTACAGTTTCTGCAGAACACAGAATGCTTAGGTGCAAATAGGCTGTTGTATGACAAAGCTTGTATTGTGAATGAAACTTTCCATCGTGTACCCGATGTATCATCTTGAAGGATCCCTGCATGAATTTCGGATGCAGTAGAACTGAATTCTTTCAGATATTGTTAAGAAATGTTTCATATTATGCTGTACATCTCCGTAGTGCAGTTCCAAAGGAAGCAAGCGGAAGATCTTTTAGAATGACAAAATTGTATAATGCAATCTCCTCGACATAGCATGATGAATCTGCAGTTTTTATAATTAATATGCAAAAATTGTGTATTAAAACCTGTTTTTTTGGGATTGGGGCAAGTTTCTATTTTCCTCCTGTTACTCTGTCTGATTCTTTTGAGATTTTCATTTCTTCACGTAGGATGCTGTCAATACTTTTTAAGAGTTTGACACAGTCTAATTAGGGCTACATGGTGGTGGTGTGGGCACCACCGCACTGGCAGCCCGACCACCCTAGTGCAAGTTGGGCGTTCAGACTGTCATGGGGCCTCTGATTCCCTGCGGTGTTGTGGCAGTCTTGAGTCTGCAATATGCTTGGTGGTGCCACTGCGGCACTGCCAAGCATATTACGAGTTTCCTCTGCGTCTGGTTTTCATGGCAGTGAACCTGCCATGAAAACTGTTGTGGAGAGGAAACAAAGGGGGCCCTAAAGGACTCCCTGTTACCTCAGGGCTACGGGGTGCATGGAGGGGGGACACGTTTTTCCCCCTGTGTGCATGCAACCCAGTTCCTGCACGGCATGTCCATGCCGTGCAGGTACTGCCTTTGACATTGATATTGCTATGCCCTTTTTCAGAGGCACCGCTGTGGGACCGCCAAAGAAACGCCAGCCAGACACAAGAAAACACGTAACTGGCAGGCAGTGCTCACATAGCTTTGGCGGTGTGGGAGTGGGGCGGTGACATGACGGCCCCACTCGAACACACCGCCGAAGTCGTATTCAGGACCTTTGTATATAGAGGGATTTTTATTGGATAACTAGGGTTTTTGTTATGATCTTTAATACTGTATTCTGTACCTGAACCTTAATGGCAACTTATGCATATTCTCTGTAATGTTTTATTAATGGTTCGGTATTAATTTATTTTTTCACTTAATTTTAATCTAGAACTCAGTTCTTGAATGGCCCTAGTTTCTAATTATGATTTTTACTCTGCTAAGTTTGTGCTATTAATGGGGACGGTAGTCTCTTGCCTCTAGATCTGTGGTACTCATAGTACGGCCTGCGGGCCGCCAGCGGACCGGCAGGCCTTCCTTGGTGGCCCATGGACCTTGCAGGTAATGTACCCATGGCCCCCCAGAGAAAATGGAGAGAGAGAGAGAGAGAAAGAGAGAAAGTGGAGAGAGAGTGGAGAGAGAGAGACTGGAGAGAGAACGGAAAGAGAGTAGAGAGAGAGAGACTGACTGACTAAGAGAGAGACTGAATGACAGATGGGGCGTGAGAAACTGACTGACAGAGACAGAGACTGACTGACTGATTGACAGAGAGAGAGACTGACTGACAGAGAGACTGGCTGACAGAGAGAGAGACAGACTGCCTGAGAGAGAGAGACTGGCTGACTCAGAGAGAGAGAGAGAGAGAGAGAGAGAGAGAGAGAGAGAGAGAGAGAGACTGACTGACAGAGAGACTGACTGACAGAGAGAGACTGGCTGAGAGACTGACTGACAGAGAGAGAGAGAGAGACTGGCTGAGAGACTTACTGAGAGAGAGAGACTGACAGACAGAAATAGACTGACTGACAGAGAGAGACTGACAGAGAGAGAGAGACTGACAGAGAGAGAGAGAGAGAGAGAGAGAGAGAGAGACTGACTAAGGAAAAGAGAGACTGACTGACTGAGAGAGAGACTGTTACAGAGAGAGACAGAGAGAGAGAGAGTGAGTGACAGAGAGAGAGACTGACTGACCGAGAGCGAGGCTGACTGAGAGAGAGACTGACTGACAGAGAGTGACTGACTAACAGAGAGAGAGAGAGAGAGGCTGACTGAGAGAGAGAGACTGACTGACAGGGAGAGACTGACTGACAGAGAGAGACTGACTGACTGACAGAGAGACTGACTGACAGAGAGAGAGAGAGAGAGACTGACTGACCAAGAAGACTAAGAGAGAGAGACCGACTGACTAAGACTGACAGAGAGAGACTGACTGATGGAGAGAGAGACTGACTGAGAGAGAGAGAGACTGACTAAGAGAGAGAGAGACTGAGAGAGAGAACGAGACTGACAGAGAGAGAGAGAGAGAGAGAGAGAGAGAGAGAGACTGTGATGGAATTGGGGTCAAAGTGTGTATGAAGTTACGCAATGCCTCTTACGATTGCTATTGTCTGCTAATAAAAATGTATTATCAAAATGTGCTCTTTGTAGTTACATCTGCTTTTGAAATACAGCATTGTCGCATTGTCTAATGTTTTGAAACAGGTTTGATTTTTTTTACTCTAGCCCCGTTCCCCCCACTGACCCCACCCCTACCGGTGTGGCCCACGACCACAAACCACACTGTAATTTTGGCCCGACAGAATGTTTGTGAGTACCCATGCTCTAGATCAATGAGAAAGCTCAAGAAGCTAAAATTTGGGGTACATACAAATAATGGGGTTCAAGAGACTACTGTGGTTCAGCTCGCTCAAATTTGGTACTAGAAGATAGTTAGCATAAGATCTCCTGCTCTTCAAGGGGTCCCCTGAAAACATTAGAGGTTTATGAATCATTTATGCCCCGAACGAAGGAGAAAAGAGGATCCTCCAGGGAAGTGCCTAGCTGTATTGGCTGTGCATTCTGGAACACATTTGGAGTCTAAGGGGCCCATTAGGATGGCGGGCATCCCGTCGTGAAAAGGGACCACCTGCCATAAGGGAGGGGGTCCCGTGCCTGCAATTAGGATGCGCCCGCCACAGTGGCGGGCGCATCCGGGATTCCTGAAATTGTGGCGGGCGGTGCACTCAGCACCACCCGCCACAATGCCAGGAAGGCATGCTATGCACATCCATGCACAACATGGCAGGCACCACGCGGTGCCTGCCATGTTGTGCATGGAACTGCTGGGGGGTACCATAGGTACCCACATGTGCACCCCACACCCCCCGGAGTCCCTTGGGGCCCGCAACGGGCCCCCAAAGCAGACTCCGCATGCCTTTCCGTGGCGGCAATGCCGCCATGGAAAGGCATTGTAAAATGCCCATTCTAATATGGCTGGTGGTGTCTGATAGACACCGCCACCATATAGAACCCTTTTCCGCCCGGTCGCAAGGCGACCGGGGCGGAAAAGCGTCGGACGGTCTTTCCATCCGCCGCGGACCCCCCCAGCCATAATAATATGGCGGAGGGTCATTCCGGCACGGATGGCGGGCGGATCACCCCCGACAGGCCGGCGGTGGCTATCCTAATGGGGCTCTAATTATTTGCAGTGAGACATTGAGTTTGTGTATGTGTTTTGAAGTATGAATTGTGAAAATGGATTTCTGTTCCTGTGTTGAATTGTTATGTGATGATGATCGTGGGCTCGATAGGTGGATTGGTCACTATTGTGATGATGTATTATTTGTATGTGTAATCCCATTTGAAGAAAATATGTACTATTGGTTTGAATAGAGTCAGCTATCGGATTCATCGTAAATCTAAGAATTTGAGATAGTGACTATTTGTCTGAATTGTGGTATGGAGAGCGAGACACCAATCACACATCTGTTGGGACTGCATTAACACATTTTCTTTTCAGGATTGAATGTTTAACTTGAGTTATTGTGCTTCCCATTAGTGTATGGGGTGAGGTACATTGACTTGGACGTATATTTTTGATGATCAGGGTTTGCCTAGCAAGACCTTTTGTAGGATTGTTGAGACTTTCTTTCTATTGTTTGTATTTGAATTACTATGCTTTGAGATTGAGGTATTTTACTTAAAATACTGACTTTTAGTTTTTTTCTAGGGTAAGAGAAAGGGTTTATTGATTTAAAAAGATTTAAAGTGGTTCCATAATTGTTTCCTTGTTAACAGAGAAATTGCTTTGTGATTGGATTGGTTACTCACCCAAGGAGCCGCACTGAGATTGGTGAGACATCACCATAAAGCCATGCTCTGATTTGTTGGCTTCTGCCATAGTCATGCTGTGATAGGGTGACCTTTGAAAGAGATGCGCTTGAGTTTTATTGTGATTTAGCATTTGGTTTCAGGCTGTTTAGATGTAAAATATGGACAGTGTCTTCACGAAACCCGAATCAAAGAACAAGATACCTAGAGAGGGTCAGAAATTGAAGAGTGAAGAAATGCCAGCATATGAACTGATGGTAGAGGTTGGTTAATACACATGTGCTTGGATCTCTGAATAAATAAATACACAGCCCATGATGAGGTTTTACAGTTCTCATTAGAAGGACCCACCAATATTAATAAAAAACATTTTCGAAGAAAAACCATGTACGATATAAGTTGTTCGATGTGTCAGAACGAGTAAGAAAAATCACTTGTTCTCTGGAAACAATTCCAATTTATTCCGTAGTGCCTTGAGACAATGGAAAAACATTTAGCAGCCAACACATGTTTCGCCCCCTTACACTGGCCATCTGGCCTGGGACTTCCTCAGGGCGGTAGGTATCAATAATAGTTTTAGGAATAGTAAGAGATCCTTTCCCGTGTTACGTGAAGGAAAAATCTTGGGATAAGAAGATAAAGCGTCTGCTGTCTGCAACGATCCGTCGGCCTGGGCATGTACGATATAGGGCCAGTACCTAGAACTTCACTGTTTGAGGTGCTCAATAAATGGGACCACATGGAAACTAAAAAGGAAAGAGAAAACAATAAAGAAGGCATTCAGAGGTTGGTTTCAAAGTAAATTGGACTGCCAAAAGAAAAGTTGGAGGGAAAATTTCATGAAATGTGTAAGGACCTTTCCAGCTGCAGTTAATGGAAAAGAGAAGGATAAAGAGAAGAAAGAAAGATATGGAGTCAGATGATGATGATGATCAAATCATAAGTGAACTGTTGAATTCTAGACCTCCTCCGTATTCATATAGATCAATGGAGGCAACCAAGACTGTTGTAGGGGCTGATAAAGATGCTAGGAGAGATACAGGAATGGCACAAGCCCCTTCTGGGTTTGTACGGAGTGCTCAGACAGAAGATACTGCCACAGTAGCAGAGCCTAGTACAAGGAGAAGCCGGGCACTAGAGGGTCAGACACAGGTTACTCCTGTAAGAACTGTGGTGGTAAAGCCACCAACAAAAGAAATTTGTATTGGAATTTTGAATATCACATTTGGAGAAATGTTACAAGGGAATGTGGATTTGCAAAAAAAAAAAATTATAATGCTGATGAAATAAGATATTTGAAAAAGCAACAGCAAGTTGTGCTAATGAAGCACATGATAAATGGGAAGAATTAACTGATGGCTAGAAGATGACATTAATAAAATGAAAAAGGTGAAACAAAATTATAAAATGCATGTAACACATGATGAGATTAAACAGATGGGCTTGATTACTTTAAGAGCTCATATTAAGGATGTAATTGAGAAAACAAGGGACTGTAATAATTTTAAAAACATACAGAGAAAAATTAAAGAAAGGGACAACAAACAAAAAGAAAAGAAAAGAATACAGATTGAATAAAGGCCTCATGGGGTGTAGAATCCCACAAAGTGTATACTCAGAGCCCTCCATTTTTCTCCCAAATACTAAAGAAAAATTTAGAAAGTCTGAAATTGCCATGTAACTCATTTCTAGTTCAATATATAGATGACTTGTTAATAGTATCTAAGACAAAAGAGAACTGTAAACTAGATAATATGCCTAGTTAAATAACCTAGTTGAAAATGGGCATTAGGTTCCCTTGACTAAAATGCAGTATTGTGAAAAATAAGTCATTTATCTTGGACACCATTTTGGAAAGAGTGTGAGGAAAGTCGCTTAAGAACGTGTTTCTGTAATTCTGAAATTGAAACTGCAGACTACAGAGAGGGAGGTTCAGATCTTTCTTGGAATTGTTGGGAACCGTTGTGAGTGGATTCTAAAGTTTTCATTATTTGCGAAACCTTTAGTAAGATTGACATATAATGATGTACAAGATCCAGTACCATTTGATGATGAGTGTCTTGAGGCATTTAAGAAATTGAAAGAGAGTTTGCGTCATGTGCCAACACTTGGGATGCCTGATTACAATATGATGTTCTTCCTATTCTGTCATGAAAAAAGATGGATGTGCACTTTCAAATCTCACCCAGAAACATGGAGGACTAATGGGTCCAGTGGCATATCTTTCAAGCGTATTCAATCCAGTAGCTGTAAGTCTACCAGGTTGTTTGAAAACGGTTGCAGAAGTTTGTCTGGCAAGTAAACAAAATGAAGAAATTGTGATGGGCAATAAATCAATTGTCTTTGTCCCTCAATCAGTCAAGATTGTTTTGACAAGGACAAGAACACAGCACATAGCGATAGATTGACACATTGGGTGAAAACTATTCTGGCAGCGAGCAGTATCCCTGTGTGCTGGTAGGTGGCGTGATTGGCTCCCTGCAGTGGTGCCATACGTGCCGTAGGTGCTGTACACGTCAACTATAAAGGTGCCTCCTTGGCGCACTGACGTCAATTACTTTTCATGATTGTCCGCGCCCGGGGTACAGAGCCATGAAGTGCACTGACACTTGTGTGCCCAACTAGGGCCCTGGAAGGGGTCAGCCCTGACCCTAGAAACTTGTACTCAGAGCGGGGAGGATGATGGGTCGGTAAGGAATCTGTGGCTAGATACGGTCTCTAACCGATAATGCGTTACCGAAGGTAAGTAACTTGTTCATCTTATAGAGACATCTACACGCAGATTCCTTACCTTTGAACAGACACCCAAGCAATGGTGGACTGCAGACAAATTCTAAACTACAAATTCCTGCAGGACCGAACGGGCAAAGTGCCCATCTCTGCGGACCTGACTGTCCAGATGGTATTGTTTGGTAAACATGTGTAGGCACGCCATGTTGCTGTCCGGCAAAAGTCCAGGACTGGGACCCCATGTGCTAACACAGTAGTCACAGCAGCTTTAGCCTTGGTGGAATGAGCACTTAAGCCCTCAGGGGGCTGCTTCTTGACCAGTGCATAGCAGATTTTAATACAGAGAACCACCCAGCGCAAAATGGTTTGTTTCTGTACCGCCTGACCATTCATCGCTCCATCATACCCCACAAAGAGTTGGTCATCCACCTGAACTCTAGTGTGTGGTCAAAGTAGAACAACAACCCTCTCTTGGGTCCAGGCGATGGAGTCATTCCTCTTCTTTTGAGGGATGTGGAGGAGTGTATAAAGTGGGCAAGGTGACAGATTGGCCCACATGGAAAGGTGTTACCACTTTCGACAGGAAAGAGTCCCTAGTGTGTAGCACCACTGTATTTGGAAAAACAGACAGAAGTGAAGGCTTGAATAATAAAGCATGCAGCTCACTCACCCTAGGGGCAGATGTGATTGCCACTAGAAAGGCTGTCTTGAGCAGATGGAAGGGACAATTATGAAGAGGCTCAAAAGGAGTACAGATTAAGCAAGTGAGAACCAAATTAAAGTGGGGAGAGGGGTTGGCCTAACGGCTAAGGCGCTCGACCTCGGACCTGGGGATCTGGGTTCGAGTCTCGGTAACGACGCCAAAAACCCCCTGTGATTCTGGGCAAATCACTTAATCTCCCCATGCCTAAAATGAAAGTGTGTCCTCATGTAACGTAACTGTGCTATGTAAAGCGCTCTGATAACTGATTCGGTTCGGTTCTAGTTCGCGCTATATAAAACTCTGAAAAAAAAAAGAAAAAAAAAAAATGTCCCACTGAGGCATAAAGAAAGGAGAGGGGAGAAACAGACCCTTGAGAAACCTAGTCACAATAGGGGACTTAAATAGGAAGCGTTGGTCAAGCAGCAGCAAAAAGTCAGACAGAGCGGAAAGATAACCCTTTGGAGTTGTCAGAGCAGAGCCCTGCTTGGCAAGGGTAAAAATTAAAAGAAGAATATCAGAAAGGGAAGTAGAAAGAGGGCCAAAAAACTTTTCTCTACAATATAATACAATATTGTTCCACCGGCAGGCGTACACCGTCTTGGTGGAGGGACGCCTGTCTGCTAATATAACATTACAGACTTCAGGAGGAGTGTCAAAAGCAGTCAACTGTTGCTGCTCAATCTCCACGCAAAAGGGCGTAGAGTTAAAAGGTTTGGTGGAGAACCCTCCCCTGCTGCTGCGACAGAAGAACCTCCCAGAGGGGCAGCCTGATCGGAGGAGTGATTCTCATGCTGAGAAGATCGGGATACCCGCCTCTGCATGCCCAGTCTGGAGCCACAAGGATGACTTGGGCCTGGTCGTTCCTGATTTTCTTGAGCACTCTGGACAGAAGTGGTTTGCATGGAAAGGCATACAGGAGGCCTGAGCTCCAAATGAGATGAAAAGCATCTCAGAGCGAGAGCCACCTTGGAAATTCAATGGTTCCTGTGGAATAATATAATCTATACTTGTAATAAAAAGCACAATCACAATATAAAGGGTTGACTAATGGCAGAGGGCGAAGGAACCACCAACACAAATGATTCAGTGTAACATATTTTATACATTTTCGAACATAAATAGGTAGATACATTGTTTACATCTTAATCAAAGAAAAATTTGTGCATTGTGTCCCAAGTGAAACGGGAACCTAAACCTAAGTGACAATATGAGTCTTATAAAAAGTCGACCATTATCAAGATGATTTCTATGTCGACAGCAGCTATATACAGTGATACGTGCTGGGCAATGGTTCGGATATCCCGTCAGCCGAAATATAAATCCCATTATGTCCTATGGGATTTACATTGCGGCGGATGGGTTATCCGTCACCGCTGTGACAGAGTATCGCGTCTGCTGAGATCTAAATCAGGCCCATAGTCTCTGTGATGTTAAATACGTTCTATGAAAGTTATTAAATTGCATTAACCTAAAAATACCACTGCTTGATATTGTTTTTCCTGGTGTGCACATTTTATCCCATTCTGTTCTAGTATGGGTTTCATACAGTCACATAAGCTTGGATCTTAGTGGGTGGTATGTTAGCACAAGCTATCATTCTCACTCCCTAAATTCATGATTAATTAGTTCTAGAACTTATCTCAAAACGATATAACTTCTATTCACCAAACTCTTTGTTGTTACCACAATTTTCTTTGATAATCTGGTCGCTCAGTGGTGCGGGGTCACCAATAACCCTTGCCAACCCATTATTGACAATCTGTCAAGAATACAGGGCTGTCCCTCATATATGCTTTTGTTCTCTTCTGCCCGAGTACATGAAGTGTGCAGCTGCTTGAATATTTCTCCTTGGTAGATGTTGTCATATTTATGTGTTTGTCTAGAAGTTCCAACAAGTTTTAAATTGTTCCTTTTATCCCCAGCTTTTTCCTATTTATTTTTGTCATGGGAAAGTTGGGTCTTTTTCAATGTCCAAAACACGGGTCATTGATCACCTTATTAAAACTGGGCATCTCAGCATACTTTACCAAGCACGGTTCCGTTGACATGGATCCATGTAACTTACATAGAGTGAATCTAGATACAAAGTGGAGATGCACTAACAAGGGTGGGGGTTGCTGAGGAGAGGGGAAGCGTGGAATGAGACTAGTGGGCACAGCTGAGTAGAAAGTTGAGTGACAGCTGTAGAATGGGAGAAGGCTAGGAGTGAGATAGCGGTGGGTGAGAGAGGGATGGGAGTGAAACTGTTTTACCAGTTATTTGGAATTGTGGTGCTTACCCTAATTTGCCATTGGTTGACTAGGTAGGTTTCCTGCCTGTTATTAAAGTGGATAAGGGACTGAGCATTTTATATATGAACTGGGATGAGATTCTAGTTCATAGCATATGAAAAAGCCTGGTGTGATGTCTTTTTCTTGCTGCATTTACTTCTCCTTTACTGACTTCGAGTCTACTGGTGATGGCGCTACAAGATATTCAGGCTGCACTGAAGGTATTCATCTTGGTTGCACAGTATGGTGTAGCTGGTTTCAATATGTAGCAACCAGGCAGAGGTAACCAGTCTTTAGAAGTTATATCATCATCTTGCACTTGTGCCTTCTTTTGAGCCTGCACAGAGGATGGTCTGCATTGGAGCCAGGTGAACCTCAGGGATGGAGGACAGCGCAGTGTTTGTAGACTCATCAAGGTGGTAAAAGATAAGAGCATGAGTTATGGTTTTGAAACCTGCTTCCAGTAGAAAGGGTTCTCTTTTTGAAGCCTGGAGTATTTATCCAAAGCAGTCTTCATCTTTGGTAGGCAGGAGGAATTCTTCTCCTGCTGTACTCCTGGGTGTGGAACATTATCCTTCACCTTATTCACCAATGTTTATACATTCTTCACTTCCGCAAGGAGCTGAAATCCAAAATCTTGAAGCAACACCTTGTCACTACTGAGGAGTTCCACTCGCATCCTGTCCTCTCCGTCTCTCAGCTCTGCAACTCTCCTCACTGCTCTGACCCTACCCCTAAAACTCATGCCAACACTGTTCCGTCAACTATTGTGAACCCCCTCTCTGCAATTCCCACTTTCCCAAGAGGGAAACTAAGATTTTTCTGATGAGTAAGTTCCTTCCATAAGCAAGACTATTCACCAACTAAGCCTTGATTAAGAGATGACTAATAGATAACAATATTGGAAGTCTTTATAAAATCACCAACGCTAAGATGATACCAGTCATTGGTGCGATGCTAACCCGGGGGCTGGAGAAGATAGAGGTATAAGAAAAGTCACTAAAATCAATCATATATGGAAAGACCTAGTACATCTATATTATATACTTAGTCCCTAACCTACCTCAGAACATTAGTTATTCGTGTTTAAACATGTACTGCACCTCATTTATTTTTATATTACATTATCTTCCCTCATCGACCCGGTGTGGAAGTATACCTAACTAATTTCTTTACAGTCAACATGTATATTATATATGTCATGTTCTTAACATATTCCATGTTTTTGTTAAGCGCTCTGATACCCAAGGGTCATGTTCGCGCTATAGAAAACTTTCAATAAATAAATAAATAAATAAATAGGTTTGTGCTTATCACATACATACATAATATATACAAATACATACAAAATATTTTAAAAATCCACACCTTTTAAAATATATGCAGGTGCCCATTGAAGATAAAATAATCTGTAACCAAAGTTTGGGATACTACTTTCTCGTGAGAGAAACGTATGTCACTGCAATCCACGTGAAGGTTCAGGAGCAGGGGAATAAGGTAAAAAAGCACCAATTTTTTTCTTGACCTAACAAATGCAACTTAGTTTTCAACCAAAGTAAATAGTGCCGTAACTTCTAGCAAAACATATGACAATTTCAACATTTGCTAAGGCAGACATGTTGGGAGAAGCTCCAGACCATACATATCAAATTGTTAGAAAATAAAACACATCAAGTTTGCATTTGATCTAAAAAGGAAATTCTCTCTGATATGTTAACTAATTGTCTTCTGTGTACTATGAACAGAAGAAGTTATGATCCTTAACGGAAACCGTCTGTTCTGCCCTTGGTCCACGCCCTACTCGAAGTTATCACGTTTGACAGCTGTAAATCCAGTTATAACTGTTCCTGGGCCATCGATCATAAAGGTGTGCCCAGAGCTATTAGCTACACCTTAAACTTTAGAGTAAGTATGAACTGCCATTTTGATAGGATAAACTGAGGAGAGTCCACAACTTTAGAGCCGGTGATAACATATGAACTGGCAGATTGCCTGTTTGAACTCATTTACCTGTGTTACAAACTAGATATACGGATGGCAGGAAGTGGGAACGTGGCAGGGAGGGAAGCAGAAAAGAATAATGCAGAAAACGTGTCTAGAAAATATTCTGTTGAGTTTTTTAGTCCACAGCTGACCGTTCGGGCTTACTGAGGATTTTAATGAGATTCAGGAGACCGCTGGGGGTTCGCTGGGTTGGTTGCGGAAGCTTGATGGTATGTATTACATTTTGTTATTTGTTCAAAGAACACAGAATTAGCAACATTACAGAATTCTAGAGATGCTGACTTGCAAAGTATTGCATTATCATCCCCAGACACAAACTATTTTTCCTTAATAATAACGATAGTAATGTTATCATTCATTTACGTTTGAAGGCTAGCATTAATGTGGGGTGGACCGGCTGGTGAATTTGATCAAAGGAGGGAAGGGGAGAACATCTTTGTATTTCAGATTCAATATCTGGGTGCATATCAAATATTGAGATAGCATATGTTAAACACAACAGTGCACAACCTAAGCAAAAATAGTGTGGAAACACATGGTGTGCCTAATGTAAAGCACAGTGTAAAAAGTGTAGAACCAAAATGTACCTTGGGGAAGGAAGCCAAACCCACTCTCCCTCTCTAGAGTTCCTCAACACCCAAAAGGTCTCCCAAGTCTTGATATCACTGCTTTGGGTCAGGAAGTACACCTCCATCTCTGGCTCAAAGGTTTGAGCGAGCTAGGGCATGCTGGGAGTAGCCTTATCGCCAGGCACAGGTCAAAGTCCTTCGATTTTCGTGCACATTTTTTGACATTAGCCTAAACAGAAGGAACGTAATAAATAACTCACCGTCCTGACGCCGTCAGAAGCGGTCGCTCCCCACAGCCACTGACCCTTACCACGATCGCTCTGCTGACCACTTAGCGCCATTACCCAAGTTTGCTCCTCTCACCGCTGGCTGCATTTTGGAATCGTACTGCTGCCTGCATTTCGAAGCGTGCTGCTGCATTTGGTATCGTACTGCTGCCTGCATTTTGGAGCGCGCTGCTCGTGCTAGCATTGTTTTCAATCAGTAGCGCCTGCTTTGCCTCATAACAGTTTAAAATTACTAGCCTCGGATAACGCTCGCCAGAATTGTGTAGTTGTAACATACTTGATTAAATCACTGTTATTGTGCCTCTGCCCACAAAGCTTTCACTCTTGTTGGCCCCAACCGGTTGCGGTTTCGCTTCTGTAGCCATTTTGGTGTTATTGTGCCTCGGAGCCTGTCCCCTCCACCACGCACCCGCCTCCCAGCTGACCCTCCCTCCCACAGACTCAGTAAGCTCGCCCCGTCCTCGATTTCACTGTGACCGTCCTGACGCCGTCAGAAGCGGTCGCTCCCCACAGCCACTGACCCTTACCACGATCGCTCTGCTGACCACTTAGCGCCATTACCCAAGTTTGCTCCTCTCACCGCTGGCTGCATTTTGGAATCGTACTGCTGCCTGCATTTCGAAGCGTGCTGCTGCATTTGGTATCGTACTGCTGCCTGCATTTTGGAGCGCGCTGCTCGTGCTAGCATTGTTTTCAATCAGTAGCGCCTGCTTTGCCTCATAACAGTTTAAAATTACTAGCCTCGCATAACGCTCGCCAGAATTGTGTAGTTGTAACGAACAAGTTACTTACCTTCGGTAACGATATATCTGTAAGAAACAGTAGTTAGTATTAGATTCCTTACCTTAGAATATCCCCAGGCGTCAGTCTGGATCCGGAAACTTTTGCGTAGCAGTACCCCTGTGCGTCGGTAGGCGTCGTCTGCAGGCGTCCCCTGCGGCTCCGCGTCGTCGGCGTCGTGCGCCGTGATGACGTCGCTGGAGTATATAGACGCCGCCTCCGCGCGCTGACGTCAGTTCTTTGCACACAGCTTTTCCGCGCCAGAACACGCAGAGCCATGTGAGAACTAACACTGGTGCCATTTGAAACTAGGGCCCTGAAAGGGATGTCCTTAACCCTAGGTATCAGTTCGCAGAACGGGGAGGATGGGTGGGGCGGTAAGGAATCTAATACTAACTACTGTTTCTTACAGATATATCGTTACCGAAGGTAAGTAACTTGTTCATCTGAAAGAAACAGGTTAGTATTAGATTCCTTACCTTAGAATAGATACCCCAGCAATACCAACCCCGGTGGTGGGTCTGCGAACCAATACAAACCTACACCAGAAAGGCCTGGAGGACCGAACGGCCAAAGAAGCCATCCCTCCGGACTTGACTGTCCAGGCAGTAGTGCCTCGCAAAGGTGTGCAGCGAGGCCCACGTAGCCGCCTGACAAATGTCCTGCAAAGGGACTCCCCGGCCCAGGGCAGTAGTAGCCGCCGTGGCCCGAGTGGAATGGGCCCTCAGCCCAACAGGAGGCTCCTTCCGAGCCAAAGAGTAGCATGCTTTGATGCACAGGACGACCCACCGAGAGATGGTCCGTTTCTGTACCGCCCTTCCCTTCTTCTCACCCACGTAGCCAACAAACAGTTGGTCATCCACCCGGAACTGGCGTGTGCGATCCATATAAAATGAAAGCGCACGTTTTGGGTCCAGACGATGGAGCCGCTCCTCATCTTTTGAAGGATGCGGAGGCGGGAAGAAGGAGGGTAAGGTGATGGACTGCCCGATGTGAAAAGCAGAAACTACTTTGGGCAGGAAAGAAGGCCTAGTCCTAAGAACCACCTTGTCAGTATGGACGGACATGAAAGGAGGTTTGACAGAAAGAGCCTGGAGCTCACTCACTCTCCTGGCAGAGGTGATGGCAACCAGGAAGGCCGTCTTTAAAGTGAGAAGACGGAGAGGACAGGAATGAAGCGGCTCAAAGGGAGCACACATCAAGAATGTCAGAACCAGGTTCAAGTCCCACTGAGGCATCACGAACGGAACAGGTGGATACATGTGCGTGATGCCTTTCAAGAATCTCAGTACAATAGGGGACTTGAATAAAGATGGCTGATCAGGTAGCCTTAAGAAGGCGGAAAGGGCAGAAAGGTAGCCCTTGATAGTGCCCAGAGCAGAGCCCTGCTGGGCAAGAGAAAGAAGGAAGAGGAGAACCTCAGAAAGAGGGGCAGAAAGGGGATCCACAGCCTTTGCTGTGCACCATGCCACAAATCTCTTCCACCGGCAGGCGTATACCGACTTTGTGGAGGGACGCCTGGCTGCCAGAATCACATCACAGACTTCAGGAGGCAAGTCGAATGGCCTCAACTGTCGCCGCTCAATCTCCACGCATGGAGGTGGAGGCTGGACAGGTTCGGGTGGAGGACCGTCCCCTGCTGCTGCGACAGAAGGTCCTCCTGAAGAGGCAGGCGGATCGAGGGACCGACTGACATGCTGAGTAGCTCGGGATACCAGTATCTTCGAGCCCAGTCCGGAGCCACAAGGATAACTTGGGCCCGGTCGCGCCTGATCTTCTTCAGCACTCTGGGCAGAAGTGGTATAGGCGGAAAGGCGTACAACAGACCGCAACTCCACTCGCGCCGAAAGGCGTCGCCGAGCGAGTGCCGTCTTGGAAACTCCAACGCGCAAAACTGATGACATTGCGCGTTCTCTTCTGTGGCGAATAGATCTAACCAAGGCTCTCCCCATTGCTGAGAGAGGCCGTTCGCCACGTCCGAGTTCAGACGCCATTCGTGATCCACCGAGCACCGACGGCTGAGTTCGTCCGCCCTGGCGTTCAGAGAACCTGCCAGGTGTTGAACCATCAGAGTCACGCCCTGACGTTCCAGCCATTGCCAGAGGCGCAGAGCCTCCTGGCAAAGGGTCCACGACCCCACACCGCCCTGTTTGTTGCAGTACCACATGGCGGTGGTGTTGTCCGTGAACACCTGCACTACACTCCCGCTGACAAAGGGGAGGAATGCCTTCAGTGCTAGGCGAATCGCCCGCAGCTCCAACATGTTGATATGGAGCCGGGACTCCGCCGGAGACCAGATGCCTCTGATCTCCGCCTCTCCCAAGTGGCCACCCCAGCCCTGGAGGGACGCGTCCGTCACAACTACGTGCTCCGGTTGGGGAAGGGAGAGGGATCTGCCTCTGACCCAATCGCGGTCCGTAAGCCACCACTGCAACTGTCTCGCAGCGCCCTCCGAGATCAGGACATGGTCGGATAGGTTGCCCTGATGCTGGGCCCACTGAAACTTCAGGTCCCACTGCAGAGCCCGCATCCGCCACCTGGCGTGATGCACCAGTAGGATGCAGGAGGCCATCAGCCCCAGAAGCCGCAGCGTCAACCTGACCGAAACCCGGGATAACGGCTGAAAGATGGGAATCAGAGCCTGAATATCCCGGACCCGCCGTTCCGGAGGATAAACCCGAAACTGCGCCGAGTCGAGAACCGCTCCGATGAAAAGGAGCTTTTGAGAGGGACACAGGTGTGATTTCGGCACATTGATGGAAAACCCCAGCTCGTGCAGGAGGTCTGCCGTCATCTGAAGGTGGTGGACGACTGTTTGGGGCGAGCCCGCCTTCAACAACCAGTCGTCGAGGTAGGGGAAGACTGAAACCCCTAACCGGCGCAGATGAGCTGCGACCACCGCCATCACCTTCGTGAACACCCGTGGGGCGCTGGTAAGGCCGAATGGGAGCACGATAAACTGAAAGTGCTCGTGGCCTACCGTGAACCGCAGGTAACGCCGGTGGGCCGGCAGGACGGGGATGTGAAAATACGCATCCTGCAAGTCCAACGCTACCATCCAGTCTTGTGGGTCTAGAGCAGCCAAGACCTGAGCCAAAGTCAACATCTTGAACTTCTCCTTCCGGAGGAAGCCGTTGACGTTCCGTAGGTCCAAGATAGGACGCAGGCCTCCTTTGTCCTTCTTGGGCACCAGAAAGTAGTGGGAGTAGCAACCACACCCTACTTCTGGCCCAGGAACGCGCTCGATGGCCCCCTTGGCCAAGAGGGCCGTAACTTCCTCCTGCAGAAGTGTCAAGTGGTCCCCCGACACACGGTGGTTCTGCGGTGGCATGGCTGGAGGAGTGGACTCGAAGGGGAGGGAGTAGCCCCTTCGGACGAGCTGCAGCACCCACCTGTCCGATGTAATCGCGCGCCAGCGGGAGTGGTGATGGCGAACCCTGCCACCCACTGGCGTCACATGGGCCCGAAAGCTCGGACTAGGAAGATTTGGAGGCTGCTGCGGGGGAAGGTGTGGACTGACCTCGCCGCTGCCCTCTACCGCCACCACGGCGGAATCCACGGCCGCCACCGCGCTGGGGAGCGTTCTGCGGCGCGTGGCTGGCAGCACGTGTGGGACCGCCCCTTCCTTGGCCACGAAAGGGGCGAAACGAACCCGTTTGCTGGCGCTGGGTCGAAAGACCCAAGGACTTGGCCGTGACCCTGGAGTCCTTGAAGCGCTCAAGCGCGTTGTCCGCCTTGTCACCGAACAGGCGACTGCCATCGAAAGGCATGTCCATGAGGGCATTCTGGACATCCGGCGAGAAGTTGGCGGATCTCAGCCAGGCATGGCGACGAATCGCCACCGTCGTTGACATAGCCCGTCCCAGCGAGTCGGTCGTGTCAAGACCACACCTTATCGAATACCTCGCCGCGTCCCGGCCTTCAACCAAGGCCTGGTTGAGCTTGTCCCGCACCTCCTGCGGGCATTGCGGCAGACACTCCGCGACCGTATCCCACAGAGAGTGGGTGTAGCGGCCCAAGAGGCATGCGGTATTGCAAGACCGCAGTCCAGCACTCAAAGACGAAAAGACCTTCTTGCCAAATTGGTCATATCGTTTCGATTCCCGATCGGGCGGGGCCGACGGGAATGCGGACTGGGAAGTGGAGGCCTGTATCACCAGACTCTCCGGGGAGGGATGGGTGGAGAGGAAGGCAGGGTCGTCCGAACATGGACGGTGACGCCTGGCAACGTTTCGGTCAACCGGCGCACCGGAAGCGGGCCTGGACCAGGTGCCCAAAAGGACATCCGTCAGGGCCTCATTAAACGGCAGCAGAGGCTCCTGTGGGCATGACTGCGGTTTAAATACTTCGGTGAGGATGTTAGGTTTCACCTTAGCGACGGGGAGCTCAAGGCGCAAGGCCTTGGCAGCCCTCATCAGGACCACCGAATAGGCAGCCCCCGCCTCCGACGCCACAGGGGAAGGCGAGACAAACCCAGGGTTGGGCGACTCGTCCAGACCACTGGCATCACCTAAGTCACCTACCCAGTCCACGTCATACTGGCAGGCTCGTGACAAAGGGTCCTCAGACCCCTCCCAACCCTCTCCATAATCGTCCTCATCGCCATAGTTCGAGTCGACGACATAGACCGGCTCCTCGGAGCCAATGGGCGCCAATGGGCCCCAACGGCGCCGGACTCGGCGTCGGACGATGCCGGTCCGACTCCGCGTCAGGAGTCAGAGAGGGAACGGGGGTGGCGCCGCGCGGCGCCGGGGACCCGACGCCGGCCGGAACCGACGGCGAAGTCACGGCGCCGCGCGGAGGCGGCACCACGGGTTGCCCCAATGGAATCGGCGCCGGAGAGGCCGGTGGACCAGCCGGCGACGACCCTGAAGGGCCCAGCGGCGCCGGGGCCGGAGCCGCCGGCGGCGCCGGGGCCGGAGCACCCGGCGGCGTCGGAGCAGGTGCACCCGAACCGCCCGGGCCCCCAGACGGGACCGACGGCCCCGCAGGCGCCGTAGGCCCCGCCGGAGGAGACATGGCCCTCATAGCCATGAGGAACTCCTCAATCTCCTCGCGCGACGCGCCTTCCCCAGGGACCGACGGGTATGGGGCAGACGGCGTCGGCGACCCACGCGGGGCCGCGGGGGTGGGGCCACCCGAACCCCCGGCCGCATCACGCGGGCGTCGGGGGGAGTCGGGGGTACGATGACGACGCCCCGACTTCTTGTGTCGCTTACCTGATGAACCGGAGGAATGGTGGCGACTCCCGGAGCGCTCATGGCGGCTCCGCGATCGTTCCCTCGACCGCTCCCTCGACCTCCGACCGGACCGGGACCGCTCTCGACGCGGGGCCGACACTCGGAGCTCGAGCAGCTTGCGGGACCGCTCCCGCCTAGCTTTACTAGTCAAGGCCCGGCAGTCGACGCAGGACTCCACGTCGTGGTCCGCGCCCAGACACCGGAGGCAGAGTCGATGGTGGTCGGTGACCGACATCATGCGGTCGCACCCGTCGCAACTCTTAAACCCGGGCATCCTACCGGCACCTGAAGAAAGAGTTAGAGTTAACAAAAACTTGGTCAAAAGACCGGAGTACTGCTCTTCGGATCTGCGCTAACTGGCGCGGAAAAAAGAAGAACTGACGTCAGCGCGCGGAGGCGGCGTCTATATACTCCAGCGACGTCATCACGGCGCACGACGCCGACGACGCGGAGCCGCAGGGGACGCCTGCAGACGACGCCTACCGACGCGCAGGGGTACTGCTACGCAAAAGTTTCCGGATCCAGACTGACGCCTGGGGATATTCTAAGGTAAGGAATCTAATACTAACCTGTTTCTTTCAGATATACTTGATTAAATCACTGTTATTGTGCCTCTGCCCACGAAGCTTTCACTCTTGTTGGCCCCAACCGGTTGCGGTTTCGCTTCTGTAGCCATTTTGGTGTTATTGTGCCTCGGAGCCCGTCCCCTCCACCACGCACCCGCCTCCCAGCTGACCCTCCCTCGCCCCTCCCCCTCCATTATCCACATATGACAGACGAGACTACGCGCAGCGGACGCGCCCCATGCGCGCCAAAGGTAAGCCCGTCTACGCCCGTACGCGCCAGGATCGCGCCCAGCGCCAGACCCCCTGGCCCCCACAAACCACACTCCACCAGCATAACGTATGACGCCACCACCCTCCTAGCCCTTAACCCCAGACGCACACCTCAATGCTACAAAGCTGCCCCTGGACGTACCTACGTCCCTTTGCTTGCCACTCCTGCAATTTTACCAGCATCAAGACCCATACCACATCCACTAACCCCAAACACAGCTCTGACTCTAACCACCTGAAGTGCATCCTGCTGAACACCCGCTCGGTCCACAGACACGCCACCGAACTCTGGGATCTACTCGACACTACCTCACCGGACGTCGCCTTCCTTACTGAAACATGGATGAACGCATCATCAACACCCGACATCGCCATAGCCATCCCGGACAATTACAAGATCATCCGAAAAGACCGCTCCGTTCAAACAGGAGGAGGAATCGCCATCGTCCATAAGAACACCATCAAAATCACGACCAGCTCCGACGATAACCTTACAACCGCCGAACACCTCCACTTCCAGATCCACACCGACCCTAGAACCACACTCAGAGGCACCCTCATCTACAGGCCTCCAGGCACCCGTAAACAATTCAGCGAAGACATCACTGACTTCATCAGTCCACATGCCCTCGCCTCCGAGAACTACATCCTACTAGGAGACCTCAACTTCCACCTGGAAAAGAAAAACGACAGCACCACCACCACCCTTCTTGACAGCCTGGCCAATCTCGGCCTCAAACAACTTGTCGACACCCCCACCCATGTAGCCGGACATACGCTCGACCCAATCTTCACCTCGAGCAAACACATCTCCTTCGATCGCACCACAGCTATCCATTGGACGGACCACAGTTGTGTCCACTTCAGCTACAAAACCACCTCGACCCACAACCCCCCACAACCTATTCCCCGAAGAAAATGGAACAAAATCACCACCGACCAACTCCTCACATCGCTCAACCAAAACCCACCCGCCCTCTCATCGGACCCAAACCAAGCTGCCATCAAATTCAAACAATGGATCACTCACAGCGCTGACGAATTAGCACCCTTGAAAAACCATCACACCAAACAAGACAGCAAAAAGGCCCCCTGGTTCAACGATGACCTTAAGAAATCCAAGAAACTATGCCGTACTCTCGAGAAAACATGGAGAAAAAACCCAACCACCGACAACACGACCACCTTCAAGGCAGCCACCCGCAAACACCACCAGCTGATTCGATCCACCAAGAAATCAGCATTCAAGAATCGACTCGACAACAACGCCCATAACAGCAAGGAACTATTCAACATCGTCAAAGAATTCACCAACCCCACCGCAGCCTCAAACGACATCACTCCCTCCCAAGACCTCTGCGATTCGTTATCCTCCTTCTTCTACAACAAAATCGCTGACATACATAACAGCTTCGAAAACAGTTCCAACGAACAATCCTCTCCACCCCCATCAGAACCTAAACCGCCCTCTAACAACCTCAGCGCCTGGAACCCAATCACCACTGAAGACACTATCCGCCTTATGAATTCCATCGAATCCGGCTCGCCAACCGACCCCTGTCCTCACCACATCTTCAACAAAGCAGACTCCATCATCGCACCCCATCTCTGTGATGTCATCAACTGATCCTTCAACTCTGCTACCTTCCCAGAAAGCTGGAAACATGCCGAAGTCAGCGCCCTCCTGAAGAAACCCACAGCAGACCCCTCTGAACTTAAAAACTACCGCCCCATATCCCTCCTCCCATTCCCGGCCAAAGTCATAGAAAAAGCCGTCAATAGCCAGCTCGCCGCCTTCCTCGAATCCAACAACTCCCTCGATCCCTCGCAATCCGGCTTTCGAGCCAAACACAGCACCGAAACCGCCCTCATCGCAGCAACAGACGACATCCGAACACTACTAGACAACGGAGAAACAGTGGCCCTCATTCTACTCGACCTCTCCGCCGCCTTCGACACTGTCTGTCACAGCACCCTCATACAACGCCTCAGCAACATCGGCATAAAAGAAAAAGCCTTGGACTGGATCATCTCGTTCCTAGCTGGGAGAACTCCGAGAGTCCGACTTCCCCCATTCAAATCAGAGGCCACCGAAGTCATCTGCGGTGTACAACAAGGATCATCACTCAGTCCCACCCTCTTCAACGTTTACATGAGTCCACTCGCTTCCATCGCGCGTCAACACAACCTTAACATCATCTCCTACGCTGACGACACCCAGCTGATCCTTTCCCTCACCAAAGACCCCAACACTGCCAAAACCAATCTTCACGAAGGCATGAAAGAAGTAGCCGTATGGATGAAAAACAGCCGCCTAAAACTTAACTCAGACAAAACGGAAGTGCTCATCCTAGGATCATCCCCCTCCGCTTGGGACGACTCATGGTGGCCTTCGGATCTAGACTCAGCACCCATACCCACAGACCACGCACGTAACCTTGGCTTCATCCTAGACTCCTCACTCTCGATGACCAAACAAGTCAACGCCGTCTCATCCTCCTGCTTCAACGTACTTCGTATGCTCAATAAAATCTTCCACTGGATCCCCGCCGAGACAAGAAAGACTGTCACCCACGCACTGGTTACGAGTCGACTAGACTACGGAAACACCCTCTACGCCGGAATTACAGCCAAATTACAGAAAAAACTCCAACGCATCCAAAACGCATCAGTGAGACTCATTTTGGACATCCCTCGCCAAGTTCACATTACCGGTCACCTGAAAGACCTCCACTGGCTTCCCGTCAACAAGAGAATAACATTCCGTCTCCTCACCCACGCACACAAGGCCCTCTACAAACTAGGGCCCGAATGCCTCAACACTCGACTATCCTTCTACACACCCACCCGCCAACTAAGATCCTCCAATCAAGGCCTCGCCGCAGTTCCGCGTATCCAAAGATCCACCATGGGAGGTAGATCCTTCTCCTACTTGGCGGCCAAGACTTGGAACTCACTCCCCACTCACCTCCGCCTTACACAGAACCACATCTCCTTCAGAAAAGAACTTAAAACCTGGCTATTCGATAAATAATTAACCCCCTCCCCAAGCGCCTTGAGACCCTCTGGGTGAGTAGTGCGCTATATAAATTCTTGAACTTGAACTTGAACTCACTGTTTTAGTATAGGGCTCGTGCACCTTGGAAAGGCTTTATATGTTATGATCACAAGAAGGTATAAAAAATTGTTAGCTTTCACTAAAAGCCACCTTATCTCAGTTCTATGCACATCTGAAGCGATGCCCCATTACAAAAAGACTCTACATTACGCAACTATCCAAGAAGGGTGTTTATCCCATAAAATTGGGGGAAGCTGAATACTAGTTCATCTGAAGAAGGGTGCAAAGTGCTCCTTTCTTAATTGCTGGCACCAAAAAGAGATATTGCTTTATGTGCTGCCCGGATGGTAACCAAATGTGAGGAGGGGGTATAATATGTAACTATAACACCCCATGCTCTTCACAGAATGCCCTTTTTAGGTCTCGCAGCACTGTTAGGACTTCATGTAGGGGCTTCTGAAAGCTGACCACACGCTTGTGCGTGTGGTTTTGTTCTTGTTGCAGGCTATTGGGCGTTGAGTGCGTCTTTCTAACAAAGACAGCACGCAATTGAGCAAATGCGGGCACATGTCCCGCATTTTCCCCGCCCATGGCCTATTGGTGTCTGTTAGACCTGGCACCATTGGCGTGGGTCTCCCTTCCATTTTTGCTGTTGCATCATATATATTTTTGCTGGTGTTAGATGCTCTGAGCACTGTGCCACTGCTGTCCAGTGCGACAGTGGAAGTGCTCCCTATTGTAAATTGATGTATGGATTAGTGATTCCATGATTGGATATTTGGTTTACTTGTCAGACCCTAGTACAGTGCACTGAGTGTGCCCAGGGCGTGTAATCCAAATGCTGGTGGTGGGCCTGCAGCACTGGTTGTGCCACCCACAGAAGCAGCCTTGTAAAATGTGTCTAAGGTCTGCCATTGCAGAGCCTGCGTGCAGTCTGGTACTGTCATGCTGACGGGGCAAGTGCACCCACTTGCCAGTCCCCAAACCTTCCCTTTTCTTCATATCAGTCACCCCTATGGTAGGCCCAAGGGCAGGGTGCATTGTAAGTATAAGATAGGACAAGCCCTGATGTGTGTGGCATATCCTAATAGTGAATTACAGCCATTTTAGTTTTTCACTATTGCAAGGCTTCCTGTTCTCCATAGGCCAGAATGGGCTGTTAGATTATTACATGTTTATACTCCTCAGAGAACATGGTAGAAATTCGAGTTTAGTATGCCTGAACTCAGAATGATAAAATACATATTTTAGTGAATTTGGTTTTAACATTCTGTGTTTGCAAATACCACTTTTAGAAAGTAGGTATTTGCTTGCCTAACCTGTCAAGCCTGCCTCCGCTAGGTTGTGTATTCCGTTGCCTGGTTTTGTGAGTAACAGGGCTGGGGGATTCCAAGAGACAGGATGAGTTAGCCCAGTGATGAATAGAGATCTGCATCTAGATGGGAGGGAGGAGTTGCACCTGAACCTTGAATATGACGGTGCCTGCCTTCCACAATGCTGGCTCCACCTCCTGGGGAGCGGCTGATGTCTCTGCCCTGCACACTGAAAGAAGAAAAGGAGTCCTGTCAACAAAGTGTTCCAGGACTGTATTTGCCTTCCACAATGCTGGCTCCACCTCCTGTGGGGCGTCTGATGTTTCTGCCCTGCAATGTGAAAGGAAAGGAGAAGTCTGGTAAACAGAGTGCTCAGGAACTGGTTTGGACTGGGCAAAGGCACCTCTCCACTCAGAGAACAAAGGATTTTGGGGCATAAATATTGTGACCCTGATTCCATGCAATTAGATCACTTTTGAACTACAAGAAGAAACCTTTACTGAGGAGAGGAACCTGAAGAAACTGAGGAGAGACTATTCCCAAGCTGAAGTGCTGCTTGGGGGATTGGCCTGAAGTGGTTGCCTTACTGCCAAAGGAAGGAGAAAGAAATGTTGTGTACTTTGCTTTCATCTTGTGAAGGATCTCCAAGGGCTTGGAAAAGAGCTTGCCTCCTGCTGAAGTCTCAGGGACAACAGACTTTAACCCCCAGCTCCCCAGAGTTCTTTTGGAAGTGCCTGCTGCTGTTTTGGGCCTTCTGAGGAACTGCATGTCGCAATGAGCTGGAAGCGCGACTCAACGAGAAGAAGTGTGTTGCCATCGCTGGGCCTGCCATCGCAACTCCGAAGGAGGGTGTCGCCGCTGGAACTGTCGCACTGCACCGCATCGGAGAGAAGCGTGCCGCAATGAAGAGGAAGCGTGTCGCCGTCGCTGCTGCTGCCATCACAACTCCGAAGGAGGGTGTCGCCACTGTAGTTGTCGCACTGCACCGCATCAGGAGAAGAATCTCGCAACAAGGTCGGAGCGTGTCGCCGTCGCTGTGCCTGCCGTCGCAACTCCGAAGGAGGGTGGCGCCGCTGGAACTGTCGCACTGCAACGCATCGGAGAAGAGCACCTTGCATCCCCGAGAAGCGCGCCGCCATCGGAGCTGCAGCTGTCGCATCTTGGATGTCGCCGCTGTAGTTGTCGCATCGTGCGGAAGCTTCACGCATCATGGGAGAAGAGTGTCGACGCTGGAGCTGCTGCCCTCTCATCGCGGAACAAGGGTGTCGCCGCTGCAGTCCACGCATCGAACTGAGAACCTCTCGCATCCCCGAGAAGCGTGCCGCCTCTCGAAGATCTTCACGTCTTTATTTCTTTGTACCTGAATACAGATTGAATAAAGGCCTCATGGGGTGTAGAATCCCACAAAGTGTATACTCAGAGCCCTCCATTTTTCTCCCAAATAATAAAGAAAAATTTAGAAAGTCTGAAATTGCCAGGTAACTCATTTCTAGTTCAATATATAGATGACTTGTTAATAGTATCTAAGACAAAAGAGAACTGTAAACTAGATAATATGCCTAGTTAAATAACCTAGTTGAAAATGGCCATTAGGTCCCCTTGACTAAAATGCAGTATTGTGAAAAAGAAGTCATTTATCTCGGACACCATTTTTGTAAGAGTGTGAGGAAAGTCGCTTAAGAGCGTGTTTCTGTAATTCTGAAATTGAAACTGCAGACTACAGAGAGGGAGGTTCAGATCTTTCTTGGAATTGTTGGGAACTGTTGTGCGTGGATTCTAAAGTTTTCCTTATTTGCGAAACCTTTAGTAAGATTGACATATAATGATGTACAAGATCCAGTACCATTTGATGATGAGTGTCTTGAGGCATTTAAGAAATTGAAAGAGAGTTTGCGTCATGTGGCAACACTTGGGATGCCTGATTACAATATGATGTTCTTCCTATTCTGTCATGAAAAAAATGGATGTGCACTTTCAAATCTCACCCAGAAACATGGAGGACTAATGGGTCCAGTGGCATATCTTTCAAGCGTATTCAATTCAGTAGCTGTAAGTCTTCCAGGTTGTTTGAAAACGGTTGCAGAAGTTTGTCTGGCAAGTAAACAAAATGAAGAAATTGTGATGGGCAATAAATCAATTGTCTTTGTCCCTCAATCAGTCTAGATTGTTTTGACAAGGACAAGAACACAGCACATAGCGATAGATTGACACATTGGGTGAAAACTATTCTGGCAGCGAGCAGTATCCCTGTGTGCTGGTAGGTGGCGTGATTGGCTCCCTGCAGTGGTGCCATATGTGCCGTAGGTGATGTACACGTCAACTATAAAGGTGCTTCCTTGGCGCACTGACGTCAATTACTTTTCATGATTGTCCGCGCCCGGAATACAGAGCCATGAAGTGCACTGACACTTGTGTGCCCAACTAGGGCCCTGAAAGGGGTCAGCCCTGACCCTAGAAACTTGTACTCAGAGCGGGGAGGATGATGGGTCGGTAAGGAATCTGTGGCTAGATACGGTCTCTAACCAATAATGCGTTACCGAAGGTAAGTAACTTGTTCATCTTATAGAGACATCTACACGCAGATTCCTTACCTTTGAACAGACACCCAAGCAATGGTGGACTGCAGACAAATTCTAAACTACAAATTCCTGCAGGACCGAACGGGCAAAGTGCCCATCTCTGCGGACCTGACTGTCCAGACGGTATTGTTTGGTAAACATGTGTAGGGGCGCCATGTTGCTGTCCGGCAAAAGTCCAGGACTGGGACCCCATGTGCTAACACAGTAGTCACAGCAGCTTTAGCCTTGGTGGAATGAGCCCTTAAGCCCTCAGGGGGCTGCTTCTTGACCAGTGCATAGCAGATTTTAATACAGAGAACCACCCAGCGCAAAATGGTTTGTTTCTGTACCGCCTGACCATTCATCGCTCCATCATACCCCACAAAGAGTTGGTCATCCACCTGAACTCTAGTGTGTGGTCAAAGTAGAACAACAACCCTCTCTTGGGTCCAGGCGATGGAGTCATTCCTCTTCTTTTGAGGGATGTGGAGGAGTGTATAAAGTGGGCAAGGTGACAGGTTGGCCCACATGGAAAGGTGTTACCACTTTCGACAGGAAAGAGTCCCTAGTGTGTAGCACCACTGTATTTGGAAAAACAGACAGAAGTGAAGGCTTGAATAATAAAGCATGCAGCTCACTCACCCTAGGGGCAGATGTGATTGCCACTAGAAAGGCTGTCTTGAGCAGATGGAAGGGACAATTATGAAGAGGCTCAAAACGAGTACAGATTAAGCAAATGAGAACCAAATTAAAGTCCCACTGAGGCATAAAGAAAGGAGAGGGGAGAAACAGACCCTTGAGAAACCTAGTCACAATAGGGGACTTAAATAGGAAGCGTTGGTCAAGCAGCAGCAAAAATTCAGACAGAGCGGAAAGATAACCCTTTGGAGTTGCCAGAGCAGAGCCTTGCTTGGCAAGGGTAAAAATTAAAAGAAGAATATCAGAAAGGGAAGTAGAAAGAGGGCCAAAAAACTTTTCTCTACAATATAATACAATATTGTTCCACCGGCAGGCGTACACCGTCTTGGTGGAGGGACGCCTGTCTGCTAATATAACATTACAGACTTCAGGAGGAGTGTCACAAGCAGTCAACTGTTGCTGCTCAATCTCTACGCAAAAGGGCGTAGAGTTAAAAGGTTTGGTGGAGAACCCTCCCCTGCTGCTGCGACAGAAGAACCGCCCAGAGGGGCAGCCTGATCGGAGGAGTGATTCTCATGCTGAGAAAATCGGGATACCCGCCTCTGCATGCCCAGTCTGGAGCCACAAGGATGACTTGGGCCTGGTCGTTCCTGATTTTCTTGAGCACTATGGACAGAAGTGGTTTCCATGGAAAGGCATACAGGAGGCCTGAGCTCCAAATGAGATGAAAAGCATCTCAGAGCGAGAGCCACCTTGGAAATTCAATGATTCCTGTGGAATAATATAATCTATACTTGTAATAAAAAGCACAATCACAATATAAAGGGTTGACTAATGGCAGAGGGCGAAGGAACCACCAACACAAATGATTCAGTGTAACATATTTTATAAATTTTCGAACAAAAATAGGTAGATACATTGTTTACATCTTAATCAAAGAAACATTTGTGCATTGTGTCCCAAGTGAAACGGGAACC
Source organism: Lissotriton helveticus (assembly GCF_964261635.1). NCBI lineage: Eukaryota > Metazoa > Chordata > Amphibia > Caudata > Salamandridae > Lissotriton > Lissotriton helveticus. The sequence goes on along the minus strand of NC_136067.1, from coordinate 818,358,565 downwards.
TAAATCTAAGTGACAATATGAGTCTTATAAAAAGTCGACCATTATCAAGATGATTTCTATGTCGACAGCAGCTATATACAGTGATACGTGCTGGGCAATGGTTCGGATATCCCGTCAGCCGAAATATAAATCCCATTATGTCCTATGGGATTTACATTGCGGCGAATGGGTTATCCGTCACCGCTGTGACAGAGTATCGCGTCTGCTGAGATCTAAATCAGGCCCATAGTCTCTGTGATGTTAAATACGTTCTATGAAAGTTATTAAATTGTATTAACCTAAAAATACCACTGCTTGATATTGTTTTTCCTGGTGTGCACATTTTATCCCATTCTGTTCTAGTATGGGTTTCATACAGTCACATAAGCTTGGATCTTAGTGGGTGGTATGTTAGCACAAGCTATCATTCTCACTCCCTAAATTCATGATTAATTAGTTCTAGAACTTATCTCAAAACGATATAACTTCTATTCACCAAACTCTTTGTTGTTCCCACAATTTTCTTTGATAATCTGGTCGCTCAGTGGTGCGGGGTCACCAATAACCCTTGCCAACCCATTATTGACAATCTGTCAAGAGTACAAGGCTGTCCCTCATATATGCTTTTGTTCTCTTCTGCCGAGTACATGAAGTGTGCAGCTGCTTGAATATTTCTCCTTGGTAGATGTTGTCATATTTATGTGTTTGTCTAGAAGTTCCAACAAGTTTTAAATTGTTCCTTTTATCCCCAGCTTTTTCTTATTTATTTTTGTCATGGGAAAGTTGGGTCTTTTTCAATGTCCAAAACACGGGTCATTGATCACCTTATTAAAACTGGGCATCTCAGCATACTTTACCAAGCACGGTTCCGTTGACATGGATCCATGTAACTTACATAGAGTGAATCTAGATACAAAGTGGAGATGCACTAACAAGGGTGGGGGTTGCTGAGGAGAGGGGAAGCGTGGAATGAGACAAGTGGGCACAGCTGAGTAGAAAGTTGAGTGACAGCTGTAGAATGGGAGAAGGCTAGGAGTGAGATAGCGGTGGGTGAGAGAGGGATGGGAGTGAAACTGTTTTACCAGTCATTTGGAATTGTGGTGCTTACCCTAATTTGCCATTGGTTGACTAGGTAGGTTTCCTGCCTGTTATTAAAGTGGATAAGGGACTGAGCATTTTATATATGAACTGGGATGAGATTCTAGTTCATAGCATATGAAAAAGCCTGGTGTGATGTCTTTTTCTTGCTGCATTTACTTCTCCTTTACTGACTTCGAGTCTACTGGTGATGGCGCTACAAGATATTCAGGCTGCACTGAAGGTATTCATCTTTGTTGCACAGTATGGTGTAGCTGGTTTCAATATGTAGCAACCAGGCAGAGGTAACCAGTCTTTAGAAGTTATATCATCATCTTGCACTTGTGCCTTCTTTTGAGCCTGCACAGAGGATGGTCTGCATTGGAGCCAGGTGAACCTCAGGGATGGAGGACAGCGCAGTGTTTGTAGACTCATCAAGGTGGTAAAAGATAAGAGCATGAGTTATGGTTTTGAAACCTGCTTCCAGTAGCAAGGGTTCTCTTTTTGAAGCCTGGAGTATTTATCCAAAGCAGTCTTCATCTTTGGTAGGCAGGAGGAATTCTTCTCCTGCTGTACTCCTGGGTGTGGAACATTATCCTTCACCTTATTCACCAATGTTTATACATTCTTCACTTCCACAAGGAGCTGAAATCCAAAATCTTGAAGCAACACCTTGTCACTACTGAGGAGTTCCACTCGCATCCTGTCCTCTCCGTCTCTCAGCTCTGCAACTCTCCTCACTGCTCTGACCCTACCCCTAAAACTCATGCCAACACTGTTCCGTCAACTATTGTGAACCCCCTCTCTGCAATTCCCCCTTTCCCAAGAGGGAAACTAAGATCTTTCTGATGAGTAAGTTCCTTCCATAAGCAAGACTATTCACCAACTAAGCCTTGATTTAGAGATGACTAATAGATAACAATATTGGAAGTCTTTAGAAAATCACCAACGCTAAGATGATACCAGTGATTGGTGCGATGCTAACCCGGGGGCTGGAGAAGATAGAGGTATAAGAAAAGTCACTAAAATCAATCATATATGGAAAGACCTAGTACATCTATATTATATATTTAGTCCCTAACCTACCTCAGAACATTAGTTATTCGTGTTTAAACATGTACCGCACCTCATTTATTTTTATCTTACATTATCTTCCCTCATCGACCCGGTGTGGAAGTATACCTAACTAATTTCTTTACAGTCAACATGTATATTATATATGTCATGTTCTTAACCTATTCCATGTTTTTGTTAAGCGCTCTGATACCCAAGGGTCATGTTCGCGCTATAGAAAACTTTCAATAAATAAATAAATAGGTTTGTGCTTATCACATACATACATAATATATACAAATACATACAAAATATTTTTAAAATCCACACCTTTTAAAATATAGGCAGGTGCCCATTGAAGATAAAATAATCTGTAACCAAAGTTTGGGATCCTACTTTCTCGTGAGAGAAACGTATGTCACTGCAATCCACGTGAAGGTTCAGGAGCAGGGGAATAAGGTGAAAAAGCACCAATTTTTTTCTTGACCTAACAAATGCAACTTAGTTTTCACCAAAGTAAATAGTGCCGTAACTTCTAGCAAAACATATGACAATTTCAACATTTGCTAAGGCAGACATGTTGGGAGAAGCTCCAGACCATACATATCAAATTGTTAGAAAATAAAACACATCAAGTTTGCATTTGATCTAAAAAGGAAATTCTCTCTGATATGTTAACTAATTGTCTTCTGTGTACTATGAACAGAAGAAGTTATGATCCTTAACGGAAACCGTCTGTCCTGCCCTTGGTCCACGCCCTACTCGAAGTTATCACGTTTGACAGCTGTAAATCCAGTTATAACTGTTCCTGGTCCATCGATCATAAAGGTGTGCCCAGAGCTATTAGCTACACCTTAAACTTTAGAGTAAGTATGAACTGCCATTTTGATAGGATAAACTGAGGAGAGTCCACAACTTTAGAGCCGGTGATAACATATGAACTGGCAGATTGCCTGTTTGAACTCATTTACCTGTGTTACAAACTAGATATACGGATGGCAGGAAGTGGGAACGTGGCAGGGAGGGAAGCAGAAAAGAATAATGCAGAAAACGTGTCTAGAAAATATTCTGTTGAGTGTTTTAGTCCACAGCTGACCGTTCGTGCTTACTGAGGATTTTAATGAGATTCAGGAGACCGTTGGGGGTTCGCTGGGTTGGTTCCGGAAGCTTGATGGTATGTATTACATTTTGTTATTTGTTCAAAGAACACAGAATTAGCAACATTACAGAATTCTAGAGATGCTGACTTGCAAAGTATTGCATTATCATCCCCAGACACAAACTATTTTTCCTTAATAATAACGATAGTAATGTTATCATTCATTTACGTTTGAAGGCTAGCATTAATGTGGGGTGGACCGGCTGGTGAATTTGATCAAAGGAGGGAAGGGGAGAACATCTTTGTATTTCAGATTCAATATCTGGGTGCATATCAAATATTGAGATAGCATATGTTAAACACAACAGTGCACAACCTAAGCAAAAATAGTGTGGAAACACATGGTGTGCCTAATGTAAAGCACAGTGTAAAAAGTGTAGAACCAAAATGTACCTTGGGGAAGGAAGCCAAACCCACTCTCCCTCTCTAGAGTTCCTCAACACCCAAAAGGTCGCCCAAGTCTTGATATCACTGCTTTGGGTCAGAAAGTACACCTCCATCTCTGGCTCAAAGGTTTGAGCGAGCTAGGGCATGCTGGGAGTAGCCTTATCGCCAGGCACAGGTCAAAGTCCTTCGATTTTCATGCACATTTTTTTACATTAGCCTAAACAGAAGGAACGTAATAAATAACTCACTGTTTTAGTATAGGGCTCATGCACCTTGGAAAGGCTTTATATGTTATGATCACAAGAAGGTATAAAAAATTGTTAGCTTTCACTAAAAGCCACCTTATCTCAGTTCTATGCACATCTGAGGCGATGCCCCATTACAAAAAGACTCTACATTACGCAACTATCCAAGAAGGGCGTTTATCCCATAAAATTGGGGGCAGCTGAATACTAGTTCATCTGAAGAAGGGTGCAAAGTGCTCCTTTCTTAATTGCTGGCACCAAAAAGAGATATTGCTTTATGTGCTGCCCGGATGGTAACCAAATGTGAGGAGGGGGTATAATATGTAACTATAACACCCCATGCTCTTCACAGAATGCCCTTTTTAGGTCTCGCAGCACTGTTAGGGCATCGCGAGACTTCATGTAGGGGCTTCTGAAAGCTGACCACACGCTTGTGCGTGTGGTTTTGTTCTTGTTGCAGGCTATTGGGCGTTGAGTGCGTCTTTCTAACAAAGACAGCACGCAATTGAGCAAATGCGGGCACATGTCCCGCATTTTCCCCGCCCATGGCCTATTGGTGTCTGTTAGACCTGGCACCATTGGCGTGGGTCTCCCTTCCATTTTTTCTGTTGCCTCATGTATTTTTGCTGGTGTTGGATGCTTTGGGCACTGTGCCACTGCTGTCCAGTGCCACAGTGCAAGTGCTCCCTATTGTAAATTGATGTATGGATTAGCGATTCCATGGTTGGATATTTGGTTTACTTGTCAGACCCTAGTACAGTGCACTGAGTGTGCTCAGGGCGTGTAATGCAAATGCTGCTGGTGGGCCTGCAGCACTGGTTGTGCCACCCAGAGAAGCAGGCTTGTAAAATGTGTCTAAGGTCTGCCATTGCAGAGCCTGTGTGCAGTCTGGTACTGTCATGCTGACGGGGCAAGTGCACCCACTTGCCAGTCCCCAAACCTTCCTTTTTCTTCATATCAGTCACCCCTATGGTAGGCCCAAGGGCAGGGTGCATTGTACGTATAAGGTAGGACAAGCCCTGATGTGTGTGGCATGTCCTAATAGGGAAATACAGCCATTTTAGTTGTTCACTATTGCAAGGCTACCTGTTCTCCATAGGCCAGAATGGGCTGTTAGATTATTACATGTTTAGACTCCTAACAGACTCAGAGAACATGGTAGAAATTCGAGTTTAGTATGCCTGAACTCAGAATGATAAAATAAATATTTTAGTGAAGTTGGTTTTAACATTCTGTGTTTGCAAATACCACTTTTAGAAAGTAGGTATTTGCTTGCCTAACCTGTCAAGCCTGCCTCTGCTAGGTTGTGTATTCCGTTGTCTGGTTTTGTGAGTGACAGGGCTGGGGGATTCCAAGAGACAGGATGAGTCAGCCCAGTGATGCATCTAGATGGGAGGGAGGAGTTGCACCTGAACCGTGAATAGGGCGGTGCCTGCCTTCCACAATGCTGACTTCACCTCCTGGGGAGCGGCTGATGTCTCTGCCCTGCACACTGAAAGAAGAGAAGGAGTCCTGTCAACAAAGTGCTCCAGGACTGTATTTGCCTTCCACAATGCTGGCTCCACCTCATGTGGGGCGTCTGATGCTTCTGCCCTGCAATGTGAAAGGAAAGGAGAAGTCTGGTAAACAAAGTGCTCAGGAACTGGTTTGGACTGGGCAAAGGCCCCCCTCCCCTCAGAGAGCAAAGGATTTTGGGGCATAAATATTGGGACCCTGATTCCATGAAATCAGATCACTTTTGGACTACAAGAAGAAACCTTTGCTGAGGAAAGGAACCTGAAGAAACTGAGGAGAGACTATTCCCAAGCTGAAATGCTGCTTGGGGGATTGTCCTGCAGTGGTTGCCTTACTGCCAAAGGAAGGAGAAAGGAACTTTGCTTTCAACTTGTGAAGGATCTCTAAGGGCTTGGAAAAGAGCTTGCCTCCTGCTGAAGTCTCAGGGACAACAGACTTCAACCCCCAGCTCCCCAGAGTTCTTTTGGAAGTGCCTGCTGCTGTTTTGGGCCTTCTGAGGAACTGTGTGTCGCAAGGAGCTGGAAGCGCGACTCAACGAGAAGAAGCATGTCGCCGTCGCTGGGCCTGCGTCGCAACTCCGAAGGAGAGTGTCGCCGCTGAAACTGTCGCACTGCACTTCATCGGAGAGAAGCGTGTCGCAATGAAAAGTAAGCGTGCCGCATCTGGAAGATCTTCACGTCTTTATTTCTTTGTATCTGAACTTTGCCGCATTTCCATTGCTGCAACATTGCTTGTCGTGGAAGCGCAACGCAACCTAAGGTACATTGACGCAAAGTGTCGCATCTAAGAACTGAACTGAACTAAGCTTAAATCTACCATCTTAAAGTAATAGTTTTGTGTATTTTTGGCGTTTATGGTCTTGTGGTAACTCTATATAAAGTATGCCTATTTTTGATATAAAAACCTAGTGTGGTGTCCATCTGTAGTGTTGTCACTGGGTTACTGTAAGTGGCCACAAATGCTTAACACACAACGCCTCTGAGATAAGCCTTGACTGCTCGTGCCAAGCTACCAAGGGGGTGAGCAGGGGTTATTTTAGGAGTGTAATCCCCTTATCCTGACTAGAGGCGAGCGTCCCTATTTGTCACAAGTACCGACCTGTGCCAACTAGAGATCCCCAAATCTAACATGGGTGGTTAGCAGAAGGGATTCTGGATTTGCATTTGTGACTCATGTACAGTGATTGGTAAACACTACTTAGTGAGTGCAGACCATAATGATACCACATACTTTTTAGTAGATTCCTTTTTGGATTTTTGTTCTATTTTTGAAAGATGCCTGGATCAGTTGTAGTAGAGAGAGCAGAATCGGTAGCCTCTCTTAATTGTGAATGGGAAGAAGAGAGGCTAGAAAGCTACAAAGTAAAGCACCTGAAGTATTTTTGCAAGAAATTCAAGGTTTCCACTGTTGGGTGCACCAAGAAAGAAGAATTCTACAAGGCGCTGAGGGCCTGGGTAGAAGCAAGGAAAACTCCTGAGATTGAGGAGGATGACAATGCAGAAGTACAACAGGAAGAGCCATTGAGCTCAGGAGGAAGGAAGGCACCTCCCCCCGCATGTAGCATTGGTTCTGGTAAAAGTCTGTCTCCAGAGGAGTTGGAGGGCAGAGAGAGAAATAGAAGGCATGAAATGGAGCTGACAAAACTGAAGTTAAGTGGGCAGTTAGAATTTAAAATGCAAACAAGGAGGTTAGCCCCGGAGGAAAAGAAAATGCAGTTTGACCATGAGAAGGTTTTGAGGGAGTTGGATTTAAAAGCTAAAAGTTTGGAAAGTACTCCCTCTGGTGGCAGTGTACCATCAGTACATGTAGAAAGTAGAGTGTATATTCCCAAGGATGTGGTAAAGGAGTTTTACAAAAATGATGATATTCGTCAGTGGTTCAGAGCCTATGAGGTAGCCATGTCTTCCCACCGGGCCCCTGAAAGAGATTGGGGAGCGGGGTTGTGGGGAAGGTTCCTTAGTGAGGGGTGGGACACATTGTTAGAGTTGCCTTCTGATGTCCACAATTCACACAGCCACATGAAAGATACATTGATGTCTAGATATGGTTTGACACCTGAGCTCTATAGGCAGAGGTTCAGGAAATGCAAAAAGTTAGAAAACAGTACTTGGGTTGAATATGTCACTTTCTTTTGCAGAGCATTGATGGTTGGGCAAAGGGCAGCAAGGTTAATGATTTTCAAGGTCTCTTTGATTTGATTGCTTGGGAGCACTTGTCTGATAATTGTTTTCCAGAGCTGCGCCAGCATCTGATAGATAGCAAGCTGACTAACCCTAGGAAGCTTGCTGAGGAGGCGGACCGCTGGGCGAGCACCCGGGTCTACAAGGGTCACATGGGAGACTCAGCCAAAGGTGGGCAGGGTCGCCAGCAGAAGAGTGGGGGGGACAAGGGTAAACAGAAGGAGTTACGCAAAGGGCCCCAAAGTAGTCCCCAAGGAAACCAAGGGAAGGGTTCCCAGCCTTCCCCTGAGAGAAAGCAAGGGGCCCGACAGGTAGTCCTGATCCCCAGGGGCCCCTGAAATGTTACAAGTGTGGCGACCTAGGTCATAAGGCGAATGATACCAGGTGCCGCCTGCTTGGTAAACAAGCACCCACTGGTGCTTCGCCCGGCAGATGGCTAGTGTAGCCTTGGGGGAGGAGATTGAAGTCCAAGGTGGGTGGGGTCCCACACAGATGACCCTGGTCTCTTTAGGAGACTGTGAGATGGTCTCAGAAGCTCAGCTGCCCAGGAACACTAAGAAATATGGGCAGCGAGTGACCGTCAATGGCCAAAAGGTGGAGGCTCTTAGAGACACAGGAGCAAGTGTGACAGCTGTCAGGTGTCACCTGGTGTCTCATGAGCAGATTGTCCCTCATGCATTTTGCCGAGTTGTTAACGCAGAAAACACAGAGAGTCATTGTCCAATGGCTCAGGTTCCCTTTGAGTGTGGGGGGAGGTCTCTGGTACTCTTCAGGTAGCTGTGAGGCCCGCCATGCCTGTTGACTGTTTGTTGGGGAACGATTTGGAGAGCTCCCCTTGGGAAAAGGTGGAGAAAACAACTCACTTGAAGATGGTTGGACTGCCTGACTGGGCGTACGTAACCACCCAGTCAATGTCAGCCAGTAGGGGCTTCAGGAGAACCTGGAGCCTGAGAGGGAGGCCCAGGAACCTGCCTTAGAGAGAAGTGGCAAGGAGCACGGAAAACCGGCCCCGAAGTTCCCACGGCCCAGGAGGAGGTAGACCCAGAGGGGGATGCCCTGGAGCCTACTGGGGAACAGATAGCTGAACTGGGGGACCTGCCTGAGCTGACTCATTGGCAGCAAGAAGGAGGCCCCTCCAAGAAAGACTTCTGCAAGGAGCAAAAAGAGTGCCCTTCTCTTTGTGGGCTAGCGGCAACAGGCTGCAAGCCAGGCAGCAGGTGATCAGTCAAGGTCACACTTGATTTACTGGGAGAATGGTATCCTGTATAGTGAGCCTAAGGTTGCTGAACCTGGGTCAGCCTGTGTGCTGGTGGTACCCCAGAAGTTCAGAGCCTTCCTACTGGGGCTGGCTCATGATGTGCCATTAGCAGGATATTTGGGACAAGACAAGACCTTTGAAAGGCTTGTCCCCCACTTTCCTTGGCCCCAGGTGCGCATGAGTTCAGACACTCATTGCAGGACGAGTCAGACTTGCCAGGCAAGTGGAAAGAGTGGGAGGAAGCACAAGGCTCCTCTCCAGCCATTCCCTGTGGTCAGTACCCTCTTTGAGCGGGTGGGGATTGACATAGTGGGGCCACTGGACCCCAAGACAGCCATGGGCAACAGGTTCATCCTGGTCTTGGTGGACCATGCCACCCGGTACCCAGAAGCCATACCTCTGAGGACAGTGACGGCCCCTGTGGTGGGAGAAGCACTGATGGGAATTTTCTCCCGAGTGGGATTCCCTCGCGAGGTAGTGTCTGACCGGGGTACCAACTTTATTTCTAAGTATATGAAGTCCCTGTGGCAGGACTGTGGTGTAACTTACAAGTTCACCACTCCTTACCACCACCAAGGAAATGGGTTGGTTGAAAGGTTCAACCGGACCCCAAAAGGCATGATAATGGATCTTGAGGAACCCATGAGGCGTAAGTGCGACGTCCTCTAACCATGCCTACTGTTTGCATACCGGGAGGTGTCACAGAAATCTCTAGGGTTCAGTTCCCTTGAGCTTCTCTATGGACACCCGGTCAGAGGACCTCTGAGTCTGGTTAAAGAAGGCTGGGAGAAATCTCACAGGAAACCTCCCCAGGATGTATATAGCTACATGCTGGCCTTCAGGAATCAGACCACGCGCTTCAGTCAACTCGCTCAGGCGAATCTGGATGCCAGCCAGGAGGAGATGAAGCGCTGGTATGACCAGAATGCCACTCTGGTAGAGCTTCAACCAGGAGAGAAGGTGTGGGTCATGGCCCCAGTGGAGCCCTGTGCGCTCCAAGATAAGTGGACCGGACCTTTTGAGGTTGTGGAGCGCAAGAGTCCAGTTACATACTTGGTGGACTTGTGGTCTCCTAGGAACCCCTTGAGGGTCCTACATGTCAACTGCCTTAAGCCCCACTTAGAGAGGTCAGAAGTGGGCATGCTCTTGGCAACAGATGCTGAGATGGAGGAGGAGACTGAGCCTCTTACTGACCTCTTGTCAGCCTCAGAGCAAGATGGGTCAGTGGATGGTGTTAACCTCTCTTCCGCCCTGACCCATGAGCAACAGAATGACTGCCGCCAGTTGATGGGACAGTTTTCTGATCTGTTCTCCCTGATTCCTAGTATCACAGATTGGTGTGTCCATGATGTGGATACAGGAGACAGCTTACCTGTGAAGCACAAGTCCTACAGGGTATCTGACAGGGTGAGGGCTTGCATCAAAGAGGAGGTCTCAAAGATGCTTGCGCTAGGGGTGATTGAGTCCTCCAGCAGTCCTTGGGCCAGCCCAGTGGTCTTGGTCCCGAAGGCTGCAGCACCGGATGCCACACCCGATCTCTGGTTCTGTGTGGACTACAGAGGGCTCAATTCAGTCACGAAGACTGACGTGCACCCCATCCCCAGAGCTGATGAACTCATTGATCAGCTAGGGGCTGCACGGTACCTCAGCACGTTTGATTTAACGTCTGGGTACTGGCAGATCGCCTTGACTGATGGGGCAAAGGAGAGGTCAGCATTCTCCACACTAGATGGGCATTTCCAGTTCCATGTTATACCCTTTGGGATGAAGAATGCCCCTGCCACCTTTCAGAGGTTGGTCAACCAGGTGTTGGTTGGACTGGAGGAATTCAGTGCCGCCTACCTGGATGACATCGCAGTGTGCAGTGCCAGTTGGGAGGAACATCTGCGCCACCTCTGGGAAGTGTTGTTGGCACTGCGGAGGGCAGGCCTCACGATCAAGGTGAGTAAGTGCCAGATCGGGCAGGGTTCTGTGGTGTACTGGGGACACCAAGTTGGGAGCGGCCAGGTGGCGCCCCTACAACCCAAGATTGAAACCATCCTGGCTTGGGAGCCACCCAAAACCCATACAGAGGTGAGAGCCTTCTTAGGTCTCACAGGGTATTACAGGAGGTTTGTCAAGGGGTATGGCAACATTGTTGCACCCTTGACAGAGCTGACTTCCAGGAAGCATCCCAAGAAGGTGATCTGGACTGACACCTGTCCAGGAGCTTTTGAGGACCTGAAAGCTGCCATGTGCACGGCACGCGTGCTCAGGGCACCCAACTTTTCAAGTGAGTTTATCTTTCAGACAGACGCTTCACAGCATGGTGTGGGGGCTGTTCTGTCACAGATGAATGAGGAGTGCCTAGATCAACCTGTAGCCTTTATCAGTAGAAGGTTACTTCCACGGGAACAGAGGTGGATTGCTACTGAGTGTGAGGCATTTGCTGTGGTCTGGGCACTGAAGAAGCTGAGACCATACCTGTTTGGGACTCACTTCCGGGTTTCAGACAGACCACAAGCCCATCAGATGGTTGATGCAGATGAGGGGTGAGAATCTAAAGCTGTTGAGGTGGTCTATTTCCCTACAGGGTATGGACTTTACAGTAGAACACCGTCCTGGTACAGAACACACGAACGCTGATGGTCTGTCCAGATTTTTCCACCTTAGTGAAGAGAACTCCCAGGGGTTAGGGTAGTTCTCCTCCACATTTCAGCTGGAGGGGACACGTGTTAGGCCTGGCACCATTGGCGTGGGTCTCCCTTCCATTTTTGCTGTTACCTCATGTATTTTTGATGGTGTTAGATGCTTTGGGCACTGTGCCACTGCTGTCCAGTGCCACAGTGAAAGTGCTCCCTATTGTAAATTGATGTATGGATTAGTGATTCCATGATTTGATATTTGGTTTACTTGTCAGACCCTAGTACAGTGCACTGAGTGTGCCCAGGGCATGTAAATCAAATGCTGCTGGTGGGCCTGCAGCACTGGTTGTGCCACCCACAGAAGCAGCCTTGTAAAATGTGTCTAAGGTCTGCCATTGCAGAGCCTGCGTGCAGTCTGGTACTGTCATGCTGACTGGGCAAGTGCACCCACTTGCCAGTCACCAAACCTTCCCTTTTCTTCATATCAGTCACCGCTATGGCAGGCCCAAGGGCATGGTGCATTGTGAGTATAAGGTAGGACAAGCCCTGATGTGTGTGGCATGTCCTAATAGTGAATTACAGCCATTTTAGTTTTTCACTATTGCAAGGTTACCTATTCTCCGCAGGCCAGAATGGGCTGTTAGATTATTACATGTTTATACTCCTCAGAGAACATGGTAGAAATTCGAGTTTAGTATGCCTGAACTCAGAATGATAAAACACATATTTTAGTGAAGTTGGTTTTAACATTCTGTGTTTGCAAATACCACTTTTAGAAAGTAGGTATTTGCTTGCCTAACCTTTCAAGCCTGCCTCTGCTAGGTTGTGTATTCCGTTGTCTGGTATTGTGAGTGACAGGGCTGGGGGATTCCAAGAGACAGGATGAGTCAGCCCAGTGATGAATAGAGAGATCTGCATCTAGATGGGAGGGAGGAATTGTACCTGAACCTTGAATAGGGCGGTGCCTGCCTTCCACAATGCTGGCTCCACCTCCTGGGGACTGGCTGATGTCTCTGTCCTGCACACTGAAAGAAGAGAAGGAGCCCTGTCAACAAAGTGCTCCAGGACTGTATTTGCCTTCCACAATGCTGGCTCCACCTCCTGTGGGGTGTCTCATGTTTCTGCCCTGCAATGTGAAAGGAAAGGAGAAGTCTGGTAAACAGAGTGCTCAGGAACTGGTTTGGACTGGGCAAAGGCCCCTCTCTCCTCAGAGAACAAAGGATTTGGGGGCATAAATATCGGGACCCTGATCCCATGAAATTAGATCACTTTTGGACTACAAGAAGAAACCTTTACTGAGGAGAGGAACCTGAAGAAACTGAGGAGAGACTATTTCAAAGCTGAAGTGCTGCTTGGGGGATTGGCCTGCAGTGGTTGCCTTACTGCCAAAGGAAGGAGAAAGGAACATTGTGTACTTTGCTTTTAACTTGTGAAGGATCTCCAAGGGCTTGGAAAAGAGCTTGCCTCCTGCTGAAGTCTCAGGGACAACAGACTTCAAACCCAGCTCCCCAGAGTTCTTTTGGAAGTGCCTGCTGCTGTTTTGGGCCTTCTGAGGAACTGCGTGTCACAAGGAGCTGGAAGCGCGTCTCAACGAGAAAAAGCGTGCCGCCGCCGCTGGGCCTGCCGTCGCAACTCCAAAGGAGGGTGTCGCCGCTGGATCTGTCACCCTGCACCGCATCAGAGAGAAGCGTGCCACTACGAAGAGGAAGCATGTTGCCGTCGCTGCTGCTGCCGTCGCAACTACGAAGGAGGGTGTCGCCGCTGGAACTGTTGCACTGCACCGCATCGAAGAAGAGCACCTCGCATCCCCGAGAAGCGCGCCGCCATTGGAGCTGCTGCTGTCGCATCTTGGATGTCGCCGCTGTAGTTATTGCATCGTGCGGAAGCTTCACTCATCGTGGGAGAAGAGTGTCGACACTGGAGCTGCTGCCGTCGCATCGCGGAACAAGGGTGTCGCCGCTGCAGTCCACGCATCGAACCGAGAACCTCTCGCATGCCCGAGAAGCGCGCCGCATCTGGAAGATCTTCACGTCTTTATTTCTTTGTATCTGAACTTTGCCGGATTTCCATCGCTGCGACATTGCTTGTCGTGGAAGCGCAACGCAACCTAAGGTACATTGACGCAAAGTGTTGCATCTAAGAACTGAACTGAACTAAGCTTAAATCTACCATCTTAAAGTAATAGTATTGTGTATTTTTGTCGTGTATGGTCTTGTGGTAACTCTATATAAAGTATACCTATTTTTTATATAAAAATCTTGTGTGGTATCCATCTGTAGTGTTGTAACTGGGTTACTGTATGTGGTCACAAATGCTTAACACACAACGCCTCTGAGATAAGCCTTGACTGCTCATGTCACGCTACCAAGGGGGTGAGCAGGGGTTATTTTAAGAGTGTAATCCCCCTTATCCTGACTAGAGGCGAGGGTCCCTATTTGTCACAAGTACCTACCTGTGCCAACTAGAGACCTCTAAATCTAAAAGTGTCTGTTACCCGCACAGCCGACATCTGTTTTGCATTATCATGCCTGATAATGCAAAACAGATGCCTGGCTGTCACCCACGCGTGCACACCGCTCGCTTGCTAGTAAACATTTTCTTTTTCTTTGCAAGGTCGGTTTCACTTATTCACACGCTGTTTTGTGTTTCTGCTGTCACGTTAAAACCATTTGTGGCATGATTTGCTGCTGGGTGTTATTTTTGTTTGTTTACATCCAGGACTGCAAATCTTTCTTTACTACACCTAGGCCGCTATAGCAACCGAACGTTTTACCCCCCTTCCCGAGGTACTGTGTGTCTGTTTCGCCCAAGTCAAGTGGTTCAATTGCCATTTTGTTACATATGGATCCTCAATTCCCGAAAAATGTATTTGAATAAACGCTATTTCACCTCTCGGTAATTTAAACACCGAAACATTGCTGCTGGTCCTTGGCTACAGCAACGTTGACTTTTTTCCCCAAAAAGTTTGCCACCAAAAGGCTGCAGAATCGACCCCTACCTCCCCGTTCCTGCTGCGACACACCACACACCTCAGGGGGAAGCCATAGGTCTCAATCCATGCAATGACAGGTCCCTCCCTGGGGTAGCAAAAGAAATCCGTACATTGGGGAAACAGTCCACCATGCTGCTAGGCGCAGGCTTCACTGCATCTGCTGCACCAATCATAACTCGTGGCTGACGTCAGACTTTCCCGTCTCACCATCGGGCCTCAGGGGCCCGGGCGTAGCCTGTAGGCCTCAGTTTTAGTAGTTCCGAATTGTGCGCTTTAGCATCAGGTTTGCTAGGTTTTCCCCTCTTTTTGTGGCTCTCCCTGTAAACCCTATGCTAAGGCGCTACCAAAGGAAGCGGCCATTTCTTTGCATAAGATAGGGCAACCAGGCAGCGCTGTGTCGCCTCCTGGGAATCAAGTGCACACCATGGAGCAGGCTTAGGTCTCGCTTACGGTTTAGGCCTAAACTTGTGCCAGTCTTACAGCTGTGATTCAAATGCTCTCTGGCACTGAAAGGCTCCTGCTGCAAACTTGTACTCGCCCCATCACCCTTTTGTGGCCCTTTATTACTCTTTCTGGCCCTTTATTACTCTTTCTGGATCACTGCACCACATGGGCCTTTTCATGGACTGAAAACCTGCAAGGCTCCCCTTTCAGCTTACTTTCAGCTGTAACTGGAGTCAAGCTATCCTGGCTGAAGACGGCTGATAGCCAGAAACCGGTCCTAGGATGCTTGATTCCGGTCCAGGAAAGACATGGCTTGGCAGTTCGGGCTGGACTGTTCCCATGAGGCACAGGGTCAAGGCTGATTTGCATATGGCCATGTCTGAACTGGGGTGGTGTGGAGTGCAAAAAAACGATGGATTTAGGCCCAGATCTCTGTACTGGGGTGAATGTATGAAATTGTTCTGCATTCTGTCCATCAACTGTTGGTTTTGCATTTGTCCCCCCGAGTGGGATGGGTATGCTCAGACGTGAGTCCCATGCTCTCCACACCACTGGAGTCAAGCTATCCTGGCTGAAGACGGCTGATAGCCAGAAACCGGTCCTAGGATGCTTGATTCCGGTCCAGGAAAGACATGGCTTGGCAGTTCGGGCTGGACTGTTCCCATGAGGCACAGGGTCAAGGCTGATTTGCATATGGCCATGTCTGAACTGGGGTGGTGTGGAGTGCAAAAAAACATGGATTTAGGCCCAGATCTCTGTACTGGGGTGAATGTATGAAATTGTTCTGCATTCTGTCCATCAACTGTTGGTTTTGCATTTGTCACCCGAGTGGGATGGGTATGCTCAGACGTGAGTCCCATGCTCTCCACACCACTGGAGTCAAGCTATCCTGGCTGAAGGCGGCTGATAGCCAGAAACCGGTCCTAGGATGCTTGATTCCGGTCCAGGAAAGACATGGCTTGGCAGTTCGGGCTGGACTGTTCCCA
The DNA here is from genome assembly GCF_964261635.1 of Lissotriton helveticus. Classification (NCBI taxonomy): domain Eukaryota; kingdom Metazoa; phylum Chordata; class Amphibia; order Caudata; family Salamandridae; genus Lissotriton; species Lissotriton helveticus. Next base: position 818,342,666 of record NC_136067.1, on the reverse strand, counting down.
TGAGGCACAGGGTCAAGGCTGATTTGCATATGGCCATGTCTGAACTGGGGTGGTGTGGAGTGCACAAAAACGATGGATTTAGGCCCATATCTCTGTACTGGGGTGAATGTATGACATTGTTCTGCATTCTGTCCATCAACTGTTGGTTTTGTAACTGGATCTTGCGGCATAAACTGATAAATACAATAAAAAGAACTGGGAGCTCTAGATATCAAAGAAAATAAAAGAGAAAATGTGTGCTTCTCATCTGACATTGGAAGACAGAGAGAGATATGACAGGGAATAGAACCTAAATATGGAAAACGGAGGCAATAACAATGACTTCCACATCGCAAGGCACTGGATGGCTAAAATGCGCGCTTGTTTGCGCCAATTATTGCGACATTAGGAACAGTTAAAGCCACATGTTCAGGAAACAAGCATTAGTCTTAAATACAGCTTTCTTTAGAATGAACATAGCTATGCACCTTCTCTCTATAAGCTGTCTTGCATTCCACAGAGTTCAGAGTGCATCAACATCCTGCCACGTTAACATCCCTGTGCTTTATTATCCAATTAACATGGCATAAAATACAAGAATTTCAGTTCACAGCTCTAATTCGATTCTCCCCTGCTGTCATGCTATGTAACTTCATTCATGTATTTGATTCTGATTACTATTATTACCAAAAGTGCTAGAGGGTACTCTGAGGTTGTGCTAAATTTTTATGACATACATTGATGTATTACTTTTGAGGTGGAATTTGCGTACTCTTAAAATGTTTTGATTTCAAAAGTTTTTTATTGGCAGTTTCAGAGAAAACAAAACAAAGGAGTACATAGGTGGTATATACCAATAGCGAATAAATGGTTGTGATACATGGAGTTACGATAGAGGTTACAGCATTGACAATGGGATAAAGAACAGTGATTACCAATAATCAATCAATATCCTAACAGAAATATAACACAAAGTAAATAAATAAATAAATAAAGACTAATTGAGGAAGTCATAGAAGTTGAAGTTGAAGTTGAAGGGTTTTGTATAGCGCACTACTACCAGGCGGTTTCTTGGCGCTGCAGAAGGAAACTGAAACTGAGGAAGGGAGGGGGAGGATTAGGAAGTATAGGCGGAAGAAAAAAGATGGGTTTTCAGAGCAGCCCGAAAGTCCAAGTAGGAGGGAATAAACCTAATTGTCAGAGGGAGTGAGTTCCAGAAGAGGGGGGCAAGTGTAGAAAACCTGGATCCTCCCGATTTCTTCTTACGAAATCGGGGGACAAGGAGAAGGAACTGAGTGGCAGAGCGAAGATTTCTAGCAGGAACATAAGCAATGATCTTGGATCTAAGGAATGCAGGAGCGGTGCCAGCTAGAGACATAAAGGTCAAGCATCCCAGCTTGAAGAGCGAGCTCTCCTTGATGGGGAGCCAATGGAGAGTCTTTAGCAGAAAGGTGGTGTGACTAGATTTAGGGAGCCTAAAAATGAGGCGAGCCGCTTGGTTTTGGAGGAGCTGCAGGCGGCGGCGCTCGTAGGCTGGGATGCCCACATAAAGGGCATTGCGATAGTCTAGGCGGGATAGAATCATTGCCAAGACAACAAGTTTAAGAGCTTCGGCCGAGAAGTAACGTGAGACTTTACGGATGGTTCTTAGGGACAGAAAGCAAGAGGAGACTGTCAAGCTTATCTGGGGGCGTAAAGAGAGGTCCTGGCTGACTTTGATGCCCTGGGTTCTAACAGAGGCAGAGGGAGACGGGGGGGGAGACCGAGGATGGGGGGCCAAAAAGCATAGGACCAGGGATTAGAGGGACCAACGATGAGAACCAGCTCTGTCTTGTCGGGATTAAATTTTAGTTGATTAAGGTTCATCCAGTTGTAAATGAAAGTAAGAGTGGAGTGGACCCTGGAGACTGAGTCAGGGAGGAGGAGAGATTGAAGATGAGCTGGAGGTCATCAGCGTAATTGAACGCCGTGACCTCCATGTCCTGTAAAGCAACAATAAGGGGGTGTATGTAAAGGTTGAACAGAAGGGGGGACAGGGAGGAACCTTGGGGTACCCCGCAGGAGACGGAGCGGGTAGGTGCAAGAAAACCTTCTAGTCGAACAGCCTGAGTTCGGCCTGCTAAGAAAGAGGTGAGCCAGGTCAGAGCCGACCCCCGAAGGCCGGCGCCTCTGACACGGTCGAGAAGGATGGGGTGGTCGACCGTGTCAAAGGCTGCAGATAGATCGAGCAGGACTAAGGCCTGGGGGGAATTAGTGTCGGCGCTACGTCTAAGCTCATCAACCACTGAGAGGACAACAGCTTCCGTGGACTGTACAGGCCGGAAGCCTTCCTGGTGGTCAGCCAGGAGGTGATGAGCCTCAACGTAGGTGGAGAGTGAAGAAGTGATATGGCTCTCCAAAATCTTGCTCAAAAGTGGGAGGCTTGCAAATACAAACGCGACCGTATTAGCAGTAGTATCACTAAGGTGGTCCACAGGTTGATGACGTCCTTATTCCGCGGACTTGGCTCCAGTCATGTAGACAGGGAGGGACGGCCAGACTAGAATCCAGTGGAAAGAGAAAAAAAAGACTCATGGAGGTTTGTGGGTGTTAAAGTAGTTGTCAAGGGTGATCCACATTCGCCTCCAAGGGGGGCGCCATGGCCAGTGTTGAAGAGATATATTATCTGCGCCACGGAGATTGATTACCCAATTTAGCTAGCAGGCAAAGTTAGCTTTGCTGGTATCTTTCCAATTGTTGAGGACTACCTTAACAGCAGCCATGAGTAGTAGGTCTAACAGGGCACTGTCATTGTCATTGAGGGACGTGGCTTTGAGGAACCCAAATACTAGGTATGGCAATTCCCTGGGTGGGGAGAAAGAGAAGACTTTACTGAAAAATCCGAAAACTTTAACCTAAAAGGGGACCACACATTCACATTGGAGGATGAGATGGTCGAGCTCACCCTCAGCGTATTTACAGTTCCAACAGAATGCATCAGTTCTGATGTTGTCAGCGAAAAGACGTGCCGGTGTCCAGAAAGCTTTATGAAGAAGCCAAAATTTAGTCTGGGATAGTGTAGGGCTGATTTTGTGACGTATGCAAAATTCCCAGGTTTTGGCCTATTCTACGTCTGATATAGGAAAAGAGGAATGTGATGTCCAGAACTGTGTGATATGCTTAGTGAGGTTGGAGTGTTGCAGGCGTAGGAGTTTATAAATCCAGGACACTTGATGGCCTAGCTTATTTAATCTGGAGAGGTAGGACGGGAGAGAGGAAGGGCTTACCGAGAGCTTTGCCCTGGTGATCGCCGCCTTTATATTCAGGAAATTATAAAATTCCATTGGTTCAAGATTATATTTGGACTGGAGATCTTTAAAAGAGAGGGGATATGATCCTTCATAAAGTTTGTGTGGGAAAAAGATACCCTTTTTGATCCAGAGGCGATTTCATAGTGGTTTGCCCTTGTAAAGCACGGTATGGTTATGCCATAGCGACTCCCAGCTCGAGCGTCGTATGGTATTATCAAGTAATTTATCTACTTTAAGAAGGGCCACTCTTGTGTTCCGAAAAATTGGTTTCGAGCAAGTTTGGGTGTTCAGGCTTGCGGACAGGGCAGCTGCCGGGGCGATATTCCCAAGAAGGGCCTTTTCTAACTCCAGCCAGATGGGAGTATAATCGGCAGGGGGAGACAGCCAGTAAGAGTCCTGTTTGGCGGGAAACGCCATTTGGTATCTTTTGAAGTCTGGCAGACTGACCCCCCCTAGAGATTTGTCCAGACGTAGTTTCTTTATGCTAATTCGCTCTTTTTTTCCTTTCCAAAGAAAATTAGTGAGCGTGGCATCTAATATGTGATGAAAGTCCTGGGATAAAGTAAGGGGTAGCATAGTAATGAGATAATTTACTAGTGGGGAGCTCATCATCTTGATGGCCTCGATCCTTACCCACCAAGTTATGAAGCGGGGAGACCATCCTTCAAGCTGCGTTTTAATTTTCTCTAAAGTGTTTTTTTCATTACGTTGGAGGGTTTCCAGAAGGGTGCTTCCAAATTCAATTCCAAGATATTTAATGAAGCCGGGCTGCCAGTACAGGCCTGAATTACCCAGCATGTCCTTGGTACTGAGTATGTTCAGAGGTTTAACCTCAGATTTATCCCGGTTCAGTTTGTAGCCTGATTGGAGTGAATAGTTTTCTATGGTGGTCATAAGGGCCTCGATGGAGGAGTCAGGCTGTTCAGTGACCACCATAATGTCATCTGCATATGCGGCCAGTTTTATTTGCGTGTTGCCAAATTCCACGTCTTTAATTTTATCGTTTCGTTTTATATCGGCGATAAAAGGTTCAAGTGCCAGGAGGAAAAGAGCTGGAGAGAGGGGACAACCTTGTCTGGTCCCTTGTTCTAAACTGAATGGTTCGGAGGGAGAGCCGTTTATGGCAATACGGGTGGACGGGGAGGAGTAAAGGGCCATTACCATGTCAATGTAGGGCTTCCCCAGGTTGAAAAATTGCATACATTGCTTTAGAAAGAGCCACGACACCCTGTTGAACGCTTTTTCCACGTCCAGGGTGATGGCAATGGAGGGAGTGGCTGTTATTTTGGCTTTTTCTAAAACATGGCAGAGCAATCTCGTGTTATCGTTGGACATGCGGTTTGTAAGAAACCCCACTTGAGAATTACTAATTAGTTTAGGGAGGATTGCATTCAGTCTGTTGGCTAGAGTTTTAGCGTAAATCTTGCAGTCCAGGTTTATGAGCGAGATTGGGCGGTAGTTCTTCGTTAGAAGGGGATCTTTCCCTTCTTTCGGGATAACAATTATGGTGGCCTCACTCATTGAGTCAGTGACACCTCCCTCTACAGCAAAGGACTGGAACAGGTTTAGTAAAACCGGGCTGATAATTCCCTCAAGTTCTTTATAAAAGCTGGCCAAAAAGCCGTCAGGGCATGGGGCCTTGTTGTTTTTAAGGGTTTTGATGGTGGAAGAGATTTCCTGGACTGTAAAGGGGGAGCCTATCTTGGAGCTGTCCTCATTAGAGAGTATCGGGAGATCTAACGAGTTCAGGTAACTGGTGCACGTCTCAATGTTAGATGTCATTTTGTTTTTGTAAAGGTCTTCATAGAAGGATTGGAAGGTTTTTAGTATGCTGTTTTGTTTGGTGTGGACATTGTTGGTCTGATCCTTCATTGAGGCTATATTGAATTGCCTTTTCTCATGTTTGAGGTAAGACGCGAGTAGTTTTCCAGCCTCATTACCCTCACACAATTTCAGTGCCTTAAATTTATTTATCCATACCCCAGCCCGCTTGCTCATGATTGCGTTGTATTCATATTTCATTTTAGTGAGACTGTCTAAAGTGGATTTATTATTTAGATCGCCCACATGGGAGATTTCCAGTGCTTTAATGTCTCTCCCAAGAGTTTCTAGCTCGAGGTTCAGTTTTTTATTAGTTTGTGCTCGGATGCCAATAATGACAACCCTGATTGTGGCTTTAAGTGCATCCCATACGACAGATATGCCCGAGCCTGGCAGGTCGTTGAAAGCAATGATTTCACGGATGGCTTTCTCTATCCGTTTTTTGTTTTCAGGTTCGGAAAGAATGTCTTAATTGAAACCCAAACGTTTCGGGGGAAGTATGGAGCGTGAGCCTGCTAATTTAGCGTAGATACAGGAATGATCAGAGACCAGTTTAGGTGCTATGTCAGTTTTGTCTATGAAGTGAGTGAATGGGCTAGAGATTAGTATGTAATCAATTCTCGAGTAAGAGTTGTGGGGAGCCGAATAAAATGTATAATCTCTCCCGTCCGGGTGTTGTAGGCGCCAGGATTCACGTAGGTCGTATTTGGAGCAGAAACGGTTTAGTATATCATGGGAACGTGAAGGGTGGTATGTACATTTGGACTGACGGTCTAGGGGGAGGTTGAAGTCCCCGCCAACTATCAAGAGTTCATCTTGTGGAACGTTCTCTAGTGCTGATGAGACTGATTCCCAGAACTCCGGGTCATCAGAGTTTGGCCCATAAATGTTCACTACGTGGATAGAGTCATCATCTCTCATTAGATATGCTCTAATTATTCTGCCGTCATTATCTTGAGTATGTGAGATCAAAGAAATGTTTGATTTTTTCGAGACTAGGGTGATCACCCCCTTCTTCTTGTGGACTGCAGGGGAACATAATGTGTGTGAGATCCAATGTTGCTTAATGAACTCAGTGTCTTCTTTTGAAAGTTTTGTCTCCTGTAACAGGATGATATCACCTTTGGATTTTGCCAGATAGTCAAGGATTTTTCTGTGCTTAACTGGGTGATTGAGACCCTTGACGTTTAAGGATACTATGTTAAGACTTTCTGCCAGGGTTTTGGTCGGGGTCATCTAACCGTTGAGTGTCACAAGTGAGGTGGCCGGTATAATGCGGGTGTACCTGTGCAAGCTTTGAGCTCAGTGTAGAGCGTAGCGGGGGAGTGTAGTACATAGCTGGGAACTATTAACTGTAAAGACCACCATGTGTCAGCGAACCTGTGGTAACCAATATTGGAATAGCATGATGGGCGGGCTACATGTGATACTACGTTTGAGATCTGTGCAGCGGGTAAAAAAAGAAATAATGAAAACAATAATTAAACAACCAAAAGTACATTTATCCGCCACCCTCCCAATCCACCATCCCCCTCCTCCCAATGCCCCTGAACCCTCTTCCTCCCCCCACCTTCTCATCCCTCCCACCACCCCCCAAAGAATTCGAACTTAGGAGCAGCGACGGCAGTACTGTCCGGGGTCAACACAGGAACGTGTGGTATGGTAGTAATTCAACAGGAGAAGCAAACATGTTGTATGAATTCAGTATAACTGTGCAACCGTACATAACATGACATGTGCAGATTAAAACCTCTATGCAAGGATTAGGGCTGTCAAAGATATCATGGTACAATTTTAAGTAAAACAACGGTACAATTTTAAGTGTAACAACTGTGAGCAAATATCAGCGTTTCAGAAGACAGCATTATAAAGTCCTATACAATCCTATAAGGCCTGCAATTTAACTGAAGGGATACATATGGGGAGCAACTACGAAGAGTGCGGCAGCGCGGTGACAAGAAAACATCTAATCAGTCTGTGAATGTTAGAGGCACTGTCAACAGGAACTTATGTGATATACGATATCTGATATACGGAGTGTCCAGGTTTCAGGTGAGGCTCAAGTATGTCCATATTAGAGCACCTGCGGCGAACTTAGCATAACTATGCAACCGTACATAACATGGCATATGTACTTCATGGCTGTCAAAGATATTACACTACAATTTGAAGTATAACAGCTGTGAGCCAATATTAGCGTTGCAGAGAACATCATTTTACAATCCTAACCCATATGTGATACGTCGAGTACCTGGGGTTCAGGTGAGGCTCAAGTATGTCCAGAATAGAGTACCTGCTGAGTGGTTCAACAGTATTAAACATTTTTTAAGAGAGTTTGAAGAAAGTGAAATCATACCTGTTTCAAGATCATGACTCTCCATGAGGAGTGAACCAATACATTTGGACATTACTAATTTGTTATAGGTGGGTGATGACCCTTATAGTCAGGGCAGATTATGTCAAAGGCAATGACTGAAGTTCGTGTTAACAAGGCACCGGAAACCATTTCTGGTAAAGCATTGGCAATCTAGATCAACCCTAGCGCAGTCAATGGCTAGTAGAATCGTGGGTATCCGTTTTCGTTTATTAGAAGATCCGTTTGAAGAGTCCATGGATTGTGGAGTTGAGTCTTCCAGATAACGCGGAAGGTATTGAGGACTCGAGAAGAAGCAAGGTTTGCCATGGTCGATAATCTTAAACCTTGCCGGCCCTGCGAATGAGAATTGAATATCTTTAGCCTTCAGCTTATCTCTCAGCGACAGGAAACCTTTTCTTGTCTCAACAGTCTCTTTGGAGTAGTCCTGGGTGAAGATTATGCGATGGCCCTCCCAGGTGACATGATGATTTTTCCTGGCGAATTGTAGAATGGCTTTGGTATATTGAAACCGGAGAGGTTTGCAGATCAGGGGGCGAGGTCCCTTTTTTCCCTGGGAGATGAATGTCGGTATCCTGTGGGCCCTGTCTAGTTCTAGGCTGTGATGGAAGGTAATTCCCGTGACTGTTGGGATCCATGCTTCAAGGAATGCCACACAGGATTCAGCGTCTTTGTCTGAATCCTCCAGCACACCAAAGATGCGTATGTTACCCCTCCTATTACGATCCTCTAACTCTGCATTTTGACGTTTGAGGTCGACAGTAGTTCTCTGAAGGTGTTGTATTATTTTGAAAGAATGGGTTGTTTGATCTTCTACATCGCTTATCCGTTGTTCCGCTTCACTAATGCTCTTGTTCATAGAGTTCATGTCCGCTCTTATCGCTGTGAGCTCCAACTGCATGGTATCGGTGTTACCCTTTGTGGATTTAGGTAAGTCGTGGACTTCCGCCAATTTCTTAAGTATCATGTCCAATGTGCTTGTTAGGTCTGATTTAGCTTTGATAGGCAATTCAGACAATGTTGGTTCCGGTCCGACTTTCTTGTGGTTTTTGTTTTCTCTCTCCACCATCTTTGTAGGGTCGTCGAGCACTGGGGAAGACAAGTAGAAACCAGGTGAGTCTAGGTTACTCCGTGGGCACTAAGGGGTAGGTATCCGTTTTCGCCACACTAAACTGTGCAGCTGGAGGACACTCACAGAGGCGGTACAGCAGTGATGGAGGTGCGGGAGGATCAGCCAGGTAGCCTTGAAGTTTCAGAAAGAGAGTCAGATGTACCAGCTGGGGTTTAAGCTAGCCCATAGGAGAATCAGCCAGGCATCTATGATGGGAGGATGAAGAACCTGTTTGCCACACACATGCTATGCAGGTGAGTCCACTATTGCCTCTACTGCAGATCAGAACAACCAGATATAGAAGGCAGCAAACTGAAGGCTTTGACAGTATTGGTAGGTTTTGGCAGCAGCAGTAGTGGCAGGTTATGGCAGGTTGTGGCAGCAGCAGCAGATCCCCTCCGCTCACCGTGCGCCTGAAGGTTTTGGCAGCAATGAAGCAGCACTGGTTTTGGCAGCAATGAAGGTTTTGGCAGCAGCAGTATGGCAGGTTAGCAAAGTTATGGCAGCAATGAAGGTTTTGGCAGCCTGAAGGTTTTGGCAGCAGCAGTATGGCAGGTTATGGCAGGTTATGTCAGCAACAGCAGCAGATCACCTCTGCTCACTGAAGGGAATCAAATCTCTAGATCCCCGCCGATTCTGACTCTTGACTAACTTCACGCTGTACCCCTCGTCGTCGCCGCCGCCATTTTGAGGTCAGGCTGGGTGATGGCCGATGTCGCGTTTGCGGTGGAGAGAGTAGGGTCAGCGCTGGAGTGCAGGCATAACAGGCGGAAAATAAGACTCTCGCTCTCACTGGCCCATAGGAGGTCTAGACCACTCTCACGAGCACAGCAGAACCAGGAGATCGCAGAACTACGGCCGCTCCTCCACCATTGCAGGGTCAGGCAGAGGAAGCGCGAAATAAGGCAGTGAGGTCTTTTAACATTTTTCTTAGTGGCCGATCATGTGGGTTAGACGCTCACCTTAGGTGCATGGTGGACGTTCGCCAGTGCACACGATTGGGGCTTGAGCGATGGGCAAATGCTGGCGATCAGGGCTGGAAGTCCATTTCAGGCGTAGCAACGAGGTTGTGGCTGTCTGCTTTCACGAGTCCAGAACTCCTGCTCCCTGCATGCAGAACACTCAATTTTGGTCCCAGGGTGTGCAGAAAGGAAAGCGGTGCCGAGGTACCTAAGATCAGGTTCAACTTGCTTGAGTAGAACTCCTGTATTAGGTAAAGTCGCTCTCCTGTGTTACGAGAGACGGAGTTAGGCGGCCATCTCCACCGCCGTCCAAGCCACGCCCCTGCGTACTCTTAAAATTTTTAAACAATCTTGGTCAAACCAATTTGTGCAGCTTGTAAAATTACGAGCCAGCTAAGTGGGTTTTCACACAGGTAAAAATTAGCACATTTTTGTGATTCTGTTGAATGCACTGAGTTCCATGCCTTTTTATCTCCTTCTAAAAATCACTCCTGAACCAGGAGTGCGCAACGTGTTCAAAGTGTTGTGCAACTTCAGAGAAAAATCAAAGTAGAACAAGCCTAATCCACCCCATTTTACCACGTGACTGGCCAGAAACATCATTCGGGAGTGCAAGGTCTCATCTTATCCAGATTAGACTACAGCAACGCTCTTTCTATGGCTGCGCCTGAATCCACTGTTAACATCCTTCAGAGAACCCAAAACGCAGCAGCGAGGCTGTTGACAGGCACCGTCCGGAGAGCATCAGCAAAACCAGCGCTTAAAGCTCTCCATTGGCTCCCTGTCCGGGAAAGGATTAAGTTCAAGGCTCTATGTATCACTCACAGATCCTTGCAGGGTAAAGGGCCCCAAATGCTAGGGACAATACTCTACCCCTATAAAACTTCCAGGTCCCTGCGCTCATCTCAAGGCAACCTGGCCACTGTTCATAGAGTCAAGAAGGCCCGCACTGGAGGGCGACGTTTTTCGGTCACGGCAGCAACCCTGTGGAATTCTCTGCCTTCCAGGATGGGAATGGAACCGAACTATATGAAGTATCGTAAGCTTCTGAAAACATATCTTTTCCCACAATAATTTCAAAATTCACTCCCTCACCTCCCCTCAGTTTCCATTGCACTCTCAGCGCTGGGACGCTCCCGGGCAGCCATGCGCTTTATAAATCCTTTTTCATTTCATTTCATTTTCATTTCAAGGAGACCTGTTTTCCCCGACTAGGGAAAAGTCACCAAAAGCTTAAGCTTGTGTTAAAACGTAAACTATAACAAGCATTTGCAATGCAATAGGTCTCGCATTTTATAAACTTTGACCTATTGGCATTGTAAATAACAATGCCTTTTATTTATGTGTTGTTTTTTAAACACATAAATAAAAGGCATTGTCATTTACAATGCCAATAGCTCAAAATATCGTAATTGCGAGACCTATTGCATTGCAAATGTTTGTTTGTAAGTAGGCTTCATCTCATATTGAAAAAGGTCCATTTTTCAAATTATTGTTCTGTTAAACTCAGTTTATGTAAATAAACAAAAGAAATCCAACATCAGGGGAGGGAAGGAGTGATCAATGGATATTGAAGCACTCAGTGTTTGTTAAAATACCCCTCACACACCAAGAGGCCCCTTGGTGTCATGCTTCATCATTGGGGTCTTCGCACCCCTCTATCGGGATGCGGCGTGCTACGACCTACGGATACGCGGGAGCACTTCAGAGTTGGCTATGTGTGGTGTACAGTGTGTGGGGTATGTGACTAAAGTGAGTAGGGAAACGTGGTGAAGGTAATTTAAAAAGTACCTGGCACTAGAGTGAAAAAAAGTTTTATTCCGAACTCTGGCTGGTACTAGTAAAAACAAGTGCAGGGCGAGATCAACCTGTTATGTTAATGAACAGGATCTCTGGTGTGCTGTGTTGTCGACATGTTTCGGAGACAAGCTCCTTCTTCAGGACAGGGGCACAAACTCCCTTCCCTACTCACGTCTTCTTCTACAAAAAAAGTGTAATATTTACAAAAAAGTGAAATTTTGTAGGAATAGGCTAAGTGTGCCTACAGCGGTCTGCTACAAGTACAATGACCTGTAGAAAGACAAAACCAAAAAACTAATGGTTACCCATGTAGCGGGTAGTTGCAAGGCGCAGTCACCTGGAACCACACCATGTGCTTTTTAATAAGCTAGTAAAAAGGACTCACAACACAAACAACATAAAACACATAAAACTAGGATTTTTACTGTCAGGTATACTCATACTTGTGAAGCCTGGTTGGTGGGCTTCATGAACAGCGCGTTGGGGTGCTGCTTCAATGGCTATCTGTGGTAGAGGATAATGCATTTGTAAATAGCCGTCTATTCCCACTTACTTCTAAAGATAAAGGTCGATTTCATAAGGGATGTTGTCCCTTGGATGATATACTCACAAGGTCCGGACACTTTGATCACCGCCTTACCCCTCTCGCTGCTCCGCTGGTATGGAGTCATGCGAAAGACATGGGTATTTATACTCTGTTTTGTTAATTGGTTTCGTTAATTGGGCGGAAACCGGAGTGTCTCCATGTATGGGTATTCCGCATGGTAGCCATACAGGGCGCTCATATGTTGCTGCCGTGTTAACATAAGAGTCGCGTCTGTCTGGTCTTGTTAGTGCCGCTTGACGCCGCTACTTCCTCGCGCATGCGCAGTTGTTCGTTCCTTCGCGCATGCGCACAGCCTGCAAGCGCACCGATTCTTATCTGAGAAGCGCTGAGGACTTTGGTGTCTTTGAGAAGTGCCAATTATCTTCAGAATGGTACTGTGTGTGGTCACAAGGCTTAGTACAGCGGGTGAGAAAAATAGCAGGAGCAGTATTGTTCCCTCGATGGTTTTCAATAGCACTTTACTAGAAAAAACTTCGAGGTCCTTTTTTGAGAATAATGAAATATTTAATAACTGTGTGGTCTGTGGCATAGGTGTTGTTATGATGTTCATGCTGACAGTTGGCTCCATGGCACATCATCATTGAGCCCATTAATATGTGTGCCCAGACGGAACACCCATCTTTGTTCTTTTTGGTCATATGGCAAGGCGACCGCCAGTCAGCGGAAACCTTTGTGATTTGGCTAAATACCCAAAACACATTCTTGAAATTCACGAGCACAATTTCTGACCAAACAATGGTTTTCCTAGATCTCAACATCTATGCAGATGCAGGCATACTAAAAACAACTACCCATTTTAAACCTACTTCCAGAAATTGCCTACTGAGGTACGATAGCTTTCACCCTCGGCATCTACGGGAAAACCTGCCCTACGGGCAGTTCTTACGCTTAAGGCGTAACTGCACAGATGTGTCTTTTTTCAAGGAACAAGCGGTTGACCTCAAAGACAAACTCAAACAACGAGAATACCCAAACAGGATTATCAACAAAGCGCTAAAGAGGGCAAGAAATAACAACAGAGAGTCATTACTGGAGGAACGAACAAGGGAACCCACTGAAAATAAAAGACCAATCTGTGTGACAACCTACAACACCATGTCGAATGAAGTATCCAAGATAGTGAACAAACACTGGAGAATACTAACGAGTGGTGATCTGGATCTAGACAAACCGATGTTTGCACACCGCAGAGGACGCAACCTAAGAGACATTTTGGTACACACCAGACCGAAACCTACTACTGTGTCCCCGCAACTATCAATAGGGATCCAAGGCCACTTTCCCTGTGGGAACTGTAGTAGCTGTCACCTAACGGAAAAAAGTAAAAAACTCACCTTCAGCAATGGATCAACATGGGAGCAGCGTAGATTTACGAACTGCAACTCAAAAAACGTTATCTACCTCATCAAGTGCCCATGCCACCTTGAATATGTGGGAATGACAACACGAGCCATAAAAACGCGTCTGAATGAACACAAAAGTAACGTACGATGCAAGAAAAGCACAACGAAAATGGCCACACATTTTCTCACAATGCAGCATTGCGTTAATGATTTGAGATGGACAGTAATCGAACAATTACCCACTGATGCTGGCCTTTTTCAAAAAGAACAAAGATGGGTGTTCCGTCTGGGCACACATATTAATGGGCTCAATGATGATGTGCCATGGAGCCAACTGTCAGCATGAACATCATAACAACACCTATGCCACAGACGGTCCAGACCACACAGTTATTAAATATTTCATTATTCTCAAAAAAGGACCTCGAAGTTTTTTCTAGTAAAGTGCTATTGAAAACCATCGAGGGAACAATACTGCTCCTGCTATTTTTCTCACCCGCTGTACTAAGCCTTGTGACCACACACAGTACCATTCTGAAGATAATTGGCACTTCTCAAAGACACCAAAGTCCTCAGCGCTTCTCAGATAAGAATCGGTGCGCTTGCAGGCTGTGCGCATGCGCGAAGGAACGAACAACTGCGCATGCGCGAGGAAGTAGCGGCATCAAGCGGCACTAACAAGACCAGACAGACGCGACTCTTATGTTAACACGGCAGCAACATATGAGCGCCCTGTATGGCTACCATGCGGAATACCCATACATGGAGACACTCCGGTTTCCGCCCAATTAACGAAACCAATTAACAAAACAGAGTATAAATACCCATGTCTTTCGCATGACTCCATACCAGCGGAGCAGCGAGAGGGGTAAGGCGGTGATCAAAGTGTCCGGACCTTGTGAGTATATCATCCAAGACAACATCCCTTATGAAATCGACCTTTATCTTTAGAAGTAAGTGGGAATAGACGGCTATTTACAAATGCATTATCCTCTACCACAGATAGCCATTGAAGCAGCACCCCAACGCGCTGTTCATGAAGCCCACCAACCAGGCTTCACAAGTATGAGTATACCTGACAGTAAAAATCCTAGTTTTATGTGTTTTATGTTGTTTGTGTTGTGAGTCCTTTTTACTAGCTTATTAAAAAGCACATGGTGTGGTTCCAGGCGACTGCGCCTTGCAACTACCCGCTACATGGGTAACCATTAGTTTTTTGGTTTTGTCTTTCTACAGGTCATTGTACTTGTAGCAGACCGCTGTAGGCACACTTAGCCTATTCCTACAAAATTTCACTTTTTTGTAAATATTACACTTTTTTTGTAGAAGAAGACGTGAGTAGGGAAGGGAGTTTGTGCCCCTGTCCTGAAGAAGGAGCTTGTCTCCGAAACATGTCGACAACACAGCACACCAGAGATCCTGTTCATTAACATAACAGGTTGATCTCGCCCTGCACTTGTTTTTACTAGTACCAGCCAGAGTTCGGAATAAAACTTTTTTTCACTCTAGTGCCAGGTACTTTTTAAATTACCTTCACCACGTTTCCCTACTCACTTTAGTCACATACCCCACACACTGTACACCACACATAGCCAACTCTGAAGTGCTCCCGCGTATCCATAGGTTGTAGCACGCCGCATCCCGATAGAGGGGTGCGAAGACCCCAATGATGAAGCATGACACCAAGGGGCCTCTTGGTGTGTGAGGGGTATTTTAACAAACACTGAGTGCTTCAATATCCATTGATCACTCCTTCCCTCCCCTGATGTTGGATTTCTTTTGTTTATTTACTTATGATAGTGGAGTACAAATCCAACTAATAGCTCTACCTCCCTCCTTTGTTTAGATTAAACTCAGTTTATGCACATTTATAGTAAACATACCTCCTGCTTGTATCCAGCCATTCTTTACAATTCGGTGAAAAGTTGTCCCTCTGTAATTTAGTTCCCGGCAATCGGGCGATATGATTTCAGGTAACTGACACAACTCTCGAAAGTTCTCACAGGTTTTTGGGCATATGCTAGAAAAAAGCTATACGAAATAAAAACATGTATATACATAATCAATATGAGAAGAGGAAGACTATATTTGAAAATGTTTTGAATTTGCATTGATAAAGCGCTTACTACCCCTGACGAGGCATTGAAGTGCTTTCAATTAATGATCATGTAGCAATTTTAGTTTTAAATTCAAAGTACCTCAAATAAGAAACGTCCACTTGGCTCGCCGTCAATAGCTATGTCCATGAACACATAGGTATTCTGTAGGATCAGAAAGCAAATGGTAAGGGAAGGTAAATTCATAAATATCACTTGTCCTATATAAGTTCTCCGACATGGTGAATAGAGGTGTGGCCACCTCAAAACACAAAATACATGACAGGTAAAGGAAGTCAAGCCCTCGGCTTATCTGAACGTGAAAAAGGGTTGGTGACGCTGATGTACAGCTGCGGACTTACTTGTTTCTGTTTAACACTAAGTGGCCTCATATAAAGTATTGTAGGAAATCGAGAATAAATTAATGTTAACAACTCCAACAAATACAGCAACTGGGATTTGTAGTATTTATTTATGCTTAAAGACTACAGGCGTCTGGGTAGGAAAATTCCATGAGTGTTAGAAATACATTAACAAACGCAAAGTTTGCTGTAGTAAATATTACCGCTGATGATGGAGCTATGTTGATGAGTAAGTGCAGTGCAGTGAGCAATAGAACTCACACTTCCACAGTGGCTGTGAAAATGCAACGCCACTGCCGGAAACAGAAAAAGATCAAAGAAGACCATGGCCAAAAGAATAAAGTTGACAGGGACTCAATGAAGAGCATCACCTCCACTTAAAGCTTCCGGACAAAACCCCATAGCTACTTCCAAAACAGGGGGGCTGGCCATTGCACAAAACAGTGAAAACACCGACAAACACCCTACACAGTATTCATAAGTGGAAAAGTGGTGGCTTTATCTTTAAATGTACGTATGCATAAATCTCTATCTAGAGTGCACAGACACTGTCGAAGGGCAATACCTCAACTGTTACGGATGCCTTAGAAGACAATTAGGGATCCAATTGATATTGCCAGCCTTGAGAAAACAAGTGGCATGGGGAGTGAAGAAGCCACAGCAGCTAATGACTACAACTACTGGAATAACTTTTACTACCTAGGGTGTTCAATCTCCCGTGCGGGTTGGCTGTGGAACCAGGATAATGCATTTGGAACGACTCCAGGGACATGTGTAATGAACTACCCATCAACCACACGCAATGCCAATGAACCATGAATTATAATATAGAACTTCAGTGTTAACTTTCTAAATCGTGTTCCAAACTTTTTGCTCTAGAAAACAGCACCTGCTTCCTTGTTACCATACACCACACATCCGTCACAACCAAGCGATATTAGCGTCTATAGAGAACATGTTCACCCGCTGTTCCAGCAGAAGACACTCAGGTATGGTACTGCGGCTCAGTAATGTAAATAAAATAGTTACCTGATAAAAATCAGCCTACTCAACGTGTCTAGCCAGATTTGTCAGGTATTTGGCATGATTCACCAGGGTCCAGCTTTCAGAAAGGACAGCAGTGCTTTGGAGGCAAGTTTTAGGCAGTACCAAAAGGTTAGGTCAGGAGTAGTCTAGCCTCTTTGGCCATTATTTACAGAGCGGAGGAAGGTTAGAACCAGGAGACAGCTGTTGATCACAAGGTACAATAGGTCACACGTTTTGTTGGTATTTTTTTAAGGCAATCTAAATGTGCCCAGAAGGCAGGTCCTATAGGCTTAGGTTTCACTGAATTAGAGGTGATCTTTAGTACCCATTTTTTTTACAAGCTAGTGTTTGATCAAAGGTGCGGAATTTTGTGTTACAAGGACAAAAGTAAGGGCCAGATGTACCACCCATTCTCGCACGCGCAAACGGGTTTGCGGGCCGTTTGCCATGCAAAAATACAAATGGGCCGTGTACAAATCCTATTTAGCGAGTAGGAAGGGGCGTTTCAAGGGCGTACCTTCTTAATAGCGACTCGCTACCCTATGTAAGAATGTTTTGCGACCGCAACTGCAGTCGCAAAACACTAGCAATTTACCACCCTCTTCAAGAGGATGGTAAAGCACTCGCAAAAGGTGCCCAGGGGACCACTTCACCTTTGTGAATGCAGGAGAAAATATTTTTTGGGGGCAGGCAGTGGTCCCAGGGGCCACTACCTGCCTTTAAAAACTGAAACGAAAATGTTTAATTTTTCTTTTTTTTTAAATGCAGCCTGTTTTCCTTAGAGGAAAACGGGCTGCATTAAAAAAAAAGCTTTATTTAAGAGCAGTCCCAGACATGGAGGTTTGTTGAGCCCAGCAGGCCACCTTACATGGGAGGGCCAGCCATTCGCAATGGCGTCGCAAATTGCGAGCGCCAAATTAACATTGATGAGACATGCAATTTGCGACCCCATTGGGAATTGCAAACAGTGTCTCTGACACTGTTGTATATTGGCATTAGCCCTAAGTTGTCTAGATCTCGAATTTTGGCTATTATGAGAAAGTCATTGAATAGTTTGGTCTTTCCTCCAATGCAGGTAAGAATGCATGCGTTCAGAATATGGCTGCAACAGGCAAACAGATATAGTTTTTCTGAGGAAGAAATAAGGGACGTTGGCTGTTGGAGGCCAGCTTTCTGCTGATGCTACTTTAGGCCTTTAGTAATGCAATTTTGTTTTTATTACTAGTTGTGTTTCCAGGCCCCTTGTCCTCTAGAACTATGGTTTGAACTAAGCGTGGGCGTAAAATCCGTTCTGCTCGCGGATTTTGCGGATTTTTGGCAAATTCGCAATCCGCAAACTCTCGCGAATTTGCCGAAAATTCGCAAATCCGCGCGAAGCAGATTTTTTGGCTTGGTCGCACTTGCCAAATAGAATACTATACAATTTTGCAGCGCGCAGCGTTCACTTACCGTCATTCAGCGTTTGAAGAGTTGTTTTTCTCCATGTTTGCGTGTGCTGCGCCATTTTGGATCTTGCTGCGGGATCCCGCGGGAGTTTGTCGACCGCGATTACGTCATCGCAGCTTGCCACCTTGCACAGCGAGAGTTTGGCAACGCGAGTACGTCATAAAGGCCCGTGATCACGCATCGCGGGAGTAAACACTTGCGAACACGTAGATGCGGCGGGCAGCGACAATCTCGCAATTGCGAGATTGCAAAATTTGCAATTTTAGCACAAGAAATCCACCAGCAGGCAGCATAAACCTTGAACATGATGATTTTTTATCAGAATAACTCCTCAGGTTGACAGTTGCCTGCACTTTTTTGGGGGGGGGGGAGGAAGGAAGTGCCCCACAGTCTCCAACTTTCTGTTCCTGTCCAGCAGGCTCCTCCCAGTGCTTTCTTCATGTGCTGGTCACTTTGATTTGGATCTTGACCTGGAAGGATTACTTTTTGTGGATGCTGCTGGATATTTGGATTTGAGGCCTTTTTGACTTTCTTTGGATCACTTTTGGATTAGAAATTTCACAAGTAAGTTGATGTTGTTTGTTTGGGGCATTACAGTTGCTGCAACTACAATTTTGGAACTTTTTCCGAACATTATCCAGTAGGCCCAGGGTTAGTTATGGGTGCATGATGCAACTGTTTTGTTGAATTTCAACATCATTTAGGGCATGGATGGCATTGGATTGTGGTGATTTTTGTGTGTTTTTCGATTTTTGGGGGTGTTGTTGGGGCCTTTTGCCCAGGGGTACTCACTCAGTGGTGCATGGGCCTAGTCTTTCTGTGGGGTGTCTTGTATGTAAGCATCATGGAGGGCATGGATGGCATTGGATTGTGGTGATTTTTGAGTGTTTTTCGATTTTTTGGGCTGTTGTTGGGGCATTTTGCCCAGGGGTACTCACTCAGAGGTGCATGGGCCTAGTCTTTCTGTGGGGTGTCTTGAATGTAAACATCATGGAGGGCATGGATGGCATTGGATTGTGGTGATTTTTGTGTGTTTTTCGATTTTTGGGGGTGTTGATGGGGCATGGCCATGTGGGCGGGGGCCATTTTGAGGCCTGGTCCAGGGTCATGTGGTGGGGGTGAAGGGGCCATTTTGAATCCAGGCAGTGTGCTTTGTGCCATAGGCCTGCATCCAATGTGCCTTCCTTTCATCCATTATGCCCATTGGTACTCACTCAGTGGTGCATGGGCCTAGTCTTTCTGTGTGGTTTCTTTAATGTAAGCATCATGGAGGGCATGGATGGCATTGGATTGTGGTGATTTTTGAGTGTTTTTCGATTTTTGGGGGTGTTGTTGGGGCCTTTTGCCCAGGGGTACTCACTCAGTGGTGCATGGGCCTAGTCTTTCTGTGGGGTGTCTTGAATGTAAACATCATGGAGGGCATGGATGGCATTGGATTGTGGTGATTTTTGTGTGTTTTTTTATTTTGGGGGGTGTTGATGGGGCATGGCCATGTGGGTGGGGGCCATTTTGAGGCCTGGTCCAGGGCCATGTGGTGGGGGTGAAGGGGCCATTTTGAATCCAGGCAGTGTGCTTTGTGCCATAGGCCTGCATCCAATGTGCCTTGCTTTCATCCATTATGCCCAGGGGTACTCACTCAGTGGCGCACGGGCTAGTCTTTCTGTGTGGTTTCTTTAATGTAAGCATTATGGAGGGCATGGATGGCATTGGATTATGGTGATTTTTGTGTGTTTTTCGATTTTTGGGGGTGTTGGGGCCTTTTGCCCAGGGGTACTCACTCAGTGGTGCATGGGCCTAGTCTTTCTGTGGGGTGTCTTGAATGTAAACATCATGGAGGGCATGGATGGCATTGGATTATGGTGATTTTTGTGTGTTTTTCGATTTTGGGGGGTGTTGGGGCCTTTTGCCCAGGGGTACTCACTCAGTGGTGCATGGGCCTAGTCTTTCTGTGGGGTGTCTTGAATGTAAACATCATGGAGGGCATGGATGGCATTGGATTGTGGTGATTTTTGTGTGTTTTTCGATTTTTGGGGGTGTTGATGGGGCATGGCCATGTGGGTGGGGGCCATTTTGAGGCCTGGTCCAGGGCCATGTGGTGGGGGTGAAGGGGCCATTTTGAATCCAGGCAGTGTGCTTTGTGCCATAGGCCTGCATCCAATGTGCCTTGCTTTCATCCATTACGCCCAGGGGTACTCACTCAGTGGTGCATGGGCATAGCCTTTCTGTGTGGTTTCTTTAATGTAAGCATCATGGAGGGCATGGATGGCATTGGATTGTGGTGATTTTTGGGTGTTTTTCGATTTTTGGGGGTGTTGTTGGGGCCTTTTGCCCAGGGGTACTCACTCAGTGGTGCATGGGCCTAGTCTTTCTGTGGGGTGTCTTGAATGTAAAAATCATGGAGGGCATGGATGGCATTGGATTGTGGTGATTTTTGTGTGTTTTTCGATTTTTGGGGGTGTTGGGGCCTTTTGCCTAGGGATACTCACTCAGTGGTGCATGGGCCTAGTCTTTCTGTGGGGTGTCTTGAATGTAAACATCATGGAGGGCATGGATGGCATTGGATTGTGGTGAGTTTTTTGTGCTTTTCGATTTTTGGGGGTGTTGATGGGGCATGGCCATGTGGGTGGGGGCCATTTTTTTAGGCCTGGTCCAGGCAGGGCTTGGCCATGTGGGTGGGGGTCTAGGGGCAATTTTGAAGCCAGGCAGTGTGCTTTGTTGCGTCATAGGCCTGCACCCAGTCTGCCATGTTTTCATACATTATGCCCAGGGGTACTCTGACAGTGGTGCATTTTATTGGTCTTTCCATTTTGGGGGGTGGGTATAATAAAAATGCTTACTTGCAAACTATTAATTGAAGCGCTAGATATGCAACATTTATTTAACTGATGTTCCTCTGGCTTCGTTTGCTTTTAGGTGCAGAAAGACGAACCATCAGCCTCATCGTTCCTCATCAGCGCCAGGAAGAAGTCTTGTCTTGTTGTTTTACCTAAAATTGTGCTTTTAGAATTCCTGCCCACCTACTTGCACTATAGACTGTGCCCTCACCGCGGTTTCAGCGGGCCCTCTCCAGCGCGTTTTCGCGCTCTCCTCAAACATCGACGCCATCTTGGGGGTAGGTAGGGGACGCTGTTAGGACGCCAGCCCAGTTAGCGCTCTAGCAGTCAGGCTGACTCGCTAGAGGCTAGCAGGAGCATTATAAAAAGGTCAGTGGTAGGGAGATCTGCCTGCTAAGGCTCTCCTTTGCTGCGCGCAGCGCTTGTTGCATTTAGGCGCTTTTTCAGTATTTTAATCACCTCGTTTGATGTCTGTTTAAAAAAAAATTTTGTTTTACCTAAAATTGTGCTTTTAGAATTCCTGCCCACCTACTTGCACTATAGACTGTGCCCTCACCGCGGTTTCAGCGGGTCCTCTCCAGCGCGTTTTCGCGCTCTCCTCAAACATCGACGCCATCTTGGGGGTAGGTAGGGGACGCTGTTAGGACGCCAGCCCAGTTAGCGCTCTAGCAGTCAGGCTGACTCGCTAGAGGCTAGCAGGAGCATTATAAAAAGGTCAGTGGTAGGGAGATCTGCCTGCTAAGGCTCTCCTTTGCTGCGCGTGGCGCTTGTTGCATTTAGGCGCTTTTTTAGTATTTTAATCACCTCGTTTGATGTCTGTTTAAAAAAAAAAATTTTGTTTTACCTAAAATTGTGCTTTTAGAATTCCTGCCCACCTACTTGCACTATAGACTGTGCCCTCACCGCGGTTTCAGCGGGTCCTCTCCAGCGCGTTTTCGCGCTCTCCTCAAACATCGACGCCATCTTGGGGGTAGGTAGGGGACGCTGTTAGGACGCCAGCCCAGTTAGCGCTCTAGCAGTCAGGCTGACTCGCTAGAGCCCTTTAAAGGCTCAACATGCAAGCGCGCAGTGTGTGCGCGCGGCGTGTGTGCCGAAGTACCGCCGGAGTCACGCCAGAGTCCAGCCCGTCTGCGCCCGTCCGCGCTAGGGACGGGCTGGATGGCTGGGAGACAGGTTGTACCAACGCTGAGTTCGTGGGGCTTACATACTCTCTGCAGGACCTAAACAATCTTAGGCCCTCTAAGCTGTTATGTCATCATAGCCATCCCCCGGAGCTTTTTCTGCTCTCTACCGGCTACCTTTGCCCCTGCTTCAACTCCACAGGGCCGCCTCCGGTCTCGATGACCACACCCGTGGGTCCTAACGCCAAAACAGTTACCCCTAGGCTGAGTGACAAGGGGTTCCTTTTGAATGCAAGATCTTTGGTCAAGAACAATCTTGCTTTCAAGGACTTTGTTTTGGCCAGAAACCCAGCCTGGGTCTTCATCACGGAGACGTGGGCCAAGGACTCCTCGGGCCCAGACCTGGTTGAAGCGGTACCCGAAGGCTATACGCTGGTGAGGGAGGATAGAGTGGGTCGTATTGGGGGAGGGCTTGGTATCCTTCATAAGGACGACCTCTCCTGCCACATTACGCCTCTTTCCGATTTCCCAGACGCCTTCCAGGCCCTACAGTTCTCAATAAACAGAGCACACTCTGCACCGTTCAAGGGCTTTCTTATCTACAGGCCCCCTGGAAATAGAACAGATTTCGGCCCTCATATGCTCAACATGTTGGAGCCACACTTTGGCTGCGAGCACCTCACTGTCCTGGGGGATCTGAATTTCCACTTAGAAAATCGGGATTCTAAGGAAACCCTAACACTACTAGATATTTTCTCTGGCTGTGGCATGCAACAGCTAGTTAAAGGTCCCACCCATCAGGCAGGCCATACGCTGGACGGGGTCTTTTCAAATGATCCTAGGCTAACCACTGAGCCTCCCATACCTCTTTCCTGGTCGGATCACTATGCCATCCCCATTGAGTTAATTACCACTACTGGGAACAGCAAGGAAAGTGATCCTAGTAAAAGGGAACTGAGGCGTAAGCTCAGAAGTGTTACCAACGAGAGGCTTGCTCCCAGACTGCCAAGCGGGGCGATCTCCTCAGAGGAGGACGTTAGCTCTGCGGTCGAGAGGTTCGACACCGCCATTAAAATAGCCATTGAAGACCTTGCCCCTGCCTCACGGTGTTATTCCGCGAGGAAAAGTCCACAGGCACCGTGGTTCTGTGAATCACTAAGAATTCTCAGGCAGGGTGTACGAAGACAGGAGCGCCTCTGGAGGGCGTGCGGGGATTTGAGAGAAAGGGAGAGACATAAAATCCTCCTAAAGAAGTATAAGATGGAAGTGATTAGTATCAAACAGGAGTATTTTGCCTCTCTTACCACCTCACTCTCC
The DNA here is from genome assembly GCF_964261635.1 of Lissotriton helveticus. Taxonomy (NCBI): domain Eukaryota; kingdom Metazoa; phylum Chordata; class Amphibia; order Caudata; family Salamandridae; genus Lissotriton; species Lissotriton helveticus. Next base: position 818,319,177 of record NC_136067.1, on the reverse strand, counting down.
TCGCCGAAGGAGCTGTTTAAGATAGTAGACACGGTCACATCACTGAAGGTTCCAGACCCCGTGGTGAGTTCACAGCAGCTCTGTAATGACATAGCACAATTCTTTGAATATAAAATTGTGGATATATACACGGCCTTAGAGTCTCAGAGAAGGGCCCTTCCGTCCATACCGTGCTCATCTGTCCCCTCTATAACCTCTCCCAATGAGCTGCTGCAGGGATGTTTGTCCAGCTTTCCACCCCTCTCCCTTCAGGAACTGGATACACTTCTGTTAAATACCAGGTCAGGCTCCCCCCTAGACCCGTGCCCCTTGAAGGTTCTCAAACAATGCAAGGAGTCTCTCCTGCCCACCTACTTAGAATTCATGAATCAGGCAATGAAGGACGGTATTTTCCCCCAACAATGGAAAAGAGCGGTGGTTAAACCACTACTAAAAAAGGCCACTTTAGATCCGGGTGTTCTTAAAAATTTTCGCCCCATTTCGCTGCTTCCAGCCCCCGCAAAGATGCTGGAAACTCATCTAAACCAGCATCTCTCAACTTTCTTGGAAACCTCTGACCGCCTAGATCACTCGCAGCATGGATTTCGGAGAGAGCATAGTACTGAGTCGGCCCTCACCATCGTGCTTGACAACATTCGCACAAATGTGGATAAGGGCCTGACGTCCCTCCTCATCCTGCTAGATCTCACGGCTGCGTTTGATACCCTGTCTCCCTCAGTGCTAACATCTCGTCTGAGGGAGTCAGGGGTCGTGGGGTCAGCCCTTAATTTGCTGACCTCGTTCCTTGGCCAGAGAGAACAGAGAGTCATGCTGGGGGAGTTTCTATCTCCATCCCACCCTGTGCAGTGTGGGGTCCCTCAGGGGTCGGCGTTAAGCCCGACCCTCTTTAACATCTATGTGACCCCACTTGCCAGGCTGATTAGATCTTTTGGGATGGAGGTAGTATCCTACGCTGATGACACGCAGATCCTGATGTCTCTCGCCCAACCCTCCATCTCGGCTGCCACCAACTTCAGACTTTGCATGGAGGCAGTGGCTCAATGGATGATTTGCAATTCATTGAAGCTCAATGGCGAGAAAACAGAGATTCTGGTGTTCGGAGGCAAGAATGACATCTGGTCGGCGGAATGGTGGCCACCATCTCTGGGCCAGTGCCCTACACCCACCGCCCTGGCCAGGAATCTAGGAGTCATGATCGACCCTACCCTGGGGATGAGTCATCAAGTAAACAGGACCATCTCTACCTGCTGGGGCATAATAAACATCCTGCGGAAGATAAAATTGTATCTCTCCCCTCAAGCCAGGAAGCAAGTAGTAGTTGCTTTAATAGGATCGAGACTAGACTACTGCAATGCCCTACTTCTGGGTATTAACAAGGGCCTCATAAGGAGACTCCAAATGGTACAGAATGCTGCAGCAAAATTTGTACTAGATCTACCCAAGCGGGCTTCGGCTACCGCTGCAAGGAAAAGCTTGCACTGGCTCCCGATAGAGTCCAGGATTGCCTTTAAGTCCCTCTGCCTGATCTATGGGGCTTTGGCCTCAAAGGGGGCTAGAGGCCTGAGGGAACTGTTGGTTCCCTATTCCCCTGCTAGAACTCTGCGTTCAGCTAACAAGTCCCTGCTGGCCTGCCCCCGTGTCCGCAGAGCCAAATGGGGTGGTAGAGCCTTCTCAACCTTGGCCCCTAAGTTGTGGAATGCGCTGCCAACTGAGATTAAATCCCTCCCCACTAAGCAAGCCTTCAGGAAGATGCTCAAAACGTGGCTATTTGCCAAAGCCTACCCCTAGCTCTGGATTTGCCTTTTTGATTCTCTTTGGTTAGGCGCCTTGACGCCTCCGGGCTAAGTTTGCGCGTTTATAAATTGCATTTCATTTCATTTCATTTCATTCATTTCATTCATTCAAGTCCTGCTGCGGTGTGTGCAGCACAACGTCACGTGTGGCCACAGACAACTCTGCAACTTGTGCAACTGCGGCCTGCTGTTCTGACATCTGAAGAAGATGGCCCCAAAAAAAGTTGCCCGTAGCTCCTCTAGCAAGAAAGTTGCCAGTAAGGAGCAGAAGAAGCAACTGGCGCCACTTACCAAGGAGACTGGTGTGACGACCGCCACATTTTTGGGGAAAATAAAAGTACGCCTGCAGCAGCAGCGGGGTCTGCTGGGGACCAAGCTGGGAGCAGCACCTTCGCTCCATTGGGCTCAGCGCCACCACCACTACGCCAACTTAGGTCCAAGCCCTTGAGTGCTGCAGAGGCAGCCAGTATAGTTGTTCAATCACCATCGACCAGTGATGTTGGCTCATCGTAAGAAAGTAGCAGCATCCCTCAATCAACACAGGTTGTTGCTACTCATCTGACGAGTGTTCAACAACCACAGCTGCAACAACAACCACATGTGCAAGTACAAGCCCAAGTACATGTGGAAGGAGAGGCGGCGCAAGGGGAGGAGCATGCAGAGGTGCATGGAGCGGCACAAGTGCCCACAATAGTTGTTCCTCCCGAAGTAGGGGCACATCAGGAAATCGACATTCAAGTCGAGGTATCACATGAGGAAGCCACTCCTCCTGATGATTCATTGTCTTCCAGATCCCCAGCAATGAAAAGATCAAGGATGGTGTCTACTTCTTCTTCAAGCCACCTTCCTTCTGATGATATGGATGAAACTTGGGAACCACCATGGCCGTCTGAGAGTGAGGCACACCATGATCTGACAAAGGTAGCTAAGCTTAAAAGGAAGGTCCCCGAAAGTCTCAGAGTTGTTGGAGTGTGATGAAGACACTGAACAAGAAGGGGCGTATATTCCTGCTGATGAAGACTCTCACGACGACGACGCAGTCATCATAGGCGTCACTCCAGCCTCAGCGGGCATGCAGCACACAGACATTTTAACCCTAGCCCGAAATGCTGCTGAGCGTGATGATGATGATGATGATGGCGACGTGGGAATGGGACCACCACGAATGCAGTTAACTAGTACACCAACACCACCACCTACAGCTTCTATATTTTCTCGCCAGAAGGGACCTCCATCCACCTCAACCTCCATTTCCTCAATTAGTGGTGCTGTAAGTGCACAACATACTAAATTTCGGCAACACACATCCTCCAGTTCATCTGGCATTAGCAGCATTCCCAGTATCGCCTCCTCCGCCCCCCACAGACATTTGAAGTTCGCAGTTTGGGACTTCTTTAGTGTTAGCCCAACAAGGGAAAACATAGCCATTTGTACCATTCGTAAGGTTCGAGTTAGTCGTGGTAAGCTTGGTACCAACTATGGTACCGGAGGCCAGAGAGGTCATCTTGAGAGACAGCACACTGTCAAATGGCATGCGCACCTAAGGGAGATCAAGGATGCCCGAATTGCAAGTCAACAAATTGTATCCGTTGATGTTTCATCTGCTGATGACGAGGAGGAAGAAGAAGCGTCAAACATTTCTTCAGTTACACCCAGTACCCCTGTCAGCAGCACACCTCCTGCAAGATATATGAGCCACACTAAGAGTGTGAGAGAGAGTGAGACACCAATGCGAAAAAGTTCATCACGGAGCGTAACTGGGTCGCAGAAGTCATCATCATCCCGTAAAATGGTCCAGCCCACCATTAGAAGCATGTTGTTTTCAGAAGCGCCATATGAACGCAACCACCCAATGGCGTGTCTGTATAACACTAAGCTGGCTAAAATGCTAGCGCTGGACCTTCTCCCTTTTTCTTTTGGGGAAGGGGTGGGTTTTCTTGAAATGGTGGCAACACTCTGCCCTAAATGGAAGGTTCCTAGCCGGTTCTATTTTGCCAGAGTTGCGGTTCCAGCACTACATGAAGATGTGCTGGAGGTGATTGGGGCAGCTTTGCAGAAGAGTGCTGTTCACACTTTACATCTGACAACAGACAAGTGGACCAGTTGCGCAGCCACTGATTACATGTGCATCACTGCACACTGGGTCTCTTTTTCAGGGGTTAAAGCAAAGATAAACGCAGGTGTTGACTCGGACAAAGTTTATAAAGCTGCTCGGAAACATGCAACAATAGCCATGTTTGCCATGGAGAAAAGTCATACAGGAGAAAACATTTTGCATGAGTTTAACACACAAAGGTCTTTGAATGGCTGTCCCCAAGAAAACGCATGATTGGTTATGTTTCCACGGATAATGGCGCCAATGTAGTTAAGGCCATGGATATGGGTAACTATTTCAGAGTGCCGTGTCTGGCGCACTGTATAAACCTGGTTGTTAAAAAATTCTTGAGTGAAGAAAGTCCAGTCTCCGAGTTACTGACCACCTGCCGAAGAATGTGCACACATTTCAACCATTCTTTTAAGGCCCGGAAGCAGCTGAGGTGCCTGCAACATGAACGTAAATTGCCAGTGAAAGCACTCATCCAGGAGGTGGCAACACGTTGGAACTCAACCTTCTACATGCTTGAGCGTCTGTATGAGCAGTATGCGGTAGTCGATCAGTATTTCTTTAAACAGGGTACACCTATGATGGACATGAGGATACAGGTGGAGCAATGGGACCTAGTTAAAAGCCTGACAGACATGCATCGTCCTTTTGAGGTCTTCACGCGTGCAGTCAGCAGGGAAGACTGTAATTTGGGAAAAGCTATCCCATTGTTGAGCATGCTGGAGCACCGACTGAAGGCGGTGTGTTCTAAGTTTGAAAAGGATGGAAAGGAAGAAGCATGTGACTTGGGGGAGAAGTTATTACACCGCCTACTTGGCGATGATCGTCTTGAAATGATCAACACAGAACAGCATTACATTTGTGCTACTATTCTGGATCCACGGTAAAAAAAAGGCAGTGGCAGGCAGAGTATTCTTTCCTTTTGATGACGCAGATGTGACAAAGTACAAACATTGGCTAGCTGTGTCAGCCACTCGGTTTGAAAGAGAACGGCAGGAAATTGAAGGAAAAGGCAGTACATCAGCATCAGCAGGCCGTCCGCAGTCAAAAAAATCCACTTCTGCATTTGTGGCTGTGGCAGAAGTGAGTGATTTTCCCTCTCAGCCGTTAACGACACCAGCAACCGTATCATCTGCACCAGACACAACAGTAATATTGTGTGATGAAGAGGATTGGCTAACTCAGCTTGGGTTTGCTTCTGAAATGGTCCCAGAAAAAAGTAAGCAAAGTGGAGGAACCCTGGAGAACCTTGAGTCGATGGTGCAGGCCTATCTGAATGACTTAACAGATGTCCATCTTTCTCATGACCCATTGGCGTATTGGCATGGGAAAACTTACTTGTCTTGCCCACTCGCAAGCGTGTCTTCTGAACGTGTTTTCAGTGCTGCTGGTGGCATTGTAACTTCCAAAAGGACCCGCCTCTCGCCCAAAAATGTGGAGAGGTTAACAATGATCAAGATGAATCAGCACCTCATACCACCAGATTACAAAATACGAGAATGCACGCAGGAAGAAGACGAGGAGGACACCAACTTAGATGAGGGAAGCTCTTCTCTGTTAAGTGACCTACTCCCGTCTGAATTCGCAGAGTTTGAGGACGAGCTCTTCTTCCCTGACACCGAGCCCTGAAAATGAGTCAATGAATCACGAACTTTCTTTTTCGTCCTTATTCACTTTTATTCCTGTGTTTCTGTCTTTCTTTGTTTTGCAAAATCTATATAAAAAAACTTTAATCACCTAATCACAAAAACAAGCCCATCAGCAGAACTGTCTTCACTTATTTGCTTATTGATTTGAAGGTGCCGCAGTCTGCATTCCTCAGGTTCACAAGTTCACAAGAACATGCTCCTCTATCCTCCTCCTCCTTCAGACTCCTATTTCCCTCAAAGCAGATGGCTGGATTACGCCCAATGAAGAAAGACTCTGCAATTGTGGGGGTGTTTTACTTCTTTGCGGGTGAGTTGACGGGTCTGGGGCCATTGCTGGGAATGTCTGATACCGGATAAAAGTGGTTTGGACAAAATCAGAGGTGAAATATTTTTTGCGTTTTTGCTGACTTGCTTGTCTTTGAGGTGCTGTTTGGGGGGGTTCCGGGTGTTTGTGGGTGGGTTTTGGGGTCTGGGAGCACTGCTGGCACGTGTTGATTGCATTTGTTTTTCAGGAAATCCATGGTGGAAAAGGGGAGTTAGGGCCTAGCTGCAGAGCGCATTTGGACTGAATTCCAGGTAGGCCCAAAGTTTTTTAAGTGTGGCCTTTCCCGGGTTTTTCCTTTTGGCTTGTTGGGGGGGTTAAACTTGTTTTCGCCCAGGTTGACAGTTCTTGAGCCATTGCTGGAAAGGACTAATACCCGAAAGAAAGTGTTTTGGAGACAATCCCTGGGGAAAAAGTTTTTGCATTTTCTGAGATTTCGCTCACTCTACCGTTTTCGGGGGGCTGTTTGTGGGGGTTCCTGGTGTTTGAGGGGGGGTTTGCGAGTCTTGGAGCAATGCTGGGTATGGATACTTTTGCTTGCTTGCAAGTGGTTTGAATACAATCTATGGTGGGTAAGGGGGGATTTGGGCCAAAGTGTTTTGGAGACAATCCCTGGGGAAAAAGTTTTTGCATTTTCTGAGATTTGGCTCACTCTACCGTTTTCGGGGGGCTGTTTGTGGGGGTTCCTGGTGTTTGAGGGGGGTTTGCGAGTCTTGGAGCAATGCTGGGTATGGATACTTTTGCTTGCTTGCAAGTGGTTTGAATACAATCTATGGTGGGTAAGGGGGGATTTGGGCCTACTTTACTTTCCAAGTACATTTTGTCACCATTTTCTACTAGGCCTCGTTTTTGGAGATCTGATTGGGGGGTCTACTACATTTTTGCGACTGGGTTTAGTAAGGGTCTAGGAGCACTGCTGGGAAGGTCTAATTTTGCTCTAAAACACAGTTTACAGTACACCTAGCTTGAGGGGAAAGATCCGCTAAATTAAATCGCCCATACTTATTTATCCTTCAAAAGGAGACTCAGACAGAGTACGCACCGTCAAAAATATTGTACTGTCTATTAGGAAACTCAAAGTGTGACTTTTTGCACTACACAGCGTACATACCTTATATTTATTTGTCAGTGGTGTTCTAATATCACTTCCTGTTTTTCCATCAATAATTACAGGCCGGGTTTCAGCCTGTGCAATGGGAAAAAAAGGATGAAGTCAGGCTTCACATTAGCGAGCCACAATTCAGCATCCGCAAGGCAGGCAGTGAACAGGGTGTCTTCTGGTCACCAACATTGATGGACGGAGCGTCAGATGGAATGGAGGAGTCCCGCTATTAAGAGGAATGGTTGGATGCATGCAACTTAACGAATTCAACAGGACAACTACAAAAACATACAGATACAGTATCCGTTCTTTTCTAATTATCTTTTAAGTAATGGTATTGCTGTGAACTTCTATGAGTGTGACTCTGCATTTCTTTGATCTCTGCTTCTAAATTCATCCCTACAGCCATTCTATAGGTTTTACTTCTGCTATTTTTTAAACCTAATTTAATGTAAGCAGTGTTTCTCTGAGTGCAGAGATAGGCAAGTGAAAACGCATAATTATTACTGCAGCCCTGTACTGTCTCATTCTTTCATTCACGGTTGTCGAAAGTACTACTTACTTTTCAGTAACCATGCATGCAGTAGTGCATGCACTTCATTTATGTCACTTACAAGATTTATGGATATCTTTGTACCCAAAGATTTGTTTATCTTCAATTATTGTTTGTCCATGCTGTACTTTTTTTTTCTTCTCTCAACAAAACTTTCCCAAAAAACCCAATTCCCATCCATTTTCCAAACCCTAACCCTCTTCCCCCGGGCTGTGTGGTTTTGATTGATGTGTGACTACATGACAGCAATAATTCCACACACTTGCTGGGGAGGATAAGGTCATAGCAACAGGCTGGTGAAGGAATCCGAGGATATATTCTTACTCAGCTTGACACTGAGTCACTATTGGCAAATGAAAGCAGATTTTCATGTGCGCCATCAACTTGATTGGTCATCAAGAACATCCACCTCCTAGACGTGGCAAATTAATATTACGCTGCTGTGTCCTTAACCTTCAGTACTATTTCTTGTAGTAGTAGCCAATGTCAAAGAAATTCAACACAAGTACTTTCAATACTTTACCATTTGTTCGGCTACATTGTGGCACTGTTCTAGTGTACTGTCACCTGCTATATTCTCTATCGTACCGTTCTAATGCTACGGTAAGGACAAACAAGGTTTCATTTTCTTTTTTTTCAGATGCTGCAACTGCAACTGTGTAACACCACAAGTTCCACCGCAATGATGACATTTCCTCCGCCCAGGATTGCCAACCTTAATCGCCATTTCCCGTGCAGCCAGCCCTGTGCCTAGCCCTATTTCCAAAACCTAATTACAGGTAAGATAAGCGTTTGGGGGGAGGTAGTATAATGGAGTATTAGGAGAGACAATAGACTGAAGGTCCTAGGACTATTGAATTCACTTACTCTGTGACAGGCACTTAGTTTTGAAAACATTTGGGCAATTACTAGTACTTACACAACTTGAATCAAGATGCCACTTAAGTTTCAGGAAAACAAACTTACTGTTAAACCCCCACCCACCAGCCTCAAAAGCAGTAAAAAACACATATGCTAAGATAAAGTTTAAAGTATATTTATATATCCCTAACATAAATAATCTCCCGCAAGACCCAACCCCCCCCTCCCAAACCCCAACGAATGTCCGTGAAAACTAAGTCCAAAAAAATAGAAAACCCCCAATTCCCACCCCCCAGAAGTCTTTAAAAAAGGGGCAAGGGACAGTCTCCTGCTACTGCTGGCTGCTGCTGTTGACTTTTCGGGCCAGGTCGGCATGCTCCTTGCGGAGGGTCTCGAGCAGGGTTTTGGTGTTGAGGAGCTCCTGCTCGAGGTAGGACACCCTCAGTGAAAGGCGGTGCGTGCGTGCCTTGCACCTGCTGTGAGGGGCAGCTGATTTCTTTGCTGCTCGGCGGTGGCGGGTGGCTGCGGTACCCCGGCTCCGTACCGCTGGAGACCTGCTGCGCTCACTGGCTGACCCAGGGAGTGCGGAGGAGGATGCACGTGTTGCCGTGGATGTTGTCGACGTACTGTGCGTGTCCTCCTCCTCCTTGGCCACCAGCCGCTGATATTCGGCGACAGTGGCCTCCAGCCTCGTTGCCGGGCCCTTTTAGCAAGCTCCTTCCGTGTTGGTTTGGAAGTAGCATCTATATGAAGAACAAAAGACATAGTCTGTAACCAATGCTCTTTAAGATTAACACAAAATGATTCAGCAGAAAGTTGTGTCACAGTAGAACTAGCAACTTGCAAGCGCAGTACATAACTATTGTGGCCAGTATCTATCTAACCTCCCACTTCTTCATCCTTGCTCTAACATTAGTGGGAGTTTAAGGAATCAATTCTACGAGCACTATGGGCTCACTCCATTAGAGTCGACTATGACAGTACACCAGTCTTATTCTTCTTCTTCTCTCTTGTTTAGCAAAATTGGTACGTTAACTTCTGCAAGCCGGCATAATGCCAGCACAGTCTACTTGCACCCGAGAAAAACAGACGCCCGCCATGATGAGTGAGACAGACTTGCGTTACTGTACCAGTCCAGTACATGCAGGTGGTGATGCTCTTACTTTTATATTACGGGTGGCACTGAGAATACTCTGTTACAAGGGCTACTGCTTAATTAATTTAACTTTCACCCTACAGTGCCAATGAATACTAGAAAAGGAAAATGAAGAAGATAAATAATCTGATTATCTATCACTGCACATGGTATGTATTTGCTTACATATGGGATGACGTTAGGTGCTTTGCTTTTTATTAAGTGAACAATGATACATCCACACATGAATGACCGAGTTCTACTAAACTTATTAACAGAGGTAGTGAGTGGCCATCGTAATAGCCGGATATATGCTTTGCTTGCAATACAAACTACTGCTACTATTCATGGCAGTATTCGGACAAAATTACAACTTCTTTTCCTTGCCTTTCCTACACTGGGACGGACGTGCGGGTGCGGTGTTACATGCTCTTCAAAGTAACACTTAGTTCATCCAGTGACCGTCTACTCTCTCTAGATACACATATGCTATCTAAGAGTCAGATAGTACCATGATTCAGGCATCCATCCATTCAAACTATATGTCAATCATTCTTCTTCATGTCTCTCATCTGGACAAACCTTACGTTTTCTCATGGGAAAACAACCTTTTCATTTTATTTGGGAAACTGCAAGCCATACATCCGTGCTTGACTTGCATTTGAATTTCAACCAAAGCATATATTGCGCACACATACAGGTTCTGTTTCACCCACCCAGGCTGTTCTCCTTCCACCCATCCTTGCTTCATCCTTCACCCAGCCATGCATCATATTCCTTCCCAGCCACCTCGGGCACCAATCAAACACGTATCATTCTTCTTTGTCAGTCATCATTACTTTTAACTTGCTCGTCCTTCCACACTTACTTACACCCTTCTTTCGCTTTTCGTTCATCCCATCCATCAAGTTCATCTCAGATCTGATTTGGATTCTCGAAAAAAAATTCACTGCTGAGTTGAAGTAAATTTCGAGAAGGCTACTACCTGGTTGATAAAAAACTTTGTTCTAAATTTGAAAGTCTGCTTAACAGTATAGTAACTTAACTGTAGAACATATATACTACACCGTGCAGAGAGCACACTATGCAGTCTGCAATCTCAATAAGTAAGGAATATAAGAGCTTACCACTGCCCGCCACTACCGTGGCAACCCGCACACAAGTTTCGTCCGGCACTTGTACCGCCTCCTCACCAGAACTGTCCTCCACCTCCGTGCTGGGCCCAGCACCAGATGTTCCACCTACAAAGTACATTTAAGAATGTTAGAT